>NC_086158.1:97662503-100062503 GCF_035149785.1 Candoia aspera | reverse complement strand
GAGCTTCCTAACCAGAGGGAAGGAGAATCCCCCAAAGCTTTTGAACGCCTTTGCTGCAACGGGGCAATCTAGGATTCAAGGCTGCTCGCAACATGGCCAGAGATCTGAGAGAGCCGCTCTTTTCCTGATCCTCTTGCACAGCTGCCCACTTGGTGGGAAAGCCGGTGGGGGGAGGGGAACAGCACAGCCATGTGCAGGATGGGGTTTACTGCTGCTATTTGCGGCTCCTCGGGGCAGCTGGTTGCCAAGGCAATGCTGGCACCGTCCCAGGAACCGCGGGCGGGCACCACGTTGGCCTCCTCGGAAGAGCCTTCTGCCACTGATCTGGCGATGATCATTGGAGGCCTCCCGAGATGTCCCCCAGGCCTGGGGAGGTTTCTGTTTCTGCCACCTGTTTCCTTGCAATGGTTGCCCTTCTTCCACAAACAGCTTGGAATGCACATGAATGCGTGTGGTGTGCGTTACACACACATGCACACCCACTATTGCTTATTTTGTTCTTAAGATGCAGCCAAGCTGGACTGATTAAAAATTGCAGGTTGATTATTCCAGGCTCAGTGAGCTTGCGCTCCTCCCGTGAATCAGAGCTAATTAGACGTGATCTTAAAGAGCTTAGGGAACTGCTGTGGATTAACCAGCCCTTTTTTGCTTTCGAGTCGCTTCTTTTGTGGGTAAGTTGCTGTGGCATGGACCATCCCTGGTTTCACGCACTGTAATCACTTTCTTTCTTTCTTACTGCTGTGGCCAGTCATGGAATGAGAATAATAAAAGTCACTTGGGAGAGACTAGTCAGGTGTTCGTATTGTGGATGCCGTGGAAGCATGTGCGTTCCGGGGAAGATGGTAAGTGTGTATTTTCCGTCTTGGCCTTACCTTGTCCTCAGTCTCTCTAAAGCATCTCTGATTTGGGCGGGGCGGGGGGGAATCTTGTCGAGCTCTCCGAGTCTTCAGTTGTATTTTTTGCAGCAGGAAGTAAAGAAGGCAAACGGGAGGACCCCTCGGTTCGACAGCTGCCCGCCGATGCCTTCCTTCCAACAGATTCCTTCCCAAACGGTGAAGGCTCTGCAGGCCAGGAACCCTCCACTGACCCCACATTTTGCATGAAATCTGGACAGTTTGTCCTGGAAACCAGGCACGTGTGCAGGGGGAGACTTCAAAATAATCCATTTAAGGCAGCCCAAGGAAAACTGGGTGGCAGGAAAGGAAAGGGCCGCGACGCTTGCTACGGAGTCTCATCAGAGAGGTTCCCACGTAAGGAGGACAGTCTGTTCCGTAGGCATTGCTGTTAAATGTAGTTTCACGAGAGCAGGGCGTAGCCGTTCCCCCCAGGAAAGTGATTCAGTGAGGTTTACCCCAACCATTTCTTGCAAGAAGTTTCATTTCGACATTTGCAGCCTAGATTTCATTTGTTTACTGCACGGACTCCCCATGTCTCATAGCTGGAAGTGTTTATTTTATGGCCATAGCATCCTAAATCATGCTAGCTGCCACAGTGATGCTTAACTTTATTTTATCACTTCACGCTCCTTAACGTGTGCTCAGTGGTTGCCCCATTCTGTTACTCACGTACTTTCATCTGTGTTGTTTAGAGATGAAGAATTAGGACCAGGTAGCCTCTCAGCTGAGTAGGTACAGCTCACTCCTTCTGAACTATAAAAAAGGCAGACGTTCTTTCTCATGCCCATGCCAGGAAGGGAAAACCTTGGGCCCTTCTGGCTTAGCTCCAGTTTGCTACCGTGGTAAGGTCCAAGACCCACCGTTTGAGTGGCAGCTTGGAACTTTGTCTCCTTTTCCTTTGATGCCACCAGAATTTCATTCTTGTGGCATTTAATGCACAATGGGAAAGAAGCTGCCACCCAAGTCGGTGGGGTTCCCTGGAGTGGAAAGGTCACGTCTTTCTTTTCCTCCAGAGATGGGGCTGGGTTGGAAAGGCTGAGAAGATGATAAAACTGGAGAAGATGATAACTGGAGTAACACATCCAAGAATGTCATCTGTTCTCTAACACTAGAATTCCCAGCCGATTGCTGCAGCATGTTATTATTATTGTTTATTATTATTATTATTATTATTATTATTGGAAGGGAAGAAAACACAGCTAATTGCACTGTATCAATCTGAGTGAATTGGCACATGGTTTAAAAGAAGTCAGGTGTCATAAGCACGGATGGTGAGCAGGAGGGGGCCCCTATCCAGGGGGGAGAAACGCATGCGTAGCTTAGAGGCTTTGAGCTGTCATTCAAAGAGACCCAGAACAGACCCGCCTTGACTTTTGGGGTTTATCTGTCTGGGTTTTCCCATGCTTCTTCAGGAATCCTATTGTAGGATTTTCTGTCTACAATAGCAGTAATAAAACACTAGAGACCTATTCCTCGTCTCGGCGTGGTTCCTGCTTGTTAGGACATCAGGCATCTGAAAGTGATGATTTAAAAAAATAAAAAATATACTTGAATATAGTTAATCATTCTATTCAACATCAAGCCTGTTTGTGGATTCCCATTCCGGCTTCTGGTATGAAAAGGTTTCTTCCTCCTTCTTGTTCAATAAATCTGATGAGGTAGGACTTCAATAATGGCATTTGGCAGCCGGAGGCAATTAGCATTGTCTGGGAAGATTTCATTTTGTCAGTTTAGCTTGATGAATCTGTTTCACCTGACAGAAGGCTAGAATCAAATTCTGTCCTGGAACTAAAAAGCTCAGATCGGATGCAGATCCTGATGGATGGTCTAGAACATCATATTTATCAGGAGTCTAAGAATTAGGGCAGCAGCGATTTGCTCTAAGGGCAGACAATTGCTTAGAGCACCAAGCACCTGTCCGGAGCTCCTTAGAGCAGCCACAGCTTTTCCCATGATGGCACAGCGGCCCTCTGCAGCAGGATGTAATGAGGGCCAGAGGAAGCAGGTTTTACAGGCTGCCTTGGACATATCAGAATGAGGCGGAAAAGGCTACTTCAAAGACCGGTATGGGAAGGATGGGCCACCTCTGTCTCACTCGTGGTCTGGGGAAAGGATGACGGGAACGTGAGGGAGACATAGCAGGTGGAAGAGGTTGCTGAGGCTCACTCGGGCCATGGTTAGGGGCAAGTGGGGACACTGTCAAGGAGGAGAGTCTGCAAGGTGGTGAAGAGCAGGCCCACCCTCCAGGGAGACCTCCAGGGGAGATGCAAGCACCATCCAAGGTAGCCTTTCGCCCCAGCAAGCGTCTCCTGCCTCTCGGGAAAGGAAGTTCTGTGCTCAGGATCACAGCTTAGAACTAGCTTTAAACAGTTCTGTGGCTGGGAAATTAATCAGGTTTTGTATCTTGCCAGGGCGTTTTAATTAACAGCGCTTCATATTAATGCGTTCTAACACTTCTGTCATCTTTCTTGACTTCCTCCCTTTGTTGTAACACATTTGCAAGGCGTCAACTTAATTAGCTTAATGGTAGGCTGCAATAATTTGTCTCCCACTTCCCCTTGCAAGGAGTTTCCCCATTTTTTTACTCCAATGAAGCCCCATGCACACACCCCGCCCGCACCCACACCCAGACCCTGCTACAGGGATTAACTCCAGAGAGGAGGCAAAGCCAGACCTAAAATCTGGAAGCTGACCAAGACGTTGCTTGTTCATTTGTGCGGAAACAGCTCTTGGTGGTGCTTCTTAAATTGGTCTAAAGTGGCCCTTGTAAACCATTTTTTTAATCCGAGCGCAGAAGTATACTTATTTATTTTATTTATTTATTAAATACATATGCCACCTGACTCCCAATATACTTAGGTATAAAGGATAGAAAAAAAATCATTAAATAAATAATTGGAAACGTATGAGTTGCATTTAGGGCTGTAATTCCTACTGTAGCGGGGACTCTAGCCCTGATCCTGTCTTTCCTCTGGTTTTACAAGTCAGCTGTGCAACAAAAAGACAAATGCCCCATCAAGGCACAGACTCCTGGTGACCGTGCAAAGGGCTCCATGGCATTTCCTGGGCATTAGGATCAAAATGGTTTGCCATTGATTTGTCTGGGAATCTTCTTCTAAAGGTAAAGGTAAAGGTTTCCCTTGACATTAAGTCCAGCCGTGTCCGACTCCAGGGGGCGCTGCTCATCTCCGTTTCAAAGCCAAAGAGCCGGCGTTTGTCCGTAGACACTTCCTCCGTGGTCATGTGGCTGGCATGACTACACGGATTTGTCTGGGAATCTTCTACTTTCTTGTTTAATGCACAACCTTCAGATTTCTTGGTGTTGTAGACAAAACTATTAGAAAATCCCTAGTTTTTCTAATGGAGAGCCAGTCTGGTGTCGTGGTTAAGGCACCAGGCTAGAAACCGGGAGACCCTGAGTTCTAGACCCATCTTAGGCATGAAGCCAGCTGGGTGACCCTGGGCCAGTCACTTTCTCTCAGCCCCAGGAAGAAGACAATGGCAAACCACTTCCAAGAATGCGGTCAAGAAATCTGCGGGGACTTGTTCAGGCAGTTGCCAGACTCAACACTGATTTGAAGGCACCAAAAAAAAAAAAAAATTCCTAATGAAGCAGATATGGACGTTTTGCAGATTCCATGCAGCTCCCTGAACCATTTTTACAGTACCAAAAAAGCAGTAACAGTGTTCAGTGTTTTCAGTGTTCTGATTTTTCCTTTCCTTTCTAAATAAAAGTTCTAGAATAAGGGCATGAATGCTCTCTTCTTCAGAGCAGTCTCAGGGCACTGACTTGTACCTTGGAGGAAAGTAGATGAAATGCATCCCTTCCTCTGAAGCGGTGGCCACTGCTGGGCCAGAGCGCATGGAGTCGAGCAGTGACCGTCAGCCACGGACGCTTCCTCACCTTTGGGCCACCGCTTGAGAATCCCACAGCGTCCTTGACAGAGTTGCTTGATCTCATCGTGCCGTGTGTCCCTGAGCACCGGGGTCACTGTGAGCCAGGAACCAGCTGTTTCTAGTGCCGTTATGTCAATGTGGAGCGGGGGCTCCCAACAGTAAGGCTGGGGAGACAGCACCCGCATTTCCGTTTGCTTGAAAAGCCCTAGAATTTAAACCTTGGAATAAAGACAGACACAGTATGATGGTTTTGATGTCTGTGCACTGTGTACACATCTGCACATTTATGCTTTCTTATCTTCAGCAGAGCCACAAAACGGTCGTGTCTGTCAGCTGCTGCTCTAAGGAAATTCCTGAGCAACTGAAGAGTCAAGCCTTATGGTTGTGCTTGGGGTGAAGCCTGACATCTGCTTCCTACGAATGTCTTGCATCACAGGAGAAGCGGTTTAAAAATGGCAGTAGCCCCTCTAAGCCCCTGGCTTTGTTCCCAAAAGATACCGTACAACAGCCATTGTATCCAGATGTTTACGCTCTGTGGGAAGTGTTGCTACAAAGGGGGTGGAGATTCTGGATAAATTGCATTGGAGTCTGCCGAGGAGGGCTGGATCACAGCGAGGTACCACTTCGTTTGCGGCGTGTGGCTGCTGCCACCTTCAGAATGACACGTGGCATGTGGTCTTATTCCACTAGACAGCTGAAGAGGGAATATTTTCTTTTCCTCTTCATCCATCCTGATGGGATTAATTATGGGTGTATCGTCCATTGCCTCACCTCCTTCCCTGAGTTATAATGATAAACATGGGAGAAAAGCCATGTGCATTCCCTCAACCATCGCAAAAAAACAAAACAACAAAAAATTCTGCAGGGGTTGGCCAAAGACTGAGCGATACTCAGGCACTGCCGATCTGAATGTGCGCTGATGGGCACGCCTAACTCCGCCGAAGAGCTGGGGCCGGGCGAGGGTTCCCGGGCCGATCCTGTTTGGGATGCCTCTGCCTGCCTATAGGTTTGGGTCTCTTGAGTTTTCCATCGCAGGGAGGAGTTACTACTTGTGCGTTGGCACTGATGGAAAAGTTTGTGTCGGGGAGGTTTGTGTTTTTAATTAAACACAGAAAAATCTGTTTAGATATTTTTAAAGCATTTGCATGACTGGGCATAAACGGCGATGATTTCAGAGCAGGTGTTTATGGAGGGTCTCATCCACTTCTGAATGTATTCCTATTTCTGACATTGTTAATTAAAAAAAATGCAGCTCTTTTCTGTGCTGGGTAACCATGGATACCATGTGATCCTTGTCTACCACGTATTATGTGCAAGGGAGAGGGCTGCCCTCTTTCAGCTAAAACCCTGTGCATTAGGCTGATAACTATGTTAATTGACTGTAACCCTTATCAAGGGGGCACATTTGGGTGTTTTAAGCAGATTGAGATTTAAATCTCTGGGCCATTTATTTCTCATATGGAATAAATGATTGGCTTTGCCTTCAGTGCGGTCAAATGGGATGCATCATATGCGCCTTCCAGTCAAGGGGGGAGGGGTGCTTTGCATATTCTATGGGTAAATTATGTATCTGAAGTGAGCAGCCTCAGGTCAGCTTTCCTGTTGCTTAAAGCACCTCTCAGCCAGACGAGATCCTGAGGCCGTTGCACAGTTGTCTGTTTCTGCACTGGTGCCCCATAGAAGCGCTTCCTTGGGAGGCAGGAAGTTCACCATTCTGAGAAGGGTGACCCACCCAGCGGGTCTGCAAGGGGAAGGGAGATTCAGTGTGGCAGCTGTCACTTTTAGCAATAGCCCACGTTTAAGATAACGTATATGTTGCCCTGGAAAGGAAGTGAAAAGGGACAGAAAATTAACATTTTGGTTACTGCCTGAGCACTAATCTTCTGTTCCCAGATTTATGTTCTTCTGTCCATATTCATCCCCCCAACCTTTTTTTTTTTTTTTGAGTTGTTGCTAGACCCACCAGAGCATCCTAGGAGCAAAGGACCTGGAGGGGGTTTCCGGCATTTTGCTAATGGGGAAAAGCTGCGGCTGTCTGAAAGGTGAGGCTAAGATGGAAAGAACCCCCAGAGGGCCTTTTTCAAATACAGGCTTCTGTATGAACAGGGCCAGAGGTAACAATGGGGCACCCGTTGAGACTTTCTCTTGGAATCTCCAGCTTGGTCTGGCGGTGTTTATTTGAAATCTGGAAGTCCCTGAAAGACAGGCTGTTGCTTCGGAATGCTCTTAGGCCACCCTAAGTTGAAGCAGTGGATGACAAAAGGTTACCTGCACCAGCTGGTTTGCTGTTTCAAAATAAACAGCTTTCAAAGATGGCGACCACCAGCAATTCTATTTGAAATATGGGTGGGTATGAACCACTCTGTTGAAAAAATGGGAGCACATTGGAAAATAATTCTGGGCACATTGAACTGTGACACTACAGAGAAGCAAAACTCTGTGATTCTCAGTTCTTTGACCAACTGGTAAAAAATTAATGGCTTCCAAGTCTGGCCATAAGAGGCAGGCACGGGCTTCACTTAGTTCAGGGTAAGTTGCCCAGAGTTACTTCTGGTGAGTTGGATGGTCATATAAATTACTTAGATGAAGAAATAAATAAATGGGAGGGGAAAAGGGGTGTTTAGGAGTGTGGGGTTATTTTTTTCTCTGTGTAGGCCAGCCTTTCTCAACCTTCTGACCCCAGAGGAACCCCTGAAAAATTTTCAGGCCTTGGGAAACCCCTGCACATTCAGGCTCAAATGTAGGTTTCATGTGAAAGCCTATCTATATGCCTTAACGTGTTTTTAATCTAAAAGTAAAGAATGAAATGTACCTCTTTAATGTGAAGTTGCCCGAACTTGAAATAATTTTTAAATAAATTATGATATCCCAGGGAACCCCTAGTGACCTCTCGCAGAACCTGAGGGTGCCACGGAACCCTGGTGGAGAAACCCTGGTATAGGCAGTCCTTAGAAAGCAATGCGACCCTGCCTTGTGGAGGTTGTGACATATATCAGTGCAATGAGCATTGGAAGTAGGGATAAAAGAGCACCAGCTTTCAGCATCCTGCCCAGCTCTGCAGTTTGCTGGTGAGACCGATGAAGACCCACAAAGTGCCTTTTCCTTTCCAGATCAAAAAAGAGGTCATTGCTTTCTTAGAGCTGTGAGCAACAGCGGTTTCTTGACTAGTGGGCAGTATTGGGAAGACTACTGGATCTGGGCTGCAAAAATCTGGATACCTACTAGGTATACCTACAACTCTTGACTTTCTGCTGCCATCTAGTTGTCATTTGCATTGTTACATTAATGCTTCAGAGCCCTGTTGCTGCTTCCACACGTGCATGCAGCAGGCAGCTTCTCCTCGCTAGAGGGCAGAATCACCAAATGGTGACCAACTGAGGTACTTTCCTTTGAGGATGGGGAGCCAAGGAGGACAAGGTCCTCACACCTCAGAGTCTATAAAGCAGTGTGTTTCAACCTTAGCAGCTTTAAGATGAGTGGACTTCAATTCCCAGAACCTGGGAGTTGAAGTCCACCCATCTTAAAGTTGCCAAGGTTGAGAAACACTGCTATCAAACATTGGGTCAGACCCATTTTGCTGAGAGAATTGAAATGCAGTGGGGAACGTGGAGTTCACTGGGTCTTTTCCCCCTTTCTTTTGTGATTGATGTTCTGAGGATCATGAGGTGGATTGCTCAAGTAACGTGTCTGTTAACCCTCAAACCAAATGCGGGGAAATAGTTTTTCTGAGGAAAAAAACCAGTCTCTAACACCTGATCAGAAATGGCAGTGAGCTGGATCAGGTACAAAGAATTACATACAGTATTATTCTATATTAAGGAGATGTATCTGTAGCTCTGTTATTGAATCGTTTTGATGGAGCAGTTCCACTATACAGCTCTTTCAAGCAAGTGTCTTTGAACTCCATTAGGATTACTCTGAGGTAAGAGTATATGAGATTACCATGCAATTTTGCTGTCTCAGATTAGTAAATTTTATGTTACCCTGATTATCTGATTTACATAAAAATGCTTTGTATTGTTTCACATAGAGGGATGTTCATTAATAATATGGAAGATTATTATTTAGTAGTTAAGTATTTAATTTGAGCAGTTTGAATAATTATTTTCAGTATTTAAATGTGCTTGCCAATCAAACAGGAACCACATCTGGTGGACTGTTATGCCCCAACATGTGAGGCCATACAAAATACTGTCTAATCCAACCCTCTGTCACGCTGGCACCTCCCCATTAGTTCTGTAGGGGGAACTCAAGGAAGGAGTTTTGGACATTGGAAGACACTTTGTGTCCTTTCTAAGAAATGAACATCTAGATGAGAAGATGCAGCCTGATTAAGAGGATTTAATTAATGTATACATAGATAGATTCTGGCGTGTATTGTTTTGAATGATGATATGGGAGTTACACTGTATGGGCAAAATGGAAAAATAGATGTATCAAGTAATTCAACATTCCGTATTGTTTATTAAAGATCCGTTAGTCTCTGACCTCTCGATAATGTTTGGAAGTCAAAAGCCTTGAGATTGTGTGCTTGAGATGGTGGCACACACAGATGATGTGAACTTAAAGACTGCTGGGTTTCAGAGGAAGGTCCTCTGCTGCATGGTACTCTTTATACAAGAGGCAGCGATGGTTATCTCAGAATACATCCAGATAGCAGGGGTATTGCATATATGGCACCTCCCTCATATTCAGGATTTGCTTACTTGCCTCAGTCTGTGTCTCATATTTAGAAAATGTTCGGCAGTTGCTAAAAGCCTGATATTAGCCCATAGGAATCGGGTACTTGGTGGAACAAAAGGATTAACTAACAGCCCTTTGCAAAAAGTCTCCCTCCCTCTCTCCTCCTTTGAGAAATACTGTATGGCAGAGCTGTGCGCTAATGGGACAGAAGAAGATCTGATGCAGACGTCTTGGCAAATGGCAGCTATTCAGATCCACTTTTTGTATCACTGCAACATAATAATTGCTCTGTGCATTCTAGTTAAATCATGGTTACAGTGTTTCAGACACAATGTTCTTCCAGAAAGGACATGCTGTTGTCTTGGTGGTAGTGCCTTAAAATAATTGAAACAAGGGTTGTGTTACACAAGCCTTTCCCGGCCGATACACTCTGGAAACGTTTGACTCCAGTTGTCGGCTTCGTCTACCCATAATGGGTGATGGAGCTGTAATCCAACACTTCTGGAGGGCGCTGGATTGGGGGAGACTGCATGGCGACCGGGGGACATGGACCAGGGAATTGTAGTGGTGCTGGATAAGTCTGTGGATTGGCACCATCCTTGTTCGACCTAAAGGCAGCCACCCAGCTTCCACATCCACAGGGTGATGCTCGTATCAGGCTTGCTTCTAGGACTGTTTCCTGAGGCTCTCCAGATCGCTGTTTACAAAGGGATATTTGGAAGCACACAGACAATACTTTCCAAGGTCCCAGTAGCCAGCAGAAGAAAACGTCTAATGGGGAGAAAATCAGTGGGGCAGTGTCAGAGCCTGGAATAACACCTTGCTCCTCCCTGAATAGAAGTAAATGTTGTAGACTATCTGAGGCAAATTTGCTTTTCTCCTTTTATTTTGGATAGTTCACTTAAGTAGAGTCGTTGTACATGAGATGGGCGGCAGAGAAAATAAATAAATAAATAAATAAATAAATAAATAAATAAATATTAGAATTCTGCTTTATTTCTCATGGAATTGGGGTTACCAAGATGCTGACTTTGGGTGTGAGTGTGTGTGTGTGTGTGCATGCGCATATGTCTGCCATGGATACATCACTGGTTGTGCATCTAGACACCAGTCCTGGATATATATGGAACTACTAACAGAGCTGAAACGAGAAGAGCCGTAGCAGGTAGAGAAGGAGAAAAGAATGCAGAACAGGCAGAGAGTAAGACTGGAGGCAAATGAGAACATTCCATTTTTGCTTGTGCATTTGTCTTTGTCTTGAAATATTTATAATCAAAGAAAAAAAAACCATGAGTGTTTCCATTATAGAATATCTGTAAGCCTTTGTTTTTGACTGAGTGGTAAGCTTGGCTCCGAGAAGGGACAGTGATCTATCTGGGTGAACTTAGAATGGCATTATGTCATTTCAGTTTGGGAAAAAACACTCCCAATACTAAAACGTATTATTGGTGAAAGAACATTCAGTTGGGTACTTAAGAATGTTTGAAAACAGCCTCCTGAATCTGGTGTATCCCAAATTTGGACTGCAGCTCTCATCGTCCTTACCCATGATGCAGGTGTGATGGGAATTGTGGTCCATACATTTTGGAAGCTACTAGGATGAGAAAATCCAGGGTACCATTAAATAAATGCTAATGATGGGGAGAGAACACGTGTCTTCCCTTTATGATCCACTCTTTTTTCCTAATGTGCAAATTATTAATAATTACTGGTATTACTATATGCTGGTGGGTTAGGGGGAAAAAGTGAGAAAGTGCTTTAAAAGTGATCTCTCTCCCACATCCTGCCTGGAAAAAACATGCTATAGCATAACTTTCCCATCATCTCAATTTACCTTTAATGGCCTTCTCAGAACCTGGGAAAGAGGATAGTGACTTGCAAAACATCAGCACACGCACAAAACATCTGCCCCTTCTTCTTTCTTCTCGAAAACTAGTAGTTACTGTACTTCCCCTGGATATTAACAGGCATTTAGCAAGAGACACAAGGAAGCTAAACAGCTTAGAGATAAATGTGCGTGTTAAAGAAATCATCTTCATTATACAAGTTTTCTGTCATGTAATTCCTTTTTCCTTTTGAATAAATCTGGTTAAAGAAGACTAGGAGAATGTTACTTTGGGATGTAAACAGCTGCTTAGGGCTTGATGAAGACGCTTTATAGAATAACGTTTCAGTAACACCTACAGCCAAATCAAAGAGGACTTAGTTTTCCTTTCTGAAGATGAGGGTTGTTTTAGAAGGAACAAAACAAAAGAAGAAGAGGTGGCAGCTTTGACCTCAAGGCTTTTCTCCTGACTCATCTGGTGCACTTACTGCCCCCTTTCCCAACCAGGAGTCCTTGGTCTTGGTCACTCGGGCCTCCCATGGGCACTTTACACGGGCTGCCCTTGAAGACTACTCAGAAGCTACGGCTGATCCAGAATGCAGTGGTCTGAGCAGTTATGGGCACACCTCGGTGTGTCCATGTAACACCTCTGCCACGTGAGCTGCTCCGATTATCCTTCAGCTTCCAGGTGCAATTCAAGATGCTGGCAATCACCTCCAAAACTCTATGTGGCGTTCGGTCTGTCTGTCTGAGGGAGAGCCTCTCTCCAATCATCCCTGCCATCCCACAAGATCTGATGGATTGGGTCCCATCCATTGAGCAATGCCCTCTGGAGGGACCTAGGAAGTGGGCCTTCCCTGTTGCAGCGCTGTCTTCTGGAACAGCACCCTGCCCTCCCCCAGAGGTTCCAGCTGCTTCCACCCTGCAGTGCTTTAAATGAGTCTTGAAAATGTGGCTTCCCCCCTGCCCAGCACTGGAAGAGAGAGTGGGCGTCCATCCAGATTGTACTATGCCTGTGTGCTATAGCATGTGTTTGTTGTGTTTATTCTCTTTTTGTTTGGGTCTTAGATACGGTGGTTGTTTTTAACTGGTATGCTGCCCAGAGGCATGGTTGAGTTGGGCACCTTTAGAAAGCTAAGTAATAAATAAGTCAGCCAGTCACCCGGAAGATCACTTTTTGTTATTCCATGCAGGGGGGGGGGGGGGGGGGAAGCAGTAACCAGAAATTCCAAAATTAAAAGAATTGCTTCCCTTTCAGTAATCTCAAATTTCCTGTCTAAGGCAAGTGCTTCACTTCGTCTAAGGACAGGGCTGGCCCTGTTTATACAGTGGAACTGGTAAAGCTTCTTAGGACTTTGTGGACACTATTGTTTATCATGCGTATCTGTGTCTTTTAAAAATTTATTTATTTCAGCTGTTTTACTTTATTTTTTAATACTTTCCTCTTCCATTAAGCAAGGATCAAACAAAGGATTAGCTTTGTTTAATGAGATTGTTTGTTTCTTTGTAATCTTAAAGCAATGGTTTTACTGTATATATATGACTTTTAGTGATTTTGTATGCAAAACATCCACATCCCAGTGGTGCAAATTTCATATTCTATAATTAAGATGGCATGACTATCTCTGATTCACCTTTGTACACCTGAATATAATTTCTTGCATTTCTCATATTAACTCAAAATGAGGAAAATATTGGGCTTGCGCTCTCTCTCTGTTTGTGTGTGGGGTGGTGGTGGTGTTTTAATACTTCCAGGCATATACATGGAGGGGAAGGAACGTTCCATCTGAGAAAAGGGGCCAAGCCTATGGGTGGGTGGAGATGCCCCCAAATAGTTAGAGGCCTAGGAAGAAATGCAAAACCCCGTGAAGATTGTGAAGATTAGTGATGAGTTTATAATCTTTGGCAGTTTCAAATGTAGGCTTCTATGAGAGTAAATGCAGACTGGTTTATTTAAATCCTACACATCTCTGAGCTAAATTAATTATGCTTCTAACAGGACAGTGCTAAATTCTTCTAATGTGCAGTTATAAACAGAGTAGAGCCTTAGCAAAAGAGGGTTACTGGATTGTGTTTGAAAACGACTGAAACCAAACAAGATGAAAGAATTTCAGCCAGCATGCAAAGCTTATCACTTTTAAAAAGTTAGATAAGTTACCACCTCTGATGAGGTGGCTGACTCGTGATGTTCTGTCTCACAGATGACTTTTCAAATATCCAAAGAGTCATGAAGACGAGTCCTCCACATCTCAAAAGTGTCCTTTAGTCCTTTTCAGTTGAGGAAGGAAGGAAAACCAGAAGAGGGAATGGGTTATTGTCTCTTAGCTGAGAAAACTGCAGAACGCAGAGTGCAGTTAGCAAGGGTATCTTATTTAGGACTTGCAAAGCCAGATGGTTTTTTTCACAAGAAGACATGGCTGTGAGTCGGCTCCACCAATCTTGGATGCTGATAGGAAACCTTACTACGACTCATGAAGTGAGATAGGTGGGGAGCAGGAATTGCTTCACAGTACTTATTAAGATCAAACCAAAATGATGGATGATTTATTTGACAGTGGCCAGAGAGCCAACCTGAGTTTTATAATATTGGGAAGCAGGATACAAATACATGAAATAGTTAAATTATTTTTAAAAAATCAGTTAGAAAGAGCTATTCTGGGTATACTGTTTTTTTGACTATCTAGACCAGGGGTAGAACACAAGTGATTTGGATGGTCCTCCCCCGCATTATCTTCCTACCCCCCCCCCCCAATACATAGTGAATTTCTACTCCAACTGTGGACCATGATGAGGAATGTGAGCAGTGATTAGCCCTTTCTGGAGGGTGACAGGTCTCTCATTGCTGATTAGAGCCAGTGTGGTGTGGTGGTTAAGATGCTGGAGTCTCCCTTCAGGTCCAGCCTCAGCCATGAAAGCTGCCTGAACGACTTTGGGTCGCTCACACACTCAGCCTGGGTGGCTTTTGGTCAGTCATTCTGTTATCCTTGGTTATGAAACAGGGCTACCTGAACTGGATGTCAGAAAAGAGACATAGAAAATGCTAACTGTGCTGCCATCTGGTGGTTGTCCACATTTTTGCAGCCTAGACTGGGTAGCCCTAGATAAAATAGCTAGGTTGGAACTGTTGGAGAAAAGGTAGGATAGAAATGTAACAAAAAATAACTAGTAATAATTTCTGGTTATTCGGGTTCATGGATGTTTGAAAGCATGGAAGCAGTAAGAAGCCTACACAGTTTATACCAATTAAATAGTTGATATGTTATCAAAGTATTCTGAAATCATATTTTTAAAATGATAGAAGTGTAATATGCTTGGTGGATGTTTTCCTGAGTAGTAGAGATAGCCACATTTTTTGTAGTAAAATGCTTTTTTTTTCATATCTGCCCTTTAAGATACGCTTCCTGTTAATTTGTGTTGTCATTGATCAAGATGCAAACTGACTAGAGGTTATTTTGTGATTTTGTGAGGGTCAGTTAAAAATAACATATTCAAGTTGTGGGAATCATTAAAAGAACACATAGATATGGTAGGCTTTTAGAATAACATGAAGGCCCTTTTTGCATGTATATGGAGAACAGGCCCTCCCATTCATCGTGATGGTATCTGCAACCTGCTAGACTGAGTCCTTTACTGCAAGGAGTCTGATGAGTCTTTTCCTCCTTGACCTATGTTCCAAATGAAATGCGTCTTTTTTCACCAAGCAATATTAAACTTCCAAGCATTCAGATCTGAGTACACCAACTTAAAGAGTAGTGCATACTTAGAATATCATAGAAGCCCCAGTAAGAGAGCAACAAGCAAATAAATCATTAAAGTAAATGATGGGTCCTTCAGATTTGGTGATGATTTGGTGATGAAGGAAAGAGCTTGAAAGGGCAATGGTTGGTTGGTGGAATGGCTCCAGATGGTCACAAGTTCAAACCCTGCTTTGAAGAGCACATGTGAAAAGGATCATCTGTGAGTGCCATTGGCCTCCTTGTAGCCAAAGGGCTGGAGAGTTTGGGCGTTGCCATAACCTTGTTTTGCTCAGAATATATGGGAAAGCCAAATCATGACTAACAGATATTTGGATTTGTACATCTTCATCCGAGTGCAGCTTCACAAGGTTATTTTAACATAACCATGAATCTTGGATAACAAAATGAACTATGGCTGAATACTGTCACTCCATTAACTTTTTAGTGTAAAAGAGGCAGATTTTGAGAGGGAAGAAGGCCTAATATCTCTTGAGTCATTTGCCATGCAGCTCTGATGGTGGCTTCTGGTTCCCTCTGCTGCTGGTTGTAGTTAGAGAAAGGAATTACTTACAGTTCTAGCAGGGATGTTCACTTGATCCCCTTGGCCAAAAAAGGCCACCAGTCTGGCCTCCAGATGTCTTTCTGCCTCAGCAACTGTCAACCTGACTTTAGCTTCTACTTGCAGTTTCATTCTTGTCTTCACTCTGTCTAAATACAGCCCACAGTTCAGTCTCAACACTTGACATCTGGAAAGAGTTTAAAGGGAGGCTTCAACCATATAGATGATTATGCTTATTGGGTGGGAAAACAGGACAGCAGGAAAGCTAGACTTCTTGTTTTGTTAAGTCACAATCCCATCCCTGGAAGAAAGCTAACAGAAAGAAGAGTTTGAATACTGGCCTCCTAACAATGCCCCTTTATTTCCTAATTTTGATTTGCACCATGATTTATTATTCCACCCTATTTTTCAGTGCCTCAGCCAGGGAGTGTGACTTTTTAAACTATTTGAATTTTGCATAGAGAGTTTGTTCAAGTTGACCTGAATTATTTCATGGTGGGCATCTTGCAGAAGATTTTGATGAATCTCTGTGCATGTTTCTGAGATTAATGATTCAGCCAACCATTTTAAAAATGCTTGCCATAAGGATTATCTTTTTAATATTTCACTGGATTTTTTTCCTTAAGGCTGACAAAATGGACGAAAGGACGCTCCTAGCTGTTTTGCAAGAGTGCCAGTGGTCTGATTCACACATACTTGTGTACGACTTGATTACATGATTCTGTGAATTAGACTTCCAGTAGTGCATTCACTTGCTGACAATAAAGCTCCATTCCAAGTCACGTGCAGTTTTATGTCTTCTAGCCATCCTCTCTTGCCACTGAGAATGATAAATAAGCCATCCTCCTGATTTCTATCACAGTCAGATGGGAAATGAGACCCCTGTCATACCATTGTTGGTTCTACCCCCAAACATGCTAAAAATATGAATTACAGTTCATTGGCCTTCTCAAAACTGGAGAAGGGTAATCAATTGCTTTAGTTTTATACATTTAATGATTGAATACTTAGTGAGACAAAGCGGACATCTTCTGAAGTTGGCATTGGCTCTATGCCCCAATTTATTATTTCCCTCCTTCCTTATTGGGCTTAAAGGCCTTTCCTTTCATACTGTATCAGAGTGGCATACCTGCCTGCTACAACAATTGAATAATATCAGATACCTAAAAGTATATAATCTCAAATACCGCAGGTGTTGATAGCCCAACTTACCTCTAGATGTTCCCCAGCAAGGAGGAACAAGGTAGTATATCAAATCATGAGGGGATGCTCAAGCACCCAGGACTTTGTGGCTCTTCAAAATTTGGGAGGGTAGGGCCTGATCTATTTTCTGGGGGAATTCTGTTCCAGAAACAGGGACAGCAAGTGAGAAGGCCTTCCTCCATTAATCCTGTGGGAGGAACCTGGAGAAAGCCTTTTCTTCCTGATATTAATGGCTGGGCAGCTTTCCAATGTCTGCTTGAGTGATCTGTTGCAGAAATTTTGGTTCACCATCTCAGACTGCCTTCTGTTTCTCAAAGCTTCAGCATTTTGCAAAGAGTGTGTGTGTGATAGTGATTGTCTAGCAAACTGAATTTCTTGTAAGATGACTGTCAAAGTGAGTTCCTTGGGAGCCCACACTTGCTAGACAGGGTTTCTGTGGAAGCTGCAGCTGTCAAATATGTTTTCTGACAAGAGGGGAACATTGGAAGCAGCCTTATATTCAGTCATATTACGTACCATCAAATTGATAACTACTCTTAGCTACCACACAGATAGATTTTCTCCAGGGTGATCTGTCCCCAACCTGGTCCTTCAGGTCTTCCAATGGGGCACCCAACAGTGATGTAACTGAGTCCATCCACCTTGGAGTTGCTTATCCTCTTTTTCTCTTTCTTTTGATCTTTCCCAGCATAGTAGACTTTTCCAGAAACTTAGGTCTTTGCATAATATGTCCAAAATATGGTAACTTGAGCCTGGTCTTTGTGCCTCGAGTAAGAATTCTGCATTGATTTGTCCTACGATCCTTCACTTCCCTAAGTTGTCAAGGAAAACCATTACCTGCATGATTCTGATTTTTGTAGGTATAGACCTGTCACGGCATCTCAATATCTTTTCCAAATCCTTCATTGTTGCTCTGCCAAGTGCTAATCTGTAGCATATTTCTTGACTGCTGGTTCCTTCACTGTTGATAGTTGATTCTAAAAGGCAGACACTATTTAACACTTCAGTATCTTCCTTGTCAGTCTAAGGCTGGTTGTTCTGCCTGTTGCCATTAGTTTGCTCTTCTTTATATTTAATTATAGTCCCATTTTTTCACTCTGCTCCCCGACTTTCATTACTACAGCATTTGCAGTTTCAGAGTTGTGTCATCAGCCTAGCACAGGTTATTGATGTTTCTTCCTCTGGTTTTAAAAGCTATATGTATATTCCACATATAGGTTGAATAAGGAAGAGGAAAGTACATTTCACCGTGCTCCATTCAGACCGTGGTTACCTGCCCTGGGTGTAGTTTTGCACAAGGACAAGGAGATGTCCTGGGATTCCCGTTTCCCTAAGGGCGTTCCACAGTTTGACATGTTCAGCACCATCAGAGATCAAAGGCCGTGCTGTAATTTGTGAATTGTTGACTTCTTCTTGGTGTTCTTTGGTGTTCTCAATCCATACTGACTGGCAAAGGCTAGTTGCTTGTATGCCAAAATGGGATCTGGGGGTCTTCTGTATGCTGTTGTGTATGAGCTGCAAGCCCACCTTTCCATCAAGGGGAAACCCCACAGCTGGCTGCTGCTGTGACAGACAAGACTGGTCTGCAGCGGCCTTTTTGGATAGTCTGAATCACCTGCATGTGACAGATGACAAGGCTGTTGCTGGCCTTGGGACAGCTTCTGCCTCAACAGAGACAAGGAATGTCGGTGTGTCAGGGGACAGGACACTGGTCACCTTATCCTCAAACAAATGAGCAGTGGCAGGAATGGAGGGACCGCGTCTGCTGCTTGCAAAACACACAACAACATTGGTGACCTTTCTTGTTCTCTCTCCCCAAACAGCAGAAGATTGAAAAGTAACTCCCAAATACGTAAATGTCTCAGTTTGTTCTGTGCTGATGCCAATAATCTTCTAGCAATGTCTACAGCAGTGTTTCTCAACCTTGGCAACTTTACGACATGTGGACTTCAACTCCCAGAATTCCCCAGCCAGTTTGGTCTAGTGGTTGGCACCAGGCTAGAAACCAGGAGACCAATCCTGCCTTAGGCATGACCGCCAGCTGGGTGACTTTGGACCAGTCACTGTCTCTCAGCCCAACCCACCTCACAGGGTTGTTGTGGGAAAAAGAGGAGGAGCAAAGTGTATTAGGTATGTTCCTTGCCTTGAGTTATTCATAAAAATAATAAAGGCAGGATAAAAAATTTAGCAATACTAGTAAGTTCCTCTGAAATGTCTGTCTGACAAGAATTACACCCAGACCTTGAAAGGAGATGAATATAGTCCCCTTTCAGAGGCAGGTATTTTTATATATCTGCCATGATGTCAGGGCTGGAAAAGAAAGGGGGAAAATCATGTTAATTCAAACAATATAATTGGGTGGCGTCATACCCAGTGCATCTTTTTCTGGAAATATATGCCCACACAGAATGTATGCATCATTAGCTAGGTGTTCACATCTTTGTAGGATCATCAGGGATTCAAGAAACATTTTAATGCCCCTGCTGATTCACAGCCTCCTTCCTTCTGAACTGCTCCTTCAATAGAAGGCCTAAATCAACACATGGGAGTGAGGGGGAGATAAAACCTGTGGATAATAGGACATTGAGGAGTGTGAATACATCAGTGCTCTGCAGCCTGGCACCCCAGATGCACTGGATTTTTACTTATTCATTAGATTTATATACCGCCTCTGTGGCAAGAGCTCATGGTGGCACTCTCTCCTATTTTTCTCCACATCTATGCTGGGAAGCAGATTGAGCTGAGAGGGATGACTCGCCTCAGTCACCCAGCGATACTCAGAATTTGGCTAGAGCAGCTGCAGATTTCGGAGCTATATCCAAAACACTGACAGAACACCAGGCCAGGGATGGTTGGCATTAATCCCGTGTATTTCACGTGGGGCAACAATCTAACAAGGACTCTATTCTGCTAGTTGTAAGAGGGGAAACCAAGATAAATCTCCTTCAGCATCGTGCAGTAATAAAACACACAAGGCGTTCACTGGGCCCATCCTGTCCTGACCCATTCTAAAGCCTATCAATATGCGGGTCACCCGGGACTGACGGGACGCAAGGCGGGCGCCGGCGGAGACGGGCCTTCAGCGGGAGTCCTCTCCCGTGGCAGAGGGCTCCGCTCCGGCTCTTCAGCACCCAGGAGAGCTCCGAACCGGTGGCCCGGCCTGAATCCCGCGGAGCGGAGCGGGTGGTCCCCGAGCTGTCCTTGGCTGATCTCGGAAGCTCAGCGGGATTGGACCCGCTGGGGTCACCCGGGACGCCCAGGGCTGTAAGCTAGGCTGAGAAGGCAATAATAATAATAATAATAATAATAATAATAATAATAATAATAATAATAATAATAATAATAATTCCAGTAAGAAGGCGGCGGCAAACCATTTTTTAGACTTGGTTGGAGATGGCTTAATTTAATACACGCCCAAAGCGGTTCTGACAGCTGCAGAAGAGGCGGCATTTCTGTCGGGCAAGGCGCCATCTTCTAGCTGCAGGGAGTAACACCAGCAACCGGGATCCCTCCTGTCAGGGTAGAAACCAGGAGGTGGTTTTGTTTTGTTTTGTTTTGTTTTGTTTTGTTTCGCTTCGCTTCGCTTCGCTTCGCTTCGCTTCGCTTCGCTTCGCTTCGCTGAAATGTTAATCCTGGCGCTGAGAACGGATTTCGGGGCTGAGCAAAAATCGCTCTGCCCCTGCAGGGCGTCGGCCTGATTGCCGCCAGCTTTGGGCCGTGCCCTTCTCAGGCAGGCCGATCGTTCCGTCTCTCGGCACCGGGTTGCCATGGTGAGTCTGGGCTGCCTGGAACAGCCTCTGATGAGAGCAGCCGTTGCACGCATTGACCGCTCACTCCGTGAACTCTGCTATCCGCGTATGCCTCGCAGAGAACGGGAGTGCTCCGGCAAACACGGCCCGCTGACCGCTGGGCTCTTCCTCCCTCCGGGACAGTCCTGCGCTGCAGATTCCACGTCCCAGCCCCAGCCCCAGCCCCAGCCCCAGCCCCAGCCTGGCAAAGGACCCACACCCTGCCCAGAGACCGACGTCTTCCCTTCTGTCAGTCCTGCTTCCACCGGGGCTGCTTGACATTCGGTTTTTGTCCGTTGCCCCTGAAGCCCGAGAGCCGCCCCTGCGCATCCCCTGGCAGAGCTATGCCCTGGGGCTTCCTCTTCCGCCTGACCTCTCCTCCGAGACCATCGCCCGTGCTTGAGCTGCGCACCCGCCACGGCCAGCCTCTCAGCCACGGGCCCGGGGAAAGGTCAGTAGCCTGGGGGCTGGGCTGGGCTGGGCTGCAGGTTACGAGCTTTTCGGGAGAGCCTGCAGGGCCCTTGCCCGATGAAGAACTGGCGAGCAGCGGCCCGTCGCATCGGAAGGACGCCCTGTAGGAAATGGAGAGTTCCCGTGAGCCAGGAAGGAGTAGGAGGTGCGAGAGGAAAGAATGTTTTGTGCCGAAGGAGCGGCAGCTGCGGTGCAGCGATCCAGCCGCAGGGAACAGTCGATGGAGGATAGAGAAGATGGGTGATACCAAGCGGAGGAACAGAGGAGCGGAGGAGGAGGGGGCTGATCTTGGAAACGGGAGCAGATACTCAGGAGAGTTGCAACCACACTTAACCAGTTAACGTACGGCCTGTTGCCTGTCGATCAGTTTGCATTCACGTTCCTGCATTCGTTCCATACTGGCCAGCCGATATTTTCGCCGCTGCTGTCGAGACTGCGGTTGTGAAAATGTGCTTGGTATTTGTTTGCTTTTAAGTGCTGCTGCTCCTGCAAGGGAGGCCCGTCCCTCCCCTCCCCACCGCGTCCACGCAGGGCTGTTCAGAGCTATTGAAGGGAAAACCTTTGCTAACCAGAGTCAACTATACCATTTAATTTGGACTATATATTGCAGCAGGCTGCCTGCCAACGATGAAGGAATTAATTTCCTGGGATTCCCAAGGAAAGCACTGCTAGACGTGTCTGTCAGGGAAGAGATCGGTGCTTGTCAGCTCTCCAGAAGAGCTGGAAGGCTGTAGGGAGAGCTTTTTAAATGCACCGGGGAAGTCTCAGAATGACTCACTGAAAGGGTTTCATAGTTTACAGGTTTGAGGTAGCAGCGCTTCCCTCACCAGCTTTTTCCACGAGGCTTTGCTTTCAGCTGTTAACTCTCATGCACTGGCCTTGGAGGATTAGAAGAGCCAAGAAGTCCAGGCTGATACTTGAATGGGAGACCACCAGGCCATCCCAAGGGTGGAGACTGGGAAGAGGGAGGAAGGAAGGGCAAACCACTTCCATTCTGCTGCCAGGAAGGCTGCCTATATGTGTCATGAATTAAGGGAGTCTTTATTTTTACTCTCCTCCACCGTCCAAACTAAGCTTGTAGCCTTACAGCTGTTCTCACTGACATTCATACTGCGTTTCTCTTGTCTCCCTGTTCCCTTGGATGCTGCTATGGCTAAGCTTTAGAGTGAGCTTCTGTTTGTGCCGCACTTTTCAAATCACTGCCTGCAATCTATCAGTTATGTGGAATGGGCATTTTGAAAGGGAAGAGCAACTGAACCCACTCAGGTGGACTGAAGGGGCTGGGGGCCACCCTGTTCTGCTCTGCCAAGCATTGTGCAGGCCTGGGCTCAACACCTGGAAGGCCACTGGGGAGCACGGAGCTGCAGATGATGAGCCGGGGATTGTGGGCTGGATGCTGTGTAGGGGAAAGGAAGCACCTGCCCCTGTGGTGTTGCCCGGAGCCTAACAGGAGAAGCCTCGCAAGTGCCCCACGAAGGGTCGGAGAACCCAGTGAACAGTTCAGCTGCACGGGAAGCTTCAGGACGGGGTCTGGCTGTGGAAGCAAATTGTCCTCTCGTAGGGGATCAGTCATTTTATTTATTTATTTGTTTGTTTATTTATTTTTCAAATTTCTATTACTGCCCATCTCCCCCAAAGAGGGGGACTCTGGGTGGTTTACAGTAAAATCAACAATTAAAACCATAAAAATATAAATTACAGTATAACAAACCAATAAATAAGAATAAAATAGAATAGAAACAATTAACATTTATTACGTGCCAGTTTTACATGCGAGTGTATATCAGCCATTGCATGCCACTTTGAAAATGTTGCCAAATATTGACTGATTGACTTAGCTACTATTTACAGGTAGTTCTCATTTAATGACCATTCATTTAGCAATGGTTCGGACTTACAATGGTGCTAAACCCAACTTATGGCTGGTCCTCACACTTACAACCATCACACCATCCTGCAGTCACATGATTGCCATTTTCAATCTTCCCAGCCAGCTTCCGGCAAGCAAAATTAATGGGGATCTGCGTGGTTCACTTAATGACCACATGATTTGCTTAATGGCCACTGCATAAATGGTCATAAAATTGGGTTGGACTCACTTAACAACTGCATCACTTAGCAACCAAAATTCCAGTCCCAATTGTGGTCTTTAAGTGAGGACTACTTATATTTTGTAGCTTTCCTAAGCCACCCAGTCCCACAAATTTTGAGTGGCCAACAGTAGAACAATAACGATACAATGAAAGAACCACTCTAGTTTAATTAATTTCCTGTTAATTGTGAAATATCAGCTGTTAATTATTGAATATGTTACTGGCATATAGCACACATGCCAAATATTTATACTATAATTCGCTAGAATAATGTATTTAGAAATAAGTCATCACATTCCAAGGTTTTAAGCTGATGATTACGAGTCTTAAAAGCAAGACTATTATACTTTTTTCTGCTAGATTTCTTTACAGAGGGAGGAAAGAAAGGCAATGAATGAAGTTAGAAAGGTTGCCAAGATGGAGACCTAGCAGCCGAGGGTTAATGTGGCTCCCCCTGGCCAGACGGGGTGAGTCTTTGCGGGGTGGGTGGGTTGGGGGCACGTTGTTGTCCCAGAGAACAGAGAGAGACCACTCCAGCGGGGGGCTTCCCTCCAGCGGTGGTGGTGAAAGCCGAGTCACCTACAAGTTGGTTTCTGGGGGCGACATTCCTGTGACTGATCAGCATGTGGCACAATAGGCAGACATTCAAATGGCAGCTCAGGATCTTGAGAATCCACTCTGATGCATAACAGGAGCAAATCCTCCATTTTCGGGGTGTCTTTTGGCAATCGCTTCGCTTCCTTCCAGCCAGAAAATCCCACTGGGCATTTCAGAGCCAGATCTTGGGAGCCACAGCCGATGGTGAATCTGCCTTCTTGCATAGAATATAATTTAAATTTTGTATTTTGCTGAAAAGAAGTTTACCAGGTATTCCCTAAGTTCTTAAACTGACTTCATGGGATGTATTTTTAGCCACATGAATGTAGGTTTACAAATTTGTTCAGAGGTAAAATAAGTTTCCCCCCCCCCAAAAGGCAACCTTGATTACAACGTTAGACAATAAAAATGTTTTAATAAAATGGCCCTTTCTTGTCACAGAGTGTCATATGATTTTGGATTCCCTTCCAGTCTTCAAGAAGATTCTTTTTTCTGTATTCAATAGTAGCTGTATCTTTTGAGGGGGTCAGAGGTTGTCTTATAAAAATCAATAATGTTATGCTTTATAATGCTTTAGAGAGAGTGAGAGAGAGAGAGAGATTTACAGCCATAAATGAAATAAATAAATGCAAATCACATTGCTGCCTGTTTTGTAAAAATAGTGAGTTCTTCCCTCTTCAAAATGGATGAGAAACCTGGCCTTGGTTTTACTTCAGATGCCTCTGTGTTTGGCCCAGCCCTAAATCTGAATTTCTGTGTATTATTTAACCGTTCCATTCCTGAATTCCTTTTGACAAGCAAGGCAATATTGCTACCCAGTGGCAACCTTGCCATATAACAACACAACCAGCCAGATCGCTTGGGAGAGTTTTCCATGGTAGAGAAAATTTCAGTCATTGGTGAATTACTGTTCTTGGTTTTTTTGAAACCTAGGGCTATATCCAGAATGGCCCTGTAGAGCCTGTGGTCTCCATGATGCAAAAGGACTTCCCTTTCTCTTTTACAGCATGCTCCCTGTCCTCTCCCCCCACCCCCCGCAGTCTGCTCAGAAAGGTTTTAGAGACTGAGCCCAGTCCCTGGATAATCCAGACTCCCCGAGAGAGGCTGTGGGGCCTCCCTCCTGCAGGTGCCCTCCCTGGGTCAATTGCTTTAGGCAATATTGCCCCGTCTCCAGTTGTCCCTCTTTAGGCAAGGCTGTTGACATGTGGGTGGGAATGAGCTATGGAGCCCCCTAGAAGAAGCGGATCTTCTGGATCCTTTTTAGTCAGGGTTCAAGGATGGGCATGGAACAGAAATGGCTTTGGTTGTTTTGGCCAGAATCTGGAAGGGTGGAGGACACACTTCCTGGTCTTTTTTGATCTCAGTTGGCTTGAGTACCATCAACCGTAATATTGCATGGGAGCTGTGGTGGAGGCGCGGATTTGGGGACTAAAGGCATGGTTCACAGTGGTTTTGCTCCTTCATCAGTGGACAGTTCTGGTCAGTGGTTGTAGGGAAAGAGAGGTTGGTGGCCACTTTCTTGAGGAATGCTATAGGGATTGGTCCTCTTCCTCCTCCTGTTGAACAGCTGCATGGCACCACTGGGAGAGGTCATCCAATGGTCCAGTGTGGCATCAGTACCCTGACTGCACCCATTTTGGGAGAAACTGCTAGTCGTTCCCCCTTCTAGGAAAGCAGCAGGCTGCTGAAACGTTGCTTCTCAGGGGCATGGCTCATTTTTTGGAACAGCCTCCCTGGGGAACTTAGGCTGGCCGCATTCCAGTGCTTTCCTTGGAGTGTCATTCAGAAATGAGCTTTGACCAAGGTTCTTACTTATTGGTAGGTACTAGGACCGGTCAGTTGAGTAGGTATTAGGGCTGTGCAGACTTTGAAAAGCTTCAGAAGTTCTTCTTTGGAATTTGGGTTGGAGCAGTACCTCCCTGCTCTTCCTAAAAGTACCTGATATTTTTTAGGCTTCTGCATGACCCTGAAAAAAAGAACATCACAAGAGCCTGTCCCTGTCACAGGCCCCACCCTGACCCCGGAAGGTAAGAGGTGGGGTCACAGGCCTACAAAGAGAGTGAGAATGTAGATGGGGTGGAGCGGAGGAGTGTGGTGAGGAGTAGGGGTTGTTGGAAGGACTGCTGTTTGCTGAAGAGTAAGAAGCTCCCTCTGCATGAAGAGAAAACTGCTGGACTGGAAGGGGAGGTGCAAGACTTGCAGAGGCACAGCTCTAACTATCAGAGAGAGAGAGAGAGGAGAATTTTGATCCCAAAACCCGGAAGAGACCAGAAACAGGGTCGTGGGCAACTGAGGAGAGTGACGGGCACATTCATCTTTCTCCCTACTGAGCTGGAAGCTGATGGTGGGGGGGAGACAGCCCCTCAGCCTCTCCTCCTTCCTGAAACTTCGGAGAACTTTTCTAGGCAAGGTGGGAGGGAATAACTGGAAATAAAATTGGCCCCGGTGGAGGGTTACTTAGCAACAGATGGAGGCTAAAAGGAAAGTAAGAACTTGCAGATAAGAAGAGAGCTGTGGCAATTGGGTGGAAGGAAAGTAAACATATCTAGGAAAAAGTAGAATCCTTAAAGTACCAGAAGAGCAACTTAGGAGGGTGGGAGATTTTTTTTGTGACATAAACTCACTGTCAATAATAAACTTTATTTTGTAAATAAACCTGTTTTGGTGAATAAAAAGGGATTGTTCTATCAGATTGACATTTGTTTTGGCATCAGTTGAATCTGAGACAAATTCATACGTGTGACACATCTGCTTTAAGAGTAGCCTTCACTGAATGAGTGGATTTCTTAGAGCAGGAATTCTTCTTCTGGATCAGTTTCAAAGAGACGTTCTACCTGGGAACCAAACGCTGGAACTGGTGTGGACCTTACGAGGCTGTGCCTGGGCTGCAAAAAAGCAGACCATCACTGGATGGCAGCACAAGGATGCAGAAGACTCTGGCTTTTGGCCAGTGTCTAGTGTAATTCACATTTACGTATTTTATTGGTAAAGTATAACAGCTAGAAGATATGATGAAGTACAACCAAAAATATAACATGGCTAATATGGTCAAAAAAGAGCATACAAAATAGTAAGTAAATAAGTGACTGTTGGAGGACAATTCTGAGAGTGCCTTGGACTGCAAGAAGATCAAACCAGTCCATCCTCCAGGAAATAAAGCCAGACTGCTCACTGGAGGGAATGATATTGAAGGCAAAACTGAAATACTTTGGCCACATAATGAGAAGACAGGACACCCTGGAGAAGATGCTGATGCTGGGGAGAGTGGAGGGCCAAAGGAAGAGGGGCCGACCAAGGGCAAGGTGGATGGATGATATTCTAGAGGTGACGGACTCATCCCTGGGGGAGCTGGGGGTGTTGATGACCGACAGGAAGCTCTGGCGTGGGCTGGTCCATGAAGTCACGAAGAGTCCGAAGTGACTGGACGAATAAACAACAAACAACAAATAAGTGACATTTGAAGAAACTAAAGATGTATCCATAGAGTATTAATATAGAACTAGCTCAATCCTTTAACGTATTAAATCCAGCCATACAGACCATCTATTGCTCCATCTTCTCAGTTTTTTAAATATATAATTTAATTAAGAGTTTTGATTATAATGGTAACATCTCATACAAACTAAACTTCAAGAATAGGATAGGATAGGATAGGATAGGACAGGACAGGACAGGACAAGACAGAATGAATTCATGTTCCTGAAAGATAGTTTCAGAAAGATGTGATGTTCTACTTCTTTAATGTTGGGGATCCTGGATTTGGTTTCTCAGATTCTCAGCACTCTGTTTCCTGGTTATCCAGCACCAACCTCTATTCTGTTCTCTTTCTTTTTCTTGCTAAACCTGCAATAATGAATATTCTTCCCTTCCAACTAAATGACAGGAGGGATTTGTATTAGTCTCCACCCTAAATCCCATATTATCTGTGGAGCTAGTGACAAGACAACCCCATGTTTAAGGGATTTCTGGGGGAGGATTGCTCCGGCTCCTCCCTCTCCCTTTTAAAGATGGCAAGATGGCCGTGCTGTTTCTAGATGTAATGTCACCCTTAGCCCATCAAGAATATGGAGGATTATTTTGTTCCACCAAGCAGGTGCGTTCATGGATGGACACGTCCGTGTCCTTTTCTTGGCAACGTTGCTTTCTGCTCCTCCTTGTTTTTGGTATCATTTTCTACATTCCTTTTATTTCCTGAAGTCCTTTTGGTTGCTTTTCTCATCTCAGACCACAAGATGGCAATGCTCTAGGTTCAGTTGGGTAAGAAATGCAGCATGCAAAAGGTAATCTTACTTGAGCATGTCTTTTCAGAAAGTTAATGATTTGGCACTGCAGAAAGTACAGTGGATGCTGGAGTGATGCATTTTTAGTTCAGAGACAGAGCGGTGACGGCTGACCAGTTATTTATTTCTTTACTGTATTTATATGCTACCCCAATCAGAGATTCTGGATTGGGCTCCAGAGTAGTAAAATAGTCCATATTAAACTTCAGACCAGATATAACCATTAGCAGCCTCTACTGTTTATCACCCCATAGGCCAGGGCTGAAAATCCTGGTTTTAGACTGCACTCCTCCCCTCCCCTCCCTTCCCTTATTTGTGGCCCCAGTCCAGCAAAACACAGGTACTGCATTTGAAATACAGAGAAACCAAGCCTGAAACAATTAATAATGAGAAGAAGGTGTCGCCTGACTTTTGCAAACCATTGCTAGCCCCACAAGAAAGAAAGAGAATAAGAACTGAGCTACATGGAGAAGAATAATCCTACAAGGACAGTTGTGGTGAATGTCACCTGCATTAGGTTGTGTCTCAGCTGCATGAGGATGATGATGATGATGATGATGTATTAAACTTGTGTGCCACTTGACTCTCAATGACTCTGTGCAGCACCATCAAGGAACAGAGGAGGAATGCAGGTAATTAGTGCAGGCTGTGCAAAGATAAATGTGGGGGATACCCTGTATTTAAGGGCCTTGTTGAGTACAGTCCAGCCATGCGTGCTTGGGATCAGGGTCTTAGCCATGAGGGCATCTCGGGAACCATGATCCCCACCCAGATCAGACAGTTAATGTGTCTTGCCCCATGAACTTTGGATCCTTCTTGTTTCAAAAGTGAGGACTTCTCCTACTGGACTTCAGAGTGCCTTTAGGATTTGGATTTGCCTGATGAATTTAGGATCTCGCCTGCCATCTGGCTTTGATGGGAAGGGGCCCAAACATATAGCTGTATACTGGATAAAGGAGAGGCACCTTGTGTTGTTTTAGGCAGATCTAAACCTATTTGGGAACACCCCATTTCTAGGAACAGTACCTTGGCTATATTCGTAGAAAACCTGGGACTTCTTTGGAAACTGGATCCAGGGATCTCTCAATCAGGGATCCCTGAGCAGTGGTTTAGCAATCTTCCCTTGAAGTGTGCAGTTCCCAGAGAATTATGTTCTGGGTTTACTTACATTGTATGTGGCTGAATTTACTCATCACATACAACCGAGTTTTGAATCATGGTTTACTGAACAATCATAGTTTGTTGAACAGTGGCCTGGCTTGCAAATGATACCCCATTATGCTAAGCCAAAAACAAACATACCCTGTTGTTGTTTACTGTAGGGGTGGGCAATTTTGGGTGGCCATTTGCCCCATGGAATAGTTTTTGTTTGTTTGTTTGTTTTGGGGTGGAGATAGGATTTGCCTGTGATGCTTTTTAAAATCTCTATCTATCATCTACTTACCTACCTACCTACCTATCACATTACAGTCTTCACTTGTCTTTTGATTTTGAGAGATGATGAGAACCCATTACTGTCCCTTTTCAAAGGCGACACTACAAAAAATAAGAAGAAACCTCATTAGTGCTTGGGGGCTTGGAAGATAATTTTTCTTCATTCTGGAAACGTATTTTAGAGACATGGTGCCAATATGGAGCTATACGCTCAATGACTTATGGCCCAGAGGAATCAGAGAGTAGACTGAGGATGCTCAGCATTGATTGCCGAATTGATCGAAAGACAATAACGTGATCAATCCACTTAGGTGCACAGATTTACAGCCTTGACCAGCTGGGGACTTAAATCAGCTCATTCTGCTGAAATATTGCAGAGTGATGCCTTTGGCTTATTTGAATGTGCTCTGGCCAGCAGTTCCTCAAGGAAGACAGCAATTTGAGATGCATGTTTCCTTTTATAAAAAAATGCCAGGCTGGTCTGGTGCACTTTAGGATGCCTTCTTTCTATCTGACCAATATGAAGGAAATACCTTGAAGGCTGCCTCACTTGAGTATCTTGCATTCCTGAGATTAGTCAGTAGGGCCTTTAACAATATTTTTTGAAGTTAGCTCATACAATTTATTGTTCCTGATGTTTGTGGCATAGATTTATTTTCTGGCCTTCTCTATATAGTCAGCTACCAAAATAAAATGTGCTTTAATGTGAATAGTAGCATTTTCAACCCCAGTGCAATACTTGATTTGGATCTTACACATCACGAATGAATAAATCAGTCATCTAGTAAGAGAGTTGTGGGCACAACAATCTAGTTCAGTGTTTCTCAACCTCAGCAACTTTAAGATGTGTGGACTTCAACTCCCAGAATTCCCCAGCCAGCAAGGAATTCCAAGCAAGGCTGGCTGGGGAATTCTGGGAGTTGAAGTCCACACATCTTAAAGTTGCCAAGGTTGAGAAACACTGCTCTGAGGTGTCCAGTAAACATGTAAACATCTGAATTACTTTCCTTTTGGGATCAGAAAAAAAGTATTTTCAATATTCTTTAAGGTCCTTAACCATTTACTGGAAAATATGAGGTATCCCTGTTATCTGTTCCAAAATTCCACCGAGGTCTAGCTTGAAAATACTAATATAGGAGATTCGGAATAATCGAAGACACGTTGTCGTACTAATAGTAATTCAGGTTCTTCTCATGCCTCGAGACCAAATTGTGAAATGTTTCAGTTGAATATACTGCTATTCTGCTGTTTTAGATTATCCAGGTTCTTCTTGCAGGACATCAGGTGATTTTAAAGCTTGACTAGCAATAAGATGATCTAAAGAACTAATACTCCTTTTACTATAACATAAGATTATAATACAATATTAATATAAAAGCATTAGTTCTTTAGATCACCTTATTGCTAATCAAGTGTTTAAATAATTTTCAGACCGGGATTGTCAGACTGTGCAAGGATTTCAGGAACTCTGTTTGGCTGTTGCAGGGTAAAATAACAGAATCTTGAAAGCCTGCTGGAGGTGCCCCCTGAGAGGACCTGGTGCTCTCTATTAGCAAGCGTCCCCAAACTGGATCTGCTAAAAAGGGCCAAAAATGGGCTAAAAAGGCTAAAATCTGCTAAAAATTAGTGTACCTGCCAATGTGAATCGAATACACATTGCACTTGTAGGAAGCACGTTGCTTGGGGCTGGAGTGTTGGGTTAGGGTTGTCCTCTGGGCTTGGTGTTTCATTTGCAGATGTTTCATTACCTGCTTAAGGAATCTCTTCAGTCTTGGGAAAGCGAAGCTGGTTGGCTAGCTGTGAACTAGAGCTGACTATCCTACCAGCCTTAAATGGGATTGAATGGACTGCACTGGGATTGCTGTTGCTTTTTCTGCGATGGACACATGGTCATCTAGTTGCCGTTCCATCTCTTGCTCATCTGGGTGGTACTTAAACCTAAATATATATTAACCCTCAATATACATCCTCAGGAATAAGTAGAGCTTTTTCTCGAACCTGACTCCTGATCCACCATGGAAAGAGGGGATGTTCAGTTACGTACCAACTACTTGACTAAACTAGTGACGACCAACTCAAGGAGTCCTTCAAGGCACAGAGATGTTCTCAGACAGCTGGCCCTGCCTCCCCTGGCATCTGCTGTCGGTGTTCCTGGCAAGCAGCAGATCTCTTGCCAGGACCTGGCGGTCTTCTGGGCATGCAGCCTCCTGCCTTCCCGCTCTGCTGAGGTCAGCCTGCTTGAGAGCACTGTCCAGCCGCTCTGGAGGGCCATTCTGGGCTCCAAAGGAACAGCACGGAGCTCTACCCATGGGCACAGATTATAAATAATTTTTTCTACTTCTCAACTTGTCTGTAGCCAAGTTCATTTTATTCATTCCAACTATCACTTGCCACAAGCTGCATTACTTTTAAAAAGGATGCATATCCAGTTGCTATGGAAACGATCCATGACCTGCCCCTCTAAACGTTTTTGCTGTGCTCTTCAGATTCACCCTTGTAAACAGAGCCATTCCTCACCCTCACTGGTTCATGCTTCCTGATTTATGGCTCTGAGAACTCCCTTCCAAGGTGATTCCCTCAGGGATTCCCCAGAGAGCAAGCAAACACATTCTGAGGATTATAGTTGTCTTCTGCTCAAACAGTCATTTAATTATGTGGATTTTAATGGATTCAGGAGTCATACATCTGCATGCAAATAAAACAGTAGTTCTGATGGAAGGGGGCCACATTCCTTCTTCTTTTTTAGCCCATGTACATGTGTATTTTGACAGAAGCCATCTTGGAAGCCATGTTCCCTTCAGAAGGAAAGAGGATGTGTCTTACCACAAATGAGAGGTGTATGAAAAAAATTCGGTTTATAACATCCTGAGGTTTTTTTTTTTAACTGTTTCAAGTTCAGAATGACCTGTTGTTGAATGTGAAACAGGTGCCCCAAGGGTGAAATGGACGGCTTCAGAAGCTCACAAAATCCCCAAATGGGATGTGTTGGGTTTGAGATGGTTCAAATCGAAATGTTTTGTATACTGCTGCTGAAAATGCATCTGCCTTGCATGAATCATGGTGTGATTTTTAAAGGCTGTTGCCCCATTACTGACATACACAGTGTTTGAAGCAGTAAAGAACTAAATGTTCTAGCTTTGGAGCTCCTGCAGTAATACTTTTTGGCTTCAGGGTTTGTTCAGCCCGGGTGCCCCAGTGCCCCTGTTCTTTTCCCCAGGATCCAGTTGTTGAACATCTGGCCAGCTTGGCCTGTGAAATAACTCCAGAGTCATCATCCCTTCATGCTCCCCTTCACTTTGATTGTAGGACAAGCGATGTGGCTCCCTGCAGTGGGCACAGGGTCAACATGTGGGCTGGAATGTGCTCCGGCAAACTATGATGTTTGCTGACAGATCGGTCCACTGGAAGGGAAGCTTTCAGGCTGTTGCCTGACACCAATTTTTCCCAGGCAACAAAGCTCCCCTGCTGAGGAGTTTTGAGGAGTCAGGAGTTTTTTTTCATCTGGAGAGGACTCCTGAGTCAGCATCCAGCTGCCCGTGTAAAGAGGCTTAGACCCTCCATCTGAAATGGGCACTTTTCCAAAAGTCATGTTTGTTCCTGCCATTTTGGACCACGGGCTTTTACCCCACAGCATGCTATGAACATCCTCTAAGTCTGGGTGAGCTTCTGTACCTTGAGGACCGCCTGTCTGTCTAGGTGTCAAATCTTTGCACAGCCCCAAGGCGTAGGCAGGAGGCCGGATGCCCTCCAGGACTCCCGGGACACCATTTTCAGGCCCTGCCAGTTAGAAGCTTGCAGAGGCATGGTTCCACCCCCAGGCTGGAAAGGGTCGCCTGAACATTGCCCCACAGAGACCTGAGCTGCCTACGGACTGTTGCTCCTGGGCAGGGAGGGTTAAGTTTAAACTTCAAAGGACTGGTTGGTTAAGTTCTGAACATTTGGGAGATATTTAGCATCAACATTTTCAAAAGGGATTTTTAGGGAAAATATATTTGAGTGACTCCAGCTCATATTCTAAAACATTTCAGATCATCCAGCAATGACTACATTCTTCTCCATGGTTCCTGGGATCTAAAATGATGCACCTGCTTTTAAATGACATGTTCCATTTCTACGATGACCACAAATGACTAATGACTTTTTAAAAAAGTCTACTGTACTAAGCTTTCAGTGGGCACAAATGAGCCTCCCCTCCCCCCTCCCCCTCCTCCTCCTCCTCCTTGTATATATTGGCTATGAGCAGAGAAGCAAATATGTGAAGGTGCTTGGCAGAAGCTTGCCTAACATTAAAGGACCAGTATGGCAATTAGTTGGGAATGTGGGCTGAAGGAATCAAAGGCCCTTTGCATGCACCTGAAATCCTCCACCATGTGAAGATGAGGCCATTGGACATACCTCTCTGCAGTGCTGAATGTTGCTTTAGATTCAGGCTGTGACCTTGGGAGCAGGCAGCCTGGAAGGAAGAGGAGCTAGATTCCACACACACACACATACACACATCCCTGTTATATGCATAGCCCCCTCTGTGTTAAATCAAAATGCTCAGTGATTTGTTGCAGAGGCTTCACTGGTCGGTTGGGTCCTAGAGGAAAGTCACTCTGAGGATTAGAACTTCTGCTTTCTCGGTCCACCGCCTTAGTCATCTTCCCCACTGAGGTCCCATTTAGATGAGTTGGGACTATGAGCTGGAGTTTGGGGCACTGCAGGCCGAGCCCATCTCTAAGGCTGATGACTAAGAAGGGAGACAGGACGTTCCCCATAGGGATGGTCATCAGAAATGGAGTCAAACGTCTCTGCTGCAGCCCCACATCTTTGGGGTAGCTCATAGCCCGAGGAAGGGAAACCGGAATAAGCTGGAATCCTCACCCTGGGTTGCAACTGGATGTTTTTCTTAGTGGCTCTACTTTCTTTCTGAGTAATTTTTGCTACTATTTCTTGCTGCCATTTGTTATTTTATTGTATTGGTTATCAGCTTTGTTATAGGTGGAGAATATCAGCCACTCTGAGTCCTGCTGGACTGGAGTTGCATATACCATAAGCCCCAGCAAATAAATAAATAAATACATAAGCGTTTCCTACTTTCAACAGACTTACCTAAATAAGGCATTTTCTTGCTCTCAAAGTTGCTAACCACATATTGGCAACATAGATGGTTTAATACATTTTATTCAGCTAGCCGATGTTGCAGCTTGGCCAGTCTCCATTTTGTGTCTTCCCTAGCTGCTTGATTTTTTTTTCTTTTCTAATGCTAAAGGGTCAGTCCTATAGACTCAAGAAGCTGCAATAAACCTTTTCAAAGCAAATATACATCCAGGGAATGACAGACACTGAGAAAAAAGTGCTTTACTTTATCAGAAATTCGTAGTATTAGGGAACTTTGCTCAATAATTACTTTAGGAATAGACATCATCAGCCTTTCTACTGTCTCGAAAGCAACATCAGATGACCTTGAGGCATGACTGCAGCTTGGAGGCTACTGAGATAAGTGGTGTGCCTGATTTATAGTTTATGATTCAATCAGTTGCATATATCTGCTTGAGCTATATTTTGTATGCTCCTGTTGTCTGAAACCAACACCATTGTAGCTGATGGGGAAGTTGCTACAATTGATTTGGATTTTTCTGGCTGCAGTTCCTTGCTTCAGCATCATACCCAGATATATTTGCTTTCACTGGATTAATTTACTGATCCTACTGATGATAACAAGATTCTTATTCAGTGATAACAGCTTTCTGTTTGTCACTTACATACATATATCCTAAATAAACGACATGCACGTAAGGCACTGGGATAGCAAAAAAGTCTCCTAGACCAGAGCAACTTCACAGCTGGTGGCCGCACCTATCTGACTTTGGCTGGTGGCCCCAGAACTAGACAGGATTGTGTCCAGTTAGTAGTTGGGTAAAACAACACCAGAAAGTTTTTTAAAAAGAAGGCAGCAGCAGCAGCAGCAGCAGCAGTAGCGGCCTGTCTCTTGATTACTCACATAAGAACGCCCTCCATGGGTGTGTCTTTGTAGCCGACAGCAGTTGAGATGGTAACGGGAGTCTCCATTACAAAGAACACAACATAATATGTGTGAGAGAGGGGTGTTTCCGGCTGCCTTTAAGGAGGTGCTGGTGCACCCCCTCCTCAAGAAACCATCACTGGACCCCACAGTGCTGGACAAATTTCATCCAGTCTCCCACCTCCCCTTTTTGGGGAAGATGGTTGAGAAAGTGGTGGCGTTGCAGCTCCAGAAGCTTCTGGATGAAACGGATTATCTGGACCCCTTCCAGTCAGGTTTCAGGCCTGGCTATGGGACAGAAACGGCATTGGTTGCACTTATGGATGACCTCTGGCGGGAGCGGGATGGAGGCAGTGCATCCATCCTGCTCTTCTTGACCTCTCAGCGGCTTTCAATACCATCGACCGTGGTATCCTTTCGGAGTGGCTCAGGGAGTTGGGGGTGGGTGGCATAGTTTTGCGCTGGTTCACCTCCTTCCTCCAGGGCCGGTCCCAATCGGTGTTGATAGGAGAGGAGAGATCAGCCCCACGGCCCTTTCTTTGTGGGGTGCGCAGGGCTTGGTACTCTCTCCGCTCCTTTTTAACAACTACATGAAACTGCTGGGCGAGATCATCCATCACCATGGGATGAGGTATCATCAATATGCTGATGATACTCAATTATATATCTCCATCCCAGGTGAAGTAAGGTGGAGTGGCTGTAGATTAACGGCTCCTCGGGATCTGGGAAATTGTCATCTTTGGTTCTGGATGGGGTCTACTATCCCAGACAGACCCGGTGCATAACTTGGGGGTTCTCTTGGACTCATGGTTCCTGCTCGAAGAGCAGGTGGCAGTCATGGCCAGAAGGGCCTTTGCTCAACTTTGGGTTGTGCGCCAGTTACGCCTTTTCCTGGAGTGAGAGGCCCTTCGAATGGTCACTCATGCCCTGGAAATCTCCCATGTAGACTGCTGTAACACGCTCCACATGCGGCTACCCTTGAAGAATATCCAGAAGCTACAGCTGGTCCAGAATGCGGCTGCATGGACAATCTTGGGTGCTCCAAGGTTTGCACACGTAACACCTTTGTTGCGTGAGCTGCACTGGGTTCCAGTCTGCTTCCAGGTCTAATTCAAGGTGTTGGTTATGACCTTTAAAGCCCTACATGGCATGGGTCCAGGTTACCTGAGGGACCGTCTCATCCCCATCACATCGGCCCGCCTCACCCAGTCATGCAGAGAGGGCATGCTACGGACCCCGTCCGCAAGAGAATTCCATCTGGCGGGGTCTCGGAAGTGGGCCTTCTCTGTAGTAGCTCCTGCCCTTTGGAACATTCTTCCCTCAGAGGTGAGACAGGCCCCCTCGCTCCCGGACTTCCGTAAAAAACTAAAACCTACTTTTGCCAGCAGGCCTGGAACGGGAAGGGGACTGACCACTCCTGGGGCTGGCTAGCACCACAGAAGGATTCTAAAAGGGCCCGTTATACTCATGGACTGACTGAGAACTTTCTGCCATCTAGATTCTTTTTACTCTTATTGTGTTTATTGTATTTATAATTGGCTGAATTTTAACTCCGTTCTTATTGTAAACCGCCCAGAGTCCCTCCTTTGTGGGGGAGATGGGCGGTGATAAAAATTTGATAAATAAATAAAATAATAAATAAATAAATAAATAAATAATGACTTTGTTGGCTTAGTGAAAATGTCTGTATCATCTGGCATGCGAATTCTGAGCCAACCAGATTGCTCTAGCAGCTCAGAGGCAGAGCCTGAAAGGGGCTTCCCTGTCATGAGTGAGGATGGCGAGCAGGGGGCTCCCATCCAGGCTGTAAAGCGCATGCGTAGTACTGAGGAATTAGGTGGCCATTCAAAGAGACACAGATCGGGCCCGCCTTAGTCTTTGGGGTTTATCTGTCTGGGTTTTTCCCACGCTTCTTCAGTTTGTTAGGATTTTCTGTCATGTAGCAGTAATAAAACACTAGAGACCTATTCTTGTCTCAGCGTGGTTCCTGGCTGTTAGGACATTCCCTGCATGCAAAATAATAAACATAAATTATTTTGTTCACAGACTGATTTCAATCATTGGTCATTCCTTTTTCTGATGATCTGTTGATCAAGTTGTGAATGCTGTTGCTTGCAGAGCAATTACTTGATGAAAAAAGGCCTTAAGGAGAGAACGAAAGCCGGCTGGGTGACCTTGGGCCAGTCCCTGTCTCTCAGCCCAACCCACCTCACGGGGTTGTTGTTGTGGGGAAAAGAGGAGGAGGAAGGAGTCTTAGGCGTGTTCACTGCCTTGAGTTATTTATAAGAATAATAAGGTAAAGGTAAAGGTTTCCCTTGACGTAAAGTCCAGTCGTGTCCGACTCTAGGGGGCGGTGCTCATCTCCGTTTCAAAGCCTTGGAGCCGGCGTTGTCCATAGGACACTTCCGGGTCATGTGGCCAGCATGACTCACGGAACGCCGTTACCTTCCCGCCGAAGCGGTACCAATTAATCTACTCACATTTGCATGTTTTCGAACTGCTTGGTGTGCAGGAGCTGGGACGAGCAACGGGAGCTCACCCCGCCGCGCGGTTTCGAACCGCCGACCTTCCGATCGACAGCTCAGCGGTTTAACCCGCAGCGCCACCGCGTCCCACCAAGAATAATAAAGGCAGGATAAAAATCAAATAAATAAATAATTTCCCCTGAAATAGAGTTCAAGGGCTTCAGAACATGGCTTGTAGAACAGAAGAAACATCTGGAAAACAGCAAAGCTGAGTGACAGTGAGAAACATGATTGAGGCAATTCCATGATTTTTGCTTTGGATTTCACTGGTCATATTCAACAGCCTTTGATCGATCCATCTTCTCTTAATGTGTCTAAATCTCAGATTTTAATGCTGAAGCTGCAGTTCAGACTTACATTCATTTCATTTAGATTTTTGTAACAGAAATTCTGTGTGGATTTATTTATTTATTTATTACTCATATTTAGCCACCACCCATCTCCCCCAGAAGAGGATTTCTCTCCTCTACCCTGCCTCCCCTACTTCCAGGCCCTCTCTTTGTGGTCTTAGGAAGCAGAAAACTAGGAAGCTGGTCAGGCTGTTGTTGACTTTGTGAATCACACAGTGAGCAGATTTAAAACAAACAAGGCTGGTAACTGTCCCTTGAAAACATTAAAAAAATGTAAGCTTTTCTGTTCTGAATATGTAAAAGCAACTTCAAGTGAAAATAGTTCAGTAACCAGGAATTTAAATATAATAAATAGGTGAGAAGATTGACTTTTGTCCTGTTCGTTTTGATCTGTCTGTTTTTAGAGCTGGATAAGACAAGCTTGATATTTATTTGTTTGTTTATATTTCTGCCAGTCATTACTTACCCATTATAAATGTTTTGCCTGATGCTACATGATGGCCAACTTCAGAAGAATGCCTTTTGCAGTAGAACAAGACATCTCCCCAATACAAGATGTCTTTACTGGACATCATGTCTTCTAGTTTTTCCTCCTTTTCTAATAAACATGAACGCTCTGAAGCAGAGCTGACTATTCTCTCAAAAATTGCAGGATCTCAAGCCCACTTCATACATTTCATTTTTAAGTGCAACACATACAAGTTCCCAAAAACTGGTGTCATGTAAGTTATTTAACTAAGATTAGAGGTAGAAACTGTTCAGTGAAGTTCCTTGTTAAATACGCAACTGTTAAATGCACAATTGAGTCATGCACTTTACCTTTACTCTATAGTGAATGCAATAGCCCTTTGGGAACAAGCACCCTATCATCAGAGTTGTTTTTTCACCTTTACTTATTTTTACCATTTTGCAAAACCTGAGAAATATAAAAGTTACCTGCAAAACCTAAGAAGGAACTGGTTAACCCCTCCAGAAGCAATAATGGCTGGATTAGGAATGAGATGTGGTCCCTGTAGGAGCTACCTGTATCCATCATATTCTTCCCCAAATCAACCTTTCCTACTGGATTTGCTTGTAGATGTGTCAAAACACTTTTCAGTTCTTGCCTCCAGTCTAACTTCCTGTTCCTCCTGAGTACACTGTGCTGTGGCTGGTTCGGAGGGGAGAAATCTGGGATAACACTCAGCTGGGAGTGGGGAAAGCTTCCCGTTTCATTTACTGGTCCAGGAGCCAGGAGCCACGTAGCTATTGGCAAGGGATCTTTTGTTACATGCTCATTCATTCCTTGACCTGGATTAGATACCAGTATTAAAATGTGGGTAGTCAGCCTTGGGGAAGAAGAATTTGGACAGTTGTTGTGCTTCATTGAAATGTTGCCATTGGAGAGTTGGGAAAAATCCTTGCATTCACTTTCTAGAGTCTAGAAAAATCCCCTTTGGGTTTCTTATTTGGACAAGACGCTATTTGTTGTGCTGTTTGGTACCACATGGCCATTCACAGGAATGGGTTGACCAGATAAGTAATCGCTTTGGTCCAAATATGCTTGAAGTGGAACGCATTGAAATGATCGTCTTTTCACAAGTCTTCTGTTATTTGGATTTGATGAGTATTTGCTCCGAAAATCTGAGCCATTTTCAAAGTTGGATGTGCATCTGATTCAGCACAGAGGACTTGGTGTTTGGGTCACCTGCTAGAGCGGACCGAATGCAGATGATAATGATCCCAGTGTTAATATGTTTTCTACTACAGATTAAGGTTACTACGGTAACTAATCATGTATCTGTGCATTTATGTTGATGATTTGCTGCTGTTCACACCAACAGAAAAACAAAGGCTTGATTTTGAAGCCTGCATGAAAAGCCATTTCACATTAAAAAGCCTTGGAACTGTAACAAATTACCTAGGTTTGGAAATACACAGGGAGAAGGATGGTAGCTTTCTGTTAAACCAGCGTTGTAAAATTCAAAAGCTCCTAGAGGATTTTAATATGCAAGGCTGTAAACCAGTCTCTACTCCGATGATAACAGATTTTCAGAAACATATAGGAGAAACTCAATTAACTGAGGCAGAGAAATATAGATCTGCAATTGGAAGTTTACTCTACATTGCAAATCATTCTCGCCCAGATATCTCAAATTCTGTGTCCATTTTAAGTAGACAGAGAAGCCTACATCTACTGGAAAAGCAGCATTGAAGAGGTTAATGAGGTATTTGCAAGGAACAAAGAATTATTGCCTGAAGCTAAATGCCTCTGGAACCAAGAAATTGCAGGCTTTTGCCGATTCTGACTGGGGAGCAGATGTCAGTGACAGGAAATCCACTTCTGCGATTTTAATTCAATTTGCTGGGTTTAGCTTAGGCTGGCATTCTAGAAAACAAACACTTGTTGCTCTTTCCACTGCAGAAGCAGAGTTTTATTCTCTAACACAAACCTGTAATGAGGTTGTATGGTTTAAACATTTGTTAAAAGACATAGGCATGGAAGTGAACCAGCCTATAACTGTTTATGAGGATAATCAAGCTTGCATTGCTATGGCAAAATCTGAAGCCTGCAAAAATAGGACAAAACATATCGATATTAGATATCAATATATCAAAGATATGATAAACAAAGGAGAAATAATGTTGAAATATTGTGAATCAAAAGACATGATTGCTGATATTTTAACCAAACCTCTTCCTGTACCAAGACACAAAGAGTTAACAAAGGAAATTGGTTTGCTTCTTATTCTGTAGTATAAAAAGGGGAATGTTAATATGTTTTCTACTACAGATTAAAGTTACTATGGTAACTAATCATTTTGGCGGGGTGCAGAGGTTGAATTTAATTGTCCCCCTTTGGATGTTAATTTTTGCACCTGGGGGGAAGAACTTGCCTGGACTTGTTTTAGTTTCCCTTCTGTGTAGGCATGTAGAGAGTTAAGCAGCTCTCACTGAGAGCCTGTAAATATGTTTGCTTTCTGTAAATAAAATTATTTTTATAGAAATGCTTGGTGTGTGACTTTTCTGATCTCTCCTGGGCCAAATGCTTTCCTAGCAAATTTGCTAACACGCAGAGCATAGAGATGTATGGAGATAAATTGAAGAACCTTTAAGTAAAGCATAGAGATGAGGGGGAGGGGAGGGGGAGGGGGAGGGGGAGGATCAAAATAACCTTGCCTTGATTCTGTTTGGCGTAAAAGGGGGCAGAGGGATAATAGCTGGCAGGCTTTCAAGACTCTGTTCTTATAACCTACAACAATGAAGTAGGGTCCCAGCTGTCCTCATGTTGTGTGCTCCATGACCTGGCCCACCTCAAAGGGCTGGGAGAGAGTTACAAGTCTGGAATTGGGCAAAGGAATTCCCAACTCTCACAAGCCTTGAAGGAAGATGGAATTCTTTGGACAGGGGATTAATTCATTAACTAATTGCATTTGTTTGTGTTTAGTGTAATTACTGGCACAATCTCCATGAGGCAGACAACATGTATAGATTTCTGCTGCTTTTATTTGTAATGTTTGCACAATATGTTTGCATTCTTGGTGGCTTCATTCTGGCTTTGCCTTTTTTAAGGATTGGAGGAGAACTGCTCAAAAGGGCAGCAGTGACCCATTTCTTATGGTCCCATCATGGTTTCTTCCACAGATTGTAAGGAGGGTTGTTCCTGAGCCTCTAGACAAAGGACTAGAAATGATTCCTTCTGTGATGGATGCACACTTGTAAATTAAGCAATCTGACTGCTTGCCCCCTGAGAAGGGCAGCCAGATGATGTCTCCCTCTGTCTAACAGTTTGGCCCTACTGGTGATGTGACAGGTCCCTAAAACCCCTTCTCCAAACCCATGAAAAAGCATCAGTGCATCGAAAGTCCTTGACTTGGACCTACTGTCAGATGGGAGTCTGTTTCCTTGGGATTTCTTTGCATTAATAGTAGTCCTGCTCTGTAGAACCAGGCTAGGAGGACCCAGGGCCACAACTGGGGTCTGTGTCACCCGGGGCAAACATGGATTCTGCGCCCATTTTGGTGCCTCCCCAGCGTGGCGCCCAGGTCACATGCCCCGCTTGCCCCCCCCCAGTTGCGGCCCTGGGATGACCTCTCTTTAGCTGAGTCTCACGTGGGTGCAGGAATAGGGCATCGGGAACAGTGTTGTACACCAGTTATGGGCAGGGACAAACAAGCCGACGGGATTAGCATCAAAATTGGGTGAGGCCCCCAATCTTTCTTTTCCAAGGACCCTCATCCTCTCTTCCTGATATGCATGATACTCTCCATTCCTCTCCGCACAGAAGATTGCTGGAGGAGAACAGATTGCTTTTGCCACAGTCCTGAATTATTAGTTTGAAAAATGCTGAGGGATGAAGTTCGTCAAGAGTTACATCTAATCCTAGGGTCACAAGGTCTCAGCCTCTGCTGTAGCAGGACGGAGAATGAATCTGCTCTGTCTGCAGCATTCGGCTTGCCTTGCTGAAGCAGCTGAGGCCATGGAGGCGGGGTGACTCGCTTCACCAAAGTGAAGAGCTTGAGGAAGCAGGTTCAGTACGGGTTCCTCCTGGCTCCTTCTCCCAATGTTCTCTGAAGAAGACCATCTTCTCTCGCACTGCACAGGCTGTGAGAAAAGGTCAGGGGGGCTCTGAAGCAAAGTGAGGTGCAGCAAGGTGGGGGCTTTGTTTCATTGTTACAAGCCAAGAGACCAAATTGCCCCTCAAAGCAGCTCTGAGAGAGCGCTTCCTCTGAACTTCCCTTGCAGCGAAGCACCCCTTGGGAGTTTGACCTGGCCTATGCCGTCTGACCCCCTTTGATTAAGTTTCCTCCCAGAATGTGCCACATTTTGTCTCGACTTTTCTTGCCCTTTCTTTGGGCTAGAGCCTGCAGGAGCGTATTAAAAAGCAGCCAATGAAAATCCTCATCCTAACCAATTGGGTTCCTCCAACCACCCAGAGTCCCTCCTTGGTGGGGGAAGATGGGCAGTGATAAAATTTGATAAATAAATAAATAAATAATAAATGAAGGCTCCATTGCATGACTGGTTTGGAGATGATCATATGTGTTCTGAGCCTTTCTCTGCTGGATGTTAATATTGTCCTGGCTGTTTACTTTATTTATTTACCTCTGCATTTTAATTATGATTTTATTGTAGCATTATTAAATGTTTTAACTGCATTATTATTATTCCTTGCTTAGAGGGTGCTGATGTTAGAAAAGAAGCTTAGGACTACTCGGGATAAGTCGCACATTTTAAAAAGAAAGACAAGAAGATCACGCAAAACTACTGGGTAATTCTGAGCCTTTCTGAAGGCCACTGGAAAGGCTGAATGGAGCCCCGCTGCTTCCGCAACCAAAGAGTTGGGCCCGGCCTTTCACGCCATCCTCAACGCCCAGGAGAAGGGTAGGCACACTGCCTGCATTGCACTGGGAAGGAGGTGGAGAAGTGGGTCAGGCCTCCCCCCTCCTGCTGATTGAAACAGAAATCTGGAAGAGGGACCTCTGCCCTGATGGGGATGGGGTGGGGCACCCACACACCCACACACCCACATGGAATCACGTGGATGGACCGGGGGAATTGCAGAGCCTGGGACCCCAGCACCGCTCCTAGAGCATCTTCCACCAGGCCTGATGGAAAGCCCCCTTTCTGAAGATTACGGTATCTGTCTGACAACCCAGTTCCTTATTTGCTTCGCCTCTAGCCTTGCCCGAGAACAATAACTGCACATTTGCGCGCACACACACAGGCATCGCAATGAGAGAGAGCCGTGGGAAGGGATGGGTGTAATTGAGCGGAGATTTGCTCTGAGCCCTGTGGGTGCAAGTGCCCCTGTAGGCCTTTCATTCCAATCCTGGTTACTTCCCACAATGAATATTCAAAAGCTGCAGTTGCTGAGGTCTTAGATAGCGAAAATAGCAAGGTGACATAAAAACCTCAGTCTGCACCCTTGGTTGGATGGAAGGGGGGCTGGGTCCGCATGTTGGGGAAGGGAAGGATCCCTCCCCCTCCCCATTTGGTCACGGGGAGAGCATGGCCAGGACATGTCCAAGGAATTGGAGGCTCCTTTGATGCCCGGCATGATGGCATCTCCTGCCTCCTCCAGAGCTGTGTTGTAATAAGCATGTGCTGGAAAAGGGGGACGACAACAATGTTTTCTGTAGTCCCCTGCAGCAAGACTGAGCACTCAGCATAAAGGACGCACTGTTGATCCAGCAATGCAGGCATTGTTTTTTCCACCAGGCAGTTAGGGTCTCCATGGTAAATCTTTCTCCCCCCTCCCCCCGAACATTTATTTCTTTATTTGTTGCCACTCGCAGCAGAGGATCTACAGTAGGAGCTGCTCCATTTCCTTCTGGGTTAAGTAGCTCAGCATGCAGACCTGGGTGGGGGGGTGTAGAGCGCAGCGATGCTCTGGAAAGGTGGATTTCTGAAGCAGACCTGAGGACTACGGAGGAGCAGCCCAGGCAGGAGAGGGGGACTGCTCCGGCGTCCCTCTGAGAAGAGCCATGGGTGGCAGCGTGCCCCCTTCGGAGGAATTACTTAGGCACTTCCAGCCGGCGGCGAGGGACACAGCCGTAGCCCGCTCTCTCCGCCTCCCCCCTCGCGGTGTCCCAGGCTCGGGAATGGCTGTCCTCCTTTGTCGAGACTCAGGTGCAGGAAAAGCCTGACTTTGGCAGGATCTGCCCGCCTCCTCCAGACCTTTGAATCCTGCATGTCTCCCTGGCTGTGGTGAGAGCGTTCTTCCCGGGGCTTGGCTCAAGGGGCCTGGGGATATTACCGTGCATTCCAAGAGAGGATTGTGGTAAAGGGGGTCCTTAATGCATTATGGCTCACGCAGCATCGCAGCTCAAGAAAAACAGAGATTTAGAACTTAACCCTGAAGAAGAAAATGAGAAAAAGCGGAAGCACAGGAAGAGATCCAAGGATCGTAAGAAAAAGGTACCTTCATTTGTATTTGCAAAATCTTCCCACGGATGCCTTTGTTTTACTTTGCTCCTACTGCAGGGTGAAATGTCAGGGAGCTTGCTTTGATGCAGAGAACTTAGCGACCGAGGGCGATTAAGGCTGTGAAATGTCCCTGAGCCCTAACTTTGGGCAAGGGAGGAGGCTTTGAAAGGCAAATGGGCTTTTTAAAGTTAGATTGTGCATTAAGTGCAGTGACAGCTCTGGGTGTTGTGTGTTTTCTCAGGCAGATCATTACATTGTCTTGAAACATGACCTGGTTCTAAAGTACAATGCAGACCAGTGTAGAAATGGGAGTCTTACAGGTTAGATAAATAACATCTGCATAGATGGCAGCAAAGGGGGAAAAACGGTCTATGGGGATTTAATAGATTGCAAAGTTATGGCTTTCTTTATACTGAGCCTTACGAAGATTTGGAATAGCAACAGCAGCGGCAACAATGAAATGTCCCGTTTGTCTATGACCTGGTGGTTCTCTTTCGGGAGGACATCCTTTCTAAACCAACAGGGTTGGCCAACTTTCTTTTGTTAGGTTAAAAGGTGAGTCCTGCTCTCCTCCTCCTCACCAGCAGCACCACCACCCTTACAGTGGGGCGGGTGTTGAGCTGCGTGGGGGAAAGGATGCCTGAGCATTTCCCTCCCCTCCCCTCCCCTCCCCTCCCCTGGATCCTGCTGAACCCCTCATGAAGGCAGTGGCTCTCCCCCCTCCCCCCAGCCTAAGCTGTGAAGCCCTTGGGGGGCTGATCGCACACTGCTCAAGGAGGAGGCTTTGTCTGAGCGTGCCTTTTAAGAGGATCCTTTCAGCATCCAAAGAGGCCCAGGCCATTAAACAGCTGTGAATTCTCTGAAAATGTTCCAGTGATGGTAGCTGGAAAACAGGAATGAGGTTCTGGTGCATTTTAATGTGCCTTTGTGAGATTCCCCAAGAGGCGCGTAACCCAACGGGCTATGAGCGTCGATGCTTGTGTTTCCTTGAAGGACGTGGCTGTCAAATTCCCTCGGTGCCTTGTTCAGCTAGGAACGTCTCTTTCCTCGACTTCCTCCCCAGCTGTTGCCTCCGCAAAGTGCAGGGTTGAGCCTTACGTGAAGGCACATCTTTATAGTACGGTGAGGCCATTAGAGGGGCCGGCTACGGAGGGGCTGCAGTCAGCGCATACTGCCGCATGGAAGCTCCCATCCTCTTAAAGGGACAGGAGCGTGGCTTTCTTCTTCCTCCTCCTTTTATGCAAGGACGGCACCGGTGGGAGTAAAGCAGAGCTCCAAATCCTAATTTTTCAAGCCCTTTCACTTCACTTCCCGGCCTCTGGCTTCTGAGGGATAAAAAGCAACACCCCCCCCCCCGCGTGTTCTTAGCCAAGAGTCCTTCTTCTGCGCGATCAGAGGCATCCCAAAGGGTTGCCTCTTTAGACCTGTGTATGTTTGGAGGGGGGGAGAAATGCACAGTCCCACCCTTAGCTCCTCATTAGAGTGGAACTAGCTGGACACTTCCTTGGGTTGGCTTAAGCTAAGCCATAGCAGCAGGCGGGTGGCTCCGGGTCCGCTTCTGCTGCCTGACTAGCGGCACCGAGAAGGAATGAAGGGCAGGAGAGGAGAGGAGAGGAGAGGAGAAGGCCGGCGAGTGTCCGCTCTTGGCTCAGTGATGAGGACAACTGCTTTGTTGACAGAAATATGCCACTGTGTACAGATCCTGATGCCTTGGAAGGGGATCGCTTAGCAGCCACAGGGGGACATGGACAGAAGAGCCCAGTCCTCACAAATGTCATGCATTTCCTTCTTTCAATATTTGTGTTACAGGAGAGAAGCCTCACAGAGCTTTGATCCTGGTCACCAGGTAATACTTACCTTCCCCTGCACCGTCATGGGGTGGCCTGAGCAAAAATTACTCCGGAATCATGTAAAGGACTTGAGACTTGCTGGGGAAGATGGGGCCCGACTTTGCTGCATTTCCAGGTTGGGCCGGGCTGCCCCTCGCCTGTAGCGGGGAGGGGTTGACATTCCTTTGTGCAGTGCAGGAGGCCAGTTTCTCTTTCGTAAGTTAGGTAACTGCGCTTCTTTTTCATTAGCTTCCCACCTTCACTTTAAATTCACAAGCAAGCAAGCACTTTAGCTGCCCTTGGTCCATCCCTGTGCTAATGCTGGGGCTTTACCTGGACAAGCTTCCAGGCGCATTGACACATTGGCAAGAACTGGATTCCTGGGCTGCTGGGCAACAGAAACAACAGAAATCAGTAACGTGGTCATCTCAGTTGGCAGACCTGAGGAGGTTCCACAGCCTTTGTATAACTGCCCCAGATCGAAGATGTTCCCATCCTGAGTTTCAGGAAGCAGATTCGCATTCCTTACACCTTACAGCCAGCCAGGTTGACTGTTTTCAGACTTGGTTCTATTGAAGTTAAAATCAGAGGGGATTAGCTGGAGTTTAAAGTGACACCTTCTGAGCTCCCTGCCCAGTCCAGGCATACAGAAGGAAGAAGAGTTTGCTCTTTGGCTAAGAGAACGTCTCTGTGATGATTCAGTATCGTGTTACATAATACTCCACAAGCTGGCTGTTGCGGCCTAAACTAGATGCGTCCCTTTCCAGCTGAGCCACTGATTAAGTCCAGAAATACCCACTCCAGCACTTGATCAATGAAAACGGGGATTTTTCAGGACAGACGGAGAGAAAAGAGTCTGAGATATCTCGGAAGGAGCCCTTGTAGATCAGATGTTAGCCACATCAGGGTCGTGATTTTGTGTGTGCTGTAGAAGGAGGATGATTCATATCTGCAATTCAGTGAGCAAAGATAATTCACAGCCGTTTAGGTATCAAGGGTGTGGACCGGGCTGGGAGAATACAAGTAGCTTGGAACAGCTGAATAGCAATAAAAAGGGGAATGCCGGTCGCAGGGACCCTTCTTTCCCTACTTGGCTACTCAAAGAGGGGCTTCAAGGAGCCGGGACAGCCGGGCATCTGTGGTGTCACAGTCTGAGTTCCCGGAGAGTTCCCAATTGTCAACCACGGGGAGAAAATGCGGGGAGGGTGTGGCTTCTGACAACCACAGCAAGGCAGGGCAAGGGGGGCAGGAGAGGTAGACTTGCGAGAAGAAGGGCTGGATTCCGGACTTGTGGCCGTGCCGTTGGCGGGACCTGCAGAGCTGACCTCGGCACTTTCCCTTCTGGGCACTGGCTCCACAGCAGACACAGGCACAGTGGAGACAGCGCCTGTAGTGGGTAATGCCCAGTGGTTCTGGACGTTGTTCAAAAACTCGAGGTGGCACTAACATCATCACCAGTGGCTTGAGCAGAAAGTTGGTATAAATTTGTGTTTTAGGTGGAGGGGGGAAATGGCAAGGAGAACTCCTGGGGGGAAATCTGTGGCGTAGAGGAGAGTCTGGGGAGTGTGGGCCTCACTTTCTTTCTCACTTGCCCCCCACAGGTAAGTTATCAGAACAAAGAACAAAGTTCTCAGGAGTTGGAGCACCGATGGCCATGTACAAGGTGCATTCCATGAGCTGGATCCTAAATATCTAGAAATTAAGGGCATGCAATGCAGCACTGCCTGTTGTGTGGATGTACTTTACCTCTGTGCATTGATGTGGGACCTTGATAGGCTGCCTTAGACTGATGAACAGAGCGTTCGTACTATACAGAAACCCAGTTTGTTGGTTGACAGAGCAAAGGAACGGTTCCATTCTGCACGTCCCTAATAGAAATACAATTCTTAAAATATCCACTGAAATCATCTAAAGATCTATTTTCAGCCTTTCTCAGGAGCAGCAACTTCTGTTGGGTGAAGGCCACACCAAGGTTTGCACAGCATGCTAGAGCCTGCGCTCAAAAAGGAATGGGACCAGCACCCTTCCCAGGCAAAATTGTGAGGTTTTTAAAGGGTGGAGCAGATCCTTTGTCTCCTGTAAGACTGAAGGCACCCATTTAATCCCATCATCCTCTCTTAGCTCTTCAAAAGAGGGCAAGCTTTGATCCCACCTTCTCTAGAGGGGTCTGAGGCTGCAAAAGAGATGCAGGCATACTGCAGTGTCTTTACCCCTGGCCCAGCAGTGTCCCCGAGTAACGGGACTGGTGGAAAGTCGCTCCAGTTACATCCATACATCAACTTGGAGAGCCAAAGTCAGGGTTTTCTTCAGACTATAAAATCTTCGATTTGACATAAGTTGTTGGAGCAGCTAGGATACTGTTGCAAGCTATTAACTGGGTAAAAAAGAAATAGCATTCATTTCTTTTTCACTTTTTTTCTTTTCTTTCTTTGGGGGTTTGTTTAATCTGTTGTCATTTGCTGATTAGATCTTGGGTATGTCAGGAAAATTTTGCAACAAGTTTGAGTAATGAGCATACAGAAGTAAGTTCTTCCCCCTCCCCCCGCTTTTTTTTCTCAGCTTGCTTGTTTGGTCTGGGATGGTTCTATTGTATACCTTACTTGTATGTTTTTGTTTACTTAGATGGATATGGTGTGTAACTTTTTATGTTCTTTATTTCATTAAGATGCATTTTGCTTCAAGGTTTATTTACTGTATGTGTTAAAGGATCTTCCTGTTTTCATTTGAATTTATATTCTATTAGGTATCTTTATCTAGTAGATAAATCCTTTGAGATGTTTACTGTCTTAATTGCAATCACCTTCTGGAAAAGTTTTCTATACTTTGGGGATTGTAATTGGGAATTTATTTTTATTTCAGTCACTGATTGGAATAAGGATTTTCAGAATTTGCTTCCTTCTATACTATTAACTCACTTCATTAAAATCCTGGTAATTGTTGGATCCTTATTTTTTGAGAATCAGTTCTAATGTTTGCATTTAATTCAGCATGAGACATTGGAAAATGCTGGAGTGATGATTTTTATCCAATTTATCTATGAATAGCTCATATTATGGAATAATCTGAGTTTAAAACTAGCCAGTAAATCTGTTTTGGGTATAAACTGGGCCTTGCAGAATACATTGGCCAATTCACTTCACTTTAAACAGTTTTTTAAAAAACATTTGTTGAACTAAAATCTGCATTTGATTTCAGTGCTTCTTGGCAGCTAAGCATAAGCATATACTATTTGGACTGCTTGGTCTTGATGCTATTACTACTCCTGAAATTCCAAATTTGTTAGCAGTTTTAGAAGACTCAGTTGTGATTCCTAAGGCTGCAACTCATTTGTATAAGAAGTTGAAGGAATTGATGAGTTGGTATTAATTATTTATGCAACCTTTGGAATACCAAGGGAAATCACTGAAATGTGAAATTAGTTGATTTTTCTAAATCTTAAAAGGAAGTAAATTCAACAAGACATTTTTTTCTTATATATTGAGTCATCTCAAAGAATTTTTTAAATAAGGATTAGTTGCAATTGCCACATTGTTGGAGATACGGTTCAGAATTTGAAATATTAATGCACCTGTTTGGAGCCGGTCTTATTGTTACCACATTTGAAATTGCAATGCACAGTATTAGACTAATCCTGTGTTAATTATTTTTATTTTTTGTAATGTATAAATTAAAAATAAGAAAAAAGAAGTTACAGAGAAAGTATAAGACATAGAAGGAATAGAGGTGCAGAACAGAAAATAGAAAAAAAGGAAGAAACAAAATAAAAATACAAGCATATATAGACATTTAACAAAGCAACTTCTGACTTCCTTTACAAAGGATATATACAAAAAACCTTTCATACAACCCTTGTTTAGCTTTACATTATTGCTTCTATTTTCCCGATAATCAATAGTTATAACTAATAATTGAAACCATATGAACATTAGTGTCAAGACTGCATATGTTTTTCTTGGTTATATTGCCAGCATTTGGTCTTTATCAAGACATCAGGAAGTGTGTGTGTGTGTGTTTGTGTGTGTCTGTAATGTGTGATGGCCAACAGAATTCAGCACTGAAGAGAAAAATCTGTACCTGGTTTGTATCCCATGAATTACTTACATGTGTTGTCTTCAGCTTTGAATTAGTTTTTATTTTTCTGACAAAAGGGTAATTAATGCAGATGTAAGAATGCAATTTGTTCAGTTGTTTGACATGATACATTTTTTTAGAGGGAAGGGGTGAAGAGAAGGATTTGTGCATTGTTAGTGCTGCAGAATGTGGAGAGAAAAGGAAGGGGGTGAAGGTCTGCAGCATCCGATAGGTATAAAGCTTTCTAGGAATAATAAATCCAAGGGAAAGGGAAAGAGGAATGTAGAGCACTATCTGTTAGGGCATCACCTTGCATTCGTTTCTTCAAAATGTCTAGAAATGTCTAATTATTTCAGTGGAACTGCCTAGGACAACATCTGGGTTATGTGGGGAAGGCAGCGAGAACAAAAGTGGAGGGAAACTTGTTTTAAGTCTGACTAAATACTGAAGAGAACTCATTGCCAAGCCTATTCTGTGGCTGTGCTGGAAGTCAAGCTGTTTTTCTCCTCTCCCTGTATCCTCCCTGTGTTATGCAGTAGAGCTTCTCTGAGGGTGTCAGGGCCTTTTTGGATCCTCTATGCTCTTGGCAGCTGACTGCAACGGGTCGAGTAGACATTCTGAGGGCAAAATGACTCCACCATTTGAGCCGTCCAGTCTGTGGGGATTTCTGACCTCGAGGAAGGAGGAGAACCACCCTCGTCCCACGTCTCCTCCCTCTCCCACCCCCAGTCAGTCCGGGAGTCTTTGTTTCTGTTGATCATTGGTTGTCCTGTGAGGTCTGGCAGTCGGGTGGCCATATCAATTTATTGTTCTTTATACAAAATTTATTACTTTTTCAACATACAAATAAAATAGAAAAAGATAGAAAAAGAGTAAAGAACGAGTAAAGAGAGAGACAAAATTGAAAACGCAGAAATAAAAAGGAAGAAGTACAGCAGGAGTGACTTCCGACCTTCTCCAGTACAGATGCAGATAAAAAGTACATCAACCTCTTACTCTGTTTTTAACGATAGTATACATTATTTCTATCATCGTATACCAACCTAATCATCAAATCCCAAAATCAAAACTTCATTTTTTTCAGTTACAAGCAAAAAGTCCAAAAATGGTTCCCAAGTAGAAACAAAGCTAGGCAAATAGTTTTCTTTCATCAGTGTAGTTAGTTTCACCATCTCTGCCAGCTCCATTAATTTTACCATCCATCCTTCCACTGTAGGAATCTGTAAGTCCTTCCACCTTTGTGCACACAAAAAGTCTTGCCACTGTTATCATATATTGTTTATTATTATAGTCTTAATTTTATTGTAAACCGCCCAGAGTCCCTCTTTTGGGGGAGATGGGCAGTAGCAAAATTTGAATACTAAATAAATAAATAAAATATATAAGAACAAAGTCCCAAATTTCGTTTCAAGCTGTTTATCCATCAACCTACAAGAAAAACTTCTGGTTTTAGTTGTACATCCATCTTAAGAATCTTTTGAATTGTAGTCCATATCTGTTCCCAATATTTTTTAGCCTTTTTACCAGTCCACCAAAGATGATAAAAAGTGCCTTCACCTTGAGAACATTTCCAACATACATTTGAAATTCCCTTACACATGTTCGACAATTCATCTGAAGTTAAATACCAATGATACATCATCTTATAAAAATTCTCTTTTAAATTATATTTCAATGTAAATTTCCAACCTTTGTTCCACATATTCTCCCATTGGTCAAGCATAACATTGTATCAAAAATTCTTTGCCCATTTAATAGTACAATCTTTAACATATTCATCCTCCAAGTTCATTTGCAATAAAAGTTTATATGTCTTAGCAAGATGGGTGGCCTTATCAATGTATATAATACAATAAATAAGCTTAGCTCTAGATCCATCTGTGATGCTAGGGGCACAAAAGGTGTCTGTGGCACGGAGCACCTTTTACTAGCTTTGGTTGGTGCACCATCTGTGTCTGCCCTTGGGTGGAGAGAGCTTTGCTCTGCCAGGAATCATAACACGGCACTTCTTGTTTCAGTTGCTCTGATGCATTATACTTGGGGCTATCCTTGAAGATAGTTTGGAAACATTAGTGAAGACAAAATGTTGTGGCAAGGCGGATAGCACATGGTTTGTCATGTTCTTCACTGATCATCTTTGAGGGTCTTCTCTGGGGGCTCCCCCATGAGACTCACTAAGTGGCTACTCAGCAGATGCAAGGCTTTCCACCAGTTGCCCCCTGATGGATGTGGACTCTCCATGGTGGGACACAGGCCCCATCCTTACTGCCTCCCTGCCATAGGCAAAGACATGTCCATTCTCCCAGGGGGGTTATTATTGCATTAAACGATGTGCTGCCCACTGTGATTTTCCTGCAGTTTTAATACTCTGTTTTATTGTTTATCCTTGTTCACTTTATCTTGCACATTATATAAAATATTTTAATGTAGGTTGGATGCCAGCTGTTCTGAATTACTGTTTAACCGCTTTGAATTTTGTTGTAAACCACTTTGAAATATTTAATGGGAAATCAGTATATATTTTTTTTCTTTTAAACAAAATTGTATCTTTCTGTCTATGATCCTGTGACCCAAAGTCCTGACTGCTTGGGAATAACTGTTCCGTCTTGCTCCATAGAGATGGAAGGGGATGTTTTTTCTTCATACGCTGGGTCTTTGTGGCCTTCAGGGATTCCATCCTGAAGACTGTCTCAGCATTTGGGTGCATCTCATGTGCTTTTCAACTGCAGACAGGTTGTTCAGATGGAGGTGGGAAAATGGACCATGAATCTTCTGTTCAGTCTCATGCTTATCTCAGAGAACTCTACTAAACAGGAAGAGCTACAAGCCTTTTAAAGACTAAAGAACTTTATGGAAATACTTGTATAAATGATACTTGTGATCAGCAGAAGCTGAGAGGGCAGGGATGGTCCAAAAAAGTTTCCTTAGAGAAAGGTTTTCTGAGACCTAGGACATCTCCTGTCATCATTCGGCAACCAGAGCTCCTTGTGTGAAATGCATAGTAAGTATTAAATCAGGCAATAAACTTGTAAACAGTCTCGTTTTTAAAGGAGTCTTGAAGAAGAAGCTTTATTTATGCCTCTTCTCTGTGTTACTCAGGTTGTGTAGACTCTGAACAGGAAACAAGATTTAATTTCCCTTGTACACAAGATCTCACACGGGTTGGTTAATTTTGCTGCCAAGATGCTATTAAATACAGAAGTGTTTTTGTGCTGGGAGAGGTAAGATTGGCTATAATTACTGTCTTGCTTGGTGACTATGTGCACAGATTGGAATCTTACTTTGTTTTCTTTATTTAAACAATTTATATAGCCATCTATCTCCCCAAAGTGACTATGGGCAGCCTAATGGGGATTAAAGCAAGCAGCAGCAACAACAAAAAACACAATTTGTAAAATGAATATTAAAACAACAGCAACAGCATCCCATACTACAGCACTCGCTTGGGGTCAAACAACTATTCCATTTCAAATCATTGAGACAATAATAAGCAGTCAAGCAGCGGGAATCAATGAAATAAGGTTTCTGTTTCCACTTTCACACATATGGCTTGAAAGCAACGGGCACCATGAGAAGTGAAGTTTTTTTCCTTGGTTTTTATGGCAGCCATTTTTTCAGAAGACAGAAATCCCTAAAAGCTGGTTGCCATAGTTTTGATGGAATAAAGTTGAGCTGGGCAGCTTCTTGCTGCCAGGCGTCGATTGACAGATTGTTTGTTTGTTTTGTTCATTTATTTAATGTCCAGGGTGCTCAAGGTGCTGACATAAAAAGAGAAGAGATGCCAAATAACGCTGCATGTTAAAGCCAAGACAGTTAGAACAGGCTTTAATATGGACTGAGTCACAGCGGACGAGACCTCTGGCTGTTGACCACACTGAGCACCAAGGAATTACAGTGTAATTTCTGGAGGGCTTAACTTTCCCAAATTAACTACAAAAAGCTCATATGGCCTATGAGTTAAGAAAACAAATGATCGCTATAATTTTAAGATCCTTTCCTATGGAAAAGTAAGTAGTCGGGAACTTGCCAGGCTCCTTGCCCTGTCTGAAACACTGGCCAGGAGATTTAGGCTGTGGTGGAACATCTCTGCAAAGTGCCCCCCCCCCTGCTGTGGTATGAAATGGTACAGCTTCAGTCAAAATGGGAAAGTTAAACCTCAAATCTTGGCTACCAAACTATATATAATTTTAAAACATTCTTCATTGCTCCACCTCACCTGGGAATTCTGGAAGTTGAAGTTTCCATGTCTTAAAGTTGCCAAGGTTGAGAAACACTGGTTTAAAGTGTTCTAATCATGCAACCAGAGAACCCAGGACGACCTGGCCAGGATTTTCACCGCAGCATTGCTTCCTATTTGTACTGAATGAACATTTTGCTCTCTCCCGTTGTTTGAATGTATATTTTGGTTTGGGCTTAGAAGAAGCTCCCTCCCATGGGGGCGGCCAGTCCTTCAGCCACAGTTATTCACGGTTAGTTCTGATGGACTTTTCCATTTAAGGCCAGGATGCCAAGAGGGCGATGCACCCTTTTACACCCTCTGGAGCCTGGTGGGACTAAATCTTCTTTTCTGCAGTTGGGGGCATTTTAAAGACCAAATACATGTTTCAGCCCTCACCCTTCCTCACCCCTGCAAAGAAACTGGAGCAAAGCCTGGTGGCCTTCAATCAATACGGAGCACACTCTGCTTTAGGCTTAAAGAAAAAAACATGTGCTGGGGGACAGCAAAACTAAATAAGTTATTTATGGCATATTACATAAACTCTTTTCCAATTTCTCAACTTGATGTGTTGGCCAAGACGGAATTTTGTATGAGAGAGTTACAGGATGTCCCGTCCACCCCTGCTCAGGAGTAAGTCCTCTTGTTAAGAGCGTCACAGTCCTCTTTGTGTTGCTACAAGAGCTAGGGGTGTCTGCAGAAGGGGGTCAAAAAGGGAAGACTGTGGCCGTGTCAGTGTGACTGAAGCCTCAGTTGGAATAATTCAGGCAGAAAGCAAAGAAATAAGCAGAATTAGAAACCATCAAAACTGAAAAAATCACTGGAAAGTTTGATTTGGAGTAATTAAGAAATTGATCATTTTGATTTCATTTGTTGCCTGCTTCTGTCTTCTGCTGGATCTCTTAACTATTCCTTTTCCTTTGCTTGCATTTTCCTGTTTTCTGCTCTCCTAATCCTCCATGTTCCCTTCTTTAATCATGTCTTTTGATGATGACAATGTTGAGTCAATTGATACAGGTCCTTTAAAACACAAGTAATTCCTCTCTTAGCCTTATTCTGCCTTGATTTCTCCCTGGTTTCACAGGAGTTCTTTGCTCTTCCACCTGGGCTGGGCCTCTCCTGTGGTTGTGTTGCTTTTCCCCACTTCTGGTTTTCCTTCACTTCTGTTTTCCTCCTCTGTCTCTGTCTCCTCCCTTCCTCTATCTCTAAATCATTATTCGCATAAGAATTTTAACCTCCTCCTCTTTCTCCTCCTATTCTTCTTCTGCATCTCTTAATTATTTGCTTAATTATATAAATAATTTGCACTGTATTTGTCATCCTCTACTGCAACTTCAGTTTTCTTTCAGCCTTTTAATCCAGAGAGCTGGTTGCATTACTCCTTCCTTCTCTGCTTGGTATTTTAATACCTACCTTTCTGGACGTGTACCCATTCTTAATTGTCAGACGTCTGTCTGTCTGTCTGTCTGTCTGTCTGTCTGTCTGTCTGTCTGTCTGTCTATCTATCTATCTATCTATCTATCTATCTATCTAACTATCATCTATCTATCTAATTTCTATAGCCGCCCATCTCAACAAGTGACTCTGGGCGACTTACAGTCATAAAAATTATAAAACAGTTGAAATAATTAAAACAATTAAAAAACAAAATAGACATACATGGCTGCCAAGTAAGCAATGCATGGATGTTAATATCACCAAGAAATGGGGCCCTTAACACGCTTGGGCCAGGTCTTCACGGCCTTACGGAAGGCCAACAGGGTCAGGGCCGTCCTGATCTCTGGAGGGAGGGTATTCCAGAGGGCAGGCACTATGGCAGAGAAGGCACGCCTTCTAGTCCCCAACAGCCGACATTCCTTGGCTGATGGGACCCGGAGCACGCCCATCCTGCCAGACCAAATTGGACAGGTAGAAACAACTGGGCGAAGACGGTCCCTCCGGTAACCTGGTCCCGAGCCACAGAGGGCTTTAAAGGTGACAACCAGCGCCTTGAAGCACTCCCGCAACCAGTGCAGCTCTTGTAGCAGTGGTGTTGCATGTGTCGAATATCCGACCCCACTTTCTACCCTTGCAGCCACATTCTGCACCAGCTGAACGTTGACCCATTTTCTTTCCTCCTTTATTATCAGGAAGTTGTTGGATCCTCTGTTCTTACCTGATGCCTCTATTTTCTTTCTGCTGGTTCACAGTTACCTCATTTCCAATGTGGGTCACCCTGTCACTGCATTAAATCTGTGCCTACTTACTTTTTCAGTTATGTCTTGCTTACTAGATCATGTGGCTGATTTTCTGTTCTCTTTATTCATAGTGTATTTTTATTGTTCAGCCCAAATGATTGTTTCTTTCCCAAGGATTTGGGGGGGAAGTCTTTCTCGGCTTCAGTTATAGATTTCTAAGTGCAATTTTTTCTTCTGGAAAACATATTTCTAAGCTCTAAATGTCTGCCATATTTATATAGCTGCTCATCTCATGAACATGGCTCTGGGAGGCATACTGTAAGAAATATTTCTTCTTATTTTTTATCACCATGTACTGAAAAGACACAATTCTTTTTTTTCCCCTAGCTTGATTATCGTAGTTACCCAGATAATTATTTTTTATTTTTTACTTTTATTTATCATATGTTTATCACCGCCCATCTCCCCCACATGGGGGACCCTGGGCGGTTCACAGTAAAAACAATTTAAAATCCAATACAATTGTAAATAATACCAATATTTCATTAAATATAAAATACAATAACATCCAAATAAGGGCAGATCAATTCAGCCCATAAAGGGGTAAGGCCGGTCCTGGCAGGGCTGGGGAACTAACCGGCCCCAAGAATGGCTCTTCCTCTCCCCACTCCGACCATGGTGACAAAACCAGGTTTTCAGCTGTTTTCTGAAGTCCAGAAGAGTATTGTGCTAAGGTAAATGGGAAAAACAGCTCAGGCACTTGCTGATGCCATATCTGTATATTTTTCATTTCTGTAAGATTGCCTTGTTTAATCCTCATGGCCAACTAGAGAGACCCCAGTAGCGACTGCTGCACTGCTGAGCGAGGATTTGATCTTATGCTCCCTTGTCTCCTCTCACCCTGTTTTGGCACATTGATGTACATCCAAACTATGGCAGCGATAACCAAAGACGCGTAGAGTGATGAGCTATTTTTGGAAGACGAGATGGAGCACGGGCTGTTTCTATTGCTTTTTTCGGAAAGATGCAGTTGAATTAGCCTTTTCACTCTAAAGAATTCTGCCAGGGAAGCAAAGGAAAAGCAATCCATATTTCCTTCTGCCAACCCTGGAAGATGGTGATGCCAAGATTGGCTGTCATATCAATTAAAACTGCTCTAAGTTCTTGATGGCTTCAGACAGACATTTGGTATCTGATCTCTTCATGCTTCAGAAGCCTAATCAGACTGGAGAATGGCTGAAATGCTCCAATATCGTTCTTGCTAAGATACATTAGGCAGTATGAGTGGAGTGGGGACCAATGTTCTTTTTAGCCTTTGTTTACATTATTATGATTCTTTCCCTTCCTTTACCACTGAGTATTCTCGGCATCGTTTAATATAGTGATTTGTTTGCAGAGTGAAAATAAAGCAGATTCAAATGTTAGATGTGCATTTTCAGAACTGCACCTTTATTTCCCCTTCAGTCATGAAATTAGAACAACTGTAATTCAAAATAGTGCTCAGAATACATTTCTAGATGTTCTGTGAGCACACCATTTTCCAACATCAGAACTAACGCGATACTTTTCCCCAGTTAGGTTGTACAAAATCGATATAAGCTTCAAAGTCAAATTCATCCTGCCTACAGTTATGTCCTGGAACCCTGAAGAGAAGGAGGAATTATAGTAATGACAATTATAATCTTGATGAATGTTTATGCCATTGTTATTCAGAAGCTCAGAACTCCTCTTAGGTGCAGATGGTGGTCAGTTAAACAGAACTGAAGGGTCATCGCAGCTTAGCTGGCTAGCTTTCCTTCTGAAATATGCAGGACATTTCGGGACATCAACATGTTTTGATGAGTGGACAGCACTGCAAAGAGCAGATATGCCATGCCCCAATACTACCCGCCTTTCTTACTTCTTACCTGCCCTTCCCACAGCAGGGATATTCTAGCATCAGTCCTTTTGCAGTCCCAGATGCCAACTTCTGACTGAGCGCTACCCTGGGTGGGGTATTCTGGAAAGGAGGCAGGGTCAGGAGGAACCATACAGTGAAGGACCACTCCCCATGCAGTTGATAATTTTCCTTTTCTGCTCCAGTGAGCTCACCCAAAGTTTGTAGAGGAGGTTGAAAAGTTGTGGAGAGGCCCTGGAGAGGCCTTGGACCAAGCTGTTGGCTTAAAATAGCTTGACTCCAAGTGATGGGAAGGTGGATCGAGCCACTTCATAGCCCTGGAGATTCAGCGGCTTTCATTATTTTTCCATCATGAATTTTTGCACTTACAGCTTTAATTGCAATTGCTGGCATTCATTGCTTCTATTGGTTTTTTTTCCCTGCTGTTTTTATTAGAATTTATTCTGTTATATCTATTGCCTTCAGAGCATTCCACCATTAAGAATGACATTAAATCATTATAAAAAAGTAATTTCCTTGACTCATCAACTTCCCTGCTTTGTAACAGTGACCATATCCCATTGTCAGTGACACTTGGCCTCTGGCACCTTCACTGGGGTTGAATGAAGCCAATGCAAAGGAAGGGTCAAGTCTGTTCAGGAAGCCTTCACTCTGAATGAGGATTGTTTCCCCTCAGTGATATTACCATCAAGCTACATCTGAGAGGCTGGGCAATGATGCCAGGGTTACCAACTGGGAACTCTAGGGACCAGTATCCACAACACAGGCCGACCTTGGGACTGTGTCTGGAAATCTTTCATTTCCCTCCCCAAAACCATCTTCATGAAAATGCTCATAATAATTTGGCTCAGACCTACAGATGAAAGGCTGAGAAGTTCATGGCCTTTGAGTCACTTAGCAAGAACCCTGGAGTTTTCAGCTTGTAGGTCACGCCGGTGCCCAACATGCAGCCTCAGCTCTTTTTCAGGGCAGCTGGACTGGCTTTCTCGGTCTGCATATGGCGATCGCTGCTGATGACCTCAGGCAGTTAATGGCATCCCGTTCCAGCTCTTGGAGGTCAGTCCCATCTAGCAGTGTAAGGGTTCATTTTGTAAAGCCATCATTAAACAATGTCACTTTTCATAGGACTGACCTTCCCTTTGACCAGCCTTGAGGCTTCCCTACAGTATGGCCCATTCTTTCCACCCACACAGGCTAAGGTTTTCATCATTCCTGAAAACCCTCAGGGGACCCTCTCCAGGCCCTTCTGTGCCGTTCTGGCCTTCATCCTACAAGGGTCAAATTGCAAAACTGGTATGTCAGTGTGATGAAGGACGTCACTGAGAGATTTTTGTCCTTCCCTGAGGGCCTCATGCTGCAGTAAAACACTTTGATCAAAGTTTGAGAGTGTTTTGATCACAGATGCTCATACACAGTTTTATTAGACAGATGAGATCACCAAAGAATGAATATTTGGAGTTTTCCTTTCCTTCTTTTTACAACAGTCGGGCTTAGGGTACTCCATGTTTTGGATTCTGTAGATGCACCAAGACATGTTCAGCTCATAAAGCAGATCTTGCATCTGGGAAATCTTTTTTTTTTTTTAAAGGTGGGATATAGGTTCAGCTCATGGTAAATATTAAAAAACTTAACCAAGGTAGTGATTAGCAAGATGATGGAATTCTTTCTTTACTGTATCAGTCTGTATCAGTCAATCCAATTTATTTCAATCAAAGATCAAACAAACAAACAAACAGAAACAAAGTAATATTTAAATACTAATAATGGCAAAAATTAGGCACCTACCACATGGAACAGCCTCCCTCCTGTTCTTCTGGAAGGCTGCAAAGACCTTTGGACTGGGATATTACTTGAGCCTAACATAAATGCAATTGTGTCGTGAGTCTGTTATGGTGCCTGGCTATTGTATTATGGCTATTTTTAATGTATTTTTGTTTTGAGATTCTATTACACACACACACACACACATATATATTTGGAAATTGCTGTTAGCTGCCCAGGGTTATGCATTTGAGATGAGTGACCATACAAATTCTCTAAATAAATGCATGCATGTATAGAGAGACCCATGAGTATTTTTACTCAGTGGAACCGAAGGCCAATTGTTTGTGGATATTGACAGCACTGTGCCAAACTTTGCAATATCTAATAAAAGATTAATTATATGATAACAGGAAATTAAACTACAGTTTGTCAGACCAACCTAGGACATGTAACAACAAAGGAGAAATTGGGGGGGGGGGTTGACTGTCATTGTGAAAGGAGCAATGTAATGGCATGTGAAGGGTGGTTTTAGAAGTGCCAGAGTCACAGAGGTAGGTTTTTCAAGCTATACGGACTTTGTTAAATTTCCCATAGACTCCCCATAACTTACCTTGCTGAGACTAAGATGTTAAAACAGGCTCTAAAGAGAAATCTTTGTTGGAATGGTGAATGCTTGATATAATACAAGTAGAACATTGCTACCTTTACTGTAAAAAGAAACAAGAAAGGGTCTTGTAGCACCTTAAAGAAATAATTACCGTGGGGTAAGGATTTGTGAGCAAAACCCCCAAGAGTCTACTAAGTATACAGCAAAATATCTTAGAGTTAATATAATCAAATATGAAGTTGGACAAAAAAATTTTTTGCTTTGCATAATAATGTCTAAAATTATGCAAAGAACGCCTATTCCAGGATATTTATGTATGTACTGATAGTTTTCATTTAATCTAGACAACCGACACGTTAAAGCTATTAAAATGTAAATTGTGATAACTGAAGTTTGCTGTTTTCTGTGCTGGTAGAAGAAAAGATTAATAGGTGAAACAGAGAAGCAATTTTCTCTAACAGAGGGAATGCCGTCAACGTGTTTACGCAGGATAGTCCTCTGTGGGAAGGAAGGCGTTTTCTGTTGCAGACTTAAAGTTGCTGTTCCCTATCATTTCCTGCCATGTTTATTGGCTCAGTTTAAGAAGTTGTTGAACTCTGTGAAGGAACATTCATATTGCTTGCCTGGGAGGGTAGAACCCTTCTATTCGTGATGCCAGTTCCAGATCTCTGTTCCCTGAGTCCAGGCAATGGGCAGACTTGGACAGCAAGTGTGTGCAGTCAAGCCTCGAGAGCGTCTCATTCATTCATTCATTCATTCATTCATTCATTCATTCATTCATTCATTCATTCATTCATTCATTTGTTTTCACTGGGCTACATTTATTTCATTAGTTATTTGCATTCTATCAGCCTTCACAGAGAGCCAGATTGGTGTCAGGGTGAAGGCACCAACCAGGCTAGAAAGTGAGAGGCCATGAGTTCTAGTCCTGCCTTAAGGACAAAGCCAGCTGGGTGACCTTGGGCCAGTCTCTCAGCCCTAGGAAGGAGGGAAGGGCAAACCACTTCTGAAAAACCTTGCCAAGAAAACTTCAGGGACTTCTCCATGCAGTCTCCAAGAATCAGACACGATTGAACGGATTAAAAAAAAATTGCTTTCAAAACCAGAAATGTGTTTGCGCTTCTTTTTTTCCATTTTTGTTGCTTTCAGTAGATGACCCAGCCACCGTGGTGTTGTGGTGGTGGTCCTGGATAGTCACCTGGGAGACCCAGGTTCAAGTCTACCCTTACTTAAAATGACTTGAGGCTAGTCACTCTCTCTTAACCCAACCTACTTCACAGGGTTGATGTTATGGGAAAACAATGGAGGAAGAACTTTGCGCTTTTGGAGAAGAGACAGGCTATAAGTCTTTAAAAAACTGTAATAATAAATATTCTGATGTTTGTAACTTTGATGCTTGCAATCCAATCCACATAGCACTTGTAGGGGCACTTTAAAATACCTTCCTGCCAAATTTAAGACCAAGATGACAAAACAAATCTCTTTTACAAGTGGTAGGACAAAGCGTCTAGGTACCTTTCTCATTTTCAGTAGGGGAGGCAGCGATCCGTGCCCTGTTTGGAATTTCTCCGTTTTCTATCTAATTAGCATTCTGTAATGTTCTCAGGAGAGCCCGGTTGGTGTCGTGGTTAAGGCACCAGGCTAGAAACCAGAAGACCAGGTGGCCTTGGGCCGGTCTCTCCCTCTCAGCCCCAGGAAGGAGGAGGCCAGAGCAAAGCGCTTCCAAAAATGTTGCCAAGACATCACTGCAGCCACCAGGAGTCAACACTGACCCAAAGACACACACACACAAAGTTTTCAGTAGGCTAGAGTTGCTGGATTTCATACAGAGAAGACAATCCACATTAAAAAAAAAAAGTTGGGGGGGATATATAGACAGAGCCCTACTGCTACCTGCTCTATTTCTGCTTTGATTAGCCATTTAATATACTATTTATATATGGTACAAGGAATCCATGTGCTCCCTTACCCAGCCACACTGATTTGTGTGTCTTATAAAACTGTCTCATGGGCATAGCGCATATAAAAACGACACACTGAGTTTCCTGGAAGAGAAAATTTCACTAGGAATGCCTTCACTCGGCATTCACAGCAGTTTTCATTTGCATGAAGAATGCCACGGGGGGGGGGGGTAGATGGTTTAGTTCACCTTTCAGACAAGAATGCACAGCATGTGACAACTGCGAGAATAAGCTTGAAGAGGAAGAGTTCTAAAAACAAATACTGGGAGGGAAAATAAAAGGGTTAGGTCTCAGATTTCTCTGTGGGAAATAAATAGAGCATCTGACTGACCATCGTAATAAAGTGGACATTGGAGTAAATTAGTTTGGCCCAACTTGTCATCCTTGAGATGTGTGAGGAGAACAACTGCCAGGCTCAAGCCTTGTGGTGGGGGTCCAACTGGGGAAGGGTAGGTTTAGATCTGAATCCATCTTACACAAAACCTCCTTGGACAGGTACATGAAGCCCTATTTGCATGTGCACCTTTATTTGCATGCTCGGGTTGTGTACATCGGGTTGGATCCTGACCTGACTTTTCATTCCATTCATGGACGGCTTGTTCTCTCTTGTGGTCGAAACCGAAACTGAAGGCTGGACTAGGGAGGGAACAATTTCCATGGATGCCCCCTTCCCCTGAAAAACCGTAGACCGTCTCCAAGGCGGTCCTGGAGCAAGCCCTGCCCTTCAGGGCAGGAAAGGGGGGTAACCTGTAAAGGTCTCCCCTTCTCCTCCTGAGAGCAGTGCTTGGACAGGAGTGTGGTCAGAAAAGGAGAGGGGCTTGGAGAAGGAAGTGGGTGGGGCCAAGACAGACTACAGTGCTGAAATGCTTCATGTTTTATAATCCCTGCTTGCTTTTCTGGCACCAACTGAGAGGAGGTGAAAAATATATGAAGTCAGTGCTATTAACTGTCTGTCATCCTAAAGTTCTCAGATGATTATGGCGATAATTACAAAATGTATATTGTATTAATTTGAAGGTTAAGCAAATCCACACCATTTAAGAACCGTTGCTTCAGTGTATCCCCAAAATGTCACATACTTATGTATTCATTTTTAAATTGATCTGATGTCTTGTTTTGGCTTGTTTAGTTTTGTATTTTTATGGTGGATTATATTGTGAGCTTCCCAGAGTCTGCTTGGAGTCGGGCGGTGCCTAAATTGAAATAAATAAATAAATATCCACTGGCTGATTGCAAGCATTTGATTTGGTGGTAATGAAATGAACAGGAATTTACAGGAATTTCATATAACTGAGTTTATGATTTCTGCCTCCTGTTGCTCTCTTTGAAGCCATATTTCAGAGATTCTGGTCTCTTCTATAGGTCCAAGTAGAAATAACCATTGAACAGAGGTGGTAAATTCAGACTGAAAGGCCATATGTACTATCTGCCTTGGGACAAAGAATTCAAGAGAGGCTGGGTCTAGGCAAGCTTTCCCATAAAAGCATTTCAAATGCTGCACTCTACTGGAAACTCAAAAAATATGCCTTTTGCCTCTCAAACCTTTAAGAGAATAAATCAAAGCAGATAATGCTTTTTAAAACATGTCGATGGGACAAGTCAGTGTGAAAAAGACTTGACAACAAAAGAAAAATCCACTGATCCTAAAGCGCGTTAGTGAGCAAGGAGTTTTAGATGTGAAAGCAAACTGTCCTGCAATTTTAAGGCTAGCTGCAAAGTCCCTTTGGAATGGGGAGGTGAAGAAATTTGATGGTTGAATTTCCAACGCTGAAGATGTAGGCTGTTGGCAACTCCACTTAACTATAAGAGATTGGGAGGCATTTGAGACTTGCCAGGGCTCAGATAAATACAAATTTCATTGCTACTGAGCTTAGTAGAACTTCATCCAACCCTGTACCCCACTTAAGGAATAGCTTACAATATTTCTGTTCTTTTCATCTTTCTCCTGCTGTGTATTTTTTTATTTACACAAATATTTATATACCACTCAACTTCAAGCAAATCAAAGTAATTTACCAGTTAACCAAAATGCACTCTGGTCCACTGTCCACCGTCCACCCACAGACCCCATCGAAACAGGTTGGTCTTAACAGCCAGGGCCCACTTCTGTATTCAGAGTTTTGAGATGTGACCTGAGTTTCTAGCAATGATGGAGATGCTGGCATTTCTCCATGACCTTCCGGTGCTCATCTGCTACTCTGGGTTTCTACAGGAAGTCTCCCTCTCTGCTGGCTGTCATCTAGGCAGAGAACATGATCAAGGCAACCCTTTCAGTGCACCATAAATCTCTCAGAATTTTTACAAGGAAAGGCATCTACCATGTTAGGGGAAAATCAGTGGCACCTGTTGATAGGTGTCTTGAGTGGCTGGCACAGCCATGTGTACTCCCCACACAATGGAGCAGCACACTTCTCAACCTGTAATGCCTGTATCTGCCTTTTCATCGTGCTTTTCTTGTAAGCGTTAAGCACAATTTATGGTACGTTAGGGTTAGGAAATTATCCAGTGTGGGCAGCATCACATAAGGAGAAGAAAACATTCCGATAAAGTGTGAATTTCTAATGGAACCGTTTTTATGTAATTTGAAGTCAAGACAGATCTAATTTCCCAATTGTTCCATTGCCGTTTAGAATAAAACATTCCAATGGCAGATATACATTAGAACATTTCTATATATGGAAACAGAGTTAGGGGCTGAATAAACAAAAGATCCTATAATGTTGCATTTTGAGAAGTACTGTCAGCGCTTAGATCCTTGAAGGTCCATTTTTCTGCATTTAGTTTAAGAAAAAAAGGCATCTGTTAGAAGCCACTAGGATGCCAGAGTGATGCCATGTGCATCATCTCGTGGCACAAATTAGGTAACTTGCACAATGATGGCATGATGAGCATGGCACATGTCCTTTTGTTCCCTGCAGAGATACTCTGTTGGCAGAATCTGCAAGCAGGAAGGGAGTGTTGCCCTGGAAGGAGATTCTGAACATCCTGTTAAACGAAACAGCTCTATACTTGCTTACTGCATTCAGCGTTTCTGTCCAGCCAGAGGACGGATCTTGATGAATTTATTGCCTAGTTCAGTAAATTGTGACAAAAATGTAGGAAATGCAATTGTCCTTTTACATGAGAAGAACTGTAGAGCCATTTGTAGACAAATGAGAATTGTTTTTAAGCTATTGAAAACAGTATCTGTGGAATAGCATTTAAAAAATCTCCTTAGGTTTGCTGAGTTTTATTAGTCAGATCTGTGTTATGCTGAGACTGATTTAATAAAGGCCCATTATCGTGCAAGTCCAAATACCTACTGTAGGACTTAACTGTCTGTGGTAGCCACTGTTTCTCCTTTTCTTGAAAGTTTCTGCTATAAAACCTGAAGGCAAGTGCATCCATACAACAACAAATGGAAGGGGGGGGGATATTTCACTCGGTCTTCAGTGTCAAACACCAGCTTCTGAAAAGACATTGACTGGCTGCCAGTGTCTCAAGAGATCTGATCAAGGGGATGCGGGAGTGCCCAGATCATCTGACTTGTTCCTTACTGTGGTAATATGCCAGTGGCAATCTCTCCTGGGCCTGTAGCTTACACAGCAACTCCGAGCAATTTCTGCAGTTATCCCCAAAGGGAAACACCAGAAAACAGAAACATGCAGCAGTTCTGGCAAACACCATCCATAATCAAGTCTCCCAAGACTCTTGATTTATCAGTATCTCTGCCCCTGTCTGTGTAGTGAATTACATCCCCGAGTTATATCCCGTTCCAATGATATTCCATCCTAAACTTCAGCAGGGTGGTCCATCTTGGATCCCTCCAGATGTGTTAATTTCAGATTTTATAGCTCTCATCAGGTCAAAGTAGATCAGTGTTTCTCAACCTTGGCAACTTTAAGATGTGTGGACTCATTTCATTTCATTTCAGCATGTTGGCTGGGGAATTCTGGGGGTTGAAGTCCACACATCTTAAAGTTGCCAAGGTTGAGAAACACTGAATTGTGGATAGTGGTTGTGGGTATCGGAATTGTGGAAGGAGATATTGGTTGCCTGGCCTTGGTGACCAGAATCCAAGGGGCCAAGTTATGCAAAGAGAGGCTATCTTATCTTCATGGAGTAAAAGGCTGGACATTAGGGCTATTAGGACAATCAAAACTTGTTCTTTACTCAAAAAAAAAAACCCCTCAGAAGCAGACTTAATCCCTGTCCCAAGAGAGTCTTCTTGAGTGCCCTGGCCACCATTAGTAGTAACTTGTGAGTTTCAGCAGAAGCCTGGCCCTTCACAGTCCTGCAAAGTGTAGCACCCCCATCCCCAATATTCCACTCAGTTAATGAAAATCTGGCTGCTTTTATAAAAAAAATGGGGGCATTTTGAGCTGTAACAGTAGTTTCTTTATGTAAAAGCTGAAGTACCTATGGACAATGGCATGATCTTCTTTGTATGATTCCTCTGGATTTATTGTCTCCACCAACATAAACTGTGATAGAGTCAGCATCAATAGGGCTGGGAGGGGCTACATAGGCCTTGGAGTGCCACCCCCTACTCAGATACCCAGAGCAGGAATCCCAAGGAGGCATCTCTCACAGATGGCTGTCCATCTGCCTTCTTCAGAACAAGGGTGTACATTTTTGCTGTTGTTGAGCTGTTACATTATTGGGGGCTTTAACGGGTAAAACTGTGTGGGGAGGAAGGAATGAAGCTTCATTCCAGGTGGATTTTGTGGCTTGGTTTGGTCCTGAACACAAGTTTTATATCTCAGATCTGCCTCTGTGTTTCCTGTGGATGTCTTCTTGGGCCCTCCTGCAGCATCAGGTGGATCTTATCATTATTCAGCCATGCTTTGCCGTTTCTCATGAAAAATTTGCCGTTGGCGTTGCGGTATATGTGTTACGCTCGTCTTCTTAAGTTTCATGTTCAGCTGCAGAGAAGTTTCTACCAGCAGAAATGGCTGGAAGACACAAATTAACTGCTGTCCAAGCTCTGTATTATTTAGCTATTCTGTCCAAGATATTACAATTTAATTTTGCTTCTTTGTTTATTTTCCCCCAAAGTACCCAAGTCTATACTTGCTAATCTCATTTCATTTCAACTCACAAGTTTTCCTGGCTCACAACAAACACTTGCAAATAGATGATACTATTTGAAATAACCTAATTTCCTTGTGGCTGCCCTCTTTTAATAGGAGCAAATTATGTGGCTTGTATCAATCCAGTTCTGATTATTTTGCTTGAATTCAGACTTAATTCAAAAATGTCTCAATTCATAATTCATTAGGCAACTCATTCAATGCCTACTTTATTTTTCCTTGTCTTGTAAATTGCTATGCAACCTTGTACATACAACATTTCTCATATTTTAGCAGTGGGAAGTATATTAAACTTTGAGCTCATTTCTTTTAATAAAATCTTAAGCAGAAAACTTTATGTTTAAATACTCTTTCTTTGTATTTCTTGCAGAGCATTCATGTTAGCATGAATAAATTATTGGACATTTATCATTGCTGGGGCCCAATTCAGTATCCAGTGGCATAATTTATTTATTTACCTATTTATTTATTTATTTTTCAAATTTCTATCACCGCCCATTGCTCCCAAAAAGGGGACTCTGGGTTGCCCTTTGTAAGGCTCTGCATGTCCAAAATTCAGTTTTCAAACACAGAGGAAGAAATCCCTGTGTGAAACAGATGGTCCTACGCATATGTGTGCATGTATTGCCTTCCAAAGGATTCTATCTCTGAAAAAATAAAATTTAGGTGTTGTAATAATTTTCTTTGTGCTGCCCTTTTAATTTAATCTTCCCCCAAGCTTAGAAAATGTGTAAGCAAATGTTATCTGCAGTGATAATATTTGTTGTATGTAATGTCTCATTGTCAGTAAATGGCTGGCACCATTTAATGCAACTTGGTTTGATCTTCAGAAAGAAATTACTAAATCACGTGACGCTGCTGTTTTCTAAGGTAAGCGAAGCGCCATGCAAGTCACAGCTCCCCCTCCCTCCCCATGCCCACCCCAGGGGAGAGAAAAACCAACACAATCATTACACAGAGGTGGTAATCTATGAACAAATGACATGGTGGAATTAATGAACAATTAACTATGATCATATGTTATAAACAGCCCTGATTAGGACCAACCCACATGCCTGCATTGACAAAATATCTCCTTAATTTTCACTTCTCCTGTCGTGGTTTCATTCTGCCCAAATTACGTATCCAGCCTGGAACCCGACTGGGATTTCCTCAGAGGTAAGGCTTGCATTCTTTCGCTGTCTGAGCAGCCAGGCAAAGGACAGTTTCCGTTCTGTTACGGCTTTCACTCATCGCCTCAGTGGGCACACAAGCCGTCCAAAGGGAAGCAGGTTGTTGGGTTTTTCCCCCCCCTTATTTAACCCTCGTCTAAATTATCTCTTCTCTCCCATTTTGGCTAACTGTAGATCTCACACAGTATCTGAAAAACTGGTGGAGGAGGAGAAATATTTGCAGGAGGGAAGGAGAGCCTTTGTTATAACAAATGTCACTATGAACAAAGTAAAATCGTGCCACTCTGTAATTTGCTGCTTTATTAACCCAGACAAGCATAAGCTGTGCTGCAACGATCCATCTGGATCCTCAGTTCATTGCTTTTTCAGCTCCCCCCCTCCCCCCCTCCCCCAGTGGAGACATGTTAGGTGCTCCATAATGTGTGGGCTCTTAAACATACACACAAAGGGTGTGGTGCTGTGCTGGGCTTTGTGAAGATAATTGGCTTCACCCTGGCCCATCTAGTGGGTGAAGATTTTGCATTATGGTGCTCTGTTCACCTTCCCCCTTGGCGTCCGGATGAACAAATCAAATGTTCTTGGTAGATTGCGAACTGTGAGCCTATGGCAGAAGGCTTCATGGCTTGGCATACTGCAGCGAAAATGATGCACAGCTGCAGAGAAGGGCCGTGCTTAACAAGATGTATCAAGAGCTTCCACTTTGGGCAGAGTGATGAGCTCTCTTCTGCTTGGAAGTGCCAGGATCTTTTATGCTGCTTGAAAGTCAGAGAATCTTTGGAAGTACACCAAGGAGATGAATCCTTTGTGTTGTAGGATAATTTAGATCCCATTAATGTTTGTGGTCTTTTTTTCAACAGCATTTTTTAAATAAAAACAAGCTGGCTTGTATCTTTAAGTAAAAATGGGCCTTGGGTTTTGCAGTAGAGTAAATCATACGGACAAATCTACGGACAAACGCCGGCTCTTTGGCTTGAAATGGAGATGAGCAGCGCCCCCTAGAGTCGGACACGACTGGACTTCATGTCAAGGGAAACCTTAACCTTTACCTTAAATCATAATGGGAGGTGGAAAGGATCTGAGAAGATCTGTCAAAGGCGGTGGTAGCCGAGGGAGCCAGCTAAGCAGGAAGAGGGGACAGTTCTAGAAGTGAATAGAAATGTCCTCAGCAAAGGGCGAGGCTTTGTCTCCTTCTAGTCAACATCAATGTCCATCCACCTGGATTCTTGGTGAAGTTGCCGCCGCGAAGTCCGTCCCCACAGATCCCCACGCCTGGATCAGAGAAGCCAGGGCGATGAGAGAAGATGCAACAACAGGAAAGGAAAAGAGATGTGTACAGCCCAACCCAACAAAGCAGGGGTTGTGTAGGACAACTAGCCAGTGTAAAGGCAAGCAGCTAAATTTAAGGGCAATCATTCCTAAAGTAAAGGTTTAGCTCCAAGGAAAGCATCAGCTCCTGAAGCCATTAGCTTAATGCTTTCTGCTCAAAGAGAGAACGGAAATATTGACTCTTGGAACCGTCCATTTAGATCGGGGCTGAACTGACAGGCTTAAAGGCTGGAGATCCCTTTTAGTTTAGTCAATACGCACCAGGAGTTGGCAAAAGCCTTGCTAATGGGGGTCTTCAAGCAAAACCATGAGAGAACCTGTCTTTAGATAAGTAAGGTGATGCTGTTAGAAACCCCAAGATTTAAGAAGATTAAAAGGACAGCTTCCTTTGAACATTGCAGTCTGTCCTTTTTCAGTTTTCTCTTTTGATATGCGCCACTGAATTAAAGGCAGATGCACGTGCCATCTTTATACCTGAAAGCCTTACTTTTAACATAAAAATGTTAGATGGATCTCACCTGACTTACAAGGAAGCACTGTGTTACCATCTTTCCTTGCGGGAGGCTACTTGGTACCAACCAGGCTGAAGCTCTGGAGGCTGCAGTCATAGCAGATGGCCCCAAGGCTGGGTCAGTTCTTTAATTTGTTCCTCATGGTGCAGTTGTCATTTTGGAACACTGCACATAGGCTGGGTATGAGGAGGTTCCATACTAACATGAGCAGGGCAAGGACTTTTCTTTGTCATGGCTATGTGGGTTCAGAGAGGCTGCATAACCACTCAGGCTGCGTACGATTCAGGGTCAGTAGATGCTGGAAGGTCTCCTGAGCTGCTGTGTGGTCACCATTGCTGCTTGGTATGTGCAGCTTGTTCCTGCTTTTTGCTTCTGGTGGAGAAGAGTCTACTGGAAGGAATTCATGGAGCTCTTGGGGTCATCCCGCTCTCATCCCTGGGGAGACTCTCTTCCTGACCTGGATCCACCCCAGCCAGGGAAGCCCCTATTTTGCCTGGGTGGCTTTTGTGGTGGGCTCTAGCCGTCTTTCCTTCATAGGCAGCCCTTCTAGGCAGGGCTTCCAGCCCACATCAGAGGCTTCCTTTTCTGCTCACGCCTTCCTATTAGGCTCCATTATTGCAGTGTTTCTCAACATTGACAATTTTCAGATGAGTGGACTTCAATTCCCAGAACTCCCCAGCCAGCATGGCTGGCTGGGGAATTCTGGGAATTGAAGTCCACTCATCTTCAAGTTGCCAGGGTTGAGAAACACTGATCTAAACAAATGTGGAACCTTTGTGTTCTGCATAATCAATGGAAAGTACAGCAAAGCACTCATTTGCTTTCAGGTAAATGTCAATTTTAATTACACTCATGATGCTACATCATTTCAATTGTATTTCAGCACAATCCCATGGGGTCTGGGGAGAGCCTCTTATTTATTTTAATTTTAAGTAATAGCAAGCACTTTGGCCTTGATTGAGATTTCATCCCTAAGTCGCCATGTGTGTGGTTTCCCCTGCATTGGACACTGTACAGTAGATGCGTGATTAAATTCTAGCTGATGCTGAAATAGTATAATCACCAGGAAGTGCAGAATCTGGCTCTTGATAGCACAGAGGAGGACCAATGGTGCACAGCCATCTTAAAGCCCCGTGGCCTATGAACACGCTGGAGTACTTGCCGTTGTTGTTTTTTTAAAGAAGGGCTTGCTTCTCTTGCGGAAATTGACAGTGAAAAACAGAAGCGGTTTGTATCATCTCTTCACACACACCTCTAACTGGACTAAAATGTTCAGATTTTCTACTGTGTTGAATCTCCAAATTAAATTTGGTTTGATCTTATGGCAATTGACAGGGAAGATATTGAAGTGGTGGAGAGCCTCTGCCTTTTAATATCTACTATCAACAGTAAAGGAACCAACAGCCAAGAAATATGCTGCAATCTAGCGCTTGGTAGAGTAGCCAGGGAGGCCTTGGAAGAGGCGTTCAGATCCCGGGATGGATCTGTTCCTACAGAGATCGAAGTACTATGACACTCTACGGGAGTGAAAGTTGGACTTTGAAGAAGCAGAATAGAAAGAAATATTGACACTTTTGAACTTTGATGTTGGAGAAGACTTCTGAAAATACTGTGGGTATCCAGGAAAACAAACAAATGAATCCTTGAGCAAATCAACCCAGTGTTATCCAGTGAGTCATCTTCCCTCTCTTTCCCCATTACTCTTCCTTTGCTAAACGAACAAGGACGTGACTGCATGGAATCTCCTCCATTCAGTTGCTTATAGAAGCAGCAACTTGCTTTGAAATACAGAAGGAAATCATCCTTTTTCCAGATGCATTGATGTCTCAGGAGTGAAGACGAGAGGGTCAGGTCAGGTGAGAATTGTTCCTGAAAAGGAACCATCTGCAGACTTCTCGGGGACTCCAGAGCTCTGCATTGCCTGTATTGAACCAGAATGAGCCCATGAGAAGGAATATAGAAGTGAGACGACAAATATTTTTTTCTTTTTTCTTTGGTGGTAATTTTATGCAGTAAAAATAGCAAGTTGTTATTGTTGTTGTTATTGTTGTTCAGATTGGATTGGAGGCTGAAGCTGAGCCTGGGAATTCCCTCAACGTGAAAACTTAATGTGTTGCGTTTTTTAAACAATAATCTGAAACATTCTCAGAGGCTTGGAAAGAAGACTTGTTCAAAGAACTGGTTTTCCTACAGATCCAGCTTTTGATCCATTTCTGTGATTCTTGTTTATTGATTTACTTTCTTAAAAAGGTTGCTGCTGTTTCTAACATTCAGCTTCTCATACCTGGGCAGTGGTTGCTGTATAGTGTGCTGGATCTGGATATTTTGGGCGTTGCCTCTTTTATCTTTACAGTAGTACAAACTAATGGTTTGTTTCAATTATACCATATCTCAAGAAACAAACCCAGCTAGATTTGCGACAAGAAACCATGGTCATCACTCCTTTTGGATTAATGAAAGGTCTCTAAAACTGAGCAAGTGATCTCTTTTATTGGGCCAAAGATTACAAAAAAGGAGGCTTAACTGGAAGGGCAGTGGGGAGGGCAAGAGGAAGTTTATAAAGCTAAAATCATGATAATCTGTATGGCTGGACTCTTAAGATGGAGAGCTGAGGTCCATCAACAGCTGGATTGGGGAGGGCTGACCTAATGCCTGAGTTGCCACGAACTCGTGGGCTGATCTTCTTTTTTCTGCAGAACAACTTGCGATATCACTGAAGTGAATAATTCTATATTTGGCTGGAAGAGATGTCAACTGCAGATCTCATAAACAAGCATAAGCCCTTCTTGGCAGCCTGCCATTAGTACATCTGGGGACTTACTTATTAGTTATGTCGAAACTGTGGAGTAAAGGAGAAAATACATTCCTGCCTTCCCTGATTTTGTTTATCTTAAGGAGATGTTCTGCTTTCCCAGCACCATCTTACGTAATTTTTGGTCACCCGAATAGGGTAGAAATAGGATAATTTGGACTTTAGGTTGTTTCTCATTGTAGGAAGATCATTTGAGGCATCTTTCTGCATTGTTTATGCTTTTTTAAAAAAAACATTATTCCACTTGTCTCACTCTTGGTGTAGGGATTTTAAAACTGGATTTTCATTTGGATTTTGCTGTGTCGTGTGCAGTTGGTTTCTTTACTGGGGGGGTCCGTCCTTTATGAAAAGAGAAAGGGATGTTGGCACTGAGCTCCCTGCCCCGGGAGTCACGCAGATCCACGTTACACGTTGATAGATGTGCCCCCAAGATACTGTAGCTCATATTCACACACTGTTCAGTATAACGCCTGAAAGCCACAACAAACTTACCTTTGCAAACTTTTACTTGGGGGTGGATTAAAGGGGCCTGCAGGCTAGCTGGTAAGTCTAGGCACTGAATTCCTCTGTAACGTCAGTGTCCTCTTTCAATGAGAGACAAGAGAATGGGATTTAGCCTGCAACAGTCCATTCTCCAGAGCAGTTCCAAGAATTATAGGATGGAAGATGGTCTGTACACCAGCCATTGGCAGCCTCTGCTCCCACCCCCTCACCCCACCCCCAGGGCTTTCGTAGCACAGAGTCTGCCGAGAACCACAATAATGACTTCACTTCCAGCTTCTGTGGTGCCATTTCATTTCTAGCTTACAGCAGTACATGAGCATTAGGCAAGCACATTCAACCACCTTCCCTGGTGGATCAGGGTCTAGAGACCTGTCACGCTTTTCTACTAATGGGTCCACGTCTCTACAGTGAACTTGCCACGTGACCCGTGGGGCTTTTTGCTCCCTTCTAGTACTCTTTCAAAAGGTGATAGGTAAACATTTCTGGGGTTCCAATTTCTTATCTTTTCCTGGACTGGAAGAGGTGGCAGCACTCCTTGAGGTCTCTTCCCAGCTGGCTCTTCCTAGCATGTTATATCGAAATGACGTAACCCACGCGTTTTGTCCTTTTGCCAGTGATGTGAATTGTCTCTTTCTATCTCCTGAAATGGAAGATTGTTTCAGTAAGTGTTCAGTGTGAGGCACAACTGCTGGTTGGGGTTGCCTGCCCTGCTGCTGGACTGAAGAGCCCATGAACAATGGAGCAGAGGCTGAGGTCATTTTGCCAGGGCTGGGTTGGACTGGATCTTCTCAAGCTCTTGCTCACTACTTGCCTCTCCAGATGAGAGAGCTGCTGAGGGATGGACAGTGACCTTGTGCGTGCTGGTCATCTTGTCATAAGCAGTTCAGGACAAACTGGTGGCAGCGATGGGGTAAAGGGAACAATGCTGTTCTTTCTTTCTGCCAATCCTCATATTGTGAGTACTAAATTGGTTCTGTTGCTTTTCATTATGGAAATACAAATGACATGTGAAAAATAGATCGTTGATCTGAGCCAAGGTGGCCACGCTTTTAGCCTCTGGTAGCCGTGGAGGCCTAATGGTCTCTGACCTCCCTAACCAGTGTTTCTCAACCTTGGCAAATTTTAGATGTGTGGGCTTCAACTCCCAGAATCCCCCAGCCAGCCTTGCTGGGAGTTGAAGTCCACACATCTAAAGTTGCCAAGGTTGAGAAACACTGTCCCTATCCCTCTATTACTGTCTGCTCCCCAGCTCGCTTGACCAGAAGTGAAGTCCCACCAGGCGTGGAGAGTTGCAGAGGTACTCTGGTGCTCCCAGCACGATGCACCCTGAGGCCTGGGATTTGAGTCCCAAGCAACTGCAGTAAGAACGAGATCCGACTGAGAGAGGAGGACGCTCCTTCGATCAGCCCTACTGGCTGGTATTTCTAGTGAATTTTGCCCATGCCTAACGTGAGCAGAGAAGTATGTTCTCCAAACGGCCTGCTCAGGAATATGGCTGGCAAGGCCTACTGTATTGTAAGTGCGTGACACAGTTCCTTTCAAGGTGAAGAACAGCCGTGTCTGCCTTTGGGGGGGTGGGGGATGAGACAACAGCAGGACAGCGTTCCTGCTGTGGTGTGTGTGGTTCATTGTGTGCCATGCTGTAAGACAGTGCTAGCAGAGAACAGCACGAGAGTACTCTAGGAAAGTGGTAGAAGTGATATCCATCATGGATCAGTAATTGCAGGAGAGCATTGGCGGCCTGTTCCTTGCTTTGAGCCTCTCTCTCATTCTCCCTCCCTCCTGTTCCAGGTCTACAGCAACCCCGAGGGTTAGCTCACTCTGAGAGCCAGCAGCAAATACTCAGGGAGATTGAAATGCAGACCTCTCCTAAGGTATGGAAAACCCAGGCTAGGCCCTGAGTCACCTCAGTTAGAAGGAAAATACGAGCTATCCACCAAAAGGGATGATCTTTGACATATGTAAAATACGGACAAGTTCGTTAAAAGGGAGAGCTCTGGCAGTAAATGATTTGTCATTCCTTGAATTTCTCCAAATGGGAGTGTGTAGTTGTTCTTACAAATCTAATGCAGGTGGAAGAACAGGTTCGTGAAGAGAGAGGATTAAGAATAACCTTGTTTATGGTGGGTGTTGCCAGCTGAGAACTCATATGGTTATTGCTATTATTGAGGAACATACTGGATATGTGGCAGTAGGATGAAAATCAACTATCCTGACCCCTATCCCGAATCATGTGATTCTACAGATGCCTTGGGTGATGCTCACATTCTCTCGGGGCCTCGGTGGAAGACCTACGTGTTTAGCAGAAGACAAGATGTTCAGCTGTAAAATGCCAAGATGGCTACTCTGCAGTGCTGTTAGGATGGGCATTCCTGGGATGACCTTCCCCTGCGTGGCATGAATGTTGCCATCTTACCGTGCCAGAGTCTGTTGTGAGAACTAGGGTTTCCAAATGGAAGTGTGGTGGTTTAATTCCCTGGGTCAGATTTCTACAGTACGCTGCTTTCAGGAGTCAACATTTGCTCTGCGTGTGTGCATTTTCCCCAAGCCTACTTTTTCTTTTTGGGATTCTTAGTTCAGATGTCATTAAGCTTTTTTATTCTGGGAAAGCTGAGATTCCCTGTGGAATAACATCTGCAATGGGATGGACCTCTTCAGGGGGAAAGGGATAAAATACTGTATGTGGCATGACATCACGATGCAAATACCACAATTTATGTACGAGCATCAGAAGTTGGGACACAAAGGGGGGGATTTGTGAGAAGATGTCACCACATGTGTGTCGTGTATGCACCATCATGGCTTGCTGTGAGTGTCACTGCATGATGGCTCCCGGCTCTGATTTGCCTAGGACTCCGGAGTCCGAAGGTTGTTTCCAAAACAGGTGCATAGGTCTACCGAAAACGATGAACGAGTCATTTCGTTTTTGTCTAAATGACAAAAGGTTAGTCAATTTGTGGGGGTGTGGGGGTGTTTTAATTCTATAACTCTCTGCCTTTCTCTACAATAGAGTGTTTTTATTTTGTAAGAATGTTGACTAGAAACAGAACTGCATCTCATTTCTTCATGGTGAGATAGACTGGTTGCTTTTTTTATAACAACAACAACAACAAAAATCTGAATCCAAATTGGCCCACTTTCCTGGTAGGCTGTAGAAGCCTCTAAGAAAACTGCCAGCACATTTAGATGCTACATAGGTTTTGAGCGAGAGTTTTAAAGCAATGGATATCACCCAGAATTTAAGACAGTATGTGATGTTTAAAATCTTGTACTTGGTTGAATATAATTTGATGGGATTTAGACATTTAAGTAGATAGTCAGAAATACTGTTCCATGAGATGTCTAGCTGCAGTTGGGAGCCTCTTGCAACATGCCTCAGCAAGCAACTCATTTTGAGATCTTTTTACTGTGATGTTCCTAGAAATGTGCAGTCCTGGATGGAAAAATGGAAAATTTCAGGAAAAAGAAGAAATTGGGGGTGAAAAAAAGGAAAAAGTGACCAAAAAGACCTGGAGAGAAAAAAACGCATATATGCATGTTCACCATCACAGACACACACATGTGCACGTACATTTCCTTCCATTTTATTTCTGGACCTTTATATTCCTAGATGTCCCTCATGCATAAATAATGGCTTTTGATAGGTGCCCTTAAAATGATAGTAAAAATACTGAAGACAGAGCTGAGGTAGTTTTGCTTTTGGTGGTGGTGGGGGGGGGCAATGGTTGTTACCACTGTTTACAATCGGATATTCGGTGTTTTCCTACTGTATCTGCTAGAAACATGGGAGGGAGGAAAGCTCCTTGTCGGACCCGGTGGCTTGATGCCAAGCAGGTGTCTCAGGCGAGAATCAAAGAGGAGCCCTGCATGGAGGGCTGTCTGTAGGAGGGGCGGGGTGAGGCCGAGGAACGGGCCGCAGACTGAAGCCGCCTGCATGGCTCAGAAGCAGGCGTGGAGACCGTAGGATGGAGGGGCGCACGAGACAACTGCCAACGTGACTTCCGTCGTTTTTCATCGCTCCCTAAGCCCTCCCCTTTCCACGCTTAGTGTTTGGTTGAAGGCTCAGCGTCCGTAGTTCAGCCTCCTCCAGGCTGAAATTGCCATCTTGGGTGGGCTAGGAATTCGGGGGGGTTGCCCCACTTCAGCTGAATTGCACCAGATCGAGGAAGGCCGCTGTGTGCTTTTAGGGTGCAGCACCTTATCTCGTGGTGCTTTAAAAACCAAGGTAATATCCCTCTGCTTTTAGGTCAGCACTATCCATCTCATTAACCCCTAAAACTTCTTGAACTTCGGCGCCCTGGGCGCCACCCTCCCAGACGCTGAATTACTCTCCCCTTCATACACAGGCAGGCACTCGGCGTCTTCCTTCTCTCTGGACTTACCTGTGCTTGGGCTGCGGCTGTTCTCTGGCAGGCTGGTGCCTTTTTAAAAGACATGCAAATTGCTGCTAATGTTCTTTTATAACATGGAACTGCAAGTTGGGCAGAATAAAATTCAGATCCCAAAGCCATAGGAGCAGCAGAACTGCCAAAATATCAGTGTCACAAAACAAAGCACATTGGATATTATTAAATGTTCTTTTGCAGTGTTCTCTTGGATGGTGCAACAAGCTGAATCAAAGCAGGCATGAAAACATTCCTAAGTTTGAAAACTGAATTTCTAATAGTTTCTTTTTTAACAAAAATAAACATCTGTGAATGACATAATCCAACTGGTTCTCTGACCCCAAAAGATTGAAATGTGCCTCCTCCTTTTTCTTAACTGAGTTTATATAGTTTTGTGGTCGTTTTTGTCAATGACAAAGATTAGATGTATGTTCACGTTACTATGTGAGAAAATTCTTGTGATGCAGATCAATGTCAGCTTCTGGCTGTTGGGTGGCAAAGAGAGAGAATTTCACTTGTGCGTTGTTTCACAAGATGGTATTGTAGACGCATGTGTCTTCATGTTTTTATTATTTGGATATTTAAAATAAAAAGACTTGTTACGGAAAGTCCATAGTTTGAAGGTCTTATAATCTGCATGTTTTGCTTCCTTGTAGACTCCGGGCATTAAAATGATGGGCATTTTGTTAGCTGTTATAAATAGAAGTTAGTTTCCAGAGTTGACGCGGTAGTTATATGGCCTCTCCTATGATACAAAATATTGCAGCATTTATCACAGTAGTGAGTCCAGGGAGTTTGTTTAGCAAAATTATGTCTGGCCTGTGGTACTTGGTTATGCTGTCTGCATAGTAAGCTATTAAAATAAGTTTACCCCAATGTAAGATGCCACGTCTTTTCTCAGCAGATCAGCTGGGTTGATGCTGGCCTGGAAGACTTGGCGCTTTCCTGAGGTCTGGGGCTGGGGGTCCATGGGACCCGGCATACACTGGGGCAGGATGTGAGGTGGCTTCTTAGATGCCCTGGTTGCGTTGTATTTGCACTGTTTTAGTGATTATTGATATTGTGTTATTTTATGCTTTATGCTTTAGCTGCCCGGAGTAACTTGACTGAGATGGGCAGCCCCACGCATTTTTTAAATAAATAAATATTTGTAGTCAGAAGGCTTACAGTTAGCACTGTAAACCCAGTGGGAAAGGGACAAACGCTAAAAATCTGATAGTGTTTCAGATAAGATATGGCACAGCTGTTTGATATTCTGCTTCTTATTTAACTTCGCATTTCCTCTAACTGCCTGTACCCGTGATCTCCATTTTGTATTTTTAAATTATTGCACCACCTTTAATACCTTTAAGCTAAAACCAGTTTTAATGGTTTCTCCGCAGAAGCTCTGCCCACCTTTCCCTGTTGAGGCTTTCTAGGCGTTTCCCATGCAGCCATGTGTATTTTCATGGTTTCATTCTTTTCTTCCTTCCAATGCTTAGGTTTTGGAAGTTATGTTTTGACCAGCCTTTCCACTGTTTGGGAATCCAAGGGGTCAGATGCTTAACAGTTCTGAGAAGTGGCTTTTGCTCAATATGCACCAGTCTTTGTGTTTCTGTTATTTAGGCACAAGTGTCATTAGTTAAATAGCAAAAAGAAGAAAGACTCAGTCAGTTACATCTTCAAGTAGTTCAGAAGACTATCACCCCCTGTCCTGGGCCCCAGCTTTGTTCATTAACCACAGATTGCTAATTGAGTGTTAAGGAAGGAAGAGGAAATGGAATGGGATGGGATGGGCCGAGGCTAATTCACTGGAAGAATCCACAGAAGCTTTTCCGTTATCGGCTGATACTCAATTGACCGCTTGCATCAGCACTGCATAGTCATTGACCACTTGGACAGTCAAGAAGCAGACCGTTTCTGAATTTTCCCAAAGGAAGATGGGAAGCCGTAACTTCTCATTTTTCCCTTGCTAGAGAGGGACTCTCTTCTGGCCAGAGTGATCAATCTTTATTCATTCTCGGTGGAGCCTTACCCATTCCCATCCCATTTTCCTCCAGCCCACGTGGCTGTGTTGGAGATTGAAAAAGAGTCAGAGACGGAGGACCTGTGGAGTGTACACTGTATTCCAACACCTTTGGGAGCACCTGGTTGGGGAAGTCTACTTTAAAGCTCTCAAGGAACTGAGAACCACAAATTGCACAGATGTCGCATTAAAGCCGTCATATATAAAATAATGTATTCTCTTGGTCAGTAGCTTGGAAGTCCATTTAGAGAATAGAATGGGAAAGTAATAGGAATGTCCAGCCTTTTCCAACCTGGATGGTCTCCAGATGTAAGAACTTGACTCCCAAAATTCCCAATAGCTCACCATTCTTGGCACTGAAGGTCACACGTCCAGGTTGGGAGACTGGCCCCATTGCTCCTGAATTCTTTCATTAAACTTGGTTTTATTAAATGAAAGTTCCATCCATTAAAACCCCATCCACAAAAATTGTGTTGCATTGATTTGCCTTAAAAATCAGTTTATGGATCCTAATCCCATTCTCTCAAAATGGCCAGCACTGTGGGTGTGTCTGTGTGCATGCAAGCCAGCTTGTTCCATCCTCTAGCCCAGTGTTTCTCAACCTCGGCAACTTTCAGATGTGTGGACTTCAACTCCCAGAATTCCCCAGCCAGCCACTTCTGGGAGTTGAAGTCCACACATCTGAAAGTTGCTGAGATTGAGAAACACTGCTCTAGAGTGCATCATAGAGCTATGAAATGGTCAGAGGGGAAAGAGGACAGGATGCCTGTGTATTGCTTAGTTTTTAAAACATGAAATTTCAGCAGGTGCAACATTTTTATACCCTCTTCTTGACAAGATGCATTTCCCAAAGTATGCTTTGATTGATTGATTAATTGATTGATTGATTTGGCTTCTCTCTGCATTTGAAGTGCCAGGTGAAGTGAGAATCTGGTGATCACTCTGAATGGCCCAGGCAGACTGATGGACTGAATGATGAAGGTGTTTTTGTATGAAGTCCTTGAAATAAGAGGTATCTGAATGTTTCAAGATACGGACTTCCCAACCAGGCTCTAGGTGTGATGAACACTTGGCGCTTGGATGCATTTTGCTGCAACTGCTTTCAAAGCCCATGAAAATGAGCCCCCAAGAAGAACAATGGAAACAGGAAAGTGAATAATGGAAACGGGTCTCCAGTGAAGGGGACAAGCTTCCCTGCTGGTTATTGGAGACCAGTCCTGGCAGACATTGCCAAAATGGCACAGCTGCGCACAGCAAGAGCAGATGAAGGCCAACATGCAACGAACTGGCTGAGTCCTCCTGGGTGATGTTTCCTCCACCCCCAGGTATTGGTGGACCTGCTCTTCATTTAGCTTCTTGTTACTCATATTTCCAAAGCTTTTGAGACAGGTGCATCAGAGAGTGGGCTGCCTCACTTCTTCCAGAACCGCCTCCCCTCCTTTGCAGTCCCCTTGCAGAACATCAGAGGGGAGTTCCTCATTCCCACCCCGGGCCAGCACCCTGAGCCTTTTTTATAGACCTATTTCCCATTCTAAATAACCTCAATATAATGTTTGTTGAACAGGATAATCTGCACAATGTCTAAGTTGGATAAAGCAAGATACATAAAGATTCCGAGCAACGTACTGCCTAATTTTCAGGACTGACTCTCTCTGTAAATCAGGGATATGGGTCACTACCAAATCTGTCCTTGCATTGGGAGTGGGGGTGTTTTAAATTGGGCAGCAGCAAAGGGAAACAAGCATAATGGTTGAAAAAGCTGTTTTCACAGATTACTGGCTTCTGGTATAAAAAATCAGGATGCACAAAACAGGAATTTGGTTTCACCCCAATGAAGCCGTTGGAGCCTCAGCTGAAGTGTCAGGTTGCGTAACAAATGGGAGAGGCACGACAGGGCTCTGTCCCCTGTTCAAATTCGGGCACCAGCCTGGGTTTCTGGTTCTGCTTTTAGAAGTAAAGAGTGTTTATTATTAAATGTTAAGGACATTATTTGGATCAAGGCAGTTTGAAATCATATGTGGAGAGCACATGAAATGGCTCATGGAACAGCTTGTGGAACAAGTTGCCTCTCCTTTGTTCTGTTGATAATATTCACAAGCCTGCTGTTGGGACTATAAACACATGCAGAGAAGCGTGAATTTCTGGTACAAAGACTGGATAATCACAAGGATTTGCATCCAAGGAAACTCCTTTAAAATACTCAGTGGGAAATTGGTTTTATTCTTTGACCATCCTAAATTGTTCTTCACAACTTGATGCCTTAGAGCAGTGTTTCTCAACCTTGGCCACTTTAAGATGCGTGGACTTCAACTCCCAGAATCCCTATGAACCAAATTGTTTCAGTTTTCAAGAGGCAATTGAGAAATGCAGGCTCCATGTTCTTAGGATGCAGAATGACATTTGTTCCTTTATTCCCTGGACAGACTTTTATTCTTCATTCTTTTCATGGCATCGTGCATGTTCTGGTGCATCTTTAAGAAGCTATGTCTCTCCCCCCCTCTCCCCTCAGTAGTGAAATATATGGCATGTCGAGCCTGGCCTGACTCGCCCGTAAAATCACAAAAGTGGAATTTTGCTTGGCAACGCACGTTTCATTTTCCCGATCCGTCTTAAATCAAAGATTAGCGTCGCATCCACGGTTCCATTCTGTTGTGGTCTTTGGCAGAATTTCCTGGGAAGCTCTAAAGGTCAAAGGTTGCCAGCACAGATTCGATAAACACTGAACATGCATGAGCCACCTGGCAAATGGGGGATTTGGCAGACATGCTTTCGAGCGCAGGACCCGGGGTGCTTTAAAGAGGCAAGCAGAAGAACCGGTCGGGCAGAGTACGCGAGGTTCAGGGGACGCTGAGTCTCGCCAATCCATCATCCATCTCTCGGGCCAGAGGATAGTCAGCGCTTTCCAAAATTCCCTCTCCTGTGAAGGGAGTGGGGCTCTCTTTGCATCTCCTCCCACTAGTAGTCATGAGCCACGTTTTCGCTGCTGGGGAAGGAGCCCAGAAAGTTTTCTTGGGAATGTGAGCTTCTTCCTGACAAGTGGTCCCAATCAAGGTTAGTTTTACTTATTTCAGTGTATACCGAAGAATCCTTGTGCTCTGAAAGCTTTGCTGTTACGTTCTCTGGAGTTCAGAGTGTGATATCGTTTGTCACAGCAGGAAAACAGGCAAAGTTTCAGTTCTTTCTTCTGCTTCTGGCCATTATTCACGATCTTCCTCCCTGGATTCTACCATGTGCGGTGGGGGGGAGCATTGGAAGGGATGTGTAGCCCCCCCCCCGCCGCATTTTGCTCTTCCCCTCTCACTTGCTCATGGAACTGGAGAAAGAGGTTCTACTTCCCACACATGTGGGTGATGCTGCCGAAGCAGCACCACTTCCCAGAAGGAGGGTTGGTGCGCGTCTTTGTGCTGAGCTGTCAGCAGCTGCAGCAGGGGCTGCGGGAGGAGGAGGCCGTACAGTTCTATGAGTGTGCTGACAAATGCGGGCCGTGGGTGGAATGCAAGTCATCTGCTGCTGGCAGCATGGCAGGAATACCCGCAACGTGTCGAGGAGTTGCCCCTTGCTTTGCCGGTGCAGGACACCACCCTGTGGCCCTCGGGAGCAAAGCCCTGAGCCCCTGGGCTACTCCACAGCCCCGTGCTTTAGCTGGCCTGACAGGGGCTTTGCGGCAGCAGCCTGTGCTTTCAAACCCGTCGCGGGGTTCTAGAGGTGGGGTGGGGCTGAGCACAGTCCTCCACGTTCCGGCAGGAGGCTCCGTGGCAGGGGCCGTCTTCTGAACTTCTGAATTCGGTGCTGGACCTCCGACAAAGCTCTTCCCCACAGTGAGGAAAGGGTTAAAAAAACACCCTGCGTGATAGTCTCTCAGTTTGCAAGGAGGAAAGAATATACAGTTAGAACCTGGTTTAGGATCCAAGAATACACCCCCAATTTGGAGATTGGGGGTGGAGAATTCACAGCCCTTCAAACTCTGTTTTGCAGATTGTACAGTGCCACAATTCACAATTTTCTGATATTTTTCTTTTTAAAAAATATTTTGCCCAAATAGGAGGCCAAAATCTGTGCAATACGAGGGTACAGATGTGACCTCACGCACTCTGGTGACGTCATAGCCTCAACGGCCATGACCTCAGCAACCCTCAAAGACTGGAGGGGTGTGTGCCGGTTACTGACCGCAATAAAGGCGTCCACTGGAGGGGTGGCTTCTGGTGGCAAAGCAGCTTCCTGATCATAAGAAGAGTCAACACTGATGCCCCCCCGAAGCACTTCTAAGTGGTCCACCAGATGATGGACCTTTCCCTAAGAAGGACGTTCCCTGCCTGTCTGAGAGCATGATGGGAATGAAGTGCCTGCTAGATGGACCCTTTGTTCTGACCCTGCAGACATTGCCTTATGCCCTCCCCTCTTCGAGGAAATGAAGTGCCTTTATTTGAGCCATTGGTCACTTTAAGCAGCATAAAGTGACAGGAAGCAGGATGCAGTGAACACAGCCGGCACGGGCTTTCCTTTGTGAGATCCGCAGCAGCTGGCCGGGCAGAGCTCTGAGGTTATTCAGAAGCGGACCTCCGATGCAAAGTCTGGTGGAACTGATTTGGCCTTTGCCCTCGGCCTCTTCAAAGCGGGCAGAACGGGGGCCGGTCCAAAGGAGTGCTGGCAGGAGAAGACCTTTCTGCTTCTACCTTTTCTTTAGGAGGTGGGAGAGAGGCAGAGTTTGTTTAGAGCAGTGTTTCTCAACCTGGGCGGCTTGAAGAGGTGTGGACTTCAACTCCCAGAATTCCCTAGCCAGCATGGCTGGGGAATTCTGGGAGTTGAAGTCCACACCTCTTCAAGCCGCCCAGGTTGAGAAACATTGGTTTAGAGCATTTTATGTAACGCAGCCTCAGTAACCCTTGGCATAACCTTCAAGAAAGACAGTGAGACTGAAATTGCAGTTAACTTTATCGTTGTTCACACACCAAGGGCCGTGGAGTTGCTTCTGTAAATTGGCTCTAGGCCTCATGTGCACAGTGCTTTGGTCACCGGGATCCTCTTCTCTCCTGCTTTGACCAAGGGAAAAAAGTCCTGCGTCGCGCGATGTCCTGCAATGTCTGTACGTGGCCCCGCTCCGCACGTTATTTACCCTCCATTCGCTCCATCAGTGCTACGCAGTGATTTTTGTTCTCATCCTTCCTGCGGGGCTTTTACAACTTTGGGGAAAACAGAGGCGTCAGATCCGTTTCTGAGGACCTGGCTGCGGGATTCTCATCCAAACCTCCCGGTTACATAAGAGCTTTTCTTTGCTTAGAGCAACAGCTCCTGAAATGGTGGACCCTAAATAAGCTTTCCATCAGGGGAATTGGCTGCGCTGCAGGGCTGCTGCTCTGGAGCAACTGTGGGCCCAGGCAAGCAACGAGAAAGCCGAGCGTCACTCCTGGCAGCTGCCTGGCGCATCCACGCCCTGGTCTTGGCAACCTCGCGGGCATTTAGTACTCCTGCCTCCTTCTGGGGTTCCCTGGAAGCTTCCCATTCAAACGCTGACCTGGCCTGGCCCGCCTGAACTTCCAAGTCCAGGAAGGCCGGCCAGCTGCTGCCTCCTGCTGAGCCTCCAAGGGATTAGTCCTTTCCTCTCCTCTGATGTTGCCCAATACTTAGCATCTTTGCTCCATCCTAGAACGATTATTTATTTGTCACCTTTATAACGCACTTGCTCCTGATGAAATTGACTTGTGACAGTTAAGACAAAAGAATCACAAAAATAGGAAGGCCACAAAGCGCAATACAGTATATATCTGGGGAGGGCAGTGGGGCAGAAGGATGAAAAATCATTGTAGTAGTGCAGCACCAGCACCACCCCTTTTGTACGTGTGCCACAACACCACACGCAAATATGAGAGGAAACTTCCTTTTTGGCTTTCTGACAAAAGCAGCAAGTTCCTGCAGATGTCCCTGTAGTCAGCTGCCAAATACTATTAAGCATCAGCTGTTATTGCTGATGGATTTGAAGTCCAGCTGTGGAATATGCACCCTTAATCCACACCTTACATTAAACTATAATATGGTTTGGTTGGTTGGTCTTGGCTTGGTATCAGTTGTGATTTGTAAACCATAGTTTATGCATTGACGTGCTGTGTGAACCAAACCACGTCTAAGGAAACCACGAGATCTCATGGTTTCAAACACTCCAGATATGTCTAGTGAACCTTTTGATCTCGTACTCACAAAGCAGGGCGAGGTGGCTTCAGTTACAGTTAAGAGAACAAAGAAGTGAATGTAAGGACGGAAGGGGGGTGCTTGATCACCGATTTCTCACACTAGCGATGAGACATGGCTGTGGAGGTGTGCCTCGAGTGGGGCATAAAGACTCTGGCGTGCGCCTGGGATGGTCCAAGGCACGAGACTCCCCCCTGCTCGCCCAGGCTGGGTGGCGTTTGCGTGGGGAATCTGCCTGCTGGTGGACGTTTCACCAGGGCAGAGAGGCGCCCTGCAGGGCCCTTCCGCCTTTCGCACAGGACAGACAACTCAGCTGCTTTGGAAAAAAATAAAATAACGGGATTTATGTTCAGACTACAGATATTCTGTAGCAAAACCAGTTCCACTTCCAAGATGCTCCCCTGCTAACCCCCAAAGACAAAGGAAGACACTAGTATGATGAGTCACTCCTAAATTAGTAAGTTCATCTGATATTCTGACAAAAGCTGGACCGTGCGTTGTCCCACGCCAAGATGTGGATTCGTTTGGTTTTAGGAGGAGGATTCAACCCAACTACTGTGGTTTGTAAGTTATGATTTATAGCCCTCAGCATTGCTGTGGTCCCACAAGCCATGGTTTTGTCATGAAAGGTAAGAACTGCACTGAGTCTTGTTGGTTTATACTGTTCCACCTCCTTCCTTCTCCTACTGGATTGTTGCTCCTGTCTTCACTTTGAATAACCCTAATTTGTTGTTTTGGCTGAAGCCAACAGACTGTGAGCTACATTGCCAGTGTGCTTCCATGTTCAGTTCAAGGTGCTGGTGGTCACCCATAAAGCCCTTCATGGCGTGAGGCCGGGACCGCCTCTCTCCGTCCCAGTAGATCTGGCAGGAGAGGCCCGCTCTGGGCTCCACCCATTACAGAGTGTCATGTGGCGGGACGCAGGGAGACATGCTGGTCCCGTGAGCCACCACCTCCCTGGAGATCCGATCGCCCTGGCCCTGTGGGCCTTTCGCACGGCCCTGAGACAGGTGGGAGTCGCAGTGTCCGTGAAGTGGTTGCGTTGAGGGTTACTGTTGTTTTTGTCTTGGCTGCTGATTGTGTATTCATTTTGTATCTTTTGCTTGTTTTAATTGTTACTGAGACACTGAGCAAACAAACAAATCTTACTAGGTTTCAAAACCATTCCACTTCCAACTTTAAGAAGAAGCTGCATGAACCACAGTTTAGGGCTGAGACTTCACTGCAGTTAGCAAAAACTGGAATCAAACTCTTCCAGTCCATACTGTGTCTGCATCTGAGAGGGGAGGAACTGGAGGTTTTTGTGGCTTGTTCTGTCAGGATCAGTCATGGTGGACTGTGGTTTCTCCTGTCATGAATGGTATTAAGAAATCAGAGGTAGGGTTAGTGTTGTGGCTAATTACTACAGTAGTAAATAATCTGCACGTTCATTTCCCATTCTTCAATGAAATAGTCTCAGGCTGCCATTTTTTACTTCTATTGACACTGGGTGCCCCATGTGCCAACATGCTGTTTTCCTCCCTCCCTCTCGTTTTCACATCTGCACACCTGCCAACAACAGTAACTCTTCAAGCAGCTGAGAAGGTGGACTCTACTCCACCCAACCCATCAATTATGTCACTTCCTCAGGTTTGAAGTGCTACTGAACTCTGCGGTTCAGGACAGAACATGCTTGCATTTTAAAGGACACGTGGGCATTCGGAAGGACACCCTTCCCTTTGACAGTGTGCACGCAGGGTGAGTGTGAATCCCTGGCCGTGCTGCTCCTGGAAAACAAGCGGAACCTGGGCTTCCTTTCATGGGGAAACAGCTGACAAACAGCATCCCGGAAGCCCATTTCAGGAGTGACCCCCGCCTGCCAGGGCTCGTTACCCACTGGTTTGGAGGCTATTTTTGGTACTCCTCACTCCAGGCTTACATGGCCTGGGAACGGGCCAAGATTACAAAGCGCGGAGGAGTCTCTCAGGACCTCTCTTTCCCTGGTTTCTTAGTGTTCCCAGCCAGACCCTCCCTTGCCTTTCCATTCTTCGGAAATAGTTGGAGAAGTTGGATACGTGACCACGCTTACTCGCTTCGTTGCTTTCTGTTTGGCAGCTATTTTTAGCTGCAACGCAGTGTGCAAAGTGTTAAATAATTGAATCATCATGTTTCATATTTGACCACAGAAAATGGCAGTGGAAGAGGGAGAGGGCTTCGTGGACCAAGTAAGCGTGTGCGGAAGCCATCCTAGGCGTGCTTTTAAGATTTATTTCTCTGTCCTTGCACGGTGGTTAGTGTGTTATTGCTCTTATTCTTGTTGTCATCGTCGTCATTCCTGGCAGGAAGCGGATACTTCCTGGTCTGCAGGTACATGTGGACACAGGTCTTTTTGCTCCATTTTATGGAGTGTTTTTTCAAGGTTCACCTCTAAAGTGAGTCATACAAGGGTCTGCTCTTTTCCCCCGTTTCCCACCCTCTGAAATATTGGAACGGGGCATTCTGTCTTCACTGCATGGAAGATGCTTGGAAGAAATGGAAAAGGGTATGTTTGTGTCAAAGGGAAGGCCTAAAATACCGCTGGCGCGCATCGAATTTTCATTGTGTGGTATTTCTGTGGAGAGCTCGGATGACCTCACTCTATAAGACAATTGTGTCTGGTTTAACTGAAATGCATGTTACTAACAAGGAAGCAAAAGCTGCTGAAGCTACGCCTATAAAATCTCCCCAATTTGAGGCCTCTGGATGACCTTCTAGGGGTGGAAGGGGGATTCGTTGTCCAGTGCTTCAGGGGCATCCGTAGATCGTGAACCTATAAACTGTATAATAGCTAGTTTGGCGAAGAGTGAGGAGGCTGGCATTGCAGAGGAACAATGACTATTCTCCCTTGCAGCAGCTTGACTGTCAAGGATCAATCACCCTGAGTGGCGTTCATTATCCTGTGGTATTACGGATATGAGGATGAGGGATTTTCAAAGATCAGTGGTGCTTATAGGAGAAATAATGATTTCCTTGAAAAATTTGGGTGATAAAAATATTTCAGACTGAATAATGCAACCATATTTTTTACGCAACTTCATGGCAATGGCAGCCAAGGGTCTGCCTTCCGGTATTAATGACTGTGTGTAATAAATGCTGATTTTTTTCTTGTTACGACGGTGTTGTTGTTATATTCATGCATCTTAATGGGCCTGTGTATAGTACATTCATGTTCTACCCCCCTCTGCTTATATATGCTCAATGGATCGTTCCCTGGATGGCATCAGGAAAGGGGCCTTTCCTTCTTCCTGTAGCTCTTTCCCACCTGGTCCCTGTAAATGCATCATCAGTGGTAGGAAGAAAATGTGAGGGTTACTCTGGAGGAAGAGTTGATATAGCCAAGGAAAGTAAGGAAATGCTTAAGAAAGATGCGCTTGTTTAAAAAAGAGGTTGTGGTGATGTGGAATTGCCTTCTAAGTTAATATAGAAGATAAGCATACTGTATCTGAAATAATTTTTGCAAGCATACTTTCAAAAGTGGCTTTACTTGTAGGATTATGCCCAAGTGAACTGGCAGGGGCTGAACAATTGGAAACATAAAGAGCATGCCAGCTGGCAGCTGCGAAAGCCAATCCCAGTCTACCTTTTTGAATTCAGAACTGGGGAAAGTGCTTGGTATTGCCCCAGCCTCTTGCCCGCTATACAGTTCTGGTTCTGAGGTGGCACCGTGGTTTAAGCCTATGAGTAACTGCTCCCTTGATTTCTAGCTGAAGTCTTCCTGTGCTTATGGAAATGCAGTCCAAAACACACCATCACGGCAGGCTTTCAGGACTACCTACATATAAAAAAAGTTAGGAAAAAATGTCTGAGCAGCCCAGTCACTGCTGCTTGTTGAGGGACTGGAAAACAATCAGACTTAAAACCAGATAGAAGATATATAAGAAGATACATATGACTGAATGTAAACGGAAGAAGAGGCATACAGTTATGTAATTAAATGTTTACTGCCTGCTTTCATTCATAATGCTAAGCAGGATTTTCAGCCTAAGGTTTGTCAGAGAAGCCAGAAAAGGCCAGTTCACATATTTAGTTTAATATTTATTTCTTTAACAGTGTTTACAGACTACTCTAACCATCAACAGAGTTTGGGGGAGGTATAAGTAAGAAAGTTGGTTAAAACCAACATAACGTACAGTCACGTAAAAAGCTAAATGGCTGCTCAGCCAAAGGCCCAGGGGAAAAGATGATTTGTGACCCCAGCTACGACGAAGGGGCTCACAACTCCCATTAAGCCACAACCCAACAAACCAACCAAATTATGGCTTCCTCTTAGGTGGGAATCCAGCTGTTATCTGGACCTTCTGCTTGCTTTCCTTTTCGTTTTTTAGTCTGTGGCACAGAAGTAGGTGTTGCCCATAGAAATAGGAGGGAAATCACTTTTTAAAAAAGCATTGCTGAGGTTTTTAGCACGTGTCTGGTTTTCCCAAGAAATCCCAACTAAAGGTGCTCAGAGACAATGTGAGGGACCTTCCGAGAAAAGGATTCAAAGGAAAGGGGAGGACAGGCAAATGCGGTTCCACTGCACTAGACCCAAGAATTCCGCGTTGCAGAGTTTCATTTCTGGCTTATCGTATTGCCGCTGACGCTCGGGTTGACTGTGGGTTATGTGGCCAGAAGAGTACCGCATACACACAAGAGGGAGGTACTAGCAAGCTTAGTGTCCGGCTTCTCTCAATAAGCTAAACTGGGACCAGGCATAAGCGAGCATTCAAGGACACAAAAGCTCTGAGAAGTAGACTTATGACAGAAAATCTGATGAAGCCATTTTGAAGGAATTCTAGTGACTGCTAGATAACAAGCCCTATTTGTAGTGAAATCAGTTCTTGCATCTTTTTTCTCGTTCTTGTGCAGCGTAACAAACTCGAAGCCATTCATTTTTGGGTGGGAAGGACAGTTTTCGCCTGTCTCCTGTGTGCCCTCGCTCTTTGCTCCTGACCCTGTGAGAACTCACTCTCACACCCCTTGGGAAATCCCAAGGGCTACAAACTATGGAAGAGGAAGAAAATGTAACAGAGGGATTCTCCCTGTAGCATGTGAGGAAAGAGGGAATCAAGGGAGAAAGGAGCATGTTAAATGTGTCATGAACGAAGGTATCTCTTACTTGGAATAGTGAATATCAACCTCTTGTTTTGTTGTGGATTTCATTTGGTCTTACGTTCAAGTTCTCCTTTCAAGCTGGACACGATTCCTTCTTGGGCAGCAGCCTCCTGAAGCTTAAAGCAAGGTATTCTGAAGACAGCAGAAGTTTCTTACGACTGTTTAAGCCATGTTTGTATTTGCGACAGCTCAGACCGTAACATGCTATAGGCCAGTTTTCTCTTTGAAACATTCAGGAGACTTTAATACTTAAGAGAATGTCACAGGAACAGCAGTGAAGCCAGCACATTGGGTGGTGCCTGTATTTCTATACAAGGGCGGAACTTGTGAACCTTCCTAGTTAGGAGCAAGGTGCTGCTCAGTTGAGCTTGACTCCCAGTGACTGTGTGGACTGAGATATTTTAGAGACAGGAGCGCGTCTTACAAGGCACCCTTGATGTTTCCTTGGAAGCTAAAAGATGGCAGCCTGTTCCTTATTTATTTGCAGCTCTTTGTGGGCCACCTACTGGTCAGGCTCCAGAGGTTTTGTGTCTTTGTTGTCATCTAGTGGCCTAGTGTCATCTTGCTATGACCCCTCATCAAGAAGCTGCGGGCCAGGAGAGGTTTGGAGGCCCATCCATGTGTAGAGGGAATGGACTTCAACAAGAAGGGAGGGCTTGAACCTTTGCTCATAAGCAGACTGACGCATCGGGCTATTTTTCTTTGCATAAAAGCAGAGTAATGATGAAATGGGAGGAAGGTACTGTTTGTAAGGGGAAATACTACCAGAATCACTTATTTTGGCCTAGAATGTAGAGGAAGCCTGCTTCAATCTGCACTGCTAGTGTTGGCTCCATTTATCTTAACCTCCTGGCTGAGGAGTCTGTTTCTTATTCATCAGCCTTGGATGAGTCCTTTGCTGTATGGAAATGCGGAGCATGCAGAAGAAAAGTGAAGCAGGCCCTGAGAAGGCCTTCTGCGTTTCCACCCAAAAAAGCATCAGTTTGAGGCCAGCTTGCTTGGAAGAGATCCCCTGGTGGGTCCAGTTTCTGGCCTTCTGCATGTTGAAGCCAGGGATCAGGCAGCCTGACCTGTGCCTGCCCTCGGTGGCATGTGTACAGAAGGGCTGGGTTGAAGCTGAGATCGTGCCTGCCCTCGGTGGCATGTGTACAGAAGGGCTGGGTTGAAGCTGAGATCGTTCTGCCCTGGAGAGAGGCTCTGAAAGGGCATTGACCTGTTCCCTGCTCGTGGGGAATAGTGCTGTTCTGGCATTTTGTTAGCGGCTGAGCAAAAGCTGCTGCGTTCTCTCTGGGTGCGTGGAGAAATGGCTTGCGCAGAGGACGCAACAGACAGCACGGACTGAACTATGGCGAGGAGTGAATCCACAGGGGTACGGTACTTGTTTGCTTCTAGCAATGAGTTGCGGTGAATAAGGATTGTGAATTTATTTAATATGAACTTCACGTTCACCAAAAGGTGCGGAAGGGAAGCCGTACCTAACCCGTAGATTAAGGGGATCTGTTTGGGAGCCCCCTGGAGGCGATGCTCTCGAGGGCTACGTGATGTGGTGTGGCGCTGGCACGGCTACAGGAAGATTTATGAGGAGCAGGGTGCTCCCCAGGCTGGGGCCGTTGCCCGTTCAGTTCCAGACTACAATTAATAATTATATTACTGAAAGTATTGCTGAGATTAGTAATTGAGAGAAAAAAACACTTAAGTAGCGATGTTTTAAAAGATAAAGAACGTTGTACGATGATTCACCTGATCTCAATGTTTGTTTGACTAACGAAAGATTTTTTCCCCATCTAAAAAACGACAAAGCACTTAGTAGTGAAGGTGAGAGAAGTGATTTCCAGAACTTGTAGAGCGTGCTCTTACAAATAAAAGAAAGGTTTTCCTGCAAACCCTAACCGTACCTGGATGCTCATTATCTATGCTTTTTCCTCCTGTGTACTAACTGGAACATAGTTGCTCCTCTTCTCAAAAATACCAAGAAAGCATATTGGATGTAAGTGTATGGCTAGTATTCTGGGATTCTAAGATTAGGCCGCCGTTCGGGTGACAACAGATGTAGAGCATCACTAAGTATCCAAAATCATCTTTCCCTCCACGTGGGGGAAAAAAGGGTTGCCTACTTGAATTAAAGTGGAAACTTCAGAAGGAGCTTGGAGTAACACTTGTACCACCTATCCCTTGCATGCTACTGAGAGTCCTCCTTAGCCTGTAAAGGAGGGGTGAGTGACCTGGCTTTGGACCATATTAGGGCCTCAACCCCCACTTTGTGTGGCCCTGGGAACTCTCCCCACCCCACCCCATTAAGCAACAACCCCAAGCAGCAGTGAACCGTTTTCTGGCATCATAAGGGTTCTTTTATTAGTTTCAAGCCTTTTGTGTGTGTATGTGTGTACCTTCAAGTCCATCTTGAATCCTGGCAACTACCTGGACAAGTCCCTGCCGTTTCCTTGGCAAGATTTCTGAAGTGGTTTGCCATTGCCTCAGTCCCCGTAGGGCCGTGAGAGAGGGACTGGCCCAAGGTCACCCCACTGGCTTCGTGCCTAAGGGGGGACTAGAACTCTCAGTCTCCTGGTTTCTAGCCCGTTGCCTTAACCACTAGACCACTCTTTTAAGCCTTAGGCATAAACCATTCAAAAAACTCTATAAACCCTGCTTCTTGCAGGTGAAAAAAATTCAGAAGATATAGCCTTATGTGGCATGGTAAAATGGAGAACTAGGTAGACCTGGAAAATTTGCCCCTCCTTGCTCATAGGATGAGTACAGATGACCGCTTGGCACCATTACATCCATGTAACTGCTTGATAAACTAGTTGCTTGTATTGACGTGTTCTACTTAAAAAAATATTTACTGTATTTGTAACCTGCCCTAATCAGGACTCCAGGCAGCCTACAGGGAAGTATAAATATCATATGTATAGTAACAGTAGAAATTACCTCCTCACAACAAGGCAATACAGGTTACCAATATAAGTTAACAGCATTAGATATGTACACTGCTTTGAGCTGACAGGAAATAAAGGTGGGGTAAAAGTCTAATAAATAAAATATATAAATAGAGAAGTATGGATACTCAGAAAATTTACAACTTGGCCAAAACTAGCAGTCAATGGTTGGTTGAGAAGACTTTGTCCCTAAGAGTCCTCAGGAGGGACAGGTGATAAGATGCGCATTGTGAAGTTGTGATACCAATTCCACCTCTTATTTGTGTGTGAGATGTTGTGACACAAGCACAACAGGGCAATGTTTCCATCACAACAACAGGTTTTGTCATTTTGGTGTCATTGTGGTTAGGAACAGTTTGTGGCTTTGTCCAACTCATGCACCACAGTAAGTAACCAAATGAATTCTTTCCCTTCAAACTGAAGGGTGGGGGGAAATGGAGGGGTGCCACTTTTTTAACGTTCCACTACACCAAAATCTTAGGAAAATTGTTGAGTCATGCCCTAGTCACCTCACAGTTGGGGCTGCCCTTGAAGACTGCTTGGAAACTGCTGTATAGCTGGTTGAGAACGTGGTGACATGGGCAACGTTGGGCATGGCTGGTTAGACCCATGTGACCCCACTGGTCTGCAAGCTGCACTGGTTGCTACTTGTCTGGTAAGACTGTGTGCTTGGGGTCTCTTCAAGCAATGCCATTTCTTGGGGTCTTAGAAGCATGGCTTCTCTGCCACAGCACCTGACCCCTGAAATGAGATCTCCTGATAGATCTGTGTTGCCCCCACCTGGATGACATTCTGGAAGTCTTTAAAAACTTGGGATATTATTGGCTATGTTGACTGTTCAAGGGACTGTGCCTGGACGCATGGGATTTTCTTTCTGTTGGTTCCTTTTTATTGTTTCTTATTTATAATGTAAGCCACCCAGAGTTACACTGGAGTCAGACAGTTTCTAAATTAAATAAACAGCAGTTTCTAAGTTTAATGAATGTATGTATGTGCTGGTTTTCTGCAAATAGTTTTATTGTATTTCTGAATGTGAGAATGTTCAAAGATGGAGAAATTCTACAGGTGACTGACTCTTCCCTTTTACATTGTGAGTAGAAGCACCTGTTTTATTCTGTTGTAGGAGTTCCTCCGTCTTTGTGAGAATCTACCCAAGAAAGTATCTTTGGGGTACAAATATCTCTTCACATTTGGTAGAGATGGTCTACGAGCAAATTCACTCCTTCAAAATAAGGTTATTGCTTCTGTTCCACAGGAAAATCAGAGCTAGGATATGAGCCAGAATGTGTCCTCTTTGAGAACAATGAGATCCTGCTAGAGATTTCCCTGCACAACAAATGTTAAAATGGACCAGACAGCTAAGCAGTAACCAAATGCTCTTTTGTAAATCCAGTACAATGACAATCATGCTGGATATTGAAATTAACAGGAAAATTACTGTCATTATCTAGTGTATAGTATTTTGTTTCACCAATTAAAAGAATAGGAAAATATAAGATTTTATGGATTGTGGTGAGGGTCAGCAGTTTTTCATTTGGACTCCAGAGACTCGTGGGTGGCTTATCATGACCTCCTCAGTGGCAAAGTCCTTTAGTTTGGATAAGTTCCCCAAATGACCGCTAAATCATTGCCTCCAACTCTTTCTCTGCTGATGTACGTAGCTGGCATGGAGCAGGCTGCAGTCAAAGTTGTATTTGTCTAAAAATGAACAGACCAAAATAACCAACCATCTTCTGCAATATTCAGAAAATCCTTAGCAGATGTTGATTTCCTTGAGACCTGGAAGCCTGAAAGCTAATGGTGAAATTTAAGGGAAAAAATGGTGGTTTGAGTCAGGAGAATTCAGTTTCCAATCTTCCTGAGCTGTAATTGCTGTATGACCTGGAGCAGGTCCTTCATTTTCCTTCTGTCAGAGGATAATAGCACAGAGAACCTCATCCTGTTGTTATTATCATAACAGTCGATTTTATGGGCGGTAAGCCACTTCATCAGGTCTCCCCATATAATTGGCCAAGTTACAGACATACTTTTCTTCTCATCCTGGATGAGAAGAAAAGCTGACAAGCACAACTTAGGTCTATAGGCACATATGCTAAATAAACATGATTATATTTCAGTGCCATTTAGACATATAGACAACAGTGTAGCTGAGATAATTTTGCTATATCTAAATTCAAAGTATTGTCAGCTTATGCTGGCAATGATAAAACATCGGGGGGGGGGGAAATGTAAGAATCGATGAGCACTTTCCTGAACTACCCAGGCTTCAGCACCACCCCCGACTTTTCCTTGACAGCTACAGGTTCGGAATGTACAACTTCAGGCTTAAGAAGCTTAAAGTTTTGATTTGTCCTGAGTCTGTTTAAGGAGCCAGATCTACTCTTCTCTGTTTGTAAAATATTAAAAGAAAATAGTTGGTCTCCTAGAGATGTTGGAGCCTGAAAAACGGTGCCAGGGCTGTGCTGTCCCCTTTCTTTTGGAAGATGATCCAGGCCTGCTGTCTGTGTAGAAAGAACCATTCACACAATTGAAAATTGTGACTCACCCACAAAAAGTCATGATAGCAATCCAAGAATAAGTATCCACTTGAGATCAAGACCTAGGAGAACTCTAATTTTAAAGTAACTATTGTAAAAAGTTTGTAAAAATGTGTTTATTTGCCTTCCTGGGTCCTTTTTTCCTGCTGGAAAAAAATGCATAACAACATGTTTTCTTTAGACTGAAATTGATGACGGAGACAAACAGTTAATATGTTAGGACCCTTTACTCTTCCCAAAATAATCTATAAACCTCGTGACCAAACTACTTTTTAGTCTCTCTCTATATTTTATTATGTTTCTGTAGCTCTGAGTCAGTCTTGATTCCTGGTGGCTGCTTGGACAAGTCCCTGCATTTTTTTTGGCAACAGTTTTTGAAAGGACTGGCCCGAAATCACCCGACTGGCTTCATGCCCAAGGCAGGACTAGAACTCATGGTCTTCCCATTTCTGTCCTGGGGCCTTTAACCACTACACCGAACTGTCTATACAGGGCCATTGTAATGCCTATCTTGAAGACGAGCAGCTCATGTACCTACACCAAAATCTGTACCCAGGTGCCAGAAAAAAGATGTCTTGTGTTTAAAGCAAATGGTTCTAGAATCTCTCAACTAAGAGAAATCCCTCCCCACGGTGGTGCTTTCAGGTGTGCTGCTGTAGGACCTGGGGTACGAATGGCTAGTTACATAAATGTTCCAAGCCACAAAATACAGATTTCATCTCATGCTTGGTTTTCAACGTCTTTATTTTCTCTTCTCTTTCTTTCTCTTACAGTCTGACACCAATGCAAGTTACCTACGAGCTGCCCGTGCAGGAAACTTAGAAAAAGCTCTTGATTATTTAAAGAGTGGAGTGGACATCAACATTTGTAACCAGGTTGTAGAAATGTTTGATTTTTTTCTTTTTACTGCTAGCCTATATTTGTGTCTGTGTCTTGACAGTGCCAGTCCAAGAGTTCAGAACAGCCTCCTCCAGTGTAAGCTAGAGGTTCTTCTGCCCAGGCTGGCTGGGGATTATGGGAATTGAAATCCAGCTCGTTTAGAGGGCTTGAGGCAAGGAAAGGTTTGCTTAGGCAGTCAGAATAGCCTAGTTCATGCCCACTGTTCATTATTATTGCTGTTGCTACTAATTCTGTGGTTACTGCACAAAAACTAAAATAGCTTTCCGCTAAAAAGGTTACCAGAGAGTAGGTAGATTGAGTGTAGCTGGGGAAAAAGATATGGTAAGAAAGAACAATGATATTAAGGCTACAGTCCTACACATCCTTTCTAAGCTAAGCCCCATTGAACAGAGTAGGATTTACTTCCTTAGATGGCATTTTAAGCTTGTACTTAAGCCTTGAACTTTGCTTCAGCTTGCACTCATTAGGCTGGTGCACATATTGTTTCCATCTTGTTTTGAAGTCAGTCCTTTGTAACCAAAATGTGTGCCTATTGATGTGTTCAATGTACATTATTACTTGAAATTAACTCCTCTGGATTTTATGGAAATACACCAATACCAGAATTATAATTCCATCTTTTCTTGTCAGGAGAAATTGCTTGGTTTCAATACAAGTGGCATACTTTTACCGATTACAGATGAATTGTGTGCTGACACCTCCATACAGAAACGTACTTTGTACTTTGACACTCTAGACATGGGTACCATTTTAAACTATGGAGGCTGTAACCATGGCAATACAATTTTAGGAAAAAAATGGGACTTCCTGCTGAGGAAGTATGCACAGGGGTCCAATTTCAGTGACATCTGTAGGTGAAGCTCTCATTTGAAAATGAAATAGCCCATAAACACTTCTGCAAGGAAGTTTGTGTTTCTGCAGTAGATGGAACGGAACCTGCCCTGTGGTCTCCCTGGGCATGGTGCCCACCAAGTGATGCTCTGAAATCGATAGCTTCCAGAATTGTCAGCCACCATAGGAGTGTTGTCTCTTTAATACCTTTGATGGAGTGGTATTGTTCGCTGTGCTATTCAAGTAAAACATAATGATAACTGCACTTTGTTTTCCATTAGATTTATGCTACATTGCATTGCAAAGGGAGTTTGTGCATTGTTTCACAAAATAAATGAATTAGAGAGAGATAGACTAGGTCTCTCTCTGTCTCTCTCTCTCTGTCTCTCGCTTTCTCTCTGCAAGCTCTCATCATGCTGGAATGTGACCTTTAGGCCTCTTGAATTTATCATCTGTTGTTCTGGGCACCCTCCATCAATCTCTCCCATTCCCTTTGTTTTTATCAGAATGGGCTGAACGCGCTCCATCTCGCCTCCAAAGAAGGCCACGTAGAAGTTGTTTCGGAGCTGATACAGAGAGGTGCCAATGTGGATGCAGCAACAAAGGTCTGGAGCTGGTGTCTGAATCTTTCCTTGCTTCCCCACACAGATTCCATGCTTGCAGAGGGGCAGCCAAGTGAAAGAAAAGAAAAGAAAAAGGCCATAAGCTTTTAGCCAAGAGATTAAGGTGGGGAGCTGTGGAGGAAAGAGAAAATGCTTTGGGATAGGTGAAGTCTGTGGTTTCAGAGACCAGAAGTAGGCAGATGCTGGTCAGGAAATGAATCTGTCTCATTTCAGCTTAAGATCAGTGATCAGGTGGAACTAGGGTTTTGATAAAAAATGGCTGGGGGCCCACGTTTCATTAAGCCACAGTTCTGTTAACCATACTTATTGTGGGTTGAAAAACCACAGCTGGCGGGGTATACATATCACAGTAAGCCATGAACAGTGGCTTGCCAATTCCAGGAACTGGTGTCCTGCAGTACTCTGAGCCAAAAGGCAACATGCCAGTCAAGTGGTTTGGCACCCAGGAGACACTGAATTGGTTGAGTCTGACAGGTGGAAGGCCACCAGGACGTGCTTTGCAACCCCAGCTGTGCCAGTGGCCACTGCCAGTGTGTTCAAGAGCAGCAGTCCAACATTTACGACGTCTGGAATGCAAAGCACTTATTGCCAGGAGGGAGGGAAGAGAATGTGGCCACGAGCTCCATCGGATGTCAGGTTGGCTGTCGGAATCCAGCAAACCTTCCAGGAGTGCAGATCGGAGTGCCGAGGAATTAGTTCATTTTCCCTGTGCAAAAAAGACATTGCAACAGCAATAGTTTTTCAGAAGAGCTATATAGGGACTTTTCCACATTAAAGAATGTATCTATCCATTACTGACCACAAAGGTCCACAGGGTTAAAGCAGTGGTGTTCCCCGTAGTGACATATGGCTGTGAGAGCTGGACCATAAGGAAGGCTGAGAGAAGGAAGATGGATGCTTTGGAACTGTGGTGTTGGAGGACAATTCTGAGAGTGCCTTGGACTGCAAGAAGATCAAACTAGTCCATCCTCCAGGAAATCAAGCCAGACTGCTCACTTGCGGGAATGATATTAAAGGCAAAACTGAAGTACTTTGGCCACATAAGGAGAAGACAGGACACCCTGGAGAAGATGCTGATGCTAGGGAGAGTGGAGGGCCAAAGGAAGAGGGGCCGACCAAGGGCAAGATGGATGGATGATATTCTAGAGGTGACGGACTCGTCCCTGGGGGAGCTGGGGGTGTTGACGACCAACAGGAAGCTCTGGCGTGGGCTGGTCCATGAAGTCACGAAGAGTCCGAAGCGACTGGACGAATAAACAACAATCTGTCAAATACCAAAATTAGAATAGATTTTATTTAAAAAAAGATTCTTGAGCAGATTAAGTTAACTCAACTTGCACGTGTCATTTACATAAATACATTTAATAAATTTATATACCACATGTGTCTGCTGAAGCTTCTGGAGGCAGGTTACAGTAAAAACAGCAAGAATATCTCGGGCAGTGGAAGGGTGGGTGGGCCCCAGGAGACCTGCCCCTTGGAAGGCAGGACCAGCCCGGCTGCTGCCCCGAAGCATGTTTCTTTCTGGGAACAAGGATGGGGGCATTATTTAAAGAAACAGCGGCAGAGAGACACATCCTGCACGCGGAGTATTTTAGTAAGTAGACAAGTAGCCATAATAGCATGTAAATGTTTTGGAGTGGACCATCTCAAATTCAAAATGCCACTTTTTGAGTCTGAAATAAGCCATTTTGACATGTCAGGGTGTGTTTTGAGCATAAAACACTGCTTTGAGCTGGAGACCTTTCCAAAATGACAGAACGAGCAGTCTGAAACACTTTGCACGCTCCTAAACAGCAAGCTCTTCCCTGTGGCTCAGGTGTTCCAGGAAACAGGCTCTGCAGCACCAGGCTGTGTTTCGTGCAGAGTTGCCATTTTAATTCTTCTTCAAGGTCTCTGAGGAAGGATCGGCACAGCCATGCTGCGGCGCATCTGCAGACCTGCTTCTGGGCCCAGCAGGGAGACGGTGGTGGAGGGCAGAAGAGGTGGGCAGAGCTGCAGCTGATGGCACTGCCAGAAGAGAAACAGGATGCGTGCAGTACACAGTGGCAATATCAAAATGAAAAGCGAGGAGATTAAATATATCTGCAAACGAAAGAATCAAAAGGATAACCAAATCCCATTTCCTGTGCTATTTCACCTCTAATGCTACGTTATAGTCCAGCATAATCTGCATAAATGGCAGAAAACTCATTCACAAGACCTCTCTTCTAAGGTCAAAAGGAGTGCAGAAGTTTTCCTTTCTAGTTTAAATTATCTGCAGCTTGCTGCGTGGTTCAGCCACCAACAAAAGATTATGAACCTTAACCGTGGCTAGAAGGAAGATGCCAGCTCAGTAAATTGTGGCAATCTAACAGTCATTCGTTCTGTGTGAAAGAACCGCCCTTCCCCTGCCTGAGCCATGACGTCCATGTGCAAAGAATGTCCCTTGTGTTGTGCCATGACTTCTGACGCAGGTGCCCATGTCATGTCCATAATGTGGCATTATATCACATAATGCCACATGTGGCATAATGCCATGCTGCAGGTGCCACCGTTTGCCCACCAAGGGTGCCCATGGGGCCATACGCTGGACCCTTTTCAGCCCACAGTTCATGGTGATTCCCACAGCCCACAGAAGCTGAAGTCGAGTCTGCATCCTGAGAATTTACTGCATGTAAACAAAAGTTGCCCAAATTATCTAGTTAATTCTCTTTCGTGGCATGCCTCCTCCTGAATCTAAGTGGCACTTTGGAGCAGATGAGCTTGTTCCTTGGTAACTAAATTTCCAATGGGTCTTGTCAGAAAGTTATCTAGTTATGCACAGAATCCCTGCATGGGTCACCTCGGGACTGCTGGGCTGTCAACATGCTCATTTGTGTCTCCCTGCTGCCATTTGGTTGGAGGGCCCGGCACATTTTTCACATTCCCTCCTGGTCTCTCGTTACAGAAAGGAAACACAGCTTTGCACATAGCATCCTTGGCTGGGCAGACCGAGGTGGTGAGGGTGCTGGTTACGAATGGGGCCAACGTCAATGCACAGTCGCAGGTAAAACCATCTTGGCTTGGACTCCGCTCTGCTGACAGGGATGAATTTGGGTGCTGCGTCTTTCTTCCTTTCTTCCCGAAATCCTTTCACATTCTTCACTTCTCTCTAGTAGGTTTTCTGGAGTTAACACTGAAAGCAGCTGGGCAAATCATATTGTGTCAGATTGTGACTATAAACAAACCTTTTCGGTTACTGTTTCCTTCCTCCCTGTTAGAACCACAGAAATCTCCCTAGTTCAGGCTCTGGGGAAATCCACATAAGTATCCAAATGTGGAATCTGTCCTGGACCTGCGGAATTAAACTCCTGCTTCTCTCTGCGGTGAGAATAGGCAAGACTGTTTTGGTGTGACCTAGTGGGGCTGTGTGATGCTTCGGATTTAATCCCCAAAAGATGCTTTGGCATATGCAGGAATGCAAACATGTCACCTTTCTATAACTCTTTAAAGCAGCAGCATCTTTTCCTATGATGACCTGGCAGCCATGCAATGCCAGAAAAAGATTCAGTTGCTTTAAAGAGTTGCAGATAGCAGCAATGTGTGCACCTCCACACCCCCAGAAGTTGGAACTGAATTTGTAGCACCACAGAGCCCATCAGCATGTTGCTGTCACTGCTTCTCTGGATACATTGTGGGCTGGATCAGTTGTCCCCTCAACTCCCATCCTAGCCATAAGGAGCTCTGAAGTTAGGGGATACAAACTGCTGCAAAACATTTTGTCCACCTCTTGAGGACAACCCTTCAGTATCATAGGAATGACATTGTTACACGGCTGGATTGGCAGATGATCTGAGCCGAACAGTAGAAAAATTTCAACCCTCTTCTGGAGTGGGTGGAAGGAAAACATCACCAATTTCTTGTAAATATCCCACAGCAATCCTTTAAAAAGAGCCTATTAGAGTTGCTGCAGTCATACAATGATATTAAATCAAAATAGAGAAGGCTCAAACTAGCCTTCCCAAGTTAGATATGTTCAAACTAGAGTGTCCATCATCTTCAATCTATGGTCATTGACTGAAGGCTGTTTAAAGGTTACATATTTTGAGATATGTACTGATTGATTGATTAAATGCCTTTAAGTCAATGTGGATGCTTAGCGATCACTTAGATAGATTATCTCCAATTTCTTCTGTTCTCAGCCTGGCCTTTAGGGATCTCAAGGCTAAAGGTTTGAGAGTTTAAAGGCTCTGCACTGAAAATAGTATCATATTTGATTAAGTCAAGTGCGTGTTGATTCTTAGTGGCCACGCAGATAGACCTTCTCCTGGATGATCTGTCCTCAACCTGGCCCTTCAAGTCTTCCAAAGGGGGACCCATCACCACTGTAATGAAGTGCAGCCACCTGGCTGTGGTTCATCCTCTTCTTCTTGTTCCTTCCAGCTTTCCCAGCATTACAGACTTGTCAAGAGATCCATCTGCACAATGTGTACAGAATATGATAATATGAGCCTGGTTATTTGTGCCTTGAGTGAGAAGTCTGGATTGATTTATCCTGTGGTCTGTTTGTTTTCTTGACTATCTATGGTATTCTCAAGGTTAGGAGAGCAGCTTTCAATGGATGCATTGCATTTCCCTCCGTGCTGGCCTGCACTGGTGTACCCCTGCTGTGCAGGGGGCCTTATGATGCACTGGGGGCCCTCCTACAGATCTCACCTTGAAATTCCCAGGCTGCTGAGCTTCCTGCCATCCAGTTTTCACATGGTGTCTGGCTTCCACGTCACGATGCCTGGCTCTCTTGCCGGGAGACGACCAGGAGAGTATGTAAAGGCTTTGGGTTCATGAGACAGGATATTCCATAGTTGAATTAGTCGTTGGTCCTGTGTTCGTTTCCCTGGAAGTATCATCCGTTTAACTCATTAAGGTGTATTTTTTGAGCCCTGCCAGGTTAATCTATACTGTGCCTTTGGCCTAAACCCAATGCAGAAGGCACCTCACAAAATAAGTCACCATTAACATTTAGTCAAACTATTTAAATCTCAAAATGAAATTAAAAATAAAGTAACATCCCACAAGATCAGGATAGGTTGCATGGCTGTGATAAAAGCTGTTAGAACAACAGAGAAACCTTGACCAAGTATCAGCTGATCCTGAATCTCACAGACTCTCTCAAATGGTATAGACAAATAAGCCATTAACAAAGAGTTTATTTTCATTGGTTGTGGACGGTGGAACCGTCTCGCTCCCTTTGCCGGCTTACGTTGGCAAAGGACACAATTCTGCCTCATTCGGATTGCCAGCGGGCCTCTGCGTTTGCTGGCTTTTCCCCAGTTTGCAGTTGTATTCCGTTTCATCAGCTGTCACCCAGCTGAGGAGGAAGAGCCCAACACTTCCTGTCTGTCTCATTCGCTGGAGACCAAGGCAGTCCTCAGATTGTTCTTGGGGTTTGACAGCTGTTACCCAGCCATTAAATTGCCCTTGAGCAGACAGAGGCCTCTCCAGGAGAAGACAGTCAAGACCAAGTATCTGCAGCTCAGAAAAAGGGATGTCTCTCACCCTCCCCTTCCTGGGCTAGGAGCCTTTTGGAGCCGCACCGCTTACTTTACTCAAACGTTCCTCCCATTACTCTTTCCAGCTAAGACCCAACAAGGGGCTGTGCTTGGTTGGGGGTTATGGCTTCACTATTCATCCAAGGGGTGGTTTAGAAATAGTCCTCCACTTTTTCAACAGGATTAGGTTGCACCACATTTTGGTGGGAAGCATCGATGCTCAATTGTTTGCTGAACTCAGCAGAAAGTATGAGAGGAACCATTCTTCCCTAAAGCTGGTGCTGAATGCCTATCACTTAGTCTTTCTTCTTCCTTTCTTTTCCAAGGAAGTCAGGGCTGGAGACCCAATTGCTGAGCTGGGCATGGGCTTCCAGACAAGGTGGGGGATGGGGTTGGGGGGAATGACAAAACTTGTGTTGTGACCTCATAGTGCCAACTCTCCTTCTTTTGTACTTGTGTCATGACATCACACATAAGTATGTAAGGGAAGAGTTTGCCTTTGATCTCCTGATGCTTGTTTCATCCTTGGGCATCTTCATGGCTAGCTGTTCAGGCCTCTAGAATCAGAGTTGGCCATCTGCAAGGGTGTGAACAATGCTCACACATCAGACCAGTGTGTAGTCCCTCTTTTTTATGATCGAGTTTGCTCAGAATCTTAATTTTTAAATCATGGACATTGTTGTGTGGACAAACTGCGAACACATAAAGTTCTCTCTCGCTTTTCCATGTAAAAGCAAAGCAATATGCAGCTTCAGCCAGGAGACTCCTTCAGATAGTTGTGTCTGAAAAGGGCCTAAGGTTCCCCTGTTGTTCATCTCTTTTTATATTCCATCAACTAAAAAGGATATTTTTCAGATAGGGGAGCACTGAAAAACAAGTTTCCAAGTTGCAGCCGGCATCGGCTCAATCCTCAGTGTGAACATGGCACTGGCCACCTGGTTCAGAGACCTCAGATCAGCCTTCCACCATCCTGCGCCCTCAAGATGTGTCGGGTTCTGAAAATTTCAGCTTCTCCATGTTTTTTCCCTCTTTTTCCCTAGAATGGCTTCACACCGCTGTACATGGCAGCCCAAGAAAATCACCTGGAAGTGGTTAAGTTTCTTCTTGATAATGGAGCTAGTCAGAGCCTTGCCACAGAGGTAAATGTTCATAGGCAGTATATCATCTTTGCCAAAATATTAAATATATTGGTGGTTGTGTTATATAAGATAAATGAAGGTGATCAGATGTGGGCCAGGGTCAGATTTGCCTGAGGAGTGCTATGCTGAGAGCTGTGCTTCAAGAAAACATAGGCAGGTGGGACCAGCACAATAATTTAATTTAATTTCAGTTTGTTGTGTGGCTTTCATAGTATACAACAGCATCCACCCAACCGTGGCTGATCAAAAAGAATGTAAGCAGGGCAGACCCAGCTGGTGCTCAGGTGGGAGATCACCAGAAAAGCCTGAGCTCTGTAGGGACTTCAGAGCCTGCGAAGTTGGAAAAAATCTACAGCAAAAGGCTCTTAATTGTAAATCCGTCTGCTTTGATACATCTCAGTCAGAGTTGTTTGCGTTGCTGTGCAACGTGTTTTACCACTCCCTAGCTACTGGCCGTAAACAAGTCCTGGTGGACAGCTCTCTCATGCTTCATAGTGCAAATTAGATGCATAGACATCCAAACTGTAGTTCTGATGAATACTTATTTTCCTGGGTCCATGCATTAGCTAAGACATAATATAGTCTCTTTGGGTTTGTTCTGTTGTATTGTATTGCGTGATCCCAATCAAAGGTGGTTTATTAAACAGTCTGTAGTCAAAAGGAACCTAGGCTGTGTTACAGATCAGAGGCTCTCACGTTCCCAGATTTCCCAATGTCCAGATTCTTTGCTGACCAAGAGCCCAGGAACTTGAAGACCTCACACAATGGAGGGCATGCAGTTGGGAAGGGTGCTCTGTGCCATGTTTGTGGCCAACTTTCTATAGCATGTACTACTTTAACTTTTTGTGCAGCTAACATTTGCTGAAGTTGACCCACGTTGGTAACATGATTAGGTTTAATGGGACAGAAAGGAGGAAATGATGATGTCCGTGGAGGTTCATCATATTGACTGAATTCAGTTTGTTTGAATTCAAGTTTACGTTTTGCCCTGTCCTTTGGATATAACTTTTGGAGCCGAGTTCCTCACCTGCTGCTTGTAGACAGGTGGCTCTCCGTCAGGAAATAATGTGTATTGCAGATCCATCAAGAGAGGTTGCAAGAAGTCCGGAGCAGTTCTTAAGTCCGCCTGCAGCGGATGTCCGCTGCAAACTCCATATTACACTCCACTTTCCATCCAGTTTGCTGGCAACCCCCATTACATGACGGACTGGGCCTTCCATTTAATGCCCTGAATCTTGAAGTTCCACTTTTGCTGAAATGAATTATGCATTAAACTGTAGCTTTAGGAAGCACATGCTGTTCATTATCTGATACCGTCTTTTACATTTATGAGAAAGTTATTGGTAATTGTCAAATCCCTTCAACTTTGTATGTCTGCGAAGTAAGCACCATAATACGTTTTACAGGGAAGTATAAAATAATTGCAATGAGAACCACTCACATAGTTCTTTCCAGACAAGTAATTTTCAGATTTTCTCTTTCTTTTATTGAAACATTGACATAACAGATGTTGGAGAAAGATCTGTTAGTATATATTTCAAAATGTAAAATTCTTTGCTGGCACTTCTTTTGGAATCCAGTTGTCATCTGTGACTGATTTTGTAACATCTGCTGGGGGCTGTTCCTTGTTCCTTTGGTAGGACGGCTTCACCCCGTTGGCCGTGGCTCTCCAGCAAGGTCACGACCAGGTGGTTTCCTTGTTGCTTGAAAATGACACAAAGGGGAAAGTACGGCTCCCTGCTCTCCACATCGCTGCGCGCAAGGATGACACCAAGGCAGCTGCGTTGCTGCTGCAGAATGACCACAATGCTGATGTGGAATCCAAGGTTGGTTATGCAACGTTTTTTCTTTGAAGGACAGATTGAATGATGTACACTCATCCTCTGCTGCTCCTTGACAGCAACAGGAGTTCAGATTATGTAAGAAATCTCTGTCATGCTGCTGTGGCTTAATTCAGCACATTTTAAAGTTGACCTGAACGTTGAGCTTGAATCCCAAAACTGAATTTAGCCAACCAATCTTAGTTTGGCTCTACCAGTTATTGCAGTTACAGAAGCAGCAGCACCAGGAGGCTTGTTAAGTTGGCTTCTGCCGCACAACTGTTGGACTTGGTGGGCTTTGAATTATGAGAGTGTGCTATCTTGTCTCAAAATCGATGAAGGAAACATGTAATTAGTGGATAGAAGTCCTTCTATACTTGAAGCAAACAGTATTGTTTGCATTTGAGGTCAAGCAAGGAGCTACTGCAGTCCTGAGTTCAGTTTGTTGACCCCACTGACACATTAGTGCAGGAGAGCCAAAGATTTGTCCTGGGCCTGCATGTGTGCCCCCACAGCCCATGAACCAAGGATTGGGACCAAGCATTGGGTGCCCCTTTTTCAGTTCATCAATTTACAGGGCAAAATATGGGCCTTTAAGTCCTATAGATGCCTAAGAAACCCTCAAAGTGCCTGATGCTCCTTCCCAAAATGGCTCTGGCCAGGCCTGTGTTAGAGTGTGGCCATTGGCATGCCAAGCAAAGCCTGGCCAGCCTCATTGGCACTACTTTCCTGTTGTGTGAGAAATTGACAGAACCCAGAGCCAACAGGTAGGGAGATCTAGAACTGAAGGCTGCCAGGGGAACAGAGGGGGAGCCGGAGAAAGAGAGAAGCGTTTTGATTTTTACCCCGGGGTATTTACTTATTTGTTTAACAATGTTTATAGCCCTCCCCCCACAATTCACACGGCCTCTGGGCGGTAAACATTGTAATTCCTTTTTAATGAGCCTTTGTGTTTCTGCTGTTCAGCCTCGCTTTCCTTCTGTGCTTGTTTGTGATTTTCATCTTCGCATCACCTGGCCTTCACAAAGCTTTCTGCCCCATTATCGCTGTTAGAGGACTAACCGTTCATTTTTCCCCCTTTCCTTTGCTTCCAAATGTGTTAACCTAGATGATGGTGAATAGAACAACCGAGGTATATCTATCTATCTATCTATCTATCTATCTATCTATCTATCTATCTATCTATCTATCTATCTATCATCTATCTATCTATCTATCTATCTATCTATCTAAAATATTCTCTGTGTATCGACTCTGAAATGCTCTGTGCATCATCGCTCTTCTACCCCAGGGACCCGCTGCTTCATTTCTTCCTTCTCTTCTTTGCATTGCCTTCTAGACGGATAGAGAGTGGCTTTCGTCTCAGCCGAGGGTAGCATGTGCTGGAGGGGAACGTAGTGAGGGGCAGGGTTTTCTGCAGCTGAGTCCCGTGCTTAAAAAATACCCAGGTCAGCTTCGGTGGAAGTCACTGTCTCCCCACAAGAGCCAGAAGATGGGGTCCGACCGGGTTTCCCATGCTGGGTTGGTGTTTTATCAGCTCTGTGCAAAGCTGCAGACATCTCTGGCCACTTGTGCACCCGGGTCTGGCTCCTGCATGACTCTCGGTGGTCGGCCCCAACAGAGAGGGACGGATTCTTCCCAGGGACCCAGAAATGTCTGAGGTGGAGGCAGCGAGAGCATGGCTGAAGAGGCTTGTGGATCATTTCGGGAATGGATCCGGTTCCCGCTGAAGTTTCACTCGTGGTGGGAACTGACTGAATTGCTGCATGTTTTAGCACTTGTCAAATGGGGATCTTAAAAAAAAAGGCTTAAGTATCAGAGCAACTCCCTGAACAATTGGACAGGCATTTTCTAATGAGTGGGGGAATTGTAAGATTAATCCAGCTTCATTGCTCACAGTGGGAGACCTTCATCTTGTATAGAAGAAACTTTAAAAACACACACACACACCTCTTATTCATTTCTTTCAAAATGGACTCTGATGTTGTTTCAATTAGCATCTGCTTTGAATTTTTGAATAGCCAGCAATTATTATCAAATTACTTCTTTTTAAACTTCAGCAAGGAAACTTTGAAATATGTAACTAGTGAGGATGATAAAACATTTGTCATAAATAGATATTTCCAAAAAGAAATTGACTTACCAAATTAAATGAAAGATGTCATTTGCCTATTATTATTATTATTATTATTATTATTATTATTATTATTATTTTCTTTTTAAAATAGCCAAATACTTCTTCCTGCTCCTGTTCTCCCAAAATATGAATAGCACTTTTTCTCTTCTGAGCTCCCCCCCGCCCCTGCAACCTCCCTCATTTTCAAACAGGCCATTAGGCAAAACAGGGGTGAACATCAGAATAGAGTGGGCAGCCCATTTTGGGAACATATTCTGCTTCCTAAACTCTTCCCCAGTTTAGGACATGCATTATAGGAACTCCTGGAAGGCATTTGAAAAAAAATAATAATAATTTACCTTTTGCTGTGTCTGTTGTGGTTGTTTTTCTTCGTCTTTCAGAGCGGCTTCACACCTCTCCACATAGCGGCCCACTATGGAAACATCAATGTAGCAACGCTGCTTTTAAACCGCGGGGCGGCTGTGGACTTCACTGCCAGGGTAGGTTGTGATTCTCGGAAAATTCATCTAGATATTCCTTTTAGGGTGGCTGCCTTGACCCAGCACCCCCTAACCCTGTGGACTGCAGTGCCCGTTGCCGCCTTTCAGTAGAAATTGCGTGCAGAGGAGCTTCAGGGCCCTGCTTAGCGCAGAGGCTGGGATGCAGATTTGCTAAGGAGAATGGGTGCCTGCATCCCATAACGCGCAGGAACGTTTCCAGTGAAGGTGGAGAAGAATTTTTCAAATCAGGAGATTCGGTTTCAGATCTTTGTGTAAATTCTTCCTTGATCGCTTCGTGGAGCAAATTAAGGAAAGCAAATGAAGCGAAGAAAGATTCCCTGTAGCCAAGCTCTTGGTGACCGCTGGGCCATGTTCACAGGGTCTTCTTGGCAGCCTTGCAAAAGTAGTATATCATGATACGTGTGGGGGAAGAATTCAACATTTCTTCTGCAGATGTTGATTTCTGGTTTGGGAGTAGAGAACATTCTATCCCTGAAGGAGATGAAAAGAATGGACTGCAATTTCCGTGTTCTTATACAGACCAGCCTATAGTTTTTAGATATTTGATGAGGCCTGCTACACAGACTCATCTGGCATTATAAGAGCAGCATACATATGTTCATTTAATTGTCCATTCTATGGCAGTTTGAAGATTCCAGCATTTTCTAACTCAGCTGGATGGCTGTTCGTAAATCTGAGCAGGCCATAATGTATCCTGTGCGTGCTCCACTTCATGAAGAGCTTAGACCTTTCAGTCATTTCATCCAGCAGGAATTCCTCCCTCTTAGGGATGTCCTGGGACCCGATTGGTCCCGAGACCAGCTTTGTGTCATTAGGAAAGCCCCCCCGCGTGGCTTTTTGGCCCAGAGCAGCCCATTCTGAATATTCCCCTCTGATTTCCTGCCCTTCTCCTGCCTTTTGATCCGGCTGGATGGCTGTCTCATGAGTTGTCCCTTTGAGTCAAGTCAGTCACCTACACTAAGTTCAGGCATGGACTGCAGTGGCTCCACACCCATTTGGGGGGAACGACTGAGCAGCGTCTTCACACAGTAACAAGCACGCAAATTCTTTTCTTGGTTTTACCTTTCTGTTCTTTTTGTCTCTTCAGTCTGCCCGGTTTATATGGCTCAGGAGCAGGTCTCTCCCTTAGCTTTGCTGTGTGAACCCTCTCCCCCTCCTGTGCCTGCCCTGATGGGATTGTCAACTGCAGGAACCCCCCGCCCGCCCCCCCCCCAACTCAGCCACAGATTTTAAGAGAAGGACAGACATGGCAACTGGCTGTCTGGAGATCCAAACAGTATCAGCAACGCTGTGGGGGGCCATCAAAATAAATTAATGATCCTGTGTTGATTACAGATGCTCATTTTTGAGCAAGGGTTGTGTATTTTTCTTTCCCTGTAACTGCAAGGATCCCTCTTTTTGGGTTCACATCGAGGACAACTTCACTGAAGTGAGTCAGCACATGAAGAGCAGTTGGGATGCTTTTGGGAAGAGAGATGTGCCACAGGAGAGAGCCAGTTTCATCCCACTCCTTGAATGGGAGGAGTAGGAAGAAAGGAGTCCAGTCCTGCCCCTTTCCCCCTCCCGCTCCTTGGCCAGAGCAGTCCCTTTGCTAGCAGGAAGGATGGGCCTAAAGGAGGGCCTGCCTTTGCTTACCTGGCAGAGATGCCCTTGAGTTCCGCTTAGCCTTGGGCGACCGCATCGATTAAGGCTTTCTTGGTGGTGGTACAGATGCACTTTGCTGCTGCTGCTGCTGCCTTCCAGGAAGTTTTTTGCAGCTTCCCAAGGTATATTACACGTTTTTAAAATATAGCATGATGCCCTGCATCTCCAAGAGAGCTTTCTGGCTGCGCCCCTATTGCAACAGTGCCAGCCCAGCACTCAGGGCAGGGCCAAGGCCACAGTGGAAATAATAAATGGCCATCCGATACTGGGCCCGTGTTTTGTTTTGTTTACCTTTTTTTAGCACCCCTCAGACCGTGTGTGAAGAGCGGGCGCCGTCCTCCCCGGCAGCTGCAGCTGCCAATTGCCCTTCCTGTGCTGACTGGGCCAGCAGGGGAAGGCGGCTGTCCGCAGGCCTCCGCTGCCCCTGCCCGAATCCCTGCAGAATCGAGCGTCTTCCTCCCTCTCCCCCCCCCCCCCACGTCCCGCAGACAGGGAGGAGGCCGTTCGAAGGAGCGCCTTGAGAGCCGCGGCCCGGGAAGGAGACGCCATCCAGACGAAATATAAATGCCGCTTCATTTCTTTCCCCCGTAGAATGACATCACACCGCTGCACGTGGCATCCAAAAGAGGGAACACCAACATGGTAAAGCTGTTACTTGACAGAGGAGCGAAAATTGATGCCAGAACAAGGGTAAGACGGAGTGCGGTTGCCTTGTTGTTCTCTACTGCCAAACAGCCGTGTGGGTAGGGCTCTTTCAGGCTGAAACAATATGAAAACAAACAAATGAAAAAAACTGAAACCATCCTCCCAAAGCTCTTGCTTAGTCATTCTGTTTACCCAGAGCCGGGTTTGTGTGCCGTTGACCCTTGTTGGCTTGCGTGTGCATTCAGACTCATTCAAAAGCACGAAACCCTCGTTGAAGCCTTCGCCTTCTCCGCACTCACCCCCGGCGACATTGCCCACCAAATGCCCCTTGGAACAGCCCCATCTAACGGGCAGTGCATTCCCCTCAAGCAGGGCAAGCCCCAAGGAGGATGGCTCTTTCAGAAAAGAGGCAGGTGAGCGGGTGGGGAGGGTGCCGCGCACAGCAGGATGCTCCGCGAACCACCGAGGGTGGAGCACAGACGGGGCCTTCTGTGCAGGGTGGGCTTCTTGCCCTGCGGGGCCTCCTGATACAGTGGAGAAATGCGGAAGGAGGAAACCCTCCTCGCTTTCTCCCAGCCCTGCAGCCCCTTGGCTCCTGAGAGTTGCTTCTTTGGGGGATGGGAGGAGCTTCCCGATTTTATTGTAACCCCCCCAGAATCCCTTTTCTGGGAGAGACGGGCGGTGACAGAAATTTGAAGAACAAACAAACAGACGAACGCCTCTGCCCAGACCCAAGGTCTCTTCAGTCTGGGATTCTCTTCTCAGAGAGGCCCACCGGGGGCCAGTGGTAGCTCACAGCAGGACAGAAGCACCACAGCTCCCTTGCTCTTGGTCCTGGAAGGGACATGGCCCTTACGATGGAGGGAATGACAGTCCCGCTGATGCCTGGCGAGAGCCTTTGCTGCATCTTGGGATAGCAAGTTCCGTAGTCGGTGCAGGTCTGCAGGACATCCAGCTCTCCGCTCTGAGCCTTCCGTTATCCATGGCTCCTGCATGATGGGGCAGGTTTCCCTGTATGTGTCCAGTACCCCATGCATGGTTAATACCTCCCTACCACATCCTCCTTTTCTTTGGTAGCAGCATCCTGGCCCTAAGTCAGAATTGCAAATGGCTGTTCCTTTCGCCCTCGTAAGCTCCCCATCCTGAGCCCAAACCCAAATCTCATTTTCCATGAACATACAAAATGCTAGCTGGGTACCTTATTGGCTTCTCCATTTGTGATTCCTTCAGACAAAGCCACATCAGATCTTTGCTCCATAACCTTATGCTTTGAAGCTCACACTTTGGCATTTGAGGCACAACAGGGTCTTAACAATAAATAAGATTGCCATCGCTAGATGTGATCTCAGCAACTAAAGAAATAACACCACTTTTTTCCTGTCTAAAAGATGTACCCCAGCGTATCATGGTGGTTAATGGAGCACGTTGTGCACTCGGGGAACCATCAAAGCTGCTTTGAAAGCACATCCCAAAAATGCTTGGAAAAAGAGTGATTGATGTGGCTTAAATAAGTAAAAGAGGTGAAGTGACAGCTAAATTACATGTTATATAGATCTTGTTTATGGCTCTGAGCTTGCTGGCATTCTGGAATGTCATTTTCTCTTCATTATTACACTGATGGGAAGTTATATTTTCCTGGTGTTTATTTGGCTGGTTTTGAATCTCTTCGACACAGGAGTGGTGTTCGGGTGATCATATCTTGTCTTAATAAATTGGCTTATGGGTATGTCTTTTGCCCACACATTTATCCTCATCTCCCCTCCTTTTGTGAAAGGAACAAGCAAAGCATAAAGTCTCAAATTAGCTGGAGTTGCTTTGATTTGTCCAAAGCAGCTGAGGAGATTACTTTCTCCAGGTGGATTCTGCCCTTCTAGTGAGATCCAGTATCCTAGGGAATATCACCATCAGGACCTCCGGGTACAAGCTGTCGTGGCCCCCCATTTTAAGAACAGCATACCCCATGAGATAAGGTCACACCATTCCAGAAAACGACTTTTGGGAATGGGTGGTGTACAAGCAAAAATTGGAATGGAATGGAATGGAATGGTTAAGACCCGGCTTTTCTGGAGGGCATTTGGGATGGATGAGTTGCAAGTGGTTTGGGGTAGAAGTCGTACCGGTTGATGTGTTTACTGTGATTGTGGTTATTTGGTTAGTTTTGATAATGTGCATGTATTATACTTTAACCCGGTCACTGAAGCAAAGAGTGTAAGCCATTCACATTCATGTTACCTGGAGTGTCAGAGCTTTAATAAACAAGCACCTGGTTGAGCCACGGAACAAGAAAGTCATCTAAAGGCTGGATGAACACACTTAGACCCGCTTTCTTTCTCAGGGTCTCCGCTGTCTGGCAGTTTAGGTTTTGAGTGGAGCTTAAGCCTTGAGAGGCTCGTGGGCTTCACATATTGTGCAGCCACTAAGTGACATGATGGGAAATACGAGCACTCAATCTCAGAGACTAAAGCTGAGCAAATGGGTAAAATATGCCTTGACTATGAAGTAAAAGAGAATAAGTGCTTGGCCCGTCACAAACTCCTTCAGCCATCTTAAAGAAAGTGACATTAGCTGACACACTGTCCTGGAGGAACATTGTGAGAAGTGCCAAGGAGCAAAACATCCAGATAAATGTGAATTAAATAGGAGAATAGACCCAGTTTGGTGTAGTGTTTAAGGTACTAAACTAAAAATCAGGAGACCGTGAGTTCTAGTCCTGCCTTGGGCATGAAGCCAGCTGGGTGACCCTGGGCCAGTCCCTCTCTCTCAGCCCTGGGAAGGAGGCAATGGCAAGCCACTTCTGAAAATCTTGCCAAGAAAACTGCAGGGACTTGTCCAGGCAGCCTCCAAGAATCGGACGCAAAGAACTGGAGAAAGAGTGCCTTCCTGGAGCTTGAAGTTAGCTGCATGAAGCACACTAAGTTGTGTCTTTGTGTGAATTTGTGGCTTTTTTGAGATAGTTTTTGAAATGATGACCTCTGCACGGCAACCTGTGCACTCCTGAATCAAAGCAACTCTGCAGATGTGCAGTTAAGCCCCAGAGCTCCAGGGAGGAGGAGCAGCAGGCTTGGAATGATTTACCTTCCCCCAAATCCAACATTCTTGGCTGTTGGTCACTAACTCATAGACGAGTTTCTACAACCAACGTTATCCTTCCACCACTTACAGTTCTTGAGATTCTATGACAGGATGCATAGAGTTACGTGTCTAAATGAGAGACCTGCTGGGTGTTTCCCAGGATGCAAAAAACAGGTTTGCTTGCTCTGAGGGCGGGAGTACGAGGGACGGGCTGTGGTTGGGGAGGAAAGACGTTCATCCCACAGGAAGACTTCTATTCTTTGGTGATGGAGAAAAAGCCCTGCCTGATAAAAAGAGTGTGTGAGATGAGGGAGTCCCTCAGGGGAAGAAAGTTGCATGAGATCTGTCCTTCATGTTTCACAAAATGTGGTCCAAGGCTTTTTCCAGGAACGCCTGGATGCAGAAATGTGTCCAGAGAAATTTGGGGCTTGTTCTAGTGGGGCTGGAAGGGGCAGTCCGTCTGGGTTTCCCTTCAGAAAGTGACCACTTATAATATTTGACGTGAAATATTAATTCTGAGGCATCATCCAAAATATGATGTGGGAGAGACTAAGAAAAACCTCGTCTAGGAGAGGAAGCGGGAAGGAGCATGAAAGACTGGATTTCAACAGGCCTTATTTTCTCCTCTAGCTCCTCAATTGTCCTGCTCCTGACAATCTCTCTGAGAAACTATGTTTTTCAATGAATAAGCCAGAATAAATACTTACATGACCATTGTCCTACGATATTGGCAAATGTGGATTTTTGCTTCTATTTTTTTGATAAGTGAGGAATATAATCAAAATGTGGCTTTCTTCCTGGGCACAGGGGGAGGCTCACACTACTCTGCAGATGCTAGACTTGCCTGTTTTGGTTGGTTTCTCCCAAAAAAGGGCTGTAACTTTCCTTCCTTCAGGATGGCCTGACCCCTCTGCACTGTGGGGCACGGAGCGGCCATGAACAAGTGGTGCGGATGCTGCTTGACCGTGGGGCCCCTCTTCTTTCCAAAACAAAGGTAAGGTTGTGGAGCTCAGGATACAAGGAATAACAGAAGAGCTTTGACTGAAAATAACGTGGTTGGAAATTCACCTCAACCCATGTTCCTGCTGTTTTCCAGCTTGGAATAATTTTGCATTAGAGCACTTAGCTCTGGCTGGGATGGCTGCTGTGCTCCTTTGCTTACATTATTTTCTGTTATTCGTAACAACAACAACTCTGTAGCTTAGGCTAGTACTTCTGCACCCATATTTCAGCTTGGAGGTGGGGCGATTGTAGGACCCCTGGCAGAATCCTTGATTCATGGTTCAGTCTTCTAGCTATTCTGCTAGTTCACTGTAACACCCGGGCCTCTGTGTCTTAGCTTTTTAAACAGAAGCGTGTTGCTTTCTGTCTTCTCTGCCTATATCTGTGTGCAGGTGAGAATTCAGGGACTTCAGGTGAGTAAGACAGATAGCTGCCTATTGATATACACAGTTATATTTTTCTTCCTGTCTCAGGTGAAATTTATTTGAACAGGTTTTCCAGGTTTTGCCAGCATTTGAGAATGGGTTTGGCCAGAGACTGTGATCCTTCCACCCATCAACTTTTTACTCATAATGCCTGTGATTAATTTGGTTTGTCTCTTGAAAAACATGTCCTCCTATCACTGGCAAACAGTCTGAATTATGTTATTATTTATTAAATTTGTATGCCACCCAAATCTCAATGCCTCTGAGTGGTTCACACATAAAAAGCATTTTAAAAAGCAATTAAACAATACAAGAATGGACAAGAGTAAGAATAAAAGACGGCAAGATAGCAAAGCCCAGACAGGAGCAAAAAACAGACGCCAAAGATCTGGGCGAAGACCCCGTTCGTCCAGGCCCTTACCCAGGCCTTGGTACAATTTTTGGGGCACAAGGAAGCCTGCAGGTCATTCTACCCACCCAAAGAATTTTGGGGTTGGGTTTCCCACCTCAGTCTGTCTCTCAGACTGGAAGGGACTTCAAAGCAGCTTGAATTGGGTGTCAACCAACGAAGAAAGAGAGGTTTTTTAGTTGGGGTTTTGTCAAGTCCTCATATATATTGGAAGCAGCTTTTGCTGGAGAAGTCTAGAGCAGTCTTTTCAGCTGCTCCAGCTGAGGTCTCAAGCAAAGCTCAGATAGATTGTGAGGTCGTTTTCGTAAGGAATTCCTAAAATGGCATTTTCTTCGTTTTTCAAAACATCAATTTAATCTGTGTTGACTAGTGTGTAGATCTGATTCTGAAATGGTCTTTTTTTTATTTCTCACACTGCATGAACATGCTGCAGCAGCAGAATTCAGCCTAATATGTACTTGGCCATGACCCACTTTAAGCTATAATGGTCGTTTTACTCTTCTCTCATCATTACTTTATGGCACAAGTGAATGGCTGCTAAGAAGAAAAAGAGATGCTAGTCAGTAATAAGAAAAGGGTAATGAAGAACACCTTACTGCCTTCCCCTTTTCAGGTACTTTCAGCTGTGCTTCCTCATCCTGGAAAACCACCCAGGCTTTCTATGTTTCAAACCACATTTTTGTCTGATCACCCCAAGGGAGGGTGGTCTCAGGAAGACCTCTGAAGCTTCTCTCCTCTCTCAGCAGATGGCAGCATTGGCTCCATCTTAGTCTAGGCTTAGAAGCTAAGCGAGGTTAGTTATGTTTAGCTCTTGCAGGGAGCCCAGCAAGAAGTCACAGGAAGGAGGAAAAGCTGTTTTTAAACTCAGACCCCACCAGGCTATAATGCTTTCCTGGGTAAACAAGTTTTTAAAATAATCTTGTTTGGATAGGAGTGGATGTGAGGGACGCAGATTACCTCTCTTCCTGTTAAGCCAGAATCCTAAGCGCGGGAATGTGTGTGAATTTGAGAATATTCCCTCTTATCAAACCATTAACTAATAATAACTCAACTGTGGCTCCACCTACTAGGCTGTGATGAACAGTGTTTAATATTAACCATACTAATAGCTATAGCTTTCACTGGCCTTGTAATTTGTTGCATAGATGACTGAGGAGCATGCACTCAAGGGACTGCAAGTTGTAAGTAATCTTAGCTTAGGGTTAGGTTGTTTTGTGTTTTGCCCCTTGTCAACAAAGAGTGATTTTAAGCATCTCTAGCCGGAGACCGATGCTGGCTGCCTACACTGATGTTGAGGTCTTCTTTTCATACATCAAGGATATATTCAAGGAAATGTTTCTCTTAATCTTCAGAGATGCATCTAGAAGGCCATTTCTGCAATCATGGTCTTTCTTAATATCCATGTTTAGAGATCTGTGCAAAGTAACTTTTCTTTTAGTTTTTTTAATCCCACTTTTATAATTTTTAAGAATAACTCAAGGCTGCCAACATACCTGATACTGCTTCCTCCTCCTATTTAGATTATTTGCATTCCGTTGCTAAGGATATTTTGTGATGCAGATCTTTAAGCATGTGTGGGATAGGCCTTTTTTAATACACACACACACACACATACACATTTATAGGGTTTCCACTTGGTGAAAATTGGCCCTTTTGCTTAGAAGGTTAGAAACCTGTTCCTGCCATGGCCTTGTTTAATGAAGGCAGCTGGCCTCCAGGTTAAGCACATCTACCAGTGTAAACGCTCCTTTCTTCTTTTTTCTTTTCCCTTTCCTGAGACGACTTTGAAGTTCTTGCCGAGGTGCTGCTTTCATAAGATAAAATCACAGCTGAGTGAAAAGATCTGGTTGAGCTTTCCCGTTCTAGGAGCCTCCCTACAAATACCCATCCAGCTGTACAGCTGGACAAGAACTAGACGTTCTGTCTGTCCAGAGAGGGGCTTCTCACTCTGCTCTCCCCCCCTCTTCCAGAACGGCTTGTCTCCGCTGCACATGGCGACCCAAGGGGACCACCTCAACTGCGTCCAGCTTCTGATTGAGCACCACGTGCCAGTGGATGATGTGACAAATGACTACCTGACTGCACTTCATGTGGCTGCTCACTGCGGCCATTACAAAGTTGCAAAGGTCTTGTTGGACAAGAAAGCGAACCCCAATGCCAAAGCACTGGTGAGCCCCCCGGGGTCCCGTTTGTCTGCCCACCCCCCATTTGCCAGTTGGGTTGCGTCTTGTGCTTGAGAGCCGGGAGGAGCGGCATTGCGATGGCTGGCTGGGCGCAGAAGAAGAGGCTGCCGGCCACGTGGAGGGTCCCTTCTGTAATTAACGGAGGTCTTGTACTGGTGCGATGTGGAGGAGAAAAGATGTACGTAATTTTTTGAATGAGGTCAGGATTTTCTTTCTGTCCAGGCTGGGATGTGCATTTTTTTTCTTTTTTAAAGCAAAAACTGCTGAGCTTATGGTGAGTTCACAAGACAGAGTTCTTGAGTTTTCTGCTTGAAAATGGGATGAAGTTGCACTGCTGATTTTGGGCAATTGTGGTCAGAGGAATCTTTAACATTGGGAGGGAAGAAGGAAAGTTGGAGCAAAGTAGAGCTTTCATGTTGCTTTTATTTTATTTTACTGCTGAAGTTGTGATTATGTTAAAAACTCTTCACGCAAAAAGGTTATTATAGCCATTCTTCCATCATTCCCAGAATCCCTAAACAATCTCAAAATCTAAATTAACTGATGACTTTTGCAGGGAAGACAACCACTTACAGCTCATAAATAAATCTTGAGCTGGAAGGCTTTAACCTCCTTGCTGAAGGCTGTCGGAGAGAGGGTTCAGTCACGAAGACAACCTCTCTCTAGGACCAGCTAGCCATATCTGGGATACATAAAAGGGGGCCCCTGCAGGTATCTTTAGGCAAACTGGTTTGCAAGGGAGAAGGTGATTTTTCAGATAACCTGCTCCTGAACTTTGAAAGATATTGCCAGTTTTGGCATTGGGCCAGGGAAGAAATTAGAAGGTGTGAGAGCAAGGGAGTCAAATGCTCCTAGTTTTTAATTTTTTTTTCTCAAATGCTCCCAGTGAATAGCCCAGATTCCATAGCCTAGACCTACGATAACCTCAACACCAAGAAGATGGTGGCTTACCGATTCAGGTGGCTTCCCACATGTTCCTTTCCTCTCAGCTATTTTTTGTCAACTTGGTGCTTTCCACATGTTGAGACAGCAGTTCCTAGACTTCTCAACCCATGTGGCTGAAAGTGAGATCCTCAGAATATGCAATTAGAAGATTTCCTGATGATGGAGAAGATGGAGTAGTAGTAGTGGAGATGGTGGTGGTAGTAGTGGTGATGGGGACACGAAGTGAGTTGCCTGTTTTCATTCAGCTAGAATAGGCAACGACTCTGAAAGTATGTGATCTTTTCTCCGGTTGAGAAGGTAGCTAAAGTATTTTTCTTCAGATGGGAGACCCAGTTCTGTCTGTTGCTTTTAAAATAAGCTGCTGATGCTACTTTGACAAGTTTAAAAATGTAACATCTAAGCAAATGCTATGAGCAGAAAAACATGGATCTTTGATAGTCAGGATTTTTTTTTAATAGAAAACCATGTTGCTGTTGCACTAATGCAGCTTTGTGCTATACCATATATCCATTTCTTTTCTTCAAGCCATGTTTACCATTAGCATTTTAGCAAGGACAATGAACTATTTTTACCAGTTTATATGACACTCTAATGGGGTTTACCGGTGAAGAGGTTGGACTAGGAGTGAGGAGGCCCTGTTTCAAACTCACTGTCCACCATGGAAGCTCCCAGAATGATTTGTGACCCAACACTCTCTCCCAGCCCAGCCTGCCTCACATTTGTGTCAGGATAAAATGGAGGTCCTCACGTCCATTGACTTGGACTCCTGGAGGAAAGGTGGAGGAATAGAAACTGACATATCAGAAGGGATAGATAGATTTTGTAAACAATATATTTTGGAGTTTTTGAAATCCTTTCTGAAATTTTCAGAATGGTTTCACACCTCTCCACATTGCCTGCAAAAAGAACCGAATTAAAGTGATGGAACTTCTGCTGAAACACGGAGCATCTATTCAAGCTGTCACGGAGGTAAGGCCTCTTTACACCTATCACCAGGTTTAGTTCAAGAAGCCGCGCATCACCTTTGAGCTCACAAACTCAGGATTCTAAATCAGACATGATCACCATTTTCTATTGCCTCAGCTGATGTTTCTATTTGCTAATTTTGAGAAAACGAAGTCCTTCAGGGAATTCTTTGCACACATCAGCTACTGAGAAACCCCCAAAAGATGTATCCAACGTTGATCCAGAATAGGCCTTGTCCTGCTGGTCTTAGCCAAACCCTAGGTAAAGAATTGACGGAATCTCCTGAAATTTAGCTCACGTTCTTCTTGGGAGTTTTGCATTGTTAGGAAATGGTAGGTAAGATTTTTTTCTGAAAAATCTGTATAGTCATTAAATGCTCAGGTAATTCACATAATACCGAAAAAGAACCTCACAGTAAAAAACAGTAAATCTATAAATTGTATTTGTAGTTAAAGGACTAAACAGCAAGCAAGAGGGATATGCTGTTTCATAGAGTCATCAGTTTTCAGACAACAGTGTGCAGATATGTTAAGGAACAATTATAGATTTTATTAGAGGACCTACAGTTAGCATCTGAGGAAACTTGGATTCTATAGTATGTTTTAAAACCACTTCCATATTCCATCTCTTCAACTGGGCCAAATATAATGTTGACCAATGTCTCTCGCTCTGAATGAGCATCTTTCCTGATGATCTTGGACTCCAAAGCAATATAGTTAACACGGCCAAATATGATTGATGATGGAATTTGTAGCCATCCAACCAGAAGCTTGGCAGGTTGTTATCCTTGTCCTAGGGATACAATCAATATGATTGTTCCCATAGAGTTAATAATTTCCTTTTTAGTCACATTAAAAATTACAATTTGGCAGCAGTTTTAGAGCAGGTCTGAAGGTGCTCTGAAAGGTTTGGGGTGAGTAGGCCATGAAGCCTGAACTTGAACATCACTGTTCTTGGTTGGATGGTACAATTGGAATATATCTTCTGAATTTCTGACAACCAGATCAGATTTCTAGAAGAGCTTTCTCCGACCCAGCACCCCCAGATATGGCCAAATTCTGGTTTCAGGTTTGAAGACACCAAGTGAAGGCGAGAATGCCCTAGAATAGCATTCCCCAGCCTGGCGCCCTCCAGATGAGTTGACTTACAGTTTCCAGCAAGGGTGATCAAAAGCCATGCTGTCTAGGGATTCTGGAATTCAACACACACCTGCAGGTCACCAGGTTGGAGAAGACTGACCTAGAATTTATATTCTTTGTACTCCGTTATAAAACAGACCTGAGTCTTGCCACAGAATGGCATGTTCAGCAGTGAGAGAGCACAGGTAGTCCTCACTTAATGACCACAACTGAGACCAGCATTTTGGTTTCTAAGCAAAGCGGTTATTAAACAAGTCCACCCCAATTAAGTCTGAAGGTTGTAAGTCTGAACTATCACTAAATGAATGGTCCTTAAATGAGGACTACCTGTAGATGCAAATAATTTCTAGAGTTATGTCAGCAGTGCCACAAATCCTCTAAAGGTGGGGCAAAGGGGAGTGCAGTTACTGCTAACAGGTGCTGCTTTTAAAGTAGATGTTTCATTTTTGTTCTTGCTATTTCTCTTCAGTTACTGTAATTGTTCATCAGTTTGAAATAGAGCAAATCTAGATGAATAGTCGCATGAAGAGCATAACAAAAAACATGGTGAGATATTTCGGCATGCTGAGATATTTCAGCGCTGGCTGTACATTTCTGTTACTTGGTGGGGATTATACAGATGAAATGCCAAAGAGAATGAGCCATGTGCAAGCCTGCACCTCTTCTTGCACCCTTGGGTCCTTCCCTCATTTCTGATTTAATGACAAGCCGTAGAGCACTGTGGAATTCAGAGCTTATTGTTTTCTGCTCCACTAGAAGTGAGAGAGGGACTCTGACCCTGTGAGGGAAGAAGGAAGCCCACTCTGATGGCTTTAATAACTGAGCTACTGATGTAAAAGAGTCAGCAACCCCCAAATTCCACTAAAAAGGTATTTTGGGGTGAGGGGGAGAAAAGAGCCACAGCAGCACCCCTGGGCGCAGTGAAGTCCTCAGCTGGGTGGAAACGTCCGTGATTATAGAGGAACTCCAAAGCAAATGAAAATTTAGAGAGACCGTGTTCAGGTAAAGACGGTCAGTGGAGACATAACATTTTGAGCTGGGGTAAAAGGAATAGCTCAGTTTTCACCATGAACTTTTAAGATAGCTTTTACTGCCATACAACCAAAAAGCAAAATTGAAAAGTATGTCCTCATTCCCAAGTAGGTGAAGCCCAAGCTGAATATTGTATTCTTCCTAATGCACATGAACACACATGCATGTACTTGCCTGAATGCTTGCATTCGGCGTGCTTACTGTAAGTGGCCCTTTCCAACTCAAGGTTTCTGCCTTTCTGCACTCGGCTTGCTCTGAAGTACGGAACACGCACCTTCTGGTGTGCTGTGGTTTTACGATGTATGTGTAAAGAGTACCACAGAAGATTGCTTCCAAGCCAGATTAAGTGTGCAGGATGCAGCCTCGGTGTAAGCAAATGGGCTGTGAAAATGTAGCAGGATGGCCTTGTAATATTGGCAGTAGCCATCCTTGTTGTGTATTTTTGCAGCCACCAACCATCAGGTTTCCCAGACGGCTCACAGTGTTGGGCACCTTGGCATTCAGTCCCCAGGCAGCTCTGCTCTGCTCGTCTTATGCCAATAATTCCAGCCCCAGTGATAGCTCTTGTCTTTTCTCTGCTCCTTTTCCAGTCGGGGTTGACTCCAATCCATGTTGCTGCCTTCATGGGACATGTAAATATTGTTTCACAGCTGATGCATCATGGAGCTTCTCCCAACACAACCAATGTGGTAAGTACCGGGGTGGGCCTTTCATTCCTGGGCAGTGTGGTGGCCTCATGCTCCCCATCTCCCTTGGCTGGAGTGTTTCTCTAGGCAGAGATAATGACCTTGTCTGGAACCACTGTTTCGCCCCCCCCCCCCCCCAGTTGCTGGTTATTCCTGCCAACCCACACAGCTGGCATGCACGCACACAGGCTTCAGAGTCCTCCCAGCTGGATTTCAGTAGAGGGCCGACCTTTCCTTAGGGCCTTCCTAGTCCTCTTGGACCTACCTGCAGCTGCCCTGTTGAGATCATCCTTCCCTGACCTTCGCAGATGCCCCTCCCATGGAGAGATTTTAATAATTTCCTCTAGCTACCAGCCTTGCAGTTGCACTGACCGGGGTACTGAAAAACGATAGAAGACTCTTCTCAACGGGACCGTGCACCCTGATCAGATATCTATAAGGTTTCCAAAAGGGGGCATTTTGTGTAGGCAACCATCGCCTAGCAATGACATTGTTGACCAGAATTAATCACTCTCTGACATATTCTGACAAATGTGAAGCGAAGGCCTTGCCTTTTCCTCTTCCTCCTGGGTTAGGAAGGGATAGTGTCCTGACTAGCAGGAACCACCCCGAGATGAGGAATAGGTCTCTAGTGTTTTATTTAATTGCTACAGTAGACAGAAAATCCTACCAAACTGAAGGAGCGTGGGAAAGCCCAGACAGATAAACCCCAAAAGTCAAGGCGGGTCTGTTCTGGGTCTCTCTGAATGACAGCTCAAACTCTCTCTACTACGCATGCGTTTTCCCCCCTGGATAGGGGCCCCCTCCTGCTCACCATCCGTGCTCATGACAGGTAGCCCCTGCAGCGTTTCCCTCCCCACCTCCCCCGGCCTTACCCAAACTTCTTTTTATCCTGGTTTGAACCACAGAGAAAAGGTTTGTGCGTGGTCACAGGCACATCCAGTCTTTGGGACAGCCTCTGTTTCTTGAGGGCCATTCTGGGGCAACCCAGTCCACGTGGCCGATTCCAGTCAAACTTAAAAGAGCGCCTCTAGGCCCCCAAAGGAGGAAGGGAAGCTTTAAAAACCGGAGCTGCTTTGGATGAGTTTGTGAAAGCAGGCATGCAAAGCGGCCGTTTTTGTTTCTGTCTGGCTACAGTTTGGCACGGACCGTTCTCTGCCAGGCTGGATGCTGAGAGAGGCGAGCTGCTGCCACAGAAACGCAGGCGCATTCAGCACAATCTGTTCTGTTAGCAGTATTTGCTTTCAGCGAGGGCAAAAGCTTGAAAGTGCAGCTTCCCCCTTTCAGATTCTTGATGTCTTTGCCGTTTCCCTAGTGACACATCTTTTGGTTAAAGTGCATGAAGCTCTGCAGATTTTTAATAGCCTTTTTTATTATTACCACTGATTTATTTAGATTGGCCTAGCCGTGAGCTTGCCTGCTGACAAACAGGCATCAGGATAGCTAAAGCAGAGAACCAGATGGAGGAAAAATGTTCAGATCTGGATGTCCGAAGCGTGGCACGATCCCACAGGCTTACCCGGGGTGAATGTCCTTTAAACCCAAGGCTGCCTTCATACTTCACGTAGCACCCCTCCTTTGCAAAACAGCAACCTTTTCGTGTGATAAAGAACAAAACTCTTGTATGCTTTCATGGCTAGAAAATCAACACAGAATAAATTACTTTCCAAGCGCCAGGCAGCCTCCAGAGGTCAGAGATCGCCCCGGCTTTACCGTCTGTCCCCACAGAACTCCCTCTCCAACTCTGTTGCTGTTGCTGGTAAAATATTTCTTTATTCCTCTTCTCTTTCATCCTAACCTCTTGACCGTATTTTCCCTTTGCAGAGGGGAGAGACGGCCCTGCACATGGCTGCCAGAGCTGGCCAATCAGAGGTGGTCCGATCCTTAGTTCAAAATGGCGCTGAGGTCGAAGCTAAAGCCAAGGTGAGCAGCAGCTTCTTCGCTTCTTCCGTGCTGCAGGTGACGCCCAGCTGGTCTGCATTCAGGGGAGAGAGATTACCAACCCAGGCCAGTTAGCACCCGCAGGTTCGGCATCGACTTACTATTCCTTGAGAAGGAAATGGTCTCTCTGTGCCCTAGGATTCTGTCCAAGGGTGTGCAGAATATTTTTTTGAAACTTACAGGCATGACACTTCACAGGACGGCCCCTTTCGAGTGCAAAACTGCTTTCCGAGCCTAGAACATTCTCTTTGGAGCTCAAACTGCTCAAAACAACCCTGTCTGTGCTCAGAACAGCAGTTTGCACTCTTGGGGCAGGACGTTTTGCCCAGTGTCAGACTCGAAACAGTTTGGAGCAAAGCATTTTGAGGACTGCTAATCTGTCCCAGTTGGGTGGCGAGGGGTCCTCTCCGACATGACCTTAGTGTATGTGGTCTTACGATCAACACTGAGAGTTTTGGAGTTGTCTTTTTCATTTGCCACAAATTGCCAAATTGTAATGGTTGCCTAATCCCAAATACTCAGTCTCACAAGCCCGGGCTTAAAGGTAACTGATTTATTAAAGGAATAGTATGCAAATACAGAGAAAGCTGAGAATGAGCCAAAGCGCACGAAATACAAACTAAATACCCTCGCTTCAAACCCAATCCCGCCCCTCACCCCACCATAGTAACCACCTCCTCCCAGGTGTTGGCAACCGTCACACATCGGCCTGGGAAAGCAACCTTGAATACATGTCATAACCCAAACATACATTCCTGCAGAACAGCAAGGAGATTACAGCCTGGCACGGCTGAAATTCCCCTCCCCGCAAATGACAGACACGGAACAGGAAAGTGACATGTGAAACGTTACGATGTATTCAAACCATTGGAACGATGAACATGACACAAATTGAGTCTCTGTGGGTGGAACAGCAGGAAAGTGAGACAGTCATCTGTCAATGGAGAAGTCTCCCCAGAGGGCCTGAATTCTGAGAGCGGCCAGAGGATGGAAATCCATCTTCCCCTCCTCTTTTCCAAGTTGGCATCAAGTGAAGCTCTATTTAATATGAAAATCTGAAAACGGGTTCTAAATTAATTGTGCTGCGTTCTTTGCTGGGAATGGCCATGCCATGGGCTTTGGAGGAGAGCAGCTGTGCATGCTTAGCCTTAGAGACACACAAATGAATGCCTACATCATACTCTTCAGAGCTGTTACAGCTGTTACATATGTTCAACTGAAGCATAAAAATGGAATAGAAATGCTTTACAGGTAGTCCTTGTTTAGCGACTTCAATTACGATGGTGATGGAAAAGTGACTTCATCTATCTATCTATCTATCTATCTATCTATCTATCTATCTATCTATCTATCAAATTTCATCACCACCCATCTCTCTCAGAAGGGGAACTCTGGGCGGTTTACAGTAAAGCTAAAAAAGATTAAAATACAATAAAAACAAGAAATCTTAAATATAAATACAAATTATAAACATAAACTAGTATCCAGGATGGCAATATTAAAAGTTCTGATTTAAATTCATAAGTACACAGGAACCACTTTAAGGCGCTAGCCACCCCCAGGATTGACTACCCCCCTTCCCACCCCAAACAAGATGGCAGAGCCAGGTCTTTAATCCTTTCCAGAAAGCCAGGAGAAAGGGGGCCTGCCTCACCTCTGGGGGTAACGTGTTCCACAGGGTGGGGGCTGGGGCAGAGAAGGCTCGCTTCCTGGGCCCTGCCAACTGACAATCTCTCTTGGACGGGGTCCGCAACATGCCTTCTCTGCCTGACCAGGTGGGATGGGTTGATGTGATGGAGGTGAGGCGGTTCCTCAGGTAACCTGGACCCATGCCATGGAGGGCTTTAAAGGTGATAACCAACACCTTGAATTGGACTTAGAAGCAGACTGGCACCCAATGCAGCTCCCGCACCAAAGGTGTTATGTGCACCATCTTAGGGGCTCCCAAGACTGCTTGCATGGCTGCATTCTGGACCAGCTGTACTCTTCAAGGGTAGCCCATGTAGAACACATTGCAGTAGTCTATACAGGAGATGACTAGGGCATGAGTGACTGACTGGAGGGCTTCCTGATCCAGGAAGGGGTAGCTGGCACACAACACAAAGTTGGGCAAAGGCCCTCCTGGCCACGACTGCCACCTGCTCTTTGAGCAGGAGCTGTGAGTCCAGGAGGAACCCCAGATTCTGCACCAGGTCTCTCTGGGGCAGTGGAACCCCATCCAGAACCAAAGATGGTAAGTTCCTGGATACTGAGGAGCCCCCCACCCACAGCCACTCCGTCTTACCAGGGTTCAGCTGAAGCCTGTTGTTCCCCATCCAGGCCCCCACAGCCCCCAGACACTGGGACAGGACAGTCACAGCATCACTTACTTCACCTGGGACGAAGATGTATAGTTGGATATCATCTGCATATTGATGATACCTCACCCCATGGAGACGGATGATCTTGCCCAGCAGTTTCACGTAGATGTTAAAGGCAGCCGGAAACACCCCCTCCCTCAAGGATGAATTCACGATCACCTGGACCCAACCATGACTTTATGACCAGTCCTCACATTTATGTCCTTCACAGGTCTGTAAAGCAAAGGAAAGCTGAAGTAAAATCATAAGCACAGTCATGGTTTCCCTTAGCAAACACTTTGTATAACGACTGAGTTGCTGGTCCCAATTGTGGTTGCTAAACGAGGACTACCTGTATTCAGTGTCCTACTTATGGTTATGTATTGAGTTGATATTACATGCTTACTGTCAGCCCTTCAAGGTAGACTGGATTAGGATCTGGATGGGACAGGCTATAATGACAGGATCTTGCTACTCTCTGCATGTCTTCCCTTCTCTCCCTCTTATGCTCCAGGGCGTCGGGGGCGGGGGGCTCGTCTGAACCTCTTTGCTGTTTCTCCATCATTTCTAGGATGACCAAACGCCACTGCACATCTCTGCACGTCTGGGCAAAGCTGATATAGTCCAACAGCTGTTACAGCAAGGAGCATCAGCAAATGCTGCTACAACTTCAGGGTACACACCACTGCACCTTTCAGCCCGAGAAGGACATGAGGACGTCGCATCCGTCCTTTTGGACCATGGGGCATCCCTAAGTATCATTACCAAGGCAAGAAAACTTAAGATACAGAAAGCGGGCCTTGGATAAGTCTTTTGGAAGTGTTGTGGCCACTCTTTATCCAGGTAGACATCATGATGTCTCTGGGAATAACATTTATTCCAATAGAATCATTGCACTGGACCAACAATGTATCAAATAAGGTCAAACTGACAGTTTCAGGACTCTGGAGCTTTTCCACAGGATGCTGAATGAGTAGATAGATAGATGTAATTCTAGGAGATGGGGGATGTGTGATTTTTCCAGTGGAAACAGTTTCCTATTTGATGGATGGATTGATTGATTATGTCCCATCAAGTCAGTGTTGACTCATAGCAACCACATAGATCGATTATCTCCAGGATTTTCTGTCCCCAGCCTGGTCTTCAGGTCTTCCAATGGTGCATTCATTGCTGCCATAATGGAGTCTTTCCACCTTGCAGTTGGTTGTCTTTTTCTCTTTCATTCTACCTTTCCCAGAATTATAAACTTGAGCTAGGTCTTCACATAATAAGTCCAGAATATGATAATTTCAGCCTGGCCTTTTATGCCTTGAGTGAGTACTCTGGATTAATTTGTTCAATTATCCTCTTGTTTGCTATCCATGGTATTTCTCTGACACCAAAGTTCAAAGGCATCAATACTCTTTCTGTCCTCCAGAGTCCAACTTCTGCTTCCATAGAGAGTCACGAAGAAATCATTGCCTGCACAATTCTGCTCTTTTTTCTGCATATACTAACATAGTATGTTAGAGAGAGAGTTGTGCCTACACTGTGTTTCTACATTCAGAGAACTTGTACTGGGGAATGTTCAGTGCTAAACTTCCTTGGCAGTCTGAAATAGTGCAGCCCAAATCGTATTCTCTCATTCTGAAACTTGTCCAGAGTGTGTCTTGTGAATCATCCCTTTAATTCAGAGCCAGACCAGCCTTGGCACAGAATCAGGGCTGACCCTTGTGTAATGCAAGGGTCTCAAGGGTGGTTGGGAGGGGCAGCAGGAGCAGCTTTTCAGCCATTCTGAATGACCTTCCTTCAGTGGCAGTGGAGGACCCCACCCAGCATCTTCATTCTACTCCAGTTGGCTTCTGTGCTTGAATAGGCTCTGGAGGCATCAAATAGCACAGTCACTTGGGCCAACTCTGTACACAGTTGAGAAAATAAAAGAAGGAAAGGGGGAAAAAGCAACTAATGAATATTTAAGGAAGGCAATTCATGTGTGTGAAGTGCATCTTTAGGTCCTTAGAAGGTGGCAGCGATCTCTAGCAGACTGAGGTTGAAGTGCCCCAGCCCAAAGAATCATCTCTGGAAGCGAGGAGATAATAAGAGAACCAAGAGAGAAAGAGGGGACCTGAAGATCTGGGTTTGGCTTCCTTCCTGGCCTCTTCAAGTAGGCCTGGAAAAGACCCTTGTGTGAAACCTTGAGAGCTGATGTCGAGAAGTAGTTTAATGCTGTTTCTGCAGATCAGGTATCATCCTAGCGGCCCTTGATTGTTTTTTTTCCGGGAGAAGCTGACTGGTTAATAGCATACTGGTGCCTTTTTACATAGGCTGTGTTATTTTTCTTCTTCAAGAGGGAAATTTCAATTATTGAAATATGATTGCTGATTTTAAGTTTGCAGAATATTATTTTTGTTTATGTTTCCAGTGAAAAGAGAGATGGACCAATCAGTCTATTTCCAATCCAGGTTACTTTTGGATATGATCACCCATAAGACCTTTTGGACCTGGGCTTTTAAAGGATTTTCATGAAAATTCACTTCTAAATTCCTCAACTAATTTTCTCTTGAAGTACACCTCTGGAAATGCATTTTGGTATTTTTTGAGTCAAAGGGGTCATCAAAATGTATAGGAAGTACAAAAACTGACTAAGCTGTCTCAATCTGAACGCATTAGACTTGTGGTGGGAAACAAGTCAATTCGTTTCTGAACTGACAAGAACTGAAATTTTGCCAATATCCCTTGGGTTTAGATTGTCCTCAGTGATAGATTAGTTTCAGATCTAAATGATGGCTTGTGTTCCTACATCCTGCCAGTTTGGAGAGCCACTGTGAATTAATGAGGAAGGATTCAAGTCTTCCTCAACCATGGAAGCGCCCAGGCCAGTCCTTTTCTCTCCGTCCAGCCCAGTTCTCAGGGTCACTGTTGTGGAACAAACCGGCTGCTTTGTGTTCAGGGAGAAAAAGCAGGATAGACACCAGATAGAATAATTTAATTAGATAAATAAATTAAAAGGATGCTATTTGTTGATCTGCCAATACAATTAAGTTGGTGGGTATTAAAGTGAGGTCATTTTATTTTGCCTTTTTACCATCCTACATAAGTTATATTTCTTATGCTAACAATGGGGATGTTCTGTTGAGGACACTAAAGTCCCAACATTAGAAATTTCATTGTCATATCCCCATAGACATGACCCCCATGCTTTCAAAGTTTCTTTATGACCTGAAGGATTAGAAAGTTACTTCAAAATAAAACACAGTGATTTAATTAGTTTCCTTGCAGATTGTGGAAAGATGGATCCTTGTGGTCCCTTCGAAGTCCACCTTTTGCTGAGATGCCACATTCTATTCTGTTCTGACCCAGAAGCACCACCTCTTCAGCTATGCCAAGGCCCTGCAAAAATGGCCTTTGCCTGAAATAAAACTGTTAATAAAAATGTTTATCTTGCAGAAAGGATTTACCCCTCTACATGTGGCAGCGAAATATGGCAAAATGGAAGTTGCCAACCTTCTACTTCAGAAAAATGCTTCTCCAGATGCTGCTGGAAAGGTAAGGCAGATCTTGCTTCAACCCGGCCCACCTAAGCTGGGATCACTCCATCCTCAGCCAAGGCCCACAACTGGTTAGAGCACCAGGTCCCCCCTGGAGTATTTCTCCTTTTCCAGCACTCCTGTGTGGTCTTATGAAATCTTGCAAAAGCTCTTGGCTTCTCCTGAAAAAGAAATATTGATTCCTTGAGGACATTGTTCTACTTCACAACATCTTGATTGGTGATTGATTGATTATGTGCCATCAAGTCGTTTTCAACTCCTAGTAACCACATCGACAGATTTTTTTCCCCCTGACAGTCTATCCCTAACCTGGTCTTTCAAGTCTCCCAACGGGACACTCATCACCACTGTAACTGAGCCCTGCATCTTAACCCTCTACAATACGGATTGTGGTTGCCCACTTTCTACTAAAAGACACATCTTTGATGATGTAATTACGCATAGAAAATGAGGACCACCAACAATGTTAACATGAAATAAGAACTATCTATATCAGACAAAAATCACCAGTTTTAGCTTTCCTGGGCAGCATATGCACATGGGTGCCACCTTAATTTCATGATGGAATGCTTGCTTGAAGCCAAAATACTACTTTTCTCTTGATGGGCTGGTTTGAATATGTATATTAGGAGATTTGATAGGGCAGAATATGGAAAGAAACATTCCCAGTCCCTCTGTTAAAGGGTTCAAAGTCCAGGGAGGGCTGTGCCATTATATTAAAAAAAGACAGGTATCTTGACTCTTAAGAAACGTGTAAATAAACTATGAATCCATACTTGTATCCATAGTCTGTAAGAGATCAGGGATGATAGTTATTTTGGTAGGCAAAGTCCACCTCTTAAAAAGTGTGAAGAGCATTCATATACAAGTTGCTGTTTTGTGTTGTATTGTGTGTTGTTGTTTTATCATTTCAAAACCTGAGTTAATGCCACAGTAAATCTCATTAAACCTAGTTTAACCTAAGTCTTCGAGTGTTTATGTAAAATGGTTTTCTAACAATGCCTGTTTGTTCTGCATGTGTTTTTAGAGTGGTTTAACTCCACTGCATGTCGCAGCCCATTACGATAACCAGAAAGTGGCCCTTCTCCTTTTGGACCAGGGAGCCTCCCCTCATGCCTCTGCAAAGGTACCGATGCGCTGAGCGTGGTGAAGGTCCAGCTGCGCGTTGCGTCTTTCCCCTCCTCCTGGTGCCCTGCCAGGCCTCCTCTAGGGACTCTTGAGGACAATCAGAGGTGGGAGGTTGGTGGCTGGATGGGGAGTGACCTTCATCCCTGTCGGTCGCCCTGGGGAAGACCCAGAATTGGCAGAGGAGGGTTTGACAAGGGGACGATGCTTTGGGAAGATTAGGCCCAAGTGCCACCCGAGACCTTCCGGTACAGACGAGATGGGCTTCCCCATTACGTCTCTTCTGAACTTACATTGGGAGCCCGTGACGTTCTGCTCAGCCCAGAGACTCCTATAAAGCCTCTCAGCTGTGTTTGTACTGTTGTTACAGAACGTAATTAGGAAAGCATAAATTAAGCCCGTAGTGTCTCAGTTAACCCACGGCAGCAGGTCAAAATCCAAAATGATCTCCCAATTTGGCAAAACAAGGCTGTCCAGGAAATGGTTCCTGGTAGCCTTACCATGTGAGGGCACTGCAGAGCCATGGTGGCATGTCGGGATTGGCACCTGTGAAGCCTTGTAGGGCCAAAACAAAGGAACTTCCTGTTTCTCTCCCTTTTTCTTAAAGCATTACAGAGATTTAGATACAGGGAATTTATGCTGCAATGATTGGTGGTCTCAGGCATCTATGGATTGGATGGAGGTGATTAGTCTGGCACTGTTATTGGAGAGCTTACAAGGTTTAATCTTTGCAGTTTACAGGAATGGCAGTAGGAGAGAGAGAGGGAGTGAAAGAAAGAATGCATGTCATAAGGTAGGCAGACAAACTTAAGGGATGATTGGCACAAGAGAACGGCAGCGCCGCCCTGGATCATTTAGGACTCTTTGCTGTAGAAATTAGTATGCCGAGGCCTCCTGTGTCGGTAGTAAAGATGGTCTCCATGAAGGTGGAGAACAGGAAGTGCCTTAGTTCCTTCAAGGTTTTCGCACACAGCATCAGGGAGATGCCAGTTCCTAAAGGACTTTGGCTGAGTTCACACAACATGCTTATTATATTAGCCTCTTTATTCATTTCCTGGGTTCCCACAGTGCATGGAACCACTGATGAACTGGATTTGTATAATGCACTAAGCCAAAAAAGTTGAACAAGTTTATATCTGGTAGGAATACTTTTGCTAGATCTGCACTGGCGAGATGTGTTGCGTGAATAGTAGCATCGACTCTCCCAAGTCTTCCTGTGCAAAAAAGGAGCAGAGACGAAGTGGGCAGGCAATGTGGAGCCCCATGGCTTCGGGCCTACCCTGGTTTTCCTCCTGCAGGAGGGCAAATGTGTGACTTGAATGGGCTGCTTTTTTTGGCCATTGTTTCTGTTAATCCTGATGTCAAAGGAGAGGAGAGCTAAGCAGAAAAAGAAAGGTAAGACCTTGCATGATTGTGTATCACTCTCATCAGTACCTGTGTGGCAACTTGACCGTGTGTAGATTGATTAGAGACTGAAAAGGCTAAAGCGGAAAATGCCAGCAAGACGTTGCATGTCAATGGAACCTCGGCAAACGCAGGAATGGGTTTCTGTCCGTGAGGGAACAATCAGAGATCAGTGGATTCCAGAATGTGGCCATTAGATTCAAACTCAACATTTAATGTTCTGTTTATCAGTGCAATCCTGTATGTGCTTCCCCAGAAAGACTCACTAGTGTTCACTCATAGAGATGCAGATGTGGGCTTTTGATCTTAATCCGATCCAGCAAAACTCTTGGAATAAATGAAACCGTTAATACAAAACGTTGTATACTTTAAAATCCTGCTAAAATGGCTGTGGTAGACTCACTTGGGCAGCTCAGACAGGAGATGTCTAGAGAAGAAGTGCTTCAGAAAGACCCTTCGGTCTTAATGTAACTGAATCGATGAAGAGAGTTTGGGAGACCTGGGATTGATGGTTCTTACGTCTCCCTTTGGGGACTGCTAAGGTGAACGTTGCCCATTTAAAAGGGTGGGTGGAGGTCACCATTCCCATAACTGACCCGTGGAATGATGCTTGTGGTGAGTCAGTCGACTGTGAGTGTGCCGGACTCAAATCCTTTTATAAGGCTGTAGGCTCCAGCTTGAATGACGCTAATCCGAGTGACCCCGTGGGGAAAATGTTAGACGCAGATGTTAGCTAAGCTGAGCTATGATAAGATGGGATGGGAGAAACCCATCCATCAAACTTTAGGTCTGAAAATCAAGGGATAACCTATGGCACATTGCTAAGGGGGTTTATGCCCAAAGCAAATTTGTGGGCATCTTTATCAAGTAATCCACCATCCCCAGGTTTCTCTCCCCGATTCCAAACTGCTATGGGAAGTTCTTTTATAAATACAGGTAGTCCTCGACTTATGACCACAATCAAGACCAGAACTTCCATTGCTAAGTGAGGCAGTTGCTAAGTGAGTCCACCAATTTTATGACCTTTTTTGCAGAGGTCATTAAGTGAATCATGTAGTCAAGCAAATCTGCCTTCTCCCATTGACTTTGCTTGTCAGAAGCTGTCTGGAAAGGTTGCAAATGACGATCATGTGACCCCAGGATGCTGCAACCACCATAAATACATGCCAGTTGCCAAGCGCCCAAATTTTAATCACGTGACTGGGGAGACACTGTGACAGTCATAAGTGCAAGGACCGGCCGTAAATCACTTTTTTCAGCACCATTGTAACTTCAAATGGTCGTAAGTTGGGGACTACCTGTATGGTCATTAAATTGTAAGACAAAACAGTCAGCAAGTTGTATTACTTGGTCCATCAGGTTTAAAGGAAGGCAGGCTTAAAATACAGTCAGATGCCATCGAGTTGAGCTCCCTATATATTCCTCATCTTAGAGAGCAGAGCTTTCTCGTTTCAAAGGTCTGTTTTAAGAGTTGTTCAGAGGACAAAAGGGGCTTGCACAAAGGGGCTTCCTGAGGATTGCCTCCCCCTGGATGGTTAAATGCTTAGATGTCTGGTCCTTTTCTGTGAGTTGGGATGAAAAGGGTAACAGAAAGGGGCCACTCATTACACATTGGAGAGGAAAGGCAGAGCCATGCAAAAAGTGGGAAGCGTCAGGATTGCAAGTAGGCGCCTATTCATGCAAATATCTCTGTGCCCCAAGAGATAAAGTGGGCCCAAGTTCCCGGACTTTAGCACGGGGTGCAGGAATAAGAAATAGCACATCTCGATGGAGTCAGGGTGTCATCTTAGTTTGACGCTGAAAGCAACCTCTTTTCAGAGGAGCAGGCACTTTCCTTTTAGCCCTGAGCCGACGTTGCACTAAAGCCCCGATGACAAAATGATGGACCGGGTCGGCTCCCTCAATTCCCTCGCCTTTGATCAAGTGGCCCAGCAGCTGCCAACTCACCATTTTTGCCAAAGGCTTCCTGAAGGTCACAAAACTGAGCTGAGCTGACTTCAGCGACAGAATAGCCTTCCTGACTGTCCAGCGGTCAGTGAAGAGATGTGATGATGGCCACCTCGGCAGAGGATCGTTAGAGATTTTCTCTGGAAAGGGAGCGCAGCCATCGCTCCTGCTCCAGATGCGTTGTCTTCATTGGCTGGAGGGAGGGAGGGCTGTCATTTCCCCCCTCTCTAATGTTTTCTTTTTAACTGCTCTGTGGGAACAGTATGCAAAATGCAGCTCAAACAAGCATCTGTCCAATATGCACCACTCAGTATAACCAACAGCCACAACTTTAAGCCAAAATAAGCTTTTGCAAAAAGGACGCTAGACCGTTCTGTGGTTTTAAAATGCCATTTGCATCTTTCCTTGAGAACTTCCCCTGTTATTCATGCCTAGACTCTACAGCACCAGCATCCCAGCTTCTTAATTTATCTTTCTTCCACAACCAGGTCCTAGAAGCAGAAAGTCATCCAGAAGGAGATTCCGAGCAGAGACTGTCACAGTTTAGGTGTTAAAGTTTCACCCTGTTACTGTTTTCTAGCCAGCTCATGCATCTCTACAACTGAGAGACAGGATGTGACTGACTGACTGATTTATTTATTTTTAGTATAGCTGCCCACGCAAACAAAAAACAAAATTATGGACTTTCGCTTGACTTTTGTTGTATTCTCTCTTGAGAAGAGGAGACCCAGGGCCGGGGGAAGTCCACCGGCGGGAGGGGCATATTTCCACCTTCCTACTGATGTGCTTTTTAAAATTATTCTTCTGTGTACTTTTTTAAAGTTTTGTATTCCCCTCCCCCAAGTACTCCTCTCTTTTTTTTCCCTTCCAGACCACCTCCCTAGCCCTCTCCCCTCTTTTCAAATCCTCCTTTCCAAGTCCCCAGTAGGATGGTTAAGCTTTCCCCAAACTCTTAGTTCTGCAGAGATGAGGCAACGTTCACATCTGCCTGTCCGTTGACAGACTGTGACCTCCAGGGTAGAATTCAGGAAACACCTACCTTAGTTCCACAGCTGAGCCTGGTGGAAGAGGGGGAAGGGAACGGTTCCAGGGTGACACTGGACACTGCCTTGTGATGTCACCATCGCCCTGTCAGGGGTTCCGCCTGAACATGTTCTAACATCACAGGTGCTCTCCACATCGCCTGGCCCACACCCAAGTTGCCATCTGAGTTCCCACAGTCATCCTTGCTGCCTTCTTATTTTAATGGAATTGCTTCCAATCTTCAGAGCATTTTTCTTGCAAGGGGAGGAATGGAGGAATAAGGTTGGGCAAGCAGAATAATATTTCCTAATTGAAACTGAGCCTTCTTTTCTTACTGATTTTTTTTGTTTTTGAGCTGATTGAAAATATAAGGAAAATCAACAAAGACATTTTCAAGCAATCTTGGAAATCAGCAAGCAAAGTATTCCCAGGCCAGAAAATAAATATTACTTGGGGGGTGGGGGTGGGGGTGAGGAGGTTGCATGATTTCCTTGAAAAAGAAACCTTTTCCCGTATACTATGTGAGATGTGGTACGTAGTTAAAGGTTTAGAAATCCTCATCAGCAGATGCCGGTAATAACTCATCTCCTTTTTAATGAATGAGCCAATGACCAAACGTATTTGCATTGACAGAATGGTTACACACCGCTGCACATCGCTGCCAAGAAGAACCAGATGGATATAGCAACCACATTGCTGGAATATGGTGCTGATGCCAATGCGGTGACTCGACAAGGCATTGCTCCTGTGCATCTGGCTTCCCAAGAGGGTCACATGGACATGGTGTCCTTGCTTCTCACCAGAAATGCCAATGTGAATCTTAGCAACAAGGTGGGATTCCCTGCCATCCATTGGTCTATGCTGTGCTGTAGTCCATTGGTCGTAATAACTGAATCGTTCATAGAGGATATTTCTTCATGACCATGAGTTTTGCATCTCTGCTATGTACGATGATGTGTGATAGCTTGCAAGCCAGATTTAACAGCATGAATGCTGGCAGGATAGAGACACTTGTGATCCAGGATAACTATAGTCCTGCCTGGCAGTATGACAGTCATGTGAATCCTGAATGTTGAACTATGCAAGGGATAAAAAAAGGTTTACCTAGATGCTATCAAATGCTCTTAGTTCTTTATAGCCATACATACACATACACATACACACACAGGGGGGAAGGGAGGCATAATGCTTATAGTTCACTTCTCTTACATCTCTCTCTATTTCTGTGTCCTGGTCTCAAATGATCGTGCTTCTGAGTCATAGGATTGAATTGCAGGGATCTTGTAATTAACTCCTGTAGTTCTGTTACATCTATTGCAAGTTTATTATGCAGCCACAGGCCATCGCATGGAGATGACTAGATCCAAATTATCCAGATAATCTGCCCCGAATTAATGCAAAATATTCACAAGGTAAAGTGGGAGAATTCCCCTTGCAATCTGTTGCCTTGGACATCAAGCGGCTGGCCCCAAAAGACGACGGCCAAAGAAGCCATGTGGTGTAGCCCTGGGCCACGCTATCTGACAGCAGGAACATCTGTTCTGCTCCACAGCTTGTAGAAGACCAAGTGTGATGGAGCAAAACCAACTGTTGTTGACGAAATGTCGTTCAGGTCAGGTGTAGGCTGGGCCTGTGGCATCATTCTGCAAAAAGGCAGTTGCTGCTTTGGGCACGCTTGAGATCTTATGGACACTCTTCTTCCATGGTAGGAGAGATCGGGTGCTGTACAAAATGCAGCATTGCAAGGAGCCTCGCAGCACCTTTTTGACCAGCTTTCTACATGCCAAATTAATGATCAGAACAAATACACACCTTGAGGAGTGCTTGTGCTGCACCAGCAAGATAATTCCATATGCTGTATTTTACCATGACACAAAAAAATAGCACTCGCTTTGTAAGACATGGTGGCTGACTTGCTCCTGCACCACCTGTTCCTTTTTTAGTCTGTTGTGTAATTGGGCATAGGTGAAATGTGCGTTGAGAGCCACAGGGGCCTTTTCTGCTGACCTCTTGTTAAGCTCGGGAGGGGAGCGCAAGCCTTGCTGGGCGTTAGACCCTGGCCCCGATGCTTCCGAGTGGATCCTGCCTGCAAGAAACTAATTTGCTGCCTGTGATTTGCAGAGTGGCCTGACTCCACTGCACTTGGCGGCACAGGAGGACAGAGTCAACGTGGCAGAAGTTCTTGTCAACCAAGGAGCTGTGGTCGATGCACACACCAAGGTAGGGTCTGTTGGAAGCTTGTATTGAAATAGTCCTAAGAGAGGCAAATTCACCCAGGTAAAACCAGGTCCATCCCTCCCTGTCCAGCTTGGGAATCTTTTCTTGGGCCAAAGTCGCCTTTTCCCAAATAAATGTAACAACACAGAGGGATCCTGGATGGATCTCATCAGATCTCCTCTGGTGCCTAGAGAGCTGCCTGTGGGCCTCTTTCTGGGCACTTCCTGGGCCTTTTTTTTTTGACTGACCTCGTCAACACGTTATCCGGTCTGTGGATGGACAGTCCTTCTCATTTTAACCGTAAGGCCTGCCTCAAAAGCCCAGGTATGCTCTACCTCCCTCAATCCCAGATGTCCTGTTTTTCTTTGGAACTGATTCCGATGTTGAGCTGTGAGGCGTATAACATCGTTGGTGGCTTGGAGCAAAAGGCTTAGTCACAGAAGGTTTGGGCTGCAACTTCCATAACCTCTAGTCACTCCCCAGGCTGGCTGAGGCATCTAGGAAGTGGAGTCCTAAACATATGGGGGGTGTTTGCTGGCCTCTCCCAACATATGGTGGAAGGAGTTGCTTGAACAGGTTGTGCAGTGAATGGCAGCAGCAGGTCTCTGCCTGTTCTTCTTCAAGAAGCTTGTTGACTTCTGGCCCAAAATGTTGATGCAAAAGTCAGGCTGGGGGACTTCTCAGATTGGGAGGAATGGATCTTGTAAGAATATAACCTTGGACAAAGTCTCTTCCTTTTGATCATGTGAAAGGAAGAAGAGAACGATGCTTGTCTTCATTCTCTCTGTAATTAAAAACAAAACAAAAACCAGACTTGTTCTGGGTAGCAGACCAGACTGGATCACCTGGGTGAATACAACCTGTGTGGTCTCACTGCCCGGCCACTCAGAGGAGGACTGAGGATCTGCTGCGGACATAATAACAGACAGCCCAGCCGAGCTGGACACTGTAATGAAAGAGTGGTCAGACTTTCCACTTTGGCAGTGGAAAAAAGCCTGCCACAGTAATAATTACCTGCCCTTGTCCTCTTATCAAAGGTCAGGAAGCTGATTACTGAGTCATAAAGCTCAGCGGCACAGCTATTGGTCCGTAGCAGCAAAATCCATGCAGGGGAAAACAGAGAGAGAGAGAGAGGGATCTCTCTCTCTCTCTCTCTCTCTCTCTCTCTCTCACACACACACACACACACACACACACACACAAGTTAACTATCACATTTAGGCCCAAATAAAGAAGGAAATCAGTTTTGGGACTGGATCTGTTTCCAGTCAGCCCTTCCATTCTCTTGAGGAGGAAGAGAGGGAGGTGGTGGTGCTTTTAGACGGGGGTTTATCATTCTACTTCCCTTTCCACCCCATTTGGTGTCTCCAGTAAACCAATCTTTAAAACATTTACTGACACCCAGAAGCACTGGCAATCTACTTAGATGCCCAGATGGCACCTTGTTAGCTAGTTTACCTGTAAAGCAAACGTAGTTCTAAAGGTCAGCCCTGAAGGACATGAGATATCGTATCTCAAGTTGTTTGGGCTTGAAATACCATCTCAAAAATAGGGAGGCTGCTGCGATATGTAGTGCCATTTTCATTGCCTTCTTTGAATTATTTGCCAATAATTCAAAGGGAACTAGCAGTCAAAATTTGCTGAGGGGAGCTGATAGTCCAGCGCAAGGAGCAGAAGTTGGGTCTCAGTCCAGATCAGAATCACAGCATCTAGAAGAAGAAAATGAAAGGGTGCTATCAAAATTGGGCCTCCGTACCTGGTATTTACATGTAAAAAGCCATTAATGTCACAGTTAACTGCAATCACTAGATGGCGTCACATATAATTTGCCCTCTCCACAACCAATGCAGAAATTACACTTTCCTTTGCCAGAAATTATGTACAGTTAAATAGAGCTGTGCTCAAGGGCTGTGTTCGCACAACATATTTACTAGTGGTTTATTTGCAGGGCATGCTAAGTTTGTTTAGCATTAAACTTGATTAGGCTTTTGTGTGGTAAATCCAACCTGTTTGGTTAGCTTGTAATTCATTATATTGTGTGAACCCACCAACTGGAGAACTCAGTAACCAAGCCAAGTGTGTTGTGGGAACTGAGGCAATGTATTCTGGTGCATCCCTGCCCATGTGTCCTCAGAATGAAGATATGCTACTCTACTCTAAACAAATTGTCTGCTGGGGGGCAGTGGTGTGGGGGAAGAGATTGAGAGAGAAGGAGGGAAGTCATGTTACCCAGATAATCTTTCTTTCTATAGCTCCCATCCTCACCATCCAAATGTTGAAGGTCTAGGGTCGGGGAAAAGTTAGAGAAAAGTTCCCTCAGGATAGGGCTGACAGATGAGGCACCTTGTTCAAGAAATAGTTGCACCACCAGTGCCAGTTCTTGCTGGGACACAGCACGGGCCCTTGGGAGGGATGGAGAGCCTCAAGGTAGGCTGATTTGTGTAGGTAATGCAGGCAAGGGTGGGCTCCTGGCTTCACAAGACCTGCCCATGGAGCCTCTGCTCAGTGGCCTCCAGGGGTGGATTGACTCAGCAGTCACTTCCATGGTCCAGCTGCTCTTAGCATCAGAATTTCGATTTTCCTTAGTTTTAGCCCCCTCCTTTCCTTCTTCGCTCCCTCTTCCAATTATCCTGTGAGGGAGGTTGGGCTGAGAGACAGGGAGTGGCCCCAAGTCACCTGCTGAGATTCCACAGCTGAAGATGGACTTCCGCCTGTCCCAACACCTAATTTATTACTCCCCTTTAGCAGCCGTATTCTGCCTCACACCCCCCCGGAACCTGTCCTTCTATCCTGTAGCTTCAGCCTGTTGCATCAAGCCATGCTCTAGGAAGCACGAAGAAGGAATCTTCACCTTCTGTATGGCGTATTTGAAGGCGGATATTCCCCGTCGGTTTTTATTTCTCAGGCCTAAAACACTAGAATTCCCCCTTTTTTATTCACTAGAGGACCGTTGTTCTTCAGCTTCCCACCATGCACGTGTTCCAGTTTGTCCACCTTAAAAAGTGCCCAGAACTAGACAGGATGGATCTTGTGGTGGAGAATGGTGTCTCGTGCAGAATAAAGCTGAGCTGTGGCTGTTTTTGTCCTAGAAATTGCAGTTCAGGAAACGTAGCCCAAAATTGCCTTAGGCATGGCTCTATCCTGGCACATGATCTGGGAATGACCACCCTAAACTTGAGAGCAGTGATTGCACGATAGAACTAGCCACGGCGCCAAAGATGTGGGTTCCCGAAGTCTGAAAGTGCATCTTGCTGCTGATCCTTGGGGGGAGGAGAGGTGCAGTTTTGGGGAATAACTGGCACTACTGGTTGTTTACTGAATTTGTGGTAGTAAAGACAACAACTTTGATTGACGAAAGCTAACTTGGGCAGAGAGGTAGAAACGCTTCACTGGAACAAGACTCTGTGTTTCTGTTGGTCTCCATCAACAAAATATTTGAATTCTCTGTAACAGCCTTTCCTGGATATCTTCATTTATTAGAAGCAGGGCTGATGTGGAACAAGCCAGTGTTTGAGCGAATGACCACCAGTCTATTCCTTCCCCAGCTGATGATGGAAGCGAACGGATAACCCAGGAAACCTTCACTGAACGATGTGGAGCTTCCTCTAAAGTCTGAACTGGGAAACTACAGTAATTAGCATATGAAGACCGTTCCATACCACAGTATAATCTCATTTATTATGTTTCCTTGTTCCAATGAAAGGAAGGAAATTACAATGAATGGAAGATTAATTCGTTTTACTGTTTCCACTGGGGCTTATATGCCCCACCAACCAGTCACTCAAAGGAAAGAGTGGAGAGGCTAAGTTTATGACAAAAATATTCACATTTTGACTAATCAAGCTGAAATAGTATTATCAGAACAGGGCAGTTGGCTCTGTTTTATGTGCTTTTAATGCTCCCCAGTTTTTCTGTGCAAGGTTCTAAAAGGCTACATGTTGTTAAACTAGAAAAGAGGGAACAGGTTCCAGTGCTTCTCGGGGGACTACAAGCCATGTTTTGTTTAAATCTTCTGGATTGTCGGGCAATACCTTCTCCAATGAATATTGGGCTGATTCTCAAACAGGGGTCATGTTCCAAGAGCTGGGAGCAGGTCAGGTTGGGCAACCGTGCTTCGTACATAACAGCTGATGCTTGCTGACCTCCCGCTGAGTTCTCTGTGGAGTATCCTACCTTGTCCGTCCAGAGAAGCTGGGCAGGGGTGTGGGAAGGAAATCCCAGTTGGTTTTTCATCCTTGCTTGGCTCCATAAAGCAAAATCTGCCAGCTGGCAGGATCTCGTCAGGTCTTTGGTTGTGTCTTATGAATATCACTGCATTTTAAAAACAAAACAGTAGCTACCACGGTAAAGATGTGGATATAAATGCTATGTTTTGCTGTGAAGTATGTAAGGGAGCAAGTAGCACCCTACTAATTTACATCTAATAAATAAGTACTTGTGTCTCAAGAGGGGTTGTGGGAGTGTGAAAACAGGCTAGCGGGCTTTTACAGTTTATGTGGTGCAATTGTACATCAGAAAATATCACATTACCTTGACTCTTTTGTGAACTGTCCCCTTCATGCATTCCCAGCTCAGTCCTGCTAAATAAGCATCTGTCTCTAGAAAGAAGAGATAATGTTACCTTGATGCAGCTGATAAGGCATTAGGAGCTCATGACTTTTAAGGGTAATCTGTGCTAATCCTTCAAGGTCTGAAGACACCCAAACACCTCTCCCAAGCCACAGTCAATGATCGACCTACTTGAGGAGAAAGAAAAGCATAGAATAGCTTTTCTGCATTTAGTATTGGAACACCAGATGTGTTGTAGTCCAGCACATCTGGGGAGAGGCAGGAGGTTGGAAAGGCTGCTCTGAGAACGTTGTTGCTTGTTATTGAAGCCTGAGCAAGCAGTTCGGTAGGCAGTTCAAGGAAGAGAGTGTTCCAGTTTGCCTTGTCTCCCTGTTGGCCCTTTGCACCACAGACTCTGGCTAGCCCAGAAGAGTCCTTGCTGATTAGCAGCCTGCGGAACAGATGATCAGCAGCCCGAAAATATAAACAGTCTCCTTGCTGAAATGCAGTTGTGTTGGGCTGAAGGCTTGATCAAAGGAGGGGCAGGGAAGAGGAATGTTTAGCTCTATTGCCACAGCCACTTTCCCAGTCGTGGACCTCCATCCCCTCCAAAGCGTTCCTCTCCAAGAACTGGGCTTCAGGGGTTCAATTGCCTTAGTCAGCAGCATACCTTTTGCATCTTGCAGGAGGAACCGCAAGATGGTTCAGTGTCTGGCTTCCCAGCACTTCCTTCTTCCATGCCTCCCACTGCACGTGCATTTTGCTCCTTGACCTACTTCTCCTCTCCTTTGAGGGCGCTTATCTCTCACTAGCCTGATTATTGCTTGTAACAGACACACCTACCCTGTGGTGAGGGCCAAATCTGACCCAGGTGGTTGCTGTCTGGAAGCAGATTTTTGCTTGCAAACTCCCTGGCACGCAGCTACAGAGTAGGAGTGTGTGTGCTGAAGAAAAGGAGAGGGAATAGAGTTTGGCCCCCATCAGCCTTAATCTCACAGCTGCATCTCTCTTTTGCCAATGAGCTGAAATTCAGCACAAAGCAAGTGCGGGTCTTGTGCTTGGGCTCTGGGGAAGCACCCAGAAAATGCAGGGGTGAGGTTGGGCCAGTGCAAAGTAAGCATGGGGTGCTTCTTTTTCCAGGACCCCCTGCACTGGTGCTCATCTGGTCTCATTATTGCTTAATTAAAGTCTCTCTTTGGGGGGAGATGGGCAGTAATAGAGATCTGAAAAATAAATAAATAAAAGTTTCTTGCAGGTTATTCCCCACGCACTGCAATTCCTTAGGGTTGGTTGCAGAGCAGCCACTCAGCTGTGATACCCTTTGGCCCACTCTTCATTTTGGGTGTGGCTGCCCAGCGACCCCTAAAGCATATGCTAAATTGGCCCCATTCTGGGAAGTCCGAATGGCCTCTGTTTTCCCCCGGAGCCTTTCCCCTAATACTTAGATCTAGAGACACAGCTTCCTTAGTTTGATAAGGGAATTTTCATTGCCACTTACCCCTGCACAAGGCCCCCCTGCTGCACAGCTGCTGCCCTGCTTAGTGACTGGCACAAGGACAGTTATGTCCCGCGTTTCTAGAGTTTAGGCAGGAGGGCCCAAAGTATCTTGTCTTCTCTTCGGTGGAAGGGCTTTGAAGTCAGGTGAGAGTTTGATAGGGGGCTCTGTCTAGCCCCAGCCCTAAACTCTGGTGGTCAACCTCTCCTGGGGAAGCCTTGGAAAGAGCTGCTAGTGAAGTTTTAAGTTACCCCCATCTTGTAACATGCATCTAGTCCCATAACTTTAGGGGCAGACCACATGTTCCATGCAAACCCATGCTTGATGCTGTTTGCTCTGGTGCCTTTGGAATGCAGTGGGGCATTTATGGGCAGCTACCTGGGCACGCGGTGGCGCTGCGAGTTAAACCGCTGAGCTGTCGATCGGAAGGTCGGCGGTTCGAAACCGCGCGGCGGGGTGAGCTCCCGTTGCTCGTCCCAGCTTCTGCACACCAAGCAGTTCGAAAACATGCAAATGTGAGTAGATTAATTGGTACCGCTTCGGCGGGAAGGTAACGGCGTTCCGTGAGTCATGCTGGCCACATGACCCGGAAGTGTCCTATGGACAATGCCGGCTCCAAGGCTTTGAAACGGAGATGAGCACCGCCCCCTAGAGTCGGACACGACTGGACTTTACGTCAAGGGAAACCTTTACCTTTACCTACCTGGGCACGAGGTTGCAACCTTGGTAATCTCACCCACACATTTCAGTCACATCTGAGGCTGGGATCCACATCTGCAAGAGCTGTAACTGTCCAGGACATAATGATCCGTGTGTTCCAGTCAATAAGTCAAGGTAGCCATGACTGCCGGCACAAAACGCTGCAGGGCCGAACGTTCCTGTCCAAGGTACCATGTCCCACCGTCCCCTTGCCCACGGTTCGGATCCCTGATGGAACAGAATTTGCCCTCTGGATTTTCTTCCTTGTTGCTTTTGTGATGCAATCCTTGGAGCTTCCTCAGCCCCACCACTCCCTTCCCCTTGCACAGGAATGGTGCTGCTTTGGATACTCTTAGAACTGGGACCGCCGTCAGGAGATGCGATCGTTGTGATAGGAGCCACACAAAGAGTGGGACCCTGCTGGGCTGGACTAGCACGTGATCCTCAGATGCCGTGTGTCCACCTAGTACTTTCCCCCAAGTGGCTCAAGAGAATGTTCCATTAATGGTGTGAGTCTACGTGATAGCCCCATGGGATAGGAGACTTGTGATGGCCGGAGTCTTCCAGTTCAGCTTCCCGCTTGCAAGGGGACTTGGATCCAGACCTCTTGGTTCAAAGCACAGCAGTCCGTCTGGCCTGAGGCAGCTGGCCCAACCGCGACTCTCGGAATTGCCAGCCAGCACCACAAAACCAGACACTGGGGATATGGATTAAATGCACAAAGGGAAGCGCATTGAGCGTGGCTGCCTTTCCTCCATGCCCAGTGGCAAAAGGATAGCGATTCGGTAATCTCAGTCCATCTGCTGTCTGGCCTAATGCCTTCTGGGAAAGCCTGTTTAAAAACAGGACTGGAGCTCTCTGGGGCTGTGGTGGGGGCGGAGGAGAGGACTTGGAGCCCAACCCATCCAGCTAATTCTTCTTAGTGCTGCATTAATGACCCTGTCATTCTTCTCCGCACTTTCTTTTCTGTGTATTTAATTTCAGATGGGCTACACCCCATTACACGTTGGGTGCCACTATGGAAACATAAAGATGGTCAATTTCCTTCTGCAGCAGTTTGCAAAAGTGAATGCCAAAACAAAGGTGAGATCTTCTCCGACCCCTCCCTCCTCCTCCCTTGCCTTCTTTCCTCTGCAGGGATGGGTGGGGGGGGCGTCCTGGAGGGTCCCCTGCGACAGCCCCCTTTCACTTTTCTTCTCCTCAGAACGGCTACACCCCCCTGCACCAAGCAGCTCAGCAAGGGCACACCCACATCATCAATGTCCTGCTCCAGAATGGCGCATCCCCCAACGAGCTCACGGTGGTAAGCAGGAGGGCCAGGGAGAGGTCTCGGGGCCCACTTTCTGCAGACCTCCTCTGCTGCTGAAGGCTACCTCTCTCCCGCTCGGGCTGGTAATTCTGGCGTTATCAAAGCCGTGGAGGGAACAGATCAACGCGGAAGGACACGACTACCCTCTCCGCGTATGAGCCCGCGGGTCACCGTGGGCCCTTCATGGCAGCATTGTACCAGCATCGCCTCATTCTCAGGGAGGAGGCTGTGCTTGGGCCCTCCCTCCCTCCCTCCTGCTGTAGATCGCTTTCAAAGATACGCTCAAGAGCAGTCGTTCCCCTCTCGGGACTTTTGAGATGTTTCTGCTGTCTGAATTCTCAGCCAGCCTTGAAGGGCAGCTCTAAAGAATGGTGTTTTCTGCACTCCTCTATTCCACACCGTGTTAAGAGCTGCGTTTAAAGCATTCCTTATTTTGGAATCCAGAAGAGTGGCTGCAGAGTTGAGGGCTGAAACCCCCAGCCATCTCTGCTTGCCCTTCAGCTAGATCTGAGCAGGGGCTGGTTGTTCTGGCCAAGCGCAAGCCAGACATTGCGTTTCCATCGGTTTCCCGTGGAAACAGCCCCATGCGCTTCCCCCACAGTAGGCGGCAGCCGAGCATGTCTGAATGGGAGCACACTGGAGCTCTCGCTGTCTCTTCGGCTGGGGAACCTGCTAGAGTCCCTCTTCTCAGGAAGCTTTTCCTTCTCTAGAATGGGAACACCGCCCTGGCCATCGCCAAACGGCTTGGCTACATTTCTGTCGTCGACACGCTGAAAATAGTGACGGAAGAGACGATGACGACGATTGTAAGTATGGCTGCCCCTCGGCAGGAAGCTGCCATGCCTTCTCCCACGAAACCAACAGAACAGAGATACGCTGGGCTCCATGCGCAGACAGGGCTGGGCGGCTGGTCCTCAGAGTGGCCTGGGGCAGCCGGTGTCCGTGACAGTCCTGCTTTTCCCTTGAAAAGACAGCAGGAAGAGCAGAAGGTGCCAGTGAGCCCTCAAGTGCCCCATGAGTTGCCCAGCTGTGGCTTAAGGAGCCTGCTGCCCTCTCGGTGGCTGAGCCCATGCCCCAGGATGGCTTTTGGGTCAAGTGAATGTGGATTGGCACAGGCCATGGCCTAGGGCACAAAGGAGATCCAGATGTGACCTGGATGCGCTCTTGAACACCCAAAGAGCTGCCTCTGAAAGCCAGCTGGAGATTTTGACGTCCATACAGCTGAGGGACCCTTGCCAAAGATTGGCTAATTATTCCCAGTCAAAATAGGAGCTTTGGACTCTCCTGCTCATAAGGACGGGCACTGGCCTCCCCGTCTCCAGCCCTCCCCAGCTGGCTCCTCTCTCGGGCCTCTGCTTGCAGCTGCAGCTGAAGAACTGAGCTGTGCCCCGTTCAGGTGCCACGAGGCAGGTCAGCGCCCACTCCGACCTGGGACCAGGGGCAGGAGGGAACCTGCTCCCGTTTCCCTCTTGGGAAGGAGCATGGAGCATGGCCGGCAGGGGTTTGGGTTCCATCTTCCCATGATGCTGCCGGATGGTTGGGTTCTGACACCCAACAGTGGGTGAGGCTAGTTGACAGATTCTCCGCCACCCCCCTCCCTGTCCTGGTTGCCCCAGCTGCCAACCAGCACCCTCGATCACCGCTCCAACATTATGATTTCATGGGAAGGATGTGTAAAATTGGCACTGACTAGGTGGGGCCTGGATCTCCATGGAAAGGAGTTGAGGTTGGTTGCTGGAGTGGCGCTTTGCTTTCTTTATATTTCCTTATATAGCCCCAAAACTTTAGTAAGAAAATTAAATGCAGAAGCTAAAATGGATGCAAACTTCCCAGGGTAGGGAAACTCTTCTACACTGTTGGGTGCTTTCAGTAAATTCCAGATTTATCCCATGAAGCACGGGGTACAATCCCAGGGATGGCATCCATGCAGTATCCTTAAAACAATGTCTATTTGTTAGATGTATATCCCTCCTTTCCTTGAGGAGCTGACCGTAGTATACGTAACACTCCCCAGCACACCCCTGTGGAAGGGAATGTGATTGGCCCAAGATCACACATGAGTTTCTATGGCTGAATGTGGCTTAACCTGGGTCTTCCTGGCCCAGCTTCACCCCCACCCCCATCCCACAACATGGCACTGGTTTGCTATTGCTTCCTTCTGGTTTGCTATTGCTTCCTTCCAGGAAGTTTTGTCAATTTCCCAGTCCCAGATGGAACTTTCTGTGAGTCTCCCATCCACACAATAGCCAGCCCCAAACCTGCTTAACTTCAGACAAGATTAGCCAGGTCCTGCCATCTTCCAATACATAACTGCAGTAAGGGGTTAGGATCTTAAACGAGGTGATCAGAGAAGCTGAAATGCTTTTTTTTTAAACCATCACAATTTTGTTACAGAAAAACCCATGTGCTACATTACATTAATAAGAGTTTGGTCCAGCATCTGCATTCTAGATTGCTCTATTTTAATTACTGGAGAGCTTATTCCCACATTTTCTACAGTCCAACTCAAGAGACTGACACCTCCCCTAACCCTAACTCCCCACCCAATTCCCAGTTACAAGAAGTGGGGAGTTGGTGCCCTGCTGGCTGCAGAAGTTCCCATGGAGACTTTTGTCTCTGTCTGAACAGCATACATCAAGGCTGATAGCTCAGGCCCTAATGGAAAACCATCTGCTGAAGGCAGGTGGAAATTAAGCTGACGGAAGTTCACAGTAGACCCGTCTCAGGGCACACACACACCCCTTTTATTTTTACTTATTTCAGAAGTTCCTAACATAATTTTAGGTTTACAAGACTGCTTTGCAGCTGGCAAACCGTTTTAAGAGGGACACATTTAAAATAAAAGAACAAACTAATCAAAAGCACAGCACAGGTTCTCTAAGCAAGGTAAAGAGTAAGAGGTGGAACAGAGCAGTGAACCAAACCATTGAAACAACAAGGAGCAGCCATATTATGTTGGGGAAGTTGTGTTCTCCTAATGTTGTGTGACATTCATTCAACATTTTTTCTGTTACTGATTTGCAGATCAGTATCCTGTTTTTGATATCTGTATTTTTAGTTTATACTATGTTTAGTTTATTAGATCTGTACCACCCTTGGGTGTTTTCTTTCTTTCTTTTTTTTGGATTGTTATGCACTTCAAGATGAAGTACAAAACAATCCTCCAATTTTTTTTCCCCCAACAGCAACTCATGGGCTAGGTGGAGCCGACTGGCCCAAGGGCACAAGGGTGCTTCTGTGGCTGCGGGTGGACTTGAGCCCATCTTTCCAGTCTGGCCCAGACCTTCCTTCCCAGGAAATCCCAGGGCTGCAGGGTAGACGGTGTCTGTGCATGTGTGAAAAAACATCTTGAGAAGGCATTGGAAACAACTACTGTGGACTTGCATGGAAGCAGTCACGTAACAGCCAGATGTGTAGGAGAATGGCTCACATCATGTCCAGACAGCGTGGGGAATGATGGAGGCTTTAGTCTGACCTCTCTGGAGGGCGACATAAACATAACTTTGGGTATTGTTGTTACTGACAAAATATGTATGTGAAATACTGCAGTGATTAGGGGGGGAAACTCACTTTATTTAATGTAGATTATTATTACAGCAGTTTCCGGAGAGCCTTACTGATAATTTTAAACTGAAGTGATGCGTCTTCCTTCTTTTTAACAGACTGTCACAGAAAAACATAAAATGAATGTCCCGGAAACAATGAATGAAGTTTTGGACATGTCTGATGATGAAGGTATGTAGAAGAGAAGATAGTGTTGGTTGTGCATAAGTGTACATCAGTGATACTTGTCATTAAGGAGACCCTTTTTCATGGGGCTTTCTGTTAAAATTGCAGTGTGATTTGTTTTTCTGGATTTTTAAAATTAACCTAACATTTTGTTCACTTAAATTGTGCAGCATGTAAAGCGAATGCCCCTGAAATTCTCAGTGAAGGCGAATATATTTCAGACGCTGAAGAAGGTATTTCCGACGTCCTTTTTCTCTGGGTTGCAGCGGGCTCTGCCCTGCAGATTCTCCATTTTTTCTCCTAACAAGCCAAATATCAAAGCTGCATGTACGCTACAGTTTGTACTTCCAGTGCACACCCAACGTTGCTGGTGCGCCTGTTCCCCTTACACCAGGCATCTTAGCCTGCCTTGCCCTTTGTTAGGCCCGCCCTCTTCCCCTGTCTGTCGGGGATGAAGCTTTGCAAGCAGGAGCCTCTTCTGGGCACACAGGCGTACAGCGCGATTGTCCTCAGTTCGTCCTCCAAGCAACAGGGGTACCACAGATAAGGTGGCCCCATCAGACCCATTTGCGCCTTCCCTTGCAGAGGCTTAATTCAGAGCTACAGTTCCGCACGGGAATAGCGCACCTGTATAAACAGGATGGCTGTCCCTGTGGAGAGGTTTTGGCCATACTGGACTGTTCTGGGATGCGCCTTCAGACTGGGTTGCTAATACCGCCTCTGCACAATCTCAAAAGATTCCTACAATGGCAATCTTCTCCCTTGATAAGAGGAGGAAAGTGTTGTGCCTCAGACCGTCTGGTCCCAGTTTCAAAATGGCTTTACATTTGAGAGAGGCACATAGGGAACCTTAGTACTTGCTGGGATGGTGGGTTATTATGAAGAGAAAAGCCACGTTCAGGTCCATTCCTCCTCCTGTCAATAGCGAACAACAGAGGTGGCTTCTCGCTGCCTTTCAACACCTGCAGCTTCTTTTAGTGTGGATGGACGATGCTGTTAAGGAGGAACTGCTTAACTCGGCAGGAATTTAACCGGTCCGGCGCTCTCACGTTGTCTTGGACCGGCTGAGAATCCCATGCATCCTTTGCTATTGGAAGATTCCTTACCAGGGCATCAGCTGAAATTTTGCAGGCAAAGGAGATGTTCTGCCAATGGAGTGGAGCAATTTATTCCAAGCAGTTGACTGTTCTTACTGTGCTGGCTAAAACCCCAAAACAACTGGGGTGACACTGTGTTTTCTTTGGTGGAGAGTGCTAGTCGTACATACTTAGGTATATGCAGCTAACTGCTCTGTCGCTAACCTTCCTTGTCAATTCTCTTTAGCTACAAGAGTGCCCTGGTGCACCTCTTTCTTTCCTTAATGACTGCAGTTACTCAGGGTAACGTTCTGATTTTGTTCAGGTTCCTTTCTTCACACTTTTAATCAAATTGCCATTAATCTTCTTGCGGTATTCTCTTATGCTACTGCTGCTTTTTGTAAAATTAAGAGTTTCTACATGATTGCATTAAAAAGACTGATAAATGTGAGAGACGTGAATTTAAGCACTGTTGTAGATGGAGGAAAAGGGGCACAAATCTTTCATCCTAGGGCTCATGACAGGAGATGGATGGACGGACGGACAGATACGACTGTTTTTAACTCTGTTGCGCATTCCGAGTTACTGGTTTAAAGCAGTTGAGACACAGAACCGTAAAACAGAAATTGACTTTCATTGCTGTTCTTGTTTTTAAAGTCTGAAGTTGGTGTTGGTTAAGTTCCATTGATAGGAGAGAGTTGAGTTGCAAAGCTGAGTTTTAAAGAAAGGTTAGATTTTGATGAATAAAAAAGTGTATTTAGGTTCTGGAATGACAAGCAAATATCATTTGGAGGCCAGCCCAACCCTACTTCTTGCCTCTGCACTCTGCAAAACCTGCTCAGCCTGTCTATAAGCAAACAGATGTTTTAAATATATCAACAACAGGAGAAAAAGCCCTGAGTTCGCCAATCCTGGTCCGTGCTTCTAAGGCAAGCATTTATAAAGGCATAGTTGAACATTATTATGTATTGTAGACATGGCACCTAATGACTACTGTCTTGTTCTCCATTTTCTCCATGTCTATTATACGTAATAATGTTTGACTGTGCCTTTATAAATGTTCGCCTTAGAAGCACGGACAAGTAGACCAGGCGGTGAGCAAGTTGCCAATCTCTTGCAAGGCAAAAAATGAACAAGGCAACAAGGAAGAACAATGTTACTTCTGCTCTTCCTTTCCTTGCTATGGAAAGGAGGAGAAGGTTTTCTTGTTTGCTCAAATCATTGGAAGTTATTTTGGAGTGTCCATCATTCATGCCTGCTGAAAGAGACGGAAAAAGTAAAGACTCTTTCAAGTAAAGGGCAGCTCCTGGTGACCTCTTGGACACATCTGGGGAGCTTTCGTAACAGTATGGAAGTGATTGGCTGTGGCTGCCTCCTTGGTCCTGGTCCAGTTACAGACCTGGAAGTACCTGGTTGGCTTCCATTTAAGCACGAACCAGGTCCAATCTCACTTAGCTTCTTTTGTCTTGGATTGCTGCTCGCTGCTGGGAACAGAAGGGATAGACGGTAGTGCAAAATAGTCCCTGAGTGAGACCCCAACAGGTCTCACTAGGGGAGGGCAAAAGCACTCAGGCCCAAGACTTTTTCCTTGCAGGAATGTGCATTCCTGCAGGGTCCCTCCTGGTACCTTGGGTCTGGCTTTGCACACACTTATTTTGAGAAGAAAAGCGAGGATACTGTTGTGACAGATACTAAGGGCACTCCATATTTCTCCTGTACATAATCTTATCCCCAATACTATACTCTAGTACACTGTACAGTAATAATGTACTCAGATATATAATGTAGTTGGCCCATGACTCGGAAACCAAATCATGCCATTGGCAGGTGGGAAGAAAGCAGTCAGTACTGACCCCGTCCCTTTTTCAGAGGCCAAAATAGGGCCACGTTTCAGGAAAGAGGGAGTGCGAGGCCGCTGCTGAAAGAAGGTGTCCTACCAGTCACTCCTCCCTTTTGTATTTGCATTCAGCATTTTGAAAAAAGGGAGAATTGCCTTCCTTTTCAATCAGCTGGACCTTTAGCACGCTTGGACTGCAAGCCTAGCCGTAGCTGGGCCAAGGGTGGAGAGCCAAGGGTGGAATGGGAGCCCCGCGGAAGGCCCGGCGGGCGAAGGGAAGGGGGCCCGGCCAGCCCCCTCCGGGCCGCTCCTCCTCCGCGGCCGCCCTCCGGACAACACCTGCCAGTGCTCTGTCGCGCTTCCCTCTCCCCTGTTGCTGCCTGCCGAGAGGAAAGTGCGGCGACGTTAATGATTGCCCGAGCCAGTCCCGGGGCCAGCGGATCGGGGAGGGGAGGGGAGGGGAGGCGGCGGCCTCCGTCGTCTCCGGCCGAGCGGAGGGACCGCGGCCGCCTCGCAGCCTCCACCTGAAGGTACCTGGAAGAGCCGCCGCCGCCGCCGGGCCCCCCCTCCCGCTCCCGGGCAGACCCTCCGGCAGACCCTTCCTCCGGAGGGCGAGGCGCGTCCCGGACGGCTTTCCGCCCGTCCCGGCGCCCGCGAGCTCAGCCAGAAGGGGGTCCCGACGCAGTTTCAGGGAGGGGGCGAAGGACCGGGCAGCCGAGCGGAGCCCCGGTGCACGGACGAGTCCCCGGCTCGCCCGGCCCCGGTGGGCAGAGCGCTTCCGTCGGCCCGGCTCCGGCTGCGGGGGAAATGCCGAGGGGGCGGCCGGGCGGCCCCCTCCTCCCGCGGCCGCTCCCCGCCCAGCCCTCCGGGGACTCCCTCCTGGGCCTGCCCGGACATCGGCCCCCGGCGGGGGGGCGGCCAGCCGGCCGGCGGGGGAAGGGGCCCGTTCCCGGCGCAGGCGCGGCAGAGGCGGGGCGGGGGGCCCGGGCAGGACCCGATGCTGCTCTGGAGGCTGCTGGTCCCGCGCGACGGCGCTCGGGCTGCTCGGCGCTCCCGGGGGCGTCCCGAGGCGGAGCGGGGGCGGCTGCGGGCGAGGCGGGCGAAGATGGCTTTCCGGAGCAGTAAGCGGGTCCCCCTCCCTCGCGCTCCCGGCCGAGCAAACGCGGGGCTCGGGAGCGGGGCTCGGGAGGGTCGCCGCGGCCGGGGAAGCGGGAGAAAGTTGATCCCGGACTTCGTGGCTGGCGAGGGCGGGCCGGCGGGCGGGAGCGGCTCCGCGGGCGTTATTTTTAGAGCGGCCCGGAGCGCGAAGGGGCCGCGGTCCTGTCGCTCGCCGCCTTCGCGCGAGGGGCGGCTGGCCTCAACTCCGCAGCGCCGCGGCGGTGGAGGAGGGGGAGAAAGGGGCGGCTTCCCCGGGGCTGGGAACCCTCCGGGTGCGATTCCGATTTGGGCAGGACTCGGGCAAGCTCGGGACGACTGGTAGCTTGCGCCCTTAATTTAAACGGAGAAGAGCCGCAAAGTCGGGAGGGCGCATTTCAGAGTATCTTTGTCACTGTTGGAATGTAGCTCTGCCCATGACATAATGGGGGAGAGATTAAGGCAGGGGAGGTTAACCCTTAACGGCTCCGCGGCTCTGATTCGCGTTGAGAGAATCGGCTTCCCTCTTCCAATCTTGTGGTTGTGGGATTCAAAGCAAAAAAACAGCCAGAGAAGCCGCCTAGGAGATCGGTTAGAGTCGATGGCTGTTCTATGTTTTTGCTACTCTAATGGGACACTTTACTTAGTGGGTTTAGAACATTGTTCATAAACTGGTTCTCATCGGGATTATAATAATGAGGGAAGCCAGATGTTTTAAACTAAACCCAAGTGCTATCAATTTTGCATTTCCCTTTCAAAAAGCAAATTCCTGGAAGCCAAGTGTAGGATGTGCAGGATCTGTGTCTCAACCTGGAAGCCACATTTCCAAGGAAGAACTGCCAAGAATCCAAACTTACTTTTGTCCAGTCCACCTGGCACAGAACTCAAGGAGAAGCGAGGTGGCTTTCCATTTGGCTCAAACATTCACCTCCCAAGTTGCTGTGAGCTTCGCTTCCAGGAACAGGGATGCAAAAATGTCACCCACTGCCCCACGGGTGGGACCTGGTCTCTTCCCTGAGGGGTCTCTGGAAGTGAGGGTTGCAGTGAAGAGGGGCAAACTGGAGAGTCTCTTTCCACTCCCTAAAACAAGCCAGGCTTATTCCCCACCTGTCAGTAACTTGGGGGATCATATTATGGGCAGTGTTGGGTGACTGCAGCTACCTGGGGCCTTTCCCCTCTGTGCTTGGATCGGGACCCAGAGCTTTGCTAGACCTGGTTCTAGCCTGATCTGAGTCACTCTGGGGTGTCTGCATCTCCAGCGAAGTGGCTTAGCTCTGGAGGTGAATCCCGGCTTGGCCTCCCTCGGGGTCTGCCCCCTGTGTGAACTGTGGTCTTTTCTTGGACCAGCCTGGGCCTCTCCCACCGCGGGTTGCCCACAGGTGCCGACTTTCACTCGCCTGGTCCCCCTGAAGGAAAGGGCAGTTCTTGGGTGTTCTGTGTGTCTTCACCTTGGTGTGGAGTCTCTGTGGCTGAATAAAAAACAGGGAAACATCTCCCATTCTCCCCCATTCAGATTGCTTGGACGGCCATTTGGAATTCCGTCAGGTTGGTTCTCGGTCTTCCTTGTCCCATTCTCCAAAACAGAGCGGGCAGAGAATGGGCACCCTCGCGGCTTGGCCGATCCACAGCGCCAGCAGTGGCTCCTGGGAAAGAACCGAGAGCTGCAGTTCAGCAGCATGGGGGGTGGGGGTGGGGGGCAGCAAAACATCCAGTAAGGAAGATTGCAGAGCAGAGTAGATCTACCACCGCCAATCTCTTCATGTTACACCTGGAATCCGAATCCGGGAAGGAAGCTCCCCAGCCGTATCCGGGGCTGGCACCGGACTGCGCTGCAAGTGAAGGTTGAGAGCAGCGTGGACCCATTGGAGGCGGAGGGAGGGCGGGAGCAGTCCGGGAGAGGCGATGTGGAAGCCATTCCCTTAACCGACTCTGAAGGGTGGGCTGTGCTGGAGAGGCAGTCGATGCTTACAAGCATGACCTTCGGGGTACTGCATATGGGACTGGGAGAGGAAGGAGTGAACGGAAAGTTTGATTCTGAAATTCCTTGGATTCGGGATGGGCATCTGGAGGCCAAGAAGTCCAGTAGAGATCACCCACCTCCTGTGCCCAGCTGCGTCCCTGTCGCGAATCCTGATGAAGCCTTGTTCAGGGACGCCTTTGCCTGTATTGCACACCCTGAAAATCTTTTTGTGGTTCCTTTTTTTAAGGCTGTTGAAACACTGGGATCAGTGTTTCATCATCCCTGGTGCACATACAGGTAGTCCTCACTTAAAGATCACAATTGGGACAGGAATTTCAGTTGCTAAGCAAAGTGGTCATTAAGTGAATCCGACCCAATTTATGACCTTTTTTGCAGCAGTTGTTAAGCAAATCACTGTGGATGTTAAGTGAACATGTGGTTGTTAAGCAAATCACATGGTTCCCCATTGATTTTGCTTGCCAGAAGCTGGCTGGAAAGGTAAAAAATGGTGATCTCGTGACTGTGGGATGCTGTGACGGTCATAAATGTGAACAGGTTGCCCAGTGCCCAAATCGTGATCACATATATACGATGCCGTGACAGCCATAAGTGTGAGGATTGGTCGTAAGTCGTTTTTTCCAGCACTGTCACAAGTCCGAACCTTCACTAAACAGATGGTTGTTAAGCGAGAGCTATCTGTAACGTGCTCTGCTTCAACATGAACAAAGAGAAGGGCCCTTTTTAGGCTTCATTGTACATGGATCCTCGAAGGAGGTCCTTTCTTTCTGAACAGGGAGGAGGCAGCAGATGGTGGATGTTTATCACACTTCAGCAGGCAAAGCCATGGTGTGTTGTGTGGGGCTTGTGTGCAGCGAGTTTTATTTCCCAGCAAGGATGCTAGAGGGGGGCGGCCTTGCGTTTTGGACAAGTTCCTGATGTCCACTGCTTTTTCTGCTGGCAGGTGAAGATGCGATGACAGGCGATACGGACAAGTATCTCGGACCCCAGGATCTCAAGGAACTGGGGGACGATTCTCTGCCTGCGGAAGGCTATGTGGGCTTCAGTCTGGGGGCCCGGTCTGCCAGGTATGAGCATGCTCTTCTCATAAGCAACTTATCCCTGAAAGCATCTCTTTCTGCAGAAGCTTGTTCGAGTCCCATAATGTTGCTGCCTGGTTGCTCTCAGCCGTTCAACGATGCCTGCGTTATTTTGGTTCACATCTGCTTGGCCGTCCGCGAGAGCTTTGTTATGGCAAGCGTTTGGAGAAAAAGTATTTCTAGATTCCACAACTTCCCTCCCACCCCACACACTCCAGACACCTCAGACACTGCCTTTGGAAACGGGAGAGCGTCTTTAGGACTCAAATAGCTGAGCCTGCAGTCCTTATTTAGTTAGGTCAGAATTAAAGCTGGTCAGTCTCAGGTTGTCCTGCTTACGGATGCCATTTTCTTTCTCAAGGTGAAAGGCAATGTAGGGCTATACCATATTTATATTTATATTTATATTTATATTTATATTTATATTTATATTTATATTTATATTTATATTTATATTTATATTTATATTTATATTTATATTTATATTTATATTTATATTGAAGGTTGTTTGGTGGTTGATCACTTCCTCAAGAGAATGCATTATCATTACCATTATCACGATCATTGTCTAAATTTGTTTGCAAGTTGTTGCGTTGCTGCCAAAACCCTTTGCAAGCTTTTGTTTCGAAAGGAACATGCAGCTTTCTTGCAAGGGAGGGAAATGGGTCGCAGATTGTCATCTTGGCACGGCAGGATAAGCAAAAGGCTTATATTAGTGGGGGCATCTTCCAATTTCCTAGGCTCAAAACATACAAAGCAATCATTTGGAGATGGTTTTCACAGTTGGGGATGAGAAGTCAGTTTACAGGCAATAGAATTATTGTGAGGCTAATAATTAAACTCACAAGCTCAGCCCTGAGGACATTTTCCTACAGCTTAATGATTGCTAATGGATGGTTGTTTCATTGTCTAACGGAATGGCATCTCCAAGGGAAAATGTGGAAGGTGGGGGTATACTTTGGGGTTTGCTAATGGCTCTGCCCTCAGTCCAGAAGCATGTACCCTCATTTAGCACTTTACACCCTTGCTTCATGGTAACCCTTTGGAATTATGACACTCGTTTACTCAATCTTATGTGAGTAAAGCATTTCAAAACTGCTAGATAAAGAGAACTATTTTGAATTTTATAGTCTTCCCAGATTTCTCATCCAAATAGCATAACATTCCATTGGTGTAGTTATTATCCAGGCTATTATTCTACAAAATGTAAACAGTGGCTTCAGTAAAGATTAACAAATATTTTGGTATTAAGCTAGTGAGTAGGACTTACTGGAACAGGGAAGCCTCCATATATGCACACATCCTGGAGATTTTTAAGGAATGTTGATCTGCCACTTCTCTGTTCTCCCTTATGGGTCAGAAATGCTAGGCTGACTTTATTGCTCTGTGGCAGAACCGCAGAGTTTTAACTAGTTCACCTAAAATCAGTGCAACAGTAACGAAATAATCATTTATATCCAGAAACGCTAAGCAACAAACTCAAATTGTGGTCAGAACCATTTAACCTAAAAGCAGCAGTCAGGCCACTAAGACAACAGATGAATCTTGAGGGTTTTCATAATGACTTAACTGCCCAAGTGGACTTCAGATGGCATCCATTTCAGAGTTGTAGAACTACTACACAAAAGCCTTTTCTGTTGTGTCCTTGCTAAGTAGCATTTTAATCTGTCTTTACAAATATGTTGGCTCAAATTGCAGCTGGTAGAACATAAGCGTCACATAAACTTCCTGCATGTCTTCTACCAGCAGTCAGGCAATGGTACTTTCACCCACCGAAGTCTTGGGACCCTCCCCAGAGAGTCTGGCAAAAACTCTTGGCTGGAGATCTCACCAGAGCGTGGTCAGGTTTCTCCAGAAAAGGCTATGGCAGCCTTTGCTCACTGAAGACCACCCTGGCCGTTGCTTCCTGGTTGCCTTGAGATGCAGCTGATCCAGGAGGACGTCAATGATGCATTGGGAGTGTCAATGAGAGCACAGCCCCACCCAAAATCTGTTGCAACATCCGTTCCAACCCCCTAGGAGCAGCCCATAAGGGTACCATTTGAAGAACTACACTGCCTAACAATTTCATGACAGGTGGTATATACGTATATCTTAAATGCATAATTCATCAATAATAGGGTCATACTGTTTTCGTTTCAGCCCTTTCCCAGTGTAAGTCGTATGTCAGAGTTCTCATAAAAGGTTTTGTCATAAAAGCAGGCTAAAAAAGAAGGTTGGGATGTATTTTAGTAAGAGACATAAGTCAGCATTATTTGGAGTTTAAAGGGCTTTGCGCAGAAGAACAGATCAGAAACCACTGGATCTCTGCTAGGTTTCATCAGTAGTGACCTTGACAGTTCTGCTGGAAATGATGATTTCCACCACTATACTTCTCTTAGCATTTAACCTCCTCTGAGGTTTGAGTACCAACACAGCTTTGGCAGTGTCAAAAGTAGATCTAAGCGAAGGTTCATGAAGTAGGTGGTGGGTCTTGGTCCAAGACTGGGTAAAATTCTCATACCTCTGGTTTAATAGTACCATTGGTTGTTACAATTTAGCTCAGATTTACATCCTGAATATCTTGTTCATACCTTGTACTCAGGAAGTCAATTAACACTGCAAGAAGCTAGGTTTAAATTGTGTATCTTTTAAAGAAATGTTCTGTTCAAGTTGTCTACTGTGGGACACCTGAACATTGTAGAGTCTTCTGGGCATATATTCAAGAGATGTTATTTAGAAGAGGGGTGGGGAACCTCTGGTCCTCCAGAAGTTGCTGAACTACAACTACCAGCATTCCTCATACCACTGGACATAGGGCTCAGTCCAGTGGACTTGTGGTTGAGCAGCTTCTGCAGGCCACTAGTTCTCCAGCCTGGGTTGAGAGCAGACTGTCATCTCACATGAACTGAGAACATTGCAGGAGATTCTATTAGGCCAGACTATGTCCATTTAGCCCAATCATATTGACTCCCATTGGAAGGAGTTCTCCGGGATCTCAAGCAGAGTATTTTCCCATCACCTACTACCTGAAGTCCCTTTGATGGAGATGTTATACAGCCACCCAGAGTTCCTTTTAGTAGATGGGCAGCTATATAAATTCCATTAATAAATCAATAAATCACTACCAAGGAGTTTTTCTTTACCAGCGAGTGGGAAAATCAAGCAAGGAAGCTTTTTTTTCCATTCAGTGACATTCAATGGCTATGTCATCCAGCCATGGCACTGTGCTTCTTTCACTGATCCTTTGCTTTCTATTTCTCCTTTTTTCTTTTCCCTTGTACATTTCTAAACATAGTCCTAAGGTCAGGTAAGGAAGCAAGGCAGCAGCCTGGTAACATTTCTCCGATTTTTCTGTTTCTCATGCCTCTGCTTGTTTGTGGCTTTTTGATTCTGCATCGCAGCATAACATGACCTTCTCTGTTGCACCCTATTTTAAATAATGCTGTTTTCATGACTGCAGTGATATGACCTCAGGTTGTAGCACTTAATGTACTGAAAAGAGGGATGTCTTTAATAATCCGCCAAATTCTCTTCTTGTTCAAGATGGTGACCAATCCGTGAGAGAAACATTCTAAAAGGGATGGGGTTGTGTAGAATCACACTATTTGGGAAGATTTATTCAGAAGTGCAGAGTGCATGTCATACGCTGTTAAGCCACTATGCTTTTTTTTTTTTTTTAGTTAGTCCAAAAACATTCTTTTGTTTGCTGGATGCATATTATTTGACCTTTTTCTTTCTTCTCAGTTACAACAGCAAGCATTTTTGAATGTGGCATGTCTTCTAACATTTGCTCTATGTAACTTCCAGGATTAAAACGTAAGGCATAAATGTCTAGCCTTTGCTTTGGTAGATTCAAATTGTTTTCCTCCAAACTTCAGGAGAAGATGGTAGGTTGACATATAGACCCACGGATAGGTTAGCAATGATGTAGCACTTTCCAACTGTCAAAGATGTTTCTTGCAGTAACCCCTAAAGACCCTTGTAAGATAAACAAGGACTTCTTCCTCTCTATTGCAGTCAGGTCAGATCAAGCTTGAAAGAATAACGGCTTGCCAAACTTCCTATTCAAGTTGTCAAGTTGTTGAGGCTGAAGAACTTGATGACATTCACCCTTGCATATGGTGAATGAGGCAGAAGTGACAAGCTTACTGGAAGGGTGGACTTGGATGCCCTCCTTATGCCCTCTCTATCACCCCGTTGTCCACTGAGCTAAACTATTGGAGTCTCTGCTTATTAAGGACAGTCTCCTAATCCTAACCCTGGAATTGGAACAAGTTAACTTATGGAGCCTCCGAAAGGATGGCCTGTGACCTCTCCCTTATTTCTGATTTGCCAGCTAATCTGAAAGGCATGATGTTGGAATAGCTTCATTTGGGCAAGCTGGTTTTCCTTGCTGTGATTCCCCTGGAGAGGAAGTTCTGAATGTGCATTTCTGAATGTGCTCCAAGTGCACGGCTGTCAGACATGGGGGACCCTCTGTAGGTTAGGGACTGTCAATTCTTAACATGGGTTGTTTCATTTTGAAGAAAGCCAGCTTAGACCAGGTAGCCTGTCTGAGAACTGAATTCTTAACAGAAACATACAAGGATATAATGGATAAGTTAAACACCAGTACAGAGCTGTCTTAATTAATGGGGAAAATATTAATTTGTTTTTTCTATGTTAACCAACATATTTCTAAATCATTCCTTACTTTACACACTATTAGTCGTGCACGGTTAGATGCACACAACAACAATTTTGTATGATGCAAAACAAATATATATACTGTGTATACTGTATATATATAATAAATCCGTGATCATCAATGCCATCGTCATTATAAATCTGAAGGGCAAGTAAAACATCAACTGATCGAAGTATCTAAGTCAAGAGGTCTAAAAATTGGAGGGCAGTTTTGAAAAAGTTCTCCTGAAGTCTGCATCTGTATGCATTTTGGAATAATGCACAAATCCTAAATTCAAGCTTACTACAATAACCATTGAAATCAGGCATTGTTACACTTTGAATGAGCTTACTCAGGACTAAATAACTGGTAACCTACACCGAGTGTCATGAGTGCCGTTGAGCTAAAGTCATCAGCGCAATGGCACTCATGACAATGACAAGGAAATAGGTGAAGGGGGACAAGTTAAGTAGCCATCAACCCACAACGACTAACGGCTAATAGACAATAGATAAACGGATCACGGAGCCACCCAAGCCATCAGCGGCAATTGCAACGGGGATCGCCCAGCTGAAAGCAATCAGCAGAAGATTGAAAACCGGAGGATGGGCGATCCTGGAAACCCTCAACCAATGGCAGGGCAACACATGGGACAAAGGGGGGTGACGTGATCGAGAGCGAGGGGGCGCTGACCGGCGCGGGGTATTTAAACCCCGCACCGGCGCGCTCCTGTCACTCTCAGCTTTTTTCTAACAACGTTGTACCTATCCTGAAATAAACCAGAGCCTGCTTTGCAACCCAGTGTCTGAACGTTATTCAGAGGTAGGCAGCGCATGACATAAAGCTGAGAGTCATAAACTCAGCCTCGCCGAGCCCCACCGGACGACAACGAGCCGCGGGAGGAGTAGACGGCGAGAAGACCAGCAAGATGAGGCCGGAACGGCGCGGGCAAGGAGGGCGAGCCGCGCGGCAAGAGGCAGAGGAGGACCGACCGAGGCCAGAGGCACCGCGGACTCCCGGAGCCATGGACGCCCACCCAACCCGACCCGAGCCTCAGCTCCAACCCCAAGGGGAGATGGCGACGGAGGCAACCCGACCGCGGGAGGGAGCAGCACGACTTCCGAAACCAGCGGAGGACCCCGCGTCCCACATCGCACCCCAGCAACGGGCGTGGAGCGACAGCCCCACGGCGCTCGACACGGAGGAGGACGACGGAGACACCCATCAGACGGCGGAGGAAGCGGACCCGCGGCAGAGGGACGATGAACCCCGCCGGCAACCCACCCCCGAGGACGCGCCAACGGAACCGGCCCCAGCGGCGGCGCGGGCTGTGGACGAGGAGGCACGAGCTGAACTCGCGGCCATGCGGGCTCAGCTGACGGAACTCCGGACCATGCTCCAGGCGCTTATGCCCCCCGCGCCACCCAACGACGTCCCCGCACAAGCCCACACCCCGAGCGAAGCATCGAACCCACACGGGCCAGCGGAGGGCCAGCAGACGGCACAGGCGGCCGACACCACACCCCGAGAAGCGAGAGGCGGGGCCGCACAAAACGCCCGGGCCCCAAAGGACTTCCCCATCTTCTTCGATGGGACCCCCACAAAACTCTCGTTTTTTGTGACCAACGCTAGGGAGTTCATGGGGAGGCACGGACACTCCTATGACTCCGAGGCCGACAAGATCGCCGCCGTGGCGATCAAACTCCAAGACAGGGCGGCGGACTGGTACGTCCAACTGTACGAGTCCAGCTCCCCCGCCCTCGCCACCTTCCCTGCTTTCATCAACGAGATGAAAAACTATTTCGAAGACCCCCTAGCTAAAGTACGGGCGAAAAGCGCACTCCAGAGACTTAAACAGGGCACACGCACGGTCCCTGACTACGCCCTGGAGTTCAAAGCCCTCGCGGGAAAGGTCTGCGACTGGTCTGAGACCACCCTGCTAGAAATCTTCAAAAAGGGGCTCAACCGCGACGTTCTCCAATGGGCCCTCTACCGCGACGACCCAGAAACGTTACACGGGTGGATCCACCTCGCGGGGAAAGCCGAACACGCGCACCGCACCTTCCTTATGACAACCACGGAAGACACAAACTACGTCGGGAAAAAGGTACCCGCACCACACGGGGGGATGGCCGGCCCCATATACCCAAAAATGAAGTTCAACCGGGAGCCCTGCGGGAGGTGCGGCAAATTAGGGCACAAGACGGCGGACTGCTTCGCCAACCGACTGCCGACCAGCGCGCCCAAGCCCGCCCCGAAAATTAGCCCCAAACCACCCAACCCGGGGCCGCCCCCTCACCGCCGAATGACCGTGGCCACAGCGACACCGGAAGATGGCTGGGACGCTTACTGGGGAGAAGGGGACAATACCGACCCCGACCAGCCGGCGGGAAATGCTCCCCGCCTGCCCTGAAACGCGTGGCGAGGCAGGCGGCGGGACAGCAACGCGAACCACCTCAACGAAACGACAAAAGCTCCGTAATATTGGCAGCAATTCAACTCTCTGCCGGCAACGGAGCCACCACGGCCGCGGCACTAGTGGACTCGGGGTGCTCAAAAAACCTTATCCACCCCGACCTAGTCGCCAAACTCGAACTCCGCTGCTTCCCCCTCCCCACGCCGCTAGCATTCCACCAGCTGGACGGCTCCACAGCGGGGGGGAAACCAGCCACGCTACAAACCGAGCCGGTCACCCTGCAAATGGGCACTCACACCGAGCGCACGTCGTTCGTAGTCACGCCCATCGGACGGCCCATTGCAGTCCTGGGGATGCCATGGCTCGCGAAAAACAACCCGCGGATCAACTGGGCGACCCGCACCTTCACATTCGGCGACGGCGAGTATCGAGCACCAGTACCAGCTGGCAAAAGCAACCCCACGGTAGGACGAGCGGAGGCGACCACACAAGACAACGCCGCTACCACTGCAGACCTACCGGAACAATACGCCGACTTCTCCGAGGTCTTCGGAGAAGCAGAGGCAGACCAACTACCCCCCCACCGCAAGACGGATTGCCGAATCGACCTACTGCCCGACGTCCCCCTACCTAGACCAAAGATCTATTCGATGACCCCGAAGGAGATGGCAACCCTCCGGGAGTTCATCGATAAAAACCTAGACAGGGGATTTATAGAGCCAGCATGCTCACCGGTCGGAGCCCCCGTCTTATTCCGGGAGAAGAAAGACGGGACCCTACGGCTCTGTACCGACTACCGGGGCCTAAACGCGGCTTCCCTGTCCAACAAATACCCCTTACCCCTGGTGAAGGACATGCTCGCCCACCTGTCCACGGGCAAAGTCTTTTCCAAATTGGACCTGCGCGAGGCGTACTATCGCATCCGAATCAGGGAGGGGGACGAATGGAAGACGGCGTTCAACTGCCCCCTAGGCGCTTTCCAGTACAAGGTACTGCCCTTCGGACTCGCGGGGGCCCCTGGGGTGTTCATGCAGCTCATCAATGAGGTACTGCATGAACATCTGTTTAAAGGGGTCCTGGTCTACATCGACGACGTCCTTATTTACACAAAAACATACGAGGAACACGTAACCTTAGTCAGGCAAGTCCTCGACAAGCTCAGAAGGGCGCAGCTCTATGCAAAGCCCACAAAGTGCGAGTTTCACAAAGAGCGCCTAGACTATTTGGGGTATCGAATCTCCGGGGACGGCATCGAAATGGACCCCGCAAAAGTCGAAGCGGTACTAAACTGGGAGCGGCCCCGCAACAGACGGCAACTACAGAGCTTCCTGGGATTCGCGAATTTCTACAGGTCCTTCGCCCGGGGGTTCGCTGAGATAGCCCTCCCCTTAACGGACCTCCTCAAAACCAAAGGGGTGGGGGACACCAGACGCGCCAAGAACCCAGGCACAGTGCTGAATTGGACTCCCGCGTGCCAGACCGCATTCGACAAGCTGAAAGCGCTGTTCACGACGGAGCCAATCCTCGCGCACCCGGACCCAGAACGGCCGTTCGTGGTCCAAGCCGACGCCTCAGACTTCTCCCTGGGAGCCATCCTGCTACAAAAAGACTCCACGGGGCTCCTGAAACCATGCGCCTACCTGTCAAGGAAGTTCTCCGAGACAGAGAGGCGATGGCACGTCTGGGAGAAAGAAGCCTTTGCGGTGAAATCGGCACTAGAAACATGGCGTCACCTACTCGAGGGAGCCACCCAACCATTCGAGGTCTGGACGGACCACCGGAACCTCGAGGCCCTACGAACGCCTAGACGCCTTAGCCCAAAACAGGTCCGATGGGCACAATTCTTCAGCCGCTTTGATTTCCAGTTGAAGTTCATGCCGGGCAAGAAGAACTTCCTGGCCGACGCCCTCTCCCGGCTGCCCCAAGACGAAGAGCCCGCCCCAGACACCATTGGGACGGTCCTATCCGCCTCGCAACTGGGGATGGCCGTGACCACCCGAAGCGGCGCACGGAGGCAGCTCGACGCTACGGCGCAGCCGACGGCGGGACAACCGGCGACGGAAAGACGGCAACCGCAACTACCAGGGGGAATGCGCACGGACCTCGCCGCCGCCCTCAAAACCGACCCCTGGTTCCTGGCAAACCCCGACAAGGTAACGATGGCGCAAGACCTAGCATGGGGGGAAGGCAGAATCTACGTCCCGGACTCGCAACGCCAGGCGATCTTGCATAGGTCACACGACGCCAAGCAAGCGGGACACTTTGGGTTCCTCAAGACCCTACACCTAACACGGCGGCAATTCTGGTGGCCCGCGCTCAGGCGAGACGTAAAAACCTACGTGGCGTCCTGCCCAACGTGCGCTAGGGCCAAACGGGCACCAGGCAAACCCGCGGGGCTATTGCAACGGGTGGCAGAACCCTCCCGCCCATGGGAGGAAATCTCTATGGATTTTATAGTGGACCTCCCACCCAGCCAGAAGAAAACGGCCATTTGGGTGGTGAAGGACTACTTCTCAAAGCAGGCCCACTTCATCCCCTGCACGTCAGTCCCATCCTCACAACAACTAGCCAAACTCTTCCTCATCCACGTGTACAGGCTACACGGATGTCCCGCACGTGTGGTGACCGACAGGGGCACACAGTTCACCTCCAAATTCTGGCGGGCCTTCTTGAAGCTGACGGGGACCCAACAGGCCCTGTCTACGGCTTGGCATCCGCAGACGGACGGAGCCACTGAGGTTCTTAATGCCACCTTAGAGCAATTTATACGATCCTATACGAACTACCACCAGGACGACTGGGCTGAACTGCTCCCGTTCGCCGAAGTCGCATACAACAACGCCGTCCACACGAGCACGGGAAAAACCCCGTTCGAAGTAGTCTCGGGGCGCGACTTCGTCCCCATACCGGAGCTACCTCAACCCCCGGAACCCCAGGTGGACGCCAGCGACTGGGGACGGAAGATCGCGGAAGCATGGCCAGTAATCACGGCGGCGCTGAAGGAGGCACAGGCTGCTTACAAAGAGCAGGCCGACAAGCACCGGCGACAACAACCGACGTTCCAGGCGGGGGATATGGCCTATCTCTCCACCAAGTTCCTAAAGTCAACCCAACCCTCGAAAAAACTGGGGCCTAAGTACATCGGGCCGTTCCGAGTCACGCAAATAGTGAACCCGGTAGCAATACGCCTGGACCTGCCACACAACCTCCGGAGACTCCACCCGGTGTTCCATACCAGCCTCCTAAAACCGGCGACCTCCTCCCGATGGCACCCAAGCATGCCACAGCCCGCACCGCTAATGATCGACGGGCAACACCACTTCGAGATCAGGGACATCCTCGACTCCCGTAAGCAACGAGGAACTCTACACTATCTGGTCAGGTGGAAACATTTCCCCCACCCGGAATGGGTGGCGGCGCACAACGTTAACGCGCCTGACCTGACCAGAGCATTTCACCGGGCATACCCCGACAAACCGCAATCAAGGTCAGCAAAACCAACCCCCCCCCCCGCAGGCCTCCCCCCGCCTCCCGTGCCCCAAGGGAAAGGGCCCCCCCCAAGCCCGCGACTTGGGTGGACCTTCCCCCCCCCGGGACTCACTCCCCCCGCCCCGGGCCCACGGGGTGGTGACAAACGATCGCCAGCACCCTCCCCCCGCCCCCTGGCCGCGGGGGAGTGGCAAGCAAGTCAACAGGGCAACCTGGGGGCAACGCCCAGGAGACACAACAAAGGCGACGCACTCCAAATAAGCAAAAAAGGGCCCTACCTGGAGCTGAGCAGCACCCGACCAGCCACGCCTCTCGCCTCGCCGAACTGAACCAAACAAACAGGGTGTGGTTGGAGCATGCGCACGCCAGGTCAGAACCCGAGCATGCGCACCATGGACACACCCTGGGAAGGCACGTGGTAGAGGGAAGAGCAAAGGGAGGGGCGACAACTACTCCGGCGGGAACTTTTGAAAAAAAAAAAAAAAAAAAAAAAAAAAAAAAAAATGTGGCGTTTTGACAGCTCTAAGGGGAAAACCCAGAAACCCGGGGGAGAACACTATTCGGAAAGGGGGCAGTATGTCATGAGTGCCGTTGAGCTAAAGTCATCAGCGCAATGGCACTCATGACAATGACAAGGAAATAGGTGAAGGGGGACAAGTTAAGTAGCCATCAACCCACAACGACTAACGGCTAATAGACAATAGATAAACGGATCACGGAGCCACCCAAGCCATCAGCGGCAATTGCAACGGGGATCGCCCAGCTGAAAGCAATCAGCAGAAGATTGAAAACCGGAGGATGGGCGATCCTGGAAACCCTCAACCAATGGCAGGGCAACACATGGGACAAAGGGGGGTGACGTGATCGAGAGCGAGGGGGCGCTGACCGGCGCGGGGTATTTAAACCCCGCACCGGCGCGCTCCTGTCACTCTCAGCTTTTTTCTAACAACGTTGTACCTATCCTGAAATAAACCAGAGCCTGCTTTGCAACCCAGTGTCTGAACGTTATTCAGAGGTAGGCAGCGCATGACACCGAGTGTATATTGAACTTCAATATGCATTTTTACTGCATTCAGGGAAATGCACCCTGATTTTAGACAACTCTTTTTACTTCCTTAGGAGTAAATTTGACAGCTTGGTGGAACTTATTCCCATCTAAATATTTGCTGATTGTCTGCTGAGGGACGATATCCAAAGGCTTCTTTTTACAAATGAAATTGCCAGAATAAACGGTGAAACCTTTCGGATTTAACCAATGGGGGCAGTTGGGAATTGCTAAATTTTTTGTTAAAACTGCATTTGTATCATTTTTTAAACTCCCCCATATCAGTAACACATGGTTTAGGAACTTGAGCTTACTCCCTGGAAGGTGCATGAATTAATTTTTCTTTTGTTCATCTCATTCTCATCACCACACTCTCTGATAAATTGTAAATACAACCAGCCTCCGCTCCTTCAGTTCGGATAGGTCCTACACCTTGAACAGAAGTTCTTACACTCGGGACAGCGTGATGATTGAAGAACTTCTGGTGCCACCAAAGGACACGGTGAGCTTATTCCCTGAGACTCTGGCTGGGGGTTATTTAAATACACCCTAAGCGGATCATGATGCTCCGCCTGACCTGAACTGCCTTTCCGCAGTTGGGTGTCCTTCAGCTTGATTGGACTTGAGTGCCCATCCCTTCCAGCCAGCACACCCTGGGCATGCTTCCTGGGAGTTGTAGTTGAGCAGATGTGGAGGGCAGAAGATGGAGAAAGCCTGTATTTGTTTATTAATTTATGTATTACAGTAATTTATACGCTGCTTCATAAAGGGCCATTTAAAGAGCACAGAGAATGTTTCTTGTTTCCTGGATGACTTACTGGTTTCTTGTTGTCGATCTCTTTGAAGCCCCCAACGTTTCCTCGAGAAGTGGACTCCGATTCCCTCCGGCACTACAGCTGGGCTGCAGAGACCTTGGATAGCGTTAATCTTGTTTCCAGCCCCATTCACTCCGGGTGAGTCGTGCGGACAATTCCCTTTCTTCATCCTGGGTGCAACTAGGCAGTGGCTTGGGGGAGAGGGAATAACCTGTTCACAGTGCCCTTCCTTGACTTGTGCTTCCTCCGTGCCAGCAGTGGAATTTGTATGTGTTGTCACTGAGTGTCTATGCGGCCATTGTGTTGATACCAACACTCAGAGGCGCTCACAGCAATCAAGAGGCACAGAACAGGAAACCTAGCAGTGAAGTTGATGCCCCTGATAGTAAAACAATTAAACCAGTATCTTCAAAATATTAGTCTGACTTGAGCTTGGGCACCACTTCAGCAGCCAAAAGCAAGAAAGAGCCACAAGAAGATACGTTATTAGATGGCTCTTCCACTAAACATTTAAAGCCATCAGTGGTCCTGTTCCATAGTAAGAGAGTTGCAGCTTTTCAGAAGCTCCTGATTCATACCAGTGCCAAATCTCTTTGGTTTGATTCCTTGCTCTAAGAACAGCTGTTGGGATTTGAGGGCAAGACACTTTTCATTCTAGCCCATGATGCTGTTGTAAATAAATTTAAACCCATGACTCAACTGGGTGTATTTGGAGAAACTGAAATAGGCTGAGTTTCTTCATCTTGGATAGGTGGAAGAACCTTTTCATTTCCTATATATAGATGCAAATTCTGATTCCATTCCTCTAACTAATTAGACGTCTGGAAACCGCTCTATATGCTAGGAGAAATGTGTTTGATCTGCTTATGGCTGTGACTGGTTTTGCTTTCTAATCTAACCCTGTGCTTCGTGAGCCCCAACCGATAGGTTCAGAGCACACCAGCAGCTACAGCTGCCAAGAGGCCTCGAAAACAACCTCCATGTTCATCTGCTGATTGTTTTCCCCCTGAATAACTGTGCAAAAGTCCTTAGGCCACTGTTCTGATTTAAGAGTAAATTATGGAACACAGATATTCTGTAAAATTTACACCTAATCTAAGGCTTTATTTTTCATACATGCACCAGTTGCAAAGAAATTAGTGTCGGTAATTAGTTAGGCTAGGCGCATTCAGAGAAATGGGTATGTGTGAACAAAACCGCTCAAGTTCCCTGATTTTCACTCCAGTTTAAGCAAATTAATTTGATTTGAATGCCCAGTAAGTTGTAAGATTCATTATGCCTGCCAAAAAAAAAGGAAATGTGTTTTTTTCAAATGTCAGTAATTGCCCTCTCAAAGTTTTTAAAGACTATTTTTAAATGTTTAAACATGCTATAATTACAAGGTATCTTCCATTTCCTCTTTCCTGCAAAAGCATATCTATAATTAGGGCTACTAGCAAGATAATTTTCCTGCCACCAAATCAAAATAGGAATGGTGTTTTTAAAAAGATGCATAGCCTAATTCTTCATGAACTTTCCTAATCTTTATTAGCTGTGTTCACTGTTTTATCCGAAAGGGTCAGCTTTATTTGAATTCATTCCAGGAGTATGGAATAAACTTCCAGGTCCCCCAAAAGTCAACATCATCAGTGGCCCTATTAATATGGTGACAGTCATCTTCATAGCTGATGCGTCCTGTATGCATGAAAGACGGAGTGGGCAGTTGCGTTTGAAAAGGTGCATCCTCTCTTACATGGCTCAGAGCAAGAATACTTTGCCTCCTGTCCCATAAAAGTCAACTAGGAAACATTCCTGCAGGGTAGAAAGTACATTTTTACCTCTGCAGTGTTTAGCAACATTTATTGGCCTTGGATTCCCCCAAAAGATGAAACAGTGGTGAATTATGCGAGATGGCGAAAAGGTGGCCACAAGCAAATATACCCCCTTCCCAATAACTCCCAACTGAATGATTAACCAACCAGTCTGTAGAAGTTTGCTGCAACACCAGCTGTTAAACTCTGCACATCAGACCCAAGGGACCTGCTATGGAAATAGTCCTTGGACATACCAAATGGGGACTCTGAAGAGCATTCATCAAAGGGGGCTTTGGGGGGCCTCCCATGGCTCTCGGGCCCCAGGTTGCTGGCCGTCAAGAAAGCCCTTGCCGTCCATCTCAAGCATGTTAGTTAAAGAGTTCAGTGTAGCTACTGTATCCGAGATACCCTGGTTTCACACCACTGATAAAAGGCAAGCATTAGTGGACACGCACTGTTAAACTTTTACCATATTTTCTCTAGAACCTGGAGAAACATGCATGGCTCCTAGTAGAGGTCATCCAGGCATTCAGAATGTCAACATTTGAGGGCTTGGGCCTGCTTGTTCCTTTTCCTGCCTCTGCCATTGTGGTGTTTAGGCAAAACAATTGCTATAGTCCTTCAGTGTTCTCAGTCGTCTGCAGCCCATTATTTTTTAGGTTAATTGGATGTTTGTTGGATTTTTCCACAAATGTCATTTAAGGCTAACCATGATTTAGCATTCAGATGGAACCCTAACCTGTGACTAATTGAAATTGGAAGCAAATGCTTCTAGTCTCTTCACTGAGTCCAAGACAGAGGAGCAGAGACAATTGGCGCTAATTGATGCAAGGGGTAGTATCTCAGGGCCTTGTTGCAAATGCAATTTATCTTGAAAGTTTGCACTGTATTTTCTCCTAGATATATGCAAGCCCAACAAACCATAAATCACGGTTTTCAACCAGTAGTGGCTGGGATCAAACAACAGCCTAAGCCAAGATCAAACAACAGCCTAAACCAAAATCAAACTGAACATACAACGTCTAAGGACAGTCTTTGAACCCAGGAAACATGCAGAGGCATTCAGTGTTGGGTTGTTTCAGACAGCTTGCATTCTCAAACATTTAAAATACTGTACTTGCTTGCACAAATCAACTGAACATCATTTGCCAACAGTGTTATAACTTTTAACATAATCCAGGTTCCAAGAATGCATGGGCGGTGCAAAATAGTACTTAATTTTTTCCTGTAGTATACAAGAGCTAAGGATCCTCATTGCCCTACTATTTTTAGCAAAGGTTTTAATTTCAGTAAAATGCATATTGCTATCACATAGCGTGTTTCTTTTTTAAAAAGGAAAATAACCCCCATCTCCCTCCACCACCCTATGACCAAACTGAAATGCTTTGCTTTTGTTATTCTGCCTTTGTTTATGATCAACACTTTTGTTGCTTGCTTCTAATAATCTCATATTAATTTTTCCCCAATTTGCTTTCTAAATTATTTTGCAGCTATTCCTCTCCACTCCCACAGTATGATTCAAGGTGATGACGCTGTCTGTGACTTCTCATTTTGCTTCTATATATGTTTATTTTTTTTCCTCCCCAGTTGCAATGTGTGTAAATGTTTTAGTGCATCTCCAGTCTTTCCACCTTCTACTGTAGATTTTCCACTTTTGTCTTCTTGTTGCGTTTAGTATTGTGCTTTAGAAATTGTCCTGTAACTCATATCATTAGTCTGATAATGATTTAGATGGTCACTAACTATTACTGTGATTTATACAAACTGTGCATGAAGAAAAACAATGTCTGATATATTTGAGGGCTGATAGACAAGTTACTTGACAAAGGGGCAGTGGGCATTTTGATAAGAAAAGCTAGAGGAATTGCCAAAGTCTCATATCCCTGCTCAATATGGTTGAATTTGCCAGTGAGGATCTATGGAAGAATTTTCATGAGAAAGAAGCCATTCCTAAAACGGTCAACAACCAAACTGTGGCTCACTTCTGTGGTCCTTCTAGCCAGAGGACCATAGTCTCACTTTCAAGGTACCTGCCAAGCTTGACAAATCAAGCCATGATCAGCTCTTAACCATGCCCATGTTCACTTTGAGGATTAATGGCGCTGTTTAAGCAAATGGTCAGGCAGAAAGATTACCTCCAGAAATGCTTAGGAAACTTACTAAAAAAATCCTTCAGGCCTTGCAAACTTTTGAGTTTTGTGGATTAGACTAAACAAAGCAAAAGGGAGCCATTTAAGAATATGCACAGATGATGAGCTGAGTTCTTAGGACAGATCAGTGTTTGGGAAGGAAGTCAAATCTATTCCAGACACCATCCTGCTGCACTGCATGTCCAGCGGATGACTCCCCAAGAGTGAAAGAGGGAGACCAGGTTTTAGCCTCAAGGCAAAAATACATGGGCAACAAATTGGTGATTTATTCCGGGGGAGAGCACAGGCAGCGAATTTTTAGGCAATTCCTTTTTTTCCTGCATGATTCTATCTATATTAAATCAATGTTGGTCCATTTTTTTTTAATCCAGAGTTTGAAGGAGGCATCTTGTTATCTACAATCACGTTGACTTCAACCTCCAGAATTCCCCAGCCAGCCTTGCTGGCTGGGGAATTCTGAGAATTGAAGTCCACACATCTTAAAGTTGCCAAGGTTGAGAAACACTGGTCTCACATGATGCTGGAGAAATTCATTTAAATGTTGACAAAGGGTGGGGGATCCCCACATTTCTTTGACTAGCACGTCAAAGAAAAAGCATCAGTCTGACTCCCCTGGTGTGTTAGCTTACTGTCTTCAAGAAGTTGTACATTAGATTATTGAAATGCACCCCCACACAAGGGTGCATTCAGGATCCTGCATCATGGGGCAAACTTATCCATAGGGCTCCGAGGGTCATTTAAGGTCTCATCCCATTCACAGTTTGGTATGTGGATTTCTTTAGATGTCCCTCTCTTCAAAATAATCTAAATTCATCTCTGGACAGGCAAAGTATAGAGAATTTCCTCTGTTTTTTTAATATTTTCCTGCCAACTGCTGGTGATCAGCTTGGGATTCAGCCAGTTTCTTGAACTGATGTGGATCTTGTTGGAACATGTCTGCTGAGGTTCATCATTTGCCATTAGATGAACAAGCCTCGTTTCCCCCACCACACACACACACACACACAACCACCCCCATTCCTCCAGCCTAGCTACAAGGAGGATGCCAGAAACTGCCTATTTAACTAATGTCAGCTTAGCTTTCTTCCAGCCAAATAAGCTGTGGCTAGTCCTAATTATCATTTGGGGGATGTGCTGGAGATACAAGGAAAGTGAGTGGGACCAGGACTTCATGTTCCTTTTCCTAGGCTTTGGGAAGTACATTTTTTCCCCTATTTCCTGCCCTGCTATGATTGGAAAAACATCAGGGCTGCACAAAGTGATTCAGGAGATCCATCCCTGGTGCCTCAGTTTCCTTAAAAGTAAAGACTTCTTTGAGTCAAGCTTGACTCCTGGTGGCTTCCTGGACATGTCCATGATGCTTTCTGAGCAACAGTATGGGAGTAGTTTGCCATTGCCTTCAAAGGAGCTCTCTTGACTTGTTTCAACAAATTGTAATTAATCCTAACATGGTCTGTGGGTTAGATGGACCTCACTGTAAACAAGCTTCTGGCTTTACTCCATTCCCCTGTTTGGAAGGATTGAAGGGAACACACAAGGCTGAAGCTTGTTCATGGAGCACATGTCTCCCATCAGCCCTTCGCCTGTAAGGTGCACTTTCAGAAAAACTCATTTTCAACTGCATTGCACTTTCCTGTCTGGCTAAGTGTTCCAGCAGCCTTGCCTGGTTGCAGGGTTGGACTTGGGTAATACCTGGCAGAAAGGCCACCAGGAAGTCCCAAATTCCAGGCTAGCCTGGGAAGGTGAAAGCCAGTCTTGAAGAAGGCAAACCCCTTTCCTAAGTGCCGTTTATCACTGAGGAAACCCACGTGGATGTCCATGAAGCCACCAGGAACTGGGCTTGGCTTTACTTTTGCCCTCTGAGCCAGGCAGAATTGGAAGAATTTTTTAAAAAGAGAACTAGAACATCCTCCAGTGGATCAAATTCATGAGGAGACCAGGTTTGCCCACCAGGAAGACCACAGAATTAGGAGGAACTGCAATAGAAACACAAAGGTTCAGGATGAAGCATGGAGGGCCGAGAGATTTTAAGGCAAAAAGAAAGGAGACAGTTTTTTTGCCCAAAGCCTATTATTTTTTAGGGGAAAAAGTGTTGTCATGTGTGCACTTGCCCTGATTGTTTCTGAAGAAATAGAGTGTAAAGAATTGTTAAATAATTAACTGATCATGCTGATAGTGCATGAATAAAACACTAACATTTCCACTGTAGGAGACACCGGTGCAATGGTTAACCATGGTGCCATGCGATCATGGGATTAAAATAGGAAAAAAGGCTTTCTCTTAAAAATAACATCTCGTGAAAAGAATGACGTGTCCCCTGTGCTGAGGCAGCAGATGCCAAACGGCAGCGCAGGCCTCTGCGTTTCCATCCCAGTTAAGCCGCGTCGGTCTTGGCTGCTGACGGGAGCAGAGTAGGCTCAGTGGAGTCTCCCTTGAGTAGAGCTGCACCAAATGGGGCCTGTAAGTGCTGGGCCATGCTCAGAAGGCTTTTCCTTCTCAATGCATTTGGTTGGTGTTATAGATCTTTTGCTCCTCAGCCTTCAAATGCCCTGCCAATGTCTCCTGACGCTGCCTGTTCCTCTTCCAGTTTCCTGGTTAGCTTTATGGTGGATGCCCGGGGGGGCTCCATGCGTGGCAGCCGCCACCACGGCATGAGGATCATAATTCCGCCACGCAAGTGCACAGCTCCCACCCGCATCACTTGCCGCTTGGTGAAGAGAGCCAAGCTGGCCAGCCCTCCACCGATGGTTGAAGGAGAAGGATTGGCCAGCAGGCTGATTGAGATGGGGCCTTCGGGGGCCCAGTTCCTGGGGTAAGTTGTTTGCCCAGATTGATTATCTGCGTGGCTTTTCACCCTTAATCTGTCGGATATTCGTCTTTCCTGTTGTAATCACCATCTGAGTGTTTGTTGACTTGTTTGTGACATGTGTTGCTTCACCTGAGGCCAAGCTCCCCATGGAGTCCAGAGGGACCTCCTGCAGAAGAGGTGGGGTGGGGCTGAGGGCAGAAGGGAGCCCAGTCGGCAGAGATCTGCCTCTCTCACCGGGGTCAGATTGGCTTCTTGGAAGTGCTACCCAATCCAGTGCAGAGCAGTCCATGCCAGTAAACCCCCTTTCGCTTCAAAGATCTACTCCGTTCCACCTTTCCCTCTTCCTTAGCAGTTGCCTGCCAAGAGTAAGAGAAGAATTAACCTGTACTTGAGTATATTGTAGCTGTCAACCTATGCGAAAATGCCAACAGCAAACATTTTTCAAGGGTAGAGAGAAACAAGCCCATAGGATGTGGGGAGGGATCCATTCATCTCTCTCTCTCTCTATATATATATATTTAGAAATGATAAATTTTGTTCATTACCATATGTGGTCCTTGGTAGGAAGGTCCTGTCCTGATGACCTCTTGCTCCTAATTTCCCCTCTTGTTTTTCTTCCTGCTGCATGGATGCTATCCAGTAAACTGCACCTTCCCACCAAGCCTCCCCCTTTAAATGAGGGCGAGAGCATGGTTAGCCGAATCCTGCAGCTTGGGCCTCAAGGAACAAAATTTATTGGGTAGGCTGTTTCTAAGCAAAGATATCAAATGTCTGCAGTTCTTTTCTTATTTTTGGTTTTGACTTGCTTTTCTCTGGTTTTGTGTTTGGATCATCCCCATTTCTTTTACGTTCCCGACAACAATTACAGCAAAAGCTTCCGGTTGATTTAAATATCACAGAGAGTAAAACCATGGTGGCTTGATTATCTTCTAGCACTGCTCCTATAAAACCGATCTTGTGCTTCAAGGCATGTGGAATTCACTGCAAGCATTTCTGCTTTCATAAGTTCTGTGCTTTTTCTTAATTTTTTAAAATGTTTTTTTTTTTACTGTCTCAGCTACATTAACCACACGTTTAAAAAAAGAAGGATCCACCCAAAACACCTGGCAGTGGTAGTCTCTTTATTTTAATCCTGCTGGCAGAGGAATTATTGACAAGGTTTTGAAGTCAGTTTGTGGAGGAAGGACATGGCCAAAACTGGGTCATTTTCAGCAAGTACATATTTATAATACAAGGGTGGCCCAATTCAAGCACAAGACAGTGGGGTCCAACCATCATAACTGTGTAGTGGTTAGCAGAATGAAAACACGGATCAGGGCAGAGGGAATCCCTGCAAGGTCCTCTTGCCCCTCTTCACTGGATGTGACCACACCCAACATTTCATCAGGCATCCTCCATTCACGTCTGATAATGACCTGGGTGGGCTGTAAACTTTCCAAAAGAGCTGCTCTGCAAATGTACTTAGTTACAGCTCCCATAATCCACACCTGTTTGCCCTGCTGCCTGAGCGTGGAGAGACTGGTGTCCCAGCGACATTGGAGGGGGCCAAACTGGAGAGGGCTGGGCATAAATGTTCCCCGTGAACCCACTAATGTGCAGCTTCCATTGCTGTAGAACAGCCTTTTCCAGTCTGCTGGCAGATGGATGTTGATGTTAAGACAGCTGGAAAGTACATTGTTGGAGAAGAGAGCTCTAGAAAGTTCCTGAGGTCTGGAGATCTACTCCCCTAGCCATCTGCTGCTGGAGGGCATCAGAATTCAAGCATTTCTGAGAGGTCGCATTCATGCTCACATTTGGTTGAACCTGAATGCAGCTCTCATACTATTCGGGACCCCGATAAAACAGAACCTCACGGGTAACTCCAACAGCTGAAATGTGTTGAAGTTGTTCTAAATTCTGCATTTCTGTGTTGCTCTGGTTTTACCTAAATTCTCAGAAGTCAACTGATGCATGCTTAGATGTTGGACCATTGGGAGCCGAGGATTCACTCCTACAAATGTCATTAAAGAGCAGGATAGATATCTAACAAATAAATAAACAGAGAACTTCTCATATATATGGGCAGTCCTTGTTTAGGGATTGCCTTGTTTGGCAACCATTCACAGTTACAATGGTGATGGAAAAGTAACTTTATGGCCAATCCTCACATTTACAACCATCGCAGGTCTGTAAAGCGAAGGAAAGCTGAAGGAAGACCATGAGCTCAGTTGCAGCTTCACTTAACAACCAAGTTGCTGGTCCCAATTGTGGTTGCTAAATGAGGACTACCTGTAGTTCAGTGCCAGAATTAACACAGTCACACTCTTTACTTATGTGTTTCTTGGCTAGAACTAAAAGTAGGTGAGTGTCTCTCTCATGCAGTTAAGAGTTTTTTAAAAAAGTAAATAGCAACCTCACGGCAGAGTGGTGCCATAGTGAGGAAGGATTTTAATCCATTTTCCTCAATGTAATCCCAACCTGCATGTGACCTCCGTAAAATGGCTCTTTATGTAAGGAGAAAAACTCCCGTCAGTGCTGGTGAGAGCTGTCCTCTAAATTCAGAGAGCAACTCTGGAGGAGGGAGGAAGTGGATATGGATCTTGCTGGGCCCGCAGGATGAAATCCTTGCAATGCCTCCTCTTGTGGTCCCCAACTGGATCATCCTCTCAACAGCCCTCTCTGTTTTTTCCTTTGCTTGCTTACTTTTTAAGATACGCAGCTGCAGTTGCATGATTATAGGCATGCCCAGTCTTTTTGTCCTTGGACAACTATACAGTAGATAGATGTCACCTGAATTTGAAGATTGCGACTCAGCAGGTAACCAAGACTGACTTTACCAGGGCTCACCAGCTAAGCTGGGTTGGGCCTGGTTAGGACTTGGATGGGACACCTCTGGGGAACACCAAGGTTGTAGGCTAGCCTGGGAAGGCCAAAAGAAAGCAACCAACAAACAACTTCCTGGAAGAAGGCAATAATAAACGGCTGCTTCCTTATGGCCAAGAAAATTACACAGACATGTCTGTGAATCTCAAGAGTCAAGCTGGACTTGAAAGAGGGTTTAGCGGAAATGGTCCATCTGAACATGAGACACGTGAAAGGGGTTGCCTCCCAGATCCCCCACAAGAGCTCCAGTAGGCAGAGGGGTGACTTTCCTAGTGTGCCTCTGCTCTAGCCATTGAAGAAGGAGCCTCCCCAACCTGGCGGCCTATCATCAGTCGGGCTGCACCTTCTTCCACCCCTGCCGTTAGGTCTGTCGACCTCCTTGCCAAGACCCCTCAGGGCTGTACGCCCAAACTCTCTGGAAAGGGCCCAGCTGGCCTGGCGGGGTTCACATGGAACCCTAACCTAAGGAAATGGGCTGGGCTTGGAACAATGTACAAGGCTACAAATCCCTGTCCCCCTCCCCTACCCCATTAAAATGTATATGTATATGCTTTTTTTCGTGTATATATTTAAGTTGCCTGGGGAAACTTGCTGTGTGTGTGAATGCAGCCGGAAAATCCTTGAAAGGTTGAGGAGTGTCAGGTTGGCTGCTCCTGTCAGCAAAGGAGGTCTTGTTCAATAAATTCAATCTTTCCCCCTCTCCAGTCTATATCATCCATATGTATGTATGTATGTATGAATGTATGTAAATAAATAATTTATACCTTTATGTGTGTGTATGTAATTTACACACATTTATATTTAGAACCCACACATGCACGTTACACATCTACTGTAATCTGAAAAGTATTATATTCATGTTTAGAATCTTTGAATGCCTTAAACATATCGACAGCTGGTATTTCACCACTGTGAAACTTAATCTGTCCTGCTGTTCCAAGCCCTGGCGTTCCGTCCCTGTTCTACCTTCCCTGTGAGTTTTGTTTCTATTCGTGGACATAACTGTGTGGGCTTTATCCGGAGAGACAGCCTCTGCCAGGTTCGCCAACAAAGATTGCATTCAGAAGGAATTGTTGGTGTGTTTCGATATGTTGTACGTGGGGAGCACGCAGCTAAAGTTAGACTAGCAGACGGAGCAGCCCTTGGAGAAGTTGCTGTTTTTCCAACCACGGCATTTAGAATAACAATCCGTGTTTGGGAAAAAAATAAGGAAAGGCACAGTTTAACTCGAATTAAGAAGCTCTCCATCTCGTGGCATTAAGCGGGTACATAATGAAATCAGTGGTGTAAAAGTGGATGCATTAATTGGAGGATGCCCTGTCACTTCAAAAAATTCTGTTGCTACTAACGCCAGAGCTGGAAATGCAGGAGAAAACCTGTATCCCACTCAGTGCCTTTTCGCAGCATGGTCAGATACTCTGGGAGCGTAAAATACAATCAGTTATCCTTGTTTCCCATCGATCAAGCTCCGTGCAGTTTCTGTGGGAAATCACCAAAATGTATTAAAGGCGCGTAATCCATAAATGCTCATGTTTCTGTGATGAGGTTTTTCATATAGAAAATCAAGAGGGTGCCTCTGCTTAGCTTCCTTGCTGGTATTTGCAATCCTGGGTGGAAAGCTCCGAGTTACGCTGCCTGAGAGTGACCGTAGTTAACTCGGGGCATGCAGGCTGCTGCCCAGGATGGCTGTTTTGTGTGGTCAGTGACTCAGCAAATCACCTGCCTCTTGGTATTTGGAAAAAAGACGGGGGGGTGGCTTCTGTGTGGCTGATCCGCTGGAATAACTTCGGCATGGTAGGTTACAGCCATGGAGACAGGGTGTCCTCGGTGCACGGTCAAAAAAGAGAAGATGGCAGACATGATGTTGCGACAGATATAAAAAAGAGTTGGAGCTTTAGTCACACCATTGTGGCCCCCATCTTGACTTTTTCGACCATACCCTGCAGACCCCCCCCCATGACAGAGCTGTTCTGCCACAGCCTACAGCAGAGTTACTAATCCATCTGCTGCAAGAGGGTAAGAATCTGATCACAGAAGGGGCGGCAGCACCTGACCAAGCAGCTAGGCTGGTTCCACCCCAAAATCTAATTTAATTACTACTTGAGTGAGAGGCCACCAGGTAGAGTGGTGGACAGCAGATCTGGAGGTTGAAAACCATCCTCAGAGAAGAAGCTTGCACATCTCCACGTGGTCACCAGAACCCCGGCCTGGCCTGGGTACAAAGAGTGGCGACCAGGCCCCAATAGCCCACTCCAGGACGTGGTTATTTTGGAACGAGGCTCAGGGAACTCAGCGGGACCTGCACCCCGTTGTGCTGCAGACTCTCGTCTGCGTTTCAGTTGCAGCCATCCCTTTGTCTGATCCCATCTCAAGTGTTTTGCTGAGGAAGCTCTGCTCTTCACCCGAGAAAGAATAGAAGTAGCCTGTCTGCACCATGTCTCCTCTTTGGGGGGCTGCTTTGCAGGGGGTGCTTTTTTCCCTCTGCCAAGCAGAAAACCCACGTGCTGGGATGCTGCAGCCCAAACCAGCTTCTTGAGACTGACACAGCCTCTCCCCATTCCCTTCTGCAGTGTTCTTGGGCTAGGCAGAAAAGAGAGCTTGAAATGCTCACAATTAGACAGGCTGCTTTCATCAGGAAACGGAGCTTTATTGTTTTGTGCCTGTGTCATCCCTCTTTGCAGGGAATTTGGAGGCACAATATGAAAAGCCTTTCTCTCTCTCTTTCTCTCTCTCACACACACACACACTCACAGACCCTGAGTAAGTTTTGCATTTTGGGTAAGTGCAGGATTGGCTCTCTCTCTGTTTGCATACTCATGGACATCCATCTGTCTAGCTCTCTGTCTATGCCAGGGTTTCTCAACCTCAGCCTAATTAAGACGTGTGGACTTCAACTCCCAGAATACCCCAGCCAGCATATTCTGGGAGCTGAAGTCCGCCCTTCTTAAAATGGCTAAGGTGGAGAAACCCTGGTCTTTACCCATCTAAGCAAAATTGAAACCTGCGGGAGTTATTAAGCAAAGTCGCAGCCCTGCGGCTGTCACGATATCCAGGCCCAGGGTGGGGAGACAGCTGGGGAAGTCTCAAAAGGAAGCCAGGCAGGTGCTGAATAAGATTCTCACTTACTTGGGTCCTGTGCACCCTCTTTTTCTTTCCACGCCTACCCAAAGCAGAAGAAATTATGAATGCAGAAAAAAACCAAATCTCCACGTCAACATACATTGCATGATGTAGAGCAGCTACGGCACAGAAACCAGCTTTCCTCAAAACTTGCGTTGTCACAGCAGAACGTTCTTGCCAAATCCACCTATCTTGACTATGACCTCTTTCTGCCTAAGCAACTTCCAAAACCCTCTTTCCTCATTTGCTTATGTGTAGTTTTGTAACTCCTTGTTTCTGTGTAAATCAGCGTCTGCCAGCACTCCTGCGTCTGCTTTTCCCGAAGGGTGGCGCTGGAGTGAATCAAATGGTCCCTTGCAGGTCAAGCTGGGAAGATTCTGTGCCTTTGCCAGTTGTCAGTTGCTTGCAACTGCCTGACAGACTGAGCCCTTTCCTGACCCTCGGGAAAACACCTGCAGGGGCATCTGTCCAGCCACTCTAGCCATCCGTTGTTTTTCTTTGGTGCAGTCCGGTCGTGGTGGAAATCCCCCACTTTGGATCGATGCGGGGAAAGGAGAGAGAGCTGATCGTGCTAAGGAGTGAAAACGGGGAAACTTGGAAGGAGCATCAGTACGACAGCAAGCCTGAGAATCTCACTGAGCTACTGAGCAGCATGAACGAAGGTAACCACGTGCGCCTTGCAAATATCCACAGCATGATGCAGAAGTGAAGAATGTGTACTCCCGATCAGGAAGCACTGATGAAAGTGCAGAAAAGAAGAGGCAGAATTCTCTTCTGGCAGGAAATAAATGATGCCCATTTAACCATCACAATATATGCTTACAGATTTCCCCATTGTTTTATTACCATTTTTGACATTTTTGTTAACTCGACGTTGATGTTTTATCTGTTTAGTGAACACTGTCCTGTTGCAGATAGAACAAAAATATCGAACAGTTTCTCTAACATTTCCATTTTTATTGCTGCCTCCCCGGCTCACTGCTGGTCTTCTGAATTACGGTTCGGTTACTGTTAACATGGTTTTCTGATACAAACCATGGGTCTGGACCATTTTTGCCAGGGAAGCAACTCTTGAAATGTTGGGTGGGAACATTCCCTCTGGAGTTGCATGGCCTCGCAGAACCTGCCTCTGCATTAGCTTGCTGTCCTTCTCATGTTCTTCCGGGAATGATGCATGGACTGGTAGGCAAGTCCTCTCTGTAGGAAGGGCTTCTTCCAATGAAGAGATGCCGAAACAAGCATTATAGCATGCTCTCAGACACACTGAGCAAGTCTCTGTGATTCTGTGAACTAGAAGAGCTGCCTGTTATCTTTGCTGTCTGCTAAATGATACCACCCATTCCTTACCTTTTTTGATGCTAAAACTGACATGGTGTTGCTGAGGGCATGTCCACCTACTGGCCAAGACAGGTATTAGAAGGGACCGAGGCACCCAAGGAGATTCAGAATGTGACTCTCTTGATCTGGCAGATATTGCAGGAGGAGAGCCAAAAATCAGAGTCTGGTAGCATTTTTTTAGACTGCAAATTTTATTAAAAGGCTTTATTAAGAGCCTTTTATTAAAGGCTTCTTTTTAATCAGAAATGATTAGTCTGAAAAGGTGCCACCAGACTTGTCCTGATGTCTTGCTCCAGCAGGTCTGCTGGCTGGTGGTCTCTGCCCGGGCCCAACACAAGCACTGGTTATGGCCTTGCAAGTCTTTTGAAGTCCTTTGAGGGGGGCCCTTCTATTAGTCTGGGAAAATGCAGATTAATTTTTTAATTTTGGTTTTTTACTGGTGTGTTTTTATTGAGGATTCTGGATATATATTTTTTATGTTTTAACTGTAAGCTTGCTAATTTATTTGGGGAGAAAAGTACAGTGTAAATTAAATAGGTAAATGTGGGTTCCAGAGTTGTACAATTCTTGTCTGGCTCGACGTTCAAACAAACAAACTCTGAGAAAAGGCTTAACGCTAAGCTTCAAAATAGGGTAGAAAAAGTGCTTTCAAAATTAAAAATCTGTATGCTTCGAAGTAAATTCAGAAAGGTTTGAGCATGAGGCAGGCAGAGTGAAGGTATTCCCTGCAGGGCCCAGTGGCAATTTCTAAGGGGTGATGTGGAGGTGAGTCTGGAGTCCTTTTCCTTCCCTAGAGCTGGACAGCGTAGAAGAACTGGAGAAGAAACGCATCTGCAGAATTGTCACCAAGGATTTCCCTCAGTACTTCGCAGTGGTTTCGCGGATTAAGCAAGAAAGCAACCAGATTGGTCCAGAAGGAGGCATCTTAAGCAGCACAACTCTGCCTCGGGTCCAGGCTGCCTTCCCCGAAGGAGCGTTGACCAAAAGAATACGAGTGGGCCTCCAGGTAAGGAGCTGCTTGTCTTGAGAAGCCCCCCAAGGAAGAGGAAGCGCAGACCAGAGGCTGGCTGGCTCCATCATGGCCCAGCAAGCAGACAGAGCTGCATGCTCCACCTCTGCACTTCCTTATGGAAGGTCACCTGTTGCGGACAGTTGGATCCTGGTAAGCAGACAAGGCAGGGCTTCTCTCCTGACTTCCCATGGAGAGAGGATTCAGCCAGTCTTCAAAAATCCCTCTTGGGTACAGCTTCCTAAAAGTCCAAGGGGTTTTCTCCCTCCCGTTTCACTGACCTGTGGAGTCTTCTTACCCAGCATCTCAACTCCATTCAGGACAAAATGAAACATTATGTTTTGTTGTATCAACACTTGCATAGGAGATTTATTGTTGTTCTATCACCATGAGGAGATGTATTTAGATCCCCCATTTCAGAGAAACTGTTTTAGGGCTGAAACTAATAGAGGACCAGTAAGTAAATACAGGGGGGCCAGGTGTTGGTTCTGCATTCATTTGACTGGTTTCTGTCATGAACATTTATCCTCAAACCTGAATTCATGCAGGCTGCACATTACCTCCTGTATGTGCACTGTAGAAAGGCTACAAAACGTGATGTTTCTGGGGCTCTGAAGTGGCGGGTCATGGGAATGGGAAAGCTAATGCTGTATTCTGTGCTGCGGCCAGGAACGGGTGTATTCTGCTTGACTGTATGCCCAGTACGGGTTTTCTCAGGACGTTAAGAATTGTGTGTTTCTCACACTTGGGGGATGACTTTAAAACTTAGGTTATAATCCTGGAAGGATAGACTCTGAGAGGATTGTAAGTAGGTGTTTAAGATTCAGGACTTTTGAGCAACTTGGTCAAATTAGGAGAAGTTGTTTGTTTAAGACACTTGGACAGGTGACAGCAGGCAGCTGACCTTGGCTGGTCTCAGAGGGTAAGTCGGGAGGGGGTCATTAGTGCCTGGAGGGGGGGATTCAAGGGAAAAGCAGCCCCATCTTGTTGCCAAGGACATTGCAGGGGTATGGTCGCTAAGATCTGAGCTTAGCTTATATGAGTATGTTTAGTGGGTTTGATAGAACAAAACGATTTTAAAAGTAACAAGACATAGCATCCTCATTCTGAAAAAAAGGAACAACTAACTCTTCCTGGAGAAAAATACACATAAGAATTTTAAACTCTTTCTTGAATTAATAATAGGCTCAACCAGTGCAGGACGAAATGGTCAAGAAGATCCTTGGCAACAAAGCCACCTTCAGCCCCATTGTCACCGTGGAACCCAGAAGAAGGAAATTCCATAAGCCCATCACTATGACGATTCCGGTGCCACCGCCCTCAGGGGAAGGAGTGGCCAATGGGTACAAAGGGGACACCACGCCCAGCCTCCGACTGCTGTGCAGCATCACAGGTGGGACCCCAGCTGGGGCACTTGCATTTCCCGAGGATGGGCTGCACGCCCTCTGGCAGCGCCTTCCAGTAGTTGTGTGGCCCATGGGGTTGGTCTTGTCTCCCCAGCCTTGATGTGATTGGACTGAGCAGGATGGGCAGATGGCCGACCTGCTTGATTGGTCTGAATTTCAGGCAAGTGTCAGAGATTTCCCTAACTCCCTATTAGACTATCGGTAGTCTTTGCTTAATGACGATTCATTTAGTGATGGTTTGGACTTACAACAGTGCTGAAAAAAATCACTTAACGACCAGCCTTTATACTTAAGACCTTTGCCGCATCCCCATGATCACGATTTGGGTGCTTGGCAACCGGTTTGCATTCATGACCGTCGCAGCATTCTGGGGTCATGGTTTTGCTTCTGGCAAGCAAAATCAATGGGGAACCATGTGATTCACTTAACAACTATGTGGTTCGCTTAACCCCCACAGTGATTCACTTAACAACTGCCATAAAAAGGTTGTAAAATCAGGTCAGATTTGCTTAATGACCGCTTCACTTAGCAACTGAAATTCTGGTCCCAATTGTGGTAGTTAAGCAAGGACTACCTGTATGCACATTCACATCTATTGGGAGGCTGGAAGGAAGAGAGACACTCCAAAAAGTCAGCTAAATTCTAAATGGCCAAAGTCTACATTTTCTGTGCTCCTTCCGGAAATTCCTGACTATGGCCTTTGACCTTTGATATGCATCTTTTCCTTTAAACAGAAAACTGCTTAAACATTTTGCTGAATATTGTTTTAAAACATTTTATATTTTTGGAGTATAAGTAGCATGTGTCATCCAACTATCCATCTATCTATGTATCTGGCAGGAGACCTTACATGATGTGGTGCACTTTCCTCCCGACTTTTTAGGTGCCCTTACCCAGGGTTGCTTTTGGAAGACCCCCAGGGACCATATGTAGCAACTGTTTGACTCCCTCTGTTCTAGCATCTCCTTTGTCAGTTATGCTTACTTCAAGGTTGGGACTGAGTCCCCCCAAGACTTCAGACCCTCCTCACCCAGACGCACCCTGCTCCTCTCCCAATGGTCCCCATCTCAAGACGAAGACCAGGAGTCCAGGGCTTTGCGATTTGGGAGCTCTCGCGCCAATAAAGCTTGGATCAAACAGAAGCCCAATTTCAGATTGTGGCAAAGCTGAGATTCTCCTTTCTTAAAAGAGGTGTGTGTCCTTTCTTCTCTAGGAGGCACTTCACCAGCACAGTGGGAAGACATCACAGGAACCACCCCCCTCACCTTTGTGAATGATTGCGTCTCCTTCACAACCAATGTTTCAGCCAGGTAGGACGAAAGCAAAGAATGCAAGGCAGACTAGCGTCACCTTTTATGAGGTTTACAGGCTGAAAACAGAGATCACACGTGCGTACTGGGACGTATTGACTGGTTTTCTGACAGGAGCTCAAGGCAGCATGAATTGCATTCTTTTCTCCTTTTTTTTTCCCCATAGCAACAACCCTGTGGGATGAGTAGAGAGTGGCCCTAAATCACCCAAGCTGCTCCCAAGAACTACAGCTCCCATCACTTACAGACAGCCATATGTAGCTGGAAAGATTGCCACACGTCATTCCTCTGCATTCAGGGCACTTTTGAAAGCAAGCCATCATCCACCAAAACGTTGCAACTCTGGTTTTAATAAGCTTCCTGTGCAAAGCCAGAAGGAGGGATGGTGGGAGGGGTGGGTCAAAGGCAAGAGCTTGGTCTCTGGAGGAGAACCCAGACATGGCCCAGCCTGGTGAAGGTGAATGCATGAGATAAGAAAAAGAAAGGAAATGTGACCACATCTGGTTGTACACATCCGATTTTGGGGGGGAGCATCTGAAAGTGAATTAAAATTCTAAGAAAAGCTTTGGGGTTCTTAGTATATACTCAGGACATGTCATTCTAAACAGATGGTAGTTATGGAGGAAGAGTCTGCTAGATTTGATTGGTATTCCAGTGGAATATTTGTTTTGTTCATGTCCTTATGAGCTAGATGTATGAACATGAGCTAATTGTTCATCTATCTATCTGTCTGTCTGTCTATCAACTATATCTATATCTATCTATCTATCTATCTATCTATCTATCTATCTATCATCTATCAGATATAGATGATAGATCTCTGTCTGCCTGTCTGTCTATCATCTATATCTATCTATCTATCTATTTATCCGTCTATCAGATATAGATCTCTGTCTGTCTGTCTATCATCTATATCTGATAGATAGATAGAGATGATAGATCTGTCTGTCTGTCTGTCTATCATCTATATCTATCTATCTATCATAGATGATAGATCTCTGTCTGTCTGTCTATCATCTATATCTATATCTATCTATCAGATATAGATGATAGATCTCTGTCTGTCTGTCTGTCATCTATATCTATCTATATCTGTCTGTCTATCTATCTATCAGATATAGATGATAGATCTCTGTCTGTCTGTCTATCATCTATATCTATCTATCATCTATCTATATCTAATCTCTTTCTCTCTCCCCTCTCTAGATTTTGGTTAGCAGATTGCCATCAAGTTCTTGAAACTGTTGGGTTTTCCACACAGCTGTACAGGGAATTGATATGTGTCCCATACATGGCCAAGTTTGTCATTTTTGCCAAAACTAACGATGCTGTGGAATCCAATTTGCGTTGCTTCTGTATGACAGATGATAAAGTTGATAAAACTTTGGAGCAGCAAGAGAATTTTGAAGAAGTTGCAAGAAGCAAAGATATTGAGGTATTAATCGTTTAACGGTAAAGGTCTTCATGATAATCATAGACCATAGATGAGGCTTTCAAAAAGTATTAAATATGAGATGAGGCCTGTGCAAATCAGCCTTGGTTTGATTTGAGTCAGAGGTAGATCAAAACAGGGTGGGAGTGCAATTTAAGATCTGTGATTCAAGCCAAATTAGGACTAAAAAGTCTGTCCATAGGCTGTCTTGGGAAAAGCATCAAAATGCTTCTGGCTGCTTTATTTATGGTAAAATTAGATGAAATTATTAACGATGGTAGACCATCCCAAGTCTGAGCCAGGTAACCTCAAGGATTTCATTGCAATCTGTCTTTGAAATCTTTCACTGCACCTCTTTTAAGACAAAATAAGAAAGGAGAGCCCATCAGCCTTCAAGGTGCCAGGCTGGCATTGCACTGAAGAGTGACCATGGACTTGCCATCACTGGGTGGTGCCTGCCTAGGATCACTGGGTTTTGTGAGGTGCCAGGAGGACTAGCATAGATGGTTGGCTATTGGGGCCCTCATGGAAAGGACCTTCATCGTTCTCTGTATATGGATGTGAGGTGGCAACATCGTTTGCTGTCTGCAACAAGCCAAGAAGAAACAGGAAAGCCGCTGAATCTTCGAATCCACAGGATTCAGGGCATCACATCAAGGAAGCTCTGCAGACCCATTTACAGATTTCCTTTACTGGAGTATTCTGACAACAGTTTGGTCAAACTGAAGCCCTCCTCCTAATTTTGCTCAACCCTAGTACAGAACTATATGTTGCTGTACATTAGTGACATTTGTTTTCTAATAAGCAATATGTTACTGCTAATTTGTCCATTTCAACATGGTATCCTCAGTACTGGGGTCTGAGAAACCCAAGCATTTGTCCTGTTCAGGATGAATTCTGTCCACACAGTGCTCCTGATGCCTCCAAGATCATAAGTTTACAAGTCCAATAAGTGTGGTTGGACATTACTGAAAACAATGCACACATTTTCCCCTTCTTGGAGCCACAAAAGGTGGAGGAATGTAAAGATGTGTGACAGTTCAACATTGCCCATAGGTTCCTTTAATAATTAGATGTGAAAAGAATGAAGGCAGGTAAATACAGTGTCATTTTAGAAACCTATTTGCCTTAATTGCTTTGGGTATTAACAAAGTTTTTTTGATCCAACAGGTTTTGGAAGGAAAATCGATTTATGTGGATTGTTATGGGAATCTAGCCCCTTTAACCAAAGGAGGGCAGCAGCTTGTATTTAATTTTTATGCTTTCAAAGAAAATAGACTGCCATTTTCTATCAAGGTAAAAGCCACTGCTGCCACCAGATCAGGGAGCAAAACTCGTGTGATCGGGAGGCATTGTTCTTTTAAAAGGCCATGTTAGTTAGTTTGGGATATTTTGAAGGAAGTACACTATCCGTGTTAATGTGCCTTCACACGCTTGACTGGAACCTCTTAGGGAAGGTGGGCTGGTGACAGAAACAATAAATCCATTAAGACATGGAATGAGCTTCCTGCTGATGGTTGAAGGGCTTTCTAGCAGCTCCTTTAGCCCTCCAGCAGAAGACCAGCCGCTGCTCTCTGAGTACATCCTGCATTGAGACAAAGTCTGATTTGTTGGTGTGGGGTTCAGAAGGACTTGCCCTTTTGTAAAGACGCTTTCCAAACGTTCATTGTCGCCTCTTGAAACAGTGATGTAAGATCTTGGAGATGACTAAGATCTTGCTTTCTTTCTGGTACACCCAGACTGATGAGTATTTATCTTGCATTCCTGGCCCATTAATGATGGTGTAAAATAGTCGTCATTGGTGATTCCACGGAATATGACTTATGGTGGGTGTTTATTTCTTAAAGGGCAGAAGTCATGTAAGCCTCTTATGAAGAAAAGTGGGATGTAAATAAAAATGCTTCCAAACTTTGACCAGCTCCTGCAGCTTTGTGAAGCCGCTCCTTGGGCAACAGAGGCACCTCATGGTTGTTCTTGCCAGCCCTGTGTTAGTGGCAACCTATAATGGGAGTAAAAGAGCATGACCCCATGGAAGGTGCATATGTGATATGTGCATGTAGGTGCATAAATGGGAAGGCCATATTCACAAGAGCATGTCTTCGAGTGTCCTATTCCCATGAAATATTCTTGGGAAGGGGGGGGTCTTCTTCTGTTTAAATCACTAAATTGGCAAGCTAAATGCAGTGGAAATCCAAGAGAGTCTCTCCGTTTCAAACTGGCCCGTGGCGTCTTATTGATTTGTAGATCAGAGACACCAGCCAAGAGCCTTGTGGTCGCCTGTCCTTTCTGAAGGAGCCAAAGACGACCAAGGGTCTGCCCCAGATGGCGGTTTGCAACTTGAATATCACTCTGCCGGCACACAAAAAGGTATTGCCCCGGAGACCCGTGTGACAGCTTGGTAGTACTAGTAGTAAAGTGATGGTCAGTACATGCTACAAAGAGGAATGAATGCCTTGCTCTCAGATTAAGCCTGTTTTATGTCTTAACTGTTTTCATGTATGCAGAAAGCAGAGCGTGGAATGCAGCTCAGGTTCAAAATGGGATGGGGGTATTGTGAGCTCAAAAGTTTTGGACTTGGGGTGTTTTGCACCCTGTGAACAGGAAGCATTTTAAAATTCCCAGTTGCTGTAGTTCCTGTTGTTTTTAAAGCTGGGAAACTTCCTTTGCCAGTCCTGCTCCTGCTTACAGCTCATAGACTTTCTGCTTTTAGTGATGTCATGTGTTGATTTGCACTTGGCGTAGAGTTTTGTTTGTTAACCTATTTTATGTTGACATTTGGGTTTGCTTTGTCTGTTATGAATTAGCTTGCATTTTTGTGCTCCCTTACTTGGCCTTTTTCATATCCTGATATTCTTTTCCCTGCTGTCCATTATAATATTCCTTGTCTCTGCAATTCATCTTGGGACCCAAAGGAAACAGAATCAGATCAAGATGACGAGGTAATACAAACATCTTTTTTATTTTACTTTCTTTGTAAATCAGAGTTTATATTCAAATTCCTCTCACCCTGCAGTAAGGTTTCTCTGCCCCAAATTCGCAAACCATATGCATGTTTATGCTTTACTGTGAAATAGAAAAATGGCAAACTTCAAGTGAAATGCCACACTCTGCTTAGAGCAACATGGGCACTCTTCTTCCCAGTTTTCACATTTAGCTTCCCCCCCCCGCCCCCGATGGACTGTTTCACAATCTCACAGTACAGCTTTGCCCAAGAAAGGGGGAAGTAACCCTTGCAGAATTCCCGTGCAGAAATTGTGCCATGTTTTACGCAAGTGTTTGTGGAGGGAAAATCATTTCCTCGGGTGCCGTCAGTGGGCTCCACTGTCCTCACTGTCTGCCCTTGGCTAAGAGGCCCACATGGGTAGCCAGGACCAACCAAATCCTATTCTTTCAGAAGCCAGGCTCACATGGTGGAGAGTGCATTTTATTTGCAAGGGCTCATTTGGACTTGAGCAGGACAAAAGCACATCACAGAACATTAAATCAAATCAGAAGTGAGAAGGGTATGCGTGAACCTCAAATAATCCACCTTTGCATGTAAATCAACTCATACAAAACTACAATCGGATTTGCTAAATCTGTGTCACATTAAACATCTGACACCCCCAGGAAAATACTGCATTATTCTTCACATGAACAAAAAACCATTTTATTCATTTAAAATACCCGGCAGATAGTTGGCTCCCTCTTCAGACGTTCCATATGCAACTTATGTAACCCTTTCTCTTTTCTACAACGAATATTATAAATATTTTATACATGTGTACAGGTACACACACACATGCATAAATATATTTCTCAAATCATCTACAGTGTTTTAACCAGAATGCTGCTGTAAATATCTAAGCCTGATGCCTTCCACATAAATTGGGATTACAATTACCTGAAATATCAGCTGCCCTGACATCGTAGTCACAACCCATCTGGAAAGGACCCCATTGAGGATACTTGGTTAGGACCCTGGTTCCTGGGGCAAAGCTGCCAGCTGTTGGCAAGCTGCCAGGAGGAGGGGGGGCCATCTCAGTGAGATGTGTGGTTGTGCCAACTGTTTCATATTTGCTTAGCAGGGGACATACTGTGAAAACAAACAAAGCATGAATCATCCAGAGTCAAGTGGGTTAAAAATCCCAATAACTTGAGTAGAGTTAAACATGGGCTTTATGCTCCCATTACAGCCGGTAGGACTTAAATCACCAATTTCAGCATCTTGAGGGTCACACCTTGGGAAGTTCAACCATTCCAGTAATCCTCCCAGCTGTCTAAAAGCTACAGTAGTTTCCGTCAGTTTCAAGCAAACTTTCTTTAAGACCCCCCCCCCATTATTTTGCCTCTTTTTTTTTCTTTTTGAACCGATCAGCCATTTCTATAACTATTGCTAAATAAAATTATGGAACTTATACAGGAATGTATGATATAAACTGTTAGCAGCCAGCAAAGGCTTCTTGCTTTCTAATCCTCATTCTTGCCTTTGTGCATATGAAAACAAAAACAAAACCCTTCCATGCCTTTTATTTGTCCTTTCTGTACTCACTTGAAAGTAGGTGTATCTTGTCATTTATGTGCTTTCATGACAAAGTAATTTTGGCCGAAGGATTTGATTGGCCTTGGTTAAAGCTGCCCTCATGTTCAGTGTCTAACCGTACCCTTGTCTGTGGGTGCTCTCATCTGTAGCCGGACATTATGGCCGTAATGTCACTGTGCGGTGCAGCAGAGAGAGGGGACCTTGTAATGAAGTAAGGGGACACTGTAATACGATCTCGAAGGCTCAACCTTGCTAAGGGAATGTATGGTGCTCGTCAAGGGGGCTGCATTTGCTCTTGGATGTACCAAATCACAGGCAAAGCGTAGGAAAGGATGCTTTTCCAAGTGTCCCTCTTCAAAGGCAGTCACGTCCATTAGGAGACTCAATGCTGATGCTTCGGAGGCTTTCGCAGGTCGCCTGCATGGCCACGTCCTTACCCAGACAAAACTGTAGCTGCACATGGTCACCCACTCATGGAACAGCCTTCCACAGCATTGTAGTAAACCTTCTGCCAGATGTGCCTGCCTCTGAGGAAGGATGCTTGACTCACATCAAGGCATTTTGCAAAGTGGTCTTGCAGATAACTTGCACGGTTCTGCTAAATAAAGGTGTCTTCAGAAGTTGTGTCTATGTGGTTTGGGAATGGATTTATGGATGGTAGGCTTTGGGGTCATGCTTCTTCCTCGCTGTTTTCATCATGAATCAAACACCTCATGAACTCAGGGCGTTGAGACAGCAGAGCCAGCCCAGTGGGCCCTTGGTTCATTCTGCTCTCTGTGATGAGGGACTGAAGGAGGCAGGGGATATGCCCCAAATCAGCATATACCAGGTCAAATCTTGGTTAGGCCTGTCCATCCTCTCATTTTGCCCCCTAATATGGAGAATGGAGCTGGGACCATCCACTCTGGAAACAACGGAGGGGCCGTATGTGCTCAGTTATGTGAATGATAGAATAAGAACAAGGTGAAATTTATTTCATGTTAAATTAATCTTTAAGATAACCCAATAGAATTTGCATAAACTGAACTTCTGTGTCAAGTGAATTTATCATCCTTCCATTTTCCTACTTCCTGCAGGGTACTTAAAGCAAACTTTAAAGACTTGCAAAAATGTGCATGCTAAAAAAACCCCAGCATACATACACATATGCGCACCATTTGGTTGGGAGGGGGGGCTTTAAAATGTTCACAGATGTGCAGAAGGAAAGATGGAATGGTCTTGTGCTTGAAGAAATCAGATTTTTTCAAGAATCAAACAGGACACGAGTCATTCATTCATCCTTAGATTTGAGTCAGTGAGGCAAAGTTGTAACTTTAAAAACAGAATGCAAATGGCAAACCCTGTTTACTAGGGAAAAACTGAAGCTTTGAAACTGGATCAAAACACACCTAAGTGGAAATCAGCTGGGGAGGAGAGAAGTGGGTTCCTTTCTGTGGCCCCCGACCAATGTATCTTACGAGACGTTGGTTGTTCTAAAGTGCAGGACCAGGAAAAGATGAAACCAGATTGTGTAGCCTATGGATAGACAGTGTAGGTTTTAAGCAATTCTTAGGTACAAGAATTCTTTCTTGATGAACCGTTGGTTTCCCTGAAGCGTTTTTGAGTGAGGGTGAATGGGGTGGTGAGAACATTCCCTGTTTTTTTGAAGCAGGCCTTTGCCTGTCCTGTCTGCTGCTTAGAACAATGCTTGGATAATAAGACAGATTAAAAGAAAGGCAGGCATCTGCTGTCAATGGTGTTGTCTCTTCAGAGTACCAAGAAGAAATATATTTTCTTACAGACGGAGAAAACAGACCGGAGACAGAACTTTGTGTCCCTGGCTCTACGTAAGCGCTACAGCTATCTGACTGAGCCTGGCATGAGTGAGTTTCCTAATGTACTAATATTGTGAACTAATATTCCATTAAAAGAGACATTTTTTCTATAAATGTTGCATTTGGTGTCATTTGAAGAGGCATGACTGAGTAGGCAAAGCCCTCCAATTATTCAATGGCACAAAACAGCTTGAGAAACTTTTGGGCACAAAACAGCTTGAGAAACTCAAACAAGGACACCATCCATCTTCTTTTGAAATATCCGTGGACCACATGAATCATTTGTGAAGAATCGGTTTTCTGTGCTTACATAGCAAAAGAAGCTGAGATGTCCCATCTCCTTTTCCAGGGACAAGGTGGTCATATCTCATTATCGACAGCTAAACAAAATAGGTCAGATCCAAAGAAGCACTCTGTGGTGTTACAGCTGGGAACCAAGCTACATGTTACACTGAGCTGCTCTCAGATTAAGCTTATTTTAGAAAAAGCAACGGCCTAGAGCACTTCTGCTCTGGAATGGCATGAATGTCCTAATAAAAATCTCCCTTTGGCTACTGGTATGTTATTCATAGTTAATGGCAGACATCCACATAGGAATCAGATTTTGCATTAATATGTTGGGCCAATGTATCTTCAGACTTACTCAAAAAATTCTAACCTGTGGACTTCTGTAAGATTAACCGTGCAGTGAATTGATAATGTATAATTTTAAATTAAATTTCATTATACAATGAACAACTCCTCCTTGTATATGTACATATGCATATAATATAACTCTTGTATGTATATGTTGTTAGTACAAGCCTACTAGGATAGCACCAGCTTCCTGTTTGCCTAAAAATAATTCCTTGCTTTAATAATTTGGCCAGGTTTATTTGAAATACTATGAAAGCAACTTCAGCAAAAGTATATGAGAAAGTCACTTCACTTCCACTGAGATTATGCCTTACCATATTTATCATTTTAGTATCCAGCCGGTCGTAAATTGATTAGAACTTTCAGGTATCGGGCTCAGGGGGTGGTCCTCCCCCTTCATCAAAGCATGTGTGAACTAGGCATTCCGTGGTGACTTTCTTCAAGATGGTTGCCCCTTGAGGAAAAAGCAGAATTACTGTTGTGAGTGGAGTGTTGGCTTAAAGGTTTCGGCTCTCGCAGAGAAGAGCAAAGTCAGCAGCAACCTGCAACTTTCAGGTCTGTGGTCATATTTTTTCATTAGCTCTCATATCATGGCTTCCCTCAGCAGAGGTTCAACTCTCTGAAGCTTTCCAGAGACTCAGCATAACTTGGTAACATTAGATATTGCCAACCATTGGCAGTCTCTGATGGTTACAGCTGATTCTCAAATTCATATCTCCCGGATTAAAATCTGGTGCCCTCTCTTCTTACACTTTCCCCTATATCACAGTAAACTGTTTTGTGGTTGCTGTTGTTTCTACTCCCACCTGTGGGTAGCAATTGCCTGTTTACATTTTCTTCATTCCTGCACTGGGAAATTCTAGCCACTGTCCTAAAAAACACCAGCATCACAGGCACAAAGCACCAACTGCTGGCACTGGAAAGTCACCTACCACACTGCATTTCCTCCAGTTCCCGGGAGCCCTTAACATGGCAACACGCAGGGTCATTTCAGGAAATTAAAAGGTGAGCATTGTCTCCGGTGCAGCCAGGCAGTGCTTGAAGGAGGGGAAGAAGCTGGTGGAGGAACTCACCAACATAGCTAAGAATCTCCTAATCTGAAGCTGAGCCTCTTTCTACAGATGTGGCACCATCTGACACCCCAATGTCAATGCCTCCCAGAGTCACACTGAGCCAGGCAGGGCCAGAATGGAATGGAACGTGGAAAGCTCGTCACTTGTATCTTAGGAACAGGAATGTTGAAGGCCAGTGGTACAAGCGAAGTCATTCCTAGAGTTGCTACTCTTAGGATGGACAGCTTCAGTCAGTAACGTTCAAGGATAAATTTAGTTGTCTTTGGAAGTTTTTCTTACAGTTTGTATGTCACACACTTTAATCATTCCAGCAGTCCTCAGGAACAGGTTAAATTAGCATGCTCAAATCAGCAACAGAGATGCTGGGAAAACCATTTTCACAAATAATACCATTTGCTATTAGAAGTGGAATATGAATTTTGTATTCATTGCTTTGAAAACTGTCCTCAAAAGGTACCAAGACATTCAGCCTTGTAGAAAAAGTGGACTCTTCTTTTAAAATGCCTTCTGTGGAAATAATTCTAAATATTGATGTATTCTGCATAGCACACTGCACATGTCATTTTATTCCTCATGCTTGTTTTGACATGATAAATCATGCATGAATAAAAGTAGAAGTTTTGATTGCTTTGCTTGCTCATGTTTTGTCCTTAATTGTATTTCTCTTTTTTTCTGTATGACAAATGCTTGTTAAAGTCATTTCACGTTAAGGTCTTTATTTAAGTTTTACCCAGTTAAAGGAGTATCGCATGAATCAGTCGACATTCAGATGATTTTTTCCATCTTTGTTGTTTTAACCTTTGAGTCAGAAAGCCTCTTGCTCTTATTGGCTTTGTGAGCCTGAAGCATTCACGAAATGTGCATGAGATTGGACTTTATTCCCCTGGCTTCACGGTCCGCACATCAGGTGCCTGCCACTTCTGTGGGGATTGGGGGTTCTGCATGAAGCAGTCTTGAGTGTTCCTCAGGCAGGCTTAGCTGCTGCTCAGGGCCACACACACAAGTCCCGACAAGAACTCAGCGGTTAACGTCTATAAAAACAGGCGGTCCTGAGGAAATTATGACCCTCGCTTGTAGCAAAGACATATAAATTAACAGGCAAATGGAACTGAAAGATTTAAAACTTCAGATTCAGCACATCAGAAAGTCAATAGGAAGTAAGAGAAGAATTTTTGGTTGTGGCTATTACTTTGGACTTTTACAGTGGACTTTTTTTTTAGCATTTTCTGTTTTCTTCATTGTCTGCAGACTCGTTTGCCTTGTGCTTCTCTGTTTCTCATTTCCTGTTGCCTTTTCCACTTCCCTCTTTGTAAACATTTTTTATTATCCATTATTATGTGGCTCATTCCTATTTTCCCCCTCCTGTTTAGCCATTGCTCGTTACCTGTCCCATTCTAATTCACACGAACGATTGTATTTGCTTTTTTTTGTAATATTACCACGTTTACTGACCAATTTTCTTCTCTGGTCTCTCTGTTTTTCAACCATTTTTGTTGATTTTTACGTTTTATATCTATATATCTACATATTATTTTGGTTTAACGATTTAAGAAACAGTTGAACGGAGTGCTGCAGCTGCAAGATCCCTGCCCACCACCTACTCCTACAAGCCATTCTTGTCCGCAAGACCGTTTCAGTCCTGGGCAGCGGCGCCTGCGTCTGTGCCGGGACAAAGCAAATCTGGCTTCACCTCCCTGTCAAGTTCTTCTTCTAACACTCCAACAGCTTCCCCATTAAAGTCAATCTGGTCGGTTTCCTCTGCTTCGCCAATCAAATCCGCGTTAGGAGCCTCCACTACATCTTCAGTTAAATCTGTTAGTGACGTAGCTTCTCCGATTAGGTCATTTTGGACCATCTCCTCGCCAATGAAAGCCGCGGTCTCGCAGCCTCCCTATAATATCCAAGTCTCTCCCGGTTCCTTTGCCAGAGCCGCTGCCGTAACGGACGCCGCTAGCTCAAAGGGGCTGGTGTCGGCTTCTGGGTCCCCTGCTCGGACATCTCCTGTGACGACAGCTGGGTCTCTCTTAGAGAGGTCATCCATTACCATGACGCCGCCAGCCTCTCCCAAATCTAACCTTAACGTGTATTCTTCAAGCCTGCCATTTAAGTCCATCATCACATCAGCATCTCCTCTTTTACCTTCACCCTTAAAGTCGGTGGTGTCTCCTGTTAAATTGGCAGTTGATGCCGTTTCACCCTCTAAAGTCACGATGGCTTCATCCCTCCCATCCCCTGTGAAACACACGGCTGGACACGCAGAGGCAGCCCTGGTGAACGGCTCCGTCTCGCCTTTGAAATACCCCTCCCCTGTCAGCGTAATCGGTGGCTCCAAGGCCACCGCTGCGTTTCAAGACAAGATGGTGGCCACAGCCGGTTCAGCAAGCTGTGCTGTCAAAGCAGCCGCTGACACAGTGGAGAAAATGTTGCCTGTGACTCCTGCAAAGCCATTTTCTCCCCTCAGGTCGCACGTGTCTTCGGCTCCATCCGCCTTTCAGTCAATAAGAGCGCCTTCCGCAGGGGTCCTCTGTACGCCTCTTGGGTCAGTCTCGGCAACTACCTCGTCAGTCACCTCGTCAACCATCACGGTGCCAGTATATTCTGTAGTCAATGTTTTGTCTGAACCAGCACTAAAGAAGCTCCCTGAGACACCTTCCCTGGTCAAGTCAGCAGCTGCCTTGCTCTCGCCTCTTAAAACATTGACTAGAGAGACATGCCCCCCACCTCCCTTTAGCCGAACCTCATCTCCTGCCAAATCATCTTTGTTTTTAGCACCCTCTGCTCTTAAGTTGTCCACGCCATCTTCTTTATCTTCTAGTCAGGAGATACTAAAAGATGTGGCCGAGATGAAAGAGGACCTAATGAGAATGACAGCCATATTGCAGACAGATGTAATGGAGGAGAAGGCGTTCCAGCCAGAACTCGCCAAAGAGGGTAGAATAGATGATGAAGAACCTTTTAAAATTGTTGAGAAAGTGAAAGAGGACTTAGTAAAAGTTAGCGAGATACTGAAAAAAGATGTCTGTGTAGAAACTAAAGCGTCAGTCAAACTGTCCCAGAACGATAAAGGACGCTCCTCTGAGGAAGAATGGGTAGAGTTCAGTGCAGGTGAGATTGATGAAGCAAGACGGCAAGGCATGATCATCCCTCCTTTATCGATCCCGGAAAAGGTGCAAATCAAAGCAAAGGCGGTATCTGAAAAGGATTACAACTTGACCAAAGTGATTGATTACTTAACGAATGACATTGGCAGTAGTTCACTGGCAAGTCTGAAGTACAAGTTTGAGGACGGGAGAAGGGAAAGTGAAGAGAGGCAAAAAAGGGTTTTGAAGCCAGCCATGGCACTACAAGAACATAAACTTAAGATGCCTCCAGCCTCTGTGAGGCCTTCTACTTCTGAAAAGGAATTGTGCAAACTTGCAGATTCCCTTTTTGGAACCGATACCATTTTGGAGTCTCCAGATGACTTTTCCCAGCACGACCAAGACAAAAGTCCTTTATCTGACAGTGGCTTCGAGACGAGGAGCGAGAAGACCCCTTCGGCCCCACAGAGTGCGGAAAGCACAGGGCCAAAGCCCCTTTTCCACGACGTCCCCATCCCTCCCGTCATCACGGAGACGAGGACAGAGGTGGTCCACGTTATCCGCAGCTATGAACCTTCCTCGGGAGAGGGTTCTGAGCCCCCTGCGGAAGAGCCACCGTCCCCCCAGGTGGGGGGCACTTTCACGGAGCTGCAGCCCCGGCCCAACGCGGGATCCATCAAGGAGAAGGTGAACGCGTTCCAAGGGAAGGCCAGCAGCGAAGATGAGGACCACAAGTGCGCCCTGGGTAAAGGGGTCCGTGTGAAAGAAGAAACCCACATAACGACCACCACCAGGATGGTCTACCACAAACCTCCCTGCACCGAGAGCTCTTCAGAAAGACTGGAGGAAACCATGTCAGTTCACGACATCATGAAAGCGTTTCAGTCAGGACGAGACCCTTCCAAGGAGTTGGCAGGTCTGTTTGAACATAAGTCTTCAGTTACACCAGATGCTAGCAAACCCACTGAAATCTCACCCCAGCCTACAGAGAAGGACAGCAAAATGAAACCCAAACTGGAGCGTATAATAGAGGTCCATATCGAAAAAGGTAATCAGGCTGAACCTACTGAAGTCATTATTAGAGAGACAAAAAAGCATCCCGAGAAAGAAATGTATGTATATCAGAAAGACTTGCCTCAAGGTGATTTGGAAAAGCAGGACGCCCTTCCTTGTTCAGGTGAACAAGGTCAGCAAGAAGAAGAAGAACTTACAGCTGAAGAGTCGCTTCCTTCTTACGTGGAATCTTCTAGAGTAAATACTCCCGTCTCCCAGGAAGAAGACAGTCGCCCTAGTTCTGCCCAACTTATGTCTGATGACTCGTACAAAACCCTGAAGCTCTTGAGTCAACATTCAGTAGAGTACCATGATGATGAGTTGTCAGAACTAAGAGGGGAATCGTACAGGTTTGCCGAGAAAATGCTTCTCTCAGAAAAGCTAGATGTGTCTTACTCTGATACCGAGGAGTCAGTTACTGACCATGTCCCCCCCCTTAGCTCAGACTTGCAGGGACCTGATAAACGATGCAGAGAGAAAGTAGCCACAGCACCCCCCCAAGACCTCCTCACCAAAATCTCTAAGGAGATATCAGAAAATGGTGTGGGTAAAGTGTCAAAAGATGATCCTTATGATAAAGTGACAGTGTTGCATTATTCCGGAGATGTTAGTAGCCCAAAGCATGCCATGTGGATGCGCTTTGCAGAGAACAGATTAGACAGAGGTAGAGAAAAGTTGATGTATGAAGACAGGGTGGACAGGACAGTTAAGGAGGCTGAAGAAAAGTTGACTGAAGTATCGCAGTTCTTCCGGGACAAAACAGAGAAACTGAATGATGAGCTGCAATCTCCAGAGAAAAAGCAGAAGAGAAACGGGAGGGAGGCTGGTGTTGGCCTTAGTTCGGCCAGCAGCAGTCCAGAGAAGGTGACTGATTCTGAGTCACAAAGTGACTGGACAGGAGGAAGAGGTGGCGGCTATGCCCAGGATGGGAGGCGCTGGCCAAAAACAGAAGAGAGGAAGGCAGCCAGTTTGCCCAGCAGCCCAGAGAGGCAGGTTCTCTCTCAGCCAGGCGAGGACTCAAAGGAACCCAAGGGAGTGGCTCAGAAGAGCAAAATCCCAGAGGCTTTGCCAACAGGGTTCCAGCTGAGGCAATCCAAGCTCAGCTCCATTAGGCTGAAATTTGAACAGAGCCTGGGCTCCAGAAACAAGGAGATGCTTCAAGAGGAGAAAAGGCTGGATGTGCCATCTAAAATCCCAGTGAAAAGGCTGCAGGACAGCAAGCTCCCAGTCTATCAGTTTTACTCCCGAGAGAAACAGGCAAAAGAGGTAGATGGCATGGATGGGAATTTAGCGTTCCAGAAGGAAACCCCTGCTGGCTCCTTACAAGAGGGCCCCAAGGGCAAAGGCAGGGTTTCTGAAGAGGCCTCTCCTGCAAAGGTACCAAGAGCCAAGGACGAAGTACCAAACAAGTACCAAGCACCTGCTTTTGCAGAGCAGAAGGTGAAGTGCCTGGCCCACAGTGCCAGTGCAGCACCTGCCCCAGCCAAGGGGCATTGGGACAAGAAGATCTACAGGACGTGGGAAAGCCCTGGGACCTCCCCCCATCAGGCACAGAAAGAGAAGCTTTCCCACGTCCTTGTTCAGGATGTAGTCAAGGAAAGTCAGGTGGACCCTCTTGAGGCTAAAGAGATGGCCAGATCTGGTGAGCTGATTACGGTGACGGAATACGAGCAGAAAGTGTCTGCAGATGGATCAGGTTCTAAGGAGGTGAAGGAACTGGCTGTAAAGTCTCCCTCCAAAAAGGTGCTTTATAGGGAACACCTGGTCAGAGGAGGGGAATACCCCAGCGAAGTCAGGGACAGGATGTCAGAGAAAAAGTTGCCCCTGGCTGCTCCCCACATTCCAGAGAGGGCTTCAGAAGAGAGAGGGACATTGACAGGTGGCGTTCTTGAGGAACAGCCCCAAACCGCAGGATGTGAACTCTCAACCAGAGTGCCCCACATCAGAAGGGACAGGGAAAAGGGGGAGGGACAGCTGGGCGCCGCAGAGCGTGAGAGAAGCAAGGGTGCAGGGAACAGTCCGGCCAGCCTCAGGCAACTCGGCTGCTTCAAACTGAGTCCTCCTAAGGAGGAGGCAGAATCCTCTCCCAGCAGATCGCCTGATCCCTTAGAAGCTAGCCCAGGAAGACCGTCTCCCTCAAAGCATTTTGACCTGGTGAAACCGTCCCCTTTAGCAGGAGAGGAGGGAGCAAAGGAGATAAAAACATTGCCTGTCTATGTCAGTTTTGTTCAGGTAGGGAGGCAGTATGAGAGTGAGGTGCAGCAAGGGACCGTGAAGAAAATTGTGAGTCAGGAAAGTAAGACAGTGCAAGAGACACGGGGGGCATTTTACACCGCTAGGCAGCAGAAGCAGCTTCCTTCCCCACAAGGGAGTCCGGAGGACGACACCTTGGAGCAGGTGTCCTTTATGGACAGTTCTGGGAAGAGCCCCTTAACCCCAGAGACGCCCAGCTCAGAGGAGGTGAGCTACGAGTTTACCTCCAAGACGCCCGATTCGCTCATCGCTTATATACCCGGCAAACCAAGCCCAATCCCCGAGGTGTCAGAGGAGTCGGAGGAGGAGGCTGAAGCCAGGTCTGCCTCTGTGAAGCAGGCCTCCACCGATTCACCCCGGCCGGAACAAGGGCTGCCCCATAACCTGGACAGAGAAACTAACCACAGGCCGAAGGGAAACAGGGTGGCCTACATCGAATTCCCACCACCTCCTCCACTGGATGCAGATCAGCCGGAGCCGGAAAAGCAGCGCCCCTCCTCTGAGAGCGACATGGAGATGACCGAGGTCGATCTGCAGGATGAGCTTGAGAAACGCCAGCTGGCAGAACCCGTCATCCGAGTTCAGCCTCCTTCTCCTGTGCCACCAGCAGAAGACCTAAGCAGCTCCAGCGATGACGAGTCCTTGTATCAGCCCGCTCCGATTAAGAGATACACATTTAAATTGAGCGATACTGAAGATGACCAGAAGGGCACCTCCATGCACAAGGCGCCTGGAATGAAGGAGATCAGAGAGCCTAATGAATTTGACTCGGGCCTCGACCCACCCCAGAACGAAGTCGCGCCAAATGGGAACAACGACCAGTCGGTCACCGAGTGCTCGATAGCGACCACGGCGGAATTCTCCCACGACACAGATGCCACTGAAATCGACTCTCTCGATGGGTATGATCTGCAAGATGAGGATGATGGGTTGGCCGAGAGCGATTCTAAGCACGCGTGTCCAGCAGTAGAAGCTAAAAAAGATCTGTGGGTTACGGAAGGCATCTTGAAACAAACTGATCGGAGTTTTAGCCAAAGTAAGCTGGAAATTATCGAGGAGGAGGAAAAACTTGGCACCGAAGAAAGGAAGCCCTTATCAAAATGTCCAGCAGCTGAGAAAAGTGCTGATAAAGGCGAACAAAAGTCGGGGGCCCAGTTTTTCACCTTGGAAGGCCGACACCCTGACAGGACCGTGTTTCCTGATACGTATTTCAGTTACAAAGTAGATGAAGAGTTTGCCACCCCATTTAAAACCATAGCAACCAAGAGCCTGGATTTTGACCCTTGGTCCAGTAGCCGCGGAGATGATGAAGTCTTCGAGTCCAAGACCCGGGACGACGACACCAAGCCCTTTGGCCTTGCCGTGGAAGACCGATCTCCTGCGACGACCCCGGACACGACGCCTGCCAGGACGCCAACGGATGAAAGCACTCCAACTAGTGAGCCAAACCCCTTCCCGTTTCATGAAGGGAAGATGTTTGAGATGACTCGCAGTGGCGCAATTGACATGAGCAAGAGGGATTTTGTTGAAGAAAGACTCCAATTTTTTCAGATTGGTGAGCATACTTCTGAAGGGAAGTCAGGGGCCAAGGGGGAAGGGGATAAAAATAAAGTCACTGCCATCACACAGCCACAGTCAGGGGACAAAACAGTAGAGAAAACCATAGAGAGAGACGTAGAGACTTCAACAGCTGAAGCTAAGCCTGTCCTCCAGGCCAGTGGAGATGGCACGGAAACAACGCCTGGCTGTAGCTCGCTGGAGAGATCCTCTGTTGCGGTTCACGCTTCTAAAGTCGATCCCAAATTGCGCACGCCCATTAAAATGGGGATTTCGGCTTCCACCATGACGCTGAAGAAAGACGTCTCTGGGGAAATGGCAGATGAGCTAGAGGCAATGACTCCAGGGATTCAGGGGTTGGGCTGCGAAGCGGTAGAGGAGGTCACAAGCCCTGCTGGGCTTAACCAGTCGAGCAGTAGGGAAGCAGAAAAGCATGATTTTCAGAAAGATAATTTTAATAACAACAACAATTTGGACCCATGCTCCATGCCTACCAATCACCTTCCTTGTACCGTAGTGCTAAACAAACCTTTCGAGTCCAAGTGTCCCACCCAGAAAGGCAATCCAATGGCAGACCCTCCAGGAAACGGCCCCGGTGCCACCCAAGGACACCCTGAGCAGAAAACGCCCAGGGAGCGGCAGGCGTCCTCTGAGCCAGCCGGGAACAGAGCTCGGTCCCGGCTCCCTGTAAAGGCCAGAGGAGCTGTGCAGCGCAGCCCTGGCCAGACCGGCGGGGGCAGCCGGGTCAGGCAGGCGAGTAGCGTTGACCCAAGAAGACCGGGCAGCTCTTCTCCCCCTGTAGAGGGCAGGTCTCAGATCCCCGTGAGAAGCACGCGGAGGCGTGACTTGGCCGTAGCTAGGGAGGTGCCGGCAGCTCAGAGCCCAGGGCAGACAGAAAGAGGCACAGCCAGAGCTCTTCCTTCTCAGTTACCGTTAAAGGTAAGGTCTCCCACCGCAGCAGCAGCCGCAGCAGCCGCAGCAGCCACAGCGACCACCGCCGTTAAAGCCAAGCAAAGTCAGCTCAGGGAGGTACGTAAACGTTCTGTTGAATATTTTGAGGGGATTAGCGGCGAGGCTTTAAAGCTTGTCGACCGACTATCTGACGAACAGAAAAAAACGCCACCAGAAGTGTCTGAGGAGGAGGAGGAGGAGGAGGAAGAAGATAGCACATCAAGAAGCACCTCCCTGTCCGAAGCCACTCAAGTTTTCCAGCCTTCCGTTACAGCGAAGCCCGCTAGAGCTATGAGAACAGAGGCAGCGCCTTTAAAATCAAAGATTGAAAAGCCCAACAGTGAGAGGAGGAGGAGGAGGAGGAGTAAGAGGAGGACTGGTGAGAATGGAGGGAGTCAGGTTTCTGGGGCCCTTGGGGCTCACCTCGCGGAGACCGAGCCTAGTTTGTAACTCTTCCAACTTGCTGATCCTAGTGCATGACCTGTTGTGGTTGCCTGTGAAGTGACTTCCTCTAGCTCTCATTCTGTCATCGTCATCTCTGTGTTTGTCTCTTACGCTCTTCTTCCTTCCCGTGTGTGAAGCCTGTCGGTAGATAGCTAGGGATGCATGCCGAAGACTTCCACGCAAGCCCTCAGGCTGCAGGAGGTTTTGCTCTGTGGCAGCAAAACTGGCCTTTGGTCGAAAGAACTGTTGTTGTTCTTTAGCTCCTGGTGGGCTATTTTTGTTCCCTCCACCAGGACTGAAGTCATTTGGGACAACTTAGTAGATAGACTGTTGGCATGTCTGGTTCCATTTACACAATTTGCATCATGTAGATGAACACTAGCCTTCGAAAGGGGCAGGTTTCAGATCTGTGAATTTGCATATTCAAAACAAAACAAAACAAAACAGGGCATTCCATCCTTGTAGTAATTGGGCCAAAAGCACCTGTTAGAATAGCACAGCGTGTTACACTTACATTAGTCAGCACTAAGCACCCTTTCATGTTACCCTTTTAATAGAAGAATTGTAAATCACAGGTCCACAGAGCCCATGCGAACGGACAGATATAAGGATGGCGATTGTGGCTGATCACCTGGGACTTAGCTGGACAGGTAAGAGTTTGTAATATGATGATGCCCTAGAAACTAGCAACCCCCCGTTAGGCCCACCTTCTTCTGCCTCCTCGGATGTGTGTGTGTGTCCATACGTTGGAGGGGCACAGGACAAGCTTATTCCTCACAGGTCAATCCTGCTCTGCCCTTCAGCTGGAGAGATTTAAAAAAATGGAAAAGGGTGAGGTCCTTGGAGATTACAGTATCTTCAGATAATAGAATTGGGAAGAAAAGCTGAAGAAAAACATCCTTCAATACCATTATTGGTCTTAAAGTCTGTCCAATTGAGCTGATGCTTCCATTGATGCATCCATGTCACTTCTGGGGCAGCGGTATCGGAGAGGTTTGCTTTTACCTTTTCCCAGGTGATGTTTTGACATCCCAGTCCTGCCTACAGCCCTGGGATTCCCTGGGAGGCGCCCATCCATGTACTACCCAGGTTGAGACCAGCCTAGGCCAGCTAGGGGTGGCCACAGCCGGGACCCTGTTTGTATTACATGAAGTATTCCTGTATGGCACCAGCGACTGCTCCCTTGCTCCGGAGCCGCCTGCGTAGCGGGTCACTACAACAGCCAGGCAAGCCACGAAGCCAGATTCTTATTTGTTGCTTCCTGCCGGATGTTGGGGACCCACCAGTTGGGTGTGTATCTCCGATATGAAAGGGGGAGGGTTGACCATTGTATTTGTTAATCCCACGTGACTTGAATCATTTCCCCCTCATTCTGGCCACAGCAGATGCTCTTCCAAGCCTGGTCCTCCAGAGCAGTGCTTGGAGAAAGAGGGGCAGGATTGGTGATGGCAGGAGAACCCTGAGGTTCTGGCCTTGGAATTGGATTTGGAGACTTGGAACCCAAGCCACAAAGTTGTATGTTTTGAGGTTGTCAAGGGCTGCCTCCCTGCCTGGAATGTTATTTCAGTCCAGACTAAGCCTAACAAAATCAAAAGAACCTAGAATGGAGGGAAGACCCATAACTTTCTTGCCCTCTCTCCTTGCAAGCAGTGAGTCTGCAACTCAAGACCATTCCAGAGAGTGGCTCTCATTCTTCTCTGTCTACATCCTTTGACCTTTGAGGCCTGTTGGGAAACTTAGGCTGAACATTCTGAAAAAAGTCTGGTTGTATCTTTCGATGTCAGAAATGCATTTGATTTTTAAATGGACAGTTCAAATAAAAAATAAGTAATTAATTCTCTTCCCTCTTTCTCACACTGTAGAACTGGCAAGAGAGCTGAATTTTTCTGTTGATGAAATCAATCAGATTCGAGTGGAAAACCCAAATTCTTTAATTGCTCAGAGCTTCATGTTGTTAAAGAAATGGGTTACCAGAGATGGAAAAAATGCTACAAGTAAGTTTAAGGTTTGTGTAGAAGCGTGTACATCCTGAAGTTCATATAAAAATAGTGCAGTTACTTGATAGCTGACAGGCTCAGTGGTAGGTGTGAATGAACCATCACAGATCCAATGCTCGGTGGACAGAGTGATTGCCAGTTGTCACTGCTGATGGATGTCTGCATTAGATGATCTCCAAGGTTTCTTCAAACCTTTTTATTTTATTAGTATTATTTTTAAATGCCTTTATTAATTTATTGGCTGCCCTATACATTGAATAATAAATAAGAAGGGTGCAGAGAATATTTCCTGTTGTCCAGCTATTGTATTTCCATATAATAGGTCTATATGGTTCAAAAGCATACTGTATGGATGACCAGAAATATTAAACCCTGTCTCAGAGTCATATTAATATGGTACAGTACATGTAATTACTTCCTTCACACTGTGGTAACTGTAGGGCATTGCAAAAACATATGTTTTAAGAAAGCGTTATTCCCACTGCATCTCTAATAACACAGTTTACTCATTCCTTTTCTATACAAATGCAGTAGGCTCCCATAAGCCCCAAACAGAATATTGTTTACATTATGTTATTCTATAACCTTAATGATACACTCTCCAATTAAATCGCTGCATGCATTCAGCAGTGAATTGTTAGGTCCAGAATAATCAAACTAGGCTATTGAATTATTTTCAACAGTACAAAGCAAATCAAAACAACAACACCCTACTATTCTTGCTAATTTTACATAAACCTCATAATGAGATCACAAACAGGAAACGGCGATAGTATATCTGCAGTCCTTTCTTTTAGTATTTATGAAATAACAGCAGTACCTGTGTTTACACAGAATGTCTTACCCTACGGTCATCTTCCAACCCATCTCTCTCCCCTGTTCTTGTCAGCAAGTTGTGGTATTGTGGGTTTGTGTGTTTTTGAGTCAGTGTTGACCCCTGGTGGCTGCCTGGACAAGTCCCTGCAGTTTTCTTGGCAAGATTTTGGAAGTGGTTTGCCATTGCCTTCTTCCTAGGGCTGAGAGAGAGTGACTGGCTTTGTGCCTAAGGCAGGACTAGAACTCATAATCTCCTGGTTTCTGGCCTGTTGCCTTAACCACTACACCAAACTGCCTCTCTGGTATTGTGTTGGTGATGTAAAATGCAGCATATCTTCCCACTTGGCCTCTGTAGTTTCTTGATAACAGTTATTAGCAATCAATTATCAACCGTCTCTATTGACAAGGCATTCCTTTTCCCAAAGATTCTTGGATTTGTTATTCAGTTAGAGGGGACATTCTTTTGAAATATGGACTAATCCAGATAATAAAAGCTGTCCCCAGTAAAAGTTTTTAAATTCCAACCTATGGTTGGAGTTGTAGGAAGAAATTATCTTCCTAGAAAGATGCTCCATACTAAATAAGAGCTTTAGTTGGTCTCCCTGATCTTAGGGTGCAGCCTTCCTCCTCCTGTATGGGAAGCATACGTTCTACCATCAAACGAAAAAGCTTTTTCTGAACTTTTCCTGTAGCTGTGGGTAGCTGCCAAGTATCCTTTATCCATTTGCCTCATCATCTAATCACCATGCATGTATATTATCTCAGGGAGACACAGAGTTGTAGAGTATAAGTTGCCATTACATGCTGTTAGGAGTGTTTGATTTATGCAGCGATGTGCATTCACTGATTAAAAGACATGGCAGGTTTTGGTAAACAACCCATTCACAATCTTCAGGGCACTGCAACTCACGTGGTCCCCTATCTGATATAAAATGCATGTCCTTCATCTGCAATTGATGCCTTCTCTTTGGTTTATAGACCTCTAAACTTCCTATGTGATCGATGAAACCGCAGGTCATGTTCCCAAACAGTTGTAAGTTACACACAAGAATTTTAATGTATTTTGTCCTTTCTCCCACAGCTGATGCCTTAACTTCTGTATTGACAAAAATCAATCGGATTGACATTGTAACTTTGTTGGAAGGACCAATATTTGATTATGGAAACATATCAGGCACCAGAAGTTTTGCAGATGAAAATAACGTTTTCCACGATTCTGTTGATGGTAACTGAGTTTGTTTTATTTTATGTATTTTTTTTCCAAGTGAGTAACAAAAATATACTTTAATCTAACAACACGGGACTTTGAGATTTTCTGTTCACCTCAAATGTGTACTTAGTTACCAAGATACAACTTAGGGTATGACTGAATGAGCAGAGGCCCTGTTAACTTGTTTGAATTAACAGAGTTGCCAATGACTTCAATGAGCCACTGAGGTGTGATTGCAAACTTTTCGATTGCTTTCTAAAATTCCCCTAAGTGGGCAATGAAACTCAAACATTCCAATCAAACATGCCCAAGTTTTCCTGAGATTTTTAACCTATGTTTTGCATTCTAACATGGAGGTGCAATCATGAACAAGTTATAGCAATTATTTCTGGCTTTTGACATGTTGCTGAAATACTGTACTATGCTGACCTGAACATGCAAGATGAGCATGTATGCATGTGTATACTTGCATATGCATATGTACAAGAATACCTGTTCTGTTTTGCTGCCTCCTGGGAGCATTTTCTGGCTCAGTGCAAGGCATAAAACATTACCCATCTCTGAGCAGCAGTCTTGGCCCCTGAATCACTGCAATGCAGAAATACAGTTCTGTGGACATTTTAAGAAATTCCTTCTTGAAATGTGGCTTGTGCTATTTAATCATGAAATGAGTATCTTTCCTATAAAAAGAATGTGCTTCTCTTGTTTTGCATTCTGTCCTTCCTCTTCTCCAAGCATCTCTCAAGTTCCTTGTCCTCACCAAGACCAGACTACATCTTAACGTGCTCTCAGCGGATTCAGAAAACCAACTGACCATTAATGCATGTAGCTTCCAGATACCACATCTGAACGCTGAAACCCTTTTTTCCCATTTTCTCAAATTGGTTAGCCTTATATTTACATGTGGGAATATGCTGTACCATTCACTTGCCATTTCATTTCTACGCTGAGACTCAGCACTAGGACAGGCATGGTCAGTTGTCAGGCTCCTGGAATGACCCCGTTCACTGGCCGTTGTCCTGAGCCCTGGGAAGTGTTTTCCAACAAGCAGATAGTGCCGCAATAGATGGTCAGGTTTTGAAACAAGTGCGCAGTCTTGTGGTGAACATGAGGAGGTCATTCACTGCTCCTCTTAGAAGGATGTGTGACACCCATCTCTGGCCATTCCAGAACTTCACAAGCTAGAAGTACGTTAATGGTTGGAGAATAATGTTCCAGCCACGTTTTGGAGTTCATCTTGACCGAAGTTGGTATGGGCAGAATCTGGCTGGCAGGTCTCCCCTCTGGCCATTCCTGTTCTAGAGAATAATGGCTGCTTTGTGCTCATGATTCTCCTTTTCTTTTCTTTATTTGATCAGTGTCTCTGATTGTACCCATGTCTCCAAGATCACCAAGCAATCCTCACTCATCACAGTGCTCTCACCTCTACAGTTACACTGTTCCTGGAATTTATGCATAGATTCTCTCCCCTTCCCCACCCGTCGTTTGTGTTTTCTGTCCTGTCGTAGATAACAAGTTACCGTTTTCTGTCCTTGTTGAGATTTATTTCCATTTTTTTACATCAACTCTATTCTCACAGTGCACTGACTAAATTGAAGTATATAGCACAGTGATGATTATGCATGGCAGGTAGGTCAATATTAAAAGGATATGCCGATAATAAAAATGAAGCCAATTTTAAAATACTTGTAAGATACTTGCCTGTTTTGCAGGCAGTAACTTTATTCTTAACCATCGTTAAGCTATAATAAAAGCAGAAATGATTTGTTCTGCCACAAATCGTCATTATTTATATACCTAATTATTGAACAACAATTGAGGTTCTGTCCAGCTGATTGAGAAGAGAAAATTCTTCAGTTGTGAAATCACTAAAATATCTGCAAGTGGACATCAGCTGTAGGTGTACTGTGCTAGCAGTTTTGCTGACTTCAGTTTTGTTGCACTCTTTAAAGAATTCATTGTTCCATTCCTAATTAAATTGCTCTTACTGTTTCATATAGTTCTCATATTTTAAGTAATCAGCCATTCTGAATGCTTGATTTTATGTTACTCCATTCTTCATTGCAACTAGTCCAAATGTGCTGTCTTCCTTAGGTTATCCCACCTTTCAAATGGAACTGGAAACTCCCCCTGGGTTGTGCTTCGTGCCACCCAGCCATTTCCATCAAGATGATTTGGCTAGTGATTTCTCTAGTATAGAGTCACCCCTTAAAACTCCCAGTAGACTGAGTGATGTGTTAGCAACTTCACAGGGAAACCTAGAGGAGACAGCTGCAGGACCTCCCATGGTCACTGAAGAAGACACTTCACTGGAAGATGGCAAGTATGATAACTCAGTGCCTAGAGAAGGAACCTCTAAAGATGCAGGCCAGAGCCCACTGGAAGAAATACATCTCCAGGATTACCCTCGCTATCTCGGTAGCTATGCTGGAATGCAAGCACCAGCTGAAGAGATTAGTCGGACCTTAGTGAGGACTGAACGCCACAAGAGAGAGATGTCTGGTACTGATGAGGAGATGACAGAAGAAAAGCTTAAATCTCTGTTTGAAGATATTTGCCTCGAAGAAGTAGTTGAGTCTGGGGAAATGACGGAAGAAAAAATCTTGTCTATACTTAACTATGTGCAGCAGGCCGAACAGGAAATGTCTTCAATTTCAGGTTGGCAGAATGAGGCCTCTAGGGTCAAGGTGGACCCAACATCTCCAGGACGCAGAATAAGTGGTGAGCTGCTGAATCGACTAGATGACAGGTATGGAGGGCTAAGGCCGATCCAGCTAAGTCTCAGACCAACAATTCTTCTGGTTTTCAAATATTATAGGGTTTTTTTAAAATTTGTCTTAATTTTTTTCCTGCTAGATGGAAATATATAAACACGACACTTAAAAAGCAGGGATCAATAGCTTATTTATTTAGTTAACCATATTTTATAGACCAACTGATGTTCTCAAGACATATATGTATGCTGTGATATTTAGGACAGGGAAATCAAAACCAGGAATTTAAAATAGCTCAAATGACTCCCAAAAGGGAAAGAGACTGGTCCAACTGGGCTTTGGGGAGGGCATTCCAGAGATCCAGAGCCAGCACCAAGGGTCCCTGTTCCTTGTGGATATGCCTACAACATCTGGAGATTTTATCAGGATCTTGTTGGCTGTTCCCATCACCCTGGGAATATGGTGAGAGAACTGTATGAACTGTAGGTTGTTTCCCATGAGAATCAAGGATCAAGCCCCTCAGCTCACCCACTGTGTGTCAACATCCATGGCCAGGAAGGAAGCAGGGGAAACATTCCTTCATACAGAACTTGTGTGCTTCCTTGGCTGGCCATTATGGAACAGAGAAGCCAGGTCAGACTTAATCTTGCTCAGGTCCAGATTTATTTCTTAAGAGGAGCACAGTGATTCTTCAGGACAGGGTTTCTCAACCTTGGCCACTTTAAGATGTGTGGATTTCATCTCCCAGAATTCCTCAGCCAGCCTTGCTGGCTGGAGAATTCTAGGAGTTGAAGTCCACACATCTTTAAGTGGCCAAGGTTGAGAAACCCTGCTTCAAGACTATTGGCTGGATACATCTCCTGGTATATCTGGAACGATTCTGACTTCCAGAGCCACAATGTGTAGATAATTACTTGCCTATAGCTGCAGTCGGCTTTTTGTTCATACCTGTGCATTTATTTCTTGATAAGTCATAAATGTAAGCCTGTTGTTGAATGCCTGTGGAGAGGTGATGTGATGATTCCATCCCTTATTTCTTGGGTTGGCTCTTTCTCTCTCGTAGCCCTGATCAATGCAGAGATTCTATTACCTCATATTTCAAAGGGGAAGCAGGAAAACTGGAAACGAACGGGAGCTCCTCTGAATCTACATTAGAAGCAAAGGCCAAGTCTTTTGTCCAGGACTCTGTGAACAATCTAGGAAAGCAGGGCGACAAGGAAACTGTGAAACCAAAAATGCAAAGCTCTCTCCGAACTGAGCAGCAAACAATCTCATTAACATCCCACCAGAAATCCTTGCAAGAGGCAAACAAGCCAGCAGTTGATACACCTAAAACCTCTGTGCCTGTTAGCATGAAAAAGACAAGCTGGAGTATTTCTGACAGCAGCAAGCCAAGATCAAAAGCTCAGGAAGATGATGGAATAGCAGCCGTGTCGGAACAAAAGGTATAAATGCCATGAACTTAATTGGCTTGGGGAGGAGGGGGACAGGCCACCGTTCCCAACCCACTGTTTCCTATTCTGCAGCTACCCCTCTCTTGGTCTCTCAAGGTCAGCATACACGTTGCTGCGCCCCAGGGCCCATGTTGCCATGCTGGACTCAAGGGTGAAGAGCATCAGGTTTTCATTTTGCAGCCCCCCCACCCCCACTTCCCACCCACTCACCAAACTCTCCAAGAATCTTGATTAAAGCCAAGCTCTTGATGTGAGTGTAGGAGCACCTGTAAATGAGATGCTCATACCTAATGCAAAACTAGGGAGACACACATGAAATAAAACCACACAAGGGGCAGGAAATACATGTGAGATGCACCAGCCTGCCAAATGCCATCAAATCCTAGCTTAGCTCGTTCTGGTATTGCAGAAATCCCTGGAAAATGCTTCAGTTGAGTAGCATGTTGACATTACTTGCAACTTTAGGGTGGATTCTCTATGTAAACAGCACATTTTTCAGGCCTAAAAGCAATTCTTTCCCATTACAAGAATATGTATTGTTGAATGGGAAAATACATGTAAAGGTGGATGGTGGAGCTAAAACATGATGGACTTTTTTTCCTTGTGTGGCCGCAGAGTTAAGCAAAATTCTTAGCTTGGCTCAAATTTGAAACTGCTTTTTGAAGTAGTGTTTCAAATCCTGTTCAACAACAACATTTATTGTACCACTAATCTTGGTTGGGACTAGAAAGAGAAGGGGGTGTTGGGCATATACAACCTTGAGAATAGCTTTGGTTTTGCAAAGCATAGTTGTTGATATAAGATGAAAATATGCTTGAGGCCAGTAAGGGGGAATGGGGGAATGTGTACTGGGCAGGAAGAATGCATGCGCACCCCGGTCCCTCCCTGCGCCTAAAACCGCTTGCAGAGGGAAGAGGTTATAGCTGTGCCAAGCCTGTGCAAATCTGTTCTGTGCTTTAGATGCTATCAAGGCAACATGGCCGCATGCCCCACATTTAGGAATATGACCCTCAGGAGCAAGAGGACCCACATTCCCAGTATGGTAGTTCAGGGAGTGAACCTAAATTTGGGAATAACCATTTTCCCTCTGTTCTTGCTCAGATTCATTTTTGTCTTTTAAACGAGTGGGTAAAATGTACTAAAAACTGCATTTATCAGGAGTTTAGTGAGAGTGGCAGTGAATGTGAGGTTCAGAGTGATTCAAGTTCAGATGAAGAACAGAGGATCGTTACGAGGGTCTATCGCCGGCGTTTCGTTCTGAAGGTACGGTGTGACTGTGGTGCCACTGGCACGGAGTGCATGTGGGTTGCAGTGCTGATACCATGGCTCATGTTAGACTCTTTCTTCTGGTGTGAGAGGTGTTCTCCCTTGCACAACCCACAGACCTGCTTGGAGAAACTACCAAATTGCACCATGGGTTGTTCCTCATAATCCCATCCTGTGCTGCATGGTTGCATCTCCTTATATGCATGACTCTAAATGCGCTGGAATGCAGTTGAATACACTAAATCAGATCAAGAGCAGCTTAATAACCAGGAGCTGCTGCAGCTGGAAAGACAAATCAGGCCTCTGTCTTAGAGAACAGAACATACGGAGGGAGAGCACAGGGAAGGAGTTCTGTGTGCACCAGTCCAGCTGTCTGGAAGGCCCCAGGCTTGTCTGCTGCTTTGAAAATCAGAGGCACATGTCGCACAGCCAGTGTTGAAGAAAGATTCCTGCTCATGTTTGTCCATGGAGCAACTGATGCCCTCTCGCCCCTCATCTTAAGTGGCAAAACGTCCTGAACCAGTCCTGTAGCTTGGCCAACTGCAGTCCCAAAACAAATACGTTAATTTGGCTTCCCTTCCTCATAACTTCCTTCTGATGTCTTCCTCAAGCACGTGTAAATTACTACTGCTCAGCTGAACAGTAAAGAATAGCTGGGAGTATTGCGGGGGGAGTGTTGGGGGCTGTCACAGCAGCACCTTCAGACAAGTGATCTAGGTAGTCAAAACCATGTTCTAAAAAGAGAAATAGGACATCTTCCATTTCTGTGCCGCTCTGGACCTGCTTGGCCATTGCTCCTGATCCAGTCTGAGTGGAATCCCAGGGACTTCCTAATTTTCTTAAGGCTCTTTGTGAAAGTGGTTCTGAGGAAGCCGACCTCTTTGGTGTAGGTTGGAGCCCTGATGTGCTTTTGTGCTGCTGCTGCTGCTGTGATGGTGATGATTGGGATTCAGTTTATATCCCATCTTGTATAAGCACTCAGAGTGGCTCACAATCCTAATACGAAATACAAAACCCAGAAAGAAAATGAAAACCAAGGCAATTAAAGCCAGTTAAATGGTTAGTGAAAGTGACAAGTTATTTCCCAAATACTTGCTGCTGAAACGTGAAGGCACACAGGATCTTGGGCGTGGGAGGATCATCCAGTTCGGGACCTTCCAGAACAGGGTTCCTCAACCTTGGCAACTCTAAGCTGTGCGGACTTCAACTCCCAGAATTCCCCAGCCAGCAAAGCTTAAGAGTTGCCAAGGTCGAGGAACCCTGTTTCAGAGAACAGCAGCAATTCCTGAACTAATACTGGGCTCTGCAATAGGACAACCCTCTTTAGATTTACAGAATCCCTGACATGCCTCCTCCCCGAAATCCTGATATCACTATGTCAACTTCCGTATGCATCTGACCTTAAATTTTCAAGCTGTAATGAGTCAGTCCCACAAACTACTTGCACAACCTTTACGGAACCTTCTCTGATGTACATTCAAAACAAGATTTTGTCAGCCTTCAGTCAGTCTGTATTGCTGTTGCTTTCCAAAGAGAGGATGGAGCTATAGATCCATTAGCACAAGAAACGTGTTTCCGTGTTTTTTCGGTACATCCATATTTGCCTTCAGTTTTTTTAAAAAGGAAGGGCCCTAGACCTAGAACATATGACCGCACACAGAACGATGACTCCCTACTTTGGGACAGATCGTTGTTCCCTGGCTTGATGTACAATCTCAGCCAGTGGCATAGCTGGATCATAGCCGTGCTGAACCGCAGCCCTTGAGGAACAAGAAGGCGACAGGCAGCACTTGCTGATGGCTAAGCCCTCACCTGAGTCCACTGGCTCTCTTCGAACGGCAGACTGGGGCAACTGAATGACCCTTGTGCCACAGCAGCATTCATTCGGGGATGATCCAGACAACCCGGCAGTGGCCGTTTTCAGACCTATAGCTCCCAGTGGACCCTACACACACCACCAGTGGCTCTCCTGACAGGAGAGGTTGACCCTTCTTCCTGCCCGCAGCAGCCACCCATAAATGGCCTTGGACGATGTAAGGAAGTCAGCGTGATCCACAGGGTCAGAGCCATGAATAACGTGTCATAAGACCCTCTCGAAGTGCTGTTCCTAACAAGACAGTCTCGCCTGGCATGGCTTTTATGGCTTGGAGTGGTGTTAAAAAGCAGCAGTGGGAGCCAAGCGGGTAGGGCTAATCCTGTGATCCTGTCATGTTCTCTACCAGGGTGAGGAAGCAAAAAACATTCCAGGTGAATCTGTTACGCGAGAGCAGTTTACCGATGAAGAAGGCAATACCGTCACCCGAAAAGTAATTCTCTTTTGCAGATTCATCCCTCTCCCTCTTTTTCATGTCCTAAGTATGGATTCCTTTTACACCACCTTTGCCCTTCCAGGCCCGGGCAGAAAACGTATCGACTTTGTTTCTCCTATGTTATCTCTCGCAGGTTACCCGGAAAGTGTTGAGACGTATTGTTGTCCCACGCGTGAAAAAAACGATCAGGGTAATGAAAGGGTTGCGTGGGGTGCAATGGCTCCTCCTGGCTCAAAATGCGGTTGAGCGGCTGGTGGCTTGCAGACTGACCTCCGGCGAAACCCTCAAAGCAAAACGCTTGTGCTTTCAGGGTGCATATGAAGTGAAAGGATAAAATCTTAGGCGCATCTGTGTTGGCTGGCAACTACTTTTTCCCCCTGTGGCTTCAGAGAGTTATCTACCTGCTGTTTTGGCTGGCGAGGCTTTACTAGCAAAACCATTAATAACACAATTTCAGACTATTCCCTGTGAGCACTTTGTTCTTCCCGTCTTCTGCCTCCTGGTCAGTTTCCTCTACAAAAGGAAGACAGGATGCAGAGTGTTTTGGGGCAAAACTTACTAGAATGAGGTCCCCAGTAGATACCGTAGAAGGTGCACAAGAACAGCATTGCAAGTGACCAAAAGCACAGGCATGAAACTGATTGGTTATATGCCATCGGGTTGTTTTCAGCTCCCAGCGACCGCATAGGTAGGTTTTCTCCATGGTGATCTATCCCTGACCTTTTGTTTGAAGTCCAAATGGATAACAGGTCCATATACTGTTTTCCTTTCTCATGGGGTATTCTTATTATTCCTCCGGATTTATCATTCCTCAGATTCAGGTGGCAACCCAATTTTCTAACAGCCTGGGCAGAAAGATAAAATTTTAATAAAAGAAAGCACTCAATCTTGCTAGGCATCTGTCTTCTAAGTAACTAATGATGTATAAATGGAGACAGGAGACCCAGATCCTCACCTGGATGTTGTGTTTGAGAAACTGTGGGATGAACGAGCCTGTGACTTAACAACCAAAAGCGATTGCTCATCCTGAAAAGGAAATGCCATTGTTGCTACTTCCCTTCCCTCTTGTGATGGGGAACACAGGTGGAACATTTTTTCCTCCAGAAAAGTCCATCAAATTATTAAATTGGCTGCAGAGTTTGGCCTCTGGCACCAGCAGTGAGTTAGGAGAGGGCCATGGGCCATCGAGGCCATGGAGAACAGAAGGCAGGTCCTGGGGATGCTTGGTGGCTGTGGATGCAGGGTTCAGATGCTCTTCAGAGAGATGCGTACCTGACTATGCATTCATTGACCGTAGCAGGGGTGGTGGTGTGTGTGCGCGCGCTGTGGATGTGGGCGTAGGTGAGAGAACACATCTGCCTGCCAGACGTCTTCTGGGATCTCCACCCTTCTCTGTCACCTCCTGCTCTTGAACGGGAGGATTCCTACACCTGGAATCTGGATGGGGCAGAACAGGAAAAGCTCTTTCCCCAGGAATCAGCTCCAGTCTTTCTCCAGGGTTACCAGGCCCAAGCTGTTTTGGAGTTTGCAGGGGTGACTTGTCAACCTAACACTGGAATGATGATGATGATGATGATGATGAAAAGGGGTGTTGGCTTTAATTAGGGAGTAATGGGAGGATGTGAAAAAGGCCGGTTGCCTCAGGTTACGTGAGGTGAAGGCTTGCATACATTTGCAAGAAAACTAGCAATCACTAACCCAACAGAGGAGGAGGTAGAAGAAGAGAATGTTTTCTTAGAAGAGGAGACGCAGCACTGAATCTGAACGGTCCGTCCCAGGTCTAAACCCTCCCTACCAACTCAATCTCATTGCTCCTCCTTCTCTGAGGGCTTTGGGGATGTTTGGGCCGGAATCCCAGGCCGGTTCAGAAATCTCCCAATAAAGCCCTTGCTTCTCCGAGCAGCCCCGGCCACGGCTCGGTGGGGCCTCCCACTTCCTCCCTCCCCAGCTCTTCCCTCCCCCTCGGGGGACCTGACAGCAGCTTTGGCCACAGGAGACCTGCGTGTGGACAGTGGGCCAGCAGGCTTCAGTCACCCTCGAAGCTCCTGTCCCAGATCGATCATCCGTGGGGATACTCTTTAGCCCAATGCAGCAAAACCTCAGCTGAATGGATGATTGGGCGGGGGGGAAGAGATGAAAATTTGTATCATGGGCGTAATTTATTTTGTGTCACTATTGCGGCGGAAATAATGGATTTTGCCCAAAAGAAAAAAATGCCCATTGCATTTGTGGTCTGCTGAATAGAGGTCTGGAGAATCCAGGTTTTGACAGAATCGTTAAACTGTTATTTTCAAGCAGAAAAATATTGGGGGGGCTTTCAGAATGCTTAATGAGGATATGGTTTGCTCTGGTGCATATCCCCCTTCCCTTTCCCCAGTCCTGTCTCTCACAACTAATCTGCTTAATTTAAAGCTCAGCTTTTTTTTAAATCGGTGGGTGTTGGCTTGCAAAGGATCTGCTAACTTGGGGTCACCCTTCATGGGAGATCGGTAAACTGGGTGGAAGAACAGTGGAATACCCAGAATTCGGTGTGATGTTCAGGGTACTCATTTTGGATGATGACCCCCGTGCCATGCTAGCGCCTGGGTCAGCACACACGTCATCTTGTGCAGCTACTGGCTGTATTGGATGCTCGCGTTTTGCAACTCGGCAGACGACAGCCATCTGTGTGATGTGGTAGATTTTACGGCTTGATACTTACCCCTATCGCGTGGAGTCAATGTGACAAAAACATCAGCTTGATATCTGAAGGCGTCTCCTTTTTTTAAAGCAGGGAGAAGGATGTAAGGTGAAGATGAAAAAGGAAGCCCGGCATGCAGAGAAGACGACCTATTCATAACAGCCAAACAGTGAACGGTCAGTTGGATACGTAACTCTTTTATTCTTACTACTCCGAGCAATTACTGAACCTTTATGAAGTGGTATGAGACTTGGGATGTATTTTCTTGGCATGCCTTCCTTCCATGCTTAGCAAGAGAGGGTTTCTGCGGTTCCTTTCCTGAAAATGGGCTGATGGGGCTGCCTCCACCCAGCGAGAGGGGGGCCTTCTGGGAACAGTGGGGCCGAAGGTCCGAGAAGTGCCATGCAGCCCAAGGGGAAGTAAATCTCTCTAAAAAGAACAGCTGGAGACAACTGAACGTTTTCTGGGGATGTTAGAGTGACAACCACAGCAGTGGCTGTCCTCTTAAGTGCCAATTCTGCAGATCACCTGCATGAACCAAAGTTATCAGAACGCTGGATTTTCTCTGGGTCCGCTGGTTTTGTCTTCATGCAAGAAAATCTTGTCCTACACCAACTTTGTTTTGTTGTAACTCTTAAGTGGTACTTTCTTGGAGATCAGCTCTGATGGAATCATTGGAATGCTTTAAGAGATACTAGATTCCCATCCCATCCTTAGGTTGTCCAGCCCAAGGCAGCGTACGTGATGCCCCTTCCGCCTGTGTTCCCCATCACAAAAGCCTCGTGAGGTGGGCGGGGCTGAGGCCCAAAGTCACCCAGCTGGCCTTCGTGCCTAAGGAAGGACTGGAGCCATGGTGGTTCTACTTCAGAGGAAAGGGGGATTGGATTGTTGATAAAACCCTGATTTCTGTACTGACATGGCAGTGAAATATTTGCATCTTAGTATCTGTATCTGCTGCCAGAGGAAAAGCTCAGGAACAGCGCCAGTAAAAAGGCTGGATATACTGTAAAAACAGGCAAATGTGCATTCTCCAAGAACTGCCGAGAGCTCGGCACTCCGGTTCCATGGGATAAGCCTGCGCTCCAGCAACTCTCACATTACGATAATGTGTGTAGCCTTGTGAAGGAGCTCAACGTACGAGCACCGAATAGTTTTCCTCAAACGTCTGCCAGACTGTTGTGTCAAGACTTGCAAAGGCAGCTGCAAGTGATAATTCGCATTAGCACTGGCTAGAAAACAGTGTTTGACAACAGTACTTTATGTCACTTTTACATTTATTTTATTTATTATCCAGTTTTTAGGTTGCCCAACTCTGGGCGGCTTCACAAAATTGAAAACAGAATAAAACTACGTAACATAAAAAAAAGCAGTCGCCCCAAAGGAGCAATTAAGAAATAACCCCCCACATCCCCCAAAACCTAGAGGGGCCCACCAGGCACCCTAATCCATGGCTGGAGGGAGTAACCATGGTTTTAGGGCTTCCCTGAAGATGGGGAGGTGGGGGACCAACCAGGCACTGCAACAGAGAAGGCCCGTGTCTTGGGTCCCACTAGGTGACGTGGCTTAATCGATGGGACCTGAACCAAGCCCACGGTGCCTGATCATACAGATCCGATGGGAGACAGACGGCCCTTCAGACAGCTAGGCGCTGCGCCATTTACCATGAGAGAATATCCACCTACTGCTAGTCTGATTGGATATAAGTTATGCTTTGTAACCTATAAAACCAGGTAACTTCTAATTTGGAAGGTTTTGTTCCAATCTCTTATGTTCAGCTCACTGAATTGGGAAGCATCTTCCTGAACAGGTGGCTAAAACCAAGGTTGTAAAGATGGGGTAGATCCGCGCCAGAATCTTGGAAAGCTGGATTTACGTCTTCTTCTGAATATGCTTCAGTTTTGTTCTAATACGCTAGTTGGGAGTGGTAAGCCTTGCACTTCAAGGACCAGTCCTCTTGGCCGTGGATATGTAACCCTGCTGGTGGCAGTGGGAAGATGGCAGCTTACACGCCATAACTCGGGGGTTGCAAAAGTCTGTAGGAAGCAGAAAGCACGGCCCAACCTGGCAGTGGACTAGATCGATGTGCCGACACCGCAGGGGCCGTGGGGCGGGCCTTCCGTCTTAGGGGACAGGCGCAGAGTAATTATGTACGGTTGGAATGCTCAGTGCTATCCACGTGAATGTTTCTGATACCCGTATTCTCTTTCTCTCTCCTCCCCACCCTCTTCCACTTGACCCAAGACTGTGTGCTTTTACTGCCAGTATTCTAGAGAGAAACTCAAGGAAGAATAAAACCAACAGGAATTATCAAGTCACGGACAAAAGTGTGTGTGTGCGCGCGCGTCTGTGTGTTTGCTGCTTCCACACATTAACCGCATGGTTTTTATGTGAAGAACACAACAAAAACAAATTTAATTTAGCATGAGCCAGTTCTACAAGAGCATGGAAATCCACTTTTGTTCACACCATTGGAGAGGATGCAGTGGGAGCAGATACTACGGATGCCCAGGGTGCTCCTACGGGGCAGCTTCACTGAAGCAGCGCAAGGCCATCGTGAAACCAAGGAATTCCTGTTGCAACAGCAAATTAAAATGACACTGGAAAATGGTTCAAGCTATAGAAAGACACTAAAAATTATTAAAATCCACAACAGTTCGCCTTATTTTTCTCAGACCCAAACTGTCAGGGTACTAAGATACACCTGTTTTCGTTTTTTTTTTTTTTTAAAAGACTAACATTGCTTGTTTCATTGTAAATAACACTGTGTAAATTCTAAGGAGAAGCAGAGGATCCAGGCTGATCAGGCGCTGTCTCTCAGTTCACAAACTGAATAGTGCATTTGCACTGAACAGAAATCAGTCTCTCGGAGGGCCGCTACACCTGCCGAGGCATTCTGGGTGTATCTTCACAGATTCTTGTATATTTAGCAATTATAATGTTTGTATATGCAAAAATGCTAGCTTGATTTTAAAAAAATCTTTAAAATCTGCTGCAAATTTAATGATTCCTTAGACAGGGAATTCGGTAGTTCTGTGAAACAAAAGATTCTCTCTCCAGAGTACTAATATTTTGATGCATGCGTTCCACCTTATTTTGATGAACTCTTTTCCAGTTTTGCAAATATTAGATTGGGACACGACAGACGAGGTCCTGGGGTGCCCTTCATCGAGCCCAGCGGCTAAGGGGCGCCTCCTCATTTCAGCTGCAGTGGGTGGGGAGTCGCAGCCCGGACTGGGCGGCCGTTAGAGAGTGTAACCTCTAAACACAAAGCCCTTCATCTAATATTTGTTGTTGTTGCCAATTTTTTCAGTGGAAATGACCTAAAACTTACAGAAACCATAACGTATACCGTAGTTGCTTTCTGGGAGGGGGTGCTATCTGTCCTGCTTTCCACTGGGGGAGACGCTTTGCAGCTTTTAGAAGCGGGTGGGTGTTCCTGGGAGCACCGGTTGGGGATATTTAAGGAAAAAAAGTTGGGGGAGAGGAATGAAGGGAGAGAATTTCTTAGCTAACAGAGTGGCAGCACGCTGTAAAAATATTACTATATTGTGTCCTGGCTCTAAGATGTAGAATCTTTAAGGAAGCCAATCGTGTAATCATCCTAGCAGATTAATATTAGGTTGTTAAGGCTGCTGTGTTTTAAAGGGCATTTTTATTTGGGTTTTTGGTGAAATACTTTTAATTTGTTAATTATCTTCATATGAAAACAGGACTCGTTGATAATAGCTCTAATTACATATGTATGAAAAAACCCACCAACACTGGATGATCTAGTTGATAATTTAAGCATAAAATAAATTGTGTTAACGCACTTCAGTTACTTGGAGGTTACAGCGTGCTTTGTGCCCGGTGCGAATGGTCTGGGCAGGCTCTGCCTCCCCGTTTCTCCCTTAGGGTCATGAGTTCCTCCGGGCCTCCTTCGGCTTGCCTTTGGGGGTCTTCTGGCCCCACCTGTCCCCTCAGCTCCTGCGCTGTTCCTTCCTCTGCCTCCCACTTCGTTTCTTCACCTTTCGTCCGGGTCTGAGCTTTGCCGAAACCAGATTTTTCCTCCTCTACCCCTTTCCCAGACTACCGGCTCCTGTTCCTTCCCCCCCCCAGCACCCTTCCTAGCGCATCTGGATGTCTGCTGGCAGCGGCCCCCGAGGCCTTCGGTCTCAGTCCTTTGGGCCGTCTCCCGCCTTTGGCGGGGGTGGGAACGCTCAGTTCTCAGAGCAAAGGGCCCTCGGTTTCCCCGAGGCAGCCAAAATCTCATCTCCCCCCCGAATAGCAGCACCCTTCTGAAGCCAAGACCCTGGGCCTTTCTCACGAGCACAGACGTTCCTGTAGCAGAGTTCAAGTGGTAAGTCAACCATCAAGAGACTGCAGAGTTCATTTTACTGGTGCACAGCAGAATAGCGACTGGATCATAGTCAGGGAAGAAATACAATTCTGGAATTACAAATGAAGATCCTGCCACAACTGTAGAAAGAACTGTTTCAGGAAATGGCAAGATTGCCTTTTTCGACAAAGCAAGCATTTGTATCATTTAATAATCAGTGTGAATGCTGCCTGTTTTTAAGAAAGTTCAGTCATAAACACCAAGTTGACTGGCATGCGGATTGCCAAAGGACATGAAAGAATTGTTTTTGGAGCCTCCCAAGAGAATCTCCCCTTCTTTCAGCAAGGAGGTTGATGGATAAAGTGTACTGCTTTTCAGTGTCCAAAGAGCTGTTTCAGTGAGGGTATAAAGGAGGGGAATAGATTGAAATCATGGTATTTTCTTAATCGTTTTGCAAACTGCTGTTCTCTTGGGAAGTGACCCTGGATTCACCCCTTTCTGTTATTTTACACCCAAGGACTTTCAGGCTCTCACCAAATTTCTTCCATTCCGATTTGCCCTCCCTCCCTCCCTCCCCCCCTCCCATCCATCCTTAGCTTGACCTAGCATTTCAGTCTGGAACAAGATGCAGTAAGAAACATGGCCAGTGGTCCTCTTTCCCTGTTGAGTTATATGAAGCATCTACATGTGGCAGCTTGTAAGGTGAAGACTGCAGAAAATGAACAGCCTGGGAAAAGATGTGGCTCCTTGAACATTACTAAGCAGCATGGCTGGCAGAAGGAAGAAAAGGAGGAGAGGCAGGCAGGTATCAACCACTAAATCCAGTCCCTCCAGAGGTAGGGAAGTGATGAGACTCTCTTCAGTGTGACTATAGCCAGTAACCAGGGATGATGAGAGATTTTGTACTCTGAAAGATGGCCTAGAATGATGTTCAACAAATACTGTCCAACTTCAAAATATCCACAGGTTCTCCATCTCCAATGTAAAGCAAAGGATTAATATACATGGAACAAATGAACCACTTCTTAATTTCAATCTAGGAAGCTATTGAAACACTGAAAACTTGCATCCATCAAACAAGCATAGACTGGGATGAGTGAATGAGGCAAGCAGAGAGACTTCTTGAACTAAACAGAGGAACGGAATTTTGCAAGCTGATGAGTGGTGGGACTGATCTGTTACATTTGGGGAGGTTGACTGGCAGATTGTGGGGTGGCGTGTCCCTCTATATTCTGGCTTACAACTCAAGCTGACTCATTGCTCAGGTAACCAGCAAGTAGGGGAGCTAAACGTGTCTCCTTCTGAAGGAGGAAGTGTAAGGACTGGAGGCCAATTTTTCTTCTTTAAGACTCATCAGAAAGACACAGCTCTTCTTGAAGGCCGGCAGTACAAGATCTTTGAAGAGAATAGGGCACATTGTTCAGGGGCAGAGGAGACATGGGGGATGGTCTCAAGGAGAAAGATGACATCCCAGTGGGAGTAAGGAGGACTTGGAGGCATGTGACAAGGAGGAGTGGACAGAAAGGCATGGTCCAAGCCCCTGAAGCTGAACAATTCGGCATGGAAGGTAAGCCCACCACCTGAGCTAGTTCTATCATCCCAACCTCTCCAGAACAATGGAAAGGACTGTTAGTGTCATGCGAACAATAACACCAAAGCTTTCCGTTGAGAATAAAAAGACAACTGGAGGAGGTGGGATCCTGGAAGTGAAGCTAAGATGATGAAGTTGTTAAGAAAGACTGGATTTCCAGCCCATGGCTTATATCACTCCCAGGGGCTTCTGCCTGCCAAAGGAACACTGCAAAGGAGAGCTTCCTCAGTGTCTGCATTCCCGTGAAGTGCCATCTGCGGGGATCACAAAGTCTGGCCTTCTTGGTCACTGCCTTCCTTCATTGGGACAGCACCCTTCAGAGATTACGTCTACCCATAAAGCAATTAAGTCCTGGCTTTTTCAACAAGCGTTTGGGGTCAGATGTGTTGAATTTTCCCTTCCTTTGGGGAAATGTTGTGTGTAACTGGGCTGTTCCTTGGTGCTTGTGCCTTTGTTATGTTTTTCACCCTATTACTGTATTCAGATCTGCAAGCTATGGGTTTGTAATTAGAGTGGCACATAAGCCTAATAAAAGAATAAGCAAGTGAGTCAACAGAACCAACCAACCAACTGTAAAGGGATCCTGAGGGGATGGGCTGCAACTCAAAAAGGAAGGAAAATAATGCATTTGGCAAGAACTTCGCACATCTTATCAAGAAGGCTGCACTCTAACTCAGAACAGGGAGGGGGGCAGAGGCACAGGGTCCTTTAAAGGAAAAATGGGCTGCAAAAGCTAATTGAGGAAGATGAGGCAGCAAAGGATATTCAGAAATTCTCAATACACAGCAAGAGGAAGACCAGCAAAGAGTGAAACCCTGTTATCTGTGCATCCGTGCACAGAATACTGGCAACAAACAGCAGCAACTACAAAATTTGACACAGAAAGCCAAACAGGATCTGTTTGGTATCATGGAAAACCGGTGGAATAACATTATTGGAATGTAGACCTAGAAAGACAGTACCCTGTAGAAAAGGAATAGATTCGTCAAAAAGGGAGACAGAGTGATTTTGTAGGTAAAATAACTACTGGAGAATTCTGGGAGTTGAAGTCCAGACATCTTCAAGTTACTAAGGTTGAGAAACACTGATCTACTCTGTGAAGAAACTAATGTCCCTGGATGCAGAAGTCCTGTTGAAAATATCTGGATAAGGTTAAATGGAGGAAGAAACAAATACTAGGTCACCGACCTGTTGTCCTGATTGGACAATGTCTTTCTAAATCAATCCGCCACTTCTCAAGAGAGAAGGCTGGGGTGGTAATGTGGAACTTCAGCTACCTGATAACTGCTGGAAAAAATGGAATTTTTCAGAAGATGCAAGAAGAAACAAGGGGATCAGCTGTTCCGGGCCCAGTCTCAGCCCACAGATTGACAAGACTGAAGGTGTCAGGCATCTTCTGAAAGAACGCAACCATGTCACGCTGGAGTTCAAGCAGACTCAGTGAGGAAAAGCTGAACAAGCAGTTGTGTACCTTGGACTTCAGGAAGCTAGATTTTAACAAACTCAGATGGAAGTCGGGCAACATTCCATGCCTTGAAGTCCTAAAGGAGATGAGAGGTCCTGAAAATGCAGGCAGAAATGAGCACAATGAAACAAGGAACGCTTTAAGAGAAGAGGCTGAAAACGACATACCCATAGCCTGAACTTGTAGGGAGGGAGTCAAGAAGCTTAAAGATAAGCTGGTGAGGAAGGTCTGGAGGGAGATATGTGTTGGTCTCTTCTGCAGGGGAAGTGTAAATGGGGAAGGCCTGCTTGACATCTTCCTTGCGTCCCTCTTCTATCAGAGGAGGGAGAGCGCCATGGCTAACATGGCCTGAAGAAAAGAAGGGAACCCAGCTTGGTTGAGAAAGGTATAATGAGAAGCCACCTTGCTACCCTAAACAAATTGTCTTCCCATGAGCTGAAATACATCTCAGGGTGTTGAAGTAGCTGGCAGAACTGAAGACTGTAGCCTTAGAAAACTCTGGAGGTGCCAGAAGGTTGGAGAAGAGCAAAGGTCATTCCAGCATCTGAAAATGGGAAGGAGCAGCAGTTTGTATGACATCTGCACTGGATGTGGATGCCAGGACACCATGTCCGTGAGCATTTTAGGATACAAGAGCTATCAGGACCAAGGGTGAATTTGTCCAGAAGTTCCATTGGATGTATCTGAGCACGATATCCTAGTGGGCAAGACGGATAAACATGGGCAGACAGTACTGCACTCCCACAGAGTTGCAGTTCATTGAATTGAGGTCCCTTTCCAGCTCATGCAGTTTATGGTTTGGTATTCTGTGCTCTCTGGGTGTGTTAGTTAGAAATGTAAGGAACTGAGCATCAATTTGAGGAAGGCTGCTTTACAGCACAGTTAAATTCTGGTTTCGATTTAAATTCTGGTGTCAGGAGACAAAAGAGGACCACAATGTAGGCTGCAGCCCAAAAGGTATGTCTGGGTCAGAAAGGGATCATGTCCAGCAGCTGGAAATCTGGAAATCCAGATCTCTCCACCCACACACTTCTGCTCAAGAAGAAAAACGGATCACCTGGCCCCCCGGGATGTTGGGCTGCTTTTGCTAATCTGATGGCGAGATTGGGGCCTCCTCTTCCTCACCAGAAAAAGAGAGGTTGCCCTCCTGAAGGAAGGAGGCTGCTGAATGCTCTTTGCCTGGAAAAAGAGACTGGATGCTGTGACCTCGTACTGGTGTGGTCCACCTTACAGAACAAGGTTAGCCAGGGTGACTTCCTGCTAAGGCCCGCATGAAGAAGCGGGTTGGCCCTTTATGCCAGTGGCCCCTGTCTGAAAGTGAGCTTTGCTGCTGTATGACATGCGGATGACCACTACCAGGAGGGAAGTCTGGCCCTGGCCGAGAGCCTGAACTTCCACCAGCTTCCACTGTCTACTTGCCTTTCCCTCCAGCTGTTGCATGAGGAACATGCGGTCTGATAAATCTTGAGAGATCTTTTATGTAGAAAAACAACCCCCACCTCCATCGCCCAGATCACCTTAGCATACAGGCATGCCCACTGTTTTTGCCTGTCATGCACCCAACCACTTTGGCAATGAGCAGGCTACCTTGGCCCTCACAGGCAGGAGAATTAATGGTCCTCCGTAGCTTGATTAGCCAAGCTAACGGTGACCTGTGAAAGCAAGATCTGGCCTCCTCGGCTGGAAGGAACCGAGGGACGGAGGTATGATTCGTGGTCAAGGTGTCAAGGTGTTTTATCTTTGGCTTCTCAGAAGGATGACTCTGCTGCCACACATTCATACCGTTACACTCAGCTTGGCTAATCAGGCCACAGACAACCTGGGTGCCCAGAGGGTGTGTGGCGATGCCTTCCTTGCTAAGGCAGCCTTGTGACTTCACAGGATACAGACTGACCTTCCCAGAAAAGCACACAGCCGTCTCTACCTCAGCTTCTCCCACGGGTGCCAGCAAACCTCACAAGATCCAAACCAGACTGGCACAGGTACAGGAAAGCTCCTCTCCACAGGCGTCCTCCGGCGGGACTGACCACCTCCTCTGAAGTTCCTCTTTATGGTGGTGGCACTGCGACCTGGAGCCGCCCGCCGGTGCCACTTACTTACTTATATACGGAATCGGTCTTGCAGAGGCGTGCAAGGACTTAAAAGCAAGTAGCAGCAACTTGAGAGCGGCTGGCCATCTCGGAGCCCCTGAGGCCCTTTCCCAAGCGCGCCCAAGCGCCAACCAGGCGTAAACCGGCAACGCTCCGAAGGGGTTCGTTGCTGCGTCCGCCAGGTCCCTCCCGCCGCCGCCGCCGCCCAACCGCAAGGCGGGGGCAGCCACGGGCCGCCGGCCACCGGGAGGGTCCCTCCGCTGGGAAGCCCTCCGGGGGCGCATCTTTTCCGGCAGCGGCTTGGTTGGGCTTCCAAAACCTGCCGGGCTCAAAGCGTCCTCCGGCCCGGCCAACTCGCGACGGGAAACGGATGGCGAGGAGCGGGCGGCCCGAGCAAGCGCCAGCCCCGCCTCGGAAACCCCGAGCGCACCGCCCGGGGGACGCGGCCGCCCACGCCGGCTGTCCCCTCGCCGGCGCCCGCCCGGGCCGCGCGGTGCGAGCCTTCCTGGGATCGCCCCGAGGCAGGCGGCCCGCCCCAGCCAGCCCGCCCAGCCCAGCCCAGCCCTCGGGCGCCGCGGCAGCAGGACCCGCCGCCCCGCGCGGGAACGGGCGCCTCGGCCCCGAAGCCCGCGGCTGGCGGCTCCCGTGGGCGCTCCCGGCGCCGAGGCGGAGGCGCGGCGCTCAGGGGGCGTGACGAGCCCGCCGCAGTCTTTCCCCCGCCTGGCCGCGCTCGGACGGGGGCACTCCGACCGCCAGAACGCCCCGGGCAGCCGTGCTGAGCGCGCGGTTGGCTGGGGAATTCTGGGAGCCGGAGTCCGTCTGAACGCGGCCGGGCGGGGGGAACACTGCTCCGCCAGCTCCACAGACGGACGTCTAACCCCCGTTTGAGGGTAGAAAGCGCCCTCGAGTCCAGCCGGACCCCCGACGACCCCCGGGGAAGGGGCCTCCCCCTGCCCTGGCAGGGACTGTCCCTCGGAGCCGGAGGGCGGCGGCGGGCGGGCCGCGCCCCCCGCTTGCAGTGTCGGCGGGCGCGGGCGGCGGCGCTGTGGGCGCGGCGGGCGGGCGGCGGCGCCGCTCTTGGCGGGTGGGCGGGCGGGCGAGTGCGCACGCGCGCGGGGCGGGGCCGGGCGGGGGGTGGCGCCGCGACGGCGGCAGCAGCAGCAGCAGCAGCAGCAGCAGGAGTGGCGCGGCGGCGCCTGGCTCGGCTCGGCTCGGCTCGGCCCGCCCGCTTCCCGCGGCCGGGGGCATGGCCGACAGCGCCAGCGAGAGCGACACGGACGGGGGCGGCGCGGGGGGCGCGCCGGCCGGCGGCGCGGCGGGGGCGCCGGCCGGCGGCGCGGCGGGGCCCGGCGGCGGCGGGAAGGCGGGCGGCATCGTGATCTCCCCGTTCCGGCTGGAGGAGCTGACCAACCGGCTGGCCTCGCTGCAGCAGGAGAACAAGGTGCTCAAGATCGAGCTGGAGACCTACAAGCTCAAGTGCAAGGCGCTGCAGGAGGAGAACCGCGACCTGCGCAAGGCCAGCGTCACCATCGTGAGTCCGCGGGCGGGGAGCCGCCCCGGGGCCGCCGGGGTCTCCGAGGGCTGCGGGGAGGCCGCGGGCCCCTCCGCTCCCGCCTCTCGTCCCGTGGCCGGGGGGGCGGCGGGGCGGGGCGGCTGCTCGGCGCCGCTCCCCGGGGCCGGCCGGGCACCCTCGGGGCCTTGGGCAGCCTCTGCGGCCGCCCCAGCGGGGATCGGGCCTCCCCGCCGCTGGCCCCGGGGAGGCGTCCAGGCGTTGGGCCGAGGGCGCGCGGCAGGCGGTTGCCCCGCGCTGAGCGCCGCCGCTCCCCCGGGCGACGCGGGGGCCGCGCTCTTCTCCGCTCGTCGCGCCGGGCGGCCGCGGGACCGGAGCGGGCCCCGCGGCTCGTCCCGAGCGGACCCGCTGCGGCCCTCGCGGCTGCGGAGGGGGCCGCCCGCTCAGGCCAGCGGTGCCCGGTCGCGCCCGGCTGCTCCGGCCCGGGGTGCGCGCGGGAGGTTTCCTGGGCTCGCTTCCACTTCGGCCCGGTCCGTTAAGTGCCGCGGTCTCCGGGCTGTGTGTCCAGGGTGCGTTTTCATCTCGGAAGCCGCCTGGGGTTGGGCTTGCGAAGTCGCCTGGGGAGGCAGCTGGGGATATTTTTAAATGAAATAAACAGGGCACCTACCCGATGAACTAAGACTGGGGGTGGTGGTGGTAATTTCACACTTCTTGAATAATACCTTTATGGAGAAGCGCTCCTCCTGCATAATTAGAAATAATAATTTTTACAATCTTTTAAAGTCTCTCCATGTGACAGAAACACTGCCTCCTCCTGAGTTACATCCCAAGATGTAACTGCCAAGACACCGAGGTGCGCCTTTACTGCCTCTGTACGGCTTTGCTGGGAGCTAATTCTGTCTGGTTTCTATTGTTGCTTGAAATGCTGCAGTGACCTGCAAAATCATTTTGACTTTTGACTTTCCAGAGACAGAGAGCGAGCGTGTGTATAAAAACTTGTCTCTGTGATGGGCAGTGCCATGACCGCAGTATCATTTCCTGCTCTCAAAAAGGCTGAGCATAACCCAGAGAGTCCATTTCTGGACTAAGCTGTAAGACAAACAATTTCATCCTTTAGTGGAGTTGCCAATCGGCAATGTCTTTAAATGTTTAAATTTGCACCTTGAGTTGATTTGAGAGTTGCGCTGTGCAGGGAACCTGCCCCCCCCCCCCGAATGTCTTCTGGTATTAGAAATCCACATGCTGAAGAGCCTTGTTGGAAGCGTTGTTTATGGTCCTAATATTTGAGCAGTTACGTCTTTTGAAGATTTAATCCATTCCGAGGGTCCGTATCTTCGAATTAGTAAGCGTTTGATGTGTCCACTGAATTGTACTGACCACATCCAGCTCAGGGCATTTTCTTTGAGGTTCTTTGCTTCAGGATGCTTTTTGGAGAATTGCCAGTTCTTCTTCAGGAAATCAGAGATTAATGAAATACGGCATTTCTAATCAGAAATAGTCTGACAGGCACCTTGGCGCTGAAGAGAGTTCTAACCATGTGAATGGACAATTCCATGCAGATGAGTTGCGCTGAAATACCTTATAAAGAATGCTGAATTAGACCTTGTTTTCCACTCAGGAGAAGGTCTTCTGCTTCACAGTCTGAGGGTGACTACTGTGTTTGTTCTAATAATTTGTATTTACTTAGGGAATCTTTAATGAGGCCTACCCAGTGAACAATGGAAAGTTAATAATTACTTACATTGTTTTATTTATTACATCAGTATTCACTACCTGCCTTTCAAGGTTATCCCATTCAAAACCAACTTATAACATGATACAACATATTTCAAGCCATAAAAATCATAATGTATAGTATCCCCACAGATTTAGGGCAGCAGTTAAAATAGTAGCCGGTTAAAATTTAAATATAAAGATAATACAGTTCCTTTCTTTATCATGATGGAATTGTTCACTTAAGAATACAGTGCACTATAATCACACATACATTCTTCTGGACACTTTGCTAAACCACTGTTACGGCATTCCTCAAATTACTGCCTCCTTTTATGGGAAGGATAATTTAATGCGTTCATGGTGTTACAGAACATACATATTTAAATGCTGAAAATTTAAAAGCCCTTTATCTGCATGTAACTTCAAGGTCATGTTAATATTACAGAACTATAATTTGCAAGTTTGTTTGCTCCATTTGTTTATGAAATATCTCTCTGTGTGTTGCAAGATGTGGGCCTGACCAGCCAGTCTTAAACATCCGAAGATTGCCTTTCATAGCCATGAGTCGTAAATGTTAAGTGATGTTCAGCATCAGAGGATGCAAAGTACAAAAAGTACACAATAATGGTTTGAATGGTTCTTGTGTGAAAGATGTTGGTTCTTACCATCATTTACAGCTTAAAGATTGACAGCTTAGTCATTTGAAACATTTAAATGTTAGCACCATTGCTAAAGAAATACTTTGAAACTCAAAGATAAAAATCATCTACTGGATTTTGAAGAATAATCTGTAGGAAGATGAAAATGTAGCGTCATACTAGTCTTCAAGTTTTCTAATGAGGAGGTACTATTTTCCCTTTAATGGTTTAAAAAGCTGGCCTGGGAGCCACAATACAATCACCCCAACTTCTCATCTAGCCATCAGACTGAGGACCAAAGAAGCCAAAGAAAGAAAGAGCATGAAACAATGGAATCAAAAGTTGGTTTTCTTCCACAGTTCACTTTGAGTACTTCCTCGAGCTAACTAGTACCATTACCGTATGATGAACACACCCAGGCAATTCACAAGGAGGTGACAGTTCCTGACTAGGGAGGACCAGAAAAGAACAGTGGCCAAAATCACTAGTGGAAATGAAGATAAACCAGGAGATAAGAATTTTGAGAAGTTGTTTAAAAAGGAGCACTGCACACACACTTGCATTATGCCTTCTCCCTGAAATGATGGCTTAGTGATGTCATCTGAAATGGTCAGAAGCCAACTTAAATGCTTCTGTATAGTCAGAAATTCAGGAGCATTGATCATTTGGCAAAGATGATGGAAAGATGTGGAAAGATCCAGAAATGGTACAGCACTTCTCTAGCAACCTGTTAGCATCCCCCTTTTACATCGCTGAACATATTTATGCAGCGAGCATTTAAATTGTTTAAAATCTTGATTACAAAACCTGTTTAGATTTTGAAAAAATCCAGGGAAATACAGTAATGTGGAATATGGAGAGGTGTTGATGGAGTCACTTGAAGCAGGCTGACAGCCCTTAGCCATGAAGAGTGTAGGAACAATACCAAGAAGATGTTACTATAAGACTTGGGCTCTTGCTATTGCTGCACTGCTTCCTCTTTTTTGGGTGGTCAAAATTTCAGTTAATGTTTTAAAAATAGAAAGCTGTGTAATTCAGACATTTCTTCTGAAGAATTTAGAGTGAAGAGAATTGAAATAATATTCATGAAAGGTTAGAAAAATAACATTTATAAGATGGCTCTGCAGTCTTTGGGGGACAGTGGACCAAGTGGGAATCTGGAGAACAGACACATCGAACACAACACACACCTGTTTACCAGAAGAGAATCTGAGGAGGTGGTTCCTTGCTGCTACCAGTCCCAGTGCTTCTAAGAGGTTCTTTGGCCCTTCCAATTTCTTGGTCTGTTTCTGCAGCCCCCACCTTTTCTGTTTTTTGAGGAAGCCTGTGAGACCTGTATCCTGCAGAGGAAGGTGATTTGCTTGAATCGTCATAAAATCAAATGGAGCACAGTGCATGGAGGGGTGAGTTTCTGTTGAAGTCAACCAGTTTCTGACAGCAGATCCATCCTCCCCCTCCTCCTAGTAGGAGGCCCACAAACGAACCACTTTGCTACCGAAGAGGACTGATTGCCGCAGGAGCTTTTCTCCAAAGTCCGACATTACTTTGAGCCCTTTCTGAGAGGAAATCAGCTAATGTCCAAGTAGCTTTTGATTCAAATATGTGGCAGAATTATCTGGCATCAGGCTGCAGGCTGCAGGGGGGAGTTGCATGGAGAGCTATCTCCTCCGACAGATACTTTGATGTGTTCTCTTTTTGCACACTGGGTCTACCCAGGACCCGCTGAAGAAGTTTTCTGTCCATCTAGTCTCCTTCAGCAAAAAATAAATAAAAATTCCAAGCATTGTCATATTGCGTGCCTGACCCAGATGGGTCTTGTGTCTCTGCGCCTTTCCAGTAGTGGTTGACCAACAGTTGTATTTTAACACAAGGATAAAAGCTTTTTGGCAGCTTTCTCATTCTTGTTGAGACAGAATGTGGGAAGAAGAGCTTTACTAAGTGGAAAAGAAAAAGAAGTAGCTGTCCATTCTCTTTGGCCCAGGCAGGCAGTCACTGCCATCTGTCTTGGTCAGTAGGCAGTTTCACAGAAATGTGTCCAGCAGTCACCCCTAAAATAAGCCCTTCATGCCTCTGTCATCTGTCTGTCTGTCTGTCATATTAAGCAAATGTCTGTGGCTCTCCATCTTAACCAATAACTCTGTGCAGCTGCGAACTTCAGGTCCTGGACGTGGAGCGCATACAGAAGCATCCTTTGACTGCCTTACCTAAACTTTCTCAGGGTTGAGACAGCTCACCTGGAAGAGGGTGTTCTTGAAACTGTTGTCTTCAGTCTGGGAGTGCAGGAATTCAGAGCTTTGTCGGGAAGAATCAGCTTTTGTGGACTGGCACCCTGCTGTCCCAACCTTGCCTCATACCCACAAGGTGTGCCCATAATGTACTTGCTTCTGCCCCGGTTGCTCTATTCCAAGGGGAGCAGGGCCCAGGCAGGCCACAAGGGGTGCTCATGTGTCAGCAGATGGGAAGACTTACAGGCCCTCGCTTGGGTTGCTGCCAGAAGGGAGCTGCGGGGAACAAGGTCCGGGCTTCCGCCCCGCAGGGCGGTGAGAGAGTGTCGCGCACTCTGATCAGACCGCGGGGAGGGGGTTTATTACTCCCACAAGTCCTGATGGGAGTTTATTACTAGCCTGAAGAGCTGCCCCTGAGAGGTGAGGTGATCCACCACCGCCTCTGCCATCAGTCTCAAATAGATGCCTGCTTGAGCAGGAGGCAGACTGTTTGCCTCGGTGGCTTCCTGGTCGTGGGCTCTTCAGGGGCTCCCATCGGAGCGCTGAGTAGCAAGGCTGCATTGCGAAGTCAGGCGCCCAGAACAGAAATTCTTACGGAGTGGGGGCCTTTCTGCGCATGCATATGTGTTTGCCGGGGCTCTCCACTGCCCCAGAAGAGAGCCCATGGGGGGCAGCGGTGAAGGCGCTGGGCAGGAGCAGGGAGGCCAAGGTTCTTGCCCGCCCTTGGCCACCAAGGCAGCCCCCGGGGGCCTCTGGGCCTGTCCTCCTCTTGTCCCAGGGCGGACGTGGGGCGGTGGTGAAGGGGCTGGACTAGGGGCAGAGCGGCCCAGGTCCCTCCTCGGCCCCGGAGGCTTGCTGCAGATGGATGAAAGCAGAGCTGGAGTGTTGGGAACAAGAGAAGGGCAGCTTTCGAGTCCCTTTTGTTCTGCGTTGGCTCGTGGTAGAAGGGAGACCGGATGCAAAGGCAGGTCTTCGTTCCCTTGCCTGATTAAATTGCCCTGTGGGCACGCGCATGGACCTGGACCTGGACCTGGACCACGAGCCACAGGGAGAGGCCGAGCTGGCGCTTGGAAAGGAGACCTCAAGGAAACCGTAGGGCTTGCCAGAAGTCGAACTTAACTTGAAGGAGATTTTAGGGGATTTAGACCAGAGTCTGGGGGTCCTCTGAGCCCAGCTGGGTTAAAGGCTGCTGCCAGTGGAAGGGGAAGGAAGAGGGACTGCAGGGCAGAGCAGCCCACCTGGGAGCTCTTGGCCACCCTGCTCCATTGCAGGGAGAGGAGGCACCTCCCTTCCCTCAGAGCAGGGACAGGCCCGTTCCGTGACTCTGGAGCCTTGCGGGGTGGGACGCTGGGGTGGGGGGAGCGCAACCCAAGCCTCTTGAGTGCTGCTTTTTCTCATTTTCTTTGCTATCATTTTTTTTTTACTCCACCACGGTTGTGCTGTGGGTTTTTTTTCCTGATGTATAGCGCATCGCACGGCATTATTTTAATGATTGTGCATTCCCCTCATGAAAGAAAACCAAAGGAAATTTCAGGCAGAGCCGGGGAGAATGCCCAAATGGAAAGGGGCAAGTGACTTGGTAGAGCCGTTAAGCAAATTGGCAATTTGACGTGCTCTTCTGTGTCTCCTCGTTGCATGCTACAAAAAGCCGCCACCACAACCCAGCTCTGTAATTTACAGGTCAGAAATGTTAAATATTGTGGCAGGTCAGCCTTTTCATGTTGGCAGGAATACTACTTCCTGCCAGCCTTTTGTCACCAGCACTGTGTCTTCTGTCACATTCTGCTTTTCCAGTTGCCTCCTGCGAGGGACTGCAAGAAAATAACTTGTGAAATAACAGCCTTTTTAATTTACCAGCATGGTCTGCTGGTAGGGAGTCCACCTGGGCTTGCACATGCTATCAGTGGGCTTCTGGTTGCTCAAGGATGGGGCGAGTCCCTTCAGCTGTCAGGGTGAGTCTAGGATTGGTTTGGCCCCATCTTGCAAAGGAGAAGCAGCAGCAGAGGATCCTGGAGGCAAAAGTAGACAAGATTGTAAGCCTGGCCCAGTATTTCCTTCCCGGGAAGACCTGAACAATTGGAAGTGAAATTCAGGGCCTCGTGGGTGTTCCATGCACTTTCTTCTTCAGGGAACCCATTTGACAGAACTTAGCTGCTGTGAGCTTCCTGTTTCTTGGAGTAAGGCATGCATACCCCATTGGAAAAATGAGAGCGGAGACAAAATCATGCTTTTGAAAAATCGATGGGCTTTATTTTCCTGTGCAAAAGGTAGAAATGATGGGAAGGACTTTGTGATCTGGGCAGCTCATCCTTCTGTGGCCTTTTCTCCATGGATTTTCTTTCTGCTCCTCTTTTGTGTTGTGAATCTGCACTCCGAGGCAATAGGGGTGGAATGACTGTCTTCAGCCCTGGAATTAAGTTGAAAAGTATTGCAAGATGTTCAGGCAGGGGTGGGAGGGAGGCCTAGGGAAGAAATTAGAAATTCTTGGTTGTATCTGTTGAAACTCTGAGGTTCACTTTATGTTTGGAAAGTGTTTTACAAAATAACCAGAATAGGTCACCCTTCTTTCCTACCCAGCTTCATCTTTTAAATTAAATAATTACATGTTGGGGAAACTAAACCTCGTTGTTTGTAACTCTCTTCTCAAAACAGTTTTCTAAAGCTAATTTTTTGGGGGGTGCCTCTAACTTTGTAGAAGGTAGTCTTTCTAAAAAGCCACCTGAGGAGGAGAAACTGTTGAATACTTTGACATCTCCCTGTTCTTCCCACGCAACTCAAGATGCTGCTTGTGGATTTTCACTCTTATCTTCTGTCTAGCAGGGATTGAAGTCTTTGGCTCGTGTATTGCATTCTTTGTAAACGTCGAATGAGATTTTGTTCATTCTATTTCAGGAATATATTTTAATTTGCATGAAATTACAGATTCGTTTGTCACTGAGACCACTTAATCCTTTTTACTTACTTTTCACATCTGTTGATGATTCTAGCTGTTTCCTCTGCCCGAAAAGCCCAGCTAAATGTTCTTGCTGGGAGTGGCTGAACCCTGTGGTTAATGGATAACATAGTGCTGGAAGCTTGGTTTCCATACCTGTAGATGTTGCTGGTCACGAGGATTTGCAAACCCTAATCTATTGCAAATTACAGGAAGGATACTCTGAGGTGGGTACTCTCTTAATGGGGCTTTACCTGCATTTCAGAATAGAATTTAGAATTCAAGTGACAGAATCTCGGTGCTATAAAGATGCAAATTTGGTGTCTTCCTTTAACATTTGTGATGGAAAGAACAGTTGGGAGGCTCATCTGTAATTCTAATATCATGAACATACCCTGAGGTTAATCTTGGCATCTGTAGTCATAATTAACTTCCAATTCCAGACGTTTAAAGAAATGAGGAAGAAGTTAAGATGGAGACCAAGGGGTTGCCAGCCAACCAGTCTTCGTAGTTATTTTCATTTCATTTCTTTTGTTCTCTCCTTCCATCCTCAGTGAAATGATTTTTCTCAGGGGGTATGGTACCGCTTTTTTTTTTTTTTTTTGTCTACTGCAGTTCTTACAGTCAGTGTGGTCTTTTCCCATGGTTTGAAGGGAGCGGGTGGTGCATAATGCGTCCTGAGTGTTGAGCGACAAAACACGTCTTTCATTGTCCCAATGAAGTTCCCTCGGAGGCCTTCTAGTCCAACCCCCTGCCATTCCAGGCCGGTGGCTGTCCAACCTTGGCTTGAACACCTCCAGCGAGGGAGCCCCCAGGACACAGGAGGCAGGCTGCTCCCCTGCTGGACAGTTCTCACAGTTGTTGGTTGTGGCTGTCAGTTGTCGGGAGAGTCCTCCTTACCTCAAGCTTGAGTCTCTCGCTTTGAAGCTTCCAGCCGTTGGTCTTAGCCCTGTCCTGGAGCAGTGAAGAACAAATCCACACCTCCTCCTCTGGGACAAGTATTGGAAGATTAAAAATTCCTTTTTTTTATTTTGGTGGAAATGATCGTGTTTAGTAGATGATGATTTAATAACATTTTAACACAACTTCTCCAGCGCATCCAAAGCAGAGTTGGCAGGACAAACTGACTAGCTTAGTTCCCAGGTAAATATTCGTCCTGCGTCTCAAGGCTCCTCCACCCAATGCTGCCCTCTGCCGCCGCCGTCTTCTGCTTCCCTCTTGAATTTTGCCCTCTGCGTCCTGCGGCCTCCGGCACTGGAGGCTCATTCAGCTGGCAGGAATAGATTTTCAGTGGCCAGCCATTGGGAGCTGCAAGCGTGGGAGAGGCAGAAGATCCTGATTTGGGAAAACCGCGCGTCTTGGGCGAGACTGGCGATCCAGCCCTTGCTGGCAGGGCGTGACGTGTGGCGCCACACGCTTAGGAGTGCACTGACTTCTCCGGTGCAGAAACAAAGCAGCTTATCTGACTGTTAAATCCAGAAAGTTGGGAGCTGAGACTCGGCCTGCATAGCTGCAGTTCAGTAGTTGTTTGCTCTGAAGGCTGGTGACGCCAGCCAGAGGAAGGAGCCTTTTTTAAAATAATCTATATAAACAGCAGTAGGTGAATTTTTCATTCACCTGTAACAGCTTTAAATTTAAATCTTTAATTCCAGGGGTTTGTCAGTCTGGGCAATAACCGGATGTACTGAAGAAAGCAGTTTCGGAGTTTGGGGTGGTTTGTTCCGTACAAGCAATTGGACTTTTCGCCCCTTCTTCAGTTGGTCTGATTCCCACACACATTTTGCCTGATTGTGTCCCTCCTAGACATTTAACTATTCCTGTGTGAATTACTCGCTCAAGTTGCCGTAGAATTCTCAGATTACTTTGAATTAAATGATTTACGACATGTTGTTGTGAGAATATCACAACAGGAGGACATCATACAAGTGAGCCCTGTTAACAGAATTGCTGTCCGAATCTTACAACTTTTGTCTTTATCTTGACTTGCAACCATTTTGCGCAAGTTTGTTTGTTTATATTCCAAATTTCATCACCATCCATCTCACTCAAAGAGCAACTCTGGGCGGTTTACAAGCTGTTGAGGTTGTTGTCTGTTCCTCTTGATGTGGCTGCTGTCCTGCATTTTGACTGGGCCATTTGTGTGAAAACCATTTCAAGGTGAATTTCTGTATGAGAACTTCACCATTTCAAAAATATGGTGCTGCAGTTACACAAGTGATGGTTTGGGGAGCTCTTTAAAACTTACTGTTGTGATCATGCTAGTTGTGAGGCCACAAGAAAGCCCAGTTCACACACATAATGGTTATATAGCTTGTTTAGTGGGTATGTGTAATACACACTTTCATTAAGTTTGCAAATAAATACAATGCAATTGAAATAGTACGAAAAGAGAAGTTTATTGTGCTGGATTGCTAAAGGTGTTCCCCCTCTCTTATGACCGAAGCATTCTAACTCTCTTCGAGCATAAGCACATTTTACACTCTGAATTCCTCTCTGTGTTGCTGTGTCAGTTTCTCAGAGAACGAACTGGTGCAAAGATTGAATTTCCCCATAGAGCTCTCACCAAATGCATGATGAACTCAGAGACTAATGGAAGTTTAAGCCTCTCGAGGTCCATTCTAGTTCTGTAAACACAACATCATCCTCCCTTCCCCTTGATCTTGTTATGTCTTCTCAATGTGAAGGCAAGTATTACAGCTTCAGGCTGTGAATTGAGAGAGGGATCCTGCCTAAGCAGTGTAATTTCTGAACCTTTGCTGTGAAAAATAGGAGTCTCCAGGCAGAAACAGAGGCTCTTTGTTGTGGCCTTTAAGGATCCCAGGTCCTGCTCAGCACCTTCTGCAGAAGGGGGGAGGTCTGCCCCTGGGCTTGGCTTTGGGCAACCACCCAGAGCCATTTGGGCTCCTTTTGGGCCACCTGGTAATAGCACATTCATTTCTGAAGTCACAGCCGTGGTAGAAGGTGGTTCTTTTCCCTTTTATTTTCCTTCGTTTTGGCCTTGTTGGTTTCCCTGCTTGAAAGGTTTTGGCAAATCCCTCCTGTGCTTCTTTGTAAGCCTTTTGGCTGCAGCTTTACGTCCATTCCACAGCTAATGTTGTGGGACAAAGTCCCCCTCAGAAGATCCCACTGTAGATTTTGTCATCCCAGCCAAGGGCTTACTAAGCAAGCTCATTTCAGGGGCCCGGCCCACTTGGGAGCCCTTAGAGCAGGGTTTCTCAACCTTGGCAACTTTATGATGTGTGGGCAATGCTGGCTGGGGAATTCTGGGAGTTGAAGCCCACACATCATAAAGTTGCCAGGGTTGGGAAACCCTGCCTTAGAGTAATGCTAGTGGTGTTTTGTCAGCTTCCTCTAAAGCTCCTGGCAAGGAGTTGCTTGCTTAGGGATTCTCTCAGCCACTCTTGAGAGCATCTGAGCTTTCCATCTCCAGGGGGGAAATCCCAGGCTTCTGCTGGGCTGCCTTTGCCCTGGAGAAAGGGCTGGATAAAAGGCTGCCTTACGCCGTGCCAATCAGGGCTATAGAAATTGAATAAACAAAAGCAAGAGGGATCACCTCTGGCAGTTCAGTCTTTTTCTGGGCCACCTTTCCATCTCCACCATTGCTAGACCCTTTGAGCCAGGCTGTCCAGTCTCTTCGATGTCCTTGATATAGGTCTGGGACTCAGTTTTGGAGGGAGAGGTTTGCAATAAATATCCTTCGAAGCCTTGTTCTGTGGTCCATGACTAAGATTCTTCACCTCCTTCTCAGGATCATCAAGCTCAGATTCATTTGTGTAGTTTTGGTAAGCATCTCCCCACAATTTCCTTGATGCCATGTCTTCCCACCAGCTTTCCATCTCTTGCAGGATTCACGACTGGGCCTCACAGCCTCACCCCTGTCCCAATCAGCCGACATTCTTAGCTCCTTAAATTTTGTTACTCCGTAGAAGTAACTCTGCTATTAAACTTAAGTGCTCTGGGCCCCACAGGTCACTGAGGGGAAAAACCAAGGTCACTTGATCCCAAGCGTCTTCCAAAATTTCATAAATGTTGGTCTCCTATGACTACATGCATCAGATGTTGGGCTCCTGCTTCCAGAATGGCCGTGCTGCCACATCTGGATGAAGAAGGCTGGCTTAGAATAATTCAAGATGTGCAGTACAATGTCTTTCTCTGATATACCAAAGCAGCTTTCTGTAAAAACTGAAACGTGTGAACATTTGCAGGAGGAGGTTGCTCCTTGAACAACTGTCAAGCAGTTGTCAGCATCTGTGAGGAGGTCACTCATTCTTCCTCCACAAAGGATATTATTTCTTTGGGGGCAGGTGCTGGTAGCTAGAATTGGTCCATTAGATTTGATGTCTGGGTGCCTCCTCCCTGCAGCTGTGATAGCCAGCCTTCTAGGACAGCTTATCCTGAGGTGTGTTTCTCTGTGTTGATGATTAATTGTTGCCCCCCTCCAAGTCATAAGAAGGAATAACAGGAGACAGATGCTTAATTGCTGTCAAAACGCTTACTGAATACTGAGTTCTGTTAGTCAGAACACGTTCATGCTGCAACACATTGCACTAGCCTAGGATTTTTAAGTCATGGTTTGCTGAAGTCATAATGGCCTTTTCTGCACTTGACAGCAAACCATAATATTGAATTATACATGTCTCACAAAGCTGAAAAGAAACCAAATCAGATCCTACTTCCCAGTAGGGGTGCAGAGTGTCCTATTTCTGCCCCCCCCCCCCCGACACACACACACCACACTAATCCAGCTGTTCTGAGATTGCTCTCCTGGTTTTCTGAAAGTAAAGCTTCCAGACCAGGATGATTTGTGGATCCTGGACATGAGTTCCAAAGGAAAGGTGGAATAAAAACCTAACAAATACTGTAAATGTGGCCTGATGGCCGTTTCCTGAAGCAGTTGGGTTGCTATGGTTCACGAGAAGAACCATCTCTTCCAGAGTTCTCTAAAGAGACTGTTTTGCACATGCTAGTTTCTCTTGCACCTTTGAGCATCTGTCCATCTACCCACAGATCTATTCCTTCCCATTGTGTACCTCCCCCAACCCTTAGATGTGCCCCCTAGAGCTCTTCTGAACCTACTGTGATCTGTACTTGATGAATGTGCTCAAATAGGATAATCACTGCATTTGCGAGGGGTAATCAGCACTTAATTGGTTTAATTTTAATAGCATTTAAATTAAATTAAGTCTTATCAACTTGGGCTTCACACCCAGTTGTTTTGTTTGGCCTCCCCACTTTCAGGGACTCACTTCTCTCAAAACCCCTCAGGCTAAAAATGTTGCACCACCCTGGTTAAGAATATCCGAAGAGGGGAGAAGCCAAAGCATTTTGCCCTATACCCATCTATTCAGCAGGTCTTGGAAAGAGAAAGGGAACGCGTCCCCTGTGCCGGAGCCTAGTTTCCATCCCTTTCTCTTAGTTCTAATCTTTCACCTCCTCTTCCTTTTCAAGATTAAAGCAAGGATGTAGGGCAGTATTTCTTAACCTTGGCCACTTGAAGATCAATCTTTAAGTGATCAGGCTTGAGAAACACTGATGTAGGGCTTAGGTCCTCTTTCCAGGCTGCTGGCATCACACACAGATCATCCGTGCGCATTTCACGAGATACGGAGAAGGTTCGGATTTCTCACGTTACCTTTGACATTTCTCCTTCCAGACCGCTGTGTTGCTTCACGTTTGGCTCCAGTCTGTTACGCTGTGTTAAGTGACCCTTGTGCTCATATGCTCCCTGCGCCCGCTGTTTTGCAGTCGCCTGGCAAAACCAGAATGGTTAACCAGATTTGCAGTTTGAACTGTAGCACCAGCAAGGTTTGCTACAAACCAGGAAAGATGTAAACTCAGTGGGGCATGTGGGGAGCAGTGTACATGGTAGCTACGGCTTGGTTTCCTTGATCCCAATCCATAGTTGGGAGTTTGCTTTTAAGCCACCACATTTATTCTCTGGACTGTGAGATCTGCAGTAGTATAAAAGTAGAAGCATCAGGAGCTTTGAGAAGAGAAAGGAAATCTGTTGGGTTGCCCTGTGTTTTCACCCCGCTCGTGACGAGTTTGATGGGTTCTTAGCTCAGCAAGAATAGGTGGTTCTCTCTTTCCTCCTCCCCCCGTCCCAGACAGTGTATTACCTTGGCTACACTAAAGTCAAGCATGTTGGGCAATTGGAAATGAAGAATGGACTTTTTTCCAAATGACTGGCCCTGTGGCTGGTCCAAACTGCTGTTGAGGGATAGGAGAGTCTGCATCTGTGGTGGTTAAAAGTATTTGCGCTTCACTCCAGGAACCTTCGTGCAGTGACAGGGAGAAATCTCTGTCCACAAACTCCTTGAAGTTGAAAAATCTGCTGTCAGAGCATTACAGAAAAACCACCAAGATCCATTCCACGTGTACATCCATGCTCTGGTTTGCTCTCCATACGGCTTCCGTTCTGTGGCCAGGCCCTCTTGGCTGTAGGGGTGCGTATACGGCACCTTGGTTCCTGCCCGTCTTCCTTGGCTGTCAAGACCAGAAGTCGGGGTCCTTCGTGAGCAGGACGGCATCGTTGCTGGCAGGCAGCAAAGCTGTCGGGTTTTGCCTTTCGTGATGGATATATTGGGGCCCGACGCCTTTCTTAGTTATGTGGCAGAAGAGCACGAGCCGAGGAGCAGGCAGGTGCCTTCCCATCCAGTCCTCTTGCTGTGAGGTTGCGTTTCTCTTACAGCAAGCGAGAGCGGAGCAAGAAGAGGAGTTCATCAGTAATACGCTGTTTAAGAAGATCCAAGCTCTGCAGAAGGAGAAGGAGACGCTGGCAGTGAATTATGAAAAGGAGGAGGAATTTCTCACTAATGAACTTTCAAGGAAGCTGATGCAGGTACGTGTTCTTTTATTTCTGTTCTTTGTTTTTCCAAATAAGGATCGCTCAGGCAGTTCTGCTTGTCAGATAGGGAGTATATTTGCTGTCATTGGAATCATCCTTTTAAGCCCTTAAGTGGAAAAAGAAACCGGTATTAGGATGAAGTACAGGAAGGGATATATTGGGCCAACGTTCCAAACAGGGGAGTGAACAGACCAGTGGAAGGAAGATGGGTTGTGAAGGAGAATTTTTCCTTCATTTTTTTTTAAATTAGAGGCCAGGGAGAGCCAAGCCGCTAGGCTTTAAAAGGTCAGTTGCAAAAATTAAATGATGAAGGCTTTCTCAAAAGCCGGTATTAAAATTATTAACATGTGAGTTGTACTGTGTGAATCATCCAAGATCCAACTTAATGGGACAAGTAAGTTCAACTCGGTGGTAAGAATTTGTGCTCCTGTACAGAGATTCCCCCAAGCTGCCCGATTGATCCAGTGCGGTGTTTAAGACGTGTGGAGTTCCCAGCCAGGGTCAGGGTCAGGGTCAGGTGGCTGGGAAATTCTGGGAGTTGAACTCCACGCATCTTAAAGGTGCCAAGTTTGAAGAGCCTGACCTAGTGGCTCCGATGCAGTGCATAACGTTGGTTGGGCTCTTCGGTCTGAGGATTCAGTGCCGAGGGGTGATGTGTTTGGATTGCTTTGGCATTGACTGTTGGATCAAAGCTTTGCACAGCCCAGCACGCTTAGTCAACGGCAGAACGCCCAGCGGGGCTGACTTCCAAGGCTGCCAAGGAGAACCGCTGCAGTGTTCATGTTTTGCTCTTGTTCCCTTGACCCTTCCAATCTATATTTTTCACTTTCCATACACTAGAAGTACTCTACATTTAAATAATTTTGTAGGTCCCAGTAGCAAGGTTCAGATGGTACTATTCAGTACCTAAGAAGACAAAGTGTGGTTGTAAATCACAACCTAACAGCCCTTCCTCCTCCTCCTCTCTAGTCTTCCTCTTGGTCATAAGCAGGAGTGCTGATGCCCAGTTGCTGGATCTACAGTGCCACCCTTGGGCCGAGCCTTTAATGCTGCTTATTTCTAAAGCCATCTGTCCGTACCTACACCTTGGAGAGTATTCCTTAACACCAACCAAACTGACAAAGTTGCCAGGCTTTTCTTCTCAATAGGCAAGTTCAGATCCTTGCGTGGCATCTCAGGGTTCCTGGGGACCATCTTTCTAGGTCAACACACCAGGTTTGCTCATGTATGACCAGAAGCAAGAAATCGGAGGGGCCTTGAAGCTGGTGCTGCTGCTGCAAGAATGTGCCTTGATTCTTCACAAGGAGGTGCAGTGCACAGAGTGAAAAGCGGTAGACTCTGTGACTTTTTCTGAGAGGGGCTGGGCTCCTAGTTTGCCTATAAAACCACAGGCTGCTTAGGTTCTTTCTCTGGAGATGCCGGTGGGGATGGTGTTGCATTAGCTGCTCGTCCCTCTGTTTCGCCTGGCTTCCTGTGAATGCATTCCCTGTGTATGTACAGCCCTCCCAAATTTCATCCATCTACCTGAGTTAATTCATTAAATCTCTTGGTATTATTTTCACCTTGCTCATCAAATGAAGCCTCCACAGCAGTTCCATAATACGCAAGGCATTCGCTCCTTTCCCTCAGGTACAGTGCAAAAGGAAAGAAAAGGTGCAAGGGAAATTAACATCTCTTTATGCAGACACTTCGCTAAGTAAGTCTCAGTTTTACTGCCCTCTAATCTCTTAGATCTATTCTAATTGGCTAATTTCCCAGTCTGTAAATTTGCCTCCTATGTGTTTCAGCCACCTTAGAGGTAGGGATGTTTGTGTTTCTGCAGCTATATTAGACTGAATCGTTGTTTTCAGTTGGATTGGTGTTGTTGCAACTGTTCCTAGGTTTGTTTGTTAAATGCATAAAATTAGTTACTATGTTTGAAATCTCTCTCTTCCTCCTGGATCAATCAGAAGGTACTTTTGAGATCTGGCAGTGTTTATTGTTTGTGCAGGTAAACAGGATCTGCTTTGAGGTTCTAAACTGCAGGTCTTGTGGCTGAAATGGAGAACCTGTGTTTTGGAGTTCTCCTGGTTTTGCAGTATCTTCCTTGCTAAAGAGTTTCAGAGAAGTCAGAAGTGTGTCTGTTCTTTGTGACATTTGGATTGGGTTTTATAAAGGTGTTAGCCAGTTATCAACCTGAGATACAGTTATTTCCTAAGGCACATGTTTCCAAATGTATATATGTTGGAAGAGAGGAATATTACAGCTTAATTTGCCCTTTCCTGCTCATCTAACAAGTCTCTGGGGACTGTCCGCCTGTATCTGTCCCTGTCATTTCTTTCTTTTGAAGTCTTTTGTGCTGTTTGGTCCATGAGCGTACATAAACTAATGAAAAAAAAGTGCTTGAGTCTATAAAACTGCCACAGCTTACAAGAGTCACTCCTGACTCTTTCAGACTTCCCTAAACTAGTTTAATATAACCATTAAAGAGAATTTTATTAAATAAACAGAATTAAAATAACGAATAAGGGAATTACTTCTTAACAGGCATTATAAATAACAATTGTTTTCAGAAATATATGTGGCTACCATTTTGCAAATGCTAATTGTAGATAAGGATGTGTAGTTCCAGATGGTCTTTCTTCAGGCCGAATTTATCTTTCCTATTGTCTAATATCCTTTGGGAGTTTCTCCAGCAGTAAAGACATCTGCATGAATTCAGGGTGCAATGATCATAAACCATGATTTACTAAGGTGGGAATTGACCTTAGTTCATTATTAAGTCTTGGAATCCAAAATAAAATCAGTTTCCTTTTTGGACTATGGGAACTGAGCTTCAAATAATAATGATACAGATTCTGAAGCTGACAGGAGTAGGTATAATACTAATTAATTCTGTCCTGTGAAACTGAGATTGTTATGCCTGAACTAACTAAGCATCCATCTCTAAATTCATCGTGATGGTGTCCTTGAAGCAGGAGTTCAGCTGCTCTTGTATGTTTGAATAAAAGGGTTTCAGTAGTTCTTCCCCTGTTACACTCCTTTTACATGTTTTTCAGGTTAAAGGATTAAACTTTTGTTTCCCCCAATCTTTCCCACTAAAGAAAATTGCTCTTGCATTGTAGGTGACAGGTTTCCAGATCAATAAACACAACCCTCATTTGGTAGCTGCACAAATTGTTTTGTCATCGCTTAATTTTCAGCCTCACAAAGAGGTTTTCAAGTTCAGGGTGGTAGGCCTTGCCTCTCGGATGAGCCACGTGAATCTCTGGGATGCTCAGGAGTAGCTGAGGAATTAGCCAAATGGTTCCTTCGTAATGCCTGGCATCTGGAAAAAGCTTCCAGAAGCACTTTCAGCCCTGTGCGTCATTGGGATGCCTCTTGGTTCCTCTCAGCAGGGATTTTGCAGGTCAGCACAATTTGGACTGTACTTCAGAACGATGATGTGTTGGCTTTTCAGCATTGTGGTACAAATTTGGGGCGTCAGACCCTTCTTTGAGAATGTGGATTTTTTTCCCCCCAAAGTGGGGTGTCAAAACATTGTGTTGTTCTGCTTATCGGTGCGGCTTTTGGTGTGTTGGCCTTGTGAGACCCCTTTGTTCTTTTAGCGTTCGGTTGCAGCATCGTTGGTTCCATAGATAGCACTCTGCAAAGATCCTGTGATCACTTGCGAGCAGGTAGCTTGGGAGGGAGGACCCTTGTTAGCAGAAAAGCTTTTAGGAGAGAGATGAGGAAGGTGATTATTGCAGAATGAAACATTCATGGAACCGGGAGCAATGAGACATGCTGTGTGTAGGAACAGTCTGTCTCGCTTGTGACCCCCAACTGTTTGCATTGTGACGTTCTGTTTGACGTCTCAGCTAGAGGAACAACCTCCAGATGCCTTGTGAGCCCTGTCGGGTTTGCACCAGCCACCAGTTCTTTTAGGGAAGGGATGTCATAGTGTTTCGAATGACATGGTTGGAAGACCTCTAAGAAAGAAAGGTTATCTCTTGGCTTGGTATCCACCTCTGCTTATGATTTTGAAAGGTTTTTCTTAGGTTTATAGAAATCACAGGTTATTCTGCATCCTCTCAGAGAATTTGAGAATTCGATTTTACAGAGCAGCTCTGGAAAATGGACACCTGGATTTCCAGCCCTACAAGATAGGACAGGCTGGAAGGGGTACTTAGGTTTTTGCTGCCCTCACTCAGAAATGTTAAGTCTTTGTCTGAACTTGTCTGCAGTTCAGATTTCTGCACATATGAAGTCCGCTCTGAAAAGTGGTGGTGGTGGTGGTGGTGTTTGATCTCTGTCAATTCTAAGTTAATCTGATTAAGATCTCTTCGCCATGTAGATTTTATTATATTGATATTTTTATTGTATTTTTAATTGTAATGGTTTTATATTTTAATCTTGTTTTATTGTAAGCCGCCCAGAGTCCCCCTGTTGGGGAGAGATGGGCAGTGAATAAATTTATAAATAAATAAATAAAATCTATTGATCGAGAAAGTCTGGATGCAAAGACCAGTCTCTTTTTGAAAAGAACCAGGGCAGGATAATTTCAGAAATGATCATTTGCTTTTGAAGTAACAAGAACTTAAGAAAAAACCATAGGATTAGCAATAAAACTTACTTTTTGAGAAAACACAGTCCCTAAAATAATGCATCAGAGCACTTGCTTGGCACAGCTGGGACTCCCCAGTTGGCAGGCTCAACTCTGCAACACATTGCAAGAGCAGGCCAGATGTTTCAAAAGATGGGTGGAGGCAGGAAACCCCATAGAGAGGCCAGGTGTTCCAGCTGAAGTCCCTCTCCTGGTGTGGGGTCTGATCTTATGTCCTGCTGGTGTTCTAACATATATCTGTTCAGGCGAGTGGTTTGAAGGCTTAGAAGCCAACCCTCACCTGTGGAGTATTGCACATTAAGTTCATTCCCACGGTTCATGACAAACTGGGTTTGTCTTAGCAGTGGGTTCTAGGATTAAGGCATATCTAGGATGCTGGGCTCAGAAGGTCCTTTCCAGAATGTGATGCCTTGTGATGGAACAAAGGGCAGAGAAAGGATTTATGATCCCAGGTGTCCAGGTGAAAAATGTACTAGAGTCATTGGGGTGAAGCCTGCTGTGAAGCTCACTTGCTGAGTTGGGGGCAGGAGAGGAATGAAGCCCAGAGAAAGACCTGCGAGGAGCCCTGTTAAGACAAGGGCTGCCCCAGAAGAAGGTGGATAGTTGGGGACGCCTGGTGGTCCCCTGGGTCACGCAGGAGAAGAAACGTACAGAAGGGACACGGGTTGGCTGAAAGTGGTGGTCCTCAACCCGGCAATTCTGGGTGTTGAAGTTCACACACCTTAAAGTTGCTGAGGCTGAGAAGCACTGCCTTAATGGATCCTCCTCGAGCCTCGTCCCCGCATGAAACGTCCAGAAATCCGATTGCTCCAGATTGCTGCATTCTGTCCCTGTTCATAGACAACCCAACAGAAATTTGCTACTGACGTTGCCCCTTCAAAAGGAACAAAAGCATGTGTGTGCTTTGTGCACTACCTGCCCTTCGTGTTTGCTGTTAATACGATGTTTCACTTCCAACCAGGTTTTACCAGGGCCGGATTTTATGCAAGCCATGCTCACATAAAATAAAATAAAATAAAATAAAAGTTGGCTTGTGGCTGCAAAGTGCTGACCCTTTGGTTTCGGCCTCTCTCCCGATCTTAGCTGCAGCACGAGAAGGCTGAACTCGAGCAGCATCTGGAGCAGGAGCAGGAGTTCCAGGTGAACAAGTTGATGAAGAAGATAAAAAAACTGGAAAACGACACCATTTCAAAGCAGCTGACTCTGGAGCAGGTGCGTCCCACGGGGCTGGTGGGCAAGCATCGGTGGGGGGGCTGCTGGTGCAGTCGCTCCCCCTCTTTGAGGGAGAGTCGGAACGGCCCTTTCGGCGGGACCTGATCCCCATCCACGGGGGCCGGGGCGGCTCGAGGGAAGGGGCCGGGTCTGGGGGAAGATTCGCTGGGGGGGGGGTGCCTGGGGAAACGGCCGGAGGAAAGGCAGCCCCTGAGGGCGTACTGAGCAGCAAGGGGGAAAGGGGAGCTGGGTCATGATTCTTCCTCCTCCTCTGTGCTGAGCAAGGATTCTGCCACCTCCTCATCGCCGCAGTGGGTGCGCTACTCAGCCCTGTGTCTCGGAGGCCACCTTTTGCCCCGCCCAGCCTCTGTGGGGAAGGCGAGCTGCACACTCGAATTCAGCAGCAGGTGTCAGCCCTTTGGCAAAGATTAAAAGGCTAACACCTTTCGGGAGTTTCCTTTTATTGCCACATCCTTACCAGGAAGTGCCTCTTCCACCTGGCTTCGCTTGGGTAGCTGGCCTAACCCATCAGCTCTCGGTTTCTTCAGAAGAGGAGTTGCCCTGCAGCTGCCCTTGCCATTCTGGGCGGTTGTTAATTTCTCATTTAAATTGGAAGTGCCCCGTTGCTACTGTGTGCGGCTATTTAGTTAGTTGGCTCAATTTTCCCCTAGCCCTCATAAGGGTGCAACTCAGAGAGGCTAATCCTGTCCCCAGGTCCTCTTCCCAGCTGATGGAAACGCTCTCCCCACCACAGAGCGTTTCCTGTGCTTAGTGGCAGGGAGGAGCTGGCTGGGAGGGCATCTGGCTCTGTCTGTCTGCAGTGGGGGCAGCCCCACCAGGGGAAGAACAAGCCTGCTTGAGCCTGAAGTTCATTTGAATCAAGCACGGCGGTTTGGCTGGCAGTAGGGAGAGTTTGAGGGCGCCCTCTTCCCAGACCGGGAACGAGACCGGTTGCTTCTGTGCAACAAGGGGCTTTGGACCGGTCACTCTGTGCCAGTTTGTCAGGCCCAGCCCAAGAACTTCGGAGAATCAGTCCGGCCAAACTCCAGTCCTTTATCTGCTCACACCGGGTAGACAGGACCTTGCCAGACTGAAGCTGCTCTACCTAACCTTGGGGAGAAAGCTGGGAGGGCTCCAGGGCGGGGCTGTCCCGAACTGTCGCCTCCTGGGCTGTGTCTCCTCTTGTCTTGCCCTCCTCCTTGGAATGTGCTCCCTCCCTCCTGGGAACCGGCGGCATTACTGAAATCCACCACACTGTTTCATGCCAGGCAGCCAGGCCTTCTCCCCAGGGTGCTGCTGTTCCTCTTTCCCGACTGGCCCTCTGCCTCTGGAGCAGCCCCTGCTGGCCCGGCCCGGCCTACCCGCTTGGCTCCTTGCAGCCAGTGCCCCTCCTTCCCATCAAGCCCCGTGGTGCCATTGCGGGCGGAGGAACGCCCGCCCTGCCCTCCAGGGCCACTGCAGCCTGGCAGTCCGTCGGCCTTTCTGTTCTTTCAGTGGCAGAGCAACTGAATCCTTGAAGAAACCTAAACTTCGCCTCGCATCTAACCTCTCTTCGGGCCCTCATGCTCATTAGAAGTCGGCCACCACGAAACATTCCCTGTCTCAGTTACCACTGATTTGTGCATGTTGAATACAGTCCATAAGGCGTGATTTCTGTGATCGAACAAAAAGAGAATCCAATAAAATACTACTTACGGAAGCAGAGGAAGGATCTACTGCAACTAACAGATGGATATCACTCCCTGTGGCACCCCGCCTGCCTGAGCTGTCTGGGGTTGATCTGAAGCTCGAGCAAGGCCTCTGCACAGGGTGGGGAGAGGGAGGCAAGAGCAGGAATGGCTGCAAGCAGGGTCAGGACCCTCCGCGAAGGAATCCTGGCAGGAGCCTGGGCTCAGCCACTCCCGCTCGGCCCGGCCAGGCCCACCGCCCTTCTGGGGACGTCCTGGAGAAGGAAACCTCTGCTGCCATTTTGAAGAAAGGTGCAAGAAGAGCTCACCAGCAGGCTGTGAGAGGGATGGGTGTTGGAAACAGGCTAGGGAGACCGTCGCTGGCCAGTGGCATGGCAGGCGGATGGGATGGCAGCCATCGGAGAGCAGTGCCCACGCTTCAGCCCCAAAGGATTAAGCCCCCCCCCCCCGAGATGATCCAGAGTCGTTAATCTGGATGCTTGAGCTGGCATTCTGGCATCTTTTGCTCCTGACAGCCCCTCCCAAGGCAAAGCCCCATCCTGCAAGAACCCACAACCTGTAGCTAAGCTTGGGGACCCAGTAAAATCTTAAGTTTTGATCAGTAAACCAAGTGAGGCTTAATAGTCACTCGGTTTATGAAAAGGGGAGTTGGCACAAAGGGGTATGCGAAGCGTCGCTCTCCTCCCACACTTGCAGAGCCCCCTCCACCCAGAATGAGAATGGCCTGATCCAGTTACGTCAAGCACTGTGATGTCATTATGGTGTCAGACCGGGACCACAAAAATTGGGGTTCAAGGCCCCACTGGGCCACGGAACTTGCTGGGTGGATTTAGGCAGGTTGCATTATCTTGGTGTGTCTTACCTGACAGGACTGCTGTTACGAGGATAGTATGACGGGCGGCCTTGCCTGGGATCCCCTCAAAACGAGGGCAAGAGATCAACCAGTAAATAGCAGAGAAGGCCCAGCTCCCTGGCAGCATCAGGTGGACCTTGGCTGAGCTTGAGAATTAAGCCACACTGGAGCTGATTAGAACCGGATGGGTGACGAGCAAGAAATCACAGGGCTGGAGGTGAGGCTGGGAATCCGAAAACGCCCCACCCGCTCCAGGAGAAGACAGTGGCCAAACCAGTTCCATGTTGGGCCAGGTGAACTATATGGGCATGGCCATGGCACCCCCAGAAATCAAGCTTGGCATGAAGGAAACTTTGTTTTTAACTGGACAAATTAATTAGAAGGAAACCAAGAGGTGCATTTATTTTCCCCTAATGAACACAAAGAAAAGCATAATTAGTTAAAATAGTTTTCCTACTTCCAAGGTCCTGGACCAACAGAACTTCTCTCAACTGTGCAAACAAAAGATATTTTTGTGAGAAAAAGTTTCTGACCAAAATGTAGGTATTGGCAATCTAAATAAGGTTTTTTGGTGTCCTGAATTGATGCTGAGTTGAACTGTGGTGCAGCTAAAACTTAGGAAAAAGTGATGCCCGTTTTTAACAAACCACACTTTGATTCCTAGCTAAGACGTGAGAAGATTGATCTTGAAAACACACTTGAACAAGAACAGGAAGCCCTTGTGAACCGTCTCTGGAAGAGGATGGACAAACTTGAAGCAGAAAAAAGGTTGGTTTTCTTCTGCGCTCCTCCCACCAACTCACCCCATCTTTTGGGGGGACCGAGGTGCGGATATCACAGCTTCTCCCTAAAATGGAGCTGTTTTGAGGGGTAGTAAAAAACAACCACAAGAGAACAGTAAATCATGGTATGTTGCAAAACCAGAGAGTAATATGACATGGCATTTAAGGATAATTCACTAGAAAGGGTCCTTCCTGTCCTGTTCCTAAGCTTTGCCTTAAAGTTATGAATCTCACACTGAATGTTAGCCATTGCTATTATAAAACCTTCTTGCTGAATCCCGATTTTCGTCAGAAATAACATTTCACAGCCTTCACAAGATTTCACAGAAGCAGCAGAATTTGGATGGCCATGAACACACGATGTTTGCTGACATGATTGCTAGTTAATAAAAGGTTGGGTGTCTCTGTGATCTTTTGTCCTTGCAAAAAAAAATTTTAGTCTTCTAAACACACAAGAAATTAAAGCGGGGCCTTGAATCTTGATTCTGAAACGTGAGGCAACCTTGTGTGGAGAGCAGGAAGCCAAGGATGGACCTAATGCTTGGTGACTTGTGGGTGGGAGCTCCCTGCCTCCTTCCCGCCCTTGGGCCAAGCAGGAAGCTGACCACTCGCTTGGCCCCGTTAATCAGAGCTCTGGAGCAAGCAGGCTTGGTGGTAGCTTCTAACTCTTCCCAGTCTCTTTGTGAGGGTTTATTGATTCTCAGATTTGTGACAAAGTGTTTGTCCAGATTCCAGATGTGGGGCAGATAATGCTTTCTTGCAATTTTTACTTGTAGGAATTGATTTCCTCAGCACAGCTCGTGCGTGCCTTTCTTTGCCAAAAAAAGAAAATTGACCATTTCAAATCATCTTGCTTTCTGCTAATATATTACAGAGAAATGAAGCAAAAGGTGCCCTTATTTATTTATTTATTTATTTATATTTCAGAATTCTCCAGGAGAAGTTAGACCAGCCAGTGTCTGCTCCTCCATCGCCAAGGGACATATCGATGGAAATAGATTCTCCGGAGAATATGATGCGGCATATCCGGTTTCTGAAGAACGAGGTGGAGAGGTTGAAGAAGCAGCTCCGAGCAGCACAGCTGCAGCGTAAGTCTGGCTGCCCAGCCTCGCACGTCACGTGAAACTCTCATTTTCAGACGGGAGAACTGAGGGGGCAAGTTCAGAAGCAGGATGCTAGCTGTTGGCATGTAGCAGGACTGGCTGGGCTGCAGCCTATGTCTTTTTCCCCAAGTAGGATGAATGCGAGTTTCAGGGTATTTTATCTTACTTGACTTCGCCGTAAAACAAGGGTGTATGATTGTCTAATTCTCTAGTCCTCTTTGCTAAAGGGCAGCGTGGAGGGAGGGAGGGAGGGAGGGAGGGGGGAATACTGGGCATATCTAGCTGATCGGTTTAAACTGCCTAACATTTGGACCTGGTCTTTTCAAAGTTGTGAAAATGCCATAGTCTGTGTTTTGTATATTACACTTTTGGGGGAAGCAAGGTTGGTTGCTCTAAAAAGGAGAATATGATTGTTAATGCCTTGAAGAGCTTCGTCCCAGTCCTCTGGGCACAGAGCACGCGTACTGTTTGCACTAAGCTGCTTGCTGCGACATGAGGAAGGAACGAGACCTCCAAAGACCTTGAAAATCAAGGCCACAAAGCAGCACAAAATGAAGGGGCAGGTGCCATCTCCGAGGAACCAAAGGATGGGGACATAAAATACTTGGGAAGACTCTGCGACGGGAGAGGAGGGAAATTTACCCGATGTTTATCCTCGTCCTCCCCCCAGTATCTCCAAGCTGCTGGTGCCCCGCAGCAGTGGGAAGATTGGAACAGTCCAGAAGGGCCTTTGGGACTGGGATTCCCCCGACTATCCGGAGGACTGTGGCCCCCCAGGTGTGCCGCCAGTGGGATCTCCTTCCCTGTGCTCTTCTTGGGGTCCGATATTTATGGCTTAAAAAAGCAGGCCCGATGCACGGAATTTGACCAAGCCGTGAACGGAGCTGGATTCTGTAATCCCTGCTTTGAATTTTGAGACGCTTAAAATCATTCTGAACAAAAGTCAGCAGCTTTTTAAAGTCACCTGAAATTGCTGCAGTCTGTTACTGACTTAGTGAGCGTTTCAGAACAGGGACCACCACCCTGTGGCTTGAGCGTTCGTGTCTCCATAGGGAAGGGCCTGTAGAGAGTAAGTGTGGGGCCCTGAAGTCTGTGCTCCAGATGGGGAAACAAACAGGGGAGAAGTCTCTGAACAGCCCCTGGGTTTCAGATTCAAGCCGAAGGAGAGCAGAGAGCAGAGCCGCCCTTACAGACCGCATTTCTTCCAGCCTCTGAACGTAAAAAGTTGCCCTTTTTCTTCCTGCGCTTGAGTATTTGTGGGCCAGTGACTTCCTTGTCCTCTCCCTGCATTCTGGATAGGTTGAATGGGCAGCCTTTTTTCTAGACAGAGGTTAGTGGCAATATTTTAACTTAGCTTTCTGAGGCAAAGCTTTTAGCAGCAATTAATGTCATTGGAGAGGGGAACGAAGAGGATGTACGTTCCCAGGCTGAGTCCTTGTCCACACGTTCTGCAAAATTGGTAATGTTGCTTCAGAGGAGATCAGAGACATTAATCTTGGTGTCTGTGCCCGTCCCTTCAGGGACACTGCCTGTATTGTCCTTGAAAGCAAGTGTGGCATCTCGGAGTAAGGGCTGCATACGCCGGTGTTTCTCAAGCTCAGCAGCTTTAAGGCGTCTGGACTTCAACTCCCAGAACTCCCTCTGCTGGCTGGGGAGTCCTGGTTGTTGAAGGCCAGACATCTTCAGGTTGCTACGGTCAAGGAACACTGGCATACGTGCAAACATTAGTCTGATGCATTAGAATTCAAAAGCCTCCTGGTGTGGCTCCGTTGCTAACTTCTGCCTGCTCCATCGCTGTCCTTGAACGGCCTGGTGGGCGGCCACAGCGACAGGCGCAGGACCCTGGACCGTTCCTTGCGTTCGGTGCCTCCATGACGACGGGGCCAGGCTGGAGCTCTCTGGGTTATCTCTGGTCTCTCCCACAGACCTTCAGCTTAGGCAAGAGACTCGGGGGGGGGGTGCCTTTTGGGAAACCTTTTGAGCACGAAAGCTCCTCCCCACGTACAGTCCCCCCCCCGCCCCCGGGCAGTTTTTTGAGATTTATATTGTCATTTCTGTCATCACAGCAAACAAAGACTGTTGTCCCAAGGATAGATTTTTCTCCCCAGACCACGGCTTGCTGCCGGAAGCTTGGTTATTGACGTCTTGCACCTTCAGGATAAGAACTGTTTCTCATGTGTCACTCCCAAATTGGGATCCTTGGAGCTCATATTCCTGATTTTGAGGGTGGCTGATAAGCCCGTCTGGGGCGGGCACTTGCCACTCTCACGTCCACCTCACCAACCGCTGTCTGTGAGATTCAAATCGCTTTCAGGAAGCATGGGTGGCTCCAGTTCAGCTCAGGTTTGCTCAGCTCTCCGTATCCTCCTCCCTCGATTCAGCTCAGTCCAGGGTTGAATTGTAAAGTGCTTGCCTGTATCCGTGGTGTCCCAAGGCGCAACTTTGGGTTTAATAACGAGCCATCTTGAAACTCCAGACTCAGAGAAGATGGCCCAGTACCTGGAGGAGGAGCGCCACATGAGAGAGGAGAACCTGAGGCTGCAGAGGAAGTTGCAGAGAGAGATGGAGCGGAGGGAAGCTTTGTGCAGGCAGCTGTCCGAGAGCGAATCCAGCTTGGAGATGGACGATGAGAGGTTTGCGTTCAGTGTGCTCCACCCTTCCGACGTTCAGGGTTGAGGGACTTGGGGCTGCCACCAGACACAGACCCTCCCCAGTCCGTGTCTGTCACTGTCCCTTCTGTAGTGGGCGGCAGGCCTTGCCTTGCGCCTGGGCCATTCCGGGCCACTGCAGGATGACAGGCCAGCAGCAGCAGCGGCAGCAGCAGCAGGACAGGTTGCTTTAGAGCGACAAAACGACGGGGGGATGCAGGAGGGATCCCGATCCCTCCCTTTCAAGACAGAGGGGTAACTTCTGTCTCCCGGGGAAGTGACAGCTCGGTCATTCTCACCAGGTAACAAGGCCTGTGTTCCTGGGGATTCTCCTCCTGCTTGGTTTGTATCGCTGCTATTAATTTTGAGGAGTAATTAAGGCCATCTGGTAACTAGAGGATGTTCCGCTTAAGCTGGAGGCTACACTGAAGGTTGCAGGTGTGAAGCACTAGCAGCATAGTTACTTTGAAGTTAGCAGTTCAGACAGACATGGTCAGCGTGTGAATTTCAATGGACAGCTCAGTTAAAAGTGCATAGAATTCCTCTGTCGAGCAGGCAGCTTTCTCTGAAGAAGGCTGGGCCTGTTGCAGCTGGCAGGGCCAGAAGAGACTTCCGTGTTTTTGGACTGAAGGAGGGGCTGCGTTACCGATACTCCTTACATGTCTGTGTAAAAGTGTAATACAGCATTTAGGGTGGTTGGGTAAAATACCCAATATGCTTTAAAGCGTCTGTTTTATTAGTGCCACCCTTGTTAATGATTAAAAGTGGTTTTTATTTATGCAGTTGTACTAACTGTATCCTGATGCTCCTCTGGTATCTTAGAAAAACTCCTAGAAAAACTAGAAGAAAGCCTGAAGTAAGAAAACAGATTCATGGCAAATTAAAATTAATTGATCTGTATCTCTTAAATTAGATATTTCAATGAAATGTCTGCGCAAGGACTAAGACCTCGCACTGTGTCAAGTCCAATTCCGTACACCCCTTCTCCGAGTTCTAGCAGGCCCATCTCACCAGGTAAAGATATGGAAAATTCTGACTTTCTGACTTTGTGTATTTGTACGCATATGTCTTGTTTAGCTGTGTGGTTAATCTTCCCCTGGAAGCAGGGAGCGAAGGCTCTTCAGCATTCAGGAAGTAAAAGATGGCAGGTTATATTAAAACGTTGGCGTGGAACCAGGCAACAAACAGAACAGAGTCATTTTTATTGCAGGGAATTGTTGGAAATGTCAAACGCTTGTTAAACTTTATGTGAATCGGAGAGAGTTTTTTTATTTTTGGAATATGTTTCCTTTCTACCCTTGTCTTAGTCTTAGATTTTTTCAAACTTTCGTTTTATCCAGTGTGGAAATGCATTTTACCTCCTCCAGCCAACCCAGCCATTCCTAGTGTTAAATCTCCGACGGAGACAGGGGCCGTATTATTTCCTTCCTTGAAGCAAGCTGTTTGTTTGTGCGTTCAAATGGTGTCACCCTCTTTTGCCTGACCAGGAAGCCCCATCGCGTTGTCGACAAAATCGCAAATGCCTTTTCTGCAGCGATTCCTTTCTTCCTCCTCCTGGGCTGGTTGTCGATGAATCTATCTTGGCAATGATGCCTTTTTTTGCTTTCCGGATCTAGGCCTCTCCTACGCAAGCCACACCGTTGGCTTTACTCCTCCGACTTCGCTCTCCAGAGCTGGCATGTCTTACTACAACTCCCCAGGCCTTCACGTACAGCATATGGGACCGTCCCACAGCATTACGGTGAGTCTCTGCAGCCTCGGCTTCTCCTAAGTCGCGCCCCGTTTTCGCGTTTGCTGCTTTGTCGTTTCTTCAGACCGGAGTGCTGTTGAGCCCACATTTCTCTTCCTACACCCGATCAGCGTTTCTCAGCCCCGGCAGCTTTATGTGGGGTGGACTTCAATCCATGCTGACTGGGGAATTCTGGGAGTTGAAGTCCACACATCTTAAAGCTGCTGAAGTTGAGAAAGACATCACTAGACACCTGGTTTCAGGTAGAGGGATCATGCACAACCACAGTACAGTGTCCGCAGGAATCCTTGCCTCCCGCTCCCCCAGCCATTCTGGAAACTGAAGCCCATCTCCTCTGGAGGCAACAGCATGTTGGGAGGGTGGAGGGGGGACAGATTAGGAGATGAGCGTAAAGAGACTCCTCACATCTGCTCTATGGAGGCAAGGTTTAAGGGGTGCTCTGGCTGAATTTCTGCGGCGGAAACTCATGACCGTAGAGGTAGCAAGGGACAAGGATCAGGGAGGTGTCATGGGGACAGATGGAACATGTTTGCATGCCCCCCCCCCAAGAAGTGGGTTGTTCAGTGGTTAATGCAGCACGACTGGACTTGCAGTAACCATTCGTCACTTTCCCTGGTTCTGCAAGTGTGGCGCAAGCTGCAGCCAGGGCATTGATTGTTGAGATCCAGATGAGAGCCCAGAGAGACCTCGGGAAAAACGGTTTTCCCGTCCTGCAGAGGCAGCATCTGTAAATAGACAAGCCACGGTTGACAGGGCCCTGCTGACATTTCCTCCTTGGTTCCCACTTCTTGTTTTTTCCCCCCGTGTCCAAATCAAACAGGCAAGCAAAGTTAGTGAAAGGAATTGCCCCCAAAACATGTTTTTAAGTGTTCAGCTTTTAACAGTTTCACCTCCCGCTTGAGAGAGACTCTTTGAACTCACCAGCCGGCTCGAGGCTGTCCGCTCTGGCAGCTCCGGCTCGGCCCGCTGGGGGAGCTTCGGAGGATGGGCCCCTCCGTGGGCGTGGCGTTCCAAGCGGCCGACTTGGGGCATCTGTCTCGCTCTCCTCTCCGTAACCCCAGCTTGCTTGTTTCCTCCCGCAGAGGCCTCTGCCGCGGAGAAGCAACAGCCCGGACAAGTTCAAGCGCCCCACCCCCCCTCCTTCCCCGAACACGCAGACCCCGCTGCCGTCGGCCCCCCTGCCGCCCCCCCAGCCAGCCCCCTTCCAGCCCTCCGCCCAGCCTTAGTACCCCCCGGCCAGCGACCGCCCTTCAGAGTTGGACTCATCCCCGGAGCAGTTTACTACAAGCCAAAGGCTTCCCACGGTCAACGTGGCGTTGACTGACTTGCACTGAAGTTCTCGAGGCTTCACCGTTTCATTGCGTTGTACAAGTTTGCCCAAGGACTCCTCCAGTGTTCGCTCGTTGCCTGCGTTCAGGGCGCCTCCAGGAAGGACGCGGACGACGGGCGGCTCGAGGGGAGCCCCTGCCCCGGGGTCCTTCCCACGTGAGCGGCGCCCTCTCCGTTTCTCTAAAGCGCAGCGTGGGATCCGCGGCCTCGGCGTAAAGCAAGCCAACCGAAATCCATCGGTGTCGATACCGGGACATCGACGTGTGCCCCTCCTGCGGCTGGAACATCGGCTCCTGGGTTTGGTATTGCTGCGTTCCATTTTGCTGAGCTCCCTGTACAGCGTTTACTTTACACCCCCCTGCCCCCCCCTCCGCTTCCTCCTTTCTACCATAAAAAGGGATAGTTCTCTCTAGTTCTTCACGACATCTTGCATTATAAAACTAAGGCATGGGCTGTATATTACAAGCTCTTGGATATGACAGTGTGTTTCCAGCATATACGGCAAATCAGCTCAACATCTCAGTACAGCTTTTAGTGTGAAAGTGAAAGCCCGACCTCACTTCTCCAATTGTGTCCCCTGATTTCCAGACCCCAAGTAAAGCATACATGAGCAATCCACCCCTTTTATCCAGTGTGTTGGTACTGCCTGGAGTGTCAGAGCCCGGAGGACGTATGATTCCCTGGATCTCCTCCCGCCCTCCCTCCCTCCCTCCCTTGTGAGAGCCCATGGGACGTATGATTCCCTGGATCTCCTCCCGCCCTCCCTTGTGAGAGCCCATGGGACGTATGATTCCCTGGACCGACCGACCTTCCTTCCTTCCTTCCTTCCTTCCTTCTCAGAGCCCATGGGACGTATGATTCCCTGGATCTCCTCCCTCCCTCCCTTGTGAGAGTCCATGGGACGTATGATTCCCTGGACCTTCCTTCCTTCCTTCCTTCCTTCCTTCCTTCCTTCCTTCCTTCCTTCCTTCCTTCCTTCCTTCCTTCCTTCCCTCCCTCCCAGAGCCCATGGGACATATGATTCCCTGGATCTCCTCCCTCCCTCCCTCCCTCCCTCCCTCCCTGCTGCTTCGTTATAATGCTTGGGGCCGACTACAGCCTGTTCCCTTATTTTCTGCTGTAGGAAAGCAGTTTGTATGAAAAGCAAACAAGCCTGATTTCCCCCTTGTTTAAAATACTTTAATGGTGTGGCCCCTCCTCTCTGAAAGTTTCAGCCATGACATTAGGCTTTCAGAAGAAAAATCAGATGGGAGATGCACCTTTATAGCGGCGTATGGTAAACAGCCAAAACTGTTGTATTGCTTGGTAGAAAAGGATCAAGAGAAAGTTAGGTGACAATAGCAAATGCGTATTTAGCAGCATAAGCCGGTACAATGTATAAAGAAATGTATTCTGGAATACATTCTTTCAATTCATTTAGCACAAATAAATGGTTTGTTTCACTTTGCAGTGGAACGAAGTGTCTTTTTTTCCCCTCAAAATGTCATTCTACCTTAATAGAAGTCTTTTCTGACCTTTGCAGGGTGGTAACAGTACTGGGAAAGTTAAGTGCCCTTTCTCGGGTGCGGTGCTTGAGACAGTCCTGAACAGGAGACAGTTCTGTATTTTTGTGACACGTCTAAACATACTATTGAAGCACAAGCTTAAGAAATCAGAGTTTTGTAAAATGTTTGCATGGTTCCATATTTTCCTTTATGAAGTAGAAAGAAGACAATAGGCATAATCCCTTCAAAATTTCTGAGCAGTGCTGTTTCTCCTTAATTTTTGTTTGGGAGTCTTAAGCATAGGTAGCTCCCCCTAAAGTCAGTTTTGGCTGAGTTATCCCGGCTTCAACAGTTCGAGTTACTGTTTGTGGCATTTAGAGGCATGTACTTAACTCGCTTGTATTAACATATTTCGGGGGGGTATTTGAAGAAGCCAGACTTGGGCTTAATTTGCTCAGTGTTTGAAATATCTATGCAGTGTTCTGCTAGGACCCAATAAAGAGTTCCATTTTTAACATAACGTGTCCTGCCTCAGGAAAAATCAGTGAAGAGACAAGATTCTATCCTATTTATATTTATATTTATACACACACACACACACACATATCCTCAGCTGTGAAACAAAGCAACCTAAAATAAGAGCTCAGTACCTGAAAATCAGTGCTTGGTTCTCTGATTTTCCACACCCCCATAACTGAAGGTAAGAAACAGAAAAGCTGTAGCATGGGCTCCAAAATCTGTTTCACATGGTTAAGCCTACATGAATCCAAGACTGGGAGCGGGGGGGAACAATGCCAGAAAATGCCACCTTCTCTCTATTTCCCCCACATTAAGTGTGGCTTCTGACAGTCAAGAGTTTTTCCATCCCTGGATGAAGGAATTGGAGGAAGGCAGCTCGTGTTGTGTAAATTTGGCAGCGGGGAGCCAGGCACTTTAGCTCAGGCGCTAATGCTAAATGTCTGCTTGATGGGCTCTGGTTGCTTGGTTATTTAGTTGGTTTTGCTGGTGGGAAGACTCGGGAATCCACCAGTGGGCAAGCAGATGGCACGTGTCCTATGAGACCTTTGAGACAGGTAAGACTGGCTTACTGTTCCAGGTTTCTCTGCATGGGCACCTGCGAATAGGAAGCAGATCCTGGTAAACAGATTTTGTGGGCGATTTAAACACTTAACTTTCTCCATGTGGTGTTAATGTTTGGACAAATTCAGCAGCCCATTCATTGGGCTGCTGAAATAAAAAAAGACCAAAATGACAATTTGTTTTGAATGTCACCTAAGTGCCAGAAAAGGTGTGATTTAATCTTAAATTTACTCTTTAAAGCTGCAATCAGAAACCCTTGTCTTTTTAACGTTACCACCAAACCCCCAAACAGGTTACTCCCACTACTATATATTGGGAATTATCTGAGTATCTTGCACACTTTTCTACAGAAAAAGGTTTCCTTGCCTAGTTTTAGTGGAGAAGCAATTGGGGAAGGTTCACTTCATCTACGGACTGTGCAGATAGTTTTCCTATGGCTTACTCTTGAGCAAAGTCCATGTCCTAGCCTAGAGAGACAACAATCCACATTTATATCCTCTCTCGGGTCGCTTCCCATCATCTCCAGGACTTCACTACTCTCAGCCTTTGGCGTAGGGACTCCATAAAGAAAGACCTTTCTTGACACCCAACTTCCTCCATGGAGGCCCAGACCTGTGGATGGTGACTGGATCAAGCAAGGCTTGTGAACGTGCCCCCCTGGAGTTAGCCAAGCCGTGTGCCCCTCACTGCTTCAGTGCTGTGCTGAAGTGTTTCTCAGCCTTGGTGACTAGAAGATGTGTGGACTTCAGCTCTCAGAATTCCCCAGCCAGCCTTGCCAAGGTTGAGAAACACTGATCTAAATCCTTGGAGTGGCCTTTGGATGGGGGCAGGGGCTATTTCCATCATGAAAGAGAACAGCAAAAGCATTCAGGGTGACTCAGGTGGTTGATCCTGGGACTGGCGGGATGAGCAGAGACAGAAGGCCCTTTTCTTCCCTGAGCACTGCATCTTGGCTGCGTGTCCACGGCTTTGCCTGGTCGTCATTAGCTGGGCGAACCAGATTTTGAAACTTCCCTCCTGTGAGGTAATCCAGCCAGGCTGTTTTGTTTTGTTCGTTTATTTTAAAAACATCTTTCCTACCTATTAGGTTGACTTGAGTGTTTTCATGGGGAAAAACCAGAGAGCTTGCTGTCTCGTGTCTTTGGAAATAGAGTTCTGATTTCCTGGAAGCTGTTAAAACGCTGCAGTGGCCCTTGATCTAAACTGGCACTGCAAGTTTTCAAGCCTATGCAGTAAAAAAAAAACAAGCCTGTTTATTTCTGCCTGGGGTGGCAAGGGCGATTGGCACCAGGAGCAGAAAGACGTCATTGCTTTTCCATAACAATCAACGAAACCCCGTAACCTTCCTCTGAACCTCTCAGACAGGGCTTCCTTTTGTTCTCTTCCAGTGCAAGCTCTGTAGCTTTTAAGTCACAAATCCTACCTAAACGGTGCATTATTTAGGAAAGTTCAGGGAGGCAACATTGGATAGATACAGCGGGCTACAAATATTTTTGTTCTGTCCTGATAAATCATGCCACCCTTCCTTCTGCTGAGAGTTTGGAAAGCCGTTATACCAGAGTTAATTAACTCAGTTTTAATACTTACAGAAGTAATATCCCAACATGAAAGGCAAACCAGGATGGGGCTGCTGATAGACCATTGCTGACTGGGTAAGCTCCTTACTCAGCTATGGGAATGCTGTGGCATTAATACCACCTGACTTCAAGAGTGCGCCGGATGAAGGGCCCCACGAGGCAGTGATGAGCAAGCTAGCTTATGTGGACTGCATGGCCTGACAATTAAGCGGATACCTAAATGCAGGCCCGCAACTAGGGTCTGTGTCACTCGGGGCAAACATGGATTCCGCACCCATTTTGGCGCCCCCGTGAGGCGCCCAGGGCACAAGCCCTGCTCCCCCCCACCCCGTTGCAGCCCTGCCTAAATGGCTACAGAAAATGTACTCAAACTTGGTGGCTCCTTGTCAATTGGAGAAAGGTGTTGAGTGGGTTTCCCCAAGGATCAGTCCCACGTCCTTTACTCTTCGATATTTTTTTTATTAATAAGGCTTCAGTGAAGAGGCTTACCAGATTTACAGATAACTGAAAACTGGGCGGGGTGGCTAACCCTCCCTCAGACAGAAATGAAATTGGAAATGATCTGATTAGAGAAATGGGGTGAACCTAACATAATGAATGTAGCCGAGACACGTGCAAAGTTCTTCAGTTAGAATGCCAAAATTAAATGCACAGCGGTAGGATGGGAAACACCTGGTTTTGCAACAGTCCTTGTGAAAAGGGCTTTGCAATAGAACAGAACGGCAGAGTATCGGCCAGCTCTGCGGTGGGGCTTCAAAAAGGCACATGCAGTTTTAGGCTGCCTGAACAGAAGCATAATTTCCAAATCACAGGAAGTAATCGTGCCATTTTACCCTGCTTTGGTCAGAGGCCCCACCTCCAGGTTCACGCACGCTTTGCGAAGACCTAGACAGACTGGAACAGGTTCAGGGAAGGGCGGTGAGCGTCACGGGGCGTTGAGGAGCAGCTGAGCCGGCCGGGTCGTGAGGAGGGCGCGGGCGGCGTGGCAGCCTCCTCCCCGTACCTGAAAGGGTGTCACCCGGGAGGAGACGGTCGAGATCCGCTCTCGCAGGCCTCCAGTGCAGGACGCAGAAGAACAGAATTCAGCTGCAGGGAGGCAGAACCCGAGCAAACGCTAGGGGCTGGGGGAACGGCGCCAGCGTTGGGTGGTGGAACCGGCGGCCCTGAGAAGACGTTTCGAACGCGTTCAAGCGGAAGCTTCTGAGACATTCGCGGGGGGAGGCTAATTTGGATCTCCACATGGAGCAGGGGCTGGAATCGGCGGCTGCAGCAGCTCTGAGGATCGGTCCTGAGGTCAGGCGTTGATTCCGAGCGTCCTTGAGGTGGGGAGCAGACCCAGCTCCCCCTCCCCACAGTAGCTCTTCTTTAAGACAAAAAGCCACGTGATCCCTGAATCGCCTGCTAATTGGCAAATCAGTCCCTTACTGTGCGGCAGCGTCTGCGGCACTGAGATCTGAATTCCTTCTCCCGCTGCAGGCTTTTATTGCTTCATCTTATCCAAACATCAAAACCTTTAACAGGATGCATCTCCTCTTGTTTATACCGAGGCTGTTTCAGCAGATTGCGATGGACGCCAATGGTCATGCAGCTTTATTTAGATAAGAGTATTTTGCTTGGGTCCTTTCCAAAGCGTGTGTTTTGGAAATGATGTTTTAAAACGTCAGCTCACTTAAAAAGCCCTCCACTGCTAAAGTTTCTGTGCTATGTTAGGTTATTACCTAAGACTGAGTGTTTGTTTTTGGTTAATCGTGGTCTAGTTTAATACTTAATTCTTTGAGTGTAATTAAGGATTTCCAGATTAACTGTTCAAGAAAGCTCTATTTGCTAGATTTATTAAGAAGAGTTAGATCTCTTTTTACAGTCCTTTGCAAATATGAGTGGAGTGTGGATTTGGATTTTAAAAAAAGGCTACTGAGGGTGTCTCTCTCACCAGACAAAACCGGAGGACGGACTGACAGGATGGGCAGCTGGTTTCGGGTAGCTGAACTGAAGACCTGTCTCCAAGGAGTGCTAAAAAGCAGCTCCCTGCACGCTTGTGGGAAGCGATGCAACGTGGGAAAAATCAGAACTTTTTTTCAAATTCTCTTTTTATTGCTTTTTAATTAATAACAAGAAGAAAAAAAAACACAATGATAAAACTGATGGAGATACATACGTTGTCACAGAGGGGGAAAAACATGAAGAGAGCTTTACCAAAAAGTGCAAGAAGTGCAAAACAAGAACAAAAAAATAGTATAAAATGTCATAGCAGTAACCAGTTACAATTATATACCTACATATCTAACAGAAATGTTATTCAAGGACATATATATTTCTAATACATTCGTATGACTTTTTTTTTAACCTGCTGTATTTTGTATAAGTGACTCCCCTATTTCATTATACTTGTCCGTACGAAGTCTGCCTCTATAGGCAATCGCTCCTAAGGGGCCAGGGCAGTCAGGCCTCCAACCCATCGAGTGCGTGGGGACGTTTCTCTTTCCCCGTGGGAAAAGTCAGAACTTCACCCGCGCGACCAATTTGGCCGGCTTGGCTCTCCTTGCCCTTCTTTTTCGGACGGGAAGGACAACGGGTCATTTTTATTCCCTCCAAAGCTGGAAGGAAATGGTATAAAGGCGGGGGGGGGAGCGTTGGTGGGGGTTGGTCACTGGGATCCTTCTCAGAACACAGAGCCGGAGGGTTTGAGTGTCGGGGGAGAGACCAGCAGGAGAAAAGGGAGCCAGATCTGGCTGGGGCTACGGGGGTGGGGGGAGACATTCCTGGACCCCCGCCCCCATGGGAGGGCCGAAGTCGGGCAGAGGCTCAGAACACAAAGAACCCCTTCCAGGCAGGAGACCCCGAGCAAGGTCCCAGCCAGGGGGTGGGAAGCTCTCCTGCCCTCTTGATGCAAGAAAATCGGCTGGGGGGGTGGCGAAGGGGGGGAGGGGGTCCCGCCACGGGATGTGAGGAGATCCTCCCCACTCAGTCCCCACTGCCTCTTTTACTGGGGCAGCCTCTGGATCTCTTGCAGGCTCCCCTCTCGGTCCACCGCGCCTTAGCTGCCCCAGATGATCCAGCTGAGAAAATGAGGAGGGTGTGTGTGTGTGTGTGTGCGTGTGCGTGTGCGTGTGCGCGCGCGCCTTCATGTTTCCGCTTGTGTGTCTGAAGGGCAGCCAAAAACCAGCATGAAGCCGCTTCCAGATTTCTCCAGCTGACATTTTGCACCTCCAGATCTTAACCTCAGTGATGTTTATCAACAGGAAGAGGAGGAAGTGAGGAAAGGCGTTTAGCAGTGCTGATGATAAACTGAGTTTTGTGTCACGAGGGCAGATGTTCAAGGAGAAGAGACCCGCACGAACCAGCTGTTGGGTGAATGGCAGGTGGGCCCCGCTGGCTGGTAGGCCTACGCAGACCCCTGTGAGTGTGGAAAGGACCAAACGCCTCCCCCCACCAGGACAAATCCCCTGCTTCCTGCCCCCCACCCCCAAGAGAGCTTTGATGCAGCCCGGTCGCCTTTAGCTGCTCTTGTTGATTCTCCCTCCGTTGCAGCAAGTAAAAATCCCGTTTCCCCTACGGCCAGGATCGCTTTCGGCTAGGCTGGGCCGGTGGGCCATCCAGTCCTGTTTCCAGGGGGCCCCCGGCCGCTGCTTTCAGGGAGCGCACGACGTGGGCAGGGGGTGTTTGTGTTCCAAGCAGCTCCCCCCGTTTCAGCAGTGCAAACGGCCCTCGAGGCTGCTGGGCATTGAGAGCCCGGCCCTCTGCAAACGGGCTGCCGACAGCATCAAACGCGCCCTTGGACTGTGCAGAGAGAGTCTTTTGGGGATGACCCCGGGCCCCAACGTTGCGAGGAGGGCTGCGTGCATTTTCCCCCATATGCAAAAGTAAATGGATCTCCAGCGCGTCTCCCCTCCTCTGCCCACCTTCTCGTCTACCTCCCTGCTCCTTCTTCCCAAACGCCATTTTCTTTTTGGGGCGATGGTTGTGGGAGACAAAACCAGCCCAGAGACGTTTCTGCAGGATGCAGCACGCGGGGGGGAGGGGAGAGACTGCTGGGCTGATTTGTGAGAAGGAAGTCAGGAAAAGAGTGACTCATCTTTTAAAAGTGAAGTTTAATCATTCGTGGCGCTTTCCCACCTGACCAACCCAGCGAAGGGGATACTAACTTTGTACTCTGAGTTTAATCGGGCCGTGTTCTTCACAGGAGCCTTTCTCAGCCTCGGACCGCAAAGCAGGTGGCCAGGCGGCTGAAATAAAACCAAAGATCCTAGCAATAACAGTAACGATACATTTAAAAAGAGAGGTTCAGGGTAGAAGTGGGAGTCCCCGAAAAGCTTTTATCATGGGGGAGTTTTGAAAGCTGCTCTCTGGAGCTTTTCCACCCGTCGCTCGAGGAGACGGCGAGGACCGAACCGCCCGCGCTCTCCGCGTGCAGAGCGCCAGTGGCCCGCTCAGCTCCGCCTCTCCGCTGTGCAAGACCCCAGGCTCCTTCCTCAACTGCGCCTTGAAAGCGGAGGAAGACCGGACGGCCGGGTGCTGGGCACGCCCCGCCCCAAACCAGACCATCTTGGGAACCGGCTGCGTCCGCCCCCGACTCCCTTTCCTGGGGCTGCGGGTGTTTCACATGAAGCTTCCGGGGAATGGAAGTCTCACGCGCGGGTTCTTGAACACCGCGTTCATTCTGGAGACCAACTGGAAAACATTCCTACAGAACTTGTGCCCGTACCTTTCGGTTTTTCTTAAAAGCCGTGTTGAAAGATGATTTTTTTCTGTAAAAAACCCGTTAAGCTCTTTTGCATGTCACTGCAGATTTTCTGTTTCCTGTCCCAAAGGCTGGGAGCCGGCATCTGATGGGGAAGTCAGAGGCGGCGGCTTTCGGGCTGCAAGAGGACGGGGAGGGGGAGGACCTGGGGGTGACAGGTTGCCCGTCCCTGGCACAGTGGCATCTCCTGTCACTCCTGGCTGCCCCTCCTCTCAGAAGTCGTCTGCGCCCCCTACCCTGCGAGCAGGCGGAGAAGCTGCAGGCGACGAGAAGCCGCCTTTACGACGACGGCGGCGGCGGGGCCTTTCCAAACTCGCCTTTGCGGCAGGAAGGGCCGGGAGTCCCGCCGTGCCCAAGGCAGCCTTTCTTGGGCCCCCCGAGCCCAGCTGAGCGCTTCACCAGCACCGGTGCGCCTCCTCCTCCGGGGCCTCGCTGGGGTTCTTGGGTGAGGGCGCCGAGAGACGCTGCTGGCCACCCTCCCTCTGGCCAGGAGCAGCAGCGGCGCCGCACGAGCTGGGTGCCTCCGCCTGTCCGACTGCGTGGTGGGATCCCGGCTCGTTGTGTTAATAAAGCAGCCGGGTTGGCTTTTGCAGCTGGTTCTGTTTGTTAGCCGAGTTCCTCTCCCAGACATCGGAGCCAAGAGGAGCAAAGGGAAGGGTGCTTGGTACCTATCCTGGATCGTAATAAACTAGGAATAATAATAATAATAATAATAATAATAATAATAATAATAATAATAATAATAATAAGCCGCCCAACTCCCAGCAACTCTGCAATCCAAGGCTGCTGTTTGGGAAATGGGTGTCTGTTTTTCTAACGTATCTCTTCCCAGGAGTTCTATTTGTTTCATTTATCTCCCGTTCCAAGGCTGACATACTTTGGGCAGCTAAGAACCGGACACCTTCAAGGCAGCCCCCGCGTGAATAAAGCAAGCCCAATCAGTGGACTTTTTAAGGATACAGTTGAAAGTGCCTCATGTCATCTTTCTTTATTGTGGTCCAAGACCAGGACAATGTAAGTGAAAACCAATATAATCCCAATATGTCATTGTATTATGTCTATCTGGATATAATGATGTGGCCTTTAATTTGGCAATTCAAAAGGCCATTTCATGACATCTGTCATTTAAGGAAACTTCTAGATAACGTTGGGTTGGGTGGCTGGTCAGTCTTTTCACTTGAGGCTGAACTGATTGAGAGGGTCATTCTGCATAAATTTACACCTCAGAAAGACATCTTCTAGCTCAGACTGAAAGGCACCAGACTTTGGATTTCCACATGACACTTCAGCATTGTAAAACTATTTAATCTTATTTTAATTTAGATTAATTTAACCTAATTTAAACTTTTAAAATCTCCCTTCTTTAAATGTTTTCTTAAAGGAAGTAACTGTTCATCTAAGAAGTCAATGAATTTTCAGGAGAGTGTGGTTTCTTATTTATTTATTTTTATTTATTTATTTAAGTTGTCCCTGCCCATCTCCTCCCATCGGGGGACTCTGGGCGGTTCTTCATCCCAGTATCTCCTCCACCGCTGCCTCCACCATTTCTGAGAACCAGAGTCCATATTCATTTGCTTACCATGCGTAGTCCAGGACCTGGTAAACAACAGAGCAGGAAGGAGGCAACTAACTTAGACTCTTAGACACCATCCTTAAAATGATGGCTCGCCCGTCAACCTTTGAAAGTCATATCTTCATGGCGATGAGCTCCGTGCTATCAAAACATCTAGACTCCTGGTGACTTTATGGACAAAGGCTGGACATCTAACTTGTCTCTGCTAATAATTTAACTTGTCTCTTTGACCCTGTCCAATCACTCTACCTGTTATCTCCCTCTCTTCCTCAGGCCTTTCCAAACATAGTTGGTTTTTCAAATGTCTTTTGCTTCACGTGTCCAAAATGCCTTGAGCTTCTACTTGCTGATCACTGTCAAAAAGGCCTGATCCTTCTTTCTTGGTCCAAGTTTGGTTGATTGGTTCTGAGGAACTATCTCCAGATCCATCATTCAAAATAATCCTCTTTCTCAATGTCCAGCTTTCACCTCTAAGTGACTGCTTCAAAAGAACTGTGTTAACTGTTCTCATCATTTTCGCCATAGACGTATCTTATCTATCACGACCTTGTCTAAATCTGTCACTGCGCTAGTCTCCCTGAAGTTAATCCCCTTTAGTGACTGGACCTTTTGAGCTGTTTGAGATAATGTATCTTGGGAAATACCCTGTGCACAGAACTCTTACCTGTGAGATGTGTGTTAGATGACAGCCCAGATAGAGAGGCTTTGTCCTAAACATTTGGGCATCTGCAGGAGCCAACCTGAACTTTCACGAAGGAGAACTTTTAGCAATAGTCTTTTTAGTTAATAGCTGAGAACTTACAGGCAATCAAGAAATAATTTCATACAAGCTGAAGAACATTGTTTGGCTTAGGGAGCTGAAAAAGAGAAAGGTGGGAGAGGGAGAGAGAAAGAAGATTTGTGAGGTAAGGAGAAAGACCAGAATTTTACAGCAAACAATGGAGTGGTCGAAACTGCATGCTGTTCCCTCAGAAAGCAGTTTGTACATGTACTTTACCTTATAACAGTGTTTCTCAACCTTAGCACCTTTAAGACATGTGGACTTCAACTCCCAGAATTGCTTTTTTTAAAATATTCTGTTTCCATTTCCATTTATTTCTCAACAACTGTGTGAATATTGGGCTGATAACTAAGAGCAGAAAATTATAATCACCCAAAGGTCTAAACAATATCCCACGCATAGTTCACAAGAAATTAAACGAAGCATCCACCAGGCCTCTCTGCCCGATCTCTGGAACGAGTCTTGGCGTTCTTAGACAAACCTCACAATCTGAGAAAACATCGCTCATCAAACGCTTTCCCTCTCCGTCCCTCTTGCCCCATCCTCATTTCCTCCTAGCTGTATCTCAGCTGAGACGCCGAGCGGCTGTGATGAGCGTCATGCAGCAAGGAGCGACTCGGTCACATGAGGATCTTTGGAGAGCCACAGCCACGCAGCTGCGTCTCCGGTGAGAGGCCGGCTGAGGGCCGTGTCCCGAGGCATGAGGCACACCAGCTGGGCCCCGCCGAGCCCCCACTGAGGTTTGCCCTCCGTGGGGAGAGATGGCTTCGCTTTCAGCGCTGGGTTGACTTCAGCATTGGTGGCAGGCACACCTGGTGCCTCACCAGATTTGGATTTCGGTCCTGGCCCCACACCTTGAGGAACGAGATCTCTCCAGAGGACAGAGACAGACACATTTTGACAGGGGTCACCACTAACAATGCAAGGGAGCCTGCTACTAGCCATTTTAACAATCTGAGAGCCAGTCTGGTGTGGTGGTGAAGGCACCAAGCTAGAAACTGGGGGATGGTGAGTTCTGGTCCTGCCTTGGGCACAAAGCCAGATGGGTGCCCTTGGGCCAGTCCCTCTCCCTCAGCCCTAGGAAAGAGGCAATGGCTAACCACTTCCGAAATCTGGCCAAGAAAACTGCAGGGACTATTCCAGGCAGTTGCCAGGATTCAAGACTGACTCCAAGGCACTAAAAAAATGAATATGTAAGTTGGGAAGCATGGCCATGTCTGTGCAGGACTGCTGGTATTCTCAGGCAGGGCGAGGTGCCACCTAGCGCGAAAGGGGCCAGGGCGATGGCCGACGATGGGAAAGCGAACCCGCCCTCCTCGGGAGGGACGGAAAATCGTGTCCCACTGTGCTGCCGGAGGATGTTCAGCAGCCGATCCTGTGGGTTCCTGTCCTTTGCGGCAGAATAACTCGGCCTCCACTTGCTTATACTGAAGCAATTTTTGTTTGCGTGTGAAAACCTACTTTTCATTTTTCGCCCTTAGTTTGTTTAAAAACAAATGTTGGGAGCTGCATATCCAGTGAGAAACATACCAAACTGCAGTTGTTTTACTAACACAGACAGGTTTATTTTAATTTCAATTATTCCTTTGCCGTGAGGTATTGGAGGGTTTGGGCAGAAGAAATGGCCTTTGGAAGCTGCTGGGTCTCCCCATCACCCCCAACATGAGCAAAAAAAAAAAAAAGCGGACCTAGTTGGGTCTTTCTATGATTTATTTTTGACACAATGATGCTAGCTCTCAGGAATTAAATTAAATAATGCTTAATTATCTGTTTTAGAATTTTGCATCACTCTCAAAGAAACTGTTGCCTGACTCTAGTTTTTGACATCAGCTTCAGCCAGGAGTAACAGAAACAACCTCTGCCGGTGTTTTCAGGGTCCCAGGAAGTGCTTCCGCTAACTCGGGATGACCTGTTCTCCAGCACCTTCACCTGTCCCATCTCTCCTTACATTGTTCTTCTTGTCACGCATCTCTCTCTTGTGGCAGAAGACCCTCCAGGCACAAAAGGAACCAAGTCGCTTCCTCCTCCCTTATTCTTCTGAAATAGCGAAAGAAGTCTTTTTATCGCTTTTAGGATGCTTTACAGTCCCTTGCTCTCGGCTTTACACATTCAGGCTTCTCTTCTGAACACATTCTTGACTGTGTGTTCTGCTTTCTGTTCCCTACCCTCGTCTTAGTCACAGTTTCTTGAGCAACTGGGGTTACCAGGTCTGGGCTGCATCAACCCTGATGACCACCAGATGGTAACTGAAGGGATTCAGAAGACTCTGACTTCCACTTGTTGGCAGATTGCTGGGAAAGCCTTTGGCCCAGGAGAGATCAGAAAAGTCACACACCAGGCATTTCTATAAAAATAATTTATTTACAGAAAGCAAAACATATTCAAAAGTCTTCTACATTCTTGCAGGCAGCTCAGAGCAGCTACATGCCTACACAGACAGGAAACAGAAACTAAAACAAGTCCTAGTCAAGTTTTCCCCCCCAGGTGCAAAAATTAACATTTGAAAAGGGGACAGTTGAATTCAACCTCTGCACCTGGCCAAAAAGATTAGTTACCATAGTAACTTTAATCTGTAGTAGAAAACATTAACACTCCCCTTTTTATACTACAGAATAAGATGCAAACCAATTTGCTTTTTAACTCTTTGTGTCTTGGTACAGCAAGAGGTTTGGTTAAAATATCAGCAATCATGTCTTTTGATTCACAATATTTTAACATTATTTCTCCTTTGCTTATCATATCTTTGATATATTGATATCTAATATCTATATGTTTTGTTCTATTTTTGCAGGGTTCAGATTTTGTCATAGCAATGCAAGCTTGATTATCCTCATAAACAGTTATAGGCTGGTTCACTTCCATGCCTATGACTTTTAACAAATGTTTAAACCATATAACCTCATTACAGGTTTGTGTTAGAGAATAAAACTCTGCTTCTGCAGTGGAAAGAGCAACAAGTGTTTGTTTTCTAGAATGCCAGCCTAAGCTAGATCCAGCAAATTGAATTAAAATCTCAGAAGTGGATTTTCTGTCACTGACATCTGCTCCCCAGTCAGAATCGGCAAAAGCCTGCAATTTCTCGGTTCCAGAGGCATTTAGCTTCAGGCAATAATTCTTTGTTCCTTGCAAATACCTCATTAACCTCTTCAATGCTGCTTTTCCAGTAGATGTAGGCTTCTCTACCTGTCTACTTAAAATGGCCACAGAATTTGAGATATCTGGGCGAGAATGATTTGCAATGTAGAGTAAACTTCCAATTGCAGATCTATAGTTCTCTGCCTCAGTTAATTGAGTTTCTCCTATATCTTTCTGAAAATCTGTTATCATCGGAGTAGAGACTGGTTTACAGTCTTGCATATTAAAATCCTCTAGGAGCTTTTGAATTTTACTATGTTGGTTTAACAGAAAGCTACCATCCTTCTCCCTGTGTATTTCCAAACCTAGGTAATTTGTCACAATTCCAAGGCTTTTAATATGAAATGGCTTTTCATGCAGGCTTCAAAATCAAGCCTTTGTTTTTCTGTTGGTGTGAACAGCAGCAAATCATCAACATAAATGCACAGATACATACAGCCTTGTTTGTCTTTCTTCATATATACACATGGATCTGCTTTTCCTTTTTCAAAACCAAAATTCTGCAGTTTTTCATCTAATTTTTGGTTCCAGGATCTAGCAGCTTGTTTTAACCCATAGATTGACTTCTGCAGACTAGATTCTCCCCTTTTTCATAGCCAGGGGGTTGCTGCATGTATAATTTGTGGTCTAAATCACCATAGAGAAATGCAATTTGAATGTCATAGTGGTGAACTGACATTCCTTTGAGTGCCGCAATTTTTAACAGTAATCTAATTGATTCACCTTTAGTAACTGGTGCAAAAGTCTTGTCAAAGTCTAAATCTTTCCTCTGAGTGAACCCTTTTGCAACCAACCTTGCTTTATATTTTTGGATTTTGCCATCAGCATCCCTTTTTAGTTTGAAAACCCACCTACAACCCAGACAGCGTTCATTGGGAGGTAGATTTACCAGTTTCCATGTTTTATTTTCTTTCAAGGATGCTAATTCCTGTTGCATGGCAGAATGCCAATTTTGTGCAATCTCAGGTGGTAAAGCATTCACTTGTTCTAAAGACTCAGGTTCTGTGAATACGTGAAAAGCCTTTACTGTTTCAGCCTGAAAATGTGATGGAGGAACGCCTTTATTACTTCTCTGAGATCTGCGAGGTAATACAGGGCTTAAATTTTGACTCCTATCACTTTCCTGAGAAGCATCTGTCTCATCAGACAGATCTTCAGTTTGCTTTTCTGGTTTCATGTCCTCATCAGGCAAAAGATCACCATCAGCAAGTCCTTGCTGTTCTCTTGTGGTGGTCAGATCAACTGGAGAACTAGAATTTAATCTCCCCCAGTTTTGTTCAGCAAAAGAAGCGCTTTTGCTAATTATTAATTTCTCTCCCATTATGAACCTGTAGCTCCTCTGGCTTTGTTCATTGCCAACAAAGATGGCTTTCTTTGTTGTGGGGCCTCCTTTCCTTCTCTGTTGTTTTGGAATATGAACCCAAGCAGTGCTACCAAACACTCTAAGATGGTTTACCTTTGGTTTCACACCATAAAACAAATGGAATGGAGTGTCCTGAATGACAGAGTTATACAATCTGTTTTGTACATAACAGGCTGTAGATATTGCCTCTCCCCAATACTTAAACGATAAATGTGAATCTTTAAGCATGCATTCCATCGCATTTTGCAAGGTTCTGCCCTTTCTTTCAGCAACACCATTTTGCTGAGGGGTGTAAGGGTTAGAAAGAATTTGTTCTATCCCCTTTTCCACTAGGAACCTTTTGAATTTGTGAGAAAGGCACTCTCCTCCTCTATCACACTGGAGTGCAGATACAGGCTTGGGAATTTTCTATTTGCCCATGTCACAAAACTTTTAAATTTCTCAAGTGCCTCATGTCTGTGTTTTAAGATGTAGATAAATGTGTATCTTGAGAAATCATCAGTGATGGTCATTGCATACCTTGCTTGTCCAAGACTTGGAGCAAAAGGACCAATAATGTCAGAGTGTACAATTTCCAAAGGTCTAGTTGTAACTCTGTCACTGTGCTTACTCACAGGAGCTTTCAGTGTTTTGGCTTCTTTGCAAACTACACAATCTAAGTATTTGTCACAGGGTTTTATCTTTAGGTCAGCACACAGCTGTGGCATTTGTGCTATATACTTGAAATTAGCATGACCAAATCTCCTGTGCATCAGGTGTACACATTGGTCATGATATGGCGTGTTGCCAACTGCAGCCTTGCAGCTTGGCTTCCTTGCATTTTGCACAATGTACAAGGAGTCTTTTAATATACCAGTAGCGGACAATTTTCCATTTCTACGTATCTCACAACCATTTTTCTTAAATGTTATGACATACCCTGATGCAGCCAATTGTGCCACAGATAAAAGGTCTGATTGTAAATTTGGCACATACAACACACCTTTTACAGTTTCTCCCAAGCAGGATAAATACAAGTCACCTTGTCCCATAATTTTGGTCACAGACCCATCAGCCAATGATACACTTTGTCTTTCAGTTTTAGACAGTGACACAAAAGAGCTTTTACAATTACATAAATGACACTTGGCCCCAGAATCTAACACCCATACATCAGAATTACCCTTCTCAGCAACCTGTGCAATTTGGGTTGTCTGAAGAGCCTTCTTCTGTGTTGCCCTTGTGTTCTTCTTCTCTGTCTTTCTACTCTTGGGTCTCAAGGCACAGTCTTTCTGCAAATGTCCAGCTGAACCACAGGTGAAGCATCGCTGGCTGGCTAGCGCTGTGGCCTCAGCTTCCTTTCCCTTTTCCCTTGTTTTCTGGTATTACAGCTTTCCAGAAAAGATGGGGGGCGGGTCTTTCCTTTCTTCTCCCATTCAGTGAGTAAGCGCTGTGTAACATACGATGGGGTGAGGTCTGCTTCAGGCATAGCCTCCAGGGTACAAATCAGTGTGCCCCACGTTTCATTCAGTGAGGACAGGAGGATATAGGATTTTGTGAGAGGTGTAAATTCAATTCCTCTCTCCTGCAACTCAACAAACAGCTGCTGAATATAATGCAGGTGCTCAGGAAGGCTATCTCCTTCTGCAAGGTAGGCTTTGTACAGCTTTTTTGTCAGGGTAACTTTACTCCCTGCTGTTGCCTTTACATATAAGTCTCTCAAAGCGTCCCAAAGTTGCTTTGCAGACTGCATACCTCGCATGTGGACTAGCTGATTGTCCTCAACTCCCAGGATAATGGTGGCTCTAGCCTGCTCATCCTGTCTCAGCCATTCAGCACTGGGATTTGGGGGGGTTTGCTCACCAATTGGCAGCCAAAGATTCTCTCTGCAAAGATACATTTCCATCTTCAGGGCCCAATTCAAATAGCTGGTCTCTGATAGGCGCTCCAGAAGCATTGCTGAGGGCTGGGAGGTAGCCATGGCTTCTTCTGTCTTTTGCAAGTCACCTCAGCTGGCTTCTTTGTCCTGTAGACCAGCAGTTGCTGGAAAATCTCCAGGTGGCTCCAAAGAAAATCTTCACAGGTCTTTGCTACCTGCCTTTAAATTGTGCATGAGGTGTGGAGCTGATCTCTCTATTCTCTCTGGGTTTTACTGGGCTTACTGGGCTGCTTACTGAGCACATAACCTCTTGGCAGATTTCCCCTCTTGGGAAAGCCTTTGGCCCAGGAGAGATCAGAAAAGTCACACACCAGGCATTTCTATAAAAATAATTTATTTACAGAAAGCAAAACGTATTTAAAAGTCTTCTACATTCTTGCAGGCAGCTCAGAGCAGCTACATGCCTACACAGACAGGAAACAGAAACTAAAACAAGTCCTAGTCAAGTTTTCCCCCCCAGGTGCAAAAATTAACATTCGAAAAGGGGACAGTTGAATTCAACCTCTGCACCCAGCCAAAAAGATTAGTTACCATAGTAACTTTAATCTGTAGTAGAAAACATTACCACTGTCTCCTCGTGGTCATGGGGATGTGGCTCAGGTTGTCTGTGTCCCAAACCAAACATTGTTTTTTTTTTAGTCCCATCAACCCTTGAGGGTTGATATTTTTGAATCTTTATTAATTTATTTACATAAAATTACATACAAACAATAATATCTTACAATACAAAAAAGAGAAGAAGAGAGAAGAAAAAGAAAAAAAAGGGAGGAGAAAAAAAAGAGAGAAAATGAAATATATATATATATATATATATAAAGAATAAAATGAAGAATAAATAAATAAATAGAAAGATTTGGGTTTCCAACTTTCTAGACGGTACAGCTTAATATCCTAGCGTATTATTTTTTCCTTAATTCTCTAAATTGCCTTCATTAATTCTAATAAGAGATTATATAGTAAAGGTTTCCCTTGACGTAAAGTCCAGTCGTGTCCGACTCTAGGGGGCGGTGCTCATCTCCGTTTCTAAGCCTTGGAGCCGGTGTTGTCATAGACACTTCTGGGTCATGTGGCCAGCATGACAACTCGGAACGCCGTTACCTTCCCGCCGAAGCGGTACCTATTGATCTACTCACATTTGCATGTTTTCGAACTGCTAGGTGAGCAGGAGCTGGGATTAACAACGGGAGCTCACCCCGCCGCGCGGTTTCGAACCGCCAACCTTCCGATCGACAGCTCAGCGGTTTAACCCGCAGCGCCACCGCGTCCCTAAGAGATTATATAATTAAAATAATTTGCTATTTACATACTATATGTTCATATTAACTTTTTTAGTCCATTCCACATATTTAAAAAAGGGTGTCCCAGTCCTTCTGAAAGTTTTCCATATTTTTATCGTTTAGTTGGTCTGTTAGTTTTGCCATTTGTGCCAAGTTTAGGGATTTAAGTATCCATTCTTCCACAGATGGGATTAATTCTTCTTTCCACTTTGCAGCATAAGTAATTCGGGCCGAAGTAATCAAATACAGTAGAAGTTTTCCACAGTTTTTTTTCCAAATCTTTGTTCATGAAGCCCAATAAATAGAATTCCGGTGATTTATCAATGTTTACTGCCAACATTTTACAAATTATATTATATATAGATGACCAAATTTTTTTCGCTTTTTTACAGGTCCACCACATATGGTATAAAGTTCCAATTTCTTTTTACATTTCCAACAGACATTTGATGTATTTTGAAACATTTTCGATAATTTTTCAGGAGTAATATACCACATGTACATCATTTTATAAAAATTTTCTTTTAAATTATAATTTAATGTAAATTTTAATCCCTTAGTCCACATTCTTTCCCAAACATCGTATTCTATATTGTATCTAAAAATTTTCTCCCATTTGTTCATACATTGCTTAATTTGTACATTTAATATTCTCATTTGTAATAGCATTTTATATGTTTTAGAGATCATGTGGTCATTATTAGCATAGATTTGTTCATCCCACCAAGATAGTTTTTTTGTAAATTTGTAACTTTTGGCATCTGTTTTAAATTGTTCTTTTGATTGAATATATGTAAACCATTGACATGAATATCCCTCATTTTCCAGTTCTTCTCTTGTCTTCATTGTAAATTTGGTCCCTTCAAATTTTATTAAATCCGAATATTTTAGCCACTTATGGTTTCCTATTGTTTCTCGCCTTACAAAAGCTTCTTGTGGGGAAATCCACAGTGGTATTGTCGATGTTAAAATAGATTTATATTTTTCCCAAATTTTAAGAATGGACCGTCTAATACAATGATTATTAAATGTTTTATTTACTTTCAATTTGTTATACCATAAGAAGCCGTGCCATCCAAATTTTAAATCATGTCCTTCTAAATTTAGTAATTTATGATCTTGTAGGGTAATCCATTCTTTTAACCATAATAGACCACATGCCTCATAATATAACCTGAAATCAGGAAGACCCAAGCCTCCTCTTTCCTTATCCTCTTGTAGTAATTTGAATTTAATTCTTGGTCTTTTCCCTTGCCAAATAAATTTTGAAAGATCTTTTTGCCATAATTTAAAATTTGTATCAGTTATAAATATTGGAATGGTTTAAAGTAAAAATAGCATCTTCGGCAAAATATTTGTCTTAATTGCAGAGATTCGTCCCATAAGTGATAAGTTTAATTTTTCCCACCTCAATAAATCTTGCTTAATTTCCTTCCATATTTTAACATAATTATTTTGAAATAAATCACTAGTTTTGGCTGAAATCTCTATCCTTAGATATCTAACGTTTTTAACACTATTAAATCCTGATTTAATTTCTAATACATTCTGATTATTTTGTGGCATGTTTAAATTTATCATCTTCATTTTTTGATTATTTATTTTAAAACCAGCTAATTCTCCATATTCTTGTAGTGTCTTTAATAAGTAATCAATTGATATTAACGGGTTTTGTAAAGTGATAACTAAATAGAAGGGAAAGGCCAGAAAGTAAAGAAAGTAAAGTGAAACGTTTAAATATAGAGGAACAAAGCGCAGAGGAACTAGCTTCAGGTTCTAAAGAATTTGCAATACTCCTCTCCAATGAGTGAACTAAAATGCCTTTCCCAGCTAAATAAATGGAGCCAATACCCCAGCTAAAAGGAAAGAAGTTTTTTACTATTTATACAAATTAAAACACGATATTATATGTCTTCAAGAAACTCATATTGCGAAAAAAGATAGTAAATATCTGGTAAATAACAAATTAGGAAATGAATTTATAGCAGCAAATGAAAAAAAATGGAATTGTAATATAAGCCCCATCTAAATCCTAAATTAATAAGTGATGATAAAAATGGGAGATATTTAATAATAGAATTAGAACTACAAAATTCTAAAGCAATATTGGTTGGAGTATATGCCCCTAATGATAATCAGAATAAATTCTATCAAAATTTATCAAATGAACTTTCCGAATTATCCTATAACAATGGGATTATGATGGGAGATTGGAACAGAGTTACCTTACCAAGTATTGACAGAAAATCTGAACAACAAATTAAAAAAAATAAAGGAAAACTGCCCCAATCTTTTTTTTGATATGTCAGAAAATTTGGCTATTGTAGATGCCTGGAGATAGAAAAACGGTACGGCTAGAGATTATACATTTTATTCAGACAGATTCAAATCGTTCTCCAGGATCGATATGATATGGTTATCTAAAAATTTGGCAAATAAAATTTTAAATGTATCAATTCTCCCCCGATCCTTCTCAGACCATAATCCAGTTCAATTGGTTATAAAACTCCACCCAAAAAGTTATAGGTGGAGATTAAATGAAACCTTGTTGAGAAACAAAGAACTTGTAGAAGATTGCCAAAAGAAATTAAAATAATTCTTTGAATGGAATTTAAATAATGAAGTGAGTATTGGGACAGTATCGGATACTAGCAAGGCATATATGAGAGGATATTTTATGTATTTAAATAGTTGCTTAAAGAGGAAAACACCACAAAAAATTCAAACAGTTCTTGATCAAATTAAGATAAAATAAAAAAATCTTCAAATAAGACCATCAGATGAAGGTATAAATCATCAAATAAAAATTTTACAGCAGCAATTAAAAATACTCACAACAGATGAAATTGAAAGAAAATTGAGATATATTAAAGAAATTTTGAATATGCTAATAAAGCTGGAAAATGGTTAGCATACAAATTAAGAAAAGAAAAGGAAAAATAAATTATTACTAACATTCGAGAAAATGAGAAAGAATTAGTTGACAATGAAAAAATTAAAAAGGCATTTCATAATTTCTTTACAAACCTATATAAGAAACAAGAAATTTCAATTGATAAAATTGAAAACTATTTATTAAAACAAAATTTAAAGAAATTAACTAAAGACCAAAAAGCATTAATTAACAATCCCATCACAACCCAGGAAATTATAGAGGCAATTAGAAAATTGAAAACAGGCAAAGTTCCACGTCCAGATGAATTTTCAGCAGGTTATTATAAATATTTTCAAGATCAAATTTTGTTACCACTTAAAGATTTAATGAATGCGATTCTGTTAGGAAATTCAATACCAAAATCTTGGTCAGAGGCAAATATCATACTAATCCCAAAAGAAAAACAAGACCCGCCACTATGCAAAAATTATAGACCTATTTCGTTATTAAACAATGACTATAAAATATTTACTTTAATTCTAACGGAAAGATTAAAAACAATACTTCAAGAAATAATTATGACCAAAATGGTTTTTTACCCCAAAGATATATAAAAAACAATATAAGGATGGTTTTAAATATAATAGAGTATGCTCAATTTCATAATGAAAAACAGATTGTTGTTATTTTTAGATGCTGAAAAAGCTTTTGACAACCTAAATTGGAATTTTATGCTTAAGACTTTAGAATTGATGGATTTGGGCGATATATTTTTAAAAGCAATAAAATCAATTTATACATTTCAAAAAGCCAGAATTGTGATTAACAAAGAGATAACACAAGAATGTCAAATAGAAAAAGGAACAAGGCAAGGTTGTCAGCTATCTCCTTTATTATTTATATTGGTATTGGAGGTTCTAACAGAAGCTATCAGAAAGGATAATCGAATTGAAGGGATAAAGATTAAACAAGAAACATATAAATTAAGAGCCTTTGCGGATGATTTAGTTATCACCAAACCAAACGTTGTTTTGAAAGACAGAACTCTTGAATGGAGCACGTTGGATCAACAATTGGCACCCTTTTTCAGGAATGCTTCCTGGTATCTCTCTGCTGCCACCTTCTGGCCATTGGGTTTCTGCAGCCCAGTGGTCCTCAGATGTCCCACCTTCTGGGGCGAGCTTGCCATTCTCTTGCTGTTCAGATTTCTCATCCCCTGGAGCACTTTTCTCTCTCAAAATTTCTAACTATGGAAGGCTGCTGAACGTCCTCTAACCTTTCGAGATACTATGTGCCAGGAGGCACACCTGGCTTTGCTTAGTTCTGCCCTTTGCCATCACAAATGTCAACATGGCATCTCTCCAGAGTTCCTGCTACTTTTCCTTCCCTCCTCAGTCTTTGTGACTTAGATATACAGTAAATCCAACCATTTTTATTGGTTTTCTCTGCCTTTGTAAAGTTAAACCATGTCACCGGAGTGGTGTGTTTGTTTCTTTTTTCCCACCATGCCAGGACTGCTAGATTTACCCTTCCCATAAATATCAGGACAGCTGGAATCCCACATTGCTTCTTTGGGTTTTCTATGAATGTTTTGTCACATTTTACAGAGGCACCATTTGCATCTTCTGGTTGGCAGAGTGTCCTGCCAAAATATTATTTAACCTGTTGCTTTCAGTGGGGCTAACCCAAGACTATGGGGATTACCATGCAGTGACGCACCTTTCTTATAATTACTCCTCCCTTTCTGCTGCATCATTCTGGAAAACATTCATTTTAGCTGCAATCTTCCAGTCCTGAGCACCTCCTTCCAAAGGCCAGACCACCTATCAGATCCTTTCTACTTACCTTCTTGTATCCATCCTGTTTATTCTTCAGACTCCCAGAACATATAGCCTTACTTATGCCACACTGCTGTGAACATATAGCCATACTTATATACTGACCCATCACACTTTTCCCCTTTCAGAGTAAGCAGCATTATGGAAACAGAAGAAACGGGGTAAGCAGGAACCCAAAGAAAGCTGATGCATGAAATAAGAAAAAGGAAAGAAAGTAGCTAAATCAAGTTAACTGCACCCTATTCACTAGATCTCTCCACACCTGTCAGGCCCAGCCCAGGAACTTCGGAGAGTCAGTCCAGCCAAACTCCAGTTCTTCATTTGCTCACATCATACAGACAAAATCTTGCCAGACTGAAGCTGCTCTACCTAACTTCAGGGGGAATAGCCTGGGAAGGCTCCAGGGCAGGGCTACCCTGAACCTCTTCGTCTTCCCACATTCGCTTCCTGGGCCGTGTTTCCTCTTGTCTTGCCCTCCTCCTTGGAATGCGCTCCCTCCTTCCTGGGAACCAGCAGCATTACTGAAATCCACCACATCACCTTTATTCTTGCTGTCACATCCACCCACCATCACAGCAATTCGCTCACTGTAGTTTGTTCTTTGAACTTTCCCCTTCTCTTTCTGAAGGTCCTGGTGATGCCATCCAGCATTCCTTGGTCTTCCTAATTCCTTTGCTCTTCCTTCATCCGCGTGTTTCGAAGTCTGACCCTCATTTGTTCACCCTGCGTGAATGAGGGTCACTCCCCTTCAGCATACTTCTGTCATATCCGTTGCTTTCGCATTCGGGCCACAAAGTTCGTTCTGGATCCTCGCTCTTCGTGCTTTGCCAGGGCATCCCGGCGCAACAGGCTCTGACCGACTTCCGTCTTTCCACCAGCACTGGCACACCTTACTGCTTCTCCATCCATTCTCTCGCTTGTACTCACTAAACATCCTCCCAGAGTTCCCAGATTCATTCGCTTGCTCTAGCTTTCCCCCAAACCAGAACGTGGGTGCTCCGTAACGGAGCCACGAAGCGTAACGACGTGGAGAAGGTTCTGCTGAAGAAGGTGAAAAGTACCGAAGCCGCTTTTCTGATGGGTTGGTGTGATGGGAGAGATTTCCTTGCACACCAAACAGCTGCGCCAAGCCTTTGAGAAACTGATGGGCAGCTTGTTGGCATGCAGGTGTTCCAAGGCGTGCCCCTCAAATCTCCCTAACTCTCAGGATTGGGCTCACCCTGAATTCTGGGCGATGCAGGCGGAGGCCTGGGAGTCCAGCTCAGGAGCTCCAAGGCAGGGAGGGCCGTCTCTGAGTCAGGCCTCACCTCAGCTGGAGGCTCTGCAGGTAGGAGGAGGGGGTGATGCAGAGAAAGGCCAGGGGGCCTGCAAGGTGGAGGGGGAGAGGGGGCAGGCAGGGCAGGGGAAGATGCTGCTTCCCAGACAGGCACTTGGCAAGGATGTGCCTCTTCCCTGAATCTCTGCCCACATTTGGGAGGCTTTGGGGTCACGGTCCCTGCCAGGGTCAGCTGTAGGATGGCCCACCCCTCAGCCTCTGCCCGCTCCTTCGGTGCCGGCTCTCTTCAGCCGAGAGGGAATCACCCAGGGCGAGAGGGTGGCCCCCTCCCCCGCCTTCGCCCCCAGTTTCCTCGGACCCTCTTCACTCCGGCCCGCCCTTGCCTGAGGGATGGCGCGGGCATCGCCCGGGAGGTCCCCTGCGCCCCCGGGGCCGAGGGGTGCCGGCCGCCCGGGCCGCGGCGCGAAGGGGACTGAGGCGGGCGGAGGCGGAGGCGCCGGGTCGGGCCGGGCGGGCCTCTTGCTGGCGGGCGGAGCGGAGCGGCGCAGCCCAGCCCGAGCCTCCGCGATGCTGCCGCCTTCCGCTCCCGAAAGCGCCTCGCCGCCCTCTCGTCGGTTCCAACCGGTTTGGACCGGCTGCCGGCCGCGGCTCCTCGGCTGCAGCGAGGCGGCGGGAAGGCAGCCCCGGCGCTCGCCAGCCCGGCTCCCGGCGCCCGAGGGCTGGGCCAGGCAGGGCACACCGGCGGGCCGGCGGCGGCGAGGGCACGCGCCAGGCGGACCGGGCGCCCGGCGAGCAGGTAAAGGGAGCGCCGCGCAGCGCCGCGGAGGGGAGGGCAGGGGGCGAGCCGCCTTCCCTGCCCGCCTGCGCCGCCGGGCAGCCCGGGAGCCGGAGCCGGAGCCGGAGCCGGAGCCGGGCGGAGAGGGACTGCGGCGCAGGAGGACCGGCCCGCTGCCGGGACCGGGCGCGCTCGCTCTGGAAGGAGCCGGTTGCCGGGCGCGAGGGAGGCGGGGGCGCCCCGGCAGGATGGCCGCAGCTGCCTTTAGACCGCGGCCGGCCGGCAGGGGAGGGTGGGCTTTGTAGTCCGAGGCACGGGCCAGGAGGCGGGAAGATTGGCTTGGCCCAAGCTGGGGTCCCAAGCGGAGGCTGACTTCTGAGGCTCAAGACTGGGGTCCTGGGAGGGTCGGGGGGCGCAAAGCCTCTAGCGGCCCCTCCGGCGCGTCCGTGTCTGGAGAAAGCTCTTCCTCTTCCCCGGAGCCCCCTTTCCTGTCGGGCGGGCTGTCCAGAGAGCCGCTCGGCCCATCATCCGCCGGGGAGAGGCTGAGACCCTCGTTCGCCCGCTTCCGTCCGCTGTTCGCTGGCGACGGGAGGGTCTCGCCGCGGTTTCACCTGTCCTCGGCTCGCCTGCCAACCCGGGGAGTTAACGCCCGTGGCTGGGCTTGTGACCCTAACCCAAACCCCAAACCTGGTTTGCTCGGGCAGAACTGGGCTTGTAACGCGCACCGGCGCCGGCGGTGTGCGGAACCCGCAGCAGGGAATGTCACGAGGGAACCCTCGATCTTCCACTGGCAGCCTGCAGTTCAGAGGCTGGGTGCTGCACTAATTTCCAGGCAGCTTTTTTGTTTAGCCTATTATATTTAAGGTGTATTCTCCCTCCTGCTTAATTTAGGGCTAAGGGGCTGGAATGCTTTCAGTAGAGCGCCCCCCGCCCCCTAACCCCAACAAGCAAAGAGCAAAGAAGCTAATTAACTGGGGTTAGCATAAGGGCAGGCTTGTGCAAAGCAAGCCCCACTGAAGTTACCTTTGCAAGGATCTGGGCCCCTTTTATCATACTAAGATGCAGCTGATAGTCCCTGCCTTGAAAGGTAGGAATCCCCACTGGTGGCCCACATCTGGGGGTGGGGGTCAGATAGGGCCCTCTTGCAGAGGCACGGGGAGAAACATCCTTAGAACAAGATAGGCAAAAGGGCTGGATTCCAGTTTCCAAGTGAGTATCTCATATTAAAGACTCAAACAGGACAAAGTTTTGCAAACTAAACAAAGTATAGGATTATCTATTGCAGAAAGTGAAATTCTTAAGGTGTCTTTACCAAAAGTCTTAAGGAGGCTATAGTTGCTAAGGGAAGCACCCTAATGTTGACTCTGAGAACAGCCTCAAAAAGAAAAAAGAAAAGAAAAGTCTTATGATGCAATGTTTGTGTTTGGGGAAATGTTGGATGAGAAGAAATTTCACGGATGTGCTGACACAGAAGGAGCAGGATCTGTCAGTTACCCTGTCCTGAAAACCACACAGTTTGCCTGCTTTCTCTCCATCACTGGCTGTTGTCTATGCAAAAAGAAAAGGCTCTATCAGTTAAGAAGGAAGCGCTCTTGAGAACACGAGGAAGCACTAATGTTTATGAATGATGTTACCTAACCCGGTAATGAAGCATCAGCAGGAAACCACCAAGGTCGGACAATGCCAAGAACCCAGCAGGGCAACGCCAAGATCTCAACAGTTCAACCCCGAGCCACATCTGCTCTCCGTATGATTGGAGACTGCAACAAAATCCTTCTCGGCTCAAGGCAGCTGTTGCGTCCGTCTGCATGTGCGATGAAGTGGGTTGAGGTGGCTTGAGGGTTGTGGGAATTGTCGCAAGGAGGGCTTGTCGAACAGACCGCCTTCAGCAAAATGCCTGTTCTTGGTGTGTGCAGCTCAGATGCATCCAAATGTAAAAGGTGCTTTGGAGCACCCAGGGTAGCAAGTTCTTAAACCTAACCTGTCTTCTCTGGGATCCCATTGCAGCTGCTGGGGCAGCCACACAGTCCTGGGAACAGAGGCAGCTGAGATGGATGCAACGTGAGCCCCCCACAGCTGCCAGAGGCCCCGTTGGCTCCCTGAATCCTAAGAGAGGCACAGCCCTCCTGAAGTTCTTCAGGACTCCTTAGTGCCTTCACCATTAGGAGAGAGGAGTGGTGGGGCTATTCTTGTGTCTCCTTGTCTCCCGGGTACTTTCCCGGCATGTTTGGATGGAGGGAGAAAAACATTCTGATTTGGTGATACATCCTAACACGTTGACCACTCGTCTGTGCTTCAGCTAATTTGAGCAAAATAATGTTTTGGTGAATAAAAGGTCAGGTGCTTAAAACAAAGGGTTTTCGTTCTCTTAATGCTGGATGTCATGCATGTTCAGGAATGCGCTCCCCTTCCTTCCCACTGCCGTCCAGATATTCTGATATAATATGTAGCTGTGGGGTTTGGAAGGAGGTTTCACTGGGGGGTGAGTGCAGGAGAACAGCCCCGTAAAACTCTGCAAAGAAGGACCCAGGCAAGCATGCATACGGAGGTAGCATACTGAGCCAAAGAGGAGATTTTGGAAGTAACTGGCTTGGACTGTGGCAGGTTGAAAATTAGAGTGTTGAGATTTTGCTGGTGAGATTAATGCTTTCTGTATGGACAGGAGTGGTAGGACAATTTCTGTCTTGCAAGGATAACTTGATTTTAAATTAGTTTAAAGAGTAATCCAAAGTCCTTCTCCAGGCATGTTATTCGTTCACCAAATGGGACACTAAGGACTATGTACCCAGCTTCCTTAAGGAGGGAGGGCTCAAAACTTTTAACACATTTCAGGAATTTGCATGATCCACTAGCTTTACAAAAGTTCCCTTTGGAATATTCTCCCTACAGAGATTGGGGCCCTGAATGTGTGAATGGTCCCGTTTCTTGGTTCTATTAACATCTATGCACTGCTTACTGAGTGGCCATGTATATTTATTCTGTAATTTAATTGTTTTAATTGAAATTGTTTTAATTGTTTTATAGTTTTTATTGTTGCAAGCTGCTCTAAGTCAGGGCAGCTATAGAAATCAAATAAATCAAATAAATAAATAAATTCTAGCCAGCTGTCTCATGAACAATAGGACGTCCCTGGGAGCACGGAAGGGAAGTTTCCCAGGGTAACAAGATGTTCCTGGGTAATAAGCAAAAACTGTGGGTGCAGAAGTGCAAAGTACCCCTGGATGTGACCTGCCTCAGTGCCTGCACATCCCTGAATCGGAATGAGTGGCAAAAAAGGTGTTTCCGATTTTCTATTGCACAGCATTTCACAGAGACAGATAGATGGATGAGAGAGAGAGAGATTAGGTCAGTGTTTCTCAACCTTGGCAACTCTAAGATGTGTGGACTTCAACTCCCAGAATTCCCCAGCCAGCATAGAGTTGAAGTCCACACATCTGAAAGTTGTCAAGGTTGAGAAACACTGGATTATTTTATCTATCTATCTATCTATCTATCTATCTATCTATCATCTATCTATCTATCTATCATCTATCTATCTATCTATCTATCTATCTATCTATCTATCTATCTATCTATCATCTATCAAATTTCATCACCACTCATCTCCCTCAAGAGAGGGACTCTGGGTGGTTTACAATAAAGCTAAAAAAGATTAAAATACAATAAAAACAAGATATGTTACACAAAAATATAAATATAAAATATAAAATAACATCCAAGATGGTAATATTAAGAGTTATGATTTAGATTCATAAATACACAAACAAATAGATAGATGATAGATGGATAGATAGATGGATAGATAGATATAAAGGATAGATAGATATGAAATATGATGGGTTTGGGTGTGGGCCAGGATGAGGCCAGAGAAACCTTCCCATTTTTTACTCTGATTTCTAGTGGGTAACGCTCTTTGTGAGGCCATTTCTGTACTAGGAATTTTGGGCATCTTATTATATTTCACAGAGAGCCAGTTTGGTGTAGTGGTTAGTGCCAGACTAGAAACTGGGAGACCGTGAGTTCTAGTCATGCCAGTCGCTGTCCCTCAGTTCTAAGAAGGAGGAGGCCAGGGCAAACCACTTCTGAAAACGCTGCCAAGAAAACTGCAGGGCCTTGTCCAGGCGGTCACTGGGACTCAGTACTGAAAAAGCAAAAAAGTCAGCAGTCACAGCAACGGCCTGAGAGTGCCATCCATGGCTGGTATTGAAAGCAGCTGTGACTGTGAAGACCTGGACAGATGATGGGCTGCTGACGTGTTTCAATAGGATCTAACGCACTCCAAGGAGGCGTGGGTGATGGACCCAGATGAAGGCAGGAAGAGGACAAGTGGATAAATCCATATGCTATGAAGAGGTTTCTTCCAGGTTGGCTTTGAAAGCAACACAAAGATTCTTGTGGCAACGTAAAGGTGGCTGTAGGTCTTATTGCTCACCGATCACTCCAGGAGATCTCAGAGCCCTGTGGGAGGAGCCTTACACAGATAAGGAGCAATGAAGATGGAGGAAGAACTGGGAAGCAGAGGGGTGGGAGACAGCAGTCTCCACAGGAGGCCTTCTCTAAGGGCCATGCCCCAAACAGCCTTGGCATTCAGCTGCATCCTTTCCTCCTGGGTGGAAGGGTTCTTTCTCAGCCTCCCTGCCCCAGATCCTTGGGTAGACAGGCAGACGAGGCAATGGTGGGTCTTGCCCTGTCCCCAGGGATCCTGCCCCAAAGTGCCGCTTTCCTCCTGCAGAGGGAGACCCTGATCTGCAAGAAGCATCCTTGGTGGGTGGGACTTCTGGATGCTCAGACCCTTGTGTTAGCAGCTGAAGGGAGCTGCCCAGGGCCCAAAGTTTGCTCAGACCTCTGCATGGAAGCCACAAAGGCCCGGCAATCCCACAGCTTCTGGAGTCTTTAAGAAGGGAGGGGGACACGAAAGGAAGAGGCAGTTTTGTGGTGTCCCACTTACGGCTGTTCCAACTGGCTGCTGCCCAGAGGACCACAAAGCCACAGCCTTTGACAGACCAAGGTTCTCCCAGTGGCTGCGAAAGGGAATGTCTGGGCTGGATGCTACCGCTGAGACCAGCTGGGTGGGAACCAGAAATTGCCTGTAGTTTGCCTTGGCAAAGGTTCACCAGCTCTTCCATCTCCCTGGGCAGTGCCACCCTCCTTTGCTTATCCTTGAGCTCAGATTCATTATGGCCTTCAGGGTATACCCAGCCTTCGGGCTGCTGTGCCTCTTCAACCCTGTTTTTCCCACTTGTTTGTCTTTCTCCCTGCAGCACTTGTGACCCCTCAGATCCCACTGGAAAATGGTGTTCCAGAAATCGCCCGATGGCGGATGGGGCTGGGTGATTGTCCTGGGCTCCTTCTTCACCCAGTTCCTGTGCTATGGGTCACCCTTGGCCGTCGGGGTGCTCTACGTAGAATGGCTGGATCTCTTCAGAGAGGGAAAAGGAAAGACCGCGTGGGTCGGATCCCTGGCGAGTGGGGTTGGGCTGCTTGCCAGTAAGTCTTCAGTAGAAAGAAAAAAGTTCAGTGTGTCTAACCCTTGCATTTATTTATGAAACCTTTCCGTTGCTTTAAAGAAATAAATTCCCCTGAAGAAAGGGGTTCCTAGCATCTCTTCGAATAAGAAGATCAATTCCAGCAATGACATTTCACTGTCCAGTGATGTAAAGCTGCAAACCAGCAACTTCATTACAAGGAATTTAAGAGTAATCATTTACTTGCCATCAGCCTCCATTGGCCTGGCCTCTTCCCATCAGAGAAGGACCCATGCCATTGTTTTTGCTTGGTATGAGCCATATAATGTCTGAAGCAGTGATTTTTTGCTAAAGGCAGCAGTCCTTTTTCTGTGGTTAGAATTGAAACACAAGTATGTATTTCTGTTCTAATCCTAGAAGTGGCTACTGTGTCTCGGCAAGTCTCTAACTTTACATATTAAAAGATGCAAGAAATAGGGAATTTCTAGAACTGCAATATTTGCACACACGTTGTCTTTGGTGTACTGAAAATTGAAGGCCAGAATTTCACAAATTAGATAGTTCAGTTCTGTGTATTCACCACAAGCGGAATAAACTGTGCTGATTTCAGAAAGAATTAAAATAGAAGTTGCCATTCACAGTGTTAGCCTTTATGAGCTGTTGGGTCTCCAGTATGTCTGTGTCAATCTGGCTCAGTTCAGTGGAAGGACAAAGAGCGATAAAATGTAAAAATATCCAACACAGCCTAAGAAAAGAGAATCCACTTTTGCCTCCAAAATCTTTCCCTAAAATTCTGTAGGTCAGACATTTGTATGGGGTTTGGGGGGGCCCAGCGATTAATATGGGATTCTCGTTCTCTATTGCTTTTAAATATTATTTTAATTTTAGTAGACCACGTTGTCATTTTGTTTTATAAAGATGATGATGGCCATGATGATAATAAGGCATTTATTTATGCCAGGCCTAAGTACATGTGTGAGAAACTGTGAAGGAGAATGTTTTAAAAACTTTGCAGTCTAAAAAATACAGATACAGATTACCAGAGAAGCTATAATTGCTTTCTATTTGTGGAATATAGCTTAGTTATAAGAGACTAAATAAAATATTTGGCAGAAATGTATCTATATGCAAATTTCCTTAATGCAGGGTAGGGTTGATAAGGGATCATTTTTGACAGTGCACACTGGAGGTGATAATAATGTCTCTGGTATTTTTGAGCACGCCCTGCGCAGACACCCTGTATCTAAAATAATGATTTTGAACTCTGTGGATTTTATAATTGTAATACTATGACTTTGCATACCTTAAAGGTGTTAAAAATACAAAGGCTTTTGTACAATTGTCTGAGTCACAGCAGAGGAGATGGTCGTTGGCCCTTCTCTAACTGCTCTGTGGTAAAAATAGAATTAAAATTGGAAATGTGAATGCACTTGAAGTCTCCAAGTTTGGCAGGGCTGCATTTGCAAAACTAAGTGCAAGCAAGGAAGAATAGAAAAGGAGGAAGAAGGGTGAGGAATGGAAAATAAACCATCCCCACGAGCCTGGCAGGGATAATGTGTGAATCTCAAAAGAAAACCAGCTTTTGTAGCTTAGAAAAATGCTGGGGGAGGAAGGAAGCTGCCTCTGACTCCTTGGGGGAAGTCTTCTGCTTTGGGAAGGCCGTTGAGGCTGGGCATCGGGGTTTCAAGTTCTGTAATGGCATGCGGGAAAGGTCTTGAGAAACGGGGCAAAGGGAGAAGGGTCAGATAAGAGGGAGCATAGCCCACAGCTGGATAGTGAGCAGGACAAGAGGCTCAGAAGGGACCCTCCCTAATTTCTCAGGCTGTAAAGGAGACGGGGTAGGGGGGCGAATTGCACTTCCAGACTTGCAAGATTGATGTCAGCCCTCCCAGGTAGACCGGACAGGAAACACGACCAGATGAGCTAGTTCTACTTTACTGTAAGGCTGCAGTAACAGAATCTTCAAGTCTGAACGTACAGATCTCCCACAGTCTCTTTTATTGCCTGAGAAGTAAGGGAGGGTCCCTTCTGAGCCCCTTTCTCCACCCTGTGGGCTATGCCCTCTCTTACCTGATGTTCCCTAGGCAGCATCTCTTCCCCCCATCTCCCAAGGCCATTCCCACATTCCATTCCAAGTTCCAAAGAGCAGCTTCCCCTGGGAGGGCCCTGAGGTCCTAGAGGTTGTGTTTCTGAGTCTCAAGCCATTGTGTAGTTGGGCTGCTCTCAAGCTACCAGGGTAGGAGCCAGGCTGGCTGGGGGCGTCAGATGGATTGCTAAGGGCAAGCCTGGCCATCAGGAGGCTCCCTTGCTATTTGAGGCAGTGGAGAAGGCCAGGTTGAAATGTTTATCACCCTCATGGATAAAGAAACAAGAGCTTGCCTTTGAAAAGACTGGCTGGCTTTCAGGGTCAGGCAGGCATCATGTTTAAGCTTTAGCAGTGGCAGGAAAGAAGTTGCCTGTGGTCCTCTCTGTGGCAGCTGAGGCTGAGGGGGAACATCAAAACCTGAACCAGGAAATTCCACCACAAGACACCCACTGAACTTTGAAGCTGGGCGTGGTTTAACATTCCAGTGAAAAACTAGATTCTCCCCCCCCCCCCATATTGCAGCTAGTCCATTCCTGGTAAATAGAGCCTCATTCACTTGAGTTACACCACAGAAATTAGATGATCTGAAGACATGGTTGAGGGAATTTGGCTGTGCAATATGGCATGAAAATTCAAACAGACCCAGCAATATCAGTTATAAATGAACTGATTTTATTGTTCACTTGGAAATCGAACAATTGCTACTACTTTAAATTTCCTGAAAACCCCTTCTAGTGTGTTTAGTTTTAACTTTTTCAACTATGCAGCCAACAATCCTGCTGGCTGGGAATTGTGGGGATGGTTGCAGTGCTGGGATATAAGCCTAAAATCTGCTTAGGGCTGACTGCTGATGGGGTTGCACAAAACTTTTCTAGGAATGAAAAATCCGAAAACCTGCTTATTTCAAACAGTGGTTTCAGTGTCACGCTAAGAAACTCACCTTCTTCACGCTGTGTACCTATGGTTGCGTAGCAAATTAGGCATGCTAACGCTCCCATAAGTTGGGATATACTTGTGTCCTGAAGTTTCCCTCTCCTGTCTCTGTGGCAGACCACAGCTGGAATGGAGGGGAAGAACTTGCCCACATCCTAACATTAGTAAGTCCCCCTGGACCTTTTTGAGAAGGAACAAGGGGAGTATAACGCTTTTAGCAATAGTTGCAAGTTGTAGCCTAACTTTTCATTTGCGCTCAAAATTGCCTATTATCCTGGTGGCTATGTAACAAATGCCTGGGACAGAATTACAGAAGACTCTAAAGGTAGAGGCAGATTATAGATTTTCTCCTATTCCAAGTGGCATGAGAAGCAAGGCTGTCCATGACTGCTGACGTTGGAAAACAAATCTTTCAGGTTTCTTCATGTTTCCCAAACCTGGCAAGTCCATGGACGATGAGGCAAAGGCAGCCCAGCAACTGCAGTGCCAGGGAAGCTCAAGGGAGGTCCTTGCTTGGCTAAAAACTGAGTCCTTCATCCAGCCCACCCCTTCTGCCCTTTATCCCCTCGCCTGACCCTGTGACTGCTCGAAAGACCCACGCCCAGGCCCGAAGGCTGCCCTTCCTCAGCTTCTCTGGCTTGTGCTTCCCAAGCTGATGGGCCCTGTAGGGCACTGGTACGCCACTGGGGCTCTTGCCCACCTCTCCTGGCACCCACTCCATTTCCTGCCCCACCTGACTTCATCACGGTATGATCCTTTCATGGGAAAGCAAAATCTCTGAGGAATGGAACAAAACAAGGACAAATTTGTCTTAATGCCCCAGATTCGTATCATGAAATGGTGGGCTGGGGGAAAGGCCCCTGAAGTGGCTTATTCTGAAAATCCCTGGTTTGCTGGGAACGCTATAAATCACGGCATCAGCTTTGTAGAGGGCAGGCTGTGGGAAGCGGCTGTAGAGAGTGCGGCTCACCGAAGGAGAAGGTGACGGCTTGGAGAGTTCTTGAAATAGGAAAGTCTGTCAGTTGTTGACTGAAACTGAAGAAGGTGGTGAGAGCGGGGAAGCTTGTCCAGCCCTCCGGTCCTTGGGCCGAGTCATGAACTGCCCCGTTGCTGGCACAGAAATGCAAAGGGATGCTTAGTGGCTCTCTATTTAACGGATTACCTTCAATCTTGAGTTAGCTTAAATTAAAATTGCATGCATGACTGAAAACTGAAACTTCTAAGAGGCTTAGAATTGGGCCCTGGTTCCCTGCCCTCATTCTTAGTCTACCATGAGTTCTATGGCTGGGTTTCCTTGAAATAGCATCCACCTCCCTAGTTCTGTTTAAGACAATTCTGGCTGATTTAACCTTCTCTCCCAAAGGTCACGCAAAGCAGTCAGGAAGGATAATGATGGTAGAAAAACGTGAACAAGTTTAAAAAGTAGTAGGAAAAGAGAGCAAAAAGAAGCAAAATCAAATGTTTGTGTAAAAAGAAGGACTTCACATACCTCATGAAGAATTCTGGAAGAACTGCCTTGGTAAATGGTGTTGCATCCCTCCTTCTCTTTATCAAGAAAAGGCTGCTCCAGATGTGAATAAGACTGAACCGTATCCTTTTAGTTGAAGCAGCTTTTCTTCATCCGCATCGTGGGCTGTGTGGGCTCACAGAACCAAGAAAAGCCAATGAAGGGTGCTGGGGTTTGACAGCAGCAGATGGGGAGGTGGTTTTCAGCACCGTCGTAATTTCAAACAGTCATTAAACAAATGGTCATAAGTTGAGGACTGCCTGTACACAGTTGTCTGAGAATTAGCCACAGTAAACCTCCTGAAACTCACTTCTGAGCAGACAGCCTTGCTGACCTGTGACAAAGGCTGGGAGGGGGAACTGCCTTGAAATGGTGCTGCCTTCTCTACCAAACTGGAATGTGGTTCTCAAAGGCATGGGTGGTAGAAATTTCTCTTTCCTGGTATAAAAATGATGAAATAAATATTTAAAAAAATCTTGAGCTGAAGCCCTTCTTTTGTTGGTCCTGTGCCTCAGCTGTTCTTTCAGAATTTAGAGAAGGTCAATGAATCTCTTGATCAATTCCTTCTTTTGACAACTTAAAATAAAATGGTTCCTGTGTTTTTCTCTGCACCTTCCCCCCGATCGTTCCCACGAAGGTCCCATCTGCAGCACCTGCATCTCTGCTTTCGGGGCACGGCCAGTCACCATCTTCAGTAGCTTTATGGTTGCAGGAGGGCTGATGATGAGCAGCTTTGCACCCAACATCTACTTCCTGTTTTGTTCCTATGGAATTATTGTTGGTAAGAAAGTTCTCAAAGTCCTCTCTGGCCCCACCAGGTGGCAGGACAAGCACCCTGCTCTGTAGCTAAAAGTGTCTTCTGGAAGATAGGATGGACCTTAGACTTGGACCCCAAATCTCCCCTGGGGGCTGAATTTCCACCAGGCTGGTGCGGGCTGGTCTCTTGCCCATCTTCAGAGAAACAGTGCGGGGGCAGCCGTGGGGCCTTGGTTCCCTGTGCCCTTTTGTTTGACTAATTAAATTAGCAACACTGTCAAGAATGGTGGGGGACTGATGACGTGCCACAAACTTTTCTATGCCTTTAGGACTCGGATGTGGCTTGCTGTACACGGCCACAGTCACGATCACGTGCCAGTATTTCGACAAACGTAGAGGCCTTGCGCTTGGACTGATTTCCACAGGTGCGTTGCTTTAGCTGATGTAGATCTCTGAGTTGAATGGATTTATGCAGTAATTTGATCCACTAAGATTATATCACCCAAACACCAAAAGTTGGTTTGCATTTATCAAAGTTAAACATTACTTCAGTTCTGAACAGTTTCAGGTTATTCCTCCACCTCCATGGCCTTGTCCCGAAGAGTCTCCTGGTGCCTTTGATGAGTCAGGTTTTGCTGGGATAGTGAAGAAAAAAGGAAGGGGGCCAGCCAGGAATGGGGGATCTAGTCTGGTTCTTGCCCCCCACTCCAGCCGCTGTGGAAATGCCAGTTTTGGAAACTAGGATTTTATGCAGTTTGTTCCCCTGTAGAAACCTTTTGAAATTATGGCTCTGCTATGCAGCTTTTTACATTATTCGGAGAGCGTTGGAGATTAATCTGTGGACAATGACACTCATGAAGAACATATGAATTCAGTCATACCACGGGGGGGGGGGGGGTCAAAAAGTCAAGAAGTCAGCCATCACAAGGTGATCAGAGCCCGCCCCTTTTCAAACTGACCTGAATTGAGTTCTGGATGAAACTCAGGCCAAGTTGCAAGGGTGGAACAGGCTGCACAAAGAGGTGGGGGGTCTCCTTCATGGGGTGAGTTGAAACAGAACTGGACAGCCATCAGTCTGGGATACCTTCATTTGGGTTCCTGAACTGAGCAGGGACGATAGGGCTCCATGGCCCTGCAGCCCATCCAGTGCATGATTCTGTTCCTCCCATCCCATTTCATAATTGGAGCCACCAGAGTAGGAGGCAGGAGCTCAGCAGATGGTTATATGACTCTACTGACGTGTCCCTCTCTTCTCCTTCCAGGGTCAAGCGTGGGCCTTTTCATATATGCTGCATTACAGAAAGAGCTGATAGAACTGTATGGGCTGGACGGGTGCCTGCTGATTGTTGGTGCGCTCTCTCTAAACATACTAGCCTGTGGCAGCCTGATGAGGCCTTTGCCGGTAGCCCAGAAGCCCGACCTCGAGAAGGTTCCAGATCAATACTTGATTTATAACGAAAAAGAAAAGCCCGCTTACGAAGAACACATAACCATACTTGAAAAGGCCTGGAGTGAAGGGAAGTGGGGCAATAAGGTGCCATGTAGTGACTGCAAAGTGGATGGCCTCGGAATTCATAGCCAGTTGCTCTCAGCGCCCCCCAGAGAGACCGGCAGCTACCGAAAGAAAGTCGCAGAACAAACTTACCTGTGCAAACAACTTGCCAAGAAGAAATGGGACCTGTATTTAAATTACTGGGAGGAAACGTTGGGTCTTTTTAAAAACAAAGTCTTTTCCGCACTTTTTATCGCCATCTTCCTCTTTGACATTGGCAGCTTCCCTCCTTCATTACTCATGGAGGACGTTGCGAGGAGCTCCAATATCATCGAAGAAGACTGTGTCGTCCCTCTGATTTCCATCATTGGCATTATGACGGCCGTCGGGAAGCTGGCCCTGGGGATCCTGGCAGACGTTGACTGGATCAATGCTTTGTATCTCTACGTCCTGACGTTAATCCTGATGGCCGTGGCGCTGGTATTGATTCCATTTGCACAAAGCTACAGGACCCTGGCAATTCTTTCTGGGGTTTTAGGTTTCCTGGCGGGAAACTGGTCGATTTTCCCCTACGTCACAACCAAGACCGTGGGGATCGAGAAACTGACCCACGCCTATGGCATATTGATGTTTTTTGCTGGACTTGGAAACAGTCTTGGACCACCAATTGTAGGTAAGTTGGCATTTCAGCCCCATGTCCTGCCTTCTTTTCAAAAATGCCCTCCATCTACACGACCTTTTAGTGGAGATGTAGAATTATTCAGCTGGAATGGAAAAGTAGAGCAGCAACCAGCATTTCTATCACTGGCTGAATATACTCTTGATTTGGGAACAAGACTTAGGACTCAATAAGTTGCTTTCGTTTCCAGTGCACATAACTGTACAGTAAAGCAATCACATTGATTCTGTTGGCCTTCCTGGGGGATATTTTCAAAAATTTGCCAACCTCCAAGCCTGAGGACTTTTGGAAGCAATCACATTATGGTACAAATGACCCAGATTGTGTTTACCATGGAGTAAGGTGCAGTTTATTGCAAAATGGGATAATCTGTAAAGGGAAGGGATAAAGCAATTGCTTGTAATTATCTACCTTTGCTGTCCACAGGTTGATGCTATCTTGGTGGGAAGGATCTTTTGGAGAGCAATATCAGGAGACTGTTTTAGATGTTGATGGTGGTCCAGATATTCATGGTTTGCCACTGTTTTCTCCTCTGGCACTCTCTGTAATTTAACAAGATCTCAAGCATCATGCAATCAGATCTGGGCAGCGAAAGAGAACTGTAGATGATCCCTAGAGGGCAATACAAAATTTAGCTTTTTCTGCATTTCTTTGCTGTCATCTGGTGATCATCTGGATTTCTGCAGCCAGGATCTGGGATCTCTGCACAAGAAGCTGCTCTGTTTTGAGCCAGACCTTTGCTTTATCTAGCAAATGCTAGATGCTGGCTGGCTGGCTTTCCCAGTCCTCATCTGTGCTCTTCAAGCATTGTCGCCTTCCCCAGCTTCAAAGATTATAACACGCCCTAAGTTCTTCTCACTATAATTAAGAATTCGTATACTGGTTTGTGTTCCGTACAATGCAATAAATAATTTCCAGCTCCACGATACAGCAGCCTCCAGGAGCAGAGCCATTGTCTGTAATTGTGGTTTGTCAATGGCTTGGGTTCAAAGCATTGGCTTCCTGAATTGGCAGCTCCCTGATCCATCATGCTCTGCTGTGACATTTTTATGGAAGAGGAGGCCTCCTTCTTCTTCAGCTGCCTTCACGCAAGGCAAGGAGAGGGTGTGAATCTGTTTTTTAAAACTGCTGTAGCAGCTCTTTGTGCTCTCTTCCAGGTTGGTGTTACGACTGGACCATGTCCTACGATGTAGCCTTCTACTTCAGTGGCCTGTGTGTCCTCTTCGGAGGGCTGCTTCTCCTGGTGGCCATGCTGCCCTGTTGGCGTGGAACAAGCACCAGCAACCAGCCCAGGCCCCACGCCCAAACATTTACCCCTGCAAAGCTGCCCCCAGAGTGTAAATGACAGTAGGGAATAGTGGCTGCTGTTTTTATACCGATACTTCTAGTAATTTTTCCATATATTTATAAAGTTGTTTTTTTTTTAAAAAAACTTTTTATACTTCTTTGAAATGCTTTGATCCAAAATATCAAGTTCTGGCCAGAGGGGAGAAGTTCCAACGGCAGAGCCTTCTGCTTTGCCATTGCTGAGAATTAGAAAAGTGTTGTTTGTGCGTAGGGACTGCGTTGCCGGATTGCAGCCGACCCACGGACTTCTAAGATGCACAGGGGGCCTCTGCTGTTTATGGGGAGCTCCTCTCGAAGGGCTTTCCAGCTCACTTCTCTGTTCAGAAGGCTGAAGTGTGCGGTGGAGAGTCGTGGCAAGTGGGCAGAGTGGTTGGATCTGGAGTCTCCTGTGACTTCCTTCTCTCACATCATATTGTGCTACAGTTTTGCTAAGTATTTTCTGGTGCAACAAATGTATTTTATACACATTTTCATGTAATCCTTGTGCTGAACTTTGGCCAAGTTGGCACTGGCTTCTCTCTTCAGGAATCTTAAGTGCTTGGTAGCGAGAGGCTTCCAAGACCAGCAGCTGCATCAACCTGAATGTCGTGAATCTGATCAAAGGCCCTCTTTTATCTGGGGAATCTTGTGGGTTGCCAAAAGGCAGATGTTGGTCTGATGATCTATGAAGTCAGCAGCATGACAAGAATGTAGCATTTAATACCAGTGAAGATGTTGGATTGCAAAAATGTTACTGCATCTTCCATCAGGGGCTGTTAAAAATTATTCAACTGAAATCTATAAAATCAAGGAATAAATACAATTTATTAAAGAAATCACCAACCATAGGACTGAAACACTGAATTTATTTATTTTACAAATGCAAGACAAGATTTGTCTAGGGAGCTTGCAATATTGCAATGTAGCAAAACCCCTAGATAAGAAAAGTTAAGCTCTTTAGTCCATTACATCAGAAGGAAAAATCCATCTCGAAAGTTTCCAAAGAACTTAACCCTTAAATATTTAAAAACAGTAGGGTTGCTGTTGGGGGCATCCAGCTATTGAATCCTCTACAGAAATAAATGGGGCTCCCATTGTAACATCCTGTAACTTGCTCGATTACATTTACTGATCGTATTCAGAATGAGCACATTGCTGTCAAATTAATTCTTATTGTAGGGGTAACATGGATGTTGCTGAGTAGGTAAAAGGAAAGCGATTTGATAAGGAAACGGTTTATTTCTTTAGGCGAGGAGTGTAATCAGAAAAACGATTCATTCTGAACATCTGTCCAGATTATGAAGTCAGATAGGGCCAGATTTCTCCACTCTCCATCACAAAAGCACTTTTACATGATTACTTGCTTTTCTCTGGCCCTGTTCCAGCTGTGCATTCATGCAAGTCAAAATTGTTGAGCCCTGTTAAAAAAGCAACAGTCAAAGGGCATTTTAACTCCAGTTATGTCTTCAGCTCTCCTCTCTCTGAAGAGCAACCAGTGATAATCTCTGGTTCTACAGACCTTGAAATGCTGAGAACCACAATATGGTGGCCCTTTTGGGAGGAAGGTCCTGTCAGCGGAATACCAGACTGCCCAGGCCATTGGCAGGGCTTCAGACACAAAGTTCAGTTTCAGATGTATCATAGTTGAGCCAGCAATCAACTCACCTGGACTGCCAGCATGAGAGTGGGACAGGCCAGGAGCTGAATCTGAACTGGTGTGTTGGCAGTTCCCAGTTTAGGTGATGGGATAGGAAGGAAGAAGAAGAATTCATCACACACACATGCACTCCCCAGGTATACATATCCTGCAAACAGCCCTGTCTTGCCTCTCAGTCTTCTCCAGAGCTGACTTTTTGCATCAGTTAAGGCAAAATCAGTCCTGGGGTTGGAGGGATCTCGATATGTCAAACGGTTGGGAGTCAATGCGTAGGGTGTGTAGGGCATGGCCTGCAAGTACTGCAAAGGTCCATGATGGCAATAGCCCTCCCCTAATAAGCTGGAGGACAGTGGTATGGGGTTCATTGGCCCCAAGGACTACCAGCCACCGAAAATCCCCCTCTTTGTCTGCCTGAGAAGACTTGGTTCCTCCACTCTGGAACCAGGGGTGTTGAGAATTAGAAAAACAGAAGAGACTCTGGCTTGGGGGAATAAGGTTGAATGACCTCCATTCTGGCTGGCTTTGGAAGCAGTGGATAATCCACCCCTTCCTTTGAGTTCTAACAACGTAAACTTGAAACACTCAACAATTTTGCAGCTGAAGTACTCATTTCTGGGGAAACCGTAAAACCTCATCCCATTTCATGTCTTTGGTGTCTCTGCTTCATGTACTTCTCCTGTTTCCACAACACACCAATTTACCTCCCCTCACTCCCAACAGATGCAAGTTAGCAAGTTGTGCTGTATTGTGGTTTGTTTTAACCATCCTTGAATTATCCAACACATTTTCAGCTACCAAAAAGCAATGATCAGAGAAATTCCTGATGATTCATCACTGCTTTGCGACTAGAAATGAGTAAAACGACCATTTTCTTTATTCCCCACTGCTTTTTGTTTTTAAATTTTTCATGACCCTTATACTTTTGTAGTTGTTTATTTTTGCAGGAAAGAGTTTCACTTTAGTTGAGCTCATCTTTCCGTTTTGCCATGAGCATAAACAGGCCCTCGCTTCACATTTCTTTCCACACCCTCTGCTCTCCTGCTGCCCAATCCAGTCCCCTGAAGGTTTCAGGCTATAAAGAGCATTATGTCATTATGGTTTGCTTTTTCTTCAGCCTTGCCATATTGCCAAATACTTTTGGAAGTTTGCCATGCGGGGGTGTGGCCTGCCTTTGCTTCCTGTAGAGTGAGGGAGCGGTCTAGAAGACCTTGTATTAGTTGGAGATCTTGAAAGTGTCCTTTAGAATTCAAAGCTCACCTGGAAATCCTACAGCCCACCTTCCTTTGGGCTCTCAGAGCAGAGAGATATATAGATGTTACATCATGTCATGCCTCCCCGTAGGGGGTTTTACATGATTTCTGTCCCCCAGCCCCTGGAGGAGAGGGATTTCTCTATATTTTACACACTGTATACCCTGGGTAAAGACAGGCTAAATCCCATCACTGGGAGGGGAAAATGGCTGATTTGGGGACAAATGGAAGAAAATTATGGACATCTCTAGCACAAACCATGATTAGCCACCACAGACTCCACATACTAATGGGTCAATATTTCCTGTAAATAGGGACTATATACAACTAACATGGTTTTGGGTCATGTACACTTTGCCTGATCAACCTATAGAATCCTGTCAGCTTTGGGGCTCACTGGGCCTCCACCTGAAGGTGCCTTGGCCTGGGACCAGCCTTCATGGCCAAGGAACTCAGGTTCCCCCATGCACTGACGAGAATAAGCCTCCTTTCCTCCTCCCAGAGATGACTCCAGTCTTGGAGTTCTTCCAGACTGGGGGTGGGCAGCACAGAGCAACATCCACTCCCTTCTCTTTGTCAAGCACTGGGCAGTTAGCGCCTTTTGCCCACCGAGGGCTGTGCTTCTGGAGAGGTTTCCTTTCCCTCACATAATGTCTAATAACCAAATGTAGTCTGTGGTTAGCTTACAATTGGTCAGAGACATGCATCAGTTTCCAGAGAGGCACACACAACGCACATAAAAAACTGGCAAAGTTTACATCATATCATCATGGCCTCCATCTTGACTTTTTGAGCCATGCACCTGACGGCTTATAATTCCCTAAACTTTGAAAATCTTGCTAAGCCAATCTTGGGCTCTAAAGGATTTCCTCTGACCCTGTCCATTCCCTTTATTTTAAAAAACAGATTTAAAAACTCACATTGCTCCTTTGCAGGGTGAAGACCCTGGCAAGGGCCTCATGATTCAGTTATTTCTTCTAACTGTGGTGTCTTTCTCATGCTCCATTTTGCCCTGGCATAGCTCCAGTTCATCCTGTCCATATCTCACTTGGTGTCCAGCTGCCCAGGGAGGCGGGACAGGGGAGGACAGGAGCAGCATTGCCAGAAGTAATTACAACCTGGTGTGTGTACGTCTGTGCAGGACACCATGGTAACGACTTTGGCTTTGACACCCGGCAAGTTTTTGTCCAGGGGTTCAGCAGGGACAGAGTATCTTAGGCAGAAATCTGGCTGCTAAGGACTGGGTTGGTTTGTTTACTTCAGCACCTGCCAAGTCTACCTGGAAGTAGGAATTTCCACAAAGCCCAGCCCTGCCGAGCTGCCGAGCTAGATGGGCAGAGGAACACCATGGTTGGACTGTGTGCCTTCTCTCCTAAGGGGGCTTCTGGTTCAGACTTAACATGGGGACAGGGGCCTCCATTTCCATCTGTGTAAGTGGAATGCAACTTCCTGGGTCTAACTAAGGGTCTGCAACAGCAACTTCTGAGCTGCTGCAAATGATCTGGTTTACTACAAGAAGACTTGGGGTTAGTTTCGTCAGTCCTGCTCTGTTGCTATCTTCTAAAATATTCTTCTCCCATTTTATTTCCTGTCAACATTTTGTCTTTCACATCTTGATTGTAAGAATGTTTACTTAGGAATATGACTTGTTTATTTGGGTCTGATTTATTTCCAATAACTAGTAAAAGACAATTTGATGTTTACCTTAGACAGTGCATTGTAACAACCCATTCCCCTTTTTTCATACTTCAGTGCTTAATATGGGATGTGACAGCCAAGCTCATATTAATGATCAAAATGTAACTAAATTAATAACAATGTATTCATTTCAGCTGCATTTTCTTTTCTTAATATTTGAGAGAGGCTGCATCACAGTAGTCTGTTTTACTTGGACTCCCTTAAAAATTAATGTGACAACTGTTAAGCTGTGGTTTGACCTTAATACCTAGAATTGTGCCTTGAATGTGAATACCGATTTTTATTTTGCTATCTCAGTCCTGAGGAGAAATTACGCTGGGTTGGATCCAGATGCTCTGTTTCATGCAAAAAAGCAATTTCTGTTCACAGAAGGATGCTTTCCAAGCCTGAAAAACAATTAAATGAATGGAATTAAATGTTTGGATTCACCTCAGTATAGCCCCTCCCCACCTTGAAAACAGGCATGTGGATTTAAAGTAACATTGACTCCGAAAAACAGAATCATGCCCTCAACGTATATACAGTACTAACGTTTATTTCAATAACTCAGTGTTCAAGAGAGACATTATGGAGGCAGCATGGAGTAGTGGTTAAAGTTTTGGACTAGGGTTGGGGACACCCAGGTTCTAGTCCACCCTCAGCCATGGAAGCTTACCAGGTGACTTTGGACCTGTCACGCTCTCAGGCCAACCTACATCACAGGTCTATTACTGAGGGTCTAAAATGAAGGAAGAGCCCCATAAAATAATCTTATAAAAGGGCAGAATTAAAAAAAAAATTCTGAAGACACCCACCAAAAATGAAAGAGAAAGGAACCTTATACTGGCAGGTCAAGGAAGATGGCTAAATGCTAGCAGGTAACAATGAAGAAGCAGAGCCACTCCTTGGATCAGGACCTCCAACAAGAGGATCCATCTCACAAGGCAACTGTGAAGAACAGAACGAAGAGTAAAGCCTGAGACAGACAGAAACACGGTCAGGGCAAGCTCTTTACTCTGAATGGGTTTAAATCTTCCGGACCACATGAAAGGTACCCTAAGGTTCCTAAGGTACTAACCGATGGTCTGGGAAACCCTTAAGAAATCCTGGAGACCTGGTGAAATAACTGGCAACTGGAGGAAGGCAAATATTGCCTTCATTCTCAAAAAGGGGGGAAAGGAGTTGTCAAGAAGCTGGGCAGCTCTAGAAATGTGAATGATGAATAAACAAACCAAGAAGCAGACTACAGGACAATCGGTCTGACATCAGTAACAATGGCAGATCATAAAGAGGATGATGCAAAGAATGTGGCATGTACCAAAAGGTGTCAAAATAATTCTTGCCAGAATAAACTTATCTCTATTTTTTTATTTGGGAGCTTCCTTTAGTCGATTGTGGGAATCTTGTAGGTGTAACACATCTTGTCTTCAAGAAACACTTGGGAAAGGCTGATTTAATCCCATCCTAAAGGTATGCTTGATTATGTATAGGGCTTTTTCTGTTATAATTAACAATGATCTTGCATGCAGATCACAGTCATAAATTGTATGTGTATAAATCAAGCAAGAAGGCAAATCAATTTAATACAAGATATACAGGAGATAAGTTAATTATCTGCATTTTACAGCAAGGATGGGAACGCAGGAATAAATACTGAACAGTAAAATCATAGATTTTTATAAACTTGGAACTTCTTAGGCAGTAATGTTATGTCATGCAAAATATTAATTGGCTGGGAGAAGGGCAGGTTGCAAGGCACAGTGAAATCTTTGCTCTGTGGAACCAGCAAGTGTCCACCCTTCAATTACTTTGTACTAATGTTGCATACTACATGGATTCATGCACAACCTTTTTCATGGCTCACAGCCGAGTTCCATATTCCTGTTGCTTTCACTCTGACATTTTATAAATTTTGTAAATTTATGGTGCGATAATTTCTCTTTGCAGCAGTCATTGTCTTCTGTAAAAGTTAAGCACCGTGGAAATAAAGTTGGACCAGACCCTCAAGGAATCTTTGGTTCTCCCCTTGATAAGGTCACCCAAGGTACAGCACACCATTCGGTTCCCTTAGTTGTCCAACACACAGTGGAATATTTAGAAGAGTTTGGTAAGTTCATGATCTCACTTAGTTGTGTAATGCGACCATTTTCTTCCCTTCAGATGGAAATCCTCAACTCGACCAGGCATGTGTGCGCACTTGGTCAGGAAACAGCATGCACTTTGGGGATTAATGTGGTGGGTGATGACGCCCACTCAATGTCGCTGATGAAGGGCAGCTCTGGGCAGACGCCGTCTCTTCTTCTCCAGTGGCTGTCCATAGGCAGTTCTGAGTTCTCAGGTGAATCCCAACCCTGTCCAGTTCCCAAATCAAACAGAACCAATGAATTCCAGGATCTACTCTAATAACCCAAAGTGGATTGTTGTAATAAAAGGTACTCCTCCTGCCAGGAGCATTTTTCTGGATAGAAAATAAGCCACCCCCCTCCCATAAAACTTGGAGGCATCAGGCTAGTTTTAGAAGCCCAGGGCCAGCTACGCAGTAGATAGCCTTTTCATCTAACAGTACAGACAGCCTTACTAGTTAGACAAAGCAAATTCAGGCTGGTCGGGGTTTTCTCATCCATTCTGGAGATACAAGAAACTCCCCTTTGGATTATGCACTTGCCAGAACGTCTGCTGAAGTCGCCACCCGAATCATCATGGCCAGGATAAGGCGTCCACCTCAGCACTAAGCCGCCACATCGCCTTGAGTTATGGCGTTTCCATAACTGTATAAAGAACTACCAGCTCAGCTATAAGAGTGAAATGTCAGCAACCCCTGGAGGAAAGAGTTGTGTGAGCTGGAAGCAAATTATGTGCAAATCTACCAAACATTATATTTCTATAATGTTATTATAGTGAAAAGATCTACTTTGTATCGTATGCTGTAACTCTTTTTCGTTACCTTTGCAACATGAAAGATGAATTATGTTCTCTGGGAGCTACATACATAAGGATGCATTCACTGTTAAAACCCAGGGTGTTGTGTGTTCTCACAGGGCTAAATCACAAAGGCCTCTTTCGGATCAGCGGATCAGCAGCCAAAATCAGGGCACTTAGATTAAAGTATGATCGAGGAGAAGAAGTTGATCTTGTTAAAGAAGGAGATATCAACTCTGTTGCCAGCCTCCTTAAGCTATTCCTGAATCAGCTCCCGACTGCTGCTTTCCCGCAGGGGCTGTGCACTGATACCTGGGCCGTCTTTGAAGGTAAAACAAGTACACAGGATGCTTTTTCTTCTTATTCTGATACAGGAAAGTATGAGGTCACATCTTAGTAACAGGCTGAATCACGCTTGCTGAAATCCTTGAGTGAGAAAGGACCCCAACAAAGGATGCAAGGACGTAGGCCCAGAGCACTACAAAATCCATAAGGCAATTCATTTTTAATCAACTGTGCCCTGAGTCTCCTCCAAATCTGGTTCTAGCTCATTGTACTTTGGGCCATCCCATAATCTTAAGCTGATTTGTACATGACAACATTGAATAATATTTAAAGGAGGGGGAAGACCCAAAAATTCATGGCTCGATGGAAGAGCTGAGATCTTGAAAAAAGAGAGACAAACACTGAACAAAAGACAATGTGTGAATCAGGTGATGGAAGTAAGGATGGTTTATGAGGGTAGGAAGGTGTGAAAATGTACAGTAAGGTGTACTGCTCTTAAGTTGATTGAGCTGTACTTCATCTTCTTTTTCATATTGCATGCTTTTTCCTTTGGTTTACTATTTTGTCTTCTTTTTTTTATACTTGTCACAATGTTGCTTAATCCAGAGGGGGGATAGGTGTATTATTATTATTATTATTATTATTATTATTATTATTATTATTATATAACAAAAGTGTTCAGCTTGGGCACAAACAAGAATTTTTAAAAAAATGCTGTCTTGATCCACCCTGGGTAGCCACGCTATCACCGCAGATGCCCATTTCTGCATGCTAGCTTATTGTTACATGCATATAACATTAACTTAAACTCCAGTATTGAATCTCTCTTCTCTTGATTATTTCTTCTGCTATGTTGTCTTTCTTAGTCTTTTTCACTTCCTTTAGCCTTGCATAAGCTAATGCACCAGCAGTGCTCATTAAACATGGACCTTAAGTCACACATTCCCCCATCATCTCTCTGAAAGCCATAGGCATCTGCACAGAATGAAATCTACAGCCCTTCCTTGAAGTGAGACAACTCCATTTCAAATGTGCCCAGGAGACCTGTGGACACCTTTTTTTAGGAAGTGCCAGTTGATAAACTTCTGTCACTTCTGGGGAATCCCAATTCAGCAAGGCTTTGAGCTTATGCGTTGAGAGTCAACAGCTATGAAATACTAAACAAATTCTAATTGATGTTAATCTGTCTCTGTTAATCATTAATATCCAATCTTTCACAGAGAATAGAAATTGCACCACAGAGCAAACAAGATGTCTAAAAAGGCTGGTAAGCAGCCTGCCGGAGGCACACTGTCGCCTTGTTTGTTTCCTTATTAGATTTCTTGTCAAGGTGGGTGCAAATAGTGATGTGAATCAGATGACACTGGAGAACCTGGCCATTGTTTTTGGCCCCACGTTATTCCGGTAAGAGGTTCTTATGATATCTCCACAGGGCTAAAACCATCATGAGTTCCCATCTAATTCACCTTGAATGGTCTAATCATCTAACTCAGTGTTTCTCAACATCAGCAAGTTTAAGATGTGTGGACTTCTACTCCCAGAGTCCCCCAGCCACCCCACACAGCTCAAAGTTGCTGAGGTTGACAAACACTGATCTCACTTGTCCTTCCTGAAAGGGACTGGAGGTATTACAGGATCACTTGATTAGAACAAATGATAATTACATGTTTGGCTCTGGAATCTAAATGAGCCTCAGAAGATGTACATCAGATGATGGCAAAGTCCACATTCTTTGTTCTCCCAAGACAGATGCATAAATCTGTTCTGTCTGTGAGATTTTGGCCTGTGCACAGGGTGCTCTTTGCCCTTTGCAGGACAAGTGAAACATTCACATTAATAAGATTTTGCCTGCCAATGTATAACAGAACTGTTGGCTCAGAATTTGCAATGAATCTGGAGCTTCCTTCTCATGGACAGTGTCTGGCCTGAGAAGAGTCCAGAAAGGGCTGAGTTGCACAGCTCTCCTTTAAAGACTGAAATACGGGCAGTAGGAGTTTTTGGAGCCACTTTTTGCCCTTTCTTTAAAGGAGACAGATCTAGGATGCTTTACATTATTTCTATGCAAATACACAGGTGCAGTATCTGGAAAGCTTTCAGGGACTTAAGTTAGCAAGATCAGCTATGAGGCACGTTGGGTTCACCTGAAATAAGAAAGAAGCTACCGGCTGCTTATATTCTTAAAAAAAAAAGCTTAAGGATCTCCCTTCCCACATTCTTAACAGGCTGACAGATATCAGTCCCGTGTCCGTATATATAGATGGCATGAATTAAGCATCCCAGGGACTTGGCTATCTTCTCTGATCACCTATTAATTTGCATTATTAAAAGGCTGGTGAGATTGCAATCCAAAACTCAGGTTATTTATTTGCTTATTCATTCATGGCATCTTACAGTTGAAGTTCTCTAGGTGGCCCACACTCTGTAATATTAAAAAACATTTTGGCCCAAGCGAAAACATGCGGCTGTCAAATCCAAAACAGCACAAAGGAAAGCAAAACTCCTCATGGTCCTGTGGATCTGCACCACGGGAACATTGGCATTCACGGATTCCGAGCAGGCGCCCCAAGCCTGGATGCAGCTGCCCTCAGTTAAAAGGCCCTGAGAAGATCTACAAAATGCTGTCCAGAGAGCCTCTCTGGGGAGACTGTTCTGCACCTGGGATGCTGCTGTCTGGATAAATGCATGTGGGAAAAGCCTTTTTTCCAGGAGTCTGATCCCAAGCTATTCAGACCTTTAAAATCAGTGCTTTCACAGGGCTTTAATGAATTCAGAAATGGAGCTGGGTCTCCGGCAACTGATCAATGCCAAATAGGACATAATTTTGCAGGTGTACCCTGCCCAAACTGCCATTTGCAATGTACAGAGGTTAAAACCAGAGTTCCTAGCTGACCTTGGCTGGACTTGGATGCTAAGCTTTGTGATGCATCTTTCCTCACAGGTCTGTTAAGGGAAAGCTTGTGTCCCCGCTGCCCCGACACACACCCATAGGAAGGCTCAGGGTTTTCTACTGTGTTGCTTGCAGAATCCAAGAAATGCACATGAAGTAATAATGAGGCTGGGGGACAAGAAAATTCAATTGCAGAGCGTCTTCAAACTTTTGAGGGATGTGGGAGAGGCTTGCAAAAGTGACGGCAGAAAGGGCCTGTCTCTTCCTTCTTTACAGCAAGTTGAGCAAAATTGAGTTTGAGAATCATTAAGTGGATGGCAGGCCATCCTCCTCCTCCTCACTCCTCCTCCTCCTCTTTTGGTGTGTATTTTCCAGAATTCCTTGTGGCCCTTCCGCATGTGACAAGCAAAACCTTTGCAATGCCATGCTTCTGCATGTTCTTCAGCACCACGAGGACCTCTTTCTGGATAGCTCCAACAATGGTTTCTCCCCAGTGGAAGAGCAGGCCCAGGTAAGAACCTGTCAGGGAGGATCAGTTCAACATACGGCCAGAGATCTCCCTTCATCTGACTTAAGGTCTCCCTGTGCTGTGCAGTGATGAGCGCAGTGAATGCAGGCAAAACCTTGGTTGATCTTTAAATAATAATTTCCCTCCCAGGGAGGGCAAAAACCATCTATTTCAGAACCATAAAATAAGCAGCCATTCATCTGAATAAAAAGCTGGCTTTTAAACTAATTTTCCTGTTGCAGGTAAAAAAAGAGAAACTAATAACACTTCTCTGACACCATTTTAGATCTATTTCCATACTGGTGCCAAAGTTCAGAACTTAGGAGAAGATTCCTACCCACCCCCAAGAGTGTTAACAACAATTCCCAAACCCCGCACACAGCTCTTATTTAATATTATTTTCAAAATGTTTATGTTGAATGTTCAGATAAATTGGTTCAGGGCAGTTGAGCTTTAATCTATTATTCACCCACCGCATTAAATCAAGCATGCCTAATCTCTATCATGAGTCTGATTTAAGAGTAGAATGAAGCTTATTATATTGCAATTATAGAATCAATATGGATGAAAAGGTAATTTGTTCAGTGGGAGAAAAACGAGAAAACTACTGAGGAATAGTCTAGCCTCACCTTTGATCTGACAAACTGGTTTTCCATGCGTAGATTTTTCTCGTTGCCTGTCCCCCTGATCTTGAAAAATTGACCATATGATGAGCTGCTGTTTAAACAATTGTTTAGATCTGAGGAGGCAGAGGTAGAGGAAATCCATGTATCTGATCAGCCGGGCCTTTCCCACCCAGCTGTCCCACCGAGACGTTGAGACTATAACCCCTGGAATGATGAGTTGCAGCACATCTCATTGTGTGCCTGTCTGCAAGGCAACGGGTCAAGGAAGAGCGCAAAGCACAGAGGGCCAAGGAGTTTTGGCTGATTCTCTAGCCCAGTGTCTCTCAACCTTGGCAAGCTTCAGATGTGCGGACTTCAGCTCCCAGAGTTCCCTAGCCAGCATGTCTAGCGAGGGAACTCTGGGAGTTGAAGTCCACACATCTGAAACGTGCCAAGGTTGAGAGACACTGCAAGTCTAGCCATCTGCTATCTTATAGCCCAACAATTACAGGTTTCTTTTGGAAATGATTTCTACTTCACCCATCGTAGGGCTTTCTTTTGACATTTGCTCCTTCTCCACAGGACCTCCATCCTGCCTCGCTCCCTCAAGAGCTCTCACAACAGACAGAGGAAAATGAACCTGGATGAAGGATGCCCAGAGCTGCCTAGCAGCTTCGATCCATGGGGTGGCGATGTTGTGTCTTTAAACTTCCTCTTCAGCGCTTGGGAAAACTGTTGGTTTGAGGTTATGATTTCCAAAGCGTTCTTTGCCCATTAATCCTTTTCTGGGGCAAATCCATCCATTTCCATGCCAAGCCCTGTTCTTTCTGATTTATAATACCTGAAAACAGTTGTTTTCAAAGAATACTGCAGACAATGCAAGCCATGTAGACACCTGGTGCTTGGATATAAATGTGTGCTGTTCACATAATTTGTGCATCAATCGGATAACCCTTAATAACATTTCAAAAGCAGAGAAACAAACCATCAAATGTATCCTATTCGTTTTAAGTATTTGAACATGCGACCAATCTTTTTTTGGTGGTAGTGAGGAATTACTGAACCAACAAACAAACAACCTATGTGGGTAATATTGCTTCCTCTTCTCTTCTCTTCTCTTCTCTTCTCTTCTCTTCTCTTCTCCCCTCTCCTTTTTTCTTTTCTTGGAGTACTTCCCGGTAACCAGCCTTTGTGATTTTAGATAGCTGGGATTGATTTAAAGTGTTTTGACCCAGGATTGTATTGAGACACTTGAAGCAGGGCACATTTCTACGTTGGTGAGTCTATAGTGCTGCAAGAGAACAACAGCCAGTCAGCACTCATGCTTCTTGGGCAGCCACTGGGTTATGGAGATCGATCAGCCAACCAGTGACTGCTTGTCAATCAGTAACTAATGCCTTGATCCACCCTTTCAGTGTCATACCCAAACACATCTCTTTTCCCCTTCTTAGGGGGAAAAATTGGGTCAATTGCTAGCATTTCTGTCTTTGCCCTGGTGCTCTATGCCCATTGCCTTCCAAACCAGCCCCTCCAATGATGGAACTGACACCCTGCAAATGAAAAAGTGACCACCTTCTGCTACAACAGCTGCAGTTGGAAAAGAAATGTCTTCCTTGCTAATAGAATGCCCTTGACACAAGGATAATTCAGGAACTGTTGCAACAGCAAGGACCTGGCTACGGTGATATCCAATCAGCAGGGAGATCATTTCCCCCCACACTTCAACTTACACTGCTTCTGGTAGAGCTCTCCAATCGGTTTGGCAATTTAAACTTGAACAGATCCAGGATCTTAGCATCACAGTGTTGGAAAAAGGCTAGTTAGACTATTAGTTGCCACCTCTGGAATGACCCCTCCAGAGTCCTTCATAAGTTTTGAACCACTAATTCCAGTTTTGCCTATTCTGATTAGAAGGCATTGGAAAGGAATCCTTACTATGGCATTTCATTTCTCCCCATTTTTATTTATCCTACAGCTCTTATTTAATGTTTTGCCAAATAGTCTTAGGATGATTTTTAGACATCTTCTCCCAACATGTAAGGCCAAATTTGGAAGAAAAGAGGAGAGCAATGAAAACATTCAAAATAAATCCTACCCTACCCTCCCTCTCCCAAGAACAAAATGAACCATTTTAAATCTTGTCACAGTTTTACTGATTAAGTTGCGTAGACATGCTATAAATACCAAACTCAAATGCTGCTTCTGCAATTCTCTACTCTTTTTTTTTCTCACCATGCCTAGTTTTTCAGAAAATGTAAGGTGGATCTACCAAAGCTGTCCAGCAGAATTATGAGCAAAAGGGAAATTTTCTCAGCCCAACTGCCTGACCTGCTTTTTTACTTGTGATTGAAGCCCAGTCTTCCTTTTCCTCAAGGTGAAATCCATGCCAGTAAAAGTCTTAACCTTATCTTTACAATCCACAATATGTTGCCAGGAGAAAGACTAGACATTACAAGAATTGGGGTGTGGGGGACGACGCATGCCACAATGGCAGCCTGGTGCTAATGCTCCCCCACTCTTTCCTTAGTTCTGCTTTGGTCATTTTTGTAGAGGAGTATGGAAATGGCCTTCAAGAAGAAATTCAGCAGTTGTGAGGTAAACATCAGTTTAGCCCCAGAAGGGAGGAGTACATGAGAAAGAAACTCAAGGCTGCCCCACCTTAATTCTCTTTGATATAAAAGGAAGGAGAAAGAATCTCTGCCAGGCTTTCAAGATTTTGTTCTTATACCCTGTAACAATAAAGTAGAGTTCCCATAGTTCTTGTGATGTCTGTTTCTAGACTTGGCCTACCTTGAAGGCTGACAATTCTTGAGGTGCTAATATTGTGGACATCACAAGACAACTTGTGTCCTAACAGTCAGGAATCACGCTGAGATGAGGAGTAGGTCTCTAGTGCTTTCTTACTGCTACATTAGACAGAAAATCCTAACAAACTGAAGAAGCATGGGAAAAACCCAGACAGATAAACCCCAAAAGTTAAGGTGGGTCTGATCTGTGTCTCTTTGAATGGCTGCTTAACTCCTCAGTACTACGCATGTGTTTTCCCACCTGGATAGAGGCCCCCTCCTGCTCGCCATCAGTACTCATGACAACTTGTACCAATGTGTCAAAGTAGAGGAAGGGAGACTTGGTGTAGGCTATTCTTCCCAAAGCAGTGTTTTTTATAAACCTTGAAGGACAGATCTCCCACCAGCAACCGAGATACACATACTTGCATTTCCCTACAGTTTGTTTCACTGTTCAGTGTATTTATATGCATGCAACAGACACTCAAAGCTAAGAAGCCCAGGAGAAGTTTCCACAGAGCCCTGTCATAGCACAGCTGGAACAAATTCTGAGGTAAGATCAGTCATACTGTTAGACAAACTGAGGCAGATGTCAGTGAGTGATCAAAGGCTCTTCTCTGTACCTTCAGGTGCAGTAGAAGAAAGTAGGTCCCATCATTCATGTTGGAGCAAAATTTGAAAGTTTGTATTTTGCACTTAGAATTGGGGGGTGGGGCATGTGGGTCTTAGATTTCTCTCCATAAACTACTAATGTGCAACTACCCACCACTTCCCTGCATGTAGATGTTACAGATCACTGGCTGGATAAGCCTGCTGTCTTTAGGAGAAGGTCATCTGCCATGGCTTAACTCTAAACTCTGGAAAGCCTCATCAATGGCTACGGAAAGGCAGTTCCACTGGAACTTGGCCAGCTGAAAACCATGGCCACGAGGTGGGTGTATGTCTGAGGTGAAGCATCACCCAGAATACCACTGTATATCCATAAAGTGAGTCTGCATTACATGCTGGAAATACACCTCCTTTAAACTAGAATAGAAGCTTTTTCTCCCTTGCGTGATACACTTTTGAGAGCTGGAACCAGTGGTGAGAAAGGTCAGGGGTGCTAGTGGGTGGGACCTGAGCCACATCATCCCTCCTTCATTCTCTTTAAGTTTTGTAAGAGTGTGTGCTGGTGTTTATTGCCCTTATACGGGAATCCAGGAGTCTCTGTCCTGCTTCCGGGGCTTCCTCTGGCTTTAGCAAGTGAGGGACCGAGGCAGGCAGAGTTCAGAGGAGAAGCCACCACAGGCTGAATTCCCCTCCCTTTTAGTGTCTTCTGCATGGCCTCTTCTCACCAGAGTCCATGGTGTACAGACAGATTTGTTCTGACAACTCTCGCAAGAAGAGACCAAACATCCACTTGTTGCTAAGGCAACACAAGGATGAAATCCTCTTTTTTCTCCCCTTTAGCAAATTTTGCTTGCTCCACTTCAGGGCTAGCCTGGCTAGATCAAAAGTAGCATATTCATTATGTACCCCTGAGATACCTTTTTTTCTTTTTCTGTCTGTCAGATTGAAGTTCTCTTTAACCTGACTCAATCTTTTTCAAAGGAAGCCTGTTGCCTGTAGAGTATTTCCCCAAGAGCACTAGGCCAAAGCAGAGAATTTTCACAGTATGTGGTTAATCTCTTTGGCCAAACCTTTGAACAGAGCAGGAAAAACAAACATTTCTAAAACACAAAAAATGTTGACATGCACCCTGTTCCCTCTGGCCTGCCAGGGAAGAATCATATACGGAGAGGGTGATGTCCTGCGCTGGATTCTGAGTTGTGAGAAGGACTTGCCTTAAATGGGGTTCTCAAGATGTTTTACCCAAAGTCCTCCCAGGTCATCCCTTTGGGCGATTCTCAGAGTACTCTGAGCTTGCTTGGATTGGGCCCAGGCAATCCATGGGAACACTGCCTTTCACACGTAAAACAAAAATCTAGGTCTTCCAAGTGACGCATATCCAAGGAAACTCTACAGACAGACCCATGGGATTGTCTTGGCAGCAGTATGGAAGTGGATCACCATTGCCTTCTGCCAGGACTTTTTTTTAAAATTCCGACTCCAGTCTTGATTGTTGATTGAATGTGTGTCATCAAGTCAGTGTCAACTCTGAGCAACTACATAGGGAGACCTTCTGTCCCCAGTCTAGCCCCTCAGGTCTTTCAATGATGCCCCCATGGTGCTGCAATTGAGTCAATCCATTCTGTTGGTGGTTATCCTCTTCTTCCCTTCTACCTTTCCCAGCACTGTAGACTTCTCAAGATCTTCGCATAATGTGTCCAAAATATAATGATTTGAACTTGATCATTTGTGCCTCAAGTGAAAACTCCAGGCTGATTTGTCTGATGATCCATGTGGTTTTTCCTTGGATGCCCATAGTATTCTCAGGAGTCTCCTCCAGCACCCAAGTTCAAAACCATCAATACTCTTGCTATCCTGCTTCTTTAAGTTCCAACTTCCATGGAGAGTCACATGGAAAACACAATTCTGATTTTTGTAGGCATAGACCCTGGCATCTGGATATCTTTTCTGGGGCCTTCATTGCTACCCTACCAAGTGCCCAGGCTAGCCTACAGCTCTAGAATTTCCTGATGGTCTCCCATGCAAGTACTAACCAGGCCCAAGCCTGCTTAGCTTCTGAGACCAGGTATGGTTGGCCAGATGCTGCTAACTGCTGAATATCACCAACTAAAAATTCTACTGCGGAAGCTTTGCTTTGTGTGCTGATGCTGTTGGCTTGCATAAAGATCCTGATGTCTGGTGAGAAACCTGCATGCAAACTCTCCGTTCACAAGACGTGCCCTGTAGCTGCATGTGGATCTATTTATCTTCTGCCAACAAGTATGATGACATTGTAATAAAATGGCAACTAATTTGAAAATCAAGATGATCAACACCAAACGGCTAAAAACCAGTGTTACAGAAAACATACTAAGGGGAAAAAAAAGAAACACCTAATCAAACTCCAATATTCCTAGATCTGATTAATGATTTCAGAGGTGGATAAAGACTGATGGAAGCCCAGGAACAGAAATCTGAAATATGGATCTGTCCTACCCTTTGTGTGAGAAGCCCTAACAGAAGAACAATAAGCAAAGTACAAAACTCAGTTGTGGCAGCTTTCTCTATTCTTCTGCAGCACAGCCAACCCACACCGAGTACGTTGCCTGCGAACAGGGAGGCTCTGTGCCCAAAGCATAGGCTGACCATATTTCCTTGAGGCAAAAACAGGACATCGGGGTGGCAAGACGGGATGGGGTTAAACTTATGTAATATTCTGTATTCATGAAAAAGACGCTAAAAAATGTTAATGACGGTAAGCTGGGAAGGTGCAGGAGGGGGAGGTGCGGCACTGGTTGGGTCCGGAGAGGCTGGTGCAGGGGTGGCGTTGGGCAGAGAGGTTGCCGGAGGGCTGAGGGTGGCGGCGGGCTGGGACAGGAGGACAGGAACGAGGCAGCAGGAGGCTGGAGAAGCGCAGGAGAGTTGCGGTGGTGAGCTGGGATGGAAGGACAGGAAAGGAGGAGTCTAGTGAATGGTTGTCCCCGACAACCTGTTCCTCTCTGGTGCGCCCTTTTATTTTATTTTCTTCCCGCTGTTTGGCCTGAGAGCCAATCGGCTTCTTTTCTGCTGGGCTGCTTTTCCGACCGTCTTCCACTGCTCTGATTGGTGGCAGCGACTGTCCCTCTTGCTCACCGCCGACCAGCTGTTCCTGCGGTTCTGCTCTGGATTCCCTGCCGGATTGAGAACTACTGCCAGTGGGTAGGTCAGCCTCCTTTTCCATTCCAATTTTAATTTTTTCCTGCTTTTCCCAATAATGGCTCCAATGTTTTTAAAAAATGGGACAAAATTGACATTTATATTAAAATGACGGGACGGTTGGGAAATGTTAAAAAAATGGGTCTGTCCCATTCAAAACAGTACGTATGGTCAGCCTACCAAAGCAATTCTCCTGAAGAGTTCTCCTTTGCACAGGTCCCACAGTGGCTGGAGTTGGCCATACACTCTCCTGCAACAAGCCGAAAGGGAAGAAGCTTGTCCCTTGGAGCTTCAGAGTGTCCTTAGGCTGAGGAGGCTACTAGCTCTCAATAGGAACTAGTTCTGGGCAAAGATGTGTGCAGGTTAGAACATGATGGCTATGGTACTAGAAATGGCTTTGATGAAGGAGATGTGGAAAGGGATATCAAGTCCTCAGAGAATAATCCTAAATAAAAATTCACAGATTTAAGGGCTGTGATCTGTTGACATTCTAATAAACTGTCACTCCTTGAGTCATTTGGGGAAAATATATTATGGCTATTGGTTGCCACCATCCAGCATGGTTACTTGTGTGTGTAAACATCACTCTATATGGAGTCATTGATCCATTCCATATTAAGATGTTAAGAGAAACGCTGGAGGAGAGCTATTTTTAATGTACTTTTTGCCTTCAAGTTAATCTTCTGTTGCTGGTCTTGAGCCCTTCAGTTGCCATGGAAACTGCTCCCGCTCCTAACTGTGCTCCTCAGAGACTTAATTGCATTCCAAGTTTCATAAACTTTCTATTAACCTTCACCTGGCAGTGAGACATGGGCGATGCCAGATAATGAGCTGAATTAATAGTCTAATAAGATTGATGTGGTTTCTCCTCATCATTACATTTCTTCCCTCAAATATCCTGTCTCTCTATTAGGTAAGATTACCTGTGAACACCTGCATGGATGCATTTTGCTGTTTCCAAAGTGTCTGATGTCATGGCAACTGGCAGGATCATCCATGGTGAGGGGGTATCCAAAAAGTCAAGATGGCACTGTGGAATGCCAGGCATGGCAAGACAGTGAAGAATGGCCACTGACATGTCCTTATGAGTGGTGTGAGGTTGCTTTCTTTGACCACTGGGTTTTTTTCAACAGTGATGCCAGGACACACTGGCAAAGCTTGGTCTCTCCTGAGAAGGACTTGGAAGAATGAAAACTGACATCCCCTTTTGGGATGGCATAGCTTGGTTGCCATTGATCACTGAGTGTTTTGGGGTGCCAGGAGGTGGATATAGCTGGTGGGCAAGCTTGGCCTCTCCTGGCAAGGCTACTCTGCTCAGTGGCAGGACTTGAGCATCTCAGGGTTGTAGCAATACCCTGTGCTCCTCAGTGGCAGCAGATACACAGTGGGCTCCAGTTTCTAGCTTGGGGTGATCAACTCCTAGACACATTCCCACTGTGTCTGAAGAGCAGGGTCCCTAAAATGCTCCATTAAGACTTACTATCTAGACCACAGGCTTAGCAGTTGAAATATATGATGTATCTGGTGAGAGCGATTATTTCTGTAAGGAAGAAGAGTTCATATCCCTTCATTTTTGTGCTTCTTATATACACATTTTACTTTGCTTTGAATGACATGCTTCCCCTTCTGCACCCAGTGCAGGGCATCAGGAATCCTGACCCTCACACGGAAAAGAGCAAAGCTGTTGAAGAGAGAATGCGGCCGCAAAGAATGCTAGCATTTGTATCTGGGGAGAGCAGGGAGACTATCTGGAGGAGTTTGAAGATGTCTCATGTGGTCAGAAGGACATGAAACATGACTCAAGCTGCCAAGTTCTGCGTAGCTCATTAATGGGAAGCTCTGAAAGTAGAAGACAAGGAATTGCTAAGGAAGCCTCTTTCAACCTCATATTCTCTGAATGTACTGGACTACAGATCCCATCATTCTCAGCCAGCATGCCCAAAGGCTATGCTGGTTTATTAGAGCAGCCTGGCTCTTGTCAGGCCTTTGCCCAAGTCTGGAAAAAAAAAAAGATGCAGCTGCTTTGAGTGTTGCATGCATTTTAATGAGCCTGTTCATTAAAACAGCAGCCTTTTTTTCCAAGTTGGTGTAGAAATCTGAAAAATTTCCACTCTTTGGAGGAGTAGCAGAGGCGTGCTGTTCTTGCACCAGGTCCAAGTCACTGCTTCTAAGTTGTCTGTGAAGCATGGACAGTATATATTAATGAAGTTGATATACTGCCCCTTCACATCTCGTGATTTCAGAGTGAGATACAAGAGAGGGAATGTTAAAAAGGAATTAAACAAAATAATACCACCGACACTCTAAATATATTGTAAGGTTAAAAATAAATCCAGCAGTGTAAAGGTACAGTTAAATTATAAGATATTTATACCTTAAAATGCCTCTGCAAATAAGATTATTTTAACCAGGAACCGGGAAGGAGAGACGAACTTCCCATCAGCTGCCGTTCCAGAACCAGAGCACCACCAGAGAAATTGCCAATTCTAGTAAGAGAAATATTCCAGGTTTAACACTACAGAGAGACAGTGGGCATCTGAACGGACAATGAATGGGCATTACCGATATTTGAAATTTTGTAATGATAAATCTGTAACAAAAACATCCTGGGCTTGTTTCAATTGCCCCTGGACCTTCCAGCACTGTTTCCTTGGCACCAACCATGCTCACCTCTATCGTCCTGATGATAAACGTGTGCAAAGCAAGTGCGCAGGAGCAAATGGGATTCCTGTGTGCAGCTAACAGTTAAATCAAACCAAGGCAGCTTAAGCAAGGAAAGGCGGGAAAACAGCCAAGATCAACTCAGGTCCTTTGACCTACAATGTTCCCATCACCAGAAATAGGGCAGTCAGCTAAATCCTGAGCATAAATTTAAGCCCATCTACTTTACTTCCTGCAGGAAAAAGGGTTCTTAGCTTTCAGCAAAGATGGCAACAGTGAACCAGCCAGTTTAGCCTCCAGCATTATCAGATGGTGGTTTGTTTTCCTTGGAGTGGCCTTCAAGACTCAGTTCCACGACTGCCAGGGGGAAACAAGGAACTCTTGCAATTTTTTTGCTGACCTGCCAAACTTAAGAGTAGAAGAAACCTCTTGGTCTGGAGTTCTCCCTCCGAAGCCCTGTGTCTTTATGCCAAGAACTGTCCACCAAGGTCACACGGTGATGTTTTCGCGTGCAACTGCAGTGGTGAAAGAATGATCCATCTTCATTAACAGGAAGCCAAGACAGAAGAAAATGACTACCACATGTGTAGCATGAGTGCCCCCCACCCCAGCCAAGGAACCAGCTCCCTATTAAAAATAAATAAATCTTATGCTAGAGTTGACTTTGGCAGGATTAAGATACACACACCCACCCACACACACACAGAGTATATGCACACACAGACACAAACACACAGACACAGAGACACATGCCAGCGCAAGAAAGTGGACTCCCTGGCTTGGCTTGCATTGATGGTTGATATAACGAAAGGGAAAGGCACTGAAAGGACTGGGCGCAATATCCAACCTCCAGAACTTTCCACGTCATTCTCAGTGCTGCTGACAACCCAAGAGTCCCCCCTCATACGCACTGAATCTTGTCACAGGCATTTGATGGGAGCCACACTGAGGTCAGGAGCTCCTTGCAACTCCCTCATGGACATTTATGCAGATCTTTATAGACACTGGATGGTTCCTCTGAAGCTGAGACCAACAGGCCCGAGAGTGGGAGGGGAGCTTGGCCTTCTCCACTGATGAAAACCTTTGCTGGGAAAACACTCAAGAACAATCTAGAAACTATTCATGGCTTTTCCAATGAACTGCTTTGGTCTTCAGACATGAGCAAAGGGCTTGTAACTCTGCACTGTGAGTGATAACAGTGCCAGCCAAATTCTGAACCTCAGTACCTCACTCCAGGCTACATACCAGCTGAGGACCAGAAGCTCCTGCGATGTCTGCCAAGGGTTTGGTGAAGCTCACTAAAGAGAAGGAGTTAAGGCTCTTTTCCTCAGACTTCAGGCCTGTTGGAGAAAAATATTCCAGCCCATCTTGGTGGCCTTTCATCCGTAAATATGCATCCTCATCTCAGTTAAAAATGAGTTACTGAAGACTGTTGCAAGTTATATCCTACAGTTTAGAAGAGCAGTGGGCATGTTTTTGAGTAGATAAAGACTTCAGATGGACTCAGATTGCAGACAATGCACAGGATTTGGGCTTTCCACTGATAAATGTGCCCTATTTGAGGAACCCCATTGCTATTTCTAACTGAGCATTTCCTTGTGTTGTGTGGCTTTGTACAAGTGGATATTCTGACCTATTTTTTAAATGAAATACTTGTCTAAGACATTTTAAAGGGGATATATTTGAAATAGTAATTGCTGCGGCTGCCTAGCAATCATTTATAATTTTCTCTCATAATGACGGAAGAGGTTTCTCAGTCAGAATAATCAGATTGGTACATAAATCAAAGGAATGCTTCCTCCCATCTCCATCTGTTGGCTTGCATTTATCTGTCCCTTAATGTTCCAAGCTCACTAGCCAGTTTTTTCTTCAAGACGAAGTTCACATGCCTTTACTTCACTCATTAATTTTTGCGCTGACAGCAACAGCCTTTTCAAATTAGGTAGACAGGGAATCTGGGGTGAATTGGGTACTGTATTACACTGGTAAGTTGGATGCTCACCAAACCTTGGGAAGGGATATGGCAGTCTTGCCCAACTTGTGCCCTTACAGAAACTTCTGTAAGTTGGGAGTTAGCAAAGCCCAAGGTAGTATCCAAGGTATTTGGGAGCACCAAGTTAAGGAAGGCTAGTATATAAATATAATCTAGCGATGGATGAGTTCTTCCATAGTACGTTGGTATCTCATCTTGGAGCACATGGAACAACTTCCCAAAAAGCTGTAGGTATGTTGGTTATTGCTGGCACAAGGGCCCAAATACTTCTTCTAAAAAAAACTGGAGAAAAACCTGCTGTAAAGTGAAGGGGGTATTTCCATATGTACATTTAATTTCTGTCTGAGGCCCAAAGTAGCAGATTCTGCTTTCCTCTACCACCTTTTATCTTTCTATGTTTCTCAGGTTTCAGAAAGAAGTTCTTCCAATTACAGTATACCAGCCAGATGCTTTGGGAAAATAAGGCAGATAGAGTTGTAGAAGAATGAGATGCTATATTAATATCCCGCTTGGTAGTATTGGCTGACCTTACTTGGGTTCAGAAGCTAAGCTGGGTTGGGCATGGTTAATACTTGGAGACTTAGAAGGAATTCCAGGGCTGGGTGCTAGACTCAGAAGTAAAAACACATCCCAGAAGAAGGCAATGGCAAACCACTTCCATACTCTTGCCAAGATAACTGTGTGAATGTGTCTAGATATGTGTAATATCTACCATTTTAAGAATGGAATGTTCTGGAGAACTTCAGGACATTGTTTCTGTTCCAGACCATTCCAATCTGCTGTTCTGGAGGTGATCCATCTGTTCTATCAGATCTATTCTGGAATGTAATTCTCTGAACCAAAAAGGGTTTAAGGTGTTCCAGATGAAGAAGCATAATTTTAGGGTTGGACCACATCAAGGACATGACTACCTTAAAGAATTAACTTCTGAAAAAATACTGGACCATCCCAAACCAACTGGACTGGCATGGTGCAGAGAAGAAACAGGAGATCCCTGAGTTCTCCAGAATGCTCCATTCCTAGAATAGTATATTTTGCACATCCTTAGATTAAATTAGGGGTGTCTCCTGATTTTATCTCTGCAACAATAGCCCTGGGCTCTGGCTGAGCTGAGAAAGTGTCCAGTCATACCTGTAGTTGAGTGGGATACACCTGAGTCTCTCTGGCTCAGGTCCTGTACTCACTAGCTAGCATAGCCATTAGCAGTTCTGGCAAACTCTTGTGAGAATGGAATCACAATGTATCTGGAGGGCCTGAAGCTAAATGTGTTTTCAGCAAGAGATTCCCTTAGGCAGGAGATTAACTAGGAGTTGCGCAGAGGAACTCTTACACTCTTGAGCTGCTCCCATGCCTAGGAGAATCTGTAGGTCATCTTTTCTCTTGAAAGGCCTGAATGGTAGGCATGCTTTTGTTTTTGAAAACATGGGGAAAGAGCACCCACATGCTCCAGAGGCAGTTTTACTGCAGTTTCAAGTACACCTCAGCTGAGCAAGAAATAAATCAGTCTGGTGTTTGAACACAGCTGGAGGATCACAGATACCTGGAGCTGCTTTTGAACGGGCCCAGAACCCTCACATGGAGGTGCCCTCTGCCACTTTCAAAAGAAGAATAAGTTGTCAACAGTGGACAAGTGCTGAGCCTGTTGTGGACAGCCATGCATCTCTTCTGGGTCCAAATACAAGCTCACCCAGGAAACCCAGCTCAGGACTACTGCTTCTGGCTTCCAGAGGTGCCAGAAGTATGGACTGGCTGGCTCTTGTGACATTCTGAGTGGCTGTCTGTCTCTAGATAGCTGTTGAACACACTGTCGGCTCAATTTTGTGTTTGCTAGTCTTTTGGGACTATCACAAAGCTACCTTCTCTGTTCAGATCATATTCTAAGGGGAAAAAAGCAAATCGGATGGCCTTTTCTTAAGATACAGACTGGACTTCTATTCAGTTAATGACAATGATGGTAATGATGTTTAGCCGCAATAGCACAGATGGCAGGAAGTAGGGCCTGTCTTGTAACAAAAAAACAGCTAAATCTGCTCCTTCACATAATATGCATAATCTAATTACACACTGCAATCCATTTTAAAAACTAGCAATTTACCAACATAGCACTGAACAGAGGAGCTGAAGGATAAAAATGGCCCCACATAATGGAGCTTATTTGGGTCTATACTCACAATTATGTGTTAAGGACAGAATAAATAATCAAATTTGCTTCCAGCAAGAACTACAAATTGATCATTCAGGTGCAAGCACTTTTTGTGGGCTTTCTCTGATTTACGTTCTCCTTTGTGGTAAGCAGAGTACTTTTTCTATTGCAGGGGACAGGCAATCATTCAGTAAAGATAGTCTGTGAGCTATGGAATGGTTGTGTGTGAAGGGAAAGTCAGATTAGTTTAATTCAGTTCCGATACTCAAGACGAAATCCTGAGCTCAGGAGTTCTGAGTTAATGTTTTTTTTGTACCAAGTATTGATGGATTTTGTAATTACAGTAAACAGATGAAATTGTCCCCAGAGTCTGTCTACCTCCAATTTACCCAAGGCATAAATAATAATGGCGATGTTTGGTTCGGCGCAAAAGAACTGACTGAGCCACTTCTAGAATCTGTTTCAAGGGGAGAATGCAACTGAGGTTTGCACACAACCCTATGGACTTCAGGGGAGACTGTGGACACCTGAGCAGACACGGCCTGGCAGGTTCAGAAGGAACTGCACACTTGGCCTAACCCAAGCGGAATTTACACTGAAAGGTATAATTTGCTCCGGATGTCTTCTAGGGTTGAGCTGTAGCACCAAAAGCAGGCACCATAGCTGATGGCCCTTGTTAAGCTCCTGTTGCTGGGACTTACAGAAGAGAATGACCAATTAGATCAGTCAGTCACTACTTAGGAAAAGCAAAAGTAGAAGTCCTCCAGTTATTTAATACTGATATGCTGCATGTTCTCATTAGAGAACACGATTCATGTGGGTACTTACTACAAAGAACTCAAGAACTTGTTAAATACAACAAAATGTGTATATTTTAAGAATTCTCCCTGAGTGCCACATTTGCACTCCTTTATTAAATTACACATCAGCAATCCCAATTTAAAAAAATCATAAAAGCTGATAAAATCTAAAACTTTTCAGATTCATAATGAGGCAGATGTATTCATTCCTGACAAAGTAGAACCAAGACAGAAGTTCTAAATGTACAGGTTGCTTTCAATGGAGGCTCCATTAGCATTAATTTTGCAGCATCAGGGGATAGGAGCCATGGTGAGGAGTCATCCTCCCCAATTGGAAAACCAGGGGCCAGTGACAAGAACATGAGGACTGAATACTGAGCATTCCTCTCCCAACAGAGCCGCAAGAAGGAAAAAGCGTACAGCAACACATCTAAGAACCCATCACATGTTAGTATGGCTCCATGGTCAGTGGCATCTGATGGACAGCAAAGCAGGATGTCAGGTTCAGAGACAGGATAACCCCAGGTGGGAATATGCTGCGGAAGGCTTCTTTGGGGCAAGTTCTCAATTGGAACTCTCCATGGTGCTGCAACCCCTGACCTGCCATCTCCACCCCACCTCCTGGGCTTGAAATCTGGGAGCATCATCCTGTTGAGAACCCAACACAGGCATAAGGGAGATTTAAAGGAACTCATTTCCAATAATGTTCTGGATGCTAATTAAACCTTTTCAGGAACATAGTTGAATGTCCATTTTCTTGCCCTAAGGGTTAAAAAAAAAGGTAAAAATATTTGAAGAATTTCCAACAAATGAGATTCCTGGCATTGTCTTCATTTGCTGTACTTCAGTTAACTTACTAAACTTTCAGACTCAGGTTTTGTCATAAACTTTATTTTGCCACGATGTAACCTGGCATGGTTAGTTTACCCAAACAGTACATAAGCAGGCATTTCCACATAAATCTGTCTGCAGTGATTTAGGCAACAATGCAAGACAGAAGCACTAGAAAACATGAAGTCCTTTCTGTTGTGATGTGAAACTCTTTCAGGCCCTGAGGTAATTTCCTCCAGTGGCAACCAATGCTAATGGCAATGTCCATTTTCATAGCTGCAAGGAGAGAAGCTTAAAGGAAGAGGAACACAAACCTAATAAAATACAGCCTTGCACATTTATTTTTGCAATTCTTCAACTGGTTGCTGATTGGAGGAAAAAAAGCAGTTAAGGTTCCATGGAGAGATGTGATCAGGGAATGTGGTCTGCAATGTTTGGAGCATCGCAAACAAACCCCAAAATAACAAAAGACATACTTCCCATAGGATCAGAATTGAGCAGGGCTTCTTATTCTACTATGACTAAAATGCTGCAAAGCCAGAAGAGTGCAGGTCTTATGCTAATGCTGAATTTATTATAAAACAAATGCAGGTCTTTGTTTTCATGCATGAACTGGTGATGCTTTTGGCCATCTCAGCTTCTAGAACAGCAGCCTTCAATCTGACCATCTTTACATGGTGGTAACCAAAGGTGGCTGTAATCCAACAGGTCTGAATGTTTGGAGAAGCTGGATAGATAGTTGAGCTCTATGATTTCCACAGTCACCAATTTTTGAAGCGGGGGCAATGATTAACTAGGAAAAGGACCCACATCAGTGCACCAGGAGGGTAGCTGATAGCTTTACAATTCTCTGAGAACGGCCAAGCATTACCATCAAAAACCTGCAATCTTATCTATTTCTCCTACACACTAGAGCAGATCAAGAGCTACACGGAGCCTTCTGTGGTCAAGTCACCAGAGCAGTATTTCTACTAAATGCAGCTGCTGTTTGGGAGGCGCATTACAGTAGCACAGAACAGTATCCCTTAGGTTTAAAATGTGGGCATAAGGCATTCATCGGTACATGGTGCTGTAAGGGCAGGAGAACAGGATTGGTCACAAAGGCCACATTTTAAAAAATATGTTAATTGTCCATGAGCATGCAGATCGTAAGGAAAACAATGTTTAAAACTTGTGTGCTTATTCACAAAAGATCCATTCTTTAGTCAATTACACAACCTAATTTTCATTAATTTAATTTACTCAAATTCATGATTTACTTGTATAATCCAGTTACAGGCAGGATCTGTTCCTCTGTTTCCCCCTAAACTCTGAAACTGCTCCCACACGGAAACCTAAAATAATACAATTTTGAAACCATTTTATACCTAGTGGCACAGCACAGTGGTGATTCCCCAAAGGCCCAACAAACAGCTATTGGGGAAACAACAAGAACAACAGAATCTGGAAAGAAAACAACATTAAGACTTGGGGGAATCTTTGTCATGTATTTTGCAAATGAGAAGCTGTCACCCTGAAGAAATGTGATATCCCACTTCAGAGATGGATTAAAGAGCTTGTAGGTCCTGGACAGTCTCATAACTGCAGGCCCTCAAGATAAAACCACGAATTGTATGCAATATATGGTTCCTGTAATAACGTGATGTAATCCAATTATGTATATTATAATTCAGATTTGGAGATAGTGAAAAATTTATTGGCTTCAGGCAAGTTTGGACAATGGATAATCCAGTTGGATCCTGCTTTCCAATTTTAATTCTTACTTCTCTTTCTGATGCTTTGCAAGATGCCTCCATGACCAGCCACTAGGTGGGACGCTTGGAGAAATAAAGAAAAGGACAGCCCAACACATCGCAGCTTCCGTGGCTGTTTTTCCTCAACGCTGAAGTTTGTTGTTGCTAAATCCACAGCATCTGGTATGTCTTCACTGGATAATCATGCTGAAAAGGGTCATCACAGTCCAGGTGATGTGGGGCTTTGTATCTCCTGATACCGAGTTCTGAAAAACGAGCTGATTTGTTAGTTTGTGTGCCTTGATGGGAATTTACACACAGTGGACTTTTGATGGTTCTTCTTCTCTCTCTCCCACTGAAGCCACCATTAAACCAAATGCTAAACAAAAAAGCCTGAGAAAGAAGGGGTGCCCTTTCTGTTGTGGTTCAGAAGGCTTCAAAGAGCCCATGTCTTGCATGCACAGATGGGAGCGACCTGCCTTCTTAATCTGCAGTGCTGGAGAGGGGAAAATCCAAACAAACGTAGGATGCTTCTTTACCATATCAACACAACTTTAACGCTGACTCAGACTAAAGCTGAGGCGGGGATGAGCAATGTGTGATCCTCCTGAAGACAATAAACCGCACTTCCCAGCATGTTTGCTATTGGCCTGTTGTGAGTTGTGATTCACTGTATTTGGCAATTTATCCACTCACACTTGGGAATCAGTAAGAGAGCCTTGAAACCACCATGGGGGTTTCAGGTGGGATATGGACCAAATGTTGGGAAAGAAACATTGAACACCAGTGTTCAAAATGAGAGTTCACCCAGCTCACTTTCCTAGGGCTGCCGTGTCTCAGCTGCAGAGATCTGAACAACCACTAGAAGGCTACAAAGTGTTTGAGAGTCGGTGTCCCTCTGCTGCCTTCTTGTGGTCATCCAGATTTCCACAGCCTGGATAAGGTAGCCCTGCACTTCCTCCACCACAGTATCATTTTCAGTAACAGGAATAATGCCAGGGACTTCCTGTTTCAAAAGGGCTCTTTCCCTGTGGCTGTTCCTTCTGTCAGGAAACACTGCGGTTCTCTTCACAGAGAACAGCTCCAGCTTGCTGGCTACGCTCACCCAGGAAAGGTGGCCTTCTGCAAATGCTGGCAATGGAGACTTTAGATCAGGGTTTCTCAACCTTAGCAACTTTAAGATGTGTGGACTTCAATTCCCAGAATCCCCCAAAGTGAAAGAAAGGCACTGAAGTGTTTTGATTATATAGGTTTGATTATATAGAGCAAATGAAGAAGGATTGATCCGAATAGTGAAAGGAATGAAGGACTGTTGTGGGATGAAGTTGAAGAGATCCATCTCATGCACTGTATGTACATATGTGTTTATCCCTCGAATAAACTTGGAACAGATTATGATACTGCTCTCCAAATAAAACCTGGTTTCGCTGCAGTGCAAGCAGCACTGTGCCGCCTTTGGAAACTCTTCTTCTCTTGCTGAGTGGGGTTCTTGAGTTGTGCCCCCCCCCCCAAATAGATGTCTGTGGCCCCATCAGCCTCCCTATGAATATCCCAGAGGTACCTGCCTGGGAAGCTGCTGGAAACGCATTCCTGGCACCATGGAACCTGGGCAATGGCTCCATCTTGGTGAACGTGAGCTGGGAGCCGATGGGTTAAACATGACACTGGTTGGCTCCAAAATGCATTTTTGCCTAAAGAAATATGAGCAAGCTTTGCCTGGTAGCACATCATGCTTTTATGTTGTAAATAATTGATGATCACTGAGGCTGTTTATTGGTCTTCAGGGTATTGCTGAGGTGATGGATCGTTCCTTCCTATGCAGCCTTTACATAATTTGGCATGTACATCTTGCTCGAGCAGATAATATACATATCAAAAGTGGGAAGTTATTTTTCCCTTCCTCCCCTCCCCCTCCTCCTCTTTCTTGCATAGGACACATTTTCTCTTAAATTTAGAGCTTGATTATTTTAGATTAGAACTAGAAACACAATACACTGCATGGCTTTGAGTCCATGGTTCTGTAACAGTATGTGGGAAAGACCTTGGGAGACAGGCGAAGAGATGCTGCCTAGGGAATGGTCAGATAACAGAGGGCCTAGCCCTCAGCTGGATAGTGGGTGGGGCAAGAGGCTCAGGAGGGACCCTCCCTAATTTCCTGGGGGTAAAGGAGACATTGGGGAGGATTGTATTTTCAGACTTGCAAGATTCTGTTAATGCAGCCTTGCAATAAAGTAGAATTAGCTTGCCAGGCTGTGTTTCCTGTCTGGTCTACCTGGGAAGGCTGACAGGTTCTGATGCAATCCCAGAAGGGTTACTAGCTGATTTTTCTTGCAGGAGGCATGGGCAACATTTGAAGGCCACCGAAGACGTTCTGTGGCACGATGGCTCTCAAGTGTCTCAATCTTCCTCTGAATCGTCCAACCCTCTTCTCCACCAAGATCCCCAAATTGTAACCTTGAAATTCAGTGATTTTGCTGGGAGAATGATCTGGGTGTTCTGGTAGGGCCATTACCACCTCACAGACTGATCTGCAAGTTGGCAACCCAGTTCCAGCACAGATATTGTATTTAGAGTTTCTTTGGATCAGATGTTATTAAAACCTGACACCTACAATTTGAAAGGCATTTGTCTAGGTAAGTGCCAATTTTTTTTGCACACTGCAGGGCAGTCAACCCTTGCTACTAGTTTACCCTCAACCCCAAATTGTACCCAATTCCACCTGTGAATGATGGCCAGGAATGGCAGAATTCAAGCCTGATGCCTTTGGCCCTTTCTACAGTGGTCATAACCTTCAGAATTTTAATCAGGAGTCTCTGTTAGGCAATGAAGATCGTTACATTCTGGTCTGGATCCATCCATCAATCCCGCTGTCAGCTATCCCCAGCCAGGAAGTATAAAACCTTTCCTGTCTGAGTGGAGATGCTGCACGAGCAGTAGTGGTTTCCTGACTCCACTCCACTGCTCTTCTGGCCAGACTCATATATTATGCTAGGGGATAATGTGCCTTATTCTGTTTTGGGCTAGTCTGGTGTGATCATACATTGCATTGCACATGACGAAATTTGCATCATTTGTGCAACGGCATCACAATGCATGTCCCGGTGGTGCCCCGGTGGACATTCTTGCTCCCTTCATATTTACACCATGTTAAATCTCCATGTTGCATTACACGTGACACCAGAGGCTTCTCCGTCCCTCACTGGGGTTCAACCACCACGCCACGCAGCAGGTTTCTCTCACCTGAACAGCTGCACGGAGCTTTAGCACTGTGTTTGGAAAGACCACGTTTTGCACGATTCTTGAGCAAGTCTTCTGCGGCCAAGACAGAATGACGCCGCTCACTTGCCTGGCACAGACGGAGGCATGAATTGCACAGAGCACAGGTGCCTCTGGATCAGGGCTGAGGGCTAGGAGGAAGCCCTATTAATTCAACAGATCTGGCCACCTTGCGGTGGGGGCTGCATTCTGCCCCCAAAGCAGGCAGGGCAGGTGTGCCTCAGGGAGATACGTGAAGGGTGCTGATGGAAGAGCCTCAGAAGGTGGGGAGAGAAATGAATTCTTGGCATTTTTAGGGAGCTGCCTTTGTTCAGCGATTGCAGTTCCACGTCTCTCTGCGCCTCTGGGTGCAACATTTGAGTGACGCGGACTTTGTGCCCGGCATACCTACCGACACCCCTGCAATGCATCTCATTAAGTCGCTCATGTCCCCAAGGCCTCTCCCCTGCCCAACAGCCCAACAATCAGGCACACCTTCTCCTCATTTGAAGAAACGGATGTTAAAAAAGCGAATTCAGCAGCTGAGCTGACAAACGGAATAAAGAGCTGGGTGCAACACGGGCAAAGCTTTTTATGGATTCACAGCCTAGCCCAGCCAGCAGTCCCTTCACACTGCAGGCACAGGAGATCTTTGAGGGTCGATGACATCTGCCAAAATCACAGACAAAGAGGTGGATGAGTTTCTTCTTTAGGAGCCTTTAGATACTCTTTTGAAGGGAACACTGAAAGTTTTGATTTCTTTGGCCGGATGAAATTTGCAGACCCAGTTGCCCTTCTTAAGAAAACTGAATTTTTCAACTTATTAATGCAGAATCTTTATTATTTGATTTGGGGACCATCTGGGGAGAATGTTGCATTGTCCATCACCTTGTTCTGTTTCTGTTTAAAATAGTCCAGAAGGCAATGAAAAATGCTTCATCGCTGATGGAATGGATAGATAATAATGTACCCAGTAATCTGGGTATCCTCGGCATTTGGGGCTGGGGCTGGGGTGAGGGCCGGGGGCCCAGCTGGAGTGTTGGGAGCCTTCTCGTGGGCACCCTCGCAAGCCAGCTGCCCAGATGTGGGTGATGAATCACCACCCGTTCAGTGCTGGTGGAAGGCAAACTGCTGCGGCTGCTTCCAACCACTTCCCTTTTTTCAGTCAGTGGGCTCCCTTCCAGATCAGGCACTGAGCTGCCGCTACGCCACAAATTTGCTTGCCTAAGAATTTCTCCAGGAATGTGGTGGAAATGTAACTGCTTGAAGCTAGTGCTTTGCTTTGCAGCAGAGTGTCTTCCTGTTCATATACAATACTGATTCATTTAAGAGAACCTAAGAGAATTAAAAGATCGGGCGTGACGGGAGCCTGGGAGACACAAAGGCCCGTGGGCAGCTTCGCACCTTTGCACTGCCTCCTTCCCGGACGTGGCGTTTGTGTGATGATGCACCTCAGAGATTGGGGGAGAGGTGTGAGGGTGGTGGTGGTTTCTAAATTGAGTTCTCTTCTCACCTTTTCCAGGCAGAGGATAGGCTTCCTTTTCACACCCTGCTGGGAATAACTCAGGCTTTTCAAGCGGAATAACCCTGCAACTGTGCTCCTAAATATTTCTGCACACAAATCCGGCGCAGACGGCTTCCGAGCGCCTTGCTTCAGAGACCGCTCCTGGGGCTTTAAGGAGGAAGCAGCAGAGGGAGAGGTGACAGAGTCCCGCTCCCCAACAGGACTTCTGATGGCACCTGCCACCCGGTTGAGCATAGCCATGGTCGAATGTCAGAGGTGGTTCTCCAGTTCTGCGCTGAGGACTCAGCCCTGAGTCCAGATGACAGCAGTGGCAAATGGTTGCCAAGAAGATGACCTGGATAGGCCATGAAGTCACCAGAAGGGATTGGATTCAAAAGAGAGCTTGCTATTTTGGCTCCCACTGAGCTGTCAGCAGGAAGTTTCTTTGGATGAAATGCTTTTGCACGTCCTCGCATCCTTCTTCTTCATGTTTCCATGGCAAAGATGACTTGTTTCTCTGCAAAAGGTCATTTCCCTCTTACCCCCATCACCACCACCACTTCTTCCTCCTCCTCTCTTCCTTCTGTCAATACTAAGCAGAAATGTGAGCAAGCATCCTCAGAAAGACGGTGTGGTCAGAACTCCTGTTAACAACTGGGAAGTGAATCCCACGGTAGCTCTCCAGAATCATAATGCGACGGAATCCAATACTCTCCGCAGGGCCAGAACCATTAATCACTTGATCTGTGTGATCATTAATGGTGGGTTTTCAAACTGGGTCTTTCACCAGAACTTCCCCTGCATAGGACTGAACAGTTTTCTAGCAGTTGCTCCTCTGGTTCAGAAAAAGTGGGGGCAGAGAGGGCGAGATGCCAGGACCTGATGCCCACCTGCCCATAGCTGGAGAGGTGATTCTGATGCGGGTTCACCCCAGCCTGGACCGTTCTCTTCAGAAATGGGGGATGATCTTCGGCTTTGCCCCTTAAGCTGCTACGGCCTTTTGATCGCTCAGTTAGTATCCATCGATCAGGGCTACCATATCTGAGCTGCAGAAAGCTAGACAGCCACGAGATGGCAGCAAGGGGATACAGACACTCAAGCTCCTGTCAGGGAGGTTTGGAAACACAATCGATTTGTATATTTGTAGTAGCAGCACCAACCACTCCCCGCTTGGAGGAAAGTGGCGGTGGGTGAGAAGGGCCTCCCTGTGGTCCTCCAGCTCTGCACTGTCTGCAGAGGAGCATGGAGAGCGCCATGAAGAAAGCTCAGCAGCTTGTATGCTGCAGGATGGAGGACATTCATGACTGTCCTGGAAGGAACAGAGGTGGGGGGCCAGCCTAGACCCTGGAGAAAATAAAATGCACAGAGAGGGTCAGTGTGGTCAATGCTGACCATGGCTTGCCAGATCAACAGCAAATCTCTCAAGACCCACCAGGAATGATCCTTGCGCTTCCCAACACCAGGGAAGGTATATTTCATCAGAATCAGCTGTGGTGCCTTTGAGCAAGCTGAGCAAATATTTAATTCCCTGCGACTACAAACATCGTTATTCTGTGGCTAAAGATGGAGGTCCTCGTTTGCTTTAGAGAAACGTTCCTTAGAAAAGCATGTGGCTGCTTCACCAGGCAGTGCAAGTACGATGAACACAGAGAGCCTGCCAGCCATGGATTCTCCCCAAGAAACAAAGTACACTTCATTTTCACTGCCACCCAGAGCAGCTCACAGCCTCTTGTTTCCATTTCGGTTGGTGTTTTGGTACCAACCAATTAGGAATCCCACGTGGATTAGGATGACATCACTGGGCCCCACAACCCCTCAGGTTAGCTAAGCACATCTGTCGGAGCAAACAAAGCCGAGCCTTTGTTTCCTGCTCAAGTTGGCGTGGCAAGGGGGTGGGGGGAATGGCCTTGCGGCTTCATCCTGCTTTCTCAAAAGCACTGCGCCATAGAGAAGCTGACAGCTAACCAACTGGAGCTGAGCAGCTGTTGTATTTCCATCCATCGCAGTTCCTTGGGGTAAGCCTGCCCACTTGGCAAATACGATGATGCCAGGCCGGGGCAGGCCCAGTGCTGCTGCTGAGAGGGACTGGAGATGGCAACAGCAGTGAGATGGGGCCCAGGTGGCACCAGTGGAAAGCAACGGCCAAGACCAATGCCGGTGTTCCTGTCTGCCCCAATGAGATTACGTAGTCCTGGCAGAGGAGAATCCCTAACTTCTTAGGGGTATCTCCACCCCTCTGTGGGCCTTCCCCAGTCTCCCTCCAAGCTGGGTGGGCTGCAAATTCTCTTCCAGAGGCTCAAAGGGACTTGGGATCCAACCTGTCCAGACAGCATCAGCCAGGGGAGGCCTCTGGTGGCCCAGCTCATGGGATGGAGTCAGCCCAATGAACAGGGCTTTACTACCATCATTGCTTTCTTCTGGGTAATGCTTTTTTCTTTTTCTCAAGACACAAGTTCTGTTCGGGGGTACTGTTTCCACAGAAATGATTTACAGCATCTGGTAGCATCACCCAGCTGTCCCTGAGTAAGCAATATAAATCCTGTCTCCACCGGGTTCACCCTCAGGTTCCCACTAACTCTGGCAAGAAGATGTCCCACCAACCATTTGTGGAGGACACATCCTCACGATCCCAGCTCTGGCCCACCTCAGAGGCAGCTGAAGTCCACCCTTAGCAGGTATGGTCTTAAGATTACACTTTCTGGTTTCCCCTGACAGAGGTCTTTTGGCCTATCCACAATCTCAACATCTCATTCATGGCCTTGGGGACGGGCAGCAGCTGGCACTGCCTGGTTCCCTTGGGACGCTGTTCAGGCCAGCCTTGCAAACACCGGGCCCTGCTGGTCTGGAAGGCAGGAGACGCCGGATGCCTCAGTCCCCAGGGGGCATCTGCTCACCTAAAGCCCCACTCAAGCATTAGGGCAGCGTTTCTCAACCTTGGGAAGCGAAGCTGTGTGGACTTCCACTCCCAGAATTATGCTGGCTGGGGAATTCTGGGCGACTCCCCCCCATCTTCCAGTTCCCAAGGGTCAGCAACACTGCATTAGGGGATTCTTCAGAAGAGGCGCCGGTCTTCTGGAAGACCTAAGTCCCGGTTCAACGACCTGTGAAGGAAGAGCGGCGGCCGAGCCCGCCTGGAAACGGCTCTCCTTGGCTCCCTCCCAAAGGAGTCCCGGGCCGGTTGGCTGCTGCTGGCGCCCGCAAGAGGCTTCCTTGGGCTCCTGCTCACGAGCCGCATGTCTCCGGCAGGGGGGGCGGGAGGCCGGGGCGGGCTGCGCCCTCCCGCTCCAGGGCCCGGCTCCGGGGACACCCCGGGGGTGCCCCCGCGGCGTCGCTCTTCCCCTGCGCCGCGGAGGGCGCGGCCGTTTGGGAGCTGCGGGGGGGGGGCGCTGGCAAGAGTCCCGCGCGCCCCTCGGGCAGGACCGGCTCCGGCTCCAGCTCCGGCGCCCGCCCCGCCCTGCTTTGTACGCTGCCAGGGGGCGGGCGGGGCGGCCGGCCCTCCCCGCGCAGCGCCGTGGCCGTCCTCCGCGCGCTCCCCTCCAGGGCTCCGGCGAGGCCCGGCCGGCGCGAAGGCAGGGCCCGACCGGGGGACGCATCGGCGGCGACCTGAGCCGGCCCCCGCGCCGAACCGGCCCCGCGCCCGACGTGCGGCCGGCCGGCCGTCGCGCGGCGCTCGCGGGCGCCGCTCCCTCCCTGCCTCGCTCCCCCGCCCCCTCCCTGCCCCGCTCGCTGGCGGCCGCTCGGCTCCTCCGCGCCCGCGCCGCGCGGCGGCGATGCCGGAGAGGCCGCCCGCCCCCGCGGGAGGCTGGCGCGGCGCCCCCCCGGCGGCTCCGCGGAGGCCGGGCGCGTGCAGCGGGGGCCGGGCGCCGCGCCGGCGGAGGGCGAGCTGGCCGAGCGCCGCCTGAGGGGCTTCGTCTGCCGCGGCCGGCCATGCCCCTGGCCGGGCTGCGGGCGCGGAGAGGGACCGGGGGAGGCGGCGGCCGCCCGCGCTGAGCCGGCGCCCATGTTCTCCTGCTTCTGCTTCAGCGTCCAGCCGCGCTCGCTCGGCGGTCCCGCGCTGCCCGGGTAAGCACACACCGCGCCGGGCGCTGACGGCGAGGGCGCTGGACAGCTCCGCGGGGTTCGCGTGCCCGCGGGCGGGGCCCGGGAGCGGCGGGGGACGAGGGGAGCGGGCCCCCTCGGGCGGCGCGCGGTGCGCGGAGGGGGCGGGCGGGCGGCCCGCGGCAGTTCCGGGCGTCGTCTCGAAATGCGGGCGCTCCCGGGGGAGGCGGCGGCGGCGCTGGAGTGCGGGGGACCCGCCGGCGCTCCTGGGGTGGAGGCCACGCAGGGCGGCTTCCCTCCCGGTGCAGTTTTTTGACCGGAGAGGAATAGCGTGGAGTTGTTGGTTTCCGGGGCTCCCTCCACTCCTAAAGTGTGTGTGTGTGTGTCTGTGTGTCTGTGTGTCCGTGCGTGCGTTTGTCCCGGAGCTGGGGAAAAAACAAAGCGAGTCCAGCGTGGTCCGCCGAAGGAGACGCTTCGCGTTGCGGGTCGGGGCTGAAATGCATTTGCCCCTTGGAGGAAGGAGACGAGCCAAGAACGGCAAAGATGGTTTCCGAGCGGTCGGAGAAATAAGAGGCTGCGGAGAGCGATTCCGCGCTGCTTTTCATGGCTCAGCCTCTGTACGGAGGAATCGGAAAAATGGGGGGAGGGGGCGCCGTAGTCTCATCCATCGGCATATCTGCCGCTCGAGCCCTGCCCACAGCTCAGTGGAACCTCTGTGTTCAGAGGCAGTCTACCGCTAATGACATGTGCTGCGGCCAGCGTTAGAACGGGCCAGCTGGCTCAGGCCAGGCAGAAGACAGGGAGGTGGGGATCTGAGGGCATCTTCTCCTTCCTTAACGGAGGAGGGGGGTGGGGAGACCCCCAAGTACAGTGCAGCGCTTGGACTCGGTTCCGTGGCACCCCTCCTGGCTCTGACTCTGCGACCCTTTTCTCCCTGGGCCATTTTTAGGTTTGATTTCTCATCCCTGACCTCACCTCTCCAAGAGGAGAGCCTGCAGAAATGCCACCGCAGGGTCAAATCAGGAAAACGATGCGAAGAGGAAGGAATTAGCCCTCCTTCCTGAACAGGGACCCAGCAGGGTCCGCCACTTTCCAGAAATCCAGAGGACTGCAAATGCTGGCATTCTCAGAGAGCAGGCAGTGCAGAGGCTGTCCAAAAGATGCAGCCTGGGGCTGTCTCAGGGCTTTAATTGTGGTCGTTAAATGATGCACTGGGGCCAGAGGCGGCCCCTCTGAAGCACCATCCTCTGTCAGCTAACGCTCCCTGTCCCCATCTCGGCCCCTGTGCTAGTGCTCAGTCGCCTTCCCTTAGAAATCTTCCAAAGCTTTTCACGGGCTCAGCAGGAAGAATAAATTCAAGTACTTTCTGCACGAGCTTTGGGCTCACTGTATCTACTGACCTTCTGATCTTCTTTTAAAATTCACTCTGAATTTGTTCTAGAGGGACACTCCCTTTCCTACCTTCATGCCTTGGTTGAGGGTGTTGTGGAAATGTTATATTTCTATGCCACCCCAAATATGCAAATATTGATTTGGGGGGCTTATTAATGCATGTGGGGACAGCACAGGGAAAGGGTCCAGCTCCCTCTGCAATTTCCACTATGGCCAAGTCTGTAGATCCACTATCGCTTTAGAAGTTTTTTGCCTTTGTCTTTCCAGGGAGGATCACTCCTGGGGGATCTCTTTATAAATAGAGTCAGAAAGTTCCCTCCAGGGCACACAACAGCTTGCCACCCAGGATTTTGTCAGGATCCTGGCAGGAGAGGGAAACTTTAAATTCAGAAGTTCAGTTTTGTTTTGTTTTGTTTTTTTTAAAGAATCCTGTACGCCTCTTTGGTGATGACTCATTTTTGCTTCTAAACCAGATCCTAATTGATTTCTGGAGTTGCAGAGGGATATGGCCAATGTCTTCTCTGGGGGTTCTCTGTTCCACAAGAAGGGGATCCTTAACAGAAAATCTGTGCTAAGAGGGGTGGCAACATTCCCCTGGGGATCAGGACTGCAGGCAACTTCTGCGTGGGACCTTACTGGATGGGCAGCATCCACCAAAAGAAGATTGCTTGAGCCATGAAGGGCTTTAGAGGTGACAACCAGCATTGTGGGTAATATCTAGAAGACCTCTGGTAGCCAGTGCAGATCCCATAGAGATGATGTTACGTGGGTGAACCATGATGCACCTGTTAGGATCTGGGCTCCTGCATTCTGGACAAGGTGGAGCTTCTGCATAGTCTTCAAGAGTGCGTGGGCATTAAGAATGACTTGCAACAGTCTAACTGTGAGATGACAACCCCTCAACCCCTCCCCGCAGCTTAAACATAACTTTATTCTGATACAGGTAAAACACATCCACTCAGTTTTCAAATGCAGCATTAAATCTTAACCACACTATTCTTTCTGTTGAATTTAACTCATCTTAAGATCATAACATACTTAATATTCTCTAAATCCCTTGATCATTGATTGGTTTATATGGGGTATTCAACTCCTTGTTCCAAATTCTTTCAGGTAAATAATATCTATCGTAACAATCCTCTTTAGCTGTCTGTAAAAGAAGATTGTAGATTTAGATTCCTTCAACACACATTTCATTCTAGGACTTATTATTAATTCAGGAGTTTTGGATGCAGCGAATACATCTAGAAAACTGCGAAATCAGAAGAGGCTTTGATCCAGATTCTTCTTGCAACAGCTTAAACGGTTGAAGAACCTGATGTCTGTTCGCCCCCGCAAATTGGTACAATTCATTCCCAATGGCTGTTCCTGTCTTTTCCTTCCTGGAAGGGGACAAATGAAGGAGCCAGCCGGAAATTAGGAACAGAAGTGATGACCTCGCAACTCCACTCAGGACCTCTGAAGCCAGTAAGGCTGCTGAGGAAAAGCGAGGGAGTAGAAAGGGCGATGTTTCTATCTTCATAAGAAGAATTGAAAATTTTCTGGAAAGAGACCGTCTCTTGGCACTGCTTAAAACATTTGTGAAAAACTGAAAACAGTGTTGGCTGAAGTCTAATTCATAGTTTCTCTTATGTTAAAAAAATTAAACACTTCTGGAATCTGGGACATAGCGAAGACACCATCAGGAGATACTTTTGTCCCTGACTGTTTAGTTTTTAATGAAGGAAAACTCAGATTTGCTGCAGAATCAAATGGATCTCTAGAACACAGCTATTTTGAGCGTAAGGCTCAGAATTAACAACCCCAGACTTGGAACTTGCATGAGGAGCCCTGTGAAACAGGCAGGCAGTGCAGCCTATTTCTTTTACCTGAGTATGTGGACTCCTGCATGACATGTGCCGGTGTGTGTCATGATCCTGACGCAGAGGGACCTGCTGCTGAAGTGTAATGTATGCATAATGCATTTCACAATTTATTTTGACCAAAATAGGATCTTCAACTCTTTGATAAAGACTAAACATCCTTTGATTTTGCCAAGAGGCTATACATAAATAAATGTTGGCTGGGCTGGAAGGCTGATTTGTGGTAATATCCGTTGCAACTGAGTTAGAAGAAGAGATGTAGGCTCGGATTCCTGGCTGGATCTAGAGGCTTGGAAGTTTCAGTGGGTGCGAACCGATGTTTAATGGCTCCATAGTGCTCCATCCCAGGGGTCCGAATCGCGGGGTTAACCTTTCAGCACAGAAGAAGGCAAGGGCGGACCGTTGACTGGCTGTACTTTATAGTCCCACAACGTGTGTGTGATCCGATCCTATAATAGAAGGTGGAGTGGGGTGCTTTGAAGCAAATGTTCTCCGTAGAGTCTGGGAAGCATTTTTAACTCAGAGATTCAGAATGGAGGAGTTTGAGGCAAGAGAGGGAAGTTCTTTTGTGCCAGCTTGAGATCTAAAAATATTGTGGCTCAGAATAGCCCTCGTTGTGAAAGCCTAAATAAAAGTTGCCACGTCACAATGGGATTAATTTCCTGCCCACCTCAAGGCACTGCCCCCTGGAACCCTGAAAGCAATGGGGCCTGCCGGCTGACGGGCATCGGTAAAGGAATAGTGAGAATGAGAATAGATACAACAACTAAAAGCACGATGTGACGGGCATCAGAAGGAGCAGAGCAACAAAGGAAGATGGAAGAAAATAATCTAGTCAGCTGAGATTAGCCATATGACCTCTAAAGCAAAAACTAAGCCCAAACCTTCTAATGCCCATGGCGACTGAGCAGAACTTGACAACGTTCCCAGAAACCTTCAAGGAACAGTCCCATGGGAATTCTGGGAACTTACAATGCTTTCGGTATTGCCATGTCTGGGGTCTATAGAAGCTGGTCAGTTTTTCCTGTACAGAATGCACTGGAGTATTGGTGGCGTACGATAACATTTGTCTCATTGGCCGGTGATCAGGTGTATAAACCCTTTTCTTGTGAGTGATATTATGAGGCCTTAAAATAGTTGTTACGGACAGGGAGGGTCTGCATCTGCTGCGGCATTTGCTTCCCGTTTATGGGTCACTAGGTCTGGATGGCTGGTTGGGCAGTTGGCCTGATGACAGTCACTTCCTAATGCTTGGCCGCTATAGGAGTTATCCATTCGATAAGCCTTTCCGTGCGGTAGAGCTGAGGAGCAAACGGGGAGATCTTCTCGGATATGTTTTCTAGGGCAGTGGGCTGTTTGCTCTGGTTCCGGGGGACCCGTTTTACTCTTCAGAGTGCTGCTGCAACAGCAGGTGATATTCTGCCTGCTGAGGCTTTCCCCTGTCCGGGGAGAGGAAAAACAGAGGATGCCTCTCCTGTCCAACTCTGCCAGAGTGTTTACAAGCCTGCACTGTAGTAACCTTCCCAACATTACTTTGCTGCCAACACAAACATTTAGAAATAGTTTTGGCATGTGATTGGCCAGCCGTGGGGTTGCCAGAACCCAGGCAGTTGCTCTACAGGGTCAGGAAATATGGGGAAGAAGGAGGAGAAGGAGGAGAAGAAGGGGAAGAAGGGGAAGAGGAAGAAGAAGATGACCACCATGGTTCCTGAAAGCTGAGAGACCCATCTACCCCTTCGCAGTACCATAGTTGCTCCCTGCAAGGATCTACAAGTGTCTGATCTGGAAGATAATTCAGGCTAGGCTCCAGGCCTGGAGGATGAAATCCGGCAGTTAATTCCAAAGCTGTGCAGCAGCAGACCCCGGGGAATTCTTCACTTGGCCACCGTGAACAAGCCGGCTGTAGAAGTTAATCTTCAGAGTCGTAGGATTGGGTGGTAGATTCCTTTACACTCTAAGATAAAGAGTGCTGGCGTATAAAGAAGCGTTAGTGTTGGCTTGGATAATTTGATGGGAAGGTTTTTCTGGGTGGGCTCTATTTAGGACACACGAAAAGGGGATTTTGTATTTTTCAAATAACCCCCTGGGACCTAAAATGAAATATCCAAAATGTTGCTTCCTGAAATGCTGAGGAACCCAGCCAGTAGAAAGTCAGTAATGATTCTACATCATGCTCAAGTTGTGGTGAGGCCATACAGGCAATACCATTCATAGGTATATTATTATTGTATTTTATATTTTAAGCAGAACTCGTTTTTCATTCCTCTTTTTAAAAACACTGGAGGGAGATGCAGGTCTTAGCAGAGATCTTGACACTTTGGACTCAAGCATAAGAAGTACAACTCTAAAACTCTGTCTTAATAAGAGATCCCTCCCTGGCAGTGTCACAATGCACTGCAAAAGGTGAAGCAAATCCTGCTGTTTGGGCAGAAAATGTGAGGAATGCTAAAAACAAGCCGGAGCATCTTAGGCAATTTTTCAGATAACTTGTGTGCATCCCTAGTTAAAAAAGAGAAGGAAAAGGAAAAACTGTCAGGTTGTTGCCTTGAGTCAAGGCAGGGATAGCAAGAAAGAAGTGGTGGATTCCTGCCAGAAATGTGATGCAGCTGGCCAATTTTCCAGAGCAATGTCTTCATTCTGAAAGGTTTCCAGAGGGGGGTTTGAGGCTGGCCATTAACCGTTCATATTCAGCAGACTGAACAAGCCTGCAGGTCACCCAGTCACAGTCCTCCCCCCCCTCCCCATTTCTATCTCATTCACTCCTCATCGTTTCTAAGTCTGCAGCTTGAGATTTAAAATAGCAGGGTTGTAACTCCTTTTTGGGTGCGTGGGTGGGAAGATGTATTTCCCCTTTTTCATGATGAGTCCGTGGCCATAAAAGGAGCTCTAAGGGGAGAATTCAGCCGAATTCCTCCGAAGGATTGAATGCATTTGTGAAGGCAAGTCCTACTTCTCAGCCTCATCTGTTGCTGCAGAAGGTTTCCTGGAACTACTCCATACTGCTGTCGAAATGGCTTGAGGGCCTGCAATACTATTTTGTAATGCTAAAATGGACTTGACCTGGTGAGTGGAGGGAGTGGATATTTGGAGCTAGTAGCCAGCCATTCTTGGAGCGATGGTGGACAATACTGCCCATGACGGAAGAACATCTATCTATCCATGCTACAAAGATGGACACCCCCGTTTGATCATATGACAAAATGTTTTGGGCTGATCCTGGTTGTGTAGGAACATCTACATAGTAACGGATAAAAGTAGCGTAGGCTTGCTCATCTCATGACCTAGAATGGTAGATAATCTGCCTGCTAAAATACCTGTATTTTGGGGGGTGGCCTCAGGCAACCGAACTAGGGAGCTTACAAGCACCTGGTGAGTAACTCCAGCTGGTTTTGGGGCTCTTTTTGGCTCAGTGGGCCATAAATTGGAGGGACTGTATATGGTCAAGCACCTGCTGCGACCACCTTCAGCCACTGGTTCCATCTCAGCCCAAAGGCTCAGGCAGCAGAGGACAGCAAAGGACGTTTGCTTGACCCCAGGAAAAGTCAACTGTCAGGTCCAGCCAGATGGCATCTTAACTGAGCTGGAATGAAACAGCTTTCAAACCGTCTCACCTTGGAGGTGATATTTAGTAACTTTTAAAATATTACACAGTCCTGCCCGGAAATGTTATTTAAAAAGGAACAATTTAGCCTTCTTTACCTCTAAAATAAATTTAACCTAAAAAGAAACAGTGAATGCATTGTTTCAAGCATCACCATTTTGCTCCCTGTTTTGGCAACTTAAAATTAGTTATAGTACCTTTTAAAATGTGTCTTTATTGTTTTATTTATTTTTCCCCCCAGAGATGAAAACAAGGAAAACTACCCAGACAAAGCTGTGGTCTTAGAGGAAAAGCAGGCAGTGTTCCAAGACACGCAGACCCCCTGCGATGGCACCTTAAGAGTTGGAATGGGGAACTTAAAATCCAGGAAGCCCACCTCTTTGCCAAAAACAGAAAATGGGAAAAACCACGAAGAAAGTCAGGTAATCATGAGCTTGCATGTTGATGCTGTAATTTCATCAATAACAGAAGAAAAGTCTCTGGATTAGATTTTTATTTCTATGACTTGTTACTGTCCTCTGGCACATGGGCTGCCGTACAGCAAAATGCAGCTAAGAAGCCTATACGGTAAATATTGAAAAAAGATAAAGACAATGGAAACCTTAAATTGAAAGCAGTGGAGATAAAACAAACCACCTTCATGCAGCAGAAGTGCATAGAAGTGAGAATGGTGTGTGACTGAGCAATTCTATGCACGCTTTCTAGGCCAGGAAATAAGTCTAATTAACTTCCAAACATTTCAGATCAATCTGGATGAGATGAGATGCATGTTTGTAAAATCCATTAAGACTACAAGACTTCTCTAGCCATTTTGGGATTTGACAGGCTGGAAATTGACTTGTTTGTGGGCTGATATTTTAGTCTCTTTTGCTCAGTGCTAAGCAGCAGTTTTTGTCTCGGGTAGAAGATCCTGAGCAGGAACTCTGATTGTATTGTGGCCAAATCGTAGTTTACTAGTAAGGCCAGTTATGGGAAGTATCTGAGAAAAACAACTCTGCAAAAAAAAAAAAAGCCGTGATTGACTTGTTTCTGTACCATGCTTGTTCGTGTTTTCATCACTCTTAGCGTGGCCATGTGACATTTGAATCTTTAAATCCTTCTTGCTTTTTCTAATCCTGATCAGCGCTGTTGGGGTTGAAAGGGCTCATTGCCTTTCATTAGCGAAGTGAAGGAGAGAGATTGATGACAGCTTATGTTTCTTAGCCTTTCCTACTGTGCCACAGAAAATGCCATTTCCAACAGTTACAGGCTGAGTTGACCATTCTGGTAGTTCTCCTTCCATCAGGATCCCCCTGAAACTTAGGCCATCTTCAGAGGCAGCCCTGCAGAAGTCAGAAATGGGGAGTTTTGCTGTTGTCACTCTGTGGCATGTGATGGCGTCTCTTGGGTCCTTTATTGGAAGGACTTTCATCCGTTCTTGCTTCTTGGGCTTTCAGGTTCAGCCTTGGTGCTAAGACTGGTGAGCTTTTCCCTTAGAGGAAGCTTATCCGTCCCACAACAGAGCTTGAGTGAGGTTGCAGAAAAAGCATGATACCTTGTGAAAAAGGTGGATGGACCAAGAAACCCTCTTTCTAAGGGACGGCCCTCTGAGGAGCCCAGATTTGGGCCGTTGGGTGACCCAAAAGAGGAGGGGGCGTTTGTTGCTTGAGTAGGTGCCCCTTGACCGAGGGAACATGGTGCCCAACCATTGTGTTCCTTGGCCAGATGTGCTGGACTACAGCCCCTGTCGAACCCAAGGTGACATGGGGCCAGGCGGTCAGGGTTTTCTTTGGAGGCTGCATAGAGCGCTGCAGTTGAAGTGAAGCCATCATGTTAAAGAAATTGGGTCTTCCTGACCTGGGTTACGACATTTGACACTCCTGTTCTTGAGGAGGTAGATGGGGAGAAAATAATTAATGATTAAAGCCACCAAGAAGGCGATTGTCACAGGGCTTGGGTGTGAGCATGGTTTGCTTTGAATCCTTGGCGAAGATAGCGGGTAAATAAGTGTGTTAAATTAGCTTCTGTTCTTTTGCGAAGTGGAAGGGTCTCCCCCTTCCTTCTCCTCTTACTGGAGCTCAGTATGAACATGTTGGGAGGAAGTTTCCTACCCTGCAAGACCCAGTCTGGAAGAGCTGCTGGACGCAACCAACTCCCTTGGCGGTCGGGGGCTCAGTCTTGATTTTCCAAGGAAGTTTGACCTATGATCAGTTGTGAACAGAGAGAACTAAGCCTGCAGGTCATGCTCTGACCTGCTTTATTTCTGTTTCACTTATCACTTAAGATTCTTAAGTCTCCAGCTGGATACTGTGCTGTTTTAACTTCTTTTTTTTGGGTGCGAAGATGCACTTCCCCTTTCTGAAGATGAGTAAGTGGCCACACGATGTGGAAGGAGAATCCAGCAGCATCCTTCCGAAGGAAGACCGGGTTGGTGAAGGCAAGTCCTAGTTCTCAGTTCCACCACTTCTTGCAGAAGGTTTCTTGAAACCAACCGTACTGCTGCGGACATGACTTGAGGGCTGTTAATGCTAGAAAGGACCGGCTCTGGTCAGTGGGTGGACAGGAGGTTATTTGGGAGGCAGCAGCTGGCCATTCGTGGAGGGATGGGGGGACTGCATATTGTTACCCTCATCCAGATGGAAGATCCCCGGTCTGTGAACTTTACCTTTGGCTTTAACTTCCTAGTAAGTTTGATCTGTGATTATTGAAGGGTAAATCGCCATGGAACTTACGATAGCAAAAGAGGGGTTGGAGAATATTTTAAGTAAACATGAGCAGAGAATAAGGGTTTATGTTCAGGTTCACATGTCATCCTGAGAAGTTCACAGATTCAGTATCAATTTATGGGGAATATGTAGATATACATCTGACTGCTTGATGAATGGTTGAGCATCATTTAAAAAATGACATTTGATCAGTGCTGTGTGCATGCCATAATTCCACAGGAAAAGAACAGAGAAAAAGCCAGAAAAAGCTCAGTTTACTACTGGGGGAAGAATATACTTTCTTCAAAGTCACATGCTTCATGTCAAAAAATGTAACTTGCCCACATGGCTGTGAAGAGATATTTGCAAGTGGGTGGGCAATGCCTACTGAAATATCTTAAGTTAGACAGAGGAGGTGAAGAATGGTTTCCACTGCTGAACAGCCAACTTCAGTATGTTGTGCAGCACTTGGATTTTTTGATTGATTTGCCACCTTGGAATAAATTATGCACCATGGGATTTGCAGAACCAAGAGTCATGTGCTAATTTGCAAGCTCTCTACAAATTGTAGCACTGAACTTCTGCTGATAGAGGAATTTGATCACAGAGACAAGGCTGGCAATCTCTTTCTTGTCTGGTACAAAATACACACAGGCCCTGTTCCCATAGTGTGCTTAACCTCTGACCCAATCACATCTCCTTAATGGTGGTTCAGCCAGCACACAAACACAGGCTCTAACTGGGTATGCAAGGTGGGTCCATTAACCAGGTTTAAGTGTTCTCACAACGCAACTGCCAGGGTAGTGTTAGTTCCACCTGGTGTAGGATTGGGTCTATCTGGAGTTTGATTTAACTCTGGAAATTAGTTGAGTGGTGTCAATTCCAAAAGAGCTAATAACAATTAAATGGACATAAATGCCCAACTGTAGTAAAAGATATCATGGTATAAAATGAGAGCAGATAAAACAAGTCAGCGAATTGTCAGTCAAGTACAACCAACCAATCCATGGTTGTTTTGAGCTAGAATCATGTGTGTACATTTCCTCTTTCCAGCTGGGTGATCCCACAGGTGTTTTGGCAATACAGCACTAGGAATGCTGAGAATGTATTTATTTATTTGCTTCTTTTTCAGGTTTTGCCACTGCCCATCTCCCCCGAAGAGAGGGACTCTGGGTGGTTTACAATAAAACTAGCACATTAGAGCAATAGCCACAAATAACGTCTAAAACATACATACAATTACCAAATATAAATATAAAATAAATATAAAACCCAAGCGGCCATAAGCCATTGTGACCCCCATGTAGGCTGCAATGAATGTGGTTCCCACTGATCTTCTTTCTCTGGATGGATTTCCTTCCCCCACTCCTTTGCACTGATTTGTTCTCTCTGGAATCCCTGCAACTGGAGGGGGTCACTAGACAACAGTGTTTACACATAACACCTTTTAGAATAACGCAACTCCTGATACTTAGAAATTATAGCTGAGCATTTTCTTTATGGGTTATATTTTCTATGCATGGCCGTGAATATGGGTCATGAAACGATTTGCTCTTAAGCTCTTAACTGGCACAGAGAAGCACTTCTAATAGGGAATAAGACTTCCTGGTTTGAAAAAGAGAGCAAATAGAATCTGCTCATTTTGGAACTAACTGTCAGGAGAGGGAGTTAAGACAGTAAAGAGACAAGCTTATGCAGATCGCTTAAGGCCGAGAGGTGAAGGACCTCTGTGTGAAAAGTTGTTGATTGATTCCAGCTAGATCGAATAAAGGTTTCCTAATGTTCAGTGGCTCAGCATTAAGGCTGCATCTGAGCCATGCCAAGGCATTATGGTCTGGAAGACTAGTGCATTCAGGTCCTGATCAAGGCATGTATTCAGATGAGATAATCCCTGAAACTTTCCTACCCACACTGTCTTCCTAGTTTCTCCAGTAAAGATGCAGAAGAAAAGTCTGGCTCCACGAAAACCACCAAAGGAAGTACAAACTATGTATGAACTTCGTCTCAGCACGTAACATGCATGATATAAGCTGCAGTTCTAGGGCTGAGCCATGTAAAATGATAATTCCTCCTCCCGGGCATGAAGCTTTCCTTGCAGAGGTTGACCTTCTTTCTTCAGTGCATGAAAATGATGTGCACATAAGAGAACTCTCAGTTTGGGGAAATCTGTATGTTGTGTGAATAACTAGTGCATTTTGGTTCCTGTCAACTAAGAATGTTGAACACTCAGATTTGCTAATGCTGGAAGAATGAAGGTAAGCGCAAAGCCAACCCAAACGTCAGGCCAAATGAACTTATGGTTGATCTTCAGCTTACACATAAACCAAACCTCTCCACGATGAATCATGCTGATTAACACTTTTGGCCTGACAAATAGAAGAGCAATATCCATGGAAGGGCGAAACCAACCTCTGTCTTTCAAGAGCATTGTTGTTTATTTGTTCAGTCACTTCCAACTCTTCATGACTTCATGGACCAGCCCACGCCAGAGCTTCCTGTCAGCCGTCAACACCCCCAGCTCCCCCAGGGACGAGTCCGCCACCCCTAGAATATCATCCATCCATCTTGCCCTTGGTCGGCCCCTCTTTCTTTTGTCCTCCACTCTCCCCAGCATCAGCATCTTCTCCAGGGTGTCCTGTCTTCTCATTATGTGGCCAAAGTACTTCAGTTTGGCCTTTAGTATCATTCCCTCCAGTGAGCAGTCTGGCTTTATTTCCTGGATGATGGACTGGTTTGATCTTCTTGCAGTCCAAGACATGCTCAGAATTTTCCTCTAACACCACAGTTCCAAAGCATCGATCTTCCTTCGCTCAGCCTTCCCTGTGGTCCAGCTCTTGCAGCCATAAGTTACTACGGGGAACACCATCGCTTTAACTACACGGACCTTTGTTGTCAAGAGCATACTTGCCTATTTTATGGGACCCATTTTTCTGTGCTAATAAACTGTGTGAATGGGAGGACAGACAACCTGGTGCCTTCCCATCAGCTTCATTTAGCGTGGCCAGTGGCAATGCCTGTGGGAGTTGTTAAAGGACCTCGATGCAGGGAAGACTCTTCTCATGCTGATTTCACCAACCTGTCTCTTTCCAGGTGAGCTGGGCTCCACTCACAGAATTCCCCATCAGCACAGGAGTGAATGGGTGGACACATCTGGAAAGCCGCAAGTTGCGAACACTACCCTAACATCCCTTCTTACACCTCTGCAATGTGTAAAGATCTCTAGCGGGTGGATGAATGTGGACGGGATGAAAGTGGTAATACAGAAGGCTTGAAAAAAGGGCTGAGTAAATTTAGATATATAGTCTTCTAACTGTTGTAAAGGTGTTTTGTTCTGAGGAATGAAAAGAGCACCGATGTTGCATACAAGTATGCGCTGAGAGGGCTCCCCACCACCTGCACATGATGATCTTCACATTTGTACCGAGCAAACAGGGAATGCACTTCTGATTTCCTTCCTGGTCTTCTTTCTTCTCCTCCCCTAGGCCCATTCAATTTTCTGTCCTCTCCCAAAATAGATAGTCGGCGTCAGTCTGGCACCCAATTAATTGAATGTATTTTTGTCCCCCCCCGCCCCTCTTTTCACAGGAGATGGGAAGTGCTGCGTCATGGCTGTCAGACTGTCAGAGGAAAACAGGGACATCAACTCGGGATTATGCTGAGAACGAAACTCTCAGATACCAGGAAACAGTCCTCAGGATTCAACCCAGGTATTCTTTTTTGCGTAAACGAGTCTGATGGCTTCTGTATACAGTAGACGAGGGCTGCATTTTTAGAGGCTCGCACACCATGATTCACCAAACTGAAAGTAGGTCGCCACTCACTCAGGTGGGCCTCTTGGGCGGCTGACAGCGTCAACCCCCTCCCCGTTCTCTCAGTTTTACCTTAGCGGCAAATGAGGTGGCATATTACGCTCTTGGTAGGTCACCACACAGAAATGTGGAATCATGTTACACTGACTTTTCCATTAGAACCAGAGCGGTAGATATTGTGCCCTTGAAAGAAAAAGCAAGGGGAAAAAAGATGAAAACTCAGACTCTGAATTAAGAGGAAAAAATGGTCTTTGAACATAGTGTGCAGGCATAATGCTACCTCACAGAAGAACGGGGGGAATCTTGATTTCTTTCAGAACCGTCTGGGAGTTTGAAGGGGATGGGGTGCTGGGGTGCTGATTTACCCTCAGACAGTATACACCAGTGTTTTTCAAACTTGGCAACTTTAAAATGGGTGGACTTCAACTCCCAGAATTCTCCAGCCAGCATGCTGGCTATGCCCATTCAGAAACCATTTATTAGCCTGCCAGACATTTTCAGGGCATTGCAATTCCTGCTGTGTTAAAATGTAACTGAGCTGGGTGATCAGTGAGAATTGCAGACTCTTCTGGATCCCTTAAGAAAAAAAATTATGCAAGGCAGCTCCACATCAGCCTTTCCTGCACTGGCAAAGCTTGCCTTCCTTTCACCAATCCAAGACTTCTTCCGTTTACTGAGGGAAGCAAGCCGAATATGATTTATGGGGTAGATAATGAGGATTAAGAAACCGCAGAGCAGATCAGACTGTTCTGTAATTTTAGCTGGTGCAGGCGTATCTAATCCAAAGTGCAACTTTTAATTTTTAGCTGGTATTCATTGAAACACTTACGTACATATGCCTTGCATTTGTTTCGGAAAGTACTGGCTTACCACTTTTGATCAGGGGAAACATCTCCCAGCATCATTCCTCAGTTCATCTATGACATTACAGAGCAGGACCTTTATTAATATTAGATTAATAATGTAATGAACAATTACTGTGAATGGATTTCTGTAAACTTTTAAACACTCTACATGCATTACAGAGGTACAGGTAATAACACTGGTTTCCCATCAACTAGCATTCCTATCCCATATTTTTTGAGCCAATCCCATTCTATCCTACTTGTCCTTTTAAAGAGCTATGCACAATCCAGAAATGGGTTAACTTAATGAATGCAGTGGAATTTCACCACAGTTACGCTGGTTTGCTGAAATGTCTGTTCGAGTGTGATTCTCTGCTTCTCCAATTCACATTTTGCAGGACAGATCAAAGTGCATTCATTTCACCAAACGATGCTGCTGGACATTTGCAAAAGCTCACTGAGGTAAGTCTATCAGGAGCCCTAAGATGCTTGGCCTGAGACGCTGTTACCATCCTTGTTTAAGCAAGTAAGAGTGATGCACGAGTGAGCACACGTGTGTTCTTCAAGCATCAAGTAATGACCTTGCTGTGCTAGGAGTCTGTCAAAGACAGGTTGGCAGGGAGGGTGATGGATGTCTCTAGGATGCATGTGGGTGTGTTAATGTTGCTGTGGTTACTGGGAGTTTGTGATTTTATGATATTTTTAATTAATATTATATATAGTGTGTAATTTATTTTATATCACTTTTCTAAACTGGTCCATTTCTTGGCTAAAGTGGCATAAAAGCACTTGGAGGTAAGTAAGTAAATAGGAGGCACACAGAGACCGTAATCTCACACTTTATAGAGTTGCTTCTAGCCAGAAGAGGTAAAACTGGACAAATCAGAGATCCAGAAACTCAGAATGCTGGTTTGGTGCACATTTCAGCTTGAGGCTGAGTGTCTCATACTGCATAATGGAAGAATCTTCTAAAAGCCACAGTCTCTACAAAATTAATGAGCAGATAAACAAAACCTTTTTTTCAGATTGGACTGGGTCATAAATATTGGAAATGTAATTTTAGCCTAGATAAACACAAGAAATGATGATTGGTTAGTGTCTGAATATTCATGCTTTCATAAAGGTCTGAAAAAGGTAGTGGGGTTGGTGCTGTACAGTTGATCATCTTTGTACTTTATAATAAGATTTATAAAAAATAATACTTTATAATAAAGTACAAATTGATGGTCTCCTTTTTGGGGTGTGTATTTAGCTGCATGGTGTATGACATGCTTGTGTGCCCATAGTTTAATTTTCATTCTGTTCTGAATATTGAAATGCTTTTGAAAACTCTGAAACTTTTTCAGTCTCTGAAGGTTTTATGGGATGCATAAGAAGAGTTTTGTGAATTTGAGTGAAGGGCAGAAGGATATGATGTGCAAAACTGGAAGAGATATCAGCATTTCTGGCCAGTAGAATAATAGCAAGATAAATATGTTGCTGAAAAGGTTTTCCAAGCGAGAATTTTTAGGAGAGTTTTCCTGGATTGACTGAATAGGGAAGAACCAACTGGAGATGATTGAGGGAACCTATCAGATGAGATCATAACTGACCCCGTCTTGTTTTCCTGGGCATAGCATAGTACCCTCAGTAACTTTCTAAAAATATATCTGCAGGATTCTCTGGGAAACATGTATAACAAAAATGGTATTGCCTTAGAATTGCTCTGCTATTGCAGGGCAGCAAAGATTAACGAGCGTAGATCACGAGGGCTGCAGAATGAATGTTCCCTCTGGACAAACACTCCTCCTTTGCTCCTCTCCAAAGTCTTCTCCATGGCACTGCAAATATTCTTCTTGAATTTAGGGCTTGAGAAGAAAATCCAGATTATGTCCCATGGTAACCTCAGTACTGTGCCAAGGGAAACAAAATCGTTCTGTATCTTGCATGAACTGTGAGATTATATGCATGTGCTTGCTTTGTAGACTTTATTCTGGTGGCCCAAACTGTCGGCAACAGCATGAAAGCACCCAAGTACATTTATAATTGCTGGAAGTGGAACCATACTTTTCTTATGTTCTTGAAATTTCGAAGGGGCATCAACAGTCTAGCCCATGTCTCTTAACTTAAAGACTGGAGGCTTTCAATATTTTTCTTAAACACTGAGAATCTTAGACTGATTATATCCAACCCTGATGACTTTCTATGCTTGTTTAGGTAGGATTATGGAATACAGGCGTGCAAGGACCATTTGGCCTGTGAATACGACTCTGAGGGTTTCCCCTTAAGAGCGTTAGAGTCTCTGCAGTTACGTCTGCTGAAAAGTCTCTCCCTTCAGACTATTCTTTATTTGAACCAGCCGTTCTGTTCAAGATGTTGTTTATCAGCATCAGTGGTGGAAGTCCAGAAAAGTTTTCCTCTAAACAGCTGCTAGTATCTGGAAGAAATGTGCCCAGCTGGTGGGGTGGGGTGGGGGTGGGGGTGGCGGGCATATCAGAGACAAAATAGAGCTTATTAAAGGACAGAGAATCATCCAAGGTGCCCACAAAGTGCTTGGACAATCCAGTTTGGTTATTTCACCAAACCATGCTTGGGGAAGCTCCACCACAAATCTGAAGCGTGGAGATTCACATTCCAGGGGTGGGAATCTGTAGAGTGGAGTGGGTTGTCAGTATGGAGTATGGGCTCTGGGAAAGGGACTAGGGATGCTCATTCAGTTGCAGGTATGATATATGTTTGAAGATGCATATGCTACATATGGTCAAAGACACACATGCATACGTGCTACAGAGCCTGTAGGCTTGTTGGGATCTAAACATGTAGAAGAACCCCTTCCAAGTCCATTTAAAGCAGCTCCTAAAGTCTCTGACTTGTGTTCCTTTTACAAATCTCCTTTGCCATTTCTTCATCCATTCTTCTTTTTTTTAAAAAATGTGCATACACATTTTCATTTAAATAAACATATTTTCTCTCAAAATAGACATTCTTATAATGCAGCTTTGCATATTTTTTGATCCTAACCCTGCATAAGGTATTTAGAGAACTGTGAATGCTGAATAAATAACAAATGTTTGATTTGCAAATTAATCTGGGAGTCGTGGATTGCCTTTGTTCACAGGGAAATTGATAAAGATCTAGTTCTTCCTATTTTCCCATCTCAGAATAGTGGTCCAGACTTGGTTTGTTTAGATTAAAGGTCTGGCAGAGTAAATGGGTGCAGATTCGACTTTCAAAGGTTCCCACAGGAACAAAAATATTGAGAGTCAGTCAGGGAGCTGTGGATGGCACCCTTCGAAGATGTCAGCCTCTCCGTCCTTACCCTTCATCATAATAAACTCTTCTTTATCAAAACAACAGTAGTTAGGATCATCATGATAGGCTTGAATTAAAAACAAAACAAAAACCCAAATCACTGTCTCCACAGTGGCCAGAATCAATAAAACATGCCTCTCTTTGTTTTATATTGCTGTTGATTTGTTTCAAACACAAAGGTAACTGCTAACTGAAAATATTTCCTTTCCTTCCATCTTTACAGATATTGACAGCATTCTTGATGATCGTGTTAGAAACCATAGCAGTTTCTTTCCAGATCAATCAAAATGTCTAAGGCTGCATTCTTTTTTATTTTATCTCCCAGGGTTACTTCTTTTTTCATTCTCCCTTGTTCTGAAAGGATGCTGTAGATTTTAATAAAGGCTGTGCAAATAGAGTCACTGATACATATTTTAGTGTACGCTGGCTTTACTGAAACCATGCTAATAAGACAATAGAGTTAAAAGACACTTAAGATCAAGTTCTTCCTGAGATCACTGTGCTTGGAGAAGAGAGCTAGATTTGACTTCTACCTTCTCCATAAACTTAGACAGGAATGGGAAGCCTGCTGCTCTCTTCACCGCAAGTCCCATTGTTCAGTGCCATTGATTCTGCTGGAAGTGAGGCTCTCAACTGTGGCTGAGTGGCAAGTTCTCATTGATAGGGCAGTTTCTCATTGTTTGCCCTAATACAGTGAATTTATTAACCATGCACCTGAGAAAGTCATAAAAAACAGTGAGACAAATATACTCAGACTGTGTTGGGCAAAAGGTGACTGGAGAGAGGTGGGATAGGATAATGATACTGGAGAGACATCAGTGAGGTTGGAGGTGAGCTGGGCCAAGGGACCTCCTCCAGGAGTTGCTGAACCCCCAGCCTCCTGGAGTTCCATCACATGTTTTGCTTCTGTCACACTCTTACGTTGAGAAGCTCAAGAGGTCTGCATGCATTTCCTGTGGCTTTATCCTTGCAACAACCTTGTGACACAGAAGTGATTGAAGGTCCCCCACTAAAATCCATAACTGAGGAATTTGCATTGAAGCTGGTTGTCCCCAGATTTGTGATAGGCACTCTGTCACACTCACTTTCCCTTTCACGAAGAGTTTGAGTCAGGCTGGTACTCCTGATGGTATAACATTAACATTCCTATTAAATCTATTCTGACAAGTAATCCAGAAGTGACTATAAAAATAACAGATGATGCTACGCCCCCTTAAAACTGCATTAGACTAATTGAAGTTATGTAAAATTTGTGTTGGGGGTGGCAATCCCATTATATAAAACATATTGCCAACTCTGGTGGCAGTGCCCAATTAGTTCTTTATCTGGGCTGAGGAAAGTAGAAATATTTCTGAGGAAATTAGAAAAGTTGTGCAACAACCCTTAGTAATTCATTCTAGTGTAGCTCTTCCTCCATTTCCATCGTATATGAGATGATGCAGCACGAGAAATGAAACCAGTATTTGTTAGCCAACAGATGTACTGCAGCAAAATGATGGAAAACAGACCCTCAACTTCCTTCAGATCAAACTATTCAGAAGTCTATGAAATGGTTGAAAAATTAAGATCGCAGAGACTCTTGAAGCATGTTTTGGTTTTCCTGCTTTAGTTATATTAATGAGGAAATTCCTCACAGATTACCTCGATCTACGCACACAGATATGCTCAGTGAGGAAGTATAGCATTTGTAACTCCTAAGATCACACGTGAGTTTAATGTATCCCCAAATTACACCTTCTTTTCCTCTTCCTTCCTGTGTTGCCTGTGTTCTCTTTTGAGGTTTGTTTTTTTTTAAAGGTAGTGATTTCTTGTGATGGTGGCTTCATTTTAATGCTTTTTCGATCACTATTCATTTATTTTAAAAAGGGATTATATAATGATACAATCTGTCTCCGCTCTTCTTAACATTGTTAGGGAACTTCAGACATAAAATAACAATGAACATTAAGGGAACCGGCATGTTTTCAAAGTTTTTGATCAATAAATCTTTCTTCACCTTTCGAAAGGGCTTTATCATTTGTCTTACGTGTGGTAGTCATGAAACAGAGTAAGACCTGAGAGAATTCTAGCCTGGCAGGTCTAAATTCAGTGTTTTGATCACTTTGGCTGGGTAATGGCCAAATTCATCTTAAAATAGTGTCAATGCATTTTTTATTATTATATCAACGTTCTCACTTTTTACCAGGTGGTGAAAGATACTCAGAGCTTATGAATTTTCAAAAAATGGAACATTACTGAATTAGTACTGTTAAAGCAAGCATTGTTCTTTTTTTATCAGAGTATTCTACTGGGGTATGGTTTTGTACCATAGTTCATAGAGTGACAGTGTTAATTATGGATCAAACATATGCAGGAAGTATATCTAATAAAGGAATGTATTTTCTGTTGATGGAGAACTTAATCATCGTATCTATCTCCATTCCCCTACTGTTAATTTCTGAATTTGCTCCTCATCATTTTCTTGGGATTTATGGGAGCAATGACACCTTTTTTTATGGAATGACCAATGATATCGTCCAATCTGGACCTATCACAAGATTGCACTTGTGAAGACAACCCTATTTCTTCAGTCTGTGTGGAATTCCTTAGTATCCTGACTTCTTTGGGAAGGAATGATAGACATGCAGGCCTCACTCAGGGACTCATAACAACCCCGCTGTCAGCCCTATGAGGCAGTCCTAATGGCTTCTGGATGGCTTCTTCAAGGTCATCTCCATAGCTCTCCACACTTGCTTGCACATAAAAAGGCAAGATTTTTTTGCTGAACTATACCGGTGGAATAATTTGTTCTGTGTTGAACCTGGGGCATGACAGCCAGAGAAGCTACAAAGAGATAGCTTCTGGATTTGCCTGTAGAAAGGGATGACAATCTGCTTATTTTGCTCTGGAGGCTGATGGGAAGGGGAAACCGTGCCTTAGTACTTCCAAAAATGGAGCATCTCTACCGAAGCAAACACAAATGGAATCTTTCCTTTCCTACCCTACCCTACCCTATGAAGGTGGCTGAAAATTTAACCGTTGGCTTTCTGCAAAACATTTCACAACATGCTAGAAAAAGGAATTTCATTTCCATATTTTATTGAATGGCAAGGGGTGGGCTTTACATCCTTAGCTTTAAGCGGTTGGAACAAAGAATTGCTGAAATTGTTCAGTAAGTTTTCAGTGTTTTTACTCTGAGACTGAGCATAGCTTCCAGCTTCTCAGATTGGCTTTTCAAAACAGATACTGGGCTAATTAAATCATCCTTCCTTTGGGTTATAAGTAATCTAGTTCAAGTTAATGGGATGGGGATGATGAAAGTTCATAAACAACATGGGGGAAGAGCACTTGTCTTGAGCTGAGACCAAAAGCAGCTGTTTCTGCTGGTGATGCTGGAAAGGCCTTGAGGAAGGAAGATGGGATCCTTGGGTTGCTCTAATCAAAGCCTGGTCCAGCATTCCAGTTTTTCCGGGTGTTGCAGCTCTGCAAACTGACTTCTCTGCATTTTTGCCAAACCAGGAAGACAGTCCTCAGCTGGCGGCTTCAGAGGAACCAGCCTCTTCCTCCACCTCAACCAGCATGCATGCTGACAGGGATTATTGTGGTGGTAAGAAAGTCTTTGGTTACTGCATGCCCTCGGGTTTTCATCGTAAAAGATCCCTCAGGACTTTGGTGTGATTCAGTATAATGGTAGATCTCTTAAAAGAGTGCCAAAAGAGAATGAGTTCAGGCATTATCTGAGAATAGAAGATCTATCACACTGTAAGCTTGGGGCATAATAAGGAAAAAAAGGGTATCTTATTTTATTTTGGGTCATATAAATATTGGGGGCTTGGGAAAAACAGTGTGTTGTAAAGGCTCAATTCCATCGTTTTCAAACACAATTACAATATATTTGAAGATTCTTAACTGTCTGGTGTCAGCTTCATAGTGTTACTTCCTCCCACCCTTTATGATGGACATTTCAGTTCCACCCATTTCTTATTTTTCAAACCATAAATTAAGTCTGGACCATTTCTAGATCTCCTTGGAGGAAAAAGACCCTAAACGTTTTCATTTCTCATTTGTCTTAATATCTGCACCTTGATTTTGTCACCTAAGCATGCTCCAGTTTGCATAGCGTTTCTGGAGATATCAGTTAGATAAATTCGTAGAAAAATTATGATTGAACAAATTTCCCTCCATCCCTGTTCCCAACATGAGTTTTCCCCAAAACTCTGTTACTTCAGTGCAACTATTGATTTCAGCCTGATCGCCTCAGCAGAGAATACAGAACCGAAGCATCAATTTTTGTAAACTTACTGACTGGGCCTTTTAATTCTGTACACAAGTTCAGTAGAATTGAGTGTCAGGAATTAATAGATTTTTTTGAGGGGGGTGCTTACTTTTCAAGAACTTGCAGTCACACAGATGGCATGATTGGCCTTCTGGATTCAGGCAAAAGCACATCACTGTGTGTGAAAAATAGATCATAGTTAATGATGTGGCAAGTACAGGCAGACAGGCTTAAAGTATGCCAGCAGTGCCTGGTTTCCATTGCTCTTTGGTGGCCTTTGAAGGCCAGGTCCAGACTCGGGCATGGCAGGTATTCCATGGCCTTTTCTCCTCTCTTAGTGGTTCTTCGCTCCTTTCTTTCTTCCAGGCCCATGTTCTTTCACACACAGAAACACCGAGAGATAAGTAAAATGGCCATAGGAGAATAGCTGATTTGCAATGCTTCCCTTCCTCAAAAACTGATCTACTTTCTCCCTAAGAATCCTTCAAATACATTTAGCAATTGTGCCATCTAGGAATGGATTTTCACACCTTAAAGTAAAAAGATCCAAGTGTGTTTCTTAGAGCAGCCTTGAATAGAGAGATTAAGACACCAAAATCCATTGCTGTCCTTTGTATTTGGGAGATCCTATTTTTATCCCAAATGTTCAAGGTAAGTATTGGTCAAACTTAATACTTCTGTTCCTGTTGATGTCATTGGCCATTCTCTCTCTCTGTTTTTAATAATGGTGGGTGTATCAGCCAAGAAAAAAAATGGGAAGGGAAATATTTAAGGCTCTCCAAATCATGCCCAGTTTTGAGGCTAAATGAAGTAATAACAGTAACAATAAAAAGTCAAGGGGTGAGCTGGGCACTGGGTGTCTAATGTATGGCGACCCTGTACTTTAATTAAAAAGGTCTGGAAAAAACATAATAATTCCCACTGAATGGATGGGCAGCAGTGTCTGGGTGATGCTCAAGACCCTTGGCCTTTCCCACCAAAGAGCCAAGTTGGCAATGCTGAGAACATCTGTGCTGGAAAGAACTTTGCATGTAGCGGTAAGCTCTGGATCTGGGCCTTTATGAAAACATCATGGTTTTCATGTAATTGTATTATCCCTTCCATACCGATTTTCAATTTATCTCTTGCATACAACGTTCTCTTCCAGTGCTTACTTCAATTATGGCAGGAGCGGAGTGCCAGCAAAGCCTATGCTTGTGTGCCAAAGACCCATCACTCAATCCTTCACATCTTAAAAGAGCACTAACAGAGGTCTGGGCAGAAGTCCTAAGAATTGCCATTTGCCATTGGATGTTTTTCTCTTGGCATTTACATACAGGAAAATATTTATTTGAAAGAAAGGAACTTGGCGTACTTTTTAATTTAAGGAATAAATCCACCTTACTGTATGTGAATTGTGCAGAGTTGATTGATCCAAATTATAAAAGCCATCAATTTTGAAATCAGGGGAATGGAAACTAGGTCAGATGCATTGTTATGCCTGCCAAAATGTAGAAGCATTAAGTATTTTAGTTTCTTTAAAAAGACTTATTAATAGCTCTACTTCTTTCATAAATGCTAGCTATTTAGTTTAATAAATCATTCTGGTGTACAAATTTAATATCATGAACAATTTGTTTTGCATGCTTTATACATTTTGGATAAATGGTTACAAGCTTTGCTTCTCTTCAAATTCATGGTCATGGGTTTGATATTTTGATTGGATCAGAAGAAAGGGATGTGCCTTTCCAACTTTTTACAGAACTCACGTATGCGTGTGTATGTATGTGTGTAAACAACACAAAATGCGAAATAATAAAAGTGGTGAAGAAAGAAAGAGGAAAGAAGAAGGAAAAGAAAGAAAGGAAGGAAGGCATAGAATTCAAATAAGAGGGTATTAATCACAATGGCCATTGGATGTCGTTCTCTGCGGTACAAATTAGTAGAAAGGAGAGAACAATTAAACCTAAAAATCTGCAAAGGCAATAAATACCCATCTGCTGCTGCGTCTGATAATAGCACAAATAGGGGGAAAACGTTTATTTATTTATTTATTATTCAAATTTTGCTACCGCCCATCTCTCTTCCTCCTAGATGGAAAACCAGAACGTGGCAATGCCTTCTTCGAGCATGTAGCCTGGCTATATATTTGGTAACAATAAGTGAACCAGCTGAGACGCGTTCTAAATCTACAGGTCGATTCCGAGAGTTGTGTCAATGTCAGTTTGTCACTTGTATCAATGCTGACCTGTGTTTATTCTCCTTAACTGACCTGATCGTAGGACAGGGTACATTTTTATTCTAGTCTGTTACGACAGGGTTTTCTCCTGGGCGTGGTGGTGGACCTTGAGTTCTCTGATGCTGAATTTGCCCTTAGCAACCTCTTGATTCTTGACCTTCCAGAGCCTGCACAGGACTACCAAGAAGGCCTGGCCGAGGCAGACCCCGGACGGGAAGACCAGGACACTTTAGGGACTTGCAGGCTGCTGCATCACATCACGGATGGAGATTATCCTCTATTGTCTCCTCGCTGCTCTATTTTCAGCCAAAGCCAGAGGTTTAACTTAGATCCTGAATCGGCTCCTTCCCCGCCAAGCGCTCAGCAATTCATGTTGTAAGCTGCATCAACCTTTTCCATCTTCCAAGTACAGTACAAGCAACCTTGTTTTTCTCTGGGGAAAAAAACTGTTTTCTTTTGGAAGGACTACTCTGGGGCAAGCAGAAGCTTCCTTGAAAAGAGACTGGAGTCCATGTGGGTGCCCCGGATTCTGTGAAGGCCCCCAGCCTCTTCTCCCAAAGCCACAATTCTTTATGGGGCTGGAGAACGGCTGCTAATTCAGGCTACACTGAGTTTTATAGAGGGGATTCTGCTGCCGCAAAGCCACTGCTCGTGCACCACTTCTGGCAGCTACCAAAGCTTGTTTTAATCAGCCAATAGTTACGAATTGGTTTCTCTTTACCCAAGGGAACAAGGTCTCAATAAGAATCAAACCGATGAACACCTCTACTGTAATGATTCCTTCAGCTGCCGACTGTGCTTGATCTGGTGACAGTCCTTACCATAACCTTACAAGGGAGCCAGTGCTGTGATTCCTGTTCTAAATCCCCGGAGTGCACAGTGTGAGAGCAGGGAGCAGGCAGCTGGAAGTTTCAGAAAAGGGTGGCTGAGATGATGATGCTGGCAATGGAAAAAGGGGTGTTGTAAAGGTTTTCTCATGTTCATTTGTGAAATGTGGGAGACAGAAATGATCCATTGTAAAAGAGCTGGTTATTTAAAATAAGTCATTCAATAGGCAGCAATATGCCAAATACTTTTACATTTATTTATGAATGTATGAACTGCTTTACTTGAGGAGACTCTAAGCAGTGTACAAAATCAGTGGAACAGTAAAACAAGAGTGTGCAATGATATGCAATAAAAGAAATGCAATATGTAATTACGGATTAATGCTCTTGCATCTCCCCGGTCCTACTGATTGAAGCTAAGACAAACCTAGAAATGTCTTGGATGCTCTTAGGTGCAACCAGGGAGGCTTCAACTTTGTTGAAGCTCCTACCTTCAGAATTCTCTCTGGAGTAGTTTTCTCCAGTAGAGATTCATACAGAGGTCCCACTTCAGGCCAAAGCATCCCTGTTCCAGCGTCTCAGCAGAGCCACCTGTCCAGAGAAGGCTTCTGCTGATAGTCACACACTTGACCACTCCAGGACTTGTGGCCGTTGGGGAGCTTTTGAGCATTCCATGTAGGCTGCCCGACCTGTGACTGGGGATGCTGTGGCTCAGCTGGCCACCATAATTATGTCTTTAGCTCTAGCTAAACCCTTTACTGAGTGATTGTATCTTCCTGGTCCTGCTATGAAATCACTTGCTGGCTTCTGGAGGTCACGTACAGTAGCTCTTCATGAAACAAGGGCAGGGCCAGTCTTCCCCTTCCGTATTTTTCCTCTGCTCTCCTCTCTCTCCCTCTTTCTTTCCCATCTCCCCATATAGTCATAGCACTCCTTGGTAGCTGGAGCCCTTTGGTAGAATGGCACCATAAATCAGCGTTTTCATAATTTCTAATGTTCCAGGCCAAGGAGTTCCTCCAGAGGCAGCTGTGAGGACAGCGAAGTGCCCCAGACCGTGGTACAACTTACAAAACACTTGCAAAGCCTGAAGAGGAAAATCAGGAAATATGAAGAGAAGTTTGAGCAAGAGAAGAATTATCGGGTAAGGAGCCAAATCCTGCTTAGGGGTTATGAGGGACTGAGTTGCTGCCTCTAAATGCAACGAGAGAGGAAGGAGACATTGGCCTGGTGGGTCCCAGGGCGTGCAGGATGGCTCCAGTCATTCCTGATGTTCTCAAGCACTAAAGCAACCTTTCTCAACCTTCTGACCCTGGAAGAACCCTTGAAATATTTTTCAGGCCTCGAGGAAGGAACCCCTGCCCATTCAGGCTCAAACAGAGGTCAGAAGTTACAAAATTATTATATTCGTTTCATGGGTAGGCCTGTATATATGCACTAACAGGGTTCTTAAACTAAAAATAAAGAATGAAACTTACCTCTTTAATGTAAAGTGGCCTGAATTTGAACTAATAATCCCCCAGGGAACCCCTAGTGACCTCTTGCGGAACCCAAGGGTGCCATGGAACCCTGGTTGAGAAACCCTGCACTGAAGCAAAGGCAGGTTTGAATTCTCTGAATATGTATCGTTGGAGACAGGACTCCTGCTGGTGTGTCAGCTGTGGGAGACGAGAGAGTGGCTATGAGTGACCTTATGCTAAATATGTGACCTTATGAAGGCTTAGCTAGCTAAGCAGTGATGTCACAGATGCCTAAGACTGGGTCATCAGCACATCTTACTACACCCAACACAGCGGTCAGCAACAGCCAGTTACCAGCAAAATTAGGAAGTAGCGGACTGTCTTCTTACTATGGAGACTGGCAAAAATCCCAATAATTAGTTTTCAGCCATTACACAGGGCCAAAGGGAAAAGCGCATGCTAACCGTATTGACTCATCTGGTAAGTGAGACTAAATGTTTTTAAACAAGGGTTGAAAAAAACAATTCATACTTAGGCTTAGTATGGCATATTTAAAGAGCTACAGTTGGCTGGATTCACACAGCATAGCAAGTAAATTGTGCTGGGGAATCATAATGGCTAGTTCCTGCTTCAGGTTACGTCAAAACCAAATTGACATTCTGTCTTACAGCAATCGGTAAATTCAACAAGAATGCCAGGTCCTTACAGACACCTATAGTAACGTTATCTGTAAAAACATATACATGGTTAAAATGTGGTGGGTAATATATTCTCAGCCTGGTTTTTAAAATGCAGTTTATCTAAGACCTCACTAATCCTAATGTGCAGATGTTTGCCTGGCAAATACAGAACGTTTCAGAAGAAGCATCATCTGGCCGCCCATTATCTTTCAGAAGTGCGGTGCTCCAGACGTCTTCCTTTGTTAGTTTCCCCTATATTTGATGTTTAGGTGGCACCACTACAAGTAGGAGGCACTACATAGTAAGAAGCATCATCTGGCCGCCCATTATCTTTCAGAAGTGCGGTGCTCCAGACGTCTTCCTTTGTTAGTTTCCCCTATATTTGATGTTTAGGTGGCACCACTACAAGTAGGAGGCAGCTGGGTATCCCCTTGACTTTTTAGACTTCTGCTCCTGTTAGCTGTGTCTGTGGGATGGGAAGGAGGACGTCAAGGAGAAAGAGTTTTCTGCTGCTGAACTGAAGTGTTCTCCACCCATTCTTGAAACAGTAGAAAACGAGACTGCCCCAAAATTTGATACTCCTGTAACAGATCCCCATTCTGCCTCTGTTCCCAGTCATTTCCATCCGAGGTCATGGGTGACAAGGGTTTCCCTGGACTGTGTAGGAAGAAGGAAGAAGGAATTACTGTAGCAGTGATACAGCTAAAGAGTGCTGAAATTGGTCTCACTCCTGGGCTGGGAACAAGATAAAGCAATGTCAGGGTGACCTACAGGAAATGTTTGTTCTGCAAGATGGGCAGCTACTGTATATAAGATAGATGATAGATAGATAGATAGATAGATAGATAGATAGATAGATAGATAGATGAAAGAAAGAGAGAGCGAGAGAAGAGGAGTAGCGGATAGAAGAAAGCATTTCTTGCTTTGATCCAGCAAGTCATACCTCCTTAACAGGTTGTCCTACAAGAGTATGGCTGTTGGCAAAGAAAAGGATCTTCACCCAGCCCTTCTTCAACCCTTAGAATGATTAGGTTGGCATCAGTGTACAGCAGAGGTGAGCAGTCAATCCAATTTTGATCTAACCTAGATCACCATCCAATATTATCTGGAAAGTTATTATCTGGCTCTCTAGACTAATAATACCAAAATGTACCTTGGCAGTGATATGTATGATTTAAATATTGATGTTGATAAGAGTAACATTAAAATCCAGTGTCTGAAGGTTGTATTTTTCTTCTCATTTCTCTGCAGCCTTCCCATGCTGACAAAATATCAAATCCTGAAGTATTGAAATGGATGAATGACCTGGCCAAAAGTCGTAAACAGCTGAAAGGTACATACGGCCACTGAGTCTAATCTGTTTCTCTGAGACCAGAAGCTGTAAATGTATCGTATCCAGCCTAATGGATGGAAAAAGGAAGAAATCTTTCTTGGTGCACTTGCATTCTCCACCCCATCCCCCAGGCTGGAAGAGAGGCCAGGTTCAACCCTATCCATGCAGAAAGGCATTTCATACCTATGTGATGTTAAACAACTTCTTGGGGAACCTCAATGCTAGCTACAACTGATTCTACATGAATCTTAGGTTCCATTTTAAGGGATCCTGGGAAATGCTATTTTCTCTCACTGATTTGCAGGCTTCCCTTTGAAGAGAAAAGAATTAAGTGCCCCTTAAACCCACACTGTCCTAGAGATGCAACCTGAAAGACCTGGTTCCAGAAGCCTTAAATGCCATCTGCTTCCAGGATCAGCCCAGCTCTCCATTGATGGAGCTACTGCAGAGCTAATAGCTTCATTATGCAGATGCCTTTCATGCATTAATCATAAAATGCTAAGTTTGATCCTGTGATACCAAATTAACTTTAAAAATGTGTTATTTCCCCATTCAATATGTCCCAAGTGTCAGATTTCCACCAGACAATAGGCTTTCTACATTTTCATTATAACCTGCATTGGACGCAGTCGGAGATCAAATATATTCCTCAAAAAACAGTGTGTCAGAAGACACGTAGTGTGGCTTTTTAATGACATCTTTTAAAACCTTTAAAAGCCTAGTAATCTGATCCATACTATTACTCCTTCCATTTGATTACAAAGGCCTGTAAAAAATAGATAAAGTGCAAAGAAGGAAATTAATGAGCAAAGCAGGAAGCTGAGTTGCTAAATTGGTTCCACCCTGCTGGTGCCACCACATTGGGAGATGGGGGGCACTGAAAGAGGCTTCAGACAGGATTAGTTACTCCCCTCCATTCCAGGTTCTTGATCTGTACTTCCCCTCTGAAGCCACAGTTTGCTCCACACAGGAAAACTGTAGGAAGAATCACAGGACATTGTCTATTGTTTGGCTATAAAGTGAATGGATTAAATATTGGGCTATTAGGTTTGATAAAACAGACAAGGTTTTAAGAAAGAACTGCAACAGCACAGTTCTCCAAAGTCTTTGGGGGGAATCTCTCCTAGCACCCCATAAAACTTCCTCTTATGCTGGAAGTTGGATTGGCAGCTGAACACGGAGTGTTTCCAGAGGCCATTTGGGAGTTGTAAGTTTTTGCATTTTTGATTTTTTATTATCATGTATTGTTCTGTCCTGTGTTGTGAGCCATTGAGAGTCTACTCATGGTCGCAGTGTGGGATAAATGTGATAAATAAATAACATGGCCCTGCTCTTGGACAAAATTGCAGAAATAGCAGGTATCTGCCCATATCATTAGGACCAATAGGACTGAAGTTAAACTACCAGTTCCGTCCTTGTCCCTCACTGTTCCCAGGAGCCTTGCCTACTCCCCACCCTCCCTTCTTCTCTGATGTCTTGCATTTGCCTCTCTGCCCTCCCCTCAGAAGTTTTGCTTGGTTGCTCCCTGTGGAGAAAACACAGCAAGAAGTTTCAACCCAGTTGAATCTTTGATGGAAAAACATAAAATATAATTAGAGCTTCACTCCCTAGCAAGTTCCGTTTTTCCCAGACGCCCATTTGTGGTCGTCAACTCAAGGAGGCCCATGACTCACGCAGCTTCAGGCTGTGGCTTCCATTGTGTAAAGGGACCTCTGTGTGTTTGCTTTCCAGTTGCCACACATGACTTCTAATGGCCCACAGTGAGCTTGGCTTACCCAATCATAGAATTATAGCGTTAAGAGGGACCTCGAAGGTCATGTAACTGGACTATAGAGAGATAGGAGAGAGGCTCATACTGGTGTGGGTCAGGATTGGGACAGTTTTCTTCTGCCTTCTCTGTGCCTTTAACAAGATTGTCCAAATACAGAAAGACGAGGCCAAAGGCAATGGCCCTGTTGTAAACCAGTGTGTAGGTAGTATTATCACGTTGCCCAAATATGGACCATGGCCGAGGTACAGAACCTTCACCACCATCTATGGAACTGTGCCTTCTTTTAGGTTAACTGACTTGAGCCTGGAGACCTCATATGGTCCGAAACTGAACAGGGGTTAAGCAAAGCCTTCTTCCCCCGGTAAATGTACAGTGCTTTGTGGAGAAGCGAAAGGGCTGTGGGAAGGATTAGACTTTTCTTACCCTATGTGGGGTGACAACCCCATCAGGCCACTGTGCTGATTTTCCCCCTTGTAATAGTCTCCAGTGGGTGAGGAGCAAGTGGCTGGTTGTGCTATAGGGGTAGGCATCATGAGTAAATTCTCCAGGCATTCCTAACCTTATTGCCTGACCTTTTCCTGAGGTCACGTTACATAGGAAGAGCAGGCTGACCAGAACAAGAGGCTGAAGCAGGTTCATGAGAGATCAGAACTCTCTCCTCTCTGCCCTGGGGGGCAACCAAAATAAGCAGTTTCCTGACTTGCTGCCACCTCCAGAGCATTGTTTTAGATCCTGTGGGTCACTGCGTGTCTCAGGTCTCTATGTGAGCAACCCGGGTCAGTGAGAGGGTGCAGCGTGTGCAGAAGCTGTAGGTTTCAGGTACTTGCTCAGGGAGGTGCTACATGAATTTTTCTCACAGAGCTGAAACTCAGAATGTCGGAAGAACAAAGCTTTCCCCTCAAAAGAACCCAAAGGAACTTTCATCGTGAGAGCTCCAAAGAGACCAGGAAGCCGGATTCAGCCGATTCCCCCACCAGCCCTTCCGTGGAGGAAACCATGGGTGCGGTGATGAAACAACTGAAGGAGAAGCGACAGCAGTTCAACCTCCCTGAGAACATTAAGGTACCTGGTCCTTGCCCAGCGCTGAGGTTTGCTAAGCCAGTCAGGTTCAGATCTTTCACTGCTGGACGTGCTTGACAGGCACATGGTGGCTTCTGCCATGTCCTGGCCCTTCACGAGGCTCCTGCGGAAGGCTCCCCTTGACTTGCAGACAGCATGTTGTGCACAAGCCTCCCAAGAGTGAAGACCCACAGTGGTATAGATTACATGAAACATCTGTGCAGAAAACTGCATGTTAGTGGTCTTCATGTGGCGGTTATAATGTTTGCTACGTTGGCACAGTGGGTTTCAAATCATCATTGTGTGGCCTATCTTGTGTCCAAAGCTGCATCTGGAGATTCTGGGGTTTAGGCAGAAACTCTTTGGTGCCTGGTAGAAGCCGTCATGATGTCAAAATGATGTTGCGTGCTCTGCAAAATGAGATGAGTATGTCATTGGTGGCACGATGCTACATCACATGTACCAGCACTTGCTTCTCCTGTGGTGCTTTCCCAATCAGAGTCATGCCTGTGATGTAGAACTGGAGAGGACAGGGGAGCTCAAAAGGTGATTAAAAGTCTTCATCCTCAAGCCATTAACTGAGCTAGCTGCCTCAGCGCCTCCCCGTCCCCCATTTAATCCTCTGTTTAGTCAATTCACAAGCTGTATTAGAAGCATGAATGTGAGGCTGGTTGTTTTGCAGCTGAGATATGGTACTGCTACATAAAAAGATGTCCTGCAAGTCTGACCAGTTATGGAATCACGTATGGTTCTCTTAGACGCCTCAACAATCATGCTGGCTTTTGGTATAACTGATGAAAACCCGCTGGCTAGGCAGAATAACTGAGTTGCAGCTTCCCTCCAGATTTGAGCTGCAAAAATATCGGTGGCCAGCAGAGAGAGCTAAAGGGATTCAGAAAACTCTACCTCTGTACTGCCACCACCTGGCTGTAGAGATTTGTGCAGCTCAGATTTAGTGGCCCCTGCGAAGTTACCATTTATCACTCCTGTACAACATCCCCTATTTAAGCACACATTCAACTCTCTTCTTGAAATCAGGAAGTTTTTTGGGGGGACCTACCTAGACTTCCACCTTGCATTTTCCTTACAGATAGAGATGCTTAAGTAACAAACCATATCTGTGGAATTTATTTGAGAGGGGGCTGCTGATGATATACACACCCATCTCCTTCCAAAAGATAACACTTGATTCTTAATTTTTATATAAATCATTCTTTTTTAATTAGGCTATGACAAAAAAGCAAATGGCTTTGGAAAAACTCAGTCTCCAGAAAAGCCTACTCTATTTTGAAAGTATTCACGGACGGCCTGTAAGTATTCCTTAGAAAGAGAGGTCAACCTCAGGTTAGCAATTACAAAGAGTTTTCAACAGGAGATGGCTTCTGAGCTTCCCCACCCAACATGCCAAGGTCAGTTTGAAGTTAGGCCCAGTATTTCAAGCATCTTTGGACCATGTCCTGTTCCAGAGGTTCTTGAACTATGTTTATTATCTATCTCTATCAACTCTATATAGCTATCATCTATCTATCTATCTATCTATCTATCTATCTATCTATCTATCTATCTATCTATCTATCTATCACCTATCACCTATCACCTATCTATCATCTATCATCTATCATCTATCATCTATCATCTATCTATCTATCACAGTTTCAAAGCTACCCAACTCTGGATGACTATGGACAACTTTCTGAACATCACCAGAGTGGGAGCCATATGGATCTCTGGGGGGATGCTGCTCCAGAGGATGGGCACAGCAACAGAGAAGGCACCCTTCCTCAGTCCCAATATATGAGACTGTTTTATTGAATGGTCCTGAAGCCCATCCACTCTGCTCAATCTCATCACTTCCTTGAAGAAGCGTGTTGTGTTCCACAAGTATAGGGCCACCAGATGTTAGTACATTTTTTTTCAGTTAGCCTGAAAAAGGTGTGCAGTTGATATACCCATTCACACTAATCAAAGATACCCACTCATTCACTGATGGCTCAGATGAAAGGGCCAGAAAATACTTAAATTAGTTAACTAATTAATTCTACAAATTAAAGCCAGTTCCTTAACATTTGAAAAGCATGCTATAGAGCAGTGTTTCTCAACCTTGGCAACTTGAAGCCCACACATCTTCAAGCTGCCAGGGTTGAGAAACACTGCTATAGAGTGAACAGTTCTGTTATCTCAGGGAAAAAGTGAACAATCGCACATGGTTGGTGTCTTGAGAAAAATCCCATACAGAGATTCCTCTTTCCTTTTCCCCCCTGCATCAACTTTTGTCTATTTAGTCTCTCTCTTTCCTTCTCTCTTTCTCTCGCAGACAGATTTGCCTAAAGACATACTTCTTCCTTCCTCAGGAAGGCAGAGCAATAAAAACATCTTCAAACTGAACTTGATTCTGATGACGATATGGACGCACCCTTGTAGTCCCGTGCCTTCTTCCTATAATATTTTTTTCAGCTGCCCAGCTGTGGTTCTATACTTAATATGCCAAGGAAGGGAAGAAGACACTAGTTTCCTTCTAGATTTGTTCTGGTGATTTCATGGATACCTCCCTGTGCTTTCCATGAAAATAATATTTAAGTGCTTGGCCATTGCCACCTTCTGGGATTTTCCCCTTTTTAGTAAAAAATCTGGGATTTCCTGGCAGTCTCCATCCAAGACCTAACCAGGTCCAACTTATCTTTCAAGATCAGCAAAGGTCAACTAGGAGCTGCCCTCTGATGTGATGAGGTAGAGCAATCCAGTCTAAAACATTGGGTTGCCTTCTCTTGCCTTGATCTTTCTCCTTTTTGCCATCCAAACATATTCACAACCATTCATCCAGCCCCACAATTCCCATAATTTCCTTCCATCTACATCCTTCCATTCATACATAACCCCTGAGTCTTGTTGCTGGCCTGGAGAGATGATTCTCTTCTCGCGGACCAAGCAAGACAAGCTGTGTGGGCTGCTTTGAGATGTGCAGAAGATGCTATTTTCGTGGTCCCCTGTGCCTGGAAGCAGCTTTTGGAGCTTGCGTCCAAAGTGCTGCACAACCAGCAAGAAAAGAAAAACAGTTGGAGAGGGGAGGAAAGGTCAATTTGACCTACTTTTTCATCTACTGCAAATCACACTAAAGGCTTCTCTGGGCTGCATTTCACCTATAGGCCAACGGCTTATGTGTTTTTTCTTAGCTCTTCCTCTGATCTGTTTCTTGTCTACTGGATCTTGCTCACTGACTACATTCTTCAGCAATGTCATTTTGACCTTTTAGGGGTTGTCTAGCACAGCTTGTTTCTTTGTCTATTCTTTGGTGTTGTGTCTCCTAGTGTGGCAACCCTCAGTGCATTATTGTACGTTCTACACTGAGGATGGATTATAGTTGAGGATTGACAGCCAAGAAGGACACCCCAGCCTGGTCTGGGTCCATGTCCCGTTGGTGCATGCTTATTGACAAGTCCATTTCCACATTAATCTGCAGATGTTTTCATACACAAAAAATGCATTTGAATATTTATATTCTTACTGAATTTTCTCTCAGTGTTTGTATATTTTCCCCCAAAATATGTTTTAAAATGCATGATACATCTTTGAGTTAAGAACAGAGCAGAACGTTCAGAGATGTGCAGAGTTTCATGTATAACTAGCTTGTGATTGGCACATTTGTCTAGGAATATTAAATGTCTCTTGTAAACAGTTCGCTTTTAACCTTTTGGGGCAGAGAATCTGCCCCGCTCTCCTCAGTACCAAGCCCGTTTTTCTGCCTAGAACAGCACAGCTGGTGCTCTGAAGATAAAAGCTCTATGAGGGAGTGGGACATCTTTGAAACCTCTTCCAACAGTTTTGAGGATATGACATGATCTAAGTCAAGCTGGCATAAATATACCATTCATCTCTCCGGGAAGTCCCATCCCTTTAGCTTTAGCACTTGCTTGGTTCTCTCCTGAGATGCTGAGACGGTAGCAAATCATGTCCTAAGCTTGCAGAGTGTGATAGGAGACAGTAGGAGAATGACGAAGGGCTGCCAGTCCTAATGCTGCCTGGCTGGCATTTGGTGCTGCAGTTGCCAGAGGCAAAGAGTAGGCGGGGAATGTGAATTATACAGCAGTGCTCCAGTTTGCAGCTAAGGAATGGTGGAGCACCAATCCAAGTTCTAATTGGAAGTGGTGCTTCTCTAAAACAAGGTGCTAAAGGTAAAGGTTTCCTTTGACGTAAAGTCCAGTCGTGTCCGACTCTAGGGGGCGGTGCTCATCTCCGTTTCAAAGCCTTGGAGCCGGCGTTTGTCTGTAGACACTTCCGTGGTCATGTGGCCAGCATGACGTCACAGAATGCCGTTACCTTCCCGCCGAAGCAGTACCTATTAATCTACTCACATTTGCATGTTTTCGAACTGCTAGGTGAGCAGGAGCTGGGACGAGCAACGGGAGCTCACCCCGCCGCGTGGTTTCGAACCGCCAACCTTCCGATCGGCAGCTCAGCGGTTTAACCCGCAGATCACAAATATATTTCTTAACTTTTAACTTCTTGGAGGAAAAAACCACAGTGTCCAAGGGAAATATAGAAGCAGTTCTGATCATTGTTTCTCTTACAGAAGTGTAAAACAACACTGAAATTAGGGAAAATGATATTCCATCAGCATAGAATTATCATTGGGTTTTGTGCTTCATGTTCCTCATGTTAAATTCCTAATGCAACTTAAAAGCTCAGAGAGAGACCTCTACTGATGGACTGTGACTGTTAAGAAGAAACCTCAGATGTTTGTCCAGAGTCAACTGATGCTACTTTTTCTTTCTAGGTTAGCCAGCAAGACAGGACTCTGATGAAGCCTCTTTATGAAAGATACAGAATTATAAAGCAGCTTCTGTCGACACCATCTTTGATTACAACTATTGTAAGTCTCAAGAGGATTGTGTGACAAAACGCACCGCACCAGGCTATGTTTCTTGCAGGCTCTTTTCAAGTTGTGCATTGTCTTTTGTTTCATGTATGAGGCTGTCATTACAACATTTATTCTTCAGGAAATAAATCCTACTGGACTTATTTGGATATACTTTCAAGTCCAGTTGGATTAGGGTTATTGGTTCATACTATCAAAGTACTCTCTGTCAAATTCTTATGGTTATGGAAGTTGTGCATGCTGTTGGTGACCACTGGGGTTTAGACATAAGTGTGGTTACCTGCAAGGAGAGAGAACATCATTCAGTGATTCTTTCTTCTGAAGGAATTCCATTAAGGATAGTTGGTCTTTACTAAGGGGTTCCAATGAAAAACAAACATACATCTCAGAAGGTGTTAGACAATGTTCTAAAGTGTGGCTTATTTACACCTCACTTCTGATAATGAGCACTAAATCCTTGAATAAGTGTCTGCAGATTCTAACCTGAGGAAAGCCTTGGCCAACCGACTTTTCTAATACTTAAAGCAAACAAATAAACCAAGCCAATCTGTTTATTCGTTTAATTTCTGCCTCTGGAATTAATGTGTTAGTCTTCTTCATTTTGAAAGATGCGTGGGCAGGGAGAGACTCTGATACCCACTGTTCCCTGTTCCAAGCAGGAGGAGGAAGATTCTGATGAAGAACCTCCACAGAGTAGCTCCACTGGGTCTCTCCATTGGCCTCCTGAAGGACACAGGGGTTACTCGGATGAGGAGAACGAGCCTGCCTTTGTTTCACCTCTGGATGAAAAGAAAGTGATCAGACAGCCTACCCTCTCAATGTCCAATTTACACGAGGCCACTATGTGAGTGCTAACTTTCCCTTCTTGAAATTATGATGCATGAGAGTATTTTAGGAAAGATGCCAAAGAGTAGGGAAAAGAAGTGTAATCAACTGCTTTTGGGATTGTGAGTTCGAAGTGATCATAGGGCACAGTGCAAATCTGCACAATTGGTATAAATACATCTTCTCCTGCTGCTTTTGCACAAGTACTCATAGATGTTGGCTGTACCAACTGTAATACACATTTTACTACACAGTTTTGAACTTACTAGGAACTTGATAAGCAAAATTTTCTCATGCACAGTTGGGTGCATCCTGCTCAAGGAGAGTCTACGGGGGGTATCCTTTCATGTTGCATGCATATTCTGGACCCTGATTTGCTCAACCATCTATCACCTTGTGAGTTTCCAAATCACTCAGATCTTGAAATTCCAGTTCTTCTTTTGTAGGCCTGTGCTTCTAGAACACCTCCGAGAAACTAGAGCTGACAAGAAAAGGATAAGGAAAGTGCTGCGGGAATTTGAGGAAGAATTCTTTAGACAAACAGGAAGGTAAGATAGTTGTATGCATGTTGAATCTCCACACCATGGGTGGGCAGGTCCTGATCTAAGCCATTGTAAACCTCCCCAGGATAAGGGTTCACCACAGGAGCTTTTCTCTGGGTCTGAGGCATAACTGCAGAGACCAAGACGTGTTAGTATTTTCCAGCCTTATGATAGCAAAGCAAAACATCCCTTTTTGCTTTGTTGAAACTGTAGGTAGGCTGCGTCTTTAGATTCCAAAAATTTTGATTCCTGAACCATATTAGGTCACCTTGTGTGAGATGGGCAGCCATATAAATGCCAGCAATAAATAGATAGATAGATAGATAGATAAATAAATAATGTCAAATAGGAAGGATGCTATACCAAGTGATGATTTTTATAGAAAGGTGCTTCCAGTATAGGTACTTGGTGCTCCTGGAAATGATAAAAGGTTTTATCCCCAGAGCACATGAGCAACTGTTAGGAGGGCACTGAAGACACACTTTGGAGACTGTCCTAATCATTCTGCCTTACAAACGAGGGCAACTTAAAGAAGCGAGATGAAAATAGCTTCTTGCTTCAATTTCTACCCCACTTTTTGTACCATTAGGGCCTTCAAGTAGAAAAAAAAAAAGGGAACAGTTGAAATCCATAAGTAATATAACATCATCACCCACCAACTAAAAAGATCGAATAGAAGAGAAATTCTTAACTTCTTCCTAGCTTTGCAGCAATGTGTGCAACATCCAAGAGCATGGGAGCAGTTGAGGAGAAGACCTTTTGTGTGCTTGACCAATGGGCTTCAGAAATTGGGGCACCAATGAGAAAGAATATAATTCTATCTCTATCTATCTATCTATCTATCTATCTATCTATCTATCTATCTATCTATCTATCTATCTATCTATCATCTATCTATCAATCAATCATATTTTTATCACTGTCCATCTCCCCCACACAGGGGACCATGGGTGGTTCACAATAAAAACAATTTAAAATTCAATAAAATTATAAATAATACCAATAATCAATAAATATAAAATACAATAAAATCCAAGTAAGGGCAGATCAAATTCAGCCCATAAAGGGGTAAGACCGGTCCCGGCAGGGCTGGGGAACTAACCAGCCCCAAGAATGGCTCTTACTCTCCCCATTCCAAGCCAGGTTACACAACCAGGTCTTCAACTGTTTTCTGAAGTCCAGGAGGGAGGACGCTAACCTCACTTCCAGGGGAAGGATGTTCCAAGGGCGGGAGCTGCTGCAGAGAAGGCCCGCCTCCTGGAGCCCGCCAGATGAAATTCTCTTATGGACGGGGTCCGCAACATGCCCTCTCCGCATGACCGGGTGGGATGGGTTGATGTAACAGGTATGAGACAGTCCCTCAGATAACCTGGCCCCATGCCATGTAGGGCTTTAAAGGTCATAACCAACACCTTGAATTGGACCCAGAAGCAAACTGGCACCCAGGGCAGCTTGCGGAGCAGCGGAGTTATATGTGTTGATCTTGAAGCACCTAAAATCGTCCGCACAGCTGCATTTTGGACCAGCTGAAGCTTCTGGATACTCTTCAAGGGTAGCCCCATGTAGAGTGCATTGCAGTAGTCTATATGGGAGATGAACAGGGCGTGAGTGACCGTTCGAAGGGCCGCTCGCTTCAGGAAGGGGCGTAACTGGCGCACAGCATGAAGTTGGGCAAAGGCCCTCCTGGCCACGACTGCCACCTGCTCTTTGAGCAGGAGTTGCGAGTCCAAGAGGACCCCCTGATTCCACACTGGGTCTGTCTGGGGCAGTGCGACCCCATCCAGGACTAGAGATGGCAAATTCATGGAACCTGAGGGGCCATTAACCCACAGCCACTTCGTCTTACCAGGGTTCAGCTGAAGCCTGTTCTTCCCCATCCAGGCCCCACAGCCCCCAGGCACCAGGATAGGATGGTCACAGCATCACTTACTTCACCCAGGACGGAGATGTATAGTTGGGTATCATCTGCATATTGATGATACCTCACCCCGTGGAGACAGATGATCTTGCCCAGCGGTTTCATTAGACATTAAAAAGGAGAGAGGAGAGGAGATAATGCCAAATATAATGCCTAGACAGAATCATATTAAGTAGGTGCATGACATTTATATCTAGGACAGATAGCTCTTTTGCAAACTATGGGTGGCTCTGTTTACTTACCCCAAAAGAAATCAGTTTCACTTGGTGCCCATGTGTAGCATCAGTCCTTACGCCTACTTCAGTGAGAACTGATTCTCCCACCATCATCTCTGGTGGAGGAAAAAAGCTGCCCAAATCGTTTCCTGTTTACTTACCCCAAAAGAAATCAGTTTCACTTGGTGCCCATGTGTAGCATCAGTCCTTACGCCTACTTCAGTGAGAACTGATTCTCCCACCATCATCTCTGGTGGAGGAAAAAAGCTGCCCAAATCGTTTCCAGTGTATGGTGAGTTTTGAGGATATCGTTAGCATAATGATGGCTTTGTTTCCACCTTCCTATTCTCTCCAGGCGACACCTGTTCCCCCTCGGGGATAGCAGGGGGTAGAGGTTGGTCAGGAATTGTCCCCTTGTGGGTTCAGCAGACACTCAATTTAGCTCTCCTGAGGATTTGCAGTCTTTGTTACCAACATCACCAAAAGAAAGGAAAGGAAAAGGAGAGGAAAAAGAAAGCTGCCCCTGAGGGAAAAACACTAGGAAGAAAAAAAATAAAAAGAAAGGAAAGAAGGTCTCAGGCAATGAAACTAGCATGATAAAAGAAGAAGCTGGGTTGTGTGCCATCAGGGCATAGCCTTTTAATATCCTGGGCGTGGCTTTTGCAGATGAGCACCTAAGCCTCCTGTGCCTGGAGGGATTGCAGGTACTTACCTGGCTCTGTTTTGGATTTTGCCTACATCTCTAAATTCCTCTGACTGAAAAATGAGCCATCACTGAAAGTAATAAAAGCTCAGGGCCCTGGTCAGGAGGACATTGTGAATCCTTGCTGCCTTGTCCCTGAAGTCTGAATGTCCATTCTGCTGTCTTACAGGAGTCCCCAGAAGGAAGACCGGGTCCCCATGTCAGAAGAATACTTGGAGTACAAGCACATCAAGGCCAAGCTCCGCCTCCTGGAGGTGCTCATCAGCAAGCACGATGTCTCCAAAACCATCTGAAGCCAGTGGTTTGCCACAGTAAAACTTCCTGATGAAAGGAAAGGGAACCCCGGGCTCTTTACTACACAGTGCTTCTCTGTTGCGCTTCCTTATGGTGATAATGCTGGAGGTGAGCGCAGGAGAAGGGTCTGCTCAAGGAAGGAGGGACTGAATGGATGGCAGGAGCTTCCCTGTGAATTGTCCCTGTTTTCACCTGGACGTTTGCCTCTTGCTGAGCCAAAGGGAAGCGCAGCCCTATGCAGTTTCAGGAAGGTGGCTTGGGGAGCCCCCTGGGTCTCTCAAAGCGCTGCTGGAACATAGTTTGGATGCCTGATGTCCAAACTATCTGGACACTGTGGTTTGGGTCACTATGCTCAAAACATTGGAAGGGCAAAGGAGCAAACAAGATGAGCTGTTTCTTTGACCTGTGCTTCCCAAAGGGAAGCCTATGCCTATACAGCTGGGCTACGCTGGTATGCCTGAAATATCAATTCTTGAAGGGCAGAATCTCATAATAATGAAATCCCTGTTCAATTCACCTTTTAAAGCCTCAGAAGAATTCATTGCACAGTCTTGCACAACGGCCTGGGCCTCTCCCCTCCAATTTCCCCCAATCCTGTGATATTCCGGCAATCTCACCCTGAGGTCTCATGAGATTTCACACAAGAACCACAAAATGACAAATCTCTTGTGAGATTTTTGCCGTTCTGGCATTGAAATCTCATGAGATTTTGTATGGGATTGTTGAAATTTTCCAAGATTCGGCAATCTTGTGAAAGGGCCAATTCAGGAGTCTTGGCATCACCCACTGCCTGCCTCTCACCAATGCTGTGGGTATGAATGCTGTAATTCCATGCCAGTAACAACAGCAAGCAGCGACATCTGGTAGAAGCTGTAATGATGTCCTTCTCATCATGATGTCACGAATTATGTAATTTGGGTCAGTCACCTGATGCAAATTAAATAATTCAGACCTCTTCTGTGGTGATGTCACTTCCTGTCTTGTCCCACTGGGGATACCCATGGCAGCAACTGCAAGCCAGAATATATGGTGCTAAAGTATGGAATCCAGCTGTTGAGAATCTCAACCTTTTCTCCATCTCCCTTTCCCTCTTTGGTAAAGATAAGAAGGCAGCGCTTGGTGCTCTTGATGCCAAGATCTGAGTGTGCTCAGTGACATTTTCACAATAATTCAGCGTTCAAGGGCCAGTTGTGAGGATTCGGGCCATGAGACTATTTCTCAGTCCCCAGGACTAAATTATGCAATAATTTTTAAAAGGGTGGATGGACTGTTGTTCTGTGCACACTGAAAGATGCTTTGGAAATGCAGTTATTTGCAGAGTTCAGCTTGCTGTAGAGAAAAGGTTGCGGTGGGGCTGTTGCGAAAGCTGGATCGGTTTTGTGTTGATCCAGCTGAAGTGTTTATATTGCAACTTCCATCTCTGTCACGGGCATCTGGATATCCGTGTTCCACCCCTTCCTCTGACTTTTCTGACCATTAAAGAGGGAGGGAGGGAGGGAGGGATTCGGACACGATGCCTTTTGAGTGGCTGTACTGAGAAGCCCAGCATTTGGAAACTCATCTCTACAGACCTTCCCTGCCCTGCAGAGGCATAGGACTTCGTTAGACCATGGATCATTCAGCGAGCAAGAGACGTCTCCTTCCCAAAGTGAAAATGGGTGGTCTTGGGAGACGGTTCTGCTCTGCCACTCAGGAACTGTGGGGGCGGTTTTGGGTGCGGCAAAGTTACCTAGAATGACAGTGCAGGCTGTGAAAGTGGCAGAGAAGCACTGAGAACAGGAACTGTTCAGTTCAGGCTGGAAGGGCACCCTTTGGAAAACAGCTGGATGGGCTTCTCTGCTACTTCTTGCTGAAGGAACTGATTATCTTCTGAAATACGACCTCTGCAGGCACTTGACTAGATTAGTGGTAGCCCGTTAGCCCAGGTACCTGAATTTGCACAAAACTGTACCGGTAGTCCTTGACTTACGACCACCCTTGGGACTGAAACTTCTGTCTCTAAGCGATGCAGTCGTTAGGTGAGTTGCACCCGATTTTATTACCTTTTTTGCTGCAATCATTAAGCAAATCCAGCTTCCCCCATTGACTTTGCTTGTTGGAAGCCCCTTGGGAAGATTGCAAAATGGCAATCATGTGACCCCGGAACGCTGCAACTGACAGAAATACTTGCTGTTTGCCAAGTGCCTGAATTTTGATCGTGTGACTGTGGGGATACCGTGACAGTCGTAAGTGCGAGGACCGGTTGTAAGTCACTTTGTTCAGTGCTCTCATAACTTTGAACGGTCGTTAAATGGATGGTCGTAAGTCGAGGACCACCTGTACAACTACTTTTGGCTGAGTGCTGTGAAGTTCAACATAGGAGTTCTCTTTGAATTGCACTGTGATGGTTACTAAGAGAATATGAACGTGGACTTATGGGAAAAATGTGGTGAAAAGAGGACCGGTTTCTCTCTTGTTCACCCCAACACTGCTTTTTGGCTTTATAGAATTGGCCCAAGCTTATAGCAGAAGCTCCTCTGCTGAAGCAAAAGCACTAGAAGGGTAGCTTGTCTAGCCTCCATGATGACATGGGGGGTCTAGAAATATGTTTGCATACGTGTGTGGGTTCAAGTGTGCATGTAGGTGTGCTGACTGATTCTCTTCCATCCCAGAGCCAAGGCTTGGGGAAACCCTACCTCCCCATCTATTCCATAAAACTAGGGAGGAGCCACGCTCCTCTGGGCTTAAGCTGCATGTGGGAAGCTTCTGGGTACCAAACGCCATCAGCCCCATGCACTGTACAAATGGCCAGAGATGCTCTAATGCCCTCTGAAGGACTATACTTTAGATTCTTCACCTGTGGTTTAGAAGATCCCGCCTGGGGATTGTTGAGTATGGATTTTCCCTCTTCTCTTCCCACCTTATCCTCTCCCTGCCCTCCTTATCCAAGTCCTTGCTCGCCCTTCTTTCATTTTCTCTTCCTCTTGTTCTGAAAATTGGCCATGGGAAAGGAATGACTGAAAGGCAATTCTGGAAGTCCCAAGACATCATAGTGGGGAAGGGGATTCCCTGTGGAGAGAAAAGTTTCTCCTCTTTATGAGGTCAGAGATGGAAGTGAAGCAAGGGGGCAACCAGTCATTTCCCCTCCAGCTTCATTGCTGCCAGTTGCCAGCCAAGGGCTACGTGCCCACGGGTCAGCCCTTTGAGGTAGGCCAGGTCAGGAAACAGACTCCAAGTTTGACTGGAACCCTCCTTTATTGAGATAGGCTTGAGTTACAGAATTTTGAATACTGACTGAGTCTTCCCCTCTCACCCTTCCCCTTATACTTCAGTGCAGTGTTTCTTAATCTTGGCAGCTTTAAGATGTGTGGACTTCAACTCCCAGAATTCCCCAGCCTGTCAAGGCTGAGAAACACTGCACTAATGAAATAGGGAAGCATCAGTCTAACTCTCTTTCTAGGCTTGGTCTGTTTCCCAGGCTTAATGCATGTTTTCCGAACCATCCTCTCCGTCCAGCCTCCACAGGGTCATTTCTGTGACTCTCTGCACCACATCCTGTTCCAAGTCCTGGGGCTCCATAGAAGCAGGAGGTCAGCAGGAGGTTTCGGAGAAGGGTTGCTTGGAGTTTTAAAACAATTCGTGCAAGTTCGGAAGGTTCATCCCCCACCCCCAACTGTAGAAATGTTCCCTTTTGGCACTGCGCATGTTGGCATGCATGTTGCTCCCTTTATAATTGGGGATCATTAAGTTATTGGCTGCTTTTGAATGGCTCAGGGCTAACCTTTGATATTACATTAGGAGAAGGTTATTCAGATATGGAAGGGTAAGGGAGGGAGGGATTTAACTGCTCTATCAAGCATGTTAGTGGGGCTATTTTAGGTATGAAGACATACATGGCAAAGTTGTGATACTAGTCTACTACTACTAGTCTACTACTTCCCCATCCTTGTGTCTTGATGATGGGTTGGATTAAACTCCCATTATTCCTAAATACTATGACAGTTGTAGACCAAGATGTCAAGAAGATACTTGTTTAGAGTATCTTTGGAACTTTAGACCTGTGCCTTAAGATCTGTCTTGGTACCCATAACTAGTGATAATCAGAAAACAATGTGAACTAAAGACACAAATAATAAAGTCATATATACAGTCTTCCACTACATGAGAACACCCCACCCCAGATATTTTCAGTTCCCAGAATTTCCCACCTAACAGGGGCATTGCTGAGAATTCTTTCAGGAGAAGCCCATATATGGAGAAGGTGCGCAAGATGAGAACGACTGTAAGAACAGAACAGAACAAAAGTTGGTATATCCCATTACTTTAAAGTTCTTTTAAACTAGGTTTTACCTTGCATCTTCCAGAACAAATCTCTCAACAATGATGGCTGGAATTAGTTTGGTGGGTAAATGTGTTTTGATGTAGATACTTTTTTTTTTAAAAAAGCAACAAAACAGTTTTTAAGACACAGCAACTTTGTCTGCCTTACTGGTGGGAGCTCTTCCCTCTTGGGGCAGATCATGGGAAAGGTGCTGTCGGTTTCTTGATACTTAGATTGTAACGTAGTTGAAAGCAACAGCAAGAGAACTTCACTGTCACAAGTGATATGCTCCTCATCAGTCAAGTCTTTTGAACGGCTACGCAACTCAAATCCTGCACTGTGGTTGGCTTTCCACACTTGGTGGAAAGATACTTCAACGTGGTTCTTCTCATTTTCATTACCCTTCATCATGACCTTGGACCTTATTCCGCCATGCTTCCCTTTTGCCCTGTTGGGTGTGTCCATCTGTGTGTGTTTTCTGGTTAATGTTATAATGCTACTTTGCTCATAAGTGAAACAGAAACACACTGGCTGCCACAGCCCATAGGATGACCATGGAGCCAGTGAGGTCCCTGGATAACAAAAAAAGCATCAAGAAATAGCTGTGCCAGGGGAACAAGGGAGAAGCCACGGTAGCAGAACAATAGAGATATTTGTTTAGCTGCATACTATTTCTGAAGCAAGTGTTGAAATGAGAGGTGATTTGGTACAACTCTGGTTGTATATTACCCCAGTCCTATTCCCAGGATATGTTTATCTTAGGAAGGAAAGAGAAGTGCTCTATTGGCCAGAAGTGTGTGGATCTGAAGAATGATGGCCCATCCTATATTTAAATAACAACACACACACACACACACATATGATCAAAAATAAATAAATTGAACACATTTTGACCCACATGTCAGATGTTACGGCCTGCCATCCATTTCCAAAGTAATGTATTTTGCAAGCAGCTAAAAAAAATGCTGTCTACACAGTGGCCTTCCTTTCTGATATCTGTGAAAGATGGAGTATTCATTCACCAAAGTAATGACTTTCAAGCTATTGCAAGGAATGTGCAACAGATACTGAGACAGTAGGAAAGGTTTCATAAAAGGAGTTTAAACTCCACTGAGGAATGGCAAGGTTTTGTGAGGCTCTGTGCCAAAATGAAGACAGTAGCTGCTTGTCCCCTTCTGATCACTCTTGGCCCAATAAGATTTAATAAGATTAACAGAGATAAGACCAAACACTTCTCTCGTTTTAATTCCTGTGGCATTTCTGTTTTGACCTTTCCATGCACGCCAAACCCAAGGGGTGAGTTCAAAAGGATGCAAATTAATCAGGAAAAGGTCATGGGGCTAAGCAGATTTGTTTAGCATAAGGTTACTGCAGAAAGTAAGTAGTAAAAATCAGTTTATTTTGAAAAGGCAGTTTCAACAAGGAAAATTGGGCATTTATGGGGAAAAGAACCCTTAAACAGGAAATAGTAGCTAATACATTTCAAGGTAAGGAATTGTAAACTACCCCATCCTCTTAAGGAGGTATCTCCAGGACTTGGTTGATAGTTACCAAAATGAAACAAAATGAACGATGGTACATTCTAATCTTTATTTGTGTAGCACTTTTCTGTAGCACAATGCTATAAAACGTTGCTTTTTATGATTACCAAAGCTTGTTTGAAAGCATGCACTTTGTAGGATTTTAATATTTCACGTGTGATGATCGCCAAGGTACTCTGTTATAGTGATAATAGTTTATTGCATTATGATGTAAGCAGATATTTAATCTAAGTGTCATGGTTATGAATGATGGATGGTTGGGTTTCTGTTTTTTTATTTGGTTTCTATAGGACAGAATATATACATGGCTGGTTTTCTGCCATCTTGATGTTAGAAAGGAACGTACTTTATAAGTGAAAAGTCATTATTCTTGCAGCTTTCAGTAGATCACTTCTGAATGGAGCATGGTTGAGTCAGAGGTCGACAGTCAGGACTCTTACCAAGAAACACAAGGTTAATGGCAACCAGATTTAAAGAAGACCTCCTGGAAGAGATGCAGACTGTCTTTAGCATTTTGGGTTGGTCTTTTTGTGATAATGACACAAAAAACAGAGGCATAGACCTTAGTCTTCCAGCTCTGGTGCATGGATGAATGATAATTCCCATGGGTAGAGATGTCTGCCAGGACAGGCGCCAGGTGAGAAGCTCAGATGTGGAGGGGGATGATTTCACACTATCAGAAATGGTGAGAGAAGCCCAGGGAGAAGCTCTTCCAGGAGACAGGGCTGCATGCAAAAGGTAAAGATGGCCCCTTCTGCTGCAGTGTAATAAAGGAAGGCATTTGATGAATTCTGTCATCCACCAACTTTGTCTGTAGGTCACTATATGTACAGTTGAAGCATGATTTCTAAAAAAAGGGGGAAAATCTTTTAATGGTTTGGGAAAGGACCCTGGCCCATTACTAAACCAAGTGGATTTTTTTGTTTGTATGTTTGTTTGTTTCTATGACAATTGATGTTTCAGTGTTGTTGGCTGCATCATTTATAACTGAATCAGAATGATCTCCTTCATAAATCTGTTTTAATTAAAACTCATGTAAGAGCAACAGGAACAGATACACAAGTATTTGAAGTTTACAAACTACATCTTTGATAAGGAAAAATGGTTTCATGACATGTGTACAGTTGCTATTAAAATGCCATCTATATATTCTATATGATTGTATAATATTTTATACAACAGTACAAATAAAATATTTTTCTATTATGATGAAACACAGGTCTCTTGTTCGTTTGTTAGCTCATATAAATAACATAAATAACACTGTCAAACAACACATTGGAAGTGCTGACATTTTTTTTCCTAGGCTGTGAGAGTTAATCATGCTGCAATTACACCTGTTCATGCTGTTTAGAAATATTCCAGTTAAGTTGTTCAGTAGGTTAAAATGAACGCATATTTAAACACCATTTAAGAAGCCAGGAATTTTTATTTTACTCAAGCTTGTTTATATAGATTTGTTACATTTGGCAGTATGTGTGTGTGTGGGGGGGGACAAATTAACACCAATTGCAGCACCTAGATATATGAGTGGTTGCTAGAAAGAAACCCGAAACCAAAAAAACCCCCAAGATTTTGAACAGTTGAAAGCAGTGGTGGACCAGAAGGGAAGGAAGGTGGGAAGAAGTACCAAGGGCAGAACTACATGCTACACAGGGTGGCCGCAGATAATAGTGTGTCCATGCTACGCTCTCTTCCTTCCTTTCTCCCCCATCACGCAGGGACATGCTGACTCGCACGGTGATACTCTCCCATCCTGTTTCCCCACCAGCAACATCCAACTGGAACAGGGAAAGCACACAAATGGAGGGTGCGCACATCACATGGGCCAGCATGCTTGCCTTAAATGCTGTAGGGCACAATTGGGAAAAGATACTTCACAGGATGCCATTTAGGGAGCTGCCCCCCCAGTTGGCTGGAACATGTAGCTCTGCTCATAGAACAATTGTTGAAGAACTGGATCACCGGTGCTTGCTTCTGGGAAGAATGGCACTATTCATGCGTCTGATGGGAATGGCTGACGATGGGAAGAGACAACAGAGGCGGTTCCTAAGGAAGGGTGGAGGTTGAAATTAACGACCCACACTGATGTTACACGTCTTGCAGCTTGGGTCTTTCTTAGCGTTGGCAGTCGACAAGCTCATTAGCTGATGGCCAGTGATTTCTGCCACTGTGCCAAGGGAGAGATTTACCGGGTCAGTGTAAATCACTTCCAAGATGACATCCTGCGCATGGTGGTAAACCATGGCCCCGTCTTCTTCAGTGCAGGTCAGAAATTTGTTATCCTGCAAGTTCAGCTGAGGGAGGCGCTGCTTACAGAATTCATCCCCCAGCGAGCCCACCGGGGCAAGCACCAGAATGACGTAGTGGTAGGCTGTGTACATGCAGTAGAAGTCCCCAAAGTACAAATTAGTGTTTGGGTTGAAAAGTTTCTCGGCCGCAATCTCAAACCGGTACCTTCCATAAGGCGAATCTTGTGGGGGCTTTCCGGTGTTGAATTCAGTGTTGCAACTAAAGAAGATCCCCTCCAGCTTCCCACTGATGGGAGAGCCGTGGCTGCCGCTGTTGTCCTTAACCGAAGGCTGCAGGACACTCCCGTGCTGCTCTCTAGAAATAAAGGACGGGAATGTTTTATTTCCACTGTGGCATTAGGGAGCGCTGACTACAGAGGAACATGCAGACACCCTTGTGCCACACCCCACACCCCTCTAAAACCAAATCTCCTTCAGTCACCTCCTTTCCTAAGAGTCACTGGATTAGGACAGATGGCTACAGGTTGTGCCACATCAATAGATGCTGGTCAACCAAGCTAAGTGTTCCCATAAAGGCAAAGGAGGAGGATTTGAAGGCACAGGACAATTCCTAGTTCTATCCTAGCCTTCTTCTACACTTTCCATGTGTAGATGTGAAACAGAGGTTGATCTGCTTGAAACGTGTGCCTTTTTAATTTTTCAGAAACAAGGTTGTGGATTTTATATCTCAGAGGAACAGCTTGTAAGCATGCTAATTGTAAAACTTGAGATGAACATCATTAAGACTTGAGATGAACCACTTCAGACCACAAGGAGGGGCAGAGAGTCTGTTCTGAATGGCGGCACAGTGACTCCCAGTGGCCAATTGAGCTAATCCCCTGCCAGCGTTTTTCAGAGCTGATGGTCTGGCATCTAGACTCAGTTGCAGGATGGGGAAGAAACCAGCTGTACTTCTGAGGAGCACGGAGTCTACCTATGAATTATGTTCTGCATTCCTACTTGTAGGAAGCAACTTAGTTATGCATTTATCCAAAAACTGGAGTAATGTCTTGGATGCAGAGGGATAGTTGTAAATAACAGGGGGATGCCGAGAAGCTGAGCATCTTCTAATGCAGGGGTTCTCAACCACGGTTCCACGGAGCCCTTGGGTTCCACAAGAGGTCGCTAGTGGTTCCCTGGGAGATCACGATTTATTTAAAAATTTATTTCAAATTTGGGCAACTTCACATTAAAGAGGCAAGTTTCCTTCTTTATTTTTAGTTTAAGAACTCTGTTAATGCATATGTACAGGCCTACTCATGAAACGAATATAATTATTTTGTAACTTCTGGCCTCTATCTGAGCCTGCGTGGGCAGGGGTTCCCGGTGGCCTGAAAAATATTTCAAGGGTTCCTCCAGGGTCGGAAGGCTGAGAAAGGCTATTCGAATGAGAAAGCTGTGCTGTATATAGCAGTGGGATGCTCACCACCTCACTTCTAACTGTCTTTGTGAAGCAACATTCAGCTCCCTCCAAATCTTCCAAGTTGGCACCAACAAGAGAGATGAATATCCAGATGAACAACCCTTGTTGAGAAGATGGCTAACAGGCCCCCAGAAAGATGTACAACACCTCATCCACTTGCCGATTGGGCCAGAAAATGCCTGCGCAATGCATGCTTGTCCTTCATTTCATTCTAGATGTTTGTTTCCGCCACAACGATGGTTTTAATGCTCCAACCATTGCTGGACTCAGGCTAGGTCAACCCATTTTAAAACGAAAGGGGCCCACAGAGAAGCAACAGGGAGGAACCTGTTACTAGGATGAGTTAGCAAGGGTTTTAATAATTATTTGATAGAACAAAAGTCTTTAAGTCCAAGGGGTTGAAGACAAGGAAGAGGAAGAGGAGGAGCAGGGAGGGAACAGATCCATTCAGCCAGGCCGCTACATTTAGAACAACTCTGCTGTGTCTCCCAGCTAGTCTGTAAGAAAGAGGAGGAAGCAAGAGGCATGGAAGGGACAAGGCTAGAAGAAAGGAATATGTCTCTGGGCAACAGCTGAAGGAGGAATAGAACATGAAGGGGATGCAGAATTCAGGGGATAGGATGACAGAAGCCAAGGGCAGAAGAGCGTTAGACAGAGTGCAGGGAAGGAGGAAGGCATGAAGTGGGCCATGAAGCTACTCCAAGGCTATAGATTGTTGTTGATTCTTTCCCGGACATCAGAGTTGCTATATTATGAATACTTGCCTTTCATATTTTTAAAGTGGTATCTAGTAAAACTGTTTTGCTTTTTTAGATTCCAGGGACAGCAGAACTCAATCTACAAAAGAACACAACTCGCTACTTACTTATAGATAACTGACACTATTTAATGACACGTTGCTACTAGTTCTGGGGCGACTGTCGAGGGCTTCCTTGTTCCTGATCAATGGAGAAGACCAGATTCTTGTCTGCTCTGCATGGAATGATGCCCTTTGAAAAGCTGGAACTCTTTGGTCCTCTTACCTGATGTAGTCAAAGTATTCTTTGTGCTGATTCCGATAAAAGACTGAAAATTTAAGCATGCGCCCTGCAATCACTTCTGCTTTTTCCAAAAGTTGTGTTAAGTGGACCTTGGAATAATCTGTGAACACAAAAGGTTTTGCTGGTGAGGACAAAACCCGTCGCTTCGAAAGAGAAGACTGATGGTGCTCTTACCCACAGGGACCAGCAAGCCAGCAGCTTACATATATGCCGACACGCAGCCCTATTAAACCATTGCACTATTCTCTTCCAGGGTAAGCCGCATTATGCGAAGTGCAGAAGGAGAGTTAAGGCACAGTAAGGAAAAAAAGAAAAAGAAAGGAGGAAAGAAAGGGGAACCTTAACAGCAACATTATTTATTATATTTCTCCAAATCTTCCCCTACTTGCAAACTGCCTTGCTTCTGTCATGCCCATAGACGGATTCATACATTGCCTTTTGTTCTCTAAATTTCTCAGCTCTCTCTCTGTCTCTCTCTCACCTATCTCTGTGAAATGCTGTGCGATAGAAAATCGGAAACACCCTTCTTCAACTTTTTTGCCACTCATTCCGATTGAGGGATGTGCGGGCGCTGAGGCAGGTCACATCCAGGGATACTTTGCACTTCTGCACCCACAGTTCATCTATCTCCATCATCTCCATCTCCATCTCAGGATTTCATCAACTTTGTCCAAGTATGACTTCCTTGGTCTTCCTTTTGTTTCTTCTTTTCTTCTTTCTTTTTCCTCTTCTTTCTTCTGTTTGTTTTGTGGTTCCATCCTCGTCATTCTCCCTCTGTGAGCAAACCACCTCCATGCAGTTCTTTCATCCGGTCACTCACTTTTGCCCTCAGTCCACGTTAATCCAGCCCCCTTCATCCTTGACCCTCTTTCTACCTGCGTGCCACACGCTCTCCACAAGCATCCCACTCCTGTGTAGCTCCTGACACCCTCAGTTCTCACTCCCCTGCCACAGAGCGGGCACTCTGATGCCCAGCCATTCTTGCTTCTTTCAGCTGTTCCTTGCTCACCAGTCGCATCTTTGTCACGGGCTGGATCTGAAAAGCAGATGGCTCACCTGCTGTGCAGAATTCTATAATCTCGCTCCATTCTGAAACCGTGTAATCACCATCAACTTGCTTCGATGCTGTCTGGACAGCCACTGTGTATTCGGTCCGTGGGCTCAGGAACCAGTGACCACGAACAGTCATGGGCAAGGGAACTGCTTTTGCCACCAGCTTCGTAGGCACGTCCTAATTGGGCAGGAAAAGGGGGGGACAGAAATAGCACCAGAAGATAAGTGAGTCTCCCAACCATCGAACACACAGCAGACTTCCCCAGCTTGGCGTTCTCCAGCTGCATGGGGAGCATCCATGGGGTGGACAAGTGACATCCTGTGTTAGGACACCACCAGACAAACGATATGAATTATGTAAGTCATGTCAAATGACATACCTCATATAATTTGCACAATGGTGCCCATGATATTTATCATGGCTTGTTCCAGATACCTGTGATTGGGGTTTGAGGATCAGGTCAGCTTCTTCCTAGAATTCAAAGGTTTTGAAATATTATTTATTCTTGTTAGTGTGACTAATAGAAATATTCAGGGGATAGTCCATGAAATATCTGCACAAGAAAGAGGAACAAAGGAAGGAAGGGAGGGAGGGAGGGAGGGAGGAAGGAAGGAAGGAAGGAAGGAAAGAAGGGAGGGAGGGAGGGAGGGAGGGATAGAAAAAGGAAGGAGGGAGGGAGGGAAGAAGGAAGGAAGGAAGGAAACCCTGTCTCTGAATGCTTCTCTTATGTTAGTCACACTAACAAAAGCAGTAGAATGGCTAGCTGGGACAAGAACAATTATCCGCCAGAGCTGGTGCTACATTAGGCTAGAATGGCATTAGCTGCTGATATGCAGAGGTCCAGTGTGTGGACCAGGGGACTGATTAACATTCCAGAGCACAAGCACCGTTAAAGGGAAAATATATATTCTGTTACTTCTCTCACAAGATGAAAAGGAATCTTTCCAGCCCTAAAGCTGTAACAATAGAACAAAAGATAGAAATACTGTAAATTCTAGGCTTTAGGAGCTCCCAGTGTTCCTTAATTGTTGTGAGCTGCCCATATACTTGAGGTGGGCAGCTACAGAAAGGAAGAAAGAAAGAAAGAAAGAAAGAAAGAAAGAAAGAAAGAAAGAAAGAAAGAAAGAAAGAAAGAAAAGCCACAAAGTCATGTCTCATTTTGAAGGCTCGCACTTCCCAAAAAGGAGGGGATCAGAATAATGAAAAATGCATGGGAAAGGCAACCCTATTAAGGCCCTCCAGGATGTTGTATGGAGGAGAAGATAAAGAAGCACAAACTTTGGAAAAAAGAAATTCAAAAATTGGGGGCAGGGCACAAAGAATACTAAGGCAAACAACAAAAACTTCTTCAGGCTCAAAATAAAAAGTTGACCCAGGAGTCTCTGGGGTCGTTGGACTGGAGGGTCCTTAAAGAAATATAGGGAAATTGCAGGGAAATTGCAGAGATGGGTTCTTTGCTTCTGCCTTCCCAAAAAAGAATATTAGACTGGGGAATAATAGACTGGAGGAAAAGAATAATAGACTGGGAAAAGTTGCAAAGAAGGGCAACTAAAATGCTGAGGTATTTAGAAAAGCTCTCGCACTAAAAAAAGGGTCTGTAGTTAGTCTCTTTTCAGTCCAGAACAAAGGTGGATAATAAAAAACAGGACTGAGGTCTCTATGTTTATGCAGACAAAATCAGAATGGATAATTCATGAAAACTCAATACAGGAAGATCCAGGACCCACAAAAGTCCCGGTTTTATTGTAAACGCCCAGAGTACCTCCTCGGGGGGAGATGGGCAGTGATATATATATATATTTATTTATTTATCAAATTTGTCACCGCCCATCTCCTCCAACCGGAGGGGCTCTGGGCGGTTTACAATATAAAACAATATATATATATAATAGAATTCCAATAAAATCCCTCTAAAACAATTTCTCAACTACTATTATTTATTAATCTCAATTTGATTAATAAATAAATAAATAAAATAAATAAAAGTCGGTCTTTCTTTACAGAATTGCATGGTTAAACTGTGGACTTCGCTGACCCACGTGGGTGATGGTAATTACCAACCGGGTTCATTTTAAAAAGGAACAGGGCCATTTCATAGAAAATCAGGCCTCTCATCCATGATAGGCAGCTCCCTAAAAGTGTGCCTGGTTGGCTGCTGTGGGACCCAGACACCAGCAAGCTGGTAGCCCAGGGTTTCTCAACCTGCACAACTTTAAGACATGTGGACTTCAACTCCCAGAATCCCCCCAGGTTGAGAAACACTGTGGCAGCCTGATGCAAAAGGGCTTCAGGTCTGTAGTAACCAACTGGTGTTCGTTTGCTAGAAGTGAGCCACCAAGGGACGTGTTTCTCTGAGCTCTGACTAAGGAAAGGGCTAAGGAGACTGTACAGGGACTCCAGCCAGCACCTTTGCTTATAAATGCGAACCTGATATACGTACAGGATGCCGTTCAAAGCCACTCATGTCTAATCTCCTGTCTCCTGCATTTTCTGTGGAGGAGGTATGAAGCCCGCTGCTTCCAGGAATGTAAGAGTCTTGCAGCTGGGCAGGATTTACATAATGCTTGCCAGCCCCCTAATCAGGGTGTGAATCCTCTTTCGCACCATTTTTTTTAAGTTCTAGTGTTTGTTTTCGGTGTTTCCCTGAAAATATTAAGAATGTTAATTGCAAAATTACAAATGTGGTCAACAGATCCAAATCCTTTGTCTGTGTTAGCCTCAAGTGAGAAGGCTTAATTATTCGTTTGTTTTTTGGTGTGGTGAACAATGCAGTATAGGACTAAAGAGAATTAAAGAGATAAATCTGGAAAAAAACAGGAATAAGTCACAGAATACAGAATATTTGCAAGGCAGGTGAAGTAGCAATCAGAGATGCAGCACATTCACTGGGTGCAGGATGCATCTTCTAAAACAGCTTAAAAGTCCAGCTTAAAGGACTATTGAAAGTGTCTTCAGACTAAGATTCAGGCAGAAAATCAAGCCTGAATGCTCCGTTACAAAGAAAAATGGCCCTCACACGTAAGTTAGAGTACTGGGTGTAGTCTACCTCATCTCAGGCCAGTTAGAACATGCATTGCTGCAATCCACATAATCCTTTTGTTGAAAATACTGGAAACAGTAAAGGGATAGGGACATTTGGTGGCACACTCGTGAAAGTGTCAGGACTCTTTTCCCACTCTTGAAGGTACAGGTAGTCCTCATTTAACAACCATTCATTTAGTGATGGTTCGGACTTAAGATGGTGCTGAAAAACCTGACTTACAACTGGTCCTCACACTTACGACCGTCAGAGCATCCCTGCCATCACATGATTATGATTTGGGCACTTGGCATCCTATTCACATTTATGCCATTGCAGCGTCCTGTGGTCATGTGATTGTCATTTTCGACCTTCCCAGATGGCTCTGGCAAGCGAAATCAGTGGGGAACCATGTGATTCACTTAACAACCATGTGATCACTTAATGATCCCAATTGTGGTTGTTATGTGAGGACTACATGCACAGAAAATCTTGGATGAAGATAATGGGAGGAGCTAAAATCTATTTCCCTAGGACAAAAAGGGTCAATTTCTTACTTTTTTTTTTAAAAGGCCACCCTCAGATTGAATTGGCTCTCTACCAAGCAAGTGATATTTGGAATTCCATGTTGGTGGTAGGAAAACATGAGATACCCCACCACTGCTTAATGAATCCATGAACAACTGGGCACTGCCAGAAAGGCAGAAATGCAGAGGTTGGGAAACTGAAGAGGTGCACAATATTGTACAGGAACAAAAGAGAAGGGTTTTTGGACAGGTCAGCATGCTGGATATTATAGTTCTGTAAGTTTAATCACTTCAGAAGGCCACGTGAGCACTTAAGCACCTACTGCAAGTGGGGGAACTGCGATTATCAATGCTACCAAGAAATCTTATCTTAATGGCATTAAATTAATTAAATCAGTGAACTGCTGTTCTCATCCTCTCTCCCCATAAGTCTAGGGTAAATCTGTAATGCTGACTTCTATGTGAAGGTCTTCAATAGCTTAAAATTAGGAAAATAAGCATTCTTCTGTCTCCCTGAAGCTTAGAAAATGAGAACAGATCAGCTACTTTGTGAAAAACAATATAATACAAAGGCTCATATACGCAATCTGATCTAGAGAGCTTCCTGAATGGAAAGAATCTGGGCTGCAAACATCCAGTAGTCCACTAGATGGCAGCAAGGCAATATTGCAAATTCCAATTCTGATGTTTTGCCATCTTGTGGCAATTTGAATTATTGCAGCCCAGATACAGTACACCCAAATATAGCGCTAAATATAGTAGATGGAGGACTATAAACTGGAGGTCTTTGCTCTCTACAGCTTCTTGAGGAGAATGTCTAAATAGGTGGAAGAGGTGGAATCAGAATAACGGGGCAAGTATTATTGCAATTCCACATTTGGGGGAAGTTTCATAAGCAATGAATTAACCTCTAAACCAAGAGTTTAAGTATTTCAGGTTTACTGTTTGGCTGCTGGGATTCTGCAAAAGGAGATTATCAGGATGTTCCTTATATCGGATAGGATTTCCAAGGCTCTTCATATTGTAAGACAGCTCTTTCAGGTGTGCCATTTGCTATCCGTAACAAAGAAAGCTCCTTGGAAGCTATTTATGGCATGCCCACCAGCAAAGTAATCCTAAACAGATGAAGGCAAATCAGAGTAAATACCCAGGATAACGTATCAGTGGAAAAGTGAGCCTCCACACCAGTCTCAAAACATATTCTAGAAGCACAAATGCAATACAATAAATAGAATATTGTACAGGAAAAACTGCAGTTAATAAAATATACAACCACTGCTCCTTTCCCCCTCTAGTGACATATTGTTAGACAGTATCATAAATGAAGAATAAGAATACAAGATGACTGTATTTAGTATGCCTCAATAATAGGAAAAAGGCCATTCTTCTTGAGTTCCTCTCCTCCTCTGTTTAGAATAATATGGCATAAATAAATCTCAAGTGCAAAATACAAGAATAATTAAAATAAACAGGAATAGCTGTGTATTAAACAGCCACCAGTGAGGGAGCCTGGCTTGTATGTAATGTTAAACAAATCGTGATTCAGTGAGCCTTCCCGGTTTCTCTTGCTGGTCTAGCTGGAAGCAAAAGGAAAGACCCCAAGCCCTCACTGGGAAGTGAAAATGCAGCCTCTTCAGCAGAGCAGGTCAAAACCTTCTCAGGCTGCACCTCCTTATTCTGTAATTACTGAAATATCACCCTTATTCAGACTCAATGACATTCATAGATATAACCCCTTTCACTCTCAGTATCCAATTCTCCAGGCAGAAGTGCCCATAAGTAGCTACTTATAAAAGACATTCACTAAGTATGTACTCCATCAGCATGCTGTAAGAGGTAGCAAAATGGTCTGGGGGAAAAAACGGGGACAGGTGAAGAGGGTGTAATAGATATCCTGGACACATTCACGCTATGAATGTCATCCAAAGGGACATATTCTCGGGGAACAGAGTGGCAGGCTAAATCATGAAGGGGGAGATGGATTTTTAAGAATATATGTCAGCTATTTGCAACCAGAGGACAAAAGGCCAAACTGCCTGGGGATTTTGAGAGTTGAAACCCACCACATCAGAAGCGCAGGGAAGGTTGGTAGATACTCTAGGGCTGTGTTTCTCAACCGCAACCACTTTAAGATGGGTGGACTTCAACGCCCAGAATTGCTGGCTGGGTAATTCTGGGAGTTGAAGTCCACCCATCTTAAAAGTGGCTGAGGTTGAGAAATACTGCTCTGGGGCCTAGTAAGTGCTTCAGAAGTGATAGACCATTTGGTGTCCATGAAGTTCATTGGGGTGGAATGACTCACTTGGACTGGAGGTATACATGGAAGCTGCTATTGGAAGTGGACATAACTAAGAAGTGATTCTTCTTGTCAGAGATAATATAGCCCTGTGGGATGCAGGACAACAGAAGAGGAGAAAGCTGCAAAGGATTTCTCTAGTTTTGTCTCAAGAACCAGGCAGGCAAGATCAGGGAAGCAAGGACCATACAGATTTCAGTAAGGAACCTTTAACGCTAGTCTAGAGTAAGTACGGGACGCGGTGGCGCTGCGGGTTAAACCGCTGAGCTGCTGAGCTTGCCGATCGGAAGGTCGGCGGTTCGAATCCGCGTGATGGGGTGAGCTCCCATTGCTAGTCCCAGCTCCTGCCAACCTAGCAGTTCGAAAACATGCAAATGTGAGTAGATTAATAGGTACCGCTTCGGCGGGCAGGTAACAGCGTTCCGTGTAGTCATGCTGGCCACATGACCGCGGAAGTGTCTACGGACAAACGCCGGCTCTCCGGCTTTGAAACGCAGATGAGCACCGCCCCCTAGAGTCGGACACGACTGGACTTCATGTCAAGGGAAACCTTTACCTTTACCTAGAGTAAGTACAGAAACTTGGAAACTGCAGGAGGGTTTTCTCTTCCTTATTTATAGTGAGTTCATTAAGATGGAGTCTCTGGATGACCTGAAATGATCCTTCCCACCTGGGCTGAGCTGCCATTTATGAGCTAAGCCATCAACTGTCTCTTGATTGTTTATGCCTAGTAGCCCTTCCATTCCTTTCCTAGCTTCCCCACAGTCTCTCACTTTCCATCACACATCAGGGCGAATGCAGTCTCCACTTCTGATGGGCAGGGAGGAAGTGAGAACATGCGTGGGTGTGCAAGAGCAGGAATAGTGCCCGTTGCTCATTTGCTTGCCAGACCAGTTCAGAACAATGATGGCTGATGCCAGGTCTGTTCCCAAGATCAGCTCTCCATCCTCTCCAGTTCCTTTCAGGACTGAAAGATCCTTATCACCTAAGAGAAAGGATTCTTTTGTGTCTGTGGAATTGCCTTCCAGAGAGAGGTTTTCCTTCTTTCCCCTTGAAAGGAATTTAAGATTTATCTGTGCAGGAGCAGGGCACATTCTAAATGGAGATCTGCATATGATTTCGCACTGTGGTCTCTCAATACAACAACAACAATAACAATAATATCATCAGTCTATTGCAAAAGGCAGCTTTACTTGGAACAGCTTGCATCCTGTGATGATACCTTTAATATTATTAAACCACAACATCTGCCTATCCCAGGTCCTTGGGAAGGAATCAGTAGGTGGACAAAAATGCCAAATCCAGTCTAAACATCTGGCTGACTGTGCTACCAACCATAATAATAATAATTTATATGCTGCCCGACTCCCAGAGACACTGGGCGGTTATGCCCTAATGCTGCTGCTGCTGTTATTATTATTACATTTAGTCTTGTGATGCTAGACTGAAATAAATCCATGAGTCCAAGGTTTGGGGGGTTCAAATTTGCACCTGGAACCCTGTTGTTGGCTGAACACATTCCCACCATCACTGGAGTCAGAACAGGGGAAGACTAATAATTTTCAGAGCACATTGTTTGAAGGCAGTCTAAGTTGGAGTAAATAATTTTCATTGCTTTTATAACAGCCACTGATCTAACCTACTCACATCTTCAGGGTCAGGATTTTTTTTTAAAAAAACTATTAGCTTTCAAATGCTTATGTGTCCTTTAAATGCATATTTCATTTTTTTCAAAGTGCTTTACTGGGCAAATACATGACATCTTGATATTTACTGCCTTTCTTTTTAATTAACACCTTTTCCTCTATTTGAAAGCACAAAGCTATGCAACGTTGGTGTAAAAATTATCCAGACTGAATTAGATTCAGTAACAAAGTGATATACTTGGCCATTTAAACAATAACAGCCTGATAACAATGGAGAAGCCATTTTACTATTGCAATAATTACTTACAGAGAAACAAATAGAATCTTAAGAATACAAGAACACAATGGTTCACATTGCTTTTCCATTCTCTTTCTCTATATCAGTGTTCCTCAACCTTGGTGACTGGAAGATATGTGGACTTCAGCTTCTAGAATTCCCCAGCCAGCCATGCTGGCTGGGGAATTCTGGGAGTTGAAGTCCACATATCTTCCAGTCGCCAAAGTTGAGAAACATTGCTGTATATAATTAATTTCTGTAAATTCAGGAACTGCTGAGATATTTAAGTAGATAATATCTAAGTAGGTTTCAAAACCAGTTGGACTACTTCCTAAAAACAATTCATGATGGCCAGCTTTTGTCCATACTGTTACTGTCTATACTGTTGACTTGATGGTATCTACCTAACTATGGAATCATAGCAGAAATAGATCGGCACGAATTGATCTGAAGCTTCTGACATATTGGACCTCCTGTAGTTTCTGGAATTGGCTACTGTCCTAATGACTTGAGTCACAGCTATTTTGATGGCTTCATGCATGCTATTGCCAATTCCACCCATAATATCTCTTTTCTTTCCACTTGTCAATAGCACTGCCTCAGTTTCATCTACTGCTTTACTGGCTCAATCAGGGCCCAACATCTCACAAGAGAGAACTAAATGCAGCATTCTGGCTAGATATAATAAATGCATTATATTAGGAAAGCAACCTGAATAAAATACTAGAAGAATAGCCAGTCTTGGGGGTGGTTGGCACCTTGACAAGGCCCTCAGAAATTTTACTGAGACTGTTGTTTCTTTCTCCATCTTGGATTTTATATTTTATATTTATATTTTTATGATGAATCTGTTTTTATGGTATTTTAATCTTTTATTATTTTAATCTGATTGTAAACCACTCAGAGTCGCTTTGGTGAGAAGGGCGGTGAAGAAATGTGAGGAATGAATGAATGAATAAATAAATAAATACACACAAATCTATGTGTTAGGAGAAATGCATGTGAAAATGCACATTTTCAAGCAAACCATGCAAATGTTAATCTCAAAGGTGACATAGAAATGATAGCTATACTATCCATCTCTATCTATCATCTATCTATCTATCTATCTATCTATCTATCTATCTATCTGTCTGTCTGTCTGTCTGTCTGTCTGTCTGTCTATCTGTCTATCTGTCTATCATCTATCATCTATCATCTATCTGTATCTATCTCTGATATACTCTGAATTAAACCCAGTAAACATAATGGGGTTTCCTCTGTGATAAGTGGGCAGAGGATTGCTACTGAAAATTGGAAAAGTGCCAGGGGAAAATCCAGCATGATTTTCGGTATATATCCACTGCTAACCTTCCCTACCTCTGCAGTCCTTGGAAGACAACAAAGTCAAGTGCCTATTAAGCAGGCTGACCATATTTCTTTGAGAGAAAAACGGGACATTGGGATGACAAAACAGGACAGGGTTAAAGTTATGTAATGTTCTGTATTCATGAAAAAGACGCTAACAAAAGTTAACGACGGTAAGCTGAGAAGGTGCAGGAGGGGGAGGTGCGGCTCCTTCTGCCAAGCAGAAGACTCACCTTGTGCTTAAACTTGTTGGAATTCTTGTTTTCTTTCTTGTTTAGATCGATGAAATAGTGAGTGATGCGCTCCTTGGATTTGGAATCCATGTCCCAGGCAATCTTGAAGGAGTCGCAAGTGATGTTGCTAATCGTGATGTTGTGTGGGACTGGCAGCTCCTCCATCTCTGCAATCCCACTGTCTTGCGATTTATTCCCTGCACAGGGGTGGATAAACCATGGTTAGCAAGAGCACAGCTCTTGGAGAGTTTTGCTCAATGCACCTTCTTCAGGAAACGAGAGGGAAGAGACGATCGCTCTGGGGGAGACACAAGGTTACCTTGCTGAACACAAGATTTGCAAAATACAGCGGAGATCAGGAGCCATGCCCTCCCTAGCAACGGGCAGAGGGAGGCAGCCACCGTCGAAGCAGATCTGGGGTTTCACGGTTGGCAGCAGCATGTTAATTGTGTCATATCTCACAACTGGATTTTTCTAGGCAAGGAACAGAAGAGGCAATTGTGGGTTTGCACCCAGTAACACAGGGTGTATTGGTAACTGGAGGTGGGTCCTGTCACTGCTCCACGTCCCACAGCAGAGCATCGTGGGCCCTGTGGCGTCAGGGAAGGGCAGTGGCCCAGTCCAAACAGGCAGGCAATGCGAGTGGGGCTGTGGCTGTGATGCCTTTCAAATGTTGAAGCTTGGCTCACCCATTCGGTAAAACAATGTCCCACCTAAAATGTAAGATACCTCCATCGTATCTGGACAGGGTTGCTATGACATTGAATTTCTCAGGATAAGAATATCTAGATGTGGCGCCTCTCTCCTCTATTCAAATGAATTCACTGGAAGAGAAGCTTCCTAAAGTCTGCGCAACTGAACATCTCCGCAGCCCATACAATTCATGCAAGTGAAACCAATCTAAGCGAAGGGTTCAAGCTCAAGCTTTCTCCTCAAGATTTTCCATTAATTGTTAGGTTTTTTTAAAAAAATCTGTTCAATCGTGTCTGATTCTTGGAGACTGCTTGGACAAGTCCCTGCAGGTTTCTTGGCAAGGTTTTCCAGAAGTGGTTTGCCATTGCCTCCTTCCTAGGGCTGAGAGAGAGGGACTGGCCCAGGGTCACCCAGCTGGCTTTCATGGCTAAGCTGGGACTAGAACTCTCCAACTTCTGGTTTCTAGCTTGGTGCCTTCACCATGACACCAAACTGGCTCTCAGCTGTCAGTTAGTATTCAAAAATGTTTCAGATGACCACCCATCCAAAATCTGGAGTGCTGCAGTCTGCTCTATCGCAAATTTTGGTGATAGAGTCTACATGGTTACCTGGGTAAACATCTTAGAATATGATCTACTATTGGTTACCAAACAACTCCACAATGTACAGTGTGGATGAAGCACAGACATAGCTAAGTAGGGCCTAGAAAATGTGCTTCTTTGCACACAGATCACGAGCACACTAGTTGTACCTGCCGGCAAGGGCCACATAATTGTCTTCCATGATTAAGGGTTCATCAATGTTGGTTAAGACTGAACAGTCTAGTTCAAAGACAATCACAGAAAAAGTAGGGCTGAGCCACTGTGATTTTTAAAGCTATCCGAAGAGAATTATGAAGTAATTAAAGTCAGATAGAACATTTATTATTCAAAAAACGACTCCTTTGCTAATTTAACTTCAACCTACTAATTGTCAACCAGGGAAAAATGAGCACAAAAATTAATTGCAGATTTTGAATATGGATATTTCGAAGGGTCTTGAATTCTTACAAGCAGAAATATCAACGTTGGATAATAATAATCATGGTTGGAATTCAGGGTACCCAGGCCCACAACTAGGGTCCGTGCCACCTGGGACAAATATGGATTCCACGTGCATTTTGGTGCCCCCCAGTGCTCATTTTGGCACCCCCCCATTGCGGCGCCCAGGGCACATGCCCCACTTGCCCCCACCCCAGTTGCAGCCCTGAGGGTATCTTTGCTGGTGGAGTGTCTTTGCTGAACCTTGGAGAGAACAGGTCTCCATTCTACCTGAAATTCTTCACCAACGCTCAGCATTTTTGACAACCCAACAGATGTTTCTCAAGTGAGGAGGCTTCAAGAAGTGGGAGGCAATGGAAAACCCCATTGCATGAGGACAGCTCAGGCACACAACACTGGATGCTTCCTGAAAGCAGCAGCAATGATGGCCAATAGCATTTTTATGGTGCCGCTCTATCAGACCAGAGCTCTGCTAGGTAGCATTCCTTATCAGCTCACCTTGAACAATCTGAAAAGCTAAGCATGGTCACACCTGGTTAATGCTTGGATGAGAGACTGTCAGGAAAGCCCTGGGCTATAGGCTAGATGAGGAAGTCAAAAGAACATCCTAGAACAGTGTTTTTCAACCCTGGCAACTTGAGGATGTGTGGACTTCAATTCCCAGAATTCCCCATCCAGCATGGTTGCCAGGATTGAGAAACTCTGTCCTATAAGAAGACAACAGAAAAGCTAAAGAAGCAACATGGTGGTGTCCCTGAAGCCACTAGACCTGGAACTCAGCTCTAAGCAGTCTTTTTTTCTATTGCAAGACTAGAACAGTCAGACTTTGTCCAAAATCATTGGTACAAGAATTGGGATGCGCCCCATAAAGGGCCACAATCCAGCCAGAGTGGAGTCTTTTGGATCTTCCTTAACCATCCGGGAGGCTGAGGACTTGACGCTTACATCTTTTCACCTGAGATCAAAGGGTCTAAAATATCTTCAGCTTTGACTAAAGCATGGCTTAATCACTTGACCCGAGCTTTGGGTCTCAGACCCACCTAACATAAAAGATGCTAAGTATGATTAAACACTTCAGCAAAGGATCGTTACCTTGTCGTGGTGCTGGAGCTTGAGCACCTCAATGATGCCATGAGCTAAACCGTGAAGGGCCACCCAAGACGGGAAGGTCATGACAGAGAGGTCAGACTAAATGCGATCCCTGGGGAAGGTAATGGCAACCCACCCCAGTATTCTTGCCGTGAAAACTAAATGGATCAGTACAACCAGAGATATGTCGGTATACCATCGGAAGATGAGACCCCCAGGTCGGAAGATGGTCAAAATGCTACTGGGGAGGAACAGAGGATGAGCTCAACTAGCCCCAGACGTGATGACGCAGCTAGCTCAAAGCCGGAAGGACGGCTAGCGGCCGACGGTGCTGGTGGTGAACGGCGAATCCGATGTTCTAAGGATCAACACACCATTGGAGCCTGGAATGTAAGATCTATGAGCCAGGGCAAATTGGATGTGGTTATTGGTGAGATGTCAAGATTAAAGATAGACATTCTGGGCGTCAGTGAACTGAAATGGACTGGAATGGGCCACTTCACATCAAATGACCACCAGATCTACTACTGTGGACAAGAGGACCACAGAAGAAATGGAGTAGCCTTCATAATTAATAGTAAAGTGGTGAAAGCAGTGCTTGGATACAATCCAAAAAACAATAGAATGATCTCAATTCGAATTCAGGGCAAGCCATCTAACATCACAGTGATCCAAATATACGCCCCAACCACAGATGCTGAAGAAGCTGAAGTAGAGCAGTTCTATGAGGATCTGCAGCACCTACTGGACAACACGCCTAAAAGAGATGTTATTTTCATCACAGGAGACTGGAATGCTAAGGTGGGCAGTCAAACGACACCTGGAATTACAGGTAAGTATGGCCTGGGAGAACAAAATGAAGCAGGACATAGGCTGATAGGATTTTGCCAAGACAATTCACTCTGCATAACAAACACTCTCTTCCAACAGCCTAAGAGACGGCTTTATACATGGACTTCACCAGATGGACAACACCGAAATCAGATTGACTACATCCTTTGCAGTCAAAGGTGGCGGACATCTGTACAGTCGGTAAAAACAAGACCTGGAGCTGACTGTAGTTCCGATCACGAACTTCTTCTTGCACAATTTAGGATCAGACTAAAGAGATTAGGGAAGACCCACAGATCAGCTAGATATGAGCTCACTAATATTCCTAAGGAATATGCAGTGGAGGTGAAGAATCGATTTAAGGGACTGGACTTAGTAGATAGGGTCCCGGAAGAACTATGGACAGAAGTTCGCAACATTGTTCAGGAGGTGGCAACAAAATACATCCCAAAGAAAGAGAAAACCAAGAAGGCAAAGTGGCTGTCTGCTGAGACACTAGAAGTAGCCCAAGAAAGAAGGAAAGCAAAAGGCAACAGTGATAGGGGGAGATATGCCCAATTAAATGCACAATTCCAGAGGTTAGCCAGAAGAGATAAGGAATTATTTTTAAACAAGCAATGTGCGGAAGTGGAAGAAGACAATAGAATAGGAAGGACAAGAGACCTCTTCCAGAAAATTAGAAACATCAGAGGTAAATTCCAGGCCAAAATGGGTATGATCAAAAACAAAGATGGCAAGGACCTAACAGAAGAAGAAGGGATCAAGAAAAGGTGGCAAGAATATACAGAAGACCTGTATAGGAAGGATAACAATATTGGGAATAGCTTTGACGGTGTGGTCAGTGAGCTAGAGCCAGACATCCTGAAGAGTGAGGTTGAATGGGCCTTAAGAAGCATTGCTAATAACAAGGCAGCAGGAGAGGATGGCATCCCAGCTGAACTGTTCAAAATCTTGCAAGATGATTCTGTCAAGGTAATGCGTGCTATATGCCAGCAAATTTGGAAAACACAAGAATGGCCATCAGACTGGAAAAAATCAACTTATATCCCCATATCAAAAAAGGGAAACACTAAAGAATGTTCAAACTATCGAACAGTGGCACTCATTTCACATGCCAGTAAGGTAATGCTCAAGATCCTGCAAGGTAGACTTCAGCAGTTCATGGAGCGAGAATTGCCAGATGTACAAGCTGGGTTTAGAAAAGGCAGAGGAACTAGAGACCAAATTGCCAATATCCGCTGGATAATGGAAAAAGCCATGGAGTTTCAGAAAAACATCTATTTCTGTTTTATTGACTATTCTAAGGTCTTTGACTGTGTGGACCATAACAAATTGTGGCAAGTTCTTAGCCATATGGGGATACCAAGTCATCTTGTCTGCCTCCTGAAGAATCTGTATAACGACCAAGTAGCAACAGTAAGAACAGACCACGGAACAACGGACTGGTTTAAGATTGGGAAAGGAGTACGGCAGGGCTGTATCCTCTCACCCTACCTATTCAACTTGTACGCAGAACACATCATGCAACATGCTGGGCTTGAGGAATCCAAGGTTGGAGTTAAAATTGCTGGAAGAAACATTAACAATCTCAGATATGCAGATGATATCACTTTGATGACTGAAAGCGAAGAGGAACTGAGGAGCCTTATGATGAAGGTGAAAGAAGAAAGTGCAAAAGCTGGCTTGCAGCTAAACCTCAAAAAAACCAAGATTATGGCAACCAGCTTGATTGATAACTGGCAAATAGAGGGAGAAAATGTAGAAGCAGTGGAAGACTTTGTATTTCTAGGTGCAAAGATTATTGCAGATGCTGACTGCAGTCAGGAAATCAGAAGACGTTCAATCCTTGGGAGAAGAAAAATGACAAATCTCAATAAAATAGTTAAGAGCAGAGACATCACACTGACAACAAAGGTCCGCATAGTTAAAGCAATGGTGTTCCCCATAGTAACATATGGCTGCGAGAGCTGGACCATAAGGAAGGCTGAGAGAAGGAAGATAGATGCTTTTGAACTGTGGTGTTGGAGGAAAATTCTGAGAGTGCCTTGGACTGCCAGAAGATCAAACCAGTCCATCCTCCAGGAAATTAAGCCAGACTGATCACTTGAGGGAATGATATTAAAGGCAAAACTGAAACACTTTGGCCACATAAGGAGAAGACAGGACACCCTGGAGAAGATGCTGATGCCAGGGAGAGTGGAGGGCAAAAGGAAGAGGGGCCGACCAAGGGCAAGGTGGATGGATGATATTCTAGAGGTGACGGACTTGTCCCTGGGGGGAGCTGGGGGTGTTGACGACCGGCAGTAGGCTCTGGCATGGGCTGGTCCATGAAGTCACGAAGAGTTGGAAGCGACTGAACGAATAAACAACAAATGATGAAACAAGGTCTGCCATCAAATTGAAGAGAAAAAGGAAAGAAAGGAAACATCAGCTTCAAAAGACTTCCACAAATGTGGTTTTCACCTGGGTCGGGAAAGAGAATGGAGATGTTTCCACTCAAGTTTTTGGACGTGGAAAGTCCCTGCCTGGAGCTGTATCTCAAGACAGGTCAAAACAGCAAACAAAATCAGAATGTACTACCTTACTGAAAAAAAACAGAAAAGAAACCTTATAAACAGGAGAAGAATAAAACACAATAAACTGGCGTCGAATGTGTGGAGGCATCTGATTCTCTTCCCCTTTGACTGATATTTTCATTTTTGTTTTCATTGTAATTGTCTGCCTTACTGGCACTTTAGGGTAGTTTAGCCTGGAACACTACCTTTAATGGAAATAAAATACTGTATTTTTAATGCAATAAACCAGGAGCATCCACAGGCGGGATCAGAAATGTCATGATGGCGGCCATGACTGTGGGATCATGACATTTCTGCCTCTATTTTGCAGATGTGCTGCAAGGGTGACACCCTCAGGAAAGAGGAGGGGCCTCGATTGCAGGCTGCTTCCCCTTGTGACGGTTTTGAACACACACAAACGAATCTGGCCGCTCCCTGGGTTGCATCCTGTCCACGGAAAGGTGTGGGTGGCTAATGGAGGGCTCCCTTCCTTGGCCTCCCTCTTCCCCTCGGAGGATCCAGTACATTTCTGCACCTTCTGCAGGACTCCAGAGCCAGCTCTCTCAGCCAAAAAGAGGGAGAACCACCGATTCAGGGCCAGGCCACTTGCTGCATTACAGGCAGTCCTCGCTTATTGGGACCGGAATTTTGGTTGCTACGTGAAGCAGTCATTAAGCGAGTCTGACCCATTTTACAACTTTTTGTGGCAGTTGTTAAGCAAGCCACATGGCCGCTAATCAAATCATGCGGTTCCCCATTGATTTTGCTTGCCAGAAGCTGGCCGGGAAGGTTGAAAATGGCGATCACGTGACCACGGGACGCTGCGACGGTCATCAATGTGAGCCGGTTGCCAAGCACCCAAATTGTGATCACGTGACCGTGGGGATGCTGCAACTGTCATAAGTGTGAGGACCAGTCATAAGTTGGTTTTTCCAGCACCGTTTTAAGTACAAACTATCACTAAACGAATGGTTGTTAAGCGAGGACTACCTGTACATCTTTGAGCAGTTAAGGAAATGGGTAGCCCCAAATGCCCCCTGGAAGCGATAATGGGGGAAAGGAATAATAGAAGGCCATCTACCAGGCCGCTGGGGCAAAGAGGAAAGACAGGGGTGGCAAGGAAGATCTCTCTGACCACCAACAGTCAGGGCTGGCTTTCCGCTTGCCGCTGCGAATAGTTCTGGGGCTGCACACAGAAATGCAGTCAGCCGTGCTGATTTGCAGTGGAGCAGAACCGCAGCCAGTACCTGCCTGTTCCGAAAGCATCACCTCAATTGACAGTGACCTCCCCACCTGAAGATGAGGCAGGAGGCTCAGCAGCCTCCGTTTCCATCCTCCCAGTGAAGCTAAGGGAGCCCTCCCATTGCGAAAGGAAATTATTTGGAGGGGGCTGGTCTTCTTTTCAGGCAGGTGCAGCGTCCAGGTATCAGCTCCATTATTGCATAACCCCCCTCCTTAATTTATGGATGAGTTCAACCGGGGAATAAAGAGCACGTTTAATGCTTCATTACAACCACCTGGGACCTAATGTTTCAGCTGGACAGTAGACAACCCTTTCTACAATTTTATGCCCAATTTCAGCAGAAGCTCTTTTTTCAATGGACCGTAGACAATGGTGGAGGAGCTTGTTTTAGCCCAAGCTGAATTTCCTTGCAGTTATTTATTCATTTATTTTTTTGGAGGGTCCCATGCCAGTTGTGAGTGAGGACAAAGCCACAAATAAACATTTGGGTGAAATGCAGAAATATCCCAACCATGGCAGCTTTCACCCTCCTGCTCCCCCCTTGGAAAACCCAAATCCATTACTCCCCAGGCTCTGCAGCTCCACCCTAGGGGAGGTGGGACAAGATTGCTAGAGGAAAATGTTACACTTTGTGATCAAAATGATGGGTTAGAAGTCCCCCTTAGTTGCTTTTCCAGCAGAAAACAGTTAATGAACACTGGGAGGAAAGTCTGAAAAATAGGATTTCAAAACTTACCCCTCTTCTCCTGAAATAACATCTTCCAAATCTTTGGGGTGCTGTTGTGGTGGTGGTTGTTGCTATTGTAGTTCTTGATGATGATAATGATGATGGAAACAGACATGGAAAAACAAGGAAAGTCTTTGAGAAGATCTCTGAATTCAGAAGGTGGCTTCAACTTTGAATCGGAATGCTAAAGGATGCCAATGGACAGATAGTAGCCAATTTAAAGAAGATCGAACAAAGACAGAAGAAGTACACTGAAATACTGTACTGCAAGATGTCAACATCCAAGAAACTTTAGAAGGTATTCCCTACTTACGAGAACCTAGGAATACTAGAAAATGAAGGTAGATCAGCAGCCAAAAGAGGGAAGCGCCAAAGCTATTGTGTGGTGGGAGAAAGTGGCACGAGAATTTAAACCCAGATTTCAGATAGAGTATGTCATATGTCAGGAACCTCTAGTACTAGAAGATCAGCACTCTGGTCATTACCAAGTCGGACAGCTACAGGAACTGATGGAATTCCCACTGAAATAGGGCAAGCAACAGAAGAAGAATCAGTCAAGCTTCTAACCAAGCTATGCCAGCAAATCTGGAGAATGACACAGTGGCCAACAGATGGGAAGAGGCCAATCTACGTTCCAATACCAATCCTAAGCATTATTTTGCTAGCATGGAAATTAAGGTTATTTACAATGGTTTGCACACTCTGTTAAGTCTCCTTTGTTTGGTACCGGAATGTAGATTAGCTTCTTTTAATCAGTTGGTCACTGTGTCACTGGATGTTGACATCTCTACTGTACAGTATTTCAGCATACTCCTTCTATCCTCATTGATCTCCTTTGAATTGGTTACTGTCTGCCTGGCAGTGTCCTTTAGCACACCAGTTCAAAGAGGGAACCTCCTTCTGAGTTCTGGCATCTTTAAAACAATTTTCTTGTTTTTCCATGTCTGTTTCCAAAGAGCAGAATTACAACAGTTTAAAATTTTGTAATGAAGGTTAACTACTCAGAACTCTGCAGGCAACTTCCTTAGTTATTTATAAAAAAATCTAAAGAGAGGGGAAAGAAATTAATTATGTTGTTATTTTAATAAAAACTTAGCTAGTTAGTTACTTTTTAAGACTAATATATGACCAGAACAGTAGTGTTTCAGAAAACATACTCCTGAACTTTGTGAAGTGGTTTCCTTTTATGTATTTGGTTTTTTTTTGAAGTACATTTGGGAAAAAGGTATGCACCAAAATGTTTAGGTAACAATAATCTACAGTAATTGTGGGTGGAACTGATGACAAAACTGATCTATTGGGCCCAATCAAAGTGAACGTTGGACTTTGAAGAAGCAGGATAGGAAGAGTGTTGACGCCTTTGAACTTGTGTGTTGGGGAAGACTCCAAGAAAACAAACAAGTGGATCGTTGAACAAATCAACCCAGAGTTCTCACTCAAGGCACAAATGACCAGGCTCAAATTATCCTACACCGAACACATGATTTGAAGACCCAGCTCTCTGGAGAAGGCTCTGATGCTGGGAAGGTGGAAGGAGAGGACCAGCAGCAACAAGGTGGGTGGACTCAGTTATAGTGGCGATAAGGGCACCATTGGGAGGCTTGAAAGAGGGGTCAGGGATAGATTCTTATGGAGAAAAACTATCTATGCGGTCACTAGGAGCTAAAAACACTTGATGGCACAAAATCAAATTAAGTCATATTAGGAGAATTACACACACAAAATGGCTTAAAAATCATGCAACCTTATCTAAAAGTGTGTACATGAATAAAAACTGAAGGAAATCTATATTGACCTATTTAGTGCAACTCTGGTAAGAATCTTCAGTAACCGAGGACCCCTAATTTGGAGGAATCCCTTAAGTGAAGGAATCCTTGACAGACCTTTTTGTAACATCTCTGCCATCTCCACGTCTTCAGGGACCTCCTGCCTGAGGACTTACAGTTAAGCGTTCAAACTTCAAGCCCTTGTTAGAGACCACTGGGGAGCTGTAATGCAATAATACAGTACAAAAAATGTGTCTGACAACTCAGACTTTTTTGAGTGAGTTCCGAGAAGAAAGAAAAGAACTCCTCTCTACTCATTCTCTGGTCTGTTCAAAAACTTGTAAGGCTATTTTGTGTTCGCTGCTACCCATCTTTTTCTTCAAGTAAAGAACCACACAACTTCTTTTTAAAGTTAATTTGCCTTGATCATTTTGCAGTTATGGAACACTAAATATGAATTTGGAAAATTCAGGGCCAACCCAGTTAAAACAACAGCTTCTCTCTACATTTTGTTCCTGAAGAGTTCACATTTAGGTGAATAAGATGATTATACTGGCATTTGGGTATGCTTTACCCTCCATTTTTAAAGGTCTTTTAAAACTACATTTTGTACTAAAAATTAATCCAGATGCAAGTGTTTTATTAGCTGAATTATTTCATATACCCCGATGGTATCATACCAACTCTTAATCAAACTTCCTGGTTAAGCATGTTCTTCGACAAGGTCAAGCAACCCTTCAGCCCAATGAAATCCCATTCCTAGACAGGCATCATCACACTTCCAATTCACACTCCCTTTTTTGGATCGCTCACAAAGATCACAGGCCCACGTAGCTCAACAATCAGTGGGTACAACTGAGACCTGTTCACAATTGTCAGTTTTTTGAAGTTACTACTTGTACTATCCATGGCGCATTTCAGTAAACATGCTTTCCACCAGTGCTTCCATCTTGTAGATCTGCTGTGAATGACAGGAGACCGGCCCTGGAACCCTGAGCAACTCCTGGCTGGCTGGCAGGTAGTGGGGAATACAACCACATCGTGGTTTTAGGGCTACCACATCTGGGCTGCCTGCTCCACACAGTCACCCGAGTGGTTCTCTGGATTCTTGCAGGCTGGAGATTGTTAACTCCAGATGTGTTGAGCTGCATTTCCCAGAATTCCAAATAGCAAGGTTGGTTCAGAACAGTTGTGGCACCATCCCATGCTTGTGCACCCAGAAATCAGCCTCAAAGGGAAGTGTGCATGGAATTCTAGTTCTTTACAAGGCCTTTTTAGTGGACAAGGCATCCCAAACCCCAAAAACTGATTTAATCATCAGGCCAACTAATCTCAATTGTTTTATACTGAAATTAATTTCCTTAAATACTAAATCTGCCTTGTTCCTGTTTAGCTAATATTCTGGGTTCTCAATTGACACAAAAATCCACCTGGTTTGAAGAACATATTTACCACACGTTCAGAAAAATGTTTTCCTCCCTCCCCATCTTCTTTTTAATGAAAGCACAATGTTTTTCATGGTCTGGTACTTTTGATGGGTGCCTTCTTTCTTTGTTTAATGAGCCATTTCTTTGCTTAGCGCGCACACACATCTGATTTGATTCATGCAAATGGCCGTTTTAGCAAGTACAAGAGAACAGAATGCCTAAGATGGGACTTGATTTTTTTTTCAGAGGGAAGTATTTATAATGTTTATGGCTATACTGCCAACCAAACCAAACCAAACCAACGAAATGTATCATATTTCCCAAGTCCTTCACCGTGTTCCCAACTGAGGGCTAAATCACACTATCTCTCAAGCCGGGCTGAACTAATTCCTTCCCATTGTTTGCAGAGGAGGATAACGTATGGAGAGAGGTTCGGAGTTAGGAAAGCTGGAGAAGTGCAGCCTTTCTCTGCCCCCCCCCCTTTTCTTTGCCTTGCCTTTCCACCTTTCCACCAGCAAAGTGGGATTCCCTGGAGTCTCTGGTGAAGAGGCTTGCCCTGCACATTCTTTTTCAGCCTGTAAAGACACAAAAAATACAAATATGGAAAATGCATCTTTTGAGAGGTGGTTATCGGTCATCCTGATTTGCAGGGGAAAAGGTGGCCTGGACACAAATATCACAACTCTTGGCAATACCTCCAGCTCTCCCAATCTGGTTCTATATGATGGGTGAATTGGTCCCAAGAGGTTGAACCTAGAGGGAATTTTGTTTAAAAAAAAAAAAGAACTTGTGGGATTCTGAGAAGGAAAAGGGATTGTTTCAAAATATGGCAAATGAAGAGCAGATGGCTGTTTCAGTCTTATCTGGCCAAAGACCTGTTAGCCCTTCAGTTAAACAGTCTGGGAGAAAGAAGTTCAAACAATTCATAGGGACCCCATCATAGTGAGCTCCCCCCCCACAAAAAAAAAAGAAAAAAAGAGGGCTGGAGTTTTGATTGCTCAGCATCCAGGATTCTGTATCCCGAACTTTTTGCTGCTGGCATGCAACCTGATTTATGAAATTCTGTGGGCACCTGGCATCCTTAGCCCTGTGTTGGTATTCAGGAGCTTGACAATTAAAGACACGAAGGGTTTTCACAGGAAATTAGAATTTTGTTAAGAGCAGTCCCACCCCAAATCAGGGCAGAACTACCTTCTTCACAAATATATCCTAACATCTGTACACATGTGTATATTTAACCTTTCCCTCTCTGTTGACTTACATGTACTTCAGCTGAGGCTGTTGTCACCCCCAGGATCAAATATGGAACATCTTTTAAGTGCTGTGCTAATTTAAAATATATTACAACTGCCCAGTATGGCTTGCAAAATGCCTGAGAAACTTTAGATGGCAGCAAAGAGTTGGTATTGTCTGTAGCTCTTCGCTGCCTTCTTCTAATACTCCTCTGGATTTTTGCATCCCAGATTGGGTAGCCCTCAAAATATTGCCAAATGGCTTCAGTCTCATGGGGAACAACAGGCGTACATAATCTAAACCCACAGCTCTGTGTGTGGCAAGTCTATGTCTGAGTCACTCTACTTGGAGAAAGCTGTAAGCAATTGTTTCTCCGTGCCCTACCTCCACCCCTTTCCTATCAGATGCTTGATTCACAAATGGCTAATTGTATAATTAAATTATTATCCATATGAGCAGTGACTAAAAAGAACCACAGTTGTCAAACACAGTGTTAGTTCCATGTTGTGCTAGCAGACTCCTACTCTTCATTACTGCCTTCCCTTGCAGAACAAACATCCCAAGGCTTGCAAAATTTTAATTGCAGAAAGAGCAATCCTTTGGAAACTGGCAGTTATAGCCCATTTTCTACTCATTTTCCTGCCTAGAAAACCAAATTGTTTTACATATCCCTCATTTCCAACTGGAACTGTAAAAACTTAAAGACCTGGACAGTAGCGTTTACCAATACTTATCTGACACCTTCTTTAGCCCAGCTGTTTTCTCACAAACATATTGGGATTAAATTATATGGACGTTATAGCACATTCGTATGGAAGTTTTAAAGGGTGGTGGTGGTGGTGGATAGCAATTCAAAGAAGCTGACAAGGAAAAATAGATCAAACATGGAGAACTTCACATGCATTATCTAACCTACCAGTCTGCTTCTGAGCTGGTCTCCTCCATTGCTTAGCAGCAGAATATAGACACAACTATCTTTTACTCTTTATCCCTAGCAAATGGCAAAGGGATTGTGGGAAACAGTGGTCCTCAAACCCATTCACCACACATGTGTCAACCCTTCCTAAAGTCAACTAAGCTCAGCAGGACACCACTGGATTTACGAATTTGCATCTGCTTGAATTCCAGTGATCACTGGTTGTGATGGGGCCATGGCAGTTCTTTTAATAAATTTAAGGGGTCTCTGGGATCTAGGATTGCAAGATTTGATCTAGAGGACCAAATGCTTTTCAGAAGCCTTCTTTACAGTATCCTGTCAGTGACTATGTCAGCCTGCATTATTTAAGATAGATGTGAACAGGGATGTAAAAGAATTCTGCCATGAAATCCATTGGAAGGGAATATGCTTGCAACTGGACCTTGCCATGGGGCAAACACTAGCTTCAAAGTCTACCCTTGGTCATTTCTCAGTATATTCCTGAAAGTTACATGCAAAGGGCTGGAGTTACACGTAAATAGGTTTTTATGCTGGGAGAATTTTGGATTAAAAGCAAATTGCAAGGTTACCAGCAATTAAAGTAGGGCCTGTTTTTACATTTAAAAATGGGTTTGGGGGCAATTTACATTAATAGTTACATAAATTAGAGGAGGATGTTTAGAAAGCTTCTGCATGTTAGGTGTTACTGCAACGATAAATTGTTGATAATTCTCCTATAGTTAAAATCCGTATAGGCAAAAATGCATGGCTACAATGCTGCCCAACTAGTGTAGATGGTCAAGCAGACCCCTGACTAGCCTTCTAAACATGCAGCAGCAAACAGGATAGGATCTGGCCTAACAACAGTGGCTACTGGCTACAAGGTCAGGATCTTCAAATAAAAATGTCACCCCTGATTACAAAAGAAGGCTAGCCTACTTCCCTGGGGCTGTTCCAAAGATGACAGGGAGGTGACCTGTCCATTGTCCCAAGTGTCCTACAGTAGGGTGAAATATTTAAAAACGCAATACAAATAATTTCCCTACAATATTTTAAAGCCCTCGGTGTGTTATAATGCCCCCTCCTTTGTAATTTAGGCTTGTGTCAAAACTGATTTGCTACTTTGTGGTTTTCAAAATGTTAATGCTTAAAAAATATGACCCATTTGCCATTTCAGCTCTTCTGGAGGACATCAGCAAGACGTGGCTCTCAATTACCAATGTGACTTTCACATTCCTGGGTTTTACGCATGAGCCTGTGCCTGTTCACCAGTGCTATGGGCTTTTGTCTGAAAGAGATGCCACGAATGTGCCCGAGGGATGGAAATTATTTTCCCAGGTAGTGCAGCTGTTACTTCAGGTTCTCTGCAAAATAGCAGTGGCTTGTGCTGCCACGCACACTTTTCACGTGCAAAGAAGAATTATCACCAGTACAGAGCTGAGTAAATGGGTTCTCCAAGTAGGTTTCTGTTCCCTAAACCTCTGCAAGATAATATCCCTAGCAGAGAAGGTGGATGTCTTAAATAGGAAAAACAAGCAGCCGAGGAAAGCAAAAATAAATCAAGGCAGTGTTAATCATTTTGACGGTGTGTAACTTCAGAAAATTTTGCATATTATACTGTAAGAGCTTTAACGATTTTCATAAATAACGATATCTGGTCCATGGCTAAGAATATCTACTATTTGCTCAAACAAATGCTAGTTTTATTTGTGAATATTAAGGTAGTGTGAAATATTGAAATTCAAATTCTGTTTCAATTTACCCTCCCCTCCCCTCAATTTTCTAGTCTTATTTTGCAAGGCAAAACCATCCTTGGTTTTACTGTACTGCACTTACGCTTCAAGAAAGGACCTTGAGAAAGGAGAAGGGCAAGTGGAAGATGCAGGCGCAAACTGAATGCTTTCCCCATTTCAAATATTGCCTCCTACGGCTGGGCAAAGCACTCCAAGGGCCTCTTGCAAACTGCAGGCAAAACAAGGAGGCAGCCCTGCATCCTCCTGAAAGCCCCCCACAGCTGCTTGGCTACCTCCTAGCATGCACAGACAAGGCTTCTGGGACTGCTGTAATGCCCAGTGTGCAGCTCTTCTCCCTACGCCATGGGGTGACTTCAGACCAGTTGTCCCCTCTCAGCCCCACCCACTTCGCAGGGTTGTGCTATGGTGACAAAATGAAGCGAGATCCCCATGGAGGGTGCCCTGAGCAACTGGAGGAAAGGCAAGATGGAATGCCCACAGGAATACTTGATACATGCGTGCATACTGAACAGCACACCAGAATGAAAAGTCTAGGTTGGTCAATTCACCAACAGGCTACTTTTGAGACTGTAAAAAGATGTGTTAAAAGATGATGGTCATGGTGATGGTGAATGCCAGAGAGCATCCAAACATTCAATTCTTATTACAGATGTAAAAGGCTTTCCCATAGATCTTGCTGGGAGTAGATTGGAGTTTATTGCTTCTAATGGATTCATGGCAGGAGGGACGCATGCCGAAGGCAGTAAAAGGGAAGGGAGGTGCGCCAATCTATACACATCGCTAGGCCCAATCTGCTGCCTTGAGCAGATTGGATCAGCAAGAAATAGCCTCAGATGATGTTTCTGCTCTCTCCTTTAGATCTCAGTAATTTAATTTATTCAATTTAATATGGTCATCTCTTCCAGAAGACTCTGGGTAGCTTACAAAATTTAAAATAATTAAAACAATGAAAGTCCACAAAAACAGGCAGCCCAGACTAAAGCAACTTGTTGGACCAGCTCCTGGCTTTTGAATTCTCATTGGGATTTCAAAATTCTGCCTAGACCACAGGGAGGAAATTTTAACAGCTGATGACCTGGAATGCGAACAATCGTCCAGGATGACCCCTCCAAGTTAGATAATTCTTCTTGCTCAAGAATGGTATAACATGGATGGACAAGGTCAATCTTTAGACGGACTTCTGCTGGAAAAAGGAGAAGTGCCTAATGGACCTGCAGAGTGTTAAATGCCAGTATGGATTGCATCTTGTCTCCCATTAGTTTTCTCAGCCATGAAATTCATAGTGCTTGGGGGAAAAAAGCACTTCTCAGCTAGTTTAAAGAATGGGCATTTGTGCTGCAGGCAAGACGGATGAGGAAAAAGGTCTCCCATTTGGGGAGACAACTAATAGGTTTTCCAACGTTCCCAGAAAAGTTAAAACTACAGTAAAGTACAGGTAGTCTTCACTTAACAACAACAATTGGGACTGGAATTTCGGTTGCTAAGTGAAGTGGTCATTAAGCAAATCTGACCTGATTTTACCACCTTTTTTGTGGTGGCCACTAAATGAATCACTGTGGGCATTAAATGAACCACATGGTTGTTAAGTGAATCATATGGTTCCCAATTGATATTGCTTGCCAGAAGCTGGCCAGGAAAGTCGAAAATGACGATCATGTGACCGTGGAATGCTGTGATGGTCATAAATATGAACTAGTTGCCAAGTGCCAAAATCATGATCATGTGGGGATACTATGATGGTCATACATGTGAGGACTGGCTGTAAGTGGCTTGGCTTTTCCAGCACTGTTGTAAGTCTGAACCATCACTAAACGAATGGTTGTCAAGTGAGGACTACCTGAAATCAGGATTCACTTGGGCACTCAGATGGAGGTTCCAGGTAATAGGATGAAAGTTAGGAGGTGTATCTAGGTGTATGTGAGGGTGGGGATGTTTCTCAGGTCATATTAGGGTGCAGTGGAAGCTGAAACAGGTCTCAAGGTTAGAGCCTCCCCACCTCTGTTCCTGTTCCCTGGGCTCGACCGGTCTGCCATTTTGGTTCCAGTAATGCCTAGAATCGAATCCTGCAAACCTTGATGGTGGACTTTTTTCCATGAAAGCTTGCAACACTGGAAGCAAAGCAAAAGCACCTTGAGGGCCTAATCTCTGCCACACCATTCAGGCCTCTTAGTTCTAACAGCATGTCCATTGCCAACACAGTAATTCAGCTCTCAATCAATCAAAATCTTGCTCTAGTTATTGGCAAGGTGTCCTACTCTGGGAGCGTAGTGGAACCATTCATCACCAAGCAATTTGCATTTCAGTGGGCATCTCCATACAGATTTAGGGGAGAAAGGTTTTAGAATCCATAGGTATGAAAGTTTAATGTTCAAACCACCACAAAACCAAGTATCCTGGGTCATGCTGACACAGGAAAGGAGTGGGGGGGATCTATCACACACTGCTGCATAGCAGAAAACCCCTGGAGGGAAAGGCAATTGCACTGTGAATAGAACAAAATCAAAATACTGTAATGATTAAAAATGATTAAAGATAAAAAGTGCCTGAAATCTACAATGCAGATATTCTTTTAAAACGCATGTCGTATATTTGTCTTCAAGGGCTTCATGTTTGCTGAACGTCCTTCATAAACCAAACATCTCAGTTCTTTTCAAAAACAGTGAGGGTGCTTCATCTCTAACACAGAGTTCTCTACTTTCTGCAGGAACTCATGACCCCAAATATTTAGGGGTTTATGTTCTTCCCCTTCAAAACATCCTTCTCTACCTTCCCAAAAACCTCAGTACACCAGAACTGCGTTGTAGCTTCTCTTTCTCTTGTGGGTTATAAAGAAAGATCCCCCAACAGTATTTTTCAATCTTACTGCCTAAGATAACTGCAGAAAATCCTATTAATAAAGTTGCATTTATCTGAAAGTTAAGCTTCATAGATTTCAAAACAAGCTTGCCATCAAAGACAGGCGTATGTACTGTATATGGCAAGCAGAAACAGGGTGTGTGTGTGGGGGCAGGGATAATACCTAGAGTCAGGGTGGACTAGTTGAACTGCAATGCTTTCTTCAATGGGATCCCCTAAATCTCTAGTTTGGCCTAGAAAATCTGTGCTGCAACTGGAGTTTTTACATTTAGTGAAGACAAGCTATTACAGTTAAACCAATATCCTTGCTGCCTCAAGGGAATATGGCGCCTCTAGGCAACACTGACTGATGGAGCCATCTCCAGCCAATGCGAAAATCTGCATTTTTAGAAAGATGTGGAAGGAGGTTCGGCTCCCTAGGCCAGCGCATACTTGGCCTTAGCCCAAAGCCAGCCTGCTTGCGCCATGTGTGTGTGTAGCAGGAATGTTTAGAATCCCACCCTAAGATGCAGAACCCCCAATCCAAATGGGGAGTGATCTCAGCAGCGTTCTCTAAAAGGCTGCTCTGCATCTTGAGGTAGCAAAGACATTAACTCCAGATACAAGACCGAGAATCCAGTCCCCCCCCCCACAAATTATGAACATGTCTGTTGCCTCCAAAGCAGTCTGGATGAGGCATTTAACATCTGTGTGTGTGTGTCTGTGTGCCTTTGAGTCATTCTTGACTCCTGGCAACAGCCTGGGCAAGTCCCTCTGGTTTTCTTGGTGACCTTTTTGGAAGTGGTTTGCCCTGGCCTTCTTCTTCCTTGGTCCAAGAGAGTGGCTGGTCCCAAGCCGCCCATCTGCCTTCACAGCTAAGGGAGGACTAGAACTCATGGCTGCTCAGTTTCTTGCCTGGTGCCGTAACTATTGCACCTGACTGGCTCTCATACTTAAAAACAATCCCCAACATTATGCAAATGTTGCAAATCATATGATGCACTTTGTGATTTAATGGGTAGTCACCCCAGCACATGGCGCAAGACCGAACGGCATTTCGTTCTGTTATGCGGAGGGTCGCCATGAGTTGTAAATGACTCGACAGCAACTAACAACAACAACAAACACCCCCTCCCCCAAACTCTGTTTAGGCCAAGGAGAAATTTGAGGACAGTCCCACATATACACAACAGTAGAATTGGGCCCTGATGGGATCTTCTGGATTCACACATCATGGTTTAATTAATCTTGGTTTAATTAAACTATAGTTGGCTGGGTTTTGATAACACACTAAGCCATAAGCCATGGTTTACAAAGCACAACAGCCAGCGTCATGTAACGACATGAAGCTAAAATGGAACAACAGAGATTATAGCTGAGTCTGATTTGTGAACCAGCCAAGATCATGGTCCTTGATATAACAAACATGGTTTCAAAAGCTCTGGGTCTAGAAAAATAGGGAACAGGGTAGGTAGATTTTTGTACTTTGCATAACTCCAAAGAACACACAGGCACACACACAATTTTCTAAAACACTTTTCTAAGATGTTGTCGTAATAATAAAAAGAACGATTCTGATTGTTTGATTCCTTTCTGGAAACTGGTTGGCTGCTTGAAACAATCACTGACAGCTTCAACTTGGCAAGCAGGCTTGACACACACTTTTCCAAGATTAAATTTTAAAAATGAGATGCAACAGTGTGAGGGCCATCTGCTGAGGTTTAGATGAAGAAAAATGACTTCATTTTTTCTTTTTAATGAAGCCCAGAAAAGTGCAAGTAAAGTGAAACTTACATTTAGAGAGCGAACATAAGGTGACCTTATACCGAATAATGCTATCCATGGGCCTCCACACACCTCCCCCTTCTACCAAGTTTCTTTTCATAACTGCAGCAAGAAGGACCTTGGGCACTTCTATTCACGACAATTCTATTCTAGGCTAGTGCAGGCAGGAGATGCCCATACGCTGCACGTCTAAATGTGTGAAGGAGGAGGATGCATGGATTGAGCGTCTCTTGACACCACGGCTCATCTTGAGCTTGGAGTAAGACAGGAACTTGCATATGAATTCTGACCGAGGCAGGCTGCCTCCATCAGGGAGATGTGAACCTGGGGGGTTGAGAGCAATGGTGCAGACCAGTCTGTTTACAACTAATACAACAACCTCTTCCAGCATTTGGTTGCAGCTGGATCCAAGGGATCAATGCTTATAAGTAGATTTTGCAACAGAACAAATAAGTCCTGGGCACGGCAACAAATAATCATTCTTCAGGGATGGAAGTCAGAAAACCTAAGTTAGTGGAGTAATACACAAAATCACGGCAGGAATGCCATTTTTTCTATTCAGCTGGATGACTTGCCCTAAAGAAATAGTTACTAAAATATGTTTTATTGAATATTTGAAGGTATGAATGGTTCCTAGGACAAGTGACATGATTTGAGGGTGCAGCTGTGTCAGGCTGCCAGACTTCTGCATTGTGTGAATTCATTGCCAGCTTTCCAACAGCTGCAGATTGTGCAAAATTAAGATAGATGATCATCAAATGAGAGGCACAATTTTCACTCCACACCTGACATTCTCTGAATGAGCAACGAATGTTTACTCAGTCCATTCTCAAATTTCCTTCTGCTGGCAATCTAGTGGCTGCCTTGTAAGATGCTTTCTCCAGCCCCAAGTGGCTTGTTCTGACATGGAAGCATTTAGAGATGCTTTGTAGATATGTAAATTGTCTCCTCTGGGTTATATTGTGACAGGAGAGGACATCTAAAAGATAATGAGAAAAGTTATGAAACAGGAAGGTGAGAAGGAAAAGTTTTAAACTACAGTGGAAATATTTGGAGATTACATGAAGGCATGAAAGAGGGCATTGATTCCCTGCATTTTTCTTTAGGACACCACTAAATCCACCTGAAAAGCTTTTGCAGGCCACTAGGTAAGCCAGGAGTTGACAGTTAAAAATGTTAAACAAATCCTGGAAGATTCTTGAATCTTAATGACTTGGCAGTCTTGTAAAACTTCATATGTACCTTAGGAGAAGAGCTATGTTAGATAAACAATGAAATTTTATGATAGGACTACAGCTCACTTCATCAGATGCACTGCAGTGGCCAAACTGATGTAAGATTTAAATTGGGGCACTGTACTTCTGTCCAAGTGTGAGAAAAGCCCCTCGCTGAATAAATTTGATGAAGTCTTGAGAAGCAGCAGAAGCAAACTTTATTAATACGTTCTTGCAAGGACGGGGGGCTAGCAAAGTAGGCACCCCACATTAACGCAAAGCACACAGTTTTATCCCCTATCCTGGCCAGTAGAGCCCTCCTCCTGTTCCCCATTGAATAGGTACTGAGGAGTGCACAGCCTATCAGAAACGCCTAAAAATATCGCGTGAAGTCCCGCCTTTTTTTATATCTCCCATTCCCCCCTTTTCACCTCCCCTGGGCCCTTGTTTACTTCTTCCCTTATAAGGCAGCTAGCTTCCTTGGAGCAAGTAGGTCGGGGTCGTTTTTGACTGCAAAGCTTGCTAGAACTGGCTCTGAGCATATTTTCAGCATTGGTTAAGCATCTTATTTCCTTTACACGTGTCAAGGTAGGGAAACAGTCTCCTGTTCACCCAACTACATCCCACATCCTCTGCACTACACGTCTTTGTTTTACAAAACTATTTACTGAAAAAGCCAGTTTAGTTTTACAATTTACCGGAAAAGCCAGCTTTCTTCCATTGCAAAAACAACATCCCATCATTCCGCACACAAGGAACCTATTTCAAAGGGGAGTACTTGATTTCATGATCAGTCCTTTATGAGAAGCCACTGCAAGCTCACATGCCTGAGTTTGGAAGGTCAGTGATATGATTCCAGCCACAAATGTACCAGACCGATCTCTCGCTTCCGCCCCTCATGAAAGACGTGAGGGAAACCCACTGGCTTAATGGCATGCTGTGAGGATTCCTACAGGAATGTGTGTGCAGGGGTTTTGAACACTTGGAATAGGCTGTGTAAATGGTCAGGCAAGAGGCAATTGGGTTCTCCCTGTTTCTGAAATTAGCCTGTGTAGAACCATCAGCAGGAAAGCGTTTTTAATAAAATAAAATAAAAATACAATTACCAAGAATGCCCAGCGCACTCAAGTAATGTCTTCCTAAGCCTGCCCAAGATTCCATCGGCTCCAGCTTCTTATTTCCATGCTTTAGGAAGCCTAAAATATGGAGTGCACTGATGAAGTTACCCAGCTGGGTAATGAAATGTCTGCAAGGAAATTATCAAGCTCAGACAGCACCCAGGACTCCACAGTCCAGCCCTGAGCTACAGAGATTCTCTTCTGTTGGAATCTAAAATATTTCATTCACCAAGTGCTGGTATTAGAATAAGTTCCGATTTTTTTTTAAGCTAATTTTAACGTATCTTGGACAGGTAGATTCCTTAAGCAGCTAAACCAAGAGGAGGATGCTGCGGGGTGGCACCCCAGATGAAAAGACAAATAAATCATTTGTGTAGAGCCAACCCCTGTGTTCTGAAAGATCACAGAAGAATGTGTGGTTGGAATACAGGTGGTATTTCGCTCAGTCCGTGATTACCTCTAGGTAGGGCTGGAAAAGATTCTGCTTATAAATATTGAAATGCGAGGGAGTCAATGCCCCTTAGTCTTGAAGATGAGGCAGTTTCTGTTGGTCCTACTTTTCTTCCTTAATTGTAGCTTGGCCAAGTCTATTCCAGACACAGTTGGCTGAATGCAGACTCCGTTAATGAAAGGTGGATTGCACTGAAGTCAGTGGGCCACATCAGCCATGTCTTAAGTCCCAGCGGCTTCGGTGAGAACAGCACCAGGTTGGCAAAACACTGGCCTTTCATTCAGGAACACTTGCAAAGATTTTTCTGCACTATTCAGATTTGGGGGTGGATGATTTTATTTATAAGGCAGTCTTTAAGCAAGAAACAACTTAACCAGAATCTATCAAGCAAAGCAAAAGATCAGTCTGTTTAACATAAAAACAAATCAGTGTTTGCAAAACTGTACAGTTCCCAACTAATATTCTTAAAAACAACAGCAACAGAAAAAGTCAATGGCATCTTTAACAATTGCCGTGCCATCTTATTTTGGGCCTTGCATTTTAATTTCAGGATATTTATCTGGATGGGGAGAAACAGGGTAAGACTCAGCTCACGCAAGATGGAGTGGCTGTTCATTCCATTAATGATCCTATCGTGGACTTTCATTGAAGTTGTACTCCCCGGAGAGAGCACGCTCACAACCTGGGAGAGCAAGTGGAGGCCGTGGCCAGGAGGCCCTCTGCTCGGCTTCAGCTTGTGCATCAGAGGCAGCCTTACTTAGCGCAAGACGCGAAGAGGACAGTCACTCATATCCCTGTCATCCCTTATGAAGAGTTCGGTACTTTGTTGCATCTGGGGCTGCCCTTGAGGGCCACCCAGAAACTTCAGCTGGTACAAAAGTCGGCAGTCTGCATCCTTACTGGTCAGTTCCAATGCTGCCATGTTACCCTGTTACTGTGGCAGCAGCTTTGGTTACCAGGTTATTTCTGATTGCAGCTCAGCATGCCGGTTGCTACCTTCAAAACCCTTAATGACTCAGAAATCAGCCATCTAAGAGACCGCCTTTTCCTAATCAAATCTGCTTACCTAATCCAAACAGTTGGAGAATGTCTGCTTGGGGTCCCCCAAGCAGACATTATATGTTGTTTATATTTTATATCATTGCATTATTAGTGTTCTGTTTTATTATATACCTTGTAAATTGCCTAGAAGAGAGCTAGTTGGGTCTAGTGATTAGGATGCTGGGCTCAGGGTAGAAAAACCCAAGTTCTAATCCTTCCTCTGGGAGACTCTTCCTCTCCAACATGAAGGGGAAGGCAAGGGCAAACCATCTCTGAAAATCTTGGCAAGGAAATGACATGGACCTGTCCCTGTTGTCTCCAGGAGCAAATCTTGTTGGAAGTCCTGGCAAATCCAGCATGCCTCATTTGCATGTGAATTAGTACATAAACTGAGTTGTCCCACAATGCAACTCTGGGGAAGCTGTTTGTTGCCACTCCCACTTCCTCTTTCTCTCTTCCTTCTTCTCCCCCGGAAGCAAGCACAGGGATGTGTGCTGCTCTCCTCCATTCTGGGCACCACGTGGTGGGCCTGGAATCCCCCTTTCTTCCAGGCAGCTCTTGGCAGCGGTAGGGCTGGGAGTTTAGGGCAAAACTAAATATTTAGAAAGGAAAGAAGAACAAAGGAACCTCATCTTTTCCACCAAGATGGATGTAATAAAAGCAACAATAAAGTCAGTAAGAAATTCCTTTTTACTTCTTAACCTAATATGTCTGAGCGTGTAATTCTTTATGCTTGGAAGGGCTGAATGTGTAAGATCCATAACCTGTGTTTGGCATGCTCACTGAAGCTATTTTAAAGATAATCTTTTTCTGTGCCAGCTTCTCAGCTGTGTTATAAGCTCTGCTCCAGTTCAGTGGTTCTAGCAGGCCACTAAATTGGCTTCAAATCTGACTCAAAGGCACAATCCACAAACTGTCTAGAGTCCAGCTGGACTGAGGCAGTGCATAGATCTCATCAAACCAACAAGTATATGTGCTCCTGCAGTATCAGATGAATGCTATATGCCATTTTGCTTTGCAGCAGAGCTTGAACTGTGCACGTGCTTGCTCCTTGGAGTTTCGACTCGCTGTGAGATGAAGGGGAAGAGGTGCCTTCATGAAAAATGATGTTTCACCACTTAAAAGGTAGAAGCTATTTCAGGCATTAATAAATTCCGCATCATTTTTTTTTGTTAAAGATATAAATATAGCAAGACTGAATCAGATGTCCAATAATTATGGGTATATAAGACTTTGATTCAGAGATTTGATTCCATTTTTTTTCCCCAATCAAATCTCTAATGGACTGACCTTTCCACATACTCAAAGCCCTTTTCCTGACTTGTTCTGGACATCTTAGTCACAGTGACCTAATTTGACACTTTGAATTGAACCACTGAATCAATCTGATTCAAATCTGAATCAGATCAGAGTTGAATTGGTTAGCTGAACTGGAATCAGCCACCCTCCAACTAAGAATACCCAGAGATATAGGTTGGCTCTGTTATTTCTCTGCAGTAACAGAGAATGCAGAATAAGTGGTAGTATTTGATGAAGAATTCTGCTTCATATGAATCTAAAAGTCAAGTGAAGAGTCATGGCAAAAACATCTGAACACTTTGGCACATCTGTTCCTGCATCTCAGCTTTCAGTTATTTTCTCAGTATGCATGCTTTTGCGACCAGATAAAGCAATGTGGGGCTCACCAGATGTGCAGAACTGCCACCAGTCCTCAGCCTGGCTAGTAGTGAGAAATGACTACAGTCCAAAAACACCTGGGGAGCCATCTGTTGCCCAGATGTTGCAAGAGAAAAGTATATTTTCATTTGCACACACATCAACATTACTTGAAAATATATCACAGTATGATGTGCAAAGTACCAAACCCTGCGGATGGAACACTATATTTGGTGCAGTCCTCGATACAAAGTGTTTCCATAGGAATATAGATTTGGTACAAGTAAATGGCTGAGTTAGAAAACTCCCACCTCTTTTAATGTTGAAGGACCCTTCCAGATTCTTCCTCCTCACTGTAGTCCAAGAAAAACGACCAAAGAGCTAGAAGAGTGTTGGGAAGCTATAGCAGAGGCACAAAGAAGAAATGTTCCTCTCAAGAGGAAAGAAGCTGAAGAACAGCAGGCTGGCATCCTGCAATGAACTGTCAGAGAGATTCTTGTCGTTTGGACACAGAGCTCCTTCAGTCAATCTACTATCTACCACATCCAAGTTACCACCATCATTTTCAGATTTAGTACTGTTTGTAGATCCTCATCCAATGTGTTTCTGACCTAAGAGGGCAAAGAAACCTCATCAAGATCAGATGGTAAAGAGGAGCAGAAGTGAATGTCTTCAAAATATTGATGACACCTCACTCAACATCTCAGGCCAGCAGCATCTGAAGATCATGGGCAACCCCAGTGCCAGAGGACCAAACAGTTCAGTTCCCATCATGGAGGTTCTGCTCCTGCCATTACTTGGAAAGGAAGCTCATCCCCAGGCTGCTGCATAAGGATTGGCCAATATCTTCACCCAAACATCTTTGCTTATGCCTTCAATTTCTGCTTTTATTTTCTTTCTCAGGGAAGACTGTAAAAAGGCACAGTCCAGAGATCAATCAACAGACAAAGGTCAGAAAGGGCTGTTGAGATCTGGAAATGCACTTTGTCATTTCTTCAGACATTTGATACACAAAGTAGCTAAAGTAGGTCATTTTAGAGTATTCTAGCAAAATACATTTTCCCTAAGCTTGGAGTAACTTTGCCAAGGTTCACTGAAGCCTTCAGCAGATTTTTTTTTTGAAATGCAATTATTATTTTCAAAACCATCTATGCAAAGTAGTGTTTGCATTCAAGCATGAAGAGAGACAGGAACACTTTGTGATAACAATAAAACTAACATTGATTAATGATTCAGCTACAAACACCACAATGGAAATTGATTCAGCCACCAACACGCCAGTTAACAAGTGAAAACTTATTATTTCAAGGTCAGTCAAGAGATGTGACAAAACACATTGCTTCAAAGCTCATGGAGTGAACTTCTAGCTATGCCTGCCTGCCTGCCTGCCTGCCTGCCCGCCCGCCCGCCCGCCCGCCTGCCTTCCATCCATCCATCCATCCATCCATCCATCCATCTATCCATCTATCCATCCATCCATCTTTCATTGTATCATCTCTATCCCTCTATCCCTCCATCCCTCCATCCATCCTCAATGAGAAACTTTTCACACAGTATTATCATCATTAAATTTGCCTAGATTCCTAAAAATAAAAGGGCTGAAAGCAAGTTTTGTGTACAGACAGATGAAGAACCACCAAAACAAGCACACCTACTCATTTACCCCCAGAATACTTGACAATGAAGACCTGCAGAAGATGCTAGGCCTGTAGGTGACACTGGGAACCTAAAAGAACAGAAGATGACAAAGGCAGACCATGTCTGGATTATGGCCAAGAATGCTACATGGATGGGTCTGTGAGGCTACCAGAGTAGAGCTTGACTTGAAGGAGATTTTATCTTTGTATTCTGGTTACACTCAGCCTAGTAAAAACCTTACACACCCTAGAACCAAATGAGCAGTGCAATATTGTGCCTCCTCCTGGCTGAGGTGCCTATCCACTCGAGAAGCAAGTGAGATTCCGCTGCTCTGCACTGTACCACCAGCGTAAGGGCTCTGCCAAGAACAGAGGCTTCTCCTGTGGGTAGTCAACCTCCAGGGTCCATGAAATCCAGACTGTTGGCAGAGGAAGCGGAAGACATTTTGCTGCCTGAACAGGAGCTCATCAACAATTCATTTACTACCAACTCTACCTATTTATGGTGTTGGGCGAACAGGTACTTTACCCAGTAATGTAGCATCCTATTGATTATGATACAGGAGTTACCAATCACATGTCATTTGGACATTGTAAGGCACTATATACTGTAAATACCAAGAATTATTAATTTTATATACACCAAGTATTCCAAGCCCCTGCCTATGGAGGAACAAAGAAGAGTTGGCATTTATAACTACCTTGTGAAATTGTAGAAAACAATTGCCCAAAAGCAATGGAAGATCTCTTAGAAACCATTAAAGTGGTACTGGTCCTACTGTATAATAACTGCAGAGATGGGCTCCCTTGTCAAATGGAAGACTTCTGGCAGTCAGGTGGAAAAGATGTGAAGAAAGGCCTTGGATAATTTTGCATTATCCATAGCCCTGATGGGCATCGGTGACCAACCTAAGAGTAGAAAGCAAAAACTTTTTGCCTGATCATTCCTCACTCCCAGCTCTCAACATGACCACCATGCCAGAGCCCACCCAATTCCACTGCGATTATCTCCCTACGCTGGAGCCAAGGACGACCCCACCCTAATCTTTAGTTATCACATTGGTAGCTCAGCATTGCTCCTAGAATTTCAGTTCTATATAAACAAGAGTATTAATATATGTTATTCTCACCCTTATGTAGATTAAAGTGAGGATGGGTGAGTAGCCCAAAGTCAGATATAGAGAGCATGGATTTTGCATCCCATAAGCATGACTGCCTTTTAGAGATGCTGCCCTCCAATTTAACTATAGAGGAACTCAACAGGATGGGAGCTCTGCCTTCTGAGGCATATTGAGGGTTGCTGATCATCTATTAATTGTTACTATTGTTGTTTAGTTGTATTTGGATTTTTGTTTCATATTGACGTATGCCGTCCCTCCTGAGTCACATCTCTGTGACGTGGGTGGGCATATAAATGTCATAAATAAGTGAATAAAATCCAAGCTAGTTTCCAAATTAATAAAATATGTGGAAGAAAACCACGTGCTTAACTGGCACTGTGTTTGCTGAGTGACCTGTCTCATTAGCAGAGAAAATAAAGCTATGACTTAATCAGATTTTTTTCCCTCTGGCAGTTAATTGTTTCTCCTCCAGGTGCTAAGGGTAAAGACATCCTCAAGTTGAGTATGACTCTTGTGACTGTGTCCATGCAGCTTTCTTGGCAGTGATATTGAAGTGATTTGCTATTGCAGGTTCTAGGGTGTTTTTTGATTTCCCAAACTAGCTGACAGTCGTGGAAATTCACACAATCCCCATCCAAATATTAACCAGGCCCAACTCTGCTTAGATCAGCCAAGGTCAGCTAAGTGTTGCCACCTGCTGGGTCAAAAAAAATATGCTACATGAATCTGCATTTCACTGACCAGAAGCTGGTGGATGCAGATGAATGGGAACAGTATTCTCTTCTGTAAGCATGCTGCTAAGATACTTCCCCATGGTGTTAATGATGTGAAAAGGGGCAGTAGAATTAAAATGAGCAAGCCAAGGAGAAGAAAAATTGCTTTGGATACAAAAAGCAAAGGAGAATTAATGAGGTAGGAACACAACAAACCAAGAATGTGAAAAAGGAGAGTTGGGAACAAGAGTCAGAGGGATGGACAAAGATTCAAGGCTAAAAAGGCAGATTAGACAGATATGTGGAAAAAGTGAAAACCAAAGATGGCTGTTTTGCACTGGACCTTTCTTAGGAAGGCATCTGTTTTGAGCCAGGTTTTCTAGTGATGGCATGAAACTATCTTCTCTACCAGATGCTTGGAAGCAGGAAGGCTCACCCAAGGCACTCTGCTGCCTGAGCCAAGGGGAAAACTTGCACCTGCAGTGCTTTAGAGCCAATGGACTGGAAGAGACTGTGACTTTGAGGCAGGATCCTGCACTGACCTCAGGATAGCAGGCTAGTTGGCTTACGTGGTACATACAGCTGTGTGTTCCAACCCTTCACTGCTTCTTGCACACTGCCCTGCTGAAACATGCTGCAATGCAGCAACAGTGGCACCCATGTGCATCACAGAAGCCAAGCTCTCTTTTGCACACCAGACCATGATGCTTCCTGGATCACATGGCCTGTTTTGGCTAACTCGCTGCCTCTTTGCCCAGTCTGGGGCTAACCCTCAGTGTCTAAAACTAAAACTATGGCCCAGCCATAGTTTGCAAAGCCAAGAAATCTAGGAAGCCAAAAGGGCCAGGAGAGAGCCGATGTGAAAGAATGCATGCAAGAGCAAAGGTCTATTGGGAAAAGTGTCCAGTGCCAAGTGGTACACTTATGCAGACATATACACCATATCTTACAGTGAGAAAGCCCATCAAGTTCTGTTTAAGTATCTGGTTCATTCAATTAAGGAACAATGCTTGTGGACCAAAAATATGGACACCACAGGGTAATGCATGGACATAATGGCTGTGATAAATCAAAACAATGGTCAAACTGAGTCACCAAATATTAGTTAATCAAAGATACTCCAGTCCCTAGATCTGGTAGTCAGAGGTGTGCAGCTTTGGAAAACAGAGGCTCTGTTCCTAGCTCTCATTTCATGGACTAGGGACAGATCTATTGTCCATTAATTAATCCTTTCTACAGTTATTTCTGCTGAAGCAACAAATTCTATCTTGCCGAGAAGAATTTTATAAACTCATCAGACTTTATATGCGCTTTCTGTTGATCAGCTGTTTTGAAGATGTGCAAAAGATAAGCAAACAAAGTCCACTAGAGACCAAGGTTGTTGGTAAAGACCTTCTCTGTAGCAGTCTCCTTTCTTCCCCAAAGCCTTATTTGCTAACTTGGAACTGAACATCATCTCTGAGAGGGTGGAACAAAGGACCATGACAAATGGATTCCAGCAGAACCAGGGGTTTGTTAAGGCACCGTAGATGTGGGACATAGTGCTCAGTGCAGTTTAAGAGTTAATTAACAGTTCAGAAAAAGTAGAAGACAGAATGGTGAATTTGCCAACAAGATTAAATTAGAATGAGTTGCTGGATGGTGCAAATGATGGGGTGTTTTATACAACTTTTTTTTCGGAAGGACAGTTGAATGGTTGCTAGGCAATTAAGGGAAATAACCTAGACAAAACAAAGCACCAAATGAAAAAGAGAGACATAAAAAGTTACGTGTTAGAAAATAGACTGGGAAAGAATCGAATAAAACCTCACAAGGAAAGTTTGGAAGACGAAATCTGCATTGAAGTATTCCTGTGAGTGTTATTTGTTGATGGGAAAGTGGGGTATAAATTAAATTAGCAATTAAAAATATATCCTACTGAAATGAATGGGCATTACAAAAGCCACCCGTAAGGCTTTAAAGAACACTTTCAGAGAACACTGCCACGGTTCTGGAGGGGAGATCGCATTCACCTGACTCCATGGTGCAGCCAATCATGGCTCATGAACCAACTGCAATATAACTACATCATGAAAAAATATAGAAGCACCAGAAAGCAAGCTGGATGATCTGCAGCAAGACCTGGGGAACGACACCTGAACATTTGTTTTTTAGAAGTTCAGAACAGCTACTGAAAATTCCAGACTGAATGTCATTTGTAACTGCTCCACAGAATCCCCAGTCAATAATGTTCCAAGATGTTGCTGTGGCAATTCCATGATCCATGGCATATGCCATGGAACAAAATGGAACGATGGGCCCAGGGTCAGTGTCACTCTCAGTCCCTGCTGAGAAGCAAGAGTGGGGAAGTGCTGCTGTGTTCATGGGCTACGCACGGCCTGTCTAAGAAGGATTTAGCAAGATGTGGTGGGCCATAATATGCTGGCTTTCATAACATACTTAAGAGCCACACTTCCATAGTTGCGATACAGGGAAAGTGTTCTCATGCACACACCATTACATAAAATCCAACTAATAATTCTAGATTTCTTTCAACCCTGTTTTATATATGTGTGTACACAAAGATGTGCTTCACAGGTAATATGATAATCATGCCTGGGGATGAACTTATTATGAATTTAGAGGTATTTATGATCAGAAGAAAAAACAGGATTAAATAAGTGAATACTTCTGCACCTTCAGGATAATGCTAAGTTGGGTATCCTACTGATTTTTGAAATATAAGTGGTGTATCCTACTCTACTAAATATTTGCATTTCATCTTCTATAGAGGAAAAATTGCTTTGCAATTCACATTTCCAAAAATAAAAATAATATAGTGCCCCTCTGCCTGTGAGATGTACTCAGGAATAAGCACTCGGGGATGTGTGTGTATCTCAGAAAATGATAGGTTTAGACTGCAAAATAACCAAACAAATGGGAATAATTTGAAACTATCTAGACAGTTCCAATTTCCATACAGCTAGAAAAACTAATGCAATTGAACAACAGAAGATATCTAAAGTAGAGGCCACAGATATCGGTGAGTTAGAAGAAGGAGTAGTTGAATGGAACAAAAACATTTTAGACTGGGTTCAGCAAAATAACAGGAGCTGGACTGCAGCTGATTGCAACAAGAAGAGCATTAAGGAGGAGAATGTAAGACAGATGGGAAATTGAGCTGGAACAGTTTTGCTTCATCTTCCCGTTCACTTTCTCTAGAGCAGGGTTTCTCCACCGGGGTTCCATGGCACCCTCGGGTTCCATGAGAGGTCACTAGGGGTTCCCTGGGAGATGGTGATTTATTTAAAAAAATGTTTCAAATTTGGGCAACTTCACATTAAAAAGATGTCATTATTTATGTTTAGTTTAAGAACACTGTTAGTGCATACTGTATATATAGGTCTACACATGAAATGAATATAATAATTTTATAACGTCTGGACTATATTTCAACCTGAATATGGAGGGGTTCCCTGAAGCCTGAAAAATATTTCTAGGGCTCCTCCAGGGTCAAAAGGTTGAGAAAGGCTGCTCTAGAGTCTTCTTTTTTTAAACCAGGATGAACCGCTTGTGAGCAGGAAAACTCCATGTGAAATTACAGCCTGCCCATAAACATAATAGTTGTGGCCTGGGATTGAAAGTATCACTCAATTTCTAGTGGAAGTTCTGACTGATATCCCCCTAAAGCAGCAAGGGATGGGACATAAGCCAGGGGGTTTCCAGAAGTGGCCCCAGCATATCTGAATTACCAAGACCAACAACTTTCTAGTTGAAGTGAACAGAATTACAGAATGAGCCATTATATATGAGAAATATTGATTGTTCACTGCAGAATCATCCTATTTCTAGATAGCTTTCACATTTTCCCCTGTATCATTGTCAATATGCAAGATTACTATTGCCTGGTTAGATTTATGTTGTGCAAGTTAAAAGAAAGTTAATCAATTCCAAATCATACATATTCTCTTGGGTGAAAGATCCTTGAAATACAAAATCAAATACCGACTGCATTGCTGAATTCTGTACCCTTGATATTAGTGAGGCTTGCATAGATTTACTGGCTGAAAAACTGTGAAATGAAATCATTAGTCCATTTGAGAGGAGCTGAACCCACAAGTGATTTCTAAGGAGTACAGATTTCACTGATCAAACTCACATTCTCCTTCCAAAGGCTGTTGTGAAATAACCATTCATTTCAACGCAGTTTTCACAGAGCTGAGAACCCCAGAAGTGCTCTTTGTACCCCAGCACACTTGACAAATTGCACCCCTTATTTAAAAAACAAGTGCTGTTTATGTACTATTAGGGATTATGGCCAAATGAAGCTGTATCTTCCTGCCAAAGGGGACATTCACTGCTCTTCTTGTGCTTCCCACATAGAGTGAATCCTCAATGGCACCTGCTGGAAACTAAATAGGTTTCCAGGACTGTCCATCACCTCATCCAACACACTACTGGCAAATGGTCAACGCACAGCATGTGAATCCATGTTCTTTTCTTCTTTCCAATTTCCCTGGGAAGACTTGAAATAATGCTCCCAAAGAAATGCACCACCTCTTTTTTGTCCTTATTTTAACCAAGAAGGGAGAACACACCAATGAGGGTATTATTAGGATTGTGCTTGATGAACTAGACTATGCTGAACCAATTAGCAGCCTACCCCAATTAACTTCATAAGCTTCACATCCCTTTGATTGAGACAGGCCAAAAGAAAGTTGCACAATGTGTCTTCAAGACATTGCATCTCCAAATCTACTTTACCAATAGAGCAATGGTGAAAACACACATTCTGTCTCTCTCTCACACACATTATGTTGGTATTTGAGGGAAACACCAATCAAATCAAATGTAGGGAAAGGTATTACATAATCAATACACTAGTGACTGAAATGAAGTGTTACTGCCATGTCACTGCCCACTCTGATCTAGGAAGCTTTCTGCAGCCAAGACTTAAAAGTAATTGCAGTTGCAATCTAAAATACTTGGTAATTATCCCATTAAATCTAGCCAGTAATGGTGGACTGCCATGCAAATACTTAAAAGGCTGTTTAAATTCAGAGGCTGCATAAATGTCCAACATTCAAATGGTTAAGTGCTTGATCCTCCCTCTAAAACTGCTGGCTGTAGGAAGCATTCTTCATTGCATTACTTCATCTGCAGCCCTGAAAACCTCAGGATCCATCTCAAGTGTACATTTCAAAATATGCTTAGTATTTAGAGAAAAAGAAATTTCACATTAAATTGCCACATGTTCAGAAGACCACTAAAGCCATTTGACAAATACGTTAAACAAAAAGAGAGAGAAGGAAAGCGGATTAGCAGAAAACTAAATGGCACTCTGGAAGATAATCCTCTAAAACGCTAAATTCTGAGCACAGGTTTTAGGTTTTATGCAGAGAGAGACATAAATACAGAGAACTAATACATGCCATAATCACTACAAGCCTTTGGCACAGATGCATCTGTAACATGAGACTGATTGCTAGAGATCCGTCTACGTTTGTGAGGACAACTAACCCTTTTACATGTGAAAACCAAACTTGATTTGTTAGGCATGGTTAACTTTCTGGCTCATTAATAAGCGATGGCTGAGCTGCCGCCCCTTGGTTTCGAAGAGAAGACCCTCCTTGCCAGAGCCGCTCCGTTTCCCAAGATGCAAACACGTGTAACTGGGCGGGTGCAGAACAAAGGGCGGAATAGTGGACCGGGCGAGACATCCGCGGCGTTGGGTCCCCCCGCAAAGAGGCCATTGGAGAGCGAGCCCTGTCCAGGGTGCTGAAGTGCCCGCCCCGCCCGCCGACTTGCCCTGCTCCGCTCCCCGCGCGAGCTCCGTCGCTCCCCGCCCGACGTCTTCGGTCGGTCGCCACCCGGTTCGGCGGGGCTGGCTGCTCGGTGGGGCCGCGCCGCGTGTCGGGGCGGGTCCGCAACAGGTTTTCGGCTGAAGCAGAGCCGCCTTTCCGCTCCCCTTCTCTTCCCAGGAATCCCCCCCGCCCAGCACACACCTCCGCCCCCTCCTCCAGGGCGCCGCGACGGGCGCTTCGTCCGAAGGCAGCACCGCCAGGAGCCCGCCGGCCGGGCCCAGGTCTGCACCCGCGGCCTGCGCGCGCATCGGGACTCTCGTTCCGGGTCGAAAAGGGTCCGCGCGACTCAGCAGCCGCTGCCCCTCCTTGCAATCCCTGGAAGGAGCAGCGCGAGGCTCTGCAAGGCAGGGAAAACCGTGGCCGCGGCTGCCTTTCCTTCCTCCTCAGGCAGGCGGACCCTTCCTGGCCAGGAGAGTTACCCCTCCCTCTAAGAGATTCTTTTGTTAGCAGCAAATTGCAAGGACCGGCTGCACAGGGCGGGGGGGTGGGGGGGGGCGGGGGTGGTCCATGGCCGGCGGCGCAGAAGGCCGGGGAACCAGGCGCCGAGCGGGGGCCCTTTGGCATCAGCCCGCCGCGCTCCGTTGCGCGGCGCGGCGCGGCGCGGCGCTGCGCTGCGCAGGGCGGGCGAGGCGAGGCGAGGCGAGGCTGCAAGCAGCGGCACCCCGCGCAAGGCCCGGAGAGAAGCGCCAACTCACCGTCCCGGTCGCAGAGCTGAATCGCCTCCAGGCTGAGGTTCTTGAGGACATCCTCGCAGGGGCTGGCCGGGCTGCTCCGGGGATGGTCCAGGCGAGGCACCTCCATCCTCCCGACTCGTCGTCTTCCTGGGCTGGGCGGGCTGGGCTGGGCTGACGAGGGGCGCAGGTCTTGCCCCCTCCTCGAAGCCGCGGGCGGGCAGCGGGGCAAGGAGGGTGGGAGAGGGCGCCCTCTGCGACAGCCTCGCGGCGCCTGCTGCCTCTGCCCAGGCTGGCTGTAAACTGCGCGGTGCAGCAGAGGCGCGCGCGCTCCCTCCTCCCTCCCTCCCGCCTTCCCTCCCCGGGGCTGGCTGGCTGGCTGGCGGCGGGCGGGGATTAGCGGGCGGGAGGGGCGGCGCGCTGGCGGGCCCTGCGCTGGCGCGGGAAGGGGGCGGGGAGGAGGAGGAGGAGGAGGAGAGGAGGAGGGCAGCGCGGCGGCTCACCTCGCTCCGCGGGAAGGGGCTCACCGTTCGCAGCTCTGCGGCCAGGCCAGCGCGAGCCCCCGCCAGGGAGTGCGCGGCCGCGTGCAGTCCCTGACGCCCCCCCCCGGCCGCCGCCCCCTCCCCCCCCCCGCGGCTGCTTACGTAAGGCTTGACCCGCGGCCGCGGGGGCGCTGCCATCTTGGGCTGCGGCGATCCTGCCGACCGCTGGAAGGCAGGTGGAGGCTCCCGGCGTCTCCTGGCTGGCCCCAGCGCCCCCTCGGATCGTTTCAGCCCGGATCCGGCGAGGCTCCGGCGAGGCTCCGCCGCGGCTCCCCGGCTTCCGTGTCTGGATCGCCGGCGGCTCGGTGCTGAGTTTGCAGGCAGAGCCTTTCAAGAGACCCCGTGGCTGCCTCGGTCTTGGACTGGCCGAGCCGGTTCGTCTCGCGCCTTTCCTCTGCCAACAGCCAAGCGGGCACCCAGGCGATTTCTCTGAGGCCCATCCAAGCCCCAGGTGAACATGGAGCAGGTGCTGAAATCCGAGGTCGGGGCAAGCAGGTGGGAAGAACTAGTTAGACCAGTGTTTCTCAACCTTGGCAATTTTAAGCTGTGTGGATTACAACTCCCAGAATTCCCCAGCAAACACTGAAGTCCACACAGCTTAAAGTTGCCAAGGTTGAGAAACACTAAGTTAGGCCAACTGCAGAGTGTAGACCTTCCTTAGTTTTTCTGTCAGCTCATGTGAACAGAGTTCCTTGAAGGAAGCTCAGAATTCCACAGTTGGTCAACTAGGTCGTTCTGAGAGGTTCAGCCTGGCTGGTGGCCACTTAGTACACTATAATCTTCATTCCTAATGTTCTGCTTTCCACAAGCATCATTTTCCTCCCTCCCTTTCCTGGACCCAATTCTTAGCAGCTTCATATTTCTTCTTTGATCTACCAAATATTGTAGTTCACAGTAGCTTTTCCCAACCAGACACCCCCCAGAGGTTTTGGACTATAAGTCCCTTAATTCCCTGCCAGTGGCATGAGGCTTATCATCCAGTGCATGAAGAGGGCCCTATATTCATTCAGACGACACAGAAATTGTCCAACTTTCTCCATGTACGGTAGATGCGTTTTTATCTATCTCAATCAACCATGAGAGGCCATGCTGTTATTAATTGCTCATCCAATAAAGTCATGTGGAGCTCCATACTATGCTGAAGTAAGCCCTAGCAAGTTCAGTTGGGTTTACTTCCAATTTAAGTATGGCTAAAATAATCCTTTAGATTAATAGGATTTAGTACTAAACAGACGTTTACAGGACTTCAGTGTGTCTGCGTGGAGGACTAGTCATTTTCAGATGTGTAAAAATTAACAAAGCAGATACGTTTTCTTGCTCAGAACATATGAATATTTGGAATTAATTTATAGTGTAATCCCATTCAAATCAGTTTAAAACAAAAGAGATTAAATTCAGTGGGATTTACTCCCAGATAAGTATCTATGGAGTTGTAAAGATAAAAGCAAAGATGTCCTCAAGTTTGGTTGGACTCCTCATAATTTCATCCATGCAGTTTTCTTGACAAAGGTGAGAAAGTGGTTTGTCCCCACCTCCTCCTCCTCCTCCTCCTTTTCTTTCTAATCTCCCAGTTTAGCCAATATACCCCATTACAAGGTAACCCCCATTCAAAAACTGGCAAGGGCTGACCCTCCCTTCCACCCCTTAGTTCTCAAGATCAACCAAAGTCAGTAACTGAATCAGTTTATTGAGTGGTGACTTTTCAAGCTGAATCAGCTATCCTAGTGGTGACTTCTCCATGAACTTTTCTGCCTGAGAAAAAACCAGGGTATGTAAGGTGTTTCCAATAATTTTCCATGAAATATGTCCAGGAAGCCTACAAGCAAGGTGCCTTAAGTGCACTGGAAAGCCACAGGTAGAAATAGTAATGCAGAAGCACCAGCCCCCCTCACATTGACTCCCCCAAACTGCGTATGAATTCATAATTTCAGTAACTGACAGATCAGAACAGGGTTTATCAACCAGGGTTCCATGGAGAGATCACAATTTATTTAAAGGATTATTTCAAATTCGGGCCACTTCACATTAAAGAGGTAAATTTCATTCTTTCTTTTTAATTTAAGAACACTGTTCATGCATATATACAGGCCTACACATGAAATTAATATAATGATTTTGTAACTTCTGGCCTATATTTGAGCCCAAATGTGCAGGGGCTCCCCAAGGCCTGAAAAATATTTCATGGGTTTCTCCAGGGTCAAAAGATTGAGAAAGGTTGGATCAGAGGGTATTGGTGGTTTGCAAAAATTAACAGCAATATGGCATTAACAAGAAAATAAAGTAGAACTTCAAATTGTAGCTCTATGTTGCAAGATGCCACATTGGCTAACCACAGACCACGAACTTGAGTGGCCATACATTGCTGATGTAGATTAAAGGTCTAACAAGAAGAAGCTGACAACTGTAAGATAAATAGTCAAGCAGACTTCAAACTGTCGAGATAAAACACTCTTCCAAAAATCCCAAATTGCTTCTAAGAAGCCAAGAGACAGGAAATGTTGTTTCGGGGGAATGTGATGCTCTGTTAATAGCCTTCTGCACCTGGTTCTGGGGGAGGACCAACCTCTCATTTCATTGCTCCTCTTTCAGAGGAGCATTTCTACAAGAAGGCCACAGCAGGGGGCCAGGAGGACCTCTCTGTGAAGCTGAGAAAGTTCTTTCTGAGGTAGCCCCTTCCCCACCTCCTTTGGTAGTGGCGAGGTTCTTAGAAAATGATCTTAGGCTTCAAGAACGAGTAATGCAAACCAATCAAAGTGACTAAGTATTCCTCTACTGGCAAGGCTGCTAGTTTATGAGATAAACCAAAAAATCTCTTAAAAAGCAGGTTGAAATATTCTTCATGCATTTTCAGAGTTCAAGACAAAACTTTGTGGTAGGGGTGACTCATATGAGGCATATGAGTCACTTTTCCCTACTCCCTACAGGAATGATCCCATTATTCCCAGGAATGATGGAATAACGCTAATCTGGTATATTCCTCATAGTTCCAGTGCCCACAGAAATTACTGTTAGAAAACCACAGTGATGTCCAAAGGTGTTTGGGGCAAGCTATTTCCATCTGCACCCATCTGTGTTTTCAGGACCGCCTTGACTAACCTTTGTAGAAAATACATCAAATCCAAAACTGAAAACTAAAGAAATAAGATGCCAGGTGATTACCTATAAAGCTTACAAGCATGAATGAACCCATCCTGATAAAATGTCAAAGGGGTGTTGATGGTGAGAAAGCTAAGGAGTAATAAAACTAAACAAATCCCACAAAAACAATTTAACAACATATCCAAGAACATAAACATAAAAAATCATGACAGCTGCATTACTACACAAATCATATGAGTATAGAATTTACTGGAATTTGCATATCTTAATATATTGTATTGCAAAACAGAATACATACAAGCAGCAGAATATGATTGTAATGAAAGGTTGCGTTAATTCTTACGATCTTTTGTTGAAAATGCATCTCCAGTTTCAGAGTTACTTATTTATGGCTTGCTTTGGAAGAAGACTGATCACAGAATTCCAGGAATAACTACAAGGACAGAAGAACACAAATATAGAGAGTTACCAGTAAAGACATAGATAGACATTCGTATGCGGATGCTCACAATATTTTAGTCTTCTCCCAATTAAAAATCAATACATGCAGATTAAAGATGGCTGATTCTAAAATGCAGCTCTATGGGTTAATGGATGACAACAAGATGGGGCATTATCATCTCCAGGTTGCTGGTTTCAATGCTGGTCAGAGGCTCAGTTGTGCTAACCAGCAGCTGTACTGTAGGCACCACTGAAATGAGTTGGTTTGGGTCCATGTCCTAGCAAAGAGCAATTAACTTTCCAATCAATATGTTTGGCATCTTTCATTGGCAATTCTCCCCTTAGGCTTGGAACCAGTGTGACGTTTTGTAAGTTGATGATTTTATCTTGCATATTATTTATTTGTTGCTATCTTTTTTCCCTTCAGCAAAGGATCATTACCTTGTGGTGCTGGAGCTTGAGCACCTCAATGACGCCATGAGCTAAACCGTGAAGGGCCACCCAAGACGGGAAGGTCGTGACAGAGAGGTCAGACTAAATGCAATCTCTGGGGAAGGTAATGGCAACCCACCCCAGTGTTCTTGCTGTGAAAACTAAATGGATCAGTACAACCAGAGAGATGCCGGTGGAAGCTCTGGCGTGGGCTGGTCCATAAAGTCACGAAGAGTCAGAAGCGACTGAACGAATAAACAACAACAATCTTTTTTCCTCTTGTAGAATTACAAGAAATTAACAGAATAAAGGAAAAGCCATCATATAGGAACATTATTACAAGGAAGAAATTCAGGGAACAGGGAACAGCCCTGCCAACAACCTACCTGCATTTAAAAGCTAAATGGTAAAACCTAGGATGCCACATTCCAGGAAGGAGAAGATTGTGTCTGCCTGATGCTGAAAATATATCAGGTATGATGCGCCTCCTTGGGAAGCCAGAGAGGCCCAGCAAAGACACTTTTCTCTTGGAGTCACCCACAAACATATTTGATGGAGGACCTAGCCAGATGGTTTCTGAAGATGACCCCCATCTTCAGTACCAATTTTTGGAAGGTAGTGTTGCTTTTGAAAGGTCATTCTGCTTTTCAGAGATCTGCAGTGTTTTGATTAAAGAAAGTTATTTACTCAGGGTCAAGCAGCAGCAAAGAGACAAACAGTAGGAATCCTACATCTTGCAAAATAGATAAATTAATGTATACTGTCTGCTTTCTAAGGATGTTCCTGCCAGGATTTCAGGAGAAGAGGCAAACAGGTAACATGAATTCACCTCTCTTAAATACAGGGTACTCCATTCTCAAGTGTCCATGGTGTGTTTAAAATTAAACTTTATTTAATTATTAAAATTAGTAAATTGATATGAATTAATGAAATGCAAGGGATGCAGCCCCTCCCTCCCTCCTTCCCTTTTCCTTCCTTCCTTCCTTCCCTAGATTTTTGAATCATAAAACGGGTTTGTGGGAAAAGAAGAGGAAGAGTAACAGGAATGAAAATTAAAAGGAACAGTGAGAGAGTGGAAGATGAGTGACAGACAAAATGCAGTTGATGAGCTACAGGCTGAGAGGACCCACCTGGAGTCAATGAAGGCAGGGAGAAAAAATAATAAATGAAAGAAGCAAGTGAAATAGAGTCTAAGAAGGCAACAGAGGCAAGGAACGAGACTGGGAGAGAATTTAATTGATGCTTCGGCAATGATTGATCATAGTCACATCACAGGACTGAAGGCTGGGGATGGAGCAAGAAATGGGAAAGGACAAGACGATACACACATGTGCACGGTTCTCTCATGCCCAAAACATCCTTCTTCCTAGCATTTTCCCATCATCACGGGGTCTGTTTTTCGGATCCTGAAGCCCCACTTTGCCCGATCGTCCGCATCCTCAGGGCACAGACCCTCCATCTGCATGTCCTTATTGATGGTGTCTTGCAAAACATTCCTTTGCCCAAACTGAGTTTGACTTTCTGGAAGGTGTTCCCTGTGGGGGCCCAGAGGCAGCTCTAGGTTATTCAATTCATGGCACCCAGAAGGTCTGGGTTCAGTTCTTAACATCTCCAGGAAGGGCTAGTAAATCTCCTGCTGAAGTCCTGAAAGCTGCTCTTGCACTGTTGGGTTAGATAAGCTAATCATCTGCTTCATTAGGATGAAGCCTTCTGTATGACGGGATCACATTTTGTCATGATGTGATCAAGTAACCAATATTTTAACAATTGCCTGTATGAATGCTGATGATCATTTTCTAAAAACCCCATGTTAAGGAAAGGCACCCATTGCTTCAAGATTTTTTCATGACAAGGTCCATAATCAGGAACCACAAATTCCCCTGAGCTGGATTTATAGGAGTGGTAATTCAAAGCACTGGGCAAATATCAGTTACCCACAGCTTTTCTATTATGGTTCCCCATGCAAATGAAATAGAGGCTATGCTTTAATGTGGCTTTAGAGCTTGATGACTTCCTGATGTGCTGTAATAACATCTGGAGATCGTCACTTGTCACATCCATACATTTTTCCTGGCAACAGTATGAAAACGGATTGCCTTCTCCTGGAATATTTTTTGACTTTCCAGTCTACTGTATTACCCAGATTGCTGATAGTCTCCCATCCATCTGTTAACCAGGTCTGATCCTGCTTAGCTTCCAAGCCAAGACCATCTTTGTCCTGGATTCCTCTTTCATCTATGTCTGTACAAGAAACTTGCAGTAGTTCAGTAATCTCAATACTATCATTTGAAGGATCCTTTCACAGAGAAAGTGAAGAGGTACTGGGCTAATGTAAAACCAAGGCACATCTGTAAGGTTGATGTGCAGAGGCATAGAGCCACAAAACTATATCAAAGCCTCCATTTGTCCTGCACTTCACTGATTCTTTCTTTTGTGATTAATTCTTCATCAGATGGAAGCAAGGAATCCAGAAGTCAATGTTATAGTATGAATTTTGGAAAAAAAAATCCCTTGTTAATATATATTAAAGCTGCTCTCATTGTTAACTTTTTTTTATTCATGTCAAGGTCAGTATTGTTTTTAGCTTCAAAGGTAGTCCTTCCCTTAGAGGCATTTTTCAGAATACTCCTGAGGTCAATGAAATGAGAAAATAGAGGGAAACAATCCTATTGTTTTGGTTCATTTGTTTTCAAAGACCCAGTGAGCCCAGAGTTCATTAGAGGTCATGCTATTCTTCCAGTATGTTTGGCAGGATTGGAAAGCTAGGATAATCCTGCATTCAGGCAAGATAAAATAATGTTGTTGGTCTTGTCTGTTGATGCTAGCAGAACCGGTAATCCCAGAGGATAACAGAAATATGGAATGCCATTCAAGAGTCATGAGCAATTATGTTACACCCAAACAATAATCAGAAATTCTGGTCATGATTCATAACGTACAAAACCTGAATACAAAATGCAGTACAATTTCATGTGAATACTCTCTAAACCAGATGAATTTCATGAGATGACTCCCAATGGAGAGAAGTTAGAAGTAAGAAAACTGTGTGCTGTTGTATCTGCAGACTCTCTTTCATTTGCTAACAATCTGTGCTAATTAACATTCCAAGGTCTTTATCGATATTTAAGATGACAGACCTGTCTATAGTGTTGGACAAGTGAATGCAAAACTATGGATTTTAATGACACTTACCACATTGCATCCTTATCTCATTTGCTTCACGCTTGGAGGCCTGCCTTTTCCAAGCATTTAAGATGCCAGACCTGTCCATATTTTTTTATTGTTATGCTAGAAGAGAGTTGCTGTGTTTTCAAGAAGTAGGATTATTATACTTGATTGCCGAGTAGAGAAGGGCAGTGCAGGTCTGCCCAGTTCCAAGATGCACCAAACCAAGCTCAGCCACCATCCCTACTTTCAAGTCTCCGAAGAGTTTATCAGGACTCAACAGATTACTATTAACAACAGGGTAGCAATGCTTGATTTTCTGTTTGCAAGTCATGCAAAACTGCTGCTGATAATGCCTGCTGCACAAGGTCCCTCTTGATCTACTCATGGTCATCCGCCATTCCAGTAAACTTTTCTTCCGCACTTTTTTTGTCTGCTCTACACTTTACATCCAGTATCATTGCAGACGTGACTAGAAATAAAAGTCGGAGTCATATTTCCTGTTCTACTCCATTCTGTAGGAAGAAAGAAAACCCTACATTTGGCTCTGATCAGTTAGTGTGGGTGCCTGGGGAATGGGCAGGGTGAACAAGGGATGCTTTGCATGTTATGATGTCATCACACAAATGATGTCACAAGGCATATGGCATCATTGTGGCTTCCACTGGCGGCCTAGGGGTTAAAGTGGTAGATGTCATGAGTAAGGATGGCAAGCAGGGGGCTCCCATCCAGACTGTCAAGCGCATGCGTAGCACTGAGGAACTGTTCAGCCATTCAAAGAGTCACAGATCGGGACCGCCTTAACCCTTGGGGGTTATATGTCTGGGTTTTTCCCACGCTTCTTCAGTTTGTTAGGATTCCTGTTAAGTACTAGCAATAAATATTAGAGACCAGTTCATTGTCTCAGTGTGTTTCCTGGTTGTTAGGACAGTAGCCCCTGAAAGCTCCAGATCAAGTATCCAACAATGGGATTCATCCAAGTTGCTACAGCCTGAAATAATAAACTCCTTCAGCTGAATCTCTACGAACCTCAGAAGGGAATATCCCTCTGAAATATATTCCCTAGAAACTGCAAAGAATACAGAAATCCTGGGTATGCAGCAAGTCTTCTGAAGCCAGAACTTGCAGCCAGAAAGTTTACTGCTTGATGGAGAGCATCTGAGAACCTTTGTCAAAAGGCAACGCATATCCAAGATCACAAACAATAATGATGGAGAAATGATGCAGAAAGAGACTCAAAGGCCAGCACACCCGTTGGGGAAAACTGTGCCTGAGAAGCCTATCCCTATCCCTCTGTGCTTCCCCTCTTCGATAACCCTTGACAGCCACTTCTAGGGCCCCCACAAAACCTGGGCCAAGAAAATTATTACAAAACAGCTTTACATTGTTGAATTAATTTCATTTTAATTAAGCTTAAAATTAAATGAAAATTGCTTCTATTGATTTTCCTGGCCCCTTGGGTTCCCTGCCAACTTGGCAGACAACCCCACCCCTGTGTGCTACTTATGAGCCAAATACAGCTTGCACCTGAGAACAATGTGCACCTTGGCAGAATGGGTTGCAAGGCCTGTTTTATCAGTGTTCTACCTTTCTCAGCTTTGCATGGCTATTTTCTATTAGCTTGTCCCTCTCTCTGTCATCAGCTTGTCTTCCTCTCAGTGAAAGGAATGAAGTGAAGGAATGAGGAGGAGGGCCTGGACACTGGCTGGCTTGATAAGTTTTCTGCTCCTCCATTGGCTATCTAGGTGGCCTTTTGGTCTTTCTCCTTCACCATCCCCACAAATCCATTGTTGCTATTATGAGCTCTTACAGGCAGGTCAAGATCATCATGCCTTCTTGTCAATGTTCTGTGTTCAGATGGATTAGCTCCCCTCACCTAAGGACCTGCTGGAGAGACAATCTCAACATAGTTAGTCCCAAGAACTCCAGAGAACACCAGGTTAATAAAGATGCATTATATGAACATAGCCAGTAACAGAACGAGCCTCCGTGAATAAGATCGGTCATCCTTTAAGCCGAAGATGCTCAACAATACAGACTGCATGTTCTCTTTAGCTACATCCAAAAACCAAGTCAAAATTGAAATGTAATTTAAGTTGAAATTAAATTTAATAAATACAGGTAGCACAGTTGCTTCCATTACACTTAATTTCCACCACTTTGAAAAGGACATACTGGGGTTATGTTTGGAGGGGTTCTGGAGACCACTCTTATGGCTTTCTCAATTCTTAGTCCATTTTGCCTCATGCTCCATGGCAAAATCGAACTAGAAGTTACATTAAAAAGAACCACCAAGAAGAAGGCAATGGCAAAACATATTGGTGTGAAGACTGAGTTGGACTTGAAGCAGATTTTATATTGCCAATAGAAAGGAAGGCAACAGATAATGCATCTGATGGCAAGTATTTTGAAACTGGATGAAAGACTAGATAAAATAGAGGTGACAACTGTCAAATAAGCAATTAGACAAGCAAATATAAATGCACAATTGAAAGAAAAGCTCTTCTGAAAAAAATCAAAGTTAATGAACATGACAAGTGTTTAAGAAACAAAAGAATTGTTCTAAGAGAAGATCAGGGTTTAAAGACATTTATATTAGGTAGTATAGGAAGAACAGAAGGATCGTATTTACATTTCACTAGTAAGAAGCATCTTGGTATAAATGTTGCCTTGCTAAAAATAACTTGATTGAGATGCTGCTGTCAACATATTACACATATCTGTCATGACTGGGGAAATACTTGGGGGAGGAATGGATTCTGAGCAATCAAGACACAAGGATAGTTCAAGCCCTAATAAAGCTGTGCAAATGCCTTGTGTGAGGCAGTGACAGCTCAGCTGTGATATAGGAACTGTCAAGTGACCTTGGTGCACTTTCAGTTTGCCTCTAGGACAGGGATGAAAATAGAAAGTGTTGAAGTGCCAAGGGTTTCTGAGAGGTTTTCATTACATATGGAGGGACAAGTTTGTAATTTTTTTCAATGGTTTTTATTTACCTCCTCAATATACCGCACCAGCTACCAGGAGGAGGAGGTGGAGGAGGAGGAAGCCTGGAAAGGAATCTCAAGGCCAGTTGGATAAGGAAATGGAAAACTTGTACCAGAAGATCATTAGTAGCTGGGGCTTCACTTCTGCACAGAAAGCAAATTAAGCTGAAGGGTCAAAGGAGCTGCTGAATGTCAAGCAACAAGGTTTTCTGCCGACAAGGACCCCTCCTTCTGTTGCAACGGGCACAAGGACCACTGGCACTAAGGTTCACCGTCCCAGCCAAAGTAGCTGGCACAATGGAAAGCAAGGTCAATGGAGTAATAGGAGGGTCATGTTGCTTCCTGTGTGGATCTGAAGCCATATCTGGTCATGCCCCCAAGCTGTAAGGGAGCTCCTTCTGATATACTGGGGAGGACAAAAATAATGCGTAAAGAGACCCCATTGGACAGAATTAGGCTGTAGAGGTTGAAGCAACCAGGCCCCGTGCTTTTAGCATTCTTCCAACAGGACAGCTACTAGGCTGGGTAAAATGTCATTATTTGTAATACCAAACCAAAGTGGAGGAGTAGTACTCAAAGCGTTTAAACTTTCTGAGCACTGTTTTCAAATTTCCTAGAAAAGGACCTCTAAATAAGCAGAAAAGTTAGAACTAACGCTGGATAGTAACAGCACTCACAGCATCATTCTTATATACATTTGTATTCGTTTCCCCCCCCCCCCCCAGATCAGACTAGATAAAGCATTTGGCAGTATGCTTTGTAATCTAAATTAGCAAAGAGTTAATATAGCCGCTCCGATAGTGGTGGTGCTGTGGTGGACTGATAGAATTCCCCTGGTGTGTGCAGGCATCTGGAGCAACGAGTGAAGGTGAGGAGAAGTGATGCAGTTAACACAACACTAAGTTTGTTCCTATATTTTACACGTTCCAAAACCTTCTTTAGCAAGTCTAAGAAAGAAAAGGAAATCTGAAGTCCACAAAGACAGACATTAGACAACCAGATTTCAAGGTGACTTGAAATTTGAATCCGGTACGCAGAATGAAAGCTGCACCACCAACTCAACCACTTGGGGGATGGAAAGTTCTTCCTTCAGGACAACAGAAGGCTGTGCCCCAGTTCACAGATTGCACTAAACCACAGGAAGGCTTCTTTTTGAGTGTGTGAATCCAGGCACTGTGTCAGCAAAGCACAGTTCAGCAAATGTGTGAACCCAAACATGTGTTGGAGTGAGTGTTTATCCACCGCAATTGAAACAATGTAAGATATGGATCTACACATCCAGTCCTGACTCCTGGTGACTGCATCTGTGCCGTTCTCTTGGGGGTGCCTCTTCTGGAGACATTATTTCCTAGTTTAGTTCTGATATTCCCAAGCTGTCCTCCATCCAAGGACTGAGCACTGCCCAGGCTGTTTAGATTCTATGATCTGCCCAGGTCCATTACCTGTAGATGCTTCCACAGCCTCCAAACACATAAAACAAGACTAAAATACTCACTTAAATTAGATTCAAATGCAACCTCTTTCTCAACAGCATGGTTTGGTTTCATCTCAATCTCATTCATCAAAACCCCTTTAAAAGAGAGGAAAAACTCCAAAGAGCTTGACTTTTCAGTGCTTTTTTGCTGCCCCCTAGTGAATGTCCAGGGTTTAACAGCTCAGATTTGGTATGCGCCAGTACTGAACTTTTCCTTGCGGAAGCCCTGGAAAATTTTTGATGAAACTAAAACGTGGAATATTATTAATCAGTGCTTTAATTGGTGCTTTCCCCTCTTGATGAATATTCATTGCTGAAAGCAATTTATGGATACATTTCTGGATACAGAAATGAATTTAATATGATTTCCCCAAACAGTAAAGGATTTATTGTCATTTAATCATAACTTCATTAAATAATCTCAAAATATTGCCTAGATCAATATCATTTTCTGCTGAATTAAATAATCAGTTAAAAATGAGTCTTGTAACTGACGTCCTTTTTTAAAACTTCCATTAATTAACAGCACTGATTATCCATGAAAGTGTTATTTTAAACCTCTAAAGAAAGACTGGCTTGAACACTCACAAAGGGAACAGATGCATTCTTCAGTCTAGCAATTTTGAGATATGCACCATGGCGGCCCTTCTGGGGTCAACGCATGGCCCATTGGCTTGAAGCATGACTTCCACTGAGTGGGGACTGGCTTGAGCCCAGTCAGGATGTCATTGCACAAATAATGAAGTCAGGATGTGTGTGATGTCACGGAGGCTTTTGCTGAACACGTACGGCCTTATTTGCTAATTCCTGCAAACCCAGATGTCAATTTCCAGGTAAAGGTAATCAAAACAGAATGAAAGGGATTTTTTAAAGTTGTTATTTGTTTAGAAGAAAATAAAACTCAACTTGCATGTGTGTTGCGATGTTCAAAGGGCCTCTTACCTGCAAAGGGCTCGACTTGTGGCTTTCTCAATTACAAGCCCTTGGTCATCACTCTGTATCTCCTCATAATTACCAGGCCTTTTTTTACTGAATGCGCCAAAGCAACATTAACACCTTTCCCCCAGGTTTGTGGAACTGGCATCTAAAGCTGAGGGTGCCACATGGCTATTCTCTATAGTTAACTGTTCATTCCTCTCACGTTAGCAAAAACTTCAGATTATTACTAAAGAAAAGGCTCAAATTGTAATCTAGCCAATCCAGGCACAATCCGGCCCAAAGGGAAATGTTTTTAATTTCCACATCCATGTTTTAATTCTCCCACAAAATTAGATCTGGGCTGCAAAAATCTAGATAACCATGGGGTTTTCTGGATGTCTTTGCTGCCATCTACTGATCCCCAGGATTTCTGCATCTCAGATATGATAACTCTAATTTATACGAAATCAAATTAACATTTGTAAAAAGTAATCAATGCTTTAATTCTATTGTATAGACATTTACCAAGATAACACGGAAAGACCATCAATATGTTAATGATAATAAAACAATCTTGCTCTGAAAATGCAAACCAACAAATAAAAGGATTTGGAAAAACTAATGCTGTGCAAATGAATTCCAGTTAATTAATCATTTATTTCTCTTTGCTCAGAAAGTCATTAATATTGATATATTCATTTACAACATGGATGTTTACAAAATGCAGTGTGCACATACGTTTATAAAAGACATTTGCAGATCCTCTAAGAGAGGCGGCACATCTCGTTGCTGGCAGGGTGTAGCTCTGGTGGGAGAAGGCAGCCTTTGTCGGCTGCTCCATCATCATCATAGTCCTGGGAACTCACAGTTCAAAGGAAGATGATTCAGGGAGCAAGAATCTGCAGCAATTTGGGCACTATGGTTACTTCGCCTCCAGCATCTGCTGGAGGGGAGCAGCCTTGTGCTCAGATTTTGCTCACCATAAAAGATGGATGGGAGTTCTCACCTCTCCTGCTGCATCCACCTGGATCTTCACCCCCCTCCTCCAACTTCTGGCTCTATAACTTGTTCCAAGCCATTCATTAAGTCCCAGGCAGCTAACGGTCAGTTAGGCAAATCAGTAGGACTCACCTCCAACTGTTTACCGGAAGAATTTTTTTCTGAGGTTCAGCAAGTAGCAATGTGGAACAAACTCCGACTGAAACTGTCATTTCGATAGAAAGGTATGATTGCTAACCTCTTTTCTTGACCTTAATAGTTTATGGACTGCATGCTTTCAAGCCAAAGATGATGTTGGTTTTTTCAGGCTTCCTGCACTGAGGACTGGAGCAAAACCTATATGACTGCAGGGACTAATTTGGAAGATGTTACGGATGGTCATCACTATTAAGAACTACAGTAGTAAAGGTAGATAGACCTTTTTCCCTATCTAGGGCTTCATTTGACAGGATGCCCATGCCAAGAAGTGAACAAGTTAAAGCCACAAGTGGGCACCAATGTGCCTCATGTTCTACCATGTCCGCCCTGTTGTACTTATGAACCAGCCATTTGGGGGTTTTCACCCTCTGCCAGGGCTCTCTCACCCACTTCCCCTCCACAGTATCATCAGTCCAAGGGACACATGGGGGCTACAGGTTGCCCACCTGGACTGTAACTCTTCCTCCCTGCTCCACACTGGGGTATCGTTGCTTTATTTCCATGATAGTAAATTCATCCTGCCTGTTGAAGCTGGGAGCAAAATGCCTGAACAACCCAGCGAAGCAAACGCAAGTCCCAAGGAAACCAGAAACAAGGGACAGCCACTGATTTGTTGATAGCATGGCTATAGATGTTATGGGGGACAAAATGTAATGCAGCCCGGTTGCCAAAACAAAGGGAAAGGAAAGAAAAGTCAGCTGTTCCTCAACATTCAAAGTAGGCCCTGAAACCTGGATGAAAATCTTCTACAGGCCAACATGCTGGAATTTGTTTACTAACCCCACACCTCACAATTTCAGCTCTCGCTGTGAAATTGCATGTAAAATTGCAGCCTTGTTCTCATACTGCAATGGGAGGGTCAGAGCTGAAGAACCCCCCACCCCTGCTCACCACCAGAATGCAGCATCAGGCTGGTGGTTGCTGGAGGAAGACAGAAGCAGATTCTTGAGGGGAAAATGGAAAACGTTCCTGCTAGCGTGCTAAAAAAATTTGGTCTCTACCAAGAGTGAGTGTCACGAGTATAGAGAGTGAGCAGGAGGAGGCCCCTATCCAGGAGGGAAAACGCATGCACAGTTTAGAGGCTTTGAACCTTCCTTCAAAGAAACTCAGAGCAAACCCACCTTGACTTTTGGGTTTATCTGTCTGGGTTTTCCCACACTTCTCCAGTTTGGTACAATTTTCTGTCTAATGTAGCAGTAAAAAAGCACTGGAAACTTTCTCCTCATCTCGGCGTGGTCTTTGCTTGGTCAGGACAGTGAGATAGAACTTTCAGATCTGCCTCTAAGGAGTTGCAGCCCGGGAAAGAGAGTGAAAAACGTATAATATAAGAATACCCAAATGCAGAGCTATTAGACCTGGGGTGCAAAAATCTGGACAGTCACAAGATGGCAGCATAGTGTGTGTTCTCTGTATCCTTTTGCTGCTATCTGGTGGTCACCTGGGAGTCGGCAGCCCAGACCTGGTAGCCCTATGGAAATCTAGAATGCATATTCTGGCCTATTAATAGCATCAGCAGACATGCAGACATATCTGCTATGACACCCTCTTTCAGGATAAGCAGCATTATGCATAGAGCAGAAAGGGGATAAGAAACAGGACAAGAGAACAGAGCTAAATCTCTTTTACATCAAGACCCTTTACCTTTCCATCCCTTAATATTCTTGCAAACAATGTTCGTCTCTACCATATCCAAAACCCACTCTAAGCATTGCCATTAGTTTGTGAAACTTCTCACCTTCGCTCTCTTTCTGAAGACCTCACCAACTCCATCCAGCCGCAACTTTCTTTTTTTTCTTTCTTTATAAATTTTATTAACAGTTTTGCAAAGAATATAAACACCCATGCAAACTAACAAAGAGTAAAAGAAACAAAGAAAGGAAGAAGAAAGAAAAAAAGCAAAAGTGCAGAAAGAAAGAATAAAAATAGAAAGACAAAACTTCCGATTTCCTTTGCAGCAAATCTAAGTAGAATTACAAAGTTATCTCTTACTCTATGATTACAAAAAAGTTCACTTTTTTTCTATTATCCATTCCCCCGCCCCCCAATCATCAAAACCACAAGTCATAAGTGCCTTTTCTTCCGTTTCATGCAAAAAGTCTGTAAGGGGTTTCCAGTCAGCCATAAATGTAGATATTGTTTTTTTCTCTGACAACCGTGACTTTCCTGATCTTCCTCCTGCTATTAACCTATTCAGTCTTCACACGTTTGTTCTGCCAGTTGCTCTTGATTCATTCCCTCTGTCTGGCCAAACCACCACAATGCATTCTTTCATCCTGACCACTCATCTAGTTTTCAGTCCACATCCGTTCAGGATCCATTCATTTCTGAGCCTCTCTGGTCTTGTTTTACTGCACATGCATCTACATACACCACTCCCATTGCATTTAACTTACGTTTATGTTTCTCTTGACATGCCCAACTCTAACTTCCATATATCAAAGTGGACAGGAACACAAGCCCGTTTATCTTCCTTCAACAGACAATCCACAACAGACTACATTCTCCTTGCTACCTTTCGCTACCCATTTTCCCATCTTTAGTAGACATTAGTAAACATTCTGCCAAGATACCCATATCCATCCATCTATTCTAATTTTTGCATCTATGTCTACCTTGCAATCATTCAGTCCATTACCTCTGCCAAGCATAACCATCCTGGTCTTTGTTACGTTAACTTTCAGATCCATACTACCGCTGCTCGTTATATCGTACAGTCTAATTAATACTTGCTGCAAATCCCTTGGGCTGTCAGCCAACAATGTGGCTTCATCGGAATACAAAAGGACATGCACATTCATGTTCCCAACCAACGTACCTCCAGCATCATTACAAGCATTCTTTATACATTTATTCAGAAATACATTGAGCAATCGAAGTTGGTATGTCTGCAGGGTGAAGCAAAAAATGTCAAGATGGTAGCCACAATGGTGTGATCAAAGCTCCACCTCTTTGTTCATGTGCATCAGATCATAGCACTCCCCTTTACATGTCTGCCCTACAAGAGTTAATATGGATTGCAAGCAAGCAGATTGCAGACTATGGAAGGAACTGTAGAAAGGCGACCTAGGGATCCATCAACCCTGTATGTTTATATAATAAATCCCTGCATCAGCAAATGCAATGGAGTGAAGCAATGCCTGTCTTGGACATTGTTTTCAGGGGTAAAAAGCAGGTAAACTCATATATAAACAAATACAAATGCCCTAATGTTTACAGATCAGGCCAAGCACTTGGAAATGTGCAATAGGAAACGAGGATTTATCTAGTGACCCCTACATGAATGTGGAAAGTAGACCTCTGGTTTTATCAGCATTTCTCTTATTGCTGAGATGCAAAGTCTTTGGGGCCACTCTTCTTTGATTTCAGATTTAGATTTTTTAAAAAAAAAATGAAATTAAAAGTGGAAAAAAATCTGGGAAAATCCCTTGCTTTTCAAAAGAATCTAAGAATCTAATCTAAATCTAACACCGCTGACAATTTTTCTTCTGAAGCTCTTATTCAGCTCTTACCTGCTTTGTTATTTTCCATTATATGCAATAAGTTTGCTTTTGGGATCTCTCTATTCATTGTGACCTTCAGGTTCTTAAGCCTAAGGCTCAGTCATGTTTAGAAAGGTTGAATGAGATGATTTCCCGCCCCCCCTGAAAACCAAAAGCCATTTAGGCTGTTAAAATCTTGCTAGGTTGCTGATCAGTATTTCATTTCGTCTACCTTCTTGACGGTCAGGGCAGGGCCATCTGCAGTAGCAGTCAAGACGTCAAGATGGTGGCCACAACTAAGTCCTTGAAACTCTGCAACATACATAGCATTGTTTGCACGGTCACAACTGCCATCTTGCCTTTTTAAACCCTTCCTCCCCATGGATGGTCCTGCTGATGGGTTACTAAATTAGGGTGCATTGATGCCAGTGAAGATGCTACAGTGGCCTTCCAGAAATAATAAAGTAACAGAGTAACAATGATGCTCATGCTGGGGATAGATAGACTGCTACTCAAGCTGTAACAGAGTCATTACTGGGTGATCATTTTGCTCCAAAAGAAATCTATGGTGTCTTTCTTTTACCCACTCAAGAAACAAACAGGGCACAAAGACAGGATGCAAAGTCAGCTTGCAATATCTAATAAGTTGAGATGCCCTGCTTTGGTTTGGAGGTTGGTGGCAGCCATAAATACTTGCTTAGTCAGCCTCCATGAATCTAATTCCCTTTTAAAACCACCTAAGTGAATGAGTAGATTTTTCTAAGGGTGAATTAGGAATTGTGCGAAATGGCACTATTTTGGGATTCTTGTGATCTACGCTACTGTAACAGTCACCCCCCCCCCCCCCAGTCTTCTGAGTCTTGTGAGGAAAGAAGAAAATCACTCTCTAGTCCATTCTGGAATCTAAATGTTGTCAAGTTCAGTTTAAAACACCCCACACCTTGTGCTGAGGATACTGATAATTTAAAGATTCCTCATATCCTGATACCCATTTAAATCCTGTACGTATGCTTTGATTTCAGATCATATATTTGGTTTCTGAAATTTGCCACCTTACCTTGAACCAGGCTTCTTCAAAACAAATACTATTAATCTTAACAAGGTTTGCTCCCTGCTAAAAAAAGCATAACTGCAGCCTAAGGCTACCCAGTCATTTGCAGTTTCTGACAAGGAAGGATGGGAAAGAGGAAGACAAATCAGTTAAGATTTCTCATTAAAGTCTGCTAGACACAGAACCCTGAAAACTGGGCTGTTGACCAGCAATTTTTATTTTCTTAGCCAGAAACAATGCATATGTGGTAAAAACATTTTGCAACGTTATGAGGAAGAAAGATGTATTGGGGGAGAAGGAGAAGATGGGTCTGAGGCTGCCACTCTGACATCTGCTCCCACGGGTCTCCCTATTACTTTTCTGTCCTTCAAGCTAAACTTCCTTACCCCTCTCTCCTTCAGGCTTTTCCATAGCCATAATACATTTGTTAATCTTTAAGGTGTCAAAGGAGACTCAGAAGATCTGCTTTTATTGACTATCTTCATTGCCCTTCTCTCAACGTTGAGCAAAACTATGCAACTTATCTTTATTTCACAATAAAGGCCCTGTTTCTCAGAGATATCAGCTAGGATCTAGACCAGTCTTTCTCAACTTTTTGATCCTGGAGGAACCCTTGAAATATTCTTCAGTCCTCGGGGAACCCCTGCCCACTCAGGCTCAAATAGAGGCCAGAAGGTACAAAATTATTATATTCATTTCATATGTAGGCCTACATATATGCATTAACAGTGTTCTTAAACTGGAAATAAAGAATGAAACTTGCCTCTTTAATGTGAAGTTGCCCAAATTTGAAATAATTTTTTAAATAAACCGTGATCTCCCAGGGAACCCCTAGGGACCTCTCATAGAACCAGAGGGTGCCACGGAACCCTGGTTGAGAAAGCCTGCTCTAGACTGTAGCATCTCACACCAGAAATGGGGCTTCCCAAGACTGAATACCTTCCATATGAAACAAACAAACAACAAACAATAGGTATGTAAACTGTGCACAGAGAGAATCAGAGTATTACAGAGAAAGGCAGCTCAAAACTCTCTCTACATTTTCTACACAGAAGGAAGCTTTTGGAAGAAGCCTCCCCTCACGTCTGCAGAGGAGCAGGTAAGAAAACCAGACAAGTGCTAGACATGGAGAAGAGCCTGAAGGATGCAATAAAGGCAGCAATCTCTCTTTCTTCAGAAGTAACACAAGCAGGTAAAAAGAATTCACTCATTCCACTGGAGTAACAGTCTGCCCGTCTTTCAGGGAGCAGTCCAAGCAGTGGATGGACGGAGATTCAGAGAACATCTAAAACAAGTTCTCTAAAACAAGATTCTTTCCAAGAACCTCAGCCTGGTCCAATAAGGGCTTCTTGTTCTATGGTTCCTTGCATTCAATCAACTTTTAATATGGCCCAAGACTAGCACACTTACAAACAAACTGACAGACCAAACTTAAGAGGACCTATAAACCTAAAGATTAAGATATAACAATTAAAACAAGGCTGCAGGTGATGAGAACCATTAGATGAAACAAAAGGAGATTTTGTCTGCTTGCTGCCACCTTGCTGAGGCCCAGATACCTGCAGCCCAGGTTTGGTGGCCCTCACTGAGATGAGGATGTTAATTTCCCTGGCTTTTGATGCCCTCTGGAATCTTCCTGCTGGACTCTGCTTTCTATCTCACATAGTCATTTGGGCTTCTCTGTCTATCCATAATTCTCCCTCCAACAGTTCTCCTTTATTCTGGATTTTATTTTTTTTTGCAACTCTTCCTTGTTTTCCTCCCTTCCCCTGGCTGTGGTCATCTAGAAACTCACTAAGGTGTACGTGTTCTGCCTTATGAAATAACTGCTTTGCACATTAACATATTTTGCCCAGAGGTAAAGATCCCAGGGACATGTTCCCAGACTGAAAATTACATTTACCCAATTCCATCCACATTCAGTTACCAAAAATATCTGAAAAAAGAAAAGAAAGAGAAGTGTGTGTGTGTGTGTGTGTTCCCACCAGCAGGGATTTATTTATTTTTTCTTCTGGTCACACATGGCAGCTCTGTATTTGTACAGTAGAAAGAAAACAAGGCATCTAGACTCCTGAAAACTCTCCATAGTCCCACCCCTGATTTCTTTCTTGACCAGACAAATGCTAAGCAAGGTCACAAAATGCTGTTGCCTCAAGAGCAACATCCGAGCTCGCAATGGGATGTGACGATGTGGAGCTGTCCAGCCAGCTTAGCCAGCCCTCCTCCGAGACGTTCCGTTCCATTTCCACCCACCCCAAGGCCTCTGTTTATCTCCCCAACAATGGCACTCCATCGTCCGCCCTCACCAGGCTGGGGGGGGGGGCCCTCCTCACTGCAGTTTGGTTTTTAAAGGGATTTCCTCTCCTGTCTTCTGCAGACAATGAAGTTCTTCCCCAAGTCCACAAGTCTTTCTCCTCGATGGTGGATGGTATGATTTTGGCAACATATGGCCTGTCACTCAGAGAATAAGTTTGCTATTAATGAAGGGAACAGCTTGCACGAGCATCTCCTTGCAATCCCTCTTTGTGCCCATTTCTTCAGGGCCTGCCCTCATGCCAAGGTTCTGGCAATGGCCCCGAATATCGCGGCAGTTGCAATTCATTCATGTATCATCTTCCAGCTATGATGCTTCTTTCATTGCTGTCACAAAGCTTAAAGGGCTTTTTGTTAGTTTTTTGGGCACAAGAAGCTCAGCGGACCCTGTGCCACTCCACACATTTAACCACATGAGTATAATACATGCCATTATTTTTGCTAGTGTTCTATGAGTTTGTGAGCAGGCTGTTGCTTCCATTGTTTTAACCCTGTTTATGTACATATATAGTAGGACTATAAGATGCTCAGTGTCCATATTCAATTGGAGCAGGACATAAGCCTGGTAAAACACACAACAAATAGACAAACACCAGCTTGTCCAGAGAACTTATTTTCCCTACATGCCCTGGCCAGTAGGGAAAAGTCCATGGGTCTGACCTACTTCCTTTCTGCTGCAGCTTCTACATTACCATAGAAATCCACCAGAACAGGCTCCCCCAATCTTAAATCTTCAGATAGGGATTACAAATATTGCCATCCCCTGCCAGCATAACCAGTAGACATTTGGGACATCTGGGTGGGGTGGGGGGCAAAACAACACCAGTGTTAATTACAGTGGCAAAGACACCAGATTGACTTTCCAATTAACTAGAAACAATTCTAAGGTGAATTGAGTCCCACTATGGGAGTGTTTCTCAACCTTGGCAACTTTAAGGTGTCTGGACTTCAGCTCCCAGAATTCCCCACCCAGCAAGTTGCCGAGGTTGAGAAACACTGCACTACAGAATCCTAGTTCCACATCACCTCATTTGGCCATGGAAGAAAACTTTCTGAGAACATTGGGTTTGCACAGGGTAATGATGATTTGCCACGAATACTCAGTGAGTTAGCCACTTCTGACCTACTTGTATAAAAAGTACCTATCAGAGTAAAAGAAAGGAATTAAGTAGAAGTTCTGCAGCATACCAAGCATTAGCAGGAAGGCTCCCAAGGCAGTGCAGAAAGGCCGAAACTGACAATCCAAAAATAAATGGCAAAACACTTTAGGACTGATCTCCACCTGTCCCGGGGTAAGAGACTGATCTGAAACTGGACAGGGCTGAGTAGGTTTGAGATTCTCCAAAAGAAGATCAGGAGTCCCTTAGGAGCAAGGTGGGAGGAACCTTGTAGCCTGAATGTCAGGATGCAAACAGTGAGACTAAGGACGCAAGTGGGTAAGGATAGGGTTTGTCACAATGGCACCCCCCAGGTCTTGTCAGTTTTGCATCATCGTGGTTTGCTGTGGGTACCGCTGCGGAGGGTTGTAGTTGCTCATCAGGAAGAGGTCCAGTCAGGGAAAGTCGCTATACATATTTAGTCAGAAGGCTATCTCATTGATTTCAAAGGTCCCACTGAATTTGGGGTGGGGAGAACACATGACATGGCATGATGCTGCTTTATTAATCTTACTTTAGATGCATGATAGTTCCAGGTCCAGGAACTTCATAAATTCCTGTTGAAGAAGAGGGAGGAAGTCTCACTGAACCCCCTAAGGTTACTGAGGGGTGAATTGGTGATAGGCTTGATCAGCTACCGATTTTTACTGTCGTGCCCTGGAAAACGTTTCCCTGAAGGTGGGATGCGCATATTTATAAGTATATATACTTCTGAGAGAATAAAAGATCTTGTAAAACTGTACTGGATCCAAAAATCTTTGCAACCAAAATCTCAACACTCTATTCTTTCTAAAGCATGTAGAGCAGCTTTCAGACAAAAGGATAGTTTTGTTTGTCCCCTTTTGTGTGGAAAAGAGTTTAGGGACTTTGTTTCACTAAATTAAGTCCGAGAAAGAATTAAAATGAACCCTTATTTAAGGAGAGGAGAGACATTCCATTTAAATTAGCCAAGTGCATACACATTAAAACTGTGCTTCAGTCGAGATACAAACACTGTACACAGACCCTGTCTACAGAAATCTTTGGGACAAGAGAAGCCTTTATTCAGCTTTCTTGCTTCAGAATAGCAATGAGCCCTGGGTTTTAAAGTCAGCCTGGACTTCCAGCCAGCCTTGGCCACCAGATAGGTCGCAAAAATGCAGACAAAGATATGAACACCCAAGTTCTGTCAATGGGTTACATAAGGCATTCAGACTCGGCCCATTCATTCGCTGTCGGCAGGGCAGCTGAGTTGGAAAAAAAATGCACCAGCGAGTTGCAGTGCTTTGAAAAACTGCAAATGTTGTGAGAACAGAGAATGACAGTTGTTACATAACTTGCCAACTGGCCAACGGGAGCAACTTTCAAACCCGCTGCTTCTCTTCCACTACCAGCTGAAGCATCTGGTTGGGGGAGCCTGAGATCACTTTCTGCGATCTCCTAAAATCTTTTTAAAAGTCACCTAAAAAACCCACAATCATGTTTTGAAAATAGGAGCATGCGTTTGCCCACAGGGGCACTTTAAATTACATAGATTTCCAAGGCAGCAGTGTGCTCCCAGTTATTACACCAATCCTGCTTCTCTAGAAGGCATCTTCTCTCTTCATCTTGTTATTTTGGAGATTTTGCTACCCAAAACTTTTATTAGTGCAAGATGCAGGGAGGCCCATCCTTCAGGACTCAGTGTCATTCTTCCACTTTCCAGAACTTAAGTGCCTAAGAGCTACAGCTGAGAGATCTGGATCAGTCTCAAAGTCTAAGGGAAGAGACAGGAGTTCTGCTGTTCCAATACCACCATCTCTCAAAGCAGCTTTATGTTCTTTTAAGGGAAAAAAATATGCAGATAACAGCTGTGCCATATGATTTTTTTTAGGAGGAGGGGATATTTCTGGAAACTCTGAGCCAACATCGTGATGTGAATCTCATGTCCAGAGCAGAGAGGCATTCATCTCTACTTATCTACCTACCTTCCTCCATCCTCTCCATCCAAGTGTTCCTGATGGGATGAAGTCTAGTGCCAATGCATGTACAGTGCACACAAGCGAACAGCATCATGGAAAACAGCTAAATTGGTGGGGAACAAGCACCTTCTTTGCTTCTAAAGCAAGCCACTGTCCAATGGGTTCTGGAAGAATAGCACTTACCCATCACACTGTTCTTTTTCAGGGTAGGCAATGTTATGCAAAGTACAGAAAGGGTGCAAGGAATTAAAAACATGAGACAAGAAAAGGAAATCTCAGCAGATCTACAGTACTTTACACCAATGCCACGCATGCCTTTCTAACCATGCAAAGCACCCTTCCTCCCATCCCATCCATATGCTGCTTCCCACGTTGCTATTTGTTATTTACACTTCTCAACTCTTTCTTTTAAGGATCTCATCAGCTCCATCCAACCACGGATTTTCTACCTTCCTTTTCTCTTGGATGGTTCATGCTTCCTTCGTAATTTTGTCCTGTGAAAGTGAGAGTTGGGCATGTCAGGACAGGGAAGGGGTACTTAGGAAGGAAATATGGTAAAACAAGAAGAAATAAGGTCAAGAATGAATGGGTGTTGAATGACGGTGGACTGAACACAAAAGTTCACATTCATAAAATGTGCACTGAGGTGATTTCAAAAGAATGAGTGAGGATTGAATCTCAGGGTAACAAAAATGTGCAATAAGTAAAGTCTTCAGGAATAGCCAAAGACAGAGAACACTCAGGGGAAAAAAAAGGGTTTGCTTGCAAATGTCCTAGAGGCCTGTTTCTTAAACTTTTCAAGACTAGAAATAACATACACACACAAAAACATGCATACACACATAGAGGAATATTTATGACTGTGCCGTTAAAAAAAGGCGAACAAGAAAACCTGTTGTAATAATTCTTCTTGTTTTCCTTTATCTTTCATGCATCAATTATAAAACTAAACAGGATATATGAGCTTGGTATAGTTCATCAATGTCTGGAAGAACGTTTGAGCTAGAAAGTTTTCCACTCAGCATAACATTACACCTTCTATACTTGGCCTCAGTTGGACCAAGTAGTCTTGAAGAAAAACCTAGCAGGACCATCCATAGCTTTCCATGGAAAAGATTATCTTTTCGGTGACCTTTGATCCAAAAGTTTTATAGTGGTTTTTTCCTTCATTTGTTTCCATGAGAGATCTCCAGACAGAGACCAGCCAACAAGTGATAAATGGAACTGACTGGATCATAAACCTGGAGCGGCTTCAGGTTATTTGGGGAACACACATAATGGAAGAAGCACAGTATTAGAGCAGCCTTTCTGAAGTTGGGGCTGCCCAGTTGTGCTGGACTTCAGTTCCCATAATCCCCAGCCAGGCAAAGGAAGTCTCATGCCTTCGGTGGCTCCCGAGTGAGGAAAACCTTCATCAGATCTCCCTTCCTCCCCCCCTTCTTTCCTTCCTTCCTTTTTTGGCATTTCTTCTCTGGCTCAGAAACATCCTGGCCTAAGATAATACCACCAGCCTTGCTTGATTTGGGGGGCTTTCTCAGGAGAAGCATCAGAAAAGAGAGGGGAAGGTATCAATTAAACACAAGCTCCAGGCTGTATATCAGGGTTAGTGCTGAGTCCCAGATCTGAAAAGGCTAAAAGCCTGCAGGGCTACAGTCTCCTATTTTATTTGTGCAAAGCTGATGTGAAGGCCATAGAGATAATTGAATTTCCATTGTACCATGTTCTCCAGCTTCCTTTCTTTCTTCCCTGCTTCTCCTTTTCTCTCTGCGAACATGGGTGGTGTTTTCCCCACTTCTTAGGTGGGTTCCCCCCGTCCTTCCCTTCTTTTTTTCCTTTCTCTTGTTCTCCTTTGTTGTGGATTTCTGCAGCATGAAAGACACATGTGACACGCGGAACCACAATACAACCAATCATATTTTAGCTGAGAGTAAGGTGAGAACTCGCTGTGCCTTCAAAGGCTGAGTGCAAGTTTGTAGGATTCAGGTGCAAACCAATCAACATATCAAGGTATGTCCACACGATGTGGTCAGAAAAGTCAACAGGGTGACGGCCATGTTGGTGCAATCAAAGTTCTACCCATTGCACATGAGACACACATAGAAAGTAGGCAGAGCTTTGATCATACCTTCGTGGTTGCCATCTTAACTTTTTTTTTAATCACACCCTGAGGACATCCCTGAACAACCTCTTGAACAGTTTTATGAACAAGAAAGGCATGGATGTATATGGCCCTTCAGTTGCTAGGAACTGCAAGCAACTGATGTTGTTGGACCTATGGCGCCCCACACAATTCTTGCAGTACATACTGCATGAGCTTTTCCAGCAATTCCTAGATTAGCAAGCTTGTGATCACAAGGCCCTTTATGAGACTGTTAATTTCCATCTGGTCTGCCCGACAGCGAAAGCAGCTAAGTGCAAGTGCTGAGAAAGATAAGGGCTAATTGGCCTAAAAAAATTTACAACTGACGACAGAGATAAGAATTCATTTCTCTCGGATTCAGGCCATTACCCATCCCTCGCTGAAGCTCACTTGCTGGAAAACTCCACAAACTGCTTCTTGCAATAATGACTCTCTGAGTTTTTTTGCTCTGTGCTGTTCTTCCCCCACCCCTGTAGTTAGTCTAAAGCAGTGTTTCTCAACCTCAGCAACTTTAAGATGTGTGGACTTCAACTCCCAGAATTCCCCAGCCAGCACAGCTGGGAGTTGAAGTCCACACATCTTAAAGTTGCTGAGGTTGAGAAACACTGGTCTAAGGTTTCATGGGGTATGCTGACCTCATCTGGACCTGGAAGCTTTGTGGGGCTGGGCTGGATAGTACTTGAGTCTAACCATAAATCTAGCCTGGGAACTAGCAAGGCACACACCCACCTATACCCACAGAGCCTTTGCCTCTTAGTCTAAGCTCAGTATGCCTCTCACTTCATGGAACGGCACATCTCCATTGATTGGGCTATCGGCTTTTGGCACTTTTGCTTACAGGGCCTGCTAACAACCCCCCAGGAGTCTCATGTCCATTGTTTAGAAAGTGGAGAAAACTAAGTGATAAGAGGAAATAAAGCAGGTAGCCTCAAACATGACATCTGGAGAATATCCTTTTAGTTGTTCTTTTACATATCAGCAAGGAGATCTCTATTTCAACCCAGTTAGAGGGAAAGCAAACTTTGCAACTGAAAACACATTGCATTTTCAGCAAGAACATGGATCTGCTCAACAAATATTACCTTCTGTTAAGAGCTTGATCGCTTCTTCCCATTTTTCCAACCAAGGACTTCACCCTTGTGTGAAGGCTACAATGCGGTGGGTCCAGTCTGATGTATGAATCAGCACAGTGGCTTGTCAAACATGGTCAACAGCTAAGCGTATTGTGTGAATTCACAAAGCTGTGCTGTACGAACTACACTATAAATACACAGGATGGATTGCATGGACTTGCTGTTTCTGTCCATTGGTGTCAAAGGGACTTTCTTTTGAGGATGGCGTAAGCCTGTTTTCCTTGTGGGTTGAGGGAGGAGAGGAAGGCGACATTATGGGGACTTTGCAGAAAATAGAGTTTGTGCTTGTTCTCTGGTATGCCAAACCAGGAAATGATCTGAGTTAGAAAAGAGTAGAATCCCATCTAGTGCAGGTTGAATGCTTACTCTCTGATCTGTGAAGTGCAAGTCATCTAAGTATAAAAATAATCTCTGCATAATATAAAATCTATCATGTTACCAAGGATTTAGGCAGAGTTACATCCATAAGCAAAATTTCTGATGAGCTGAAGGGGACCAGGCCTGACTGAGCAGCTGGTTTCTGGAACTCACTTGGAAGGCTGACTCTTCAAAGAACGCTTGGCAGACGCCCATCAGAGTCACAGACTGGAATCCTGGGACAGAAGAGAGAACAAGAAATTGTAGCTCCTCCCTCCCTCCCTCCCTTCCTTCGCCATTGTTTCTTTAGCCAACAAAGACAGCATTGCCATACTGGTTTTGCCTCCCACAGGCAACTTGCATTGCTCCTTTTCTCTGGCACAAATGGTAATCTCATTTTCATCCACGCCCCTCAGGCTTCCATTTGCTACTGGAATTCACAAGTTCATGCTTTAAGAGTTCTGATACGGAAGGGAGAAAGGAGAAACCAAGCAAATCAGAGCCTCTGGAGGAAACACAACACACATCATTTCACACATGTACACCGAAAAAGAAAATCAAAGAAATAATCTTTGGACAAGGGACAGTAACACGTTCCTGGAATCTGAAGGTTGCTTAAAATAGTTTAGATCAGTGTTTCTCAACCTTGGTGAAGTCAAGATATGTGGACTTCAACTCCCAGAATTCCCCAGCCAGCTATGCTGGTTGGGGAATTCTGGGAATTGAAGTCCACACATCTTGATGTCACCAAGGTTGAGAAACATTGCTTTAGATACATATAAATCAGATGGCATTCTTTGACTCAGTTAGAAAGGAGTAAGCCCCACAGAACTGGCATGGAGTTGTGTTGTGGTTTGGGGGGATAGGCAATCTGGTATCCAGCAGATGTTTGGATCACTACACCCATCTTCTCTTTCCATTGGCCATAACCAACATCCAAAAGTCACATAACCAAAACTGCCAGAGTCACATATACAAACTGGATGGAGGGATGGATGGATGGATGGATGGATGGATGGATGGATGGATGGATGGATGGATGGATAAATAAATAAATAAATAAATAAATAAATAAATAAATAAATAAATAAATAAATAAATAAATAAATAAATAAATAAATAAATAAATAAATAAATAAATAAATAAATAAATAAAATTACCTAGAGGTTACCAAGCTGTCTTTCTTTGATTTATACAGAGTTCCATTATTTGAGATTCAGTTTACATACTCACCTAACCATATTTATATCAGTTGTTCTACTTTTTAGACAAGGACCTTGAACCCAGACAACTAACCTGTAAAATTAGCTGGCATCGCCAGCTAATATATTATATTAGCTCATATTATAATTTGCATTTATATTCTGTCCTTCCTTGCAGCAACAGTAAAGGTTGGTCCATTTCAGGGGCATTCACAGGGGATGAAGGGAATGGTTTGAAATGCATGGGGCTTGGTTTTGTGGTTGTGACTTTTTGATACTGTACTTCACCCATGGGTGTCCCTGGAAAATTGAGAGAATGGAGAGAGAATGGAGACATAATAAGCACCCAGGATCTCCCATGAAAATTGAGGCTAAGTCACAGTTTGAACTTGGGGCTGGAATGCCAAACTCTTTCAGATGTAGGCTATGAGGGTGAATGAACTCATGGTTAGGCAAGAGGGTAGGTAGGAACTGAGTCAGGACCATTTTTATTCTTATTCTTACACTTGCATGCTTGACATGTATGTATTTATTTATTTCATTTATCATATTTCTTTACCGCTCATCTCATATTACGACGACTGTAATTACAACGACCAGATGTAGGCTGGTATTTATACATCATGCTGCCAGGATTTCTTTTTTAAGTTTTTGGTGGCTAAACCACTACAACTGAGATCTCACCATAGGCTATGTCAGTGTTCCCCAGTCTTGGGCATCTTCCAGATATGTGGAGTGGAATGGATAATGCTGAATGGGGACTGAGGTTCACCTCTAGACCGGGAAATGTTGCCTTAGTCATGAAGCATGCTTTACAAATTCCAATGGCTACATTTACACATTCTATGAAGCCGAAACGTGACCAACCAACATTTGACTTAGTATAATACAGCCTCAGAAATCATCTCAATGGAACAAATTTTATTTATTTATTTATTTATTTATTTATATTTCAAATTTCCATCACTGCCCATCTCCCCGAAAAGGGGACTCTGGACTGTTTACAATCAAAGTTAAAACACATAAATTACAACATAATTACTCTATAAAATAAAATAAATATACAGTAGAAAATATAAAATCCAGCAGTGTAGATCTCGTTTGTTGGGGAGAGATCTATAAAAGCCACCCACAAGATGAACCGGTGCCCCTCCCACCCCAAGTGAGGTGGCAGAACCAGGTTTTTAGGTTCTTCCGGAAGTCCAGGAGCGAATGGGCCTGTCTCAGCTCCGGGGGCAGAATGTTCCAGAGGGCGGGTGCCGCTGCAGAGAAGGCCCACCTCCTGGACCCCGCCAGGTAGAATTCTCTTACAGGCGGGGTCCGTAGCATGCCCTCCCTGCATGACTGGGTGGGGCGGGTCGACGTTATGGGGAAGAGGCGGTCCCTCAGGTAGCCTGACCCCATGCCATGTAGGGCTTTAAAGGTCAAAACCAACACCTTGAATTGGACCCGGAAGCAAACTGGTACCCAGTGCAGCTCACGCAGCAGCGGTGTCACATGTGCCGATCTTGGGACACCAATAACTGCTTGTGCAGCCGCATTCTGGACCAGTTGAAGCTTCTGGATACTCTTCAAGGGTAGCCCCATGTAGAGTGCATTGCAATAGGGCATGAGTGACTGTTCAGAGGGCCTCACAATCCAGGAAAGGGCGTAACTGGCGCACAACACTGGTGCACAACTGGCGCACAATGCATTCTTTCTTACCAACAAGATGAACCAAAGCTGTCAGAGACTGAGCTGGGCCACCTACTGTATAACAATCTGGTCCTCTTCAGTTGTTTTGGTGTTTGGTAAAAGTTCTCAAAATTGTGGCTCTAGATGGAAACAGCATTGCCTAGTCTGACAAGCAACACATCTCCACTATGGACGGTCATCCTAACAGTCCTGGTATCTGAGATCCTTCTAGTGGTGATGTCCAGGGCAGAACCCGGGATCCTGCATTCAGACCATGACCTTGACCAACACACTCTGTGTGATCCCCCCTTCAACATCACCTGTTGCAGTCTGGAAGGTATTCCCACCATTTCAGCCATCCTTCAGCAGTGCCCATGCCAGCTACAGATTCTTCACCCCATGTGCAAAATCTCCATCCACTTTACAAAACGTAAATTAGTTGGGCAACATCCTAGTATTGCAAGTTCATACAGTCCTTGTTTAGCTATAAAAATAATTTCGGTGTGTTGATTCACTATCACAGTGGAACAGAAATTCAACTGCAGAACAGCAACACCAACCCACATTGAAATAGTGTACAGGATGAAATCCCAATGAAGTCATAGAAGATGACTAGCAGGAACTGCCCTCAGTTGTAGGCACTGTTTTTCTTTAAGGTTAGGAGAAGGCCTCTCACCATGAACACTATTAACTTGCTGTAGCTGCAATACGCTCATGCCAAACAAAGATTATTTTAAATGAAATAAAATGATCCTTTGTGCTGAAGAAAGGTCATGGCAATATTTTTGAAAAAGTTTACAGGGAACTACTTCATAATTAAAGGAGATCTCGGTGTCAGCTCTTTCAGTGACCTTGAAAGAAGTTAAAGGGGAGGAGCTGGATTTTCCTGGCAAATGTTCCTAATTTATCTGCTTACCACTGGAAACTATATGCTAAATAGTGCTGCATATTTTATCATGTCGATTAATTTGGAGTTCAAGAAAATAGTGCACTTGGTCATGCAGGGTGGGCTGCTGCAACAATCACTTCTGGGGTCTGGATACAGAGGAAAGCAAATAATCTTTTCTTTGTTCTCTCTTCCTTTTTCTTTTCCTTTCCTAATAGTTTTTCCCCACCATTAATTAGTTGCCATTTTCATATTTTTTTGCCTCTGGCACAAGGGACTTGGTCTGCCTTGGAGAATTTTAATTAGTAAGAGAAATGTTTAATTAGTCTGCTCTCAAGTAAAGGTTGCATGTGTTTGTTTTCTCTTTTAAGGACATTTGGTCCTCATCTGCCAGTAGATGGAACTGGAAAGAAAAATGTTCGATATCTTTTAGCTCAGTTGCTTATATTTGGTTTTATTGGAGAGACAGCTGTATTAGTCAAACAGAGCACGTTTTACAGCTTAAGTGTGAAGTACGAACTCTCTGTCCATTGGAGCTCAGTTATGGTAATACTGGGGTCAAATAATGATGATTAAGTTGATTGTTCTGTATATGCTATTTTATTGTTGTCTGCTTAGTGCAAAGCGTGCCAAATAAAAACACGGTTATTAATAGGACAGGCTTACTCCTGAGTCAGTGCACCGCTCCTTAAGTCAGCTTGCTACATCCCACAGCTTTCCGTCAGCCTGGCCTTGGCTCTGCTGTATTGGACCTGGGGGCATCCTCAGAATGCCAGGCTGGGGCGGGCACTTTCGATTTTTCCTCTGTTCTTGTGAATAGTTTGAGACAGCGCCTGCACTAGCTGACTTCCCAAGCAGAGACTTCCTCCAGTGTCTGTAGCAAAGGCAGAATAATGACAGAATAATTTTTGCTGACAGATTCCATGGCTGGCGAAGAGATCAGGCGGAATGATGAAGCCAGAGATCACCACCGCCTCTCTGGCACTATCTCACTCGTGCCACCCTCTACTAAGAACTCTACTTGTTCTTCTCCCGCCGTCCATGTCTATTTGGCGAAACTTGCACAGAGACCCCTGGCGTCTCCCACTTGACCTTCAGCTGTTGCGGAAAGGGGTTCGCTAGAGTCCCAAAGGCTGGAGCTCTGCTTTTTTTCACCTTCTTCTTCTTATCATGGGACTGGTTTGCAGGAATAGGAGCATCCCCCAATATCTTCCTCTAATGCAGGAGATGACCACTCCAACTTGCTCACGGAATGTCTCGCGGCCACAATGCAGCATTCTCCCAAGGTACATGGATTCATTTTTGACATTCCCACTTATGCACGTTGTTGGAATCACTTAATAAGGTTCTTCTTCTTAGTTAGTTAGTTAATCCATTTTATTGACTGAGGCTTCAAGATGACACAAAGTGACATGCTAAAAAATCCACCCCAGGTGTGAATTATATTTGCGGAACTTTGAATGTTGAGTTTGGTTTCATCTGTGTCCTCCACTCATTCCTGTCTCTTTTTAGTCTGAATCCAGAAAGGTCTTTGACATGGAGATGGCAGGAGTCACACTTAATGTGGTTGCAGGTGGGGTGTGTGAGTTGTAATTGTGATTTGTACTGCTCAGGCAACGTGCTGTGAGCATGAGACACAAATGTAGGAGAAGCCACCTGCAGTGACCTCAGATACGCTGGACAGTTTGCAATGAGAGTCGAAGGAAGCACATTCGGAAGAATCATGTCATTTATCAGGCCACCTAAACGGGCTGGTCTGTAACGTCTCAATTGATTTCCCAAAGCAAAAGGCAGAGCACTGAAAATGGTCTGAAATCTCGGTGCTTGGACATTTTTTTCCTAGTTCCCATGACTACACCCAATTACCAAAAGCGCTGAGTCTTGGTGTATCCAATTCATTCTACGTGAGCCACTGAACTGTGGGGAGATGTTAAGTCCTGCCAGCTCTCTCAAAATAGTAGCACAGATTTGTACCAAGACTTTTTACGTGCCAAATTCCATTTATTTAAAGTCTCTCCAGAGCGCCTTTCCTAGACTCAAGGCTGCTTATGGAATTAAAAACAGAATCAGAAAGAATCACACCAGTAATAAAAGGAGCAGGAGATTTTTGTGATCGTTTGATAACCGCCGGTAGAGCTAGTTCTACCGAAAGAGTTGTTTTTCTGCATCCATGTTTGTTCTTTGATCCTGGTAAAGGTGTTTCAGAATAATGCCCAGCCTCCCACAGCTGGGAATTCTGAGAGATGCACCCCAGTATCTCTCCTTGGGTAATGACATCCCAGCTGTTAATAAAAGACTAGGGATGAACTGTATTCCACTGCCAGCCTTAACCAACTTTCGATAGGATACGAAGTCGCAATAACCATGCCATCGATGCTTTGCAGGAGATACTCCCAAATAGGAGTTGAGAAATGATGTTATCTTGACAGTGGGGCATTTAGTTGAACATTGCTCAATCATGGTGAGTCACAAGGGTCTTTCCTGGCCATATCTGGAGACGTCAAGGACAGAACCTGCGGCTTGCGTGATGCACCTGCATTCTGGCACTTGACCACGGTCCCTTCTCTACACATTTTAGGAACCCTTGTTGAGAAGAAGCCTCCACTGATACCATGGATTGCACTTCCCTTTAGTCAAGACAAGATGGAATTGGCTATAGAAATATAGCGATGAGTTCATAGATCTTCAGCTCAAACGTATTAGACTTTGGGTAACATACAATTCCAAAAAGGAGAGACAAGTCTCATCTTTCCAAGTTTCTCTTTTGGGGAATGTTATATATTAGATCTTAGGTTCACTAGATCAATGGAAGACGGAGCTGCATACAAAGGAGAAGCAGAGCTCTTTTTACCTCTGTTTCACAGACAGCAATTCTTTTAATTCCCCTTTCTCTTCCGAACTGTTAAAAAGTGCAGCCTTATGCCCAATTATAAGTAGGAAACCCACATCACAGCCTGATTTACACATTCAGCTGTTAAGCTACAATGAAATGTGGTTTGGTTGGTTTTGACTTAGTATGGCCCCAGTCACTGTGGTTTATGAAATATAATTTATGGCTTGGCATTCTGTCACTGTGGCTTGTTCAACATGATGTTAACCTGAGCACAAGCTGTGAGCCTGTGAGTCGAATTTACACAGACCTCCATGTCTACGAGTCCACAAGCATTTTCATACTGTATGATAACCTTATGAGCTACTTGGAAGATCCCAAGAAGGTGTTTGAGGTGAACACCTAAACCAGCTGAAATGTAGATCTACTGTTAAAGGTGATAATCTAAAATTATGTTTTGGAGGTTGAGTAATCAGTTTGCATTTTTCACTGCTTTCTCTCTCTCTTTCCTTGTCTTCATAATCTTACTCATTAATTTCAAGTGACCAGAGAAGAATTCTGACTTTCAGTGTCATTGATCTACGTTTGTTGAAAGAGATTTAAAATGTGTTTGTGTGTGTGTGTTAAATTAGGTGACCTGGCCTTCAGAAAGGTTCCAAGTGGATTTTTGCAATTTCTCATACGAAACAGCAAAGAGCACCTTGCCACATATTCAGTGGTGCAGGAAATAAGTTTCCCATGATGTCGAGAGATAAATAAAACCCTGGTATCATTTTCCTGCAATCATCTACGGAAGTCATATGTACGTAGCTGGCACCACATTTTCTCAGCGAAAGGAAAAGAAACACTTCAATACAACGTTAAAGCTGTGCTCCTCTTTAGCTCCACATGGCGTGGCTTTCTGAATGCCTTCCCTGGTTTTGATCAGGAAGGAAGTCTTAGTCAAATCAATACAGGTAGTCCTTGACTTACGACCATTCATTTAGCAACCATTCAAAGTTATGATGGTGCTGAAAAAAGGGACTTTCAACTGTCCTTGCACTTATGACAGTTGCAGCATCCCTGCAGTCACATAATCAAAATTCAGGTGCTTGGCAATCAGCTCACACTTAGAATAGTTGCAGCATTCCAGGGTCACATGATCGCCATTTGCAGCCTTCCCAACCAGCTTCTGATAAGCAAATCCAGCTTCCCTCATTAATTTTGCTTAACGACTGCAGTGATTTGCTTAACGACCATGGCAAAAAAGGTCATAAAATTGGGCGTGACTCACTTAACAACTGCCTCACTTAGCAGTGGAAGTTCCCAAACATTTATTATATGAAAATTATTTAATAAATACTACTTTAACTAATAGTACTACAAACCATCATCATCGTCATCCCGTGGATAGTCCCATTGACTCTTGGGGGGTCAATATTAACCACTTTGAAGAACAGATTGCTCTAAGCCATAATCCATGGCCAAATCATGGTCATGGATTCATACAAGCTACACCCAAACCAAAGAACATGGGCATCAGGAGCAGGCCGTGAGGGTGTTATGCATGTCATGATGTCCCTGATGCATGTCACTGGGGTGCAGAACAGTGATGCAAAACTGTGGGCCAAGGGCAGTCTGTGGCTGCCACTGCCTTTTTGCAGCTCTCATGTTATACGTTTGTTAAATCAGTTAATGGTTCTTTCCCCTACTCTGACAAAATTGCTATTTAAAAATTTGTTATGAGGTTCTTAGAGGACAATTGAATGAAACAAAGAAAATATCAATAGAGGCTTGGCCATTAACTGCTTCCCACATAATCAAAAAACTCTTGCAGGGTTCTTTATTTCTAAATGGGGGAGAGCCACCAATAAGAGAAACTATAAATGCCAGATATGTTCCTAATAATGTTGCTGCAAGCAGTTGTCCCTGCAAAATCGTGGGATTTTCTAATTCAGGCCGTTCAATTGCAGAGATTGCATTTACAACCGCTGACTTCACCAGCACACTTCCCCAAGCATCCTTGCTCGTTCTTTGGTGATTACAAGAAGCAACTTGAAGGAGATTGGCCGTTCGGGTATTTTCAATCCAGTCTGTCAGCTGTGCCTCACAGAAGGAGTGCTCTATGCTTCTGAAGGCAGCTGAAAGTTCCAGGAGATTCTTGTCTTGAAACAACAGATAGGGGTCATCTCTCACATCTATTTATTTACTGATGTATTGCAGAGCCATTTTGACTTCAAAAGCAAGCAGAACACTTGCTAATCCTGCATGAGATTTCAACAAAACAAGTAGTGCAATCCCCAGTAGCAATGAGTCCAATTTTTAAAAATTAAACAGATGGAGGAGCCTGTGTTTTCGTCAAGACATACAAAAATGCACTCCAAATTGCATGATAGGGAAGGAGGGGCCAAATATATTCAGCGGTGAGCCCTGCAGAGTATTTAAAAGGTTCTGGAAACCATCTGCGAAGGCATATCTTATTTGTAATGGCCTCCAGTTAAATTTCCAGTTCGCTGATCTCTTATTCTCTACTCTAATTGAAACTTCGGCACGCCGCCTCCCAGTCACTTATCCTTCAGCTTGATGGCTGGGACATTCTAAAAGCAGAGAGTGATTTCTTGCCATTAAGCACCAATAAATACATGGGCCACTCTCAGTGCCATATTACAAAGCTCACCTAGGCCCACTAATAACAAACCGGGAAGCCAAAATTGTAATAATATTTAGGGTGGGGGGGACGGTTGCACAGGCTGTTCAGTTTGCTATAAAAGAATGCAGCTGCTTTCCTATTAAATTTTCCAAGCTGTTACAGTTTTATTGCTCCAGAATACCATAAAAGATTATTCAGTATAAGATCAAGAAGGACTTAAATCAATAGAACAAGAAAGGTTACAAATTCACTTCATTTTACTTCTGGAAGCCTCGTTTAAATGAAATTCTATGCATGTTGGTGCATATTGGCCTGGAAGGGTGTTCTGCGGCTTCTGGCTTGGGCTTTCACAAGGCTGCTGTCTGAAAACTTTTGGTATCTCTGACATGCATTAAAAGCCCTTTCCCTTGCCTAAAGTTCTCAGGCCTGGGCTGCCGAAATCTGGATGACCACAAGGTGACTGCAAAATGGTTGTCTACCTTGCCACACAATCAGAGAAGGATCTCTGCCTGGGGCTTCAATCACCATGGTGGCCACCATCTTGCGTTTTTTATCATACCCTGCGGCCACCTCCTGTCCGACGTTTTTGTTTTAGACATCTGCTCCTTCAGTGTGTAAAATGCTTGCTTTGATGCCTATACAAATATTTGTCTTCAGAGCAGTTCACTACATTAACAGGAATCATCCTCCACTTGTTTGTTTGCATTTCACAAACCAGCCTACATTTTCTGTGTAAAGGAATACATGGCCTTGCTTGCATTTTACCTTGCTAAACATTGCAGTAGATTCAGGAAGACCATGTTATTATTTAGTCATTTTCTTCGTTAGCTAGACCCACAAGATTTGCATTTATTTACTTTATAGCCACATACTGACTTTTAAATTATAGTTTAATGGATATTTGTATTTGTCCAATTATAAGAGAATACATGCAAACCTCCTAAAATTTGCATTCTCGTTGGACTTTTTTTTTTTTGGCCAAGAAGTAGCTATGTGATGGAGGCTTCCTGTGCTCTGCCAACACTTCTAAGAATCTTAAAACTCAGATAATTCTTGCTTCCATGGGTAATCAAAAGACATATTGCTTGGGTATTTATGGGGAAAGTGAAGATCTCAGTTAAGCAAAACTGGGGAGGGGAAGCTTCCCAATGAATGGTCAGAGGAAGAGATTTGTGTGTTCCAGGAGACTGGGAATGTAACTTGAGCAAGGATAGAACAGAAGGATTTTTTTTTTAACAGAAAATATATGGCAGGGAGACGGGCAAAGCCTTCTATCTGAGCAGCTCCATCCTCTCAGTCAGGTCATGGGACATCTGCAAGAAAGCCACCAGGCTCAGAGCACAGCAAGGACTCCACAGTTCAACACTGAGCTGCATCTATTCTCTGCTGTTGGTCCATCCTATCAGTCAGAAGAGCCAGAGGGTTAAGTGCACTTGTGAAACCGAGGCAGGAAGGAAGGCTCTGATCTTAACAATCTCATGGATCAAGAAGAGGCAGGGAGGGAGATGAAGGGGAGACACAGAGGAAATCCCCAACTTTCAGTATCCTGCTGTCCTCTGTGGTCAGTAGGCGGTGTGATGCTGGGGATTAGTGCAGCTGAAAGCACAGTTCCTTGAAGATGGGGACGGAGATGGAACAAGGTGCTTTCCACTGGTATAGTCCAGCCTTGGTGCTCCAGCTTCGTGCTATACTAGCAATGCCTGAGCTGGCCAGAAATTCTGGAAATTGTATTCCAACCTATCAGGATGGCATCCATTAGAAGTCATTCTCCTAGTAAGATGCATTGTACCAGGCTGGGTTTTGCTAACTATACATATCATGCAGAGCTACCAGATCTGCAAAAACAAACAAACAAACAAACAAACAAAAAGACAATTAGATGGCAACAAAAAGATACAGAAAGCTCTAACTCTCTGCCACCCTCTGATGGTTGTCTGGAAATTTGCAGCCTCGTTCTCATAGCCCTAATATCACCACAGCAAGATTTTGCTAACTGTCATTTATTGAATGGACTAATTGGCTGGGCTTACATATAACTGTGACCTGTATTTCGCAAAATCTACTTCTTGTACTAATGCATTTATTTTATTTGTTTGTTTGTTTTATTTATTTATTTATTTATCAAATTTGTCACCGCTCATCTCCCACTGGAGGAGACTGCTAAGTCAGTCTCAAGTTTGATGTATGAACCCAACTTCTGTGCTTCTCTTCTCTTGGTAGCAGCTTCCAGGTTCTCAGGGATACATTTGGCCTACCCTCTGGCCTTTGGAAGTGGAGATGCTCAGGATTAAACCTGGTGCTTCCTGGAAGGCAGACGTTCTTCCAATGAGCAGCATCGGGTCACAAGAATGGGTCTGACAGTTCAGAAGCACAGCTAGGCAGGAACAGCTGAGTTAGAATCTGTAAATCTGGAAGAGTGTTAGGGTAGATCAGGCCAGGAGAAATCATGGAGGATCTTTGGTTTTAATCGCTAATCCTAGTCTTTTACAAACCCTCACCAAAGGGCCCTAAGCAAACCAAACTGCTATGGGGTAAGAGGACAGGGGCTCTCATGGTCTGACAACTGGCTAAGGATATGAAGCAAAGCATAGGAATAAATGGACAGTTTTCAGACTGGGAAGATCTAATGGGGTGCTCTCAGAATTATATTGAGATTGAGGTTTTAAACCCCATACTTATTTCATTGCAGGTTATCCTACTTTTTTTTTTTTAAAATCCGATCAATTGTGTCTGATCCTCGGAGACTGCCTGGACAAGTCTCTGCAGTTTTCTTGGCAAGATGTTCAGAAGTGGTTTGCCATTGCCTCTGTCCTGGGGCTGAGAGAAAGTGACTGGCCCAGGGTCACCCAGCTGGCTTCATGCCTAAGGTGGGACTAGAACTCACAGACTTCCAGTTTCTAGCCCGGTGCCTTAACCACTACACCCAACTGGCTCTCTTTTTGTCTCTTAGGGGTGACAAAATCCTGCTGATAATCAAAAAATCCTGCTGATAAAAAAAATCCTTATCACTGCTATCAAACCCCATTTGAATAACGACAACAAGAAGAACAGCATCATAAATTGTCCTAGAAGATCTGCAGATTCAGGCTTTGGCATTCTCTTTCCTTGGAAAACCTTCAAAGAGTTGATCCCTTTCAAAGTCCACCTCTTCTCCCTTTGACACAATTCCCACAGATTTCACAAGGACGGAGGAGCTATTTGCATGGCAGAATTTGGCTCTGGCTTTCAAGCTGGATGAAATGGCTGGCAGATCAATTCTAATAGGACTTTTTGGGAAAAAGAGCTCATATTTATTTATTTCCCCCTGAAAGAAAACAAGCTCTCTTTTATGTAGCGGAGTGTGAGGTGTCTGCCAGTGCTATCTGATACCAAATCAAATGTTTTCTTTAGTGAGTGGGCTGCTCCAGTGGGAGCTAGATGGCTGGGATGGATAACGATGTGTTTGTGAACGGCATGTTGCTGAACCCAATCTGGACAGTATTGGACCCAACAGACATGATCACCATCTGTTGTCTGTTTAGATGTCTTCTTTGAAACCAGACATTTCCTGCCAGTTTCTCAGAGAGACAAGGCTACATCAGATCATCAGAATGTGCTATGCACTTTCCAGGGGCCAGCCTGGAGGAGAAAACATGCTGAATAAAGGCATTTAAGAATTGGTTAGCATCACTGCTGCTGACCATGAGAACAGCTTGAGCTGAGCAAGATGTCTTCCAGCTGACAATGAGAGTGCAAGAAAGGTAATTCATTGCCCTGCACCATCCCATGCTTTTAGATCCCATTCATGCTCATGTTTAATTCATGTCTGATGGTGTAAAAACAAAAAACTGAGCAGTTGCTACAAGAAGGAGCTGCAAAGCTCCCAATACCTTATCCTCCAGTTGCCTTTAAAGACCTGCAAAACAATAGCATTTTGATGCGATGCTACAGCAGCTGAACCTTTGGGAGGAGGGAAAGGAGGTGTCGGGGTGACTCAAGAGCGCTCTAAAGAGAGCCACGGCATTTCAAATGGAGAGGCAGCCTTTACAACCATTTTAAATACATCACAGCTGAGCTAGAAAGACAGGGGGTGGTGTGGGGCTGCACAGGGGCAGAGCTGATTCTGGGGTGAAAATGCCCTTCGCGCTTCAAAGTGCATACTTTAGAAACCACAAATACTGTTATTAGGGACAATTCCAGAAAACGTAAATGAAAAGTATCACAATTAACTATGATATTATATGGTTTTAACTCTTGATTTTACTGTAAACCACCCAGAGTCCCGCTTTTGGGAGAGATGGGTGGTAATAGAAATCTGAAGAATAAATGAATGAATAAATAAATATACTGTATATTGACGACTGCGAGAACAAATTTTGCACAACATTGGAAAAGTGAAACTTGGCTGACGATGCAAGTTTTGGGGATCAGCTTGGGAGCACATGCAGCCATGGCAAAACTGACAGTTTATATTCATAAGATGAAAGAGCCTAACTAAATTCCAGCAGGAATGGCTCCTTTTTATACAACACAACACACGGTAAGGCAAATCCAGAGATCTGGGATATGATTTTTAGGAAAACAGTTAAGAGGCCAATAAAAAGCAATAGATTTAAACAGATACTAGCAAGAACCTCCGATGTTTAATATTTAAAGTATAGTTCATATATTTAGGTAGCAGTTGGTGGTTGGGGAAATAAATGGAAGGGAAGGGGATAATGCATTACCAAAACCTTTTTTAATGATGTTTTTACTTACAATTTATTACAGGTAGTCCTTGCTTAATGACCATCCATTTAGCAATTGTTTGGACTTACAATGGTGCTGAAAAACCGACTTGTGATTGGTCCTCGCACTTATAGTTGTTGCAGCATCCCACGGTCACTTGATCACCATTTTTGTCATGAGTAAGGATGGCGAGCAGGGGGCTCCCATCCAGACTGTTAAGCGCATGCGTAGCACTGAGGAATTAGGTAGCCATTCAAAGAGACACAGATCGGAACTGCCTTAACCTTTGGGGTTTATATGGCTGGGGTTTTCCCACGCTTCTTCAGTTTGTTAGGATTCCTGTTATGTACTAGCAATAAAACATTAGAGACCAGTTCCTTGTCTCAGCGTGTTTCCTGGCAGTTAGGACAATTTTCAACCTTGGCCCAGTCCCTCCCTCTCAGCCCAACTCATCTCACAGGGTTGCTGTTGTAGGGAAAATAGGAGGAGGAAGGAGAATTAGGAATGTTCGCCGCCTTGAGTTATTTATACAAATAATAAGGGCGGGATAGAAAATAAACAAACAAACAAACAAACAAACAAACAATGGGGAACTGTGTGATTCACCATTTGGTTCTCTTAATGACCATATGATTCGCTTAACAACCATGGTGATTTGTTTAACAACCACCACAAAATGGTCATAAAATCAGGTCAGATTTGCTTAACAACTGCATCACCTAATGACCAAAAGTCTGGTTCCAGTTGTGGTTGTTAAGCGAGGACTACCTGTAATAGTTGTTTACCTTCTACCTTGTTTTTGTACTGTTATTCTTGTGTGATGTCTGTTTAAACAATCTGTCAAAGCTTATGCAATAAAAGAAGTTTGCCTTTTTGTTTGCTTACGTGAAGGCCGAGTAGTTCCTTTATAACTAGAGGTTCTTTTTTTTTAAAAAACCTGTGTCTGTCTAAGCAATACTCTAACTTTTATCTTGGTTCCACAGAGGTGGAGAGACAAGAGAATTCACTGCAAGCATTCGGCAGTCTGAAATAAGAGTGCCAAAAGATGTGGACTTTTTGGGATTTGCTCTCTGGATAAACAAGGATTGATGACAAGAGTCTGAATCATCCATCATGAGTGGAGAGAAACGCCTTGCAATTTCCTTTATCATGTGAACACATTTTTGCTGTGTGCAAGTTAAGAAATGTATCCCGAAGACAAAGCAGAGTGTAACTTTTCTATCTCATGCCCAGCCCGGATCTCAGAAAGGGACCAGAGGGGTGGACTGAGAGGGCTGAAGCCAGGAGGGAAAGAACTGCCAGATGTCAGAGCCGGTCCCTTGTACAGTTGGAGAAGCTGGGACCTGAGACTTGACAGGACGGTGCCTTGTAGGAGCACAGCAAGCAGGAGAAGAGAGCTGCAAAGGACAAAATCTGGAAAATGCCCAGCAGCCTTGGGGTTGCCAGGCCTTGGGATTTCCTTTCTGGGGCAGGCAGGGACCTGGATTACAGGGAGGATCGCCGAAGGAAAGCTCAGAACTGCAACTGCATCGTTCCTGGGGATTGTTCAGGATTCCTCTCTCTTCCTTTAAGTTGGTGAGCAACTTTCCAGAAGAACCATGTGGCCCAACACTCCACCTCTTTGGCCAGCATTGCTAGTCCTTCTTAACTCTGGTGTTCAAGTAATGCTTCCCGTCTTATTCCAAAAGTGCCCAAAGACAATCTGTCCTGCTTTGTTGTCCGTTACACTGCAGGAAAATGAAGGGACTGCTGTGGCTTGAGAGCATAGAAGCAAGATGGGATTGGCAATGGGGACAGGCAGTTTCGTACCAGTCTTGTTTTCTGCCAGTGCAAGGACTGGCAGAGAGGAGCATCTCAGCAATGGGGAAAGGCCCACAGGACCTGCAGCAGGATGCTAAAGCCCAGCAGCTTTGCTAGTGTGCTGTGTGAATGGAGCATGGCCCAGAATCCACTGCTGCTCACAGGACTTACTCAGAGACTCCATGGCACACTGGTACAAACTCCTCCATGAAATATGGGAATGGTTCCTTCAGAAAATATAAGGGCTGGGGAACAGGCAGTGAGTCAGCAAACAGAAGCAGGAACCTTTAGTTAGGATTTTGTGCTTCAGAGGATTTTATTTAGAAAGGTACAGAAATTTAGCAGGCCTGGTGTATTTAAAGGTAGGGAAAGGCCATGTTCCGCATTTCCAGCCCAGCCCAAACAGTGGTGTGCATGACTAGGATCTGACTGGAACACGACACCCTTCTTCACACACCAGAGACACTCTCATTCCTGATCAACCTCCTTCCTCCTCAGTCATTGCTTCTTCCAGAGAGCTCTGCTCTTTCTGAGGCATCCCACAAGGAGTTAAACCAACCAGGGCAGTTGCCAAGGAAGAAAGATCCCCTACATTCCTGTTGCGAGTCCTCAAAGAGCGGCAGTTCATCTCTCTGTGCTGAAAGCTGCTCATATGGGGAACGATTAAGAAGCTGGAAATGACAATGTCCCCTGCCTCACTCCTGGTCAGAAAAGGCCAAAGAGAGGCAGTCTTGTGCCCACCCAAAGCCTGGAACCTCAGCATGGCAACTGGCGTGGGTCCGTGGAAGCGAAAGCCCAAAGTATTTGGTAGATATCAGGAATGGGCAGTGTTGGCCCAGCCTGGAGTGAAACATCTGCATGGTGCAAAGTCCAAAACATCCATGAGCAGCAGACTGCTGTGCCAATCCACAACAAAAAGGATGCAGTAAACAGAGGGGTGTTGTGGAGTAAAGAGGTGGTTCTGTCACGTGGCACCATTCAGACAGGGAAGTCTGACTTGAAAGACATTCCCCAAGCTGAAGGCAATGGAAAGAGAGCTTATGAGACCCCCTGGGAAGGGTGTTTGAAACCAAAATTGGGAGAGGTGGACTTGTGAGGATTATGGCATTTTAAAGCTACAGCAGGATCTCACTGCTCACACCCCGCTCACCGGGCAGGCACATTAAGACAGCGGTGCAAAGGGCCATGAATTTTCCGAGGCAGAAAATTCAGCCTGATAGCATAAATTGACTGGCTTTGCAATGGCACACGCTTTGCTGAACTCATTAAAAAATGCCAGTAAGGAAGATATTGACACTTTATGCAACATTTATAATCCTGCATACGTGAAGCGGTTTTGAGCAAAGCATCAGGTGCTATTTGCACCTTTTTGTAAAAACGAATCCTATTATTCAAACCTCACATGATAAAATACTCTTTAGATTCCCTATAAAACCAAGCTGATGGTGTATGCAAATAACACTCCCTTGGAAAACACACACTAGACATTTAACTTTTTAAGGAAAACTAATGAGCATTCAAGCCTGTTCCTTTGGTGACATAAATTAAGCTTTCTGCTCATGGACTTCAAAGCCATCTATTATGCTGGCCTTATTTTATATGGTGGGAGGGCACAATAATTAAAGATGTTAAAAGGGTGACATTTATTTCAGCAGGGTAAAAATATACCCAGGCTGAAAATAAGAGATCTTCATAGCAAGATCTAGACTGGTAGGCAAAAAAGTTGCTCTGTTGTACCATCTAGCCACTTCTATCTAGACGATGCATTCTTTGCATCGTAAATTAAGCTATAGGGAATTATTTTATGCCCAACATACTTCATTTCAGCCTCCTTCTTCCCTTTTTGCTTATGTTTTTGGCAAGGAGAACGGTGTGTTTAGTCACCATGGCAACCAGAGGTTCAGGACTACAAAGAAGAACGGCAGGAGCGCCATTCCATTCATGGCTTCTTGGGCTGCTCCACACTGCCATGTGCTTGAGGGCAACGAGCTTGTGAGAAAGCCCTGACGAATGTCACGCCAAGGGTGAGAGGGCCTCTTCCCCAGGGCTGGGGTAGGAGGAAGAACAGCTGAAAGCAAGGAGGGCAGGGTTAGCGTAGCCAAGCCAGGAGAACATTTACCACCTCATCAAGGAAACAGCTGCTGGAGGGAGCTGAGGAGAGAGTTGAGCTAAGCATTCCCAGGAAGCTGCTAATCAGCGAGGACAGGCTCCAACTCCTGCCTCTGTGGACAAGGCTAACGATGCACATTATAACATCGGGATAAGTGTTTCCATACCCACCTTTCAGCAGATGTTTCCACCCTCCTTGTCTACTAAGAATCTCCTGGGTCCCCATGGATATCTGCAGAGTGTGGTCCAAAAAGCCAGGATGATGGCTGTGATGTGTGCAACACATATGAGCAACAGGTGGAGCTTTGATCACCCCACCGTGGTCACCATCTTGACTTTCTGGACCATACCCTGTGGACACCCCAGTGGCTCCCTTTAAATCAGCACCCTTCCTTTTAGGAAGAGGTTGGGAGACATCCAACTGGGAACCCTCAAAATACCCCTGCTCTAGCCAATGTCCATGATGGATGAGTTGTTCCCTCAGTTTTGAAAAACGGATTACTCTTCCTATAATACTGATTATTGGAACGGAGGGGCAGGTGAAGATCTGCTGCTGTGCCCCTGGCCTTTTCTGGAGAGTTTCATTTAAGACTACTGAAAACCCACCTCCAACTGCCAACTCCAGCTTAGCTCCCGACTACAGGTAGTCCTCGCTTAATGACCATTCATTTAGTGACATTTCAGATTTACAACAATGCTGAAAAAAAAGACTTAAGTCCAGTCCTCACATTTACCACTGTCACGGTGTCCCTGCAGTCATATGATCACAATTTGGGCACTTGGCAACTGGTTCGCATTTATGACTGTTGCCGCATCCCGTGGTCTTGTGATCGCCATTTTTTACCTTCCTGGCTGGCTTCTGGCAAGCAAAATCAATGGGGAACTGCGTGATTCGCTTAACAACCATGTGGTTCGCTTAACACCTGTGGTGATTCACTTAACGGCTGCCGCAAAAAAGGTTGTTAAATCAGGTCAGATTCACTTAATATCTGCTTCACTTAGCAACCAAATTCTGGTCCCAATTGTGGTCGTTAAGTGAGGACTACCTGTACCCAGATCAGCCTTCCCCTATCTAATGTCTGCTTTGATCACTGGATACAACTCCCACCCTCCTGAGCCAATCCACAAACAACCCCTTGTGGCACCATCTCTGTTCTATGCATATTTGCTGCACCCAGATTCCTAAGGGGTTATGAAGCTTAAGGATGAGCCATCTGCAGTAGGGTTTTCCCAGGAGGAAGAAATTCAGAATGAAACCAGATGAAAATGAAATTGGTCCAGAAGTGGGGGAGGACTAGCAATCTATCACAGGCAATAGGTTCTTCTGAATAATGAGCGTGTGGAAGCAGTGGTTGTCTGGGGAGCATGACAAAATGCAGGGAAACCTGGTCCCCGTTTCTCCAGAGGAGGAAGGGAAAGGAAACACTGCACATGGAAATTACTACGTGCTTCATCGAGAGGGTTGCAAACATTTATTTTAAAGATGCCATTAAAACAAAATTAATCAAAAATTGAGAGGGCCATTTGTCATGTAAAAGTTCTCCTACTCAATTATTTACACAAGGCAATGCTGCAAGAGCTGCTCTCCCATGAAATAAAAATATTTACCTCCTTATCTAGATTTAAGGACAGAAAGGATAGGATTGGAACTGGCAACAGCAGACCAAGGCTGGACTTACCTGCTCAGCTCGTATCAATGCTGCTGCTCACTCACCGGGGACCCCAGCACCAGAACCACTAACCAAAATCCCTGCCCTGTCCTGAGCCGTTGCAGGTCCTAGAACAACAAAACTCCCTTACGCACACAGACAGGAGGAGGAGGAGGAAGAGGGATCACATCATCCATCACTTTTCATGCCTTGTCCTTTGCTGAAAAGGAGGGAAAACTATCAGAACACCTGTTAACCTCACCCGCTGGGTTTGACTGTGCTGCTACAAAGCCTCCAAGCTGCCATTTCACTTCCCTTGCTTCTCTGGACCCTCCAGAGACCGAGGGAAGAGCCCTCCCAATGGAGGAACATCATCATGATCACCTGCAGTTATGACGGCCTGAGGTATCAATCACACCACTCCTGAGCCAGCTCACCTCTCCGACACTGCATAAATGGCAAAGACAAGGTGGGTGGACTTAGTTAGCGGTGAGGGGTGCACTGTTGGGTGCACCACTGGAAGACCTGAAAGACCAGGTTAGGGATAGATCTTCATGGAGAAAATCTATCTATGTGGTTGCTAGGAGTTGAAAATGACTTGATGGCCCATGATCGATCGATTGATTGATCGATCAATCAGTCAATCAATCAATCAATCAATCAATCAATCAATTACAGTGGGAAGTCAACTGTTGGAAGGAGGGTGACTGAAATTAGAAAGGAAGCCATGTGGCTTCCCTCTCCCTACCAATGCCTGTGCTTCAGCTAGCTGGGCTCTGCCTGTCCCTTCATGGTAGGGGACCAAAGATGTGGAGCAGGTTTCCAGGAACTCATGGCCATGTGCAAGATAGTGGGATGGTGAGTGTCCACTGTGAGCAGAAGATGGTTGTGGATCGAAGATGCACGCATGGGCTGCTACTGGCTGATCTGGGTGATCCATGGAGGCAAAACCTTTGCCCATTTCAAGCTAGGGAGCCTAGGGCAGGGCAGATGTAAGCCCCACAGGGCCTGCAGGTTCAGATAAGCCTGTGGGGATCTCTTTGTGCCTCTCTGATTCCCTGCCCCACCTGGCTTTCATTTTTTAAAAAGGATTCTTTCCATCAGAGCATTTAAATAAGAAGCGATCCTGCTGGAAAGCAAAATTAGAGCCCTTCACATCATCTTTTTTTCAAGAATACCTCTTAGAAAATATAAATAGTGGGCGGTTGCCACCAAGGGCTTTGTCTGGAAACCGAGTAGATCTTGCAAGCTCCAAGCCTGCAGACACATGATGAAGGACACCAGGCAACACAAAAAAAAGCTGGCTGAAAATGCCACTTTCTGACATGAGAACCCTACAAATCCTTGAACTGGAAACAGATGCTGTCATGTTCTTCTTTCTTAAGCTGGCTGAAATGGCACGAGGGCACTCATTGTTCACATAATGCCTTAAAGCAAGAAAAAAAGGCTTTCTCTTCTTTTTCCAAGTTCCTATATCTTGGTAGATTGATCCAGTGATTCAAACTATATAAGAGCAGGTAGTCCTCTTACACAGGAGGAAGCACACCATTTATTATCAGCTTAGCCCAAATCAGCCTGTGTGTGAATCTTCATGACTTCCTTCCATGACCTCTAATGTTCTACGGTATTCAGTCCGTGGCTTGGAGACTGGGAGGCGGCATTAGCATTTCTGGCTCTCTTCCACGAGTGGAATCTCCCTCTGAATCCCTATTTATGGGAAACAAGAGGAGGGGAACAACTGCACAACTCTTCTTTCTACTTCAGGTAGGTTTGTCAGATGTTTTTCCATTTCCCAATCTAATCCACAGATTCCATGGTAGTGGTCTCCGTCCAAATACTCTCAAAGCGTGACCATGCTCAACTTCAGAGGCCATGTGCTGCCACCAGCTGCTTAGGATCATCCAGAATGATATGAGTTTTCCAGAATTCTTCATCTAGCAAGATGTTAGAGAAAAGGCCAGGAGATGGAGAAGAAGGAGCAAAGTCCCAAAATTAGGCCAGATGTTTAGGCTATGAGCTCTGCTGGTTGTAGACTGAGTGAAAAGACAAAGTTGGATGTTGTTGACAACGGATTATACCTGATCTGTAGGGACAAGGGACAAGGCTGCCTCCCTCATCTTGGAAAACCTAAGAAGTATTTGCCAACATTGTAGTTCTTGCTACGGGTGACACATGGGTGCTTTGGCCCAGGAAGAGGAGAAATAAAGAAACGTTACAATATATATAAGCTGATTCCGCAGAATTGTCTCCCAGTAGCTACTGCATCTTTTCCTCTATACAGGTAGTCCTTGCTTAATGATGACAACTGGGACCGGAATTTTGTTTGCTAAGCGAAGCAGTCATTAAGTGAATCTGACCCATTTTTACAATTTTTTCTGCAGCAACTGTTAAGCAAACCATGTGGTCCTTATGTGAATCATGTGGTTCCCCCACTGATTCTGCTTGCCAGAAGCCAGATGGGAAGGTCAAAAATGTTGAACACGTGACCATGGGATGCTGCCACAGTCATAAATGCGAACCGGTTGCCAAGCACCCAAATCATGATCATGTGACCGCAGGGATGCTGAAAACAGCTGTAAGTGTGAGGATCAGTCGTAAGTCATTTTTTTCCAGCACTGTCATAAGTCCGAACTGTCACTAAACAAATGGTTGTTAAGTGAGGACTGCCTGTAATGGCTTTCCTCCAATAAGGGGAAAACTACTCTGGAGCATTCAAAATGATATGAATAAACCTTTTTCTTCTCAGTCCAGTAACATTTTCTCTCCCCATTATTTGCCTTGACTCCTAGCTCCAACCTGATCTTTTGCCGAGTTTGTGTCCCACACATTCATTGTCTCTTTCCAGAAACAATTTTATTTATTCATGAGATACCTTTGACAGAAAGGACGTAAAACCCCACTTCCCTTATTTGTACCTCCAGAGAAATTCATCCTCACTTTTGCTAAATAAACAGTCAACTGTGTTTAGTACTTTCTCTGCCTCCCAAACTGATTCCAGTTTGTACTTAAGAAATTGAAGTACTTGGCTTGTTCTTTTGCTTGCTGGGAGGCACTTTTAATATTAACTCATTGCTTCCAGAGCTTCAAAAATTTTTGCTTTAGTTCTAACAAAATCTGCTAAGTTAATGTTCCCTAACTTGGAGGTGGGGGAAAGTTATGCAATTAGGCCCTGCTGACTAATAAGGCCGAAATGGTAGCTTAATTTTGCAGATATGTGAGCAGAGACGCTCTGCTTTTTTTTCCTCAGCTGGGCAATCCGGTCCTTAAGTTATTTTGGCGAATCTCACTGACATTTATTTATGTATTTACCAAATTTTATCACCGTCCATCTTCCCCCCAGAGGAGGGACTCTGGGCAGTGTTTTTTGCAAAACAAGCTGAGATACTGGGCCAGAACATATACGTATTATATACATGTACATACACACACACACATACACACATATGTGTACTCATACACTCACACACAAAATCAGAGATAATTAATAATTATTTAATCACTAAACAGTTTTAATGCATTTAAAGACTGAGGACCCAAACGCTCATTCCTGGATGAAGAGGTGAGTTTTTCAGAAGTTCCTGGAAGGTAGCACAGCTTGAATCTTGTGACGAAGGGCGTTCCTCCATGGACTGCTTTTGGAGAACTCCTAGACAACAAGGTGCAGGAACAAGTGGCTGAATCCGTTTGGTATTTCTCGCCAATGAACATTTTTACTTAAATGTTTTCCTTTAAGGAGGTGTGGCTGTTTTTAAACATAGGTAATTCACAGCTGGCCCTCCAACGGTCAGTGGTTGCCCTACTTTCTGGGAATTCTGCAAGTTACAGTATAACCCAATGTTTCTCAGCCTTGGCAACTTTAAGATGGGTGGACTTCAACTCCCTGAATTCCCCAGAATTCCCCATTCTGGGAGTTGAAGTCCACCCATCTTAAAGTTGTCAAGGTTGAGAAACACTGGTACAACCTATCTGACATTACCAGACTGGGATTTCATACATTGTATTTCAGAGGTTCCTGGTTAGGTAGTAGACCTACCTGACCTTGGCTGATCTCCCAAAGCTCCTCAAAATTGGACTTGGTTACCCAAGCATTGTGGAAAGTAGCCATGATGAGCCCTTTCTGTCTTATTGCCAACCCTTCCTCCATGGACATGTTCATGAAGTCCCCTGGAGTAAGATCTTACCATTCTTGAGCTATGAATAAGGGTAGCTGTGTAATGATCTGTGTAGAGGAGAAGAGCAAAATTTGACCTGGAGCATGCAGGGGTGTGTAGGTAGCAGGAAAGCAAACAGGTTTTTTTCCTGGGATGCCCCAGGGACAGAAGCAGCCGCCCAAAGGTCCTCCCCAGCAGGTGCAACATTTTTCTCCCTGAAACTGTGTCTCTACACAGCCATGAAAGTACCTGCCTGCCTTTTGTCACGGCTAGAACAAAAAAACACTTAAGAACCTCAGGAGTTCATTAACCCAACAGCTTTTCATTAAAGAGGCCCTTACACACTTAAAATAGCTGCACATCCAAGATAGCAGGAGACACAGCGCCAATTTATAAATGACACAAGTTGTCACTTGTTTGGTTTCGACATTGTGAATCATGGTTTCAGGCACTGTTATCTCTAAACCATGGCTTATGGCTGGGGGGCTGGGGCTTCTTCAGCTGAACCATAGTTAAGCAAGCCGTGACTTAGAGTGAAGCAGGAACTTCACGTTCCCCTTCAAAGGGAAGAGGCTGCTGGTAAAGCTGTATGTAGACAAAGAAGCTTGAGTCTCTTTGGAAAGAAAATTCGAAGAAAAGCTCTGAGAATATGGAGCTGGACTGAAGCTAAATCAGGTTTACGTGAAGTGGGCTAAATTCTGGTGCATGAAAATATACAAGCCTTTCAAAATGCATTAGAGTTATAGGGGGAAGATAAATGTTAGCTAAATATAATAGTCTTGATCATTTTTCCAGATGAGAAAAGAAGTAAGCGTCAAGTGAAGGCAATGTTTAAACATGCAAGCAGTTGCTTAAATAAACATCTTTCTGGAAAAAAAAATCTCTGTTCAGACTCGTTAAGAAAGACCGATCTATGCAAAGACATCCAGTTTGAGTCACGTCTGCACCCTCCATGATCTGAATGCTGGAAATCCCTCTGTCAAAAGTTCAGGAAGTCATGAATTTATACCCCCTCTCAGTCTTCATAATAAGATCTTAAGATCCCAAACTATCCCCAATAGTCAAGAAGATTGTGGTGTCGAGTTCTTTTACCCTTTGTGCTACAGAGCCACTGATGCTGGAGATGATAAGTCGCTTTTCCTTCCCCTCTCAGGCCAAGCTATTTCAGTTGGAGTGTTTTTCAGTAATCATTTTTGGTAGCTCTTCCATCACAGCACTGCTGAAACCAGCAAGTTTCCTCTAAAATAAAATCCCATTAATCTCCAATCTTCCTGTCTATCTTGGCAGGCCTGGACTATTTCATTGTATTTTGCGCAGTTTTGCTTGATGACTTGCTGGCTGGGCTGAAATGCTCAGTCGCTTCTATGCAGTTACCAACAGGAACTCCTGTGATCGCTGCTAAGCTCAGCTCCTCACTGCCAAAAGCTTTGACTGAAAATCTTGTTTTCAGAATGATGAACTTTGAGTAGAAGGCAATGAATTAACCTTCTTGTTAGAGAAGCCCACTTGCTAGAGCCCAGGAAAGTACATGAAAGATTTATGTGATGTGAAGAGAAACCGGAGCATCAAGGTGCACTCTCTTTCAACCACCGAGCTGAATGAATATTCATATATAAATCCTTGATCTGTTTTCCTTCTTTGATGTTCTGGTTGCCACTGCATCTGCACTGCATTTGTGGCAGCAGTTTCAAAGAAATGAGACTTTTTGAAAAGAACTAGAAGGAATTCCCCTTGATGCTGTATGTTCAGTGAAGAAATACCTCTCCAACTTTTCATTAAGTCTATTTAGAAGTCTTGAGAAATAGTCTAATTGTTACTTATTTTGTTACTAGGCAAAAAGACCATTCAGGGTGGGAGCAGCAAACTAACAAAATCCATTGTTGTATTATGGGTACAACTCCAGTGGACCATGTTGCCTGCTTTTGCAGTAAGAACTCCACAGGTATTGCCTCTGACATTCTGGTGTTGCATTGAAGATGGAAATGGCATTTCCTTTCTAGTCTATAAAATGACCGTATCTATGTTTTAATCCCAAAGATGTGTTGGATGCAATTAGCACAACTAGGCACAAGACATTTGTATAGAATTTTTAATAGTGGTATGGTGAGAGTGCAAGTGTGCTACCATATTGGACAGCTCTACACACAAGGTCTTGGAGGTGGTAGATCCAGCTCATCAGGATCAGAGAAAGTAAAGATGGGGAGGAGGATCAAAGTTTGCTAATGAATATAAGCTGACATTATTATAAAATTGTAAAATATGGCAATATAATTTGGCCCATATCATGGATGTGATATATGTTTTGGGCACTGAAGCTTTAATATTTATTTATTTATTTATTATTCAAATTTAATTACCGCTCATCTCCCCCAAGAGTGTAGCTGGCTTATAGTATCCCATGAAGGCATGGCTGAAGTAAGGTTTAAACTGTATATTGTAGTATTTGGCTCTTGGTTCAGATATCAATATTTAGCTAATACATATCTCTGAAATTTTATTTAATTATTTAACCTTTTATTCATCCTTTCTTAAAGCAGCTATAAATTTTCTAACCTTCTGCTCAATATATTGCTCTGCGTAAACTCCAGATTTACAGTAACACCTTTTGAAATCAATGGGATTTAAGCTCATCATGATTATTTTGAATCTCATTGATTTCAGTGTGTCTTCTAAGAAAAAAACCAAGTCTGCATGTCATGCTTTATGAACTAAATAGCCTTTTTGTCTGTTTTATGTAGGTGTTTATATGACTCTGTGAATCAAATTGTATTTTTGTAACACCAGCAGATGTTTCATAAACCAACCAACAAATGCTGTCATCTTATGTATTAATAAGAACAAATTCACCCAAATTCATTTGATGCCGTTTTTATGAAAGTTAGTGAATTACTGTATGAAACAGCAGTGTTGGCAAGGATTGCGTGCCTCCAGTTTTGTGAATGAAACAAAAAATGTGACTGATTTCTTGAACAAGATGGACACTTCTTCATTTATTAGTTCACGTGGATCAATCAATCAATTTCATTTACAGCCAAAAGGCTCCAAAGCAAATTACAAATATAATCTGAACTTGGCATTAGATAAAACTGTTTAACAAATAAGATATTTAATAAATATTACATAATACACTTAGAACCCCAACTCATTGATTTGTTACTAAAAACCTTATCTTTATAGCCATAGTTAAAAATCTAGCTGTTGCCACTGTAATTCTAGGATTTTCATCTGCAAGTAAAATTTTTACATACTCAGAAGTATCTCTTCCTGGTTTGGATTTTTTAAAATAGGCCAGATAACTTCCTGTTGAAGACTCTTATAAAATTCCCAATACAATAAAATATTAAAATATTAATAAAATATTAAAATATTTTATTTTAATAAAACAAAATATTAAAATAATATCAAAATATTAGTTGTCCAAAGCAATTGGATATTTTACATATCAAAAAAGAGGGAGAAAATGTGACTGGAATTGTAAATCTGAAGACCTGTGGGCCTCACTGATCCACCACTTTTGGAGACTGCAGAATTGCTAAGGACTTCTTCTGAGTGGCCTTGAGAAGCAACGTCCATACATCTGCACTGCAGATACAACTGAAGATGGTTAATTGGGAATAGTCAACCCGGCTGGCCAAGCCTTGCTCCAGAATCAGCTCTCACATGGCTTCTGTGGCTCCTCCGTGCAGCTGGATCAGCCTCAGAGGACACCCTGCTGGTGGTCAGGATCCGGCAGTCTGTTATGGAACGTGCAGCAGGGCGATCTGGGCCTACGAAAACCATCCTAGTCCGAGGAAACCCAGTGAGAAGCAACAGCTTCCCCAGCATGGCCTAGGAGGAATTGGGATGGTGCAGCGTTTGTACCCCAGGGGCCAGATGAAGTTAGGCCAGCCTAGAATAACAATACCTTTCCATTTCAGATCAAGACAGGAACCATCTGCTAAGGACTTTTTCGAGCGGTCTTTACTCTGGGGATATGCGGTTGGAATGTGTTTGATAAATGCTGGTGTAAATATCTAGTAATAACTGACATAGAGAGAGAGACTCACACATCTATATATATTTCAAGAGAGAGAGAGGAAAACAAAGATAACTATAGTGACAAAACAGCAACAATAGTCTGGAGACATCTGTTGTTTTAGCAGATTTGATCTTTCTTACAGGTATTACGTGCCACTCCTTCCAAATTAACTGCAGCGCCCCCCCCCCCAGTCACTACAGACTCAATTCGAATTGTTCTAGAGAGATTTGTAGCTACCAGGGGTAGCAGCTCTGTTAAATAGCTCTATTGGTTGTGTATTTTCCCCCTTTGGGAAGCAGATAACCATACAGGTGAGTGCTCCCCTACAACCAAGTCTTCTGAATCCATTATACCAAATGGCCCCATGATCTAACTGTGTAAATCCATTAAGCTAATGCACTTTTGCTGGCTTCATTCTTAGTACGCTAAGAACATTATAATGTTACCTCATTCTTTCTTCTAATTATAGAGTGAAATTATCTCCCAGCTTAAGGTGGAGATCTGAAGCAGAGAAGATACGTTTCCCACTCCCATGTTGCAAATCCATATAAAAAAATCATAGTTTGCCAACTTTTCTGTATATGCTCTGCTTTTTTTTTCTTTATTAGGGGCCCTGTGATGCTGAAATGTCATAGGAGCTTTCCTCATCACTTTGCAACCCATCAAGGAAAACTTCTCAGACTGAATCTTAGCAGGACAAGCTTCTCACAAGGTCAGAGAAAGTTGAAACATACTTTCATGTGTTTCGTGCTTTTCATGCTCAAATTCCACAAATTAGTGAATTAAAGCAACTTCTTCAGCTCTGCTAAAGTTCTCCTTCCTCTCTCCAATGCCTGGACATGTTTGTTCAAAGGCAACAGGTTTAAAACTCTTGGGAATGAGGAATAAGAACTTCTGTGGAAGGTCACTGATGGGAAGTTGCTAACAGAACACTTTAGATGTTTTTCCATTGTTGTTTTGGATTCTGAAATTTGGCTTCGGTGCCAGAAATGTTAAAAATGCAAGATGAAGCAAAGACAAAGCAGCATAGTGGAGAAGGTTGCTTATAGATACCGGATGGTCCTCTTGGGGTCATCTTTCTGTAAGCCTGTCTCCCATTCAGAGAACAATTAGCAGTTAGTTAGCAGTCTGGTAATCTAAGACTGAACTGACAGTTAGGGATTCTCCTGAGGAAGCAGGAGGCAAAAGCTGTCACTGTCAGGCTTGAAAAGCCTTAGATTGGTTCGAAGCAGACCAAATTTAACATCACAGTCTTAAATATTTGAAAACAAAGGGAGATGCTGTAGTCATTTTATCGTAATGGGGAAAAATGCTGTTCTGAAAACTCTCCCCACACACTCCTCCAGTCCAGAGGCAAGGATGCTTCTGAAATTCTCATTGGGATACACCTTACCTGGCCCTGGATACAAACCAAAGACTAAAGGATGTTCTTGCTCTAGATGCAGAAGGGTGAGGGAAGTTAAGTAATGGACCATCCATAATTTAATGAAGCTTTGCAGGAGACAGACTCTTCAGCCTAGGATAAGGCAGAAAACCAGGGAAGAAGATGGCAGTTATAAGAGTCAAACTGCAAAATTTGATGGGCCTCTGTGTAAACCTTGTCATACAATGTCCCTCATAATAGAAAAGATATGCTGCCACGTAGCCTGATTTCTGTGGAACGTGGACCTATCCCTGCTTGGCTCCTATCAGTCCATCAAAATTCATCTGCCTAAGTAACCAAACCTTGAAACATCCTACGCTTGTACTTCTGTGAGGATGGGATCCTGGAAAATGTAGGATGCTTCAACTTTCAGAGTCCACTGAATGTATGTGGTAGGCTGTCTTGGTGCACAGTTAGGAAGCGGCACCCCACCAAGGTTGGCTGTTCCCAAAAAACTAAGAAGACTAGGATCTGGTTAGTGTTTGAATAGAGATCACAAGGAAATCCCAGGGTTGTGCCCAGTGACAAGAGACACAGTTGGGTTGATGAAGTTATGCGAAATTGGACTTGACTTAGAGGAAACCTCTCCTTTTCTGTGCCTGAGGCTGATTCGCAGCCCATCCTTTCCTCTACACTTACACCAGGAGGTGAATGACAGCAGTCATTTGGGCTCTGTTGGCTCAGAAAGGTGGGAGGAATGCTGGAGGATGGATACGTAGGCTCGGAAATCCTTGTCCAGCTATGGGTGATTGAGGATTGTGTAAAGAGGGTCAATCATCGTCCGCAATAAAGTTTGGAAAGTGGCCAAGCTCTATCTGAGAGTCAGCTACCAAGAATAATTGAGTCCTGAGGAAGCACATAAACATCTGGAAAGCTGTGATTCACTGCCAAAGTGTAGTGTGAAGCTTGACAGGCACACAAGCCATCGGGCTAAAGTCTGGAAACGTGTGCTACAGAATTGGTTTCATGGAGCTGTTCTCTGATACCAGATTTAGTATCACATAATAGCAGCATTTCCTTCATGAAGGCCATCTTACTGGTTTGCATGAGACTGCAGTTTCAAGCAGCCAAATTACCTGGATTGCTCTTCCCAGAAAATTCTGTTCAGTAAAAGCTTTTTTATTCTGCACTGTACACACCTCCAGGGAACTTCCTTCAGCAGCATCTGCAAATGTGAAAAAGGGTAGCTTCAAAGTGAACAGCCACAAAGGTACAGAAAGAAAAACATGAATTCATCCATTTGCTCCATCGGCTCCTGAAACTTAATGCATAAAGTTAATGAAATTAGAAGACAAGGGTCTTCCAGAATTCTTCACCGCTTCCCCAGAGTATTATGGATAGCCCAACCAAGTGCAGCAGTTTGCAGTTTGCTTTTGTGAATTAGAAGGTTAGGGTGGGGAAAGTCCTACCCTGCATCTCCAAGAAAAACATCCCTGCATCTCCTTTAAAAACAATAATATATTTCTGAGGGGTTTTTTTCCCCAGAGAAAGAAATGCTTTGAGAATGGTTGAGTACTCAGGGAGAGAACTCAGGAATTCTACCTGCCACACTGGGGGTACACCTCCCAAAAAACAGGCTACCCATCCCCCAGATTAGAAGACTCGGCTTGAAGAAAAGGTCTGTCCCGAGCACAAAAAGGCAGTTTCCCACTTCACACTCATTCCTGGGTTAGTTTCCGGTATCTCTGCTGGGGTGACAAGAACTTGCTTGAGCTACTCTGAATTTGAGAGCCAAGTGGCCTCCGGAACAAATCTCTGATCTGAGTTTTAGAATTAACAGCTTCCTGCATTCTCTAAAACCCTAGCAAGCATTTTAACGGTGAAGAAAATGACAGTGGGATGACACTCTCCTTTTTATTATGCTTGCAGATGCCACACCCACATATTTCTCCTTGGCATACAGTGGCCAGCAGTTCCTACCTGCATGTCCTTTTGTACATTCAGAAACAAAAGCATAGCCCTTGTTGCCTCATGTTCCACACAAAAATAATTTTGGTTTCTCAGAAATGGAATGGCTGAGCACCTTTTTGCTAGTTGTGAAAACAACTGTTAATTCAGACGCTTCTCCTTATGACCTGTCAAACTTGATGAGTGTGTGTGTGTGTGTGTGTGTGTGTGTAAGGAGGTGGGGTAAGAAGCTGCTGTTGCAGGAACAAGAGGCGCACCACTGCACTTCTGCAGTTGTGCAAAGCAGAGCACACGGGTCTCCTGAGTGCACTGTGAGTCTTCCTTAACTACTTCTAAACATATATTGGAAATCAAAAATAAAATTTAGCTTCTCTGGACATGCAGCCAAAAATTATGATAGATTAAATGCTAGGGCAACAGTACTGGATGTTCAAAGGCTTACGCAATTCAAGCAGAAAAGCAGGCAACCCAGGGGAGTCTAATGTTGCTTAGAGCTCCTTGCTCAGTAGTGATGTTCAGGTTAACATCTCAGATTCGGGGCTTGCTATCAGCAAGAACCACCAACTCTATCTCTACCTGTGTGGTTCTCAGACTTAGGATGGATTTATACAGTAAGCACCCAGGCTCTGCGGTTGTCACGGTTTGCTGAGTAAAAAATCATAACCTGCTTCACACATAATCCTAAATCATAAGTCATTGTTTACAAACCATAATGATTCAGATCATGCCAAAACCAAATGAGCCACTTTATGGCCTTGCATGTTGAGAACCCAGATTTAGACGGATCCACTTGCAGAGATGAGTAAGTTATTAGAGAGAGCTTTTCCTGAGGAAGAGTCGTTATGATCCAGCTGCAACACAAACTTCTTGACAGGTTAAGGAAAGAGAAAAGGAAATGCAGGAGAACTGGTGGGATGTCCATAGGTGGGAGGTGTCCACAGGATATGGTAGAAAAAAGTCAGGATGGTGGCCGTGAAGGTGTGACTGAAGCTCTGCCTGTTTTTTATGTGCAACACCCCTGTTTGTTTAATTAGATTGATTAATACAGGGAAATAAAAAAAATGGTGGAAAGAGAAGAGGCAGATAAGCAGGTGGAGCACAGAGAAAAGATGGGATGTGAGATATTACTGTTTCAAAACACTTAATTTTAATATTAGCTTTTCCCAGCCTGGTACTATTCATTATATTGAGCTGCAGCTAGTAGGGCACTAAGTTGGGGAAGTTCATACATACGATCACATTTTTTTTCATAAATATTAATAACAGATGATCATTAAAACAATGAGCCTCAGTTTTCAGTAGGAAACCAATGTATCTGGAAGCCTGGCAAATGACTCAGCCCCTTTGAATGAGATCACCAGTCTGAGCTGGGCCTTTCAGTTTTGCGGAGTGTGCAAGGTAAGAAATCAAAGGACACGGCTGGTGAGTCTTGCCGTATGAACAAATCCCAGTTTCTTCTTTATATCTCGGTAATGACATCATTGTGGTAGAGCTCATTGGGAGTTTTAGCCTGTGCAGCTTAACCAACTTATTTTACTAAACAGAGATACTGTCCTTGCTCAATGGACAATTTCCAGCTGCATAGCGAAGAGGAAGAAGAAGGAGAAGAGGAGCAGGAGGAGGAGGAGGAGTTGGGCATCTTATCTTCTGAAAGGTTTCCAAGGGAGGATTCCCTAAGGATCACGTAACATAAGGCACATCATTTGCTTGGATGGACAACTTTTTATGGTTGCTTGCAATACCCAGAGGCTAAAAATAATGTGACTGTTGTTCTTTTCCATCTATAACTTGTAATCAGGGCCAAATTGCCCTGATGAAATTAGAACTGAAATGTTACAATGCTGTGCACACACTTCCCTGGGAGCAAGCCTCGCTGATTACAATGCGGTGTTCTCTGAGCAGGCCTGTGTTGGCTTGATCTATAAAAGACCAAGGGCTAAGGGCACCTCAGCAAAAGAAAACTCACCTTGCGGATTCAGTAAGCATCTTTATTCTCCATAAATAAATCATTCTGCCCCCTTTGATTTTTCCAGCTGGAAAGGCCAGAAATCCCATCAGGCTGCCCTTTTGTAGACGTTGCCTTTAATGTTATTAGCCCAGGGGAAGGGTTTCCCAAAATTCCAGCTCCTTTGTTCCCCTTAGGGGCTGAAACAAAGTTTCCCAAGAAAAGTGTCCCAAGAAATCAAATGAATTGGGATGGAGGGTCCCAACCAGTGTGAAATCTTAAGATCAAGATCTCTCAAGGAGAGTTCAAAACCTGATGATGTCACTTCTGCAGTCCTCCTGGCAGCCTTTTGGATGGGGCTTGCAGTTTGCTTTTTCCAAGACGTTTTTTTTCCCCTTCAGCTTTTCATTCCAACAAAGCCCTGAAATTCCCAGGGTCAGGAATCCCTCAACCCAGCAGCCAACCCTGTTGAGCACCCAAGGTCAAATAAGACCATCCAGGTGCTGCTCATGCAGTACAAACAAGAGAGTTGGGGGGGGGCATGTGGTTTCTTAAATAAACAAACCTCCCCACCCCAAAAAATCAAGGTAAGAAATGCTCTTCTGACACCTTCTGAAACCAGGTTCACATGCATCATACAAAGTCATGACTTGTTTAACAATGGCATATTGAACAAAAATCACAATAGTCTGGTTTGGCTCAACACACGAAGCCATACATCATGGTTTACAAATCATAATGCTTGGGTTGCATAAACTCTGAAGCTAAAACAAATACATCCCATCATGGTACAGCAGGCTGTGTGAACGAGGTCCCCTGAATCCCAGTTCTTGCCAAATTGCATTGAAATAGAGTCTTGCTTTAGTTTCAAAATTAGGAAAGTGGGGTCAATGGGCTACCTTATTCCCATACTACATACCCAGTGGTGCTGCCAAAGTTGAGAAGGCCCCCATCAAGATGCCCTCTGTGCCCCCAAGTTAGTTCTAATCCAAAGAAATCTTTGCAAAGGAAGACATCTGGGTTTGTTCCTGGAAACCTCACCGTGAAGCAGCTCTTTGGAACTGCAGCAGAAATAATGTTTCCTCCAAGAAATATTTGGTGCAGGAGGCGGTTGGGCTATGCCCATTGCCTATCTCCTAACTCTCTCTCTTTCTCTACTCCATTGCCTTTTGTGATCAGTAGGTTGTGCAATGGTGGGAGTCAGTGCTTCCAACAGAGCTAACCATTATTAGGATGGTTAAGGAAATAAAACAGAAATGTTAAAAATAAAAAGTTTCAACTTCACTTGTGCTTTCATAGTGTTCCAGTTGGCCATCAGAACCAGTGACAATTAAATTACCCAGTTATTATAATGCATAATGAGAGGTATTACTTGTTTATAAGGTCAGTTCAATACTACTTTAACTAGCATGTCTTCCCTCGCAGAATTTTCTGAATTATAGTTTGGTTAGGCCACTGAGATTTCTATAGTAAGATCCCTTTAGGTCCACCCTTCATTCATTTAAATGATTGAAATATTATAGGCTATGAGGGAACGGTGATTAATTATTACACTAATTTGGGATTCAGTTCATCGCAATGAATCATTTTGTGCCATACAAAGATTCACTTAGTTTCAGCTGAGTGTGAATCCAGCTCTTCTGGTTGATAAAATGATAGCTTACCATGAAGTGTGACCTAGCCAATTGTGGCTTATTTAGCAAAAGGGGCAGTGCTTTTCAATCCATGTTCCCAGAATTTTGAGTCAATGGAAGTGAAGACAATTGCAAGCCATCTTCAAATGGCTTTGGAGGAGTTGGAGAATCCAAGTGATGGCAGAGTAGAAGTGCCTACATTTTGAACGAAAGGTCCAGCACTGTGTTCTCTGATGGGTTTGCTGCGTCCCCCAGCCAGTCCCATCTCATATCCTTTGACAAGCACAGTGTGAGAAGGAAGTTGGTAGAGATGGCCACTCACCACAAAGGCCTCACGTGAACAAGGCCAAGATAGTGTATCCGAATTCTCTCCTTGTGTAGTCTAACTTCCGTTGGCCACCTACAGTTTTACTGCATCTCTGGCAGTTTGTGAAAATGAGGCCACGATCTCCCAGGTAGCAAGAGGGCCTTATTAAAGACTAGGGGTGAAACCCAATGGTGTCCTTCTGAGCATAAAATTATTTTTCTCAGGGACCAAGGAGAGGAAGAATTCTTTATCCCTCAGCGTCTCCACCCCAATTGATGGTTTCAACATTTGCTTTGCTCCTCATGGTTGGGGGGACTTCCAACATGAGGAATTATTTGGGGGGTGGGGTGAGAATCGGTAACCTCTGGTTCCATGTCAGAAGCTCTTCTATCATCTGAAACTTTGCAATGCATTTTATCCTATCCATGACTTGTGGGCTAAGCATTTTCTAAGCTTGACTTGCACTTGCTTTTATAAATAAATAAACTCGAAAGCTTAGGACTGAGAAACACAATTGCAGTGTAACCTTATACACATTGGTTGTATACTAAATAAGCCCCATTGAATTTAACAGGATTCGTTCCCAGCCTAGAAAGTCTTGAACTGCATGCTTATTGGTTAGGACTCTGTATTGGGGAGGGGGGGCTGCAAAAATCTGGATGGTTATTGTTTCTTTGCTGCCATCTAGTGGTTGTCCAGATTTTTAAAGCCCCAATATGTTTTATTTTGTTTATATAATATAGAAGAGAGCCTATAGCAGGACCAGAATTCATTACACAAGTTTTCCAACCTCATGTCATCTCTAGATGAAAGATTGCTGAAAGCCAGGTTGGGAAAGACTCCTGCCAGAAGCTAGAAAATAGTTTTTAAGAAGACCTAAGAAACAATGAACCAAAGGCTTGCTTCTTACAGTGCATTAAGCATTTGTATTTGATTTACTTAATTTTGGCTTAGCCTGCTGAAAAACTAGCTATTGTGGTTTGGCTGACTGGGGAATTCTGGGAGTTGAAGTCCACACCTCTTCAAGTTGCCAGAATTGAGACACACTGATCTAGTGTGACATGTAAAGCCGGCCATCCTGAAACAGCTGATTTCTGGTATGATCCAAGACATTTTGTGTGTTTTTGAAGCACCTTTAATCTAAGGAAGCAACGGCATGCGCAGACCACAGTATTTCTGGTGTACCTGTTTTCAGCAGTTTGGCCCCAATCTGTCCAGCCTCTGGCCTTAAAGAGCCCCTGCCAGTTTGAATGCACTACGAAAGCCACACGCTGGTGGGCTCCTGAGCAGCTCTTTTTTTTGCATGACACATTTGCAGTTGCAGATCTTTGGAGTAGTGACCCAACACCCACTTCTGCCTGAACTGTTGAGAACATGCTGGAGACGTGCCTCTGTGTTTATTTTTATAACATGGTAGCTCTCCGTATCAGCTCTTTTGAGACTTTCACCATGGAAACCATTAAGCTTGGCAATTTATTTTTGTAACTGTTGAAGATCCACATTGACCAAACTCTGAATCTTTATGGATCACACAAACTGGAAGCTGAGCAGCAGGGAAACAGTCCGTCCCCAAATGGATTCAACCAAGTCTATCTTTGCCAACATGATTTCCTGCATTTTAGTATTACATTCCCATATATTATAGCTGTCCCCCAAATATGTCCAAGTCACTCACCTTTTATATTTATTCAGAAGCAGGAGGCATTTTAAAATCAGAAAGAGCAAATGCCTAAAGGTAAGAATGTAGCACTGAACACTGAAGGCAGATTTCTGAGAATTTTTAAGGCAAATTGATTACTCTTTTAAATGAAATATATATTTTGAAGTGTAAGAAATGTTTCCAAAATCTCAGAAGCCACCGAGGTGGAGAGAGCAGTGCAAATCAGAGCTCATTTCAAAGCAGGAAACAGGCGCTTGTTGAAAAATGTTTAAAAAACACAATGCTCACGGGGTGGATTTGTTGAATGCCCTGGGTATAATAGAGAAGAGACAACTCGGCTTTTCCTGGCTTATAGTTCGGATTATACAGCAGTTATTCTTTTAGCCAGGCGGGTGTGTGGCCATCACTGTGGTCCTTGTGGGTAATATTTTCACTCTGCCCATTCAAGGTGTGCATTTTCCCTTTAGGCATAGTTATATTGATCAAAGAAACCTGAACTCAGCTTTAATCATCACCTGCCTTTCTCAGAGAAAAGGGGACCAAGAAACAGCATTTCCAAGCCCCTAGAAGCAACCCCCAGCCCCAGTTCCTTGGCCTCTTATACTGCCCCCAGAAGTAGCTTTTGTAGTTCTTTCAACCCTCCCTGCCTGGGCTCTAAAGTTGACTCATCCAGATCAGGGCTGGTGGCACGCAGACAGACACGGCCTTCTTTCACGACCTGAACCTTCATAATAGATGTTAAACACGGGATAGGAACCTTCACACAAGGGCTGAGGCTTGGCTGGGGCAAGCATATCAATGGCTCTTCTTGCCTTAATTCATCTCTACCGGGTCTCCTAAGCCTTTTCCTCCAATCAGATTCTTGAGGCTGAAGCCAGTTCAGTGGCTGGCTAGAACCACTGAAATGGAGCAGAGCTTATAACACAGATGAGAAGCTGGCACAGAAAAAGAAAATTATCTTAGACAGCTTCCGTGAGCATACCAGAGAAATACAGGTTATGGATCTTACACACTCAGCCCTCCCAAGCATAAAGAATCACACACTTAGACACATTAGGTGAAGAAGTAAAAGAATTTCTTACTGACTTTATTGTTGCTTCTGCTACATCCATCTTGGTGGAAAAGATGAGGTTCCTTTGTTCTTCTTTTCTCTCTAAGTACTTAGTTTGCCCTAAACTCTCAGCCCTACAGCTGCCAAGAGCTGCGTGGAAGAAAGGGGAATTCCAGGCCCACCACATGGTGCCCAGAATGGAGAGCAGCACACAGCCCTGTGCTTGCTTCTGGTGGAGAAGAAGGAAGAGAGAAAGAGGAAGTGGGAGTGGCAGCAAACAGCTTCCCCAGAGTTGCATTGTGGGATAACTCAATTTACATGCTAATTCACATGCAAATGAGGCATGCTCGATTTGCCAGGACTTCCAACAGAGGACACCTCCAAAATGTTGCCATTAGAATTTGAAAATCGCCCAGGAGGGGCATGTCAAATCACAAACCTGCAGGGCATCTACAAGGCAGGTCAAGATGGGGGCCACGACCAGCCAATCAGAGCCCTGCTTCATGAGCTTCAGTCCCCCAAGCTGGCTTGATTTTTTTGACCTCCCCTGGAGATGCCCCCGTGAATCTGCCACCAGCATTGCATGTTTTGTTTGCTTCCTTTTGTCTTTCGGCTGAGTTCATGCCCTCTGAAGGTCCAAAGTCATCGTATGCTCTTCTTCCTGTCCTGCGTTCTGCCTGCCTGCCTGCCTGGTTACTGTTGTTCCAAGCAGCAGCCGAGATGCCACCCCAGCAGCCTGCTGGAGTGAATTGATTGCACCGACTCAGCAATAATATACGGCAGCACAGATGAATCTGTGAAAGCCGCCCCCATTTCTGCCATCGTGCAATGAAGGGGCTGCTTGTGGCTTCCCCCAGGCACAGCCCGACAGCAAAGTCTTTGCCAGGATGGATTAACAAGCAAATGGTTGAGCCTTCAAAAAGGAAAGGAAAGGAAAGGAAAGGAAAGGAAAGGAAAGGAAAGGAAAGGAAAGGAAAGGAAAGGAAAGGAAAGGAAAGGAAAGGAAAGGAAAGGAAAGGAGGGCTGGAGGTGGGTCGTTGCTGTGTGTTTAATTTAGCTGTGGATTCGCCCTGCAGTTTTAGAGGCCCCGTGCCACCTTACTCACAGAGCAGGGGACTTGGTTGCAGAGGGAGCTTCTGGAGGCCTGGCCATAACTCTGGGGCAAAGATGTTTTCTCCCCATAAGTCAGCACCTCCTGCTGTCCAGACACCTCCTGTTAATAAATGTTTTAGTTACTAAACATCCATGGGGTTCTTTTCCTTTTGCAAAAGGGGTTTCTAGATGGACAGTCATTCTGTATTTTCTTATTCAGTTGTTCTTCTTGTTGGCAAAAAGTGAGAAGAAGGAACATGGGAAATCATAGGAGGTTTCCACGTGTCAAGAAATACCCCTGAAATTTTGTGACTGAGGCTGGGCATTGGCACAATGAAAGCCTTGTCTGGGACCCCTTGGGAGGAGATGCTTCGGAGAGGACCTGTTGGATGCCGTGAAGAGGGACTCCACTGCCACCCTTCTCACAACAGCCCTCCAGGTGAGTTTGCATTTCTCCTTCCAGCTGAAATTTAATCCTTAAAAATGTTAACGCATTTGCAACCAATTTGGAGAGGTGATCCCCCCCCCCTAATTTAATCAAATTGGTGGAGCCTTTTCAGCTGGAGGAAAACCATAGCTGGGGCAAATGTCCATTTGTTACTTGATGGGTTGGGATAAAAGCTCAGATCCAAACTAAGAAATTCTCTTAAAAGTCCAATCAAAGCTGGAATGAAATGTTCTGACTGGATTTATACCATATGCTTAAAACTGGAGCCATTTCCAAATGCTGTGGCTATCCAGGAGTTTTACCAGGGCGAGAAGGTCTAGATCAGAGAACGTAGAAGGCCTTCCCCAATTGGCCAAATTAGGATTCTTTAGGGAAAATCAGGGGGGCTCAATCTGTATTCAAGGAGAAACCCTACAATAGCCAGGGAGGATGTCTGTGCCACAGAACATGGTTATCCATCTACCCCTTTCCCAGCACACACAAACCACTTCCTACTATAGATCAACCGGCTTTGTTCTGATCAGCATCAGATCACGTGGTACTTTTACAAAAGTCACTTGTGAGTCAGAAGGTGCTTGTACTCTAGTGTAAATGCTACCCAGAAGGGTGAATTAAGCCCAGACTGGATTCTTCAGATGCTTCAGCTAATAACTGCAGGAAATGAAATAGTTGAAAGGGCATAACTACTTTGAAGAGTTGTGGTAAGACTATGGGACCATTTCCCTTGTTCTGTTTTGCTATATTTTAAATTATAGCAGCTGCACTGATACCATGCTCTTAATTGGCTTGCTGAAATAAACCATTTTCTACTCAATGACCATCTCCAAGCCTAGCCAAGATTAATACTAACCGAGCTTATTGTATTTTGTGAATGCATCTTTCCCTAACTTGTTTTGTGTGACTTCACCCAGAATGACATAATAAGGAAGAAAAAAAATTCTGGAAGTGACTGGCTACTAATGTGATCTTTCTGGATGAGCTTCCCCGTGCCATGCACTACCACCCATATGTATCAGCTGAAGTTTGAATGTCCCTATTCAGCCAGCAGCTGTGTATATATTTACTGATTTAATTCAAGAGAAGGGAGCAAAGGCATTTCAGCAGTGGTTAATGGCACTGGGAGGCATCTGATTTCAGACGCAAATAAAAACTTGTTTGTTTGGGATATGTTCATCAGTGTAAAAATGCATTAATTTTTCAGGAACAATCTAGATTTGGAATTTTAAAAAATATGCATACCTTCTAAATGGGTTATTGACATCTTCATTTGCTGCACCTGTATCTTACAGAGATAGGCAACTAACCAAGAATCCTGAGTCAAAGGTTAGTGTCCTTTCAAAACCAACTTTGTGAAGAGTACAATATGTACCACTAAGAGTTAAAATTTCTTCTGAATGTTCTTGACACCAGCACCAGCAAGGAGGTCTGAATGAGTGTCACACCAGGCGGGAAGTCTTCAGTTTTGATCATCTGACTGTCTCTTATTGACTTGAGATCAAGCCTTAGACAAGTCCAAAGTGTTAGCCAGACAAAAACAGATATGTGTAGCAATGTATAAACTGATCTGTGGCCAAACTGATATCAGCTTCATGCCATGATAAAAAATAGGCTTTTCTTAGCATCCACATTTTGAATGCATTGATCCCAAATAGACAAAATTATAGCATATTTCTACAATATAAACATTTCTATGCACAGTTTATAAATTTAGAGAACTGAGATTAGTTTATCATCCAACAGATTACCGTCTTGATCTTCATAATAGCTTAAGATGTATGACATTAGAAATGTTCACTAAAATATACAGTATATGTTCCACCTTTGGTCCATAGAGTAGGAAGTTGCCCTCTTAGGGACTGAACAGAAGGTGGTCCCTGAGATCCTGCAATCAGTTTTTTATTCTGAATATGACAGGAGACAGTTCTGAAACACCTGAGGATTAACCATATTAACTGCACTGATTAAGTTTAAATCAAATCCATCTATTTCATTTTATTTTTATCCTGGTGATATTTTTGTCCTGCCTCACCTGTTTTTGGAGCATAGGCTGTAACAGCACTCAAGGGACCAGTGCAACTTCATCTTCTCCTCCATTTATATAAATAAATACAAGACTACTTGTTGATTTGACATGCAGAATCCATCAGTTTCTGTAAGACCCACATTGACAAGTACGAAATGGTAGGAGTGGGAAATTAATGCATGCAGGCAGAAAGGAAGGGGATCCCAATAAACTCCAGACTTAACTGGAACAGGAAATGTGGAAAGAAGCATCGAATCCTGAGGTGTTATTGCAATAGTAGAGAAAGGGAGAGAAATTGAAGTGTTTTTATACTTGATTGGAGAAATAAGTAGATATTATGTGGAAACATTTCTCCAGGACAGTATACTTTGGTTATAATGGTAGGTTGAATTGTTTACCCCCTGGAATCAAGCAATGGAGAAAGGCAATGAAGGATATTGTAGCTATTTAAAAATGCAAACACCCAGGCTTGAGTTTGGAGATATCGAGGCTCATTAATAAGGGACTGGATAATCCAAGGACATTTGAGTATGAAGAAAGTTGTGGAGGAAACTGATGAGTTTGGAGCTGGGAGATTTACAGGGTAGTGGAATTCTACAAAAGAAGATTCAAGCCTTGGAAGATGGTGGAACCTGCCTATGCAGCTCTAAAGAAGCAGAGGGAGAAAGGCTGATGGTGAACACAGTTAAGGGACGCAAATAGTGTGGAGGAAAACATACAAGAGAACACCATATCTCAGAAGGAAAAAGGAAATAAACTGGAGTGAACATATAGCTGTGCAAAGTAGCTATGAATGGGAAGATGTTTTGAAGGAAGCAGATCATGTAATGGATATTCAATGGGAAAAGACCACAGACCTACTTAAGATGGCTGTGGGAACCCATCAATATGAGTGGTTGATCTAATAGCCAAAAAGTCTAATTAAGTGGGGCTTGGAATCAAAAAGGATCAGAGTAACCATAATATGCACACATGCAGAGCACTTAAATAAAGCATCCAGAAGAACCTCTCTCTCCCACTCATTCTCTTTTGTTTGGAAGAAGTACCTGGCTGTTGGATCACATTCACCACACCTTTCAAGAGGCACGGTATTGTGCGCCGACCACAGTGCCTTTTGCCAGCAAATCATCCCAATTGTGCCATAGATCCAACCTGGCGCAACCACAGTTGGATGGTACTATCAGTTCTCTCTGAACGGGTCCAGCGAATTGCGTGGGGCTTTCCGCACTCCATGAAAGGGCAAAGGGTCTGCTGCCAGGAGGACCACTGTCACCAGCACAAGGTTCCACCGGAAGTGTGAAGGGAGACCTCGTGGCTGCAAGTCTGCCGGTTCGTGGCAGGATCAGAGGAGTCCAGGAATCTCTCCGCACATTCTACATATGCGCCCAGCCCCTGCTGTTTAGGCCCAGCCTCCCCCAACAGAGACAGCCAAGCTGGGCCATAAGTATCCCAGGAGAAGCACAGAATAAATCACAAAACAAAAACAGAAAAAGGAAATGTGCATGGAAAATAGACCGTAGCTGGTTCCATAAGATGGAATCAACAGACACGCAGTATCTCTGTTATTACGCCCTTGCTGTGGATAATAAGACAGGGTTTGAACTCTGATCTCACATGCTCTTAGCACTGTAAAGTTTAATGATAAATGCTGTATGGGGGCTGGATTGCACAGTAGATATAAAAAGGAAAGGAGAGGCTTGCCCCAAAGTTAATTGACTCAGTAAATCATTGTACCTCAGTGATTAAAAAGCATTAGCCAAGAACATCAGAAAGGCAAGACGAAGGAGTCGCCGGGGCTTCAAGAGTACATAGGAAAGGATGAAGAATTGGACTGGTTTTAATTGACTATGCAAATTACACACCCAGAAATTCAGAAGAATGAAAGTTGAAGGTGAGATTCAATGTGTCATTCCATAAATTGAATAATGATGTCAGAATCCCTCACCTTAGGTGACTTTTCGTGTTGCAGTAGGTCATTGTCATCATCATCGTCATCATTGTCATCATCATCATCAGTTGCAGAAGGAAGCATCAGTTTCCACCAATTGGAAATGAGGTCACTGGTGTTTTTGCCTCTTCCCCCACCTACATACCTGCCCTTTATTTGGAAATGTGCCACTTGCCCTAAAAAGGGGAAAGATACATTGGGGAGATGGGAACATCCTGGGTAAGAACTTCATCGTTGGCTTTCTGGTCAACGGATGTTGTGTTTCTGGCCATGTTGAGCACTGAGACCATGTGATGGCCAGGCAAAATTTTCCTCCTTTCAGCCAGGTCATGAGAGTCTCCAGGGAATAAATTTCATCTTCGTCACTTGGACACCTGCCCTAAAACATGATCTAAATGTTACTTCTTTAAGCAGCAGTCATGACATAAGTCCACGGTAGATATTGTCAAACCTTACTTTTCCAACTCAGGTTATCTGAAGCATCTTTTCCTCCTTCATTCCCAGTTAGGAATGGAAATGTGGGGCAGATTCAGAGAGTAGAGGCAGGATGGTGTCCGAACTGAGACCTTCTCCTGGCACCTTCTGTGAAGGATAAACTATAGCTTATTTTATTTGTCTACAAATCGTGTGTTACTTGAACATAGCAGTTGTGTTTTCTGAACTCAAGTTTAGGGTTCAGTGTGTTGTGTGAACAAAGGTGGAGCTAAACCCAGCTCTGCCTGCAAATCACAAAGAACTTTTAGCCATCGAGGTTTTTATTATATTTATTGTATTTGTATTATAGTGTTTTATAGTTCTATATTTTTATCTATGTTTTATTGTAAACCACCCAGAGTCCCTTTTGGGAGATGGGCGGTGATAATTTGATTAGTAAATAAATAAAATAAACGTAGTAGGCGCTTCCCGAAGGTCTTCTTTGCAACTGAGGCTGGACAGCTGGCTGGGCCTTGCAAGGAAGGGCTGACTCAGCGCCAGATGAAACGACTGTCCAATCTTCCCTGAGACTAAGGTTTGAGACAAACCTGAAAATTCCTTGAATCACAGTTTTTTCACAAATATCAACAGGACAGAATATTAAATAAATCAGGTCTACAGCCCATCAAGCCAAGCCAAGCCTATCATTCTCCACAGAGTTATGATGTCTCACAAGAATTTTCAATATATACATTTTGACTGCCTACCTAATGCTACTGAAACAGGAGTCGAGGAACTTAAAATGCCACAGGGCCTGGTTTGATGAGCTATAAATCAGGCACTCTTACTTTAAGGAGCATCTTGGGGTTGCCAAAAAGAATCAGTGCTGCATCTGCAGGATCCTGTAAAGAAAAGACCCATCAAACTTAGCAGGCCTAAAGAATAAGAGACCATCTATTTTCACATACAGTAAGCGAGAATAAATAAGATGTGTGAAGTGTTCGACTCAACTGGAATGCAGACATGTTTGCTGCTTTTAATACAACAAGAAACATTGCTATCCCTTTGGAAATCCGTGTAAGAAATTTCATATCTTTTCTGCAGTTCTGATCAGCCATATTGCACAAAGATTAATTTGAGGGTACCATTGTTCCTCCTCTTTTGTGAGAGGCTTCCTGAGAAGGTGGCAACATCATGGCTGCCACACTCCAATTTCTTTGATCCTTCTGTGAATGTGTGTGTGGCGGGAAAGGGATAAGGGAGGCAATTGCTTAGCAACCAGGAGAAGACAAGCAGATGGTGGAGGGATGCAGGGAGTGTGAGACAGAGAGAGACGGGCTTTTGCCTCTCTGGTCTCTCCTCCTCCTTTCTTCTACATTATCTGAAAAAGAAAATGCTGCTTCTGGCAAACGGAAGTACCAGAACTTGAGCTGGCAACTTGGTCTGATTTTCCTCTTCATTGTTGTTGTTGGTCTTTTTTTTTAATATCTAGATTTTTAAAAACTGATCAGGCAGAAGGAAACTGGGGAGCAACGTTCAATATGAAAATGATTCAGAATCTTTCCCCACAGCTCAGTTGAAGTGTCATCCTCCAGTCCTTCATCTGGCTGAAAAGTATCCCGGCACAAGGCCCACTGTCCCTGCTGCCATTTCCCATGTGGTCTCTAAAACCTCTGTTCTGGCTGGCTGCCAGGTCCTGGTGCCCCGATTTCAGGGGTGCATGACGTTTTAAGCAAACTGACTGGTCAAACCTGCTGCTTTGCTGCCCTCCTGCCTTCCGAACGTCACCAGCTAGGAGGAACCACCCGCCAATCGCAGAAGCAGGCCATAAGAAGGCTGGAAGACTTGGGCTGCAAAAACCAAGATGTTCACAAGATGGCGGTCAAGAGATACAGAAAACCAGTGTGTGGCTGGCATCTAGTGGTCATACAGTGCTTTCAGCCCAGCTCCGGTAGTTTTAGGCTAAAACCTCCTGTTTTCGGACATGTTCACTTCCTACTGTCAAAGAGTTTGCATCAGATAACTTTCTAAACTTCCAGAACATTTTGTAAAGATCCATAAGACATTTGAATCACTTTTGTACATCACAAAATCTCATGTCTGGACAAGACAGAGACCACCCTGACAAAAATGTCTTCTCCTTCCCCTCCTTCTCCCTCTCCTTCTCCTCCTTCTCCTTCCTCCCCTTCCTTCTCTTCCTTCTCCTTCTCCTTCTCCTCCTTCTCCTTCTCCTTCTCCTTCTTCTCCTTCTCCTTCTCCTTCTCCTTCTCCTTCTCCTTCTCCTTCTCCTTCTCCTCCCTCTCCTTCTCCTTCCTCCCCTTCCTTCTCCTTCTCCTCCTTCTCCTTCTCCTTCTCCTTCTCCTTCTCCTTCTCCTCCTTCTCCTTCTCCTTCTCCTTCTCCTTCTCCTTCTCCTTCTCCTTCTCCTTCTCCTTCTCCTTCTCCTTCTCCTCCCTCTCCTTCTCCTTCCTCCCCTTCCTTCTCCTTCTCCTCCCTCTCCTTCTCCTTCTCCTTCTCCTCCTTCTCCTTCTCCTTCTTCTCCTTCCTGCCTTTCCTCCTCCTCCTCCTCCTCCTCCTCCTCCTCCTCCTCCTTCTCCTTCCTCCCCTTCCTTCTCCTTCTCCTTCTCAAGTTACATTTGCATTATCCTGGCATGAAGACCAGATCATAATATATCAGATTAGATATTCCAGTTTTGTCTTAGAGGCTTATTGACTGAGACATTATACTCCAATTCTCTCAAGAAACAAGGACTACATTCATACATGGTTTCTTTAAGCCACAATCACCTGGGTTTACACAAAATGCTAAGCTATAAACTATGATTAAAAACCATGCAATGACTGGATTTACCCAGCATGCTAAATGAAACAAATTTTATGATGGCTTAGTGATCCCTCTGTGCTTAATGTAAATTCAGTTGTGTTCCCTGGAATGAACTCTCATGCATGTCTAGAACTGTTACTCTAAAGAGACCACAGGACCCTTTTGAGAATTGTCACAAACCATGAAGATTGCTTTAGACATATAGTATTTTTGAAAAGGAAAATACCTGCAAGGAAAAACACCAGCTTTCAGGCCTTTAAAAAGGATGGCAAAAAGTCTTCCAAACAAAATCTATCAGAGAAGCACTGCAGTGCCCAGATTTTTGTAAATGACTCATGACATTTCTCAGGGACAATGTCAAAAAGCATCTTGAGTCATCTTAATAGTCATCTTTTGTGGACAGCTGACAGGAGAGGCGATGCCCATAGTCAAAATCGCAGTTTGACCAGAGGCGAGACTCGGCCACTCTCCGATTTTAAGGTCAGCGCGCCATCTAGTGGTAGGTCGAAGTATACTTGCAAGTGGCCAAAATTCGCTATCCGTTTTGCACCATCCAGATTCTTGTCACAAATGCATACAAGGAAATAAAACAATGTTGAGAAGAATTAGTACGTTTTGGGCAATATTCCTATTTTGAAGCCTTATCGCAAAGGAAAGGGGGTGTCCTCTCATCCTTATGTATTATTTATGGTGGCAATTTTAGAACCAAAATTACCTCTTGCAGGATCAGATGCTCCCGTCTTTTAAGCATTTTCTGACCATTCTACACTCATGCGCAGAAACATGTTTTGGAAAGGAAATCTGCATGAAAGAACAGGCCTTCAGAATGAAAGCATTGAGCGAGATCTACCAGCCTCCTTAGACATGCAAAGAGATTTTGAACACATGCCTCAGAAGACAATTTGCATTTGCCAAAATGTCTTTTTCACAAGCTAAGATCACATCTTCATTTACAGTGTCTTTTCAAACAGCCACATTTTCTGAACGACATTTGCACTGCAGAATAACTGGAATGACAGTAATCCAAATCATTCACCATCATATGAATAATGAGCTCCTTTGATCTCTCAGTCACTCATGTGGCCTTCAAGTATAATGAGAAGGTCTTACAATCACATCTCACCACAAATCCTGATCTTTCCTAGGAACTGAGAAGATCTTTGAGCTTCTGGCCATTGATAAAATATAGTATGGAAAAATTAAGACGTTGTTTGCATTTATTGGTTTTTGCTCCAGTTCACACACTATGGTGTTCAAGAAAATCAGAGAGTGAAGGGCTTCCACTGTTTCAGTGAGTTTGCTTACATTTCTGTTGTTCCACAGAAACTGGGAAGACTATCATCGCAGGGGACATGTTTGAACTGACAACTGAGTTCTAATCAAAAGCTTTTATTTACATGTACTTGTGGTGATACAATGGCACGGTATCCTATAGTAAAGCTCTTATTAAAAATTGAAGGTTAGAACTATTTTACATTCATAACTACAGCCAACAACCCAAGTTCAAAGACTCAGGATACTCTCTAGCACAGGGCAAAACTGCCCTTAAGGACATCTTTCTGCAGAGAAAAGACTGGCAAAAACTTATACCCTTTTCTTTCTTTATGTGTTAAACAAACCAAGATGTTGGCAAACCTTGCTAGCCCATATTTTGTTCCCAGCACATATTTTTGGTTAGCAATGTCTGGTGCTGAGTGCTTAAAAGGAGGACCAGCTTTCTTTCTTTCTATTACACACCTCTCAGTTGAGTGGTCTATCAACCATCCTCCTCCTGAGTGTGTATATTGGGGTGAGGAACTGAATCTAACTGGGGAGGGAGGTAGAACTGGTTCCCTTTAAGTCTCACCAGGGCCAGCCAAATCAGAGTCAACCTTCTCCCAGAGAAGACTGCTTCTGCTCCATGTTGGGCGAAATAAGGTCTCACATTGGTCTCTCATTGCAAAATCAGACCACAGGCTAGATGTACTTTGGAGGCAGCACTTTTTGCTTCCTTGGTGAACACACAGAGCCTTCTGATAGCCTTCCTATTTACTTCTCACTCTTTCAGCAGTGATCCTGTTTTACGAGGATTATCAGTTTTTCCATACTGAGCAAACTGGCTTCGTTTCCTGCACTTGGTTGCTTGTAAAGAGAGATCCCAGGAAGTGCTGCAGTCAAGAGAAGAGAAAGGGGTTTCTCAACCTTAGCAATTTTAAGATAGGTGGACTTCAGCTCCCAGAATTCCCCAGCCAGCCGTGTTGGCTGGGGAATTCTGGGAGCTGAAGTCCACCTATCTTAATGCTGCTAAGGTTGAGAAACACTGGAAGAGAACTAGCTGAGACTATTCAAGGTTGTAAGTGGCTTTACAGAATTTCTAAGTCTTTTGGAACCAACACCTCTTTTGGATTTCTCTTTTGGAAAGGAGGAGACATACAGTACATCGAGCTCCCAGCTGTTACAGCGGTAAGCTTGACTAGACATAATACCCAATTCTTAATGGTTTGTTTTGCCATTTTTCCTGGTTGAATGAAAAAGCTGAGAAAAAGTTCAACATTTTGGCAAGGGGCAGCACAATGTATCTGGGAAAAGAGGGAACCATTAATGGCAGAAAAGGAGGCTTTCTGAGTCAACCACCACAGCACAGAAGAACATTCAAAATATTATGCAAAACGATTTTTAATTAAATGCAAGTTTTCCATTAAAAGCACTTTTCTCCTTAGGCTTATCTTGAGTCATATTTCCTCACTAGCATCTGCCAAATAATCCAGACTTGAGCTTCTCTCTTTTTAGCAAATAGTCCTAACTACATTCTTGGTTGAATGAAAAAGAAACCTACATAATGGTGTCCATCAAGCTAAATATAACTTGGATGGTTCACTGCTGGCTCTCTAATCTCCTGTTGTTTTGTTGTCTGCCTCAGACTGAAAAACAAACAAAAAGAAGTGGGGGAATATCAAATAGCTGGCAGGCCACAGTATATGTGATGGATTTCATCTGAGGGCTCACAGACTAATCCTTGGATCACATCAGGCTTGTAGATGATGGAGCCACAATAAGTTCTGTAACTACCAGGAAGTGGGGGAAGAATATCCTGTTTATGCCACCACAAACTCAGCCCAAAAGTTATGTTTTTCAATCATGTCACACACTCATTTCTAATTAGCTAATTATCTGGCATTCCATAATGTAGTGGTTAAAATCTCAACTCGAGCCATTGATCCCATCCTTCTCAAAATTCATGTCAATTAAGGTTACTATGTTTATTTTGCCAGTGTTTTACTAAACAAGCTGGTAGGTTTATTCATTTATCATATGTACCCCTCTGTCTTCAGCCAGAAAGGCTTTCAGAGCAGAATCAAGTCAAGCGTCCTTCAAGTGGAGCTTGACACATTCATGTGGTTTACCTGATAGCAGTACAGGAGCAACCTGGAGGCCTGGCAAGAAAGAGGTGTGGAGTAAAAAGGAAGAGGGGGAACCTTAGCTCAGAGTGGTGGGTCACACAAATTCCACAATCCCCCCCCCCCCATACGCCCAAGGCCTGCCTTCCGCCACTGGAAAGCCTTCTGCTGATGGCTGGCAGACCTTCTGGCAGAGTGTGGGACAGGCGCAGAGCTGCCATAGCTCCAGAGCCAGAAGCTGGAGGTGGGCATGCTTTCTCCTGACACAGTGGCAGCAAGTATTGATCCGTTCGTTTATTAAATATTTAAATGATGTTTTCTTTGCCTTGTGAGAGGAAAGAAGGAAGGAATCAGTCACAGAAAATGGAAGTTATGTTGTAAGGTACTGAGATTCAACGGACGAACACTGCTGCGGGAAAACGGGCCTTTGGCTTTGAGATAAGCCAGCCTCGTTCTACAGCTGACATCCACGTTGTTGCAGGGGCCTCCTGGACCTCTTCAGGCTTTCTTGTTATTTCTGGACGAAGCCGAACGTGGGGGCTTGGGGAGTGCAAGAATGTGGTGGTGAACTTCAAACAGGAAGCAAATGATGTACTGAAAAGTCACATTTTAATTGTATAAATATGAAATAACACGAGTGCAGCAAAGGAATGGCTTCTGCATCCAAGAGAAATAAAAGAGCAGGCTTCAGTGATGGAAAGTCCTGAGGTTTCAGAGGTTTGAGGAGGTGCTTCCAAATGTAGGGCTTGGAGTTCGGGGTCGCACGACGATGAAGACGCATTCCTGGCTGGCAGGCAGAGCCTTCTCTTCCTCCCAACTGAGCAGGGCTCCTGAGCTTCTTGGGCACATCCAGGCAGGGAAACTCCATGGGGCCATCCCCACTCCAGGGTATTTCTCTGGGCAAATGCCACACGGGGCGTCGGCCAATCTCCAGGCCGTGGCTACCCCCAGAAGGGGCTTTTCTTTTCTTCCCTTGCCCTGAGAAGCCAACACAGTCAAGACCAGAAATTGGGGGGGGGGGCAGAGAGAGGCGGTGATTCGGGTGGTTCCTCGTCGGCTGGCTGGCTCAAGCAAACCAACTGTAAGGGGTACAAAAAATGCTGCCATGCGTTTGGGTGGTGACGTCTGTGGCGTGGAATGTCAGTGGGGGACTGTCCCAAGTTCACCTCACCTTCAAATACTCCTGTTTGGTGAATAAACAATTTGGCTGCAAGTTCCCCTCCCAGCATCATTGGAGGTATGGCTGGCATTGTCCCAGGATGGGATCTGTTGGTGCTCATGGAAAGAATTCCTTCCTCCTGGAAGATGTCTGCAAGATCTACAACTGTACCGTTCTACATGAACTCTAACAACTGTTTATTCTACTGGCTCGTGGTCATGATTCACTGCTACTGCACGGCTGTCCTACTTTTGCATTTGGCTCTGTTGTTGACCACGTTGTTCTGATTACTTTGCAGGCTTACGCTGCCAAGCTTCTGACCATCAAGAAAGCTAGAGTGTCAATAGTCAGATATATTGAAAGGAAAAAGGATGTGATTACCAAATCTTGGATATCTTGGCTTTGCCTATGCTAGACCCCATTTGTCAATGAATATGTTTTGAGACCCTTTTGATCCTAACTGCCTTCTGATGCAGGGGAGATGCTGATCCTTGCTTACCAGACAGGGAAGGAATGTACCACAACCAGCCATTCCTAGGCTCAGAGAATTCTATTATAACTGGGTTGTATGTGTGACTTATTAAGTAAGTACTACTTAGTTTATTTTTTCAATGTTCAGAAGCAGTCTCTGGTCCAGAGAATGTCTAAGCAGGGAAACTGGCTCTGGTCTAATCTCGAACACAGGAGATGACCTCATGGGTTCCAAATCAAATGCTGACGGCCTTGAAAAAAGGATCATGCATGAGGTGAACCTCAGAGAACCTCAGAAAGTTCACAGGGGATAACCAGGCCATAGAAGAGGAGTCAAGACTGGCCACAGAGGGCCATGGCCATCTGTACTAATCAAGATCAGGTAGACACATGAGTGACTGGCTACCCACCATGCCAGGTTAAATGGACCAATGATCTCGTCTCATCACTTCAGACAGAACGGTTTAACGTAAGGGTTGGCTGTGGACGGTTGACACTACCAGACAGAGGGCCCCCCAAATAAAATAACATTTCCCCTCAACTCTCAAGAAGATCTCAGGTAAGATCTAGCAAGAGTTCTGCCATTTGACCTGGGTTGCTGGCTGGAGATATTAAAGTTGCACCCTGTAAAAGAGGGCTTGTCCTGGCTGTAATACAACTGGAACGACCAATTAAGGTTTTCCACCCAAGATCTTTGGGTGGAAATCCTAACTTTCATCTCTAGCAGAGGGATCTGCAGGGGAGTCAAAAACGTCAAGATGGAAGCCACAGTTATGTGATCAAAGCTCTGTACCCTGAGAGCTTTGAACAAACTCCTTGTTTCAGCCCAATCCAATCCTAAGTACAAAGTATTTCAACTTCATTTCAGCCTCTGTGTAAACTGGTGGCTAAGCACGCAGAATGGCGCTTCCATAGAAGGCAAGAATTCTGGTATCCCAGAATCAGCAGCAGTTCCTGGTCAGCCTTTCTGCAGATGCTCAGGAACGTTTTCAAACACCAGTCCTGCAGTGAAACTTGGCCTTTGTGCAAATCAAGGGAAAGGAGATTCACGGGAAACCAACATTTGGGGACAAAACCATTTTCTTGTGGAAATGTAAGCCTCAGGAGAGCCAAGTTATCCTGGGTCAAATCTCAAGGAGTAACTTTACTGGAGTAGCTTAAGACTTTTTTTGCTGGTCCTCCAAGATGTTTAAACATGAAAATTAAGTATTGCACTCCCCAGAAAAGGCAGAAAGCAGAGCAAAATATAAATCTACATTGGAAAGATACTCTGAGAGGAAGGAATTCTTCTGCAGTATATTGCAACATATCATTACTCTGTTTTTATCGTTTTCCATTTGGCAAAGCCTGACTCTGCTTCCTGTCCATTCCTCCTGAAGGGGGAAAAAAAAATAGGCCAGATGTGGCTCCATTTCAAATTGTTTTAAACCCTGCCAGTAGCAATAATAAATAACTGAAATGTTTCACAATTGGTTGGCGTACTTAAAATGTTAAGAGTAAGAAATGAATTAAAAAACACAAAGCAAAACATGTACAATAGTCCCAAACTTTCAAGGATGGTGCCAGGAAAATTGCGTTTTTGGTCTCTTCATGCAGTAAAATGCCAGAAAAGACCAAAAACGCAATTTAGAATAGAATTCTGGAAGAGATGGCACACCAGAAAGAGATTGCTAAAGATTTCAGATACATTTTCTTCAAAGGAAATGGAGATAGGTATCCAGAGAGATGATAGCTATTATTAATGTTGTTATCAAGAGTAGAGGACGCTGTAAAATAATTCTCCCAAATCCTCGCTCCTGAAAGTTAAAATCTATCTCCTTTGCTTAATTTTGCTGAGTTGCCAATTTGCAGTTTGAAGATCTTCACCGTCCCGTGGTATCTCTTCTGGACGAAGTGCGGCTGGTGCAGCGGGGCTCGTCAAGAGTTTTCGCAGAAGATGGCAGCTTCGGTTCCCATAAGTATTCCGACCAACAGGTTCAGAATCCATATGGGAGGATAGTTGTTAAACTAGTTTGGCACGATCTGGAGGCCAGGCCAGGGTCGGTGACGGCTGAAGTTTGCTATAAGCAAGACTTCTTCTTTGCAAATAACCCCCACCCTGGCACTGACTCTTAGTGCTATCCACTACCAGATTTGTTCCATGGAACCTTCATTCCCAAAACTGAGGTTTCATTTCATTATTTCATTATGAGAGATTTTGCATACTGCCTAATTCCTAAGCTTCAAAGTGGTTTACAGTAATGGAAAACTAAAGGAGGAGCTAGCTAATAAGGATTCCTCGGTCGTCATCAGCCCCCAAACGCCTGCAGAATGACATGGCCTTAAGGGCCTTCCCAAAGGCAGGGCCTTTCCAGATTTGTGCATTGGAATGCGTTCTTGGCTCTCCCACCTAAACTGTATTCATCGTATCTCTGGGTATCTTAAAAGCTGGCACTAACATATGCTATCATGCTTAACACGTGTATTTTTTTTTTTGTCTACTCCTATGCAGTACTCTCAATACTTGAAGATATTTAATGAATGCTAATAATGCTGCATGATTAAAACTCTGATGCCCCTCACTTCTGTTCAGCAGATGTAAGTGAATTATTACAGCTGATTAAAATAGTTTTTTTTACTCAATTTAGATTTTTGTTGTTTATTCGTTTAGTCGCCTCCGACTCTTCGTGACTCCATGGACCAGCCCACGCCAGAGCTTCCTGTCGGTCGTCAACACCCCCAGCTCCCCCAGGGATGAGTCCGTCACCTCCAGAATATCATCTATCCATCTTGCCCTTGGTCAGCCCCTCTTCCTTTTGCCTTCCACTCTCCCTAGCATCAGCATCTTCTCCAGGGTGTCCTGTCTTCTCATTATGTGGCCAAAGTACTTCAGTTTTGCCTTGAATATCATTCCCTCAAGTGAGCAGTCTGGCTTTATTTCCTGGAGGATGGACTGGTTTGATCTTCTTGCAGTCCAAGGCACTCTCAGAATTTTCCTCCAACACCACAGTTCAAAAGCATCCATCTTCCTTCTCTCAGCCTTCCTTATGGTCCAGCTCTCGCAGCCATATGTCACTACGGGGAACACCATTGCTTTAACTATGCGGACCTTTGTTGTCAGTGTGATGTCTCTGCTCTTAACTATTTTATTGAGATTGGTCATTGCTCTTCTTCCAAGGATTAAGCGTCTTCTGATTTCCTGACTGCAGTCAGCATCTGCAGTAATCTTTGCACCTAGGAATACAAAGTCTTTCACTGCTTCTACATTTTCTCCCTCTATTTGCCAGTTATCCATCAAGCTGGTTGCCATAATCTTGGTTTTTCTGAGGTTTAGCTGCAAACCAGCTTTTGCACTTTCTTCTTTCACCTTCATCATAAGGTTCCTCAGTTCCTCTTCACTTTCAGCCATCAAAGTGGTATCATCTGCATATCTGAGATTGTTAATGTTTCTTCCAGCAATTTTAACTCCAGCCTTGGATTCCTCAAGCCCAGCATGTCGCATGATGTGTTCTGCGTACAAGTTGAATAGGTAGGGTGAGAGGATACAGCCCTGCCGTACTCCTTTCCCAATCTTAAACCAGTCTGTTGTTCCGTGGTCTGTTCTTACTGTTGCTACTTGGTCGTTATACAGATTCTTCAGGAGGCAGACAAGATGACTTGGTATCCCCATACCGCTAAGAACTTGCCACAATTTGTTATGGTCCACACAGTCAAAGGCTTTAGAATAGTCAATAAAACAGAAATAGATGTTTTTCTGAAACTCCCTGGCTTTTTCCATTATCCAGTGGATATTGGCGATTTGGTCTCTAGTTCCTCTGCCTTTTCTAAACCCAGCTTGTGCATCTGGCAATTCTCGCTCCATCAATTGCTGAAGTCTACCTTGCAGGATCTTGAGCATTGCCTTACTGGCATGTGAAATGAGTGCCACTGTTCGATAGTTTGAACATTCTTTAGTGTTTCCCTTTTTTGGTATGGGGATATAAGTTGATTTTTTCCAGTCTGATGGCCATTCTTGTGTTTTCCAAATTTGCTGGCATATAGCATGCATTACCTTGACAGCATCATCTTGCAAGCTTTTGAACAGTTCAGCTGGGATGCCATTGTCTCCTGCTGCCTTGTTATTAGCAATGCTTCTTAAGGCCCATTCAACCTCACTCTTCAGGATGTCTGGCTCTAGCTCCCAGACCACACAGTCAAAGCTATCCCCGATATTGTTATCCTTCCTATACAGGTATTGCCACCTTTTCTTGTATATTGTTGCCACCTTTTCTTGATCTCTTCGTCTTCTGTTAGGTCCTTGCCATCTTTGTTTTTGATCATACCCATTTTGGCCTGGAATTTACCTCTGATGTTTCTAATTTTCTGGAAGAGGTCTCTTGTCCTTCCTATTCTATGGTCTTCTTCCACTTCCGTGCATTGCTTGTTTAAAAATAATTCCTTATCTCTTCTGGCTAACCTCTGGAATTTTGCATTTAATTGGGCATATCTCCCCCTATCACTGTTGCCTTTTGCTTTCCTTCTTTCTTGGGCTACTTCTAGTGTCTCAGCAGACAGCCATTTTGCCTTCTTGGTTTTCTCTTTCTTTGGGATGTATTTTGTTGCCGCCTCCTGAACAATGTTGCGAACTTCTGTCCAGAGTTCTTCCGGGACCCTATCTACTAAGTCCAGTCCCTTAAATCGATTCTTCACCTCCACTGCATATTCCTTAGGAATATTAGTGAGCTCATATCTAGCTGATCTGTGGGTCTTCCCTAATCTCTTTAGTCTGATCCTAAATTGTGCAAGAAGAAGTTCGTGATCGGAACTACAGTCAGCTCCAGGTCTTGTTTTTACCGACTGTATAGATGTCCGCCACCTTTGGCTGCAAAGGATGTAGTCAATCTGATTTCGGTGTTGTCCATCTGGTGAAGTCCATTTATAAAGCCGTCTCAGGTTGTTGGAAGAGAGTGTTTGTTAGGCTGAGTGAGTTGTCTTGGCAAAATCCTATCAGCCTATGTCCTGCTTCGTTTTGTTCTCCCAGGCCATACTTACCTGTAATTCCAGGTGTCATTTGACTGCCCACCTTAGCATTCCAGTCTCCCGTGATGAAAATAACATCTTTTTTAGGCGTGTTGTCCAGTAGGTGCTGCAGATCCTCATAGAACTGCTCTACTTCAGCTTCTTCAGCATCTGTGGTTGGGGCGTATATTTGGATCACTGTGATGTTAGATGGCTTGCCCTGAATTCGAATTGAGATCAGTCTATCGTTTTTTGGATTGTATCCAAGCACTGCTTTAGCCACTTTACTATTAATTATGAAGGCTACTCCATTTCTTCTGTGGTCCTCTTGTCCACAGTAGTAGATCTGGTGGTCATTTGATGTGAAGCGGCCCATTCCTGTCCATTTCAGTTCACTGGCACCCAAAATGTCTATCTTTAATCTTGACATCTCACCAATAACCACATCCAATTTGCCCTGGCTTACATTCCAGGTTCCAATGGTGTGTTGATCCTTAGAACATCGGATTCGCCGTTCACCACCAGCACCGTCGGCCGCTAGCTGTCCTTTCGGCTTTGAGCTAGCTGCGTCATCACGTCTGGGGCTAGTTGAACTCATCCTCTGTTCCCCCCCAGTAGCATTTTGACCATCTTCCGACCTGGGGGTCTCATCTTCCGATGGTATACCGACATATCTCTGGTTGTACTGATCCATTTAGTTTTCACGGCAAGAATACTGGGGTGGGTTGCCATTACCTTCCCCAGGGATCGCATTTAGTCTGACCTCTCTGTCATGACCTTCCCGTCTTGGGTGGCCCTTCACGGTTTAGCTCATGGCATCATTGAGGTGCTCAAGCTCCAGCACCGTGACAAGGTAATGATCCTTTGCTCAATTTAGATACTATTTCTATATTGTCTTTTCAAGGGGACGTAAGCAGCTTTTTTATGACCAAGTGGGGACAGAAAAGAGTAAGAATGATTACTTCCCATGATTTGGAATCGTATTTCCAAAGTACTCTTTGGATATTTCCCAATATTTCTGTTGAGGTAACTTAAAATTGTGTTTGCCTTTTTCTCAGTCACGTCACAGTATCTTCCTGCAGGGACCAGCATGCAATGATCATGCAAAGATTTTTCTTTCTCCAGTCCTGGAACTGGTGAAGAATGACAGAAAGCAGACTAGCAATTTAGAACGTGGTTATAAGATTACATTTTATTTCCAATTGACACATGAAGACATCCATCTGGTTACTGGGAAAACCTGGCTGTCATACAGCATTATATTCAAGGAATTAGGACTCAACGGAACTGCATTTGTATCTCTGTCTGATTCCAAACTTAAATACTGGCAATCAGCTGCTGGAACTCCATCCAACAGTGGGAACCCACACAGAGATCGGAGCAAACTGAAGTGTTAGGCAGGCTGCAGAATAGATGTCAGATATTCACAGCAATGAACAATCCCACTTTAGCATGGGCCCAAGCAACAGAGCAGACAAGGGGGCATTACTTTCCGAAATAAGGGCAGGAGAGCTCTCCCTCCAATGAAGACGGTGCATAATAATCCCTCACCCCATCATTAATGCCAACTATCTCTGGCTTTCATGCCAGACTTAATAAATCATATTTTGGAACATATGTGCTGAACTTGGGGAACAGCCTTGACTGCAATGAATCGATCTTCCTAGGTGGGCTAACATCAATAAATTGAGTGGGGCTTCAGCCAGATGGCTGTAAATAGGGAACAAGTGAGCTAAGCCATTTGGGTCAGTCTTGAGTTTGGGGTGATGGGGCCTGACTTGAAGAGGAAAAGTGAATTTGTGCCAAGAAATTAAATGGGTCCAAGAAAAGCATGCTGACTAGGTTAAGGGCCAGCTGCGATCTCCTCCCCAGCCACAAACATTGGTCCCTTTCCCATCAAAGTCCTGCAGAATCAAGTTCCATGTAATCATGGGTGAGTTTAGGGTCTGAAAACCTGCTCCAAGGACTAGGACTGCCAAGGGGCAAAAACACTTATGTTCAACAAGACCATTCTGTACCTTCTGTGAGTATGTAATCTTACAGAGACCACAAAACCAATCTCTGCTCCCCTTCTGAAGACAGCCTTAGGGTTAAAGCCTGCAATGGTGAATCAGGTATCTTAGATTAATTATATTGCTCTTCTGGAAGCTAATCTCTTTTAAGGAGCTTCCATATTTGATTTATTCCCCTTTCCATATGGAAATAACTTTTTGTTGTTGTTACTGCATGCATTCGGAATAAAACAAGCAAACACCTTTAAACACTCCCATGTTCAGTGTAAATTTTGCAGACCAAACTGCAAGAGGCAGAAATGTGTGTTATCCCAACCACTCTCATGGTTAGGCTGTTCCTGTGGATGAGAAAGGAGAGAGAGTGTGAAAGGCCCTAAGGTCATGTGGTGTAGACCAGTCTCTCTCTTTCACGAGGCAGCCACATGGTTTGATGCTGCCATCAAATGTTGCTTCTGTCTTTCTTTAAACTTCCAGAAAATTTGGCGTTTTCCATTAATGAATGGAATAATAGCCTATTTGATAAAAGATGTTGGTACAATAAGGGATTAGCTATATATGCATAACCATGGAACTGAGTAGAACTGATAGAAGTATTTCCATTATTTTTCTGGATCACAGTTCACTATCTAAATCCCTCCCTCCCTCCTTCCTTCCTTCCTTCCTCCCTCCCTCCCTCCCTCCCTCCCTCCCTCCCTCCCTCCCTTCGTACTGTAATTGAAAAAGGAAAGTGCTGCCCCTAAACAGATCATTACCAGATTTACACATTTACAAGCAGAAGAAAAGAAATACTAAGAGCCATTTGTCAGATAAATTGGCTGAAATATCAAGGTTCTCAAATACAGATTTTCAAAGTTGCATGTTGTTATCTTCAGTGTAGGAAAATCTTGACACCATACCCAGCAGCTTCCTGAGAAAGATTTTCTTTTTTGTGGGCAGTTTCCAGCTAAGCCCATAATAAATCAGAAAGAAGCTCAACACATTCTGAGGACCAAACGACAAGGCTTAAAAGTCTTCAGGCAATCAAAATTAAGCCTCTGGCTGCTTTCCTTGAAGCCAAAGATAAGGCAAACATTCCTGCTGACAGAAAGAGAGAGAAAGAGGGCGATACTCAAGCAAAGTCTTATTATTAAAGCCCTGTATTTTTCCAGATACACCAGCTGCTTTGGTGAGTTGCTTCCAAGATAACTGGGGTTATAATTCCCATAATTCCTAGCCTTCCTTAACTCGTGACACACAGAAGTCTTGTGGGGATCCCATCACAGGGTCATAAAGTCTGAAGACATCTACAGAGGTAAACGAAGATGACCCAGACATTTAGATGTAGACCTAGATATTTTGGGGGGAAAAGTGTCAAAACAAAACCTAAGATAAAACTGAATTACTAACCCCTCCCCACCAACAAACTTGCATAGAAACAAAAACAGAATAAAAACTTGGAAATACTATATGCATATACACGTATATGTATTAAGAAGAAAAAGCAGGTCAAACATATACAATATTTTTACCTAGAAAAACATTTGCACAGTTGAATGTTTCCAACTAGGGGAACAGAAAACATTGTCACTGTAGCTACTAACTTTGCTTGAAAACATCTATTCTTCACTGTGGGCTCTTTCTGAAGTGCACTGTTGTTGTGTTATTGTTTTTTTCCAGCCAAGATAATTCCTCTCACTTTTGAGTATCATTGATCCAGTGCAAGATGAAATATTCGATTTTCAGGATAACAGCAGAAAGTGAATCAGATGTTACATTAATTTTTGAGCCAGAGGAAATATGGACAATCAATCAACAGCAGGATTTGATTTGAAAGAGGGCTTGGTGATTTTCCCAATTCCTTCAAAATCAAAAGGATTGGCTAATTGGGCATTGCCATGAAAGACAGTAACATGGGCTGATTTTCTTACCCGCACACACCCAACACAACCCAGAAAGGTTATAATTGATATAGTCTAGCTATGGTAGAAAGGAGTCCCATCTAGGAATTATTATTATGCTCAATTCTTGTGGGTACAATATTGGAAGACCTGAAAGACCAGGTTAGGGCCAGGCTGCTGTGGAGAAAATCTATCTTTGTGATTGCTACGAGTAGAAAATGACTTGGCACATAATCAATCAATTCAAATTATTTAAATAAACATCTAACCCAACAGTTACTTGTGTGCTTAGCCCAACCAGCAAGAGGTATTGTCCTCTGCACCAAATTCCTGGCAGCTGCTGAAGCCTCAAGAGCGAGGAACACAGAGCAGTAACAAACAGATGTGAGGCAAATGGGGGTTAAGATTGTTGGCAGGAAGGCACATGGTGGAAGGCCCTATTTTGTATAGGAAGCCCTATTAGTGACACTTTTGAGGACCAGGAGATACACAGATACATCACTCTGACATGCAAGATGGACTATCTTATACTCTCTCAGTTGAAGTAGGTCATCCCTGTGGGAGACCATACAGTGATTCAGTTAATCCCCCACCTGGGCCTTCATCCTGCCTGCTCCATTTTCTGGTCCAGTGTGATGCTGAGAGAGGAGATGCCTCATCATTTTTTCCTACATCTGCTCTCACATCACATGGGGCAAAAGGCAGGATGAAACATTGATTCACCAATAAATGTGGTGGCCTGATGTGTTGTTGTTGTTGTTGTTATTTAAATGGGAGATATCGTTCATAGATCTTCCGGGTTTTCAGCTGAGCTCTGACTGAGTCCCGGCTGGTGAGCAAACCGTTTGTTGACCGTCCTTTTGCCTGTGTTTCTGGGACGTTTTTAGTGGATGTGAGATATCCATTCTACTCTTCTACATTGTGTCTCTCTTTGAAGTCTGGATGAAAGGAACGGAGAGGCTTTGTTATACAGCTGGCATGGCAACCCCCAAAGGCCCATGCCTGGATAATGGAATCAGCATCAGAATATCAAAGTTGGCCATTGCTATGGCTGTACAGTAGAAGCAAAAATGTCCTTCTCTGGCCCAGTGACCAAGAACAATAAAAAGGAGGAAAGAGAGTCACGGATGACAAATTATGAAGATGTACACTAACCCACTATCCTGCTGGAAATATCTATCTTGGGAAGTGGACCAATGTGTTTCTGTAGCTCAAGGTTTCTCCACCAGGGTTCTGTGGCACCCTCAGTTTCTGCGAGAGGCCCCTAGGGGTTCCCTGGGAGATTATGATTTATTTAAAAAATTATATCAAATTTGGGCAACCTCAAATTAAAGAGGTAAGTTTCATTCTTTATTTTCAGTTTAAGAACACTGTTAATGCATATAGACAGGCCTACCCGTGAAACGATTAGAGTCATTTTGTAACTTCTGGCCTATCTTTGAGCCTGAATGTGCAGGGGTTCCTTCCCCAAGGCCTGAAAAATATTTCAAGGGTTCCTCCAGGGTCAAAAGGTGGAGGAAGGCTGCTGAAGCTCCACAAGGACTCACGCATGGAAATGGGTGCTTCAGGCCTATTTCTTCCCTTGTACCTCATCTGTCTCTGACAATCACTGAATACTATACCTAGTAAGACAGATACTCCATTTTAAGTGATTATTAAATTTAATTTGTTGTTGTTTATTCGTTCAGTCGCTTCCGACTCTTCGTGACTTCATGGACCAGCTCACACCAGAGCTTCCTGTCGGCCGTCGCAACCCCCAGCTCCACCAGGAACGAGTCCGTCACCTCTAGAATATCATTCATCCACCTTGGCCTTGGTCGGCCCCTCTTCCTTTTGCCCTCCACTCTCCCTAGCATCAGCATCTTCTCCAGGGTGTCCTGTCTTCTCATTATGTGGCCAAAGTACTTCAGTTTTGCCTTTAATATCATTCCCCCAAGTGAGCAGTCTGGCTTTATTTCCTGGAGGATGGACTGGTTTGATCTTCTTAACTTTGATCTTCTTAACTTGGCGATCCTCCAGGGAAGAACAATGAAGCCAAGGAACAGGGGTGTTGGGGGAAGGGTAAAAATATTGACTTTTTTGACTCCCTTTGCAGATGCCCCTGGAAAAGAAGGGCAATAACAACAGCCAATCATGGGACCATTATGGTGAGGAAACTCTGATGGGGGAAGCAAAAACAGCAAAACCTGCAGGGGTAGCTCAGGCTTAAGCAGCTTAATGGTGGGTGGCTCTGCCCTTGACAAACCCAGTCCATTATTTCTCTTGCACTTCTGCCCTCATTTTTCACACTTTCCCATTTAAAACAGCAGCTGACAAGTCAGAATTCTGAAAGGCCAATTATGCTCAAGAGTCTATGAATTGTTGAACTCTTTTATCATAATGGATCTATTTATTCCAGCAGGACTTGCTTCTTAGCAGCACCAAGGCAACCAAATGCTTTTATGCCACAGGGGGTTGCTGGCAGAATGAGCTGATACAATGAGGGGGAAATAAATTACATCAAGGTGTTGGAAGGTTCCAGATCATCCAGCAACCCAACGCCATGCCAAGGGTGAGGACCTCCTTGATTAGGCTTATCACTCCTGGGCTGCAAGAAATCCAGATGAATATGGTGGATGGCAGCAAAGCACGAGCGCAAAATCTTAAGCATCAGCAACATTAATATTTTAGGACTCATAGATAATACTGCATTGATATTAACCTTTTTTAAAGGTTTAGCTAAATTATCAGAGTGTTAATAATCTCTAGTCAACATTGTATAAATACCACTGTACCAAATAAGACAATATATTATTCATGTTTTAAAATAATACTACTTGTGTTTTAAATAATAATAATACTTAAAAAAAAAAAAGACCACAAACTCTTAGCTGTTTGCTGCCCTCTAGCGGTCAACTGGAGTTCCCAGCAAAGAGATGGTAGCGGTCGAGCATTTCAGATGATCTCTGAATTCTTTCAAATCTATAGCTGAGATGGAGTTTTATCACCAATAGACTATAATTAACCCACCCAGGTAAAGATAAAGTTATCTAAATTATTTATGTGATATTTATGTGTTTGTTTGTTTGTTTTAAAGATTTATAAAGCCACCCACTGTGGGTGGCGTACAGCATAAAAACAAAGTATAAATCAAAAAAGAAGGAAAAAAAACAGAAAACCATATAGCAATAAACAAACAATATATAAATACAAAATATAAAATGTAAAACAGCAACCCAGTAGTAGGATCCTCAATGGATTTGAGAAGAAAAAACTATGTAAGAGTCAATTTTGTAATTGTATTTATATTTGCTGCAAAGGAAATTGAAAGCGTCTTCTTTCTATTTCTTTTTATTCTCCTTTTCCGCTCTTTCTTTCTTTCTTTCTTTCTTTCTTTCTTTCTTTCTTTCTTTCTTTCTCTTTCTTCACTCTTTTTATTCTTTATTAGTTTGTGTTAGTTTTTATGTTCTTTGTAAAACTTTTTACAAAATTTATAAAACAAAAGAAAAAGAAGGAATAACTACAAGCCCATATTATGTATAAATAAAGAACAAGAAAATTGTCCAATTGGAAATTGGGAAAAAAAAAGGAAAGAGGAAAAATAAAGAACTGAACGATTTCTACTGAAGAGGCTGAATTCACTCAACTGTTCCCAGCGTGCATGCGCGCGCACGCACACACACACACAGAAGACCCACAACTTAGATCACAGTTCCATAAAATAAAAACCACATTCTGATCTGCATCTAGCTTTCCCTAGACCTGAGCTTGCATTATAATTCCCTGATTTCTAACAAGCAGCACAGCTGACCTCCCTCCTTCCTTCAAAGCCGAGATAAGAGAGGGGCATCTTTGCCCTCCTGACTGATCCCTGAGAGTTTGAGGTCCGCGGGCTTCATGAAAATCGTTCTCTAAATGCCCACTTACTGGATTGACAGGTCAAGTTTTTGTCTAACTCTTTCAGTATCTGAACCCCTTGGATTCTCCCACTCACTTATTCCACATTCTCTACAGAATATGACTTGAGGTCTTTCAGCTGTTGAAGGTAATTCAAGTGGAGGATTCACCACAAGCAGTCTTGTTACCTTCATGGTGTTGACGGGAAGGACTCCCTGTCGCTCCCTCTTGCCACAGCCACTCCATATCAGATAAAAGTTAGAAGCCAAGGAGGAAGGAGTGCCATTTCTCATCCTAGATCACAGGCTGCTGGTTCCTGCAGCAGAAAAGAAGACCATTGGGGGGACATGTCCACATAGCTACTCTTAGGATTCTTTGAGGAATTATTTTGTATCTTTGTTTCTTTTGCTTCTACTTGACTATTTTTTAAAGATTCTATCATCTTTGCAGTTCAGAAAAGTGTTGAAACTGTTGTTGTTGTTCTTCTTGTTTTGGAGTTGTATTATTATTATTATTATTATTATTATTATTATTATTATTATTATTATTTCTTTACACAATACTGCAGACATAAAATTATCTCCCAAGGACAGAAGAGGAGAGATGCATTTGTTCTGCTTGGCGTTTTTCACAAGCTGCGATAGAATCGGAGGTTACTTTTATCAGTCCCCCTCGCTTCATCTAAGCACCAGTTCAGGAGCCCAAACAAAGCTGCAAGCTAAGGACCACACTCTCAAAGTTTTTAGTAGGTCTCCATGATTCCCAAGACACCATCGTTTGTACCTTCTTCTCTAATGTACCAACAGAGGAGGGAGAATGAAGGATGACATGGGCTTTATTGGATCAAAGAAACAGCAGCTCCAACACAAAGCCCTGGAAGATTTTATCTTCAGCAGACAGATAGATGTCCTTCCTCCAATAACTTCAGAAGTAAAGTTGCTGAGGAATCTGCTTAGTGTCTCAGAAGCTAAGAAGGCTCTTGGGCAAAGGAGGGAAGATGATAATAACAGAATAATCCTGAAATAAATGAAGAGAAGGTATTTTCATGTCCTACAAAGACTTTGGAAAGTTGTCTGTGTTTAATCACAAGGATTGCTTTTTCATCTCCTCAAATTCAAAGATTCACAGCATTTGAATTTATGTTTTAAAACATAAAACAAGTTTGGGCTGAAATTTATTTTAATTCATTCTTTTGAAAAGATCCTGTAGCAGTTTACGATGATTTCTGCTTTCAGACATAAAGACGTAAAAATTTTAAAAAAGGGGAAAAGCAAATGACCAGATGGAATGAAAGTGCTCAAGGCCAGGTGATCTCTCGGAAGATGGACGGACCTCTGGCCCATTGCTCTGCCAAAGCCTCACGGGATGGTTTCTGCCAGATGACACTTGGCAAAGATTGGATGGAGATGCATTCTCAGCAAAGTGCATGGTGGCCAGGCTTCCTTTCTCTTTGTCTCTTGCCATGTGACAACATACTTGGAGACATTATTCTGTTTTTTATGATCTTGAAGCATCCATCCAGGGATGAATTCTGTGTCACTCAGAAGTTTACACGCTATCATCATGACACAGAATGATCTGAATCAAAACTGAAATGTGGTTGGCTTGGAAGTTAAGAGGCTTCATTTCAAAAAAGTTATAAATGTTCCACGTAGTGGATTTCCCACCCCAAAGAAGTGCAGGATGGAGGGAAACCAGGCTGGTTTTATGATTACAATTTTGAAATGATGGTAGCAATTTCTGACTGAAGGCTTCTATGCAAGGGGAGAGGGGAGAAAAAGTCCTCCCTTTGACTTTTGGGGGGGGGTGCCTTCGAGTCAGTGTGGACTGCCTGGATAAGTCCTGCAGTTTCCTTGGCAGGATTTCAGAAGTGGGTTACCCTTGCCTGTTTCCCAGGGCTGAGAGAGAAGGACTGGCCCAGGGTCTCCCAGTTGGCTTCGTGCCTAAGGGGGGACTAGAACTCTCGATCTCCTGGTTTCTAGCCTGGTGCCTTCCCCACTACACCAAACTGGCCCTCTCCCTTTAACCATACATGATCATTAAGGCATTTTAGTGATGTGTACTCTGCCTCTCCAGGAGTTTTTTGGGAAATCAATATATACAATTAAATGAAGTAATACAGATAAAAGCTGAAAACAATGGATACTGAAGTAAGTGTAGTATGAGTAGAGCTAAATAGTTTAAAAAATTAAAGGTATTGGAGCATTAAATGGCCTTTGCCTGGATGGAGGACAGCAAAACTGGCTTTGACTTTTATTTTATTTTATTAATTCTGTTTACCTCTCTCTGTCTTCCCTCCCACCTGTCCATCTTACCTGAGCACAGGAGTCGTTCTGTGCCCCATCAAATCCCCTTCCTGCTTGCCCACCCAGGTGTCCTGACAGCCTCAAGTGTTCCAGTGCCACAGACATCCCATGAGTAAACTCCTGGTAGTCTCTCAACAGTGAGCATGTCCTTCCCTTGAAGCTGTGGGCAAGTTCCAAGTGAAGGCCTTCCACAAAAATCCCAATATACAGCACCTGCTCTCTGTGGTGATGCTACTTAAATACTCACAAAACATCATTGCGCTCCGTTGGCTGGTTCATAAATCAAGAACTGGGTGACAGGCCACCATGCGGCACTTGACGACATTCTGCTTTTAGAATCAGCCACTCCAAGTCAAACAACATTGCAGGCAAGTCACTTCCCTCTGAGAGAGACGAAGTCCCTGCAGGATCGTCTGAGAGTGGATAGGTGTTGATCTGTTGTCCTTTGTGGCTGATGGCCTGTCAGAGGAGCGTCGCATTGCTGTTCAAATTGCTTGAGTCTCCAGCATGGAGTCAGCTTAAGACTGTGAAGGGCCCCTATGTCCCCAAGAGTTAAGCAGCAGCAGTAGCAGCCCCTTTGCTAGAAAGGACACTTGGGGGCCTTCCAGGGGCTTTTCTAAGATTCTGATTTGCTGTCCTTCGAAGCCACAGTAAATGAGGAAAGGTCTGGAATGAATTTAGTCAAATCTCCAGGATGAAAATGGGAACTTACTGGAATATTGATGCAACCCAGCAGATGCAACGTAAGAATATGAGGAACAGCAATCGCATAGGATATTGTCCTCTAATTTTTAACTCTCCTTAAGAAATACACTTTATAACCTTCAACCATGCGAGAAGAGCAGAAAAGAGAAGAAAAAGAGAACAGTTGGCAAAATTCAGTTGCAACTGCAATATTTGTCTAGATCCTGTTTGTCCAATCCCTCCTTGGCTACCCACCGGGTTGAATCGGCCTGTTGTTGTCCATTACAATTTGCCTGACCCCTGTGTACCTGAAGTTTTTCTCAGATCCCTTTTCTGATGAAGATGATACCAACTATTTTTCAAAACAAATGCCCAACAGGTCAATTTCTCCCTAAAGTATAGAGGCAAAGAGGATTCTTCGGAAATTGCGAGTGATTTCCTGAAGTTGAGGGGAGTTTTCAGATGCCAGTCCTGGGCTGATAGCAGTAATGGAGAGACCTTTGCTCAGCAGGGAGAGGTTTCCCCATGAAGTTCACCCTGAGGTGCTCAGAAGGGGGACGTGGGGGAGACGTCACTGTCAGAGCTTGAATGCAGAGCTCAGCCACCACAAGGCTACTGGTGGGGAAAACGTTTGGTGTTCCCCTTCGAGATCCCTCCAGGAACAGCATTCCACTTGTTTCATTCATTCAACCTTCGGTTATCCTGTCATTGGACTGAAATATTGAGATTTATTTTAGCTCCTTGAACTTAATTTTTTTTTTGCAAGTATGACAAGAAAGCTCCAAACTGGGACAGCTTTAATCAGAAAAGGAATCTCTCCTGCAGCCCTTGTATTGTGCTGGTTGCTGTGGAAACCTCGAGATTTGGAGCCAAGTTCTTCCCCTGCATTTTCTTGGCCTGCTTCTCAGCGCTGCCCCTTCCTTACTTTCTTGGCTGTCCCACAGGCAGACATTCAGTGATGTCCTCCAGAGAGTCATATGGTTACTACACTATTTCTGAAAATTAATAAAAATTCTTTTAACCGTGTTATGAAATGTTAGTCCTTGATAGCTTCTAGCTCACCGGTAACTTCCTAGAGCAGTGTAAAAGCACACATGGTGATTTTACACACACAACATGTTTGAGGAGCCCATTTCCAATAAAGTGGGCATGGGGTACTTATTCATGGGTCATCAAATCAGGTTTAAGTCTTGGCAACCATTTGGACAAATGCTCTCCATACCGACCAGTCCTTGGGAATATCTCCAGCGTTTCCAAGGACATTCCAGGGATATCTTTGACTGTCCATCTTCTTGATTCACCATTTTCCCCTTGCACTTTCCTTAGCCTTGCCAAGCATGACCATTTTTCTCTAGTCCCTCCTCTGCTTGCATCCCACGTCCAAAAAAATGTGAGCTTCTGATTGTTGATAATCAGGGAAATAATTGTCCTTTATTTGGTCCAGAACAGACCAACCTCTTGTGGTCCATATTGGTGGACACAGAATTGGTAGCACTTCTTTGTTAGTCTCCTCACCTGCAGCTTTACGCAATTCAGTGAGTGTACCATGGGCACCTGGTGCTTCCCTGTCTGATGGCTGGTTTCCTGCCCATCACAGCTCCCTTCCTAGTGCAGTCAGTCCCTGAATATCTTCTTTCTGAATGACATTCTGTTATCGCATTTACGAAGGGCGTGGGTAGTCTTTCCACCTTTCTTTAACCTCTTTTGTTTCAGTCAGAACTCTTCTTTGACTTCTCTTAAATGTCCTTACATTAGTGGAACATTTTCTTGCTGCCCAAAGAGTCCACCTGTACAGAACAACATTTATGTACATCTGACGATTTCTCATAAGGATGAAACTGGTCAGGCAGTGCTTCCTGGCGGTCATGCAACTGAACATTTCCTTGTGGTTTTTCTGAGCTTATGAAAAAGTCTCTTGTTTTCCTTTTCTAGTCCTTTCTAGTCTGTTCTGGACTAAGCAATTCTTCTGGGGTCTTCCTGGCATGACACTGGAAGCCTATGTCAAGTTGTCATGCTTACTGCTTTTGGCCCACGGCTTTTGTAGCCTTTTGTGAAAGCCACTTGGATTTTTTCTTGGAAATTTGGAAATATTTTTTCCCCACGTTGGTTTTCCCACTGTCTTTTGTTTTCTCCCATAGCACCCTGGGCTCTCTTTCCATAAAGAAAGCCTGCTGAACCAGTTCCTTCCTTCAAGAAGCGGCAATAACTCATTGCAGATAACTGCTCACACTCACAGTTTTCCAGAACCAAAGGAAGCTTCAGGACAGACTTTCATGGGGTCAGATTTCTTGGGAGAGTCCTGGAGACTTATGCCAGTTTTGTCATACCCACTTTTTCAGGATAGGCACTGCTACTCATAGCACAGTGCCAACCTCTTAAGAGCACAGAGCAAACACTTGAGCTTCTTCTTCTTCATCATCCACCTACAAACTCAACCTTTCCCCCCTTTCTCCCTTCTACCAAAACTGAACTGTGTGTTTTGCCTCCTCTTTCTACCTAGGCAAATGGAGTCACTCATAGACAGGGATATAAGTCACTATGAACTTCTGTAGGAACGGAGGGATATAAATAAAGCAAGCAAAATATGTCTGTTGCCATCACCGGTCATGAAAGGCCCATAAAAACGTACCTTCAGAGGTCCTCATCTCGCAACTTGTGACCCAATAGCAAGATTTTTGCTCATTTTATCAGACCACATCTCTGTATTTTCATGGGCTGAAAAATAATAGAGAAATAGTTATTCAGCTTTTGGGGCCCCCAAATAATAGAGAAATAGTTATTCAGCTTTTGGGGCCCATTGTCTAGCTTTCTGAAAGAAGGGCAGTGTGTGGGGGGGTGTTCTTGCCATCTTTTTGTCCCCAACCCGCAGCCAAGCAAAACAACACTTAACAAATACTTCATGCTGGAAATGTAGAAGTGAGAGGAGGGATTATTTTATCATGGTTAACTTGGCTAAGGAGTATTGGCTCAATCTTAGAAGAGCAATTTGTAGAATTAATGGAAATACTTGTAAATGCAGACTGTTTTGTACTTCTCTCACAAAAACTTTACACAGTTCTCCTCCTTTGGTTAAAGCAATTTTTAACGAAAACATTATTAGCTTCAATATATATACAGTATATATAGGGTGTATCCAAAGCCAGGCCCCAGAGACCATTTATTACATAAATTACACTAAATGTTCAAATTGGTTGTCATTTTCTTCTAAACGCTTCCTTATTCCTTTGATGCATGATCTTTGAACATGCCTAAGTACAGTAACGTTCTTTCCAAAAAAACATTATTTAATAAAACATATTGTGATTGGCCTATGGTGCCTGACTTTTGATACATCCTCTCTGGGATGCTATCAATCCCCAATGGCTTATTGGCCCTTGGGATCTTGGGGCATCTTAATATTTGTCTATTACTGACAATTCTCTGTGATTTATTCTCCAAAGCTTAGTGAGTTCCAGGTCCTAGAATTCTTAGAAGGTGTCCGGTTCAAGGGGCATTTCATTCTGTTTCCCAGGATAGATATCCAAGGGGCAAAAAAATGCTTCAGAGGGTTAGGGATGGAGATGAACAGGGAAGGCACGGCCTGTCAGCTATTGTGGGACTCAAGTGCTGCTATCCTGGCCAACGTGACAAATGATCAGGCATTATGGGAATGGCAGTCTAATAACCCTGGAAGGTTACAGTTTCCCATCAGGGCTGTAAAGCAATCATACAAGTCAATCCTGAGCCTTTTGCTTCTCTCTAAGGCTTCTGGGCTCACCTTATGCATGGATTTAGATGGATAATGGAGTCTCCCCTTCCCTGGGATGGGTACAGGTATCCATGCTTGGAGGGATTTCTGAAAATAAGACTGAGTGTTTCCACATGAGGCGTTAGTGTTGCTTCTGGATCACCACCACAGCCCTCTGATTTCAGGTGCCATCAGCCAATTTACTTCTAGCCCAGTTGTGGTTCTGCAGGAGATGTCTTACCATTGGAGTGCCACAGACCTGGGGCACAGTTCCTTTTCCCAGTGGTGGGACGCCTGCCTTGTAGGCTCCAGAAGCCACCATTTACCATGCTTTGACTAGACCAGTGGAAAGACTTCACTGGTTGGAAGCTCTACCACAGACACCATGCCCAGGTCCTCTATGAAATGCCAAGTGCCTTAGCTGAAAGGCAGACTCTAACCCAGTGTTTCTCAACCTCAGGAACTTTAAGGTGTGTGGATTTCAATTCCCAGAATTCCCTAGCCAGCCATGGGTTAGAGCCAGGGCTTTTCAACCAGGGTTCCGTGAGAGGTCCCTAGGGGTTCCCTGGGAGATCATGATTTATTTAAAACATTATTTCAAATTCAGGCAACTTCACATTAAGGAGGTGAGTTTCATTCTTTATTTTCAGTTTAAGAACACTGTTAATGCATATAGACAGGCCTACCCATGAAACAAATATAATGATTTTGTAACTTCTGGCTTCTATTTGAGCCTGAATGTGGTTTCAGGGGTTCCTTCCCTGAGGCCTGAAAAATATTTCAAGGGCTCCTCCAGGGTCAAAAAGTTGAGAAAGGCTGGGCTATAGGAATGTGAGTTTCCAGCAATCAGCGTGAAAAAGTGGTGTCCCCCTAATTTAACAGACCACAGTGTAGGGGCTACAAAATTAAGCACTCTAAGAAACAAAGGCAAGGGATGGAAATATTTTAAGGAAGCTGATAAATGAACAAGCAAGCTGGTGGCAGACAGTCCAAGGCATGGAGGTTACAAGCACCCATGTTCTTAATTGCTTAGCAAATACGCCAAAAAATCATACTGGAACCACCAAAACATAGAACAGTATAACTGCTTTCCTGAGGGGCACTTCACCTCATTTGCCATCTCTCCAAATTAAGAACTTATTAATGGGCAGTTGAACTCGCTCTGAGCTTTTCCACAACTTTGTTCTGGCTTCCTTGCTCCTTGACCATTGCCAAAGGACAGGAAGAGGTGGACCTTAAGACACTCCAAAGATGGGGCAGGGCAGGCTGATGCTTTTAAACCTCCTTTCTGTATGGCACTATAAAGAGAATGCAGTTGGCTGGACTGCCCATAAAATTAAGTTGAATTCACACCTGTGTGTCCAGGCTGAACGTCAGCTGATGGCTGCAATATCACACTGCACACAACATTGCCTTGGCTTTTATGTCATATCCTATCATATTCATATGTTCAGCTACAAGCCACAAAAGGGGTTGATGTTCAAGAAGGCAGCTGTGAGAAAGAGACCTGTGCCACCAGCCAAATGACACCATTAGCCTGTCCATAAACCATTTCAATTTTGTACGGGAGAAGTGCCTGCCGTCCAAAAAGTTTACAAACCCAACCAGAAATCCTATCAGACGTAGCTCAGACAGCTTAGGCTCTTCCCTACGTTTCAGGATATGGGCTCCTAAAACCCCACGTTGGCCCACAGGTACGTGCAAAGTTTAGGCATCCTGATCAGGCTGTATGACGCAAGGAACCCCTAAGTGCACAGAAGCTGATATAAACTCTACCGGGTACAGAATCAGACATGATGGCTTCCTGCAAACTGGAGTGCGTTCTCCGCGTGGATGAGCCATTGTCTGCAGACTCAGATCAGGAAGGCAGTGAACGTGGGAGGTGCCCAAAAGCGGTCACCTTTCGGTCAGTACTTTGTACCACCTCCTTTGGCAGAAAGAGCAGCTTCCAAGTGTCTCCTGGAGGCAGCTAACAGGCTTTCCACTCTTGCTTTTGGATTTTTTCCATTCTTCCAGCTCGGAAGTGTCTTTGGCCTCCTGCTTGCCCTGTGTGTCTGAGGTCTCCCCACAGACCTTCCATGCTGTCGAGGCCTGGGGACTCTGGAGGCCATTCCCGAACCTGGATCTTTCTTTCCTGCAAGTGCTTCATGGTTGGTTTGGAGATCCTTTTTCAGACTGTTGACTTGCTGAAATATCCAACCTGCAACATCATCTGGCTGCACTGGATAAATAACTTGCAATATCTATAACTACTGTATATCAAATTGCAGGTAGTCCTCACTTAATGACCATTCGTTTAGTGATGGTTCAGACTTACGATGGTGCTGAAAAAGTGACTTACAACCCGTGCTCATATTACGACCATCACAGCATCCCTACGGTCACATGAACACAATTTGGGTGCTTGGCAACCGGTTTGCATTTATGACCGTTGCAGTGCCCTGGGGTCACATGTTTGCTTTTTTTGACCTTCCCAGCCCGCTTCTGGCAAGCAAAATCAATGGGAAACTGCATGATTTGCTTAACAACCATGTGGTTTACGGCGATTCGCTTAATGACCGCTGCAAAAAGGGTTGTAAAATTGGGTTGGATTTGCTTAATGACTGCTTCACTTAGCAACTGAAATGCCAGTCTCAATTGTGGTCATTAAGTGAGGACTACCTGTACTTCTTTTGAAGCCAGTGATGCAAGTAGCAGAAAAGAGACAAAAAAAAAAGAGGAATGTGTTCCTAAGAATGGTACCCTTTAGAGCTGACTTGCAGTTCCCATACATGAATTCTCCACATGAAAATGTTGAACAATTCTGGGTCTCTTTCTCACAATAGCGAAGAGGAAAAGAAAATCAAAGGTTGGTGAATTAAAATTTAGGAGAAGAGTACAGGTAAATTGTCTTAACCAACCCCTGAATAGCTCTAAATGTGTGTTTGTCCCATAAAAGGGGCTTTGCGCACGCACACACAGACACACACACCCCCAGAGCACGGAGAGTTCCTTCTGAATCGCTCTCAGACCTGGAAACCTCCACATTCATCACTTGAAAGGAACACCAGGCAGCGCTATGTTTATGTAAATATTAGGTCCACAGAGTTGTGCGTGGTTCCAAACACCGTTTTGGGCTTTTAATATTCAAAGGTCGGAGACAGGATGTGATGAAGAAACTGGAAAATCTGTAGCCAATTTCCGCAGAAGAGGACTATGATTCAACCTTCGATTCCAGGGCTTATGTATACCAGATGCAGCACAGTGTCTTCTCAATTTCAGCTATTAAAATCCTCTCATAATCCCATGGCTGAAGAAATCAACTTTCCTGTCATTTGGGTGACTTTGAGATCCCTGCATTTCTCAGGGACGTGCAAAGGCCTTAAGCCCACGGAAAGGATTTCAGGAGTGGAAAAGCTCACACCATGCTTATAGGGAGTTGACAGGTAATTTCAACGTTTTTCTCCTCTCCTTAATTTTGCCCCTCGTCCACCGCAGGATAGAGCTCTTCAGACAGAGATTTATTGAACAGTGAGTTGAAAACGAACAGCTTCTGAATTCAGGACCTGATGGTGGATAACCTCACTGGTGTGAGGCTAGTGGCTGTTGCGTAAACCAAATCCAGATGCAGGCTGGCCCACCTTCTCAGAAGACTCAAGCTCCCCCCTCATTTCCCTGAAAGGGTAGGGGATAGAAAGAAAGAAAGCTCAGTTTTGAATTCTGTGCGTATCAGGTTCACACTGGAAAGCAAAAGTGATTGTTGGAATTCTTTTTCTTAGTTCCTCTTATTACTCAGAACCCAGAAACGCTTCTTCCCTGAATGATCATTTCTGGCCTCAATTACTCTTAAAGAGTTCTGAAATTGTATGATAGTATCTAAGGAGCATTTGATAACCTTCACACTTGAAAAAAAGCAAATAATTATTTTATAAGTTAAACCATGCTTAACCTGCTTTTTCTGCTTCTATCAGCCTTTCTCAACCTTTCGACCCTGGAGGAACCCTTGAAATATTTTCCAGGCCTTGGGGAAGGAACCCCTGCACATTCAGGCTCAAAGATAGGCCAGAAGTTACAAAATGACTCTAATCGTTTCATGGGTAGGCCTGTCTATATGCATTAACAGTGTTCTTAAACTGAAAAATAAAGAATGAAACTCACATCTTTAATGTGAAGTTGCCTGAATTTGAAATTTATTTAAAACATGAAATAATGTTTTAAATAAATCATGATCTCCCAGGGAACCCCTAGGGACCTCTCACAGAACCCTAGTTGAGAAACCCTGGCTTCTACCTTCCCACCCCTCTTTGAATGACTGTATCTCTTTCTCTTATACCACAATAACCCCTGGCTTATCTCATCATTGGCTTAATTTTCTTGAGATAATTTGGCACACCCACCTATCCACCCTTTCTTTAAAGTTCTTTTTCTCAAAACATGTGGTAAACCAAAGATTTCCCCCAATGTTTATCTTGCAGAAAAATGGGTAAGGATGACTGGTGTGCCAAATGTCAATAGCTGTATAAACTTCATGTTCTAAGACCCTGTCATTCGAAAACTCAGAAAGAATTCAAGAATGGGACATTTAGAATTTCTTATGCCTTATAGTTCAGCCTGTTAAGGAGAAAAGCAGTGTGAGGCACGTGTCCCAGGCTTTGATTTCAAGAAAAAAAGTAATATAATAGAGCCACTAAAATACTGGAATGAAATATCAGAACTTTCTGTACTTCATGGATGGATTCCAGATTTCCAGAATAGGAGTCAAGGTAAGAAAATATGATGTATCACTTCAAAATGGTGGAATGAAACTGTTAGGTCATCATCAAGAAGGTCCCCATCAAATATGGCTTCTGCAGCATTTCTTTACCAGAATAAATCACTTTAATCCAAGTATTTGCCACCTTTTCCATCAGCTTCTTGTGAGGTTGCAACTGATTAAATTTGAATAAATAAATAAATAAACAGGCTTTGGCTGAACCCCACATGGGATTGTTTAATTCCTGCTGGGGCTGTGTTTTCAAACTTCAGTCACAAGAAACAGGACTGTAAATACATAGACCTTTATTGACAAACTTTAAAGGTTTAAAGTATCTTCCTTAATACATGAATTCAAAGCATTTTGGAAAAAGCGTAGTTGGACATGAAGAATTAGAGAAAACATTACTTTGATAATTTTTTCACAGTGGATGTAACATTGGCCAAGAGCATTATAAACGAATCTGGAGGTTTCTATAATTGAACTTTGATAAGTAGATATACTTATCAAATCCAGGCTTCATCACTGCATAGAGCTGTTGATATGCACATGGATTGTGTGATGTTAAGAAGTTCCCTTTTAATCAATGTAGGCTTAGGGGTGTAAAAAGATGCACATGGCATCTGTAGACAAGTCTCCATTGAAAGCCCTGCCTCTACAGATGAAAAGATATGCAGGCTAGGCTGGTCACTCTCTCCCGTTTCCCCAAAGCATCTCCCAAAGGCCCCCCCGCTTTTTTTGACATTTCAGATCTTTATTATACTTCAGATGGATCATGCTGAAGGCCCTTATTTCAGGAAGAAACCGATCAATCTGTCTCAGATTAATCTGAGCGTGGCAGGACAATGCACTTCCAACTGTTGTCTCCCATGTATGGATTGACTACAAAATACAGAACAAGATACCACTGTATCTGCTTCGTTTCAGTAGCTTCTTTCCCATACTTCTGCCACCTCTGGATTGTTCTCCCATCTCTTTCTCCAGCAGTAAGTCATTTCTCGATTTCCTCCTAATGTTCCTTCGAAGAGGCCACTTGAGATCCCCAGACCTTTAGAAAGACTCCCACCACAGAGCACCAGCAAATTGTAATTTTATATATATAATAGAAAGGGGAAGTTATTATTAAATGCATGAGACATAATCTTTATTAGCTGTATTTAATTTGTTCTAGTGCTGCTGAATTTTGAGAGGTCAAAGGCTATACCTCTGACCATTAGCTCTGCCCCAGAGTCACACACTCTGGCCTTATTTTCAGCCTGTGACTCAAGGTCTGGCATTATGTCTTTGGGCATTATGGGCTGGTATTTCTGGAGGAGATGCCTGTACTTTTTCACTATCCAGGCCTTCCTTCTCTGGATAAAATGTCAAACTGTCATTCTTCTATAGCAGCTGTTTAAAAACAATCATTCCAGTTGGATAGTCTTTTCTTTAAGTGTCTGCTTACCACACAGCATTACTTGTTACCTGCAGAAACTTTAATTAGCTCATCCAAAGGGCATCAGAATCTTTGCCCAAGAATCAATGGAGATCCAAACCAATGGAGTCCAGAAAATCAATCTTCTTTTTAAAATTCAGCTTAGATATCTAAAACATTACTTGTATTTTAAGTTTTGCTATGTTGCATGAAAGATAATGAATTATCTTTCTCAAAACAGGCACATTAAGGATAAGGCTCAGATTGTCAACCTGGCAAGGCTACTTTCCAGAAGAGGGTGGCTTTGGGGAAGAAGAGAGGGGGTGTTCAATTATTCAATCCCCACATCTGCATTTGGGAATTTGGGATCTCATAACATCTCCAGCTGTTTTGGTAACAGTAGACTGCATACATAAAAGGGAAGGAACTGAACACAGGGACTCCACACCACTACTGCAAAAGAAAAATAGCGACATGATCATGGTTCACAAGATACATGCCTTAATCCAGAAAAATAAAATAAAATTAAAACAGATTCAGAACCCACTGTTCTTCCTATCTTCCCTTTACAGTCACTGTCTGAGCTTAAGGGAAAAGTAAACAGCATCACTTTTGCTGTCTTTAGGGCAATCAATCCAGTTAAGAAAGAATATGATGTTGGCTAGTAAATGTCTGCAAACAAAACCAGACTTCATTTAATCAGCAATGTAACAAGGATTATATAAATTTATTCTTTCATGTAACATTTGATTAGTTTGAAATTCTCCATTTTTAACGTTTAATTCCATACTTTATTTATTTATTTAAAAAAATCACTAAAAAGGATCCCTTCCCTCCCAAAATACAATCTGTATCTGCTCTATATTTACAGATAACTGGTCGCTATAAAGGCACAAAATTTAAAACGAATGCTTCCGTATTCTTTGTGCATAACACAATACTGACAATACCGAACGTCGCATTGCCATTTTTTCCTCTTGTGGAATCCAAAAGAGTGAGAAAGTTTGCATTTCCAGTGTGGTTTATGGGTGTGGGGTGTCCCTGTGGAAGTGTGGGCCTGTTGTTATTCTTATATCTCAGACATTCTTCGCTTCAGCGCAGACCACTGCAGTTTCAATGCATCTTCCAAGTGTAGTACTATCAAAGCACATGGCCATCTGAGTCCAAACTGGGGGGGGAGGGGGGGGAGGAAATAGTACGCACAATTCCATGAGAGAAAAAATGTCCAGTGGGATGGATTGTGGGCTGGGTCTCAATGTAAACTGAAAGAGTGCAAGTCCTCATCTGAATAAGTCTGGCACAGATTAAACAAAGTTAGTTTTCCATTTGTGGTGGAACACTTGATATCCCCAGGTCCTGAACTTCTAACCCAAGTGCTTTGCTTTGCAACATAATAAAGAGACTCCCACTGAAGGGAGGTTGCCTGATAAAAGATTAGTATTCTTTGAAAATATCAGGACCTCTGTTTTGTACAATCTGAAGTACAGGCTATGTATCAAAAGAGAAAAAAATAATTGGTTTCTTGAGTAATGCACAATTCAACACTGAGAAAAAGCACTAGCTGTACTAATCCGGCCCTGTTTTTCCAAAAATCAGAGAAATATCAGCAGCTGTTTCAGCAGGAATGAGAGGCTGTTGAGATGTCACTGGATGTGATTAAAATGAATTCTGATGTGGAGCAGATGATTATTTCAAAATGTTACAACTACGCTCTTACCTTTCTAAGCTTCCCTTTGTGTTTTCTTCATCACAGAAAAAGGAATATCCACAAAAAGTGTGAAAACTACTTCTCACCCCTGTCTTGCATATATAAAAAAACCACCACGGTAATTGTTAATGCCTTTCTTAAGAGTGGTTTGCCTCCACCCTAAAGAGTTTGTACACTGTACATAAATAAAAAAAATTACAGTACAAGTAATTCACAATATATGCAATGGGAATGTCTTCCTTCTATTGACAAATTCACGTTTGGAAACATCATTTTGCGTCACTGAGAGGCACTTCATATTATCCTTCATAAATTTACACCAAGTCATTTGACAGGAACAATATAATCAGATTCCTCGACCTTTCACAATATAAGAACACAACTGTTTGCCCCACCAAGTTGTCCCACGAACTCTCTCCAGGGATCGCCCAAACACAGAGTCTTGAAAATAGCCCAACTCAAAGCGTTCGTGGCAGACAATTATGAACTTAAGTCAAGAAGGCAGGTGTCACGCAGGTACCTGACGAACATCTCAGTGGGTGCACGGAGACTCACGCCAGCCACATCCTTCTGGGAATAACAACAACAGAGCTGTCTTGTCAAATGAAATTAATGCTCTGTCAAACGAACAAGGGCCCGGAGGTCCGGCTTCATGAACCCCTTCCCATTCTCTACCATAAACTTTTTAGTAGATCAGTTTAATTTCTTACGCACTATAAGTGTACAGATTCTAAAAAATAAGACGTTTGCTATAAATAAAGTGTCCTTTAGTGGCAGTTTATACTAAAATAGTCTTTGCTTTGAGATAACCATTAAAATCAGGTTTAGCATTACAGGCAGCAGCTAAATAGGGTTAGTGATGGCAACAAGGTCCATTTTGGTCTTTCACTGCACCTTTGACAGTGTGCAAGCTCAGTTGCAAATATTTCGTTAAGACTTCCTTCCAAGTGAGGTTGGAGACTAATATTGGTAGACCTGATTATGGAAAATTTCCCTACAGTTGTCCAAAGAAAACCATCATCTACATTTCAACTTGCTCGTACCATTTATGGGGAGCCTTTTCACCTATCGTGGGAATGCACCTGGCAAACATGGATTAGTGCCACTACAATATCTTTTTTCCCATGGAAATTAGAGGAAAACAATAAAAATTTCCACAGGAAAAGCAATCAGAACACATAAAGTGCAGAAAGACCTCAATTAATTATTAAGCAGTACCAGAAATTTCCTTGATAAAAACCACAAGCTATGAGCCCCCATCTGGCACCCCTGCCCGTCACTCTCCAAAGAAGTAAAAAAAAAATTCATTCAGTGCATACAATATAGTTATTATAAGTAATAAAATACTAAACGCACCCTCCCCCCATATTATTGCAAATTCTGTCCAATCTACGTGAGTAAGGCATAATCCACATTTGGTGCTTGGAAAAACAGACAAATGTCCTCACTCCCTCTCGTTCGGCACATGACATTGTGCAAAAAAGGAGGCTTTGGCCCTTGATACCTAAACTCCCAATGTGCAGAGGGTGGTGTGCAGTGATGACGGTCCACAGGATTGCGCGTCCATTGATTTGTGAAGTCCACCATGAAAGCCTCCATTTCCTGCTACCAACGGCCACTCACACTGGCAATGTCCGAGTGATACTGATGGGGCAGTCTTCCGCTGGCACCGCCTTCCAGAAACGAGGCCCGGACATTGGAGGGGTCAAACAGTTTTCTTCGGTTTTTGTTCAGTTCTGTGGGGGGGAGGGGAGGGGTTTGGGGAGGGGACAAAAGCTTCCATTTAAAATCTGGCAACCCCATGCAACCTAAGAGAAAACACATTTCTGCAGTTTCACAGTCCAGTGAAAATGCAAATCAAATGAACGCAGGCACGTCCCTCCGAGATATAAAATAATGCAGGGTGGATCTGGGTAGGAGCAGGCAAGAGATCTGCCATGACTCATCTGGAGCTTGAGACAATCGTTCTGGATAATGGCAGGTTGAAGGTGAAAGAGGCAACAAGATGCTTACTTAAGAGGGATGCAATCAGCCCATGAGATTCCTGGCCTTTCTAAAGCAGCTTCTTCCAGGGAAAGCCTATAAGGGATGGGCTCTGTTTTGGGATTTTGCACACCCCGGACTATGAGCCATTATAGAGGTTAATCTCAGGGTAGCGATCAGACATCATGAAGCTCCTGGTTCCAATCTTGTGGCAGCTGATACTTGGCAAAGCTCCTAAGCTCACTCACGAGAAGTAACTCAATGTGAAATCAGCAGGTCGCACATTGAGCAGATACGCGGGTGGACGGAGGAGGAGAGAGAGATTAAGGCTTGCAGTATAGGGATGGGTACGGATATTACTATGCACAGGGGGACGCTGAGTTTCTGCAAACAGACATCCAGCATTCTGTGTATGAGAAGAACTCAGCCAAGGAAAAAAAGAGGGGGGGTGTGATTTTTACAAAGCACACGATGTAGCAATTTGCCTTTACCTGAGATTGCCAGCAGCATTTTCCTTCGTGCGCCAAAAGTAGTAATCCCAAGCTCTTTCAGATCCTGATCTGTTAGAGTGAGGAATGTCTGAAGATCAATCTAGAATAAACCACAACACAGTCACATCGCAATAGCCAAGATTAATCCATTTGTTTCTTTGTTTGTTTGTGCTCTTCCACTGAGAGGGCAGAGGGCTTGGGCTGAAGAAAAAAATTCCGCTGCATTGTAGACAAATCCGTCACACGTGAAAGAAGCAAAACCATTATCTCCAAGTTCTGAGTAATCATGGCTACTGTGGTAACAACAACATCCAAACCATGTTAAAGTCAAAGGGACCTATCCTCAGTATACGACGTTCTTATATCAAATGCAACAGGTTCTCTTGGAAGCCTGAAGAAATCCTAGGAGGGGATTTAAGAGCTTAACTAGATGAATCACTTTGGAACTCTTCATGGCACAGAATTCCTTCAAATCTCTTTTGGAGAGTCATAAAACCTTGGCTACCAGAACAATTCAGAGATGTTACTGTGCTCTAAAATTAGTTTATATCAGTTGAAAATTTCTAGATCCCATCTGAGTGGTTGCAAGGGAATTAGTATACATTGATTTCTAAAAGGCAGTCCCCTTTTAGTTATTCATGGCAGTTTCTGAAGAAGTTTTAAAATTACCAATTGGCAATTATTGGTAATTTAATTGTCTGTATTTCCCAAAACTGATGAACCGCTGCAACACAAACAAATTAATTTCATTGTTCTGCTGGTATTGCAAAATATTAGATAATTGATTTCTCTTTGGATATTTAATGAAATTGCACTGGCTGAAAAACATGTAATTTTTGAAGAAGCTTTCTGTTAAAGAATGCTTTATTCTGATTTGATCTCTATTTTTTAGGTGTCTTAAAAAGAGTTTCCTAATTTTAATTAATAATCATTAATTCAAGTAATGTTAACTTTTATTATTGCCTGTTTTTGTGGGGGTATGTTGTCCTCTGGTGTGTGTGTGCGTGTGCACACATGCAAATGCAAGCACACACAAGCAGGGATTGGTATATACACACACACACTTATGAATCACATGTATGTATGATAGGAATAGAATGTTTCAGCTACTTCTCTAACACTGAACAAGGAGTACCCACACAACTTTGTATCTATACAACTGAGTGAATTAACACACAGCCTGAAGATTCACAGGAAATTCCGTACTTTTTCTGCACTCCTATCAAGGCATCCCTTTCTGATCGTTTCCTGATGGCCAGGAGTCTTCACACTACCTAGGTCACCAGCCTTCCTCTTCCTATTGGTGTTCCCCAAGCGGGCTTGCTAATGGCATCCATGCTGCAAATCAAACTCTCATTCCTCCAGAGAGCTACTTTTCAGGTCTGAGTGCGAGCAACGGAAGGTGGTTTGGGAATGCAGAATTGGTCTATTCCTACAGCCAAGGTCTTGATAGACGTTTCAGAGAAAGTGCAGCAGATGGGAGCAATTTAGTTTGGAAAGCAATCAAAACAGTCTACAGAGAACAACAACAATGACAACAATAGTGCCTTTTTCAAACACTGACCTCTTGTTGCTGGAATATGTCTGTGTATTTGCCCAAACCCAGTTTGCTGAACAACTCAGGTAGGTCAGATCCCTTAAACAGACTGTTCAAGTTACAGCCGTTGCTTCCTGTCAGGGAGGAGATGCAATCCATGTAGTTGCTACTGCTGAGATAATGCTCACCTAGAAGTTCAAGAGAAAATACTTCTGAGCTTCTAGTTAGTTTGCATTCACTTAAAGGAGAATCCCACCCATCTGCTTAAGTTACAATGCATGGAAACTACTATGAAGTAGTGATTTGAATTTACGCCCACTGTTGAATTCTCAAGCTTTTACATTTTTGCTTTCATGGAAGCAGAACACAAAGAATACCAGTGAGAGGAAGGCAAAAATTACATGCCATCACAAAAGTGGGGGACGCTGGTTTTGTGCACCCCAGCCACTTCTATCTCTTGGGAGGTGGCCTGGGAGAATGGAAATAGCGTTATGACATCCGGGTATGAAGCAGAAGAAACAAGGACAGAATAGAGAGAAGAAATGTGACACAGGGCCGTAAGTGTCACCAGCTGTCTAATGCAGCGTTTCTCAACCTTGACAGCTTGAAGATGTGTGGTCTTCAACTCCCAAAATTCCCCAGCCAGCATGGGCAATCCTGGGAGTTGAAGTCCACACATCTTCAGGTTGCCAAGGTTGAGAAACACTGGTGTAATGTTTCTAATATGACATTCTATCATTTATAATCATAGGTTGATGCAACAAACTGATCTTTGTTTGCCTAAACCAACCTGGAACTAAATTTTATTCAAGCCCTTAGCTGTGCATCAGAAACTAGACCAAACCAACAGAGTAACTCCTTACTTGATTTTTGTTTCCGCTTAGGGCTTCCCATGGAAGAAACAAAGTCCCCCGGAGCTGCAGGGCTAATGCCGTTGTGATCTCTCCAGTTATCTGAGTCACTCCCACTCCCCAGGTGTTCCCGGCTGTTCGAGCAGGAGAGAGACATCGAGGAGCCCTGCAGGAAGAAGGGTGACCAGAACAGGTGGTGAAAATGCTGTCTCGGCTTACCCAAGAACACAAAAGCGATGGCGCAACCCATCTGCCAGTGAGCCCAGTAGAGAAGCCGTCCCACGGGCTTTGGGAAGTTGGAGGGAGGAAACAGAATAGCTATTGTCCTGATAAGCCACTTCATACTACAGGACGTGGGCTGGATGGTTCAGTTCATCTCTTTGCTGCTTTCCTACTCCCTCCCCTTAAAGCTGTAGTTTATGAAACAATGTTGAGAAGAAAGGAAAGCTTTAGAAGACTTTTTTGTTGGTTTAGTGAATTAGGAATTGTGCTGCAGTAGGTTAAATGGTAAGTTAACTGTGTCCCAATCCATGCCTCAGACCAATGTTTCCCAACCTTGGCAACTTTAAGATGCGTGGACTTCAACACCCAGAATTCTGGGTCTTGAAGGCCATGCATCTTAAAGTTGCCAAGGTTGGGAAACACTGCCTTAGACCAAGAAATACGAATGTGATTACTTTCTTTAATAATGACTAAGCAGAACCTTAGAGTATCATTTTATCTGTGCTCTCTTGCTGATATGTATTCAGGTTTCCTTCAAGATAAGTCCATGTCCTCTTAACATGGCTGCCTGTAAATCCACACTTTCACCCTTACTGCTTATCTCCTGGAGCATCCAAACCATTTCAATTGTTCCATTCAACTCAACCATTTAAAACTCTCAATTTGAGAACCAGAGATCACGCCAGGAGGGAACAGCAATGCCCACATATCAGCATCTGGGGCCAAGGGACCTTTCCTTCCAGTGCAAATAAGGTTTGGGGCAGGGGCATCCACAAGAGGTGGTTGCAGGTGCCTCCCTTCCTCTATCAGCCCATTAAATTCTACTGCAAAAACAGGAGCTCTATAAAAGGAAATTTGTGCTTCAATATTCAAGATAAGTCTGAGGAAGAATAAAATTCACATTCATCTCTCACCATTCTTCCCAAGCCAGAAAAACAAACACACTACCATACATACTGAGCAACGTTATCAGACTTTAATTTTTTAAAGCGTAAAGAGCATCTGAGCATACAACCGACCCCAAAGGCTCTGAGAAACTGCTGGCCATCAACAGAAAGACTTGCACTCTTTCTGCTGATGGATCAACAACTTGAAAGAAAATATGGGACTTTGCTTTTATACGTGATAACAGCAGCAAGACTTTTGTATGCACAAAGATGGAAAGATGCACAAATTCCCGCAATGGAAGAATGGATGGTGAAATTAATGGAGTTGACACAGATGGCAAAACTGACAGCATTGATAGGAGAAAATACCGTGATTGGATTTGTTTCTACGTGGAAACCACTTTTGGACTGTTTTCTTGTAACTGAAAAAAATGAAGTTTTGATTTTGGGCTTTGATGATTAGATTATTGGTGTTTTATAGAAATAATGTTAGTTGAGGTTTATTTAAGAGTAAGAGATTGATTTATATAGTACGCATTTATATCTGTGTTGGAGAAGGTTGGAAATCACCTTCTTATTCTTTCCGGCTATTTCTGCACTTTTTAGTTTTTCTTTTAATTCTGTATTCCAGCTTTTCTGTCCTTGGTATTTTAACTGTACTTTGAAACTCTATGAGAGTTCCTGTAAAAACAACAACAGAACTTGCACTCAATACTGGACGACAAAACAAGGGACCGAGGGATAGCTGCCAAAAGCTTGAATGCGTGAGCAATTTTTTAAAAAATTATTCTTATCAGAGAAGTCTTACCTACTTTAAGTAAAGGCATGCACAAATGAAGAATTATTTGCGAAGCTCAACATGATCAAAGCAGCAGTGTTTTTGCTTGGTTAACTTTAACCGTCCATCAGTGGCACACTGCGTCCTGCTGGGTTGTCCCAACTTTTAAACAACTCAGACTGATCATTTTTAAAACCAGTGTTGCTAAATACTCTGACACAAGTTATTTTCTAAGACTGGTGGACATTCTGCAAACAACCCAATGTAAGCAGGAAAAACAATGCAATCCATCTTTTAAAAACATTATTATTATTATTATTTTTCCCAAATGTTTCATGTGTAGCACAAACAATGAACGCCTGAGTCTCTGAAGAAATAGCTTGCAGAGCAAAGAACTCAGACTGTGGTTTGGTCCTGGGGCTACTGCCAAATGACTCAGAATCAGCTATATTTTTTTCGTCTCCTGATAAACTCCTACGGGGAAAAAAAGACAAAAGTAAAATGGCCGGAAGATAACACAAAACCTCTACTGCTGTTGCCGGCAAATGAGTTTTGCGGTCCTGAGAGGAAGGGGGCAATTTCCCCTGAAGGAAGACAGTGAAGAAGTTCCCAAACTGCGAAGCAGGAGGCCCCCTGCCCCTCACCCAAACTGCGGCCATGGACTAGAGCTTGGTAACTTTATACTACCCCGCTCCCTTCCCAGAGAAATGTCACGGTCACGTCATCTAATCTCGCTGCTAGAAGCACAGGCGCAACAGGGTCCGTTCTCCACCGGGATGGATCTCCCCACCCTTCTTCCTCTTTAGAAATCACCAGGCCTTGAATCCTTCCCATCTTCAAATTGTTTCATTTGCACACCTCAAAGAGCCAAAAGCCATGAAGGTGCTTTTCCTGACAAGCTGGGCATACATTTTAATTGGAAGCCATCCTCACCATCTCTTCAGGCTACAGATGGGGAGCCCCACATGGCAAGGATTTTACTAGACAGCTGCTGCAAAGCCGCAAGAGATCAGTAGTGTCTACGCTGGAGAACACGAATGGTCACAGAGGAACAGCTCCACAGGTGTATTAAATGGATCCAGCAAGGTCCTTTTATTCTTCTCTATCGACACAACCCTGGTTTTCTAAGTCCTTCCCTAGATTCTTTACACCTTCGGTTTCTTACAACAGACAAATAAAGGTTAATGTAGGACCCACAGTTTAACAGAGGCCTGGAGGAGTCACGCAAGGCACTTTGTCAAAGAGACTCCGAAGTCCCAGCAGCAAAAATCAGACGTGACACGCTTGGAGTTCGCACAAAAGGCTCCAATTTCTTCTTCATACAGAACACACACCCTGTAGTTGTACTTACCTCATAGGTTGTCGACATGGACGGTTTGTAGGCTACATGGTTAGCCCTTCTCAGTTCCTTGATGGTTTCTGCTGGCATCGATTTGGAGAAGCCCAGCCCACTCCACGTGTTCGTGGGGGTTCTCACCTCCGTAACAACAGGCTTTTTCAACATAGCTTAAAGGTGACAGAAAGCATATTTATAAGGATCCGTATTCTCTCTCTCTCCCCCCCCTTCTCTCCTTTTTTTGGATAATGAGCAGCCAAAGCGCTTTATGCACATGGCTCTTCAGATCCATACATTTTTCTGCTCTCAACTTTTACCACTTTCCAAATCTTTTAAACTTGCTAGGGTCACTTCATATTTCAGTCTATACTTCTGAGCGTGTGGCAAGAGAAGATTACGTTAATACGTGAGGTGGCCTGGTGTGTGCGTGTATGTATTTCTACACATGTACGCGTTGCACACCCATTCATTCACCCACACAAACTAAATCGATTCCTATAGATTACATTGAGAGAAAGGTTTGGAGGGCATATACCCGCCACAACGGTAGCTCTGAAGTTTCAGGAGACAGAAATCTTCAGAAGTAGAACAGAACTTATTTATTTATTTACTTATTCCAAACATAGAATGTGGCACGACCTTTTTCAATAGAAAAAAGGGAACTCAGTGAGGGGTTTTTTGCTGTTTTTTTTCCCCATCTCAATTTCAAGTGAGAAGTACGGGTAGTCCTCGCTTAACAACCATTTGTTTAGTGATGGCTCGGACTTACAGCGGTGCTGAGAAAACCGACTTATATCGTATTCGCACTTACGACAGTCGCAGCATCCCCGCGGTCACGTGATCACGATTTGGGTGCTTGGCAACCAGTTCACATTTATGACCGTTGCAGTGTCCCAGTCATGTGATCACCATTTTCGACCTTCTCAGCTGGCTTCCGGCAAGCACAATCAATGGGGAACCATGTGATTCGCTTAACAACCATGTGGTTTGCTTAACAACTGCCTCAAAAAGGTCACAAAATCGGGTCAGATTCGCTTAATGACCGCTTCACTTAGCAACTGGAATGCCAGTCCCAATTGTGGTCATTAAGTGAGGACTACCTGTAGAGACCAAGTTCAGAAGCATGGGAGTAGGCTACCAAGCAAACGTTTGGTGGGAAAGATTTTGCTAGTTGACACGCGGTTAAATAAAGGATGAAATTGTGTGTTATAAATGAAGGAGAATTCATATGTTTGCCCCCCAAAAAAAACTTTTCAAAAACCAAGTGGTTAAAACCTGCAACTTGTGGCACTCCCCAAAATGGAGGCTACCTAGTTATATTTGATGGCTGCAGACCAGAAAAGAAACAGAAAACCTAATGACAGTCCTTGAGGCACCTGCTAGAGCCACAATGACACAAGAATGACATCAAACGGGTCATAATGCCATTGCACTAACGCAATTTGTGCCAGTTGGATTGCATAACTGTTAAATTTGTACGCAGAGAGCATGATGTACATCACACCATTCCTGAATCACGATGGCTCTAGGGGTTGAAGGAGGAGTGCCTCAGTGGCAGCCGGAACGCCACACTCCAGCGTGCGTCATTTTCTTGCAGGCCCACTGCATCTTTCTATGGCTTCCATGAGTCTTCCCTATGTCTTTTCAGTGAGTCAGAGATACATCCAGTATGCTGATGCACACATATACCAACTGTGCCAGCTGAACGGAGAAAGGTCGGCACGAAACCCCGTTTGTCTTGTGGGTGTCGCATAAGCATGCACAAAGCCTTCAACCCTCCCAGGTGCCGTAAGACAAGGATATGCCCTGCTTAACACGAGAGAAAAGCTCATGCGGTCACGCCTAATTCCTGTGCCTTTTGCACACAGAAAATGCAAATAGAAACAGGAATAGTCCTGCAACAGGCAGGCCCGCTATTCGGATCACCTGCCCCCCAAAAAGGGCATCAGAGTCAAGAAGTTAAAAATTGACCCTGTTTGCTCAGAAAATGGAACTCCAGACGCCTTGAAAGGGAGAGAAAAGAAACAAAGAAAAGTGGGGTTGCGAAACGTGGTGTCTAAGCTACCGTTTCTCCATTTCAGCAACGACCGCAGCCCAAGCCGAGAGCAGAAGGGAATGGATTGCAGGGGGCGGGGAAGCAGAACCCCGTCCATCGCTCTGCTGACAAACAGATACATACTGCAAGTCACAGTTGTCCCACATACCTTTGGTTGCTAGTAGCTTCTTCTGTTCGTAGTCAAATGCCTAAACACAAAACACAGAGAATGCCACTTAATCACCGCCCTTGCTAAAGGTCACGCCAACCCTCCGCTCCACAAGCCACAAAGATTTTGATTGGGGTCCATAGCTTCGTCTAGGAGGAATGCTTAGCACCACCCAACAATGTGCCAGCAGTCCAACGAACTTTTGATATACTTAAAACCTCCATTTAAAACTAGCTAATTAGGGCTGTAATTACCACTGGGGGAAAAGCTGGGAGTATCAGCAATCCAGTTTCAAAGTATTGGGAATGTTCAGATGGCAGATCCACTGGACGAGCAATCCATAAATCTCTGATGCTGTTTGTACCAGTACAATGCACAGAGTGCAATCTCGGTCCCGCCCCAGAAGCCTCAAACAGGCCTGTGCATTGTGTCTTGCTGTACAATGCCCCTCGATATCCTGCAAGTTCACCCCATTTCCTTGGGAGACCAAGTGGTTACAAGCACAACCACACGGGGAAAAGCATTTAAAGGTTTCTGGAATGCCAGCACACCCCTCTCCACACCCCTCTCCACACCATTAAACTTCACTGTGTAAGGTCCGAGCCACATGTGCTATCTTAGTTTTGCAAAGGGCTTCTTGAACACTTCTGAATAAAAGCTCTTCTTGCATTCGTATCAAAAGTGTTAGTAGAATGGAACAGGATTTAGCCATCCCTTTTTTCTTTTGCCCAGCTGGGTGGCAACATCGGGCTAACCTTGATGGATCTCCAAAAGTGGAGCAGGATCGTATCTATATTCCTGAATGACCATGAAACCTGAGGGGCTGTAGGCTAGATTGGAAATTTTTTTTAAAATGGGGAACAAGGCAATGGCAAGCTCTTCCCAAGAAGACATCTCCATGAAGTTACATTCAAGGAGCAAGCCTCAACTTGATAAAGATTCTACCTTTATTTTCTTTTACTCTCTCCTTTCAGTTTTAATTTTATGTTTATTTTATATTTATTTAGCGCTGGATTTACCCCACTGTTCTGTGTATTTTAACACTCAAAGGTAGTTTACCACAATTACAAAAAAATGAAGTATAAACCCCAGCAAGATTCAATTAAAGCCAGTTGTTCAAGTCGTTCACAAGTAGAAGCTTGGCAGAAGAGATGTGTTTTTAACCACCTTCCTGTGGCCTGGGTACCACCTGGCAGCAGGGGATCGCCAGACGTCCTGCTGCTAAAATGGACAACCAGGCAGTTTCGGAGTGGGAGGGGAGGTCCCACTGATCACCAGTCCCTTAAACTGTGCCCAAGAGAGCCTTCAGTCCAGGCCTTTCACAATCTCCCTCTGCCTTTCACCTGTTGCACCAAGTGCTATTTCCGGTGACATTTCAAGGGAAGCCACGCATAAAGCTGACTGTGGACATTGAGATGGGTTTTGAGACAGCATGGGTGACTCTCACTACGTCCAACTGGCACAAGAAGGGTGCGCAGTTGGTGCACTAGCCTGTACAGGTAGTCCTCGCTTAACAACCATTCATTTACTGATGGTTCAGTCTTATGACAGTGCTGAAAAAACTGACTTATGACCTGCCCTCACACTTATGACTGTCGTAGTGTCCCTGCAGTCACATGATCACAGTTTGGGTGCTTGGCAACCAGTTTGCATTTATGACCGTCGCAGCATCCTGTGGTCATGTGATCGCCATTTTTGACCTTCCCGGCTGGCTTCTAGCAAGCAAAATCAATGGGGAACTGCGTGATTCACTTAACACTGCCACAAAAAGGTCGTAAAATCAGGTGGATTTGCTTAATGGCCGCTTTGCTTAGCAACCACAATTCTGGTCCCAATTGTGGTTGTTAAGTGAGGACTACCTGTACTTATGTAAATGCATCCACACACCCTCTGAAGCGCCTTTACACAGCTGAAGCCAAGGCACCGCCCAGCCGTATTCGCTATATTTACCAGGGACGAGGCATTATTAACTGCGGAAGGCACAGCTCCCCAGCAGCATTTCCCAGGGCTGAAGTCCACCCTTGGAGGCCGTCAATACCTGCATGTTCACATACGTAGACTGCGGGGCAAGGTGTGCTCTTTCCGAATTCTGCTGCGCGGCGGCCGCCCTCTCAGCTGCTCGTTCACTTCCCGGTGCCTTTTTGTCAGCCACCGTGGTCTCTGAGGCACTCAGTTCCGAATCCGACAGCAACCTCTCCCCCGGGCTGCAAAAACACATGTTTTCTTTTAAAAAAGAGATGGAACTTACAATTTATGGTTTTGATGATGAGACAGGATAGACCAGTGTTTCTCAGCCTTGGCCACTGGAAGATGGGTGGCTTCAACTCCCAGAATTCCCTATGCTGGCTGGGGAATTCTGGGAGTTGAAGGCCACCCATCTTCCAGTGGCCAAGGCTGAGAAATACTGGGATCGATGAAGCAATGCAACTAGATTTCACACAAATGGCCTACTGAAGGACAAGACCAATTAGCACACTCTCGAGGCAGTGCTCGTTTCTTCAGAACATCAGCTCAGTTTTTCAGCGAGCCGCTGGTGTTTGCTTCAGGCAGCCACACTGCAGAAAAGCCATCCTGAAGTGCGGCTGAAGCTTGACCTACTTCCAGAAACCAACATTTCCTCTCCTAGCTCTAAAACATCCAAATGCTACTGAGAAATAATACATAGCACTTCATGGACCAAAAAGTGTTTGTTTCCTAGCCTAATTTAAAAAAACAAAACAAAACCCTAACAGATAGGACTTCCAAAAGACCATGGTTAACTTCATTCCATGGGCTAGAGATCATCTTGGATCTCTCTTACATAACTTTCTTCTTCGTCTTCGTCATCTTCGCCTTCTCCACAGCTTGTTTCCCATGCACAGGGAGGCCTCTTTGGGAAACAATGGTAAGGATTCCCACTCTTCTATCCCGAATCCTCTCACAAGCCAAGGGGCAAAGCCGTGTCGTTCCAACCTGACCCAACCTAGGGGCTGATGCTTCTCTCCTTTGGTTGACTGTTGAGGCTGCCATAACAGCTAAAGAGGGAAGACATTCTCTCTGAAACACATCTAGATTTTATTTTTTGAAGCAGGCCCTGGGAACCACGGCTACAATCAATTCCATTCTTTTGATCTGTTTGTTTGTCTGCCTTGGGATACGAAGAGAGCTGGGAATGCTGCTGGGTGAATCACCTTACTGGATACCTGCAGTCCCACCGCTGCAGCCATTCATTAAGCAATGGGAGGCCCACCCCAGAGAGGAAAAGAGGACGCAGTTCCTCCCCCCGCCCCCCCGGAACTCTCCCTCAGAGTCAGTAGTGTGAAATCTTTTACATTTTACACTCTCCCAAACAGACTCTCCACTATGAAGCATGACCCACATCAGCAGGAATTTGGAAAGGAAAATAAAGATGCTTACAAATAACTGAAGCCTTGACCAAAATGCAGCACGCCACTAATTTTCTCAGAGGGAGCAAGAGTGATAGGTAAGAGACCAATGATAAATCAAAGAAGTTGATAGCTCATCACACATTATGCAGGTCTTTGCCAGAATTATTCTCACAGCCCAGCAAACCAGGCTTACAATGTTGGGGATGTTAGTACTGAGGAAAGGATAATATTAATGCAGTAGAAGTAGCCCAGTTATGATGGGGAAAAGCACATGAGCCCAATGAAAATCATCAAGAGATGATGCAAGATAATGCTGGTTGAGCTGCCTAGGTTGGATCTGAAGCTCCCTCCACGGATGTGTGATGAACAGTGTTTTTTATTAACACAACCACCATACAGAAAACACATTAAACCGCTCTGCACTTTGCACAATCTTCTATTTATAAATAATACATACTGTAAATGAGAATTTTTGGTGCCTTGCAATAATTCTACGGTCTGCCTCTTTGCACAGGGCTGCTTGGAGGTGCTCATCATCTGCTTCAGATCACTGGCATTTGCAGAATGCGAAGGACTTCTGGGCATACCCACTTCCACAAAAGCGTCATTGCAACCTGCAAAAAGCCAACGGCAGTGAATTTGCGCATGTGAAAGAATGACTCCCAACAGGGATGAGCTAAGTCAGAGGTCATCAGCTGGTAGGCACATGTGGAATTTGGGGGATGACAACACAAGGCTTCCACTTCACCAAAAGACAAACTGTCCTGGCTAAACGGGCTTGGGAGTTCCTCCTTTTTCAGCTGGCCTGGAGCATTTTATAACAAACTACTCACTACCTGGGACCCAGATGTTTTCTAGGACTGAAATAACTAGGCTTTATTAACACAGGAACAGGCAAAGAATCATATATTTAAGAAAAATGTATTGAGTCACATATTGAGGCCATATATTAAAAGACACGGACAACAATTTTGCTATGAAAGACTACCTCCACTGTTTAAAAATGGAATTAACAAAAATAAAATGCAAAGCTCTGTATACAGCTCCCCTTTTTTTGGCAGTGTTCCTGGCCCAGTTCAAAGGGAAAACATTGTATGCTGTTCACATGAACGTATTTGTATCAGCCCGTTATGGTTCGTTGTTATTCTGAACCAAACCACCAAGAAATTCATTTGGGCAACGCACAGCGACATTTTAGGAACGTTTTCGACATTTGATTGTGAGCATCGTGTCAGCATTTAGCTGATCTAAACAGGCTGCCCTGCCTTATGGTCTTGGGTACTTTTCAACTTTTAGAGCGGAAATACTCAGCTGGCCTTGAAAACGATTCACCAGCCTTCTTAACATGAAACTTTTAGCCCAAGGGGTTGTGCTGCCCTCCTACAGTGCAGAGATGATGCAACGTTAAGCACACAACGGTACTTTGGGTTATACCTTCGCCAGTATTTGTCTTGGCTGTCACTTGTTCGGAGGCATTATGGCTACCCATCGTCCGGGAAGGATCACTGTGGTTTGAACTTAATACGTTTTCACCAAGAGCTGTGGCAGAGAGTGCAGGATACTTCATAGTTGAGGTCTGGAACAGTATGTTAACCTACATTTAATCATCTTAGACTTTGAAAAAAAAAGTCCATTAAGGACCTCAATCAGCAGATTACTTAACACCTCTCTAACCCTGCAAAAAAGTATGAATAGGGGATATAATAATTTTATTCCTACCCCTCCTGTCTGTGGACACTTAGGAACGAGATTTTTTTTTTAAAAAAATAGCATTTCACATTTCCTCATAGAACTGAATCATCTGTATTAGACATATATATTGGTGACTTATCAAGGTGGGCACTTTCACTTGACTTTTATGACTGCAGCCCACCAACTGTGCCTCTGCGGGCTTTACGGGAACCATTGAGAACCTCACACACTGACTTGGCAACCGATTCATGCCCACTTTATTATCTAGACAGGGACAGATGAACTGAAATGAATCTTGAAGAATGACTTTAATTCCTAGAAGGCTTTGATCACGTTGCTTCTAGTTGTGTGTTCTTCTAACAGTTACACCAAGTCTGTCCGTGAGAAATCTCTTTTTTCTGCCAGATTGGTTGAACACAAAATTAGGCAGGTTGAGGAAACACACGTGGACCTTTGGTAGGAGGGACAGTGTTTAAATAAGTTTTTGACACTAGTGGACAACATCTGTTTGGCTCCTGGCTCTGCTGCGGGCCCATGGAGAGGACTGCTGTTCTGGGTTTACAGAATGTTAAACCATATACTTGAAACCAGGCTTACGGTTTTAAATATGTGTTTTATAGGCTTCGTTGAATAATTCCTTACTAATTGTTTAATTGCATTGGCATTCGCTTTGGCATTGTTGAAAAATGAAATTTCAGGATACCAATTTTATCAATTAATGGAAACATTCTACAATTTCCTATGATTTCGGAGAGCCTCTGCCACGTGGCAAGAAAACTACAATCGTGACTGTTTTCACACCCGGAGAAGCCAGAATTTCTAATGTTATGATACGCAAAGCCCCTAACAGAAGATTATTTATTTATTTATTTATTCATTTATTCATTCATTTATTTATTATTCACATTTCTATCATCGCCCATCTCCCCTCAAAAGGAACTATCCTGGTTAAGTTCCACTGAAAAAGGAACATCCCATAGAAGGTAGCAGCAAATCATTTTTGTACTGTTGCCAAGTAAAGTGCACCAGTATTTAAGCTCAATTAAAAATAAGCGATACTTTTCCATTTTGATATAAGCTGATTACACAGTACTGGGCAAAGTGTACTCAAAAGAAAACTCTGCTTAGTTCCTTGGGATTTACTCTCCAGGAAACATGCTTAGGATTACAGCCTTTTGTTTACCTTTACATGACCATTTAACGACGTTGGGTTTTTCTTGTTTTCCACTTGCATGCCATTAACATGAATATCAACAGGAGTTAAGCCGGGAGGGGGAGATGGTGTGTTTTGACTATAGTTTGGCACTCCTGACAACAATATACTGGTTAATGTGGCTTGTGCAGTAGGTGGCATCATCAGGTGAGGAATAGCAGAGAAACCTGGAAGAAAATGTTGGAAGATCTATCTCATTACTCTGCCTCGTTTCTGCTGATGCTGAAGATGCCTAAAGACCTAAGCAGAAAGTTAACTCACAATTCAGCAGAGCGAGATTGCACAGAATATGATCCAACTAACCCAGTACTACCTTCTCTGGCTGGCAGCTTCTCTCTTAGACTCTGGCACAGCTTTTTTTACACTTGGTTCCTTGAAATGCCAAGGACTGAACCTGGGAACTTCTGGATGCAAAGCATGTGCTTGACCACAAACAACAGGGAAACGAAATGGCCCAGGCACACTCTGTGCTCATCAAGAAGTCACAAGGAGTCAGATGATCCCATTTTACAATAATGGGATAGAATTAAAATAGAGGCATCATTTTAATGTCCTGGTCCCACATCTGTTCTGTAGGCTTAAGACTGCTAGATTTCTCTGTTTAAAATGTCTAAAATTTAAACCCCAAATGCACCTTATACCAACCTGTAGTGCTTGTATTAGCAATTGATGAAGCCCAGAGAGTTGGACTTGGGGTGCTTGAACTTGGACTCTGCAAAGGACTAACAGAACTATTAAGAGCATTTAGGAGGGAGTTTGTGGGGGTGGATGTGTTGACAGATAAAGTGGTTGGACCCAAGAGACCTGCAAAAAAAACAAAACCCAAATGAGATATTTCACATGTCTGTAGATGAACAACCAATGCTTTTTCAGACCAATTCAAAACTAAATGAGTGGTTTTACTGTTCTGGTGGACAATGAAAACATTCAAAGAAGACCTGCTCTACTGTAGGTGGCCAGGATGCCTACTTCCCTTGGATGCTGCCCCTAACTAAAAATGGGGTTTCCTGGCCTTCTGGTCTCTCTCTGCTCTATTCTCCAAAGATGTGCAGTCAACAGCCTACCTTGGAAAGAGGCCGCCAATGCATTGCATGCTTTATTCAGAAATCCCTTGGCCACCTAGCCCAATAATTATATCTCAGCGTCCATGACTGCAGTTCTTCCCTTATTGCTGACAACCCCCCTACCTCTAAAAATCTTCCCCTCACATGACTTCTATTTCCTGTATCTTCCTTAATTTCTTCCATTTCCCCTCATCAATTAAACAGAGGCTTTTCTTCCATTATTGTCTTTTCTTATGTACAAGAAAGAAAACACCTGCCCCACCAACATAAGCTTGCATGTACAAGCTGTTGTTCAGCCTGCTTTTAAAATAAATCCTTAAACCTTGAAAGCACATGGTTAATACAGCTCATTCTGAAGAGGCTACAAAATATTAGGGAGGGTTGTAGATTGTACCAAGTCCAGTTAGTCCGAGGCCAGCTGAGGTCAAGATGTCCAAGCCAGGACAAGAGAGGCCAACCGGGCAAGAGATGGGGGGCGGGCTTGTTGCTACGGCAATGCCACTGCTTTCCAGACCCAGGAGACACTTCCGTGCTTCATACATATTTAAGGCATTTCGCTCAACACTTTTCACAATCACAGACTGCCAAAAGAAAACATGGCCATGAGTGTCTAACACACATTTCAAACAATTCCAGACAACTGGCAAGAGTAACCAGTCCTGATTACAAATCCACTCTTAAACAAAGCTCCTCCTAGTAGTAACAGAAAGGGAGTAGCTCCTAAACTCCATGCTTTTATTTATACAAAAAGGCTGGAATGGTGCAGTGCATTTTGCTTAGGCTTCTTAGCTACGTACCAAATACGCTGTCATTGAAACAACATCCCTGTTCTGTAATATTTCAAACGATGACATAAATTAACCTTTGTGCAAAAGTCCATTCATCGTATCAGCCTTGCTTAGAATCACACTAAGCAACAATATTTGGTGTTGGATATAAATGTTGTTCCCTGCTTGCCTCACTCGAGGGGTTTCTGAGTCCAGCTGTGGCCCAGAAACAGCTGCAAATCTCTGCTTTAGGCAGCAAACCCACAAACACAGATCCCTGCCCTTGTTTAGAACTTTGTAGGAAATTATGGAGACTTTGCAAATTTATTTTATCAGTAGCTCACGCCAGCATTTTCCAAGTCAAATAAAAATATCAGAGCATAAACTTTTTTCTCAATACAGAGGGCAAGAGAAACAAGATTTCCCATTTTCCAGAGCCTTGAGACTCCTCCCTCCCCTCCATTCAACTTTATGCTAACTCTCTTTCACAAACAAGTCACCACAATAATTGTGTCAATGAAAAAGCATGTTTTGACACACAATGAGAAATTGGTTTAATTCATCTTGGTGGCAAAACAACGGTTCCATTATTTGAATCTGCATCTTGGGCTGTGGTCAAGTTGTCAGAGAAGCTTTTCCTTGTTGTGTGCAGTCAGCCTAAAAAGATGAGCGCCGTAAGGAATTTTGAAAAACATCTGGCCAGATTTTCTTCCTTGCCTGTGTTTCTCTTAGCCTTAAAATTACATAATAATGAAACGCTGGCTACATCCTTGTTTTTCTTGGAGGCATAAGACCAACAACGAAGACAAACTTTCTCGTACTTTTACAGGGATTAATTTGATATTAAAAATATAATCTGATGAAGTCATTTCAAAGACACCATTTACTAATTAATAACTATCTTTAAAAATAAAGCCCTCAACGACAGAATGGATATTATACTGTGGTGACTAGATATGCTTGTTCCTATTAAATAACATACATGCCAGTACCAAAGAAAGGAGACTTAACAGTATGCAAACTCTCACACAATATCTTTAACTTCATGTGATAGTGAAATCATGTTTAGGATCATCCAACACAAATTACAGCCTAGATGTTCAAGCTGGTTTTTGAAAAGGCCAAGGAACAAGACATATTATTGCTGATGTGTGCTGACCTATTAAGAAAACCAAAGAATACCCCAAAGAAGTCAATATGTGCTTCATTAACTATAGAAAAGTCTTCGATAAGTGTCAACCATGTTAAACGCTTGAATGCCCTTAAAAAAATGGGAATCATTTTTTAATGAATATCTCATTATCTTCATACAAAACCTACACACATAACAGCAAGCCACAATCTGGATGGAACACGGTGAAACGAATTGGCTCCAGACTGGAAAAGGAGTGAGACAAGGCTGTACACTCTTCCCTTTCTTATTCAACCTAAATACTAAACAAATATTGAGGGGGGCTGGGTTGGGAGATGAGTGTGGTTTTAAGGTAGGAGGAAGAAACATCAACAACTGGCTGATGACACTACTCTGACAGTCAAAAATGGAACGGATCTCCAAGCTCTAGTAATAAAAGTCAAGGAGCATTGTGAAAAAAAAATGGGATTAAAATTAAATTTAAGGAAGACTAAACTAATGACAACAGATACAAGCCTTAGAATTGATGATGAAGATATCGAACTAAGTGGTGGATAGCTTCTGACTTTCAGGATCAACCATCAACAGTAAAAGTAAAGCCGCCCAGAGTCATGTCTGAGATGGGTGGTGGAAAGATGTGCTAAATAAATAAAAATAAATAAAATAAAGGGACAAGTAGTAAAGTACAGCACTTGGTAGAGCAGCCATGAAGGTCTTGGAAATGATATTCAGATGCCGTGATGTGTCTATACCCACAAAGATCAGAATAAATGGTATTCCCTGTGACACTCTGTGGAAATGGAAGTTGGTCTTTGAAGAAGCAGGATAGGAAGAGGACTGATGCTTCTGAACTTTGGTGTTGGAGAAGACTCTTGAGAATTCTTGAATAGCCAAGAAAACAAACAAATGGATCATCAAACAAATCAATCCAGAGTTCTTACTCAAGTCAAAAATTACCAGGCTCAGATTATCAAATTTTGGACACATTATATAAAGAACAATCTTGAGAAATCTACAATGCTGGGAAATTTAGAAGGAAAGAGAAGAAGACGACTCAGCTACAGCACACTGCTGGGAGACTTGAAGGGCCAGATTGGCCAGCAAATTATCCTGGAGAAGGTCTATCTATGTGGTCACTATGATTTGACGTCAACTTGATGGCACATGATGAATGAACGAATCAACTAAATAACGAAAGACGTACTTTCTTTCCCTTCCATTATTTCACAGATCTCTATAGAGGTAGCAAAACTGATGAAGAATCAAAGCCCGTATAAATTAATAGAATCCTAATAACCACAGCAATTCAGTTTTAAATAGTTGATTTGAGATGTTTCTGCCCAAGGCACCACTGGAGTGAGGCCTAGAAAGACAAATGTTATGTTCTGTATGGGAAATGCTCATTTCATTCCTACAAAGAGAACAAATATTTTCCAGTGATAGATATATACAATTATTGCAACTTAAAATAGTGAGGCATAAATCACTTTTGCTTGCCTGTTGCTACTTCTACATAAAGAGTCCTTCTCTTTCTTGGAAAGGGAACAGTTTGATGTTGGCATCTTCTTCCATCGTGGAGAAGGTAGATGGGACCTTCAAAATGCATCACTATTCCCCTCCCCGCCCCCAATAAAAGGATCCTGCACAGATAAACTTTAAGATTCATTTGGTATTATTTTTTTTAATTACCAAAGTGTATGGTACTGATTATATCGCTTAAGCTACCCCAGACTGAAGAGGAAAGCGTATTACGGTGGCTATTAATTGCTAATTCACAAAAATCCTGAAATAAAGCCACGGTGACTCAGGAGAGGAGGAGGAGGGACATGGTGGAAATTGGCCTTGGCTGCAAACTCAGATTAGAGCCTAAATATAAAAACTTCAAAAATATTCACATCCCCTCCGCCTTTGGTTCCTTGTTTTCGTGTGTCATTTTATTTTATTTTTTTATTATTTGTATGAGTCTCAAAGGCTGGACATGGCCTGTTTAGTACAGCAAGTCTGTCCTGGGAGCAGACAGGTGACTGCACTGTCTTTTCCTTGTTCCTTAATTATGCAGCACTGCTAATGTCTAAGCCCTAATTCTTCCTCGAGGATTAGACGAGAATGGGCCGAGCCAATCAGGAAGTGGGGAAGGAGAGAGAGATGGTCAACTAGCAGCTGCAATGGAAAGTGGTTTTGGACTGGAGAGTGGAATTCCATCATGCTCCCAAACGATTGGTTTTCTTAGCTCTAAATGGTTTTACAAATCTTTATAAAAATACACACTGGATTCATAGCACCTCAGTTAAAACAAAAGTCTCATTATAATAAGTCCCTTATTACAATGATAAAAAGAGTCTTGCTTAATTTTTAAGCAGGATAAGTTAAAGAGTTGCTTGCCCAGAAAAACTAGAGCCTGTTCTACCAACCTTGCTCGTCTGCTTCGGCTTTGGCTTAATACTGATGAAGACATCTAGCTGCTCCATCAGCTGAGTGATAAAGTGTGGTTCTACGTCAATTTCTTCCTTCATATCAAACATCAGCACAAGAGGAAGGCAGCCCTGGAAGATCAAATGCAAAATCCAGTATCAGGTCCAGGAAGCACTTCATGTTTTGTGCAAAGCACAGTTGAACAACATCTTCTGCTCAACACATGAACACCTTCTCTCTCCTGCATTTTCTCACATGGCATTTCTAGAGGTTTCCAGATTCTAGAAAGGTCAGTTGCTTGACATATCCATACTGATAGACACACTAATATATCTACATTACTCAGGATGTTTCACCATTTCAATTCTCAGCACTTCACAAACACGGGCAGACGCACAACAACTGGTAAGTCTGGAGAGGATCTGCTGTATAACCAAGAACTTAGAAGCCCTAATAGTTTCCACTTTTATCTAGATGATCCCTAATTGTATTGGAAGGGAGAGTTAACTGAACGTCTCAAAGAGCCCCTTGAAACCAAAAGAGTCATTGCAGGTCTACTGGGAATAAATCTTCTGATCCCTTCAGCAATAGGCATGTATGTATGTACACACACACACGAGGTAATTATTTGCATACAGACATATTATCACCACCAGCTAAGTGATCATGCAGTAGATTATCCAGTCAAATCTCAAGAGGTGGAAAAAGCCAATAATGAAGGTATGAAAGCCAGGAAGACAAGACAATTCAGCACTGGAAACGTAACTAATGCATGCAAAGCATAAAAACAGAATTATGTAGCGAATCCGGCCCACTGCAGATGGCAAGATGAAAAATTTTCATCTTTCAATAATAAAAACCATATTTTCCATAAATTTGCAATTTCTAACTTTTCATTCCAGTTCTACCTTCTAGACCACCCAAGCACAGGTCTACTTCAACTGAGAATTGTTAAAATATTTTAAGATTGTTGTTCTGCCTCCCTTTTCTCAGGTTAAACACATCCAACTCTTCCTGTTGATGCTCACTTTCTTCTTCAGATTTTTCACACTCCAAGGTACCTCCTCTGGGTACAGTCCAGTTTGGGTATGCCCTTAATGTATGGCAACCAGAACCAGACATGGTACCCCAGAAGCAGATTTCCAATAAAAATTGAATGATGCAATCTTAAACTGCAATGTAGTCTATTTTTATAAATGGTGAAATCATGGTTAGCATTTCCTGTGCCTATAACTGAAGAAAGCCTTCCCACTAAATATGGCAAAATGAACTCTTCCATTGATGCATGGTTTTTACATCTGCATTAATCCAACTGGATTTTGAACACTTTGTAAGCTGTAACTCAACCCCACTGCAGGTGTGTGAGGGTGGGGGTAGGGATGGAGTTGGGAACTTAAGGAAATCTGCTCTGTTTGAAAGTAATGAGAAATGCCACTTGGGGAGAGCAATCAAAACTAACTGTTCTCCAACCTTACTACCCCTTTTCGTTACCAGTCAGATGAGGTCGTAGAATAAAAGAATCAGTGCCTGGACAGGTAAATCAGGCTGTTGTTGGAAATTTCTTAGTAAAATATTGGAAGGGCTCTATCTCATCTGACTTTGACAGTACAGAATGGCTTTCATGCCATTTCATTTTCTACAGTGAAAATGCTGGTTTTTCACTGGCCATTTTCAGGGTTTCATCCAATGGCCTGAATGGGGGTGGGAAGGGCTACCTATGACCCAGCCTTATTCACTGTGGCTCACAGACCCCATTCTAGAGAAGGGAGTCTAGTCCAGCAGGGAGGCAGGTGAAGCCATTGTTTTAATATATGTTTTAATATATATAAAGTTACAGTGAGAAACCGGTGCCTGAAACCCATGTTTATCACTTAGGAGAGTGACAAATTCCAAGAAGGGACAAGAAAAATAGTCATGAGACATTTCTGACTCAAAAACCTTAGCATTCTGAAATCATTCTTTCACATGAACGCCTCATTATTGTTTTCTGAATATTTAAAGTTACCATGCCCTACTCCTTCATCTTAGCACAAAAATAACTTTGATTTTGTTTCAATTTATTTTTAATATATCTGTACAGAAATAAATCAATGCCTTTGTTACCTTCCTCTAGGAACATTACTTAAAGTCCTTGTTTTTTATTAATACCTAACCCATGACCCCATGGAATATTGTGCTAGATCTGAATATTAAAATACTACAGAATAGATAAGGGAACCAGGTCTTACCATCCCATAAAATGTGTACTCCCTCGCTGCATTGAAAGAAAGAATGGCTCTGTTAATGACTCTCAAAGGCATGGACATCCCACAAGTGTATACGATGCTTTCTAGCACTCTCATGGTTACTATTTTTGGGTTATGGGATTTCCACATTTAGCAACTTCTTTGCACTTTCAAGTCTCAAATTCCAAAAACACACAGGAGAACTTAAAACTAGAGGAAACTTTGGACTGGATACCATCAGACTCCACTTCTGTGTCAAGGTATTTTCAAATTACACCAGATAACTAAATAACCATTTCTGAGATGGATAAGTGAACTATTTGCTTCTTTTCACCAGAGTTATGAACCAGCCAAGAGAAGCAGGTTAAATCCCCTTGATTTCAGAGGGAAAGATAGAAGCCATTAAATTAAATGGGATTCCTAAGTGATCAAGTTTTCTTAAACCATGGTCATTAAGTTTTAAGAGCATCACGCTATCTGAAAATGTAGACATACTACAGATATACCCACTGAGAGCTAGTACAAATTGAGGTTGCTAACCTGGGTTTGAACTCCTGAGCCTGATTCCTACTCAATTCACCAAGGGGAAAAGTATCCTTCGTGGTGTGGGTAGAAGAATTTCAGCCAAGCCTTACTTTCTGGGTGATTCTCTTCCATAGGAGAGGAGTGCCTAGTTACTGGTAGTCCTCCGGAAGTGACCTGAGACCTAAACGTACATTCTCAGTGGGAACTAGGAGCTGATGACCCAGGAATGACAGAAGTCCCTACTGTACCTGCTGCCACACCCACAGCCCCGTCCTTCAGAGTATTTACCATGAGATACTGTCTGGCAAGACAGACTGATTCGATAGTGCCTTGGAGGTAGACTGTGGATTTCTTCTGGGGGTTACTAGGATCGGGGAAATGGATCTGAGCACCAGTTCTCTGCATGATGTGCTTGATGTTGCTGCCATTTCGGCCCATCATGAAGAGATGATGTTGAGCTGCTATGTCTAGCTGGGTGCTGACAGGGATCGCAGAAGCCAGGCTCCCAGCCAGATGTTCCAAAAGCAGAGCTGTTCCTTCCTGTTCAGGAAAAGAGAGTGAAACAAACTTACATTCACTTCCTTGCTTTAGATCCTGGCCATTCGAAGGAGTGGAAAGCATCTTGTTCTGAAGGCGCAACTTTGAAATGCCCCATTTTGCAAAGTCCCACGCTTAAGATTGTTTGAAACAGAATGCTACGCCCCTTCCAGTAGGCTGAATATTCAATTTCTAGGAGATTATCCAGCAAGCGTAAACTCTGGTGATCACCCTAGTATGCTTGTAGGAAGAATATAGGATGACTACACAGTTCACAGGGAGAGGCTGTCTCTGTACGAACGAGAGCCATTTGGCATTTCTCGTGACAGAGGAAAGAGGATTTGCTTGCCACAAATTCAGCCTGAAAGCTGTTTATCATGGGACAGATAGCGCTAATAGGCGCAAGATACATTCGCATGAAGCCTTATGGATAATCATACAGAAGTAATTAAAACCAAGCTGTGCAACGTGTTATCCAAAAGTTCTCTCTTTTTAGTGCTCCACACTATTCTGTGCTGGGAAAATACGTAACTATATTTTACAGGATTGCACGACTGGGGTGTACAAAATTATGCCTGATATGGATAAAGTGGACAATGGGAAGCTGTTTTTCTCTTTCCAAAATACTAGAACCAGAGGTCACCCCATGAAATTGAATCCTGGAAGAATCAAGACAAAAGGACATTTCTTTCTATACAATGCATAATTAAACTTTGGAATTCATTATCATGAGATGTGTTGCTGGCTACCAGCTTGGCTGGCCTGAAAAAGGGGCCGGACCTATTCATGAAAATCATGGAGATCAGTGACTCTTAGCGGGACTTCTTCTGAAGGCCACTGGCTGGGAGACTCATTGGCTTCCTTGTGCAGTGAGTTGGCCACTGTGAGAGCAGACTGCTGGACTAGATGAGCTGGGGGTCCAATGCAGCAGGGTACAGCTCGTGTTCTAACGATAAAACTATACAGCCTGACGTTGATCCCAGGTATTTGTCTCCTACTGATGTGCATCTTGGCACACACTGTCCATAGACCAATAACTCAGAGAGGCTTAGCCAAATGCTGCAATGCTAAGCTAGAAAGATCAGAAGGCAAGATCACAATTTAACAGGCCTAGGCATGGTGGACATTATGTTCATGTTCTCTAAGCATCTTCTGATCGATGCATGGCAGCAAACAGAACCTTGCTCAAGGTAAAACAGATGGCAACAACTTTCTTGCCCAAACGTATATGGTATTGCCCATTGAGCTGTAAGCAGGCCCATCTTGAAATCTAAACATAGGCATGTGGTCTAGGCAACTCTGATTTCTACTTATACTAGAGAGTATCTCCAATTGCTATTTATATTATGCACGAATAAGTTCTCGAGAAGCAGCTCTGGAGGAGCATTCTCCTCCCCTCTTGCCCATAAGAAGCCTGAAGCATCTGCAAGCCCCATTTACTGACCCTACCCTCAGGAAAGACAACCTCATCAATGTCGTGCCCAGACCAATAATTTACCTTCACGGCACTAGCATTATTCTGGGATCCTCTGATGATGACCGTCGCACCATACGTCCGAGAACGCTGTTTGAAGGAAACTGAAATATTGTATGTCTGCGATATATGCTGAATCGTGGGAGAACTTGGATCAGGGATTGGTTGAAGGATTCCAGCTATAGGTAATTCAAACATTAACACCAAAGGGAGCAGCTCCTAGAAGGGGGATGAGGACAAATCCACAGCAAATAGTCAGTGTAAATACAATCATATCAGGTCTGTTAATATGCTGCATTTTGAATGTCAAGCTGAGAGGGCTTCAGGAGATACCTCTCCTCTGCACAGCCATCACACTGAACAGCCCCTTGTTATTAAAAACAAGGTGGTCTTTGTTGTCAATTCTGAGGCAAGGATTCTGCTCCTAATTGGCACTGATGGAATTTCAGAGTGGAGCAGAGAAGAAGGACCAGGAACTATTTCAATTTTGTACTTCATGCAATGCATCCCCAGTGGTCTACATCATTAAAAGGACATTTAAATACAATTAAAAAGGAGGAGAAAAACTCAGCAGAACATCAAAGGACAAGAATAGGAATAGCCTTAATGTGTTTGGCAGTCTCCAGCTTCACACACGGGCAGCAACGATGCATGGAAGGAAGCTCATAAGAAATCCAAGAACTACAGAAAGTAAGATTGACTGATGAAAGCAGGAAGCCAAAACCAACGATTTTCAGCAAGTGATTCAGTGGTTCCAGTTCAGAGGAAGCAAGAATGAAAATATTTGCAAGCTGGTAGAATTCCCCATTTTTAATAGTGTACAAGAAGTAAAGCCTGCTTTTTCCAACCTAAAGCATCTCGGTTGAATTTCCTATGCTACTTAATGGGCTACCTGGTCCCCACTTGGCTTGCCTCCATCTGTCCTTGGATTTTGTAATTACTACCAGGCTGCTCTTCCCTGTCTGCTTGAGAACTAACTCTCACAGGCCTTTCCAGTCCCAAGATTAGTGGGGTGGGGGTGGGGGGTTCACATGAGACACAAACTACAGGGTGATCGTTCTTTGCTTAGAAGGGGAGAGCATTTCAGAGAATGGGGCTACCACCAAATAGCCCTCTTCCCTGGATCTACATATAATGGTAAAATCAGGGGAGCCTCCATGGGAGGAAGATCTCCATGGAAGAAAGCACAGGGCAGTCCTAAACTGTTATGGAGACTTCTACGGAGACAAGACTAGGATTCCCCTCATATTCCTACTGAGTTGGCATTAATATTACTGAGACCCTTCCAGACCCTTGGACAGGGTGCACAGTGACAGGAAAGCTACAGAGAAGCTTTGTCCTTCTATGCTGTGGCTTATGGCATCACCTCTCTTGACTGCAGAAGGCGCAAACATCCTTTACATTCTACTTCACTTGACCTGCAGCTGAGCTTTAATTCCACTGGTATTGAACTAGGCAGTCAGGAAGACACTGAAAAAGGTTGTAGCCCCAGGTATGCTAAATTCCTTGAGCTGCAAACTTTGAAGTACACATAAACAACACTCCTGGAAGGAAAACAAACAAAGTTAATTCCCACTTTTCCTTTCTTAAAAAGGATGCCATGACAGCATCTCATAATTACCCGTATTCTAACTCTGGCAGACTCTACTCCGGCTGGTTGCCCTGCGATAGACACCTGTGAAAATTTAAAGACCAAAAGTTAAATTCTAATACTAGCAGGGGCAGCAAGAACAGTGAATCCTTGACTAAACATCAGTGCTCTGCAGATCCCTCCTGGAATTCTAGTGTCTTACTCTCAAAGACCTGTTGGCACACCAGGGTCATCCGTGGGGAGAGGTGGTAAAAGAGAGGGAAGATGGCAGACACACTCACAAAAGTCTTAAAGCCTATTACGTCCCAGTGTGGCACAGAAGCAAAAACTGTCTGGATATTTGGGCCTTTTTTGGTTGTCTACAAAACCTGAGAAGTTGTTGCCACAAGCACTTCACATTTGCCCTAGCCTTCACAGCGTTAAGGGCATTAAGAACAAGTTTTGAGATTATAAGGGCGTGCTCTTAACAAGTCTGCAGGAAACACAGTATAGCCGTTTTAGGACTTAGTACGGAAGAAGCGTTCGTCAGATAGAGAGAGAAAAACTGGGCACCTAAAGCCTACCACATTTATTGGACGTGTTAATGGGCACAGCACTGCTGGTGCACTCAGGGCTACCATGCACAGAACAACAAGGGGAATCAAAGGAAAGATAAAATAAGGTCAGTGATTTGTCAAAACCACACACTGAAACACAGTTTGGTTTCAGGAACATTCTATGCAATGCTTTAAAAATACGTTGTTGGGTCCTGCTGAAACAGTATGCATTGTGCAAAACTGACAAAATATTTCAGTGCACAAAGATGATGACAATACACCCAGAGTAAGCATTTACTGCTTAAGGCTTGATTTCAATTAAAGACACTCCAAGGAACCCTTTTCCTGGAACAGAGGACTTTTCTTAGCAAAAGCATGCAATTTTAGACATGCAATATGCCACCTCTTCCTCCTCCTCCAAACACAATCTCACTCACACACACACACACACACCCCCAATGTGAATGTGATACATCTAAGAGAACTGGGTTAAATGATTTTCCATGAAAGCTTTGCAGAGTCCTAGGAGACAACTCTGACTTCCTCAGATTTGGTGTGTGGTCCTAGGGTTCAACATAATCTCAAACAATACCCACTTGATTGCTTTTTTCCGCTTGGTTGTTTCTATTAGAATCTGGAAAATGGATGTGGCAGCCTGTTTCTTCCATCACCTTTTTAATATTATTTCCTCCTTTGCCGATCACATGAGAATGCTCTGTATGAGACACGTCCATCTTCAGGGTGACCCGATTACTCTGAAATAAGGTCCGAATATTCTTTACTGCACTCTCCCAGGACAGAATACATTTCAAGCTGCCTTGTCCCACACTTTACGAAACAGTTGGTATTCAAGCTCTGGTATCCAATCTAAACCCATTTTTCTGGTGAGATTTCATTCGGTCCATTTCAAATAACCTTTCCTGAGTTGCAGTTAGCAAGTGGGAGGATTTTTTAAAAAAAATTAAGAATGGAAATATTTTTTACCAACCAAAGGGAACATTCTTATCTCTGACCACGCTCTCTATCTCCAAGGTGCAAACAAAACAAAAATCCATAGATAGTGTGCATTTTTAAAGAGTTATGGCCATATGTAGTTCAAAACTGATAGTCATTAAAAAAAAAAGCTGTCCTTAAAAACGGATGTGCTTCCGGGTAGTTTCAAACTGCATACATATATTTTTGTCCAAGCAAATCCATGACTGTGCAGCCCAGCGTATCACACGTGGACTTGAGCACGGAGCATAGCAAACACCTTTGCAAACAGCTTTGTTTCTGAGGCATCCAGTCACCAAATGGTTGGTTAGCATCAGAATCATTTCTAGTTTCACCCCCATGAAACTTCTACACACATCCAGCGTAGAAATCAAGCAAAAGAGTTAAGAAAGTCATTCTCAACCCTGAAAAAAACGTTTTTAAAAGTTTTAGTGGTCCAATCTTTACTCATCAGGGGCTGGCACAAAGACTTTGTCACTTTCCAACTGCAACAATTTATAGGCTGGTTTACAAAATTGATCTTGCACAGAAACTCAGCAAGACTTGGGGCCGCTGTATTTTAACACTGCAATTAGTTTTTTCTGGCCCTGCTTTTACAGAGTCTGAGATGGGAAGGTGAGCGGGTGAGAGCAGTTTTAACAACTATTCACAAGGACGTGAACCGTGTGCCAATTTGGGAATCCTGATGTCAGATGAGTAATTAGCTGAGGACTTACTACCCCATTACTTCTGGAATCAGAATCAAGAGGCAAAGGACCAACCCGTGAAAACATCCCTTTCCCAAAGATAGGCAACATTCCTACATTTGTTCAAGGTCTAGATACATAATTTGGGTTGGCAAAAAGTTTGACCTAAGGTGCATCTTCTTTATTTTAGCTACATATTTTGCTTGTTATGGGCAAGTCAGGATGCTTGACCATGCCTGGTGGCCAGCTACTAGAAGCCACACCGTGAATAACTGTGGCAACAAAGTCCTTACATTGAAGTCCCTTTGGCTGGATGCTGCTTGAAATGCATCAGCATGGCAGAACTGGCTAGATTTGACATTTATATAAGCCGTGATTACACACAGAATTGTTGATGGTTGTAGACTGATTGTTTTTGAAATCTTGGGGAACTGACTATTAAAAATCCATAACAGATAGTTCATCATCTCTGGTGAGAATGCCTTTGAGAGACACGTGACAGAATATCTTAACTTCTCTGATTCTTGTGAACACTCAAATTCAACTTAGGGAGGTCCTACTGCTAAAAAGGCTTTCAAAATTAAAAAACAAACAAACCCTAAAACCTGGAATTCTAGCCCAAAGATGAGTAGTTACATTTTCAACTTACTTTTGTGTCCAAGACAGACATGATCTTTTCTTTAGCTTCTTTAACATTCTCCTTTTTTCCAGAGACTTTAATATGAGGATCTTGAAAGAAAAAAGAAAGAAAAAAATAGTTACTTTGCAAAAAGGCCAAATAACTTAACAAGTCGCCCAGTCTGTCTTATACAAGCAAGCATCCTGCCTCATGCTTTTCATACATATTCTATTAGATAGGTTATACAACAAACACACAGGAGGCACCCTGTGTATTTCCTGGAGGACAGCCCAAAGCTGCTTCGTCATGGACTAATTTATGGCAGACACATTAATTTCCAAAGGTTTGAGATGGGCTATACTAGAGAACCGGTCAGTCAGTTAAAAAAATTCCATTTCAGTGAAACAGGTTCCAGGCTATATATTAACCCTGCTGGAATGTAACACAACTCACTGTTAAGCATGACATGCTCTATGTGCCATCACAGAAAAGTGGGAGTTTAATTCCCTTCACAAGTGGCCTCCCAGAGTAAAGGCACTGCCAGTTTTCAAGTAGCTATCATCATCATCATCATCATCATCATCATCATCATCATCATCTACATGGACAAGTCCATGTACTTTTCTTGGCCACGTTTTCAGAAGGGGTTGGCCCTGGCCTTCTTCTTCCCAGGGCTGAGAGAGAGGGACTGGCCCAGGGTCACCCAGCTGCCTTTGTGCCTAAGGTGGGACTAGAACTCCCGGTCGCCCGGTTTCTAGCCCGTTGCCTTTAGCGACTACACCAAACTGACTCTCATTAATTCTGAGCCAGATTTACGAGCCCCAACATTCATGAACAGCCTGCCCATCCACATGTAACATTTCTGTTTATGAATGGGAAGACACAAATACACCATGCTCGTAAAGCATCTTTGCCTATATTGCCTGGAGGGTCTTCTAGTTCCAGCAAAGTAAAAGGACGCCAGCTTTTTCTCTTCCTTCAAGCATACTTCCTTACGGGGTCCAGCAGAAAAGCTAGCACTGCATTAGGGTCATACCACGTCCCACTGAAATCAGTGGAAATAAAATATTAATTTCTACTGACAACTGGAATAGGGATGCTGGGATCCAGATGACTAATCACCTTTGCATTGGCTGGGCTCCTAGGCCAGATACACCCTTCCTCTTGAGATATGGCATTAACTGAACAGAGGCGTAGGAATGCATGCAGACGAACACCAATTCCCCAAAACTGGTGGATAATGCCACCATTCTACAACATGTTGGATGGAGGCTTTCTCTGTGCAGCCTAATGACTACACGGACACAACATAACTGAGCTGGCAATCTCGTTTGGTCTGCAGACACATTTGGCATTTGGAAAGCACGTGGCATCATTCAATAGGAGGCAAACTAGCCCTGTCAGATGTTTTCTACCCTCGCAGTGGGTAATCCGAGACATTCTTGCTCATCAGCATGAAGGTGTACCAGCTCCTCTCCTCCTCCTCCTCCTCCTCCTTCTAATTAAAAGGATCTTTTAAAAGGTCAGGTGGGCCAGACAGCCTAGTAGGCACCAAGGGAAGGGTCTGCAAGGAGACCTGTGTCACTGACACCATACTGTGTAGCATAGCAGACTTCCCGTGCTGGCCTTGTAGGAAATATGAGTGCTCTCTGACTCATACGAGTTGGTCACGTCCAATCAGAGCTCCCTTCTGGATCCAAGTTATTACATATGTTAATTTGGGCATGGGGGAAAAAAATAGTCTGATGCTGGACTATACTTCCAGAACGTGGGATCAGACATCTTATGAAGAACTCTGGCATTCAGCAAAGATTAATTATTTTACAGAGATGGAAAGAAATCTACACTCCTGATGTTACAGAATGTATTCAAGATACATGTTCTTCATAGATTTTTGAAATATCTTTATAGTCTAAAAATGAGAAGATGAGGCAATATGTTTTTATAAACTTAATTTTAGGGACTGAATTAAAGTTATATTAATGTAATATGGATCTTTTTATTCTCTTTCTGTTCGTTTCCACCACCACCCCATTTTAGTTTTATAATCACAGTTATGTATGTATTACTTTATTATACTATCACTTTTTTGTTATACTTCATTAATAAAAATAAAAATATATTTATATTATTTAAAATATACCATACTGTGTACTGATGGTATACAAATTTTATTTCAATTATATCATTTCAATTATGTGTATTCACTCTTCAGCTCTTCTCTGTGGTTCTAGGATTAAAATTAAGCTTCTAAATTAATCTGGGCTTCAGTTATGCTGAGTGTTGGATGCCATTTGGTTGATCTACTGTCAAAGTCTTCCTGAGTCAAAGGACTGTCTTTAGGCAGAATCTGACTTCCCCTGTATTAAAGTCAAAGGCAAAAGGCAAAATCAGTCAGTGGGACAGTTTTGTTGAAATATCTTTTCTGAACAAGACCATGTAGATGCAGTAGCTTAGTAAGGGTCAGGTTTCCCCAACTGTGCTCATCTATAGATGTCAACTCAATCAAGCAGTACTGATGCTCCATTCCAGAGGCCAACCCCGCCCCGCTCTGCTTGTAAGCTTAATGAGTACATCTTGTTTGGCATAGTTTTAAAACTTTCTTTGTATTGACTGCCTAGTGAGACAATGTACTCTTCACTGGAGTCCTACCCAATGCAGTAATGGAATGAAAGTGACCACTTCCTGAATGTGCTTCAGTAGTTAACTCTCTTCTGGCATGGTTTTTATCTTGCTATGCGGATGTGGCACTAAAATCTTCAGTAACTTAGAAGCCAAGAAGGACAGCACCATCTGCTGTTGTTACACATTATCAGCAAGTTACTGGATGATTTCTGTGCAGCTAGCTCCTTGCCGAGGCGAGAACAGCTTTGCACCCACGCTGCCACTGATGCAATGTATCTTGACACACGGCATTGTTGCAACAGCCTGGAGCTATTTTGCTCGTGTTCCAGGCAAGATCTCGAAAGCTTCATAACTGGAACATCTTTGGAAACTAACTCTCCTCTCAGTGCAACGTGGCATTCTTGACAGTATGAAATCATGCAATATACACATACACAGACTTCCTCTGTGTGTGTGCATGCATAGGGTCATCTGAATCCCTCGAGTGAGGGTAAAAAGGATTTCTAGAAAAACAGAAGCCACGTCCTGGCTGATGGGAGGAAGAGACACTAAATAAAGTGGGTGAAGTTCACCCCTGGCTGTAAGCCACCTTGTGTTTTCTTTGGCTTTGGCTCAGCAAGTGATGGGAATCCAGGCAATTGTGGCTTATTAAGTAAACCAGGCAAAACTTCACATGACAATCTATCAGGGACCCTGTCAGGGTAGGTTTTCTGCAGTGAACAGAGGTTGCTTTAGACTGCTCTAAACTCTGTAATTCTACACAATAAGTGTTATAAACACACCCACCATAATTAGTATGGGGAAAACAGGCTACTAATACAAGGAAGACTCAGACTTTTAGCAAGATTTGAGAAGAGGAGAATGATCTTCTCCTTTTGAAGATCAGCAGAAAAGCCCAGATGGTTCATAAAGGAGATTCATATATCCTGTTCCTTCCTCAACCAGCTAATTGATTTATCTGCATAGTATTCCATTTTTCCTCTAGGAAGCTGACATAACGTTAAATGAAGCAGTGAACCAGGTGAAGCACTTTGGGACAATCTGGTCAGATTGAAGCAGAAACCCCATTTCAGATTTCAAGTAGAACATGTGAAGACATGCTCAGAATGTAATTATTTTCTTATGGTACTTATACTCTCCTCTGAGAAGGGTCATGAAAGCCATATTTGGTAACAATTGAAGAGAATATTTGTAGCTCAGGACTCCACATATTTGTTAAAAATATTAGATAGATTGAAAAAAAAATACTACTATTTGAGCATTCGGTTCTGCCAGACATAAAAAAAGGCTCTTTCTGTAACATGGTGAACGGACATGAATGCACACCTATGTACTGAATATGTTCATATTTTAAATTGTTTACTACATTACACTAAGAGCTAATTTTTCTGTAGTATAAATCTAGCTAAACAAATTACTTAGTGCACTTACAACTTGTTCCCCCCCCCCCCAGACCAAAGCTGGATAGCACATGGCCTAAACTTTTAATGTTAGAGACGCTGGATCACTGTGGTTACGTCTGAGAAAACTAGAATGTTAAAAGTGTTTGAGAGAAGTACAGCTGACAGAAGTTAAGGGGTTTAAAATTAAATGCACAGTGTGGGGGATATGACACAGCTCTCTGCTCCAAATTCCATTACTCAACTATTTGAAGCTACCTTCTCATGGAAGATCAGACACACATTCATCAGGGAACTATTAAATGCCAATCAGAGTCTCAGTAAAGTGAATGTGGATCCTGTAAAGAAAGCCAGACATCTTTAAAGTAGCTAGTGCAGTCTGGAGGCAACTGCACATGGGGAAATAGTGTTGCGTTCTAAAATAGCACATTAGACGTTTCCCTATGTCAGCGCAGGCACAGAAGGGCAAGGATTAGAGGTGGGATACAAGATTTTGACTATAACCCTGATTTAACTTGCTGAACCCCATTTTCCCTACAGCAGGACTGAAGAACCTAGATGTTGCAAATGCTGCCGATCTGCAACTCTACGCACTTCTTATATTCAGATGTGTGAGCTGAGGACTCTAGGAAGTTCAAATGAGGTTCACCTGGACAATCAGAGGGCCCTCACTCCACAATGTAGAGCTTACTACACATCAAGTCTGGGGTATTATCTGTCTTCTGATTCTGTTAAATCTCTAAAGGTAAGTTATCCTTGGAGGGACTACGGTACGTACATCAGAGGTTTTGTTTTTTTTAAAAAAAAATCAGAATCCCACCCCCTTCTTTCCATCAATCTTGCTAAATAAAACTTAGTATTGTGCTTGCAAAGACGTACTTCTAACAGGCTAAATTAAAATATCCATTCAAATGATGCTTTGATTGTTTAAACCTGTTTCTGGGAGAGAAGGAACTGTTACCCACCCACTTAGTCATCACGGAAACCATCAGTGGGGCTCCTTAGAAAATGAAAGAGAAGAAAGGAAAACAGGATAATTTGATCCTGCATACCACAAAGCCAATCTTTCCATGGGCTCCAGTTCATCAGTGTTTTATGGTGTCCAATAATCTGTACCAAACCAAAGATTGTGAAGTGGTATGTAGCAATTAGAGACTCTTATGAATCAGCATATCTATCTATCTATCTATCTATCTATCTATCTATCTATCTATCTATCTATCTATCTATCTATCTATCTATCTATCTATCTATCTATCTATCTATCTATCTATCTATCTATCTATCTATCTATCTATCTATCTATCTGCACATGCTTTTGGAAAAATAAGATTTGGAACAGAGGTTGATGCTTCAGAATCCCACGCATGGTTGGCCTGTTCTGAATGATTCAAAGTGACTAGACAGCAGAACCCTACACTGTGCATTCCTTTAGTCATTTCAGCCCAAGCATGAACAAAACAACAAAAAAGATGCGAACATCACCATACTTATCATGTTCTCTGCATTGAAGTAATTTTTCTTTATACCACAAAAACTCAGAAGGGCAAAATGCAAGATTTCCTGTCAGGATCAGACCTGCTTCTGTCATGCTAGTGTAACAGAAGGAAACAGAAAACTGGACAAATATCTTGGAATAAACAAGCATTTGCTCTCTTTTTATATCGGTGATGAAATCCAGCTTCCTCCTTGCAACTCTTCCCAACTGGCAGTAACTATCAAACCCCTGCAAATAAATCTTAATCAGATGTACTGAGTAGTAAAACCATGTTCTTAGGTGGCATTCCACCACAAAGCACTTTCGTCTGCTCCATTTAAATATAAAGAAGTGAGGAAACATTAAATGGTGTTTTCAAAGGTTCCGGGAAAATTCCGGAGCTAACTTGCCATAACAGCTTGGATTGTCTGAATCCAAATTTCTCTGGACATTCATCTCTGTCTCTCTTACTGTAAACTACAATGCTGGCGCAGGGCGGCTGTGCAGGAAGAGATGGTAGAAATGTTAATGTTACTTCCATTCTGATCTGCTTTCCCACTATTGACCACTTGGGGCTACCTCAGCAGGCTGGGGATGATAGGAACTGTAGTCTTACAGGTCTGGAAGATGCCGGGTTGGGAAGAGTTGGCTTGTGAACTGTGCTAGTCATCCTCTCTAAAGATCTTCCTTTAAAACAGAGGTGGAAACACCCTGGCATTGCCCTGCCCGGAGCGACCGAGTTCCCAGATGCGCCAACCCCAAAGCAGTCAGGGGGGTATCAGCCAAGCAGTACAAGCAGAGCCAAGGAACTCACCCTTACAGCCCTGCCCAACTCCACTTCCTCTTTGTAACAGGTTGCCCTCCTGTTCTGCACCCCTGCTGAGTATCACATGAAAGCACACAAGGGGTGTGAGTGTGTGTGTGTGCGCGCGTGCACCTGTGAGGGAATGCCTTACCCTGTGTTTACACGCCTCTCTCTGAATAGTGGAGCTCACCTAAGTATCTTTCAAGCCAAAGACAATACAAAGTGATTCTGAATGAAAACGGCACAGGGAGACAGGTGGGGAAAGTCTAACATTGCCTGCTGGCTCAGAAACAGAATGACCCATGAAGCCCTCCAGGACTGCCATGCATGTATCGTGTCTGGGCTTCGGGCTTTCAGGCCAAAGACAGAGAGTTTTGCATGTGGAATGCTCCATTGCTGAGACTGTGGATGGATGGGCCACCCCAGCAGGGTGTGCTCAATGACAGGTGGCAAAGGTGTGCGTTTCCTGACCAACCAGGCAAACCAGCATGGGTGACTTCTCTTTCCCAGTTCAAAATACACTGAGGAACATGGCTTTGTTCTTTTGGCAAGATGCGCCACGCCATGTATTATTTTGCGGGTCTCCTATTGTGCTGCTGTGACGTTGGATGGCACCTCCAGCGTGAAAGGCTGCTGTTCAATCAATCCCAGGGCATGCTGTCTTTGGAGTTGCTTCAGTTAAGTGCAACAGAACATGCAAGAACATTGCAGCACTAAACAGTGATGCAAGGCCATAAGCAGGACTCTCTCAGCAGCTGGACATACCATTTCGTGCCAACGCATAGCCTACAAGCAGTCTGTAATAAAACCTGAGATTGAAAACATCATCAGTGAACAGGTGCGAGTGACAGGACTCTGCCCTCCCAACGACCACAACTGGGACCAGAATTTTGGATGCTAAGCAAATCGATCATTAAGTAAATCCGACCCAATTTTATGACCTTTTTGCAGCCATTGTTAAGCGAATCGCCATGGGCATTAAGTGAACCACATGGTTGTTAAGCAAATCACGCCGTCCTCCATTGATTTTGTTTGCCAGAAGCTGGCCAGGAAGACTGAAAATTTTATTCATTTATTTATTTATATTTCAAATTTCTGTCACCGCCCATCTCCCCCAAAGGGCGGAAAATGGCGATCACATGACCATGGTCATGCATACAAACTGGCTGCCAAGTGCCCAAATTGTGATCACGTGACCACAGGGACAGTGAGACAGTTATAAGTGTGAGGACCAGTCATAAGTTGGCTTTTTCAGCACTGTCATACGTCCAAACTGTCACTACATGAACGGTTGTTAGCGAGGACTACCTGTACTGGGGAAATAGGAATTTGCTTAATACTGTGAATTGACAAGAACAAAAACTGCTACTACTATAAAGGGGCTTTGAAAACCCGGGCTCTTGTAGAGAACACTTCCATCCTATCCAGAATAGTTTCAGTCCAGACATGTGAACAACTCCCAGAATCTTCACCTTGTGTGATCATTGCTAAGAATTCTGGGAGTTGAAGTCCAGACACTCGAATGGCACTGAGTTTTGGAAAAGTGTTTGCAGTTGATGGCCACTGTAACCTAATAACTTGTAAAAAGCCGACGCTGTAAGTATAGCATTATAAGATGGAGCAGATTTCCTTCACCAGACGGGGCCGACTGCTACATGACCTTTTGAACAGGAACACAAAAAAGTCATCCTTTAACAGAAAGAGTTTGCTACAGCATGTGAACACAACGCAACACACAGCACCCCTCAATGCCTTATCAGAGTTTATTGTACTTTTTTATGAAGCATTCCATTGGAAACATTCAGTTCTGTTTCTAAAGGTTTTGGCAAATGTTGGAACCAGCTAGCAGCCAAATACCTTAATATCTTTGTTCCAAGAGATTTAATACTTTTTGGCTCAACAAATTTAAGATCCTCCAGGAAATCTGGATGACAAGAACTGCTGCAGCCATTACATTAGCTGCCCCAAGGCATAAAACAAAACTTTTTCCATAAACCAATTTATTAGAATTGAACGATTTAATGCTTGGAGAAACATACCAAGGGCTTGAACTTTCCCTTCTGTATCCAGAACAAGAATCGTAGCAATTGAAGTTTGAATGAATAAAAACCAATACGCTTCTAAAAGCAACATTAATGGGAGTTAAAAGCATATTTCAAAATGGTTTCTTTACTTGCATAGAAAAAAAAATTAGGCCAATTTATTGAAAAATAGAATCATAATTCTTTGTTTTTTAACTGGCAACATTTGTAACTCAATGATCTCTGATCAGTTTATGCTCAAAAATGAGAATTGCTTTTAACAAGGCCCCTTTGACTTAGACCTGACTTCGAGTGACAACATGCAGCGAATGTGGAATTTTCTTGGTAGGGACACAGAGGTGAGTTGCCACTGCCTCCTTCCAAAATGATCTTTGACATCCCAGTCTTGCCTATAGCCCTGTTGGTCTCCTATTCAGCAACTAGAGAAGCATGTCCCTCCTTTGCTTTTTTTAAACCAGCCAGTGCTGGGCCAGATACGCCCAACTGAACAGTGTGAGTTGTGCTTAAGCTGTCCCTTTAGCTTCTACCAAAAAGAAAGAAATCCAGTTGCCATGACTCAACTTACAGATATTTCTACCTGGATGACTGAGAATCTTCATCGACATGTCCCTTTGGATACTTGAGTTATTAGCTAAACATTTTTGAGATTTTTGTTACAGCAGTAATATTCTATTACAGGAGAATTCAAGTTCAAAACCATCAATTTTTATTGCTAAATCAGTGACTCCCTAACATTGCAAACCTAATGCATTAATGAATTCCTGAAAACTGTACAGAATTTTTAAAAAAATGGATGGGCCAAAGATTTGTTCAGGAAGTTCTAACCACAGAAGTTGGCTTAGTGTTTTTAAGAAAACAAATGTTTTAAAACGTTTAATAAAAACAGGCGCTTGGCCTAACTCAGACTTGAACGTATAGACAGTAAGAACAGTTTATTTACACACGTGCACAACATTTTTGTACTTGTTTCGTATTTCTCGACTAGAAGAGGATTCAGTGAACAACGCCATCTTACTCAGAGGACAGTTACTGGTCATCTTGAAAGCGAAATTCATATTAATAACAGAAAAGACAGATTTGCAGTTGCCACTGTTCAAACAATTTTTTTTAAAAAAAATCTTAGTTTTAATCACAACAAAAGAAAAATGACTATGTTTTATATTTTCAATAGCTTTCTTACTATCAGCTTATTATAGGGAAAGGGAAAGAGAGTCAAAACAGACTCACAAATACTCATTTTAAAAACTGGGAGACTTACGTGCTTTGTTGTTTTAGAAGCTTTGCCCCCCACCCCTCCCCTTTTCATTCTGAAACTTCCCAACCATGATGCTAGGTAACTGGAATTTTCAGAGCCCTTTTGTGTATCAGCAGAATGATCCGTTTAACATAAGCAGCCAAGGACAGTCAAGACATTCTAAGTTGACCAACATTTAATTGCAAAGAGCAAAGCTAAATTTATTCCATGGTTACGTGTCCACACAAATGTACACTGGAAAGCAAAGATCTAGATGAGCTTGAGCAGTGCGTTAAGTGAATAGGATGGAATGTAATGGGGAGAAATGCTAAGCTCTGCATCTGGTTAGGAAAATGGTAAACCACCAGTCTAAGATGAGGTAGATCTGGCTTGGGAGTAGGACACGTGAAAGGGATCTGGGTGTCCTTGTCAATGACAAACTAAACATGAGCCAGCAGTGTGATGCAGCTGCTCAAAAGGCAAATGCTATCTTGGGGTATACTAAAAAAACCCAAAAACCTTAATATCCAGGTTATAGGAAACAATTGTTCCCTTCTACCATGCCCTGGAGTAGTGGTCACCACACTTTGGAGCAAGTTTAGAGGATATGACCATCCAGGCGGTGAAGGGTCTGAAAACCAAATCCTTTGAGGAATGGTTGAAGGATCTGGGTATGCTTAGCCTTCAGAAATGATGGCTTTGGGGAGATTTCATAGTAGTCTTCAAATATCTTAAAGGATGTCACAGAGAAGCCATGGATTTATTCTACATTGCCCTAGAGGATAGAACCAAAACCAGTGGATTAAGACTACAAGGAAGGAGGTTCAGAGTAGACATCAGGAAAAATGTGGAACAGGCTGCCACGTGAAGTGACGAGTCTTTCTTTGCTGGAGGTCTTCAACAGTTATCTGTATGAAATGTTATAGCAGAACTGGCACTAAGCTGGGGTTTAGACTAGGGGCCCCTCAACTCTATGATTCCCTGACTTCCATCAAACAATAAATATGTCCCTCAAGCAATAAACAAAAATATCTATATCTAGTTTCTTATTAATATTGCAACAAGTATGACTGAAATGTGACTGTGCATTTCTCGCCTAGCCGCAACTGGCACAGAGACGTAATTTGGACCTTGGAGGTTCCAATTCAAAGTGAGGAACAGATCAAGATGACAGATGCAAGTCTGTGGCCAGACTGGGTCTGCAGCCTAATTCAATCACCGGGTCCCTTAGCTTGTCCTCCTCTCCCACGTTCTTGGCAGATCCTAAGCATGAGGTAAGAGGTCTATAAGAGCTTCTTCCACTTCTCTGCCGGAAGAGAAGAAGCTGCCCCTCTGGGCAACTTAAAGCTATAGCATCTGTCAACACACCATGCAGCACTCCCTCCTAACAGTGACTCCCAAAACATTTCCATGGGGGGTTTTGCTCGCTTAGTAAGTTTATGCTACATCCAGAACCTGCCAAATAACACTGGTGCCATTTAGGAGTTCGACATACTTGAAATAGTTCTCTTTACTTAGCAACAGTGATAAAAGAAGAATTCTTGATAGCATTATACCACAGACTCTGGTCTTTTGAAATGCACATGACAAATTGCATTTCTCTTCTGTTCCACAACTTTCCTAGACTTTTCTTTTACTGTTTTACAATTTCTACCTGTCAATAATATGTCTCAAATCCTGCATCGTAGATAAGCATTTTTAGCAAATCTTCATGTAATTTTATCGCTAATTGTTGACAGACAGTTCAGTTCTTTGCAATGAGGGACTATATTTGCATTATAAATCAAATATCTATGACAAGGTTACTCAACCTTGGCCGCTTGAAGATGAGGAATTCATGACTGGCTGGGGAATTCTGGGAGTTGAAATCCACACATCTCCAAGCTGCCAAGGTTGAGAAACACTGATCTATGATCATGATTTAAGCAACACATCTCCACAAAGGCTGCCACAGATAACCTTCCTGCCATGGGTCCTTACTGGCCGAGACAGAAATTCATCCCTTAGACACACACAGAAACACCCTGCAGTTCAAGCCGTGGCATTATGACTTATAATTATGACTTTGCATTTGGTCAAAAGTTTCACCCCAATAATTAATGCAATGAAGGGATAGAGTTTGCACTGTATTGCAAATGGCAATGTTAAACACATCTAAGCTATCTAAAACCACTAATGCAACAAATCGTCAACTACAGTGATACCTTTGTTTTCAGACTGAGTCTTTATCAAGTTCATTCCACTGATTATGCAACTGAAGTGACATTTTAACCAAGCATGTCTGGCCTTTCCCCCCTTCTTTTAACATCCACTATTGGGCAGTGCAAGTTGAACTGTTTCCTGGGCCACTCTCACCATGAGCAACCCTGAAGTAGCCCAGCATAAACAGCACATCTTGGAGTATTAATAAACGAGCACAAATTTGTAGTGTCTTAAATCATGCTACATCCTCCGTCAAGGAGAAGGCACCAGTTTTATTTTCTTCTGCAAATACTGTATGAATCTTAGTGTAGACCTGCCCTACTTGTGCAAAAAGAAAAAAGAAAAAGACAGAAGCCTGTGGTAGGACCTACTAAAGCATGTGACTGCCACAGAACTCACACTCTTTGGGGAGGTGAGCAAATTTCTCTGCTTCAAGCTGTGCCACCAGAGTGAGGGAAGAGGTTTATTATGGACTGACCAGTATTTGCTCATGACTTACATTTCACTTCCACTACAGAAAGGGTGAGAACGCCAAATACTGTTGGCCTTGGCCAACATGCACAGTGGAGAACAAATGTTCTCCAGCTATAGATGGGCACGTTGCAGTTGCAGCCTAGGCACATAAACAGGGAGGATGGGTCCTTCTCAAGGATGAAAACTGGGCCCAAGCCAGAGATCGTGCGGGGGCAGCCCTTTCCTCAGAATCATCTGATATGGGTATATTTCTAACATGGAGGCATTCACATAAGCAGAGAACAAGAAACAGATGTGCTGAAAAAGGAATGAAAAAGGATGAATATAAACCAAATATGATTTAACTTCTAGAATCACAGCCAGCAAAATCCTGGCAACTGGCTTGGCAGTTGTGTTGCGTACAATATAGATTTCTGGAGCTAAAGCTTGCCTTGTACTCTTCATAATGATGTTTAGAGACAAACAGTGTTCTAGAGGCTGTGACAGTTTCAAATCCTGAGAGACTAGCAACTGTTAAGCCTATTTCTCCCCTACTTAACTACCACAAACTGGCCATGACCATCCATCATTGATTGCTTCCAGACCCCCCCTTCCATTGTTTCAATGCTCAGATCATTCCCACCACATCCATTCATCCTTGGTTGGCAGCTCATTCTAGGTTTAGCTTTGCTAAGGTCACACCTCAGGAGCTACTGTCTGCAATCCCTCAAAGATGTTAACAGAGCTACCTAATTTTATTTATTGTTGTAGTTATTCCACATCCATTACCATGGCTTGTTTAAAAAAAGTTATGATAATTGCCAAAAGAATAACGTGGTGCAAAGCAGGAGTTGCCAACCATCTCCATAACTGATGACCTCCTGACAATGGCCCAGCCTTGCAGACTGGACAGTATAACTGAATGCAACCCGTTTCTGGGGTGAGGCTATTTAACAGATCTTAAGTTGGACCTTGCCAAGAAAACTGCAGGGACTTGTCCTGGCAGTCTCCGAGAATTGGACATGATTGAACAGATTTTTTAAAAAAAGTTTAATTGGGCAATTTTACCTAGTAAGGAAACAAATGTGAATGTACTGTCAGCATGACAGGTTCCCTCAAGAGGATTTTGTCCTGACTATAGTACATTTTAAAGAAAACCTGGATGGAAGCATTTCTGTTTTGAGAGAGGTGAATCAGGGATACCTTGGGGATATCCCATGTTAGTTCCCAACTGAAGCACAAATATTGAAGCATTTTTTTAAAAATACAAACCAAAATCAGTTTATTTCTCACGTGGACATGCACGCCACCCTATGTTTTTTTGGTTAGAGCGAATGCCTTAACATAAAACAGATGTAGCTGCTGCTGAAAACATATTGTAATTCTGATGGCATCCTAACAAACATGTCGTCAAGAAAATATCCACTACAAATCTTGATCTGAACACAGATAAATTCTAATGAACTTAAAGACACCAAGTAAATATTTTGCATTTACAATGAGCACTGAAAGTATTTTAGTGATTTAGTCACTTCAAAATACTGTTGCAATAAATTTTGCAGGTCGTCTTTTAAAAACCAAAACAAGCAAACAAGTAAAATATGTGGTAAGCCACCCTTTGGAGCCACAGAGACTATAGTACAGATTCCTTCAGTTTACCCACAAAGCCAGTAATCAAATAAACCCAATCTGAAAAGAATTCCAGTGTTATGCTACGTTCTCAACACGATGGACCACCCATCCAAGAGAGGTCTCCTTGTTTCCAGCAGATCAGGATAAACATGGAACAGAGTCATCCACTTTTGGCAAGTTAAGAATAAAACAATGAAATGTGGGAGATTGGAGGGATTGGATGGATGACAGAAAACACAAGTCAGCATTATCTACTTGAATGAAAAAGAGAAATCTAAACAAATCTGACTTGATACGGATGTGTTTCCTTGGATGGAACAAACACCACTGGATGATGTATTTAAGAGGGAACAGAATTTATGGAGCGGATTGAGATGGGGGGATGGACTTGGGTAGGAAGCAAGACACGTGGTCAAAACTTCTCACTCTTTCAGAATGTGTAACTTTGGAGGAGTGTTCACACTACCTCAGCCTGTTCCCCTTGCACCCTTCCTTCACGGGTAGAGAAGAACTTCCCAGGCTTGTGGGGTTCCGCCAAATGCATTTGCTGCCATGCTTCAGTCCTTCCATGTAAAATCAGAAAGTTGCAGATAGAGGAAGCGAGGACCGAGGTCACATTCTGAAGGTATGATTAGAACTGAGGCTGTGGGCTGTATTTCGTAGACGCTTTGTGCACACGTGCAATACATATGCAATCTCCCATCTCAGAATGGCCATGACTGCACGCCCAAATCCATTATCCTTTTAAGTCCTGAACAGTAAATCCAATAATGCTAATACTACTAATTTGATGGCTGAAAGCGAAGAGGAACTGAGGAGCCTTATGATGAAGGTGAAAGAAGAAAGTGCAAAAGCTGGTTTGCAGCTAAACCTCAGAAAAACCAAGATTATGGCAACCAGCTTGATGGATAACTGGCAAATAGAGGGAGAAAATGTAGAGGCAGTGAAAGACTTTGTATTCCTAGGTGCGAAGATTACTGCAGATGCTGACTGCAGTCAGGAAATCAGAAGACGCTTAATCCTTGGGAGAAGAGCAATGACAAATCTCGATAAAATAGTTAAGAGCAGAGACCTCACACTGACAACAAAGGTCCGCATAGTTAAAGCAATGGTTTTCCCATTACTAACATATGGCTGCGAGAGCTGGACCATAAGGAAGGCTGAGAGAAGGAAGATCGATGCTTTTGAACTGTGGTGTTGGAGGAAAATTCTGAGAGTGCCTTGGACTGCAAGAAGATCAAACCAGTCCACTCTCCAGGAAATAAAGCCAGACTGATCACTTGAGGGAATGATATTGAAGGCAAAACTGAAATACTTTGGCCACATAATGAGAAGACAGGACACCCTGGAGAAGATGCTGATGCCAGGGAGAGTGGAGGGCAAAAGGAAGAGGGGCCGACCAAGGGCAAGGTGGATGGATGACATTCTAGAGGTGACGGACTCATCCCTGGGGGAGCTGGGGGTGGTGACGACCGACAGGAAGCTCTGGCGTGGGCTGGTCCATGAAGTCACAAAGAGTTGGAAGCGACTAAATGAATAAACAACAAAAACTAATTTAGCAGTTTCAGTAAATTATCAAGAAACTTGTGTGTGTATGAGTATGCGTATATTTAAATCTAGCTATATATTTAAGTTAGGGTTAAGTTAAATATAGAGAGTCAGTTTGGTGTAGCGGTGAAGGCACCGGGCTAGAAACTGGGAGACCGTGAGTTCTAGTCCTGCCTGAGGCACAAAGCCATCTGGGTGACCTTGGGCCAGTCCCTCTCTCTCAGCCCCAGGAAGGAGGCAATGGCAAACCACTTCTGAAAAACCTCGCCAAGAAAACTGCAGGGACTTGTGCAGGAAGTCTCCGAGAATCAGACACAATTGAACGGATTAAGAAAATCTCTATATATTTAAGTAAGCGTCTTCTAATTTCATTTTATAGTAAACTGTTTAAATAATTTGGAATTGCAATTTGAAAGAAAGCCTTTTAAAGATACACAGATGCACCTGGCCTCGCCTTAAGGGCTACTGTTCCATAAATGTTCTATGCACAAGCTCACATCTGACTGTAGCCTTTCTACAGTCCTAGGACAGCGTTCCTTCCCTGCCTGGCTATGGACTTTCGGCAGCTAAAGGAGGCAGGCACCTGTCGCCATTCCTAGGCTTCCCTCTGGTAGGCATTGCTCCGTTACTGCTGGAGGCCACACCAGACCAGGTACTTTAGGACCGCCAAAGACAAGGTGTCCTCTCAACAGGACAGCTCCTCGCATCAGTGGCCGCAGCAGCAGAAGGCTCCATGAGTGGTGAGACAGCTCACAATGAAGCCACGGTCAAAATTCTCTCTCCTCTGACTGGCAAAGAAAGAGGCAAGCAGACTGAAGGACAACCATGCAATCCGGTAGTTCTTCCCAACCCAAAATGCAGATCACCTTAGAAAACCAAGTCAGCCAGTCTTTATCTGTATCTAGCAAGCCAACATTTAGAGGTACAGGTAGTTTTCTACTTACAACCATTTGTTTAGTGACTGTTCAAAGTTACAACAGTGCTGGAAAAAGTGACTTATGGCTGGTCCTCATGCTTATGGCCATCGCAGCGTCCCTGCAGTCATATGATCAAAATTCAGACGCTTGACAACCGGCATGTATTTACTATGGTGGCAGCGTCCTGGAGCCACGTGATCGCCATTTGCGACCTTCCCAGCTGGCTTCCGACAAGCAAAGTCAATGGGGGAAGCAGGATTCGCTTATCGACCATGTAATTCACTTAACAGACGCGGTGATTCACTTAATGGCCACAGCAAAAAAGGATGTAAAATCAGGTGTGACTCAGTTAATGACCATCTCGCTTAGCAACTGAAGTTCTGGTCTCAATTGTGGTTGTAAGTTGAGGACTCCCTGTACAGTTTCTCATGAATGTTTTCTGCTGACTTTCAAAAATAAGAGCTGCGCATTCAAAGTGACTTTCTCCCCATTGGCTTATAGATCTTTGACTACAGCACAGCAAAGCCATGGGAATAATTACACTTAAGAACTCATTGAAGCAGCCTGTTCCTAAACTACAGGCCAGGTTCCTTCAAATCCTTTTCTACATCTGCAAACCGCCAGCTCCTTCCATTCCAAGCAGCTCCATTTGGTTCCCTTTCCTGTTGGCATCCACCATTTCTTCATGGGGTTTGAAGGAATTATTCTTAGTTTTGCTTCACTGAGAACTATTTTTTAAGTACAGCACCCTTCCATAATGCGGCTAATGTAACAGACAAAACCAACAAGAGAGGAAACGCACAAGGATGGCAAACAAGGAACCTTTGGTTGCAGTTTATTTTAGTTCAAGTACAAGAATGCGTCAATATAACGTGCAGAGGAAGTACTAATTTATTGCAATGAACACATACAAAGGTACCTTTTTTGGCCCTTTAACTCTCTACTCCAGATCATCTTCCTAAAACAACTTCACCTGTAAACAGATAATCTTGTGACAGCAAATGTAAAACACAACATTCAAGGACCAATGCACAGAGTTACTATCCTGAAAAGGCAAAAAGCAGATCATTTTCAAAAAGCTGGCAATATCGCATGATCAGCGCACGTTCCTGCTGAAATGCATGTATCGTTCCTGACAGACATCTGCACGAGGACCAGCCTAGGACTCACAAAGAGGCTGGCAAAGAGGCCACATTAAGTATCAAGGCCAGCAGGACTGGACTGAACAAGTATGACCAAAATAGCACAGCTGTCCAGCTGCTTCTGAACGCAACCGGCTTAGCACTTGGGATGATTTATTAGATGCACAGGGGAGCAACACCTCTGCTTTGTGGAAACCAGCTGCCCGAGATACATGCTCCCAGTGTCTCCCTGGTGCCAGAGATGGACCTGCCAAAAGTTCATGTCTCTGTTGTTAAGAGATGTCGCCATCCAGGATTATTCCGTATGGCACAACTCGCCACCTGCATATGGATGGCTCAGCACACCGGGGAGATTTCCAGCCCCACCAAAAATTCTGGTAATATCTGCTCCCAGCATCAGTTCTAACCGTCTCCTGGTTGCAAGGATTCTGCACTAACCAACTGCCAAGACGTGTATTCAGCTATCAAATTAAAATACCAGAAGGTGGTTTTTTTCAATGCAAACATATATCAACGCATGACATACCCATGCACTTCACAGGAGACAGTCCTTTTGTATACCATGGCTTGATAGCTCCTGTCCTCTTCAGATTCACATATTTCCTGGTGAAGATGAACAAATCTTTACTGCCCAAGAGTGAACCGGTTAAGGGCTCAGTTTCTTGGTTTATAATGCTAGCAGTTGGTTCTTGCTTGTAATGCGACTCTCCATGGTTTGCTCAAGTACTTTGGAATATGATTCATCCTCAATTTAACGCTGTTTATCAGTATATTCAAGTATTAGACTTTTACAAATTAAGCACAGCAACTTGTACGACCTTCAGCAAAGGATCGTTACCTTGTCGTGGTGCTGGAGCTTGAGCACCTCAATGATGCCATGAGCTAAACCGTGAAGGGCCACCCAAGACGGGAAGGTCATGACAGAGAGGTCAGACTAAATGCGATCCCTGGGGAAGGTAATGGCAACCCACCTCAGTATTCTTGCCGTGAAAACTAAATGGATCAGTACAACCAGAGATATGTCGGTATACCATCGGAAGATGAGACCCCCAGGTCGGAAGATGGTCAAAATGCTACTGGGGAGGAACAGAGGATGAGCTCAACTAGCCCCAGACGTGATGACGCAGCTAGCTCAAAGCCGGAAGGACGGCTAGCGGCCGACGGTGCTGGTGGTGAACGGCGAATCCGATGTTCTAAGGATCAACACACCATCGGAACCTGGAATGTAAGATCTATGAGCCAGGGCAAATTGGATGTGGTTATTGGTGAGATGTCAAGATTAAAGATAGACATTCTGGGCATCAGTGAACTGAAATGGACTGGAATGGGCCACTTCACATCAAATGACCACCAGATCTACTACTGCGGACAAGAGGACCACAGAAGAAATGGAGTAGCCTTCATAATTAATAGTAAAGTGGCTAAAGCAGTGCTTGGATACAACCCAAAAAACGACAGAATGATCTCAATTCGAATTCAGGGCAAGCCATCTAACATCACAGTGATCCAAATATACGCCCCAACCACAAATGCTGAAGAAGCTGAGGTAGAGCAGTTCTATGAGGATCTGCAGCACCTACTGGACAACACGCCTAAAAGAGATGTTATTTTCATCACAGGAGACTGGAATGCTAAGGTGGGCAGTCAAATGACACCTGGAATTACAGGTAAGTATGGCCTGGGAGAACAAAACGAAGCAGGACACAGGCTGATAGAATTTTGCCAAGACAATTCACTCTGCATAACAAACACTCTCTTCCAACAACCTAAGAGACGGCTTTATACATGGACTTCACCAGATGGACAACACCGAAATCAGATTGATTACATCCTTTGCAGCCAAAGGTGGCGGACATCTGTACAGTCGGTAAAAACAAGGCCTGGAGCTGACTGTAGTTCAGATCACGAACTTCTTCTTGCACAATTTAGGATCAGACTAAAGAGATTAGGGAAGACCCACAGATCAGCTAGATATGAGCTCACTAATATTCCTAAGGAATATGCAGTGGAGGTGAAGAATAGATTTAAGGGACTGGACTTAGTAGATAGGGTCCCGGAAGAACTCTGGACAGAAGTTGGCAGCATTGTTCAGGAGGCGGCAACAAAATACATCCCAAAGAAAGAGAAAACCAAGAAGGCAAAATGGCTGTCTGCTGAGACACTAGAAGTAGCCCAAGAAAGAAGGAAAGCAAAAGGCAACAGTGATAGGGGGAGATATGCCCAATTAAATGCAAAATTCCAGAGGTTAGCCAGAAGAGATAAGCAATTATTTTTAAACAAGCAATGCGCGGAAGTGGAAGAAGACAATAGAATAGGAAGGACAAGAGACCTCTTCCAGAAAATTAGAAACATTGGAGGTAAATTCCAGGCAAAAATGGGTATGATCAAAAACAAAGATGGCAAGGACCTAACAGAAGAAGAAGAGATCAAGAAAAGGTGGCAACAATATACAGAAAACCTGTATAGGAAGGATAACAATATCGGGGATAGCTTTGACGGTGTGGTCAGTGAGCTAGAGCCAGACATCCTGAAGAGTGAGGTTGAATGGGCCTTAAGAAGCATTGCTAATAACAAGGCAGCAGGAGACGACGGTATCCCAGCTGAACTGTTCAAAATCTTGCAAGATGATGCTGTCAAGGTAATGCATGCTATATGCCAGCAAATTTGGAAAACACAAGAATGGCCATCAGACTGGAAAAAATCAACTTATATCCCCATACCAAAAAAGGGAAACACTAAAGAATGTTCAAACTATCGAACAGTGGCACTCATTTCACATGCCAGTAAGGTAATGCTCACGATCCTGCAAGGTAGACTTCAGCAGTTCATGGAGCGAGAATTGCCAGATGTACAAGCTGGGTTTAGAAAAGGCAGAGGAACTAGAGACCAAATTGCCAATATCCGCTGGATAATGGAAAAAGCCAGGGAGTTTCAGAAAAACATCTATTTCTGTTTTATTGACTATTCTAAAGCCTTTGACTGTGTGGACCATAACAAATTGTGGCAAGTTCTTAGTGGTATGGGGATACCAAGTCATCTTGTATGCCTCCTGAAGAATCTGTATAACGACCAAGTAGCAACAGTAAGAACAGACCACGGAACAACAGACTGGTTTAAGATTGGGAAAGGAGTACGGCAGGGCTGTATACTCTCACCCTACCTATTCAACTTGTATGCAGAACACATCATGCGACAAGCTGGCCTTGAGGAATCCAAGGCTGGAGTTAAAATCTCTGGAAGAAACATTAACAATCTCAGATATGCAGATGATACCACTTTGATGGCTGAAAGTGAAGAGGAACTGAGGAGCCTTATGATGAAGGTGAAAGAAGAAAGTGCAAAAGCTGGTTTGCAGCTAAACCTCAAAAAAACCAAGATTATGGCAACCAGCTTGATGGATAACTGGCAAATAGAGGGAGAAAATGTAGAAGCAGTGAAAGACTTTGTATTCCTAGGTGCAAAGATTACTGCAGATGCTGACTGCAGTCAGGAAATCAGAAGACGCTTAATCCTTGGAAGAAGAGCAATGACAAATCTCGATAAAATAGTTAAGAGCAGAGACATCACACTGACAACAAAGGCCCGCATAGTTAAAGCAATGGTGTTCCCTGTAGTAACATATGGCTGCGAGAGCTGGACCATAAGGAAGGCTGAGCGAAGGAAGATTGATGCTTTTGAACTGTGGTGTTGGAGGAAAATTCTGAGAGTGCCTTGGACTGCAAGAAGATCCAACCAGTCCATCCTCCAGGAAATAAAGCCAGACTGCTCACTTGAGGGAATGATATTAAAGGCAAAACTGAAATACTTTGGCCACATAATGAGAAGACAGGACACCCTGGAGAAGATGCTGATGCCAGGGAGAGTGGAAGGCAAAAGGAAGAGGGGCCGACCAAGGGCAAGATGGATGGATGATATTCTAGAGGTGACGGACTCGTCCCTGGGGGAGCTGGGGGTGTTGACGACCGACAGGAAGCTCTGGCGTGGGCTGGTCCATGAAGTCACGAAGAGTCGGAAGCGACTAAACGAATAAACAACAACTTGTACGACAGAAGTTATGCAAGACTTTGAATGGGTCCAGTTCCTCTAAGCCAAAATATAAGCTCCAGATCTAAAAATAAAAAGCTATGTAAAAACCTCCAAGAGTTCTATAGAGAAACAATAACATACCAGCAAGAAGCCAAAACCCAGTGTAAGAGATTACTGGGAAAGCTCACATAATATTTTGGAGCATGAGGCGTTAGAGGTGTAGCGAGCACTGAAAATGCTCAGCTCTTCCCCATTTTCATGCCACGCATTCACAGATACTACAGCAAAGACTTCAAAAATAATTCCTTCCCATCACTGGAACTCGGAAGGGTGAATTTGTTCCATTCAAAATACTGCAACGTTCCCTTTTCAGACACACGTGAAATTTTGGTTCAAGATACGCTGATTCTATTTTGTAGCCCAAGTTAGCACAAGGACATTTAGACGGCCTCTTCCAACTCTTATTCCTAACATTAAGATCCGTCAAGAAGCCCCTGGCAATACTGTGGGAGGCTAGGAACCTGGAGAGGCAGTTCCCTGGACCCACAAAAGGGTCAAACTGGGTAGAGAGCAAGGCACACACACAGCAATGCACACTCCAGGCAAGAAATCTGGAGAGAGCTGGGCTCCCATTGGACTGAACAGGACCACAACCTTCTGTATGGTCTGGGATCCAAAACGGCAGGGTCCTTTGCACCAGCAGCTGTACTCCTGTTCAAGCAAATCCCAGCCTCCCACCTGTGTGCAGGTGGACTCCCATTTCCCCCCCCCCCTTGGGATTCAGGCAAATTCCTGAAGGGGGCTAATGACAGGGGTAAGTTTTGGTGAGGTTGCCCTTTGTATGGAATTTTGAGCCAAGGAGAGCAACTGGCGTATTGTAATGGTCTGTGGGAATGACCTCGGGAGACAGGAGGAGGAGCCGCAGCCTCAACAGCCGTCAGGCAAAAGGTATCTCAGCCCACAGGAGGCAAAGGGGCGCAGGAAGCATCTCAGAAGGGACCCTCCCTAGTCCCCTGGAAAGTAAAAGGAAAGGAGTGGAGAGGGGCTTTCAGGCTTGAAAGATCAGTTGACGTAACCTTACGATACGGGGAGCGTCAGCACTCACAGTTGGTGCCTCTTGTCCGGACTCCCTCCAAGGGCTGAAGTGTATTCGGGAAAGCTTTAAACATATTCAACTTTATTTATTTATTTCCCTAGCCTTACATGCTGCTTCCATCATAACTATAATCACCTAAGGGTAACAGTGACCATATTTTCTTGGAAAAAATAAAGGGCAAACCTGGAAACGGGACAAATCTGAAAGAAGTTCATCAGGATAAAAAAAAATGTTTATAACGGCTTTACAAAGAAAAACTCAAGAGCAAAACCAAGAAAATAAATAATTAAGTTAACTCAACGTAAAAGACACTTTTCTATAATAAAGGAGAAACGGTCACTGTATCTATAGGTGGAACCCTAATCCCAGTAAAAAGATTAAAGGAATAGGGCCTGAGCAACATGAATAAGTAAGCCATATCAACCACACTGCGGAATAACCATCCAAACAGTAATTCAATCACTTACAGCAGGGAGGGGACCAAGCATGTCTCAGTCACCAAAAGCTTCTTGAAATGGCTAGGTCTTAATGGCTTTCTTAATGCCTAAGAGCAGTTTTTTTACAACCTTGTCAACTTGAAGATGTGTGGACTTCAACTCCCAGAATTCCCCAGCCAGCTGGGGAACTTTGGGAGCTGAAGTCCACATGCTCCAAATCTTTCTCGACATGCGGCTCCTGCTAGGAGCAGGATGTTCTCAAGATACCCGTTCAACCACATCTTCTAGGCTGTTAGAATCCTCCCCATTTTTTTCCCTTCCATTTTGTATTTTGTTTCAGAATCTTTTTTACTGTATTTTTTAAAATTCAGAACTACCCATTCACCCCATTTAAATATGGAATACACTTCTATAAATATAAGAATGCTGAAACGGACCAACCATGTGATAGAAAGTATCTGTATATAAGAGAGGGTTTTTCAGTAACTAAGTTCAAGTCTTGCATGCCGTTGTTATCCTTGATACCATACAGTTCCTTGAGTTGGAAGGTGGGATGTAAAAAAAGAAAAAAGTTAAGAATTGTATTCATTTGAATTTAAGTATGGAATCCCCACCCCACCCCTTCTTAAAGCCTCAGGACAGATAGCAACTGCTCAAAAGGATGAATAAGAAATATTTGCCTCTTGTTCCTTTTTTGCTCACCAAAATGTTTTTGCCCACCGAGGAGTTTCATGCACCAGTTGATTACATCCATTTATTTTGGCTGCCTCACACTATTTTCCCACCAAACAGGTTAGAGTTATTGATCAATGGTTGACAGTTACCTCTTCAAATTCTCATACCCACACCATAATCTCAACAATTGATTATGTCTGTGGCGAGCAAAAACTTTTTGGGCATGAGATTTTAACACCTGTGATAGGCAAAAAAGGAACAAGAGACAAATATTCAAAGAATGATTCATGATATTCTGTATACATGAATGGTAGCCTATACTCAAAGATCAAGAGAACTTCAGCATTTTCAGAAGATGATTCTCACGCAACTGATACTCCTAGGCAGTTGTAAGTTGGGGGAAGGAAGGAAGGAAGGAAGGAAGGAAGGAAGGAAGGAAGGAAGGAAGGAAGGAAGGAAGGAAGGAAGGAAGGAAGGAACAGAAGTAGAGCACATCCTTCTTCCCTTCAGGTTGGGCTTAGCCTGTATGCTGTTTTCCAGACAAGCACAGGGGACGCAGGGCGAATGATTATTTGCATTCCTTAAGCACTCATGTAATGTTCTGGCATCAAGTTCCATGAATGGAAAAGCATATTTTGGAGCTCCCCTGTTCACAGATGTTGCTGCTGCAAATTCTCACTTACAGATTATGCTGCTCATATGGGAAGACCCCTTGCCTGCATTTTAAGTATTCAGATAAAAAGAGGTGGTTGTAGAAATACTTCAGCCAAAACTCCTTGGCTCCTAAGGGACAAATGTTCACAAACACTCTTGACATCTTCCCAGTGGCTGAAAAACCAGGTTTTCTATCCTCAAAACCTGTATATCACAAAACCGTTTGGCAGTCGTGTGCTGCTTCCAACCCCATACCATCCACTGAAACCCAAACCCAGCCAGCATTGCTCCTCACAAAACATAGAAAAACAAGGAATCCCCATTGGGCTGCTCTGCTCTTCACACTGGGACTGGAGGTGATGAAGAATTCTCTGGCTTTGAAGAGTGCTGCAATCAGAATGCCTTTAAAAAGAGAATTCTTGGAGAAGCATACTTAACTGGCCCACAGGGATGACCCCAAATATTTTTCTGCAATACTGGAAAACTTAACAGAAAGCCAAAAAAATAAAAAAACAAATCTCTCACTATTCCATTATTTCTTCTTCAGCTACCTTACTTGTCCTGTTTTGTCTACTTCTGTGTTTCTCAACCTTGTCAACTTGGAGATGTGTGGACTTCAACTCCCAGAATTCCCCAGCCAGCATGGCTGGTTGGGGAATTCTGGGAGTTGAAGTCCACACATCTTCAAGTTGACATGGTTGAGAAACACTAGTCTACTTGCTCTAGCAGCCATAATCCTGTACCATGGAACTGGTCCTCCCCACAAGGCAAGTCTTTCTTTTGCTTCTCTGTAGGTACAACTCCAGGAAAATAGTACAGGCCAAATGACACTATTTCTGCCAATATGCAGACCTAGAACACAGGTTGTGTCAGTTCTCGAGAAGCTGCTTATAGTAAAGGAATAAATCACGACACATACTCTTACAGTTAGACATCTGCTTGTGGTAGACCTGGGGCCATTTCACTGCTCCCTTCACCAGAGTAGTTCATCCTACATGGCATTTGGTCAACAGGCATAAAAATGAGACAAAAGGTTTAATTGAAATGTTTGAACTTTCCAACACAATGTATTAGCCCTACTTCTTCTTTTTTCCATTTTACAACTGATGCCACTGTGTATTTAATCATGCCAGTCCAATACAGAATGTCTAGTTAGTGGGAAACTTGCATACCATGACTATGGGTAACAATGATGATGCAACTTATTCCACAACAGGGTGCACTTGCATTGTTAAAATATTCTTCATATTCACCTAGACAAAACCACTCTGTTCATGGTAATTCAGAACATTTGGGCTTGTGGGAAGACTATTTTTCAAGCATCCATGTTCTGAATGCATTTTCAAGACATCTGTAAAATTTTAAGAACCAAAACAACCTTCCTTGATCTTGGGTCCTTTAGATGTTTTGGGCCAATTCAAAAGTTCCTAGAATATAGCACATCTGAAAGGCACTAGATTGGGTTAAACGTGCATAAAACAGAAGAAGTATATTCTGTTTTATGCAAGTTTACAACAAGTGTACAACACAGGAACAACACAGAGTATCTTTGGAAAGAGAAAAGTTTCCAGCATTTGCGGCAGCAGGAGAACTCTTTATGGCTCAGCTTGGTGCCCCTCTTTCGCACAGCTGTATGCAGAACTGCAGATGCTCCTTCAAATCAGATTACACACAGCAGAACTGAATGGCCTTTTCCATGTTTCCTTTCCCTCCCCTCCATCAGGGAAAAGAAGATTCAAAGCTGAGCCTCAGAGGAATTCTGCTTGATGCAGAAACACACAGCCCAGTTGACGAAATACCTAGGCCTACTTCGGTCACCATGGAGACCTAGGGAGGAAACATGCCAAGATTCACACATGCCTGTCCTGGTGAATGGTTAAAAAAAACCCAAACCTATACTTTGTACCTTGGGAACCAAAACCTCAAGAAAATGCTTTAAAGAAAATTCTGCTGGCAGCAGCCCACGGGACTCCCCATACAAAGCAAGTGATCTTGAATTCTCCCTCCGTTCATAAGCTGCGATTGACTCTGGGCATACCAAGCAAGAGGACCCCGCTGCTTAGCAGGTAGCTATGGAAACCAAGGGACCCACCGCTAGCCTGCAGCAAAAGCAGGGGAGATAAGGCCGTAACCACACAGTTTAGATTGTTTTCACAGCTGTGGCTTTACTTCATTTCTGATCAAAGTCATGAGCAACGTCTTTCCCTTTTAAGGGGCCTGAAAAATATTCAGCTTGATCGCAGAAGAGGGTAAACATCTGTAAGCACAAATAATGAGGTCACTGCAGATTCACAGAAATGCAGAAGTTGCTTCTGGGAGCTCACATGATCCTACGTCATTTCTGAGTGTTTGGGCCCAGTCCTGGTGGGAGAAAGAATAAAACAGCCTTCGGGGAAGGTTACCCATTCTCAACTCTGGACAGTGCCCTGTGCAAAGCATGCTATGGTCTCCTTTAATCTGAGGCTGAATCCTGGTGCCTTCATGGACAATCCAGGCCAGTTTTCTTGGCAGTAGGACAGAAGAAGGTTGCCACTGCCTCCTTCCAGGATGTTTTTTCGATCTCCTGGTCTGGCCCACAATCCTTGAACTCTCTGGCAGTATCCCATTTAAAAACCAACCAGGAATGATCCTGCTTAGCTTCTGAGCCCAGAAAAGGTTACTCCACTTGGCCTTTGTGGGGATGTGCTCCAACTAAAACATTGCCATCCATAATCCAGGGTGGGTGATAGCACAATTATTTCATATCAATACAGTTCATAAGTCAGTCCTGAAAATGTTTGGGATAGCTGACGTTTACAGCTATAGCTGATTTTTCATTGCTGCTTGCACTTCCTGGCCATGATACCTAAACATGAATGTGAAAGAGTACCAAAAGTATTTGGTACTTCAATACATTTAAAAGTATTGAAGTATGGAGTCCTTGGTGCTCTCTGAGCTTGGTTGTCTGCTTGTAGACATTTCATTACCCAACTAGGGAACATCATCAGTGCTGGTGACTGTGGGGTTAGCTCCCTGTTTATATACAGTGGCTTGCCCCAGCGTGGGTGGGGTGTGGTTTTCTCCTTGGTATTTCCTTGAAACATTTACACACTATTCAAAAGAGGAATGAAAAAGCTAAGAAGGAAGCAAAAAGACCAGAACACATCCTCTCCAGCAGCCAACACCCAGATAAGTGTTGGAATTATCAGGGGGTCAACTCAGCATTGTCTCATAAGCATAAAAGGGGGTTTTCTGTAGTAAATGCATCTCTATTGTGCTTGTGGGATGTCACATGGGTTACCTGATTTCCACTTCCTTTTTCTTGGGTTTGGGGATTAACAATCTCCATTTTTACCCTTCTGGCACACCTGCAAGCAGGAGGCGCTGCAGAATGCAGCTCTTGTCCTTTCATCTCGCTTGCACGCAAACATTTCTATTTCCATAGAAAGTGTCTACAAAGAACCAGGGATGAATAAGTGCTTTCTACTATAAAGCTACTTGTATCCAGATCTACCGAATAAATGTAAGCTAATTTTTTTTTTCTCTTCATCTGACTACTGTGTGAAGACTGAATTCTTTTCTGAACGTAATTAAGCTTAATGTACAAGTGTCTTTTTTGGTTCACGCTTCTACTTTGCAAGATTGTTGTTAGCTGCTTGGAGTTCTTTTATTAACCTTTAAAAACTCCATCAATAAGCAGGGAGCACCAGACAAACAAGCTAGCAGAAAGCAATACCCTAATCAAGGAACCACCAAGGAGATTGATCTTTGTTTATAAAAATTACTAAGTGTTTTAACACTAAGGACAATTGTGGGGAAGAAGGAAATTGGAAAGATGAACGTGCTGTTTGCATCTGCAGAAACACTCTGCTGGTGTTTTGAAGGGCCTTAAAAACCGCCCCCTTCCCCCAGGGTTTGGTAAGGATGGCTGAAGCCCCCTTTGAGTTGTCTGGGTCTGTTCTTTTTCATTCCTGTCTGGTTTTGTCATCTTTGCCATCTTTTACTTTTTTATTTTTGTCTATTATGGCACTTTTTTTCCTTGTTTTTAAAGCTTTTTACCTGTGAATCACCCAAAGTCGTTGGGAGTTGGGAAGTATATAAATAAATAGGTATTTACCATTATGTAGTTCTACATTAGCTTACTAGACAGGATTGAGCTCCTGGTTTGTTTTGTTTCATGCTAAGTGATAAGATTTGATAGAAATCAGATAATAAATCAAGCCATGAAGATCCTCTATTTCTTCATTCTCAAGTCAGAAACCGTCTGTTTAGCAAAATGTTGGCCTTTCGAATGCACTTAATACAACACAGGAAACAATACAGAGAACCCATGCCAAAAGACATGAACAGTGGAAATCCAAAGAGTCTAAGGAGACAGAAATGATTAACTGCAGCTTAAGGCCGTTTGCCATAAAGAAAACCAAAAACCTTAGTTAACCCAGGATTTTTGGGGGGAGGGGAGAACATGCTTAGCATTTAGCCTTTCCCAAAGCAAACTTTTTCTCTCCATAACTAAACTTGTCAAGCAAATTAGGACAGAAGAATTCTTAAAAAAAAAAAAATCTCTGGAAATGTTTCATCTTTTTTATTAAAGGGGAAGGAGGAGAACAGAGAGATGGAGCAGCCCGTGAAAGATCGGGGAGCATCTTCCTTCAAACTGCAAAGCCAACCTGGCCTGAAAGTTTTCCACAGAACCATCTTTAAATGCTGACAGTCTGAACCAAGAGTGCAAACACCAAGTAACAGGACTGTGCTTCTTGGATTTCTAATTACTTGTGGGCACGAAACACAAATGCCACAGACAGGAGAGAAAAAGGAGGGGTTTCTGAAGCAGGCCAGCTGGTCTGGTTTTAAAGAAGTTGTTATCTGACAGTATCTGACGAAGAGTGGAAATTGGACCAAGGGCCAATGGCTGGAGACGATTCCTTACCCACATCTAGTTTGGACTACCGAACCTCTGAGCTCCATCCAAATGCGATAACTCTTTCAAGTGGTTTTTATAATAATATGACTCATTCTACGTCTTCTAGTTTCACATATATTCCAAAAATCTGCACCGTACTGGGAATAACATCCTGCAACTTTGCCACACTTTTACAGACACTTCTACAACATCATTCTGCTTCAACGGGAAAAGCCAGTAACTTTGACAGCAAAGTCTATCCAGCTATTTCCTTTAAAATTATCTCTTTAAAATGTCTTTAAAATCTAAATTTAATTTAAATTCAAAATTTAAAATCTCTTTAAAATGATCCAACTGTGTTCAAGCTACAAAATTTTTTAGAAGGTATCGTTTCGCAAAACTGGACTGTAAAAGCCAGCCTTCTTGGTAGACAAAGCCTTTGACATTAAAAAATCAAGGACGATCTGCTGAAAAACCTCCATTTAGTGAACGTTAAAAAATGCAGCACTTCAACAGAAGCCAAACCTCAGTAACAAAAACTTTTCAGCCTGCCCACTAGCCAAAAAATGCCACACCTTTACAAGATGTTACAGTGCTGACATCTCAGCCAGAACACAAGACCATGATTTCAAAAGAAGCATTTCTGCAGACATTAACCAAATGTCATTTGTGGTGTTGGTTGTTGATGCCGAAAGCAGTGAAGATATCTGCATAGGATAAAAACAGAAGGACCGCGTGTTGGTAGAGAAACCACTGTCCGCATATGAAACCTCAGCAATGAGGGAGGAAAGCCACCAGCTGAGTCCAGGGGTTGTCTCCCTTTGTCGGCCGACAAATGAAAATAAAACTACACGATGACCTTATTTGCTTATTTGCTTTTTAATTTTTCCATCCAATATTTTTACTCTGCATAAATGCAAACACGCTTAACGATGATCCTGTGAAAACATCCCATATGTCAAAACCTTTATGTCGATTCCTTATATACTTTGTACCCTTCAGTTAATCATGCACTTATGGTATGGAAAACATGATATTAGCACCAATAATTTGGAAGACAGACATTAACATCGTTACAAGCTGATCATTCACGTCCAAGTGCCAATGTCTGCAAGCAGCTATTTCTCACCAGAACGAATCCAAGCAGCTCAGTTACAGCAGAACAAGCTTGTCTTTAACACACCCTACATGAGGCTGTCCCAAATTCTATTGCCAACAGAGCAGACAATTCCAGCCATAGAGATGCTGATATCCGGATCGCTTCACACGCAGCTGGCCTTTAATCCCTCTATCTCCTTCAGAGAACAGATTGAAAGGACCACCTAACTCACGTTCTATGTTTGAAGAAATTGGACTTGCCTGAAATTGTGCTTGATAAAGCCTTCTGACTTGCACGCACACCGAAACACTGCTCTAGTTGATGAACTAGCTTTTTTTTTTAATGGTTGCTATCTGTTCTGCAGTATTTTATCGTAATATCTTTCGCAATTCTGTTAGTGTTCCAATTCTATGCTCGGCTGTTCTGTTCTGAATTTTCCGGTAGATTAAACATTTGATAGAAATGTTTAAAACAACAATGTCTAAACAGACTTGAGATGTATTCATTTATGGATGCCTGTATCTAAATACCAATACAGATCCAACTGTTTCATTTTTAGTCTCGTATCACTTCTGCATATTTAAGAAGCAAGCAAGTCCTACAGGGAGCATTCCAATTACATAGATACCTTCTTAAGTTCATATTGTGCACACTTGCCCACATTTTTTTAAACTCCACACTTGTTCATTTCTAATACTGATACTTTAGTCAGATTTAAGGCAAAAGAAAGCAGCTGTTTTTGTTCAAGCCAGAACAGCAAAGAAAATCAACTGCTCCAGATGGACCATCATTTGCCCTTCTATTTAGGTTTACGGAGAAAAAAAATATCTATAGGAGAACATTCTGTGTTTTCTGCAAGGGAAATGTAGCTGAAGAGATTACAAAACAAAGAGATGTGCCCATCTTTCCATATTCAAAGCAACCTAAGACACACATACTGGCTTCTGCTAAATAGTTAGCCCTGATTAAGGTCACAGAACCCCAGATGTGGAGTTACTGTTTTGATTCTGCCCTTGGAAACATTGTCTGAACACAGCTGGAAGTGTATTCCTAATATGGCACTGATTCAGGAAGCAGCTGTTTCGATGGTCTTCAAAGCAACCTGGTTCCTCCTTCAAGATGCTTGATGTCCTTCATCATTCGAATGCCAAATATGATATAAGGAAATAGTTTTTGACATCTAACTAAGCCCCATCACATGATGATGGTTTTAACAACTTTTCAGTGTATTTAGGTATCAATTTACTACCACTGGGGTGGAAGTTTCAGTAAGCCCTTTTTATGAATTGATGCACAAATGCAATACACACAATCAACGGAGAAACAGTATTTAAGTTCGCATAAAGCAGCTGAGATTGTAGTTTGTATCTTGAAACAAGGGAAGGTAAATGAATGTAGCACAAAATTTAAGGAGTTAATATCAGATTGACTTGGAGCTGTAGATTTTATCTGTGTTCATAAGGATATGTCCAAATCACAACGAAAAAGCAACGTTTACCTTTTTTGGATTTTGCGCCAATCTTCAGTTTAGAGGGCCAAGCAATCTGGGTGTTAGTTTCCTCCATAATCTGTCAAAGGACAAGAATTCTTGGTTTAAATTTAAACACATTTGCTGTTTTTTTCCCCTATCAGACAGAAACAAGGATAATTTCTAGTAATTCTGAGCTGCTGCAAGTTGCCTTAAAATACCAAGAAAATTGCTTTCAGAAGACCAGCCTAATTTAACTCTAGTGGGAACGAATCTTACATACAGTCAACCTCTTACAAATTGTTTGTACTCTAGCATTTTTAATTGAAATACGATATCAATACATTTAAAAAGTTACATTTTAGCTGACTGCTCCCTATTAGCCTCCCCCAATTATAATATTTCTTCTCTGCATTTGCCATGGTATGCTCTAAGTTTTGCCAACATTTTCTCAGAAAGAGTTATTCAAAATTAATTAGTAACTGGGCAATGTCCTCCAGGGTTCTTTTGCTGCTGCAGAATCGGGCTCTGATCCCCAGCTCACAACCTGGCTCTGAAAGAGGGATCTGATCATCAGCTGGTAGGAACAGCTGCCAGCATTTTAATTCCGCAGTGGGGACAGGCTCTTATCCTGAAAGCGTGAGCAGTTGATACAACTGAAAAATACAATACAATCCAACAAGTCTTCATGCAGTTGTTTGTCTTCCATCTCAAAGTCCCCTGTTATTTCTATTATCTTCTGTTATCTTCTAAGGTAGCGTTAGTGGCCACTTTAAGATGTGTGGACTTCAACTCCCAGAATTCCCCAGCCATCCTTGCTTTGAAGTTGAAGTCCACACACCTTAAAGTGGCCCACGATGAAAAACACTGCTCTAAGGGCTAAGCACAGGAATACTACATTTCACAGTAACGGGCAAGCAGTATAGTTCAACAAGCATTCTGTAAGGCTAATTGCATTTCCAAGACCTGTAACATATTCTATACAGAAAAAAAAAATCACCCACGCAACCCTCAATTTTAAAATTAGGGTAGTTTTAAACCCCCCTCCCCCAATGTTTTCTCTATGTTCAAGTTGTCTGTAAATATTGAAACAGAACACCCAGAAGTCCAGCAGTGTGGACTCTTTGTATATGAAGCGCATGTAGGACCTGTCGTTTTCAGATCTCTGTCAAGGGATATTAGCTGGGGAACTAGATTTTATTTCTCCTTAAATGCCACTAGAGGACAGGTGGCCCAATCTGGACATCGTGGGAACAAATGGGAGTTAGCTGAAAATGGGAGCCGCCAACGTATCTTCCCTGTTCCCACTGTCACCATAAAATTAGAACATGAAAAGGAAAGCATATGAAAGCCCAAACATCAAGAATATTCAAGTTATACCTTGCAAAGCCCTTACGATATCACCAAAAAAAGAATGACACAATAAATGGAATAATAAAACAAAATTATCATAATCTTGCACATCCCTGCATAATTTACTATTCGTCCCTTTCATCTTATACCCAGAACTGCTGGAATTGACAAATATGGGGCATCTTTGCTTCCAGTGTGGCCCATCATCCAAACATGTCAGTGTAAGAAATGCAGCACAGACTCCTTAAGAGTGCCTTGGTGAGTCTCTGTGTGAATCCCTGCTCTGGGCCTACCTCCTTTCTAATTAACTGATGCACTAAACCATAGCATTCTGTGCTGGTAACACCCCATGTTTACCTTCTGGCAAAAAGTAAGCTGTGCATTAAATAACATCAGTGTGCCCACCTCCTATTTTAGGTAAGAAGAAAGGAAGCATCGGATTTCTGAGTCTGAGAAGTTGACATAAATAATCCAGTTTCAAATACTGCAGTTTTAAGAAATCATGTCTATAATTATGATTAAAGAAACTGCATCCTTTGCTGGTGCCTTACAGGAAAACTTTGAAAGACAAATACACACACTGAAAAGTTTATACTTGTTTCTATTGCCTATATCAATAGAATTCCTTAAAGCCACTATTTCCAGAGGATGGTGCCATGTGGAAAAAGTGAGAAATGTCAGCCAGGACTCAATGCTCTTTGCTTTGTATGGGTTTCAGCAGCCATGGGATAATAAATTGCAGCTGGAAGACTACTCCCAAAAGAGGCAATTCTACCATGACATGCATCTATTCCCAAGAATTCCCAAACACAGATGTGAAATAAGAATTGTAACAGTGTCAAGTCTGAATGCTAAATCACACAGGTCTCTCTCTATAGTCTTTTATTCCTCAGGCAGGAGAAGGGACTATATGTACCTCCTGACTCCCCAAATTTGGAACTTTCTAAAGAAGAACAACCCTCTCTGCTTGGCAGAGTTCTGAATGAACATCTTGAAAATCTGAACCATCTTGGAAAATTGAAACATTTTGAAAAATCTTGAAGATCAGAAAAAGTGGTCAGAATGTAGGTCCAGGTGGAAGCTTCAGAGTCAAAAGTGGACTTTACCCTTGTTGCTTGCATTCCCTCAGTCCCTCTAGGCACATCATCTGACCTTTGTTAACCCTGATTTAAAATGAGCTCAGATATTTTAAATCTTGCCCATTCATCATTTCAGGATCTGTATGTGAGATACGCACAGACATACATGGTATATGTGCCCAATTGTTACAACTGCTATTCTGTTGATGCTTCTATAAGGTCTTGACCAATGTGGTTCCTCTGAGACAGATGGGTCTTTTTTTCCTGCCCAGGGCCCTTCCCTACTTCCTGGCCCACAGGTACGTGATCAGTGAGGTGGTGATATCAGTGTTGTAATCTAGAAGTCATATGGGGCCACAAAAGTGAGCATGCCAACTGTCCACCTGTTCTAAAAGTGTGTTTTATGCGTGCTATGTGTGGTAGCTCCCAGGAATTTGGGCACATGTTGCATAGAAAGCTAAGCACATTAACTTTTTAAAAGCTAAATAAATTAGATGATTCACACAGAATTATATGGATGGACATGAAGAAGATCAACAAAGGAATGGAAATACCTTTTGGGTGCTTGCAAACAATGGACAGGAACAAATCCATGGGTATATTTTGTTTAGAAGTGTGAGTGTGTTGCAACAGAACACCCAGAGGTACCTATGGGACTTCTGATTTAAGAGTAGAAGAGTGGTTAGGATGTATGACCAGGAGGAAGCATAAGGCTCCTTGTGATTGAGATATCAAAAGCAGGCTTAACCTTTGTGCGCACAGTTCCTTACTCCTTTGGCAGAACATCTGACCTTTGTTAATGTTGATTTAAAATGACCTCAGGTTAAATTAGAGTTCCAAAAGGGAGCTATTTCAGTCACAGAAAGCAACACTTGGGAGAAGGGGCAGCTGTAATTCTGGGGACCCCTGGCTGAGCCCCATCCCAAGTGGCATTATTTGGGAGGTCAAAACAGAAAGTCATTGCGGCAACTATACAACAGGATTGAAACTGGCACGACTTAGTGGAATACTTATCACAAAAAGAGTCCTGCATTCACAATATTATGCAGACTAAACCTGGCCCAGTCCATTTTATATACATACATATAAGATTAACATCTGACTTAACTCTGCAAAGGCTAATGAATGGGCCTTAGGAACCAGCACACTTGCTCACCAGAGTGCAATCCAAAAAAATCATTGTCTTAAGCAGCTTAATGGGTGTGTGTCCTATTACTCAAGATGTTCTCTAAGACTTACTCTGGCACCCCTGCAGGGTTGAAAATCTAGCCATTTGGGCTAATGTGAACTGGTTCCAAGCAGCGCAGTTCTTCTGTTCCAAGTCTTAACCCACTCAGCTTCCAAATGAGAAAAGGGAACAACTAAACTTTTTGTCTTACGTACAAATTTTAACAGATGTGTCTAAAAGAAGGTCTATCCCTTATTCTTGCTGGAGCTACAGATTGCCTCTAGAAGCCAGGAGCTTCTCTGGACACAGTCAGAAATTATGACGGGCTCTGCAAATGGCAAAGTCTCACTTTAAAAAGGGACAAGGGGGGAGGAAAGAACATGAAAGCCAAGACTTATGGTAGAAAAATCTTGCTGCTTTCATGCTTGACTGATGGCAGGTGGAAATGGTAATAGCAGGTTGGTAAATTGATGGAAAGCAGGCAAGACTGTTAAGAAGTCAGCCAGGTTGTCTTTTGCTGACCAACACTCATGATTTAGATCTGCTCATGCTATCAAGGGCTGTCTCAGCAGCTGGTAGCTATCCATGTCTGGATTTAGAAGCTAAGTGGGGTCTGGCACAGTTAATTCTTGGATGGGAGGCCAGGGCAGTAGACTGGACTGGGGAATCTAAAAAGCATACTGGATGATGGTAACGGCATGCTAGTTATCCATTGCTGCCAAGAAAACTTCAAGGGTCCAGGAACTCACCAGGAGTTGAGAGCAACCTGAAGGAGACTTTACAATCACATCCTCCCAACAAGCCATCAGCCTCACACACCCCTTTTTGTTAGAAATCCGCCCCTAATGTTACCGCATATTCCGAAACAACTGATAGCAGCATCATATTTCAGGGTTTGTTTGTTTTTTTAATCGTATGGCATAGCAGTTTGGTGTTCATGCTGCTTTTTTTTTTTTCCTAGCTGGGAAATTCTTGTGAGGTCCAGCAGCCAGATGTGTAGACTATTTAGCCGTGAGAAGTCACGTTGCCTGGGGTGCACCATGAGGAGGCTAGTCTACATTGCGCCGAGTTGGGCTGAAAGAGAGTGACTGGCCCAAGGTCACCCAGCTGGCTTTTGTGCCTAAGGCAGGACTAGAACTCACAGACTCCTGGTTTCTAGCCCAGAACCTTAGGGTAAGATATGATTAAACTGGCTGTTAGAGAACCATGTATCCATGACATTTTTTAAAAAGGGTAGCCAGTGATGATGGAATTATTACTTCAACTGAAAATAATTCAATGACTAAATCATATCAGATACTTCTGAATGTATTTAATCAATCAATATAGATAGCAAACTATAAAAATTTAGATTCCGGGTGGCTTATATAGGATTAAAAAACAGAAAACTGACAACAACAATTCAATAAAGTATAATGCAAGGCAACCAAGGCTCCAACTCATTACTGATGGCATCATCCAGCACCCGGGTCCAATGCCCAGGGAAGAACATGGTTTTCAAGGTTTTACAAAAGGACATTCCAAGTTCAGGGGCCATGCTGTTCCATAGGGCAAATGCTGCAAGAGAGAAAGCTCACCTCCTGGGCCCTACCAGACGACACGGCATAAAACGGGGCATCCCCACCTTGTCAGATCTTGTGGGACAGGTGAAAATGATCTGAGAGAGGCAGTTCTGAAAATCACCCAGCCCTATGCCATGAAGGACTTCACAAGTGGTAATCAGTACCTTGAATTGCTCCTGGAAACCAACCGGGAGCTGGCACGGCTCATAAGCCGCCATGTTACTTGGCTGTGCCACACTGAATCCATAACTACTTGTGCCACCACATTCTAGACCAGTTGCAGCTTCTGAATGGTCTTCAAGGGCAGGTCCATGTAGAGCACATGGCAACAGTCCAACTGTGAGATGACCAAGGCACAATCTAGGAATGGGTGTGATTGTTGCACAAAATGGATTTGTTCAAAGGCCCTCCTGGCCACAGCTGCCACCTGCTCTTTAAGCAAGAGCTTATCTAACTCTGCATCCAGTTTGACTTGAAGAATTAAATTTCTGGTTCAACGTGTTTGTTTTCCCAATTTTTAATAAACTGACAATTCAAATCTAATCACACTTTCAAATAGGATCTTGGCTGATTCACCCAGCCCTCCTTAGAACCCATCTGCAAATATCTGAAATTTCTAACCTTTCTGTCATCCTGTCTTCCCAACAAGATGCATCCATTTTAATTTCTTATTGCGCAATATTCCCCAACTCCCTTCCCCTCACAATTTCAACACAAGTCTTCCAGCCAGACACATGACCCTTGTGAGAAAGTTTATGATTTAGAAAAACTATGGAGTTAAGTTAGGGTCACAGTTACTCAAAGCCACAGCACCGTTGTTCCTGCTATTGCATTCCAGTTCATACAGGGTGGGTTTTGTTTTCTCCTTCCACAAACTTGACTTTTTATTTTACACAACAAAAAGTTTCAACAGACTGAAGAAAACTGCAGAAAGTAAATGAGTAAGCCATGCGCAATTACTCCAAAAGAGCTTTTCTGAAAGGACACCCCCAGTTTCTCTTTCAGCCACAGTACTTTACACGCTACCAAAAATGCAAACTTCTGCAAATTTACATTTTTTTCTGCAATTCACATAAAGATGATAAATACCTCAGTCTAGCTGTGTCAACCAACCACAAGTACTGCATCTCTACAATTACTTTTCCTTCCATCCTTAAATAGCAGTGTACAGCAGGAACAAGAAAAACAAGAACCTTTGTCTTCGACACTGAATGTCTCCAATTCAGGCAGAAGCCAATTATTTTAGGGATTTGTCCCAAAATCCTTACACACACACACACACACACACACACACACACCATTCAGGAGCATCCATGAAAGACCAGCCTAACCACAAAGACCACATTCCTATATATTAGTGACCAAGCTAACCATCATGGAAACGTAATATTATTTTTCTAAACAGAAGAACATCCCAAACTCATTCCTGGCCATTATGAATGGACTTAGAATATTGGGGGGGGGGGGGTATGACTAGAATCTGGATCCATACTGTGGAACTGAATATACACTCCTCAGTCCTAAGATTTGTGCTGTTAGTCAGGAGACCCAGAGAAGATGAAGAGAAGTTTCAGAAGGCTGGGCTCACAGATCTTAGATCGGACATGACCCATCCAGTGGCTTTGTATTATTGCTCAGTGGGAAGGGCTGGTCATGTATGTCTCCACTCTTCTGTAGGTCCTAAGGATCTTGCAAAAACAAGAACTTATTGTCCATTGTGTGCAGGTCTCAGACACAAAAACATTTCTGTTAGTTGCTGCAGGCATACCTATGAACACAGCAGCTCTTACCTTCTGGAAAAAGTCCTCTCCACTCTTCCCCTTTCCTTCAGCAGCAGCTGAAAACAAAATGGCATACGATTAATCAGATATACGGCAACCTCTTTCTCCTTGTTTACTGACCAATCTAGGGCAATCATGGACATCTTTGTGCGGGCTCCTCAAAGCAGTCTGATCTGCCAATGAAAATAGTGTTGATGGCCGAAGTGTATGATTAGACTGAATATTAAAGTTTTTGTGAAATAATCTAGTATGAAAACTCTTCATGTAAATGATGAGAAGACCTTGGCTGATCAGCCATGATTTCATTTTGGAGAACTCTTTTCCCCAAAACTGAAAATGAGAAATATTTTCAGAAAATGAAATGAAATAAATAAGGAGAGCCCAACTCAGTTACATTTCGCTGGATCAGTACCAGATATCTCTGTGTCCAAAAAGTCTACCTCATTTTTCAGGTTTTGGGGGTTATTCATAAATTTTTATACTGCTTCCTGTGGAAAGTATCCCAAAACAGTTTACAAGTATAAATATACATTATAAGCCATACTTTAAAAACAATACAAAAATCCTAGATAGTAAAAAAGCAAGGGAAAAGGGTAAACAAAAGCAGATTTTTTTTTTTCCAGGTGAAGAAAAGGTGTTCAACAGGAACCTAAAAGATATTACCCATGGCATCTCAAGGCCAGGAAGAAGCCATCCAGAAGTTGATTGCTTCCACAGAGAAAGGCTGTCTCACAGAGGCCACAAGATGGCACCCAGTGGTTTTAAGCACACACAGACAAACAATCCATTCCTTCCAGAGGATGATCCTTGCCTTTCCCATTACACTAAAACCAGCCATTTTAGAAGGACATGTGGCTATTGGCTATTTAGTTTCGAAGAACAGCTTGCATTTCCTCCTCTGTTATTAACCCTTCTAGCCTTGTACTGGATCCAAAGAACTACTTTAGGCCAGTTTAAGTGCTTGGGTACATGCTGTGACATGTGGAAATTTTTTTTCCAGCAGCATAAAAACACCATCTGAGATATCAAAGTCTGTCTCGGAGCGATGCTCTGTTTGAACCACTGCCTTCTCAGCTATGCTGAAAGTCATCTTGGGCACAGAGAAAGCTCTGCATGGTTCTCTGGAACCTCACTTAGAGACCTGATATAATCTAATGCTTTTCTTTGGCTTTCACCACTGAAGTCTTTGAACTTCCCTCAATGAATAAACCAAGTCTGTCTGCATCTTCGGGAGTCTCCAGTTACATATCACTTGCATAACTATATTCTGCCCCAAAGAGAACATTTCCAACATACTACACTTGATCACCTCAGCTTGAAAGTGAAATTAAAACTAAACAGAATGTGCTGTGTTTTGTAAAAACACATTGTTGTAGTTTTCAGCCACCGGTACTTAAGCTAATAAGAGGCTAGGAGTGTCTAATTTCTTTCAGTGTGGGAAAATCGGTTTTTGCCAGGCTGAAAGGAAAAGAATACACAAAATGCTAAAATCTCTGTTGGGGCACCACGGTGGCCTTTGGCATTCCCACAGGACCATGCAGACTCTTTGCCCCACCTTTTTTGGACACTTGAAATAAACTCTGACTTTAAAAAAAAAAAAGGAGGGGGGGGGAACTGGCCTGCTGCATCACATATTGTCCACCTCTACCATCATCTTTCTTCCCAAGAAGGCCTCTGGGCCGCATCATGTCTCTTGGAGCGATGGACAACTGCAGTGCAGTGGGGTTTGGGGGGTGGGTTTTTTTTTTCTGCTTGCATTTGGGCAAATCTTTCCTTTGTCTCTTGTTGTGTGTCTTAAAGCAACCAATCTGCGAATGTGCATGCACACACACTCACAGCAACCCTTTTGCAAAAGAACCCACAAAATTGGGGAGGGGGCGATACTGCACATCTTAAAACTGAAAAGACAAAGTGGAAAAAAAAAGTCCTCATAGGCAAACAGCAACTTCAATTTTTAAACCCTACCAGGGGAAAAGTTAGCAAACTAAGAAGAATGCTGGATAAATCCTTGGGCTTTCTGGGCCGCAATTCTGACTCTGGGGTGCGGGAGTAACTGGGCGTTTCCCAACCTCAAAAGGTATTCTTGTTCTCCAGAATAGACCACTCCATTCCACAAAGAGATAACTGGGGGACTAATTTTCCAGAAGGAAACCAGCATGGATTTATAACAACCCTGATCATGATGTAGGGGACTGACACCAAAACTGTCTGATATTCAGTACCTATTAACCTAAAACTTATTCTTTTCTTATCTACTGGGAGTTCAGCTGACCACATTTAGGGAGCCAGATGACCAACTAAACTCAGTTCGTAGGTTGTGATCAAACATGTCTTTCTTCTGCATGAAGAACCCCCAAGAGGTGTTAGGTTTCCCAATTTAAAAAAAATAAATAAAAAAAGAGAAATAAAGGGTGTTGATTCTATAAGCAAAAGATCATCTGGTGGGATTATTTTTCCCTTGCAGCCATTTTTAACCAAAAAATACCGGCTATTTTTCTTTACCTGCCTATGACTGTTCTGCCAATTCTATGGATAAAACTTCTCCAATTTGGATTGTTTTCCACTTTTTACTGACACTGGGGTCACTTCTTTTCCATCACTGCAGGATTCAGAGAATTAAACCTGAGGATGTGGACCAAGCCCTTGCCAGTCAGAAGCCAGCCACCTGGCCGCTTGACTCTGGCCCATCTCGGCTCATGAAAGCAGTCAGAGCTGGACTGGTAGGGGGTGGAAGAAAAGTGTTTCACTAATTGTTGTTAGAACAGGTATTTGTTTTGGCCCTCTTTAAATCTGGACAAGAGTTTCACAGTTGATAACGTAGATATATTTCAGTCAAGCCTTGATTTAGTAGCGGTCACTATGACTGATGGATCCACATCAAGAACCAGACTGGGGAAGTATCTCCTTGTTGGTTCTGCTTTTTGTCTAAAGCAGCTTTCAAAAGAAACCACCAAACTTGATATTTTTGGTTAGATTTTGGGTGCAGCCCTCAACCAGGACATGATGAATGAATGATCTGGAATGCTCCCATCGCCAGAACACAGTTTTTGGCAAATCTATGGTGCTCCACACCTGGGGAATCTTTTTTGCTTCACCATGCTGGCTGTGATAAAGCTTAAACACCCTGAAAGTGATTTGCCTGCATGAGAAAAAAAAAAAACCCTCTGAATTTCTAAGTAATGAATAGAACATCCCCAAAGAATTTGCAAGTTAGCAAAAATTGACCTAAGCTAATGGCCACATGGCTTTTTCTCCTATTATGAAAATATACAAACTTCTGTTAACTTCTGAAATTTAATACACTGAACCTTTTTCCATTACAATATTTATAAAGATTACCGACCCTTTATAAAAAAAGCACTCCATTCTGTATAAATTACAGGTGCGTTGAAAACAGTATCCATTTCTATTCAAATATATATTTGAAGCAATTTGCATTTCAGCTTCACTCTTGTGGTTTCCACAGTTATCATGTAAGATTGCATTTCATATATTTCTCATTTGCAGCCAATACAGGGCTGCAAATGTTCCATCCAAAACTAACAGCAAAAAGTTGAAACAGGCGTTAACGATTACGGTATCCATGAACTTCAAGATCTTGTCTACTATAAACATGAAAAAGTACTACCGAACATTCTCGAGATCAAATTTAAACAAATTATCCGAAAGTTCTAAATAAGTGTTATTGTAATTAAAGTTTATGGCAGCAGCCTCTGGAACATTTCAGAGAAAAGAAAGGCCTATAAAGCTACGGAAACTTTTGTGTAAGGACAGAAATTCTGAAAGCATCATTTGCTTTTCAGTGTACATCTTTCTTTCGTAATCAAAGCCATCCCCAAATATTTCGACGGTGCTGATATCAGCTAAATGAGTCAGTAGCTTTGAATTCTGTAGTGGCTCAGCTGTATTCCTGTCTAGCATTCTGAAATCAGTGGACAATGAAATAATCCAGTATTGAAATATCCATCCAGTGCAGCAAAGGTCCTGGGACTTCTCAGGCAGGTCCATCCTATTTCCTTGGCAAAAGTGCAGAAATGACTTTCCTCCTTTCACGACTTTTTTTTAAACTTCCCAGACTAGCTTGCAGTCCCTGGGATTCCCAGATGCTCTCCCTTTCTAAATCCTAACCTTGTCCAGCTCTGCTTAGCTTCTCAAGATCAGCCAAAGTCAACCAGGAGCTGCCGCCCAACTGGGCAACCCTAATATTGAAGTGTCATATTCCCCTTCATTCAGCAATCTTCCATTTATGGCTTTATGTTTTAATTCTGTCCTTTCATCTGAGTGTCCCATAGCAGTCCATTTTGCAGATTAGTGATGTGGAACCTCTTCCAGTTCCACACTGGTGTAGCTTGTCTAAAGCTTGACCTTGATGTCATGCAAGTGTCCCAAGCCAGACAGAAGCTGAAGGCTCAGAGATTGGGGCCAAATTTATCTGAAAGCTAAATTATTATGGAGAACATACGAACATACCCTATCTAAACTAAAGAGTCACTTTTCTAATGGAATCAAAATCTGTATTTAGTAGCACGGAAATGAAGTCATTGCTGATACAACATCAAAGCAAGGGAAACCTAAATTGTTACAGTATATTTTTGCAGCTGTCTGGACAGAGACATTTTAAAAAGCAAATTGTGAATTCTTGCAGAAGAGGCAATACATTTTTTTCTCTGCAAAAGGCATGTGCCTCGGATCTGAGGAGTCTTAATTTCAGAAACCTGAAAAAATATTGTCAGGAGGGGAAAGAATGCCGATTTCGAGATTAAATTTTAAAAAGCCATGCCTTTTTGGACTGACGGGCTCTCCAGCACCTCAGGTTAAAGATGCAAAGCGTCTTCTCACTGTGAAGAACAAACTTCTTTGCAAGCCTACACAAGGACTCCGTAAGTTTCCAGGGTTGGCTGCCCCAAAGGGAACAGAGGAACGAAAGATTTGGCAAGCCTCGCAGACCGCCTGTGTCTTAGTTCCTACTAGGGATACAGGCGTGGCACATTATCAACCCAGCAGATTTTTTTAAAAGTTATATTTCTGAATGACGCTTAAGTTTATTTTATTCAAAATGGTGCAATAAAAAAAGCCAAATCCCCTGGCCTGTCCTCTATCCTCTAAAATAAACATTTATATTTGGATGCTTTTTAGTTCAGAAGTTTCATGAGACTATCAGAAATAATGTAGGGCTTTCTACATCTGCATAATATAAATTAAATCATGGAGGGGCAACGGGCTTCCTAGGTCCGCGCAAAGCTCCCAAAGGCCCCCTTTCTATGGGCCTCGGACTCCCCCAAATGCGACCACTGGAAATTAACAGCACCGTTTCCTGCCATTTTGAGGCAGGAAGGAAACAAATGTGGTGTAAATTCTAAAACAGGGGAACACACAAAGTTTTCTCCAAAAAAGCGGGGGAAGGTTCAATCTTCATCCATGTATCAACACTTTCCATCACTGCTTGTCTCCTCCACTCCACACCCACCATCCAACATTGACTGAAAGCCTGAAAAAACATTTAATTTTGTAAAAACTTTCTATGCAAGAGTAATTACTAACACAAACGATGTAGAAAAAGTCATGCGCCTTGTACGCTCACCCCCCTGGAAACAGAATAGAAGCTTTCAAAACCCACAAACCAGAATTTGGATCTACAACTCTTTCTGGAGAATCTGCTTACCATGGGGATTTTAAATATGCATGAAAACAAGTCTGAGTACTCTTAATGCATAATGCTGCCAGATAAGAAAATTGTCAAGAATGAAGATAAAACTGCATTTTTATTCCATCTTAAAAAAAAAAAAGGGGGGGGGAGGTATCTAGCACTTCAGACATATTGTGCCTGGCCTGCACGACCAGAGATGGTGACTTGGACCCCAATCGCTGTACTCCTAGTTGCATATCATCTAGCAGTCTGCCCCCTGAAGCTGACTGATGTCCCTCATGCAGTACTGCAAATTAGTGACACCACCTTGATTTTAAAAAGCGTGGCAGTTGGCAAGATAATGGGAGCTTCAATTTTATATATTATGAGATGGGTGGGAAGCACCCCCAACCTGTTGAGAAGGACAGCTGCTTTCCATAACTTCCAGGTTCCAACGCATGTTGGAGAAGGGCAGAGAACTACCCTTGACATCAGCCCTGGGTTGGAGGCACTCACAGCAAACCAGGTTTCTTACTACTTTTGAGGGGGCACTGATGGTCAGGGCAATATCAGGGATGACCCTTCGACCCCAAGGGCCAGTGGCCAAATGAGTCCAGCAAAAATCTGGAGAATCCTGCTAAAAGGGCATTCCCTTTTAGGGAGCATTACAATCCAGTTGGATTACTACAACATGCTCTGCATGGGGCTGCCCTTGAAGAATATTCAGAAACTTCAGCTGGTGCAAAATGCAATGGCACGGGCAGTTATGGGTGCTGGTCACTTGGCCCATGTGCCACTCTGCTCCGTGAGCTGCATTGGCTACCAGTTGGCTTCCAGGAGTGCTGACGGTTACCTTTAAAGCTCTTTGCAGTTTTGGGGCTGGGTTACTAATGGGACCATCTCTCCCCAGTGGTATCTACCCATCCTATGACGTCTGGCAGGAGAGGCATGCTCTGAACCCCATCTGCAAGAAAGTGCCATCTGGTGAGACCCAAGAACAGGGCCTTTTCTGTCATGGTGCCCACCACCCGGAACATCATCCCTCCAGAGATCAGACTTGCAGTGACCCTCCCGGCCTTTCGCGAGGCATTAAAGAGTTGGTTTTGCCGTCAAGCCTAGGTCCCTGATCGTATGGGTGAGCCCGTTTCCTGGTTGCACTGACTGTGGGATGTTGTGAATGTTCTGGCTGCTATTTTATGCTATTTCTCTTGTTTACAGTTTCGGTTCCTGCTGTTATTCTAGTATTTGGTTACTGCTGTTATTCTGTTTTTAATTGTTAGCCACCCAGAGCCACATATATGAGATGGGTGGCCATATAAAAATATAATTCAATACAATTATATGAAAGTAAATAAATCAATAAACCCCATTGCACATGCCCATTATGCATTTCTGGGCAAACTGAAAGCAGCTCTTCACTGATTAACTTTTTTTTAATGGTCCCCATCTAACCAGTGAAACTCTGGGCGGCAAACAAAGAAAAAAATGCAGCACCTAATCCAAATCAGTTTATAAAAACCAAGTTGAGGGGCCCTGATTAAAAATGTCATTGCCAACGTATCGCCCACCTTTATGCCGGAGTTCTGTTAACATCCCAGCCCCAGTGCCTGGGGAATCCTACCCTTTCACAACAAAACACACATCAGTCTGGCATTAAATTTAACAGGACTGAAACACATAAAATTATGGATCAAAATGATTTAATTATTCACCATGACATAGCTCAATTACTACAACATTTGGCCTCAGCACTTCCATACACTCAAAGCATTTCACATTCATTTCCTAGCTTTAATCCTGCAAGGGTGGATATAAGTGACTTAAACAAAATATGAAATTGTGATTTTTAAATACATATCATTAAGAAATGGACACAGCTCAAAGATATATTCATGACCATAAAGCCAAGAAATTACGGTGTTGCACTAGAACTCTATAACCCTACATAATAATTACTGTTTGCATAAAAGACCTGCTCACAAGCTTTTGCCACCTACCAAGATGAATTTTATAAGCTTATATTTTTCTCTACAACTTCCATATTCAGAAAAAGACTTCTACAATTTTATCAAATATTTGTTCTCCAGGAAGTGAATTTGTAAATCAACATGATACTCAATAGCCTGAAATGAGATAATATTCTGCAGTAGTTTCCAAAAACTGAAACTAGTGATGGTTGGAATACCAAGGCCTCTTTTCCCTCACAACTTAAGGCAAAGAACATTTTATTTCCACACAAGCGTGAAAATGCTGAGAAGCAAATGATTAACTTCTAAAAATCTAGTCGAACAAATTAAAAGGACATAAAACCATTGCTGGTTCATTTGCTTACTTCCTTAGAAATGGCCATAAAGATTTTTTTTCCCAGCTCAACAAAATGTGAAGCGATCTGTAGTTCTCAAAACCACCACACCCACAATGGTGTATTTCTGTACTGAAACCACACCAATTGTGTCTGCTGATCAAAACCATCCGGTTGACCACAGGCTCAAATAGACTGGTTAATTTGGTCAGGCAGACAAACATAAGTGGGTCCTCCACTGAGGTCCTTGCCTATAGAGTTAAGTTTTTAAAGGAGATCTTGGGGATCCAGCAGACATGCAATGCAAGTCCTGAAAGATTGAGAGCCATGTGCCACTGAGCAAGATTATTGTGGAGAAGTTATTAAAGGACCAGGATCACCAGCTGACATGTCAAGCAGTAGGAAGAGCCTGGGTTCCCACCTGATCTGCATTACTAAAGGAGTAGTGGAGGACAGCGGTCAGTGATGCAACCTCTCATACACCTCATTATGGAATTGGGTGCCAGGAGCATTTTTTTAAAAATAGATTTTGCTACATTCATTGTCCAACTGAAGTGTGCATTTCTCTAAACTGAGTCAAGTAACAAGCTTGCTGATGATAAACTAATGTTTTAACTTGGATATAGGCCTTTTCCCTTGGAGATAATCGTATAGAAGGCATGCAGGTTTGGCTTCATAAGTATTGGCTGAGGTCAAACTGGATTAGGAACACAACATAAATCAATTGTCAAAGGCGTTCTCTTGGCCAAACTAGCTGCTTGTCTCCTTCACCACTTTTTAACAAGAACACCTCACTAGTCTGCTAAGCAAGGTATTTTTTTCCCTAATTGTATAGAATTACAAGATATATAGTCACTTGAACAATACTTTTACCACTCATCCTCTTCTCAAGAAGACCTGGCATGTTGGACTGTTGACAGCACGTGATTTCAGATGCAGAGACTCTTCCATTTCTCACTGAAACATCCCTCTAGCAAAATATTCCCAGTGTGATTCAAGGGCTTGCTCAAAATCTCTTGCCAAACGGCCTGTTCTTTTCAGAGACACAGGAATTGTACTAATTTGGAAGGAATGTTAGGGCCCTAACAGGAAAAGGCAGCCCTGCTTCTTTAAAAAACCGTCCTGGATATTACTATACATGCTTGCCGCCAGTGTGGATTCCTTACAAAAACAGTGAAGTAAAAACAGCCCCATTCACTTAGCTCAAATGCCCTTTCAAATGCTTTTAAGTCTTCTAACTTCCACCGCATTTATTCCTTAGCAGATCAGGTAGGAGGTGGCTGGGTACCTGTGGGTCACCTGGGCATTCCTCATGAAACAAAGGGAGATCCGTCCCTCCAGGGATCGAAGTAAGTTCCCGCCTGGCATAGTTGCCACTAACAAATCTTCTCTCAATTTGGCACTCTTCTGTTTATTTACTAATGTGACTTAGTGGAATGGGGAGAGACTAGACATTGGCTCAGCATTGATGGAAATGCGCAGGAACAAAAATAAAAGTAAGGTTGACTGTCCAACTTAGTACGTTCATTGTCCAACTGAAGTTTGCATTTCTCTAAACTGAGTCAAGTAACAAGCTTGCTGATGATAAACTAATGTTTTAACTTGGATATAGGCCTTTTCCCTTGGAGATAATTGTATAGAAGGCACGCAGGTTTGGCTTCATAAGTATTGGCTGAGGTCAAACTGGATTAGGAATACAACATAAATCAATTGTCAAAGGTGTTCTCTTGGCCAGACTAGCTGCTTGTCTCCTTAACCACTCCAGGTTGTTATTTGGTTGTTGCCTGGAGCCTTCTTTAAATGAAATTACTATTATTTCAACCAGTCCTGCTGACCCCTGGGGCCCTCCCTTGATTTAACCCTAACCTCCCAGTTCCCTTCATTCAAGCTGAATGTTGGAGCCCCCTTGGATTCTTGACCCTCTTCATCTTATGCCCCCCCTCAGCAATCCAGCTGTTTTAAAACCCTTTGAGGGAGAGGGGCCACTTTTATTGCCATCCCATCCAGGGGTGTCAGGAGGGTATGGCCAAAAAGGGCAAAGAGACAGCAGTGATCATGCGATCAAACCACCATGATACATATAAAAACAGGCAGAGGTTTGATCACATTACCATGGTTACCAACAGGACTTTTTTTTACCATACCCTGTGGACCCAATCAAGATCAACCCTCCACACACACACACGCGCACACGCGCGCACACACACGAGGAGCTGTGCATCCCAGACCAGAGTTGAAAAAAAATCAGGCATCATCCCATCACACTTGTTCAACCTTTGGAAGTTCTTATGAGCAAGTTCCAGCAACATGAACCAGAATGACACAAGAATGCTACAGTATTCTGATTCAAGATGCATCTGGAGAAGACTTCATGACGGGGTACCAGTGGTAAGATCTCCTAACATCTACCTGCCGATACTCACCTGTCTTGTCTGAGACAAAGGCCTCATCTTGCCTCATACTAGAGTTAAATGAAGATGTACAAGGTTGTTCCGAAAAACATTTTGTTGGCCAAATAACACTCTTATTTCCGTAATATGGAAAAAACTATCTTATGAGCCATAATTTATGCAACTATGTTCTCCTACTAGAGCAAGTGAATACTCTTCCTTCTCTTATTTGATAGGTAAATACCATCAACACTTTGGGACCAGAGAAACTAAGCTGCCTGCCTCAAAACTGCCATTCAACTTATTTTCCCTTCACATCATAAAATGCCCAGTTCTGACATACGCGTAGGAAACTTTCAAGTGAAGCCTTAACCAATTAATATTCTGGTCAGAGCTACTCATGGTACTATTTTGTTTCTGTTAATTGTCGATCTTCTTGAAGTAAAGATTGCTGGAAGAACCAGATAAATATCGATTCAGTGGTAGAAAGAGGAGAGCTAGGCCATCATCAGCTCTGGTACAACCTGTTTCATCAAGTCTTCTTTCTCCCCCAATTATCAATCTACAGCCCACAGAACAGGACAAGAGGAAAGAAAGGGTCCTCCACCAGCTGAGAAACCAACAGTTGTTGGGTCCTTCTCCTGTTTCAAACCGCCCTTGTATCCCCTATACTGTAAGTATATCAAACAAAGAGCATTTGGCTGTTTCACAGCTGAGTAACATCTGGTCATTCCAAGAATTATGTGGCATTAAGGTAGGGTGCCAGAGTTTCCTTGCTGTTGTTGTTCTCTACCCAACTCTTTTTCCTTATGTGCCATATGTATTTTAGATTGTAAGGCTGAAGGAAGAAACTGTTATATAAAGCATTCAGGGAGCCTTTCATGGGAAGAGCAAGGTATAAATCCCTAAAGACAGACAGTACAAAACCTACAATAGAAAATCCACTCTACCTGTTTCTTTTCTCCTGTCACCTCAAGCCTGCTTCCAAAACCACATTTCCCAGACCAGTTGACATTTTAATATAAAACATTTCATCTAATTTTTCAGTCCCATCTCATTTCTACATTTACAAGACAAGGAGAGAAAAGGAAAGAGATGGTCAGGCTTTTCTGTTCTTTTTTCCTCTAATTCTAGAAGACAACAGAGACATTCTGTGGCTGAGGAAGGCCCAGAAGAGGCAAAATTTCTGACTCTAGCACAGCAGTAGAAATGGTCAGTGGTACAAGTTTCTGACAAGCTCAGATGAAAGAGAAAGCAGAACAAAACAGAATTGTGCTTTGGTCCAAAAATTAGAGACCTTCAGGATTATTTTTCTAGATATTTGATTTACACATGGCTTTTCACCGAGTTAAAGGGAAATGAGGAAAAAAGAATGAAAAAACTAGAACACCTTTGTGTTTACAGTAGCAAAATTAGCAGGTGAAAATTTAATAGTTTGATAATAAGGCCATGTAAGTACACTGTCAAAACCCTCCTTAAATGGCTGTGGAATATCAGACTTTCCTCTTCATCCTTCAAATCTAAATTATCCTAAGGATTCTACTGATTTTTGGTTTTTTTCTGGCTGCATTTAATATCCAAAGTGACTCATTTGGCCTTATGAAAAACATGAAGCTGCCCGGCAAGAGCACTCTCACTGAGTTTCCCACTAAATTACAGGTTAGAGGTATTATGTAACCTTCCTTCAACTTTTTAAAACAGAGGCATTTTTAGGGGTTCAAGTTTGCAGCAGACAGAGAATCATGCGCACAAAGACAAAAGCTGTGTTGCAAATTGTGCATAGGGCTATAAGCCCTGATAAAGCCATATGACTCTAGAGAAAGGAGGCAAAGGATCTTTAGTGACCACTAGTGGTGAGCAAGCTGTTGATACTGGAGCTCTCCCCATTTCAAAATGGCAAGACTTTATTAGAAGAGCAGAAACCACTTATAGTTATGAATTCCATTTTTAAGCTGCTTCTTACTCAGTGTCAAGGTGAAATTAAAATGTGCATCAGAGCACCATCCCTGCCCTGCAAATATGACCAAGTTTCAGTTCCTCTAGACCAGTGTTTCTCAACCTTGGCCACTTGAAGATGAGTGGACTTCAAACTATGCTGGCTGGGGAATTCTGGGAGTTGAAGTCCACTCATCTTCAAGTGGCCATGGTTGAGAAACACTGCTCTAAACAGTATGTTGAACAGCTAAGCTTTTCTTCCATCCTCCTCCTCTTACAATAGCCATTTATTATGATTTTTGCCAGAAGCAAGAAGACTCCAGCAGAAGACTGCTCACAAACATCCTCCTCAATATCGGCTCCTTTGACCTCCTGCACTGTGAAGCTGGCTTGCTTTCAGAATTGCCCAAAGCCAACAACGCAATCCCCAGACCTCAGAAATTTGGGGCTTCAGCCAACTGATTGCTTATTATAAAGAAGCACAATCAGATAAGCTACAAAGCCAAGAATGTCTTCTAATTAATGGTAACTGACCCTTTTTATTGTATATCGTGGAAGCATCTGATTATCCAAATGAGAAGCAGAAACCCAACCTACTTTTAGAAGAAGGCATGACCAGCACTTCAGTGGTCTGATAAAAACATAATTCTTGGTTTGCAAACTGTGCCAAGCCATTGTTTTATTCATGAAGACCCTACTACCATTATTCACCTAACTTCTAAGCCAACATCAAAATCAGCAAGCCACATCATATCTTAGCATGAAGTGGAGACATCACAGCATTCCTCCAAATCACAGACATGTCAAGTCCTACAGGGCTACAAACTCAGGAACAAGAACCAACCACTTGGATTTCCTGAAAGATATTTATCGCTAGTAGGATAATGTTACAGAATCTTGAAAGCCTGCCAAAGCAATTCTCCAGATCAACTTATACCTAGCAAAGTGACTTAGTCTCTTTCTCAACTCCCCCCCACGTCCCCTTCCCTGGACTCAGGAATCTTTTTTGTAATGTCGAACTCCCTCCTGTAATGGTTCTGCTCCCTCCTCTACATCCCTCCCTCCATGTTGCATTAGACATTTCATCACACTGCCAAAGCATAAGCCATGGTTGGGGAACAATCCCCTAATAGTGGTAACCTCAGTTGTTTGATTGAGACATCCTGGCAAATTCTATAGTTATAAAAGCCTGGAAAGAGAAGAAGGAAGTGAGCAACACAGATACTCAGAAGAGGACCGGGGACTTGATGCGCGTCATTAGAAGGTGCAAAATGCTTTGACCTTGAGTGAAACATGTCACAGCTCACAATTGCAGTCTTCAGTATCCAGAAATAAATGGCCAGATGTTCTCCTTAAAAAAATCAAAGCATTCAGAAAACCTCGTTGGGGAGATGGGTTAATTGATAGGACTGCTAAAAAGAGAGTGGCCCATTTTGTCCTCCAGTCTGTGGCTGAATAACCCAGGGAGTTTGCTCAAAGACATTGAGAAGGTATTTGTAGTTTGCTCAGAGAACTGCACAGATTGGACCAAGGATGAGGGCAGCCTTCTGTCCCCATTACTTCCTGTAGACATTTTGTTTTCAGAAAAGAAAGTAAGTTCTAAAGAGTCATCCACAATTTGGATGGTAGGCAGCAAAAACTCTTGCTCCACAATTGAGCTCAATTTCCACTGTTTCATGTTTTGAGCTCAGAACCCTGGAAGTACTGCATTAGAAGAAAACTCAGGCCTGCACACTCAATATTTTTTATTCCAATGGAATACTTCCATTGTTCTAAGGCTCGAAATAAACATGTTTTCCCTTTTGCACACACTGCTAGTGCAATCACAAGCAGTTGTTAAAGAGGCACAAGGGACACAGGCCTAGGACAACTGAACACAGCCCTCCCTTCTGAACTACTCCTATAACAGTGCACTATTAGTGATTCAGCAGTATCTGGCAGCCAAATTCCAGGCCAGAGATTTATAAACTTGAACTGTTCTAGCTGACATCTGCAGCTGGTACAATGCAAGTTTCCAATACCTGCTCTGAAGACTGGCTTCTCATACATCTACAGTGGAAACAGTGCTTTAGAAATAGCCTCAACCATGGTATCATCCAATGTGATCTGCAAAGAATTTTAGGGATGAGAACTTGCTGCTAATGCCAGTTACAATCTTCAGTGCCATTAGTTATCACGCAAGCAAATTTTAATTTAAAAAGTTAGCAAACCTGGATGTCATCCAAAAATGAAACCAAGTGAGACGGGGGGGGGGGGGGGGAAGAGTCCACAAGACATTTTTAATATTCCACTTTGTGACCTATTTCAAGAAGTGCCCCAAAATGGCTATGAACTAACACTGCCAGCATGTTGAGATCCACTTTCGTAGAATAGTTCTCTCACAAAAATAAGGCATTTTTGCAAATACGTATTTTCTCAGAGAAGAGGTATTTTAAAACACATGGATATGGTGCAAATTTTGGAAAAGTGCTAAATTTCAGTGGAGGCTCTATTCTAATCCCCACATTAAGCCCGAAGGCAGAGATCAGCCAATTCATACCAGAAATGTTTAGAACGGATTTTTATTTATCAATAGGCCTTACTTTATACTGCAACATCCCCAACAGCTGAAAACACAGGACAAAAATTACACAGCAAATATCTTAAAAACCAAAAATATATCCGTATAGGAATCTGCCAAGGCTAAGGTTTAGCCCAGGGTTTCTCAGCCACCTTAAGATGTGTGGACTTCAACTCCCAGAAGTGGCTGGCTGGGGAATTCTGGGAGTTGAAGTCCACACATCTTAAAGTGGCCAAGGCTGAGAAACCCTGAGGTAGAGGCTGGCACTACTGAACCTGGAAACCAAAAATCTACAATACTGCTATCTGCTACCAGTCTTCTACAAAGAAAGATTCTGGTTTCTGTGTGCACAGATTATAGTAATGTGAAAGGTGCCCTGTGCCAGCACCGAGTCATGTCTGACCCTTTGGCGGGGACACTGCTTTCGCAACACTTTCTTGGCAGACTATAGAGCGGGGTGGCTTGCCATTGCCTCCCCCAGTCGTCACCTTCCCCAGCAAGCAAGCCGGGTGCTCATTTTACCGACCTCGGGAGGATGGAAGGCTGAGTCGGCCTGAGCCGGCCACCCGAGAGAGAATCCAGCTTCCGCTGGGATCGAACTCGAATTGTGGGGAGAGTTTCAGTTGCAGTCCTGCCACCTACCCCTCTGCGCCACATGAGGCTTCTATTCCATGCTATAGTAAAGATAATATTTCAAAATGAGGACGAGAAGTTTAGAAGTTCCTCTTTCGGACAGCCACATTAGCAGATGGACAATTCATACATTGGCTGAAACTGAAGAATGAGTGTGTAAAGAGGAGGAGGAGGAAGAGGAGGAGGATTTACAAACTGCTCAGTCCAGAAGCTCATATCCAACACAGTATTAAACATAATATAATTAGGAAATATCAAACTGTATTGGAAGGAAAGCTCAAGTATTGATATTCGTTTGCCCTATGGATAATTGTAGAATAGTAGAACAGTTTTTATGTTGTAAAGAACTTGAAGGAATAGAACTTGGCCTTGGCTGACTTGGTGATGAAGGTGAAAGGTCCCCTGTGAGCACTGAGTCATGTCTGACCCTTTGGAGGGATGCTGCTTTCACAACATTTTCTTGGCGGACTATAGTGGGGTGGCTTGCCAGTGCCTTCCCCGGTTGTCACCTTCCCCAGCACAGATTATATATATTGACTAAGCTTTATCATTTAGAGCAATCATGTTTTGCATGTTGCAGAATACTTCTCAATGACCTGGTCACCTGTGGTGAACGAAAATATTTTCAAATGATTATGCAAGGAATCCTTACAACAACTGGATAATGTTTAGCTTAATAAGTAGTAGTGGAGAAGTCTTAATGTGCATGGACTGGCAAATATTTGTATATGCTTACTTATATATATATAAGCTTCTCCATGCTTTCCAAATTAATTTGAGGGTCCATACCATAAAGTGTATGCAAATACAATACAATAACAGATGCATATTAAAATATTAATTTAAAAAAAGGACATCTACCTGTCCTGGATAAGATATAATAGTTAAATGTCCAAGTAATCCACAATCAGCTACTAAAATTCCTTCAAAGACATTGTAGTGGAATAGCAAAGTCCTTAGGATGGAAGGGTGCAGATCTCCACTTCCTTCTGCTAGAAGCCCTTTACAGTAGGTCTTCACATCCCAGCCCCCTTCCTGTTTGGGGCCAGTGACCTAGTACTTTTAGCTGCCAGCATCTAAGATCCAGGAGACACCATACCTGATACCTTCAATCCCAGGTGTGAGAGGAATAGGACTCTCCAACCTGTGCTGTTTTCTCTGGCAATAAAACAGTTTAAAAAGCAAAACAAAAAGTGGAATAATTTCTACAGCAACATTCATGGCTACAGAGTGCTGAGGTAAGCAACTAGAGAAATCAGCCTTTCTTCTTTCCCTTGGGAGATAGACCAATCTCCTAAGAGATAAATAAAAGCAAACTCTATTAAAAACAAAAGCATCAAATATAACGCCCTTTCTAACTTAACCAAAATGCAGACCTTCAGTGTTGAAGGAGATAAATACAGAACTGCCTCAATAAAACAGCTGTTTGTTAGTAAGTTTTAAAGGTCCTCTAAAATAAGACACAGTGTCTCAGTTAGAACACAAGATGTTCCTACTGAGATAGACTTCGCTTGTTTGCTGCCCCCAAATTTCCATTAAAAAGAGATGGGGGAGATGAGTTCCAAGTTAATATATAGAGCACAAGTGATCTGAAGGAAGGGAAATACTGTATACAACCTGATGTGTACCTAAAAAGCTGAAGGACACATTATGACTGAGCATGGACAGAGAAATAAAAAATACTGGACTTCTACAGCACAGAAAAACAAATCTAACAGAAACTCATGGCCAGACCCATCCTTTTGCACGGGTGGGGCTTCAAGTAAGTCTTGACACGTGGTGACTGGAATACATGGTCACAATCCATGCAAATTTCTTGCACCTTTTTTTTTCCAGAAATGGCTTGTCAGTTCCTTCGTCCAAGGGCTGAGACTGAGTGGCTGGTCCAAAAGTTACCCACCTGGCTTTGTGCCTGAAGCAGGACAAAAACTCATGGTCTCCCTGGTTTTGAGCCCCTTGCCTTTAACCGCTACACCAAACTGGCTCTCAGACCCTTACACATCTCTACAGAAATAAGACATTTTAGCAGAAGTTCTGTTTACGTTCCCCACTGATTCCTGGAAATTCCAGCCATGTATTGGGCTTGTTTGCAGACATGGTACACCCCACTTGTTTTCCTAGCCTCGGTCCAGCAACTTCTGCTTGGTTTTTAAAGAACCAAACCTTCTTCTACCCTCAGAGAAAGAGAAATCTTAGACCGGTGGGGATGGTAGGGACCATAAGGTTCCAGACTCCTTGCAGGATCCAGGAAAACCAATTCAACCATCCCTGAGAGGCAGTTGTCCACCCTCTTCTTAAAAGCTTCAAAAGTGGGAGACCTCACACCCTCCTTAGGTAGACTGTTCCACTATTGTACAGGTCTTACTATCAGGTGGTGAGCTGACCAGTATCTCTCTGTGTCCACATGAGGAAAGGTTTCTTTGGAGATTTTATTGGGAAGGTCTGAGCATCTGTGAAGCTCTGAGCCTGTCAATGGACAAGGGGGGTAATGATGAGGACAGACATCAAGTAAACTGATGCCAGTGTTGCCAACCATACTCTACTTTTGCAAAGTTATTCTGAAGCTTCCAAGATGTAGGGATGGATTGATCAAGCTGGTGATTAAGTACGCTGTTTAGCACCCTGATAACCCTAATATTTGGGCAAATGAGGTGAACACACAGGACAATAGCTGCAAACCACCACAACAGAAAACCAGCAATAGGGATAACACAACACAACACATCAGAAAACCCAATGAAAGAATAAATCAAATTAAAGACTAAAAGAACTCAAAGGTTTCTTACCCTCCCTGGGAGGAACATTCTCCATCTGATGCTGGAAAAGCCAGAAGGGCACTACAAGGTGGTTGCCCAAAAAAACTGCATGGACAGGGACCATGTGCGTTTCTCGGACCTTTGACTGTGAAGGGTAGGTAGGGCTGTCTGCGGCAAGAAGTACTGGAGGAAATATGCCACGAAACAATCTGGCCATAAGCCGTTTGGGGCTTCAAAGGACTTCCCATTGGCTGAGGCTTCAGCAGCATTGTTTTTCAACACAATTTCCAGGAAAGGGAGGAAAACGATGCAATCAGATAATTTAACCCACATGGGGGACCAAAGCAAGATAACCTTCAAAGTCTTGAAAAATGCACAGTCGTGAATAAATAAGATAAAATAACCGAAGAACATCACACAAAATCTATGCAAAGAAATTAACTATGGGGAAGTCCTGAAATCTACTCCAGATACGATTTAAACAAGGGCGGAGGGCTGGATGAGTTCAGAGCCAGATTGCAGACCTCGCTCCGCCATCTGCACGTGCCACTGGTGGTGCTCCTAGCTACCGCTATTGCCCAGGCTCCTGGCACATATTTTTCAAGCTGAGGGGCCAGGCATAACACAACGGGGCAAGCCCAAAGAAGCTAGAACCACACAGTTGGCTGAAATGGATCTTTAATGCTCATCTGGCACAGAATGCTGGAAACTAAAGGGGAATTTCCCAGCTTCACTTACTGGGAGTTTGTTTGTTTGTTTATTGGTTTATTTATTTTTCAAATTTCTATCACTGCCCATCTCCCCCAAAAAAGGGAGTTCATAAAGGCTGAGCGTCTCTGAAAACCTTGACATGCTTTATCCCAGATTTCTCCCTAGCTGGACTGTTTATGTGATAAGCTGTCAACTGCCTTGCCTACTGCTCTTCCAATCTCCCACAACTGGACCTTTGCAAACCTGGCTAAAGGCTAGACTCCAGAAGGCAGGCAAGGCCAGGACCAAAGGAGAGGTATACAAAACAGAGATCAGAACAGCTCGTTTTGAAGCTGGAGCAGGCAGGATATTCTGAGGACGCTGTATCAACCACCAAGCACTCAGCACACCTATAGGCCAAAATGTAGTCAACATGATTACTTCTCATGTCCCATTTCCCCCTTGCAATAACTCAGATTACAATTTGAAGGCAACTTGAGAGGAATTCTGAGTGCTCCAGTCTAAGGTAAGAACAAGAGACAAGATGGCATTTTGCTCTTCTGAGGAGTACCAACATTACGAGTCTGCCCTTTGCTCAACCCATCAGCACTGGTGGCTCGGCTGCCTGTACCCTCTTCAGGCCTCACAGGATAACAGCAAGGGGAAAGGCCAGGGGGAATCAGTTCCTGCTGCTACATCCACCCTGGATCCCAATCCGGCAAACGGGGTGATATAAAGAGCAAGGAGGACCAGTTGGCAAAGAAAGGGAGAGATGGGTCGAACCTCGGCTCAGCCACTGCTGGAAAGCAGCCGACGGAATGTATCTACCACAGACAACTGCAAAAGTAGGCAGGTCCAAGAAACAAACTTGCCTTAAACCGTTTCTCTAATCTGGGGTCCTCAGAAATGTTAGACCGGAATTCCCATGCTGGAATTGTCATACAACGCATCGGGAGGGCAGTTGGGAAAGGCTGGCCTGAAAGCAGCAATTTGCCAAGGCTGGAGACCTCCCAAAGGGGCGAAGGTTAGGACAATATGAGAAGAAGAGTTCCCAAAATGCCTGTGGCTTTTGATAAAGGGATGGATGGGACACAAACAAAAGTGCACTTTCATTGCGGGATCTCTCTGGTCATGCGTTTGGGAATGACTGCTGTAAAACTGCAATTATAAATACTTGCGGAAGAGGAGAACACGATTCACTAGTTATTTCACTTCGCTGGATGGGGTGGGCCGTATATTCTATCTCTTCACCCTTTTTAGGCCTAAAAATACCCACACTGTATATTTCAAATGCCTGCTGAATTCTGTATCAAAGCACATTGCGGAGCCTTTGTTCATTCTTCATCAGAAACGAAAATCACTGTAACATATAAACCAGGGGCATGGTATCTTTCGAACTTATCTCGCTGCACTGGACGTTTTTGCTATTATCATAAAATGCTTCAATGCACAATAAACTAAATTCATGCTTAATTTAACCAAAGATCTCAATTTTTTTACCTGGAAACATCACACTGTCAACAGGTAAAAACTAACAACGGCAGCAAAGACAGCCAGGGAGGGCTTCTGAGCTCCAGCCTTTGCAGAGGATGACTCTTGTGTGCTTCACAGAGAGGTCCTTGCTTGGCATCAACAGCACGGTCTTAAACCCTTTGCAGAGCCCTGATTTTCATCATGCATTGCAAGCTGAGACCCAATTTTTGTTTTCTTTTTGTTTGGGAATAAAACGGACAGAAATAAAGATTTTTCCAGAAAAATAAGCAGTCTTATTTTTTTTAACGCTGTTCATTGCCACTTGTCTCCAACTGCAGCTTTCCAATGCATTCCTCTATTATAATTGGTGTGATTACTGCCTCCTACAAACAGCTACCCAGACAATTCTTAGCACACTTTAAGTGGAGGTGCCTGGATGGTGTCATGATACAGTCTATGAACTAAAACTCATTTGGCCAACAATAATTGCTTAGGCCTGTGAAAGACAATGAGGACAATGTGGCTTAAGTTAGCAGAAACCTTCGCCCACAACGAAGGCCCAAATTCATCACCAAAGGGACCAGGGGACCTTCTTCCTGGACCAAAACATTTGTGAACTGCCATTCTTTTCATTTTAGCCTTAAGCATAAATGTTTTAAAACACACCAAGTAAACATTTCAGTTCAGCATCTGTTCAGACTTTGCTGATTTGCCAGAAGCTTCACTACAGCTTAGAGTTTCATGATAATCTTGGGTTGGCACTGAAAGCATTAGAAATAGCACCATGATTTGTAATGATAAAGAATGATGGCAAAATAAACCTTATTAGGTTATTACTTTATAGCAGCTTTCTACCACTTCTTGTACTCCGTGGGCCTCGCTGGCTGAGAATCCTGGGACTTGCAGTACTGAAAGATACTCAGCTTGGGAAAAGTCATGTCCACTGCTTAAGTGAATTCTCAGTAAAATAAGTAGTAATTAAATAAAAGCCCGCCCTCTCAAAAAGACTGCTTTGGTCCACTGACCTAGTCGCAAAATATATAGCAACTGATGGGCTAACGTGGGCAATTTGTGAGGGATCAAAGCCTGAATTGCCTGCTGCTGTCACCATAATAGACAAAGGGTCCCTATGTCTATTTCTCCACCTGATTTGAAATATGTACTATATATTTTCAGAGAAAGGAGGATTTTTCAGGGAAATGATGTTCGATATACAACCCAGCAGCTGAGGAGTGCACGTTGGTCACAGCTGCCCACCATCAACTGTTCTGAGTTTGGGAAGCATCCTTGGGTACAGCGGCTGCAGCCAAGGCTAATCAAGAGCAGGAGAAATGACTCAAGGGGATGTCTGCCCAACTTCCTCCTCTCTCATTTGGGTCATCAGCAGGCTTTGATCAAAACCCCTCTTTCCTTGCTTTTAAGAGACATAAACAGCCTATAAGACATTTAGCTCGCTCAGGGTTTCTCAACCTTGGCAACTTAAAGTGTGTGGACTTCAACTCCCAGAACTGATGGCTGACCGGGGAATTCTGGGAGTTGAAGTCCACACATCTTAAAGTTGCCAAGGTTGACAAACACTGGACTAGATCATCTTGAAATTCCACAGCAGAAGACATTAGTGGCCGAAAGAGAGAAAGAGAGAAAGATTTTGAGACAATGTACTGGTTCCCTACTCAAGCTCACCCAGTTTTCTTCAACAGATCAAGTTAGTAATAGTCTATCTAAAGGTTTTACATGGAAAATATTTCTATTTAAGTAAATGGACTTAAGTAAATGAGGTGGCTTTTCACTTTAGCAGGATCTCCTAGACTGGTGTCACTTTGGATTTTTTAGCACCGGATTAAAATGTTCCTGATATTTAGGTATTTCCAAGAAAACAATGAAACTTTAGAATGAGTTCAATTGTAATTAACTAATGTTATTAGAAAAATAATTGGGCTTAGCTTTTCTTTAAGAGGATTGTGTGGATAATCTCAACAGGAGCAGATCATTGTCTCCAATTTTCCTTTGCTATAATGTATATTTCATTGTGCATTATATTGCTTTTTAATTTATTATTATTACTATAATGATTTCCCCCATTATTTGGGGGTCTTTGACTGTAAATCAATAAAATAAGTTAGTGAGGCCAGATTATTGGGGAGAGTGTTTTGTTTTTAAGTCATTATTATTCCTGTAATTTTATGTAAATTATTCAGGAATCACTTTGGTGGCAAAATGAACAGCACCACCAACTTTCATAACTTCTCACTTTATTCAGTGCAGATATCTCTAAACATCTGGGGAAAGTATATGCAAATGAGATGCAAATTTCATGTCTCATTTTGACTGCGAATATTGCATTTGCAGAATCTGGGATGCATCAGGATCCCATTATCCATTCAGTTACGGATAAACAATTATCAAGATATTTGGCCCTTCAAGTTTGCGTGGATGAGAAACGCTAGCATGTTTATTCACTAAACAGCCAGCTTTTAATCAGACTGTCCACAACAAGCAGTTAAAAGGACATAGTTTCCAAAGGGAGGTAAAGATTATAATGTAACCCACAAGAATGTGCAACCCAGTAATACTTAACTCAGACATTTATGCCAAACCAAGATAACCTGTTGTACTGCTAAGGAAACACTGAAAATTTAGAAAATAGTATTATTACAATAGTTAACAAAGGAATGTACAAACATTTAAAAAATTACTACCACCACAAATCTATTCCATACATTTATTTTTCCTTAGGAAAGCCTAATCAGCAAATTTGGCATATGACTTTTTTTTTTAAAAGAGTAACTGAACCCTTTCCTGCTACACACACATGAAAAATGAAATGTAAATATTCTTAAGGATCCCTTGGCTGCTGCAGAATCCAAACTGCTAACCCAAAACTTTGCATTTTTGCCTGCTAAGCAAGGAGCTTTAAAAATGCTCGAGGTGGAAGAGGAAGGGTACCTAGACTCTTTCAGACGTTTATTATTACTAAAAGTATTTATATAGCACAGAATGAACTTCCTGCATTGCACACCCACCCACTCCAGAATCCTCCTTCTAAAGACTGACTTAACTTGACTTTGGAAATCCTTCCGCGTCTGCAAGGGCCCTGATCAGGACAGTTGAGAGCAAGTCTTTCAAGGCTTGCAATGATCACCAGCTTTCCAGTTTACCAGCCTTGGCTGTTAAGGAATCATATTCAAAGCTGAATTCTCTGAGAGGGCCAGAACCAATAAACAGTTTCTTTTCTCTGCACATGTTACTGTTAGCTGATTCAAGTTTTCGGGCTGTTTGGGGGATAATGGGGACTGAAATCCAACAGAACCGGAAAGGCACCAGGTTGGAGAAGACTGAGGTAGCCAATGGAACAACGTAAGCCTAAGAAGAGTTCAGAGACCAAAAATGCCTATTTCTGTAACCAGAAAACATCAGCGCTACAAAACACCATTAACTACAAGGCCTGCTGAAAAAAAATGCTGCACATTTGTATAGATCAGGTACCAGGAGGGAAAAAAAATGCCCAAACACACATCCATAGGTTTGGACCATACGTTAATGCAACAAAGTTGTTAAATCAGGGGAAAAAGAAAAACAATCTTTGAAACACTGTAACAATCTTTTTAGATAGTAGAAAGTGAAATTGAGCATGATACACATCCTCGCAACATTTATAAACAAGCAGCTTATTGCTGAAACAAACTTCAGAACAATGTCTTTTGCCAGCATTCCAGCTTTGCTTCAAATGCACCCAGAGTTACTTTTTTTTTCTGAACGTTTTAATATTGCTAAAACGTCCCTTTGCAAGATTCCATTCCCATTGTGTCGGAAATAGCACCTATGCAGATGAAACCAGCTGGAATGGTCAGTGGCCTTGATTAGGAATGAAGATTGACTTTGTGGAGGAATCAATGTGGCAGCAAAGCTGAGTTGTTGCACCTTCCTCCCTTCTGCAGTGCGGGCGTGTTGTGTGCTGCCCTTCGTATAAAGTTGTGCACCACTTAGGAGCGGGGGCGGGGGGGAGAGGACTGCATCTCCGGCTTTTTAAAACAGACCACCATGTTGTCCTGAGACTTGCAGACACACCCTGAAACGTCTTCTGGAATCCCATCTGTTGCATAGCCATCGGACATACATATTGTATCAGGCATGTCAAGAGAGACTACAATGGATCGTATTTTCATAGTGAGGATTCTTCATAATTTCCAAGCCTGCTGAGGCCTAATGCATGTGGGTTAGTCACTGAAGATGTCGCTACAAGTTGGGTGGACTTGTAGGACTGCCACACTTCCCTAGAGAGACACAACTCACACATTAGTATCTGTGGTCTCCTCTTCTTCTTTGGACACACTATACTTAAAAGCTGAGGAAAAGGGTCAGGAGAGCCAGTCTGGTGTACCCGTTAAGGTGCCAGGCTAGGAACTGGGAGGCCATGAGTTCTAGTCCCGCCTTAGGCACAAAGCCAGTTGAGTGGCCTTGGGCCAGCCCCAGGAGGGAGGGAAGGGCAAACCACCTCTGAAAAACCTGCCAAGAAAACTGCAGGGACTTGTCCAGGCTGTCTCCGAGAATTGGACACGACTGAAGGGATTAAAAAAAAGTGTCACAGGCCGCCACAGACTCCAGCTGACACTGATCAGAGTTCAGTGGGCCCTCAGGGCAGTCACCCAACTCATCAATCACCTTCTAAGCATTCAGCCTAGGAGATCATCCAGGTCAAACCAATTGCTCAGCCCAGTAATAGGGAATACATTTTTTCCCCGCATCATTTCCTCTGGAAAAAGCTAACAGGAATGGACACATCCCGCTCAAATGATCATGAAGATTTTCAGTTCATCAGGGAGCCCCTACAGCGCATCGTGCTTTCCCCAGCCCTCCTCCAAAATGAAGTCAAAAGGTGCACACGAGGCCTGTCTCCAAAGCTGCACCAGGAGGTACATCCAAGCAGAGTGTGACTGTCAAGCAGAATGGCCTCACCTGTCCCAGCTCCTGGTCAGGGAAGAGTCTCTGGTCTTGCAGCCAGTGAGGGACTCTCCAAGGCACAGGCCCACACAACCAGCACCCCTCTCTTTCTGGAGTTTCTCCCTTTGAGGCTGGAGTTCTAAGAAGCCCCAAATGCCCCATAAGCAGGTAGTAAAATGTGCCCCAGGAGTTGGGGGAGGGACATTGCCATAGCTAGGCCTCCAAAGTTCTTAAGCCCTCCAGAGGTCAGCGCAAGGGAGGTCCTGCTTCTAGCTGGACAGGGGCACTGGAGCTCCAATCTTTCAGATGGGGAGGGGACCACAGATTACTGGGATGGTGGTTTGGGAAGCAGCACAAGACTTTAAAAAAAAAAAACTTGGAGACCTTCACAAGGTTAGGAATAAGAACACCACACTTTAGCAACCAGCTCGACAAAAGAAAAATGTAATTGTCCACCCAGCCAGCCAAGAGGATTTATTAAGAGGCTTATCCACAGCATCACACTGATCTAATTCTTAAGTTCAGTCATTCAGATGGCACACAGAGTTTTAGGTTATCAGTGTCTGTTTGGAGCATCCTGGAAGTGTTGTATGCTTGAAACACTTCCAAAATACTGCAAACAGAAAATTGTACTATTAAAACTGTGGTGTTGCCTTCAAAAATGGGACATTTCGTAAAGCTTCATGTTTAAAATGGTCCCTAACAAAAGGTTTTGCAACAGGACCTGCTGAAGTCCTGTTGACCTCAATGGATTTACTCTCATCTAAAAGTTCATAATTTAATAATGCTTAAATTGTTTTGCCAAAGAAAATACCAGTATTGGTATCTAGAGAGGAACACTTATACTGGTACAGCTACAAATGTGGATCCAAGACTTTTACACAACTGTATTCTGAAAGTTCAAAATTATAGAACTGTGGAAATCAATGACAGTATATAACACTTGCTTTAAAAAAAATCCAACATAAAGAACGGATAAATTAGTGATAAATTTAGAAAATAAGGTTTCAACATGAGCTTTTTCAGAAGAAAGATGTAACTTTTTAATACATTCAAGATACCAGAAGGCACCTAGTCATTAAAAAAAAACCCATGTATGAGTGAACAAACTATTAGGAATGTGTTGATTAACAAAAGCTTATGACCAGGCCTGCATCTCTCACAGCTACAGGCAGCTCAGCTTTCCATATCTGCCTACCCTTGGGGAAGTATTTCAAAGGCGGTCGGGAAGAATTTGGGGCATCATTCAAGACGAGCCAATTCAGTGCTGACTATCCCCAGGTCCAATTCGGGTTTCCCGCGATATAGCTCCCATTCACTACACCCACACACACCCACACACCAGGAATAAATGTGACAGAATATACAGGTTTGACATGTATGGTTAGGATCTACAGTTGTAGTGCAACTGTACGGAATATGTCCACAGTCTGTGCTGAGATACAGATGCTCACTGACGTAGACTTCCGTGCATTGGCTATCTTCATTTGTGTTGCAACAAATAGCATACAAATTCTTAGTACACCTTATTAATACACCCTATATGACAATAAAGGAGGTGGAATGAGAGGCAACATCACACTGGATTAGCTGGATGAAAATCTCGGCTCTCCAGACACAAGCCTTCTTTCAGGAGCCGGTTATTTGGCAGAGGCTCACAGATGCAACTCGGCAAGGTCTGACTCTTTACTGCAGACCAAAACAACCATAGATGCATAGACAAGGCTGCCCACTGCAGTAACACAGGGGTCACGCATAGGCCTGGGCGCCAAGATTTAAACTCTAGGCCTCCTCCTCCCTCCTTTCTGAGCCATGGGAGGAAATGGACATGGGTTGATACAATGGTTCACTCTTTTCTGAGAAACGCCATTCCTGCCTTACCAGCTTCACTCCTTACTTGTACCAGCCCCACACATTCCTTTAAAGATTACTCTGAAGAAACATGCTAACATGAATAAAGCAGACATTGGTTTCATGTCCCATCTCTACATCTGCAATTCTCATGCCACAGTGACCAGCTAACCCTGGGTTTCTCAACTGTGGCAACTTGAAGATGTCTGGACTTCAACTCCCAGAGTTCCCCAGCCAGCATGGCTAGGGCATTTTGGGAGTTGAAGTCCACACATCTTAAAGTTGTCAAGGTTGAGAAATGCTGATCTAGAGCACGAATGCAGAAACTCAGCCCATGCAGCTTGTGTCTTCCTTCGTTTTCTCTCCAGATAGTTACCCTCTGCCTTTCATTTTCACATCTTACTTTCTTCTCCAACCCTCTTTATCTGCTTGCTGTCTTCCCTGCTGTTCTGCTGACTTCCTCCTCCACTCTATCACTGCCTCTCCAGCCACCCCCCATGGCATTTCCCACCCCACCTGACCTCCAAAGCCCACCCACCCACTTGGGCACCTGCTAAAAGGCAGCATTTATTTTCTTTGAACAGTCATAGCCATCTCTAATAATGAGACTTGGTTTTTTTGACTGACTTCTGCAAGCCATCAGCTTCTTCCATTTATCCCACATATCAGACAGCGCCCTCTACTGATAAAGAAAAAAAGCTTCACCTTCTCACATGGGCTGCTGTTGGGATTTTGCCACCACATCAAAGGAATAAATACATTTACAACAAAATCAATGTAAATGCTTGAAAGAGAAATTAGTTTGAAAAATAAAAAACGAGGTAGACTGAATGAAAATAGAAGTGGCCTATCTGTGTGTGGAGCACTAGGATGCAACTCTTGAACAAACAGAAGCTGATGCAGAAAATGCCCACTGAGATATAAGGTTTCAAGGAGCTGAGAATCCGCTCGCACTCTCCCCGCTTAATTAAGCAGCAGTTCACACACATAGACCTTTTCAAGAATCACTGCACACTTTTAGGACTGGAAGATATCTCCAATTTAAAGTGCAGCAATTATAGTAAGCGATGTGAACTTTTTGCTCAGCTGCATACCAAGAACACTGTATCAGCAGAGCAAAATATTAGCTGCTTAAAGATTAACATGCCCCCCAGGAGACTGAATCTAAATTGAAGCAAATTCCAAACGTAAGTCCGTCATGCCAAATGCTTTCTTGCTACTCACAATCCACCAAGGTAATCAAAGGCTGTGCTGAGGCTGTTTGAATAAAACACCGAGAAGGTAGCACACATGCCCCTTATGGGTATCTGTGAACCGCAAACATTTTGGGTTTTTACTATCTTGAATCGGAAAACAAATATTCAGTGTGAATTTGCTTTCCTGCTCAATGGATGGATGAGAGCTACAAAATATTCCTCAGCTAAGCAATGCAAGTGAGTTAAGTTCAGTGCCTAGCAATTACAGAAACACAGATTTTTAAAATAACATTTATTGCTGTCTAAATAGCCAGATACACCTTTCAAAGTTCTGTTCATACAAATAATTAGCCAGAACTCTTAAGAAGTATGTGTATGATGAGAATAATAATGACATTTTAAAAATAAAACACAATGAAACAAAGAACAATAATCACAGGATCAGTTATCTCTATATATTCCTCCTGTCTGGGAACCCCAATACATCTGGAGGGCACCAGGTTGAGGATGGATGGTCTACATAATGCCAGAAAGTCCATGCTGAATGAAGCAGGAGAGCCATCTGGATCAACAAAGTCATGAGCAGAGCATGAGTTTCATCTACTATAGGATTCATTTTTTCAAAATTGTACTTTTATCCTGATTTTACACCAAAACTGCCCCAAACTGTTTACAATCAGGGAGTTTCTTGTTCTGTTCCAGATTATAAATCAAAACTGATCTTCATAAAAAAAAAATTAAAAAACCAAGTTCACATAATTATACAAAAACTATAGTGTACAGAAGCTATTTCTGATGATTTCTGATCATCTGCTTCTTTGTGAAGCAGTTGTCCATACTCAATCAAAACAACTTCCTCAACATTCTAGTAGAAGCAACATAATTCAAAACAGAACTGAATTTAAGACATTCCAATGTAATCATAAGCAGTTATGAGGTCACATTTGCAGCAAAACTTCAAGCATTTCCCATCATGCACTGAAACATGCATAATTTTTTAAAATAAACTGGAATACACCGGATCCAAATTACCTTCCATCTTGTATGAACTTAGCTGTCCTAATGAATTATCCTATTATTACTGAATTTTCATTCACAGAATAGTGGTTTCCTCATGGGGTGGGAAGAACTCTGGGACACCCAACACCTTCCTGGGCCTTGCTAAGAAGATAAGTAAGGCTGAACTGGCTGCTAAAAACGTTACCTTAAACAATGAATCCCCAAACTGGGGCATCTGGTTAATAAGCAGTTTTTCAGATGTGAAAAGATGGCTTTACAATATTGATGGCCCTTCGCAGCTGCCTTGCCTCGAATGTAAAATCTGCCCTCTCTGTTTTATCTTGAATACTGGTCAAACAAGCCTCAGCATCATCCAGTATCAAATAATGCCGAGTCAAAGACTTCTGTGGCATTCGCCAGCTGTGCGGCAGATAAGCCAAGATGCAAAGACCCAGTTCCATCCCTATGCTAGTTGAGTGTGATGAGACACGCTATCCAAGTCAACACGAGGGTGGGGGTGGCTGGTCTTTCGAAGAATATTCTTTAACAGATCATAGCAGCTCAGGGTATCAGAATCCGGCTTGAATTTCCAAAAACCTGCGGCAGATGTTTGCACTTACACAAATTAGCGTTGCAGAGTCCGCACCGCTTTCCATCCCAGTGACTCAAAATTCTACGCCTTTCGTGACGTGGGGTCTGGTCTCTCTTTGACAACCCCGCGGCACGCACAGCGGCTGTCGGTCACCGAAGATCCGGCCAGCAAAACGCACCGCTCGAGGGGCCGCGAAGCGCGACCGGCGTCTCCCTTAACGACCCAAACCCACACACCGATCTGATGCCACCCTCTGACCGGGCTAATTTCCGACCAACCCAGCCTCCTCGGCCAGATGAGACAAACATCTGTAGGAGAGAGATCCTTGTCCACATCTGGGATGGGAGGCGTTTGGGGCGCGAGACGGGAAGGGAAATTGGGAAGGGGGGAGAAGAAACGCGAAACGGCAGCCGAGACGGGGAGCCACCTACTTCGGCGGGCGCTCGCTCCGCAGGCTCTTCCGAGCACTGTCCGGGCTGGCATTTGGGGTCGGGCGGGGGGGCTGCGCCTGAAGCATCCCAGAAGCGTCGCGCTGCAGCCCTGGCAGGGCCTTCCCGGAGCAGAGGAGGCGGTTTCCGAGGTGGAAGCTCGACCGAGAGCTGGCCCACAGAGCGGAACTGGCCTGTTCCTCCCCCTCGCTAAAGCTGTGGCCCGCCGCTCGGTTTTGCCACGGCCGCAGCCTCACCCCAGCGCCCCGGGACGCTCCTCGCGCCGCCACCAGCCCGTCTCCCGAAAGCGCCTTTCCTTCGCCCCAGCCCAAGCGGAGCAGAGAAAAACCGTCCCGAAGAAAAAGATCCCTGCCCGCCCCGCCGCGCGCCGGCAACAGCCCGGCTCCAGAAACGACCTCCCTAGAAGGGGAGCGGGGACGCAACCGAGCCGGGCGCGGCCAAGACGTCCGCGGAGCCGCTGCTCGCAGGCTGGATCGCGCCGCGTCCGGAGAACTGCAGCTCCGCCGTGGAGCCCGGGCCGGAGACCACGCGGAGATCCCGCTCGCTCTTCCATTCCTTCGACCGCCTTGCCAGGGGCGAGGAGGGACCCCGCCCCCCAATCGTCCGAGCGGCTGTCCCTCTGCCCGAGATGGGGAAAGGGGAACTCGCGGCTCCCCGGAGCGCCTGCGGCCGGGAGCGCAGCCCTAGCGGCGCCGGCCCCTTTCCCCCTTGCCACGTGGAGAGCCGCTGACGCGCCCGCCCGGCTCTCGTCGCTTCCCCGCCCGCCGCCCGCCGGGTCCCGCTCCCGCTGCGGGTCCGGCCCGCTCACCTTGCAGCATGGCCTCCAGCTTCTTCCTGTCCACGCGGAACCGCTCCTCGCCCCACTCGGGGCTGCCCGGGGGCGCGCGGGAGGGCCCGGCCGAGCCGCCGCCGCCCCCTCCGTCGCTGGGCAGGGGCGAGTCGGCGCTGCGCTCGCTGTTGGAGCCCGGGTCGGAGAGCGCGTACCCCGGCGGCGGCGCGGCCATCCTCGCGCCGGCCGCTGCGCCCCAGTCCCCGGCGGCGGAGAGGGCGGCGGTCGCGGCGACCCCCGCCCCGTCGCCCTCGCCCGCCGCCTGCTCCACCTCTGCCCCGCAGCAGCAGCAGCAGCCGCCGCCGTCGCCCCTTCCGGCGCCCCCGCCGCCGCGGGAAGCTATTTGGCCCCAGAGGCGGCCGCCGCCCCCGGCTTCATCCCAGCCCGCCAGAGCCTCGGTGGCTCCTCCGGCGCCTGCCGCCGCCGCCGCCGCCGCCGCCTCGGGCTCCCCTCCGGGCGCGCGGCCGGAGCTGCAGCCGCCGCCGCCGCTGCTCGCTTTGCACAGCGCGCGTCCCGGGCCGGCGGCGGCTCTGCTGCGCCCCCATCCCGCCCGCAGTCCGCACAGCATCCCCGCCCCCGCCATGGAGCCGCCCGCCCAGCCGCGGGCGAGGGAGGGAGGGAGGCGGGCGGAGGGACGGGGGGAGGGCGGCCGGGCGGGCAGCGCGGGGCGGGTCGAGTACACAGCCGGGCTGCGAGCGCGGGAGGCCGGGCGGCGAGTGGCGGGCGCTGCCGCTGGCCGGGCCGAAAGAGCTGTGTCCGGTGCCCGGAAGGGGCCGCCCCCTTAATTATGCCTTCCTCCCCCCCCTCCTCCTCCTCGCGCTACAGCGGCCCCGATCCTGCCAGGCGAAAGGCGGCCCCGCGAGCGCGCAGCTGCTCCGCGGAGTCGGGGGCTCAGGAGGGCACCTCCTCCTCTCGGGGCGGTGCGGGGCCCGGCCGGACCTTCGGGGCAGAAGGAGAGGCGAGCCGGCCCACCCCAGCCCCTCCCCAGGGCAGCCTCCAAGGTGGCTCAGGGTAGGTCCCGCCGGGGCTGTGGGGCGCTCCACCCACCAGTCGGTTCCGCGGGGTTCGGCGCCATCCCAGGAAAGGGCTTAACAGGCGGTGGTTAAGCTGGAAGATGAAGCTCGCCCTTGGGTGCTGGGCTGGTGGGCGAGCTGTGGGTGGATCCACTCCTGGGAGGCCAAGGCGTTGCCCAGGCGAACATCCCAGTTCATGTAGGCAACCCCAACTACCACCCCCCCCTCGCCTAGCTGGCAGATGGCAGAGAAGGCGTCCTCCAGCCGGCTGTTCCCCAGGTCAGCCAGAAGGAGACCCTTGGCAGGCCCTCCACGGTGGTGGCCTGAAGGGCACCAGCTGGAGCAGCTGGGTGGCTGATGCCCTGCGTTGGATCAAGAACAACACACCAAGCAGAGTTCATGCAACCGTGCCTTGCTGAAGTAACCCTCTTGGCTGGCTTCTCACAACATGCTGAATCGCAAGATGTCAAATCCTCTTTAAATTAAGCTCAAGTCCTGGTGACTTTACGGACAGGACAGTGTAATTTTCTGGGCCGGCATGGGGAAGATTCCCACTGCTTTCTTTCAGGGCGTGTTTTTTTTTTCCTTCAACTTCCAGCCTGGGATTTCTGGATAGTCACCCTCCAAGAGATAAATCGCCCAAATATTGTTTAGCTTCCAGGCCCATCTGCCACTGCTTGCTGAAACAAGCCATAAACTAGCCAACCACACCTTAGCCTGCTATGTTGTCTGAACCAAATGTGATCAGTTTATGGTTTGTTAAGTTGAATGCAGTGTACTCTGAAGGTGGGGGCAAAAAGAAGTTGGCAAATGCCTTATTCTTTGGTCAGTTTTCACTCTGAAACTGCTTTCCCCAAGTTGCTTTCTCAGTCAAGGGAAGTGAGATAAACAGAGGCCTTGTCTTTCCCACTGCAGCAACAATGCAGTTAAGGATGCCGCATTGAGTTTTTAAAGGACCAGGTTAAGAAGGCAGGAGAAACCTCTCTTCTCCTTTCTTCCCAAGACAATAAACTCAGTTTGGACTGCATGCTTTAAAGAAATGCTGTTAATCTCTGATTAGTTCCCAGGGTGGGTAAGTTCCTGCTACCCCTTTAAACCTACCAGCTGAGAGGGTTTAACAAAAAAAAAGAAAGAAAAAAGAAATTAACTCATTGCCATAGGATATTGAAATCAGTATGAACAGAATTTACTTTAAAAGGTGCCCCATTAACAAAAGAGGAGTTTCCCCTGGGTGTAGATAGAAATTAAACATTTGGGCATTTGGCCCTAGTTTTGGGCTGCCAGATGCAGGAGGCACATCTAGACATTTTCTCTCAATAAACTGCAGGTGCAAAGGCAAGGGGTTTCTTACACACACTTGCTTGGGAATAAGAGTGGGATTTCTGTCCCACAGAATAGTCACAGCTTGCAGAGAGCATAAAGGTTGTACTTTTAAGAAAGCCAGATGGTTATCTATCAACAGTTTCTCATGAATTGATATTAGATATTTGCTAACTCATCCGTTTGGACCTCATAAAAGAGGGAGTTGATTTCTAAATCCTGCTTCCTTTCAAATAAATGCTTATAAAGGCCAGAGTCCCTTTTCTGGGGAGATGGGCGGTGATAAATTCGAGATAGAAAGAAAGAAAGAAAGAAAGAAAGAAAGAAAGAAAGAAAGAAAGAACGAAAGAAACATTTGTGCCATCTGCTACCAAGAATAATGGTGACCTCCTTGGTGGGGCCATTGTACAAATAGTCAAGATAATCTATATTAGCTATATTATTCCTCTATAAAATGGTGAGTATTCAGGCCATCCTAAATAACTTGAGAGAATCCATATATCTCCTCTGTGTATGTTTATTTACAATAGAAATCAACTCTTTAATGACAGGGACTTGTATTTTTTTTTTAATCATATGGCATAGCAGTTTGGTGTTCATGCTGCTTTTTTTTTTTTCTTGCTGGGAAATCCTTGTGAGGTCCAGCAGCCAGATGTGCAGACTACTTAACTGTGACAAGTCATGTTGCCCGGGGTGCACCACGAGGAGGCTAATCTACATTGCGCCGAGTTGGGCTGAGAGAGAATGACTTGCCCAAGGTCACCCAGCCAGCTTTCGTGCCTAAGGTGGGACTAGAACTCTCCTACCACGCCTGATTGGCTCTGGGGCTGAGAGAGGGGGACTGGCCCAAGGTCACCCAGCTGGCTTTCATGCCTAAGGTGGGACTAGAACTCTCCTACCACGCCTGATTGGCTCTGGGGCTGAGAGAGGGGGACTGGCCCAAGGTCACCCAGCCAGCTTTCATGCCTAAGGCGGGACTAGAACTCACAGACTCCTGGTTTCTAGCCCAGAACCTCAGCCGCTAGACCAAACTGGCTCTCTAGGGACTTGTATTACAGCTAAAAACAGAGTCAGCGATTTTACCAATCTGCATGCAATTTGGTCAATGCTTGTATTATTGTTATTATACTTTCATTATACCTACATTATTACAAATATTTTTTTAGTGTGCCGTTTTAGCTACTTATAAATCATATATGGGAAACTGCAGGATATTTAAATCTTTTCTTACCATGCATTCTTTTCCTTCCAAATTTATGCTACCCAAGACTTAGAATAAATGTTGTTGTTGTTTATTCGTTTAGTCGCTTCCGACTCTTCGTGACTTCATGGACCAGCCCACGCCAGAGCTTCCTGTCGGTCGTCAACACCCCCAGCTCCCCCAGGGACAAGTCCATCACCTCCAGAATGTCATCCATCCACCTTGCCCTTGGTCGGCCCCTCTTCCTTTTGCCCTCCACTCTCCCTAGCATCAGCATCTTCTCCAGGGTGTCCTGTCTTCTCATTATGTGGCCAGAGTATTTCAGTTTGGCCTTTAATACCATTCCCTCAAGTGAGCAATCTGGCTTTATTTCCTGGAGGATGGACTGGTTTGGTCTTCTTGCAGTCCAAGGCACTCTCAGAATTTTCCTCCAACACCACAGTTCAAAAGCATCTATCTTCCTTCTCTCAGCCTTCCTTATGGTCCAGCTCTCGCAGCCGTATGTTACTACGGGGAACACCATTGCTTTAACTATGCGGACCTTTGTTGTCAGTGTGTTGTCTCTGCTCTTAACTATTTTATCGAGATTTGTCATTGCTCTTCTCCCAAGGATTAAGCGTCTTCTGATTTCCTGACTGCAGTCAGCATCTGCAGTAATCTTTGCACCTAGGAATACAAAGTTTTTCACTGCTTCTACATTTTCTCCCTCTATTTGCCAGTTATCAATCAAGCGGGTTGCCATAATCTTGGTTTTTTTGAGGTTTAGCTGCAAGCCAGCTTTTGCACTTTCTTCTTTCACCTTCATCATAAGGCTCCTCAGTTCCTCTTCACTTTCAGCCATCAAAGTGGTATCATCTGCATATCTGAGATTGTTAATGTTTCTTCCAGAGATTTTAACTCCAGCCTTGGATTCCTCAAGGCCAGCTTGTCGCATGATGTGTTCTGCATACAAGTTGAATAGGTAGGGTGAGAGTATACAGCCCTGCCGTACTCCTTTCCCAATCTTAAACCAGTCCGTTGTTCCGTGGTCTGTTCTTACTGTCGCTACCTGGTCGTTATACAGATTCTTCAGGAGGCATATAAGATGACTTGGTATCCCCATACCACTAAGAACTTGCCACAATTTGTTATGGTCCACACAGTCAAAGGCTTTAGAATAGTCAATAAAACAGAAATAGATGTTTTTCTGAAACTCCATGGCTTTTTCCATTATCCAGCGGATATTGGCAATTTGGTCTCTAGTTCCTCTGCCTTTTCTAAACCCAGCTTGTACATCTGGCAATTCTTGCTCCATGAATTGCTGAAGTCTACCTTGCAGGATCTTGAGCATTACCTTACTGGCATGTGAAATGAGTGCCACTCTTCGATAGTTTGAACATTCTTTAGTGTTCCCCTTTTTTGGTATGGGGATATAAGTTGATTTTTTCCAATCTGATGGCCATTCTTGTGTTTTCCAAATTTGCTGGCATATAGCATGCATTACCTTGACAGCATCATCTTGTAAGATTTTGAACAGTTCAGCTGGGATGCCGTCCTCCCCTGCTGCCTTGTTATTAGCAATGCTTCTTAAGGCCCATTCAACCTCACTCTTCAGGATGTCTGGCTCTAGCTCACTGACCACACCGTCAAAGCTATCCCCGATATTGTTATCCTTTCTATACAGGTCTTCTGTATATTCTTGCCACCTTTTCTTGATCTCTTCTTCTTCTGTTAGGTCCTTGCCATCTTTGTTTTTGATCATACCCATTTTTGCCTGGAATTTACCTCCAATGTTTCTAATTTTCTGGAAGAGGTCTTTTGTCCTTCCTATTCTATTGTCTTCTTCCACTTCCGCGCATTGCTTGTTTAAAAATAATTCCTTATCTCTTCTGGCTAACCTCTGGAATTTTGCATTTAATTGGGCATATCTCCCCCTATCACTGTTGCCTTTTGCTTTCCTTCTTTCTTGGGCTACTTCTAGTGTCTCAGCAGACAGCCATTTTGCCTTCTTGGTTTTCTCTTTCTTTGGGATGTATTTTGTTGCCGCCTCCTGAACAATGCTGCCAACTTCTGTCCAGAGTTCTTCCGGGACCCTATCTACTAAGTCCAGTCCCTTAAATCTATTCTTCACCTCCACTGCATATTCTTTAGGAATATTAGTGAGCTCATATCTAGCTGATCTGTGGGTCTTCCCTAATCTCTTTAGTCTGATCCTAAATTGTGCAAGAAGAAGTTCGTGATCGGAACTACAGTCAGTTCCAGGTCTTGTTTTTACCGACTGTACAGATGTCCGCCACCTTTGGCTGCAAAGGATGTAGTCAGTCTGATTTCGGTGTTGTCCATCTGGTGAAGTCCATGTATAAAGCCGTCTCTTCGGTTGTTGGAAGAGAGTGTTTGTTATGCAGAGTGAATTGTCTTGGCAAAATTCTATCAGCCTATGTCCTGCTTCGTTTTGTTCTCCCAGGCCATGCTTACCTGTAATTCCAGGTGTCATTTGACTGCCCACCTTAGCATTCCAGTCTCCTGTGATGAAAATAACATCTCTTTTAGGCGTGTTGTCCAGTAGGTGCTGCAGATCCTCATAGAACTGCTCTACTTCAGCTTCTTCAGCATTTGTGGTTGGGGCGTATATTTGGATCACTGTGATGTTAGATGGCTTGCCCTGAATTCGAATTGAGATCATTCTGTCGTTTTTTGGGTTGTATCCAAGCACTGCTTTAGCCACTTGACTATTAATTATGAAGGCTACTCCATTTCTTCTGTGGTCCTCTTGTCCACAGTAGTAGATCTGGTGGTCATTTGATGTGAAGTGGCCCATTCCAGTCCATTTCAGTTCACTGACACCCAAAATGTCTATCTTTAATCTTGACATCTCACCAATAACCACATCCAATTTGCCCTGGCTCATAGATCTTACATTCCAGGCTCCAATGGTGTGTTGATCCTTAGAACGTCGGATTCGCCGTTCACCACCAGCACCGTCAGCCGCTAGCCGTCCTTTCGGCTTTGAGCTAGCTGCGTCATCATGTCTGGAGGTAGTTGAACTCACCCTCTGTTCCTCCCCAGTAGCATTTTGACCATCTTCCAACCTGGGGGTCTCATCTTCCGATGGTATACCGACATATCTCTGGTTGTACTGATGCATTTAGTTTTCACGGCAAGAATACTGGGGTGGGTTGCCATTACCTTCCCCAGGGATCACATTTAGTCTGACCGCTCTGTCACGACCTTCCCGTCTTGGGTGGCCCTTCACGGTTTAGCTCATGGCATCACTGAGGTGCTCAAGCTCCAGCACCACGACAAGGTAACGATCCTTGAGGTCTTTCCTAAGTTTTCCTCCCTAATGGTAGAAGTCTGAGTTTATTGATCTACCTTCTTAAAGTGTTTCAGTAGTCATTGGTTTACTAATATTAATGTAAAACATCACGAAATCTCTGCCAAGGTGGGACAAATTGCTTCATCCTTTGATGAAGGGTGAACAGTAAAAATTTTCCGAAACAGATAGGTCACACGTTTCTGACAACCATTCTTCGACATCTGGAATAATATCGCTTTTCCAATTTTTCAACATGATTTTTAGCCCTCCCTCCCCCAATGATTTAACATCCATTGATAAACAGATTCCAAAGCTTTGGTATGTAGTTCAACTATTTATTTATTTATTTAGCACATTTACATAGCCACCCTTCTCACAAACATATGATTCTGGGCAGCATACAACACAACAGTTAAAAACTCCATAACAATAAAAAAACAATCAAAAATAAATAAAATAAACATATGACAGAAGGCTTAACTGACACAAGGCTTAACTATTCAGTTGTGGCTTTCTCATCCTTTTCTCTTAGAAAGACATTAAGCAAAACAATACCATTCCTAGCATAGAGAAATCATGTTTTCCTTGCTTCAGAAAAAGTACATTTTGTCACACCTGGCTGGGTGCTAGGGACAAGGTGTGCCTTCTACTTTTTATAAGTGGGGTAGGCACCAGATCATACATAACTGGAGTGGGGAAGACAATAATGTAGATTAATGAAGAGCAATAATGCACATGTGAGTGGAGACAGAATTACTTTTTCCCCTGGATCTTTGATAGATTTTTTAAAAAAAAACTATGAAGTCAACTGTGGGATTTGCATGCCTTAAAGCCAGGTGCACACAGTTCCTTCCCCCCACTCCTTGTAGTGTTGTAAACACATTAGAGGAAGCACAGTGCTCCTCCATGAATAAATGATAAATATGTGCTGCAGATCTGCATTTTCTATGTCCTTGGAATATTATTGTAGAAGTGTAGACATGGAAAGGTTGATTTAGGCCATTGGCTCTGACTCCTGCAGAATCCAAATTAAAGCACCCAGAAAGACAGCTGACTATCTTGGCTTGAACAAGGAAGGGGCATCCCCACCTCCCTGGAAAATTGGTTCCCTGTCAAACCGCTGTTAGAGTTAGGAAAATGGTCTTTTGGCTCTTCTGTCAGGATGTTAATTCTGTATGGAAGTGGCTCAAATGACTTCTCAGCGGAAGTCCCACCAGAAAAAGACAGTAGTTCCTGCATCTTCCTGCTCAGAACAGCTCCACTACTTGTGAATCATGGATGCTGAGGTCTGACGTGTCTGGAGGGGGCCTTCCTGCCACCACCACCAGAATAACAGTAGTGAGACTTGGTGTTGCACCGTGTCAAGAGAGATGACTGTTGGACTAGAGGTGGGCAGCTGATAGCTTAGAAACCACCAGACAAGGACCAGGCTGCAGGCTCTTTCCTTGTCACTGAGTGGGAAAGAGATGGTATGAAATATATTTCTGTCTGGATACTTGTTGCCTTCTGTAATTATATACCACAGAGTCACTTTGGTAAGTCTTCAGTCTTGTCTCCTTAGAAGGGCAAGCTGTAAGAAGCGACTTGGAAATGGAGGAGGGGAGAGCATAACAAGCATTGGGAGTCATACCATGTGATTATTTATGGGCACAATGTAGTGATGGAAAGAGACAAAATTGTTTGAAAAGATTACCATATCACTGAATTTCTCTGACATCATTTTGTAAAAAGAAAACAAACACAAAAGATTCAATAAGTAACTTTATTGAGTTGACTGTTGGGAAAGGTCTTCTAATCATTAACTGAAAAATCGAGAAGATGTTCTGGTGCTTCTGCTCAAACAAAAAATAGCTATGATTATGTTTAATGTAACTCAAGTGGCATTGAGGTGTTTTTCTCAACTTACGGTAAAAAAGGGTTACATCGCTTCTGAACTCCCCATCTGAGTGTGGCTGCCCAACAGCTGTCTGCATTGGTCAGTAAATGTCCACTCCACAACTCCAACTTTGTTGTCTGCTGGGAAGAACAGCACTACCCTGTCTCAGCCACAGAAATCCAGACAGCCAGTAGGTGGCAACAAAGAATAATAAGAGACATTCAGTGCTGTCCAGTGCTCATCTGCATTTTTGCTTTAAACAAAGATAGGGAAAGGTCTCATTGTGGGCTGAACAACGATCAGCTTGGAGAAGATAGCCACTGTAAAGACAGCCATTCTCCAGGGTCTCAAACGGGAGTCTTTTGTATCCTTGCTATGTGAGGTACATTTATGTGGAGGAGCCAGAAATTAAACCTGGGATTGTTGGTGTATGAGCGGTATGGTCTGGCATTCTGGTCCCATCAGCCCAGCTGATCTACTGTGACCTGTCGAAATGGATTTTGCTCATGCTTGATCTTCTGGGAAGTCCAGTCACAGTAGACTAGCTGGTTAGCTTCCAAGAGTAGTCACCCATTTCCTGGACTGAAGGTTCTGGCAACCAGGACAGATCAGGGAAGCGACAAGTCCGTTGCCCCAAGTAAGGTCAAGTAATTTCCTGCTAAATCTTTGAGTGTGCTGGAAAGTGAGGGAATGATGCCTTCAAAGAACACTCCTCTATGGAGCTGGCTTCCTGCTTTCACTGCCTCACTAATGTTTCATCCCTCGCTGTATCTCTCAGACGATGCAAGTCAGCAAAGAGGCTGAGACAACCGGTTGGGGACTAAACCTCTGAGCCCCAGAGGCAACACCTTGTGTCACAACCCAAGCGGGCTGCTGTGTCCTTGGCTTGTGGTGCATCTCATCTCCTCCACTAGAAATGAAGCTTAGGCTGCATCTGTGTGACCTGTTCAACCATGAGGGAGCCTACTACATTTTAACTTAGGAGGATGTGCAAATTCTGCCCATTGTTTGGTTTCTGCTTCAGTGTGTTGCTTGGTAACCTGGAGGAAAGTGATAGCACACATTCAGCACTTGAATCAATGTCATGCAGAAGAAGGCCAGGCCCTGTTTGTTTCATTGTTTCTTGTTTGTTTGTTCAGCTTGTATCTTACCTTTTGTTCAGGAGTTTAAGACAGAGCACACAATGCTTCTTCCTCCTATTTTCCCTGCCACAACTCTGTGAGGTAGGTTGGACTGAGAGAGAGTAGATGGACTAGAACTTGGGTCTTCCTGCTCCTAGTGCACCACCTTCATCACTGCTCATTGCTGGCTCTCCTGAAGTTCTCCATGTTCCAGAGTGCAGGACGTAGAATAATGGATTTAAGCTACAGAAAGGCAGACTGAGAAATGCTCTTACCGTTACAAGGGTTTTTCCAACAATTGGTTGCTGGAAACAAAACTATAACAGCATTTTTTACTTTGGAACCAATGACTCATTAACGTAAAGGATTCTGTTTCCCTGGATGTGTTCAAGTGAAAGTTGGAACGACCAGCTTGCCAGGATTCTACCCTCCAATTCAGTAAGTCTATAACACTAAGCCATAAACCAGAATTTACAAGCAAGAATGCCTGGGTTTCATCCAGTTTACGATGCCAAAGCAACACAAACAACATTTGGGATTAGCAATGACAGTCAGGCTTCATTAGTTAAACTTTGGCCCATTGAAAGTAGTGGAGAATTTAGCCAGTTTTGCTTTCATACAGATATTTTCATATTTTCAGAATATTAGAAGAACAATCAGGCAACTTTCTGGGCCTCAGATTTGCAAAAGTATAGGAGTTTAACCTCCTGTCATTTGTATGCAGGGTTGGCAACCAACAACTTTCTGCTTCCTGCTTTTTCTGTCTTGTGGTGCTGAAATATTGTAGGGCTTGAATACTAGCTCAGTTTAATGCCCTTGCATCTACAGTAAATTTCAGCAGATTTCAGACAATACCATCCAAGCAACAACTCTGTCCTTGTGGACCACTGAAGTGAAGATGGTGAACCATATTTTTATATTCTGCCCATTTCATAAAGATATTTGTAGGACATGAATTACATCTCTTTTAAGGACTTTTTCAGGCAGGAAGCCCAAATTCGCTGCTTCGTATTTCCTAACAGACCAAGTTTGGACATTTCTAGCACACAGCAAAGCTTTTCACGACTCCTTGTGTTCCATCAGGGGTGTCTGCAGGGTCACAGATTATGCTAGTGAAGCTCTGCCCATTTCTCTCACAGCCATTATCTTAACTTCTTTGATCATACTCTCCAGACATTCCTACCTATTCAAGCTCCCTGATTTTTGCTAAAGGGTTATATAAATTTTTAGTTCTTGTTTTAAACTGTAGGACATCTACAGGTTATTTTATTCTGATGGACATGTATTCTTTGAACCCCAATGCTGGTTGCTTGACTGTTGCATAAATTAAACAAGACTAACTTTAGTGGTAATAATTGCCCCTGTGGATTTTAATGGGACTAAAGCATGATTGTCATAGTCAAGATCCAACTCACAGTTTAAGAAAGAGAAAGGAAGCTAAACAAATTCTTAAATGATATCCATTAAAACGGTAGATAAAAAAGTATTTGGGGGGAATCTATCTAGTAGATATTATTAATTCCATCACAGACACACACAATGCATGAATCCAAGATAAAAAGAAATATTCCATCCAATAAAATTTTAATAAATAATGGCTTTGAAAGAATTTATGACATCTTTTTTTAATGACTTCAATATCTGATTTATTTTACGAAAATCAAGAGGCAGATGTATAAGAGGAGCTCTGGTTGATATGGGTCCCCTTACAAAATACAAAACAAAACATTTTTCTTGCATGGAGATCGTTCTAGCAGAAATTACCAATTTGGGAGGACATGGGAACTACTTACCATCTTTCTCAGAGAAAAGATTTTGCTTTTGAAGAATGTCAGTGGGTAAATCTCCACTAGATATCTTAGTGCAAATACTTCTTTCTCTTCAGGACCCATCAGAGTCCTAAGCACAGAACTGCAATTTCTATCAAGTACAAAGGCAGAAATCAGTATAGAAGTTTTGGGAATCCCAGCTAGAGTCACTAGTTTGAGGCAGGCAGCAATATAAATTGAATAAACAAAGAAACAAAGAAACATTCATATTGATACCCCAATTTATATGGAAACCCAACTGTGCCCCCCTCCTCAACACATTGCTACTTACTCTTCACTTCCAGTTTTTTCAAAAAAATGAATGCCTAAGATTCCTTAGTGGACTAGTGGATGATGGTTTAAAAATATGAATGATTGAAAGGATAACTTGAGTTCTTTTCATGCAGTTGCCCTCTTCCCTCCCTACATATGATTAGGCCAAATTCCGACAAGCTACATTCCTTATTGAATGCAGCAGCGCTATGCTAATGTCATTCCTGAGCTATGAGAAAATGTTTCCCTTGGTCTGCAGGTAGCCTGATATTGGAAATTCCAGGGCAGCTTGCAAGATATCACTGTTTGCTCTGATAAGGGCAATACTTTTGCCTTTACTGAGGCTTCAGGAGGAACACATCCTGAGCATCAACTCTTTTCCATCCCTCTGTTTAACTTGGTCGCTGTGGTTTTCTCGTTAAGAAAACAAGCACTGCATTTTGGAAATTAGAACAGCGGCTTCTCCTAAGCCGGTGCTTCCCAGATGCTTTGGACTACAACTCCCACCCCAGTCAGCCAGGTCCTTGTGGGTGACAAGAGGTGTAGAATGGTTCAAGTCACCTGACTAAGGAGGAGGGAGTGCTGTGTACTACAAGTAATTTCTGTTACTACGTGTATTTTTAGTACTGGGTGTATAAAATTTCAGGATGTGTAGAATTCAGAGAATATACCAATTACATTAGACAAAAGGTTTGGGGGGGGATAGCAAAACTGGTCATCTGCTTGCCTTCATTTAGGAATTGTTTATGTTTAATAGTCTGTAAAACCCCTTGTTTCTGTTATCTGCCCAGGAAGCAGGTTCTCTGTGTGCTCCAACTGTCCTTATCAAGAAGGAACAGTCTCCGGCACGGCATTTGGTGCACCCCAACTGGACCCTCTTTTGGGGGATGTCTTTTACATTTGTTCTGAGCAGGGGATTGAGCTAGAAATCTTATATGGGCATGTAGGCACAATCTGTGATGCCTGGTTTGGGGTTTGGGAACGTCATCCCATGCCCGGCCTCGGTTGTCTGGCTCATCTCCTCTTTGGATGAGCTCTTGGCCAACACAAACTCATTCTGTGTTGTTGGACTGCCCACCGGCTCCTAACAAAATGGCTAAGTGAAGCAGCCTGATCAGGGTCAGAGGGACAAATGTGGGATAGGAGAAGATTGGGGCTCCTCAGTCCTTTCATGCCCCAATTTAGCTCCAGGTTCCAGGCTTCTCACCAACTGGCTCTCTCCCCAGAGGCTGGAAGGAAGCATTAACTCCCTGCCTGGATTTGGATGTAATGCTGGATCATGGGAACTGGAAGCATTTCAGGAGAAGGCAGTGGAAGACCCCCACCATTCTGTTGCCAGGAAACATCATGGACATGTTCATGTTGTCACCAGGTGCTGAGTCTGTCGCAGGGAGACTCTCTCTTCACCTTTTTGTGGGGGGAGGCGTAGCTCGTGTATTTAAGACACAACCTTCAAAGCGCATCCTCTTTTTTAGATAAGCCTCTTTTGGCCAGATTGACCAGCTCATTCAGCACTGCCATTTAGTAGCCTCCTTATGGAAGAGTCTTGCTTGTTTGTTCCCACAGGGACATGCTCCAAATCTCTTTCAAGTTGCTAAAGAGGTGACAGGAGAGCAAAAACTTTAGGTTAATCAGAGTTGGTTCAAGCAATTCTACTCCCTACAGTTTTCCTGCAAAATTCTTGTTTTCAGGCAAAATTGCTAATACAAATGCCGTTTGTTGTAGTTTTTTTTCCCAATAAAAATGAATGTTAGATATATAGATAGATGATGGATGGATGGATGAATGATAGATGCAGATCTAATGGAGTTTATGGGACCAGACTTGTTCATGGCTGCATCAAGTTCACAATTCCAGCAACATCTAGGGGGAAAAAAGTGTTGTGATAGATTGTTAGCCCCGAGATGTACTGTAGATCAGACGAAAAGAAAAAAAAATCACTTTATATTAAGATTAAAACTACCTTTATTAAAATTGCCTATGGTAACAGAATCTTGCAAATCTGATTATGGTTTACCCCTCCCCCTTTTACATTAATTTGAATTATGGAGGTGTTTGAGACATTTTCAAGTTCTTTCTTCATTGTTTGGACTTAAGTGATGCTTTCCTCATTGCTTAGGTGACAGATGTCCCCTCTCTCCATCCTCTTTACATCAATAGCTCTGGACTAATTATTGCTGCATAACCCAACATGACCACTAGATGGCAGCAAAGGGTTAGAATTCCTTGTATCTGTTTGCTGCCATCTGGAGGTCATCTGGAGCCTTGCCTCCACTAACCCCAGAACTGGCAACATAGCTGCCTTAAATTGTTCCTGAAGACCATGGTCCATTGAATTTAATTCCTACTAAGCCATAATCTATTTTAGCTCGGCTTAAATGTGTTCTGCAAACCCAGCTTTGTGATATGGAAACCAAGATTGATGGTGTTGTATAGACTTCACCAATTGTGATTTTTTTCCCAATAAACCGTGGGTAAAAAAACGTGTCTCAGTATGTGTCAGTCTTGAATATGTGAATGGTGCTCATATCAACTTCCTTTAACCAAGCTGTCTCCAGACTCCTCAAATCTCCTGTTTCACAGCCAGTAGTAGTCCGGCTGGTAGCGATTTAGAATGCTGTAGTCCACTAGGTTGCAGCGGACTATATCATCCAGCCTTAGGATGTCCATCAAATACTTTTTCTTTCTCTAATAATTAAACCTGCTGTAGGTCAACATAACCGATAACCATTCCACAATTTTTTTATTTTCTTATGTAAGAACTTGACCCTTGTTCTTTGTCCAGCATCACTGACAAATGAAGTGAAAAGGATGTGGCAGGAATCTTCTCTCTCTCTCTCTCTCCACACACACACACACACACACACACTCCCTATTCTTTATTTACACTTGAAATTTGCTGTAATTAAATTTACGGGGCTGCATCCTCCCACACAATCTGGTTGCTTGGTATCAGTTTCGACTGGAATCTTTCAAGAGTATGCCATCTCTTGTTGATATAGGAAAGTGTTTGGGCCCAAGACAAGAACTTAAATTTCCCCTTCCGTCGCCATATATTTTAGAAGTTCTTATAACAGCAATTTTCAGGTCATTTGTCGAGCAGGAATTCGAGAAGAAACATATGGTTTCTGATTATGCTGTAAGTGTATTTTTTCATAAACAGGGACTCTAGTTGGAAAAGAAACTGCAAACACATAGAGGTTACAGAGTGGTGGTGGGGGGAATTATTTAATTTTATCAAACAAAATTTAGAAATGTACAGACTCAGATGAATTTTGTTTTTGGTGGCAAAGCAAAACAGCTGTACTGTATATAGAAAGCAATTTGTCTCCTGAAAATTGGAAAACTTAACATATGGAAACAGCTAAATTTATGTAGATTATGCATTGGATTAGAGTTCTTTTATTCCATATTTTTAAAAGAAAAATCATTCATGTATCAGTAAAGGATCATCAGAGAGTCTACATAAAACTATAAAATCAAATTCAATTTAAGAACAACAATAATATTTACAGCAGTAAGAGGCGTAACAAGAATTGAGGCAGCAAACACTGAAGAATATACTAGTCCAAAATCAGTTTAGACTAGGCTTAAAGGTTTAGGATTTAAATCCTGGCACAGACATCTACATATGGCATGATCGCTGCTTTCTGCAGTAGGCTGACCCGTGTGTGTACTGCTTCTGTCTTGTCAGCAATAAAGCAGTTTTTCAAGCCAGGCACAGTCTGTGAAGCTTCTGCTGTCAGAGTTTTGGACTACAGGAAGAAATGACTCAAGAGCTGATTTCTCAGGGAAGCCTGAGGGAGCGTATGCCTCGGTAACTGAGTCTGCACACACTGGACTTAGCCATGATCAGCGCAGTGCATAAACCAATCCATGCTGGTTTGTAAACTATGGTTTATACGTCTGCGCTGCATTTACAGATGTTTATATAGTCTGTATAGCAGATCATACTTGAAAGGAACTATAGTTTAATAAGATGCATGAACTCTGAAGAGGCTGTTCTTCAAAGAAATGTATATATGTCCTCCCTCCCTCCCTCCCTCCCTCCCTCCCTCCCTCCCTCCCTTCCACAAGGTCTAGGCTCAATAGGTACGGAATCCTGGCCAACTGAAGAAAAGCAGAGAACCAGGGAAGATAGCAGAATTCTGAACCTCTCTGATGGACCATTTTTCCTTCCTCTAAGACTTGGCCTTGGCCCTTCACAGGATCCTTCAATATTGATTCACATGTTTTGGGGAACTACCCTTTGTGATCTGATCTGAATGGCAAGGGGAGGACAGAGGAACTAAAGGATGTTGCAATGATGCTTTTAAGAAAGAAGTTATTTCTCCATTGCTCTGGAAAAAGAATGTTCAGTATGTTTCAGCTGAGCTCTTCTGTCATCACCCGTTTCATGAATACTTTGCTCAGGTGGGAGTTTCAGACATGCAAGCCAGCTGAGCTGGTCTTCTCAAGGTATTAAAAGCATTATGCAAGCAGACAGAAGACCAGCTCTGGAGTCCGTGCCATGAAGAGAGAATGAGGCCCTGTTGGCATATGGATGCTCTCATATCCCCGCAACTTTGGGAATCCCAAAAGCATGAATAACAATGGCCTTAATAAATCAAATTCACTTGGGAAGTCTGATCCTAATGCTGGTTTGGGTGCTGGCCTCTCTTGTTATTGCCCTGCTCATTGAATTTCAGTTGTTTTCTCTTTGCAAAGCATGTATTCCATTTTATTTTTTATTAACATTTATATCATTTTATATGGTTGCTCAACAACAGAATTAATGCAAAAGAACTCAGATGGCCTAACCCAGCAGCCTCAGGTAGATGTTCAATAGAAGCCAGGAGAGGGTACAGTCCTGTGGAACTCCAAACGTTGGGGTTCAGGATTGGCTCTCCCCCCGCACCAACAGAGACTGGGACTGACCCCAGAGGAAGGAGGGGAACCACCACAATACTACACCTTCCGCTCCTAAACCCCCAGATGTTGACATTTTCCAACAGTAGGAAGAGGCCCTTGGGAGGTGGAGAGGACGAAGATCCTGGTATCAGACTTGTAACTGCAGGAATGGTCTCACTCCATCCTCAGAAGGTCTCCTCCTTCTTCTGTGCAGGCTCCAGAAGGAAGTCCTGAATCAGCTATCCTTGGACTCTAGGAAAGGAAGTCTGCTTCTAGTATTAGAACTTCAGTAGCTCATACACACAGAGAAATGTTTTATGGGAATTAATCCATTCATAGTAATGTATATCACTGGCAGTACATTTTTTAAATAGACTTATCACAGCCACTCATTTATTCTAATTTTTCCAGTGGGTAAAGAAAGACGTGGCTTGGCCATGACCACAATGTGAGCTTCTGATGAAAGAGGGGGCTGAGATCACCCCTCACCCTTTGAAAGCTCTGGATCACATCAGCTGTCCAACAATATTTCTACATGTTGGTGGTTGAACAACAATAGAAGTTTTATAATATTTAAAGTTTTCTTTGTATTTCCAATGTGCATCTAAGTTGCAGTTCTGTACCTAATTACTGGAAATGAGCCTCACTGAATTTAGTTGGAGTACTTCTAGAAGACACCCATAGGTCTTTACTCTTAACAGCCTTAGTTTGAATTTCTTAACCCTACTAGGCTATTGCATTGTTTTTTAAAAAAATCCAACAATGTTTTTCTTTCTTTGTCTAATATTGTACCGCCCTCTAGTGACCATATTTCTTCTTTCATTTTCTCTCGCAGAGTCCAATTAAATATTGTTTCCTGCAGACTTCAAGTGCGTAGAACTGAAAATTATTGAAATGAAGGATCTCCAAAACGCTGAAGTTGTGCTGAAGTTTAAAAATGGAAACCCTTCCTCTTCAAACTTGGTGCTATTTCTGGTGCTACTTCCGTGTTGTATGTACGCAACAGAAGAATAAGGCTGTATGAGAAGTCCACAAACTTCTGTGATCAGAGTGTACCAGCCTCTGGAATTATAGAATGAAATGACAACCTGTATCCAACTAGAAATGAACACTGTTTAACTCAAGGGGACTTTTTTTCCCTGGGAAAACAGATGTAGGGTTGCATGTGAAGCGGGTGTTTCACTTAAGCACACACACCACTGTTTTGATAATCAGAGATGCTATGTTCTTTACAGAGACAACGTTTATATAAAGTCAGGTATTTCTGTCTGCAGCTGGACTAGGAGCCCAGGAGGGACTAGAACTCTCTTACCACACCTGATTGGCTCTTGGGCTGAGAGGGAGGAACTGGCCCAAAGTCACCCAGCCGGCTTTCGTGCCTAAGGCGGGACTAGAACTCTCTTACCACACCTGATTGGCTCTTGGGCTGAGAGGGAGGAACTGGCCCAAAGTCACCCAGCCGGCTTTCAAGCCTAAGGAGGGACTAGAACTCACCGACTCCTGGTTTCTAGCCTGTTGCCTTAACCACTAGACCAAACTGGCTCTACTACAAAGATAATAAAGAAAAATAATAAAAAGTAAAAATAGAAAATAGAAAAAGAAAATCAATAAAGAGGTGGCCTCCAACCTTCTTGACAGAGGTTAGAAATACATTTATATTTTGCCCTCCCTCTCTAAAGTTGCATCATAATTTCCTTCTTTCCATAGTTTACCCTTTCTAATCTTCAAACCCATAAATCACAAGCTCATTTTTCTCTGTTTTCAGCAAAAAGTCCATAGGGGGTTTCCAGCCACTAATAAATGTAGTTATTGATCTTCCTCTAAACAAAGAAGTTAATTTGCCATCTCTGCTAGTTCCATCATCTTCACCAACCCTTCCTCCATTGTGGGCATTTCAGAGTCTTTCCATTTTTGTGCATATAATAGTCTTTCAGCAGTAATCATATATAAAAATAATCTTCCACAGCTTTCTTCTAATTGGCTGCCCATTAATCCCAGCAAGCAAAGTTCTGGTTTCAAATGAATGTTGATCTTTAACATTCCTTGTATCATTGTGTGTATTTGAACCCAGAAATTTCTGGGTCTCCACCCATATCTTCCATGAAGAAAGTGCAGTTGTAAAATGTGGAAACCAGCACAAAGACATCCTTACCCAAATTTCCAGATCAATGGCACCATTCCTCTGTGGCATTTTAAAGACCCCTCACCCTTGTAAAGGTCAGCAATTTTGCCCCTGGTTGCTTTCCCTAACATGCATAACCATAGTTACATTTTGCTACAGTGGCTAAATGGAAGGTGGGGAGCAAATATGTTTCAAGCAATGGAAGCAGTAAGAGGGAAGCACCAGGGGTAGTAGTGATTGGCCAAATTTGGCTTAACGGTGGCTGCTAAATAAACCTAAATTGGTTGGGTTCACATGACACCTTAGCCCAATGACTCTCAACCTTGGCAACTTGAAGATGCATAGACTTCAGCCCTGGAATTTCCCAGCCAGCCATACTTGCTGAGGAATTCTGGGAGGTGGAGGTCCACACATCTTCAAGCTGCCAAGGTTGAGAAACACTGCCTTAGTCCATAAATTATGGTTTATAAAACACAATGCTTGAGTCTGTACAACAAGGTAAATCACAAGTAAGATTGTCCATTGTTTGGGTGAACCATCCACCGTGTTACTCCCTGATAGGTATACTGATGTCAGTTGATGAAATCCTCCCCCCTGCCAATGAAAGGTCATGGCCAAACACTGAGCTTCAGAGATAAGCCAGGCCCAGGACCCCCTACTGTTAAAACCAAGCAATCTTTGCAAGTTATGCAAACACAGCTGTGAGATCTTTAACTGACCGGGTTAAGTGTATTGTGGGAACACAGCCAATACAAATCCCATGAAAACATTTTAAGGGCATCATTTCCAGAGCAACCAAGTAATATGGCTAGCATATAAATTATTGTAACCTTCCCCCAACCTGGAGGTCATTATGGAAAACTGAATTACTATTTAACCAAGTGGGTAGCAGTTTCTCCAGCTAGGAAATATTGTTATGGTATGGGAAACCTTTTAAAACCCACCCACTGTAACGGGATGTGGCAAAGACCTTGGGAAGCGGGACAAAGAAATGTTGCCTAGGGAAAAGTCAGATAAGACAGGGCGTAGCCCGCAGCTGGATAGTGGGTAGGGCAAGAGGCCCAGGAGAGACCCTCTCTAGTTTCTTGGGCTGTAAGAAGATGGGGGGGAGGGGAGAATTGTACTTTCAGTTATGCAAGATTCTCTTAATGTAGCTTTACAATAAAATAGAATTAGTTTATCTGGTTGTGATTCCTGTCTGGTCTACCTGGTAAGGCTGAGACATATACGGTTGCCCTACCCCTTTCTCTTGGTACCTGTTTGTCTCCCAATATCTGTCCTTTCAAGAGCATGGGGCTACTCCAAAGGGGGGCAGAGGGAAGCACCTCCCTTCTCCTCCAGGTTTTCTCTAAAGGCAGAGCAGAAACACCGAGTGGTAATGATCAAATAATCAAGCTGCTTGATTATGTCACGATTACTCTTCTTGTAGTTCTTCCAGCTTTTTGTAAGGGCCAAATTAGAAGCATTTGCTTACAAACAGTGCAAGAAAAAGGGAGTTTTGTGAACAGTTCATCACACTGAGCATCCAACTCCAGATAAGAATTTCTGACAAGACAGAATTGGAGTAGGCAAACTCAAGAAAAATCAGAACTAGGATGGTCTTTGACCAGGTGTCTTACAAAATATGCACCCTTCAGGTTTTTGATCTTGTAGGCTTGGGTTTGAGAAAGAATGATTTAATTCCAGTGGCAGGTGTTTTCTTAGAAGAAGGAAACTCTGGGTCAGTTACGAAGGAGAGAGGTGATAGGGACAAATCTATTTTTCCAGGCTAAGATTTCTTCATCTCAGATCTTGCAACTTAAACACGGTTTTGTCTCCCAGCTCATTCTGAATGTTGCCACCACAAGCCCTACTCTCGTGTGATGTTCCTCCAGCTTCACCTTTCCTCAGAAATACGTGTTTGAAGACGCTCAACATCTCTTCCTTGTCTTCACAACCCTGCTGTAATAGCGGACCGGAATCCCAGAGGATCCAATGAGATACACATCAAGCAAGTAGGCCGTCCCTGCTTCCAGGCCCCCAATGGTTTCGGCAGTCACAGCCCGCTGCAGATTGAGATCATGGAAGAATTTGCAGAGCACTTTTTCACTTTTTTGCCTTGACTCTGGCCCAGAGCACCTATCAACCTTCCTGGTTTCCATCCAGGCCTGGTCCTCCCCAATCACTTTCTTGTAGATGCAATACTTGCTTAATTCCTGGGTTCCAAGCCAGGCGATGGTGACTGAGTTGCAGCTCCTCAGCTTGTTAAAGGACTTGATTTTTAAACTCTCTGGGAGAGCTGGGAAGAAAGGCTTATGGAAGAGAGAGGACACCTGAACCTTCACGGATGCAGCTGAAGATCCAGTGGACCAGAGATGCACCAGGTATGTGTCTCCCAACCTTCCTTTCAGTATGAAATGCCTCAAGCCAGCAAAACTCTCTGACATCAGCACTTCCCCTTCCTTGGATATTTGCACCTGGAGTTGCCCACTGCAAGACTGAAAGGCAAACTGGACTTGTTTCTGCTTTGCCTGGTACAGCAAAGTGTAGAATGACTGTTTCCTTCCGTCTAGTCTTAACTGAACCACCTTCCCATCCTTCAGTTGGCTCACGATGGGCTCAGGATTTTCAAGAGTACGGGCAAAGGTTCCTGTATAAGCAGCGCTGGTGTTTGTGAGGAAATTGACTACAAAAACATCAAAATAGTACTGAACACCAGGAGTAAGGTGGGACACTGTGTAGGTGCTCCTGACTCCCACACATACTTGCTTCACCGCTGCGCTGCTACCTTTTTTACTAAGGCTTAATTCACTCCTGGACAATGCCTTCAGCTGCTGAGGGGCCAGCCGACCTGCGGAGGGAGAGAGTCCCAAAGCGGGAGGCCATTCTACTCCCAAAGCTTGTGCGGCTGTTTCTGCTGCACATAAGCTTTTGTAGTTGTAGTTTTCATTCACCAGGAGACAGTACTGAAGGCTTCCTGGGGGTGGCAAGGCACTCGGGCTCTGCTTCCAAGCAAGAGTTACAGTGGTGGGGCCAACGTCAATGACGTCAATGCGTGGATCCACTGGCAGTTCTGGATAAAAGTGATCAGATCTGGGGTCGGTTGTTAAATATACTGTAATGTGGGTGTCTTTCTCGATGGACAGGAATTCAAGCATGTAGGCTGTGGAATGGTAAGATGCTCCTGTGTAGGTTTCCACTGAATTGCCTCTATAACTAAAGAGAGTCCAGACCTTCTTTGTGGCCTTCTGAAACCTGAGGGCTTCCGGCGTGTTCAAATTATCTGTCAATGAAAATAAGGCATGCAAAGTTTGTAAAGTCAAGAGGAGATAGAAAAGGCATGCATTGACCAGTGAATACAATATAGATGCCTGGTGCAGTCAGGCCTCCTCTTCTGCCTCCCTTGGCCATGCAACTCCTCTTTCCTACATCTGGTGTACATAAGCATAGTAGTCCACTGTCTTCTAGTTGGGATCTACAGCAACTGATGTGGCATATTGGGCAAAAAAAGATTTGCTCTTGTGAGAAAGGTCCCAGAACTTTCCCTTTCATGCATTTCTTTGGAAATTCTTGAGGGTCTAAAAATATTTTATGACAAGACAGTTAAAGTGATGGTTGGTTGCAGCTCTCTGCTTTCATTGAGAATTGTGTTTAGCTGCTCCCCACCCCCTCAGACGCAAAGAACAATTATTTGCAGTGACAGGGAGCACCCTGGGAGCCAACTCACTGGGCAAGCAGCAGTTCTGTGATTGGCTATGCCCACCATGGCCAACTTTTTCTGAAAGCACCCACGAGACACTCTCAACATGTAGATAACCAGGGAAATTATCTTGATGGAAATGTATAAGAACCATTACCTTGGCAAAAGGGCTGAGACATTTTTTTAAGTACAGAACAATGAGATAACTTTCGGAAATGGCTCAGGCAGACACCTCCCTGATTCACTGGAATATAAGAAGGGGAGGAGGTTCACTACAGACAGACTTGCAAGATTCTGTTATTCTAGCCAGCCTCAATAAAAGTAGTTTTAGCCTTCCAGTGGAGTTGATTTCCTGGTCTGGTTTATCTGGTGGGGCTGACACAAAATGCCAAATGTCCTCACAAGAATGGGCACCTATTTAGAAAAAAGGCTACCCTCTTCTGAGTAAGGTTATAATGGAACTTAAAGTCACAGAGATGCCTTTCATTATTACTGCTGGACACTTGCACTAAAAGGGATTCTACTTCATACAATCCAATTTCATTTCCCATTATTTGGTTTCATATATGATAAAGTTTATTTATTTTGTTTTTTTGGTCATTTATGTATAACTGTTAAATGAACTCCTAGGACTGATCAAATTATATAATATAAATCAAACCTGATGGAGGTTTTGGAATACCAAATTGGAAACATTATTTCAGTCCCTTTCAACTAAGACGATGAATTCATATCATTAGAATATTCACTGGGTACAGATTGAGTTACCCTTGGATGCTCAGTTACACTGCCATCATTCATCCCTGAAAGTAAGAAATGAAGTATCATGACCTCAAGTCAATACTTAAAACTTAAAATTTTGGGAACCTGGAAACAACTTTGGGTGCCTGATCACTCCTTTTTCTCAATCATTCTCTCTTTAAAACTGAAGGTAGACAGACAGACAGACATTAATACAAATGTGGAAATAATTTTAAGAATGAAAGGTCATGTTTATGCTGAGCTTAAAATCCATGTAGTTTTCTTGGCAGCACAAAGGAAGTGGTTTATGGAAGTGGTTTGCTACTGCTGCCTTCTGCAATTTTTTTTTCAACTTTCTAGCCTACCACCCAGAGTCTCCCCTCCAAGTATTAACCAGGCCTGATCCTGCTTAGCTTCCAAGCCCAGCAGCAATTATGCTGGTGCTGAGGCTTTAAGTTTTAATTATAGATGGAAACCTTGTTGGTTAATATAGTTTGTACAAATCAGGTTCCAAATGAATCAAGGTCAATCATCCCTTCATATAATATCTAGGTCTTGCTAACTAACAGAAAGAGAAACAGAATGGGTAAAGGAAAAGCTGAGAAAGAGAGAGATTCACCTTCTCTCTTGCTTACCAGAAATTGTTTTTCCAAAATAGTTTGCCGATATCTTAGGCACCCGTATACTCCACTCAATGGGAACATCACAGGGGGTGACTCTCACTCTGAAGAGTGCAGAGATTTTGCTTTCTTTTAAAACAAAATAGCACCTGGAAATGAATGGATGTTGTGGTTCATTTTCCAACACAGAAGAAAAAAAAAAGACTGTACAAACTGAAAAAAAGATGCAGGGAGAGTTTGATGGAATTATTCAGCTAAGGTGAATTCCCATGAACATTTCACTTCAGGAAACAGCATGTTTACAGTCAAGTTTTATCAATCTCAAGATAGTCAAAGCACCTTCCTGGAAACGTGGGAAAGGCAGCAACTCCACGGGAAGCTGGCTTTGAAGATCTTCCCCAAGGTCCAGGGCCAAACAAACACTTTTTGCTGCAGTTCTCACTCTCAACAGCATTTGGGACCCCACGGGTGGCATAAAATGAACCCTTGGACAGATGGGTTTTCATCTCAAATCCATAAACAAGAATCATTCTGTAGAATAAGTGATTGCAGTATTTACCCAGAAGGGAAAGGAAAGGATGGGCCTGGTGCCCCTTACCTTTTAGGCATCTCTTTTGAGAGGAAGATTGTTGTTTCCTTGCCCTCTTCAAGCATCAGTGTGTGATAGAAATTGAACATCTCACTCTTGAAGTTTTGCTGTAAACCAACAGTCATGACTAAAGAATGGCCGAAGCATGTGACCAGAAGAAAACAGGACGGCAGACATGCCTGCGATCCAGACATCTTCAGCGCTGCAGACCTGGGAGATAATAAGACATCAAATGGGCTTTCTTAAATGTTATGGATTGCTAATAAGCAGCTCATGCATTGCAGATGACAATGGTGGATTGGTGGAACATTTTACTTGTGTTAGTTGCCCTTCTGGGTCCTCCCCTTTCTCTGTATAAATTTCATATAACTTCAGAATCCATCTAGAGTTGAGGCTGTCACTTCCCTGGACCACCAGGAGGGATGCCCCGTGGTCTGTAACGGCAAATGCACTGGTGAAAGACTAAGGAAGGGGCGGAGGAGTGGAATCTATGAGAAACATCTGTGTATCATCTGTGACAAGCCATTTGGATACTACCAATGAGGCACTGATCTTCTCCTTTGCCTCTTGCTTCTTCAGTGGATCCCCTGGGGAAGAAAATCTCAATATCACCGGCTTCTGCAACCACGTGTGTTCCCTCCAATGACAGAGAGATTCCTCCCTTGCGCTGGTACATTGATTATCTTTGCTTTAAGGAGACTTGGGGGTGCAAGTCATCCGGTCATTTGGAAGGAATATCATTTTAAATCTTAAGACAGGAGGAAAAGGACAGAAAAGTGCAGATGAGAAGGACCAAGGCTTGCAAATAGATGATACAGCAGTTGCGGTGTCTGCAGGCAGGGGGCGCTCTTGGAACAGTTTGAGGGGTAGCTCCTTAAGCTGATCTACATGTTAAATAGGAAATATATTTTTAAAAACACCTGATTTGCAAACAATTCAAGGGACAACATAAAACTGCAAAAATACAAGAACAAGGAAGTCGCTTTTGTAACGGTATTTTTTTTAAAAAGGTTACTTTTTTGAGACTAAAATAATTATCAGCGTATGTTTAATCAGCGATGTTCCATAATAGCTTTTATTTTTGAATTAAACAGTAAGTAACGTTTGATTCTACACTTATTCAAATAGCATATTCAAAACCTTTTATATTAGCATTCTGAATATAAAATGAAATGGCTTTTTTCCAGCTTCCTGGTTTGTGTTCTCTTATGACAGAAATGCCTACATACTTCTCTATACAGTAAATAAGCCAGGATTTTGCATGCGTGCTGCCATCTGCGAGTAATACATTGCACAGACTGAAAAGTCAGAGAGAGGCAGATCCACTAGATGCAAGAATTGTAACAAAGGAAATAGATTTATCCTAAACAGAATATCCACTGGTTAAAGACAATTATTCTAAGGACTTAAAAGAAATAAGGGAGGGTTGGTGGGAAAAGCAACATGTTATTTACCTTACCTTTAGCCAGATGTTATCAGGTAACTGTGAGAGAATTCAGAAGGACGGCCCCTGAGCTAGACGTTTTGAGATCCTTGCTGGCAGATGAAAAAACAGAACTGAGAAACATACTCAGCAGGACAAACTGAACTTTCTGCTAATTTTCAAAGCAGAAGGATTGCTGGAGAGGTGAAAGGGCTCTTGGTTGCTCTTCAGACCTTTGCAACGCGGAGATCTTTGGAATCAGAAGGTCTCATTCCCAGGGCTCCTCAGGGGAACTTGCAGCCCTGATATTCTGAGAACGAGGGCAGGTCCTCTGTGGAGGGAGGCAGGTGGGCGGGCAGGAGGGCTGAGCAGGAGCCCCGACCCCAGGGGGGCGGCTGCTTAAAGAGGGCCTTTGCAGACATGCAAAAGATGGTCTGTGGGTGGATGTGTTTGTTTAACCCTTTGTGGTGTTGGCTTGCCTAAGGTTGCCTCTTTTCCTCTCTACTTTTTCTAGGGGATTGGATGGATTTGGCCTACTTCCAGAAATATTTTCAGCCACAGTTGTGTCCAAGGTTGTGGAATGGAGATTTCAGTCTGGAATAAAATCTCCATGCCTTGAAGAAAAAAAGGGGAGGATTTTTTTCTTTGTAGGTGCACTGTTTTGGTTTCTCTAGTTCGTGCCTTAAAGACATAAAAGGAGAACCCGTGGCTCTCCAGCTACAGCTGAACAACAATTCCCAGCATCCCCTTTCCATCCAATCTGCTGACCGCAGATGCTGGGTGTTGTCGTTCATCCACATCTGGAGGAACATTCCCATTCTAAAGTCGTATCTAAAAGTTGCAGAATGTGCAGATCAACAGGTAAGGTGTAGCATCAGCCAAGGGCAAGAGCAGAGAGATCTGGTTGGCCAAAATACAAAGTAAGGCTGCAGAGGTGACTTCTAGATGGGTTGGATGTCAACTTGAGTTGACACCCAGCTGGCTGTGCTACTTGGGAGTTCTGGGTGTCAAGAATACTGAGGAAAACAATTCATCTCATGATTGAGCAATTACTGAATGTTCCTATTGTAATATAATTACAATATAATTTTAATCTCAGTAAAACAGAAAGGTGAGCCTCTGTTTTATTAAAATCAATCATTAAAAAATAATTTGCAGCTGCATCCTGAACATATTTTATTCAAATGTAAATGCTATTTTGTTTAATGGGGTTTAATTCCACATAAGAATGCACAGGATTGGAATTTCAGTAGGATGTTATTATAAAGTTCACATAGTTATATGTAGTATAACTGAATTAGATGTAGGGACAGGATTGCTACAATGGAAATGTAGCCATAGGTTTGGTCAGCCAGATGTAGGCTAGAAAAATCTGAACACAATAAACCTAGCTATTAAACTCAAGCTAATCTGGCTCCAGTGTGTTTTGGGACGTTGACTGACTGGCTGATTGATTACGTGCCATCAAGTTGATGTCAACTCTTAGTGACCACACTAACATTTCTCCAGGATGATCTGTTGTCCTCCACCTGGTCCTTCAGGTCTTCCAGGGGTGCCCCATCTTGCCAATGGTCATCCTCTTCTTCTCTTTCATTCCGCCTTTCCCAACATTCTTCATTTCAACTGAAAAACAAGCAAACATATTTCACCCCATCTCGTACTGAAATTGTAAAAGGTCATAACTGCATTACCCCAGATTCTGTGCATCATTTTAACAGGGTAATCCTATATTCTGATTTTTAGTTGCAAAGATAGAAGAAGAATTGATGCATTTCAATTGTGGTGTTGGCAAAGATTATTGAAAATACCATGGACTGCCAGAAAAACAAACAAATCAGTTTTAGAAGAAATACATCCAGAATGTTCCCTAGAGATGAAGATGACTAGGCTTAGATTCCCATACTTTGGGCACATCGTCAGGAAAGACCGCTTGAAAAGGACATCATGTTCGGTAAAGTCGAGGGCTAGCGGAAAAGAGGAAGACCTTCAATGCCATGGATTGATACAATCACCGCAACAACAGATGCAAACATTGGAACAGCCAGGCACACAGCGCAAGACCGAGCAGCATTTTGTTCTCTTATACGCAGGGTTGCCATGAGTCATAAACAACTTGATGGCAACTAAAAACAACAACATATGGCAGAGAATTAAATACTAGAACTGGGTCCCCACCATCACTTTAATAAATGCAGCCACTTAAAGATCAATTCTAATACATTCAATATACAATATGTCATCATCATGAGGAGCTCCTGTTAATAATTAGGCCAAACCAGAGGATTTTTAAAAAGAAGCACATAGCACAAACAATGCAGGCTTTCCCAGGACTGTTTTGCACCTACTGCTGATGCTGGATATATCAAGATCCCATGTGTTGGGATCTTATGCAAAGGGAGAATTTCATCTGCCCTGTGGAAACACAAACATCGTCCTGTTCATTGGCTAAGAACCTAGAAACCAAGTTCTGTCAGCCCCATTTGAAAGATCTATTTGTATTCACTCTGAAAAAGAAGACCAAGAGGGGATATGATAGCTGTCCTCAAGTCCCAGATGGAGCAAAGAGTAAATGGAAATTGTAAAGAACAGGCTTGGGTTAGATTTTAGGAGAAATGTCAAAAGAGCCGTTCGGAGCAAGACCCTGGAACCATCTCTTGGAGATGCTGTAGTTGCAAGTTTCCTATGACGAACAGATGCTGGGACATCTTGTCCTCCAAGCTCCTTTCCACAACTAAACTTGCATGATCTCACCATGGAGAGAAAGTGGAAGAGCCTGCCTTCTGTGTGGTGTGGGGTAAGGCTGTCTTTCTCTTAACACCAGTATAGATGCCCTTTGGGGAAGGATTGTGAGGGCTGGGACCTGGAAGCACAGTTGCAGCTGCATAATCCATCCTGGCTGGACAGTCAAGCTGCAGGAAAGCCCACGAGGCCGGCAGCAGTTAAGCAGAGTTAAGACGCTCAGCAAGGACCATCTAGCAAATGAGGCCACACGTTAAAGACGAGCAGCTTTCAGGATGAAAAGTCGAGACAAAGTCTGAGGCCTGAGAAGGCCCAGCAGAGCCCTCAGGGCTCCCGAGTCCCATGTGATACTTGCAGGACAACATCCTGGCCAATTGTGTTGGGTCCATTTGATGGATGTTAGTGGGGGGGAAAAAAGGAAGTTGATACAGCATGGTCCTCTGCTTGCAAGTATGTCCAGCCTGTTCATAAAAAGGCAAGGATAAATTGAGTGATGGTGAACATCCTGCAGGGCTAGAACTGGTGGCAGGGAGCGGCTTCCTCTTTTGGCTTTCTGATAAGCTGGTGTTTTGTGACCCACTGCAGCAACAGCCATTTTCCTGGAGTGTCCATAACTGCAAGACAGCCATTGCTGTGTAATGGTGTGGGTGTCGGACCCGGGGCAGGCAGGGAGACCCAGCTTCGAATCCACCCTCAACCCAGATGCTGGGCTAGCCACCCCCTGGTCCAACTGATCCCATTGTTTTTTTGTGGGGAAAAATGGGAAGAAGTAACACAACGAATGCTACTTTTGAGTTCCTGAAAGAAATACAGTACCTAACCCAAATAAACAAACAAGCTTTCAAAATTAGAATAGGATTTTCTGTATCTCTTTGCTGCCATTTAAAGTTGTCTGGCCTCTTTCTCATAAGGTCTCAGATATGCTCACAAAGATGGGATACAACCTTGATCTCTCATCCTACTTATACAATGGAGAGGTCTCTTACACCTCCCATTGTTGCAAACTGCTTTGGGGATATGGATTCACTCCTATGCCATATCAACACTTTGCATCCAGATGTTCTGGAGATTTTCTGAATTCAGCATGATCCCAAATGAATTTCAGTGGAAGAAAATGGGCATTGGGTTTCCATAGTACCCAGGGTTTATTGCAGATTCTGGATTTAGCCCCACCCCTGTTAGGTTTTTGGAAGGCCCTGAAAACGTGGTTTTTCCAGCAACCTTGGGGACCCATGGGGAGCCTGCATAATGGTTGCACAATGTTGTTTAGATGGATTTTTTCTCAGAATCTTGCTTTTTTTAAAAAGTTTTTAACAGCTGTGACATTGTATTAATTGTTGGTTGTATGCTGCCCAGAGTCATGTTCAATGAGATAGGCAGCCATATAAATTTGTTAAATAAATAAATTTCGTGGTCTTAAGACTAATGGGTGGGGGGTGTCTTCAGAAACATGAATGGCTGCCTTGCCTTCAAAATGTGCCAGCACCGGCTCAGCCAGATTGTGATTGGTGACTCCCCTGTTCCTACTACTGATGAAGTCCTGGATTCCTGCCTGAGAATACGATGTCCTACCCTGGGGACATCACAATATTTCTCTCTTTCTTTCTTAGTTTTGTGCCTTTGAAAAGCCTGGAGGATGGATACATTATGGCGGACTCTGTATAACCCTCCTTCTAAGAGTAGCAGGCATGGAAGGAGTTAATTACTGCCCCCTTTTAAAAATTATTATTTTTTCCTGTCTTTCAGTTCCCGACATCCCATCTGTTCCAGATACTACCCTTAATTCTTCCCAATACCCTCCAGGGAAAGCAGTACAATACTTTGGAATTTTAACAATCCTAAACAGATTGGAGGCCACATATGGGCAAAAGGATTAAACATTCAATCACATTTGCTATCCCAGCCCTACATTTAAAGCCTCGGGGCTCAGGGGCGTTATGGCACTATGAATATTTTATTCGGCATAGACGTTAAGCAATTGCCAAACCCTTTTCCTTCCCCATGGGACCTGTAGACACAATTGTACTTGATTGCAAAAATTGAACAAATATGTTCAAATCCCACCTAGCAGATGTTGATGATTTGGCTGGCTACGGTGAGGGCAAGTCTTAAGGCTCCCTGAGATTGAAATGTGGAAGCTAAAAAGTCCATTTTGCAAGAGATGAAGGATCTAGGGACAAGGAATGGAAATAATTGTCTTTGTACAAACATTAGGGACTTTGAATGAATGAGCCTTTGGTATTCTGCAGTCCATTATCATTTGCAATCTCTTCCCTGCGTTGTGTAGTATCGACAATGAGACAACTTTCATTAGCTGCAATAGTAACAGTATGGAAGAAAAGGTCCCAGGTAAATCTGTCTTTGCAGCTCAAACTGGCACTGATTTTGAGACAGCATCTTACATTTTAAAGGGATTTCCACATCATACATCCTTCTCCAAAACTGTAACGCAGTAAAAGTCTTGTTGATCTCCTCTCCTTGATCCATAAATGGGGAAAGAAGCAAGTGTGAAAAATTATAACCAGATGGTGTTTGACACCTCACAGGACTCTGAAAATGTAAGGATTTGGCCAAGGTCTAAGCAAGAGAAAATGAGGATTACACAGTAGAGCATCAGGAGCAAATCAAGCATCATGGCACGACTTCACACAAATTGCTGTCACTGAGCCCTGCGTATAATGTGAGAGAAATAGATACTGGCCTGCCTTATATGGCAGCACAAAATTCATTAGGGTTGTGGAAAAGTTAATGGAAAGAATGAGTGTGAGCACACACACTGCTGTTGAGAGTTTAGTCCAGCTTTATTTATACCAATCCAGTGGTTACAAAGATGGTTGCTCCCCATCTGAGCCTTCTTACACTCTTTGTTACCTCAGTAGCTACTTATTTCAACCAGAGTCCAATTGTCCAATCAGAGACATGAGAAAAAGGCTAAATACATATTATCCAGGTCACCCAGGGAAAATGCTTTGCATGACATCTGCTGACCTAAATGGTTTTCCTGTTGAATGTCCCTGGGCTTCCCCCACCCCTCCCTTCCTCCAACACAATATTAAGATGACTGGGGCAAGAGAAGGCTTGAAGTGGATATAGAAATCTATTTGAATAATTACTGATTGGCTACTAGTAAAATCAAATGATAACTGCCCAGAGTCCCTCCTTGTGGGGGGAGATGGGCAGTGATAAAAATTTGATAAATAAAATTAAAATAAATAAAATAAATAATGTATTAGGTTGGGTTTGCAAAACCCACTGGCTATATTGTTCCAGTTCACTCACCCATTAAACAATGTCTCTATAAGCAGCTGGTTTGAACTGCTTCAATGGTCATGGCTGGACTACAGACTTGTCCATCAAAAGATTAAACTTCATCCCTTTTGAGTGTTATTTGTCTCTGTTGTTTATTTAAGCAGAAAGAGGTGTTCCATCATGTATGCCATACATCATGGTGGACAGAGAATAACCAAAACCACCAAAAAGGAATAAAGGGTGGGGAACTGGGCTGAAAGCTAACTTAGGAAACCTTGGCTGTATCTTGGTTCGAAGAAGGCTTTTTAAGAGGGTGCTACATTCTATGGATGGTCCCAAATGCTGCATTTCCATAAATGCACTAGTGTCCTGGGACATTACATTAACTCCTGAAGTCCTCCATGAAGTCATCTTGCAACACTGTGGATGTGGTTTGCCATTGCCTTCTCCTGAGATGATCTTCTCTCTGACTTCTCAGTGTGCCCCTGGGATTCCCAGATGGTGCTACGTCCAAGACCTAAATGGCCTGATCCTTCTTAGCTTTCAAGGTTGGCTAGATGCTGCCATACCCTCTTGGTATTATCTCTACAGAGAAATGTAAATTTCCAGAAAAATATGCTGTTCATTATCTTTCTTTAAATGAAAACCTAGATCCTGTGTGAACTCAATGTTTAGGATTTCAGGATTCTTTAGAGTTTGTTCAGCATGTTGTTGTGAAGGGGTAGAAGATGCTGCTGCCACCGCTGTTTTTGTGCTACACATTTCCCCACCCATTTGTGGCCGCCTGGCTCCTGATCTGAAAGGGCCTTAGGAGCTATTCCATGACGATGGCCTCCCTGCGGCTGAATCGATGCTGCCAGACCCAGAGGGGTGATCGTATAGGGACACACACATTGTAGCCTCATAGGAACTACAAACTGTCTGTGCTCCCAACCCAGCAAATTTAACTGAGATAGTGCTCTGCTTGGAACAGCATGTTGAGGTTTTCCTACTAACGATTAAGACTGCTATTGTACCTAATCATTTTGGCCGGGTGAGGAGGTTGTATTTGATTGTCTCCTTTCACGTGCTTCATGCAAATCGCCTGGGGGGAGGATCCTGCCCAGACTTGTTTCTTACTTCCTCTTTTTTCTCTCTGCCGATATGTAGCAAGCCAGGCTTGCTCTCAATGAGAGCTAAGTCCTTTAAATATGTTTTGCTTTCTGTAAATAAATTATTTTTATAGATATGCCTGGTGTGTGTGACTTTTCTGATCTCTCCTGGGCTAAAGGCTTTCCCAGCATTCTGCCAACACAGCAATGCTTAAAGAAAAATGCAGAAGGTACTTTTGGCATAATGCTAGCAGTCGCCCATCTTACCCAATTCTAGGCAAAAGTATTTGCAGAGTTAAAAACAATTACAAACTTGCATTCTATTTGTACCTTAGACTTTTGTAGCTGCACAGTTAACACACAGGGAAGGATCCGTGCTGCAAAAATCCAGATGACTCGAATGTCTGTAGCCCAGGGTTCAACTGTGGAGTCCTTGGTGCTCTCTGAGCTTGGCGGTTGGCTTGCAGACTACACCGTCCAGCTGACTGCTCGAGGGCTGCCACCTAGCGATTGTCTGGATTTTTACCACCCAGGTCTCATAACCCTAATAAAGATACCATTTGTTTTCACTGTTGGAGACAGATATCTCTTTAATGAGTTATTAAGCCTCAAGTCAGCTCTTTGCAGGATGCTGGATCAAAGCCCTGAGAAGAATGGATTTCCCTCTTTCTCTCTCTCTCGAGGAAAGCGTGATCTCCCTGTCCTCTTCTGGGTATTATTACAAAGCGCACCCTAGGCCAATTCATTTAGCATGAAGGGTTCTACCACCCCACTCCCCATAACAGCAGCACAAGGGACTTTTATGGTGATTAAAAAGAAATGGGCAACATAGAAACACGTCTCCATTCGCTGAACTTTCCTCCAGTTGTACAAGCAGCATCCCAACTCTCATCCCTAGTAAAGGCTGCAGATGTGTTATGAACAGATCTCAGGGAAATGGTTCCCTTATGCAACAACTGGCATTTCCATTTATGGCTACCGGAAATGGCTTTCAATGCAGGAATCTTCAGCTTGGCACACTAAGTCAACTAAGCAAAGAATGCTCTGAGTGACTGGGATGTAAGCCATATTTTATACTGTGGCAATAGACAGCAAAAATATATTTTGCTCAACTTAATGCACGATAGACAAATCTGTAACAGTGATTAAAAGTCTGTGTGTCTCTTCAAGACATGGAAGGCAAAGAGATCTGGTTCATCTATCATGTTGGCCCTGTTAATATGTTTTCTACTACAGATTAAGGTTACTATGGTAACTAATCATTCTGGCTGGGTGAAGAGGTCAAATTTAATTGTCCTCAGTTTAAGTGTTAATGGTTGCATTGCCTAAGGGAGGAACTTGCCTGAACTTGTTTTAGTTTCAGTTTCCCTTCTGTGTAGGCATGTAGAGAGTTAAGCAGCTCTCACTGAGAGCCTATAAATATGTTTTCTTTCTGTAAATAAAATTATTTTTATAGAAATGCCTGGTATGTGACTTTTCTGATCTCTCCTGGGCCAAAGGCTTTCCTAGCGATCTGCTAACAGGCCCATCAAGTGGTTTTGCCATAGTGTGCTTTGTGAAGGCACCTTAAGTTTATGGTTTGCACAAGGTATTAACCCAGTTAGGTCTTAGAAATTGCCTATGTGGCCCAAAACTCAAACTTAGCTCTAGGCAGCTTTTTGTATATACCAAACCAAAGTTTATGATTTGTTTCATTGGTAGATTGGTGGAAGAATGCATCAGGAAAATAGGAGGTATGTAACCAGAAGAAATACTCAACCCGAAGGAGACAAAAGGGAATGTGGATTTGCCTAAAAGTAGCATGTTAAAGAGGCAGGTTCAGTAATCATTCCTATAAATTCAGGAAGAAATTATTTCAGCTGATTAAGCAACGGAATGTGAAGAGGAATTTAGTACACATTGGACAGGTTCTATGTTAGGGTCTGCTAACCCTGCTTAGTGAACTGCTAAAAGGTCAGGCGGTAGCTCAGAACGGGCTTCATCCAAACAAGACACTGTCTTGAGCTCATTAGGTGGCTTCAGATGAGCTACAAGCAGTTGGCCTCATATTTGTAAGGTGGGGATAGTAACCCTTTCCTGCTTGATTGTAAGGATCTTTGAGCTTTGGCTGTGCTGGTAGGAAATCCTGGGAGTTGAAATGCCAGAACAACTGAGAGCATCATCACACTGTATATGAATAAATCAACGCACCTTTCTTATTCCAGTGAGTGTTGTTGGTTAATAACCACCACGAAAGTGTGATTCAGTGCTGGCGTTGCTGTACGAAGACAACCTCAGTGGGGCAAATGTAGCGGCCCAGTTAGGGACCTGACAGAGCAAAGGACCAACATTTATCCCTAGGGATGCAAGGAGCAATCAGTGGAAAAAATGCAAGTTTTTACCTGAACTCTTGAAAGTTAAAACAGATGTCGGTCACTACTACCTCCAGGACTGCTAAGGGGAGAAGGGCAGGCCAAGAGATGACCGATGAGTTTACTACGTACAGCCGGCTGCATATTACTCAGCATCTCCATTCTCACGCCAATCCAGAGCTTCCTCATCCTTCAAACCACCTTTTCCTTTTAACTGTGCAAATACATTTCAATACCATCCATTTATCTTCCTGAAACTACCTTAAAAAAAATGTGTGTGTGAGGAGGGGAGAGAAATAGGTTTCCAATTATTTCCTCATGGAGTTCGACAGCCCACACCAGCTTGTCACTACTGCCTGCAGGAATACACAGCAAGCCATCATATTCTGAAGATTAATTCTCTTTCACCCTCATCTTTATATTTCCCTGCTTCCCCTAGGTCTTCATTAGTCTTTTAACTTGTACAGATGGCTCTCCTTTAGATGTTCATTGAAACCACAGTTCCCTTCCCACTAGTGGTTAATTACAATGGCTACCCCGTAGCCCTATAGCATTAAGAGATCAGGGTTCTGATCTCTATTGAGCCCTAACAATAAAAACTGTGTAGTGCTAAATGAGAGGAAAGTGTCAGACAGGAGGCTGTGCGTGGAAGACAGAGGCAGAACGGCCAACCAATTCTCTCCCCAGTGTGAGATAGTTGTGAAGGTGCTGGACTAGGACCAGGGAGCCTCTGGGTCAAGCCAAGCCTCAGCTACGGGAACCCCTGAGGGACTTTGGCCAGTCTCTCTCTCCCCCCTGCCAACCCACCTCACAGGGGTTCATGTGGTGGGGATAAAATGAAGGAAGATTCCCATGTAAGCCACCTCAAACTCTTGGGGGGAAAAAGAGAGAGAGAATATATCTAGGAAACGAACAGAGGACATAGGCTGGGATTTGTTTGGTTGGATAAAGATTATAACTCACTCCTAACATTCAGCATGAATCCCTACAGATGTCCACTTAACATGAATAAATACAATTGTCCCTATTATAGCTATTTTGGCCTGTACATGTTTCACCAAGTCATGGAAAAACCAGCAGGTGTATTCACACAACATGCCAAACTGAGTTAGCACTAAACTTGGTTAGGTTTTTGGTGGTTTGGCATGTTGTAAAAATTCAGCTCACTACCTAAGGGATCCCTGTATTGTATAAGCCTGATACAGTACTGAGCTAAGACCTTGTAGGAATGTAGCTATGGATTCTTGACTGAGGAGTCCTTGGTGCTCTCTGAGCTTGGTTCTTGGCTTGTAGACGCTTCGTTACCCAACTAGGTAACATCATCAGTGCGAGCCATGATGAGTGATTCGCACGGATGATGTTACCTAGTTGGGTAATGAAGCATCTGCAAGCCAAGAACCAAGCTCAGAGAGCACCAAGGACTCCACAATTCAACCTCAAGCTACATAGATTCTCCTCTGTTGGATTCTTGACTGACTTTGAGTGATGTCATCAGTGGCCCTGAGTTTCCAGCTGAGGTCTTCTGCCAGGCAGAAAGTGAAGGAGCAGCAGAACCTCTTCAGTGCCTTTCCTTTCTCTTATCTTCCCTTTCACATTATCTCTGCATTTGATGGAAGCTCAGAGGGTTGAGGCACTGCACCTGGGATCATGTGGTCAGCTTGGTACTTCTGCAAATCTCAATGTTGCCCCAGGTCCGGTGACCCTCACCTCAGAGATACGTGCTGTTTTTTCTTTCTGCCACATAAACAACTGCATTTATTACCTGTTGTAACAAATACAGAGAAATTGCCATTTCCCCAGGGCTGTGTAAACTGCGTGAATGATAAATTAATAAATGGCTGGTTGCTGGAAGTTGTAACAAATGTTTAACAAAATATTCAGAGTAAATGGAGGCTTTAACAGCAGATGCAGCTAAAGCAAAACCCCAGTTAATACAGTGTTTCTCAAACTTGGCAACTTTAAGAACTTCAACTCCCAGAATTCTCCAGCCAGCAGGCTAATGTCTTAAAGTTGCCAAGTCTGAGAAACACTGAGTTAATAGATTCTTTTTTCCCCCACTCATCTCATTTAATCGTAATTAACCTTCTGAAAGAAAGCAACTCTTTGGCAGGAATATCCTTCTGAATGTCACAAGATGTGCCCCATTCCTGAACAGATAATTACATTTCTTCTCCTGTTTAGCTGGGTGTCTTATGAACCTAGAAGCAAACATGGGCAATACATTAGACTAGTGGCTGCAGAGAAAGCAATACAATTTGATGTTTAGCTTTAATGTACTCCATCTGCTTCTGCTGAGCAATTTTTTTTAAGCATTGCTTATTAAAACCCTTGAGCTCCCATACAGAGCTAGACAACATTGCATTAATCTCTTGGTTTAATGCCTGATCAAGCCATGCCCCATAATTTTTGCTGCGTTTTTAAAATTGAAAGGGAGAAAAGACTTAAGCTGCTGCAAATACAGTATAGAACTGCTGAAACGGAAAGTGGTGCTGATTCTTTTTAACCCTAAAAAGATAAAGGCTTCCCACCACACGTGGCAAGACGGAATTCTAAAAATGGCACAACCCCTGCAGGTACAGAAGTATTTTTAAAAATAACCCCAATCAGTCCAACACAATGAAACTATACTTCCTTCATTTTCTAGGTTTTAACTGAAGAAGGGGACTTATATTACCAATGCAATGCAGGAGCAACTAATCCATGAAGACACACATGCGGCAATTGACGGAGTGCTTACTCGGTTGTTTAAAATGTGAACGAGTGTGACGGCCCCAGTACCAGGATCTTAACTCAAGAAATTCTCCGGACAGTCCATCAGAAAGCTTAGAGAATTCTTTATTAAAAATCCGATTACACAGGACAGTCGCAAAACTCCGAGTACCGTTTTGGCGCCAAGCATTGAAGTTAAACCGTTCCCTCCGATATCACTCCCTCTCCCACTGTCTTACAGTGCCTAACAAGCAAGCTCGTTCTCACTCATGACTGCCCGCTCCCAACTGCCCAGGCGCCTGATCAGTCCTTGGCTGTAAGGGCCTGTGGAGGAATGTGCTTAACGAGCCTCTCCGTCTGCAAAGCTTCCGGAGCTGACACGGGTTTGCTCCCGGCAGCTAATATGACGCGTGCAGCACTAAGTAGCAAGTTCGGGCAACTTCGTGGCAGGCGTGTAAAGCGACTGACGGAGAGCATTTTTCGCTCATGCTCGGCGCTAAGATTGTGCAGCCTGCTGAGCTCTAACTTCGACCCAAAGGTTTCTTCCCAGCTTAGAGCAGTTCCTGTCAGGAGCTGGATGCAAAGAAATCTGAGATGAGTTACTTGCTAAGCTTGACTGGCTCTAGAAAACCGGATAAATAATCGGAGCACTCCTCAGAGTGATGCTACCGCTGTTATTCCCCCCAACTCTTGATCCGGCGCTGCGCTCCCCTGAGAGCTAACCTCAGAAGCACAAAGGCCGTGCGCTTAGTGCCCTCCCTGCGGCCACGGGGTGGGCTGTGTGGGTGTCCCCCAGCAATGACCTCCCTTCGCCCCGCTCCATATGAAATCAAAAGGAAATAAACCGCTAGGAACCGCAGCCCACCTTTTTAGTTCGCGTTCTGCGCCTTTGGCTGGCCGTACGCCAAAGGACTTGGCTCCTTGCGCGCTCTGCGTGTGGCGGGTCTGCGCTGAACAAGTCGGGGAGAAGAAACGGGGGCGCCCACACTTCCAAACCCCTTGCAGCGGTTTACTGTTCATACAGGGAGGTGTGCAGAGAGGGGGCTATGTTGAAAAAAGTCAATGTATTTTTATGCTCATCACCTTTCCCTTGGCTCTTTTAACCATGCCCTGCAGACCGCCCTACGTCCGGCGGTCATTTTACAGAGCTGGGTCGCACGCACGCACACCTTAGGCCCAATCCACGTTAGCCCCTCTGTGAGTAACTCCGTGCCTGCCGAGGTTGTGCCAAGTTCTCCCCTTGTGAAAAACTGTTCAGATGGGATTCAGAGAAGACGGCCGTCGTTCATTCCTTTATTTGAAGAAACTCGCCCTGCAGATCAGCCTGGCTTGTTCCACCCTTACTTCCCTTCCTCTGTCCTTTATCCATGACACCATACAGATTCTTGAAAGAAGACAAGGAAGCTGAAATTTTCACACTCCACTTGGAGGCATCTGCATTTCCTGCCATTTTCATCCGTTATTATTTCCCACCTCACTTCTCTTTCTGCTGCTGCTCCAGCATATCTTCCCTGCAGCCGGCAGGGGGCGCAACGCGCAAGCGTCAAGAAGGGAAACCTCATCTTTAATGTGGTCGGGCTGTGTGAGTCCCCGCGTTGCACAGCGTTGTAAATGCTTCAAGTGGAAGCTGCATTTCTGCATAATAAGAAACCCAGAATGATTAGGCACGTAGATATTCTTTAAATGGTCTTGCTATGCAAATAGCTTTTACGTTCTGCCGTTAAAAGCAGCTAATTAAATTAAAACCCGTGATTTCTTTTTGCAAATGTTTGAGTTTGTTATTCCCTGATCAGTTGGGAGTGAGCATGTAGAAGAGAATGAATCTACCGTATTGAGTCTTGCTGGCTGAGGGCTGCACTCAGCATAAATCCAAATAAGTTCTAATTATCTTAAGTGTAAAGCTGTTAGCAAAGGGACTGCAACCATTCATCTTGGATAGAAAGAAAAGAAATCCGTTTCAAATAGGAAACGAACGCATAACCATCCACTGTGCCAAAGGAGCGGTGGCCTGAAATTTCCTGTTCATGAGATCAAACTGGTTTGGCCTCTAGTACAGCCTGTTTTCTTTGAGGGGTACTGTGCATCACACGGGCAGCGTACATTAGAACCAGGTGGGCCTCTGATCACACCATCGAAGCAGCCCTCTCCACCATTTTGACCATGCTCTGTGCACAACCCTATTGGTGACATTGCAGAGGTAGCAAGTGTTGTCTTCTGGGATTCTTATTTCAACTTCCCAGTCCAGCCATCAACCCTGGAATGCTGATGTGGACTTTTGGGAATCCCAGGCTGCCTGCATTGTGAGGCCCTCTGGCTAAGAGGGGGGACATTTGAGGAGTTTCCAGCTTTGGCTGTGGTCCTGGTGCTGAGGGACCACACCCACTGTCCAGCGTGTGGCTTCCCCAGCTGAGAAGCCACACGCTGGACAGTTCACCTCCAGTCAGCCTCCCCTGTCGTGACTACAGAAGCCACAGCCATTTTCATTCAGCCCACTTCCAAACTCTTGGCCAGTTCATCGCTGGAAGCTTCTTGGCTAGTGAAAGGTCCCAGCTCTTCAGCCCCACTGACCTCCTCTGTCTTTCTTCCCCTTTTTTGATGACACCTCTCCAGCTCACATCTGGCCTCTTGTCCAAGACAAAGGAACCAGAATGAAGGGTGGCAAAAACCCTGACAGACATCTTCAAATCTAGGACCCTGTTTTGATCAAGAAGTCACCCTTGTCGCTCCCATCTCCATCCAACTGTAATTCTTGTTCATAAAACTTGGGGCAAGCCCAGCAGCGTCTTTTTTCTGCTCTTCTCCTTTCCGGTCCCCCCACATGTCCAGTTGCCTTAGAAATGCAGGAGGTGACTTAGATCAGGATTTTTGCAAGCATATTCCCATAAAAATACCCCCAACTGGAATCGGAGCCCACAAGGGCCAAGCGGGCTATGCATAATGGTTGGTGGTACAAGGATCATGGTTTTAAGAGCAACTTTTGCAGAACTGGAGCTTCCAACTTGGTTTGTATCACAACAAAGCCATTAGTTCCAAAAAAAAAAAAAAAAAAAGCTGTCCATAAATTCAAAACAAGAGTATTAGAGTTAGGGTTAGAGCAGTGCAATGGTTGCCTATTCTAAAACACCATCAGACTCATGAGCAGGAATTCAAAGATATCTGATTTATTAAAGAATAGCGTGCAGGATCATGGAGAAAGCTGAGAATGATGAAAGTGCGCCAAATGCAAAGTAAAAACCCTCGGTGCAAACGAGATCCCTCCCCCCGTAGAATCTTCCCAAGTCCACAATCCCAGGTGCTCCTAACGGCTCCTGATGGTCTGCGGGAAAAGGCCTTGAACAGAGAACATAACCCAAACACATTCCATCCAAATGAGTACAGATACAGAGCTTGGCACAAGGTCTCACAGCAGCTCCCTCCCAAACAGAAACGCGCATCAGTGCCATGGCATGGGAAACGTTACGATGTACAGTGCACACTGAAACAGTGAACATGACAAGCAGGACAGAAGACCTTTTCTCTTCCAGCTGCCTCTATAGGAACTGATACCACAATATGCATGTTTTCTCCTCTGTTCTATGTATCTCTTGTTTCCCATTTCATTTTTTAATACAAAGGGGGAGGGGAGCTCTTCTTAAAAAAACACTTCTGAAAGCTACGCTGGAAGATCTTTCCAGCTGGAGAGAGGAGCATTCTGCTCAACTGAAATAGGGGTGGTCGTGAATTTTTCCTTTTGGCAAGCCAGCCATTTAATATATTTGGAACTGAAGGTAACTTTCCCATGAATCCTCCCTTTTCTTTTCCTCTCCCGCCTAATTATAGACTTTTAACATAAATGAGCAATTATTTTCACAGCGATCTGGGTGCAGTTCCCAGTGGTATCTGCAGCGCTCGAATAACACAAGGCAATTTTGTATTGCAGTTAGGGTTATTGACATGCTGCTCAAACTGAAGCTGAGATTCTCTCCTCCACCTTGTATTTCCTGCACTTAAAATGAAAGCCGAGTGTTGTGTATTTTTGTGTTACAAAGAAATGCAAAAATGTAATTATACCTCCTCATACCCATAGCCAACTGCACTGATTTGCTGGGTCACTCTATAGTCCCAACATTAAATTAAGGCCTTTTTAATTACTCTTTAAATTCTCTATTTCCCTTTTACTTAAATTGAGGATCGACACAAATTTATTATTATTTCATTTGTTAAATGGTTATCCCACCTTTCCCCTAGGACAGTGTTTCTCAACCTTGGCAACTTTAAGTTGTGTGGACTTCAACTCCCAGAATTCCCCAGCCAGCAAGCTGCTGCCCTAGGAGTTCAAGGTGGTGGGTTTTTCCTCTGGTTCATCGTCTTGAACTCCAAACCCAGAGGTGCTTTGCAGTCTAGGGAAGAACAGGCAGGTGCTCCGTGATGCTTTCTCTCCACTCCCAGAGGGCCACCATCAATGAGAAGCCACAGCCATTACTTGTTCCTCCATCTGATTTGAGTTTTTAGTCCTAGATGAGCACAAAGCATGGGCTGGAGTTTATGAGCATGGAGATATTAGAGAATTATGAGGGCTGTTGAGTGGCATGGTACTTCTCATTGTTTTTATTAGGGCTACCAGATCTTGGCTGCAAACATTCAGACCATCACTAGAGGGCAGCAAAGAGACACAGATGATTATTTGCTGCCACCTGGTGATTGTTCAGATCAAGATGACTTGGATAACTAAAGCTGAGGCGGGCTTATGCAAATCAAAGGTAATTTATCTGAGTAATGGAATAATTCTTTGTGCACTTTCTTAAAGAAAATATTCATTTAATTTATCAAAGGAACCACAGAGACCCGTACTAAGGCAGAGGCAGCAAACAAGTCTGAAGATTTTGGAAGCTCTGCATACGAGAAAGGCAGATTCTGTGTATAATCTTAACTTTCTAGCAGCTAGCAAGGTAGAATTTCCTATTTTTTTCCCGTTGCTATCACACAGTGTCTCCTATCTTTCTGCTGTGAAAACTATCGCTAGTTGATCACCACCTGACACTTTTCCCCAAATAAATCAGTTAATATCTCTGCAGCAAACACTGGAACTAACACTCAGGTTTCCTCTCGCTCATCATTCACCTACAGTTTTTAACACCCTTTTACTTGGAATAGCACTGAGCAAGCTAAGCAAGAAATTAAAAAGCAAAATCTGTCTGAAAAGAGTAGATTAAGTTACATATTTATATTCCTATGTCCATAATGCCGGAATGGTGATGCACTACGGCATCACAAAAGTCGCAACACAAACTTCATGCACGCGTAAAGCTTCACTGTTATTATCATAAACGGCTCATTTTCTTTCTTTACATTTATTATGAAGGTTCCTAACTGAGTAAGGATGTGGTGGCTCACATAATTTTGTATGCATTTGGTACAATTTTTGTTTCAGGCAGCAAAATCAATCTGTGTGAGTTAAGGACAGTTTTAGCTGTTGAGAAGCCTCCTCCTCACCACTGAGTGTGTGGTCCCTTTGGCCCATCCACAGAAAGCTGAACTGCGGAGTCCCCGGTGCTCTCTGGGCCTGGTTGTTTTCTTGCAGACGTTTCATTGCCAGGCTAGGCAGCGTCTTCAGCGCGAAGAGGGAGTGGGCCTCGCTCTCAGCTTATAGACCGTGGCTTGCCCTGCTTGTGTTGGTGGGGGTGTTGTTCTCTCCCTGGGAGTTCCCTGATTGGGCTGTTGTTTGCGGCTTGGTTGATTGCCTGAGTTAACAGTCCCTTGATTAGGGTGTATCGTGCTGTTTGGTTGTTCATCTGGTGTTAATCCTAGTGTTGATTTTTGCATAACTGGGTGTTGATTGCTGGCAGGGGAGTGTTCTGGTCTTTTGGCTTTTCTATTGTCTCTTTTGAATGGTATGTAGATGTTGTTTACCTCTATGTGTCTGTTGATGGCTGCTTGGTCTGAGTGCCAGGCTTCCAGGATTTCTCTGGCTTTTTTGGATTTGGCTTGGTTTAGGATGCTCGCCGTTTCCCAGTTGAAACTATGGTTGAGTCTGTCCATGTGTTGTGAGATTAAGGAGTTCTCATTGTGTCTTCTGACTGCTAGTCGGTGTTCGTGGATGTGCTCTGCTAGTCTTCTGCCTGTCTGTCCTACACATGGCTGTTACGTCTTTGCATTGTATGTTGTAAATAACTCCTGTTTTTCCTTCTTGGGCTATTGGGTCTTTTGGGTTACTTAATATGTTTTGAAGAGTTTTAGCTGGTTTATGTGCTACGGTGATGTCATGTGGTTGTAACAGTCTGTTGGTGGTTTCTGAGATGTTTCTGATGTATGGCAGTGTTATCCTTTTCATAGTTTCCATTGGTTGGGTGTAGTGGGTTGGGTGGTGAGGCACTTTTTGATGAAGTTGAGAGGGTATCCATTTTGTTGGAAGATGCTGTGCAGATGTTCTTTTTCTTTTTTCTGGTGTTCTGGGTTGCTGCAGTGTGTAAATGATCATCTGAATAACGTTCTTACACAGCTCCTCTTGTGGGAGGTTGGATTGTTACTTTGGTAATGGAGCACTTGGTTGGTGTGGGTAGCTTTCCTGTAGACTTGTGTTTCTAACTTACCATCATTTCCTCTACTGATGAGGATGTCCAGGAATGGTAGTGTGCTGTTGTTTTCTTCCTCCCTTGTGAATTTTATTCCATTAAAGATGTTATTGACGGTCTTGTGGGTTTCTTCCAGTTGTTTCTTTTGTATTATGACAAAGGTGTCATCTACCTACCGGATCCATACTTAGGGTTGTATGTGTGGGAGTGCTGTCCTTTCCAGACGCTGCATTACGATCTCTGCTAGAAGTCCTGAAATCGGTGATCCCTGGGTGTTCCTTTGATCCGTTGGCATATTTCTCCATCAAACTGAAAGTAGGTCGTAAGGCAGAGGTTGATGAGGTCCATTATCCTGGGCATTTCCATTTTGGTGTATTTGGCCAGGTCCGGTGTGTTGCGGAGAGCTGCAGCCATGGATTCTTTCACCAGTGCCAGGTCTATGGAAGTGAAGAGCGCTGTAATGTCGGATGATGCCATGATCTCCTCTTCTTCTATTTTTAGGTTTTTGGTTTTCTGGAGGCACCGCAGTGGGGAGTTGATCGAAGTTTTGCTCTCATTCTATGAGAAAGCAGATAAACATTGTTTAAAGTATCTCACAAATACGTCTGGAGATACCATGGCATGTAAACTGACTAATTTTTCCTCAATACAGAGGTCCATTATAGAGCCATGCCAGATGGAATAACCCTGCAGATTACAACAGTATTTATTTATACTGAAGATGGTAGAAGATTTGTATGACTTTATCGACTCAGCTTTGTATAACAGATGGGAGCTTTGGAATTGCTCCCCGAGAGACACTAGGCGTTTCTTCCTTGCGCTGTCCCCACACAAATAATTTATTCAGGAGATGATCACTCCCAGTGCAAGTATTTCTAAGCCCCGCTTATTCCAGAGAGGGCAAGAGATGAACACGGGCTTCTGTCACTCCCACCAAAACAAGTGGAACATTAAAACGTTTGCCCTCAGCCAGGCATGGGAAGGTCAAAGGGATTAGAGTGGAGAAAAGGGCTTTTTAATGCCAATCATCTCCTTAAATGTGCATTTCAAACCAGATTTTTCAAAGCACTTTGCATTTTTTAAGTCTATCATCTGCCTTGAAGTGATTTATGCACTTGAAGTGAATTACTTAGTCTAAAACATATCCATTTTTTAAAAAAATATAACGCATTACAAGCTAGTGCTAGTTTCAAAGGTATTCTGCTCATCTGTGCTTAACTACTGAATCTTTCCCAAGATAGTGCAAACCTTCCTACAGTCCCTTCAGAGTTACACTATAACCTCGAGGAGGGTCAGAGGTCACCCCCATGCTGCTATTTTAAGGACAGCACAATTCTCCTTTGCCATTTGGGGCAGGGCACTGAATTTTTAGTAGAATTGCACACTTGTTTTCTGCGTAATTTCAGGAAAGGCACTTACAACAAGATTTCACAACAAAGCAATAAAAGCTCTCTTAGGCAATGCAGTGGTTAGAAGGTTGGATGAACTAACTTGACTTTTGGCTAGTAATTATTTGCAGTCTAACTTACCTCATAAAACTGTTGTGACTTTAGAAAAAAAAGAAAGAAAGAAAGAAAAGAGGAAGGGAGAACTTTGTATGCTATTTTAAACTGATTGGGAAAAAGCTTGGAAAAAAGGGTACTTATTTTATTCCAGGGGGATCTGCAGAAAGGGTGGTCAAAAAATCAAGACGTTGGTCTTGTGTGATGGCAGCCACCATCTTGATTTTTCTACCCCCAATAATGTTTTTATTTAAATCATTGGAACCTGGCTTGGACACTACCATGTCCGTTTAATAAGCTATTTTATAGGGTGTAGCATGAATTTAGGAACATTGAGCAGTCATAGTTTTCTTGTCCCATTGGGAAAATATCCAAAATCCACAGCTGGATGATGCTGTTATAAGGACCAACCAAAGCAACAACTCTCCAATGTCATCTGGCTTCCTCCCTCCCCAGTACATGAAAGCTGGACAATCACATAAGAAAGCCACATCTGGATGTATCCCAGGAGTTGTCTGTCTGGAAGAACCCTCATTCTGATAAACCATCATTTATTAAACCATGGTAATTATAACAAACTTGTCATTTGAATGTTGTTCCCTCTTTCTCTACTGTCCTGCAATACAGTCCTGTCCTCTATTTTTTTTTTCTTTTGACACTGCTTCTGAAGTTTTTATTTTAAGAATAAAGAGCAGCGTGATTTCCCTTTGCCAAGAAATCAGTGCTCTTCTCTATCCCCACAGGAGATGGGACCTTAACCTTCTGTAAAAATTAAGAAGAACAAGGGCAGTTTTTACAACCCCAAGTAAATGTCCTCCTGCTATTGGCAAAAAGTGAGGCTTGTTCAAAATGTCATAGCATTTGTAATGTTGAAAAAGGATCCTGGCTCTGCTCTCAGCTAAGTATAAGGAAAATGCAAGCTGGTGTTTTTTCTTCCTCATTGATCTCTTTTCCCAGATGCTGCTGGCATCTCAGAGCCGGCTGAAGCCGTTGGCCATGCATAATTAACCAGCGTTCACTGGAGACTCTCTGCATCCCAGGGCAGGTTCTGTGTTCCCACTGAAAAGAAAGGCGGCTGCTGGTAGTAAAAATATAAGGCAAATTTGAAAGCAGCCATTACAGTCTGTGGTTCAAAGCACTTCTACTTTAACATGTAACAGGCAGCAATTTAGGAATGGAATAGGGCCAAAATACCATCTAAAATGACCTCTCCCCCTACAGTTTTCAGTCTGAGTGCTTTGTCTAACGTTACAGGTGACGTATCCCCAATAGCTGACTCCGATTCGGTTCTGGTCATTGCGATTTTTGCATTGCATTGCAAACTCCCCCTGAAAGTGAACAGTCTGTACGTTTCCTTGATATCTGCTGCCATCTGAATTTGATCTCTTCCCCTCTCCTGCTGCCTCCCCAATATCTCTCTGTTTCTGCTTTTGTTCCTCTCCGGCTTGTGTGTCTGGTGTTTGGGCAGATGCCCACTAAAGGATCCTGGAAGCTTGCTATACAACAGGATTCCCACCTATTCCTGTAATCTCATCATTTGTAAATATGCAGGAAATACTGGAAACGGTTGGTCCAACTCAGTGCAGAACCTTCGAAGGAACTACTAAGTATGTTCAGAAAATAAATTGCAGAATTAGCTAAATAAATCAAAGCGGCGTCTGTTTTTGTCGGTTCGTCCTTTGAGTCGAGCCCAGGTTTTATCCTTACAGCGAGAGTGGTTCTTTTTCACAATACGTATTCAAAGGACAAGTGAGAAGAGGGTGGAGCCGGTCATCAGCTCTACAGCTATTGTGGAATCATCTCCCCCCCCCCCCCCCCATCGCAGGCTGGGCAGCTGAGCCAGTATTTCTGGATTGATCCTTGACTCACAGAGTTGCTTTTGACGCAGCGTTATTTGACCTCCTGGGCAAGGCTAATAGGTCGTGACAGCGATGTTCGCCATAGGCTGTGCTCATTTTGGTTTGGGCAAGCTGCCTCCTCTGGCAGTCATTTTGTGTGGATGTCCACTGTAGGTCCTGGGAACCAAAAATGCACGTCCTGGCTCAAAAAGGTTGGGAATCCCTTTGGGCTGCAGAGGTCATCTGCATGGTGGACTCAGAGTAGAGTATGTCACAGATTTACATGAATATGCTGCTAAAAGATTTTGGTACCCTGGATTTCTGTCATTGCATTGCATGGGCATCCTTAACACGCCTATGAAGGTGGCAGATGTACTCGATGACGGGAGGAACGCCATTCCTCTTCCCCGTCCATAGGGAAAAGTGGACAGAGTAAATGCAAAAATTACACGGGGATTAGTTTGTTAAGTGTGCCTGGGAAAGTATTTGGCAGAATTCTGACAGCAAAGGGACAAGATGTGACGACGACCAAATCTGGGAAGTGCCTTGAGCTTGGGGCGTGCGGATTTTTGTTCTTTGACAGGCTATTTGAAAACGTAGGACTCTGAGAAAGAAATGTTATTGTATTTTTGGTGATTCAGAGAAAAATAAACATATGACAAAGTGAATAGGCTTGAAATAGGGAATGTTTAGCATAAGCATGGACCAGAATGTGATAAAAGGCCAAATGGTGGAAGCAGTATACAAATGGAATGGCTGAATGCTGAGCTGGAGAGCTAGGACAAGGAGGTGTCCATCCCCCTTGTTCAGTTGAACGTATGGAAATTATATGGTCTGGTGATGTTAGGTGTACTGACTGGGTATTTCTGCATGCAGATGATCCCATGTTGCTGGCTAAGGATCCAAATGATTTGCAGAAAATGTTGAATCTGAGAATAAATGTATCAAACACCAAGGCAGCGAAGGGAAAATGGAATGAATGCGTGCACATTATATGTAAGTGGCACAAAACTAGATCAAGTAGACAAATTTGTGTACCTTGGTGGAATGCTTATTAAATACAGGAAAATGGACAATTTGGGTTGTACAAATCATGGGCGGGAGCGGGGAAAGATGAAATGTGTGTTGTGACATGCACTTGGAGGCAACATCACAGATCTTGGCATTTTGGTTAGGAATGGAAGTCCATGGAGTAAATCCTGGGAGAAAGTTAGTTGGTAATCGGAGATCTCTCCCGAGGAGTGAACGTTTGTCGAAAGAAGCAAAAATGGCAAGAAGCATCTTTCTGCCTGCTTTATTGTGCGGAAGGGAGAGTTGGCTTTGCTAGGAGAAAGTAAGTAAAATGTAGAGGGAATGGGGTACTCAAGGAGGGTGGCTGGCAAAGTAAGAAGGAATGGGGCCGACGATTAATGGGTGCCGCATTAAATATAAAAGTGAGTGACCATCGCAGAATATGCTGAGGTGCTTGGTCAGATAGGGAGCTGCCTGAGGATCACATTGCCAGATAGACCAAGGGGGGGAGAGAGAACGGATCGCGAGGGAAGAGCAAGAAAGTCATGGGTGGACGCAGCTGAGATCCCCCAAGGGAGCGGGGCGCAGCTTAGAAACAAAAGGCAACGTATGAATCGGCACACGGAGATGGTGGACGCCTGGACGGTTTGCGAAAACAGAGAGGCATAAAGGACAGTGACTGGCGTGGGTGGAAACAAGAGTTACCGATGTTCCCTTTTCATTTCATTTCCTTATGCCTTTCTTTAGTTCAGTACTTCTCGCTTCTTTTTCTGAGCCTTGTGTAACATTGCTTAATGCTTATCCTTCTAAGGAATAGTTTGATGGGTTGGTATGTACAGAATGTGTGTGTGTGTACACACACACACAGATACAATAAATATATGGAATAAAATGATGTCAGGATACTCATCAACTAATGTACAAAGTATGCATAATTAGCACTGATAGCTTTATTGCAGAAATGTAAGATGCAAAGAACACGTGCTGCAGGATTGGATGTACAGCTCTGTACAATTGCATGCATGGTAACTCTGGAATGTTATTATGAATACAAAACGTTGCACTGAACTGGCTATTTTCATTTTTGGGTAGAGTGAAGCAGTAAGCTGTAGAGTATCATTCTCTGTATGTTTTTATCGTGCTCTGATTTATTTGTGTACAAAATAATAGAGGTTTGTATGCAACATAAAAATTGTACAATGCAAACTAATTTATTTTAAAAAATTATTTTCTCAAATATGTTGCCTGCTTTTCATGATTAAACAACCCCCAAACAGGAAATGCAGTAATAAAACCCAAACAGAATTACATAATTCATGAACTAAAAAAAAAAAAAAAAAAAGGCTAAGAGCAACATTAGCCACAAACACAGAAAATCTCCAGAATGCAGCATCACAAACACTGTCCAGAGGTTGGGTACCTAATACCGTATTATCTACTCCAGGTAGAACCATTAACTCTGTCTGAAAGCCATTAAATGATGATACTGAAGGCTGACGGGCAAAACAAATGCCCTATTACTACTAGACTTTATTTTTTCCCCCAAAGGAAGGGGCTGGAATTTTTCATGGTTATACACAATGGAAAGCATATATCAAAAGAGCTAACTGTAATCCAGTATGACTGAGCTTCATCAGATACATTTTTAATAATATATCGTATAGAAATGTTACAGTTTCAGATGGCTCAGGAAAATAAAAGGCGTGCAGGTGAGATTTTCTGAGTTTATTTTCATAAATTTATGAGGGATATAAAACTGTAAAAACCATGTCTCATCTTCAGGGAATGCACACTGTAGCGAGCAGCAGTTTTATTAACTATCATATCCTGCATAATCTACTCCCTGGATCAGAGATGAGATTTTTAGAGATGATCACCATTTAAAATCTGGCTTCACAAATACTTTACACAATGTTCCATTTATTATTAAATAACATTTTTAATTGAGTTATTATTTTCCAATTTGTATACAAACTGGGTTGTAATCCCTTTTGCCTCCCACTCCTTATTACTTCATCTTCTGCTGGCTGTTACTTGCCTGCAGCTCTTCACTTCCCCCCCTTTTCAGCCCTCACTAAGAACTGCATTAGCAGCCATTCCAAACGCCTGTTGGGTTTCCAGGCATAAACCAGGGATTTACAACTTGCAGGCAGAAACGAGCCTATATTAGAGAAACCCATACACTGAAGAGAAGATGAATGTTATAATAGCCACTCTTCAGAATAAAAAAAGCTTGTACAGTAAAGCCTCTGAATGAGTCTAACTAAAATTGGAGTGTGGCTTTATCCTCTCAACAAAATAATAGTTTGTTACTGCTGGTGTTCAGGCTACAGGTCTGGCCCAATCTCTCTCTCTCTATCTCTCTGTCTGTCTGATTTCTATTACCTCCCATCTCTACCAAAAGGGAGACTCTGGGCAGTTTACAATAAAATCAAAAATTAAAAGCATATAAATTACAATATAACAACCAATAAATAAAGATAAAATAGATATAAAATCCAAGGGGTGAAGACCTTATTCGTTGGGGAGAGATCTATGATACTAGCCACCCCAAGAAGAACTGGTTATATACTGGATACCGATTTACTGTAGGTATGCATAAACAATTAGCTCTAGATTTGGGTATACAGCGCCCACAACCACACCTGCTCTGATCTATTTTCAAAAGCCATGAAGGTACATGTTTACCTGCCAAGCCTTGTTAAGTGTGACATTACCATTGGGTCTATATTCATTTGACTAACTCCAAGTGGGCATCTAAAGATGTATTTACTCTTTAAAATAGTCGTATAATTTGACAGACTCACAACGTCTCATTGTGAGAATTATGGATGGATTGGAATGCAACTGTTTGGGCAGGCTGCTTTTGAAAAGTCACACAGCATGCTTGCTCATAGACTAAGACATTTTGCTGCCACAGGTGAGACTGCAAATGTCACTGCCCCACACTATATTTGGCATAGGATCCATGGAAACACATAAGCCTCTCGACAACATGCCGTCTCTTCATGACCCCCCATCTCCATGAATTTCCTCCTTCCTTTGCCAAGGAGACATTAGCCCTCTACACAATGAATGTTGTGCACGTGGGGACTGAGCTGTCTTGATTCAGGATTTGTTGTTACCGCTACTTCTTAAGGAAAATCTTTTGTGCTTCCAGTTAGTCCAATTATCCAAAGTAAGCAACCACATAGCCCATAGGAAGTTCACTGGGGAGGTAGTTGGCACAGGTGCACCAAGCTGTTGCCTCTAAGAAATTTGATCCAAAATAATTTAATTCCTGTTGAACATCCGTTTGTTAATAACTGTGTGTCTAACCATTGCATCTACTGACTCCATTTTATCTTCTTTTGGTTAAAGTTACCTTCTCTCCATACCAGTGTTTCTCAACCTTGGCAACTTTAAAGATGGCTGGGGAATTCTGGGAGTTGAAGTCCACACATTTTGCCAAGGTTGAGAAACACTGCTCTATACTGAGGTATAAATTTAAGAAAATTAAGAAAGGGCATCTGTGAAATGGCTAAGAGTGATGAATTAGGTCAATGAAACTTAGCTCATGGTGATTGATGAGCACACTGGGTTCAACCCAATAAGTATTCTGATAATGGCAGTAATCCCCCCCTTTTCTGAATGGATCACTTGCATGGAAAAAGAATTTAAGGAAAGTAAATGAAATTAGCCCTCTTAGCAGCAGAATAACCTTGTATGCAGTTTCCCCTTGAGAATACTGGGGATGGGCAAACATGTGCATCTATACCTCATCATTTAATGTTTCCAGGGTGGCTTATAATATATATTTAAATATCATCTAATAATTAGGTGCCACTGTCATGGGTTTGACCCCTGGGGACTCCATGGATAAGTGTTCATCATCTTGACCTGACTCTGGCGATGCAGTTCCAAGGGCGTTCCTTTAATTTTCTTGATCTTCTCCATCTACCTTATCCACTATGTCGCCCTTCAATTTCCTTCCACCTTGCCAGATATTCTTGCTTTTTTCTAATACCTGCATTTACATCACATGGCCAAAATATGCAAGTTCTTGCTTGCTGATCATCACCTCAAGAGAGCATTGAGATTTTATTTCACCCAAGTCTGATGGAGTCCATACTACTGAGCCACCTTCTCCAAATCCGTAATTCAATGGCATCTATCTTTGTCTTGTTTCTTCTCAATGTCCAGCTTTCACAGCCATGCACTAATCGGAAAGGTCGCTGCTTTGACTGTTCTGATCTTGTTATTGAAGCCACCTTTTCCTTCATGACTCTGGCTACATTTTCCCTGCCTTAATCCTTAGGATTAACCTTTCTTCCAACACGCTATCCGTATTTAAGGATTCTCGAGCTCAGGAAAACAACTTCCATTTCTTAGTCGTTCATGAAGATCATAAAGCAGACTAGCTGATACTACCTTTGTCTTACAACCGAACTAGAGTTCCATCTACCAAGGACAAAGTTGTATTGGCTTCTTCTCCCAACTCTTCCTTGATTTGGCCAGAGGTCCCCATGCGGCAGAGTTGATACCTGCCTGCCGCAACCACAATTTGGGGGCAATTTTGGCTCTTGGTTGCAGAAATGGGTAGCGAGAAGCTGAAGGCCTTGACATAGTCCCTTGCTGGTCCTCGCACATCCTGGTATAAATTGTTCCCTTCAGGGTCCTTCAGAAGATCATCATCATCATCATCGTTCATTTCAGCCCTCCGGCCAAATAAAGACCCTTGGCATGATTCCTCCAGGGATTGTTGGGTGGTCAAAACGTCAGAGCCACGATGGTGGACAGAATACGCTCTGCTCCTTCTATTTCTTAGTAGTTCCGAGTGTCTCTGCCCCACTTTTCAAGGCGCAGCCCACTCGGCCTGACTGAGGAAAGCGGAGCCCGGCCTTTTCACTTTCGGGCTGCCTGGGTCAGAGGGGGCCCCGCGGCTCGGCGAAAGGCCCTCCTTGCACCCGAAGGACGCGGAAGGTCCCGCGACCAGGACTGCCCCGACAGCCGGCAGGTCCCGCGGCCGCCCAGGAGAGCCACCCGGGTCCGTTCAAGCCACCCCGAAGGCTGCGTGGGGCCCGAGCGCCCCCGACCCGCAGCCCCGGCTCCGGCCGCGGCCCCCCGCGCCAGTGGGAGAAGGCCTTCCGGCGCCCGGAACCGAGCCGGGCGCCTGGACCCCCGCGCCCACCCGCTGCAGGGGAGGGAGCGGCCCCGGGGGACCCTTCGGCCCGGGGAGGGGGCCCCTCCGCCCTCCCCTCGCCTTCCCTCGAGGGGCGGGCCCTCCTCACGCAGCGCCCCCCCCGCCCAGGACCGCCCAGCCCGGGGTTTCCCCCTCAGCAAGCTCGGACTTCAACTCCCAGCATTCCCTGGCCAGCATGCTTCCAGAAGGGCGCAGTTCAACCCCAACATGCGGGACGGGGGACGCTGGGAGTTGAAGTCCAGCCGTCTGGGACCGGCTGAGGGGGAGAAACCCCGGCCCCCGCCCGCTTTTCCTCTCGGTTTGAATCCGGGCGGGAAAGGCCGTTGCGGGGGGGGGGCGGGGGGGCGCGTGCGCGGCGCGGCGCGGGGTCAGCTGTCAGCGGGGCCGAAGCCGGCGGGCAGTTCCGGGGCGGGGCGGGCAGGCGCGCTCGCTCGCTCGCTCTTCCGAAGACGCCGCCGCCGCCGGCTCGCCTCCGCCTGCGGTGAGTGTGGGGACGGCGGGCCGGGGCGGCCCTACTTCCCGGGGCCCCACCTTTCCCCGCCGCCGCGGGGCCTCCCTGGGACGGGCCCGGCGGGGCTGCGGCGCCTCTGCGGGGCTTCCCGGCTGCGCCGTCGGGAGGGGCTCGGCGGGGGGGCGGCCGGGCTGCTGCCCGGGGTTGGCTCGGCGTGCCGGGACTCGACCCTCGCGACTCGCGGAGGTGGCGCGGGGCGTCGGCCCGCCGCTGCGGAGCTGAATCTGGGAGCCCGGCGGCGGGGAGGGCCGGCCGGCCGGCGCTGCGCTGGCTGCCCCGGGAGCCGCCGGAGGGTCTCCTCCCGGCGGGCCCCTCTCTCCCTCCCTCCCGGCCTCCCTCCCGATGCAGGGCTCAAGGAGAGGCCGCCTTTAGCGAAGGAGGGCCTCCGCGCTCGTTTCTAGCAAGTCACTCCCGGCCGTCGTGGCCTCCCCGGGTGGCCTGGGGCACAGAAGGAGGGCAGGGCCGGTGCGCCTCACCTGAGCGCCGGAGGGAGACCTGGGGGCCGACGCGTGAGCAAGAAGCGGTCGTCTGCTGGAACTGCAGTAAGAGTCTGGTAGCCAGAGCAGGGTGCTTTCGTTCGTCCTCTCCCTGCCTCTCTCTCTCTGGGTAACTGCCATGTGAGTTTGATTGGTTGGGGCAGCGTTAGTAGTTATTAGGACAGCAGCGTCATTCTTTTTGGAAATCTGTTGGTTTGGAAACTTAGCTGAGGAGCAGTTCTTCTGAGCCGTTCCTGGTCTCCGTCTCTTGCCACGAAAAGCCGTTTTGGGGACTCGGCGGTCCCCAAAGTCCAAGGAGGCTTTCTGTACCATGGTTGAGGCGTCCGTGATTTCTCCCTGGTTTTTCAGGAGAATCCTGTGCTCCCTGGAATTACTCTTACGGGGCTTCCTTAAGCTAGGGTCCAAGCTCTTAAGCCCAGAGCAAAACCGTTTAACACCTAACCAAGGAACCGGCTGTTCTGTGACAAGGTATCACGGGTAACAAACTGTGGTCCCCTTGTGTGGGAGGCAGATACTAGACCTTCCTGTGCCACAGGTCCATCTCTAAATCGACGGCCACGTGGGGAGGTTTCCAGGACAGCACAGAAAGGTGGGAAAGGATAAGAGGAGGTGTCTGCTTCACTTCTGCCTGGAACGTCAGTTCCTATTGCCGAGCCAACTAATCCCTATACTGTGTAGAGAAGATCTTTAAGAGGATTTTTTCAAAACATTTTTATTCTCCTTGTTACAGGACTTGAAAGTTGCTTTTAGAAGACCTTCTCTGATACAGTGATGAAGTTTGGAACAATGATGACAGTAATCATTCCAAATCCCAGTTTTAAGAGTGCATATCTCAAAATAGACATATTCTCCATTCAAGAATGGCCCTTAATCTGAATACAGGGTGTATTATTTTAGGGATATGGCGGTTTCTTCTAATGCATAGAAGAGACTGATGGCATAGACCGTGTTCTGGGCACTTCTCTTCTGATCAAGTGGGAAGAAAGAATTGCGGATTTGTCACTGGCTGGTTGTAAAGCGATCAACTTGCAGTAGTAGCTCTTCTCATGATTACGGTGCTTCTGTCATAAGATATAAGTTGTCAGAGTATGCATCAATAAACACACTGTAATCTACATTTCTTAATAGCTTTGCTTCCTTGGTGTTTGTAGAAAGCATAACTTTAAATTTCACGTTTATTTTTGTATTAGTATTTAAATAGCCTTTTCTCCATCCAGTAACATAAAATCATAGCCAACTACATGAGCCAATTTAGTACAGAGGTTTAATGTATTAAATCTGTTTATATATTAAATGGGGTTAATGGGGTTAAGTGTTGAAGTAGAATGCTGACTTCGAGAATGTACAAATGATGTCCCTGATCCTAATTTGGAGTTATAAGTTACTCCAGAAGTTTTTAAAATGAAAATAATGCATTAATTGGAGTAGAATAGGCAAGAATCCAGGGGTTTACTATTATGTTTCCTAATTGGTTTCCCCCCCCCCCTGCCAAATTAATTCGTTCTCTTGCTCATGGTTAATAACTGGCTATATTTTTAAATATGGTGATTAACCTTGAGCAAGTGAAGAAGTTCCTTTTGAGAAAAGAGCTAGTAGGAACCATTAGGGCGGTGCAGATTCAGTTCCAGAAAAGTGTTTCAGAGGGTGTGGGGATGTGAGTATAGCTTGTGTCTACAGCTCTTTAAAGCAGCTATGCCATTGTTGAACATTATATATCAGCAGAGAGAGGAAGGTCAGCATTGCAGTGGTGCATGAATGGCATACAGACCTTGAACCTTCAGCCAAGGAATCTGTCAATCTCATTTGTCTGCCCTTCAGTCTGGAAGCCCTTCGACAAAAAGAACCTAGGTTTTAGTGAGCAAGGACTGCAGGCTGATCTTCCCTTCCTCGTCCTTTGGAGATTCTTCCAGTAAATGGAGGGAAACAGTGACTCGGTTGTCATGCCATCTACTTTTCGATCCAGAATGAGGCCATCCACTTTTCCTTCTTGTTTTTCTTGGCCCATGGAGAGAAGCCCAAGCTCTCTGGTGCAGATGGGTCATTTTTTTTTTCAATCAAAGGCTGTCCTAGAGGGGGTGGTGGTGCAGAATGATGACTGAATTCTCTCTTCCAGAGGGGGTAATAGCAGCCAGTGTTACACCTTGGCTGAAGCAGTGAGTATTTTTAAAGAGACTACATTTCCAGCCTTGGAGGATGAGCAGGCTGGTTGCCCATGATGGATAAATTAGTGGCTGTGTGATTAGGTACATGTGCAAAAAGTTAGGAATATGCTGTGCTATTAATTTCCCTTGCTTCTCCATAACCAGTGTGTCAAATTGTATTTATTTAAACTCTGCGTAATTACACAAATTATATGGCTAACTTTGTCATGTACAGAGTTCTTGAAATGACTTAGTAGCATACTTAATGTAGGTAAAATGGCCATGTGATTAATCCCAGCCGTTTGGAGATAGTGCTGGGGGAGCTACCCTAATATGTGGACAGTTTTTTACCCAAGGAAATACTATTATAGGCCTTTTCGGTTGCTTGTATTCTCTGAGCTGGGTTGTCTTCCTGCAGACATTTCATTGCCACGCTAAGTAACATTGGTGCATGGGAGAGTTAAGTTTGCTGGCTGTTTGTGTACAGTGGCTTGCCCTACCATCTTGGTGGGGGCATTGTTTCTTCCTTGACGGTTCCTTGGTTAGGATATTGTTTCTTCCCTGATCGTTTATCTTACGCTCTTTCCTGCTTATCTGGGTGTTGGCTGCTGGAGAAGATGTGCTCTGATTAGTTGTTTCCTTCTTTGGCTTTTGGCTCGTCTTTTAAATGCTGCGTAGGTGGGTATATCTCTGTGTGTCTGTTGATGGCTGATTTGTCAGAATGCCAAGCTTCCAGACATCAGTTGGTAATTAAAAGATATGATGAAAATTTCTTGACCTCTCAACACATAAACAAATTGAACCACAGTTTCACCTCTGAAACTGCTGACATTTTAGATTGAACCATATCAAAAAATGCCAAGGAATATTAGAAGCCTATGTCACATGGAAGGACTATAGGATATGAAAGAGAAAACTTAGTACTGGAACATCTTTGGTTTCCAGGTCACTAAAGTGTAGAACAAAACCTACGGCAAATGCCTTCCAGTCTGTTCCAAATGGGAGAGCTCCTAATTTTTCAGGAAATGCACAGATCGTTGACAAAAGTTTCTGGAAGCACAACAGCACTACCCACATGTCTTCCTTCTCTTTTAACTGGAGAAAGTCTAATAAATACCACCCCCAAATAGCATTACTGGGGTACGATAAGCTTGTTAGATTTAGTTGATCTCTTGGTGAAATGTTTTTTCCATGTGGAGAAGTTATACCGTACCTAACGTGAAGATATTCCACTTGTTTAAGTGTCAAGTTTATTCTATGTAGTATGCTGTGTATGTCTTATCAGAATCATGCTATTAACATTAATATCCCCCCTTTTTTTCCCTTTAGAGTCAATGTTGGAAGACAATATCGCATGGAAGGACTGTAGCACATGGAAGAAAAAACTCATACCAGGGCATCTTTGGTTTCCAAGTTACCAAAATATGGAACAAAGCCTGCTGGAAATACCTTACAGCCTGTTCCAAATGGGACGGCTCCTCACCTTTCAGGGAATACACAGATCATTGACAGACATTTCAGCAAGCACAATGGCACTACTCACACGTCTTCCTTCTCTTTTAACTGGAGAAGGGCTAATAAGTACCATCTGGGAGATCGGAGCAGTAATGAATATGACTCCAGTCAGAATTCCAGTGAAAGAATGACTGATTCTGAAAAGTGCCCTCAGTCTGAAGGGGCAGTTGGTACAGAAGAGTGCAGGATCAGCTCACACAACACTTTTTCAAAAACAGCTAAACCAGACAACATGCTTGTATCTCCTTCAGAAGAATTGAATCAGAAGTGTTTATCTGGTCTGTCTAATTCTAAGTTCACCAAAAGTTCTTTATTAAGCAGGACTTCATATTCTGGATTTAATGCACCAAAATCACAGTTGAATGGGATTTGCGGGAGCCAGTCAGTGATAGGCTTGCAGAGGATTAGGGGAAACATTTTTGCCACCCGGAGTAGCTCAGGGGAGAGTCTGGCAAGATCAACAGACAACGTTACACCTGTTTGTGAAAAAATGGTTAGGTCACAAAGCTTCTCACATTCCATTCAAAGGTCTCTCTTGCCTCCTGCATCTCTTACCAGGTCCCACTCTTTTAATAGAGCTGTGGAACTTGCAAGGCCTTACCAGAACCAACACTCAGCGATTAGAACATCTCAGCGGTCAAATCTCTTGTCAAGAAGCACACGCCAGTTAGATGCGCCCAACGGGAACGAACCTTTGCGGTACGAGTTTGTTCGGTCGTTTGCTGCTGTAGTACCGCCTCATTTGAAGAAACAGCCGCTCTTAAACGGTACTGGGGATGCATCTTCCCTGAGATTTAGATCAGGTCGTCCTTCGTTACTGAAGCCTGCCAACCAGCCTTTGGGTAGAAAGATCCCTGTGGATGGCAGTGCAAGGAAAGATTCTGGAAATAGTTTAATGGAAGATTTGGTTTCAACAGATGTTAAAAGGGGTGCTGATGCAAGAGAAACACAGGAGAATGATTTAGTAGACAGCAGCTGTAAAATGTGCACCGACGGTGATGTGGATGAAATATCTATATCCTCCCTGTCCTCTTCTGAGAAAAATGACCTTAGTGAAGATTTTAGTGATGATTTCATAGATTTAGAAGATCCCAGCCGAACAATGGAAATTCAGGAAGAGGAAATTCCTGCTCAAAAGCTGGAACATGGAAATGGAATACCACTCCATCAACTACTATCTTTTCAGGAAAGTGAGAAATCCAACTGCAGTAATGAGGAATGGCTGCATATACGTGTGTCAGGTAAATGTGCAAGGTGTAGTTTTAATAGTTTTAGAGGCTAATGGAACCAATAAGATGATGTTGGTACCTCTCCTCAAATAACCATTCTACTGCTTGATTTCTTTATGGCGCTGTTATTCCTGAATGTTTGGTATTTGAAAGTCCTCACGTAAATTCATTTTTCAAATAATTGGCATAGTGAGTATTTAAATTTAAGTTACGCTTTGATCTGGATATGCAAATTGAATACTTGAAAGCTAACATTGTCAACTTAAGATGTGCTTGACTTTAAAACAGTGGCTGCATACTTCTTGCAGCAGTAATGGGTTGATGTAGTCCTTATGGAAAAGGATGCTATGATAAATTATAGTTACATCAGTTTGTAAAATGTTATGGAGGTGAAATACTCATTTTAACAATGTCAAAAGGTAAAAAAAGATTGGTACCATAAAACATGGGGTAACTCCAAGCCCACAAAATGGGGTCACCTAGCTTTCACGACTTTGAGTCCTGTCCTGTCCTTCCCACTTCTATCCATTTCTGCTATCATGGTCCACATGCAAGGCTGATAGAAACACCAGCACTGTTGAAATGATCCCAACAGAACAAGGCAATTCAGGAACAGGAGATTTGTATGCAACAGCTGGAATGTGAAATCTGGCTTGGCTTTGTTAGCACCGCATCATGAGGACAAAATGGAAAGTGATTGAAGCCAATAGGGTAACTGGAAACCAGTTGGTCCCTTTCCAGTGGGAGAAGACATGGACAAAACCACCATTCATTCCATGCAGCAAAAGACAAGGAATGATGATTCCTCTTTCCATCATGCTGGTGTTAAACCCCATTCTCAAAAGACAGAACAGCCTTGACAATTTTTGACTAGCACCGTGCTAATAACTGCTTATATATGGAAGTAAGTTTCACTGAAAAATTAACAGCTTTAGATTTTGTATGCTTGCCTTAGGAATTTCAAGGTTTTTAAAAACTTTATTGGAACAGAAAATACTGCCTTTTACTTATTGGTCATAATCAGCATCCTTAACTCTATTTATTTCTGAATCTTCATCCCTGTTTTTAGAATTCCTTTTTTCCCTTTGTTGCTGTTGAACCTTGAAGAAAAAGGCAGATGACTTATTTGTATACCACTGGGATTTGTAAAATGTCCACAGCATGCATCTAATTGGGAAGAGGGTCTGTGGACTACAAATTAGTATTCTTTCGATAGAGATGAATCAATACATTCATTGCTCAATGCCCATATATTAATTAACAGGAAAAAAAATCTTCAGATAGTGAAATATGGGGAACTTGTCCCTCTTTGGCTGCTTTCCCCCTCTTCCATGAATTCAAAGTTAGCCTTCCACAGGATCAATCCACTCTAGGCACCAAGTTCAGCTAGAGAGGCTTCCGTGTCCATCAGTGGGGCTGACTTACAGCGTGGTGCAGAGGAAAAGAGTCTTCTCAGGGGAAGCCTCCCAGTTTTGATCCCCTGCCCAAGGAAGGAACCTTGCCTTAAGCAACATAAGAACTGCTTCCTCACATTGGAGAGCAACGTTTCCAGGGCCGGTCTGCTTTGTTAAAAGGGTGCTTTCCTTTCCTTTTTGTATTTTTGTTCTTAGGGTCTTGTTTGCAGATAGATGGCTTTATTGTTGATTCGTTTACTTAATATTTACTATTTGTTTTTCTTGTGCTCCATGGGGAGTTCCCTTAGGAGGATGAGTAGTGTAAATGCTACTAAGATTGGAAAACAAGGTTTGGACTTTGGGCAACTAAATTTTGGTATATTCGTATAGAAAATACTGATGTAGTATTTCTTGTTGTGTTCACCCTGTTCCCGTGTCAGTATTTTGATGTTCAGGTAAGAGCTTTCAGCAATCTGTATATGCCTTCTAGATCTGTGGACTCCACCTCTTAAGACCCTCTAGCAAGCAGGGACATTGCTGGGAGTCTCCAGCTGGCAGAAGGCTGAGCTCGTGTGATTTAGCTTCCTGTGTGGGTCATACAGTGCATTCTGAGGGTTGTTGTCATGTGATAGAAGTTTTCTTAAGTGCCTTAGCCCTGAAAAAAAGCGTACTGAAGTGTTGAAGCAAGGCTCGGTGTATAGTATTTAGTTCTTTGCTTTTATTTAAGAAGTAGACGACAAGAGCGAAAGCGCCACACATCCCACTGGGAACAATGAAGTTTCTTCGGACATGGATTTCAGAGCTGGCTCCTCTTTTGAGCTTTCGCCATCGGATAGCTCTGATGGGACGTACATGTGGGATGAAGAAGGGCTGGAGCCCATTGGGAGCGTCCATCCGTGTGGAAGTTACGATTCTTCAGAAATGAACAGCATTGTACGTATTACTTGTTTATATATATTATCAGGACAGTACCATTATCTGTGGGGTATCTGACGTTAACTCCACCCTTTCTGGAGAATTCCATGGCAAATGCAGCATTTACAAGGATCTCAGTTTGAATGAAGGCGAGAAATCGGGAGAGATTGTAGAAGACAGAAACGGAGGGCAGACTGGTTGATCTTTAAATGTAGAAATAAGTGCCTATGCTTATATTGGTTTTGCAGTTGTTAACTTACAGTACTGTTTGATTATATTAAGATCTTGTCAATGAGTTACAATAATACAATTATGTAATTAAGATATTTTAAGGTGCCTTAAGGGCAAGAAGACAAAGTAAGAATACGGAACTCCTGCTCTTCAGAATTTTTTAGGTGTTCTTTGTAGCCCAGTAGCAGCAGTGATCCGAATTCTCTGAAGGGCACCTGTTCAGGATCTTTGCTCTTGTCCTGCAGTGTGCATCTATGGAGGCTGCTCAGCATATTCAGGGTTCCATCTTTGTCTCTGGCCAGTGGCCTGCGGGAACTGAAGGTGCGCTATAAAGTTTGTAAATGCTTGGTGTTAAGCAGAAATTCTGAGACTGATGTCTTCTGGAAAGTGTAGAATGTTTGGGAACTTACTGGCTTGGAATAATAGGAACATCAGTTGATGAAGAATACTGATACTATATGCTAAGAATTTGTGATGTGCAAGAAATTCATTTTAGGTTTAGTGAAATGTTTCAGCTTTTTGCCGTGAAAAAAGAGCATAGTTTATAGTTGCATAAGGAGAACTTCTCACCTGAAACCAAAAGCAAGCTTTGAGAACTTTTTTTTCTATGAAATGTTCAACTCCCTTTTTCTTCTTTATGGAGAGTTTGTAGTTTGATGTTTACTGCTTTTCATTTTATCATTCAGACTGATATTTAAGGATCTTGTCAAAGAAGCTTTCTTTATTGATAAACCAACCTAAGTAGCAGAGAATGATTCTGCTTAGCTTATAGGACAGAAGGACATATGGGTGGATGAATATTTTAAAATATTTAAAGTATTTAAAATATGACAGGCCAGTTTGGTCTGATGGGGAAGGCCCCAGGCTAGAAACCAGGAGATGGTGAGTTCTGGTCCCGCCTGAGGCATGACAGCCGGCTGGGTGACCTTGGGCCAGTCCCTCTCTCTCAGCCCAACCCACCTCACAGGGTGGTTGTTGTGGGGAAAATAGGAGGAGGAGGAAGGAGTCTTAGCTATGTTCCTGCCTTGAGTTATTTATAAAAATAATGCGGGATAAAAAAATATTTTTAAAAAAATCACTGAAATACTTTATGTAGTTTGTGCTCAATATAAGTGCTAGGTGTGGTTGCACTTGATTATAGTGTATAAATTAATACTGTTATGTGAAATAGTCATAAAACATGTTTCTTTTGATTTGGAAACCTTTCTGATTTTTCTCAGCTTGTTTAGAAGTCTGAGAAGTAGTGTACAATACACTTAGAATAAGGTTCTTTAGCTGTTTCACAAATCAGTATGTGATTGAGAGTACCTCCACATGAGGATCTTGTGCCAGATCAAAATTCATTACATCCTTGATAGAACTTTGACACTCGCTTTTTCAATAGTCGGCCTTTTCCTCGCTGTCCAGCAGTTTGTTTTAAAACAGCAAAACAGGCCTTTCCTTCAGCAATGCCACACCTTGTCTGGCCTTTGCCTTTCCTTACCTCCTGGGCTCAAGCTAATAGAACAGTCTAGATCATTCCCTGCCTTGTTTTAAAGTGGAATTCTGGAAGCCTGTCTGCACTGTTTAGGGCTTCTCTCTTTCTTTCCCAGTTGAGCTGCTGTCATAGCCTTCAAATATTTTTAGAGAGGTTTGGGAAAGCATCTGATGGCAAACCTTCTGATAAGGAATCATTGCGATGTCTTCATTTGCGGTGATTGTTGAGCTCCTTAACTGCAGAGCAGAAGCAAGGAAGAAAGATTTACACACACTTCCTTTAATTAATTTTAATGCCAAGGATTAGGGGTTAGCGTGCAGAATCTAGAGAACTGAGATAGGAATTGTCCAGCCCTCCTTTATTAATGTGTCCATAAATGTGGGGCCTCTTAGAAGCTTTTGAATCTCTTTATTCTGGAATGTTTGCTTGATGGACAGAGTCCACTTAATAGATAAGCCTGTAATGAGATTCCCCCATCTGCTCTTCATTTATGTTTTTTATTCTCAGCTTCAGCCCAGTCATACAGTGATGGTGGAAAGGCAGCATGGATTTTTTTTTTAGAAAAACAAGCCACCGTCCGCAGCATTGTTTCCCAGCAGTGTAGGTGTGGCTGGCAGGGATTGTAGCCAAAGGTATAGGGCAAAATAGAGAGGACTATTCAGATAGATTCCCAGTGGAAGCTGGATTCTCGGGTAGCCGGCTCAGGTCAACTCAGCCTTCCATCCTTCCGAGGTCGGTAAAATGAGCACCCAGCTTGCTTGCTGGGGAAGGTGACGACTGGGGAAGGCAATGGCAAGCTACCCCGCTATAGTCTGCCAAGAAAACATCGTGAAAGCGGCGTCCCCCCAAAGGGTCAGTCATGACTCGGTGCTGGCACAGGGGACCTTTCACCTTCATTCAGATAGATAGACAGACAGACTATTCAGATGCTTCTTTACAGAAGGTAGCTAGCAATTAATGGCAATAATTTTTTTGGCTCCACCTGTTTCCATCATCTCTGCTCACCCTGCCAGCATGCTGGCTGGGGAATTCTAGGAGTTGAAGTCCACACATCTTAAAGTTGCCAAATTTGAAAAACATTGAATTAAAAATGTCATCTTATTGGACCCAGGAATTGTGCCTTCTCAACCTTTTGCAAGGCATATTTTCCCAGGCATTTAGGCTGGGAAGTTAATGCAAGCTGTGCTGACTGATGTCGTTTTTATTATTATAAATTTCTTGTTTTTGACCTTGGACATTTATTATTTGGACTGCTATATTTGCTGATTTTAACTTTGTATGAGGCCCAAAGTCACTGCTGTGGGATGACCATGTAAATTATTTGAATGAATGAATGAATGCCACCAGATTAGAAAAGCAGTAGAAAACAGAAAGGTCTAAATCATAAAAGAAAAAGAGACCTCAAGCAGTGTTCATGACAAAGAAGTCCAAATAGTACAGTTTGACCTGGAACCTGAACTTTCAGGGAGAAGGTTAAGTGGCCCCTTGACATAATGTAACGATTGCCTAAACCCAAATACTCAGTCTCACAAGCTCGGGCTTAAAGATAACTGATTTATTAAAGGAATAGTATGCAAATACAGAGAAAGCTGAGAATGAGCAAAAGCGCGCCAAATACAAACTTAAAAGCCTTGCTTGTAAGCAGATCCCGCCCCATCGCCCGTCAGGACGCTCCCCCTCCCAGGTGCTAGAAGCCGTTAGACGCGCCTGGGAAAGTAACCTTGAACAGGAGCGCAAACCCAAACATGCATTCCAAGCCCTCCAAACAACGGAGGGCGAAGGAATGGAAAAACCCCGGGTGAAGGAACACGGAACAGAAAAAGACATGTGAAACGTTACAATGTTAACCAGACATTGGAATGAGAACATGACATATTGCCCCCCCAGAAGAAACTAAGGAGCCGGCTTGTCAGGATAGGCAGAGTGGAATTGGGTGACGAGATGAGGGGAATGTACGTCTGGAGCGGCAACCCATTCAGGATGAGGGAAATGTTTCCAGCGGACGAGGTACTGTAAACGGGAGCGCAGGCGGCGGGAGTCGAGGATGGATGCCACCTCGAAGTGTTGCTGGTTGTCAATCATGAGGGGAGGTGGAGGAACGGGTTGTGGATGCCAACGGTCGGACGACAGGCAGGGTTTGAGTAAACTACAATGGAAAACAGGGTGTAAACGTTTAAGGTTGTGGGGCAAATCAAGTTTAAACGTAACAGGGTTGAGCTGAGCAACAATTGGAAAAGGTCCGACAAATTTAGGGCCAAGTTTCTTAGACGGTTGTGGGGACTTGATAAATTTAGTTGATAAGTAGACTTTATCCCCGACCAGAAAGGATGGTTCCGGGGAACGCTTTGCATCGGCATGGCGTTTATAGGTAGCCTGGGCATGGTGAAGAGCCAGTAGAATATTAGACCATGAGTCTTTAAGAGAGTCTGCCCAGTCAGCAAGGGTGGCAGGTAGCGGTTGAGGATGAGGAAGTTCAGGAATAGGAACAAAGTCACGTCCAAAAACTGTTTTAAAGGGAACTTGGCCAGTGGTTTGATGAACGGAATTGTTGTAAGCGACCTCAGCAAATGGGAGTAAATCGACCCAGTTGTCTTGTTGGTAGTTAACAAAAGCTCTGAGATATTGTTCCAATGTAGAATTAACCGCCTCTGTAGATCCGTCCGTTTCCGGATGCCAGGCGGTAGAAAGCGACTGTTTTGTACCTAAAAGTTTTAAAAATGCCCGCCAAAATTGTGACGTAAATTGTGTACCTCTGTCACTCACCAAACGGGCGGGGATACCGTGGAGGCGGTACACGTGGATGAGGAAGAGGCGTGCCAGCTGTTGGGCGGTGGGGATAGACGCGCAGGGGATAAAGTGGGCTTGTTTGGAAAAAAAGTCTTTGACGACCCAAATGACAGTTTTGCATTGACTAGGGGGTAGATCAACGATAAAGTCCATGGAGATGTCCTGCCAAGGGACAGATGGAGTGGCAACAGGTTGAAGGAGACCTTGGGGTTTGCCTGGTTTGCGCTTTATCGCCGCACATACAGGGCATGCAGTGACATACTCCTTTAAATCCTTGAGTAAAGTTGGCCACCAGAATTGCCGGCGAACAAGGTGCAAAGTTTTTACGTAGCCAAAGTGTCCAGCTAGCTTGTCATCGTGGCAGCGCTGGAGTATGGTTTTCCGCATTGCCTCGGGGACATAGAGACGATCGTTGCGCCAGGCAAAATTATCGGTGAAAGTTAAAAGGTGTCTATTGGTTTGCAACCAAGTATCTGTCTTAAGGTGGGAAAGCAACTGTTGTTGCAAATCGGAAGGAATTGACAAGTGCGGCGAGCGGCTGGAAGGCAAAGCGGCCGGAGGCTGATTTGATTGCGCTCGGGTCTGGCTGCGAGTTACTGCTGCCAAACTTAATTGTTTGTCGGTCCAGACGGTACCTTGGACCGTTGGCCCTGGGCCAGCATCTTGGGGTCTGCGCGAGAGTGCATCAGCTAAAAAGTTTTTCTTGCCTGGTATAAATTTAAGGGTGAAGTCGAAGCGGCTGAAAAACTCAGCCCAGCGGAGCTGTTTGGGACTGAGTTTTCGACTGGTGCTTAGAGCTTCCAGGTTTTTATGGTCAGTCCAGACTTCAAAAGGGTTTGAAGTGCCTTCCAATAGGTGTCGCCATGTTTCCAAAGCCGTTTTTACAGCAAAAGCCTCTTTTTCCCAAACGTGCCATCTTCTCTCTGTTTCAGTGAATTTGCGAGAGAGGTAGGCACAGGGTTTTAAAGCGCCAGATTGGTCAGCTTGTAGCAGAATTGCTCCTATGGAAAAATCAGAAGCATCGACTTGTAGAACGAAAGGTTTAGAGGGGTTTGGATGCTGTAAAATTGGTTCTGTGGTAAAGATTTGTTTGAGCGCTTCGAACGCTTGCTGACAGGCTGGAGTCCATTTAAGGAGTGCGCCTGGGTTCTTTGAACGTCGCGTATCCCCCTGTCCTTTAGTTTTTAACAGTTCAGTAAGGGGGAGGGCGATTTCTGCAAAATTTTGGGCGAATGCCCGATAGAAATTAGAGAATCCAAGGAAACTTTGTAATTGTCTCCTGGTACGGGGAGGCTCCCATGCCACAATAGCTTCTACTTTTGCAGGGTCCATTTCAATGCCCTGAGCTGAAATTCGGTACCCTAGGTAATCAATTTGCGACTGATGAAATGCACATTTTGACAATTTTGCGTACAACTCTGCCTTTTTCAACTTAGCCAGTACCTGACGCACCAAGTGGATATGTTCTGACATGGTTTCAGTATAAATCAATACATCATCCAAATATACCAGTACCCCCTTAAATAGGTGGTCATGCAAGACCTCATTGATTAGTTGCATAAAAACCCCAGGTGCCCCAGACAAACCGAATGGTAAGACTTTATATTGGAAAGCCCCAAGAGGACAGTTAAACGCTGTTTTCCACTCATCCCCTTTCCTTATGCGAATGCGAAAATAAGCTTCTCTCAAATCCAGTTTTGAGAAAATTTTGCCCCTGGCCAGATGTGATAACATATCTTTGATCAGGGGCAAAGGATATTTATTTAATATTGAGACCGCATTGAGCCCGCGGAAATCGGTACAAAGCCTTAATGACCCATCCTTTTTTGGCCGGAATAGGACAGGAGCTCCTACCGGGGAATTTGCCGGCTCAATGAAACCCCTAGCCAGGTTTTTGTCGATGAACTCCCTTAGCGTGGTAAGCTCTTTGGGAGACATGGGGTATATTTTTGGGTGAGGCAATTTTACATTTGGTAAAAATTCAATGGCACAGTCCGTTTTTCGGTGGGGTGGTAAGCGATCCGCTTCCTTTTCCCCAAATACTTCAGCAAAATCCTGATACTGATTGGGTAGTCCCTCAAGAGGTTGAAGCGTTTGCACAGTGGTATACGCTACCCCTCCACCCTCCATGTCCTCCAGTAGGTCCTTTTCGGGTACTTTGTAAAAGCCATCTGCAAACGTCACAGTTCTATGCAGCCAGTTGATGAAAGGGTTTTGTTGCACAAACCAAGGCATCCCCAAGATTACCAGAGGACCCCCCACTGGAGCTACCACAAATGGCAGCTTTTCCTGATGGGAGCCCATCTGCAAGGCGACCAGTCCCGTGGAAAGATTGACTGCTTTCCCTCCCGCCATAGTTCCATCCAATTGGGTGAAAATCATGGGTCTTGGCAAAGGGAACGTGGGCAGTTCCAGAGCCGCTACTACATCAGGGTGCATTAGGGAACGGGAGCAACCCGAGTCTAGCATGGCCCACACTTCCACCGTTTTGGTTTTTGAGCTCAGTTTAACTTTAACAGTCAGTGTGGGGAAGTTTCCACTCACCGAATCATGGTTACGCCCGGTTTCTTCCACCTGCCCTAGGGCGCCCTTCAGGGCAGGTGGTAGGCTTTTCCCGCCGGCTGTTCGAACTGCAACTCTTCCTCCTCTTCTCCGAAGGGAAGGTCTGGGGGGTCCAGTTCCGCGAGGGCTGCCTTCAGTTTTCGCGGTGGAGCAGGAGCAGGCGTCTTTACCGTGGGTTTCGTCTGTCGTTCCTCTGGACGGCGTCTCGGGCACGACGTGGCTCGATGCCCTTCTTTCCCACATCGGAGGCACTGACCCTTGGAGAACCGTTGCTCCCTCTCTTCTTCCCAGGTTTTCGGTTTGGGGCGGCTGGCAAGTCCAGATGTGCGCGCCCCTCTAGCGAGACGTGTTTGTCTAAGCTCTTTGGTATGGGCATAGGTTCGTAGGGCATTTTCTGCGCTTCCTGCCAACTGAATCCACCCATATAGCGTTTTAGGGTCATCTCTGCCCAGAGCCCATCGAAGGATTTCGGGTTCAAGCCCCTGCTTGAACAATTCGATGATTGTTGGCTCAGACCAGTCTTCCACCTTTCCTGCCAAAGCTTTAAACTCCAACGCATATTTGGCAACTGAGAGGGACCCTTGGTAGAGTTTCCGCAGGTCATTTTTGGCCGTTTCTTGAGCTAGGGGGTCTTCGAAATGCTCTTTAAGTGCCCACAAAAAGTCATCGAAGTCCTCTAACTCAGTTGCCTCAGCTTGGCATAGTTGCACATACCAATCCGCTGCCTTTCCTCTCAGCTTGTTGGCAATGAAATTAACCTTGCCATGTTCAGACCGAAAGTTTCGACCCCAATCTTCTATATAGTGCTTGGCATTAGTAATAAAGAAGGAGAGCGTTGTGGGGTCCCCATCGAACTTCACTCCAAATGGTGGGAAGGTTCTTGCCGGCTCAGCTGGCTGTGGCGGTGCCGCGAATGTCAGCGTGCGCCGAGCCCCCATGGGTGGTCGATCCCTAGGAGGTCTTGCCTCTCGCTCCCCCCCTTGACGGTCTGATCGAATCTTGCTTCTCCCCCGGGTCGACATGGTACTATGCCTGGGGTACTGTGACGGCTCTTCTTCCCAATCCTCCGGGGTGGGCTCTGCCTCTCTGGGTAGATCCTCTTTGGGTAGATCCTTGAGGATCGTCACTATTAAATCCATTTTATCTTCTAATGCCCTCATACGGGCCGGAGTGACCGGCTCCTCCGAGGGTTGGTTGGTTACCACCACCCTCGGTGACAAGGGGACTTCATGCTCCCAGGTCAATTGTGGAGACCCCCTCCCCTGTGCTCTTTCCATGACAGTTCTATGTTCACTCCTGAGACTCTCCTGCATGGAAATCAGCAGCTCGTCCAATTGGATATCTCGCAACTCCCGACGTGCTGCTCTTTGCGCTCTCGAAGTTAGCACTGGCCGGCTTTTGGCCGCCTCCCGCTCTTCTTCGCTTCCCTCACTTGCGCGAAGTTGAGGTTCTGTCATCGCTAGCGTTCCCTCTTATCCAATGATTGGATGGGGCTAGCGGACAATGGATAAAATGATTCTCAGCTTTATGTAACGATTGCCTAAACCCAAATACTCAGTCTCACAAGCTCGGGCTTAAAGATAACTGATTTATTAAAGGAATAGTATGCAAATACAGAGAAAGCTGAGAATGAGCAAAAGCGCGCCAAATACAAACTTAAAAGCCTTGCTTGTAAGCAGATCCCGCCCCATCGCCCGTCAGGACGCTCCCCCTCCCAGGTGCTAGAAGCCGTTAGACGCGCCTGGGAAAGTAACCTTGAACAGGAGCGCAAACCCAAACATGCATTCCAAGCCCTCCAAACAACGGAGGGCGAAGGAATGGAAAAACCCCGGGTGAAGGAACACGGAACAGAAAAAGACATGTGAAACGTTACAATGTTAACCAGACATTGGAATGAGAACATGACACATAATCAGTATATCAAGAAGTTTCTTTACAATTTACCCATTCACAACACTCTTGGCTATAGCAGGGCAAAACGCAAGAGGGCTTGGACATCTGAGCAAATGGATAAAATCTTAGATGAAGAAGTGATTCGGTCTCCTGTCCTTTCAAGAGTAATCTAAGAATAATCCTGCTTACTAAATACAGATCAAGAAAAATCTTGCTGATGATTCCTTTCTGAGGTTTATTCTTTTTACATCAGTTCATTGTTTTGGCTTGTTAGACTTTTGAGCAGATGCCATTCAACCCCACTGAATTTTGTAATTTCTCAAGGTTCCACAGGAGCTTCACCCTTACCAACAGTATTTGTTGGTATTATTTCAGCTGTCCTGTCTGAACAAAGCTAATTTAGTCATTGGCTTCTATCTAGTATCTTCCACAGTGAAATGAATGCAAAGGATTCAGTTTCTCTGATCTCTGTCCTTTCCCCAGCCCTTCCATTTTTATTGGTTCAAATACAGCTATCCCCATGGCTGTTTAATTGTTTCAGGTATATTAAAAGAAATCCGTTATTCATCTTTATAAATATATGAAACCTGCTCTGAACTCTGGAATTCAGGCAGGAGGGAGTGTTAATGTTGGAACATTAAGATTTATAAGATTAATACTCTGATTTTTTTTCCATTTTAAAGCCTATACCAGGATTCTCAAGAGTTTAGCTCCAATATTTTACTTTCTTGAGTAGTCAGGGTTTTTATTTGAATTTCTGCAAGGCTGAGCAAGATTATATTTTTACAGTGGTTCATTGTTTTTAAAAATTGTACCAATTTTGTGTCCATGTTTTTGGTCTTTGACCCCAGCAACGATAAACTCAGACTCAACAGATGAAATTGCCTACTGAAGAAATAAACTTGCCCCCTTTGAAAAGTCAACTTTGTTAGCATCCACTAACTCATCATTTTACCAAATAGGCTTACAAAAGTTAGGAGATAATCTTCCTCTTTTAGAAGCTGACATATAAACACTAATGGGAATGTCCAAATAAGTACTGTACGGTGTTTGAAAACATGGTCTGTTAAACTGTATGAAAAAGTCCAGGCCTTTTGTGGTGCAACTCCCCAGATTTAAATTCAGATGAATCTGTATGATGTTGAATATTTTAAACAGTTCTTTTGTAACTTCGTGAATGGAGGCTAGATGGCAGCACAACAGTGTACAGTGACTTGTTTAAATATTCCATGTCTGACTGCTGTCATATTTCCCCTTTCTGGTTATGTAATTAACATGACAACAGTTAAGTGCAAATATTCAGAGCGGTATGTATTTGTTCCTGTAACAAATGCAGTTAACTTTATGCTTCACTGATAATGTGTACTGGAGTTTGTGCCAAATACCTGGTTGCCTAGAATTTAGCACACTTTGCATATCTATCTTTCTAAATTATATCTCCATTAAAATGTTCTAGATAGAATTCTGTCACTAGATACAAAAATACCATTAGTGCTGTTTTGTTCCACTTAAAGAGAGAAATCTACATTGTTATCCACAGGTAATATTAATGTCATTTTCACACAGATAGCATACATATGCCCAGAGTCCCCTTTTCGGGGGAGATGGGCGGTGATGGAAATTTGAAATATAAATAAATATAAATAAATGCACAGGTCCCTTGGGAAATATATAAGCTTTTGTAATTAAGAGGCAGATATTTTACTGCTGTATCTTCTAAGAAATGGTAGTACCCATATTTGCCAATATATTATAACTTATACCTTACATTTTGATTTATTTGAAGTTGTCCTGTGTGATCACAGAGTTAAAACATAGAAACAAGCTATGGGCATGAAATCCAATACTTTCTTGTATGGAACATCTGGCTAAAAAGTAAAGTGTTCTGTTTTTAATTTTTAATTTTCATTCTACAGTGCATATAAGGACTATACACTTTGAAAAGTTCCTTTGGTGTAAAGTTTATGTAAAGAGGTACTCCTTGATCCCCAATAATTCTGCTGAAGATATTAGTGCTTCTTTATGAGTAAAAGAATCGGGGTTGATTCTGAAGTAGTGGCAAAATTTGCAAAAGGGGAGAATGATCAGTACATGGCAACAACATGTAATTATAAAGGAGAAAAGGGAGTTGGCGTAATCTTCCTTATGGTTTTATTATTCAATTAATTGTTTGTTTGAGTGATTATCTAATGGCCAGGATGTCTATTTTCTCGGGCACAGGAGGTTGCTTTAATGCTGGTTACAGCAAGCCAGTTCAGACAGTTCAGTTAAATCACATAATTGAAAGGGAAGTAGGGAAGAGGCATAGCTTCTCTTAATTTTTAATCCTCAAGGTATTGGTAAATCATAGGAATCCTAGTTTTGGAAAGCAGATGAAGCCAAAGTGAAGTCAATCTGTCTGACTGTAGTAATGTTCCTGGTGTATGGTATGAAACTTAAGTTGAGATCTTTCTGGAAACCTAGATTTGTGATAGAGCCTGTTGCTTAAAAGTAGTAGTAAAACCAAGTCAAAAATCTTAGATGGTCTTTCAGTATCTATTTATTCTCTCTGCCTGATCCATGACAACTGAGTATCAATATAAGATTTAGCCACATTTTTCCGATATAAAATATGGTACTCTTTGGGTTTTTTTATACTTAGTTTGAAAAGGGTGTGCAAACATTTTAATATATATGGCTCAATTCTGTTAAATTTATGGGTTGTATTTAATATAGAATACCTTAATTATCAGATGCAGGGCCACTTTGGCTTGAGATGGTTGTCAGTTTTTTTTAAAAAGTAACATGCATTGGCTTGCTGCTTTTCCACCTAGAAACCTGTCTACCTTTTATTTTCGACTCATTAAAGCTATACATTTTTCTTACCGTTTAGAGATGACCTTTTGCAGCCAGCAAAGTACAGGTGTCCTAACAGCCAGGAACCACGCTGAGACGAGGAATAGGTCTCTAGTGTTTATTACTGCTGCATTAGACAGAAAATCCTAACAAACTGAAGAAGCGTGGGAAAAACCCAGACAGATAAACGCCAAAAGTTAAGGCGGGTCAGATCTGTGTCTCTTTGAATGGCTGCTTAACTCCTCAGTACTACGCATGCGTTTTCCCCCCTGGATAGGGGCTCCCTCCTGCTCACCATCAGTACTCATGACATCAGGACTGCAGAGGTCACACTGAACAAAAGCAAACCTATAAAAAGAATGTGGCTGGAATCACAGTAGTTGACCATCTGCTTTACTCAGGACAGGACAATAAATCTGTTTCTAGAAACTCAACCAGGAGTTAGCAGGGAAGAATGAGGGTAGAGATTGCTTTCATTGCAAGTATAAGAAGCCCTAATAAAGAATATGAATATCTATCTATCTATCTATCTATCTATCTATCTATCTATCTATCTATCTATCTATCTATCTATCTATCTATCTATCTATCTCCCCCCCTATATTTTAAAGCCAAGAATATTTTTAATTGACCTATTTATAATTCCAAGTGTTCTGAATTATTTTGAATTATTATTTATGAATTCCCTATTAAATTAGGATTAACTATTATGGTAGCTTAACAGGTTAGAAGGAGCAGAAAAAAGATGAAAAATGAAAAACATTTTAATGCAAAAGATGGGGATCTGGTGAGTTGCCTTATGGCTTATTTACATTTTGCTTAATAATGAGCAATCTAATGGCTTTAAAGAATATTAGCAAGGATATGAGTATCTCATTTATAATAGTACTATGACTTGTTACTATGCTCAGTTATTTGAATTTTTTAATGAGAAAAATATTTTTGCCTTACATCTGATAATTGGCATATCCATAGCAACTGGGTCCGTGCAGTAATTCAAAGTTGGTTTGGAAGAAATGCTGTGGGGTGATGGGAACATGGGTGCAGCTTCTGTCTGTAGCATGTTCAAGCTGTCCCGTCTGTCTCCAGGATTAGACAGCTGCAGTAGCTGGCACTTCTGAAGAAGGGGCTGCTTTAATAAGTCACAGACAAGTGCTGCCTTCACTTTCTAGCCTGTTCCCCTGTATCACTTCTGAATCAAATCCAAAGCATTACACATGCACCGGCGTGACAACCGTGTGAGCTCAAACACTCCCCGTTTCAGAAATGTGGGTAAATGACACAACATCATGAAGAAGAAGTAATGACAAGAAACTTGCCAAAGCTTGCTTAGGGGAGTGGCTTAGCAAAAGTCATTGTGCCTTTTTTTATTTTTAGCTTCCTAGAGTCAGTAAGAGGATAAAGGGCTGATGGTTTCAGAGGCTAATAGTAGGATCTGTTTCTCACCATGCCAACTGGCATCCCGGTCCATGTGATTGTTTGGCTAGCCTCAGGGAGACTGAGCGTGTTGTGGCAGGGTCAGTGGCTGCAGTTCCCTGATTGGACACAGGCTGACAGGTCTCTGGAATTGCCACATGGTTGCCACGGCAGCTGCAGTAATAAGCCTCAGCCCAGCCCCTGCCTCTTGTTCTGGTCCCCCTTCCTTGGGAAGTATTTTATTTTAGTTGTTCATCTGTTTTTTCTCTCTTAAAGGTATGGGGTCTACTCCACTGTTAAGCTGTGACTTAATGTAGGAAGGACCGTCGTACATGGTGCGATAGGTCAAAATCCAGGTTCATTTGATGGAGCTTTGTAAATATGTTGACTGGTACTTTTTTTTTCTTTTTGAAGAAATACTGCTGTTTTGACTGTCATCCCTTTTCTAACCTCATTACACATGTCTGGTAAAGTTTGTAAGTTAGTGAGGAACATACAACTTTATCTGCTGCTGCTTCGCGTATTTGGTACAGAGACACCGAAATCCACAATACGGCATAGTGATGGGAATAGGAATAGAGATTATTAATTCAGCTTGCTCTTTTCTATTAAGGGAAGAGCGAAAGGTCAGTGCCAGGGGAGTTACTTACTGTGAAATATTAATGGAGCTTTAGTAATATTCCATTTCTATATATAATTGTGGTGGTTCTATGGTCAATTTTTAAAATTTCCCAGTTGCTTATTAAAACAAATTGTAATCTGTAAAGGTAATAACATTATTCAGAGTAATACGTTTGTCATCTAGGAAACCACTAACTTTTAAAACATATTTTTAATAAAAGTTTTTTGTAAATGTCTTTTATTCCAGTACGTGGACTAGGCTTATGGATATTGTTCTTTTGACGCCATTGGAATATTTCTTCAAGACCAGTAGTTAACAAACAGAAATCATATGCATTAGTTTCCAAATCCTTGTTTGTGTATCTGGAAAATATGATGCAATAATCAGAAATGATGGCTCACCTGTGCTGTTTTAATGTCCTTTATGTGGCCTTCAGAGCCCCCCCCCCCACTTTTAGCCCATAGTCTCAGTAATAATATTAAGAATTTTTTATAAAGATAACTTGATTGACTGATTGATTGATTATGTGCCATCAAGTTGCTTTTGACTCCTAGTGACCACATAGGTACATTTTCCCCATGAGGATCTGTGGCTGACCTGTTCTTTCAAGTCTCCCGATGGTGCACTCTTTGCCACTGTAACTGAGTTTGTCCCTCTTGCTCCTGGTCGTCCTGTTCTTCACTTTCCTAGAGATACCGTAGCACTTTAACTTTTTAGTTTTATGCTAGTAATCCTAGCTTTTAATTATACTTTATCACTTAGAAGTTTCAGCAAGTTATTACTGAAATGAGTGTTATTTTTCCTGATTGTATTTTCTGTTGGTCTATGACTGAAATAAAGATTTGATTTGATTTGATTTAACCTGAATACTTAGCACGTATCTTAAGAGACCTGGGGATTAATCTTTTCACTTCAGTGCTACCTGTGCTAGATAGCCGGAGAGCTGCTCTGATCAGTGACCATAATAAAGTTCTGTTCTGCAGCTGGAGAAGCAGTAATAACGAGTTTGTTTCAAAATGCATTAAGGTGAGCCTGACTCAGAGAAAGAGGGTCAGGTGGGCTGAGCTTGAAGCCGGTTCTTGTTCCTTGCAGGATGTCTTGAACAATCTTGATTCGTGTGATCTTGAAGATGATGACCTTATGCTTGATGTCGACTTACCCGAAGACCCACCCTGTGATAACGGTTAGTGGAAGGACTCCGATGACCTCTGGAGCGTCTGGAGTCCGCACTGCTGTTGCTTCTTTCATTTCACCTTCCGCTTCGGTTGAGCCAAGGGCGCCAGCGACTTCTGGAGTGGCAATCCAAGGAAGCCTGGAGGACGCCAGGGTGGGAAGGCTGCGGATTTCCAGAGGCATTTTGGTCTCTGCGCAGCTTCGTTCTGTGTTCGAGGGAAGCAGTAAATAATGTCCCCACTGTATCATTTTTCTGGAGCTTCTGGTCGGAGCAATGATTTTCAAACTCTGCTTGCACTGAAGCACTTTCAGATGGTTTCTCAACTTCTGATTCTTTCCTTTCTCTAATGCTGTAGTTTTCAGCTAGTCTTTTTAAAACAAATTCTTACTGTCCTAAGTAGTGTTTTTGGTATAACAGGGTTAAAATTATTGTGTATCTTTTTCTTTAAACAAAACAAACACACCCAAGCCTGCCTGGCTAGATAAGTGCACCAAAACCTTTCTGAAGTCTTGAAATTAAGTAACAAAATCTGTTTCGTTTAGATCAGTAGCAGAGTGTTTTGCAGGACTGGATTCCAGGGGAAGGTTAGGAAAAACCTGTCAGTACGAAGAGAGCGACAGTGGCTAGTTTTCCTTTAACTGGGTGTGCCAAAGCAGAGGCTGGACAGCCTTCCTCCTGGGTTGCTCCGATTTGGGTTCACAGAACAGGAACTGGATTCAATGGCCCCTTTCAGCCCACAACCATTGTGTGGTTCATGAATTTAACAGTTAACTGCGTCTTGCCCAAAGGCTGACTGAACTAAGCAAGTGTCAGAATAATTTGTAGGTTTCTATTTTTCTTGTTCCATTTTGGAGCCTGTGACGGAACTTGCACTCTATTTATAGCAATTGTTCTATGGCAAGAAGTATGTACTTGGAGGACGGGAATTTTAAATCACAGGGTCAAACTGGGCTCCTTTCCCAACTATACGCAAGCAGGGAATGATCAGGAAGGAAGGAAGGCCTGTTTGTCCCTGTCTTCTCCGAAACTATGTCTGAGTAGGCAATGGAACAACAGCTATGAAAAGCGTCTCGTAGTCCAGGCCAAGCAATGAGAAGAATGCGTTTTTAGGTGAGTGGAAAGCTGAGCAGGTTTCTCCAAACTTTTCTCCATTTTCTACAAACTTTGTACTGTGGTTTGGCTTTTAACGTTTCAAAACTATTGCCAGATACAGTTTTCAGAAACCAAACTTCTTGTTTTTTGGGCACCGATGGAAGTTTTTAAAAGTTTCACGTTGTATGGTTAAATGAACATTCTAAATTTTTTCCTCAATTAATAAAACTCCCCAAAGATCACGTTTCATAATTAACTATATAAGTGTTGGGGAAATCCTTGTGAAAAATAAGTGCTGTTTTTGTTTGTTTTAAGTTGCCTTCTGGTAGATATCAAAGAAACTTCTTGGTTCTTTATTATATTCCTCAGGTGACTGAGGAACAAAGTAAAGTTATTGAACTGAACTGGCAACTTTACTATTGTGGAAGCATGTTAATTATCTAGAACAGCATTTCTATTATTTGACATGTTACGAATAAGAAAGCTTGAGTTTTATGTTTATATCTTGCCTGTGAGGCTTGAGCTGATTCATAATCATCACAATATTATTAAATAAAATTACCTTATCTGTGCCCAGACTTAATTTATGTGCAATTCCTATGCTTAATTATGGCCAACATTGTGAGTTAATTAGGAGTACCATCAGATACCTGCTTTGGTTTTCTTGTTGATAATAGTTCTACTTAAACTGATGTTGCACTGTTTTCTTCTATTTATATAGTGGAATGTGAAAATATGAACCGTTATGAGCGACCAGACAGAAATATTCGACAGCAGAAAGAGGGGCTATGGAAGAGAGCAGCACAGAGGTGGAATACCCAGGATCATTATCATCTTGGTCCCACTGACCACTATTCCCATGTCAGAAATGATCTGAACAGGTGTGATTCTTGGAGGAGAAAAATGTTGAAGGTTGGGGTTTGGGATACCCCCAGCAGCATTAATCGTTAGAGTTTTTCGCCTTGAGATAAAATGTACATTTGGACACAGTTATCTGGAGACGGAGGGAAGCGGTGATTTTTAGAAAGAAAAGACCACAATCCAGGGATTGTACAGTGTTTCTAACTCAAGAGATCACCAACATCCTACCTTGAGCTGGAAATTGTTTTGTATTCCAGATGGGCTATTTTAACCTTTCTGAAAATGTCTCAAACTCAAGATACAATAGTTGAAACAGGGCTGTCTCGCACTCGGAACCCTTCAGAAGTGGTCAAGACACTGTGCTGAATGTGAAACATTCACATTCAAAAGGGTTCATATGTGATACATTTTGCACATTAATACATCTGTTTCATTGATAGGATTATTTCTGACTGCGCTGTTACTAATAACTTTTAAAACTAATAGATAATGAACTACTGGCGTATTTCTTGCACATATTACAGTCTCAGTCTACGTTATACGTACGCAAGCATGTGTAAACAGATTTATTGGTGACTTAATACTACAGTTCCATCCACATTTATTCAAAAGTAGTGACTGAGCTCCGCAGCCATTACTCCCAGCTAAAGTACTTACTGGAGCCTAGATTTTGGTTGTTAGAGCAGGCAGTGCAGTAAATGGAAGCATTTATTACTTAAAAAGAGCATTTGTATAGTAGGCTCACCAGTATGGGTCATATGCCAAAGGGTGCAAAGTGCTTTTGGATCCAAGCTAGTGTTTATGCAGTATATCAGAATATTGTTTCATTTACTTACACTCCAGTATATTCCTGTGACTGGATATGATTTTGTCATGCTTGTTGCTAATACTAGAATACCCATGTTTTGAAGAATAAGCTATTACTCTTCTCCTAATCTGATGTATAAGAGGGACGCGGTGGCGCTGCGGGTTAAACCGCTGAGCTGTCGATCGGAAGGTCGGCGGTTCGAAACCGCGCGGCGGGGTGAGCTCCCATTGCTCGTCCCAGCTCCTGCACACCAAGCAGTTCGAAAACATGCAAATGTGAGTAGATTAATTGGTACCGCTTTGGCGGGAAGGTAACGGCGTTCCGTGAGTCATGCTGGCCACATGACCCGGAAGTGTCCCTAGGGACAACGCCGGCTCCAAGGCTTTGAAACGGAGATGAGCACCGCCCCCTAGAGTCGGACACGACTGGACTTTACGTCAAGGGAAACCTTTACCTTTACCTAATCTGATGTATAGGAAAGCTTTCTGCAGTACACTGCAGTGCCTTAAAAAAAATGGTACTGCCTCCCATCAGCAGTTTTTATATCTTAGGAAATGCATTCTCCCTTGACCGTCACAAAACAGGTTTGGCTCTTCTAAGGTTTGAGTTTCTGTGGCCAGAATGGGCAGCCTTTGTGTGACTGGGCACAGCTCTTCCCCCCCAATGGCCAGGAATTGAAGCGTTGGGAGCATTACACAGTAACGTATGTAGAGTGATGCCAGCATATTCAGACTGCCTTCCCAGTTCCTGGGAGGTTAGATCCAGTAAATACTTTACACTTACTTGTGATTGCTGGACCTGTTTTCTTTGGTTTCTCACGGAAAACGCGTGGAGATTCACGCTCAACATCATGCTGTAGCTTGTCACTGAATCTCAGCAGTGCCCTTGTGGGATTTTGCAAGGGGATTCCTGATCTGTGGGATATACAGGCAATATCCAAAACAAAAGTATCTCTGTTTCTTTGGGAGTGAGTCATATGTATAATTTATCAATCAATCGAAGATTCGTAATATTTTAAAATCGTATTTTATGTGAAGATAACTGGATGGCCGAAAAGGCAAGGTTATTAAAAACAAAACAATAACATGTGAAGCAAGTGAGAAGAAATGTAACAGAGCAAATACAAATCATACACGAATTTTCCAGTGCCTGGGAAAATAGAGCTGGATCTGAGCGTGAAATGCTGGTAGCGCCGGTACAGCCTGAAATCTTGTGGGAAACCCTTGAACGTTGGAAAACCGCCGAAGAGAAGATTCTCTCCTTTGTCACAGCAAAGCAGTTTCTCTGGCAGGGATTCAGGGCAGAGAACATCCATTTGATCTTTAGCAGTTAGATATCGTATTGTATTACTATTAATTTAATATTGCTATTAATTACTGGAGTCTGTGCTTCCTGTGAAGGCTTAACAAGGCTTAAAAGGCTCTTGACTGACTTCCCCAAAACTGTGTTTCAGGAGCTGCAACTACCTAGATTCTCTTCCTGTTAGTCATCTTGAAGGCTACGGAACATCAAGCTTGTATCCACCATTGAGGACTTTGCCAGCAAATACCGTGGTACTGGATGAAATGACCCTTCGGCATATGGTTCAAGACTGTACAGCTGTGAAAACTCAGCTCTTAAAAATGAAAAGAATACTCCATCAGGTCAGTAAGAGTGGAAGATGACATGTTACTAATTTTTATATTATGGAACTATCTGGTATTTAAATTTGCTGAAGCTTGCTGCTGAAATAGTTATATGCCCTAATGTATTGGATCATGGCATTTCGAACTGAGTGTAAAAGGCACCATCACGAGTGGCAGACAGCTGTTTTGAACATGGTTTGGAGGTGTACCAAGCGTGAAGCAGCTCTGTTGTCTGTAGTGCAAAATACTCTGTTCAAGCTTAAAACATGGGTCTCTATGCACCGAGCAGCCTAGCTTGCATTTCAGTTTTGGAATACTTCGATTGAAAATGTTTTGCACACCCCTACCAGGGACGCGGTGGCGCTGCGGGTTAAACCGCTGAGCTGTCGATCGGAAGGTCGGCGGTTCGAAACCGCGTGGCGGGGTGAGCTCCCGTTGTTAATCCCAGCTCCTGCTCACCTAGCAGTTCGAAAACATGCAAATGTGAGTAGATCAATAGGTACCGCTTCGGCGGGAAGGTAACGGCATTCCGTGTCGTCATGCCGGCCACATGACCCGGAAGTGTCCTATGGACAACGCCGGCTCCAAGGCTTAGAAACGGAGATGAGCACTGCCCCCTAGAGTGGGACTCGACTGGACTTTACGTCAAGGGAAACCTTTACCTTTTTACCTTCTAGTAGTAGTAGTAAAATATTTCCACTGCTGCAGGATGGAGGGAGAGGGAAGGGCCATCTTGTCTGACAAATGTCTCTCCTGTTTGCAACACACCACCATATCCTGCCCCAGACACTGTTGGAATTGGATTTTCAGGTTTGTGGATGCTGTAGTGGGCAGGGTTTGGTGAATGGAACATCACTTGGAATAGCAAGCATTTTTTAATTCGGTTTTGCTTGAGATTCAGAGGACCATCTGTATTTACATGGGGGGCTACTTACTCCTCAGCAGAATCCCCACACTCGGGTGCTGCCTTTTGATAAAGTTCAAGGGCTTTTTTTCAAAGGGAACCCCCCTTCCCACACGTCTATACTATTTGGTATCAAAAGTAAACAAATTTATATTTTCCTATATTTGATAGAATTTGTGGAGGTTAGTAACATGGCAGGAAACATATATAGGTTTTAAAGATTCTAAGGCAGTTCTTTAATGTCCATGTTGATTAATTTATGTACTCATTGTTCTTATTCCATATAACTTGTGAAAAGAAGTCGTGGAATAATAGTTAAGGAAGACGGGCTAAAGAAATCTTGATGGTCTTCCATTGCTGCTACTTCTGCTTACACCTATTGCAAAACCATGTAATTTAAAATAATGTAATCTAATATTTCTGGCCTCAACTTGCAAAATTCTGTAACAATCGATAACATTTTGAAAATCCACAAAATAATTTTGCGTTTTTGCTCCCTAGTAGCTGCATGATTGCCTTTTACTAGGAGGACCGGATACTTAGGCTGGACCCTGTCCCTGTAACCAGCACAGTCAGTGGGGGAGAGCTTTTAACCAAGGGTAGCTGTGACTGGGAGCAGCAGGGAACTAGTCCTTGCTCCTCACAGTCACAAATGCTTTTTGTCTGGGAGAAGAGGATTGAAGTATCACAGTTATATAGACGTGTTGGGTTCCTCCAGATTTAATGTGACTGCTTGCTGATTAGGCTAATTGGAGGCGGAACATAAATTTGTTAAAACGCTCGTTGCTCACATTCTCGCTCTAGCCAGGGAGAGAAACGTGGCCTGTCACAAACATTTTCTGATGTCAGCCATGATGCAGTCTGTCTGAATACCAAAGGTCAGCATTTGCGCTTTTAAACGCAGCTCTGCAGCCCAAATTCAGGGAGACTGTTTCTTTCAGCCACTTTAAAAAATACATGAAGAATTCAGTATAGACCCATAGAGGAAAAGTAAAATCATAAAATAGGTTGTTTTATACTGTCGGTGTTTAAACCGTAGGAGGTAGTTTTAAAAACCTTTTTAAACACGTAGTCGTCTCATCCAGCCCGTTCATACAGATTGAGAAACTGGTTTTCTCGTTGCACACAAAAGAATAAAGGGGGGGGGGGGTTCACATGTTTTCTTCACGTTGGCTGATTAGGCTAAGATCTGACCATCTACTCATGGCTGAGTCTTCTAGTGGCCAGAGGGAGTGAGGCTGCCTTTTGTAGAGAGAGTCAGGGGCCTCTTTCGAGGCATGGCCTGGCATTTCCCTCCCTGGGGGAATGTGGGGGAGATCTCCTTTCTTTTTTAGCCCTATTTTAGAATTTGTGTCTGTTGCTTGAAAATGGGGAGAAACAGAATTAAACAGTTTTCAACCATTGTGCTGCTAAAAGTCTGTGATGTTATGAGAGGGGAGTCTCAGGGCCACAGAAGACAGTTGGGGGACCACTGGTTAACCCATCCTGGATCTAAACACACCCCAGATGGCCTAGTGTTACGTTTTGTTTTATTTGTAAGATCACTTTTGCTGATTTCTCTCCCTTTGATTCCTTAATAAAGGTATTCTGTCAGAAGCGGTAAAGCTGTATCCCCACCCCACCCCACTGCTCCCATGCCTGAGTTCAGGCTCCCTCCGTGGTGGCTCAGTATTTTAGGCTAAAAACAAAGCCTTGCTTTTTCAGAGCGTTTCATAGATCTGGCAGGCTGCAGAAAAGGAAGTGCATTTGTCTTCTCATTCATTAGGACAATGGAGTCGAGGAGGGTGAGCAAATGCCTCCGCAGGTGAGAGGGTAGGACCAAGGTGACTTTTCTTCATGTTCCCCTGGGAGTCTCAAGAAGAACAGGGGCCTTGGTCAGCTCCACTTTTGGAGCTGACTCTCCCTCAGGACGGAGAGAAGAGCAAAGGAAGATTAGAACAGGGGAGGGCATGTGCCCTGGGAAAATACCCAGCAGAGGCCGGCGGGAGGATCCGGCCAGCTAGCTGAGGAGTGATCTCAGAACAGCCAGGAAACCGCAAAAGGAGCAGATCCCCCGAGGCCAGGCTGGGAGGCCTATTGCGGAGGTAGGAGAGCGAGCCCCAGAGCACGTAACTGAGACCCGGCTTTAGCATTAAGCACTTGCAAAGCAACAAAAACAAGGAGCCCTTTGTGTGTTTAAAAACAGGCACAGGCCTTAGCACGTTGAACGTAGGTTGTAGAGCAGCTGCCAAGAAAGGGCAGAATGCAAATGAGTATCTAAATATCAGAATAGTCTTAACTTGCTCCAAGTAACCAGTCTCGCAGAAGCAAAGTATTTGATTTACTGCAGTTAACGGCCCCCACAGTAACCCATGAAGGCACAGAATAGGGATTTCAAGCTGGCTGAGGATGTACAAAGCACAGCAGAATCAACGGCATAGAGCAATAATGAAGTGCTAAATCAGCCAAGCATGAGCGAACCCTGGTGGCAAGCCGTGGTGGCCAGGATGGAAGCTCCTTCAGGCTGCCTCTCAGTTGACTGTGCCTCGTAATGGATGGCTTTATTTTACTGCTTCGGTCAGCAGAGGTGAGATAAAATTTAATTCGTGCGTTGATATCAAAGGCCGCTTCATAAACTCTGTGCAATTGATTTAAATCGTTTAGTCCTATTGCTTGCTTGTTCGTTGGTTTTGTAGTTTGGAATTGCAATAGGTTCTGTCCCTCATGGGAGAATTTGGATAAAGAAGGCAGCCAATAAAGGTTTCTCTAATTTTAATTGGGAAAAAAAAAAGCAAATTTACTTACTTACTTATTTACTTACTTACTTACTTACTTATTCATTTGTTCATTCAATTTATATAGCCACCCATCTCAAACCAGTGACTCTGGGTGGCGAACGATCATAAAAACAATTGGAACAGTTAAAACACAATGCAAAGAAGAAATTAAATACAAATAGCCAAGAGATATTAAAATCCATCGGTGTCAGCACAACCAGGAAACGGGGCCCTTCACACGCTCGGGGCCCCAGGCCCCGGCACACAGCCAGGTCTTCAAGGCCTTCCGAAAGGCCAGCAGGGCTGGGGCCGTCCTAATCCCAGGAGGGGGGATGTCCCAGAGGGCAGGCACCACAGCAGAAAAGTCACTTCTCCTGGTCCCCACCAGCCGACTTTCCTCAGCTGACGGACCCGCAGCATGCCTATCCTGCCAGAGCGGATTGGACGGGTAGAAACAACCGGGAAAGGACGGTCCCTCAGGTAACCCGGCCCCAAGCCATGAAGGGCTTTAAGGGTGGCAACCAGCACCTTGAATTGCACCCGGAAGCACACTGGCAGCCTATGCAGTCCCCAGAGCAGTGGTGTTGCATGTGCCGCGTAGCCGCCACCGTTCACAACCCGGGCAGCTGCAATCTGTACGAGCTGAGGCCTCCGAATGCTCTTCAAGGGCAGCCCCAGGTAGAGCGCGTTGCAGTGGTCCAGATGGGAGGTCACGAGGGCCTGAGTGACAGTGAGCAAATGCCTATTTTGGGAGGGGGTCACTCTTCATTTGAGTGCCTGCTTACTCTCCTTTTTAACCATGATACTTATCAAAATACTGGAGCATCTTTCTTTTTATGATGTTTTGAGTTTACTGGGTTTTTATACGAGGCCTTTCGCAAAGGAGACCACGGTTGAAAACAGCTACTGAGCGGTGGCGCCTGAGCTTTTCAGAGTAGAAATAACAAAAATAATAACAGGAATAGAATTTTTTTCTCCTTAACCCTTTATAAGTGGGTGTCTTTAAAGCTTTGTGTCTGAAGCCATTTGTTATTTGTACTGTGTTGAAATCTCAACATTTGGGGAAGTACATTAGACTCGAGCAGAACGTCACTATGCCATGATTCTGTGAATCAGGGTTGGATAGCTTGTTTTTGGCTAAAGGCTGCATTTCCTCCAAGGTAATGAATTAGGGACCACATGAAGTGAGTACGAGCCATAGCCAGACCAGAAGATACTGAAGATATCCACTCAAATACCCTCGTTTTTTCTTTTGGATGTGCCTCTTTTTTTCTCACCCATCAGATTAAAGGGAATCATCGTTTATCTGTTACTGGAAACCTGAACTCATTTCTTACAAAGGTTTCTTAAAATTAGGGCAAGGACATGTGCAGTTAGGGTGGGGATGGCATGGGGTTTTAAGGCTGAAAAGGCCTTCCTTAATTAACCCCAACTGACTGCACTGTGGAGTATGTTGTGCTATACCCAGTTCTCAGCAAGGTGCTACACCTGGTTTTGGCCTATTTTACTTCCAAGTATAAGTGGATGAGGGGTGACATCATTTAATAACAGCATGTCAGTACCCAATAGTAGAATTTCTAATTTTAGTAAGATGAGGGTTTCTTCCTTTTTATCCTGAAGAAGTTCCTATTTAATTTGCAAAACATGAAAATAAAATAAAATCCTTGAGAAATAAATGAGAACACTGCATGAAATGAACCTACGCTATCTAACTCCATTAAGTAAGACCAACAGCCAGCTTCTGCTTCTTCAACAATGTTTCCTCCAGACTCCTGCAAGAACCTGCTGCCCACTGTTTGCATACAGTGCATATAGAATTTATTCTTTGTCTCAACTGCCTCACTGTCTGAAAAGTCTAGGGAATGTTCTTATTTTTCTTTCTTTCTTTGGGTATGTTTATGGTAGGTTCTCCAGCTAGTGTTTGAACACTTTAAATCTTGGCTCTCCCAAGTACTGTAGAAATCAACCTGCTGGATACACTCGGAAAATTTAGATGCTCAGAAAAATAAATTAAAAACTTTGCTGTTTTGCAGAATGATGAAACTGTGTCACTACCCAACAGCACGCTGCCAGCGCCATCAAGTCCAGAACAGCTGGAACCTGAACCAGTTTATAAGGTAAACCAGCTGTTGTCATTTTGGAAATGAGACTTTAGAATGGAAGAGTCCAGGGCACTGAAGAGGTTTTATTCAACCAGGAAAATCACATCAGACAGGCCACACATATACAGGGTCTCGTATCTATTCTAAACTGTTTATACTTCTTGCTTAAATAATTCCAAGTAGAATATTTTTTCTGGTTACTGAGTTTTTTTTTTTTTAGGGTTGGGTGTCTTACTGCCATATTAAGTGCCCAAAATAGATCAGGCACTTAAATAAAACCATTTTAAAAGGTCCTGTCTAGAGACATACAATTTAAGACAATAATATAGAACAGGAACAAATACACAGGCTAATTGAAATAAATAAGCTGACAAAATTATTTAAAAGCCAGATGATATATAATAGAACAGACCTCTGTAATACTTTTGAACATGTGGAAAAATGAAAGCACCAGAATACCTAATGCCTTTAAAAGTTAGATTAAAACATGAATCTGAAAAGAATCACAAACAAGTAATTTGATAGACCTGAGCAGGAAAATGTCCATTTATTTAATTAAAATAATAATAATAATAATAATAAAAACTATGAATTTCTGAGCTATGATCTAAATGAAGAGCATATGTAGGCAGTCCCCAACTTAGGTAACTGTTCCATTTTAGAAAGTGTTGCATAACCCAATATTTCACTATAAATTGGGTTACACTGCATACATGTTTACACGCCTGGCGTAAATGTTCACATTAAATGTGTAGCTACAGATGTAGCATCCAGAAAAATTGCGTAACCTTACGCTTATGTAAGTCTGGTATTATACGGACTTCCTGAATCGTGGTAGCACTAGATCAAATGTTTAGCGCACACAGCGATTATTTTGTGAATGGCAACTGTTAGAAAAGTAATCATGTTTCCAGTCTTTTTAATTTTATTTCTCTTCCTAAGCAAGTGTGTGTGTGTGTGTGTGTGTACAGAAGTATACACTTCTGTTTTAGCAAATGTTCCTGCATCTCTGTTATTTATTCATTAAATGTATTCACTGAAGTAATTGCTGAGATGTTCCAGCAGTTAACAACACAATACAAACGGTACAGCACAATAACAAATTGAATTCTAACAATGTGAGGACCTCCAAAGCAAAACAGGGTGTCTGTTGATGACAGTCAGGGCCTCTCTCTCTCTCTCTCTCAATGCGGAAGTGCCATCTTCTGAAATCAAGACAGCTTTCCTCGTCTGGAGCAAAATATGAGTAGCCAAATTCTATTAAGTGCCTCACGCACGTTCTGGGACCTCAGAAGCAACATCAGATGAGAGAGCTCCAGAAACGTTGAAGGCTTTTCTTCCCTGCAAAAAAACCAATTGTAATCTTTGCGTTCCTGGCATCTTTTACCGATTGAGCTCAGTTTGCTGCTATGGCTGAGGAGGGTTCTTTTTAAAAGGCAGCCTTCTAGGCCTTCTAGTGGAAGGAAAGGCAGAATTATTGGACGTCTGCTCACCTTCCCTCTGAGTGAGATGGGTGGTGACAATTTGCAATATAAATAAATAAATGAAATAAATGTGGCGTGCCACTCTCTCACCGTCCGACTGTAATTTCCTGTCCCTGGCTGATCACGTGCCACTTGAATTCCTCCCCATGGAAACATCACTAAAAGTCCTGTGTGACAGTGAAGCAGTTTGCAAATACATCCAGATTTCCTGGATGGCAGCAGCTAAAAGCACACAGTCGTTTAGAGCCAGGCATTAAGACCATACCCTCTCGTTCCAACAAACTGTTCAAAGTACAAGCTCCACCCTCTGTCCCTTATCTTCTCTTACCCCTAAACTCACTGCCCATATTCAGAGATCAGTAATGCTGTCTTTTGATGCTGTGTTCTTTCAGTGGTGTGTTTTTAATTTTAGTACAACGGGATGATTTGTCTTTTCACATTTTAAACTCTAATTCATACACATATTTATATTTATACTTAATAGAACCAATTATGTATTGTGTTGATAAATTATCAGACTATCTGAGGAACCTTAAAATTGTCATTGAAGTTAGAGAAAAACATTCAATATGTTCAGGTCTGGGATATAGCTAAAAGAATTATGATCAAAGTATGGTGCTGATAATACCTGTAATTTATATTATTCTTAAATATTCGGCAATGTGAAACCCAATATCAGGTCCTGTTTCAAAGTTGTAATTTTTCCTTCCACAACAGATAATTAGACATTATAATACTTCTCGGAATACATTAATACCTTAATTTATGATTTTTTTATGCCAGACTGACGAATTACTGAGTGAGATCACACGGCTTAAAGAAGATTTAAAAAAGAAAGATGAAACAATCCGAGAGCTAGAACATCGCCTTGTAAGTAATCACACAGCATGTGGAAAGAAATGTGGTCATAATGAAGGCTGAAAATGGCTGAGCACCCGAGGTGTATGAACTTTTAAGAAGCCAGCACTTAAATTTATCTCTGGAAGACTGGAACCGCTCTGGCAGGCTTCGCTCTACTGTCAGTGTATGCCTTTACTCTGAGTATGTTCCCCCCCCCCCCCGGTCTCTTGACTGAAGCAGGCTGTGGACCTTCTGCTGGATAGCCCGCGTGCGTCTTCTTCGCCTTCACCCGGTTTTTTCTCTTTCCTCTGTGCATAAAGGCCGTTAGGTGTAGCTGCAGCAAAAACAGCAAAGCCTCTGAAGGGACCGTGTGCAGGTTTACTGACAAATACACCCAGACCTCCTGCAGGAAAAATGCGGTGAGTAATTTATTGGAAAATATGTTTTCTTGCATATAGATACTTACTTACGATGTTTGTCTTGGTATATATTCCTTTCAATTGTCTTGGTATATTACTTTCAATGATAGTACTTGGTATGGGACTTTCAGTATGCTCCATCATTGCTCTACTGTAGATACTTTATAGTGGCATTTCACTGTCACTTCTTTTCCTACAATTTTTATAAGAAACATTTATAATCTTTAGGATTTAGGATTCTAGGCTTGTCTCATTCATCCTTTTTTAGGCATGCCTTCAAAAACCCGGCATTGTATTTCCTAGTTTCCTTAATACTGGGTTTTGTAGATTAGCCAGCATGGCAAATACCCAAACCATTTGGACTGATCTCTGAAGTCATTTGGGGCAGTTCTGAATACAGCTTATGACCCTGTCAGACTTAACATACGTTGTTCTAAAGTAATGGGAACAGTTTGCTAACACATATTACCTTTATAATATTACTTTTTTTTTTGCCTTGACTATTTAGAAATTCCTACTTCTAGTTGTGTGTTAAATTTTCTTTCCAGTTCTGGAATTCAATAATGTTAGCACATTGGCAATACTATATTATACTATAAAATCTTAATCCAGTTTTAATTTTTAATAATTGCATTTTTATGTAAGATATAGACAGTTATAAAATGCACACAGATAATTTATTCAAGATTTAAATAAAATGGATTGTCAGTGCTCTAAGTCAAACAGAACTGTAGAACATGCTTGGAAAACTATGTTTTTTCTCCAAAATAAAGGTGGAAATGTTGGAAGTTAACTATGCTAAATCTTTCCATCTCTCCTCTGTTTCATTTTACAGATTGTTTACATCTTACATAGAAGTAAAGTTATTAAAAATTAAAACTGCGCAAGAATTTTATAAATATCCTGTATAATAACTTCCCAATTTAATAGAAACATATCAACCCTCTGTGTTAAAAACAAACTGCAATGATGGAGCATGTGGCCAAAATCTAAACAGTTAGTTTTTGGCTTTCAGGATAACCTGAACAACCAGCAAAAATCAAGAAAATAAATTCTAGTAGTCCCTGAATAAGGGAAAAAAATGATACCACTAAAGGTAGATCTTTTTAAGATTACAGTACATGATTCTCAGGCGGAGGAGAGTTATGGATTTCTTTTCTTTTTTTCCCCCTGTGCACCTTACTCTACCATTGATAACTATGCCCCTTTGTTATGGCAAATGGACTTTTAAAAGATCAAATAAAGCGAATGCTTTGAATTTGTAGGCTGCTGCTTGGTAGCCACTGGATCAGCGATATTCTGATTTTCCTGCAGTTCCCTGGCTCTGCCAATGACGTTCCTGGATCAGGAGCTTGCAGAGCCAACGCCAAAAGAATGCTTGGGCGGGGGGGGGGGGCTAATAGCTGAGCTGTATCTACTCAGTAGTGTAACTGATTAAAGGCAAACCCCCTCTGAACTTTTGGGGCTGAAGGACACTTGCCTGGGCCTACTCCGGAAGTAGCACCATCTCAGCGAAAAGGTTGGCCTAAAGAGACTCTTCTTGGCAAGTGTGGAGCTTCTCCAAGAGCCCTTTGTGGGCATCTCATGGACCTCTTTTTTCGGTTGCTTCTGGGGATTAGAAGGGGATGGGTTTATTAATATTTTTCTTGAATTTTATTACACGGATTGTAACAGTTGGTTACAGAAAAAAAATGAATTAGTCTTCCAGACCAACCTGAAAAGCAGTCAGTTTTTTTTTTCAAAGCCCCTTAGCTTTTAACCATCCCTGTATTTGTGCATTCTTACATCTTTGCCAGAAAATAGACAGAACAGGGCAGCATGATAGATATTGTAATCTATTTTTTCCAAATAGATGAAATAAAAACATGAAAATATATATACCCAGACCTTTTAATTTCATTTTACTTAATGTTTGGGCTTTAGTCTTTTAAATTTACTAATTATATTTATATAATACTATATTCCAGTAATTGCTCCTAGAAGTTTACACAAAACACTTAAAGATACAATCAACTAAAAAAAGAACCAACAATGTTCTTCTGAATATTGCTTTAAAGAAATTAAATATGTTTATCTAGTTTGGGACTTAATTCTGTTCAGCATTTCCAGATACAAACAAAGCTATATTTCCATATGGTAGATAAATCTGGAAGGATTTGATTAATCCTGTTCCAATTTGCAAGATTATTAAGTGTGGGCTGGATGGCATAATTTTAGTTGGATGCATAGTGGCTTGAGAAACATTTTCAAAGAGTTTTCATAAATTATTAGTTTCATAATTTCATAAATTATTAGTTTCATAAATTATTCTTCATCATATTGAAGGAAATATTGAGTGAGATTATACAAAGTATGGTCCCAGGCTGATATTACTGTATTGAATGAGGACGTGAAGGAAGGAAAGACTTGACAATCTTGCAGATGGTGAAAAGAAACAAACTTTTGAATGATTTTGAAAGGCTAGGGAAAGGACTGAAAGTAATGGAACAAAATTTAATGAGACAGATTTCAAGTTACTCATTTTAAGAAAGAAAAACCAAATTCATAAACACAGGATTCAGGACAGATGAAGAGAGGATCTAAGAACTGTAGATAATTATGAACTGAATGAGTCAGCAGTCTGGTCTTTGGGCTGTATTAAATTATAATTTCCGAACATAGGAAGAAATAGTTTCTGCACAGGTCAGACTTCTCAAGTGCTGGGTCCAGATCCAGGCACTTTGCTGTAAGAAGAGTTTAGATAAAGAGGAATGGATGCACAAACGGTCAGCCAGGACAGTCAGCTGGTAGAAAGTAAGTCTTACAAGGAGAGATTGATGGAGGTGGGCGAGGTTAGCCTTGTGAAAAGAAAAGGGAATTATGATCAAACACCTAAAGGGATATTACTCAGAAAAGGGTCAGTCTGCAGTGGTGCCATCATGCAAGACATGGAGTGAGGTTCTTAAGGTGTGTGCAAACACATTTCAGCTGAATACTACAGAAATTTTCCTGACAGTAAAAGCACTCCAGTTATGGAAACTAATGCTGAGACAGATAGTGGATTCCTTTGGATGTGTGCAAGCAGAAGCCAATAACTGCTTCTGAGGCTGTTTTAGGAGCAGCCTACAAAGTAGCTGCGCAGGCCTGGGCAAAGACACGGCTGCTTTAATAATCCAAAGAAGGGTGCTCTGTATGCTGTGAGCCCCTCTTTCGGAGGATTTGTATTCAGAGGACTCTGTGTCGGGTTTTCTTGTCAGAAGTGGGTGATGACCAGGATGAAGGCGATCTTGGCCCTGGGGCCCTGCTGAGGGAGCTTCCTTCCCTAAAAGTCCTTTTCAGTATTCCATACTTCTGAGGTTTATAAAGTTTGTTTGGATACGTTGTTTTACATTGATTATACAGTATATTTTATATTTTATTGGAATCTTTTATATAAGATTTCCTGATGGGTAAACCACTTTGGCATCTTTCTGAGGATGGATAGTTTTAGCTTCCCTAAAAAAGGTCTTTTTTTTTAAATGATACCTTTGTGTAATAGTTAGCCTTTATTAATTAGTTTCATTCAAATAACTAAAATCCCTGTAACTCCTTGCCCCATTTTTTGAACTCCCCCGTTTTTAGCTTCTACTTGTTGACCTAACGATGTTTGGAAACAATTAAAAAAAAATTCCAGTGATTTTTATCAAGTCAGCTGTGCGATATGTTGACATGTATTCTTGGATGACTTTATTTGTGAAATAAAGAAGCCAGCACCAAATTTTGGTTTCATTGCTTCCCTTTCAATCCCTCTGTATATTAGTAGGACTCACATGAAGTTCTGAGAATATTCAGCCGCAAAAGTGTGCAAAAATTCAGAAAATCTGAAAGGGGGCAAATACTTTTTCGCAGAACCCTACTTAACGCAAGCTAGTAGAATAGGGTCTCTGTCTAAAATAAAAAGAGCAGTGGAGGATAGCTTTGCAAATCTAATGAGTCGCTTGAGATGGTTAGAACTGCAGATATTTCTCGTTAATAAAAGGAACAATGTAGCTTTTGGTACTGTTTTTCCCTGGTTCTCAGTTTTACTATTCTTTTTCCCCGTCTTTCTCTGCACAGAGTGGGTTTTCTGCTCCTTCCTTCTCTCCCTGGCAGGGCTTATTCCAGGGCATCCCTCGGACTGTTCCACCGCAGCGCAGACAGAGTGAGTCTGGACTCCTCACTCACCGCCCCCCCCCCCCGTGCTCCACTAGCCGATTCCCCTTTGCACGCACTTTTCATTGCTCAGCGCTCTGCTGCTCCTTGCAAGCACATCAGACAAGTCCCTAACCTCTGTGCCTCCTTCCCTTACTATAAAACTGCTATTTACAATGTTACGGAAAACAGTTTTATAATGGACCTTAAATCAATCTTGAAGCTTTATTTCCTTTACCCTGCAAGATATACTTTGCTTGTCTTACCCTCCCCACCTCCTCCCCATGGCTTCTTGAAGTGTGTGGCCATGTTCGTTCATGTTACTGGCATGCATATCCATCCCAGTTTCCTTGCAAAAATATTTCTGTAGATATAGTTGTGGCAAGCCATATTTTAATAATATATGATACATTACTTTCTCTGGCAAATTAAGCTTTGCTTCTAGCTGTGTGTGTACTTTTCTCTAAGGGGTTTTGCCTCAGAAAGAATGCGTAACAACTAAAAAAATAGCTTTTTCAATACTGCATGTTGTATTAATATTACTCATTAACTTGTAACTGTTCGAACAAAAAGGGGTTTTTATTTTAGTATTCTTGTTCTTGATACACAACAGAAAAAGCATTTTTGCTGATTTGTAGTGTTCTGCTATAGAGGATAGAAAAAAATGTTTTTTGTTGTGGATTGTTAAATTATTACAAGGGAAATTTTAAATCAAAACTTGAGTTTTGCAAAAACTAAAAAAAATCTTTCTTATGACAGGTTTAATAAGTTTTAAAATACTCAGCTTCTAGAAAACCAATTTCCAAAGTAAGAGCATAGTTCAGATTTTTAAAAAGAAAACCAAGACTTTGGGTGACAAAATATAGCTCTTTCATAGTCCAAGACCTTGTGTTCCTTGAGTCACGCTTGCATTTCCGTCTTTTACATTGGACCACGTGAACTCCGTATGGACAGACACTGCAACCTTCAGCAATACATGACACAGAGCATAGTATCAGTGAACTTGTTTTTCATAGTTAAGTGCAGAAAGGGTTTCAGAATATGGGGAGAAATTAATCAGTTAATTAACATGAAATGCTTAAGCTGATGTTTGTTTTAACAACTACTTTTGTAAACCGCCCAGAGTCCCCTTTTTGGGAGAGATGGGCGGTGAAAGAAATTTGAAGAATAAATAAATAAATAAAATAAATAAATTCGTTGACCAAGCTAGAGTTTTGCAGGCAAATTAAGTAAATCTTTGCTTGTTCAGCCAATGTCTGGGTTGCTTTTCCTACAGTGTCTTCTGCTAGTTCCTAATTGTATCCTCTTCAGGTGTCATGCTTATCGTGATTGGAGATAGATATTTTTGGTGGGATATGTTTTGTCTCTGTGTTAATGTTTTGCTTTTTTATAAGCTGTATGTGTGTGCCGTTTTGCAGAGGAAGATTGGGAGAGTATAGATTTAGTTTGGAGTTGGAGGTTAAACGCCCCACCTCTAGCTTAGGAAGGAGAATGTCACCAGGGAGAATATGGAACCTCCGTGAGGAAGGAACAACAGAGCACGCTTTTGCCTGAAAAGCAATGCCTTTTGATGCACTTCTTGGCTTCCCTTGACTTGTATCGCTATTGATTAGCAAGATATTCATCCATAGTTAAGCACAAGCCAAGACTTATAAATCAACTTTAGACCATGTTTTCAAATTGAGTGTTGTCAGTTTCTTGGTCTGCTATCCAGATGGATTTAGACTAACCAGAAACAGCTAAGCGAAACAAATCCTGATGGTGGGAGACACAGACCTAGCTGATACAATTTATTTAAGGTATTTCTAAGAAGGTGGTAACTAGGTGACCAACTAGCCTGGATTGACTGTTAAGAATTTGGGAGTTGGCAAAGACTGGTCAAAAATACAGTCTTTTTTGAGGTTCTACAGCGGGATGACTATTACAGCTGGTGGCTTTTTCCCAGTCTGTACCTGAGCTTGATGCCTTGCTGTATTCTGCAGAATCTGGGAACTGAGTTGTAGAAGTGGCCATTTTATTACATTTGGAACTGCCCATATGAAGGATTGATAGCTGTATGAATGTTTCCAAAGGTTTCCAGTTAGCTGAAACCATACCCTGATTGTAAATCAGTTTTCTTTGGCTAAGTGCAACAATTTGAAAATATCTTTTGTACCAGCAATTAGACTGATTTGGTTCTTTATTTTACTATTACTGCTTCTGTACTGGAACAAACAAAACACCAGAGAGAAAACAAAAGAAAATACACACATAAAAAGCAAAAAAAAAAAGTGAGAGTATCCATATGTAATAGTATAGAAATGCTTTAAACACCTATGTTAAGTATATCTACTTATAAAGACATTTGTATAAAGAAAAAAGATCTTTATTAATGTAGCTAAAATGAGTTCTCATTATTCTATACAGCAGTTAAGTAATGCAAAGGTTTTTTTAAAAAAAAATCTACATTTTCTTAGCAACAGAGGTTTCTCATTGTCCACTTCTGCTGTGTTTTTTCAATATCCTAAACTAGTCTGTAGATCTGAGGTTTTGTGGTGGACTTTCATCAAATATCAGCCAGGTTTGACCCTGCTTAGATTTTGGGAATCAGACAAGGTTGACTAGAGGTTGCCACCTAACTGTGGACTTCTTAATTTTTGGCCACTCAGTCATCTAGATTCCATTTTTCTTTGAGGTTACACACAGGAATGTTCTTGATATTTACACAAAACATGCAGAATTAGAAACAGAATTTAAATTGATACCTGTCCTTTCTTTGATTAGGGATGAGGAACTGACTTTTTGCTTATCTAGAATAGCGTGCTTTGCCACTGGCATTGCCTTGCTGTTGTTGGAGGTCTATTTTGGCAAATTTTAGAAGGCCCAAGAATTGAAGCTAAGTTGGTCTTCAGGAATTCCAGTGATATGTTTAGGGGAGAAAATATTGAGTGATAGAATCCCCAAACAGTAGGGGAACACAGTATAATTCCCTATCACTTTATTTTTATTTGAGGCAGCTACCCTCCATTTTTATTTTCTAAGAAAAGTTCCTAGAAACAGTAAGTCGAAGTTTTCAATATTCCCATTAAGAAAAAGAAAAATAATTGTTTTTTTAAAATGGAGAAGAGAGCTGAACAAATGCTAAGGAGGGGTGTGTGGGCATATTGGTGCTCCACTGCCCTTATCTTGGAGATCCTAATTTTATCGGCAGTTTCTGTTGTGAATATTAGTGAAATTTATCAGGGAGAGTACTTTCATGCAAAATGGATTATAATGAAATATAATCTCCTGGCATGAGAACAGGACTTGAGGACACTTCTCAGCCCCTGCACATAATGGTTGTTGTGGGAGTTTGTCCAGGAACCTGTAACAGTTGAGCAGCTTTTCAGCTTGGGTAGGTTTAAAGCCAGGGTGTAACTCTGTGTGAATTATGGAATCCCTCATCATTGCCCGTTCTGTCTGAGGCTGCTGGGGGTTGTAGTTCAGGAATACCTATTGGAACCTTTTGACTCTGGAGGAACCCTTGACATATGAGGCCTCGGGGAAGGAACCCCTGCACATTCAGGCTCAAGCAGAGGCCAGAAGTTACAAAACGATTATATTCGTTTCCTGGGTAGGCCTGTATGTATGCACTAACAGTGTTCTTAAGCTAAAAATAAAGAAGGAAACTTGCCTCTTTAATGTGAAGTCGCCCACATTTGAAATAATTTTTTAAATAAATCGTGATCTCCCAGGGAACCCCTAGTGACCTCTCACAGAACCCTAGGGTTTCACAGAACCCAGGCTTAGGAACCCTGATCTGTAGAATAGCAGATGTTTAGCTCAACAGAGTTAGAAAGTTATCCAAAGACAGTTGGAGGTTAAGCAGTATATTTGCACTTTAGAAAATTATGAAGAACAGAAGTATTCTGTCTTAAGTGGAGAAAGATAAAGGTGATAGGGATTTGTAGTATAACACAGAGAATCTTTGAACCTGGATAATGGTGGACTATGGATAAATGATGAAATTACGCAGTACCCACTGAAAGCAAGATGTGAGGGCAGAATCCATTGGACAATTGGAAGTAGTTCCATTCTGAGATCCAGATAAAGGTGAGTGGGTTTGGTTGCCTTGAAAAGACACTGTGCGTTTGCCTTTTTGACATTTGGGGATCTGGAATGTGGCCACCACAGTGAAAGGGGATGTTCTTTAATCGTGGCACTTGCTCATTGCTGTGTCTTGGTCCTCTGACGTCATTGTCCTTGTCTTTTTTTTCCTTTATTGTCTCTGCTTCCCATTGTGCTGTTGGCAAGGAGTTGAGGACTTAGTCCATTACTTCTGTGATAAGGCGTGGTACAGTACAACTTCAGATTTCTCCCCAACCCCCCCTTCGCATCTGCGCTGTTGTGCTTGCTTTCTGCATGCTGCATGCAGACCAGAGTTGTGCGTGCCGTTGTCTCGCTTGTTTTTTCATATTTCACAGCACAAACCGGAAAAGGCTGCGCTACAGTCTCCAACGAGATCAAAAGCATTGTAGGAGGAGAGCTGCGCTAGCGTGTGGTAGCCAAAGCTCAGAAGGACTCTGATTAGGGTTAGGCCTTTGCCTTTGAATAAGGTTTTCTTGGTCAGAAAAGGTGCTACCGGATTCCTTCTGATTTCATCTTATTGGTGATAAACTTCAGCCACCTGTTTAAGCTCGTATTTTCAAGCACCTACTATAAGTGAACCTACACAAGATCTGAAGTCGTTCCCAAGTTACTCTGCATGTTTTACATGGTGATTCTATTCATGATTCTCCTGCCGTTGTGCATGTTCATGTGGAACCAGTCATCACAGGATGTGACTGTGCTTTGCCCGCCGGGTTCTTTAGAATAGGGCACCTAGGGAGAGAGGGGTATGGGTCTTTCCTAGAAAAACCCCTGCTTTCTCCCAGTGCCGACAATAGATGTTCCCAAAGATGCCATTGTTACACATTCTTTTTTTTTGACACGTGGCTTCATGGCTGTACCTGAGGAGAATTTTAGACCACAATAACTACACTGGCCTACTTCAGCACTCCAAATAGATCAGCTATGTTTTCTTTCATCCTTGCGTTGAAGAAAGGCTAGGATTGTCTCTCTGCTATAAAAACAGAAGGGCCAAGACTACCTGCTTGATTCTGACAAATAAAATCTTGGTAGAAAAGAGACCCATTTCACTCACTCTTTTAACCAAGCAACCCTGGACTTGCATCTGTTAAATTGTTGGGCCGCTTCATAAAATTCTTCTCTGTCTGTCTGTCTGTCGATCACCACCTCAGATGTAGGATGACTTTTTTAACAAATGAAACAAGCCACAAACTTTGATAGTATCTCTTAGCTCAGACCCCATGTACATACAAGGTAGTCCTTGGGTTACGATGGCAATTGGGACTGGAATTACCATCACTAAGCGATGCGGTCATAAAGTGCAATGTCACACGACCATGACTCTTAACAGCAGCAGTTCGGTCAGTCCAGTTGCTGCTGTTAAACAAGGCCTTCACTTCTGACTTCCTGCAGCTTCCTCATTGCATTTGCTTGTGGGAAGCTGGCAGGGAATGTTGGAAATTGTGATCATGTGACTGCGGGGACGCTGCGACAGCCAGAACGCCGAGGACTGATTGCAAATTCCACTCATTCAGTGCAATCGTAAGTTTGAGTGGATGCTGTATGAGCAGTCGTAACCCAAGGACCACCTGTATCAGCGGACCTACATGAAGCTCTGGTAACGTTGTCAAAGATGTGCAAAAATACTTAGAAAATCCAAAAGGAGCAACTTTTTTTTTTTTTTTGTAAACAGAAATATATACTTGGCTGCTGCTAGATTACTTTTGTGGTCTAAACAAAGACTGATGCCTGGATTCTCAGGAGCAGCAATAGTTGCCCTGAATTTGGTTCTGATTTATTCCCATTCACATCATTATTATGCAGCTTTAAAAAGCAAGAACAATTCCTATATTAAAACAGAGACGTTGCAAGTCTACTGTAATGTGATAAACTATTGTCATTCAGCGCTTCCAACCATTTTGCCACTTTTTGGCACAGCCGGAAACAGTTTGCTCTTCTCGAGACATCAGTTTTGACAGGGGCTAGATGGCCAGCTTAATTACAAGAAAAGCCTTCTCCCCAGTTTTTTAAATTAATGGCTTTCATTCAAGAACCGTGACTGTGAGAAGAAAACACGTTAGTGCTCTTCCGTGAATTGCTGTGCAGCAGTAGTGCTGTGTCACGGTCTGGGGGAAGCGCATGAGAGCAGCCTTTCCCAGTCTCCCAGGGGTTTCCACCAGTGGAATTCTGGGAGCTGCTGTGCCAGCATCATCAAATCAGAGGAGAAGGCAGACGCTTTGAACAAGGAGGCACAGAGGATAGCTGGAGTGCAGGCCCAGCTGTCTTGGCAACATCAGGATTGGCAATCCTCGGCCTTGCCTTCAACCAACCAGCTATTTTTGACCCATGCTGTGAAGATCCCTGGATTGAACTAGTCACTGGGGAGACTCTGTCTAGTCTAAAGAAGAGGTCTCGTGTTTCTGCATTTGGGGCAGTAATTTGACCAAGCGGCAGCAAGGTGTGTTCCTTCCTGGCCTGAAATAGTATCTGCTTTAACAAGAGTGAAGCTGAAAAACAGATGGGAACTCTTCCACTATCAACAGATAGTAGGACTTCCCCTTTCTCTTTCCATAAACTCGTAGTAACTTCTTTCCAATGGCTAGAGAAATAGCAAGTGACTCCTGCAGTAATTTAAGCAAGGAAGGGTTGGAAAAGGTTGAGCCTTTGCTTTCCGATTTTTTCCCGTTGGTTTCAGAACTGGGTGAGTGGCATATATCTTGAGCTGCTGCTCCTGACACCTCCTCCTCTAGTCCTTTTGTCTACTTTCTTCCTTCTCTTCCCTTCACTGTCCTGTCTCCAGCCTGATTAGGCACTGTACCAAAGTATGATTGTTATCAGGAGAAGGCTGATAACGGTTGATTTCTTCCTTACAGTATTTAATTCTCCCTCCAAAATAGACTCTCTTTATAAGTGTGAGTCAGCTAGTTTTGTCCCTCTTGTTTTCTGTCTTGAAAAAGGGGCAATCAGAAGCGATCGGCTGTGGCCTCTCTCTCTCTTGGAAGCAAGGAGAAATGTTCTGGGTAATGATCAAGTGGAAGAGAGGAAAAAGTTCTGAATGCATTTTCATTTGAACATTTTGTCAAGCTGAGTGCAGTCTTGTCCGTTTTTATTTAGAAATAAAGACTGCATAATTTGGACAACTCATATTTAAATTATTGTATCAGGGTAATTGATTGCACTTGATGTTGGGTCTGTCAAAATTTTGCATCTGTCCCCTCCTGCCTCTTCCCCTCCCAAAATTAGATTTCACTAGGCAAAGTCCGCTGTAACACTTTTGTGGCTTAGAACTTCTTTTAATCTGAGGTCACCTTACACTAAAGCTAGTTTAGTTTAGTTGTGTTAGACACACTTTTTTCCTGAGCAGAAGAGATTCTTTAGTAGCAGAACAGTATCTCTGGATTTAACTCCCATATTTCTTTAAGAACATGAGTAGTTAGGTGTATGTTGTTTTGTTTTGTTTTTTAAAATAAGTAAATACTTTAACATTTACTTTGCAGCATTCTCACGCTCCTTCCTTTTGGGAATTGGGGATAAATTGGGGGTTTGCAGTGATCAAACTGTTTTGTTCTGTCCCTTTTACTGTCAAAAATTAGAACGTAATTTTCTTCCCTGTTTTGACAACATTCCATGATTGTAACCACTTTAATGGGTGATGCTGTATTATATAGAGAGAAAGGTAGCCTTCAGTAGTTGTGTATGGGAAGAAAGGATCTACTGTAGAAAAATTAAATTATCCATTTTGCATTTGTGTGTGTTGCTGCCTGGCCCACTGGGAGGGGAAAGGGTTGAACAGTGATTTTAGCATTCCTGCTATCCTCCACCGGGTGACAGTTAAAATCCTGAAAAGGAACAGAGCGCCACCCTTTCGGAGCAGCAGGAAAGCCCCCAAGCCTTCAGGGACTGATACAAGAGGGGAATTGTGTGGGACTGCCGTGTTGTCGAGGGCAGCTTGTATTTGTATTGTGTTGTATGTTTTTCTGTCTGCAAATCACCCTGGTCTGTACTTGCCATCTGCAACAGTTGCATGGCCTCTAACATCACATCTATGCAGGTTGGTATAAAGTGTATAGAAATCAGTAGAATGTAGCTGTTACAATCAGGCCACGTTAATTAACCCTGGATACACAATACTAAAATGAGACTAAACCTTATCTAAAATACAGGGAACATATTAGGCAGCTTACTGCCTATCTTGTCTTGTAATAACTGCAAGATCTGAGGCATGGTCTCTGAGAAACGATGATTATAAAACAAAACTACTAATCCCAGGTTGCATACTGTTTGTTATGCAGTTAGAACATAGCTTGTTAGCCCAGTCTGGATAACCTTCTAACTAAGCCTTCCATCCATTAACTTCTGAAGAACACTAAGCCTTTGAAATACATTACGGAGTTTTCGAAGTCAGAGGGATGTAAGAAATCCCTTATCTTTTCAAGTAATAAGCTTTAGCAAATGGATCCTGGGAAGACAGTGAAGTCTTTGTCCATATGGGTTGAATTTGCTTATATCTAACGGTGGCACAGTTGCACAATGTACTATTGTGACAAAACCGTTGCAATAGGCCATTTTTTCTGCTATGATGAGTGAAATGTTTGGAGGGGATGCCCAATTCACTTGAACCAGGAAAGACACGGTCAGCAGAAGGAGATGCCCCCGTTTTCTGATGCTCACTCACTGGTACATTCCTGCACTCCTCAAACATCACTCCCTCTGCTTGTAGGAAAAGAGTCAGGCTCCTTCTGTTCAGCCAGCCCTTTCCAGTTTGAACTGCTAGTTTTAACTGTTTTTAACAGAGATTGTTTCATGCTTTACTGTTAGCAGCCTTGAATGACCTCTGGGCCGAAAGGCAAAATTCAGATGAATAAGAGACAATAACAGGAGTCCAGCTGGGCAGAGGCATTGTATAAATGACAGACAGACAGACAGACATAAATATAATAATGATTTTTGATTGTGATAGTTTATTCCTTTGGTGTGCTTGCACAGGAGGCTTGGGCAATATTGCTTCCTTTGCCCTTTGCACACCAACTTTAAAGACAAAGGTTAATTTTTAAGCGCTTTTGCAGACCAGTTAGACTTCCGTTACTTCTTCCCCTAATCTGTTGGCACGTCCTGTTTCTTCCGTAGCCTCCAGTACTACAGCCTTCCAGCCACCTTCCCCGTTTCGCAGACCTCACCCAGGGAAAACTAGCAAAGCCACCACTCACCGTGGCCCCCAGTGAGTCCCCTTGTTTGGACCAACAGAAGAACGTTGCCCAGGGCTCTGGCACCGACCGTGTGCGTGAACCAAGTGCTCTGAGCACACCGCTGGATGACGGCTCCCTGGCGCACGCCCATTCCATCAGTGAAGCCGCCAGAGAGAGGGCTAAAGAAGGACCTGGCAGGAAACCGGGCGCCCCGCGAGCTCGCCCCCGCTCCGCCCAGGTGGATGCGCAGGATGCGCAGGCCAGATTAGCTCTAAAAGGTCACTGCTCCGGGCCAAACCAGGCTTTGCCGCCAAAGACCTCGAGGGCTCTGCGAGCCCCGAGGCAGAACGCGCTCGTGCCTCTTCCCGCACCGTCCTCCAGCGACTCTCCCACACCCCCGTCTGGCGGCCCGGCACAGCCACCATCAGCCTCCAGCCTCTCTCTCCTAAGCAGCAGGAACCAGAGGACCTCTAGGCTTCGCCCTCCCACCTCCGTATCCTCCCGCCCCAAGCAGCAGACGGCCGACCCCCAAACTGCCATCGCTCCCGAGCACCGGAGGCTTCCGGCCAGCCCCTCGACTACGCTGGCGCAAGCGAAGGAAGCCACACAGAACCGAGGCACGGCCGTTCGTCCTGGGGAGGGCGTGCCTTTGCATCGGCATTCCCGACTCCCGAAACCAAAGACGTAGCCCACGCGTGACCTGCATGCCCTCCCCTTTTGTGGCCTCCTCAGTCGGGAGGCCTCAGCCACAGCGTGGAAGCAGCGAAGGCTGCGCCTCTTCTGACGCCCAGTCCCCGAGTTCTACCCTGTTTAGGAGCGTGCATCGCTTCTCCGAGCCTTGATCCATCCGCGAGAGCCTGCGACGCCTCCCGACGGCCCCGATCGGAGTTGGGCTGCCGGCCGCCCACCCCTCATCCGGGAAGCTGCTGATGGAAATCGTATCCTTTGGACGCCCCCCCCCCCCCCGAGTAATAGACGACCGAGGCTTATGTTTTTGGTTCTGGCGTGAATTATAAGTGATGGACAAATTATATCGTTGATCACTTTTTTCCCCTTTTTCTCTTTTTTTAAATGTTACTCTTCAGCCATAAGTCCGTCTCTGTATCTCAAGAGGCCTATGCAAATTGCTTCTATTTATAACCCCAAACTTTGTAAAAGATGTATATTTAATATTTAATGGAGGTTGTATGTTTTCGCAAGGAAGATCCCCAATTGTCCTCTATGCTTTTGGGGTCTATATTCATGGTTCACGAGTGGCAACAAAATTTCACAGGGTGAAATGGATATATTTATATTTAAACCATTACCCATTTGTTGTAGATAACCTGTAGAATACATAATGTTAACCAGTTATCTTGGTATAACTGAAAAACAGTATTTAATATATATCCCAAACTTTTGTTCGTACTGATGGTTGTCGGATGGCATTGATGTGAGTCTGGAAATAATGAGCTCATGACTGCCACCTTGTCGTTTTTCATCCTAAGGCTCGCTTAACGGTAACATTATTTATTAAGTCCTGTTACAGCTGAAAATCTCAAGAAGCCAATTTGGAATGTTTGCACAAAATTTCGCCCTACATGTAGGGATTCAAAAATTATTTTTCATAATAAAGCTTACGTTTTTTAAACCCTATTTTTAAAATGCACATACATTTATGTACACAGTCACACATACACGCTTGGGGAAACCTTGGGAAGTCGGAAGAGCAAAACTTTTTAATATTTGTGAAAAATGATAGAAAGTCACTGGAGACCGAGAGATTCTAGCAGACAGGCCATCTGTGGAGGGAAGGGCTCCACGGATTATAGAGTTAGCCAGAGCCACAGAAACAAAAGTCACAGATGAGGTTTAACTGTATTGAAGTCGTACTCCAGTATCAGTCCGAGAATACTTGTTTGAAGTGGCATTTTCAAAAGCCGCCTCTTAAAAGTGTTAAATAAACTTGTGCAAATCACCACAGCATTGATTTTGAGCTCTGTTGAATATTAAATATTTTTTTCTTATAGAAAAATGCATCCTTAAAAAACAAAACAAAATTACATTCCCAAATCTGGTACCCTCCAAATCTGTCGGGCTAAATCTCCATCGGCCTCCATCAGCCTGACTTGTGCAGATGCTGGCAGGGAAGTGTAGTCTAAGATATTTGGAGGGCACCAGCTAGGGGGACGTGAGCCAGGGAAAAGCAGCTTTGATTTTTCTTAAGCACTGCTACCTCCCTCAGGAAGGATAAGTAAGAAATGCATGCAGCTACCTTAGTTTACCATCAAAAGACTGACCAGGAGCAGTTAGCTGTGTTTGTGTCACTTGTAAACCTTGAAGATACGCAGTGAAATATTCTTAGTTGCTGTTGTTAACTGGAAAATGCTTTCTTGATAAAAAAAATAGGTTTCTTCAAGTGGTAGAAATGCTTTAAGCTTCAGTTGCCTTTTTCATGATCAGGGATAGCGGTTAAAGGAGGGCTGTGTTTAAAACAGGCAGGGGTTTTCTGCCATCATGTTAACCACACAAACCTTGAAATGGATCACATGTTATTTAATCCAGGCTGACAAGCACATCAGTCCAGGTAATGGTGGCTGAACCACTGGCTAATCAGCTTGGCTCTCCATCAGGGCAGATGGACCCTGTCAAGCTGAACAGCAGTTGTCTAAAGCTTACAGATAAAAAAGGGAGTCAAGGGGCAGGGAGGGCTTACTTTAAGTATAACAGGATCCTGTATGGTCACATAGACATTGGCATCAGAGGGGATCAAGAAAAGACAAGTTGGTGGTTGCCTTGATCACACTGCTGTAACCACCACCTTTTTTTTTTGGCACCCTCTGGATGCCTGTGGTCAGACTGTTCTCAGTGGTTTTCCCAATATTTAACATCATTGTGTTGCCCTTTCAGTATGTGAATGTATCTTATCAAAGAAGAGAGTACTAAAAATTGCCTATCCACTAAGGGGTACTTGTATAGTCAGACAGACTGAAAAACAGTAAAGAGAGTTGTCCCACTTCTCAATGGCATGTAATAACTGTAAACTGGTCTATAAAAGCTGTTGTATCAGATTGAACTTCTACATCTGTACCACTACTTAGGTATACACCAGGAAACCTTCAGCTAGTATTTTTTAATTCATGTTGCCAAGTATTACTTAAAGCACTTAATGAGAAATAAGCCCTGGAGATGGTCTGTTTACTTCAGGAAGATACAGGACTTGGAAATTTTTTTCCAAGATAAAACTAGCCGTCTGCTCCCAATTTTGTCAGCCACTAAGGCCACTAAGAAGCAAGCTGATGGTAGCAGATGGTTGCATGTAAGGTTGATGTTCATCATCTAAACTGTGTCTTGAGGCAACTTGAATGTCCCTCAACCAGAGGAGGTTGGATGAGATGCCCTGGGTCCCTGCCTCGTAATTTCAGGCATTCATTGGGCAAAGCCAAGCTGGGACCTGGTAGATTTTTACCATCGTTTGTGAGCCTGCCTTTTAGAACTGACAGGACCAACCTTTTTGAATGCAGAGAATCAGAGAAAGGTCTAAAGTATGTTTAGGATGTCCAGGGGATGAGAGGAATTTTTTTGTTTTCAAAGCTGGTGTGCAGGATGACTTGAAGGCCTATCCAAGTTGGTGGAAGGTGGGTTATGGGGTGCTGGGTCGGCAGCCAGATTCCCAGTGGCCGTAAGTAATTGCTTCAACTGATTGGAACATTTCCTTAAAGTGAAAAAATGTGGGATCTTAATTATATTTACCTTGTTTGTTAACATGCATTGTATCCATTGGATTCTACTACATTATGCAATAACTCCTAAGGTATTAAAGTACTCCAGTGTGTATAAGGAAGTGGAAATGGAACAAAACAGATTTGCACTTGATGAGCTCTGTCGCTTGGAGTTGTGCCTAAATTTAAATACCCATGGCTGAAGCAGTGAAATAGTTTTCAGTGTGTATTAATGTTCATGCTTCAGGTTTTTTAAACATAAGCTTTCCATGGATATTCAGCTCATAAACCGTGTCCAGCCTTCTCCCGTCCTTGCCTCTGCCTCTTCATTATCCCAAAATATTCATGGAACTGGAGCTTGCGTGCCTGTGCAACCTGGTCCTGCGAAGCTTTGTCCTGTTAAGCATCCACTTGCTTAACTGCCACACTCTCTAGGCTGTTAGTCAGAGAGAAAACCACAAGACATTTGCCCAAACTAGGCTTTGCCTTTGTATTGAGGTTTGATTATTTAATTGTTAAAAAAATACTCTGCAATGAAGACCAGCTGCCTTGTACAAACAAGGACCGTTACGCATCTCGAGTGTTTTGCAGGCAGAGACAGGAGTTCAAAATCCAGTCACAGCGACTTGCAAATGGTCTGCATCTAAGTCTGTTCTTCCTCTCAAATGCTGTGTTTGAAGGGCACTGTGGTTTCCTTCGCTCCTTGTGTGCCACACTGTCTGTGTTCATGAAGCCGTTCATATTCCGGTGGATTAGCATGCCTGAGGCTGATGTATTTATTTATTTTCCATTATTTCTGCTTTTGGTAGGCAAGCCTGCTACCATTAGGAGGATCCTCGCACTGGAGTGGCAGTTCCATTTGGGCTGTCCTTCATCTGATACAGCAGTAGTGGTTCTCCAAGTGCGATGGACGTAGTCCAGCTGAAGTGCAACCCTTTTGAAGACCCCTAGATTTAAACTTGTACTTGCCTTTGGCTTGTTCAGCTTCAGTGGGATTTTCGTGTCAGTGAGTAGTGCCTTGTTGAAACACGATCATGGTTAGAGAGGATTCTTCTGTGGCTGGGTCTTAGGAAACTAAGTTACTCTGATCACTGCTGTGGTAAAGCTGCTCACTGCCTCTGAATCTCAAAAGCACCACAATTAATATTAGCTGCAGTGTTAGTATGTGTACTAAATGAGTACTACTAGCTGCAAAATACTCTTATTATGTAGTATTTCACCTAAAGAAAAAAATAAATACTGTATATTGGAACCTGCTTGTAAAGGTGATTTAAAAGCCTGTATGTAAAGACTTTCCTCAGTGTTGCTTTAGTGAATAAACTTCCTAATTCTGAGTGTCTTGTGTGTGCTAGCTCTCATTGGCTAAGTGTGTTTGTGTGTGCGCGTGCTTGCCGGACAGAGTCTGGGAGAAGCCCAGTCCTCCCCTTCTGAATCCTGCATTTATCATGGTTCTTCTGCCGCCTAGTGTTGCCAGTGGAAACAGCTCTGGAAAATGGGAGGAGGAATTTCCAAATCCAGGAGAACTTGTGTTGGTCTCATGAAGTGAGTCTCGTTCTGTCCTCTACACATTTTTTGCTTCTCTCTTTAGTCTTGATAGCCCTGAAAGGTTAGCCAGGAAGACATTTCCCAGCACATCCCTTTCCTTGTGAACTGTCTTAGAGAATTGTCCTCTTGGTCTAACTGCATACTTACTACCAACTTAAATACTTCTACAACAATTTTTGGCTCACTGACCACCATGGATTCACACTGGAACTCTGTCATAGGCTGTTTGGAGTTAACTTAATACGTTAAATTTGCGTTTGCCCTCTTGATTCTCAGGCATTTTATGATTGGTTTTGTTTTGTTTTCATAGCATAGTTGAGGAGATAAGCGGAGGCCCAGTCCAGGAGGCAATGGTAGGAAAACGAAGAGGTTCAGGATAGCCCCGCCCTAGAGCCTTCCCAGGTTTCTCCTCCTGAGGTTAGGTAGAGTAGCTTCAGTCTGGCAAGGTTCTGTCTACATGGTGTGAGCAAATAAAGAACTCGAGTTTGAATGGACTGACTCTTCTTCTTGGGCTGGGCCTGACAGGAAGTCTTTCCTCCAAGCACAAAGCAGGGCCAGCCCTACTTAGCTCCTGCACCCAGGTTAAATAGGTGGGGCAGGGGCTGCAGTGCTGAGACATCCTTAGCGTTGTTATACTGTTCTTTCAAAAACTGAAGCAGCATAGCCGTAGGCTTGCAGATGCCTCTCCAATTTAGCCTAGGGGAGAAACTCCCCCACCAGCTGAATCGCAGAATGGCTCAGGTCTAATCATCCCTATTTGAATCTTGAACCTCTAATTCAGAGTGAATCTGGGTTTATTCACACAGTCTGATTATATATAAACTTTCCATCTTTATCCAAACCTTTGTCTCATCTATGAACCATGCCTTTTTAAGGAGATAAAAGTTTTCTCTGTAGTGTTTTCACTACCGTCAGAACTGTAGTTCGACCTACCCTAAAGGAAAGTTTGCAGGCTACAACAATGAGCTTGGTGATCCTTGAATTTCAGCTCCCGGGACCTTCCCCACCGGACACGATCCTGGAAGTTTTGTTTTTGCCATGTGTGAAAGCTCACTGCCTCTTGCAATGTTTCTCAACCTCAGCAGCTTTAAGATGTGTGGACTTCAACTCCCAGTATTCCCTAGCCAGCATGGCTGGCTGGGGAAGTCCACGCATCTTAAAATTGCTGAGGCTGAGAAACACTGGTCTGTTGTGTAGAAGGTCTTCATCTGAATGGCCTTTTAGCCTCTCCCTGTTCACAGGGTTTGTCAGGCCAATGGACACCTGGGCAGAACTACCAGATAAGCCAAGATGTGCATCTCAGTGCCTGTGGGTCCATGTTCAGCCCTCTCTGGAACTTAAGTTTGTCCAATTTTGAGGTAGGTGGGTTGAGTGTTACGGAGATTTAAGATACCTGTTTCACCCCTTTAGAACTCTGAACCCCTCCTTCAATCTGCTCCTGGGCCACCCAATTTGGAGGCCACACAAAGCCGACTGTGGCCCTCAAGTTTACACCCAATGTGCAGATTATATCCTGGAAATAAGATTTAGGGATTAAATACAAGCTCACTTTATACAAATATTATCAATGACTATGAAAAGCTAGGTAAACATCTAAGTAAGCCAACGATTAGCCAGGTTTGCCATTCATACAGAAATGCAAACAGCGTGGCTACTTGTTTTGTTCTTCGTGTCTTGACAGCCAAGGAGAAATGCCCTATCCGAGGTAGTCCTGAAAGCTTGTCCCAATGTCCCCAGTTTTCCATGATGCTGAAGTGCCGCTTTGGAGTTGTGCAGCAGAGGGCACTCTAATGCCGGCAAACGAGAAAACGGCAACTGCAAGAAGGGGGCAATAGCGGTCTGTGTCAAAAGCAGTGTGCAAATCCAGCATCTGGGCTCTTGTCAAACGTTAGGGCTGCAGCCGATCCAGTCCCCAGTCCGATCCGTGCCTCTCCCACATGCAGAGATGGGCAGAGGATGCAGCTCCAGCATCTGGACGGACTCTGGATTCCTTTTCCGCTCCTTTCAGCTGCCACAGACCTGGTGCTGAGCTGCAGTGATGATAATTCAGCAGAAAGACACAGCTATTGTTCTGGCAGAACCGTGGAAGAGACAGCTTGGCTGAGCAAGGGGGTGTGTGAAATGAGAAGGAGAAGGGATATTAATTTATGTAATTCTTTGCCTTCTTACCTTTCTAGCCAGTTGGGTTTATAATTAATTGCCATGGAGATAGGAGAAAGGGAGAAGGACATTTAATACTGTTGGGTGGGGGAATTTATTTCTCGCTTTAAACGGAGCTTATGGACCACGTCGTGCATTGTAAAGCTGGCCTTCCTCGACCCAACGTTCTTCACATGCATTGAAAGTACAAATCCAGAATCACCCTGGCTGGGAATGATAGGAATTATATTCCAACACATCCAAAGTTGAGAAAGACTGCTATAAACTGGTGTGTATCACTGGCTTTGCATGAGCCCTAAGAAGACAACTGAGAAGGGATATAGAAACTGTAGGAAAAACACAAAAAATGCATGGGACTTGGATAGATTTCCCAACTTGCCATACATGTAGACATCTTCAGGCCTATTCCAGATGTCAAAAGCTGGTTTGCACAGCCCCCAAATCATGGCTGTTTAGCATTAACCCAAGCCAGAGATAAAGTGTGGTCCAGCATGAGCTAGCTTGCTCATGGAGACTCCTGGCTGGGATGTCCATAGCTGCAGTTCACTATGTTAGAGAAGACTGTGAGGGATAGCCAAGGCAGAGTAACAATTCAGGAAGTCCAGTAGGGATTAAGAAGCTTGGTTCAATCGCGTCCATTCAAGAGCAAGGCCATCGGTTTGAATGCCTTCCATCTCAGTCAACCTGATCGCAAGGTGTGTTGGGACTTTGTCTTCTTATGTTTAATCATTTGGGGAGGGGCAGTTTCTTTCCCCAACTGTTTTAAAGGCTGCATTCCGACTTTCCTGAGAGTAAGTACTATTGAACTTGGGTGGAACTTAAGAAAGCAATTGCTCCAGAATAGGGAAGATTGAAAGACTACCGTAGGTCCAATTTCTGGGCAAGAGTTTCAGAACTGATTTAAAATGTTGTGTTCTGTTGCCTAACAATGGAGCAGTTACAACTCTGCCACTCCTGGGTGCTTGCAAGCCTGTGGCAAATTGCAAACACTGGAGTAATGTTTATTAATAGCATGTACACACCACACCAAATAACATCTAGGGTGTGTAGATCATGCCCAGTCTTGATCCTCCCTCCCTCCCTCCCTCCCTCTCTCTCTCTCTCATGCCTTCAAGTCAGATTTTGACTCCTGGCAACTGCCTGGACTAGTCCCTGCAGTTTTCTTGGCAAGATTTTTCAGAAGTGGCTTGCCATTGCCTTCTTCTTGGGCTGAGAGAGAGTGACTGGCCCAAGGACCCCCAGCTGGCTTCGTGCCCAAGGCAGGAGTAGCACTCAGATCTCCCACTTTCTAGACTGGTGCCTTAACCATTACACCAAACTACCTCTCTCTCGTACTCCCTACTTTGTTCAACATTTAGCTCAAAATGTACCTCACAAGTTTGTTGCATCTGCCTTGATCCTAAAAAACACAGTATTATCTATAATCCAGTGAGTTCAGATTTTTCTAGCGCAAAAACATGGAAATGCTGGAAGAAGGGGAGGGGAGGAAGGAAGGAAGGAAGTTTTTACACCTGACTCAATACACTCCCCTCATGGAAGGCCATGATGCCTGGGAATTATGGGAGCTGCAGTCCCATTCCGTGTAAGTGCAGGGCGCTCAGTTCAGGGAGACGATCTGGCATTGTCCTCGGAGCCAGATCAAGACTTGCCTTTGCACTGTTTGTCCAAGATCTTTTCCTGTCATGCTTCCTAGAGGCTGAAACTGGAGCTCGTATCTTCTTCCATATTACAGTTCATTACACTTTTATGGAGCCATGCAGTTTTTGACAGCAATCAGGGAAGGTTCACAGGGGCAGGATGCTGGCTAAGCTGATTAAATGTATGGCTTGGGAAACCATAAACATCAGGAATAAATGTTACTAAATGCAGTGGGCCTTGCTTCCAAGAAATATGCTTAGGTTTACTCTATACGTGTCAAGACAACACATTAAGTATGAATGAGAGCGCAACCATGCTTCTGTGAGAATTTCTGGCCCAGCAGGACCAACAGTTCTAGCAAAGTAATTTGGCAAAGTTCATCACTGGTGAACTAAGCTATGATTTTCATTTAATCAATCTATGTTGATGTTCTAGAGGTGACGGACCCGTCCCTGGGGGAGCTGGGGGTGTTGACGACCGCCAGGAAGCTCTGGCGTGGGCTGGTCCATGAAGTCACGAAGAGTCGGAAGCGACTGAACGAATAAACAGCAACAACAACACATCTATGTATCAATAGATAACTATTTTTAAAATAGGAACTACTTACAGGAATGACAGAAGCTATTTTTTAAAAATAAAGAGCAATTCTGGGTTGCAATACTCAGTCCAGACTTCAGTCTTTCTTCTCTGGTCCAACTCACTGAGTGTTGGAACGAAAGCATGAAATACAGCCAGCGGGAGAAAGGTCAACTGATTGGGCTCCTGATGAATTATTAGGAGAAACACTGGCAGCATTGTCTAGGTAAGATTTGGAAACGACCTTCAAGAGCTCTCCAAGCATGCTAAGATTGGGGATGAGTTGTTAAATGCTTCTAATTCTTTGCTACCTTACATTAAAAACTGAATTGCAGAAGAATTCCTGACTCCTTTCAAGTTCTGCTGGGCATTTTTTATTCCTCCCTCCCCTCTCCAGTCTGTTGCCCTGCTCAAAGAAACACAGCATATCAGCAATGCCTGGTGGTCCTCAGTGGAAGCCCCATCTGACACGTTCAAGCATGAGTTTCCTGGTTAAAGTCCCTCACAAAAACTCAAGGGTATGAAACTACTTTACCGTCTGTAGTGCGTAAGAGGGTATGCAAAACAAATCAAAGCTGACACATTCATGGTGATGTAGATGATAACTTAGTGGAAACTTTGTCACTTCTGCTCAACATTCAACAGCTCTCTTGGACGATACGAAAATAAAATTTATGAGCAAATAACATCAGCTGCAACTATGGATGCATAGCAGACTAAGCCAAAATTCTCAGTTCGTGAGTTCAGGTTTTGTTCCCTATCACCTGGGGCTTAGGCTTATTACATTATCTAAACCTGGAGTAGCTGCCAGAATTTAAATCTAAGACAAACCTAGAATGTTATTGTGGGATGGGGAGATCCACGTTCCCATCCACCTTCAGTCAGGCAAACTGACTGGGTGACATTTGGCTTCTCTCTCGGCCACCCTACTCTATGGGATTGTTGCTTTGATGATAAACTGTTGAAAGATTCCCATGTAAATCTTTCTAGACTAGAGAAAAGGTCAGATATAAATCCAGCCAACCAACAATCAATCGTGGTTTCATATTCCAGCTTTCATAAATCCAAAGTGGTGGTCTGTCTTGGTTTGGGCAAATCAGTAAACCTAAAGTCCAGTTAAAGAGCATGTATACAGTAGTTGCAGGGGGAGAAAAGTAAAAGACTGGTTTGCCAAGTCTATCACAGCCTAGGTAGTAAAAGAAAGAGACAGCTATTAAGAACAGAAAGTTATTCTTTAAAGTGGTAATTCTTCCTCTTTGGGGATGCATTGATGGTCCTCCTGCTTCCACTTCACAGTGAAGGAGATGTGACATTTAATAATGCTTCAGTGGTGGTGTGGTGAAACTGAAGAACCAGCCTTCCTAACACTTCAGCCTCCAGAACTCTCTTTTTTAATTTATATCCTGCAGAGAACAGAATTAAATCAATAAATCCACCCTGTATAAGATATTCTGATCAACACCAATTGGCTTCCATTAGAAACAGCTCAACTTATTGCTCCTTTAGCAAACGGCTGACGTTCTTGAAAAATCAATCCTCTTTATTCTACTTTATAGAGATTCTCTTCCTAGAATAGGACACCATTCTTAGAGTAGCTAAAGTAAAATGCAACACTTTTCTGATACACATAAATCTGAATATGATCAAATGTTTCCACCCTTACCATAACTTCTGCTGTCTCTTTTTAAAAGACTCTCAGAGATTATTATCACAGCCTTCTGAAATGAACTATGAGGGAAAAAAAGTTGTTAGTGAAATGATGGATTGCAACAATGATTCATAGAATAGGTTTTTTGTCTGTGTGCGCCCACCCACATCAACACTTCAACAATCATTTCCTCTGGAAGATCCAACTAAGTTTCAATAGGATAAATATAAATATGCATAAACATAACAGTTCCAGTTTTAGTTATTAAGTGAAGTGGATTGTATCTTAAGAAGTTCTGTGATTGGGTGAGCTTAAAATAGAGTTTCAGCCAGTTTTGGTGGGCTCCTTTATTACTGTTGCCTAGGACAGCTGTGCCAAAAACAATGTATTACTCCATTTGCAGTTGTCCAGTTTACATAATGAAGAGAAGGAACTTCCTACATTCCCATGTGTGAGATCTGTGTATTATAAAAATGGCAAATCCATTTTCCCAGTAAAAATAGCCATCACTTTTCAAATGCCACAGATTAATGTTGAGCTGTGTGCCATTTTCTTTTTCAGAGATTCATGCGTGGCCCAACACAGTTCAGACTTGCTTCTCACTCCCTCAGATTCAATTTTTTTTAATCTAATACTTTGTGACTCTAATTTACTCCTTTGCACAACACAAGGGTATTTTAAGTAGGGCTGAGGTTTTGCTCTTCATAATTCGGGTTGACACTAGGTTTCCATCAACATTAGATGAACTGACACTGAGTTAACTTCTCCTGCTAAACCACAGATCTCACTTTTCAGCTGAGATTTTGTTTCACTCTGGTGTAACTTTGCTATCTGAAGGCACTGCAGCCATTATTTTTCCATCAAAGTTTTGGCAGTAATTAATTTTTCTGGGCTTTGGAGGTTTGGGTTATTTCTTAGGCAAACAGAAAAAACATTGTCAGAATTTATTTTTAGTTACTCTTCTCATCTGTACAATTCTGCAGCTTTGATAAAGGCTCCCAACTCCAAGTGCTGCCTTTAATCCACTTCAATAAAATGTGAACAATCCAATCTGCACCTTTGGAGATTTAACTCCACCCAGCTGGAGCACAGTAGCTTTCTGTTCTGACAGCCAAGCAAGACTGCACCTCTTACAGCTTGTGGGCAGAAAGCCATATTTCTGTTGGTAATTGCTGGCCAGACTTGGGTTAGTAGACTTTTAGATTGGGTGCGCAATCAAACAGGACCCTGGCCACCAGTTAAAGGGCAGATACTGACTTTTTTGAATTCTAGACCAGTGTTTCCCAACCAAGGGAGTCTCCAGATGTCTGGGTTTCAATTCCCAGAATTCTTAGTATGTTAGGAATGGGTTGAGAACTCTGGGAGTTGAAGCCCACACATCTGGAGGTTCTTCTGGTTGGGAAACTCTGCTCTAGACAATCCAGCCACTCACTGCATTTTGGTTTTCCTAGCCACTGAAATCCATCTGTGCTAGGAGATGCCATCTCACTGTGTGACAGCCTTAACTTTATTGGGTACATGAACATTGGGTTTGCTCAATGCAGCCATATGAAAAAGGGTCTCTGCATCTACTGCGTTTCTCTGCGCCATAACTTGACAAAAGCCTCGTGTGCTTCAGCCATACCGCCAAAGCAAAGGTGCTCTGAGCCTGAGATCAGGCTGTTTCGTTTTGCAGGTCCTCTCCCTTAGCCTCCAGAATCTTCCCCCAGTTGGCACTTTTGGGTACATTGGAGTTTCAACTGTCCTTGTGCCAAGTCAGCATGGCCAGTGCTTATGTCATCTGGGACTTAGGGAAAGTTTGGTCTTAGCCTAGACTGAGGACACCAGGCTAAGGAGTTACTCATCTGTACACTTGTTAGTTGATGCTGGTGGGGGGAAAAAGACAAAAACAAAACCAGGAGTTTGGTAGCTTTCCCAGCTAACATCTTTCCCGACTAACAAATTTTATTAAAAGGCACACCTTCATGAGCTGCAGCTCATTTCATCAGATGCATGGAAGGACTAGATTGATGGGGGAATTAAAAGGGGGTGAGGTGGGGATGGGCGAGGAAATGGGAAGATAGATTGGTTATTGTCAGCCTTCCCAGGTAGACCAGGCAGGAAACACGATCAGATGAGCTAATTCTACTTTATTGTAAAGCTACTTTAACAGAATCTTGCAAGCCTGAAAGTACAAAGCTCCCACTGTCTCCTTTACAGCCCAATAACTTAGGGAGGGTCCCTCCTGAGCCTCTTGCTCCACTCATTATGCACCTGTAGATTACACTCCCTCTTATCTGACTGCTCCCTCGGCAGTGTCTCTTCGCCCTGTCTCCCAAGGTCACTCACACGTTCCATTATGCAGATACATGTGAGACAGATGACAAGTATCTTATCAATTAACAATTGTAATGTGTTAAAAACCCATTCTGTTTGTTGGGACCTTCTGAGATGACCCAGAATCTTTTCAAGTCCCACTTAAGAAGTTCTACATTTCCCAAACCATCACTTGAAGTCCACCATGGGGTGTGGTGGGAGGTTGAAATGTTCTGATATTACTTTGCCCTTGTTTGAGTCCTGATGTCAAACTTGGGCATGCTGTTTTAAATGCTTGTTGGCTTCACAAGAGGGCAGACATGGAAGGCTCTTCAAGATATCTTGCCAGCTTTGTAGCTCCCCTTCATAGGAGCTGCTGAGAATTTTTGCATATTTATGGACAAATGAACACAACATAAATATGGACATACATGTGTGTATATATGTAATCCATTTTATTCTCCTTTTATGTGGAGTGGGGGTTCTTGGTTTTCTTTTTTTCTCAAGACCTGTGACAACTCAGTGAAGCATGTTGTGCTGTTGCTGCTGCTGCTGCTGTTGTTCCTGGAAGGTTGGCAACAATGAAGATGATCCCAGGTCATCTTCAAACCACTGTTGCAAGATTGAAGAGCAGAAATGGTGGCAAAGTGGAAATGCCCTCAAACGTATATTAAGTGTGTAGGTTGAACAGGAAAATGCAGAGACATCCATTGAATAGCTGACCAAATGCCATGAAGAGTATTACACATGACAGCCTAAATGAGTGCAGTTATACTTTATTCATGAAACTGTCTGGACAACGAAGGTGAGAGATTATGTACGAGAGGAGTTTAGACTTTTGCAAGATCGCACCCTGATATTCGTCACTATAACTGATTTTAAGCTCAGGGTAAAAATTGGGTCACCAGTTGCTAGAAAAAGGTCTATTTTATTACAAAAACCCTGCTCATCTGCTCTGCCTATATTCCTTTAATTGCTCCATTAAAAAGATTTCATTTTCTCCTTTACTGTAATGGCCTGGGCAGTAAATGAATTAATCTGTTCGTTAACATTCAGGAGACCCCCACGGTTATTTCGGATATGGCCACCTTCATCATCAGTTAAGCAGGAGTTAATGGACACTTAAAATTCAGTGGCCTGCCTGAAAGTGCAATAATTTCTTTTGACCTTAGTTTGCCAGAAGTTTTGACACACCACCAGTCCAGGGACAGGGTAGCCTCCCAGCTAGATCTCCAAGCTATGCATTACCCTTGCACTTGTACATAACCAAGTCCTTCCTTCCATGCACTTCTTCTATTTTCAGGAGGGATTAAAGAATATCACTGATGAAGAAAGTTCTTGCTGGAAGGCATGGGGGCTGAATGCTTCCCTAAACCCCACTCCACCCCCTCTGTCCCTGTTTCTTCTTAAAGGCAATGATGGCTACTGTTTATTTAGACAAGTGTTTTTCTAAATGGCTGGCTGAGGACTTCTGGGAGTTGAAGTCCACCCATCTTAAAGTGGCCACGGTTGAGAAACACTGATTTAGACTGTAAGATTCTGGACAATAGAAATCCAGGTGCTCTCACTTCCATTATCTTGTGAGCTTCCAAAGGGATTTTGCTTTTTTGCTGCTGGAAAGCAACACTGGATCAAATAACCTTATTAGTCTGGCGCAGGAATGGGAACCATGGCAGATGGCTGGTCCCCCTCCCCCCTCCTCCTGAAACGAATGGCATCATAGAATGCAAAAAGTTCCCAAATCACAATTTTGGGTTGATCATGTCTTCTCCTTGGCAGAGTACTGTTGCTGGGATCATCCACAGTATGGAACAGCTGAAGCCTTTTTATAGGTTTGAAAAACAACTCTGTTTCTTAGCTAAATATATTTCCAGAGAGAACACATGATCGTTTCCTCCCCTTCATCTTATTGCTTAGCAGTCCAGTTAAAAAGATTTGGTAATCTTTCCCTGCCAATTATTCTCTCTAATGCTGGATTTTGACATCCTCTGCCAATTGTTTTTAGATAAATGTAGGGCCATTCCCCTGTGTCATGTAGGATATCCCATTGTACATGAGGATATCCAATCCAAGCAGAGTCCCTGAAACTGGACCCATCTCCACAAACTCTTAAATGGTCCTTCCTTGCACAGAGAATCAACACACTAGAAGGGCCATCCAGAAGATCCTCCTGCTGAGTGCAAGAATCCAAATTAAAGCATTGCCAACAGATGGCTGTCAGACCTTCACTTGAACACATCCAGTGAAGAAGAAGAAAAGCATTCACAAGGAGAAAAAACCCCCCATCCATCTCCATTTGTTATTATTTCTTTTTACTCCTTTAAAGTGCTACTAGAGAATATAAAACATAGCAATAGGATAATAAAAATACCATCAGTTAAAAACAGCATATGACGAAAGACAATCAAAAGCAGAAGCAATAGCACTGTTTTGTGTTTTATCATCTTTATCACCCCCTTTGCATACCCCAATAATCCCAGTGATCCTTTGCTAATCAGAACCATGCAAGGACAAACGGTGTTTTAAAAGGAGCCGAGGCTGGGATGAGAAGCCTGAACTAAGGGACTTTAGAGGAAGGTTGCTCTGCTTTGACTTCAAAAACTCCTGGAGAGGAAGAGTAAAAAGATGAGATTGCTTCATGGCAGGGCGAATCTCCTCAGAAGGGGAGGTATAAGGAATGCAGGGAAGCTGTTACCCGCTGTTGCAACACATTCCGTTTCTGGCCAAGCCAGCAGTTTGAGACACTGCAGGTGGATCTCTGCTTAAACTCATGAGATGGACCCTGCACCCGTCATTCCTCGCAGTTGGGCCCAGTTGTCTGACTCCAGCAACTGTGCATATGTCTGAATGAGTCTCCTGTAATTGGTATGGACTTAAGACAGACCCTGCTGCAGGCTTTGGTGCTTCATTATGTGGCGTGTGTCGACGGGAGCCTCAGTGGCAGGGAGATAATCATGTCTCTGCCTAGGTGTCTGATTTAGCTTTCCACTGGCACCTTGCCCCCCCCCACCCTCCCCCCACTTCTTGCAAGCTATCTGAGAGAAAGAAGCCAACTTAATTGGATATTAGAGGGAGGGCTGTGGGGCCAGCAGCAGTTAATCTGCCCTGCCTGAACCCAGGTCTGCTTAATGAGGAGAGTCACGCAAGTGCCCGCCGCCCCGAGACTGAGTGGGCGGGTGCAGGGTGGCAGGAAGAACCTGAGGGGAATATACAGCCCTCTAAAAGGCAATCCTTTTCTATAAAGATGTCAACAGCTGTGACACTGGTCGAATTGTCATCTACAAATGAGGAGCAGGCTTGAGATCCATCTCAGCGTTGGCACTCATGGAAATGAACCACGGCTCTCCGAACAGGCCACGTGGTCTTTCTTCTCCAAGGAGCAGCCAAAACAGTTGGGATTTCAGATCAAGGCCCAGAAACATTTTTTTTTTAAATGACCAACCTGTTAAAACTTTAATTGCTTCAGCATTTTGCTTTAAGAGCAGGGCTGAAGGTGTTCTTCAAACAATTTCTCTGCACTTCCTTCTTCTTTGTGGTCTCATCCTCTAAACCAGTGATGGGTCAAGTCATCTTACCAAATAAAAGTAGGACAAAACACCTCACCCTGGACACACACACACACACATACACACACAAGCATATCAGTTAGCATGAGTCATTAATTGCTGTCTTTTGTTCTAAGAATTGCCACCTTTTCCACTTGCTTTTATGGAGGATCCCCATAAAGTTGCTGGTAAATAGCTGCATTTTCTCTGTGAAGGAACTAGCATTATTTTGTGAATAAAAGTGAAAAGAAAAAGAAACAACAACCACAATAACAATCATAATAAAAACACTCTTCCCGTTAGGAGCTGATGCCAAAACCACATCAGACAATTCATGGGGTAACTAGAAAATAACCTAAAATCAGAGAATTACAGAATTAGAAGGGAATATTTAACTCCCACACCAATTCAGTGCTGGAATCCAGATTAAAGCATCCCAGAGAGATCCAGACTCCACCTGAACATGCCTGTGGATGGGAGTCCAGCACCGCTCTGGGTCGTTAGCTCCATGATTAGAAGGTTGACTTTGTTCGTTCATTTTTTTTTAACAGTTCTCTGTCTGCCTTCCTATAATTTAAACCCACTACTCTGCCTCCTGCACTCTGGAACAAAAGGCCTTCTTCTGCATGACCTTAGTTTAGCCATTCGAAGGGGGCTATTCCTTCCCCTCGTCTCAAGGCTCAGCAGGCCCATGTCCTTCAGTCTCTCTTTGGACAACTTGTCCTATAGTCCTCCGATGGACTTCTCTCCTTCTCTGAACCTGTCCCAGCTTCTCTCCCAGCAGGAGAAGATGGTACTTGAGGTGTGGTGCCTCTGCTGCAGAATAAAAGTAATGCTGCGCCCCGTGCTTTGGAAACGGTCACTGAGCTCTTACACCTGCCTTTTTTGAAGTTGCATCCCCCTATTGACTCATATTTAGTTCTAATGTGGTCTTCAAAAGATGTGGGTGCACGTCATGGAAGGTTGGGTGTCTCTCCTTTGGTGCATGGTTGCCCCAGTCTGAATCATGCCATCGTTCTCTTCCAGTCGGGAAGAATGGAGAAGTACCCGTTTTATGTATCTTCATGTTTTCCAGTAGAGGAGGGTATTTAAGGTATGGAATAATGAGATGCCATAGAAACAGCAAAATCTATAGACATTAATTAACATTGGAAAGAATAATTACTATATGGGGACTTTTGAAGAGCCATGCATACACACACTTGAAGATAGATAGATAGATGATAGATAGATATAGATAAATAGAGATGGATAGATATTAGCCACAGGGAAGTCTGTTGAGTGCCGAGAGGATTAAGGTCTGAGTTAAAACCTCCGTCTGTCTCCTGCTTGTTTATTGGTGGAAAGGCAGTTCTGGAAGTCCCATAGAAGACTTTGCCTGGGAGAAGCAGCGACGGGTAGAAATGCGCAGAGCGAAAAGAGAAGTTTAACCCCATGGCTGGGCCAGAGGGTGGAAGGCTGGAGGGACCCCCCCTGCTCTTCCAGGTCTTCACACTCTGGCCCCTTCCCTTGTTGTTGTTGTTGTTTATTTGTTTAGTCGCTTCCGACTCTTCGTGACTTCATGGACCAGCCCACGCCAGAGCTTCCTGTCGGTTGTCAACACCCCCAGCTCCCCCAGGGACGAGTCCGTCACCTCTAGAATATCATCCATCCATCTTGCCCTTGGTCGGCCCCTCTTCCTTTTGCCTTCCACTCTCCCGAGCATCAGCATCTTCTCCAGGGTGTCCTGTCTTCTCATTACGTGGCCAAAGTATTTCAGTTTTGCCTTGAATATCATTCCCTCAAGTGAGCAGTCTGGCTTTATTTCCTGGAGGATGGACTGGTTGGATCTTCTTGCAGTCCAAGGCACTCTCAGAATTTTCCTCCAACACCACAGTTCAAAAGCATCGATCTTCCTTCGCTCAGCCTTCCTTATGGTCCAGCTCTCGCAGCCATACGTTACTACGGGGAACACCATTGCTTTAACTATGCGGGCCTTTGTTGTCAGTGTGATGTCTCTGCTCTTAACTATTTTATCGAGATTTGTCATTGCTCTTCTCCCAAGGATTAAGCGTCTTCTGATTTCCTGACTGCAGTCAGCATCTGCAGTAATCTTTGCACCTAGGAATACAAAGTCTTTGACTGCTTCTACATTTTCTCCCTCTATTTGCCAGTTATCAATCAAGCGGGTTGCCATAATCTTGGTTTTTTTGGGGTTTAGCTGCAAACCAGCTTTTGCACTTTCTTCTTTCACCTTCATCATAAGGCTCCTCAGTTCCTCTTCACTTTCAGCCATCAAAGTGGTATCATCTGCATATCTGAGATTGTTAATGTTTCTTCCAGAGATTTTAACTCCAGCCTTGGATTCCTCAAGCCCAGCATGTCGCATGATGTGTTCTGCATACAAGTTGAATAGGTAGGGTGAGAGTATACAGCCCTGCCGTACTCCTTTCCCAATCTTAAACCAGTCCGTTGTTCCGTGGTCTGTTCTTACTGTTGCTGCCTGGTCGTTATACAGATTCTTCAGGAGGCATACAAGATGACTTGGTGTCCCCATACCACTAAGAACTTGCCACAATTTGTTATGGTGCACACAGTCAAAGGCTTTAGAATAGTCAATAAAACAGAAATAAATGTTTTTTTCTGAAACTCCCTGGCTTTTTCCATTATCCAGTGGATATTGGCAATTTGGTCTCTAGTTCCTCTGCCTTTTCTAAACCCAGCTTGTACATCTGGCACTTCTCGCTCCATGAACTGCTGAAGTCTACCTTGCAGGATCTTGAGCATTACCTTACTGGCATGTGAAATGAGTGCCACTGTTCGATAGTTTGAACATTCTTTAGTGTTTCCCTTTTTTGGTATGGCCCCTTCCCTTACTTCAGGTTAATGGCCAGTAGTTCCTACAGCTACTAATCTTCCAGGGTGAAGAGAGAGTTAGTGATTTTGTATACAGTCTTAGCTTTTTGTATTTAGTCATGTTTAACATTACAGGCAGTCCTTGCTTAATGAGCCCAACTGGGACCGGAATTTCAGTTGCTAAGTGATGCAGTTGTTAAGCGAATCTGACCCAACTTTACAACCATTTTTGTAGTGGCCATTAAGCAAACATGTGGTTCCCCATGGATTTTCCTTGCTGGAAGCCAGCTGGGAAGGTCGAAAATGGCAGTCACATGACCATGGGATGCTGCAATGGTTGTAAATGCGAACTGGTTGCCAAATGTCTGAATCACGATCATGTGATCACGGGGACACTGTGACGGTTGTAAGGGCGAGGACCGGTAGTAAGTCAGGTTTTAGTGCCAGCATAAGTTCAAACAATTGCTAAATGAATGGTTGTTAAGTGAGGACTACCTGTTTTATATAATAATATACCTCTTGCATAGATTTTCAAAATCGGATATGAATAAAAGTATATAAATCTAGATAAGAGGTATACTATGATATGTCAAAATTTGTGCTACCACCTTAAACCTTAGTTATTCTTATAATATGTAGGTTAAACTATCAGTATAATTAGATGGCTTTAATTTTAGCATTCACTGTAGATCTTGCTGGTCAATGAGCAAAATAAAAGGCTGAGAGAAATAGCACTGCCACAGCCTGAACAGCCTTTTTGGTGATTAAAAAGTAAAAAGGCAAAATCTGAAGTAATTTCTCTAGTGTCAACTGCTTGCCATTTATTGTCAAGGCATGGGGTTAGAGGAACTGGACCATTTTCCATTTAAAGAAAGGAGAGAGAATGTAAAAGAGAGCCTTTAACTTAAATGTTGAATGTTGAAGGAGATAAATGCAGATTGGTAATAAGGGAAATCTTAAGAGGCAGTGTAATGCTCCAAGCAAGCCACAAGATGGTGCTGATCTTCTACAAACAGGATTCCTTTTCCCAAAGGGACTAAAGAGATAGGAGGTTTTTCTTCCTCCTCCTCTTTCTCATCACAAGGAGGTATGGAAGACAAAGCGAACATTAAATCCTCGGGTCCTCAGTAGACTTGCCACCCATTTCTACAGAAATAAAATTTCCTCAGACAGATGTTCCCTGTTTCTTAGCTAACCTGGACTTCCCCACAGAGTCCTCACAGCAAGAGGAAATTCATCCTCAAAGGCCTGAAGCCCTGGGCTCCTCAGGAGCATTTCCCATTCCTAGGAAGCCTATCTGTGCATCAGCTCAGGAGACCTACTTGTCAGGTAGGAAGGAAGGTTAGAGAATTGAGATTACCCCAGAGGGCACAGTCTGGAGCTGCCAGGGATGAGTGATGCCCAACTTTCCCAGCCTGATTTGTCTTCTCCCCAGTGTTGACAAATCACAGCTGGGGTTGGGTAGACAAATGGGAAAAATCACCAGCTGATTCCAGAACTTTTCACAAGGACTTTGGGACCACGTAGCTCCCACCAGCTGCAGAATGTTCAGTGTGACCATCTTAAAATGTCAGGGCAAAGAAATGTGAGGTGTATGTTCTTCTGGCATTATCCTCATGCCCTGCAAGGGTCATCCGAACAGCCTCTGGGTGCTCAAGGGAGGCCCTGTTGCAGGGATTTCTCAAACGCCAAAAGCGTAGTGATCACTCGAGCGATGGACAATGAAGATAATGCACTTTCTAATTAATTTGTTTATAAAACAAGCGTGGTTAGGCCGTGGACAAATAATTTAATTCTAATTTAATGAGCACTGAGTTAAATGCACTTGACATATTTGCTTCCCTGTCCTGAATAATTTTCCACGTCTGTCACAGAAATGTCACAATACAATAACGATTTTGTGCAGAATTCAAGGAACGGGATCCAAAGTGGTGTCTGTCTGTCTGTATGTATGTGTGGGCTCTTGGCAAATCCAGAAGATGGAATAACTCCACGGATACACCAGAGTTGACTCTGGTGCTGCAGTTAACATATGGCAATTTTGGTTGGTAGCGATCAATAGCCTTAGAGGCAACCTTAAGTGGAACTTGACTCCTGGTGATTCTCGGGGGTCCATCCATGTACTTTTCTTGGCGAGATATGGAAGCAGTCGGCCATTGCCTTCCTTCAGGGTGTTATGGTTGACCATCCACTGTCCAGGACTTCTTGGTGATCCCCCATCTAAGCAGTAAGCAGTTCTAACCCTGCTTAGCTTTTTAGATTAACCAAGACTGACCAGGGGGCACCACCTAGAGGGGCCTTATCCTCCTTGAATACCTCCCCCCCCTTTTTTTTAAGGCTCTGGTGGCTTAGGAAGGCTGTGAAGGGCTGATAGCAAAAATACACACAGCATGGCTAAGATTAATCCACCTAGTGATTTCAAAGATTGCATAATGACACAATAAAGAAATTGCTCTCTCCTCCATGCACATTGCCTGGCAACCAAGAACATCTGAGCTCAGTATTGGCAAGGACAGTTTGTGTATGGTGTGTGTATATGCCCAGACAGGCAAGACAACTGTTGAAAGAACAGATTTGTAGCCAGACGGAGGGCTACACAATCATAATGATGAAGTGATGAAGATTCCCAGCCAAGTCTTCAAACTCAGGGCCGCAACTAGGGGGGGGGGGGGCAAGTGGGGCATGTGCCCTGGGCGCCGCGCTGGGAGGGGGTGCCAAAATGAGCACTGGGGGGGTTGCCAAACTGGGTGCGGAATCCATGTTTGCCCCGGGTGACACAGACCCTAGTTGCGGGCCTGTTCAAACTTATTCCTGAAAGTGCTGTATGAAAAAATAGGAAAGACTAACCTGGCTTCCCCTCGCTTTACACACCCTGAAACTTCTTCCGTGCCACCCATGCCCAGCCGAGGATCAGCGGGAGTGGGCTCTGAATTCATAATCACATTTAACAGAGGCGTGCTCCAGGCGGCTGCAAGATCAGCTCAAGGACCCTTTTGAATTTTTTCTGAACCAGAACTGCTTTAAAGAAGAAGGGAAATGGTGGCAAAATTCTTTCACGAACCAGCACAGCGAAGGGGTAGAGGTTTGGAAGTGCCCTCTTTTTACTCCATGTAGAAAGCTCATGCACTGTAAAATGGGATTAGAAGTCCCCAGTTCCCTGCTGCCTCCTCTAGCCCATCAGGCTTCCTACTAGAGAAGACAAAGAGGTATTCAGTTGACTGCTGGGTTGTCTAATTAATTACAATGCAGTTTAAAAGAAGCCTGTGTTCCTTGAATGTAGCCATGCAAGTAGGGACAGGGAATCAACTCCCAGCCAGGTGTGCATCACAGTCCAGCAACTTGGAAAGTAAATTCTCAGAAACATGAACATTCCTGTTCATGCACTTCACTTTTTTTTAATAATCTGGAGCAAATCCATCATGGTACTAAGGTAAGGGCTACAGTCTCACACCCTGCTGCTCTCTGAATAACGATGTCTCGACACAACAAGAGTGAAATGATAGCCTTGACGGTCGTGATGATTAATAACTATTGGCATAGGTCGCTTGTTGTGGCCATACTCTTCGACCCAGCCGGCGATCTTTCCTACAGTGGTTTGGCTGAAGTGTCAAAGGGGATTCACCCAAGCTGAGGAATAAGCGTTGGAGCATCTCAGCTTCCAAGACCTTTGCAGAGAGTATCCTGCAAGGATTAATCATCCCTACATGCATGAGCAACTGCCTCTGAAGCTGCCAGGAATAGGGAACCCTTGGTCCTAGAGCTTAATCCCCCTCCAGGAGGGCTTATTGAACTTGGGGGCTTCAGGAGAATGCCCCTCCCTGGGTCCCCTCCACCTAACCCCCCACCCCCCAGTTTGCTTGTCTTCTTGCCCAAAGAAAGGGGAGCGTCATACCGTTATTCCTCCAGTAATTCCACTCCCCTGCGGGCCAGGTAGCAGTCTAGACTTGACCCTGGAATGGGTTAAGTTTCCACCCCTGATCTAGGCCAGTGATCCCCCAAATAGTAAGCTGGAATCTAAGTAAGATTGGGCCTGGTTCATTCTTGGAGTGGGGCCACCAAGAAGCCCCAGGAATGGATGTTAGACTGAGAAACTGAATACGCGTTCTGGAAGAAGGTGGTTGCAAACAGCTTCTGAACTGCCACTGAGAAATCTGCAGAAATAGTCCATGGAAGTCATCATCAAGAGTCAAGCTCAACGCAAAGCAGGCTCTGGAAGACCCCAGCTGGTGGGACGGAGTTGCTCTGGGCCCATCTGCCATCTCCTGTGATTGTTGGAAACTTTCTCTGTACAAGCAGCCATCCGTTTATGTTTGCTCAGGTTCTGCTAAACCTGGGATCAGGTATATATTGCACACAGCTGCGGATTCAGCTACTGTCGTCACATGGATTTAAAAAGAAAAAACAAAAAAAGACACACAGGAAGATAAGAAACTACACAGGTAAGCCAGGGGAAGCCCAGGCAGGTTCTCCAATGATCCAGGGAATAACGGGAGGAGGCCCCAGAGTTTATGGTATCTGTGGTCCAGAATCCAGGACTGGAATGAGGCAAGAAGACAATAACTGAACTGAGATTTTCTAACGATGTACAGAGTGCTACAATGCTCAAATCTGGGAGTTCAGGTTTTCAGCACAGGAAGCATTTCAAGTACCTGGATAGGAACCATAATGCGTATTATTTTCTTCCGACTTTTATCATTAACCATATAATGCCATAATTATAAACTGAGTTTAGGAATATAATGACCATACACTTCTTCAGTTCGCTTTTGTCGCTTGCTCTAATTTAAGGCTTACAACAAGTGTGTTGTATCTAATCACACTTATGATGGAATTTTACAGCTCTTGAGAGTATCTTTATCTTTACCAAGGCACACAAGTCCCGTGTCCTCATTCCCGTCTGTGGAGGCGGCTCCATCTTCTTCTTCTCTTCACAGGGGAATTGTATGCATTTCTGCCCATCGCTGCCTCTCTGCTCATTGGAAGCCAGTGGACAAAGGAGGGGTGTCTGCAGTCTGTGGTACAACCAGTCAAGATGCCAGTCATGACAGCATGATAAAAGCTTCCCCCGTAAAAAAGTGGGTCAGGATCAGGTCCTACAACTTTGATTCAGCTTCATGAAAATAGATCTCTGGCTAACAATAGTCTCCAGAAGTATATCACCTTTTCTTCCATAGGGCCTCCAGTAACATTGGGCAACTTCCCAGAAATTTACCCTGGTTGAGCACAAACAGCCATGAGCTGCTTGTGCTCAACCAGATGGGTGCTGGAAGGTCCTTTTCCTCCTCCTGGATATGGTGGGATATGAGGGAGAGAATTAACATCGGGCAAGGCAGGAGACATGTGCTTTATTGCTTGTAGGGAGAAGAGTTAGACTTACTCGGGGCCCAGAATGCTGGGTTAACTCATCTGAACGGTTGACTGCCATAATCTGATAAATAGGAAATTTTTCTCTTCCGGGGCCACCTTAGCACCCTTCCCAACAGTGATACTCTCTATGCCAAACTGCTCTCCTCCCCATACCTCTGCAGTCAGGTTATTTCAGAGAGAACCTTTGAAATCACTAGCATGAAAGCCACAGTAGTTCACTTTTCATCACCTTGCAATTGACCATGTCCACGGCCTTCGGGTCGCTCCCATGAGAAGCTCTGCCTGCTGCAAACGGAGGGCAACACCCTCGGGAAGGCTCCCCCTCCCTCCAGTTCAAGGTGAGATCTGGCAAAGGAATGATTACAAGCGCATCTTCCAAAGCAGGTTAGCATTTCTCCAGAGGCAAGGCCTTCTCTCACCTCTTGCTCTGAAATTCATAATTGTAAATGGTGCCATCATCGCTCTTCCAGTGCCAGTCCTTCAGGCATATTGATTACAAAGGGAGAACGTATTGAATAGTAGAAGCCATCGTGTTCCCCCCTCCCCTGCAAAGGCTTTGGTCTCCAATATCTCAGGCTCCTGAAAAATGGAAGGAGAGTCCTCACTCGCACAGCCCCCACCCTCTCTTGGTGCTACTGTTTTCAGAGGACTAATCAGATTTCACATAAATCTAGCAGCATGGCCACTAATCCAATGAAGTGAAAGCCAAACATTGACAATAGCCTTGGAAAGTCATGTTTTTCTCTCTCGCTCTCTTTTTTTTAAGGAGTGACTTGCTTGGCCAATTTGCGACACTTGTGAAATTCTCTCAAGCAAGCCCAAGGATCATAGCTCTTCTGCTCCTCAGAGGTAAAGCAAGACTGCATGAATTTGGTTCAGGAATGTGAAATTCAACATGGGCATGGTTCCGTTCAAGTGTGTATTTTAAAGGATGGATCTACGTCCCCTTTTGGTTTTAAAAAACAGCAAAGCGGTATTTGATGGCTTATGAGGTGAGGAAGCAGTTCCAGTTCTGGGGAGAGATGAATCTTCTGATAATCCCACCGTGGTGGCCAGGACTGTAGCTAAGCAAAATCGATCTCAGCTGTTTCCACAGAGAATTGCTGTCTTTGAAACTGACAAGCCTTTTCTGTCTTGTCAGCTTGGAAGAAAAGGAGGGTTCTTGCTGGTCTCTTGCTAATACATCCTGGCTGAAGTAACTCAGGTAACCCTGCTTGCTTTATTGTGGCCACTCCAGTCACAGAAAGAGTCCCAGGGTAAGATGGTTTTCCAGTGAAGCATCAACAGTAGGGGCCTACCGTTGTTTATGCCCAGTGTGCTACAGATCTTCTAATGGGTAAATATCTAAGGGCACTTCTGGACGACTGCCCAGTGTGCCTGAGATCCATTCAGGCTGCTCTAACAGTCCTGTGAGTTTGGTGTTAATTCTATTTATTGCCTCCAAATCAGTGCAAAACTGCAGACTGTATTTAAAAAAAAAAAAGTGACAGGGATTTCCATGTTGGTCTACAGTTAGATTATAATGCATGTGAATATTTGAGAGAGAGACAGATTGACAGAGAGACATTAAGAGTAACAGTCTGGATGCAGATTCTTCCATCTTCCAACCCATTTTTAATTAAAAAGGATGCTTCCCAAGCATGTTTTTCAAGAGCTAATTAGCACATAAATAAAATGGTGATAAAAGTCAAGGAAGGAGAGAGAAAAAAATGGGACGAAAAGATGCATGTTATCTCTAGGCAACTGGCTTTGCCGCAAATTCGTTAATAATCACAGCTTGAGGCACAAATCAGACCCTGCACTGTGACACAGCAAGGTTGCTTTCCTAAGAATATGTGTGTTGAAGTTGGAAATAATGGGCCTAAATAAAAGCTAAGTTTTCCAATGAAATGACCATTCATTCCATGGGCAGGAAGGAAAGGTTTCATGGTGAATTATGCCTCGTGCTATTAGTACTGCCTATAAAGCTCCTTTGGCTTCAGAATAAATAAGCAAAGCATTTAGCACAATGATTTCCCATTTAATACACTCATAGCTTTTGGCATTTCTCCTTTAGCTTTCATGTTGTGGTGCATTTTTAGACATGGATATTCTTGCAGAAACTCTGATAAATGTCAGGCATCTGTGCTCGTCAGAGATTCCAAAATTAACCCCTAAAGCAATGGCCAACTTCCAAGCTTAAATGCAATGCAAACTTTGGAGATGACATTTTCCCTCATACAATCAGGTCGCCACACAAAAGTGGGGATCAGAACTGTCTGTGTCTCTCTGCCTTCCTTCTGGATGCTGTATTCTTTCGGGGAGCTGCATCAGACTATTTCTGAGTCTGCCATTATTTATTTGAAATATTTATTGAGCTTGAACGTCTCCTTTGAAAGACTTTGGTTCTACAGGTCTTCTGGATAGCCTGTCCTCTGGCGGCAGGATGTCCTGCTTCCTTGTGCTTCCAGCGTGTCTCGGACAGGGTTTCTCAACCTTGGCAGCTTTAAGCTGTGTGGACTTCCGCTCTCAGAATTCCCCCAGCCAGCTTAAAGTCCACATGAAGTTGCCGAGGTTGAGAAACCCTGGTCCAGTATATGCATTGTGCAGATTGTTGCATCACTTTTTCCCTTTTAAAGCCCCCGTAGTCCATCCCTCTGACGAATTGTTGTGTTCTTGTCTTGAATGCCTGCCCAGAATCAGTGGGATGAGGACAAAGAAACTGAAATGCAGTCTGGCAAGAAAGAAAGAATGTTAAATCGCCCCACTAACAGGGCGTTGATGAGAACCGTGTGTTGCGCTGATGATCCCATCCCCGCCCGGTGTTGTCTGCAGCTTGGGAGGACTGTTAGATCCTAGCTGACCCTTTGATCTTGGGTGCAGCTGAAATCCAGCACCTGTGCGACCCAAGGCTGCGCATAAAAACAGAACTCTTCTGTTTCCAGTTCCCATTCAGTCTAACGAAAGAGAATTTGCACTTGAGGTATCTTTCAAAGAACAAGGTAAGTCCGGTGGAAGTTTGGAGTTACTTGCCTACAGTGCTGCATGAGGGTCTTACCTTTCTTTGTACATTCACAATCTCCCTGCACTCCTCAAAATCCGCAAAGAGGATTTCAGGGAACTCTTCCCAGGAGATATGGGGAACCAAGGAGGCGTTCCGATGATAGAAAAATGTGCGGTAAAAGGCAACACTATCAAGTGCACTTCTTTCCATCCCGAATGAAGTCGAGTCAGAACCACTGAACTGGAGCAGAGCTCATAACACAGCTGAGAAGCTGGCACAGAAAAAGGAAATTATCTTAGACAGCTTCCATGAGCATGCCAGAGAAACACAGGTTATGGCTCTTACACTCTCAGCCCTCCCAAGCATAAAGAAGCACACACTCAGACATATTAGGTTAAGAAGTAAAAAGAATTTCTTACTGACTTTATTGTTGCTTCTGCTACATCCATCTTGGTGGAAAAAGATGAGGTTCCTTTGTTCTTCTTTTCTTTATAAATACTTAGTTTTGCCCCAAACTCTCAGCCCTACAGCTGCCAAGGGCTGTGTGAAAGAAAGGGGCAGAATCCTTCATCAAGGCCTGAGCACATGGCCCTGGTGAACGGAGAGCAGAGTAGCATGCTTGCTTCTCCCTGGGTGGAGAAGAGAAAGAGAGGAAGTGGGAGTGGCAGCAAACAGCTTCCTCAGAGTTGCATTTTGGGCAACTTAATTTACATGTTGATGAGGCATGCTGGATTTGCCAAAACTTCCAACACCGAAGAAGTAAACGAAGCTCAAAAATACCACTAAGAAAACTTGGCGAGAAATTCTCATCTACCCTGGGAATGTTCTCCTTGGCATGGAAAAAAAAAAGCCTTTGAGAAGCAGAGTAGATTTTGGTCCATATAAATTCTACAGGTAGTCCTTGCTTAACAACCATTCATTTAGTGATAATTCAGACTTACGATGATGCTAAAAAAAAACATTTATGACCGGTCCTCACACTTAGGACTGTCACAGAGTTCCCATGGTCACATGATTGCAGTTTGGGTGCTTGGCAACCAGTTTGGTATTTATGACTGTCACAGCATTATGTGGTCACGTGATCACCATTTTCAACCTTCCTGGCCAGCTTCTGGCAAGCAAAATCAACGGGGAACCATGTGATTTGCTTAATGACCACATGGTTTGCTTAACTACTGCAGTGATTCACTTAATGACCACAAAAAGGTTGTAAAATCAGTTGAATTCACTTAATGACTGCTTCACTTAGCAACCAAAATTCTGGTCCGAATTGTGGTCGTTAAGCAAGGACTACCTGTATCTATTTTGGAAGCTAGAATGGAAGTCTGCCTTCTTGGATTTTTGCTCCTCTTTTTGCAAACTTGATAATTCTTCAACTTGACTAGGGCAAAGGTACTGGATTGGGGAACTCCCTGAAGCGAATGCATGGAGACATTGTGTGCTGCTCCCTGCCTTATGGAAGTTGTGATTGTCCACAGCTAGGTCCATCTGAATGACAGCTGCATTAATATGTCTTGTATTTGTTGTGATATTCTTTTTAAGCGTCTATTTAAATACATGAAATAACCTCGCATATAGGCCTTGCTGGTATCCCATACTGTTCCAATATTTAATTGTTTTTTTTTGTGTGCATTTAACAACATTCTTTGCTTTGAGAATTCCATTGGTTGGAACAAAGGATTATTCCCAGGTAAGCAAATGTAATAGTGGTTTGCAACTGGGCTCAATTCTCTCCAGAAAGAGGGTTTCTTATTCTTGTGCTGCTGAAATTGTTTATAAAAGTGCAATTGCTCCTAATTATAAATTGCATTTAGGAAAGAGACAGTTATATAGTGGCGTAACTCCTGCATGCCTATGAATAGGTTTCTAACTGTATGGGGACATGAGTTAACACTATATTTTCTCAACAGGACACGCACATGCGTGTGCATCCCCCCGCCCACATTCTCACCTCTGCTCACATTTGCTTAATAATTATGAAAGGGCTCAGCTGCAAAGGGATGGTATTTATGTGTATCTGATCATCACGGTCAGCCAGTTAAAAACTCATGGAGGTGCTAGCCATCATTTCTGCTCTTGGTCCCTAATTTAAATCACAAATCACTTGTATACAGCAAGAGCTGCTGAATGAGATTTACATCGAGCCCATTCATGCTCTTATTGACTAATTATTTTGTTTTATTTGTGCCTATTGCTAATATTCAAACTTTATTTCTACTAGGATGTAACATTTTCCAAGGTGTGTTACAAGTTCAAGAAAAAGGTGAGGCTAAAATCTGAATAGGTATTATTCAGAATTCAAAATAGCAATCAGAGTATTTTCCATGGGGCTACTAATGGGCAGGATTCCCAGGGGAGAGGCAGAAACTCAGGAAAAGCAGAGTTCAGGATCTTGATATTAGGTGGCCATCTGAGCTCAAATTAGCTGTCCTCATGATGACAGAGAAAGAGATAACGACAAACTTGGTTGTACATTAAAACATGCATTATTGCTGCCAGAAAAATTCTACTCCATCTGGGAGGAAGCCACATGACAACTAAGGTCGAGTTCAAGGAATCAGAAATGTGAGAAACGACAGCATTTTGATAAGGGGTACCCAGGGTTGAAAGATAACATCCTGGGTGTTTGGGTGTCCTTGTGTGTGTGTGTGTGGAGGAAAGACAGCAGCATTCTCCCATGTCCTCTGTGTTTTTTTCATTCTGTCTGAAGACCAGGTCAGGGTTTAATGTGCTTGGACTAAGAAAAAGAGAGAAGTCTCCTCTGATGAGAGGCTGGTTGCAATTCTAGGCATCTCAATTTGACAGTGATTTCCAGGGCACTGACTTGATCTCCCATCCCAATAAAATGCTTGGCCTAGAGCAATTAGGATCACTTCTCAATGACAAAGCTCCCATGGAAACTGATCCTCTTCTACAGCTGCTCCATCATGAGTATCTGATGGATCATAGTCAGGGACAATTGCTTCCAGGTTACTACCAATAAAAACCTAATGGAACTTGGCTGATTTCAAAAAGCAAAGCAGGGTTGGACCTGGATAATAGTTGGATGGTAGAGCATCATACAATCCTAGAGGTCTACCCTAAACTGAGAAACCAAAAAACATCCAGGATAATGCAGAGACAAAGGCTGACACCTTTTCCCTGTTGCCAGAAGACTTCATGGGCATGGGCATGGGCATGGGCATGTTGTCACAAGGAGTCAGTGTTGACTCAAGAACTCAATTGCTACCAATATTGAGGAGGGTGTTCAGCAGCAAGTGAAATAAGCTGTGATCTGAGAAATCTCATCAGTGACCTCACACATTTTAATTGTGACTCATTAAGTAGTATAATGCAAGCTACTTTATCTTTTGCATCCTCTTCCTCTTCTCCCTATCTGTAATATAAGGTCGGTTAAAACATTATTCTGCGAAATACTTTATGATTCAGCTTCTAGGTTATGATCTGTCCCTCCCCCAGAGTATTCCTCACTGCTTTTCAATATTTAGGTTTCTGAGAGTGGTGCTTTGGCAAACCATAGGGATAAACAAATCTGTAACAGATAACTTTCCCCCACATTTGATTTTTAAAACCTCAAGTACTATACAGCATTCATGAGGGGAAAAAAAAAGGCAAGATCACAGGGTTCAAATTTGAAAGATACAGCATGGGGAGAACCACATTATTACATCTGTCTGAAAGGCTCTATTAAAAGATGAGGAGCCACAGAGAAGACAGAGAGACAGAGAGAGACTCACCCAAATGCAGCACCTCAACCTGATTTAGCTGTTGACTTAACCCTCCATTTTTAAGACCTAAACCTTCAAAGACTTGAATGGACAAATCTGTCCATTTCGACTTATCTCATTTTCACTTCTAATTTTCAGTCTCCAGTTCACCATATTTTATGGAGAAACTTCTAAACTGGGTTAGTTCTTATTTAAAAAAAAAAAAGGACAAAACAGAACTTTCAGCCAACCTTGTTATTGGTAACTTTTCAGTCAGAAATCGCTCCTCTTCCCATGGTTTGTTTTAACAGATCAAATTAAAAACTAAAGCTAAAGTCAAACTAAAAAAACACACAAACTTTTTGAAACATCAGATGCCCTTTTCTTCTCTAGCCACACCTCTTACCTTCTGCTGTTTGTGTAAGGTTAGTGAAGTATAGAGAATGTTTAATTAAGTTTAATCGTGTGACAGCTTAAAAGTGGGAATGTAATTATTCATATAATTATTTTGCTGCTTCCTGCTAAAAGGGTGTGTATAATTGTTCTTTCTATAAGGACCCTCCATTTGGGGAGCTTCTGTGAAATCCAGTCAGCTCAGAGCTTCCCCACTGAATCGGGAGAGCTTGGCCAGCAGAGCCAAAAAACCCCCTGGACTGGAGGACCTGGAGAGCCAGCAGTGTCTTAGGGAAAACTTTCAACTTTCTTTTGCATAAATTAATATTTGTGCAGCATGGGTGAGAATATAATTATCAATTCTATTTTCTCTCCTGCTGCTAAGCTGGCAACCAGAAAGCCACCAAAAGGAGATGCTGAGCTGTCAAAATCGCGGTGTTTTTGCAAGTTCATATTCATGACTTTGCCTTGGGACCCCAAGAAATGAGATGCAGGACAATGGCGAAAGGTGACGTCTCCCCCAATCAAGTTCAGCTCCTGATGCATCCAAACCAAACCAAAAAGGCTGCGTAACAAAGGATTCTGGATAGAGAGTGGCTGCAAGCAATTAGTACTGTGTGCTCTCAAGGCAGCTTAATGCTACCAGTCCAGGTTTGATGTATTACCTTTATTGATAGGAGATACTGTAAGACCCCCTTACAATATGCTTTTGCCCTTAGGGTTCTCAGGCAACCCAGCATGTAGGCCATGTCTTACTATTTTTCACTAAGGACCTACAAGCCACCTCCTTCTTCTAACAGTCTTTCCAGACAGAGAAGGTGAGCTACTGCTCATCCTGGCCATGTTGAACATTCAGCAGCCAAATTTTGCTTAGTAGCCATGATGGCACATAGTTAGGGTCTTTCTGAGCATGTGGAGTTGAGTTTCCAGAAGTGTGGGCTTCAACTACCAGGATTCTTATCAATGGCCTTGCTGGGTGAGGAATTTGAGGAGTTAGGGTCCACACATCTGGAAGTTCCCAAGGGGGGAAATTTTGCATTAGAGGCTGACTACACCGTCCGCATTTCTTGTCCTCTTTGAATGTAGCTGAAAAAGGAAAGACGATATTGCAAAAGGTGGGAAATTATTTGTGATTACTACAGGTGAGTGTTATTCCCTTAAATGACAACCTCTCTTTGAAAGAGTAGTCACATTATTAGATTATTTCCCTAGAGCTACTGCAAGCTTCCTGTAATTTCCTACTCAATTTCATGTGGTCCCAGACCTTTGCACCAAGGAGGGTTACCGTAGATATGCTGTCGTATATTAGGAGAGATGTCTGATGTGGTGATTTAAATGTATGTCACAATTCCTAGATGAAAATATATTGTCGTGGGATTCAGGACAGAAGAAACTGGCAGGGAGACTCCAGTTCGCTTACCAGATCTGATGTTATTTAGAGGTCCACCCCATTTAAATAAAAAGCGTATCAATGTCCTCCACAAATACTGAGTCTTCAGCTAAACATAGAACGAGGTGAAGGTCCATGCAACCTTCTTGGCAAATTGTACAGCAGGAAAGGTTCTTGGCCTCCTCCCAGGAAATAGATCCAAAGGCCAGGAGTGTCTTTTGACTCACCAACTGTTCTCCTGGGTCTTCCTATCCAGAAATCCATGTTGCACCTGGCAACACAAACAGCAACATTTGAAACATGGGTGCAGAGCCAAGGTGCTCCTGACTTTTTTCCTCCATTTGTCAGACTGGTCAGGGCTACAGAGATCTTTTCACTTTTATTTTAAAGTACAGAGTAGCTTTCTACTCCTGAAATCTTCTATTTTATCATGAATAAAAGTCTTGATGTGTCTGCTTCTGTTATCATGATTGAACTTTACTTTGGCAGATGGAGCCTAAAAAAATTGTTCCAGAGTTGTACCTGGTGTGCAAACCATCCATTGCCCATTTTTTATATATGGTGTTTTCTCTCCTCTTCCTTTCAGCCGGATGTTTATTTGTATGCATTTCTTTTACTCCGTCTAGCTAAAACTGAGAAGTTTGTAGCATAATGCAAACTTCAAGACACACAGAGACACACCAGTAGTGTGTATATGGGCATATGTGTATGTATGCGCTCTGGCAGTTTTGAATTTTCCCACAACAGTAACTTTGCTGTGAAAAAGCTGTATACAAGCAGAACCATCATCCCCCAAGGTGAATTCTTTCAAGGACCATTAAAAGGGTTGTTGGTCATGGTTGCCAGAAATGTTGTGATGAGTGTGAGACAAAGAAGTCTGTCCCCTTGTTAGCATGGTAAAGGAGAGATCAGTACAGCCACAGAATAGCAGTGGATTAATGCGCAGGCAGAAAGAGAGGACAAGGGAGAATACATTTTTGTAGCTACATCTAAGAACAGGATCAACTCTGACCATCGTTGGTTGTTCTCTTACTGTCTGCTTTGAGATATGTTGGTATACTGAAATTTTCACTGCAGTGATTGCGTAATCCCTTTTTTCCATATGCATTTTTTTTTCATGTATGGTAAAAAATCAGAGTTGTTAGTAAATTTGGCTTGAAGATTCCATCCCAGCCTTGTCTGTATGAAATGGGACTCCCAGAATTCAGGCCGAGGAAGGCACTCCTTGTCAACTTGAAGCCCATCCCATTGCTACCATCAGCTGAAGAACAGAGGTTTTTAAACTTTGTAAGAGGCCAACAGTAAAAGCAAGCTCAAACACAGTACCAACTCAGAAATTCAACACAAGCTTACTATATTGCCATTTTAGGAAGAAGGTTACCTTAACCTCAGCTGCTTCTCTTGCAGATGGCAAAGGGGCCCTCTCTTGCTTATTTATTCGATTTCCATGGCCACCCATCTCAAACCAGTGACTCTGGGTGGCGAACGATCATAAAAACAATTGGAACAGTTAAAACACAATGCAAAGAAGAAATTAAATACAAATAGCCAAGAGATATTAAAATCCATCGGTGTCAGCACAACCAGGAAACGGGGCCCTTCACACGCTCGGGGCCCCAGGCCCCGGCACACAGCCAGGTCTTCAAGGCCTTCCGAAAAGCCAGCAGGGCTGGGGCCATCCTAATCCCAGGAGGGGGGATGTCCCAGAGGGCAGGCACCACAGCAGAAAAGTCACTTCTCCTGGTCCCCACCAGCCGACTTTCCTCAGCTGATGGACCCGCAGCATGCCTATCCTGCCAGAGCGGATTGGACGGGTAGAAACAACCGGGAAAGGACGGTCCCTCAGGTAACCCGGCCCCAAGCCATGAAGGGCTTTAAGGGTGGCAACCAGCACCTTGAATTGCATTGCAGTGGTCCAGATGGGAGATTGCCGGGGCCTGAATGACTGTGAGCAGAGCCTCTTGGCTGATATAAGGCAGAGGTGGCCCTGAATATTGTCCGAAATAAAATTTGGAGAGAATCAGGATGATCTGTTTGGGTAAACTATACTGTAGGCATGTATTAAAGAAATTATTTTATGATTGCGGCAGTTGTACAGACTTTTTTAAAATGACATCTTTGCTTTGCCTAGTTTTTCTTTCCCTGCAGGAACTTTCTTTGTGTGTTTGTGTCACTGCAGAAATATATATAATCCATCTGTTATATGGTGTAAGAATATATGAAGCCGATAAGAAAAAGTTTGGCAGTCATGCCTTGCAAAATCCATGGGGTGTTGTTTAATATCTCTTATTTCTCAAGGGCATTGCTTGGCTGCTGGTAAGAGATAAGGACTGCCTGATATCTTCTCCTGATATCTAAATGGCCTTCACACCCATGGAGGTCAAGGGGAATCAGCTGACAAAGCCCAGGATTTCCATCCATGTGGGGCTCACAGGTCAGTCAGTTTCATGCTGATGGATATGGGAATGAAAGCCTTCGAATATGCACCTGAGGAGTGGGAAAGGGACGACACGCTTCCCTTTATATGGGGGCAGGAACCAGATGACACCTCTTGTATGAACCCTAAAATGGCCGTCTCACAGGTAGCAACATTGCTGAGCTCCTTGAAAAAATAAACATGTTACATACATAGCTCTACTGACATTGCTGCCTTTAGATCCCCCCAAATTAACTCTGGCTCTTAGCCACAAGGTGGTTGCCAGGTTCCTGCCAAACAGCCCCACATTTAGGAGTTAATCTGATGCCCCTCAGCAGACAGGTTGGGAACGTGATTCCTGCCTCCCGGTATCTTCCCAGTGAAGAAAGGTCTCTTCTTATCAATGGAGACCAGGCGTGCTAGATTAATGGTATGTATTCCTCTATTTAATAAACCCAGAATGACACACTTAGAAGGGTGAAAAGGATATTGCAAAAGGGCACAATTGCCTTCTCAAAATACCTTCAGTTGTCAGATGTTTGACCACAAAGACCTTTTCTAGGCAGCTCTCTTTCCTTTCACAGAATTTTATGAGGGGTGGGGGTGGGGGAGATGCACTATCAAAAAGTAGGAAATGATACAGCTGCATAGGAAAACAATATGATTTGCATGGTGATTTGAAAAAGAGATGAAACTCAGCAAAATCTTTTACTGCCCCAGCATAAATGTGAGTATATCACATCTGGGGCATGTTAAAATGCCACAGTGATCTAGCCGAGAGTGCTTGCAGCAGTTTCTAATAACTGCAGATATATATATATATATTTACCTAAGGATGTGATGGTAACACAGACCTTGAAAATCAAACCATGAATGTCAAAGACACTTATTTTGGGCATCGTTTTTTAAACTCTTGGAGCACCATGAGAAGATGTTATATATCTTCTCATGGTGCTCAAGGGTTAAAAAAAGGATGCCCAAAATAAGTGTCTTTAACTGGTGAAGAATCAGGAAGTAAACCTTTTATTTGTTGATAGATTGTCTTTTGGTTCATTGATCAGAATTATCTTTGGCTCACTTTGTTGGTTATATAAAGCAGCCACACGGCTCCAATTATCTTTGTCCAGCTTGCATAACATTTGTCAGCCATCATCATTTCATAACCAAGGGGACCTCACTGTGTCAAGCATCCAGTCTGAACAACCATCCTCGGATGCTGCCATAGTTTACTTCATTGACAATCATTGGCCATGCTCTAGGCTGGCTGATAAATTAGATTCCTCCGAATATTTTTCTTGGCTGTGTTTCTACTTTGAAGGATGTATCCATCATGCTTTATAGTTCTGAGATCAAGAGATGGTAAGCTTATTAACAAACCCTGTTGTAATAATAAGAAAAGGATAAAACTTTGAATGTTGATCCAGGTAGCCTGTGACAGAAGCCGTATCACTTTTTACACTTCCAATCCTGGGCCATCTTGCAAATTACAGTGGGGAAAAACAAATATTGCAGTTATTTTTCCTGTTGTGAACCTTTGCCATTCATGTCACCCGAAGTGGCCTTTTTAATATATTAATTCACGAAAAGAAGTAATGGAATCGGTGATTGAGCAATGGGGTAATGAAGGCATGTGATCCTTAGTAAAGGTTGAGCATTTCACTGGATGAAAGGAAAGAGGGGATTTAACTCACTTTTAATTACAGTTAATCTGCTGAGACGTTCCCATTAGAAATATCACACTGGCATTTTCTTGGATACCAGCTGCAAGCTGAGCTCTTTAACATTTAGCTTTTTAAATGCTTACTAGCCATCCAATTCCCTGTTTTTCCTCACCTGCTCATTATGCATCAATATATTTTATAGAAGTTTTCTCATAAGTAACTTATTCCTAAAACCAAGAAGGAATTCACTGAATTTCCCTTTTATCCCACTTTCAATCTTCTCCATGTGGCTTCTCTCTGATTCAGCAAATCTCGCTCACTGAACTTTTAATGCTTCAGCTGAGGATAATGGCTTTTGGTGTTCTGCTAGAACTACACACACACACACACAAATGGCATAATTGACCAAGAAGTTGCCATGATACTTTCCGTTGCCTCCAAGAAGGACCATCATCTGGGGCTGCACTGTGAAACAATTTCCATTCACTTGTTCAAACTCTTAATTTTCATAGCAAAAACGAAAGGAAGCTTGGTCAGATATTAAGTTTGTACAATGGCAGAGAGGATTCTTAGGGTACTGACATTTTTTTCTCCTATCTCATGCTAATGAGACAAATCCATTCTTTCCATATGATGCTCTAAGATGCAGCACTCTGGCTACATTTTGTAAAATAATATGGAAAGCATTTCTTAGGGGTACAGAAGTAACTGGTCTTCAGATTCACGACTGCTGTCTTCTTGAACGTGGTGAGTCTTTATTGTTCTGTTCATTTTACTGTTACTGGCCTATCCCATGCACTTTCCTTTTCCCTGCATGGTGAAATATTTGAGATTATGAGAAAGGAATATTAATCAAATGTACTGACTTTGTAACACCTACTCTTTTATGAATACTCATGTTCAGAAAGTCAGGAAAGAACCCTGTCTTGAATTTCAGTCTGTCCTTCCAGACCACGGGTGAGAGACTGTTGATTGGTGTTACCCTGTCGCTCCATGTTACTTAGTGCATAAAAAGGGTACCAAGTTTCCCACTAGGTATTTTCTCCTGAATTAATATCATCAATTCACTCAGTTGTCACAAAGTGCAGCTGAGATGAAGGGGCTTTTTTTTTAAGCTCTGGATTTCTTCCTCAATTTACTATTTGCTAAGAAGGGTTACCCATCAAGCAAAGACAGGGTTTTGTAGTCATTCATTCCACTGATGACTCGTTCTAAATGAACAATCCCCAAATTGAAAGGTCCCTTACAAAGTGAATGGATATGCTGAGAAAACAACAATCCAAAGAACGTGTGTGGGTACACATTCAAAACTGGCCACTTTGGCAGTTTTCTGACATTAAGCTAGGAATAGGCAACACAGAACTGCCCTGGCATTTTAAAAACACTCTCTACCCCATCGGACAATTTAAAATTATATCATTAGAAGAGAAAATAAAATGGGAAACTGTGAAGCAAAGCATGGGTCTGTAGGATCATCCGCACACTCACAGACATTGTTGAACAGTAAAAATGACAGCTAGTTACAGGCCAGAGTTTTGCTTGGAAGGGCCTCTACCAGTCGAGGAAAAAGACCAGGTAAGATGGGGGCATGTCTTGAAAGCTCTTGGACTGGAGAAGCAGCTTAACCAGTCTGCCTTCCAGTCAGTATGTTTTTTTGTCTAGCCACATCCAGCATGGCAGCAGTCTTGTAAATAGGCAATCCCCCCTCCCCACTTGCCATAGCCATTTTGTGAGAGTGACCATGACACGGTCTCAAATATCTGATGCCATCCAGTGGCTCCAGTGTTGAAAGACCTACTGAAACCCCAACCTTCCCTGTGCAGATTGGCCATGCCTGCTTTGACAGTGGCTGGCGAAGCCCACCATTTGTATTATTCATCCTGCACTCCTTGGTTGGACTATCATCATCACAGATCTTCAATTCATGAAGGACTAATTCTCAAGAATCCTGTTAAGTAAATAGCTTGTTGAGCTGTTTAGATGGGAGAGTGGGGAATCTGGGTTTGGTGAGCCCATCACCTCCCCCTTTTTCATCAAGCAGCTCCTCAACCAGTAAGGTAACTTGGCAAAGCTTCTGGGATTTTCTGAATAGCCTTCCGCTGCTGACATTTCTGGAGTTCTCTAGGCCTCTTCCTTTATTTGTCCTTTGTTGAAATCAGCAAATCGATATCTCTCTCTTTCTCTCCATCTCCATCTCCAACTCCATCACCTCTCTAATACCTAATACTCATCTCTCTATATCACCTTCCTTGAATCAGACGATCTTCAGATGTGTTGGGAGAGCAACTGAGAATTCCCAGCTATGTAGCCAAAGGCATTTCCAACCTATTGTGAGTATTTTCTGCTGCAGAAAGCCATGCTATGTACAGTATTTTCCTGTTTCAGATAGCAAGCAGGCAAATTGCCCTCCATTCTTCCACCCACCCACCCCCTCCCATTTATTTCAGCTACAATGCAGAGAAGTTCTTCTAAGTCACAGCAATATACAGAAGAAACCTCCCTGTTTCTGCTCCATTACAGTGAAATTATCCAAAATAAATAATAGTTCATTGATCTGACTCTATGCAGCCTCCAATAAAAAAGAGAAGAACAAAGCATGGCAGATCACATGGGGGACATGAAATGAGACTCCCAGAGATCAGACAGAGTCAACTTGGCATGTAGGGGGCTGTTGGAATCCACCCCCTCCTGACATTTAAAAGTTAAGGAGGGGGAAAAATATTAGTATATCAGTGCTGTAAATATTAGCCTTGGACACAAGACTCTTTTTTTTTTTTAAGGTTGGCTGTAATTGCATTGTGGGCAAAACAAACATGATGTAAGAAATCATAAACCTAGAACACAATCCAATAATATCAGATCAGGGCAGGAAGGGGAACTTGTAACCTTTATTTCATCCTAAGAAAAGAAATAGGATTTCTCTCATCTTAAAAGAAGACAGAAGGAACTGAATGCAAAAAGACTGTAAATCACAGCTTCCTGTTACATTAGTTCTAACACAATTCAAGATTTTAGCAGCTGGCCTTCTGGGAGAGTTTAAATCACTAAGGCGTTATCAGCACCAAGTAGAATAACTTTCCCCTCAGTACATTTATCCTGCCATTTCATCTGGATCCTGCAAACCCATTAGCTACAAACCTTCCATGTTACCACGGTTGTCCTGCTTGCGTTGGGTTTGCAGCTGAGCACTGCAAAACACAATCCAAAGCGTTTGGGAGATAAGGCACCCAAAGAACATGCAACTGAGATGGGGCCACCAAATCGAGGGTTCAGAAATGCAAAGAGCGGCTAGATGGTGGCAAAGAGATACAGAAAACTTGAACTCATCCTGCCGTCTAGTGGTTGCCCAGGCTTGGTCCCTAAGATCTGGTAGCCCTACCTGAGAACCACAGTCTTAGATTTAGAAAAGAAAAGAAAAGAGATGGTGTAAGGAAGATTGAGGGGGACGCGGTGGCGCTGCAGGTTAAACCGCTGAGCTGTCGATCGGAAGGTTGGTGGTTCGAAACCGCACGGCGGGGTGAGCTCCCGTTGCTAGTCCCAGCTCCTGCTCACCTAGCAGTTCGAAAACATGCAAATGTGAGTAGATCAATAGGTACCGCTTCGGCGGGAAGGTAACGGCGTTCTGAGTCATCATGCTGGCCACATGACCTGGAAGTGTCTATGACAATGCCGGCTCCAAGGCTTAGAAACGGAGATGAGCACCGCCCCCTAGAGTCGGACACGACTGGACTTTACGTCAAGGGAAACCTTTACCTTTACCTAAGGAAGATTGAGTGATTCTAGCCATTTTTGACTTTGGCTTGCCCACTGAAGCAGTTTATCCTCTGACCATGGCATATGCAGAATATATCAGACAATTCCAGGACCACCAAACCTGGATGTCAAATAGAAGGTACAGTAAATAAACCCAAGAGTTTGTGAGATCTTTAAACTGTTTTTTACAGACTGGTTGTAGAATATTAAAAAAAAAATTGAACTGGATTTTTCAGGACAACCCAATCTCTTTTTAACACTGGCTGATATACTTTGGGTTGGTGATGTTCCCAGCAGCTCTTGAGCCTGCTTAAATTTATTATTACTAGTCTGTTTTTGATCCTCTTGAACCTGAGCTGGCAAAGTAGGAATTAAAAAGGATCAACTGGTAAGTCTGAAAAGTCAGAAGTCAGAATATTGAGTCCAAATATAAAAGCAAGACAGTCGTATGATTCCTTTGCACATGTCTATATTTAGACAGAACAAGGTCAAATGGATGCATCTTACAGATAAAAACAATTCCCTTGTCCTGCTTCATCTTATCAATGTGGTATTTTCATTAGCAGAGTCTGGCACCATTTAGGACAGGCAGTCTTCAGTTGTCTCCAGACAACTCACTCATTGTCTCTACTGAGTTTCCGGAGCAAGAATGATGATTGCGTAGAAGTACTTGGTATGCTGTCTCTGGCCAGAACCTTTTCTTCTCCTTTAAAAGAAGGGAGCAAAAAGATGAGGAACTGTACCTTCAAATCTCTTCTCTGTCATGAAGTTCACAGATCAGGATAAAAATGGGTGTATGTCTGTCCTTTTTCATGCAATCAATATTCTCTTGACTGCAGGCTTGCTGACACAAGCCCAACACAATCATATGTAAGCTCATTGGCCTCATCTAATGAATCTGGACTTTTTATTTGGGTTTCTGTAATCTTCTCTGTTTATTAAATGTGGTTTAAAAACTATTCATCTTCAGATCGTAAGTGTCCTATGATGATAGAAGAGGAACAGGGTTGGAGCAGGAGTACTTGAATTTGGTGAGACAGTGAAGTCTGGAACCAGATTTCTCTTTCCTCAATTCTTCATGGCACAGTTTCATGGACACTTGTATGGGGTTTTAGTTGATCCAAATGCTCTTTGCCAGCAAGAAGGGAAGGATGCGTACCTCTTACATTATTTGTTGAAGGAACAAGGTTAACATTCCCCAAACACATGGAAGTTTTCATGACTGACAAACTGGAATCAGTTCAAATGTTTCACAATGCTGGGCCTTCAAAAATGTGTATCAGGTCCTTCTTTGAGATTTTTTTGCTTTCCTTCCTTAGAAACAGAGGTGTATTTGCATGAAAAATAGTTCCTCATTATACATTGTTTTTATTCCATGTCCTCAGTAAGGGATTGCAAGTAGGATTTCTGCAAGCCTGAATCGGCTAGATGGTTGTTTTTCTTTCACCTGTGATCAAAGGCCCACCCAGCTTAATTTGTGTTTACTTGTCTCCCAAAAAGATGAATGAGTTCAAACCAGAATATGAAGAGACAAAACAATTGATGTGTCTCTCCCTTTGATATCTTATTTGCAAAGCCTGTGTAATTACTTGCCAGTCCACTCCTGGAAGTACCTCAAATAGAAATGCTTTTTCCCTTCTTTGTCTTTTAATTGTACTGACAATCTCATTCTCAGAAGCAACATCACAAAGAAAATTGAAGCCATGTGTACAGCAAACCTTTGAAATGGATGGCAAAGCTTCAAGAGACTCCGGTGGGTATATAGTGGGACTGAAGCAGAGAAAAATCTCCTAGATTGGTCCTTTGCAACCATCTGAAGCTTGCAAAAGTTTTGTTTAGATGTATAGCATCTGTATCTAAAAATGTGTCTTTGAGATTCTGTCACCTCCTTTGAATGTTCAGGAGACAGGAAGCAAAACTGGGGGCGGGGCTTGATAGACAAAGAGGTGGGGCTATGCAGATCGCAGAAAATGGGTTTCCAAGTGGGTGGAGTCTCCCATGGCCACTGAAGGAGGGCGCGGAGGGCGGGGGGGCTTTTAGATTTGATTTGTAAATGTGAAGATTCCCCAATGTATAAATCACAAGAATTCTCTTTCCCCACATACTTCAATTTTAGTACTTTCCTTCCTCGAAAGTAAGTGATTGACTTCTATTCCTATTTTCAGGGGTAAGTGAAGGGTCACATGTGGGAATAATCCTGCAATGGGTGCAAAACTGTCCCACTTCCCTTTCATGGCTCATTGGAGGGGCATATTTACTGCCCAAATAGAGACATGTCTGTTGTTATGGACTGTCTAGATTTTAATTTATGTTGTTAATTGCAAGTGGGTAAGAATCTGGGCTTGGAGCAGGATATAAGCCGAAGTCATAAATCAGTAGTCCAACCAGCATGGGTGAGAATTCAGAGAAAGATGATGAGAGAGGGATATATCGTATGGAGTTTAGAGAGACATGTTTTTACTTTCATGTTATCCCTTTCATGGGACTAATTATGTCTATGTGGGGTTATGGGGGTCTTTGTGCAAACTGGGACGCAGCTGCTGTGTGATTTTGCTCTGCTGAGCTGTAAAAAGGGTTCAAGAATTCAGTAGGAAGAGCAACATTGGTTAGACGCTTCATTTTGGACCAATTTAGCAACTATGTCTAAGTTGTCTCTGTGTTCAGTTTCATTGAAGTCTAAGTCAGATTTTTTTTAAATCTCTCCCCAGTTAGGACCTCATTTTCACACAATTTTGTTTACATGCTGAATTTCATTCCATTTCTCAGATCTGTCACTCATTTGGAATCACGTACTATATATATATATATATAAAATTAATGGTGCAATCTTGAAGACCATTGCTGAAGCTCAAACCCTTTATCTTTTCCCATCAGGGGAATATTTAAGTAAAATATTGGTAGCCCACCCACTTCCAAAAGCATCTTGTGGTTTCAATCCATTCTTGCAGAGCTTAGAGTATCCCCTTGACTGTCAGGGCCAGCCTCGCTTCGCAATAAGACACAGACTCACTTAATGGGTATTAAGGATTTCTGGTTTATTAGAATGATAGCTGACAGAACGAAAAACGGGAACGGGGTAGGTAGTGTGGAGGTGCCCCTTTTATACCCTCCTGTATTGCCCCGGGCTTCCCCACCCCTCATTGCCCCGATCCCTCTTGATGGGACCCTTGATGGCTGCCTGGGCGTTTTCCCCGGTGTCTTCTTTTGTCTCCCTGCGACGGGGCACCAGGTGTGTCTTATCTTTATTCCTCTGACGTCTTTCTTTTCAGCTGCTTATGGGTCCATGGGTGTGGGTGCCTTTGGGTGCTTGTGTTAATCCCTGGTTTGATTATCTCCTTCCTCTTTTCCTTAATGATCATGATCCACGTTGTGAGGCTCTTTGTGCCTTGCAACGAGGTCATGACATTGACTCCTAAATGACTTTGAAACTCACCCCACCACCCTGCAAATTGGAGTGTGGCCCTCAGCTTTCCCACGCTAAGCCTGGGGAAGTCCTTGAGCTGATGCACCCGCAGAGTCTGAGGCTTAGCCTGGCCCAATCTCTATTTCAGGATGTCTTGGTCTGAGTCCTGGAGAACAGCATAACGAGCCAGAGATGGATCTTTCTCCCCAGCAGATGACATTGAAAGCTCTCCTGCACTGGAATTTCTTTTAAGAAACGCTTTATCTGAGAACGGTCTTCTTGTTTAAAGAAGTTAAATGACATTTTTAGCTAAAAATAAGAAAGCTGAACATTTGTGCATTGATTAGTTTGTTCATTGAGGCTTCTGACTGTCGGGTAATTTCATGAGCACAAGAACCAAACCAGCTGCTTTCCTTCTTGGTATTCACTCCCCCCGTAACATGCTTTGGTGCACATCAACAGGTTCATGATTGTATCTCTGTTTGTGATGAACATTAAAAATGTTATGGTTCTTGAAGAAAATGTGCCCGGACTATTTAACTGTCTGGATTTTCACAGACAATGTTCCTGTTACAGATACTTCAGGTGAGATGCAGGGATGTAGGAATTATTCACCAAATGCATTCTTCCTAGTGAATAAGTACTTTAATAAATATCTTCAAGAGTGCATGGTCAAACAATTGAAAGGCAAATCTCTATGGTCTCTCTTACGTTTTTCCTGAAAAGCACAAAGAAATTTTAAACAATGGATTTCTTATAATGGTCCTCCTTCAATCTCCTTACTAAATCCTTCAGAAAAGAAAAAAAAAAGAAAGAAAAGGGAAATCCTTCTTGGTGAATTATCATTTTGGAGAATATAGACCAAATTCAGTGGATGAATTTGAAACTGTGACGCTACCCTGGATGGGGTTGCAGACAAGAACTCTTTCTTTTCAATGAGATACAACTGATTTGATGACAATGTTTGGCTGTTTCCTTCAACTGGTGCCCTTCAGATGATTATAACTAATGCCCGTTTGATGCTGCAGAATTGTGAGAGCTGCAGGGGCAGAAAATCTGTACAGCAGGTTGTGCCAGTTGACTTAGGCCAGCTAGGGAAGGTGGAGAGATGGTGCAATTTTCTTTTGCTGTCAGCAACCAGGAAGTCCATTTCTGGAACCACCCAGTGACACAGTGAGCTGCTTTGAAAGGCCATCTGCTGCCTTGCACAAAGAAAAGGATTGGTGGCCCACAGCATTTCATTTGCTCCCTCAACATGGGCAAAGCTGAAAATTTTGGACTTTTTGTTTTTGTTTTTTGAGATGATATTAAGGGAGAAGAAGTGTATGAAACTTGCAGAAGCCTAAAGCGATTTAAAAAAATCAAAAACAGAGCACAACACCCCTGGCAGTACTTTCTGGGTTTCCTTGACCAGACAGAACAGAGAGGTTCCTGTGCTTCAGACAGGGAAGGTGCCCATCTTGTGTTCAAAGCTTCCTTGGAGAGAACTGCTGGGGCTTATGGGTCACTGGATTGTTTAGGCTCTTGCCAACATGCTGACAGAAACATTCTTTGAAGGGTTGTTAATTCCGTTGGACCAGACAACTGTTTTCAAAAGCCCCCTTATCCCTTAAGTCGGACATCACTGTGCTTGCAGACAGCCTCCGAGGTGCTTTGCATGTTCCCTGCATTCTGACTGCGTTTTATTTCTTTAAAAAAAGTATTTTAATAATAAAGAAATGGGAGGCTGCCGTGTTCCAAAGCAAAGCACCAGCCTCTAGCAACGTATTTCTTTGTAAGAAAGCTTCTCGGCAGCACAGAAGCCCAACGGGCCTTCCTCAGAAATAAAAGCAGAGACCAGCTGAGGAGAAGGGGCTTGTCAAGAAAGGCACCCAGCGACCCAGGATGCGGGAGGCAGGAGGGGATGGGGGACCCACCCCACCGGTTGGCAGATGGGTGCTTGGTGCTGGCCTCCTTCATCACGACTGCCACCTTGTCAACTCCATGGCCATCGTTTTGGGAATGTATTCAAGACATTAAGGCAAAACTGCGAACGTGCCTTCTGAACCCAGTTGGATGTTTAATCCCACCTCCTGTAGGTTCAGCTTCGTCAGCTTTGCATCAAAACCCGAAGGGGAGAAAAATAATGAGAAAAAAAAAAAGCATGTACGGCAACTATTCTCTGCCCATCCAACAGATATGTCTATGCAGGGGAAAAATACTGCATTTATTAAAATACCCGTTTTGGTACCATTTTACTTGGTGAAGCGACCCTGAAAACTCAAAAGCTTGCACTCTTACTATGTTCCATTTCTGTTGATCCTGATAAAAGCATTCTTGTACTATAAATTTTGGATTATTATGCCCCCCTGGATAACTTGGTTATTGATATTTTATACTAAGAGTATGTTGTGCTTTGCATACTTTCACCTACACAAAGGAGAGTAGAGCGGTCTTGTTTCAGCCCCAAGCAGCGTCCAATCTAATTGCACCCTCTTTGCTTCTACCAGTCAAAGAAAGCATGGATAAAGTTTTCAGATAAATTGCAACAAGCTCTTCTAGCTATGTTCACAGGAGTAGTTTTATTGTCCCACTGAAGATCCAATATCCATTTTTTGAATCAGTTACAGCTTGCGCCTGTCTGCACCAGCAGTTTGGAAAGTAAAATGGGATTTTCATATGTTTTTGATGTGTTGTCTGAGCAAGGATTATAGGTATATATATTTCTCCTTGTATGGGATCATTTGCACAATACTCCTAAATCATTTAAATGCATGGGCTTGTTTGACTTATTAGTTATCCAGGGAGATTGTTTTGGATAGAAATGCTGACACGCAGGGAAAGAGCTGAATCTTAAGCAGCCGATCATGGCAGATCTGAAAGATGAGTTAGTTCTGCTTCATGCTGATATCTCCCTATTTTGCTTTGCTTTCTACTCTTTACAGCATTGTTTCACAAAGCCCAGATCCTCAACAGATGGAAAGTTCCAAGATAGCAGAACATTTTTCTGGGTCTAAGTATACAGAACTTGTGTTATTTGTTGGTTGGTGAGGCCGGGCAGATCCCAGGGGAAGCGCACAGGGGCGGAGATGCGAAGAGAAATGAGTGCCCCTGAATGTGTCTGGCTTATGACTTCCCAAGAGGGACTTTCTCTGGGGGAATGCAGAATGCAGGGAAAAATTTCTTACTCCTGTTGAAAAGTGTATTTATAATCTCATGGTGCTTCTATTTTGGACGACCCTCTTGTCAGTTTACTTGACGTGTGAAGGATTGTGGACCTGGGGGAGAGAAAATCTGGCTGTTTAGCCACGGTTTACATTAACTGATATGCATGTTCAGCAGGAGGAAGCAGTGAAACATTCACAACATGGATATTGGCTCAGACATAAAGCCCACTCTCTCCTACAGGGCTTTCTCCCTTAGGTGTGCATTGAACATCACCGCCTTTTGTACGGTGTGAGAAGCAGAGCATTAGATGTGGCTAAAGAAGCCCGCTTTCACATTCCTGCTCATCCAGGAAATGCTTTAGTGTTAATTTAGTTTTGGGGACAAGGGAAGAGTGTCTTTGCACTTGGACAGTGGCAAATCCAGTCCCGAAGAGCTGCTTTTTAAAATGGAAGGATCACATGCAACAGAACTCAAAGAAAAAAAAACTCTGAACATCTTGGTGAGGCATTAATGTCAGTCAAAGTAAGTAATACAGTATAAGGACCAGAACTGAGCTCGGATTTTGCTCAAGGTGGCCTCCACAGTTCAGACAGACAATGGACCTCTTTGAGGAATCTCATATAGGGGAGAGCAGTGCTGGGGGTCCTTCTCCTGCTCCAGAAGTCCTTCCACATCCCCACCCCACTTCTCAGCTGCTGACATTCTGGGGAGTGACTCCTTAAGATAAAGTGTTGCCCAAACCCAGGATTCCTGCATGGAGAATGCCAACAATAATGATGATTGGACTATGAGGAAGCACCAGGGTTATAGGACAGTCTGGGGAAAAATCACCTTGGAAAAAGGCAACAGCAAATCACTTCTACTCTGTTGCCAAGAAAGCTAAACGTATCTAAGAAATCGTCTGGAATTGAGTTTGATCTAAAGCAGAGGCCCCAAACTCTCCAGCTCAACAACCCCTTCATGAAGTTTCAGACTGTTCATCGACCCCCAAACATTTATTATATGAAAATAATTTTATAAATACTACTTTAACCAATAGTACTCCAAATAGTAACAACAACAACAACAATGGATAGTCCCATGATTCTTGGGGGTCAATATTTATTTTATTTATATTTCAAATTTCTGTCACCGCCCATCTCCCCCAAAGGGACTGCTATTGACAGCTTCGGGGAACCTTGATCTAAAGGAAACTTCACTTTTTATCCAGATGGAAGGGGGATGTTCTTCTTCATCTACTAATGGTGTTGAGAGGCTCCTGAACAAATTTCGGGTCAACTCAGTATGTGTTTGTGAGTTTTGTGAGTCTGCTTCTTTCTTTGTCACTGTCTTAATTTGCTAAAGAAATCAATAGCCATCGGGAAGAGCATTATATGACAGTTTTATTTATTTATTTTTAAATTCATGCGGATGCATTAATCAAAAGAACTGAGCACCAAAGGAAATGTCAAGCTTAATAGCTTGTATGGGTGATGGGAAAGCCTCTTTCAGCCAATTTGCATGGATCTGGGTGATGCTAAGAGAACCTGGTGGCTTTTATACTGTGATTTGATAAGAGGGAACATCATGAAGTGTGCCTGGGTGCAAAGGAAGAGAGAGATAATTGCTATTCTAGGAAAAGCTGTAACAGAACAGAAAGCGTAAGTAAGGATTTTGAAAACAGTACGGCGTATTGTTGTTGTTGAGTCTCTTTGTAATGCTTAAGGGAAAGTTACTCACAGAGTAGGGAAGAGAAGAGATGTGAAGGCATAGAGGAAATGTGGCCGTAGGAGGCATCCATTTTACTCTTTGTCTGTTAGGTGGGGAAATCAGGCTGACTTCTGAACTAAGTAAAGGACAGACACCTCAGCTGGCCTGCTGAGGTCTCCTTCCCATCCAATCCCAGTGACTTCATGAACTCGTCCATGTTGTTTTCTTGCTCACAAGACAGGTGTGGCTTGCCATATTTCTAGGAAGTTTTCTTGACTTCTAAACTAGGCTACAGCCCTGGGGTTTCCTGGTGATCTCCCTTCCAAGTAGTAACCGGGTTCAATCCTGCTTAGCTTTACAAGATCAGAGAGGCTGACTAGGTGCTGCCTCCAAATCTGGAGTCTCAAAGGAGCTAATTCTCATGCGGGCTAAAAAGATACACATACAGGCTCACATACTACTTATACAAACCAGACATTCCACTTTCGTTCACTTCTGTACATAATATTCTTCTACTTCTCTCACAGATTCTCAGTTTTTTGTGCACGTGTCCTCTACACCAAGACCATCACCAACTCTCTCCTGCACATACACACTCACATAAACAAATATACACACCTGGCCCTGTGTTTAGGGAGCTCAGTGTGTTGCTGAATTACTGTGCTGGGCAGCTGCTACTTCTATGACTATCAATCATGTGATGGCATCTCAGGGGACACTACCTTGCCCCGGTAGATGGCTGGGGTCAGGCACTCTGGTCCAGGGCTCCCAGCATCCCATAATTTGCTTAGGAAAGCCAGTCTAACATCCGATGCCACAAGAATCACAGGACCACTATTCCCACTACTTCCTTCTTCCCAATTCTGGGTTTTCTGAGCTTAACGTTTTCCATGCACAATTATGTTTTCTCTGTCCCTGCAGGTATCTTTTGGTGGTTCCAAGAAGGAAGTCTCAGGTACCCAAAACCTCTGGAAGAGCTAGATGCCAGTCTAGAGAGTTAGGTCATTGTTTAGTGCAGAGGGAGACCACACATGGTGCATGCACTCTCCAAAAAATGTTAAGTGCAAAAGGTTGTGCTGCTCTGACCATCAGACAATTGCTTCTTCCTGTTCTAGAAGCTTGTCCCAGTTGTGAGTCTCCAGATCAGTGTTTCTCAACCTTGGCAACCTTGGCAACTGGGCTGGGGAATCCTGGGAGTTGAAGTCCACACCTCTTAAAGTTGCCAAGGTTGAGAAACACTGCCTTGGATCAAAGTGCTTTATCTTGGTAGTTAGGTGAGGAATGCCTGCCATGCATGAAAAATGTGCTGTTTGCTCCAAGCAGCAAGATCAGCTGAAGCTCTCACTTGTTCCACAGGTTAATATAAGTTAAGGCAAAAGGTGTTTTTTCTCCCTCTCTGTCTCTCTCTCTCTCCCCTGTCACATCAGTTATTTTCAATGGTTCTGTCTCAAAGTGCTGGTGAAGCAACTTAGGAGGACGTCCCCATTTCTTCAATGACATCGGAAGGCTCATAAGTTGCTCTGGTTTGGCTCCTGTGAATTATGAGGAAGCCAGGCTAGGGAGAGCTTCATCCATCATGGGATATTTCTCTGAGCTGCTATTTAAATGAGATGTCCAATATGCTGGGATCATCGCTGTTCAAGAAATGAACTGCAGTGCAATGTTGTGGGGAGAGAGAGAGAGCGATGGGGAAAGATTCAGAAGACCGGTTTCTAGCCTACTTTATCTTAGCAGATGTCTGTTAGCAATCCTATATTGACCAAGGTAACATGAATGCAGATCATCTGAGGAATGTTGGGGGTGGAGGGGGTGGGGGGGTGAACCCAGGATGATCCAAGCATTGTGCTGGCTGAAGCTGAGCCCCAGTTGCTCAGGCCAGCCTTGCGTAACATCTTGTTACTGCACAACTGCAGTGATATTGACCCTCTTTTCTACCGCACAGATTTGCCCCAGCAGACATTGCCCCAAATGTTTGCCCAGCAGAATTTACTTCTGGGCACGGACCCCGGGAGATAAGCAGGAACTTGATGATGCAAGGGGTCCAAGAAAGGAAGGTCACATGGGTATGTGTGAAAAGGGGACAGAAGGAAGGTGGGGTGGGTAAGAGTCTGCCTCTGCTCTGTCCATAGTGATGCCAAAACCAGCCAGGCTTCTGGTTTCAGTGATTTATGTTTTTTATATTTTTACTTTTTATATTTTTTTTCAAAAAGTATTTTTGGAGCGTCTGGGAGCAACAGCCCCCTAGCCATCTCTCTCATGGTTGGGAGTCTATCGAAGGTGCCTGCTCCCCTTTGCCCACAGCATTCCTGGTCATCGGCGGTTGGCTCACTGCTTACTTCACCTGTGCCTTGCAAACACAGCCTGGGAGATGTGGTCGTGACAGCTGCCAGAGAAGGGGCTGGTCTCTGGGGCCACCTTACAGGGCTTCTCCTTGGGAAAGAAGAAGTAGAAACTGGGCAAGTTCTAACTTCTGCTTCTGTTTCTTTCTTAGACAGTGGTCTTCTTGGGTTCCTGTGGGCAGGAGGGTTGCAGACTGTGTGGCGAAGCCTCTGGGCCCAAGTGCCTTCTACCCAAGAGAGCTGAATAATGTTTAGAACTGCAATAATTAGAGATAATTGTAAATCTATAAACCAGATTTATTGTATCGTTGCCGTGGGATTTTTAACTTGTTATTTGCAGCTTACTTTTAGTCTACTATTTAAATTTACAGCCTATGAATAATCTGCTAGACAGGTTTTGCATATTGTGTTGTTTTCCCTGGGAAATGTAAATCTCGACCCTGAAGTGTGTTGGGATTTGTGAATCTTGTGAATAAACAATTAAAGTAGATTCACTTCCACTTTGGATTTCTTCAGGCACACAAGAGGAATGAGGAAAGCATATATCCCTGTGTTGCTGTCATCCTGGCTTTCTTCCATCTGAGGTCCTTGTAGCTGAGTTGCAGCTACCTAAAAGGTTTTGTTGGCTGAGAGTTCCCTGAGTTGTAATCTAGGGTGACAGAGTCAGGAAAGCTCTTCAATTTAATGTCATTTAAAGTTGAAAGGGTCATGGAGTTGACAGTAGGTGGACCTAATTTCACCAAGAAATGTGACTTTTATCACTGTTGACAACATAAAAATGGGGAGACCCAGGTTCAAATCCACCCTTGGACAGGAAAGCTCACAGGGTAAATTTTAGCCATTTCCTCTTTCCCAGTTCTGCAAACTACACTGGGTTGTTGTGTCATGTATACTTAATGGAGGAAAGATGGGTTTCCAGTCTAAAACAATATCATCATACATAGGGATTGGGGCAGAATCCTGTCTCATGAGTTGCAGTGAGAAAAAGGTCTAGAAGCCTAAACCATGCGTATTAAGATTACTTTCCTAAATTCGATCCCACAAGCCTCCTTTAGAGAGGAACGTCGGTTTGCATTGTAAACCATTTTGCAGCCTGCCTTTAGCTGTGTTAATGAGACTAGTTCATCTACTCAGGAAAGAGCATTTTTGACCTGAAATAAACTTTTCAATTCATTGTTTGGGACTGGTGAGCCAGTGCTTTCAATTCTCTTTTACCTCTCTGTAGAAGTACTTCTGGAAGCCTGTGTGTGGAAATACAGTACATGTGGGTGTGTCTGGGTGTGGGCCAGATGTGGACATGTATAATGACCCACAACTGACCCAGGAACAAGAGAGCAACTTAAAAGGAAGAATAATTGTTGCTGCTTCAACTGTTGCAAGGAGATACAGGTTGAGAGGGCTCTTCTGTTCCATCTCCTAACCCTAAATTTATGCTTTAGTACATAAACTCAACTCAGCTTAATTCTAATCTTGCAAGGGAGCATCCATAGCTGAATTTCCCTTCTCCCAAAGCTTATATACTTCCTGAATACTTGTATCAGGGCATTAAATCATGGAGAATATGCACATGCGCATTAGTGATACCATATCTGGGCTGCAAAAATCCAGATGACCAGTAGAGGGAAGCGAACACTTAGGATTGTGTGTGTGTTTGCTTTCAAACAATAAACTAATAACTTTCAAGCTTTCTGATTCCTAATATTATTTTGTGAATGCATTTCACAGAGATTCAAATTGTCCTGAATGTAGAAGCCTCAATTTAAGCCTTGCTGATATAAATGCTTGATAAGATTCATTTGTGGAGTTTCTAGCCTAAAACAAAAGCAAATATTTAGCCATATTTAATGGCACAAGAGCCTCTTCTTTGATGAACTGAAAATGAGAGTGGATCCCCTCATGGATGCCTTGAAGATATCCTAGAAAGTTAACATGTTAACCAAGTCAAATTCAAAAACACTAGGGAATTCCTGGAAGCTTGGCATTCAGACAAATCAGCCATCAAAAGACACAAAGAAATAAATCTCATTTATGCACCATTCAAAAGAGACAATAAAAAAGCTAAGAAGGAAACAAAAAGACCAGAACATATCCAGTTTGGTCTAGTGGTTAAGGCACCGGGCTAGAAACCAGGAGGCTGTGAGTTCTAGTCCCACCTTAGGCACGAAAGCCAGCTGCGTGACCTTGGGCCAGTCCCTCCCTCTCAGCCCAAGAGCCAATCAGGTGTGGTATGAGAGTTCTAGTCCCGCCTTAGGCATGAAAGCCGGCTGGGTGATCTTGGGCCAGTCCCTCTCTCTCAGCCCAACCCACCTCACAGGGTTGTTGTTGTGGGGAAAAGAGGAGGAGGAAGGAGTATTAGGTATGTTCGCTGCCTTGAGTTATTTATAAAAAATAATAATGGCGAGATAGAAAATACATAAATAAAAAAATACCCTCTCCAGCAGACTACGCCCAGATAAGCAGGGATTAACACCAGACAACCAATCAAGCAGAAAACAACACCCCAATTGAGGAACTACCAAGGAGGAAACCACTCCCCCCCACCCCACCCCCCCCGACAGTGTCAGGGCAAGCTACTGTAGATAAGCAGGGAGCAAAGCCCACCCTCACCAGTACGGATGATGCTACCTCGTCAGGTCATGAAACGTCTGCAAGCCAACACCAGGCTCCACAGTTCAACCCTGAGCTACAGATATTCTCTTCTACTGGAAGTTAACATGTTAGCTGAGCCCCCATTTATTTTTTTAAAAAAGAAAAAAAATATATTCTTAATATATTCCACAAAAAGATAATCTGTTAGGGGAGAAATATTCAAGCACCTTCCAGAATTGGTTGCTTTGCGATTGTTAAAGTTCACCCAGAAGGTTCCAAAATTGCAGTGGGGCCTATTGAAGAGCTCAGAACTTGATCCACCAATGCCATTTTTAAAAAAAACCTACTCTGAAACAGTTTTGACATGCATATGAGAACAACATGGTTTTCCCTCTGTTTTGGACTTTAAAAATGCCAAGTATTAATTTGAATTTCAATACATGTGCTTGCAATACCTTCCCATTTTGACAAACAGTTAAAAAAAATTGAAATCCTTCTATCTGAGAATCTTGAATTAAGTCATGATCTCCAGCCCAGATTATATATTGATAGTCTGTGGAATTATTGCAGATTTAATTCTTGGTATTTGGCAGATGGCTTAAAGCATTTGAGGAGGAAATCGCCCTGTTTTATTAGAAGCTTGATGTCCCCTTTGAATATGCACCAAGGATTATCCTACCTTTCCTTGTTTAAAACGGCATTTGAAAGACAATCCACAATCATATGTGATTCTTTGCCTTTACTTGAAATCCCTTGTTCATTATCTTCTCTGAGTTCCTTTCTGTTTAAAAGAAATATATAAGAGCCCCATGATATTGTATAGAGGATATGGTGCAGGGTTTATCCTGGGATGGACCCTTCCTTTGATGGTTCTGGACCATCACAAACGAAACCAGATAATAGTATAAATTATGCCTTAGCAGGTGGAATTTAGTTCTATTAAGACCTGGTATGGTTTTTGGAGCAAGTTCTTGTTCTTTTCTAAAACACTGTGGTTGACTAATGCTGGTGAGCAGCGTTATCAGTGGGAATTGTTCAGTTCCTGGATATACAGCATTACCTCCATTCCCCCCCCCCCAAAGCAACTCTGAGAGGTAAATTGGGCTAAGAGAGAGTGATGGGTCCACAGATACCTAGAAAGGGCCAAGGGTGGACTTCTGGGTCTCCCAAGCCCCAATCCGACACCCTTAACCAGTCAACCCCCCAGTTGCCAGGCTGTTCAGCCTTTGCCCCTGTACTCATTGCACCTGCTGTGCTGAAGGACATGCCGGGATCCAGAGCCAGCCTTGTTCTCCGCAGACCTTTTACATTTGTTTTCATCCCAGGTAGGGATGATTGCGCTTTCTGGTGATGACAGGCGGCCTCCGGCCTGTTTTCCTTCGAAGCTGCATTTTGAGGAAGAGCCCGTTGTTTTCGTAGAGTGAAACATGGTGCTAATGCATCCTTGAAAGGCACCTTCACCATTGCTGCTTTGCCATAACAGTTGGGGCAAACCCTGTTTGGGCAGATGGCAGGAAGCAAAGGCAGCCGGGGAAGTTTGGAGCACTTCCATATGGACTTTGGGGATCAGCTCCACACCCCTGCTTTCCCGTGCAATGGCTGGATCTCTGAGCCAATGTACTTCTGGCTCAGGAGGGGTCAGAAATCTTCAACTTCACAGAGTGAGAATCTGTAGCTGTCGGGAGCTTGGGGCAGGCCATTGCTCATGGGAAGAAGGCCTTGCCTTGTCCTTCCCTCTGCTCAGGCCGAGGTACTCTGGCATCTGCTACCTCTTCCTTTCCCTGTTTAAAATGAGCAGAAGCACAGATCTGTGTCCCTCCCCAACAGCTGGCTGTGTCATGTTGCCCCAACACAAAGACCGAGCAAGCTGAGATGAGGAAGATGACCAGGATATGAGGGAACCTTCGGATTGCTGAGTTTTGCAACTCGACGGCAACTAACTAACTAACTAACAACAACAACAACAACATGCGTCATTTGAAGGAGGGACCAGTCAGTCCAAGAACAATATGCCAAAGAGAGCTGTAGGGACTGAAAAGGGTTTCTGGTGTCCAAACCACTGGCCTGTAAGCTCCCACTTTCTTAGGTGTCATGCACTGCGCTGCAGGAATTGGGGGAAACGTATAACCTGTTGCCCTCGAACCACACAGCTGCCCATCAGGGTCATGGGAGGCCAGCCTGTTCTCCTGATTTTCTTAGGCCCAAATGGGGGATGCGCATCTGCACAGAAGCAAGCAAGCAAGCAAGCAAGCACATGTCTAGCAAGGTGACCTGGATTTTTCTCCAAGAAAAGTGACCTCCTCTGCCTTATGTAACTTAAGTGCTCCTCTAATCCTTTGTAATTTCTCCTGCTTTTATTAGTCACAAAGATGAATGAAAGGCAAAGCTTATTGACACATTCTGTGTGAGCTGAAGAACTGTTCAGGTGGGTGACTGTGTGGATCCATTCTATTTCCCTTCTTAGTTTTCTGGAGTGCAGCTTTGCTATCCAGCAAAGGCAGATGGTAAACCAGATTTAGAGTTGCTTTCTTTGATATCTACAAAATGAAATTGCAAAAGAAACCAATGACCAACAATTTATTCACCCTGTTATTAAAGATACTACCATAATAACTGCATGCTTGGGTGGGATATTACACTTCCCTGAACATCCAGTCCTTCTCCCTTCTAGATATCAAGGAGAATCCGCACTGGGAAGGGGGGGAAAGGGGGTGCAGGAAGCAGCTATAAACCTGAAAGGCAGGTGAGATGCAATACAACTTTATTGGAAATGCGACTTTGCAGAAGTGGTAGCAACACTCAGGGTATATTAACATTTCTGAAAGAGGCTTGTTCTCATTTTCAGATCTACCACTTAGAGCACAATTTTTAAAAAGCTACTGTGCAGAGGAAATCAGAAGTTGATTTCCATACCCAGGAGTCCTAGTATCCTTTTAGTTGCTGGATAAAGGTCACTTGCTGTTGGGTGGTCTTGTTCTTATGCCTGTTTTCCAAAAAGGTTGTTCATTTATATTGGGTGAATACAGTTTTTCAACTAACAGCAAAAATGGATAAACATTGATTCAATTGCCCAGGAATTACTTTTGTGCATTAATTACATAAAGAATTGTAGGTGGTCTGTCCTGTAAAAAAAAATAAATCCAAAAATAATAGAGATTTATTAGTTTTGTGAGGGCAACCAACTAAAGTGTCTCAATAAGTTACAAAGTTTCCCCAGATTTTTTTTTTTTTTTTTTTGCTGTAAAGAAACATCACTAAAAATGTTAATTGTTACCACAATGTCAGCAACATAATGAGAACTTCAGTTGAGGAAAGAAGATTAGTGAAGGACAAACTTCTCCTTGGAAGGCCATCAGTGATCACTTGAGGAATCAAACCAAGGAAATGAATAAATAATAATATAGCTTAGGGTTTTAGAAATACAACCTGACAGATGCTAAGTTAATGCTTACTTTTTGCACAGGAGGAAATTGGTTAGTCTGAAAAAATGTCTTACACTTTCTTGAAAATAATTATTTTCTCTTTCAGCTAGTGGTATAGGAGTGAAGCAAACACTCAAATAGTAAAATAAAAAAGCAAAACTTACAAGTCATCATCATATGTCTGTTTATAATGAACAGCTCAAGGTTATTTATGAAATCCATTAGTGCATGCAGATTCCCCTTCAGGATCAGTGTTTAAGGTCATTCAATATTTATGGAAAGAAAAGGAACAAAGGTCTAGGACAATCTTAAAAATAACTGAAGCACTAAATAATTTCTGCAAATGTCCATCAAATGAGCACTCTAGTCATTTTTAGAATGGATGTTCTAAATTGAGGTCTTTAGCCTTTCTTTCAAAGGACACAGATGTTTTGAAAAGGAAAGTTTTCTCAAGAGACTGGAGAATGCTTGTGTTTTACATACAGAAATGCCGTTCTTTTTACACTTTTTTTAAAGTGCTAAATGCATAATACTATTGATGTGTAACAGAAAGTGTTAATAAAAGTGATTTTATGCCAGACAAATTTAGCGTGAAAAAAATGCTTCAGCTTTTTAAAGCAAAATTTAGTTTAAAATAGACGCATATATGTCTATACTCTTAATACTGTCGTACAAGTTAATCCTTCGTTAATGTAGAATTGAATCCTTCAATTAATCTAGAATTGAATTACAGTATATACAAAATGAAAAGATGTGGATCTAACACTCATCATTTATTTTTATCTGCCTGCTTGCAAATAACAAGGCATCTTTGAATTTTCTTATTGCCAACCTGAAAGCCATTTTTGCTGGAATAACCCTGAGGAGTTTAAAGTTGGAACATAACACATGCATATGCAAATCAAAGGTCTTCGTATTTGTAATGGGTGGGAGCCTTCCTCCACCTTTGCTTGGTGTACGCTTCGATGGCCAAATGAAGTTCCATAGAATGAAAGGTCGATTCTGCAATCATTGTCCTCCTTTCTAACTGGCAGTAGAATATCAGGGCCTTAGAGCAGCATGATTTATATTCAGTCCTTGGCACCAGTGCAGGCTTTGCAGAGTTCCAGAAAAAACATTTTAATCCTGGCATATGGAGCGGACCAGTGCACTGGAGAAGAAGATGGGCTGGAAGGGCCAAGTGCAATCCATCAGTGCAAGATTGCAGTGATAGCTGGATCGAACCTCTAGTGGACCTCAGATGAGAGATGGACCATTTTGGACACAACCCTGACCTTGGTACAGAGAAAAGGAGTGCTGTAGGCTTCAAAACTGCCCATCTGCTCTGGGCATCTTGAGAGGGCTGGTTGAGGGCCCCCAGGAGAAGGGCAGATGGCAGGACTTCCCTGCTGTGGTTCCTTTGCTTAGGACTTGCTTCCTCCCTCCTCGCTTTCTTTAAAGCAATAAAAGCAACTGTATTCCACCAGGTCTTTAATCCTAATTAATTCTTATGCATGAGCTTGGTCGGTTTCAGAAGCTTTGTTTTTCTATAATTACTTTGCTGCATGCTGCCCAGAATCTACAGATTAGTGTGAGTTACACAAACACACACACATAAATAAACAAACGGTTTATACAAATAAACTGTTGCCCTTCCATATCTAGTCACAGATCCTGGGAAATGCTACCCAGGAAATAAGAGCCCCCCCCCCCCGCCATAATGAATATGAGTCCCTGCCGAGAGATTGTGCCTGCCGTTTGCTTTAGAAACTGCCAAACTCGTCAAAGCCATAAAATCAGACTGAGATGGCTTCTTCCCTTTTTGGAGCACTTTGTAAGATTTGCGCTCCTTTTCCATTAAAAAGGTTTCCCTCACTGTTCAGACACCTGCCAAGGACCCCAATTTCACAGTAGCTGGTCTGTGAAAAACGCTGTCACTGCTCGCTTTGAGCTACGTGGAAAGCAGGCTGAAGTCAACTCCCATTTGTAGCAAACATTTAAGGGTGAAAGGGTCCCTTCCCCTCACCGAGGTGTCACTCCTGTTGAATTTATGGTGGTTTCGTCAAGGATTGGGGAATGCAACCTTCAACACGACAGGGAATGGGGATGGTAAGGGCCACCCCAGAGCCCAGCATGGCGGGCAGGAGGTCCTGGATTCAATTTCTGACATTCACAAGTGGCCTCAGAAAAGGCTTCTCTCTGAAGTCTGGACAGAGCTGCAGCTGAACCACCGCTTGGAAGCAGAGGAATCAGTCAGGGCCAGGGCCACCTTGGAAGCTGCAGCCTGAATTGGAGGCCTTCAAAATGTCCTTGACCTTAGAACACCGATTCACCGTTGCCTGGAAGGGTGGCTACAAGGTGCCAAGATGGGGCTTTGGGAAAAGAAGGTTCACTGTCCAAAAGTTGGTTTGCTCCTTCAAGGAATAACAAGCCATTGCTAAGAGTAGGCCTGTCCTAGAGACTTTATGTGTTTGTTCTTCTGTCTCTAGGAATAACAGCCCAATGAAGATCAGCCACGCCCCAGAAGTTTACGCATTCCTTCTGCCAATAAGGGGCAATGACTAATTGATCAGAATTCCAAAATTGCAATTCCCCTGCCACTTCCTCTCTCTTCCTACAGTTATCACAATGACTCAGCCCAACTGTTGCAATGGTACAATAGAGGTGTGTGTGTGTGAGGGCTGATCCTCTATGCTGATGGAGTTTTTAAAGGTTAATAAAAGAACTCCAAGCAGCAAACAGCAATCTTGCAGAGTAGAAGCATGAACCAAACAAGAGAACTTGCACATTAAGCTTAATTACATTCAGAAATGAATTCAGTCTTCACACTGTAGTTAGATGAAGAAAAGTAGAGATAGCTTACTTTTATTCAGTAGGATACAGGTAGGTTCATAGTAGAAAGCACTTAATCATCACTGGTTCTTGGTAGCAGAGGATGGTAGGGGGAGGGCTGCATTCCTGCAGCACCTCCTGCTTGCATGTGTGCCAGAAGGGTAATGGAGATTGTTAATCCCCAAGCCCAAGAAAGAGGAGGAAGTGGAAATCAGGTGACCCATGTGACATCCCACAAGCACAGTAGAGATGATTTGCTAGAGATACCCCCTTATGCTTATGAGACAATGCTGAGTTGACCCTGATAATTCCAACATATGCTAGCCTGCCTGCCTCTGCCAGCAGTTCCCTGTCAAAGCCCATCTAAACTGTGGTACCATCTCCCAGCTCTGATAGATTGGCATTTTTCTTCTCTCTGCCAGCCTCCTCCCTTGCAATGGTCTGCAAGACCATCAGAAAATCTACCAGCTGTTCTGCACTATGTTTACTGGGGAGAAAAGTCCTCTCACAGGTGCAACCCTTTAAATTGCTAACATGGACCATGGCCAGGAAGCAAAAGGCCCTGATAGTTCCATTTCTGTTGTGTCCATGCAGGGCATTCCTATTAAGGTGCTCTCCTGGCCAAGCTTAAGGAAGGTTTTCCTAGTCTGTCTGCCAAGAACCCAAGTGGTCAGAAGATAGCAGGAAGGACTAATTCATATCTTCACTGGGGAACCCTGCTAAATTGCATCTTCTCAAGCAATCAAGCAAAGCTCCCTTCCCACCTACACAGATCTTTAGTTTCCAGGTGCCAATCTAAAACTTTCCCAGTAGTTTAAGTGTCAAGTGAACTTAAGTGTTGGGAAAATCAGGTTTCAACTATGCATCGTCTCACAAACATAAAGGGGAGGGACTCTTCTTTTGAAACATGACTTTTATTATGAAGTGTGTCTCTGCTGTGTTCGTGGGGCATGCTGGTCACCTGACTTCCAGTTTCCTCCTTCTCTCTGGGCCTCTCATGGCCAGTTCTCCATTTTGTTTCCTCCTGAGCAGATGTGCATGCAGCAGAGCCACGTGGCGATGTGGCTCTGGTCCGAAAGTACTTCACACGCACGCACGCGCTGGAGTTCTTTACTTTCTTCAGTGTTAATCTATCTCTACTTGTAACCAAGATCTACAAAATAAAATGTAAGCAACCTTTACTTTACAGTAACCAATGTATGAAGACTGTTTTATTTTTTCTGAATGCTAATCAAGCCTTTCCTGTGCAAGTCCTTTTTTCTGGGACGCTTCTACTCTGCTAGTAAAGGTAAAGGTAAAGGTTTCCCTTGACATGAAGTCCAGTTGTGTCCGACTCTAGGGGGCGCTGCTCATCTCCATTTCAAAGCTGAAGAGCCGGCGTTTGTCCGTAGACACTTCCGTGGTCATGTGGCTGGCATGACTAAACGGAACGCCGTTACCTGCCTGCCGAAGCGGTACCTATTGATCTACTCACATTTGCATGTTTTCGAACTGCTAGGTTGGCAGGAGCTGGGACTAGCAACGGGAGCTCGCCCCGTCACGCGGATTTGAACCGCCGACCTTCCGATCGGCAAGCTCAGCAGCTCTGCCTGGAGTTCTGCTACTCACATTCCAACATTAAGTGCCTATGCAGGCCTGGAAGCCTAACCAGAGGACTTTTGCCCAGTGCTGGTTGGATTAGAGAACAGGGCTGTGAATGGGTGAGTTACCTCCCAGTGATGAAACTGCTGGTTGCTAATGCCATTTGCTAATTGTTTTAATGATTTCTGGGTGGAGGTCTTACCTTTTCCAATATGCAATGCACTGCTAAGAAAGCTGGCAGCAGGTTAATGTTGTTGTTTTGGGTGTTATTCACTTTCTTAGCTCTAGATTTCTTTAAAGCAGATCTCCACAAATGCTAGCGTAGCTTCTTCTCATGCCGATGGAAGGTTCCATTCTGTGCTACTTCTGCCAACACAATGGACATCAACTCATTTCTCAGCTCTATGAATTTGGGCTCCAGGCTGGCCAGTCCAGCATGTATTTTGGGGCCAAGCTGACTTCTTCCCCAGGTTGGTGTCGTCTGGGTCACCAAAAATCACACTGGCTGGGAGATTATGGGAACTGAAATCCAAACAGGAAAAGCATTAGATGAGGCAAGATTTCTGTGACTAAAAACAGCTTTCAGCTGAAGGACGATGGTGCCAGCCTCTGACGAGCTGCCAGTTGTGCAGGAAATACCTGTCGTAGGAGTCTCTCCATTATGGTCTAGCCCACATTGCTGTTTTCCAAAGCTGTTCCCTGCTTATTAGTGAACATCTGTTGTCATGTCATTTTTTATGTTGTTCTAGTGAGGTGGTAACTGTGGCCAGGCAATTAAGCAGGAGTCAAAGCCTAAGAGAGACCTGTTTGCTCAGTCCAACCAGATGCAGAAAATCGTTTGACCCTTCAGTTAGAACATCGGTTTGAGAGAGAGAAAGAGAGAGAGAGAGAGAGATTCGATGGCCAGAGACGGAGTGCAGTGATCTGTCCAAAACAGAGGTGAACTTACCAAGGAGGGTCCAACACTGGCAGCAACACACAGACACTGAACTGGAGCGTGCTGTCTCAGGGCCACCACATTTTCCTGTTGTTGGCTACCATATGGCATACTTCATGCTGTGGGTGCCTGGTATGAAAGAGGCCCCCAGTCTGGAAGCACATTTCAGCCGTGCTAGCCTGGAATTCTGCAGTCCCCAAGCTTCTAGAAGCTGCAAGATTGGGAAAAACTATCCACAGTAACTAAAGCATAGAATGTGAGTGTGGAGCTACTTCAGACCTTGGGAAGGACTCGATAGGTGGACAAAAATCCCAAATCCCGTCTAAACATCTGGCTGACTGCGCGATCAGCCATAATATGAAGTACGTCAGTATTTAAGGAAGCTTTGTGAAAACGCATGTATTGGGGCAGTTACATTACATGAATAAGACTTCAGGCAAGTTACGTTTTTGAAAGCCAGCACTAATTCAGTCTGGCTGAGAAAGAATGTCCGTCTGTTATAGGAACTGGATTTATTGGTCTGTTCAATGCGAGGATTTTGTTCCCCTTGGAATCTGCACCTTTGGAGAAGACCTTCTCTTCTTGCTACATGGTGAGAAAACAGAGGGACAAAGAAGGACAGGATCCATGGTTTACTTCTGAGTCGTCCAGGGAAGCTAATTTGTAATCCCAGTGGACTTAAATTAAGGGACTGAAGTTATGTATTTGATCGGAATGCATGATCAAAATACACAGCTTGAAAGGTAAAGGTCTGCTTTATTCCAGGGCCAAGATCCAAATGACCACTAGATAGCACTGGAGCGAGTGGCTATATTTAACAACAACAACAACAACAACAACAACAACAACAATAACGATAAGGTAGAGTTTTCCATACCCCGTAACTGTCATCTAGAGGTTATTCAGGACTTTGCAGCCAGATTTGTTAGCCTACTTTCTTCTTGTCTAGATTCATCCAATTTGTGACCCACCAAAGGCTGCCACGGTCTCTTACTTTGCTATTTTATTTATTTATTTATTCAATTTATACAGCTGCACATCTCACATTCGTGACTCTGGGTGGCTTGCCTTTAAAACCTAAATAGTACCCCCAAAATAAAAATAAATAAATAAATAAAATGGCCATACAAACAGTACAAACATTAACAACAATCAAACCACTGAAAGCCGTGCAGTCCCTGGGAGAGCACAGCCATTCAAGAACAGTACAGCCATTTTATGGTCTCCCTCTAGCCAAGGATGGCCCATCAAGAAGAAGGCAAAATTTCCTGGTAGACATTCTTTACTGATGGTATTGATTTCTAAGGTGGAGAAATCAATGCTATCACATTCTGTGGAAGACTGGAAAAGCCCCTTGCAAGCGTCCAATTATGCAGGTCTTCTCAGAAGTAACTGTTAATGAGCTGAACCACACTACCAGGTAAGTATACCTTGAGCTGTAGCCTAAAATTGGAAGCTTCTTATATTATTTTATTTATTTTATTTATTTATCAAACTTTATCACCGCCCATCTCCCCCACATGGGGGGACTCTGGGCGGTTTACAATAAAACAGGATTGAAATTCAGAACAATTACGAATAAAATAATACAATAAAAATAGAGATATAATAGAATCTAAATGGCTAAAAGATTTTAATCAGTCCGTGAGCGTAATAGGTCCATCAAAGAACACTTTAAGGCGCTAGCCATCCCCCGGTATGACTGTTCCCCCTCCCATTCCAAGCCTTTTCCCTGTTCCCCCTCCCATTCCAAGGAACACTTGTCATTATTTGTTAGTTTTCTGCGCTCAGGTGATGTCTGCCTGCCTGCCTGCCTGCCTGCCTGCCTGCCTGCCTGCCTGCCTGCCTGCCTGCCTGCCTGCCTGCCTGCCTATCTATCTATCTATCTATCTATCTATCTATCTATCTATCTATCTATCTATCTATCTATCCATCCATCCATCCATCCATCCATCCATCCATCCATCCATCCATCCATCCATCTATCTATCTATGAAAACAACAGCAGCTAGACAGTGAAATAACCATGGGAACATTTAAGGCCCAGATTGTAATAATGCCTATTGATGGGGAAATTTCCTTGGACAGAACATGCTACTGCAACTGGCTTACACAAAAATTTAATCCTGATGCCCAGAAGTGAGTGTGGGAAATATGCCTAGCTGAAGTTGCTTGTCTGCTGTTTGAAATATACTTTTGCGCCATATAGGAGGGACCCGTATTCCTAGACACTTGATCTGCTTTTATCATACCTCATTTAAGAAAGCTGATACTTCTCAGCTTCTATCAACAACGTGCTGATGTTGTCTACCTTTGCAGTGGCTTCTGAGGTATGTAAAGTGTTGTGAAGGCTCAGAGGAGCTACGTAACTAAAAACAGCATGCCATGGTTGCCAAACATTTCAGTCCAATATCCTGTGTCTTACCATTCTTCAAGCCCCCTTTTGTTGTGGGAAAAATGCCCACTTAAATTAGGAACCAAAGCGATCGGAGATAGGAGATACAAAATATATTTTATTGGCATGCACAACTTGCTAAAAGAATGCAGAAGAGCCCTGAACATTGCAAGGCAACTAGTTATACCCTGTCTGGTTTGTCACATAGGAAAGATGGAAGAAAATATTGTAAATCACAGTATGACCTCTAATCAAATGACTTTGATCAAACATGTGGAGATGACCCCTGCTTTCCTCTACACCAGTGCTTCTCAGCCTCAGCAACTTCAAGATGTGTGGACTTCAGTTCCCAGAATTCCCTAGCCAGCCATTCTGGCTGGGGAGTTCTGGGAGCTGAAGTCCACACATCTTAAAGTTGCTGAGGCTGAGAAGCACTGTTCTATGCTATTAGAATTCTGTCTTGCTGGATATTATCATTTAGTTCTATCAACAATGGCTTTATGGTGCCCTTTCACACCATTCTTTTTCACACCATTAGGAAGGGCAGCAGTCTTATTTCTGTTCTTGGTCTCCATTCCCAGATCACAGCTTTTGGCCTCTAAGCAAAGGACTAATGTAAATTAATTCAAATGAATTAAACTTCCAAAAAGTGCCCATGGAGGGCTGAGCAGTGGTTCTACCCAAGTGGGAAACAGAAGCAAGGCCTCGCTGAGATTCTTTGTAATCTCCTTATCTTTCTTTTAGCAGGTCTTTAACACCAGCAAGAGGAAAAGGGAGGCAGATGATTTATGGAAACTTCTGACCAACCAGGGCAGAAAGAAGATATTGGACTGGATGGCTTTTCAGTGTTTTTGCTTATTAATTTACTTTTCTAGGCTACCCAACTCTCAATAACTCTGGGCAGCTTAAGTTAAAAGAGCAACAGTTCCATAAAAGCAACAGAATTCATAAAACAACAATCGTCCGGGGAAACCCTAACCGTCCTTCCATATCCCCAGCAGAGCTCTTCTTTCAAGACCTAAATTGTTATTATTAGACCAGCTTTCCACTTCCTCCTACTGTATTATTTATGGACTGACTTCTTATCTCCTTTTCTAATATACATCTTATATTCCAATGTTGTTGTTCTTGATCTAGCTTGCGTATAAATATTTATTAGTGTTTGCAGCTAACTTAATGTCTAGAAAAAAACAGTGCATGCCGAGCCATTTGCTCTTCTCCCAAAATAATTCCTAACTTGTTCCTGTTCTGTTGGTGTTCATATTTGTAATGAACAAGCCAATAAAGTCTTCGTTTTCTTAGTGATTGGTAATAAAGGACGTATTTTCCTCTGGAAACTGGGAAATGTGTTTGCATCCGGCAGCATTTTCTGCTTGATTAGCATCTAGGATGTACTTAGACTTCATGTATGTGAAAAGAAACTGAAGGATGGGGGAAATACAGGAGTCAGATCATCAGCCAGTAACCAAGGATTTCAGCACAAGCCAGATGTAAGGGCCTGGGCAAGCTCAGGAGACGTGATCATGGCCCTTGCTGGCCCCGTGGTGAAATCCTAAGAAGTTGGGATGGAGCATTTTGCTGGGAGCATCACGTATTAGTGAGCGATATGGTAAACTGTGAATCCCAGGGCACATTTCCATTCCCTTGAAGCAGTGAGTGAATTTGGATTAAAGGACAGACAGAGCCAATTTGGTCTAGTGGTGAAGGCAATGGGCTAGGAACCAGGAGACAGAGAGTTCCAGTCCCGCCTTAGGCATGAATGCCGGCTGGGTGACCTTGAGCCAGTCCCTCTCTCTCAGCCCAACTCACCACACAGGGTTGTTGTTGTGGGGAAAATAGGAGGAGGAAGGAGTCTTAGGTATGTTCGCTGCCTTGAGTTATTTATACAAATAATAAAGGAGGGATAAAAATTAATTAATTAAATAAATCAATAAATAAGGAGGAAAGACTCTATTCCATCAGCTCCAGCTTAGATTTCCTTTCCAAGAAACTCTGCAAGCAACTTCCAGCTTCTTTGAAAAAGGGCCTTTCCTTTCTTGCTTCACCCCAGGTTGTGACAGGGTACTCAAAAGTAGCAACGTATTAATAAGGAGAAATGGGGGAGGGAAGCAGATGACCGAGGGGGCATCTCTGCACAGATGCATCTTAATCAGCTTGGAGGACATACTGTGATTTTAGCAGAAGGTCAATGGCAGGAAATCAGTAGCTCTTGGAGAAGAGCCAGTGGTGTGGTGACCATCTAATGACACCTGGATTTTTTTTTCTTTCTAAACATAAACTAGCAATATCTCATTTTTATTAACAACTAACCAATACCTGTAATGACAATTTCTCTCTGTGTGTGATAGGGAGATAGGGAGAGAGAGAGAGAGAGAGATGCTGGCTAGGGAATTCTGGGAGTTGAAGCCCACACATCTTCAAGCTGCCAAGGCTGAGAAACACTGCATTAGGCTGCCCAACTCTGGTGACCTGAAAGATTTCTTGTGAGGAGCTTTGGGTGGGAAGATCACATGTAAAGCCAGGCAAAGTTAGAATCACAGGATTGGGGTGGGGGGAGAGGGAGATGGTGCCCTTGCTTAGCTTGTTTTACCCACACTGTTTCCTCTGGGATGAGAACCTTGGACCGCTGACACCAGGTTAATCACTTGCAAGCCCGCTGCTGAAAGGCGGTTTCATGGGGGTGCACTTTTTGCCTAATTTAATATTCAGCTTTTGGGGAGAGAGAGAGATTTTCTGTCAGAGCAGTTGTTCTATATTCAGTGAAACACACACACACACACACTTCTCTGTGATGCACAGCCCAATCCTTTTCCTGGTGTTACCACTGTTTTCTGACTGTGCTGAAGTGCCTTTCAGAGAAAAAGAAAGGAAGACAGTATGGGTTGCTTCATTCTGGGACAATATATATAATAAATGTACGTGCATTTGGAAAAGAAGCAGAAGAATTTCAGACAGAGCATGTAGATAAACTCCGATCCCTAAACAAAACTAGCATAGCAAGAGAAAAAGAGGACATGACTTGGTCAGCCAGCAAACGTCTAACCCTACGTTGCTGCCAGGAGACCTGTGTGAAGTGGCTGTCTTACCCCCTCCAGGGAGGTTTGTGCCTTAACGGGGGCATGGAAGTGACCCCCTTTGCCTAGATGAGTCACCTTGCATCACTCTGAGGCCTCATCCAGCCCTTCCAGGAAATGAGTTTTCTGCCCACAAGTTGCACCTGTACAGAAGCCTGGTGGAGGATGTCTGGAGTGAAGGGTAGGGTTGATGCAATATCTCTTTCCTGCCAGGAATGATGTCGCTCCCTTGCAAACTTCTCTGAGCATTCAGTACAACTGAAGATAATGTTCTGGCAAGGAAAGATATGTTGTTGAAGTCATCTCGGTTTTACCAGTTGACTTTATGTCATCAGATACAGCAACCAATAAGTTCAACTGAGCTGACGCCTAGGTTTTTGTTTTTACATAGGTTTTACTGGGTTTTCAGACATCTACTGTACAATGAGCTTTGATTATTATTTTGCTTCAGATCTGCATGTTGTTGTTGTTACAAGAATGCAGTGAGCTGGATTTGAAGGATAAAATATGCTTTGGAACACACACGGGTGTGGCATAGCATCTTCTGGGAACACTTTAATGCAGGTAAGTCCTCTCCTGGGCTTTACTGCTGCACAGTTCCAAGACAGCAGCCAGTCTGGCATGGTGGCTCAGGTGCAGGACTAGAAACTGGGATACTGTGAGTTTTAGTCCTCCCTTTGGCGTGAAGGCAGCTGGGTGACCTTGGGCCAGTCCCTCTCTCTCAACCCTGGGAAATAGGCAATGGTAAACCACTTCTGAAAAACCTTGCCAAGAAAACTGCAGGGACTTGTCCAGGCAGTCACCAGGAATCAAAACTGACTTGAGGACACACACACACACACACACACACACTACATGTAAGAGTGTACAGATGAGAAGGAGAACTACAGAGTTAATAGTCTGAGCCCAAGCTTTGTATCTGAGAATGTCCAGAAATGTCTTCTTGATACTGAACCTAAATGATCAAGGCTGGATCTGCAAGGCATGGGAGTCATAAGCCTCTGTCAATACTAGAGGATCCTTCCACATCTAAAGATGCCCTGGAGAAAAATCCAAGGTCCTCCATTCTGTCTAAAGTTAAAGTGGATTCAGCTCTTACGTTTGCTCCCTGAAATGGCACAATGCAGATGTTGTTTTAGACGCTTGTTGAGCTGGGGGCTCTCTTTAACGTACAAAATTTACTGAAGGGGAAAAAAAAAACGTTTTTCTTGTCAGACATTAGAAAAAGAATATTTAGTGCCTGCCAGTCAGTTTCCCTTATTAGCTAAGAAGGTTCAACTCCCAACCACACAGATATCAGTTGCAGATTTTGACCCGGCATTTGAAATGAAGTATTAATAAAGCACAAGGAAGCTTAATTAGTGGCACTATTTATAGCTGGCAAACATATTGAAAAAAAAAGCTACTGTGCTATTTTGGTTCGTACTGTATATAAAGTACCCCTTAATATCTGATAGGATTTCAGTAGTATTTGGAAGGAGTTGGATATAAAATTTGTAGGGGTTTTGTTTGGATGGAGTGCCTGGCTAGCTTTGGCTGGTGCAAAAGCTAAATAGAATCAAACCTGGATTGAAAATCATCAGGAACCCAGGGCGGTAGTGAGAGTTAAACCTTGAAAAATGGTGAGGGTGCACCACTTCTTTGTTTTATTGGCCAAGAAAACGACATAGTCGCATCCGTGTAGACACCAGGAATCACGATGGAGTCTCAGAAGTCTTTCCATTTGCTTATTAGTAGATTAAGTTGCCCACGGATGTTTCCTTATTTTGCTGTTCTAAAAATTAAGGTATAATGGCTGGCACAGCTCAGCCACCACGTTAACTTTGCATCCCCTCACTCCTGAGTGATTGAGTTTCCAGTTTTAAAACAAGGTAGCAGCCCAGCTGCCAAGTTCTCATAATTCTTGTAAATTAATCTCAAACCAACAAAACAATTCCCAGAATAAAGGAAGTCAAGCTGACCATTTTACTTATCTGCTTGTTTGTTTGCAACTTTTTCTGTGCCGCTTCCCAGTCAAAAAACATCACAAGGCAATTTATAACAAATTATTATCTTTGACCTAATAATTAGATAACATTTAATGGCTCTAATTATTAAAAAAGACTCTAACTATTAAAAAAAATAAGGTTTTCCCCACTCTAAACCAAATGTTGACCCCTCTTTAAATCTAGAAAAGTGTTTTGATCTACCTATCAGTGCAGATTTCCCAGCAGAGGCGTCCACAGGCTGAGACCAAAAAAGTCAGCTTAGCTGACATGATGGTGGGATCGATGCTCCACCTGTTGTTTTTTTTTTTGGTGGGGGTGAGCAACAGATGTTGATCTTCATCCAAGATGACGCCTGAAATAGGTCTTTGAACCTGACTGTGCATCTTGCCTGCTGTCCCTTGTTCAACTGATGTCCACTATCAAACTTTCTCTTGGCTTTACAATAAAAAAAAATGCCCACATGCTAAGTAAAATCTGAAAGGATGCCTCTCATTAGAGAATTCAGGTGATGGGCATGGAAGTATTTCATGTGCAAAGTTGAACCTGTGCCCAAATATGGCAGCAAACTTTTGAAGGAACACCCACTTCTACCATTTCTGCAGATTGCCATGAATAATGCGTATTGATTACATTGCTTCCAAGTCACTCTGCTTCCATCTCCTTGATTGCAACTGTCAGGTCTGCACATCTGTTCCTGGAGTTCTTCCTTGCTTGCTTTCAAAATCCTTTGCTGAAGGAGTTCATAATTGGGATAGGCAATTATTATTTTAAAACCAGAGATTTTTAACTGACACATTTTAACAAACTCTCACAGCAGCAGCTTGGCATAGCATGTTGAATGATGACAGGAAATCTTGGAAGACAGAGGGAAGAGTCAGGGGATTGCATTCCCTCCCTCCCCCCCCTCCATTTTTGAAATGCAGAAATTAAGAATGAATGGATTTAAGGGTTTCTTGGTGCCCAACTGTGGAATTACTCCACTTCCCCCCCCCCTTTAAACAAATGATTCTTTTTAGATATATTGGACATCAGAGAGAACCTAACAGAAGAACTGTGCTCAATCAGACCAAAACACATTTTAGCCTATGATGGCTAACTGGAAGCCAATGAGAAGCCTTCAGACAGGACACATGTCCAGAGTTACCCTTCTGTTCATGTTTTCCAGCTACTTTTGCAACTGTTTCTGCACCTAATATGGGACAAAGCTGGATTTTAATTTTATTTAAAGTAGTTATATCTTCCTTTTCCATTAGATCAGCCTTCCTCAACCTTTTGACCTTGGAGGAACCCTTGAAATATTTTTCAGGCCTTGGGGAACCCCTGCACATTCAGACTCAAATATAGACCAGAAGAAGAAATTATTATATTCAGCCTGTGTATATATATATATGCATTAACAGTGTTCTTAAACTAAAAATAAAGAATGAAACTTACCTCTTTAAGGTGAAGTTGCCCGAATTTGAAATAATTTTTCAAATAAATCATGATCTCCCAGGGAACCCCTAGTGACCTCTCGGGGAACCCTGGGGTTTCACAGAACCCTGGCTGAGAAACCCTGCCTCAGATAAAGACAGTGGTTTGGTGGGAAAGGTTTACTCTGCACTTACTTTGATCTTTCTGTTTCTCTCAAATAGGGAAAGATCAAATCATTTGGAGGAAATCCAGTTAATGTTCCCTTTATACCGCATCTAGTCTGGCTTATAGGCTGTTTGGTATTTAAGGTGCTGCATGGTTTAATACTTCCAGCCTTCCCTTAGGAGAAATAATGAAGCCTTTGTCCTATTGTTTTAACCTCCGTCTACAGTATTGGGCTGAATGGATTCAGGCAGTTTATTTGCTTCAGAAGTACTGTAGATATGACCCACCTCCATCAGGAAGCATGGAAAGGATGTGCAGGCTTTTTAGGACTCAGCCAACAGCTTCCTATCATGAAGCTAATTAAAGAAAAGAGGGAAGAAAACAGTCTGGAAGTGCCAGGCAACATTGTTAAAGAAAGTCCTAGAAGTTAGAACGCTCTTTAACCTGGCAAAGGCATAGCTATTATCTGGGAATTGTGACAGAAGTGACTCTCAAAACTGAATCCAAAGAAGAAAAAAAGATAGGGTGAATATCTTGAATTTTAAGCAGGGAGAATGTACAAAGATTTCCCTGTCCATGTAGAGGGAAGGGGGAGCATATTTAGAGTTGCAAGATTCTGTCACTAAATTTTTGCAATAAAAGTAGTATTGACCTACATGGTATTGATTTCCTAGTCTGCCCTACCTTGAAAGGCTGATTGTTCAACTGATTCATCAAGAATGCATAGATGATCAATTAGAGATCAGTTGACCATTTCCACCCATGACTATCTTTGTCCATGATACTGTAGATTATGTTGGTCCTGCTAGTCTGCTTGTGGTTGTCTCTAATCTGCCACAGCACTGGAAAAGGGAACCAAATTATAGCTGCATAGCTGGAATATAGCTTGAAGATAAAGTCTCCTAAACAGGAGGAACAGGAACTTGGACGTTGCCCAGCAACCATAAGTCCTGGGTCAGTGGACTGAACAAATAGAAATCTGCTCATAGGGTTTTTGCTACTGTGAGATGGAGATGATGATGATGATGATGATGTAGAAGTAACTCTTTCTAGTACTGCATTCATGTACTAAATCAGCAAATATTACACATGATCTGTATCCTCCTTTGTCTTCTTTCTTCTCCTGTCTTTAGTTAACTCTTGGAGCATAAGAGGTATAGGAAGCCACCTCACGTGGAGCGGGGAGAAGTTTGCTTGCTCATCAGCTACACTGGTTGGGAAGTTTGGGACTTAAAAGTCCCAACACGTCTGGGGAAGATTAGCTTGGTAAAATAAAGTGGTGATCATTTGCTCCAAGCCATCCTTTGCCCACAAAGTCCTTTAGCACATGCTGGATGTGCTTTTCCTAAATTCCAACTGAATTGGCTCATGGGAAGCTCCCCCAGCAACATCGTATGCTTGGGATGAAAGGAAGGATATTCATTCAACAATCCTTGGTAGAGTGTTCCAGGATCTGGTACATGCAAGTTGGCCCTGTTTTCATCTGAAAAAATATTGGGTATTAGAGAATGAAAATGTGCTTTAAAAATAAATTTCCTCCCAGGCAGAAAAGAAAATAAACATAAATTCCCAGCCAAGACTGACAAGTCCAAAGCAAAATATGCATTGCTGCCACCTGGAAGATGACATTAGCTAGACAAATATTCACCAAGCTGTAATGAGCTGGAAGCAAACATTTCTGCCGGTTCTAATATTTTCCATTCCACATATTTATATGGTTCAATATTGAAAGCCAGCTCTTTCATATTGTACAAACACTTTACTTGTTTCCACTGAACCATTTGCCACTGCATAAAACTTTGTTTGGTCACAGCGCAGTAATAACATTTTTGACACTTGACACCTAATACGGATGTTTAAAACATTTTGTGGGTCATATACTGAAGAAAACCTACAAGCTCCATTCAGGAACTCTAAGAATTTTGTACTTCTTTGGGAATGGGGATAGGAAGCTATGGCCTATTTTGGATTTCTTGGTCTAAGCCCTCAAGTAGAATCCTTAATATGTGGCAATGGAAAGTGTCACTAAGTTCTTTGAACCTCCTATGATATTTTGTGGGTAGTGGAGACTAGAATGAGGTCAATACATTAGGAAAGTCTACAGGTTTCTGGGATATGAAGCTCATTCATTCTTTTGCTACCACCTCAAGGAGGACTGAAGCTGGTGTAGTTAATTCCTTTGTCTTGGTCCCTGTAGATTTCTTAAAAAATAACATTAAAAACAAGAACAGCAGCAACAATGAAGGCCAGAAGATATTGGCAGCCTTGGCTATCTTGCTCCTTCCGTTCCTAGCTGCTGTGAACCAGAAGGTGCTGCCTCCTACTGAGACATTGCCAAAAGAAAATAATGTATTATTTATTATTACAAGGAAAACTCTTTGGCATTCTACAGTTTCTGGACTGAAGTGTTTACAGGGTCATGCAGATCAGATTTTTCTAGGCAAATCCTATTTCTCCAAATGGCTATTGCCTTCCTCATAACAGGATTTCTGAAATTATACAACAGCCCACACCTGAACTTGCTCAAGGTGTGGCCAAGCTAAAAGATGATTCCAGGCATGCCTTTCAGGACTGCATCTCTGAAACTGTTGTGTGGCTTGTGCATGTGTATCATGGATAGAGCCCATACATTTTAGTGAACAAGACAGAGAAGCAAGTGTCTTGCTACACTTCAGGCCCCTTGAGATAAATCTTTACAGGTTCTGAGGATAGCCAGATAGGTTTGACCCTTGAGTCAGAAGATTCTTAGCCAGACACTCCTGTCATTGTTCCAGGCAATAAAACAACAACAGTAATAATAACCAAAGTTATACCACCCTGCTGTGGGCTTCTGTAGTCCAGTGACGTTGAGGGCTGTGATGGTCATAGCCTAGCTATCACCAGGTAACCCAAGCCAGAAAAGTCTCAACTGATGGCCTGGATCAAGTGTGGCCCACAACCCATTTGCAATGGTGAACCCTAGAAAGCACGTTTCCATCCTGGATTAGCTGTTGTTTGGGTCTCAGGGTCTCAGGTGACAATTGAGCTCCCAGGCTTAGTTCCCTCTTGGTAGGCAACCAGAGCAAGGAACTGGTTTAAATACAAGTCAGAAAGATGAAGAACTGGAGTGCCCTAGGAAACAATGAACTACTTTGAGTTTAAACCCCTGAGAAACCTTCACTCCACAACCGCAACAGAGCTGAACGCCCTGTAATACACGAAGGGTGGACGGAATCTGGAAGAATGTTTGTAGCACTGAAAAGCAAGGAAAAAGCAACTACCTGTGACAACTACTGGCTGTAACTTGCCTGCCTACAACACTGAGATTCTTTATTGGTGTTATTACAAGTCCAACATATGTTTATTTGAAAGAAGATGTGATTTTCTGAGTGGAACAAAAGGGGACTTGCAAAAATTCATGTGGCACAACTAAGTGACAAAATGATTCTTGAAAGCTCAAAGAAAAATAAAACAAACCTTTTCATGGCCTGGATAGAGTATAGGAAGCCCAGAATCCCTCTGGTGGGAGGAGACGGGTGGTGGCAAATTTGATAATAAATAATATAAATAAAATAAATGGGAAGGTGTTTGACTCATTCTGCCATAGCTGGATTTGGAATCATTTGGAAACTCTTAGAATAAACTGAAATATTAGAAGATTCCTGAACATGTCGATGGGAAACAAAGATTGTGGTAAATGGGGAAGACTTGGAGGAAGTAAAAATAAAACAAGCATATTCCAAGGACACTCATTGTTACCGTTATTGCATATCAAAGGTTGAAATCGAGTATCTCTTGGATGGTGTCTGCATAGTTAGTGAGGGCCTAGGAAAGAAATTTGACCTGACAAATGTGTTAGTTTGACTAGTAAATGAGGAAAGATTATAGGACAAAATGAGCCAAAGCTGATGAATGGAAATGCCATTAGACACTTGAAGAAGTATAGAAATGCAAGGTGGTGGAGGATTACTTCATATAGGTAAAAAAAAAAGGGAAAAAACAAGCCTTGAAATGATTACATCAGGACAAGTAAAGAGGCTCTCTTTGTGGAAGTTTGTAAGGAAAGGCTCCTGAGGATAACAAAACTTAAATTGGAATAAGGAATAAGGAAGTAATTCAAAGCTGGATCAACATTTGGAAAAGCAAAGCATTCCGTGGCCAGTATGTACATGATAAAGGAAAAGCAGATCAGAGTCTAACATGGCTGTGATTGGAATTTGGAACACATAAAAAAGAAACTGAGGAAACAAGCCTTGAGAACCAAAGCATTCAGACCCAAAGCTGCACATATCTCCAACAACGCCAAATGTTGATTATATAAAATTAAGGATAAAACGATAGATCATCTCATTAGTGGCTGTAGCGAAACCATTCGGAGTATAAACAACATCACTCTGGAGCTGCAAAAATTATCTGCTGTAATTTATGGAGAAAATTGGGCCTCACAGTTTGCAAAAAGCAGTGGGACCATGTACTATAAAAAGTTTTGCAACATGGGGGGATCAAAGTGTTGTGGAATTTCAAAATTCAAACTCTTAGAATATAATACGCCAGACATTTCTGTTATATAAAGAAGAAGGTGTGGGTCACTGATGTGGCAATACCTGGAGACCATCAAGGTGGTGAAAAGCAACAGGAGAAAATTAGAAAACAGCATGATTTACAAATTGAGGTCAAAAGATTATGGAGGAAGAAAGATCAATGGCCATATCTATTATAATTGGAGTTCTTGGTGCAATTCCAAATGGATTCTCCAAATATTTAGTAATGTTAGGCTTAATGGAGTGATGCCCCTTTAATTCTGCAAAAGACCATTCTCTTGGAACAGCATGCATTTTATGGTGAAACCGCCATGAGTCTCCTTTGCTAGGATATGGATCAGTGGAGTCAGCCCCGGGTTGATTAGACCGGGACACGCATTTAGATGAATAGAGAACAGTAATTTAAATGGCCGACCCTTCGCTGTTCTTTCGTGAGGCTTTCTGTCTTCCAAGCTGAGGTCATCCCCTCCTCTACCTAGTGATAGAATTGACAGGATTTTCGTATGATTCTGTGCTGTTCTGCTCAGCTTATTCATCAAGACAACAACACCCACAGCACATTTGCCCAGGTGCCAGAGATTATTAGGGACAAAACTAGGACACTCCACTGCATTATCCAACCCTCCTTTTCTGAAGGAGGGCTGGATAATGCAGTGGAGTATCCTAGAGAAGGGCACTGTTGTATTGATCCCCTTTGTCCCTCACTGAATCAGTTCATCTATTTGGCTGATACTGGAATCAGTTCTGCATGCATTTATTTTTCAGTCTCCCAGAACTTCAGAAATGTAGAGTGAAGGTTAGATAAATCATTATTCTCTCCTTCTTTGTACACTGGGGGAAATGGGATTTCTTTCTTGTCTCACCAGATGTCAGGCTTGTCTAGCATGAAACCTGACAGGACAGTAAATCTCAGCTCTCCAAACACCAAAAACCATATCTGAGAACTCCTTAGCAGCAGCAGCAGCAGCTCCCAGATATGACACAGCTTGATTACTTGTTTTATTGCAGACAAGAACGAGACCATACGCCCGTAGGTCCGGCTACTGCAGAACACAGAAATCAAAGCTAATGTATCTGTCTGTGCTATAGACTTCCTCTAAACCCTTTCCTCCCATTTTTTAGGTCAACAGAAATTTGGCCATTCTCTTCACAGTTTTGAGATTAGGAGACACCTGCTTAGTGTCAATGTAGCAGTTCCCTTTGGCCTGGCTGATTCCTGCCTCACCAGCTTCCTTCCTTACTGTAGGCATGGTAGCCCCAGATCTCACCTCTCTGCATGCATAAGATTGGTGGAGGAGCACATGCATAACACTTATATTAGGCCATGAAAATAGCCACATTCCTTTCTACAATCAACCTATTTTTTTAAGGGTATCTACACCTGCTGGACTGTTGTGGTTTTGGAACTTGCTCCCTGTTAAAACATTAGCACAGAATCACTGCCTAGAAGCCAGGAGTTAAATTTGCAAATGTAAAGTGTTCCATGGCAAGATGGAAATGGAAGGTGTGCAAAGTCACTCTAGAAAAGCTCTAGGACAGGGTTTCCCAACCAGGGTTCTGTGAGAGGTCACTAGGGGTTCCCTGGAAGATCATGATTTATTTAAAAAATGATTTCAAATTCAGGCAACTTCACATTAAAGATGTAAGTTTCATTCTTTATTTTTAGTTTAAGAACATTGTTAATGAATATATACAGGCCTACATATGAAACAAATATAATGATTTTGTAACTTCTGGCCTATCTTTGAGCCTGAATGTACAGGGGTTCCCCGAGGCCTAAGAAATATTTCAAGGGTTCCTCCAGGGTCAAAAGGTGGAGAAAGGCTGCTCTAGGACATAGTCAATGTGGGGAGGAGGCATCAAACTAGGCATGACCAGGTGACAGATGGGGCATGCAGGGCTGTGGGCCCCCAGAACCTCAGTCTGGCATCACTTCTCTAGACATAATCTCCTTAGGGAGCTGTTCTGTAGTGTTCTTTGTACGTGCCTTTTTGCCTTTTTACAAAATGGAACTCAGTAGACAAAGATGGAATTTTGGTCTGGGGGCAAGACAAGCCCCATGGTAATCCAGTGACATCATAACTGTGGGTTGTGAGGACTTCCAATAGACCTCAGTTCTTTCCTTGAATGGAGAAATGCCAATTCCAGGCAGCCCATGTGGAGGAGAAAAAGGTAACCAAACTACCAGCCAGTCTACGGGGATCTCTGCAGATAGATGCTTTATTCCTGGAATACCTATCCAGAAAAGACTTTGATGAACTGTGATTAAAAATTTGCACTGGGGAAGAATTTAAAAAGAGGATGCATTTTCCATCCTTTGTATCTGCCTTGGCAGTTTTCCTTTTTCCGTTGCAGAAAGAGATAGCAAGCCCTCTTCCCATCCTATGGGTTCTCATCACCCCTTCTCAGCTAACCCTACCCTGCTTCCCTGCTTTCATCCTTTGATGCTTGCTTCCTTGTCCCCAGCTAGCCAGATAGCAGGAGAGATCAGAAAGACTGAAAATACTCTAAATCCATTTTGGGTGCATTTTAAAATACCTTCAGATATTTGGGGAGACTGTGAAGGCACAGCCAGATAAAAGTTCAGTCTTCCCAGTGATCTGCCTGTATCTGTGAACCATCACTGATGCTCCAGTCCTCAAGGGAAGACGCGTTGTGTATCCAAACAGCTTGAGTTGAATGAACATGTCATGAGTTATCAGCTGGTATATACAGAAATGCCCCAGCCTTACGAAGTTCTCCACCTCACTTTTACTTTAAAGGTGTTTAAAATATTAAAGGAATTTTGTTGTTTATTCGTTTAGTCGCTTCCGACTCTTCGTGACTTCATGGACCAGCCCACGCCAGAGCTTCCTGTCGGTCGTCAACATCCCCAGCTCCCCCAGGGACGAGTCCGTCACCTCTAGAATATCATCCATCCATCTTGCCCTTGGTCGGCCCCTCTTCCTTTTGCCTTCCACTCTCCCTAGCATCAGCATCTTCTCCAGGGTGTCCTGTCTTCTCATTATGTGGCCAAAGTATTTCAGTTTTGCCTTTAATATAATTCCCTCAAGTGAGCAGTCTGGCTTTATTTCCTGGAGGATGGACTGGTTTGATCTTCTTGCAGTCCAAGGCACTCTCAGAATTTTCCTCCAACACCACAGTTCAAAAGCATCGATCTTCCTTCGCTCAGCCTTCCTTATGGTCCAGCTCTCGCAGCCATATGTTACTACAGGGAACACCATTGCTTTAACTATGCGGGCCTTTGTTGTCAGTGTGATGTCTCTGCTCTTAACTATTTTATCGAGATTTGTCATTGCTCTTCTCCCAAGGATTAAGCGTCTTCTGATTTCCTGACTGCAGTCAGCATCTGCAGTAATCTTTGCACCTAGGAATACAAAGTCTTTCACTGCTTCTACATTTTCTCCCTCTATTTGCCAGTTATCAATCAAGCTGGTTGCCATAATCTTGGTTTTTTTGAGGTTTAGCTGCAAGCCAGCTTTTGCACTTTCTTCTTTCACCTTCATCATAAGGCTCCTCAGTTCTTCTTCACTTTCAGCCATCAAAGTGGTATCATCTGCATATCTGAGATTGTTAATGTTTCTTCCAGAGATTTTAACTCCAGCCTTGGATTCCTCAAGACCAGCTTGTCGCATGATGTGTTCTGCATACAAGTTGAATAGGTAGGGTGAGAGTATACAGCCCTGCCGTACTCCTTTCCCAATCTTAAACCAGTCCGTTGTTCCGTGGTCTGTTCTTACTGTTGCTACTTGGTCGTTATATAGATTCTTCAGGAGGCATACAAGATGACTTGGTATCCCCATACCACTAAGAACTTGCCACAATTTGTTATGGTCCACACAGTCAAAGGCTTTAGAATAGTCAATAAAACAGAAATAGATGTTTTTCTGAAACTCCCTGGCTTTTTCCATTATCCAGCGGATATTGGCAATTTGGTCTCTAGTTCCTCTGCCTTTTCTAAACCCAGCCTGTACATCTGGCAATTCTCGCTCCATGAACTGCTGAAGTCTACCTTGCAGGATCTTGAGCATTACCTTACTGGCATGTGAAATGAGTGCCACTGTTCGATAGTTTGAACATTCTTTAGTGTTTCCCTTTTTTGGTATGGGGATATAAGTTGATTTTTTCCAATCTGATGGCCATTCTTGTGTTTTCCAAATTTGCTGGCATATAGCATGCATTACCTTGACAGCATCATCTTGCAAGATTTTGAACAGTTCAGCTGGGATGCCGTCTTCTCCTGCTGCCTTGTTATTAGCAATGCTTCTTAAGGCCCACTCAACCTCACTCTTCAGGATGTCTGGCTCTAGCTCACTGACCACACCGTCAAAGCTATCCCCGATATTGTTATCCTTCCTATACAGGTCTTCTGTATATTCTTGCCACCTTTTCTTGATCTCTTCTTCTTCTGTTAGGTCCTTGCCATCTTTGTTTTTGATCATACCCATTTTTGCCTGGAATTTACCTCCAATGTTTCTAATTTTCTGGAAGAGGTCTCTTGTCCTTCCTATTCTATTGTCTTCTTCCACTTCCACGCATTGTTTGTTTAAAAATAATTCCTTATCTCTTCTGGCTAACCTCTGGAATTTTGCATTTAATTGGGCATATCTCCCCCTATCGCTGTTGCCTTTTGCTTTCCTTCTTTCTTGGGCTACTTCTAGTGTCTCAGCAGACAGCCATTTTGCCTTCTTGGTTTTCTCTTTCTTTGGGATGTATTTTGTTGCCGCCTCCTGAACAATGCTGCCAACTTCTGTCCAGAGTTCTTCCGGGACCCTATCTACTAAGTCCAGTCCCTTAAATCTATTCTTCACCTCCACTGCATATTCCTTAGGAATATTAGTGAGCTCATATCTAGCTGATCTGTGGGTCTTCCCTAATCTCTTTAGTCTGATCCTAAATTGTGCAAGAAGAAGTTCATGGTCTGAACTACAGTCAGCTCCAGGCCTAGTTTTTACCGACTGTACAGATGTCCGCCACCTTTGGCTGCAAAGGATGTAATCAATCTGATTTCGGTGTTGTCCATCTGGTGAAGTCCATGTGTAAAGCCGTCTCTTAGGTTGTTGGAAGAGAGTGTTTGTTATGCAGAGTGAATTGTCTTGGCAAAATTCTATCAGCCTATGTCCTGCTTCGTTTTGTTCTCCCAGGCCATACTTACCTGTAATTCGAGGTGTCATTTGACTGCCCACCTTAGCATTCCAGTCTCCTGTGATGAAAATAACATCTCTTTTAGGCGTGTTGTCCAGTAGGTGCTGCAGATCCTCATAGAACTGCTCTACTTCAGCTTCTTCAGCATTTGTGGTTGGGGCGTATATTTGGATCACTGTGATGTTAGATGGCTTGCCCTGAATTCGAATTGAGATCATTCTGTCGTTTTTGGGGTTGTATCCAAGCACTGCTTTAGCCACTTTACTATTAATTATGAAGGCTACTCCATTTCTTCTGTGGTCCTCTTGTCCACAGTAGTAGATCTGGTGGTCATTTGATGTGAAGTGGCCCATTCCAGTCCATTTCAGTTCACTGACGCCCAGAATGTCTATCTTTAATCTTGACATCTCACCAATAACTACATCCAATTTGCCCTGGCTCATAGATCTTACATTCCAGGTTCCAATGGTGTGTTGATCCTTAGAACATCGGATTCGCCGTTCACCACCAGCACCGTCGGCCGCTAACCGTCCTTTCGGCTTTGAGCTAGCTGCGTCATCACGACTGGGGCTAGTTGAGCTCATCCTCTGTTCCTCCCCAGTAGCATTTTGACCATCTTCCGACCTGGGGGTCTCATCTTCCGATGGTATACCGACATATCTCTGGTTGTACTGATCCATTTAGTTTTCATGGCAAGAATACTGGGGTGGGTTGCCATTACCTTCCCCAGGGATCGCATTTAGTCTGACCTCTCTGTCATGACCTTCCCGTCTTGGGTGGCCCTTCACGGTTTAGCTCATGGCATCATTGAGGTGCTCAAGCTCCAGCACCACGACAAGGTAACGATCCTTTGCGGAGATTAAAGGAATAAGATATCTCTAAAATGAACCTTTCTGCCTCTTTTTGGCTCTACTGCTGTTAGGTGACCATCAGTAATAACAATGCCATATAACATAACCACAGTGAACTGCTTTTGAAACTCTTGAAGTTTTCTAAAGATTAGGGCCTATTGAAACTCCCATTTAGTAGCCAAATGCTGGGTTTTAATATAGGAATAGAGAGACAGAGAGAGAGAGAGAGATTTGGTAATTTTGATTTGTCTTTATTTTTTAAAATCAGGATTTGGAAGAAGAAAATTCAGGGTGTTATGTGGGAAATTTAGCAATCAGTGGGTGGCAGAAAGGAAGGAGATGCATCTGGAAACTGTGTGGCCTGCAGGCAAATGTGTGAACTGCTTCTAAAAATAGAATGCTCTTGGGAAGCAACATTATTTCTTCAGGCACAAAAGTCTTTTTTTCTTAATTGGAAAGTGCCAGGAGTAATGGGCTTCTCTTGAAGCTCATTATATCATTCAGTGATTCTCCCCCCCTCACCTTCCAAATTAGGGGGACATTTGGATTCAAGTGGAATAGTAATTTTAGCCAGGAATAAAATTAAAAATTAAAGAAAAAAACCATGAGCTTGTACTATTTCTTGAGGCATAATGTGATCTGAATAAGGCATGGGGCTTCACTCTATCCTGCCCGTATCCTGCATCATCCATCAGTTTAGAGAACAGCTAACTCACAGGAGAACATACTAAAAGGGGTTGAATTCAGTTGCAAGTCTGCACATAGCTGCACCTCTGGAAACCAGACATGGTACTGATCCATGCAGGTCACTTCTGATGCTGTATCATTTGGTGGTCCACTGCTTTGTTGTCCAGTTCAGAGATGTGCGCATCTTTTCCTGGAGCCACAAGACTGCTCTCTGAGGCTGCCATTCAGCCCTGAGAAAAACATGTTTGCTCTGAGAGTGTAAGGGCCTCCATGCCCGGAATCACCACGGGGGGAAGGATGAAAATGCTGCTCCAAGTCAACTACAGAATCCCAAGGGACACTTGGTTGATGAACCTCCATTTGCTTGCCTACATAAAGATGCAAAGGATGAGGTCACAGAAGACTTCACTTGCTTGGCACAAATGCAAGAGATGGAAGCTGGACGAAAACACATCATTAAATTTCTGTGTGACGTTGCCAGGTAGATAGAAGGTACACATTTGGTATGTATTTCTTTCCCTTTGACTATGTGAGAAATGGATCTAATGTACACATTCTGTTGTTCTCACGTGTGATTCCTTCCTATCTTTCCTAGGACAACTTTAAAGGCTAGAAGCTGCAATGGATCCCAGCAGACCCTACTCAAGAGTTCTTTGAAAGAAAATACTTTCTCAAAGGTGCTATTGAAGAGCCATTAAACTTTGAAGAGGTCTTTCTGCAGCAAAGTTCTCTAGAAGTGTGCTGATGAATTAGAACATTGTAAATGTCAAACTGAATATAAATATAGTCTTTTTTTAAAAAAAACCTTTACTTTTTAAAGAAGTGCATCTGGAGAGAAGGGGTTTCTAATTTCATTTATTTGAAGTGCTCTGTTTTTGAAACGGCTTCCCATCTGAGGCTGAGTAGAAGCTGCAAAGAAATTGTGAACAAGTAAAAGCAATGAATAAACCCATAACAAACGAAGATAGATTAATAATCCAACCAGGAAAATAATCTCTATACAGATCAATTCCCCAGAATCCAGGGATTTATGAATAAGACCACCACATCTGAAAGTGATCTAGAAATGGAAGCGTTCTGTAAAGCTTCAGGCAAAGAGCCCGCTGCTTCCCTTCACTTTTGCACCCCAGTTCCAAATGCCAGAGCACAGTGGCTGCCCTGCTTTCCTTGATGGGCACATGTATTTGTGAAGGTGCAGCACATGCTCCAAAGCCCTGTTCATTGAGGCGAGGTTGGTCCTGTCTTGATGCCTTGGTGAGACGTAGCATCGTGATGCCTTGAGGCAAATCAAGGTAGAGCACCTCTCCACATCAGGGTAACATTCTTCACTAAACATTCTTCATGCACACTGCTTCACATTCTCTTTCTGACAAGCAGATCCAAAATGGGATTGCGTAGATTATGAGTAATATCTAAGCCACCCCACTTTCTGGCACTGATAACCAGGTTGGGCAATGTGTAGTCCTCCAGATGTGGTTGAACATCTTCCATCAGCCCTAGCCAAACAGACATGATGAGGGATGATAGGAATGGGGATCCAGCAACTTTTCAAAGGCCATATTTTGTCCATCAGCATCTGATGACTAAGCCTTTCTGTGTTTCATCAAGTTCAACATGGTAGCATTTAGTGGAATTTCTTGCATTGTAGACAAAAACAGCACTATAAACTCTGCAGACCTCAGAATACTAATAGTATGATCTATGCAAGTTCAGCAGTTGGATGTAATTACAGATACAAAGAAGGAATAAACTACTGAGATGGTAAATGTTATTTAAAATCAAAGAAGAAGATGAGAAGACAGGGAAAGCAAATGAAATGAAAGACAAAAATAAACTACATATCAATCCTTTGATTCTGCTACCAACCCAAAACATGTAAGTATTAATTTTGTTTTTGAATCAACTGTTGCCTGAAAAGGAAGAACAGATGACAGACCTGGAAGACAATCATTTCTTAATCTACTGCCTCCAAAACTGCTGGATTCAAGCCCTCCTGAAACCAACGGCCATGCTGGCTTGTAACCCTGGGGTTTGAATATTATCCGATTGGGGGAGATTGTAGTTAATAGTTCCTTGCATGGACATCTTAGGAGAGTCTTATAGATGCTTGTTTGTTTGTGTATAAGCTCAGGAAGTTAAAGCTGAGGATTTTGAAACTGACAGAGAGGAGCTCAGTAAATTTCACAGATAGAGGAAAAGACCTATATTTTTCCTGTGGAGAGGGGAGACAGTAAATTTCACTCATGCAAGTTTTTCCAATAAAGACTGAAGATAAATCTCAGTTGCATTCCATCTCTGTGGCCAGAGCCATATATATGCCTTGCCTAAAATATGTCTAGCAGGAAGACCAAATGCAGATGTTCAGGGCTTAATAATAATAATAACTCCCTAGAAATTGTGATAGAATAATGCAGTCATCATCACTATCATCATGGTATTCTATTTTTATCTGATTATTATCCAAAGACGACAAGAAGAACACATTTTACAGAAGCGTTATTTCTGGAGCTTAGCAGCTACTGCAGTTGCCCACGCACACAGGATAGGGGGAAATTAATTAAGAAAAATGAACTCTTCAGCTGAGGAAACAGCTGGAATAAACTTTATACACAGGTATAAAGGTAAATCGAGGAAATTCACAAGAGGTTTATGTGTTACCCTCTTATTTAAAATTGCCTTGTATGTTACAGGAAGAATGATGTTTGGCAAAGGTCATAAAGAATATTTGAGCCAGTCATTTAAAAGGTGCAGAGTTGGAAGACCCGCAGAGGTACAGCAAGAAATTAAAGCTCATTCAAAGGGCTGTTTTGCAGAATTGTACCAAGCGGTGCCTTTTCTTGTTTTAATTTTCCACAAAGGCAGGTCAAGCAAAACCAAGTCAAACTGTACTAATTAAAGGAAAGTTAGCAGCTCCATTGAAGAACTCGCTGAATGATTATGCAAAGTGAATTATTTCCCATAGTATCAATCTGGGAAGAAACGGTCACCGCTCACTCCTGAATCTTGATCTGTATGCTCGTCCCAGACAGTATAAATAAAGGGATGGATTATACAGGGGGAAAGGAAGGAAAAACCCTAAGCAAAATCATGCACAGAAAGTAAGCATAAATTGTCATTTGGATTGCAGAAAGGCTCATGCACCCTGATCCATTAGGACAGGCCAATCTAAAAAGGGGTCATGGATCTAAATCTTGACATTTGAACAGTCAGCAGCGTGAAAGCTCTATTAATTCAGGCCTGGGATGGAGGGGAAGAAAAAGAAAGACGGGAAGGTTTTCTTTGTGATACACTACACTGCTGCTGGGTGCAGAAATTGATTGTGGTGGGGAAGAAATGACAGAACCTGGAAATGTAATAAAAATAAAATGCAATCATAAACAACATTAAAAACGTATGTTTAATGCATTTACCCTCCTCCCCGCCTCCTTCCCCACTTAATGTTAGGATTATGTTTTAGCTAACAGCAAGTCATTTTCCCGGATCAGTAGCAGAGACAGGCTGAAATACGGTTTCAATTATTCCATTATAACAGCCACAATAATACTTCAGCTATAAATAAGGAGCGGATTTTCCCCAGCTCCAGAGATACAAAGAGCATTGGTATTCTGCATTGCTTCTACTGTCTATCTCAAACTGAAGTAGCAACCAGGTACAGGTGATTTTAACCAAGTCCCAGAGGAACTGGAACATCGTTGGGTAGCAGAGCAGACCAGAAACCCAGGAGGTTCAATTACAAGTCAGGGCCAAGTCTCAAAAGTGGGAGAGTGGATGAGGGCTCCAGTTTTTACTGGCTGAGAACTGGATTCCTCCCTGTTCCCCTGGACAAAGACAGATGAGCTCAAATTCTGCATGAGGTAGAGATATGCTATGAAGCAAAAATGTGTAAAAATGAGTGTGGCACCTGAAAAAAAGAAAACAGATAAATTTTAAAAGGGAAAGAAAAAGCCTATGCTGAAATTAATACCATTAACCACAATTAATAAAAGAACCATGAAAAAATGATTACAGATCTTACACTGAACAATTAACCATAACTTTTTTCAGCAAATTGTGTCGCTGAGTGTGATGGTATGATGAAGAAGGAAGGGGTCTGGAGGGCACACACTGGCATCACAGGGGCTTTCTGCTGTCCATGGTCATTTTAGGAAGCAATGTTGCATATTGCATGGTCATGCCATGAGACTTGGTAGCTTCTGTGCAAAGAACCTAGGGCTGCTGTAAACACTCCAGGCTTTTTGAAAGGTTAAACCAAGTTTAAAAAGAACTGTTTGCCATGTTTATTAAAAACAACAACAACAACAACAACAACAACACAATCCATGTCTGCTTCTGCTCAGTTTTGCAAATATTTATTCAGTTTTAATTCTTCAAAAATTGCTTGTGGGGTGGGGAGGAAATTCAATGCCACACAGCTCTTTATGAGAATCTACAATCTTTTGCTTAGGGTGGGTTCTGTTGTGACAAATCAGAAATACCATGAAAAAGAGTCTGATATGTAGAATTCATAATGTGGTGGTATCTAAGAAGTGATCTAATCCATTTTTGTGCTCAGTGCCAGGTCTGCAGTATAGGATGCCTCTACATCCTTGGGAGATGTCTACAGAAATATCTCCCTTGGTTTCACCCACTCCTAAATGAAATGTCTTGAAGCAGTCCATTTCAGAAAACCCAGTTATCAGAAAGTCACAGTCCTCATGAAGTTCTCTGTCTAGGGTCAACTGATCTTCCACTCACAATGTCCATGAAGGATTGTTACCATCCCTGAACCAGCTTGCTCTATGAGATGTTCTCCAGATGCACTGAACTCCCCAGGCCATGGGGCGGTCCAGCATAATTTGGGGAAAGGCCATATGAAAGACCTGATGGATAACAGCAAATACATTTGGCAGGTTTAGTGGTAAAACCAACCAAAACTCCTAGTTATTTTGAACATCACCATGTAGGACAGGTTGAGAGCCAGAAGGGTGACTCAGAATGGGGCGGGGGAGACCCAGGCCCAAATTCCCACACAAACCTGAGTTCACTAGGTAATTTCAGGCCAACCCCCATCTTGGAATTTAACCTGTCTCAAAAGATTGTTATGAGGCTAAAGAAAGATCCAGAGTAGATGGAGAAAAAGCAGGGAAGAAAAGACACGATCAAAGTAACTGCTGCATTTTGTCCCAAATGGTACTTGGAGATTCCCCCTTGAAAATTCCTGAGGAATCTGAGGGAAGGCAAAAGCATTTCCATAATTATGGCAGACATTTTTATAGCTAAATTAGACAAGGTGCTCAGCATGTGGTTGCTACTGAGAAGCTGAAAAGGGTCCTGTTGTCCCTCTGGCAGCCACTGAGCACTTGGTTTGGGGACACCATGGGACTGCTTGTAGAATTTAATCATTGCTTGGCTCCAAAAGTTATGTAGGAAGAATTGAAGTTTTTAATATCTTTAGCATCAGGTCTCTCTTGGCATGTTAGGCTCTCCAAGGTAGTTACAAACTTGGCTGAAACTTCCCAAAGTCTTGGACAACACAGCTAAAACTAAACCTTGATTGTATTTAAGGAGCACTAACGATTACAGACAGTTGACAGCCACCAAGGTACTGTTAAAGAATTTACACCCCTCCTGACTTCAAATCCAGCGTGCTTTTTACCTGCACACCCCCCTATGTAACAAAACTTTAGCTTTTCTTTCCTCACGCTCAGTCATTGAGAACTATGGCTTGTTTACGTTCTGGGCATTCCTCCTCTAAGTGTCTGTCATTACTAGAACTGTGACCAAGGAAGTGCTTTGCTATCTTCTTCCTTCACGTTACATGGTTAATGTACAGGCCGCTTTTAGGGATGCAAAAGGAAGTGATTGTGCTGTACCAAGAGATCACTCCTATTTGCTTTCATCCCTGTCATCTTTAAGAGCTCAGAGCCTGAATTCCATCTGGGATTTGGGAGATGGGAAACCAACTTACCCCTTCTGACAAACAACCCTCATGGATATTTTAAGTGCAGGCAATGGCTTACTGGTCCAGTCATCATCCTATCTCCCTCATCCTTGTCTGGAATGGTCCGTTCATGATGTAAATGTCATCTGACCATGTTGTGCTGCATTGTGTGGTAACCATGTGGCATGAAGAGGAACACATCCAAACTGAATGAAGAGCACAACCTCATTGTTTTAAACAATGGCACTGACTTGGGTTTCAATGAGTAGGAAGTGTGGCTTCACTTCCAATTGATCAGGACCTGAAGAGCCACACACCGCCCTCTTAAGCTACTCTCTTCTTTTCTGTGACTAGTAAAAAGCTTCTTTGCCCACTTCTTTCTGGAGTAACTCTCCTTTCCTAAGAATTCTCCCCAGGCAAATGTTTCCTCCTTGCAATTCATTACCCAGCAGTTTAGAGGCTATAAAGCTGATGTCTGGCATGGCTGAAGTCCAGGAGTCTTTGGAGGTGTTGCTGCTCTGCCTACCTGATCCTTAATAGTACCTTCTTTAAATCTTTTCACCGCAGGCAAAATGATGGATACATTCCCACAGTCCCAGTCCTTCTGCTGCTATTTTTCCCTGTGCTCAGTAGAAGCTTTTAAAGCATTAGTGTCAGATTAAAGATAAATCAGAGGCTTTGCATTATGGCGTTGCTGGTTTTTGCCTGCCATCCATCAGCTCAGGATAGGAACATGGGAACTTTTGATCCCCTCCTGAGAACTAGCAACTCAATATGATGCTCCAGATAGAGGAAAGGGTTGCTGAAAGGCAAAGGTGGTCAGAGGACAGGAGTGACCTGGAAGACTTCCCAAGGCCCATTGTGGGCTATCAAGCGTTTCAGTGGTGGCTGGGTGAAGGAATGAGGGAAGGTATACAGACAGGCACTTGGAGGGGGTCACATGAAAAGTGGGAGGGTGTCCATATTCCTGTGCTTCAAGAGGAAACGATTAATGTAGACGATGACAGAGAAAGGTAGGCTACCATTTCAGGCAAAGAGCTTCCTCTTCAACTCTCGACTAACGGACCCATCAGTGAAGAAAGAACACATTTAATTCCCTTACGCATTACAACTACACAGTGAGCAGGAAATTAACCCATCCCTGGGCAGGCAGACCCAATGGCACTTCTTTTTCATCTATGAGTGTATGCATGCATCTATCACCACATCACCCCGGAAGCATGGCTGGTGAAGTTGCACATAGACGTTAGCATCCAGAAGTTGGGAGGGACAAAGGACTCAGAGCAGCTGGACTCAGGGACTGGGGTCATGTTGAGTAAGGGCACGGCCAAACAACATTCTTTCAATTCCTCAATCTCTTCCAAGGAGTTTAAAGTAGGCCTGCTTTAACCCTTTAATTCTTCAGAAGACTGAGAACATAAGAAGCCATTCAGATGGTTCCTCTCAGATGGTCAATAGGAGCCTGCCCCCCCCCAAAAAAAAAAAAAAGAAGAAGAAGCATTCTCATCAAGCTGTTGCAGGTCTTGGAGCAACAGAGAAATCCTATCACCTCTAAGGAGGAGGAGGAGAAATTACAGAAACTGCTATCATCTCTTCTTCCAAATTTTCAGTCCATATTTGTATATATGTATGTCTTTGGTCATTTGCACACACATACACAAAGCCTGCGCCAAAACCCAGAAACCTTGAGAATTTGTTATGCACTGAAGCTGCCAAGCTCCTGAGCCACCATGCCTCCTGCATTAAGCCTCCCACTCAAAGCTCTGTCGGGGCCATCCTCTGTGGGCAGGGTCTTTCTTCAGGTCCTCTAAGAATGATGAGGAGCTGAAGCAGGAGAGGGAGAGCCATCGGTTCTCAGCAAAATGCATTCCTCTTAGGTTGCTGGAGCTGGAAGTTGTTGCAAGGACATTGCCATCCTTTTTGCTCCACGGAAGTGACCCCAGTTCCCTCTTCCTCCCCCATTCTGCACAAAAGGTAAAGCAGGCCTGCTCCTCTTCTGCAGAAAATAAAGGGTAACAGTTAAAAGTCTTGTAACTTTTATCCCATTCTCAGGCAAGGTAATATTCTCCTGACATGAACTGGTACAACAGTTGAAATTCAGGAGCCAAGAGGAAAGGTGGGAGAAGGAAGGAAGGAAGGAAGGAAGGAAGGAAGGAAGGAAGGAAGGAAGGAAGGAAGGAAGGAAGGGAGGGAGGGAGGGAGGGAGGGAGGGAGGGAGGTTCAATCTCTTTCTCTCTCTTTCTCTCTCTCAATTTCAGGTATTCTGTTGCAGAGTCACAAATAAATCTCTCAGTGGCCAATCCTGGCCATCACAGAAGCCAGAGCTGCTTTTGAACTGGTACGGAGTTCTAATGGTATGTGGGTATGACCTTGGGAGATGGGGAGAAGAGATGCTGCCTAGGGAATGGTCAGATAAGAGAGGGCCTAGCCCGCAGCTGCAAAAGGGAAGGGCAAGAGGCTCAGAAGGGACCCTCCTTAGTTTCTTGGGGAGTAAAGGAGATGGTGGGAGAATTGTACTTTCCAACTTGCAAGATTCTGTTAAAGTAGCTTTACAATAAAGTAGAATTAGCTCATTTGGCTGTGTTTCCTGCCGAGGTGACCACATGCAGAGTGGTCACAGCACCTAGAGGAGAAGGTTGCCAGGATCATTGCCACGTATCTAACGAGAGCCAAGGAATTCATTTTTGTCTGAGGGCTGTAACTGTTTGCTCCCCTTGATCCAGGCTGAGAGCCTCCCTTCTATCCTCTCGTGATTTAAGCCTTTGCTACTGGAGCACGTCCTTTCCACGTGGCCCACCAGGGAGGGCTGCTGGATGCATGTGGCATGGAGTTGAATTAGACTGAAGCCAAGTGGGCAGTTTGAAGGACCAGAAAAAGCTCTAATTGTATTTTTTCCATCCTTGCATTTGCTTTTTTCTTTTATTTTTTTAAAAGCTGCTTTTAAAGTGATGTATGGAAGATCTTTTTAACAGGCACCTTTTATCTTCTCCTGGGGATAATAGCCAGGAATCTAGCAATCTTTTGTGTATATCCTCATCTGAAGACTGTTAATGCACCACTCAATGCCTCTTTCCAACTCTCTCATCCAGTTGGACACACTCACCCGCCACACTTCCCTGTTTTCTTTCATTTCCAAACACCTGCCATTAACAAGGAGGTTTCTGCAGTCCTTTGATATTGCAAGGGGCCTCCCCTCTCCAGACATCAGGGGCAGAAGCTTTGGCAACACGAGGAAAGCAGAGCTGAAATGGCAGCATCTTTGAAAGGGATGTGGTTGAGCCCGCTTCAAAAGCCTTCAGGCACTGCCCAGTTGGGCTTACTTGGTGGAGTTAAACTCAGAAAGATGAAACTAAAAGTAACAGCCAGAAGAATTCCTAGAGAGAAGGCAAAGACTTGATGGATGTGATGGACGTGAGAAAAAATAATCAGAACGGAGTCCCAGGCAGCTCAGCTGAGAAGGAGAAGGGATGAATGAGAAGCAATGGGGAAGGAAGGGACATCATTTTTGCAAGGGCAACTAGCAACAGAAAGCTGCCTTTCCGTAGGGAGGCACAGAACAAGCATTTAGGCCTCAACTCAGTCTCATTAGGCTGATTCAGCAACACCCATTCTTGACTGAAGAACCTTGGCTGATGCCAAAACAGGCATCTTGGAGTCGGCTTTAGCTCCAATTGCTGGTAATATTTTAAGTCTTTCAAGATGCTGCTTCTTTCATCGAGGAACCTTAAAGTATAAGACTGGCAAAGATACTGAAAATTTAATCCTGTGCCTGCACTCATGCAGTCATAAAACCTATTATGTCCAATACGCTTCCTCCTTAATAAGAATATTTGTGATGTGAGGCCCAAATTTCAAATTCCTGGCTTGACAGATGTATGAATCCCTACTTTATTTTGTGCTTCTGATTTGAATTCAGAAGCCTTTCTTCCACTGCCTTTTCCAGCTTCAACCCACCATCTATAACATGGAGTTCATACATAATGGCATGTCTTGCTCAGAACAGTAAGGTATGAATAGCCTCATAACTGCCATATCCAGAATAAAATATAATTAAGCAATAAAACTGGCAATAGAACTTGAGAAAACAAGCTTCAATATTTTGAGACGAGTGTCCACTTACCCCTTGCTAAAAGACAGGAAGCGTGTTACCTGAAGAGTGTGCACATTTGCATATCATTTGTGTGCATTGATTTATATGCAAATTTAAAAATAATTGCTCCACTTTAAATAGAAGTGAACTCTAGTGGGGGAGACTTTCCTTAGATATGTTTGTTTAGGCTGCAGTTCAGGTGCAAAGTGATGCAGCTCAGGAACAGTAGATCTTGGAGGGGACGTTCAAATCACTGAATCCAACCCCTTACTAAAGAATCCATGATGACTCTGCTTGAACACACCCAAAGAGGCAGAGCCCACCTTTCTGGACAACTGGTTCCATCACTGAACTGCTTTTTTAAATTATTATTGGAATCATTTTCCCACAATGTAAGACAGTTGTTCTATGTTCTGGAGAACAGAAGTTGAAATAAATCTTTTGTGATGTCCTTTAAAAGGCTTGAAAAACTGTCATCATAGCCTCCTCAATCTTCTTGTAGAAGCTGCGGCAGATCTGTATACCGACTCTCCTGCAGGAACAGAGGCTGCATCTATAATATTCCCCAAAGGATTCTCTCCAGAACAGTACTGTGAGATAAGTTGGAGCACCCATAGCTGGGTGCAGTTGGCTACTTTATTAATTAATTAATTATTAATTAACTAAATTTATATCACCACCCATCTCCCCCAGTGGGGGACTCTGGGCGGTTTACAATAAAATGACACTAAAACCATAACCACCTAAATTACCATTAAAATATAAATAAAAATGAATGTGAAATCCAAGTGGAGATGGAACACAATCACTAAGAGGTGCTATGGCGCCAGCCACCCCCAGGTGGAGCTATCGCTCTCCCCCTCCCAAGCAAGGTGCAGAACCAGGTCTTCAGTTTCTTCCAGAATTCAAATGTATGGCACAATTTGTTGCGCACAATTTATGGCACAATTTGTTGTGCAAATCCAACCAGTGTGGTAGCTGACAATTCATTGTGTTGTGCAAACCCATGCAACTAGGTTAATTTGTTGATTCCATGGTCAGGATAGGAGTGAAATTAATTCTGTAGGTTAAAATGACTTGCTGAGTATTTGCATTATGAAATCATGTAGGTGTTTTGGATTTTATGATGCAGTTGCTTGAATAAGTAATTGAGAGCCTGCACATTGGCTGTATTACATGTAATATTCTCCTGCCTGTGGTCTTGTTTCTATTTGTGTTTATTGTTTTAATTATTTTTAATTGTTTTTATAGTATGTTTTAATAATAGGTTTTATGATAGACCACCCGGAGTCATTTCATGTGAGATGGGTGGTCGTATAAATTTGACAAATAATAAATAAAGCACATATATCAATGCATATAAAAACCCATTTAGTAGAAGAAACATATAAACATGCAAATTGATGACAAGAAGTAAAAAAGCACCCTAGGATTTGGAAGAGTACTTGCAAAAATATGCATTTTAATAAAACTCCTTATGCTTGATCAAGTGAAAATTGCATGGTCTATAAAACATAATTACTGGGACTGTACAATGCCTTCAACCAGGTCAGTTAAAGATCTAGTGGTTGCATTCACTTAATACACACACCAACCTTGGTTAGTTTTAACCTTATTTATTTTTCAGTGGTTTAGTGTGCCATGCAGCTAATGGTCTAATTCAGTAACCAAGTTAAAAGTCTTGGGTGGACCCAGTGAACATGCCATTTGACTCCAAAAGTTTGCCACAATCAAGCAGTGGAGAAACAGAAGCTGAGATTTCCAGAGTGAAGATGACCACTGGAAGAGCTGACTTCACCCTGAGGATAGCCTGAAGGACCCATCCATCTTTAGGGCTGCTGACACTCTCTTCAACAAATCCTGTAAAGTGGATATCCATCTAAAAGGACCTGCCTCAGATATCTACTGAAGGAGAAATACAGTCCTCTTGATGCTAAAATGATGTAGCCATGCTATTCATCAGTCAATAATATTTGTATGAAATTACCCTTGCAGAGTCCCACAAACTGCATTCAACTTCCCCTGTCAAAATGAAGCCTCTAATGCTCAGCCAAAGAATGAAAGGAAACCAGCATTGACTCAGAACAAGAAGGAAGGAGGTGGGCTGAGGAATTAGGAGCATCAGCCGAGCCCAACCCTTTCAGGCTAACCTTACAAATACTAGGAGAATATGGATAATAAAATAAATTCTTTATATCTACAGACTGTAACACATACACAGACAGCACTGTAAATGGAAAAAAAAAGTTTCTTTTTGTACTTGGTAGGCAAAATGTAGCAAAGACTACTTGAGTTTTCCAGAAGCTTTCACTGTCTCTCCCCTCTCTAAGTTTTAAAGATAGGATAATGTGATAGCTTAGTGCAGTGTTTCTCAACCTCGGCCACTTTAAGATGTGTGGACTTCAACTCCCAGAATTCCCCAGCCAGCCAGCCATGCTGGCTGGGGAATTCTGGGAGTTGAAGTCCACACATCTTAAAGTGGCTGAGGTTGAAAAACACCAGTTTAGCGTATTGGTAGCCATTCAGGTATAATTTGAAGCACAAGACAAGGTTCCTTTGCTTCAGTAACTGTTCCAGTACTTCTAAGCTTACAAACCATAGCAGTTTTATGTCTTCCTGGGATGCATAAAAGGGAATATTATAACCAGCCCACATTTCGCCTCCTAAAATAAACCTGTGGAACTCGATTTGCATAAAATTCAGATAAGGCATGCTGCTTATGTGAATTGCACTGGCTAAATGTCTTATTTGGATCATCTTCTGCAAAAGTTTTGTCCCTTTGCTTCCATATATAGTCAAGGGAAAGGTGAATGAAAAATAATTCCCAACCTATTTGTTTGTTGTTACCCTTGAAAGATTTGAGTAAGTAAATCCACAGACACAGAAACAGAGCCTCAGATTTGGAATATCTTTAATATTATGGGTAACATAGTAAAGGTAAAGGTTTTCCTTGACATTAAGTCCAGTCGTGTCCGACTCTAGGGGGTGGTGCTCATCTCCATTTCAAAGCCGAAGAGCCGGCGTTCGTCCATAGACACTTCCATGGTCATGTGGCTGGCATGACTGAATGGAATGCCGTTACCTGCCCACCAAAGTGGTACCTATTAATCTACTCACATTGGCATGTTTTCGAACTGCTAGGTTGGCAGGAGCTGGGACTAGCAATGGGAGCTCACCCCGTCACGTGGAGTCGAACTGCCAACCTTCTGATCAGCAAGCTCAGCAGCTCAGCGGTTTAACTCACAGCGCCACCGCGTCCCTATGGGTAACATATATGCTACTTATTACAGGAGAAGAACAATGGAATACTTCTTTCTTGAAGGTCCCTCACACAGAGACCAGCTGCTTTAAAAGCATTGATGACTCTCATTGATAGCATTAAAGAAGCTGTTTCCAATCAACCTGAAATGTTGGTCTCTCAGATTAAAATAATGTATCAATTGGCAGGTGTCCTAATAGAGCCAGTCTGCAAAATAAGACAAGGGCATAGGATTCCCAGAAATTTATTATGACTACCTGGAATTTAATCTTAGTGCAGGTAGGCAATGAAGTTGCGACACTGCTAACATAATTTCTGCATAACTGAAGGGACAGAAATGTAAGCTGTAGATGAATATTGATACTTTAGACAACATCCAGGTGCTGGAAGACATCCTGGAGTCTAGTATCCTCCAGATTTCTCAGTATCATGGCTATGTTGGCTTCTAGTTCAAGGGGATAAATGGAACAAATGTAGAGTTATAGGGCACAATGGGCAGGAGTCACAAAACAGAACTCCAGTTTGGTATAGATGATTGGTCTTCTAATTTCCCACAATTGCTAGAACATTACACTGTCAAGAGGATTATGAGTCATTAAAACAGATTTCTTGATTCCTGTATAATTTACTCTATGCACACAGGATGATTTAGTTGTACATTATTTATCAGAGTTTGAAGATGGAGAAATACAAAAATGAGGGGACTTCAAGGCAGGCATTAATGGTGGCTGTCCTGTTCAGACTATGAGACAGCCAGGCAGAATTACTATTAAATTCATTATTTACAAATAACTATTTACAACAATGAAAGTCCTTAGAATAGATTAGGCAGTGCAGTTCATTCAAGTTCACCCAGGCAGTGCAGGATAACAAGGCAAGGCTGCAGATTCAGAAGCAGAAGGAGATCATGGCAAAACAGCAAGGCAGAACTCAGCTGATCCTCTCAATGGGGCAGCAAGACCCAATGTAGCTACAGCGCATGGCAAGGAGGAGGCTTGAGGCACAAATCTGACTGGGCACGGAGGCTAGATTAGGCTTGACAACAGAGGCTAGGCAAGGCTTGACTGGAGCATCAAGGCAAGGATGCTGGAGGCAAGGCAGGACTTGGCTGGAGCATCAAGGTGAGGCTCGGGTTTGGAGACAAGGCAGGACTTGGCTGGAATGGCAAGGCAAGGCTTGGAATTGGATGCAAGCCTAGACTTGGCTGGATCTGTAAGACAAGGCTTGGAACTGGGAGCAAGACTGTGCTTGGCTGGAACGGCAAGACTAGGCTCTACTGGAGCAGTGTGTGAAGGAAGCGGGTCCTCAATGGCAAGAGGATCTGGCTCTGATTCCACATTGGATACAGGTGAGGCTCCTGACTTCAGTAAGGACTGTTCTGCAGATGCTGTGAGCCCAAAGGATTGGTTGTCTCCAGCAGCTTGTTCTTGCTGCACGCACCTTTTTAAGTGATCCTTTCCACACTGTTTTTCCTCTGCAGCCAATTGAGCTGCCTTTTGCTTCGTGTGCTTCTCTGCTCTTCTCTCTCAATCCTCACTGATTGGAGGATTCAGACCTCCCTCTGAAGCTTGTCCAATCAGTGTCTCTGATTTCTCCCACTCTGCTGAGTCACTCCTGGTTTCTATTTCTCCAATTCCCTCCTGATAACTTTTGTTTTCCCCTTCCGGCTCAAGGCAAGTCTCATTTTCAGAGTCAGGGTCAGACTCAAACCTCACAGTGGCCTGGCTGGGCAGTTGGTTCCTGGTGCTGTCCATGGTACTGAATACCGAACTGGTTCTGATTATGTCAAGACAATGCTCATCCATACACCAAACAAAGACCATGTCTACGAGAGTTGAAATCTTCATTCAGTGGATAGGATCCAGAAAGCTCCTTCAAAACTCCCATCTGTCCAGTAGATTTTGACCTGACAGCTGGCCAGTGGAAGGAAACAGTGCTGAATGAGCAGCACATGTTTAAGGTTCCTGAATGGAGATTGGCGTGGGGTCATTCTTGGGTCCTGCCTTTTGTTGTACAAAGCAAATTATAGAAGAATCAACAAATGTTTAGCATAAGAACATACCTATGTGGTGAATGGAGTAACAACTCTTTGCAGAGGAAAGATGTCTGTTATTGGTGTTTTAAAAAGAATTCTGCTGGGAATTCTCCATCAAAACAGCATGATTTCCACCATGGCAGAAAGGGTCCACTTACTGATACCTTCCAGCTTTGATGACAGAAAGACTAACTGTAGGTTAAAAACATAACAGAATGATAGATAAAATCCAGCAGTTGGGCTGATTTTCATCTGAATCACACACACCTTCCTGAAATGATGGTATTTTTCATCCATTGCCTTAAACATTCCTGAATGTTTTGCTTTGAACAGACAAAAGCAGTTGCTGCTGAGTTTTGCTATTCTGTCCTCAAAAAGCAGTCACTGCTTTTTTGATTCCACATTTGTAACAGCTCTGTAGGCTCCTTTTTAAAATATTACTTTATTATGATTTCAATAAAGAAAGATGAAAACTAATAGAAACTAATATTTAGAATAAAGAAAAAGAAAAGAAAAGAAAGAAAAGACAAAGATAAAAGTGCAGAAAGAAAAAAGAAAGAAAGAAAATATAACGACATTGCTTCTAAATTAGCTCTGTAGGTTCTGACCAGTATTTTATTTTATTTTATTTTATTTTATTTTATTTTATTTTATTTTATTTTATTTTATTTTATTTTATTTTATTTTATTTTATTTTATTTTATTTTATTTTATTTTATTTTATTCATTAAATTTATCCCCACCCATCTCCTTCCATCGGAGGAACTCTGGGCAGTTGTTGCAGTTGGCTTCTGGCATATGGTGAATTCCTTTCAGCTGTTGCAATGGTTGATACCTTTGTGAAGCATGTTAATGTGACACAGTTTGTTGCTCGAATTGCCAGGGGTTTCTTCTGCTTTTTCAGTGCCAAATGTAGGGAAGCAATTAAGGTTCAATAGCTCCAGAAGCCATCTGACAAAACAGCTGGAAGAGTTAACTCAAAGATCAGAGCAATATCAGGACAGTGGAAGATAGAGTTGGCATGAATTAGCAGCACTCATACATATTTTAACTCAGGTTCCAAGGAATTTGAGAAAAAAAAAACTTTAGTGCATTAAACTCTACTATTTTTTCCTTAATGCACTTTTAGCTTTTTCTGTTATTTCTCTCTTTTCTTTTTCTTTCTCTCTGTTCTATTTTAGTTTGTATTAGTTCTTATTGTTGCTCTTAAAACTTTTAATAACAATTATATTTTTTTAAACAAAGGTTCCATGGAATCTTCACGCAAAATTTGACTTATACTAGAAACGCTTATTATATTGTTCACATAGGAGCATCCACCTTTTGATGGCTGCCTCATGAGGGTTAGGGTTTGTGTATCTCCCTGAGCTGATCATGCTTTGGCTGCCTCCCATCTTAATTATTGAAATGTGCTTTGTGTTTGTATTGTGCTGCATATGGTTATTAGTGTGTCATACAGCACCCTACTTCTGTCAATCTATTGCTTACTATTGTTCACTGGCCTTGCTTTTTGAACCAAGTGTTGGCATCTAACAAGTGGACTTTTCAGCATTTATTCAGTGGAAACTGGCCTATCTTTGCCATCTCTGTGTTAAAGCCACCCAACCTGGTGCCTATCACAATACCTTACAGCAGCAAATGCTATGGCCTACTTTCTGGTGCCTATCTGAACTCCAATTTCAATTTCCTTCAATTTCCTTTCAATATAGTATAACATGCATTGCTCAGCCTGCAGCATACATTCTTGGTTGAGGACAAAGGAATACAAATGGCAGTAGTGCACAGGTCAGCTGAAGGAGAGTTCAAGGAGGAAGAACAGAGATATCATTGTGATGCTCCTCTTCTGTACTGTTGTTTTTGTTTTTGTTATTCTTATTACTGAAGTAGAATGTCACTCTTGTGACTCATTGGAACAGCTGCCATTGGAACCAATTAGGTATCTTCTTATTCTCCTACAGACTTTTCTTTCATCCCGTGTTTTTCTGTTTCAACCGTTTCATGTTTCACATTCAGTGGAATCCCAGGGAGAAATGGAGTTGCAACTTTTCTGCATGTGAACCAGATGAAATCTTTTCGGAAGAATCAGTCTTGGAGAGAACCCGATAAAATGTACTTCCCTTTACACAAGATTTTGCAGAGCTTCACAGCTACGGATTGTTTTCTTCTCCAGGCAAGAATAACTCAAGTTCTATGACTGGGTGCACATTGCAGCAAACAAAGCTGATGGTCTCATACTAAGAACTGTAGCTCACCCGCACACAAAAGATTGTTTCTCTTCTGCCTCTTGCTGTCATTTTTCAAATCAGGTAATGTTAAAACTGATTCAAAGGTACCCATCCGTCTGGCCATGCACTGATCTATCTCTTTTTCTCTCTTTCTTCAAAGGTTTGGATTTTGTAAAGCTGACTCTCTTTACAGATTAATACTGCAGCCTTAGAGCTGGCCAATGCTGGCACCCAGTGCAATGCACTAGCTGTAGATTCTGGCCTATATTACAATAATTACAAAATTCAAGTTACTGAATATATATCAAAGAATATGTCACAGTGGGTAAACACTATCTGTTCAACTGTAGCTGAGACACCAACTGGTTGTGGTTAAACCTTCTGGCCACTTGTGCCTTTATGATCATTCCCAAGCTAGGCATTTGCTCCTTTGTGAGAATGCAACATTATCCAGGATAAATTAGCTATCCATTTTCTAGACTTGGAAAAATTTATCCACAGACCCATCCACCTATAGGACTTTCTGAACTCACCAAGATTTGAATCAGTTTATAAGCCACCATTTAACTGTCATTGCATCCAGTCATTGGTCCAGGACCTCCACAATTTTTTTCTGATTCAGGTATAACACAATAATAAGCTAGATGTAGTGTAATTAACATGCTGATCAATCTGCACCCCAAACTCCTGATAACTGCTTCCAGGAGCCTCATTTAGCTATTAAATAACATTGGAAATAAGATAGTATTAGTAGTATTACCATTACCATCTATTCCTAACTATGATGAAGCCAGAATGATGAAAAATGAGTCAATGCAAGTTGTGCCCTTTTGTACTGGTATCGCACAATTGCACAGATATAGGCAAGGGGTGAAACTTGCATCACAATGTTATGACACAGATTGCAACTTCATTATTTGCCCCCAACCCTCTGCCCCGCTCCCCCACCATAGGGGCCTCTGAGTTTTCCCTGGCATAATTGCTAGGAAATCGAGAAATGGCCTCCTGGCACAACTTGCTGTGATCGATTCTAAAAGTAGGCATGGAACTAATGTTAAAAAAAAGTGTTCCCTGCCTCCAATTAAAAGAAAAAAAAAACTTGTGGTTAGATCAGGTCAGCTCTCTCAAACATGATTAAATTGTGGATGAATATGGTTTTATTATGAGCTGACTATTTCAAAACTGCATAGCATAGTATGGTTGGATGACAACAGGGTAGAGCTACCCAGATCCCAAAAGTTTGTGGGAGATCAGAAAGCATGACCTCCTGCAGAAATCTCCCTCTCTCTCCCTCTCTCAAATGATCTCTCTCCCCCCCAGTCACCCCCCACATCTCCAAAGAAGATCTCCTCTGGCCCATGGCCCCTCCTCCCCCCGCCCATCCTTTCTAATCCAGTGAAGGATATGGTAATGCCCAATCAATGAGCTCAGGCTACTATAAATTGAAATGAGCAAGCCACAAAAATGCTAGTGATAGTTACTGCTAGACAAGAGCAGAACCAGTGCAGTGACCGAAGTCCAAGCCCTTCATCAGCCATGGAACCTCCATGGGTGACTGGGGGACCATCTCTATCTCTCAGCCCAACCCACCCACAGGGGTACTGTAGTAGGAGAAGATGGAAGAGAAAGAGTTGGATACGACTTTGATTGGATATAAGCCTTTTGAGAAAAAGCATGAAACAGAAAATTTGGATGATTTTACCAGTCAACACCTTACATAATTTATATATATATATCTGGGAACAGGGGTATCTGCAAGGAGGGCCCCAAAAATGTCAAAATGGCCACCACAACCATGACATTGAAGTGTCTCATGTGAAAAAAGGACAGGGCTTTGATTGCATGGTTGTTGACTTTTTTTTTTTAAATAAGAACTTTATTAGAATTTCAGAGTAAAGTTAAAATACAAAGTACAGGACAGCTTGAATACAGAATTAAAACAAAAAAAAAAGAAAAACTCAAAAGTGCAAGAACAGCAAGAAAAAGTAAGAAGAAGGTGACTTCTGACCTTCTCCAACACAGATATAAATGCTTATTTTATTAACTTAATCTCTTACTCTTGATTAAACCTTAGCTAACATTGTTTCTGAAAAAAACAAACCATTTAATCGTCAACACCCAAGATCAAAACTTCATTTTTTTTCAGTTACAAGCAAATAGTCCAAAAGCGGTTTCCAAGGAGAAACAAAGCCAGTCATGGTATTTTCTCTTATCAGTACTGTCAGTTTTGACATCTGCGGTTGTTGACTTTTTTTATTCCCTTCTGCAAACACCCCTGTATGGGAAACTCACTAGAGAATGTGAGATATGAACTCATAAGTCTTTTTCAAAAGGGAAAAAAGGAGAGATAAATAACATGTGTAATTGCCTAAGAGTGGAAGGTGTTGGTATGCATGCACGTGTTGCTGTGTTTAATCTGCTCAAAAATAAGAGAAGGCCACCTGCACCCTTGAATGCTCTTACTTGTTCATCTGCTTTGCGCTCTCTTGTTTGTCAGGAAGATTTGTGTCGTGCTTCCTGGCTTTGGATGAAACCTGCACGTGTCTCTGAATGATGAGCCGCAGCCAAGACTAAGATGTAGAATATGGAAATTCTCCTCTTCTTCTCTTATTGAGTATGGAACTGGTGAGCCCATGAAAGTGAAGAGATGGGGCTGGTGAGCATCCTCGGTTGTGTATTAATTAAAATACTTGAAAAGGACCCAGTTTATGTTGGAAGTGTTAGCAAATCAGCATGCCTCAATTAGCATGTAAATTGAGTTTGTTCCCAGGATGCAAATCTCCATGCTTGTTAGAGGAAGCTCTTTGCTGCCACTCTTACTTCCTCTCTTTCTCTCTTCCTCCTTCTTCCACCTACTGAGGAGGCAGCAAGCATGCTTCTCTCCTCTGTCTCCATCTTGGGCCTAAAGCCATGTGGCCCTTTCTTCCATGCAGCTCTTAGGAGATCACTAAGTCTAGTTAAAGAACAGAAGAAACAAGGAACATCATTTTCCCACCAGAGATGGATGTAACAGAACCAAGAATAAAAGTCAGTAAGACTCTTTTTACTTTACTTTTAAACCTGCTATGTCTAAGTGTGTGATTCTTTATGCTTGGGAGGGCTGAGTGTGTAAGATCCATAACCTGTGTTTCTCTGATGTGCTCACTGAAGCTATCTAAGATAATATTCTTTTTCTGTGCACAGCTCCTCCATTGTGTTAAACTCTGCTCCAATTCAGAGGGCCTAGCAGGCCACCAATTGGCTTCAGTTTAATGGTTTAGAATCTAACATCTGGAAAACAGTGTTGGAAATCAAAGCCTTCTCTTCCCCTCTCCAATATATTCCTAATTCTCGTTCACATGAATGGGACACTTTACATATACAGTATGAAGAAAGAATGTTTACTTAATTATTTATTTTTTTAAAATCCTGCCATTATTGTTTTTATAAATAACTCAAGGTGGTGAACATACCTAATACTCCTTCCTCCTCCTATTTTCCCCACAACAGCAACTCTGTGAGGTGGGTTGGGCTGAGAGAGAATGACTGGCCCAAGGTCACCCAGCCGGATTTCGTGGGGACTAGAACTCACAGACTCCTGGTTTCTAGCCCATTGCCTTAACCACTAGACCAAACTGGCTCTACTTAAGTTCTGGTTGTTCTTTTCCCATCCTTTCATTCCCGTGCACCATGTGCACCACAGACTTTTCACTATTGCCTTCATTGTTGGCTGTATCCAGATCCCTTTCTCTTCTTAATGCTTCTCATGAACTGTGCACCTCAAGATCTTCTCTCTGTCTCTCTGTCTGTCTGTCTGTCACACACACACACACACACACACACATCCACTGGATTTTCAAGGGTTTGAGGATAGCAGATTCAAAATGTAGCTCCTACTTTTTTACTCCTCAAAATAATATTTAATAAAAATAAAAGAGAGAGGAGAGAAAGATCCAGACTGTGAGGTATGTGGTGCTGCAGATAATTGCTTATCTCAAACAGGGTTCAGAGGCCATCCATACATTATGGCATATATCACTTACGCTCACTCCTCTCTCTGTCCTGTTACTGACCAAGATTGCATCTCTCTTTCTACTCCCTGGTTCTTTCCATTGCTGGAAAAACTGCTGTCCCAAATTCTTTGCTCTGTTTGGATGAAGTGAAATGGGAGAGAACAGGATTTTGCGGAATATTCTCAGGCTGGGAATTCTTCTGAGATATTTCTGCTCATTTAATGAACGAAGCAATACTGCTACTTAACATGGGAAGATGAGGAAATACGCTCCAAGAAAGGGTAAGAGGAAGACCAAATCCTTTGCTACCTTCAGGGCCCAAATCACATTTTGTTGATTCCTATTTCCACCAGAGATATCCTAACTCAAAAATGTAAAAAATGCATTAATGGGGATTTTGCTTAATATTTATGGGTGGGTCTGAAATTCTCTGAGAGAATTTCTAATAAAATGCCATTCTGGAAAAAACGGCCTCTAGTGCTCATGACATATTTTATGGAGAATCTCACAACTTATAGGGAATCTTCCTATGCAAACTTGGTTGTAAATTAATGTTTCTTAGGAATCATGAATTACAGCTCTCTTTATGAAAAGGTATTGCCCTTTTATATAACTGCTGGTGATTGTAATGATAACATCTAAATACAAAGAAAAAAAATACCTTTTAAAATAAAATTAAGATGCTCTTGCATAGACTTGGTTCTTTTCTGAAGAATGGTCTCTGGAACCCTTTTTTTCTAGTGTTGAAAAGATAGGGATTTGGCTCCCTCTGAAATAGCAAAAAGAGAAAAGAGGGGGGGAGTAACCTTTATTTCGGTGTATTATTTTAACAGACTGCTTTCCTAGCAGGAGATATCCTCTTATTTTTAAAATAAATTCCTCGCAGTTTCAATTCTGGCCTCCTGCCGACCAGATTTCACAAAGCAAAGTCAACAAACTCTCTTTGACAGAGCGGTGATGCAGGAGGAAAGTGAGTGGGAGACAATGAAGCATCTGATATATGGAAAGCCGAAATCAAAATCAGCTGTTGAATGTAGAGGTTAAAATGTGTTGTATTTTCATTTTGGCAAATGTGTATAGAAAGCTTCAGTTACAGCATCTGAAGCAAGCCTTTCTTATATTGGGAAGGAAAGAACATCAGGATGTTTAGCAGCCCTTTAATCCCTACTGTATATACTGTAAATGCAGAAAACTGCAGAGGCAATACATCTCTAAATTTATTTTATTTCATTTTTTATGTATCAAATTTATTCACCACCTTTCTCACTCAGAGAGCGGCTCTGGGCGGTTTACATAAAATAGGGATAAAACATTAGTTTAAATAAACTATAAGCAATAAAGCACCAAACCAATAAAACAATACAATAAAAACAATCTTCTTGATAAATAATATGTTCCAAGGGGTAGATGGTAAAAAGTTCTTAATTTAATTTCCAGGGAGTGTCTCTGGGGTGCTAACCACCCCCAGGGTTGATTACTCCTCCTCATGCCCCAAGCGAGGTGGCAGAGCCAGGTCCTTACCGCTTTCTGGAAGGCCAAGAGAGAGGGGGCCTGCCTCATCGCTGGGGGAAGAGTGTTCCACAGGGTGGGGGCCACAGCAGAGAAGGCCATCCTCCTGGCCCCCACCAATTGACAGTCTTTCATGGACGGGGTCTGTAACATGCCCTCTCTGCCTGACCAGGTGGGATGGGTTGATGTGATGGGGGTGAGGCGGTCCCTCAAGTGACCTGCACCCATGCCCTGGAGGGCTTTGGAGGTGATGACCAACACCTTGAATTGGACTCAGAAGCAGACTGGCAACCAATGCAGCTCCCATAGCAAAGGAGTTGGGGAACCCAAGACTTCCCGCATGGCCACATTTTGAACCAGTTGTAGCTTCTGGATACTCTTCAAGGGTAGCCCCATGCAGAGCACATTGCAATAGTCTATTACTAATACTAAATGCAATGGAGAACTAATAAAGGAAGGCACCATCTTCTTGGCTCAATTCTTATGTAACAGAGCAAAGTCAACAAAAAGCAAAGAAACCTAAGCCAATGGCTGAAGTGGTACTGAAAGGGAGATTCCCGAAGTACTGTATTTCAATGATTACTTCGAAAGCCCTTAAATAGAGACGTTGTGTGATTGAGCTGCCTCTAACCCCAAGGATCTCAGCAAGCAGGGTGGAAGCTTGGGAGATGGGGAGTGCCCAGAAAGTCAAGCTGGTGGCTACAGAATCAAGGCCTTGTTCCTTCTTTATCTACACTGCCTGTGTGATTCACAGAAAAGAGGAGTGGGGCTTTGACTGCATTCATGGCTACCACATTGACAGATTGGATCCCCCTGTGGACACTCCTGTTGGTGAATAGCTCTCTCTTTCTCCCCCCTCCACCACTAATGGTCACTCAGTGTTGCCAGTGGGATGCAATTCACTATGACAACCCCCAAAATGCCATAATTTGAAGACCAATGAAGAATGGAGGAACTCACTCAGGAATATTGTTGTTTTTTTCCCTCAGCTACCATTTGAAAGCATTATCCTGCGGACCTTATGATCTCTGATGCCATATCCCAACAGACCAAGATTACAGAGGCATTGCTAATTGGGCGCCATGGGCAGACCAGCACACCCTAAAAGTAAAGAGGTTAAATTGATGTTTAAAGAGCCCAGCTTTGAAAAAAAAGTCACAATGTGTTAAAACATCTTATAATATATAACGTTGCAGTGGAGGTTCCATTTTTCAGATCCCAATGTTATTATTAGCATCTTTCTTAAAAAAGGTTTTTCTCTTGGTACACATTCCTATGGCCTCACTGTAAAACTTTTATGATCCAATTATGATGGAAAAAACAGCTGGGAGGTGAAATAAAGCATCAACAGTTCTCTTGGTCCATCAGACAAATTTGAAACGGGAGCAATAAAACCACATCTTTATAAGGAGTGTGCCATCTCAAATTGTGTTCTGGCTAAATGCAAGGATTTTTATTGCAAGTTACTCAGTTAATCTGAAATAAGAAAAAGATGAAAGGCTGCTGTATAAATAAAATAGCCGATTAAAGGAGGGTAGAAAAGGTCCTTTGAACCCAGCATAAATTACTTGCAATTGGCCTCATTGAATCCAATGAAAATAATTTCATTTCATTAGTTTTGCTTGGAATTCTCTTAGTCTAGGTATGACCCAAATTGGTTGTACTGAATAACTGGACTGTGGGTTTCAAATGCTTGTGTGCTATGTTTTTATTGCATAACTACTTGTGGTATGATTTGCTTAGAGTCAGAATGACTGAAGTGGCATAAAAATATAGCTAATAATAAATAAATAAATACTGTATATTAATGGAATAGAAATAGTAACAATTTGCATTATGCTCATGACTTCAGAGCATAGCTCTCAAGGAAAGCTAACCAAAAATCTGCATCTGTCCTCTGTGAGTGTATGCTTGTAGATAGCTCAAATTGAAGTCCACATGATCAATTCATTGTATTTTCCAGTGCTGGTATACCAAGTATTTAGCTGTTGCTGTTCTATGTATGATCTATAACAACACCAGCTTAATTGAATCACAGATTCATAGCTCTAACCCCTCCCCCATTGAATTCAATGCCCTGCTCAGTGTAAGAATCCAAATTAATGCATCCATGAGATGCTTGGATACCTGCAATCAAGGGGATCCACAACTGTCATCATTAAGAAATTTTATGATGGACTGATTGATTATGTTCTATCAAGTTGGTGTTGATTTGCCTTCTTGTAATTAAAATCCATTATTCTATGTCTTATCTTCTGGATTGTAGCCTTTTTCTGTGTGTCACCTTTTCCAATCATAAGGACATAAACATAGAATCTTAAAGGTAGAAGTGGACCTTATGGCACCTTCCTTGAGACTTCCTTCCAGATTGAAGGAAGGAATGAACATTCAATCATGGTCAATGAACATTCTCAGCATGGTTTGAAAGCTAGCTTTATGTCAGGTTACATTTAAGTAAACATTTAATCAGAATTTTATGGGGTACATTGTCCAACCTTTTGCTGAAATTAAGATATATTACATTTACAGCATGGCCACAATCTGTTATAAGTCTCCCAGTCAAAAAATGAGGTTATTCTGCCAAGACTTGTTCTGACGAATCCATGTGGACCTCTGGTAGTGATTTAAGTGTTTTCAGTATGCTCATAGATCTATCTCCTTATGAGCTGCTGCAGAGTTTTCCCAGTTATTTATGTCAGGCTTATTCGATGGAATGGGAAGAGTGATTCAAGGAATCTGCCTTGAGGTCATTGGAGATAAGTCAGGATGGTATTCTTAGAGAAAGAGAGAGGGGGGAAGAGAAATGCCATCAATGCAGATGATAAAGACATAGAAGCATACATTTATTCGTCATTAGATAGACAAACGACATAGATGAGATAGATAGATCGATAGATCGATAGATAAACAGACAGAAAGACAAACCAACTTGTGGTTATACAATCCCTTTGCTTTGCCAACACATTTGCTTTCTAATGGTGCAATAATTAGATATAAACAGAACAATTCAGTTCGGTAATGTGAGAGCCAAACGGTCTACTCCTGCAGGTTCTCCTTTGCCTCAAGAAATGAAAATTTGTTTTCTGAAACCTGCTGTGTTTGCATGAAATTGGCATTTCTGACAACTGTTCCTCCTGTGCTCATTTGTTGCATCCTGTGCCTTTGTTGTTAATGTTGCTTTCTTGCCTGATGTACAAAAAGAAATCTGAGTGTAAAACTGTTCAGGAATGGCTGAAGGTTCAAACACCCCATTTCTGGAATATTTTTTGTTATTATATCTGCTTCTCTTTTACCTTTTTGAACCCCCCTCCCCCGACACTGGTGTCTTCCCAGTTCTGTGGACTGGTGCTAAATCCAAGAAACTGGGACAGTCAGGCCGCCCATGTATTTGCTGTTGCCACTTCTGGTAGTGGCTTCCAAAAACAAACAGCATGGACAAAAAAGGAAGGGGATTCACTTGGTGTAGCTACTAATCTTGAGCCCATCTTCAGAGGTGACCACAAATAAGAAGCAATTTGCACTCTCTTCCATAAAGCAGGAATTGTGTGGATAGGATTGGGGAGAAAAAACGAAAGCATCACATGGATCTAAAGCCAAAATCAGGTCCTACCCCACCAGACACAAGATGCTGAAGAAGGATTTAATCAAGGTCAAGAAACCCTTGAAACGGCCTTTGGGATACAGGTGGAGTCAGGAACTCAGAACCTCTTATGAAGAAGAGGTAGAAGTCCTGCTCAGCCTGAAGGTTCTACAAAACCATCTTTGAGACGGAGCAATCTCTTGAGGACTTCACCCAGCCATCTGTGACAGAAGCAAAAAGATGCCAAACTGCAACCAATATAAATAAAGGCTATCTGGCCAGGCATCTGCACTTGAGGTAACTGATCCCCCTGTCAAAGCCTGAGACAGGAGAATTCATTGAAGAATAGATAGCCCAAGGCTGCATACATAAATCCTGGAATTACTTCATGGATTACAGCTGCTGCTATTCTCAAGCGGCTCATTCCCCTGTCTTTACAAGAGGCAGATATTCACAGTTAGATTAGCAAGCCAGTGAACTGGTAGTCACTTGTTGGTTGGTGGTTTTTAAAGTTATTTTGGTAAATAAGTTATCAGGTCCTAAAACAAGAAAACACCTTGGGAATTATAGCTTTGCACACCTAAAAAGATTGCTTAATTTTCATAAGAGCATTCATTGTAATTCCTGGCACTAGTGGAGCGGGTATGCAAATTTACCGAGTCTTTAGATAAAAGCATTTTACCTGAACTAAAATTAAGTCTATTGTGATTTATTGGCTTGCCATTAGGTGTCACTCTTTATCCTTGTAGAAGATTTTAGTTTGCAGTCAAAAACATCATAAGAAGGGAAACAGGAAATCACCTTGACAGATTCACTATCCTGAGATACAAATTTTAGATAGTGCAAGGAGACTGACCCATATCATCAAGCTTATGATGTGTGCATGCAAAGATTTGAAAGGAAAACTCCAGGCACTCTCTGTAGGACAAAACTGACATTTATTCAAGCAGACCTACATAAACTTGTATGGAAGAGGAATCCTTCTCCAATTTCTTTGAGTTTGGTGAATCAGTTGGGACATTTCTTAAAACTTCCAGTGTTTGGGAAGCTGAGACAACAGTGTATTTTGGGAATTTGCCAACAATCCTTCTCTTAATATTGTCAACGGAGCTCCTGAACAATTGACAGTTCTGCATTTCCTCGTTAGTATCCAGGGTATGCAATTCCAGCTGTGATTTTATGTCATTTCTTTCGCCTGATGTAGGTTGGTCTAGCTTTCTGGCTGATTTTCTTCACCTGGATACTCTTTTAGGAGCTTTTATTATATTTTCCAGTCTTATTTGTAAGCTGCCTTATATATTAGATGCAGAAGAAGTATAATGGAAACTTCGATGTGCTTAGGAGTATCTTAACTGCTTTGCCATTTCAACCTTTAGTTGAACTTTTGAAGATTCTTGTACAAAATCAGAATTGTTTCTTGAATATTTCTCCATGTTGGTCAATTATCAGAATCAGCCATACCATACCATACCATACCATACCATACCATACCATACCATACCATACCATACCATACCATACCATACCATACCGGCTTCACGGTGCAGGTTAGCCACCATTGCCTCCACCTCAGATGGCCAATCATGACATCCCTTCAAAAGAAGGCCAAGCTAGCTTTTTTCATCCAAGACAAGCTACCAGCTCATTCCACATATAGTTGGTAGGAGAGAAACAAAGGGATGCTCCAATTTTCCTCATGGATTGATGGACTGGAAATGTTGCCCTTCAATGTTCTGGTTAAAAAAAAACAAACACCATGGAACTGTGAGAAAAATAAGTTTTCAAATGAATGGCTCCATTTAAACCAAACCAAAACATAATAGTATGTGGCAAGAACCTTGGAAGCTATCTCACACCAGCTCCTGCAGCTTCTGCTAACTTTTATCAGGACATTCCCATAGCAACCCATGAATCTCAGTATTCAAGAAGTTTCCTCCCTCCCTTCTTCCCACTAAGACAATGGCTTTCTTCAGAGTAGATAAGTAGGACAGAAAGTAACTTGAGATCTATTGCTTATGAATATGTACTGTATCTATGCTTGCACCATCATATGAATACATATGCTTACATCATTTCCTTTTCTGTAGTGTATAAATATCCATGCACTTCTTTTGTCTGTAGGGGAGGCACCCACCATCTGGATGAGGACCCCTCTGGTGCGCACCATGTCAATGAACCCTGCAGTTGGCCTTGATTATTTGTGCTTTGACTCCTGTGTTGATTCCACAGATAAAGGCTGGGTAATTTCTATAAGCAGATCAAGGAAGATGGGAATCTATCTTCCTTCCTTCCTTCCTTCCTTCCTTCCTTCCTTCCTTCCTTCCATCCATCCATCCATCCATCCAAATTCTATGCCCCAAAACAAGGAGAGTGAACAGAGAACACCATTTCAGTGAACTGTTATATTCTAAATATGCTCAGATGCATCAATCCTCAAAGGAGGCCCCATTTTACAATATATTTTCATTTTCCCTTATAAATTGGAAGGATTCCTAAATGAATTTTCCTTCCCACTGGACAGACAGAATAAATAGCACTGTAAATCTGTATAGTGGATCTCATCCCGATACTGTGATGCTCATGGGAGATAAGCAAAGAGCAGAGAAAGACAGATTTGACCTAAGAAAGATGCATGTTCATGCAGGGCTCAGGAATTCCTTTTCTTTTTCAATTTTTTTTTTCATGATCCTACAATGGCAAAGAATGTCATCTGTGAATTGAGGGGACTGAAGGAAGAGGTCTGTCATTCCCCAAATGAGATTCATTTTCACCTCAGCTTGAAACCACCTTTTAAAATTATTATTATAAAAGGTTTTACTGCATTATTTATTGTTAAGGCCACGGTAAGAACTTCATTCTTATCTTACAGTGGTTTGACCTAAGGCGGCCGCGGTGGTGGCGGTGGGGAATGGATACAGCCCATTGCAAAGAAGCAGCTGCTGTTTATGAAGGATGGTAGGCTGCATTTCTTAACATCTGCCTAAACAGGCTGGGCCATGAAAAATGCAACCAGCTTTGTTTACATTCTGAATGCAAACTAGTCACTACCAAGCATTCACTGTACTTTTAAGATGTTTAATTTACTAATCAGCAGGCCCATACAAGGCTATGGAAACCAAGAAGTTATATTAGTATAAAGTATATGGGGCATGTACTGCAAACATAATTATCAAAATGTGCATAGCATATTTAATTTGGACAATGCTGATAATTCAGTATAGTATTCTGAAAATGTGAAGCTGCTGCCTTCAGAGGAAGTTGAGGTCAATTGTTCTGATTTACAGATTTCTGTGTGGGAGAGCCAGCGTGGGGTAGTGGTCAAGGCACTGGGCTAGAAACCCAGAGATGGTCAGTTCTAGTCCCACGTTGGGCACAAAGCCAGCTGGGTGACCTTGGGCCAGTCCCTTTCTCTCTCAGCCCTAGGAAGGAAGCAATGACAAACTACCACTAAAATCTAGCCAGGAAAACTGCAGGGACTTCGAGATAATTTCCCTCACTTTGATCATAATAAAGGTTTGATTTGACCTTAAATCATTTTCCCCAATTATACCTATTTTGCATACATGTTTACCTATAGGATACAGTTAATGCATTGGGGGCGGGGGCGAGTGGAATCAGAAAGGAACATCATGGAAATACAACTGATAACATCCCAGCATGTTGGGCTGAACGATAATGAAAACTACACAAATCTCATCCTCTTTTCAAGTGGTCCCTGAGTTCCATAGAGGACTGAAGTGGGAATCAGAAGGAGGGGAGTCCTGTTAAGATGCCCTCTGGTGGTCTCCTTGCTCCATCAGCTACTGTTACCTCTGGCACCACAGGTAGTTCCCCTCCTTTTCCACATCCAGATAGAGGGCAGAAGGCAATCTTTGTTGCCTGCTACCATGGACCACTTGCCAATCAATAGTTATTGGAAGCTGCCAAACTCAGTGGGTGGTGGCAGAGGGAGACACCCAGCATCACAACTTGCTTGCACATCTGCCCAACAGATAGATGATGGAGAGGAGCAATAATGTCAAATAGCTGCATTTTCCTGCCTTTTGTCTGTGGGCAGTAGGTGCAGCTGTTTGACCCAGCAGCCAATTAGCATTAGAAATGGGGGGGGGGGGAGAGATCTTCTAGTGACTAGATTGAGAGCAGTGGTGCCAATGGGCAGGACTCCCAAGCAGAAGCTTATCTCAGTAAGAGGAATGATGGGGCACCTAGGTTCACCTGGAGTGGCTTGTCACAGATTGAGACAGAGGAGGGAATCTACATTATTCATATTGATCAACTCCCTAATAACCATGATCTTCTAGGTGGTAGGCAGATAAACACACAATGAAAAATGAAACCATGCAAACTCCATTGCCATCCATTGGCTACCTAAATAACCCTTCCAACCCAGACAAGACCATGATGAAGAGACAAAAAATGACCCAGCTGCATCCCTGACTGAAAGTGGAGGTAGAAGCAGATGTTGTGAAGGAATGTAGATCTGATCTTGGGGAAGGAGGGAGCAAGACATAAGGGGGGATCTGCAGGAAAGATTACTCAATCCTGGGAAAGTGGAATATGTTAGAAAGAACCCTGCCTTGATTTTGTTTTATACAAGAAGGGACAGAGAGAAACTTGGATAGGCTTTCAAGATTCTGTTCTGTTTCCCTTCCCTTCCCTTCCCTTCCCTTCTCTTCTTATTTTCTTTATCATTCCTGAAATCCTTGCCATGTCTGTTTCTTGACCTTGCCTACTTCAAAGGGGTGACTGTTGATGCATTAAAACAGGGCAGGGCCCTCCAGAAAACTCCCTTGCAGTAGAAAAACAACACTGTGATTGACCGACAGCCTTACCTCGGGCATGAACCCTTCTGAGTATTGCCTGTCTGGCCTGCAGCTCAGCCACATCTGACTTCTTTGTCGGCGTCCACATCAGGGCTGGAAATCTGTAGCTGCAATACTACAGGGAACGAGATGCTACGTGACAATTATAAAAATGTACCCCACTATGGCAATTAAATGTGTTTCTGGGAAATCTGTTTTTTTCAAATAAATGCTTCCACAGTTGCTTGGCAGGCCTGTCACTGGCTCCCAAAAGAGGCATCTTAGCTGTCACATTATGAATGGTTCTCTCTTAATGCAAAATAATTCCATAGTCCTGGGTAGGTAATGCATATTGGCTACAGATGTTGCCTTCCCTTCCTGGAAGGGCTAATATGAGAGTTCTTGGGGTCAAATTTCAACATATCCCAAATTCACTTCAACCTGGCTGCCGTCTGTATTGATCTCTCATTTTCCATCTTGCTTTTGGAATGGAGCTAAGCCTCATGTGCCAAATAATTGGTTGGTACCTGTGCGTTTTTTCCCCCCCCCCTTGACGAGCTTTAAATGTCAAGGTGACAGGAAAAACGTATAAAACCCCCCAGACAGGTTTGCTTTTCCATGGTTCTGCAGCTGGTTTTGATCATGAGGCCTTAAATAAGATGTGGCTCCAATTCTCTATCTCAGCAGAGAAGCAGGAAGAGAGGGGGCAGATACACCACCAACACGTCAATAGGATGAGATACAAAAAGTTCAGCTTTCTTGGGGCAAACATTCCTATTACAGGAACCCAAATGGAATTGTTGGAAGCTGACCTGAAATGCCTTAGAAGGCAGCAAAATGGTGTCTTCTAACATATGCCTTCTAAGATAGGTAGGTAGGTAGATAGGTAAAGTTATAGCCACAGATAAACAAACAAAACAATCTCGGTATATAACCAGTATATTCTGGGAATCAGAATGTACACTCCTCTCCTAGAGGGTCAGTTGACTCAACCCCTGTTCTCTTTTTGAGAACAAGTAGTGAAGGAACAGTTTACCAGAAACGGTTTTTCCCCTTGAACCTTTCCTGGGAGCAGCAGCTGGTTGTGGGGAATAAGAGAAATAGAAAGCCAGTTCAGGTGCTGGATCTAAGCGGCCTCCCAGTTTAGGTACTGGGAGACTGTGAATTCAAGTCTTTCTGTAGGCATGGAAGCTGCCTGGGAGGTTTTAGGCCAGACTCTATTTGGGACTGGGTGGCTTTTCAACAGAAGACTGTCTTGATGAAGCCGAATATAACATGTACTGCATGAATTCAACAGGGAAAGAAACCTTCAGGAAAGGATTCGTGTGACTCATTGATTACTAGGAAAAGAAAAAGGTGTCTTCATATAAAGGATGTCCCCATTTTGTACAGTCACTGATTTCACGCTGAGTGTTTGTTTGTTTATTTGTTTTTCAGGCTTCCTGCTGATTGTTTCCCTCTTTAAAGCCCTCAAAGAAATGGCAATCCATTTGGTAAGCATAGGTTATAATCTAAATTGAGCCTAAATTAGAGTACTTAAATTCAATTAAATATACCCATATGTACACCCACACTCTAAGAGGAAAGCAGTCTCACCTGGCATAAATTTTAGCTTAGGCAAAGTTAAATTGCACCAGTTAATTTGGAGTCTCCCTCATGCTAACATATTTAGAATGTGCGCTAAATATATCTGGAAACCCCATCTTTCTAAATATATTTTCATATGGAAAGTGAGATGTTTTCATTCAAGTCAATGATACCTGATAACTAAAGCTATTAAGTATTAAAGGAATGTAACAAGAGATCTGTGATGTGAGACATATTCTTTTGCATCAACAAAATAGTCAGTGATCATGTATTGAAAGAATAAGCCTGCCCTTCCTTCCTTCCTTCCTTCCTTCCTTCCTTCCTTCCTTCCTTCCTTCCTTCCTTCCTTCCTTCCTTCCTTCCTTCCTTCCTTCCTTCTGCTGCCCATCTTAGCATAGTGATTCAGAGCAGCTACCAATGTATAGAAACATAATACAACAAAATATAAAAAAATTAAAAAGTCATTTAAATTGCTATAACTGGAAAAAAACCACCCCCACCACATAACAACTAAGTGCACATAAACAAATCTGTGAGACTGAGGCTTCTAGTAGACAATCTGAAAAGAAAACTCACCTGCATCCAGGGCTCATCAGACAACCTGCCCAACACCTAAAGGGAAAGCCAGGTCTTGAAGGCCCTACAGAAGTCTAACAGGGTTGGGGCCCCAACGGAGATGGCACATATCCTGGGTCCTGCTAGACACAGTTTCATGGAAAGGACCCCAAGCAATGCCTGCATCCCCAGATCTGGTGGGACAAGTAGAAACAGTGGGGGACAGGTGGTCCCACTAATGGACTGACCTTGGTATCCATTAGCATCTGTCGCCCCTGGAGGGTTCTCTACGTTCCTGTATCCCAGTGGTCCTCAGAGTTCCTTCACCGCTACTCCATCCTTCTAGGCTTTGGAGGGATGCCCTTTAAGTCAAGGGTTTGCATCCTCCTCCCTGACTATCCCAAAACTGAAATCAAGTGATTGTTTCAAATGTTTTTTTTAATCTGTTCAGTCATGTCTGATTCTCGGAGACTGCCTGGACTAGTCCCTGCAGTTCACTAGGGGAGTTTTCTTTTCAGAAGTGGCTTGCCATTGCCTCCTTCCTGGGGCTGAGGGAGAGGGGCTGGCCCAAGGTTCCCCAGCTGGCTTCATGCCCAAGGCAGGACTAGAACTCTCGGTCTCTGTTTTAAGTGGCCCAAATCTTCTGGGATCACAGATCTCACATGGTTTTACTGCTTCTGCCTAAAATGTTGCAAAATTGGGGCAAGATTTGGCTCAAAAATACCAAAATCTTACTCCGTTTGGCAATCTAACTTCAGCAGTAATGCTGAGCTGAACACTGTCTTGCAATTTCTCATCAGTTTTCTTCTCCTATGAAACAGGCTTCTGTGTTAATACATTATTCACAGGATACTTGACAGGTTATTTTGAATTTCTCTTGGTGATTTTGAATGTATTTAACTGTTGGAGATACTGGAGGGCTAAGGCAGTGCTGGTGTTGTCATGTTCAGTGATGTATCTTTGCATCTTTTGGAAGCCACCCAAATGCCTCACACTTCCCAGTCTTATAAAGGAAATAAAAAAAGGAAGGGGGAGTAATGGGAAGGTCTCCCTCATAATCGTTTCCTTTGGATTTAATTAAAAGGTGGAAAGCCACGGAGAGTGGAGATCATTGGAGAGAAGATGACTGTATAGTATGTCAGAGGACAGAATACTTGCAGAACCCATCAGCCATCTTGGAATGAAATAAGCGCATAAACCTCACACTTGGTCCGTGAGAATGTCACATACACGTTTTTTTTTTTGAAAAACATTTCTAAAGCAGATACTTTTTCATCAAACTGAGGTGCCATCAACACTCATGAATTATAACATCTGCTAGAGTCATTCAACCGTTGTTGTGCCAAAGTAATAGAAATGGGGATAGGTCTTCTATCACCTCAGTAATGGCTGGGGGATGCTAGATGACACGATAAGTAACTAGGGGAAATGGACTGAATGAGAATTGGTAGAAGAAATGCAGAATAATTGTTCTGCATGGTACTACTCTACAGACCCAGAGTTTAGGATTATTCGTCGTTTGAACTTGCACCCAAACACTTTCTTCTACTGGATAATCAAAGAAAAAACAATTAACTGTCTCAAGCTCTTGCTCAGATTCCACAACTTGCCTGCTGTGGAAACACACACACACACACTAAAATCTGTGATTTACAGATACACCATGGAGAGGGAGGTTTGCATCCCTAATTCCAGTTCAGTGGCTTGCTACTCTTTGCAAGAATATTATGAATGAATGATATAGTCAGCTTCGAAGAACATTTATTTGCCTTTTTACAATATAGATATACATTTTTTTTAAAAAAGAAAACATCCGTATACCACAAACATGAAAAAAACAAGGTGAAGTTCAGGGCCCCACTTCAAGATGCTTACAGACCATCTTTGGATGTCATTGAAGCAATTCCCAGAGAAGTTGGAACAAGGGCCTAAAACTACCTGTCTACTCCACCAGGCAGACCTTTTCTCTCTCATCTATTTCACATCATTTATGACCAAAAATGGGAGGAATGTTGTGTTGTTGGGCTTTGCCACTTGCTCTGCTCCTTTATTGGAGACAGGGCCTTCTTCAGAGGCTTTCCACAGTGGAATGCAATGTTGTTTTTTTATGGCTGACATTTCCTTTGGAGCAACCTATAAGATGCCCATTTCAGTGACAGATGGGGCCAAAGCAAATCATGAGTGGACCCAATGTTGGGTGGGCCAGTTGATTTTATCTGTTTCCATTACTCACATCAGATTTTATTTTTTTTATACTCTCTTCTTTCTCTTGCTCTCAAACTCTCTTTCATCACAACAAACTAGCCTTGATAACTCTTGCCAGACATGTGGATTAATGGCCTGCAGAAGGCTTTTGAAATGTAATTAAGGTGAGGGCTGCAGTTCCCCCCTCCCTGGCCTGCCAGTTTGATCTGCCTCATTTGTACTGTCTCTCCTCTCTACCTGAGTGACCACTTTGGGACCTTGAAAGATCCTTCCTAGGTCTGCTCTTCCCAACTGACTTGAGGTTTTTTTGAAGACAGCAGCAGTCTTCCAGAGATGATGATGATGATGATGATGATGATGAAGAAGGAGGAGAAGGAGGAGAAGAAGGAGGAGAAGGAGAAGGAGAAGGAGGAGGAGGAGGAGGAGGACGAGGAGGAGAAGAAGAAGAAGAAGAAGAAGAAGAAGAAGAAGAAGAAGAAGAAGAAGAAGAAGAAGAAGAAGAAGAGAATCGCAAAGATGTTGGTTGTGTGTCCTTTGCAGTCCTGACACAACAGGTCACCTGCCATCCACTGCAGATGGATCTGCTGTCCATGAAAGGAACATTTGCCTGGTTTTCGGGTCAGATGGAGGAAAGGAAAGCATCAGAAAAAAACTACCAAGAATATGATTAATATGATTGGGCATAAGTTCATGCCTTGCCCACTGTACCCCCTCTTTCCCAATTCCATTCTCCCCATGGATTCTCTTCTTTCCCTTCTGCATTGTGCCCCCTTTATTCTCTGCTATGGCATGGGCTGGGAAAATTGCCACTGCCCAGTCACAGGCCTTCTCCAAGCTACACATCTGCCATTCACCGACACTCTGCTCACTTTGCAAATTGTGGCAGTTCAGGTGTTTTGTCCCAAATAACTTGGTGGCTTCTGAGATGCTTTGCCAGTGTTTGCCTTTTGATCTTTCCACAAAGGTCTGTGATTTGCAGGTCCTGGCCCAGGCAGCCTGTAGCATTTCCAGAACAGACAGATTTGTGAGAAGGCTGGTGATCGGGAATAAACAAAAACATGGCCAATCAGACCTCTGTCCCTCCCTAAGTATCCAGCTGCATCTTCTCACCTGTCTGGGTAATACCTTTCATTTCATTTCATTTCATTTCATTTCATTTCATTTCATTTCATTTCATTTCATCTGATAACATGAAATTATAACTTCTAAGAGTTCTACCCATCAGGCATAACACAGAAGCAATACTTCATAATATTCCCCAAGGAAGAAGAGTTAATTGTTTAGCTGAACATTTTGGGGAGCTTAATTTTTAGGCTTAATTTTCAGGCAGGCAGGTTGAGCTGATGGGCGTGTCCTGGCTGAACTTGGCTGTGTAGTGCACAGACGCCGAGCCCCAAAGGGCGCTCCGCACTGTTTGTAAGTGCTGAATGTATGTGACTGCAATCAGTTCAAACTAACCCAGTCCCACAGCTCAGATCCATGTAGCGCTTCGACAGTTATCTTTCCAATGAAGTTGATTTTCATCTGACAGTTAATGTAGCTTCCACATTATTTTTCTACCACATGATTTGTTTAAACTACTGTATTTGATTCTTTTCAATTACCGAAGAACAGAATATTAACCAACATTACATTACAATCATTAATTTAAACTTAACCCTCAATGTTTGCTTACATATTCTTTTTTTCGAGTATACCGATATCAAATTCATTAAAATGTATGACAAGCAACATACTGAACATTTCCATCAGCTTCCCCAGAATTTTGCAGTTCAATTTATTTAAAAAAGAAAAGTTTCTCAGTGTGGGCATCTCAGTTTAAATAAAGAGTGAATCTAGCAAGCCCTTAAACTTTCTTCTCAAAGTTGAATTATTTTAGAAATCCTATTGAGTAAAAGGTAATGTCTCCTTCAAGCTGAGTTCACCTCCTGGTGATTTCAGGAATCCGACACTGGTGAAGCTCTGTTAGCAACAGTGACTGTCTTTGCAGGTGGTTCTTCCTTCTTATCAAGCACTGCAATCAGCAAATCCCAATTTATTTATCTGATCACCTGGAAAAATCCTTAGGGCATCATGGTTATAGTTCCTGTATAAGAAAAATTCTTCTGGCCCCCAGACTCCAGTTCCACTAAGTGCATGGATGTGTTGACACTGTATGTATATGTACAGTATATGTACAGGTAGTCCTCACTTAATGACCATTCATTTAGTGATGGTTCAGACTTACAACAGTGCTGAAAAAATCGACTTACAACCAGTCCTCACATTTACAACTGTTGCAGGGACCCTGTGGCCACGTGATCACAACTTGGGTACTTGGCAACTGGTTTGAATTTATGACCATCGCAGCATCCCATGGCCATGTGATTGCCATTTTTGACTTTCCTGGCCCACTTCTGGCAAGCAAATCAGTGGGGAACCGTGTGATTCACTTAACAACCATATGATTCGTTCAAAAGCCTCAACGATTCGCTTAACGATTGCTGCAAAAAAGGTTGTAGAATTGGGTCAGATTCACTTAATGACCGGTTCGCTTAGCAACTGAAATTCTGGTCTCAGTTGTGTCCATTAAACAAGGACTACCTGTATATATATGTGCGTGTGTATGTGTATGTGTATACTGCAACAATATGGAAGGGGTTGGCCATTGCTTTCCTTCAGAAACTTGTTTCCATTTCCCATTTTGATCGACAGCCCTGGAATCCCCTGCAGTATCCCGTCTAAATACTAAGCAAGCCCGACTTTGCTTAGCCTTTGGAACTGGGCAGGGAAGCTACTGGCCGGGCAGCGAAGAGCTATGTGATACTTTAGCAAAACCTTCAGGGTGCCTGCTGATGTTGACTGCATTAGCTTAGGGGATGCGAAGCGATCAGCGTGACAGGCACAGCCCCACCTCCATTTTCGCCCGCATGCATCACCCCCCCACCTCCCCCAAGAGACAGCCGCCTTCATCTGCTTAATGGCAGACGCTGAGCAGTGAATCAGAGAGAGCCGTTCTGAAGACTCTCCCCAGCGAGTGATAACTCTGCCCTGACGATGGGTTGGCAGAGATTTAATATTCCAAGCACGCCGAGTGCGGCCGAATTACCTGCGTTCTTCCAAGAGGCAGCAAAATTCGTTGCCTCCATCGAAGGCTGATTGGGCGGCGATCAGAGGAGCGCCGCGCGCTTACTGAGGTTCAGCGTTCAGCAGTTTTGGCTGTGGCTGCGTGCCGTTTCAGGGGGAGAGGAGGGCGACTGCACGATCAGTTTAGTCCTCCGCTCACGCGGCTTTCTCCCACAGCTCGGCGCCTTTGGGTAACTTCCTCAGGAATACAAAAGACGCCCAGCGATCTGTTTAATATTAACCCCTTTCTCTTCAAAAAATAATAATCACAGGAAATTTAATTGCCCACAGAATCCCCTGTCTCTTCCCCTGGCCCCTGCAAGAACGCAGAAAATGCCACTCATTTTTCTAATAACCCGAGGATCTAATGATCCATGAAGTCTCCCGAAAAACAAAGGGCAAGTCTGAGGCAACACCGTGCTGCATCCATTTGGAGCAATTAGTAGAGACGAAAGGCCAAGTTTCTGCCAGGTAAAAATTGGACTCGAAGTGGAATTTTAAGACTCTGCAGACTGAAACATGAATTCATTAAGTTTCATTAAAGAAAAAAAAAAAGAACACACTTTCAGTAGGATGAGGAATGTGGGTAGGAAGCTCTAGAAGAAATTTCATATACTTCATATATATATATATATATATATATATATATATATATATATATACACACACACACACACATATATATATATAAATAATTGAGATAGATATATAACTGATATATATATATATATATATACACACACATATATATAATTTATGTATGTGTGTATATGTATGTGTGTGTGTGTATTCAGTTGTGTCCGATTCTCAGAGATTGCCTGGACAAGTCCCTGCAGTTTCCTTCACAAGGTTTTCCAGAAGTGGTTTGCCATTGCCTCCTTCCTAGGGCTGAGAGAGGGTGACTGGCCCAAGGTTCCCCAGCTGGCTTTGTGCCTAAGGCAGGACTAGAACTCACGGTCTCCTGGTTTCTAGCCTGATGCCTTAACCACTACACCAGACTGTCTGTCATGCATATACATATACTGTACATATACATATACATATAGTATACATACATAGACCCAGAAGAAACAAGATGAATAGGGATTCCTCTCCATTGGGGGCATGTGTATATATAGATAGGTATGTGTATATTCCATAAAATAATGACAAATTCATTGGCACCATTAATAATCAGAAGCACTGGTAGCTACAAAGGAGAAAACAAAGGAGGCACAGTATAAACTTGGATCTCCCATAGAGATTGGTTTCTCCATCTTTTCTTAACTGTAATGGATGATTGGCTGTTGATTGTGCACAAGTTCCTTCCATCAAAAAACACTGTTTGTGAGGAGAAATTAATCCTAGCTCTTCAATGACCCATCCTCCAATTTGCAGACACCATGCACTTCTAAACTGGACCTGTGGCCCAAGGAGATCAATACATAAGATGTTTAATTCCTGTCAGGTTGGTGGGATTTGGGGAACATATCCTTTCATGCTTTGGACTGAACCATTTGACCAAAAGGAGGTCCAGATTTTTTTTTAAAAAATCAGAAATTCATATGTTGAGTGAGTAACCAAAATTCATGTCCCCAGGCCTGAATTTCTACTGAGTGAAGAAGAGGAGAAATAAGTCAGATTATTGATATAAGCGATTTCTTTGACAATGTCTTTGGACTGGTTCAGATTTTCTGCATTTGGAGAGAAGGGTTGGGGAATTTAAGGCTTGCACAGTTGACACATAACTCCCGGGGTATGAACACTCCAGGCTAGACACATATACCTCCTTTTCCTTATCGATGGTAGCATCTAGAATCCACCATAGGAAAAATTCTATTACCTGGGATAATAGTATTTCACAATACAAATATAAAACTATAATTGTAATTCTCCCTTGGAAGAACTACAGCTCCCATTATGGCACTTTTGAGAACTTGTCAAGCTTTCAACTCAATTTGAGGGAGATTTTTATGAGCTCATGTCCTTTTGATACTGTCCATGGGGTTTTCTTGGCAAGGTTCCAGAAAAACATCTACTTCTGCTTCATTGACTACGCTAAAGCCTTTGATTGTGTGGATCACAACAAACTGTGGCAAATTCTTAAGGAGATGGGAGTACCGGATCACCTCACCTGTCTCCTGAGAAACCTGAATGCGGGTCAGGAAGCAACAGTTAGAACCAGACATGGAACAACCGATTGGTTCAAAATTGGGAAAGGAGTACGACAAGGCTGTATTTTGTCACCCTGCTGATTTAACTTATATGCAGAGTGCATCATGAGAAATGCTGGGCTGGATGAATCACAAGCCGGAATTAAGATTGCCGAGAGGAATATCAACAACCTCAGATATGCGGACGATACCACCCTAACGGCAGAAAGGGAAGAGGAACTAAAGAGCCTCTTGATGAGGGTGAAAGAGGAGAGTGCAAAAGCTGGCTTGAAACTCACATTAAAAACACTAAGCTCATGGCATCTGGTCCCATCACTTCCTGGCAAATAGAAGGGGAAGAAATGGAAGCAGGGACAGATTTTATTTTCTTGGGCTCCAAGATCACCGCAGATGGTGACTGCAGCCATGAAATTAAAAGACGCTTGCTCTTGGGAGGAAAGCTATGGCAAACCTAGATGGCATATTAAAAAGCAGAGACATCACCTTGCCGACAAAGGTCCGTATTATCAAAGCTATGGTTTTCCCAGTAGTGTTGTATGGCTGTGAGAGTTGGACCATAAGGAAGGCTGACTGCCAAAGAATTGATGCTTTCGAACTGTGGTGCTGGAGAAGACTCTTGAGAGTCTGTTGGACTACAAGGAGGTCAAATCAGTCAATCCTACAGGAAATCAACCCTGACTGCTCACTGGAAGGACAGATCCTGAAGCTGAAGCTCAAATACTTTGGCCACCTAATGCAAAGAGAGGACTCACTGGAAAAGACCCTGATGCTGGGAAAGACTGAAGGCAAAAGGAGGAGGGGACGGCAGAGGATGAGATGGTTAGATAGCATCACTCATGCAATGAACATGAATCTGAGTAAACTCCGGGAGACAGGGGAGGACAGGAAGGCCTGGCGTGCTCTGGTCCATGGGGTCACGAAGAGTCAGGCATGACTTAATGACTGAACAACAACAAAAGTTCATGTCCAGGCTAAATCTCAAGAAACATATTTGGCATCTCTGGAATTCAGGACAGAGTAGCAACTAATAACTATTATCACAGGAGAAAGAAACACTTATTGGAACTTGGCTGATCTCCAGAAAACTAATGCTTTGATGGGAAACCTATAGGAAATCTTAAAGTTATAGGCTAAAACACAGACACAGACACACAGACACACACATTTCAGAAGGCACTGCCAAACTACTTCTATACAGTTGCCATGAATGAACTTAACTTGAGGGAATCTTTACTTCTTTGAATAACTAGGTAATTTCAAGCTTTCAAAACTGCCTACAACAAAAACACCAGCTAAAAATACAAATTCAGAGTTCTCTTATTGCTAAGAATATGCTAAATGCTCAGATGGTAATGCTCCCCAAAAGATATGCTAGTAGTTCTTATCTAAACAAGCTTCTGTAACTCAAGTGTGCCCAGACTGACTCTAGAGAGAGAAAGTCAAAATCTTGCAGGATTGATGAAATTTTAAAAAGGCTCTGAAAATTTAATTGAATGTTGTTTTTTAAAAAAGGATGAATATTTCTCATAACGATGTAGGTACTGGCTGATCAAAGAGTTTACAGTATCATACCTGGCAGAAGAAAAATAGAAGTGTTTCTCAAAACCCATAGCATCATAGAATTGAACTGATGGAAAAACAGTCCAGAAAAAGCTGTGAGAAGATGTCCATTGTGTAATCCATAGTTCTGAATGTTTCTCCACCTGAGATCCATCAAGCGTTTATCTGGGGTACCCTGCATAAGAAATTGAGGGCCCTCTTATCTCAGTGAGGTTTTTAATAGGAAAATTGCTCTGCTGAGAATTTCACATTTCTCATCTTTTTCTTATTTTGTGGATTGCCTTTGGGGTGGTACTGTGCTTATTTTTTATTTGGATTGCTGCAGCTCAATGGGCATTTTTGATCAATGGGTGAGGGCTACTTTATGTAGAGCATGGGGGAGTGCATGGAGTGCACCTTCTCCATCAGATCTACTGCTTCCAAGATCAGCAGATAGAGATTGCAGCACAACTGTTAGTATATTTTATACAAAGGCCTTGCGACCCCAATAAGCAAAATTCTATATCTATTCAGAACAGGATTTAAAGGAGGTTCTCTCTCAGGAGCTCCATGGAATTGAATAGCAGTTGAGCTAATATACAGATGCTGTACTTTCATGAATTCAGCATTCAGAGTAACAATAGGCCCATTATTTAGAATTTCCTTTAATAGCAGATTTAAGTGGTGAGTGATCACAGAATGTGAGCCTAAAGGTATCAGCAGTTACATGAGAACAGCCAGCTTACTTGGGGAATTCAACAGTTTGCAGAATAGATATTAAAAAACATCTTTACCAAAATGTAAAAACAGCCCCCCCTGCACATTCACACACCAAAATAACGGTCCATGCATCTGATGAAGTGAACTGTAGCTTATGAAAACTGATGCTTCATTTAAAATATTTTTGGTCAGAAAAGGCGTTACCAGTCTTCTTCTGATTCAAAGATAGTAGAATGAGCTCTGGCTCCTGATGAGGAAGGAAAATGCACTGAGCACTTTGTCAAAAATCTCTCCTTGATGTGCCCTGTTTTCTGTTGCTGTTATGGAAACCCATTTAATTACAAGGAAATGGTACAGTTAGGAAGAAGAACAGAAATAAACATTCTAGCAGAAGGCTGAAGTTATCATCTGCAATGTCTACAACATCTGGAGGCCAAGCCCCTAAGATCCACTTAAGAATCATGCATTTCTTTTCCAGATGTTCCAGATGTTGATGCTGATGGGGAAATGGCCTTAGGATACCTGGCAGGCTGTTTGGCAAATCAAGATCTAATTCCTTGCTAGAAGCTTCTTTACTATCCTTCAGGATATTTACACAAGATTCTTCTCCAAAAGAAACAGAGACAACTGGGTTCGTCTTGCTTTCTATCCTGTTTGAAAAGGATCTTGGGGCACAGTTTATAATTATTTTGAAAATTGTACCAGAGTTTCTACTTTACATCAAGAATCAGTGCAGTAATAGAGACAACTGACCTTAAAATTATTAGGTGTCTAAGAGAAAAAACAGTTTCAGGCAGATTCAGGATGGGCTTTGCTCCTCCCAGTGTTAGAAATTCCAGATCTGCATTGCTCAAATCCAGATGGCCACTAGAGGGCAGAAGAAGATACAGAGAACTAACTCTTCCTCTCTCCCCCCTCTCTGTCCCCTGCCATCCAGTGGTCATCTGGATTTCTGCAGCTATAACAGCCTGAAGTGTGGAGCAGCAGAAAAGTCATAGCCTTGCACATTTGGCTGGGCCAATCACCAGTTGACTACATGGCTAATGGTGCTGAAAAAGAGATGGTGAGATCCATGAAAAAAAAGAGGCTAGGCCCACAGCATAGACAACCGGTTGCCCTGCAATTATTCTTGACTACTGCTGCCATCAATCAGCGACAGCCTAATGGCTCCTGGTAATTCATACAGTAATGGGAATCCAAAGCATCTGAAGGGTAACACCTCACTTGACTGTGGCCTTATTCAGAAGTGAGCAGAGGAACCTGAGAGTGAGCTAAAAGCCACTGGGGTGAGAATTTGCAGCCCTTAAACATTTTTGCGGGGGGTGAAAGATGTTCAGATGACTCAAATGAGTGCATTGAGCCTTTATGATATAATTTTAGTGAAACAGGGAAATCTGAAAGGCTCTGGGCATGGGCATCTGCAGGGTGTCAAGGCTACAAGAGATGACACAAAAATAAAAATGTCACCACAGGTATATCATCCCTTTTTGGGGCACAACAGTAGGCTGCTGGCTCTGGGTAGAGTTTACTGAGCGAGGTGAAGGATCTCTTGATGAACTAGTTCACACAGATGAGGACGGCGTATAGTCTTTTCTCCAGCAGTACCTTGGTATTGTGGGAAGCCCATCCCCAAAGGAATGTAAGAACCTGTACCACATGCTTGGAGCTCAAGCTGAACTCCTGTCTTTTGAATCTGACTTGATGGCTCTTAATTAGTCAATCAGTTTTAGAACTGCTGAGGGAGGTTGCAAGAAATATCTGACCACTTCAAAGCTGATGGGAAGATTCCTTTGGTGGCTGAGCCTTATAAGTACAATGTGTATTGTGCTAGTACTCTCTTGAAGGAATTCTGCCTTTTGACTTCCATTTCTGAGTCAACTTCTCCCCCAAGTATTTCTAAGCATAAAAATTTTAGAACTTTTTTTGAAAAGTAGATATTGTATTGGTTTAAGGTAGCCCCTTGTTGGGATAATGTAGCCCTCAACTTACTTTCAAAGCCCAAGTGGGGAAAAATATCAGTTCAGATTTCTGGTAAGAGAAATCTGGAAGAGTGAAATAATGAGAGAGGGAGGGTTTTGTTCTAATTTAATTTATTGGCTGACAGCTGAGCCCTGATTGGCAGAGACACCTCCATGCACCTAATGGCCAGGAAGAACACATGGCGATTAGCTTCCAGCTCTTGCAAGGAACACAGACTCGCAAAACAGAGGTACCTACAGAATCCTGGTAACTTTCATCATGAAAACAGTTCACTCAAGCTCAATTCCATTTCAAATGTGAGATTAGAAGACTTAGAAGGCAGAAAACTTTTTCTTCTAGAAATACCCATAATTTTACATTCATGACCAAATGTTGTCAATCTGGCAATTTAAATATAAGCTTAAATATATTCTCATTATTCCTGATTCATTTTCTCTGGGGGATAATGCTAAATTTTTGCCACCTCAAGGCTGCTCTGTCTACAAGATCTTAAGATAAATAATATGCATTAAACTAGATTTTACACCTTTGATATACTACTCAAGTAGAATACGGGAGAAAAAAATCCCATTTTATAACCGTATATACAAGACCCTCCTTTTTATCAGTGTTTTGATCTCAGTTGCATCAATAAAATTAAATCACAGACATTCTTCATTTTCCTAAATAAATGAAGTCTTGCCTTCCCAACATTAAGAATTCATGAGACGCCTCCATCTATAACCATGCTGTGGCGTGGATCTTCATTTATTGTTCCCTCCCTTTGCATCAGTCACTTTGGCAAACTCCAAGCAGCCATGAGCAGGAAGGGGGAGATAAAAGGGCCAAGGAGGGTGCAAGGAACTGGTAAGATAACCTATGGATGGACAGACCTCTCAGGACAACCTCCACTTTCAGGTAACGAAGGTAATAGAGAGATTTGTCACTGTTTTCTTGCTCAGTTCCTCATTTTTCCTCTCTTAAATGTATTCTGTTCCATTTCCATGCCATCTGCCACATTTTTGTAAGCGTAGAGGACATTTGCACATGCTTTCTTGTGCATTTCTCATAGTATGTGCATATAGCAGAGATTTTTGCCTAATGCACACAGTTTTGTAAGCAAATCCCCCAAGAGACTGCCTTCCTTTGTGTATACTTTCTCGTGATGGTGATAGGAGTAAGAGATTTCTTAACAATAGATTTGAGACACTGGATTTTTCCTCCATGGACTAACATCCTATGGCTGGCTGGGGAATTCTGGGAGTTGAAGTCCACCCGTCTTCCAGTGGCCAAGGTTGAGAAACGCTGCTTCTGAGGGAAGGCTAGAGAATGAGGTAAAGGTGGGCTCCTCATCCATAAAATACTCAAGCTGCTCAGGGGGTTGGATTTGATCCCCCCAAAAGGCTTTGGAACATGCAGCAACCTGAATATAGCTGTTCCCTGCCACACCTTTTCCCAGGCTTATATGCCTCACCTGCCTCTGCTATATCACCATATGAGAACCTACAGTATAGTTGTTGTTGTCATTATTTCATAATTAAGTTTTGCACACTAATTTTTAATTACTTTGGATTAGCATGACAGTTGTTTAATATATGCACATTTAAAAAATTAATTTGGATTAGCTTGATAGGTATTTAAGTATCATTATGCAGTTGGATTTCCCCATCAAGGAAGCACAATTTTTTCCAGGCTCTCCACATTAGTTAACAGTCTTTGTGCATCTCCTCCAAATGGTCACACCTTCTTTGGCTTAAATTTCCCTTCCAGTGTAGAGGAGCATTTAATCCCCTTAGCTGCATATGGTGTCCTTTTGGAATGCAAATGCTAATGGCACCATTTGGCAACATTTGCTCAGTAAGATAATGCAGTATAACTGCAAATTGGAAATGGTTTGAACTTTCAAATTCGCCTTATGCCATTACACTTTTTATCAGATGGATCATTTGCCTTTTTAATTGTGTGCTGCTCTTATACTTCCTCTGTAGCAGATTTACAAAACAAAACAAGCTTTGCAAGCCATTATGTTCTCCTTCATGCTTCTTGTCCCCCATCCTGCAGGGACAAAAGCAGGGGAGCTAAAGTAATCAATGGGTGGGTTGCTCAGATGCTAGCAGTGCCAACTGTGACTGAGAATGTGCTGTGAGGGCTGGCGATCTGCAAGCAAGCAGGTAGGGATCAGCAAAAAGACGTGCCAGGAAGTGAAAGGGGCACAAAATAACGGATGGCCAAGTGCACACCAGACAAGCCAGGAGCCACCCTCCTGCAGCAGCACGCCATCACAGTGCTGTTCCCCACTGAGTAGAAAGGGGAGATGCACATTAAGCGTCTAACCGTCATAAATACGGAGATCTCCTGAGCCACTTGTTCTGAGAGCTGCATTGCCCTGCATTCTCTAGAGGTAAAAGCATCAGTAAGTTAACTAATCCATAAAGTTTGGGAAGGCCACTTCCAGCAGCAAAGAATCAGGCTCCAGGATCTGATCAGGCAATGAACACAAGGTGTTCAGTTGATGTCACCTCTTGTTAACAGCAGCAATACAATGTTATAAAAAGATACTAAATTAGGAGGGAGGGAGTCAGTCATCTGGTACTCCTTCAGTAGCTGGGAATCTCAACAGCAACAAATGGCCCTAGATTAGCCTTTTCTCTATTGCTAGATGTGGCAGATGTTTGCCTCCAGTGAAATTCATGGAAAAATCCAGCTGCCTCCCCCTCGGACACATTCGAACTTTGTCAGGCCCCTGGATCCTGCACTCAGTGGTTGCCACAGCACACTTGGGGAGCTTTTACTACAAGCTGGTATCAAATCCTTCAGAGTGAGATTATCCTACTGACCACATCAGGAGTGGGGAAGAAGAGTGACAGGCTGCAGCCCTTTGAGCAAAGTTGGCAAAGAAAAAAGAAAATGCAGATAGACCACAGTGCCTTTCTGGCAATACCACTACCTTGTCCCTTCTTGATACAACAGCATTTTTCTGCAATAGTGATACTGCAGTCAACTTTCCCTTCAGTCACAGGAAGACATATGTAAAAGCCACACGATAAACGTCACAAGCATTCTCCAAATTGTTATTGCTCCTTTTGACATTTCTTGGATGCATGCCCACTTTGCAATCCCAAAATCCATTCTGAATTTCACTTTGAAATCTCACTCAAGCTAACTTTAGTCTTACTTTCATGGGTTTTCTGGCTATATTTAGCACTCAAGCTGTAAGGGCTGAAGGTAGCTAGGTGGGAACTCGCAGTTCTTAGGCTAGAGAAGACCATCAAGTAAATGCATCTCAGCTACCCAAGCTCACCAAATCACATAGGATTCATTAAGTCCAAAAGGTGGGGGGAAGGAACTAGAGCAGTATTTCCCAAGCTTGGCAATTTTAAGATGTCTGGACTTCAACTCCCAGAATTCCCCAGCCAGCACCTGATGTTAACTCATTCTCAAGGATCTGATAGTGTATCTCGCATACAATAGTCAGCCATTCAATGAATGGATCTGAGCTGCTGATTTCCAGTACATGTTCAGGCATAAATCTTATGAGTTGGAACTTCCCATCTATGTAAGAGAAAAAAAGAAATTGAAAAAAAGACCTTAAGTCTTACATCTGCTTCATTTTTCAGGACGGATGAATATTTGGCATCCTTCAGCTGAAGTGCCCAGGTGGTGGATAAGTCTATCCCAGATGTGTTTTCTTTGACGCAGCAAACTGGAACATATTGGATGCAGCAAAACAAAACTGAGATTTATTTTAGAACATTTATTTTGGAATAAGCAATGCTATATTCATAAACATAGGGCTTGTCCATTGATATAAAACCTGTTTCCCAATAGGATTCTGGATGAAAGCTCCAGGGATTATGAAACACCACAGTGGGGCTTTAACATATGGTACTGTTTTTCAGAGAATTCACCCCAACTCAGAGACTTTGGCAAGGTTTGTGTGTCAAAATTGACAAAATGGTGGATGGAGCTCCATAATTGAAACCCCACCCCTTTTGTATGTGTCTTGACGTGGGGCTTTCATCTGGGGTCGTAGATGATGCCTGTGGTGAGTGAATTTTAACTACTGTATGGCCTTATTATTATGAAAATGGCTTTTTAATTTTACCATGGCCATTTTATTTATTTATTTGGTTTTTGTTGTCTTTGTTGATGTGCTGTACATTAGCAAAAGTCTCAGGACTGCAGTAGGTAGAAATGCAGTAAATAAATAAAATAAAACAAACAAATAAACAAATAAATCTTCTCTGTTCTGACTGTAGCATATTAAGGCCTTTGTGTAGAGTTACATATAGACCTATCAGTGCTAATAAACATAAGCAAATGTAAATGTATTGACAGAAGCTTTTGCCTGGCAAAACTCTGGTGCTGCTACATTTACACTGAAATTTTTGAATGTTCAGAAAGATGAAATAGAACTCTTGGGAACTTCATAAAGTTTAAAAAGTAAATGCAACCCCTTCGAACACCCTAGGCCCAGTCTCGTGTATTTCTATAGATTTCTGATGTTTTAAAAAAAATTCTGTGTGAAATGCCACCCTTGAAAGACTATCCCCAAAACATGTGGAGTGGAGTGTGGCTTCATTCTAGTCTATTCTGTCCCATGGGTGATGGACACAGAAGTTGTGTTGATAGATAATAATGAGTCTTCTTTATTAAAACTCATGGAAGAAGCACAGTTTGGAAAATCCTGATTTATTACCTCTTTGCATCCTTTCTTTCCTCCAAGGATTTCAAGGTATCCTACAATGTTTTATCCCATGCCTAAAGAGTCACTTTAGAGTTACCAAGACACACAAGACCATCCAGGAGTCCAGGCTGGTTTAGGGTTTAGATTCTAGTCTCTCTGGCTAAACCTCAACGCACCTCATGTAAGCTATCAAATGCAAATATCTGCTTTTTTTGATTTAGCCTACAATTGTTCTGTTGGTGGAGAAGATGAGGCTGGTGGAGAGGCTCTTGACTAAAACCACTGCTCAAGCTTGGTAATGGGACTGAAGATTTCCCAAACCTTAGGAATCATGCTTATAGCTCAAATTGCATGCCGGAAATTTATAGTCCGATTTTAAGAAGAAATCAGCCTCTGTGAATTATTTCTGAGCTTGGCCACCTTTGGTTCTGAAGTCTGTGCTGCTCCAAAACACGGGTTGCCCAGACTATTCCTTTATCTTGTATTGCCTGAATTCCATAACTGGGCCTTTTAAATGATTGGATTAGCTGAGCTTGAAGCACTGATTAATATTCTCAGTGAGTTTAATCACAAAACTGAAGAAAGATCTGTTTGATTGCATTTTGCTTTTGTTATTTCAAGTACAAATTGGACTAACAAAGCTGGAAGACTGAGCAAGGGACCTGAAATTATGGTTGATATATAAACATATGGTTCATATAATTCCCTTGCATACTTGAAGGGACTAAGTAGAATATGAGACTATTTAATGCTAAGTAGAATATGAGACTATTTAATGCCCCCTTTGCATGGGGGATGTTTTCCAGGCAGCATATCAGTGCCTTCAAACTGGCAGGCTGCCCAGCTAAAAGTCCTCCTCTCTGCCACCCAAGGTTTAATTTTTTTTCCCTTTTAACCAGAATTAGGCACATTTGTGGAGGTTAAGGTCCATTGACATCTATTTGGGCTGATTAGTTAATGGAAATTCCGTCTCATGAAGCAGTAGTCTTTAAGTGCTTGAAGATGGGGAAAAAGATAAGATAGTCCCTTTGCGTTTTTTGGATGGAGATCCAGAGATATTCAAGCAAGATGTGGCTGAGTGTAGGATGATGCATTAACAGATCCTAGAGTAAGCCACCTTAGTTCACCCTTAGTCACCCTTCTCAAGAGTTTTTCAGTAGAATATTACTACATTCATAAGCTTCTGATTACCCCAAGAGCCATTTTCTAATGGCTATTACACAAGCCTTTGGACATTCAGGGAAAGTGATACTGAAATTAGTGGGTTGGAGAAGTAAATTTCTAGCTGTCATGTTCACTGTTTCAATGTAGTTTATACATCGTAACGTTTCACATGCCATGGCGCTGATGCACGTTTCTGTTTGGGAGGGAGCTGCTGTGAGACCTTGTACCAAGCTCTGTATGTGAAATCAGTACAATGGAATGTGTTTGTGTTATTTTCTCTGCTCAAGGACTTTTCCCGCAGACCATCAGAAACCGTTAGGAGCACCTGAGATTGTGGACTTGAGAAGATTCTACTGGGGGAGGGATTTCATTTACACCAAGGGTTTTTACTTTGAATTTGGTGCACTTTCATCCTCCTCAGCTTTCTCCGTGATCCTGCATACTATTCTTTAATAAATCAGATATCTTTGAATTCCTACTCACGAGTCTGATGGTGTTTTAGAATAGGCAACCATTACACTAGCAGATGTAGGAAATCCATTTTAAGTGCCATTTCAAGAAATGCCTGGAACATGGAGGTGTTTGGTAGAAAGGTCCCCTACATTAATCACCTGTAGAACAAGATTATTGGAGGGAATTAATTCACAGCTGCAGAAATGAAACAAAAGAATGGAACAAAGAAGAATAGAGAGGAGGGAAGTGATTTGAAACAATTGCTTTCCAATGTTAATGCAGCTTATATGTTAATGTTTTCCTACCAATGAGATGAAGTGGCACTGTCTGTGGTCTTTTAAATGGCAGCAACAGATTTGTAATAATCATTTTCTCACCCACTCTCTCTTTCATACACACACACAAGGTTTCCCCCCCTTTCACTTTACAACCGAATCTGTATTTTTCAGAATGATTTTGCAAAAGAACATGCCACCACCATCAATGCTGTGATGGGATGTGGGAATGACCTTGGGAGACCGAGGACAGCGACAGCCAGGGAAACGGTCAGACAAATGGCAGCTGAGTCCGCGGAAAGAAAGTGGGCATGGCAAACCTCTCAGAAGGGACCCCCCTTAGTTTCTTGGGCTGTAAAGCAGGAGAGATGTACTTTCAGACTTGCAAGATTCTGTTAATGTAACCTTACAATAAAGTAGAGCTAGTACTTCAGGGTGTGCTTCTTGTCTGGACTACCTCACAATGTATATGTTAGCAGAGTCTCCAAACTGGTATAAAGACTGATTTAATTGAAGGGAAAAAAAACAAACAAACCTCCAGATGTCTTTGTTGGTCAGAAATTGCACATGATAGTCATGCATCATGTTAGGAGATCTACGCATCAGTGTGCTTTGGCCTGGGATGGGAGGGGAGATAGCTATTCATGGGGGTGGTTGGCCCTGTGAGGGTGCCAGGATAAGATCTTATTTCCCATTTTGAATTTTATATTTTACATCTAATATTTGTACTTGTATTTATATGTTTTTATATTTATTTTTATTCTTTGTAAGCCACCCAGAGTTGTTATGTATGAGATGGGCGGCAGGGAAATTTAATAATGAATAAAATAAAATAAATAAATAAATTACCTTCCATCAGTCTGCTGATGGTGACTGACAGTTGGATCTCTGGATTTTGTCCTACTTTTCCTGGATATGCCAGAAACTTAACTTGGGACTTCCAAATGCAAAGCACATGCAGGCCTCCTCCACAGATGATGCTGTGGACTACATGTGAGTAGCTCCTGCTTCAATGGGAACGTATCTTCATACCATTCTGCTTGATTTAGAAGGCTAAAAATGGGATGTCTAAGGGTAAACAAGGAAAGACAAGTACAAGTCAATTGTAATTTCTCACTTACTTGACTGGTCAATTTATGGTCTTGAGTTGATGACATATACTAGCCCAAATCCTCAATGTCCCCTTAATCTCCTGACAAGTGATTTAACAAACAGTTTGAGCTACTCCTCATATGTGCAGAAAAGGTGGCTACTGACTACTTACTGATTCTTTCCTTCCAACCATATTTGGGAGTCATTATATGCCAAAATATGTCCTCCAGACTCCAGAATTTTTCCTTCCATTGGAAAAGGAGCTTCTGTTTCTCTCCTTTCACCCTCATTCACCAGGTGCTTTAGAATTCTTTCAGAATTCCTTTTGGTGGTGTTTTTACATTTCTTTTATTATAGGAAGTGGCAAAAATGTTGGCTTCTTTTCTTTCTTTCTTTCTTTCTTTCTTTCTTTCTTTCTTTCTTTCTTTCTTTCTTTCTTTCTTTCTTTCTTTCTTCTTTCTCCCATTTCTGTATAACTCTTCAACCTCCCTGACCATCCAGAGGTCCTCATATGGTTAAAAAAATCTGCAAGATCTCTCTTTTAAAGAATGTATAAAATGCAGGGATTTTCAGCACCGCCCTGTGTGGATGCACTGCTATTGTGCCAGACTTACTGAAATGCACACAATCCCTCTGGTGCCTCATTTAGAATGTCTTGTTTCCTGTTGTCCAGCCCTTCATACATGGGTTCTCCCTGAAGACCAAAACTGTGTTGTGTCCTGTGCTGATGGTATTGGATACATGAAGCAAAAAGAGTGACTAGACAGACAGGGGTCATATGTAGAAAAAGCCCTGTGTGATCATCTTCAGGACCCTTAAGGGGAGTGAAAGGATGTGGTTTGTGAGTAATCCCAAAGAATGAATGTCACATGAATATTTATATGTCTTTTGTATGAATGCATGTGATCCCTTTTCCTGAGAAATTACGTAAATCACAGAGGCCAGGTAGACATCTTCTTCAGGCCCAGTGGCAGGGGTGTCCACAGAGTATGGTCAAAAAGTCTGGATGATGGCCACAAGGATACCATCAAAGCTCTGTCTATTTTTTTTTATGTGCATTGTGTCCTAACAGTGAGACAGACGCTGAGACGAGGAGTAGTACTCTAATGTTTATTACTGCTACATAAACAGAATCCTAACAAACTGAATAAGCGTGGGAAAAACCCAGACATATAAACCCCAAAGGCTAAGGCGGGCCTGATCTGTGTCTCTTTGAATGGTTGCTTAATTCCTCAGTACTACGCATGCGCTTTACAGCCTGGATGGGAGCCCCCTGCTCGCCATCCTTACTCATGACACATTGGACAGTCAGAACTTAGCTTAGTACAGGGTGGTATCTTGACATTAGTTATGTATGTGACCTCTAGAGTACTGAGTTTGCATCTCCTATCCTGTCAAATCAGTAAATGATTGCTTTAAATAACACAAAATCAGTTTTCTATGATCTTAAAATGAGGTTAATATAGCAAAAAAATTGCTTTGCATATATGGGCCACCTCAGAGAATATTTCATAATGGTTGGTTGCAATTGCCCTGCTGCAGGGGATGCAATCTCCGAGTTGGAACATTAACTCATATGAACTGGAATTCTCCAATTATTGGTACATTTGGGGCTGAAATCCACAGAATTGTTAATACAGTATAACTCTGGGCCTGCGCTGTGTGTTAAAGATGCCTGTGTGTTTCTTGGCTATATCCCTAGTACTTAGAATCTGTTAAGGGTTGTGGAACTTTGGGGCAGGGAGTGGCTGGAAAGGGTGGCTGAAATAATTATTAAACTCCTCTGAACTCTGAGTCTGGAAGGAGGAAACTACATCTGCTCTGGAGCAATCAGTTCTTGGCTTGTGTCAAAGGTCTGTCAACCTTCGATCTAGGTGTTATTTATTTGTTGTACAAAGCAGCAGATAAGACTTTCAAGCCAATTTTGATTTTGGAGAGGGAGTTGTAATATAGTATAACTTTCCAGGACTTTCCCCCTTTTTAATGGTTTATGAGTTGTCATAATAATCATTAGAATCATTTGTTTCAATGTTATGTTATATGGGCAATACTGTGCCCAGTACATATTCTTTTTCTTTTGTTATTTAGTTAGACATAATAAAATAAAAGACATAATTTAACCAGTTTTTTACAAAGGGATCTTATCATCCTTCAAGCTACAACAGGTCAGTATAAGAGTACAGAATCTCTACCGTGAGCTGGACAATATCAACCATTTTAAGTAGAGGTGTCATGCGATGGCTTCAGGGGCGCTCAGCTGCATCAACGTAAAGATTCAGGAAAATCACTGTTAAGCTGCATCTGCATAGACAATAACTTGCTTCATTGTGTGGTGCCAGCTGATTCAAAGATCAATAATCTCTTCCTCTATCAGACAGGCCTGATATAAACCTTTAGCAAGTAACAAATTAGACACATTAGAAGCTAAGCCTATTAGCCTGCCTAATAAATGGCTCATATTTTGATTTGCTGAGAAGGACAGATACACATGATGGCTCATATTTTGAGCAGGAAGAAGAACAGGTTTACTTTTCTTAAACCATCCAGATCAATGGTTTTGTCCTTTCCAAATGCCTAGGAGGACCTCCAGTTCTCTGCTTATGAAGCTTGAGCAACTGGAGGATCCACATCTCTCCTTGCCTTCTGACCATCTTCTTCCCTGCTTCTTCTCCAGGCAGAGAATGCCTCACTTCTTTACTGATCTCGTCCACTGATTGCCACGTCTGGCCCAGAATTCTAAAAAAAGGCAGACATGCCTGTTTGAAATATGTTCTTCAGTAACTACAAAGTCTGCTGATTCATCGGCTTTTATGAACCCACAGTGGCAAGTGGCATCTTTCGATCTCTTTGTAGACAGTGTCCAAATGTGGAGATGGCTGATAGTTACAATAAAGAAATGATTGCAAGTTCCTCTTTGTGTTCCCATCAAAAGCCAGTGTGGAGAGTATATATGGCTCTTATTGCCATGCCTGTTGGACCCAATGCTTTGTCTGGAAAGTGCATCCAGACAAAGGAGAATCTATGTTGTTTTCTTAGCAACACAGTTTGCCTTTGCTTTCTTTCAGGATGTTTATCTATTTCCCAGTCTAATCTGCAGCTCTGAAATTTTCTGGTGGTCTCTGAACCACAATCCAGAACTTATCCCTGTTTGACTTCTTCAAGATCAGCTATAGTACACATGACAAACTCTCAAAAGTCCCAGAATCCCCTGGCCCAAGAAAGTGGTCTACTGTGTGTACCTGATATGCTGCATTGTTCTCATGCTTTTCTCCAATAGTGGTCCTGAATTTTCCAGTGGGTCTTCTGGATACAAAATTTAGAAATGTGAATGCATAAAACCTGAACATTAACTTCTGGGAAGTCATAGTAGGATAGTACATGGAGGAGATGAGATCACCTACTTACAAGTTCTAAGTCACTTTCCAACAGACCCTGGCCCGTGACTCCTGATTGCCCTCTAAAAGTATCTAAGTTGGTTTACCCATGTATATTCTTCAACATATGGCTCACTGTATACAATTATTCCCATGTTGTTGTTTATTCGTTTAGTCGCTTCCGACTCTTCGTGACTTCATGGACCAGCCCACGCCAGAGCTTCCTGTCGGTCGTCAACACCCCCAGCTCCCCCAGGGACGAGTCCGTCACCTCTAGAATATCATCCATCCATCTTGCCCTTGGTCGGCCCCTCTTCCTTTTGCCTTCCACTCTCCCTAGCATCAGCATCTTCTCCAGGGTGTCCTGTCTTCTCATTATGTGGCCAAAGTATTTCAGTTTTGCCTTTAATATCATTCCCTCAAGTGAGCAGTCTGGCTTTATTTCCTGGAGGATGGACTGGTTGGATCTTCTTGCAGTCCAAGGCACTCTCAGAATTTTCCTCCAACACCACAGTTCAAAAGCATCGATCTTCCTTCGCTCAGCCTTCCTTATGGTCCAGCTCTCGCAGCCATATGTTACTACAGGGAACACCATTGCTTTAACTATGCGGGCCTTTGTTGTCAGTGTGATGTCTCTGCTCTTAACTATTTTATCGAGATTTGTCATTGCTCTTCTTCCAAGGATTAAGCGTCTTCTGATTTCCTGACTGCAGTCAGCATCTGCAGTAATCTTTGCACCTAGGAATACAAAGTCTTTCACTGCTTCTACATTTTCTCCCTCTATTTGCCAGTTATCAATCAAGCTGGTTGCCATAATCTTGGTTTTTTTGAGGTTTAGCTGCAAACCAGCTTTTGCACTTTCTTCTTTCACCTTCATCATAAGGCTCCTCAGTTCCTCTTCACTTTCAGCCATCAAAGTGGTATCATCTGCATATCTGAGATTGTTAATGTTTCTTCCAGAGATTTTAACTCCAGCCTTGGATTCCTCAAGGCCAGCTTGTCGCATGATGTGTTCTGCATACAAGTTGAATAGGTAGGGTGAGAGTATACAGCCCTGCCGTACTCCTTTCCCAATCTTAAACCAGTCTGTTGTTCCGTGGTCTGTTCTTACTGTTGCTACTTGGTCGTTATACAGATTCTTCAGGAGGCAGACAAGATGACTTGGTATCCCCATACCACTAAGAACTTGCCACAATTTGTTATGGTCCACACAGTCAAAGGCTTTAGAATAGTCAATAAAACAGAAATAGATGTTTTTCTGAAACTCCCTGGCTTTTTCCATTATCCAGCGGATATTGGCAATTTGATCTCTAGTTCCTCTGCCTTTTCTAAACCCAGCTTGTACATCTGGCAATTCTCGCTCCATGAACTGCTGAAGTCTACCTTGCAGGATCTTGAGCATTACCTTACTGGCATGTGAAATGAGTGCCACTGTTCGATAGTTTGAACATTCTTTAGTGTTCCCCTTTTTTGGTATGGGGATATAAGTTGATTTTTTCCAGTCTGATGGCCATTCTTGTGTTTTCCAAATTTGCTGGCATATAGCATGCATTACCTTGACAGCATCATCTTGCAAGATTTTGAACAGTTCAGCTGGGATGCCGTCGTCTCCTGTTGCCTTGTTATTAGCAATGCTTCTTAAGGCCCACTCAACCTCACTCTTCAGGATGTCTGGCTCTAGCTCACCGACCACACCGTCAAAGCTATCCCCGATATTGTTATCTTTCCTATACAGGTTTTCTGTATATTCTTGCCACCTTTTCTTGATCTCTTCTTCTTCTGTTAGGTCCTTGCCATCTTTGTTTTTGATCATACCCATTTTTGCCTGGAATTTACCTCCAATGTTTCTAATTTTCTGGAAGAGGTCTCTTGTCCTTCCTATTCTATTGTCTTCTTCCACTTCCGCGCATTGCTTGTTTAAAAATAATTCCTTATCTCTTCTGGCTAACCTCTGGAATTTTGCATTTAATTGGGCATATCTCCCCCTATCACTGTTGCCTTTTGCTTTCCTTCTTTCTTGGGCTACTTCTAGTGTCTCAGCAGACAGCCATTTTGCCTTCTTGGTTTTCTCTTTCTTTGGGATGTATTTTGTTGCCGCCTCCTGAACAATGCTGCCAACTTCTGTCCAGAGTTCTTCCGGGACCCTATCTACTAAGTCCAGTCCCTTAAATCTATTCTTCACCTCCACTGCATATTCTTTAGGAATATTAGTGAGCTCATATCTAGCTGATCTGTGGGTCTTCCCTAATCTCTTTAGTCTGATCCTAAATTGTGCAAGAAGAAGTTCGTGATCTGAACTACAGTCAGCTCCAGGCCTTGTTTTTACCGACTGTACAGATGTCCGCCACCTTTGGCTGCAAAGGATGTAATCAATCTGATTTCGGTGTTGTCCATCTGGTGAAGTCCATGTATAAAGCCGTCTCTTAGGTTGTTGGAAGAGAGTGTTTGTTATGCAGAGTGAATTGTCTTGGCAAAATTCTATCAGCCTGTGTCCTGCTTCGTTTTGTTCTCCCAGGCCATACTTACCTGTAATTCGAGGTGTCATTTGACTGCCCACCTTAGCATTCCAGTCTCCTGTGATGAAAATAACATCTCTTTTAGGCGTGTTGTCCAGTAGGTGCTGCAGATCCTCATAGAACTGCTCTACTTCAGCTTCTTCAGCATTTGTGGTTGGGGCGTATATTTGGATCACTGTGATGTTAGATGGCTTGCCCTCAATTCGAATTGAGATCATTCTGTCGTTTTTTGGGTTGTATCCAAGCACTGCTTTAGCCACTTTACTATTAATTATGAAGGCTACTCCATTTCTTCTGTGGTCCTCTTGTCCGCAGTAGTAGATCTGGTGGTCATTTGATGTGAAGTGGCCCATTCCAGTCCATTTCAGTTCACTGACGCCCAGAATGTCTATCTTTAATCTTGACATCTCACCAATAACCACATCCAATTTGCCCTGGCTCATAGATCTTACATTCCAGGTTTCGATGGTGTGTTGATCCTTAGAACATCGGATTCGCCGTTCACCACCAGCACCGTCGGCCGCTAGCCGTCCTTTCGGCTTTGAGCTAGCTGCGTCATCACGTCTGGGGCTAGTTGAGCTCATCCTCTGTTCCTCCCCAGTAGCATTTTGACCATCTTCCGACCTGGGGGTCTCATCTTCCGATGGTATACCGTCATATCTCTGGTTGTACTGATCCATTTAGTTTTCACGGCAAGAATACTGAGGTGGGTTGCCATTACCTTCCCCAGGGATCACATTTAGTCTGACCTCTCTGTCATGACCTTCCCGTCTTGGGTGGCCCTTCACGGTTTAGCTCATGGCATCATTGAGGTGCTCAAGCTCCAGCACCACGACAAGGTAACGATCCTTTGCTGAAGAATTATTCCCATATCCCATCATAAATAGGGACTCCATATAATTTCACAGTACATACCTTCAGTGGGGATGGATTATCCATTAACCGGAATAGAGAAATCTGGTTCATTCCATGTTGGATCAGACACAGACTAACAATGGTATTTCTGATCCTACCTAGGGATGTCAAAGGTTGAACAGAGAACTTTCTGCCTGCAAAGAATGTGCTCTGCCATTAGAACTCGATCCTTCAGTTGGAAATTATTAATTGTTGAGAAATCACATGATGGGGTGTCATGTGTTGTTGGGACGTGCGTAGACTTCCACAGTTTATGACTCACCAAGCTGAAAATTCAATTCAGCAGGCATGGACTGCAACTTGCCGGGACCTTCACCATCCAACTTTGCATTTCTTTGAGAATTCCAGACAAGCACCCACATTCCCCTTGGTGAGCAGAAGTCTTGCATGCCTGTACGCACGAAGTTCAGTCTGACACAATGAGTTCAGTGGCAGATGTATCTTTCCTAAAATGCACTAGGTAAAATGGAATGATCATCAAGAAGATTATAAAGAAGCTAAGAGGTGGAGGTTAGACATGAGGATTCTTAATGATAAGCAACTTGTAGATGAAGTTGGAAAGGAATGGCAAGGAATACGGGAAATTAATGATATAGGCCAATGTACACAAGCGGTATTATGGGACACAATGAAAGCAGTCATGAGAGGAATCTGTATTTATTTATTTATTATTTAAACTTATATCACTGTCCATCTCCCCCAGCGGGGGACTCTGGGAGGTTTACAATAAAACAATGATAAAAACATATCAACCTAAGTTACAGTCTAAAATGTAAATAGAATAATAAACATAAAATCCAAGTGGAGATGAAACCACAATCAATAGGGGGTGCTATGGCGCCAGCCACCCCCAGGTGGAGCCGTCACCCTCCCCATCCCAAGCAAGGTGGCAGACCCAGGTCTTCCACTTCTTCTGGAAGTCCGGGAACGAGGAGACCCGCCTCAACTCCAGGGGCAAGATATGCCAAAGGGTGGGCGCCACTGCCGAGATTAGGGCACCATGTACACTGAAAAGGCCAAGGGAAGAGGAGGGGAAAAGATTAGAGGAAGAAATTAAAGAGTTAGAGTGGAAATATGTTAAAGAGAGAGAATAGATATATGCACAATTACAAGCAAAGAGGAAGGAGTTGGAGAATAAAGATACGGAGAAGGTGCAGAGAAACCTGATATATTTGAAAAGGGGACTTTTTGAGTATAGTAATAAAAACTCTAAAATGCTGGCCAGGTCTGCACAATCGAAAAAGGCAAGGAACTCAATTGGAACGATTAAAGATAAAACGGGAAAAAGCTATAATTGGATGAAGGATAAAGTCAGAGTCCTTCAAGACTTTTATCAGGAACTATATTCCTCAGGGGGTAAACCCATGGAGAAGATTAGAGAATATCTAAGGAAGTATTGGACAATAAGACAAATCAACTTCCTCATCCAATTCTGTCATAGCAAGATATTTCGAGAAAACATTTCTGTCCAGTGCTACCACCTGATCTGTGAAATAAAAGAGGAATTCATCCCACCAGCCTGTCAATATGCTCTAAAATTCACTTTAAAAGATGAAAGATGCCATATTTATACAGATGACTTTCTGGTGTGATAGAAGCAACAACAAATACTTGAAGCTAAAAAAGAAAGCCTCTGCAGAAAATGAGAAAGACACGTCAATCCAGCTTCCCCTTATAACCTCATCGTTGTCTGAATGCAGAACAGATAATGGGGGTGAAAGGTTATTCATATTTCTCATTTGGAGCACTGGTCTCTGCCTGCCAGCTTCCCCCTTTGTTCAGAAGCTCTCACAGTTAATTCAGAAAGGGATGGTTGCCGGTAGTCAGGTGGTGATTTCTTGCAAATTATGGTGGTTAGGAGTGGGTTAGGGGACAGGAATGTAAGAGGCAAGTAGCTAGCAATAATCCTTGCCTTCATCCTTCCTCCCCTTATATTTCTACTGAAATTCATTAGAATCAATAAACATTACTTAGAAAATTATTTCAGCATCAATGTATTGATATTATTTTATGCTGTAAAAATTATCACCATGCTATTTTGCATTAAGGGAGTGGGATCTTTGCTCTTTCCTGTGAGATCATGACTATGTCATAGGAGGGAGTAACCTAACATCTTGGGTTACCACCTTGAGACCTCTGTCAGCTCTGTGTCCTTAGGTTTCCTGTCCTTATTTAACTCAACAAAGTGTACAAGTTAATTTCGTTTTTCAGTTCTTTCTTGTTCCTCTTCTCCTGTTGTCCTTCGGTGGCTAAAAATACAGGCTTATGTCTACAGGCCTATGTACGGCTCAGGACTTTTGGCTACTGAGCTGAAGGATGAGATGGTGGCCCCTTCTGGCCTGGCCTGTCAGCTGGGTCTGGCTTCAGTCCGGCAGAGAGGATCATCTCATCCACGTGTGAGGGCACCAGGCCATGGAGAGGGTCAGGCCAAGGGTTTGGCCTGCTGGGATTTGTCCTCCAACCCAGGTTCAAGTCCATCAATAGCCCTGGAAGTTCCCTGGGTGACATGGGGCCAGCCCTTCCCCAGCCAGACCTGCCGTACAACTGACTTGTTGTGAAGATAAAATGGAGATCCTCATTGAACTTGTCTTGATCTCTTGGAGGAAAAGTGAGATATCAGTCTAACAAACAAACAGAAAGGGGTGTGTGTGTGTGTGTGTGTGTGTGAGAGAGAGAGAGAGAATACTACAGGCAGTCTTCACTTAACGATGGTCATTGAGCCTGGAATTTCTGTCGCTAAGTCATGTGGCTGTAAACTGAGATGGCATTGCTTAGCAATGGCAATCCTAGCAATTCCCCTTGCCATCGTTAAGTGAATTTTATCTGCCGTTAGCCTGAGCACCCACCCCAATCCAAGCCATTCCGGGCTTGTTTCCTCCCAGCCCCGAACGCTGCCTTCAACTCCCCCCTGCCTATCTCCCCCCATCTCTACCCTTTTGGAAGTCCTCCGACCTGCCTGTGGGGTGGGAAGCCCACCTGTGTGGGCACAAGGCCAATAGCGAGCTCTACCCTCCCCAGCCTGCATTCCTTCGCCCAGCCGCCTCCTCTCCCAGCTCCCCACACCGACCTTTGCCTTTGTTACTCAGCTGCCGCGGGTGAAGCAAAAATGCCCGACTGCCTTGCCGAGTCCTTTTTGGAGCCGGCTTCTCTGGCAATCGTTTCTTCCATGTGGCAGAGATGGGGGGGAGATAGGATGGTGGGGGGAGTTGAAGCACCCCGGCCGTTGTAAATGCAGGTGGACTGCCAAGTGCCCGAATTTTGATCACGTGACTGTGGGGGTGCTGCAACAGTTGTAGTTTCGGGCCCAGGTCGTAAGGCCACTTTTTCAGCACCGTCGTAATTTCAAACGGTCGCTGAATGAATGGTTGTTAAGTGAAGACTACCTCTAATAGAAACAGCCAGGCGTCTGTTGTTATTACATATCTTCAACATTTGCTACCAGTTGTTGTTAAGAGCTAAGGTAGATTTAGCTTGTCTTTCTGCACAGAGGACAAGGAGACTAACAATCATAATAATGAAAAAATAAATGGTTGAAATTTGATTTTAAAAGCCCACACTCAGCCTGATGGTAGGACAAACCCTACCCCAGGGATAATGTAGGGATGTGGATTCTTTCCACTTCTGTCTAGGCTGCAGCCATAGATCTTCCTCCACCACTTCTTTCCAAGTAGCTCATTTGCAGCTCAGAATATTTGAGTATTGTTCTTCTGAGGTGCTCTTTCATCAAACCTGGGCTGCTTGAATCTTTAAACAAAGAATGCTTGAAGTTCTTTCCCATCCAATGCCAGGCAACAGCTGTTTCATATGATATTTGTTGGGGTTGAATAGCAGATAGGATCCCCTGGGAGTTCTTGGGAATTCCGTCCCAATCTTTCAATCGAAGTCTGAGCTGCTATGCTTTGCAACAGAGCAGGAATCTACCATTTTCAGTATGAAGTGGAAACGGAGGCTGTTTCAAGCAGCAGGCTGAAGAAGAACGCAGAGACGACATCATGCCAAAAGGAGCAGAAATTCTGTCTAATTACTTTGAGGACCAGGCAGGGTGAAAGGTAAGTGGGCTGGCACGCTGATGCCACTTCTGAAATCATGAAATACAGAGGTCCCTCTCTTACAAAGTTAACTCTGAAGATAAATCAGAATGATTTATAAGGGTTCAGCCTAGGCTGACAATGCAGTAACAGGCGAGACTGTCAAATGCCTCCAGCTGGTGAGTTTCACAAGAGGCTTCTGGCAGAAAAGGTGGTGGCCAATAGCATGGACTTCCTCGGGCAACCAATCAACGTGCTGAGCAGGCAAAGTACAGTATCCATTCCCAATAAAAAACAGAAAGGCTGAGAGAATGAGTCACAGAGAAATTGACATTCCTGAGAGCTTATCCTTATGGCAGGAATCTCACCTCACTGGTCTCTTGTCTCCCAGTTATTGGATTGCAGTCAAAACACTCAAGAAATCTGAAATAGGCTGGATTAAAGATCAGAGGCTGAAGTTCAGACAGTGAAGCCAACATGCTCTTATTGAAACAGAAAGGTACAAGAGTGAACAAAATGAGGGCTTTCATGCATTTTTGTTCTTATGTCAGGAAAGGTGAAGTGGTGTGCTTGGGAACCAGTACAAATTGAACACGGAATGCCACAAGTTGGGGCAGTTCCCTTCTATGCATCTCCAAACAGAATAACCCCGACTTATCAATTGCAAAGTCAGGGGAAGGACAGGAAGGAACAACGTAGTGTGGTATAATGGACTGGCAGTGACTGGATGTAAATCTTTGTTCAACCATGATAGGTTAGCTTGTGCAGATGATGGTGTTAGAAAGGTTGTAGACACTGATCTCAGCTACTGTGTGGAGGACCAAAGGCTGTGGGGAAACTGCACCTGAAGAATGTCTTGCCACCTGGCCCCTGAGACCAGCTGGAGAAATAGTACCTGCAAGGTCCCATTTTTTAACCATTTCGCTGCCATCTAGATCCTTCAGCTCATATCTGGAAAATGGAACATACCCTAATTTCATCCATCAGCCAAGTTCCCATGTTGGTGTCATGTAAGGATATCAACTTGGAAACATCACTGAGTGGATATAAGTGCCCCGTAATAAGGGTCATCTGGAAGATCCAATCTTTCTTTCCTTCTCCCTCTCTCTCTCTTCCTTTCTGTCTTAATGATCTGTAAACCTGAGAGGGAGATGTAGCTCTGCTTTTAAACAGACTTGAGCCTCTTGATAGGCCATTATCGTGCAAAAGTATTTTCTGGCATAGTTCATAAAGAGAACTGTACACAAATATTGACTTGCAATTTTTCCTGCAATCTTTGTTTTTTTAATTGATGATCCAGAGTAGTATGGAGGTGAAAGTGTGGGACCAGGACTGGGAAGACACCCATCTGGGCTCATCTTCAAGCATGGAAATTCCCTCGATGACTTTGGGCCAGTCATGCTCTCTCAGCCTACTCCCTAGGCTGTTGCTGTGGGGAATAAACTGTAGATGAGAGTGCTGTGCAGGCCCTCTTTAGGCCCTGGAAAAAAGAAGAAAAGGCTGAGTCCATGAAGGGGAGCTGCAGCTTTTGCTGTACAGAAGCACTGCATATCTGCCATAGACTTTCTCATTGTACCATTGTGCCAATTCCAGTTTTCAGTATAAAAGTTCTTAACTGACCTTGTGTCATGGAATGAACATGGTATGGCATATAATGGGAAGTTATGGAGGAATTTTTCCTTTCAAGTCACTGGCAGGAACTTATTATTTGCTGGTGTTTGGAACTGCCCACACCCCTATAATTCCCCTTATGCCCTAAAATAGATGTCTAGGCCTTCCATTAGGGGAAGAGGTACACATAGATCTTGCTCATGTCTAAGCATCTCTGCGTAAATCTTTTCCCAAATTGGCTCACCTCCGATGGACTGTTCCCTCCGGCGTTTCTGTATTCTGATGTCAACAGGCCAACATTTATGAGAAGCAGACTGAAGGGGCTGCATATGTCAACAGTTTTATGCAAAGTTCAGTGCAAACAAGGATGGCCAACAGATAACAAATGCAGCAGCAGCGTCTTGGCAAATCTGGGCATTTCAGATGGCTGCCAGATGGTCTATTTTCATTTTTGCATTCTAGTCCTTCCCTCCCCCTCCATAATGTTAGAAGTAATTTTGTAAAGCTGCGTCATTACTGCTATGGGCTTCCACGTTAGGAAGCCATCTATCCTCCTCCAAGTCTCTTGTTGGTTTCTCCAAAAGCAGCAGATGGTGGCGGTGGCAAAATTATTGCTCAAGACATGGAAGCATGAATTAGCCAGGCATCAAGGGGACCCACAGGCCCAGGCTCCAAACTGTCCATGGCATTAGCTAGACAAATATCTTCTTGTCCATGGCTAGACTTCAAAGCTTTAGGAGTCAATTTGATCTTATACAGTATATGCCACTTGATCCAAAAGATGCAGTCATGTTCAAAACAAATTTCAAATGGTCTGGCTTTTTCCTTACTGTGTCTCACAATAATCCAGAGTCACAGGAAAAAGAGAGAGGAGGAGGAGGAGGAGGAGGAGGAGGAGGATAGCAGCGGTGGTGGTGGTGGTGGTGGTGGTGATAGAGATAATGCTTTCAAACTTATCAGAAACTAGAGAGAACCTGTATGCAATATCTAAGGGATATTATAATTGGTCATTTTACCCTGTGCTACTGGCCAGTCCTCCTGAAAATGGTATTGTCCACACCAATAATCCCAGTCAAATGGTTTTTGTAGATTATAGATTACGAATCTGAAATCCAGCATATTTAGAGGACACCCACTTGGAAAATACTGTTCTGTATGGCTGTTCCTATGGCCCCCGCATCTTCTTCATCCAGGATGTTCCAAGAAATGTGACATCTTTCATGAGAAACCATGAGTGACTCTATAAGGCAGAGAGTAGCATTCATAATAAGAAAAATGAGTGAAGTCTTCTCCTCCAGAGTGAAGGCAGCCTCTTTTTATTATTAGCTTCTCCTGAAATTTGTGAGTTGGATGGCTGTATAAATTAATTCAATAAGTAAATAACTAAATAAATAATTCCCCTTGAATTTCGTATTAGGTGAAATTTGATAGCAGCAGCCCTGGACAAGCCACATCAAATAAAAGACTCTGTCTTTAATCTGCTAATAAACAATTTAAAAACTGCAATTATAAATCCTTTAACAAATTATTAATAGAGAAGCACCAAGGCTGCAGACCTACACTCACCTGCCTTGGATTAACTCCACTGAACACAGCAGGATTTATTTCTAAATTGACATGAATCAGATTGTATAATAAGTCATGTAATAGCAAAAGGCCAAATGGATTGTCTCAAAAATGCAATTAAATACGGAGCTATGTGTTGTGAAGTTTGCAAAAGGTCAGGATTAAGCTGATGTTCTTTTAGTAAAGAGTAAGTTATAGAATAAACCAAATAATTAGAACTGTATTTAACTGAGGCTTTTTTAAAAGTGACAAATAAACTGTTTAGATTTTAAAAAGAAATTTATTAATAAATCATGGACCTTTCCATAAATGTGAATCTGTAACTTAAATTTCAAACAGTGCCTTTTCTTTTCAACAAAAGGTGGAAAGTCATAAAAAAAAGTTTTACAGAGGATTAGAAAGAAACTAAGGCACAAGGGAAGACAGAAACTTCATCGCGGGTTGCTCAATGTTTTATTTTTCTTTTGGTAAGACGTGTATTTCGTGTGCATAGATGAATTAGAAATACTTTGGGCACCATCAATATGGCCAGTGTTGACCAAAGATGGAATCTGAAGTCCATTCATGTATTCAGATCTACCCTCAGACATGGAAACTCCCTAGATGACTTTGTAAGCCACTCTGAGTTCCTGGATGAAAACGAAGACTATAATTCTAATAAACACATAAACATTACCCACTTAGTCTTAAAGGTTCCCTTGATTTTGCCTCAGTCATGTTTCAAGTTCTGTTTCTCATTATATACTTGTCATGATATTTGTATCTTCCACCAGCAACCAGGACTCTGTGTTCATGAGAGGAAGGGAATATATTTTCACTTGGTCCTGGACACCCAAGAAGGCCCATTGTGAGAGGTACAGCCATCACCACAAAGAAGATGAAAGGATAAGTTATTACACAAGATAATATTGATCAAACTCAATTTCTTTAAGTCTGTGTCCAAATGAGTCAGATTTCTCAGAGCTAATCAGAAAGCATTACAGCAGAGTAAGCAAGTTTCCCAGCTAGGGGTTGGTAGCCCATGCAGAGGCTGAGGCCACCCAGGGAAGGTGGCCAGATGACAAGTCCCAAACTGTCTATTTAAAATAGTATTAACTTTCTTAGGAAACCCACAACAACATGGGAGACACAGGTAGGTGTTGGGCATAGAGAAAAAGGCTTAGAGTCCAACAGCAAAGAGCAAACGAAGGATGGATAGGCTCAGCCAAAATGGAGACTGAATCTCAGGAAAATACCTCAAGGGTGATGGTGGAAGTGGTGCTTGCTTAGAATTTAGCCAAATGTGGTTCTTTACTGGGGAGGCGGAATTAGGTTACCGTTACCTGTGGGTAGATTCTGAACTAATGAGATCTCTTCCCTGGGAAGAGATGCCTATTACAGCCACAGACTCTGATGATCTGGGTTCAGACAGAAGCTGCTCAAGGTTTTCAAAGGTAAGCCAGAATGCATATTTGATAAATTATGTCCATGCTGATTTTTATTTTACAATAATAGAGGAATAGGTTGGCTTCACTTCCTTTGGGGATTTTTTTTTTTTTGACTTCTCAGTCAAGCTACAATCCTGGGAGTTCCTGATCATTTCCGATCCAAATAAGTGCATTTGCTCATATCTGTTCTTTACTTTCCATACTGAATCTACCCTCTTTCAATTCTCTTTCCTGATGTTTTATCAACATTTAGTCTGTGAAGGGCCCTGGGGCTGAGGCCTTTCTTCATCCACACAATATTCCATTGTGAAGTTCTACATATTAACAGCACTGTATTATATGAATCCTTTCTATGGGGGGAAAAATGGACCATAGTTTTATGTAGGGTCCCTTTCCTGGATCAACAGGCCCTACTCACAGCCACTCTTACCTTAGTCTCCTGTTATTTGGGCTACTGTTATGCACTCTTCAAATGTCTGCCCTTGAAGATCACTCAGAAACTACAGCTGGTCTACAACGAGGTTGCGTGAATATTTATGGGGTCACCCCAGTATGTGAGCTGCTTCCTGTTGGTTTCTGGGTGCAGTTCAAGGTGCTGGTTATCACCTACAAAGCCTTTCGTGATGTGGAGCCTGGCTGTTTATGGGGCCATTTTTCTCCAATTTTCTCTGGGCATTCTCCGGGTCCTGTTGACTACACAGTGCCATCTTAGGTGATCCGGGGGACACGCCTTCTCTGTTGCTGTTCGTGCCTTCTGGAATACCATTCCCCTCCTAGGAGAATAAGGTAAAGATGGTCTCTTAAAGCAAACATGTGGGAAAAAATTGAATGGTAGCACACCATTAGCACAGTCCGATCCTAAATTCCAGCTCAACCTATTCCCATTCCAAGCTCAACCATTCCCAACCCAAAATAAGCTTTTGGAATCAATATGGCAGAAGAGATATTCAAAATGGCTGTAAAGCTGAGCCACTTGATCATAATTTACTCTCCATCCCCATCTCAGAAAATTCCTCACTCATCTGCAATAAATAGAGAATGGCCATTGCAGTCGGAATGCCCTGCACATTATTTCACAGTCTTTTCTCAACCTCCGTATTTAAAGATTTGTAACCGGCAGCAGTAGATATTTCTGCTTGTCAGCCAGCGATGCTTTGCTTCTCTGTGTTCTGCAGTTTGTAAGATTTATATGTACGTAGAGGGAAGGAAAGATGAGTCTCGGTTTCCAGAGACTCGGTTTCCCTTGCTTTGCCTGTACATTTTGGCTCTGCCTGCCATTCTTCCTCTTCCACTCTGAGCCATGATCCTGGTTGCTGTGGAAACGATTAAGCTGTCTTAACCAAAACCCAGGTGGGAAATACTCACTGGAAACAAATGTCACAAATGTCCCACCCCCTATGCAAATTACTGTGGAAACAAAGAAACAGAGGAAGATATTAAGTGGCTGTTTTCTCTAACCTGGGGAGAGGCATTTCAAAAAGTCACCCCCTTCTGTTCTTCTCCTTTCCCCCAGATGCGTTGCGAAGCTGTGACAATGCACATGAAGAGTTAGTAAGGACAAGGAAAGCTGAACAGGCTCACGTGCACACTCATGCCTCTTTTACAGCTTTGCTAACTCCAGAGGGTCATATCCCATCATCAACTGCAGAAAAGAAATCTTGTTGCTGAACTTGGTGCTCTGTTTTTGCTGGGGCTATGCAGAGCTTTGGATTCAAAGTGGGATTCTGGAGCAAATGGGCCCATGGGACCTGTCTGCAACTCTTGAATCCAAATGAGTCTTTTACTTCACCTACTTATTCATTTGCAAACGTTTGTATTCTCAGGATGGCAGGCAGCTTACAATAACCCAGTCAAAGACAAGGAAAGGACTCTCAAAGAAAGCCATACCATTAACACCAATAAATGTTCTTAATCATGAGTAAGTCCTGCTGCTACCATCAGGACCCCGTTTCCAGAGTTATGCTGGAGCTGCGGAAGATTGCCACCTGATCATGGAAAAGAGGCAGCTGCTTTAAGGAGTCGCCGAGAGATGCAATATGAAAGTCATGGATGTTCCAAGACTACCTTTGGCCTTCAGACTTTGCTGCAGAGCTTTCCTAAGACAGCCAAATCAGGCCAAATTTTCCACTTTCCCCGGTGATAACAGGAAGCCAAAGTTATGATCACGTGGGGTTGGTTGTTCTCTTGAGACACTGCATCTGTCCATCCGAGAGCTGCAGATCTGCAATTCTTTCCTTGCTGGGTTGGAACTGGTGCTGGGCTTCAGCCAGGTCTGTTCGTTCCAGCCTGCCTTCTCAGAGTTTTAAGAGATTTCAGGGGCATAAGGTTTTTATCGAATTGCCATTTTTCATTCAGTGTTTCAAACATTTTAATGAAATTGTTTTCCTGCTTTGGGGCTGTTAAAAAGACACTGAAACTGTGGGCTGTAAATTTTATAACTGTGCAAGAATAAATAAAATGTCACTCCGATTGCATGCATCTCTCTGTTAATCTTCCTTTTATTCTTTCTCCCTCTCCTTTGCTCTGATCCCTGATGCGACTCTGCAGTACCATTTTTCAGCAGTCCCTTTCCTTTCTCATTATTTCCAAATGCCTTTCCACAGCTCCTTTCCTCAGTTGCTTCTTATCTCCCACAAGTGTCTCTCCCCACGCTTTTATCTATTTTGCTTCTGCTATTCCTTGCACCTGTCCTCCATTTTCTCCTGTTTTTTTCCCCCTATACAGATTTCTCTCTGTTCTCCTCTTCTGGCTGTTTCCATCTCTACTCTTGGTTCCTGAATTCAGAAGCAGAGTTTTTACCCTCCCAGCAATTTGCAGAAACAGCTGAATCTCTGGGGTGAGATGATAGCCTAGAACAGAAGCACTTGCATCTCCTGCTCAACCTCCCAGTCCAGGAGAAGCAGCAGCAGCAACATGGCCCTTGATTCAAGGACATTATGTGTCTTTGCTCTACACTTTCACTCATGCTGGCAAAAGATAATATCTCCACACGCAGGTCAAAGATCTCCTCAGCCACCATGCCCTGGTCTGAAAGGGTTTTTTTCCCCCAAAAAAATCTCCCTCACCCCAAAACATTGAAATAAGCCACAGAAGTGAGACTTGAGAATGAATCAACAAATCTATTAGAAATTTAAAGGGAAAGTTATAAGGAGCTGCAGCAGAAAAAGTAAACACTGTGAAATGTTTTGGTCTTGATGGTATCTGAAGTGCTCTAGAATCAGTTTGCCAGAGGAAACAAGTGAGGGTAGAAGTGCTCTGGGCTGAACACTTCTTCTGTATTGCCCATCAAATGTCCAAGTGAAACCTAGGTATTATGCATGAGCACAGATATGTTCTTGGAGCATGAAAAGTCATCATTATCCCTCCCTTGCCAATTGCAGCTGATACCTAAGACATCAATCTGCTGTCAATGACAACCAGCATCAAATGTTGTGATGGTATATGGGAAAGACCTTGGGAGATGGGAGGAAGAGATGCTGCCAAGGACACAGTCAGATAAGAGAGGGCATATCCCATAGCTGCATAATAGGCAGGGCTCAGAAGGAACCCTCCCTAATTTCTCGGGCTGTAAAGGAGATGGCAGGAGATTTGTACTTTCAGGCTTGCAAGATTCTGTTAATGTAGCTTTACAATAAAGTAGAATTAGCTCATCTGATCGTGTTTCCTGTCTGGTCTACCTGGGAAGGCTGACAAATGTGAATGGAGCTGTTCGGGAATGAATGGGCAGAAATAGAATTCCAAGACCTGTTCACTCATAGGAATGGCTTCCAGATTCTGGCCTCCATCCCCTTTGTCGGGCTGCCCCTCAGGAGGAATTTATATCCACAAGGCTACAAGATTTTAGCCACTCCAAGTCACTGAAAATATGTAGAAGGGGGTGGATACAGATTGCAGCTTGGGTGGCTGGTTGAAAATGTCCTGATTTTGACTTGCTCAATGTTTCCTGCACTTAAAACACCATGCCTTGTCTCACTGAAGCAGGCTTAACATGGGAAAAGATGGGGGTTCGGGGGACTAGGTTAGGATTCACTGATTCAGGTGAAGTATCCTGGTCACTGCATGGATGAGGCCATGTTGTTTTCTTGACAATGCAGCTAACTTGGGAGACCGAGGACAACCTGGAAGCTCAATGTAGCAGCAAGGGAGGAATTGAACCAGTTTGTTTTCTGACAAATGGTTGCTTTGTACCATAAGAAGTTGTGACAGCGTTTACAAAATGGCTACCATGGATCGGTTTGCTGATCTGCCTTGTCTTCCAGCCTGGAAAGATTGCCAACCACTGAGTTACAGGGATGAAATTCTCTGAATGCATATTAGGACTATGGTATCTGGGGTACAAACATTCAGATAACCAGTAGATGGCAGTAAAAACACGGGGTTTTAGGTATCTCTTTGTTGTCATCTAGTGGTGATCTGGATCATTGCAGCCCAAACCTGGTGCTCCAGATTTTACATTTCACATGCCTCACAGCACCATTGTGATGACCAGAACAAAATGGAATTTGCCAATGCTACTGTCATGGAAAATGCATTTATTTGGGAAAAAAAATCATTTTACTGCAGAGAAGGATAATATCTTTCTAAAGGAAAAGTAGTAGAATGAGCCTGCATAAGTGGGAAAGAGCTCAGCCTTCTGCTGCCATCTATGTAATATTTTAACCATAAGAGGAAAGCGTTCAGGGTTGTCATTGCTCATAGCCACTTCCTGATCATTTGTCACATCTCCGTGATCATTCAGGTGCCCCCTTGATTGAGGTGCTCCAAACATTTGCCCTGCGATCCTTGAGGCCTCAGCTGATGTGCACTACTTCTTTCCAGGTGCAAAGATGCCCTTATACCTGTTGCATCAAGTACCTGAAGGGCTGATGCCAGAATCACATTCATGTCCTGTTTCCAAGCTCACCAGATGCTGGTTGGTACAGGTTAAAAATATTACGAATATTACAAACACATGGAAACAAACTAGCCCTAGATTTATCTATTATCTATCTCCCTTTTTGAATGACGGGGGGCTTGATGATCCATGTGCTGTTCCCACCTGACCCCCCGGAAGGGTTCTGCCAAGTCTGTGGCATTGTGAGAAATGCCAATTTCGCTGCACAATAAGCATCTGTTTCTCAGCTCCAAGTCAATGGTAACATTTTTGCTGCTGTGCCTTTTTTAGGTGCAGCTATAAAAGCAGCTAGATAAAAGACCAAGAGAATGGTCTGAATTTTAAAGTGGGGCATGTTTCTTCCTGGTGGTGCTGATTTAAGTCTGTTGATGGACTAGCTGGTTAACATCTCTGGAGAACCCAGAGTCCACCGATTACCTGTAGCCTGAGAAAGGCCTTTGAAGTGAAAACCAAAGAATGCATAAAAAGGAATCTTTTCCCCATCAGATTCCTCCACTATTCACACCACATTGCATGAATTCTTTTTTGGCTGAGGCACAAAAAGGTGTCTTCATGGCTCAAAGTGCAGCACGTGGCTTCATGGTGGCTTGTAGGTTGTGTTTTAGGGCTGATGAGGTGGATAGTTTTGATAGGAGCCAGGATACTGCTGGGCACCCTTCTGTTTTAGGCTTGGCTGCAATCCAGCAGGCAGCTAACTAATAATGTGATTGTCTGTACAAGAAGCCAGATTTCTTGTCTTTGTGGAAGGCTGGAGAGTTACCACAATGGGTAGTCCAGTCAAAACTGTTTTGTGAGGACATTCAAAGCACACCTGATGAAAGCGGGAGTCATTTTGAACAATGCGATGAAAATCACTCAGCCATTCACAATGGATTCTTTTCTACTCTGTTGGACATTAGATACAGTGAATATCAAAGTGGTGATGGAAGAGGGTCCTGAACTTCCTCCCCAACTCCACAGCCTCCCCAGCACTTTGCACTCCTGCCCTCCAGAAATAATCCAAGGGAACAGAAAGTATTCTTTTTACTGGATGGCGAAATGGCAGTGCCTGGTGTTTGAGAGCCTGTTGAGGCCTGCAGGGTGTGAACAAACCCTCTATTCCAGTGCAGTCCATTACTATTTTGTGCTGCTTTCCAAAGTAATTAATCAGAAGAGATTTCACTCCAAGAAAAATACATTGCTAATTACTTCAAAAAAAAAAAGTTCAAAGCAAAAATAAATGAAATAAGTGCAAACAAACCTAGTAAGTTTATTAATAGGTCTACTTAGTCAAGTAGGTATCATCAAGTCAGTCCTGACTCCTGATGATTGCATGGACAAATGCATTCCATCTCAACCTGCAGATCTTGCAAGCATGTTCCTCGGATCTCCTTGATCCATCCTTCTCATTCTTTGTTTTCCCCTTCTTCTACTTCCCTCAATCTTGCCACCATATTTATTTTTTTCTCATCCATCATCAGCTCAGGTCCTTGTGCCCAAAGAATATGAGAGTCTGCTTGCTAATAATTGTCTCAAGGGAACAGTCAATCTTCATCTGATACAGGATTAATTGATTGATTCTTCCTGAAATCTATGGTATTCTTAGAAGTCATTTCCAAATCCATAATACAAAGTGACACTTATTCATTTAATAAATAATAAGTGAAGTGTGACATCTTCTTTCTCTCACTCTTTCTTAATGCCCACCTTCCACAGTCATACTTTTCCAGTGGAAAAACTGTGTTAATTCATCTGATCTTCTTGCTTAGAATATCTTCAACCTCTATGATCTTGTCTTGGTTTGTCTTTATCGTCTTCTCTAGGATTAATCTCCTCTTTACTTCTCAAGTACATTGTCCACCCTTACCTATTATTGAGACAAAGGAAATAAACTACCACTTTCCCTTTTTTGACATCAACTCTTAGTCCGTAAAGAATATTACTTTTTGTCTTAATTTGTAACATCAGCCCAGATTTTTCACTGTCCAGTTTCTTTGTTCATAATGAGCTCTTTTACAATAGATCTTCTTTGCAAAGTGGTGTCACCTATCTTAATATTCCAAGCTCCAGAGTTGATTCCAGGGGCATCTCTTCCAATCCTATCATTCTTACAATATATTTGCTGTAGAAAAGAAACAGATGCAGGGTCAACATCCATCTCTAATTTTCCTTCCTTCCTTACTCTGAACCATTCTGTTTCTCCAAATTCAGCTCCAAACACATCTGAAATAAAATTCAGAAATGGTGTCAAGCATCAAATGCAGGGCCAGGATTCTTTAAATTTTCCCTAGGTGGTGTAGGTGGGGAGAGATTTAGGATTTTTTTTTTTAAAAAAAACTCTATTAAGCATATGTTATTTATTTAGAGTTTACTTTTCTGCTTCGGAGAGTTTCATATTTCAAAATGGCAACAGCCCCTTCTCTGTTTGGGAGAACGATTAAAATAGAATGAAAACGAAGAAAGTTTCTATGCATTTTTTAAATCTTGGGCCAAGAACTGAATGGGAAGGATAGAAACAATTGCAGAATTCAGTAGAGTGATGGGATGCTGGGATTATCAAGGAAAAGAAGGGCTGGTTGTACAGACGTTCTCCTGAGGAAAGTAACTTCTAAGCCCTTGGAAATCACTGAGGCCTTTTCCAGCTTAATACAGGTTTATTTACTCACCAGTTTTAATGACTAATGCAATATGTAGCTATAACATCTGTAAAATGTGATGGCCTTGTCTCTGTTTCAGTTTCGTTCAACCTGTACAGTCCAAATGTATTAAAGTTCAATTCCAGTGATCCTTACTAAGCACAACCAATGAGTCTGGAGGGTACCCAATGGGCAAATGCTTAAACTGCACCCAGTAAAGAATAACGTCTATTTATTTATTTATTTATTTATTTATTTATTTATTTATTTATTTATTTATTTATTTATTTTACACCCATCCTGTTTGTGAAAGACATCCCAGAAATAGGAAATATATTTACTGTAACCTTTACATTTCTCTGTGTTTGTCATTTGAGCCACAAACTTTTAAAAGATTTGTGCTCATTTCTTCTCTCCAGAGGGGCGAAGGAAATAGAATTCTGCAAGGTGTACGTTTCTCTAAACCATGGGTATCCAACCTTTTGGTTTCCCTGGGTCACACTGAGTGAAGAGGAATTGTCTTGGGCCACACATAAAATATATAATATAGCTAATGTATATAAGTAATATTAAAGATAGACATTTTGGGAGTCAGTGAACTGAAATGGACTGGAATGGGCCACTTCACATCAAGTGACCACCAGATCTACTACTGTGGACAAGGGGACCACAGGAGAAGTGGAGTAGCCTTCATAATTAATAGTAAAGTGGCTAAAGCAGTGCTTGGATACAATCCAAAAAACAAAAGAATGATCTCAATTCGAATTCAGGGCAAGCCATCTAACACCACAGTGATCCAAATATACGCCCCAACCACAGATGCTGAAGAAGCTGAAGTAGAGCAGTTCTATGAGGATCTGCAGCACCTACTGGACAACACGCCTAAAAGAGATGTTATTTTCATCACAGGAGACTGGAATGCTAAGGTGGGCAGTCAAATGACACCTGGAATTACAGGTAAGCATGGCGTGGGAGAACAAAACAAAGCAGGACGTAGGCTGATAGAATTTGCCAAGACAACTCACTCTGCATAACAAACACTCTCTTCCAACAACCTAAGAGACGGCTTTATACATGGACTTCCCCAGATGGACAACACCGAAATCAGATTGACTACATCCTTTGCAGCCAAAGGTGGCGCACATCTATACAGTCGGTAAAAACAAGACCTGGAGCTGACTGTAGTTCCGATCACGAACTTCTTCTTGCACAATTTAGGATCAGACTAAAGAGATTAGGGAAGACCCACAGATCAGCTAGATATGAGCTCACTAATATCCCTCAGGAATATGCAGTGGAGGTGAAGAATAGATTTAAGGGACTGGACTTAGTAGATAGGGTCCCGGAAGAACTCTGGACAGAAATTCGCAACATTGTTCAGGAGGCGGCAACAAAATACATCCCAAAGAAAGAGAAAACCAAGAAGGCAAAGTGGCTGTCTGCTGAGACGCTAGAAGTAGCCCAAGAAAGAAGGAAAGCAAAAGGCAACAGTGATAGGGGGAGATATGCCCAATTAAATGCAAAATTCCAGAGGTTGGCCAGAAGAGATAAGGAATTATTTTTAAACAAGCAATGTGCGGAAGTGGAAGAAGACAATAGAATAGGAAGGACAAGAGACCTCTTCCAGAAAATTAGAAACATCAGAGGTAAATTCCAGGCCAAAATGGGTATGATCAAAAACAAAGATGGCAAGGACCTAACAGAAGAAGAAGAGATAAAGGAAGGTGGCAAGAATATACAGAAGACCTGTATAGGAAGGATAACAATATCGGGGATAGCTTTGACGGTGTGGTCAGGGAGCTAGAGCCAGACATCCTGAAGAGTGAGGTTGAATGGGCCTTAAGAAGCATTGCTAATAACAAGGCAGCAGGAGATGACGGCATCCCAGCTGAACTGTTCAAAATCTTGCAAGATGATGCTGTCAAGGTAATGCATGCTATATGCCAGCAAATTTGGAAAACACAAGAATGGCCATCAGATTGGAAAAAATCAACTTATATCCCCATACCAAAAAAGGGGAACACTAAAGAATGTTCAAACTATCGAACAGTGGCACTCATTTCACATGCCAGTAAGGCAATGCTCAAGATCCTGCAAGGTAGGTTTCAGCAATTCATGGAGCGAGAATTGCCAGATGCACAAGCTGGGTTTAGAAAAGGCAGAGGAACTAGGGACCAAATTGCCAATATCCGCTGGATAATGGAAAAAGCCAGGGAGTTTCAGAAAAACATCTATTTCTGTTTTATTGACTATTCTAAAGCCTTTGACTGTGTGGACCATAACAAATTGTGACAAGTTCTTAGTGGTATGGGGATACCAAGTCATCTCGTCTGCCTCCTGAAGAATCTGTATAACGACCAAGTAGCAACAGTAAGAACAGACCACGGAACAACGGACTGGTTTAAGATTGGGAAAGGAGTACGGCAGGGCTGTATACTCTCACCCTACCTATTCAACCTGTATGCAGAACACATCATGCGACATGCTGGGCTTGAGGAATCCAAGGCTGGGGTTAAAATCGCTGGAAGAAACATTAACAATCTCAGATATGCAGATGATACCACTTTGATGGCTGAAAGCGAAGAGGAACTGAGGAGCCTTATGATGAAGGTGAAAGAAGAAAGTGCAAAAGCTGGCTTGCAGCTAAACCTCAAAAAAACCAAGATTATGGCAACCAGCTTGATGGATAACTGGCAAATAGAGGGAGAAAATGTAGAAGCAGTGAAAGACTTTGTATTCCTAGGTGCAAAGATTACTGCAGATGCTGACTGCAGTCAGGAAATCAGAAGACGCTTAATCCTTGGGAGAAGAGCAATGACCAATCTCGATAAAATAGTTAAGAGCAGAGACAACACACTGACAATAAAGGCCCGCATAGTTAAAGCAATGGTGTTCCCCGTAGTAACATATGGCTGCCAGAGCTGGACCATAAGGAAGGCTGAGAGAAGGAAGATCGATGCTTTTGAACTGTGGTGTTGGAGGACAATTCTGAGAGTGCCTTGGACTGCAAGATCAGACCAGTCCATCCTCCAGGAAATAAAGCCAGACTGCTCACTTGAGGGAACGATATTAAAGGCAAAACTGAAATACTTTGGCCACATCATGAGAAGACAGGACACCCTGGAGAAGATGCTGATGCTAGGGAGAGTGGAGGGCAAAAGGAAGAGGGGCTGAGTGGAGGGCAAGGTGGATGGATGATATTCTAGAGGTGACGGACTCGTCCCTGGGGGAGCTGGGGGTGGTGACAACCGACAGGAAGCTCTGGCGTGGGCTGGTCCATGAAGTCACGAAGAGTCGGAAGCGACTAAACGAATAAACAACAACAAACATAAGTAATAAAACTTCATTTTTTTATTATAAATTTTTTAAAAAGAGGACAATATAAAACTAGTGGGATATTTGACCTTGTTTTTGTGAAACTGATGCATCAGTGTCTGGTTCGATGAAAGTGGTTGCAATTCTCAGTGAGTTCTCAAGGTGTTCATCAGAAATTTTAATTCTAATTTTACTCTTTGTGTGCTTCCTCCTTGGGGCTGCATTACTAGCTGTTCAGGGCCACATGCGGCCCGTGGGCCACAGGTTGATTATGTCTTTCTTAATCCAGCTGAATCAGACCAGCCTAGAAGAAAAAAATCACACACACACACACAGTATATACACACACACACACTGTATTTCTACACTCCTTTCAAATGTCAGGTGTGTTTTTCCTTCTATTTTTCAGTTCTGCTGAACTTCATAAGTTCCTTGTATGCTCGTAACCTTTTATTATGTCAAACTGAACCTCAAAATTACAGTATAGCTATACCAGAGTTCCCCCAGCGAATGGAGGAATGCATTGTTCCCTGTGACTTTTCCCCCCTTCAAACATTATATTGCAGTTCATGTGAACTTTTACAATCCCTGATTTACAGAAGAATTGAGGCAAGGTTGCTGCAAAGCCACGGTCACAATATAAACTTGCAAACAGACAAGACAGCAGATTGACTTCTTGATTGTACCACTGCAGGCCACAGGGGGAGGAATTGCAGGATTAAATTAAAACAAAATCTGTACATAGGAGCTACATGTCAAAACCAACAGATCTGCTCTTTCATTCTCTCTATCCTGTTTGTTTGTCATCATCCTCAAGCCCATAGTACGGATTGTCACGAATGCCCTGTTCCAGTCATATCACATTCTTAGAAGGGACAGTATGGGAGAGGCAATTTTTACTGATTTCCCCACATGGCCCTTTCTAGGGATGTTTGCATGCCTAGAAAGGGCCATGTGGGGTGTGGGGAAAGATGAATCAGGCATTAGATGTTGCAGTGCAAACGCTGTCCCTTTGGGCTTTGTGTTGTGATGTTGCATACATGTACATATAGGGCAGAGTTGGCATCAAGACATTGGACGTTGGGATGAAAAAGGGTTGAATATGGGATAGAAGGGAACTATGCCATGTAATCTTAAAGACAGAGGGGGACAATCCGTTTGTTTCTAACTGCTGTAAAGAAGATTGGAAGTCACTTCTTCAATTACCTTTTTTCTTTTTCTATCTGTATTGTTCTTCGTACTTTTTCTTAACTTTTTAAAATATACTTTCATGTTTATCTTTCATTTCTCTAAAAAATTCATATATTGTCATATATATATATATATATAAATAAATAAAATTTTGTCACTGCCCATCTCACTCAAAGAGTGACTCTGGGTGGTTTACAATAAAACTGGAATAAATAAAGATTAAAATACAATAAAAAACAACAGTCTTAAATAAAAATATAAAATCCAAGCTAGAGATGTTAAGAAGTTCTTAATTTAAATTCATTTAATTCAAATTCATGAGAGCCATTTCAGGGCGTTAAACCATACATGTCCCATTTTGTCTTTTTGCACCCATAAAAAACTGTCGCCCCAGGGTTTGGAACAAAGCAGACAAGAGAGCACCAGGATTCAGAGGGGAAGCCAGTGATCGGGAGAAATACCACTTTTTCCTCCATGGAAGGTCTCTGCTTGATGGGAGCATGGTCCTTTGACAAAAACAATTCTTCTACTCATAGAAGGGGGTTCGGGCTCCATTCTGAGGTATGATGAATGCCCGGAGATGGGATTGCATTTGTGCCTTTCTTTCTCAAAGTCACAGAGTTTAGGAGGAACAGGCTTGCATAAACATTCAATTCAGAGTTTTAATAGGAAGGCAGTTCAATCAAACCCATTTAAGTAGCATCATATTAAATTAGGTGACTTCTAAATCTGTTCAGATGATTTTGGTGCTTTGAGGTCTGTGCAGAAATGGCTTTTTCTGAACTGAATCAGAAAGCCAAATCAACCTGGTTGTTTCTATCTGCCTGCCTCCATTTCCAAATCGCTATGGATCATTGAATCAAGAAACATACCTGCTTTCTGAACTGAATCCATGATCTGAATTGTTTTTTGCTGGCTTCATATTGGCCCATTTTTTTCCAACTGGGAAGTGTAAGCAACCAGATGGGCTTCAGAGCAAGGGAAAATATTTTACTGAAAATAACAGCAGTGGCAGAAATCTGGAAAACAAATTCTTTTTTGTCAAATTGAACAAGAAACATAGAGCGCTACTCAGGACCATCCTGAGCCTCCTACGGCTGCTTTTTACAGCTCCAGATCAGCAATCAGAACGTCACATTTTACAGAAGCACAGTTATCCCATGCTTTGCCAGCCTTATCCCTACAGGGTAAGGCCTCAGCAGAAGTTTACAGGCAACTTTCTGCCTTTCTTGTATAAGAAGAACTTGGTTTTCCACATGTTGTTGAGATCCAGGTGCCAATGGCGAAAGTCTATGGAAAGTCTACAAACATTTGTAGCAAGCAGCGTGTAAGGGCAAGCGCCCTGAGCAATCTCTCCTAGGAAATATCAGTGCAAGCTCACCATGATGTCCCTTTCTCTTTCTCTTAGTCTGAGTCACAAAGCTGAAGCAGTATCTGGTGTTATGATGGGGCCATCAAGCTCTTCCTATCAGCGACCTGGCAGAGAAGCCCTGGGCAAAAAAGCAGCTAGTTTTCTCAGTTTTTTTGCCCTGGGATGGTTATTTGCCTCACAATATTCCCTTTTTTGCTGTTTGTCACTAGAGGCTCTAATTATGTGCTCTGATCTCATTCATCTGCTAGGATTCAGGAGGATGCACCTCTGGGGTTTTTTTTCTCCCTCGTTCACGTCCAGGTGATGTCTCCTGTTTGCCAGTGGGAGATGTTTGCTTTGGCATGGGGTTTCAGCATCTTCCCTGACACAACATGAGGGTTGTGATCAAGCACAGTGGAAGCCCAGATTCACAACACATGTTTAGGGGATTCAAACAACTGCAGGATAGAAAGATAGAACTGGAAAGACAACCCTAACTCAGCCATTCCTAACTTGGGTATGGATGAGGGGACCAGAAATCTGGTGGATCTAGAGCAGTGTTTCTCAACCTTTTTCCTCTCATGGTCCCCTTCTGACCTTGTTCTTCTCCTGTGCCCCCCTCCCCCATCCAGGTCCCATTTCCAGATACCGTAACTGGTGTGTTTTCTGGTGTCACCAGACAATATTTGCACCATATATTTTGGCTTTTCTGTGGCCCCCTCAGCATGTCCCCCCACCCCCTCCCCCCATTACATGTTTTCCACCTTTGGTCCCCTGAAATATCCTACAGCCTAGACTACCTAGATTCTAGAGGACTTTTGGTTAGGATCCTGTAGTTACAGTTACAGATAATTAATCTCATAATTAATATATGTTTACAAAAAAAAAAAAAATAGAAAGGAGAAAGTAATTTGCTGGCATTCCTTCCTAGTTAAGAGAATTCATTTCAGCCAAGCCCTTTATCTCCAAACAGCATTCACTGAGCAAGTATATCAAGACTTTGTGAAATGCTCTCAGAAACTTTGATGGACCAATTGTGACAGAATGCATGCTTTGGATGGAAAAGTATAGCATTACCAGGTATAGCTTTAAATCCCATTTCTGATTCCCTGGGAAAGTTTTGCCAATCTGGATTATATGGATTTAAGATAACAACTGGGTTCCTAGGTTACACTAAACCATGATTATTATTCAATAAGTGGCAGTGGGCTGGGTTCTCATATTGTATGGAGCCAGAAACCATGATTTGCAGACTGAAATGCCTTGGCTTCACACAACATACAATACGTGAACTCAGTAGGTGGCAGATACCTGAAATGAAGATGAAACAGCAGCTTTCCATCCATTTATACAACATTCAGTGACAAACTTAACATACACAAAACCTGTCCTGTTCAGACCATGAGGCAGCCAGGCAGGTTTATTATCAGAACGACTCTTTATTAAATAACTATTTACAATAAATAAGTCCTTATGGTCAAGAAGTAGGCTGGTTTCAATCAAGGCCACCCGAGTAACAACTGGGGAGCTGGCAAGGTTGCAGGAGGAGACTGTGGTAAAACAGCAGAGTGGAATTCGCTGGTGGGAGCTGGAGAACTGGAAGAAGCTAGGGCACGTGGCACAACTGGAACTGGAGATGATTGTCTGTGGTCTGAAACACCACTTGAACTAGGCTGGCACCGGGAAGCTGGGTGAGACTGAACTGGAACCACTGGGCAAGGCTTGGCTCTAGAAGCAGGACTGGACTGAACTAGGTGACTCAGGCTGGACTGGGTACACTGGGCTGGAGACTCAGAACAAGGCTGATAACTCGAAGCAAGGCTGGACTTGGATGAAGATTCTGGGCTGGGCTGGAAGCTGGGACACAACTAGGCTGGACTGGAGGTTCTTGGCTAGGCAGAGAGCTTAAAACATGACTGGACTGGACCACAGGTTCTGGACAAGGTTGAGAACCCTATTCGCAACAAGATAGATCTGAAGTTCCTGAACAATGTTGGGCAACTGGGACGTGGCTAGGCTGGACTGGACATCCTAGGCAAGACTGGAGGTCGAAAGTACAACGAAACTGTACCTGAGACTCTGGACAAGGCTGGGAGCTGAAGGCACAATAAGGCTGAACTGGAGATCCTGGGCAAGGCTGAGGACTTGGAGCACAACGAAGCTGGGCTGAAGATTCTGAACATGGCTGGAAGCTTGAAGCAAGGCTGGAAGTGTGCCTGGAATGCACAGAATGGCAACAAAGAGTTCTGAAGCTGGCCACAAGGCTGAGGTTGCTGGGTTTGGCAGGGAGAAGATCCTCTGTGGCAGCAGTTGCAGGATACAAGTCCTCTCTGATAGGAAACACTGGCGCTGATTCCCCTCCAGCTACATACGAAGTTTCCGAAGCAGGTGAGGACTCTTCTGCTGGAACTGTGAGCTCAAAGGATCAGTTGTCTCCGGCAGCTTGCTCTTCACACATCTGGCTTTTATGCTGATCCCTTGTGCGCCTATTCCCTTCTGCAGCCAATTGGGCTGCCTTCTCCTTTGCGCGCCTTTCTGCATGTCATTCACGTGCACTGATTGGAGGATTCAAATCCTCCTCTGAAGACTGGCCAATCAGCACCTGTGACTTTTCCTGTGCTGCTGAGTCATTGCTGGGTTTTGCTTTCCTGGTTTCTGCTTGGTAAGTTTCTGTTTCCCCCTCTGACTCAGAAAGAGTTTTGTTTTCTGAGTCAGAGGTTGTCTAAAACCTCACAAAACCTTCCTGAATTATTTCTTGGTTCCTTTAGCACATCTCAAGTTTTTTGCCCCAGGAAGAACTGCCTTGACTGAAAGACAATGTTGAGGATATTATATGGATTCTGAACTATGAAAATTATTTCATAGATGCTAGATCTCTTAGTCCTGCAAATATCAGGGGAGGGAAATGCTTGCATAAGCTCAAAGATGCTATAAAATCAAATGCATCAATGTTGGTTTGCCTGCTTTAAATAGCTTGTGACATCATCCTAAAAGATGGACCTATTTATTTCTGTTTGAAAGGGTAGCCTTGTGTGAAAGTCTTTGGTATCTGGAAACTAACGTGGAAATGCCCTATTTGTCATGAGGCCAGTGGCAGTAAACACAATGTAAGTACAGTGATTTTAGCTAATGAAGCAGGAGGAAACAGATGTATCCTGAGGCTTCCACTTGCAGAAATCTTATCCTTTGCTTTTGAACCCAGAAGCCACAGATTTCATTTATCCAGCTTTGCAGGGAAAACAAGTCCACTGGTTGGGATATAGTGTTTGGTTTCCTTTATACATCCTGTAATGCTTCATTTTCAATATTTTCTCAATATAAGAGCAAAGAATTGTGTTTCTAACTAAATGAGAACCATCATATTTCACATTATTAATTGGAGTGCAATTACCAGTTCGCTGGTGAAGTGTGTTAAGAATACTAGTGGCTCTGCAAAGGGAGAAGGAAGTGGAGAGTAAAAGCATTCTATTAAAAATGGTCTTGAATATAAAATGTCAGTCTGCTCATACCCTTTAATGGAAGGTAGATGTTAAGAGGGCTTCATGAGCCAGGACAAACCAAGTTCCTCTGACAACCTATTTATAATAAATGGATTCCATATTAGTACAACGTAAACCATTCCTTTAACTCTCATGACTCTTTTGAAACAGTCTCTTACTTCATTATCTTGTGAACGTGCTTGAAGAACATTTATATTTGGCAACTCTGGATTTTAAAATTTAGAACATGCAAACTTTCCTAGTGGGAACCTGATAAAGGGTTTTATGTGCACATGGAAGAAGCTAATTTCAAAATTGAGAGAGACCAACATAGATTCTGACTCTACTAAAGCTCAAGGCAAGTACAGTATCCATGATATAGTTACTCTGGACATGCCCAGCTGTGGTCTAACTGGTTTCTTCTCATAGTTCCCAATAAGGTTGAGAATTGTAGTTAATCTTCAGTAGAAAACATTAGGTTGGAAATAGTTGTTCTTAAGTGTCACTTTATCATCATCATGCTCTTCTCAAATTATTGTTGTTGGTGTTGGTTGCACAGTCAGCCAGATGTTTCAACTGGATTTGGCATTTTTAGCCACCTATCAAGTCCTTCCCAAGGACCTAGGATAGGCAGATGTCGTTTAATAATATTAAAGGTATCGTTGCAGGATGAAAGCTGTGCCAAGTAAAGTTGCCTTTTGCAATGGACTGATGGTGATTTTGGCAATGCTGATGGTGTTCAAGGGCTGCTCCAGATGTTCTGGGATTGCACCCAAGGCACCTATTACGATGGGAACTATCCTTGCTTTCTTTTGCCACAGTCGTTCTACTTCTATTTGCAGGTCTTTGTATTTTGTGATTTTCTCCAGTTCTTTCTCTTCTCTTCTGCTGTCCCCAGGGATTTCAGTGTCCACTATCCAGACATTTTTGCCTTTCTTACCAACAATGGTTAATTGTTGTGGGTGTTGTACAGCAGATGCTTTCCTGTTTGAATTCTAAAGTCCCAGAGCATTTTAGCCTCTTCATTTTTTATTACTTTGGCTGTTTTGTGGTCCCACCAGTTCTTGCTTGCAGGCAAGTGGTATTTCTTGCAGATATTCCAATGCATGATTGTTGCTACTTTGTCATGCTGTTGTTTGTAGTGATCTTCTTGCAGCAGCTAACTAGTGGTCCACTGTTTCTTCAGCTTCTTTGCAGAGGTGGCATTTGCTGTCTGTGTTGTCTTCTCAGTTCTGGATTCATATGCATTTGTTTTTAAGGCTTGGTCTTGTGCAGTCAGAATGAGCCCCTCTGTCTCCTTCTTCAACTTTCCTGCTCTTAGCCATTGCCACGTCTTGTTATTTGCTTTGCCTGCTAGTTTTTTTTATGTACTGGCCATGTAATACTTCACCTTGCCATGTCTCTTTTCTATTTCATGGTGTACTAGCTTCAGTGTATCTCCTTCACTGTCCTTCAGATATTCCTCCAGTGCCCTGTTTTCTTCTTCAACTGTCTGGTATACTTGCAACATCCCACACCCACCTATGCTTCTTGGTAAATAGAGTGTCCTAACTCAGTACTCATGACATAGAGTCTGCCAACATCACTGTATGAACGAAGGGCATGATTCATTGTCATGATTTTTCTGGTCTTCCTATCCAGGTCTTCTAGTTCAGCTTGAGTCCAGTCCACTATTCCAGCTGTGTATCTAATGATGGGAATTGCCCAGGTGTAAATTGCCTTAATGATATTTCCACCACTGAGTTTGGATTTTAAGATCTTCTTCACTCTTCTGATGTATTCACCACTCACCTTCTTCATGACTTCAGTATGCTTGATGTTGTCAGCCTGAAGGATCCCCAGATATCCGTAGTGATTTCCTTCATCCAGACTCTTGATGTTATTTCCATAGGGCATCTTGATTCCTTCAGTTTTCACTGTTTTTCCCCTGATGATGGTAAGGGTGGCACATTTGTCCAGTCCAAACTCCATTGTGACATCTTGGCTGCATATTCAGACAGTGTTGAGCATTGATTCTATTTCAGATGGTGTTTTTCCATACAGCTTCAGATTGCCCATGTAAAGGAGGTGGGATAGCCTAGCAGATGTTTTTGATGTTTGATAGCCATGGACTGACTTGTTCCGTATTGTTGACAGAGGAATCAATGCAATGACAAACAGGAGTGGTGATAGTGAGTCTCCTTGAAAGATTCCTCTCTTGGTGTTAACCTCTCCCAGTCTATCACCACCGACCAGCACCTGTGTGTTCCATTGTGCCATTGATCTTTGCACAAAGCTTCTAATGTTTCTACTGACTCCTGTTATTTCTAGGCACTTGATTAGCCAGTCATGTGGAAGGGAGTCGAATACCTTCTTGTAGTCAATCCAAGCTACAATCAAGTTGGTCTTCCTTCTCTTGCAATTTTCCAAACTCATCTTGTCAATTAGGAGCTAATCTTTTTTCCCTCTGCTATGTGGGCGGTTTCCTTTCTGCTCAGATGGGAAGAGCTTGTTTTCAACCAGATGTTGCTGGGCTACATCAGCTACAACATCAGTTAGCAATCTGAAAGTTGTTGGTAAGCAGGTAATTGGCGCGTAGTTGCCTGGTGCTGCCCCTTTCGTGGGTCTTTCATTATCAGGTGGGTTGTGCCAGGTGTTAACCAATCTTCAATTTCACCTCCTTGAAGTGTGGTGCTAAACTGCCTGGCAATGAGTGGGTGCAGACCATCCAGATGTTTCAACCCAAAACCATGCCGTTCATCTTCACCTGGTGCTGACCAGTTCTTGATCTTCCTTGCCCTTTTCTCCACCATTTCTGCTGTTATTACAAGTGCTTTCATTTCAGCTTCTTTTTTCCCCCTTATCCACCTCCTTTATCCAAGCTGCATTCTTGTCGTATTTCTTTGGGTTGTCCCATAGCTGTGCCGAGAACTTCCCTGTTTCTTCTCTGTCAGTGTTAGCTGGTTCATTGCAGTCTGTCCATTGATGGATTGGTAGAAACATTTCTGATTCAACTGAAATTGGAGGTTCTGCCTGTAGGGGGCAATCTGAGCTGCATACCTGCTGATTTTCTTGGCTATGGCTGTTATTTGCTGCTCTGTTATGTCCAGTGCTTCCTTGATCTTCCTTGTCTCTAGGTAATATTTCTTGATCAGGTATTCTTCGATCTGCTTGTTCTTCAGCTTCCTTTCTTTCATCGGTCCTAGCTTCCTTGCATCTGATCTTAGCATGCTGATCCTCTTTTCCAACCTGAGCTTCCATTTCGGTGATGTGCTGTTTGGCTTTTCTTCTTGTTTGTTGATTTTGCATCCAAGGCCTTCAGTTCTGATGCGCAGCTGTGCCGTACACCAGTTGGTTTCTTTCTTGCAGTGAGCTGCTGCTTATATTTGATATTACAGTGTCGGCATCTTCTAATACTTCTGCTAGCTTTTTTTTTTTTTTTGTAACCAGCTTCAATGCAGGCAACCTTATTCTGCTGTTTTTGTGCTGTTCCAGATGCTCAGGAATTCTTTGTTTCAGTTCCGCTTGTTTTTCAGTTAGAGGACTTCATTCTTTCTGAGGAGAAGGCAGAGGAAAGAGTGCCTGGTTTGAAAATAAAAATGGTTCAATAGGGATACTGGCTTCCTCTGGTGCTGACTCCCCCTGGTTTGCCTCTACCGTCTGAGCTCCTTCTGGCAAGGCTTCAGTTTCTTTGCCCTGGGTAGACCTTTGCCGTTCTTCCAATTCTACTTCTGTGAATACTTTATTTCATATTATAAATCAGTGTTGATCTGCTAGCCTCTGTTCTGTTATTTCTGATATTTCTGGATGTTGTTCTTTCCAGAACTGGTGCGTTCTTTTCAGACATCCTTGCTGGATGTGATTTATAATAGCAGATCATTATTTCTATGTTTTCAGTCTTTGGATATTTGTGAGAGGTGAGCAACTTCTCTTCCAGGAGTCCTGCAGCTGCTGGCCCTGGTTGCTCAGCCAACACTTCTGAGTCCTGCAGCCCACTTGTCAGCAGATGTCCAGGAACTCCAACACCTAACGTGGTCCTTGTTGACCATGGTGATGACCGATCCAGTATAGGTTTTTGTAAGTTATGTCTCACCATGTTGTTTATGGGTTATGGGGAGGCACTCTTTGGCTGGATCCTCTGATGAGACTTGTCCAGTAGGGTTGAACCTCTGGCCTTGCTGTCATCCTCCTCAGAGCAAACAAACCCCACAACCATGTCAAGGTAGTGTCTTGCTGGGGATTATTATTATTATTATTTCAATTTGCATGGACGCCCATCTCATCTAAGAGACTCTGGGTGGCTCACAACAGGTAAAAAACAATCCAAGGAAAACAAGTTAAAAAAACCAATATACAAATATATAAAAAAACACCCATAATCAATTTAAAACAGAAAATCTTTGTTGGGAAGTGTGCCTTCCTGTTCAGATAAATGATCAAGATAAGCCAGGGTAGCCACCAGCATCCTGCAATGGAATAGCCTCACCAAATTCTAATGAATTTTCTGGGAAATTTATTTTTTGTGAATAGGCACTTTCGCGTTGATTTTTATTTTTAGGACACTATTCCATCAAGGAAAATCATTCTACCTTTCTTCAAGGCTGAAAGCTGTTAAAGAAAAGCTGACAATATTGTCAAGTTTAATCCTATTTATTTGCTAATTTTTCCAGGTGTTGGTTCATGTGAATACTGTATATAGATCCAAAAGACGTTGAACAATTCCATCCATTGTTCAACATCTTTTGGATCTCTATACAGTGTTCACAGGACAAACAGAATCTTTTGGACATATGCATTTCATGCAATCTTTTCCAAACAAGCAGGCTTTAGCAAAGAATTTCCCCTAACTGAATGCATTTTTGTAGATATTTACACCAAGGGCCCCTGTTTATCCACATTCTTTTCTATCAGATGAATTTTTGTATGAGATTTTCCTCCAAATGGCTTCTTGGAAGCTGTGCAGCAGAATGTGGAATCCTGCAAATGTCAAAAGACAGTATAGTAATGTCTTAGTTCACATACAGGCTTGACACAATCTAGGTGAGTTGACGTTCAAATGTGAACCATTAATAGCTCCCTGTTCCTTACATTTAATCACGTGTAAAGAGCAATAGGCCAACACAGCTGTTATGATCTCTCCATCTCCAATTTGGCATCTACAGAAAAGGCAAGAAATGATTAACATCTACTGTTAACCCAGAACTAAAATAGAAACAGACTCTGGTCTAACTCCACTCTGTTATTTACTACAGTTGAGTTTTGAGTTAGATCCAATCTGGAAACCAGCAGGGATCTGTCTAAAATAGTATTAATAATGAAACAATTTTCCCTATTATTATTATTATTATGCTATATATCCCTAATCTCCAGTAAACGGGAGAATTTTATATGAGTCCCATTTAAGATGTATGCATTTTTTTTTTAAAAAAGAGACATTTCATTAAAACATTGTGTCTTCCAAAGTTTTTAACTTCTTTGATTCTGACAATCGGTTGAAGCCTTGTGCTTATCTATCCAGGAAGTTTTCTGAAACTGAGCGGAGGTGGCACGTTTGGGAAAAGGAGGCTTTTGCAGTCAAGGCAGCTTTGGAAGCCTGGCGTCACCTCTTAGAGGGGGCTAAATGCCCTTTTGAGGTGTGGACTGACCATAAAAATTTAGAAGCGCTCCGCACCCCTCGCAAACTCAGTCCTAAACAGATTCGTTGGGCTCAATTCTTTAGTCATTTTGATTTTCAGTTGAAGTTTATTCCAGGCAAGAAAAACTTCCTAGCTGATGCTCTGTCTCGCTTACCCCAAGATTCGGTCCAAGCAGCTGAAATAGTGGGTACTGTGTGGACAGAGCCCCAGCTGGGGCTCCAAGCTGTCACTCACAGCCAAGGCCGTGCGCAGCAGCCGACGGCTTCGCTCTCGCCGGTTGGGAGGAGGATGTCAGTTCCCTCTCAATTGCAACAACAGTTTCTCCAGGAACTGAAATCCGATACTTGGTTACAGGCGAATAGAGACAATGTTACTTTTGACAAGGGGTTGGCTTGGAGGCAAAACCGACTCTATGTGCCTGAGAACTTGCGGAAGGAAATTCTAACCAGGTCTCATGATGATAAACTGGCTGGGCATTTTGGGTTTGTGAAAACGTTACATTTGGTGAGACGCCAGTTTTGGTGGCCTACTTTGAGGCATGATGTAAAAGATTATGTTGCTTCTTGCCCTGTTTGTGCCATGTTGAAGAGGAAGGGGGGTAGACCGCAGGGGCTTTTGCAGCCTGTTGCAAGCCCTTCTGGTCCATGGGAGGAGGTTTCTATGGATTTTATTGTGGACCTCCTAGTCAGAAAAAGACTGTGATTTGGGTGGTCAAGGATTATTTTTCAAAGCAAGCCCATTTCATTCCATGTGCTTCCATTCCTTCAGCCCCACAATTGGCACGTCTTTTCCTAATCTACATCTACCAGATTCACGGTAGCCCCTCCCGCTTGGTCACGGACTGCGGGACACAGTTTACTTCCCAATTTTGGAGGGCATTTTTAAAACTGGTTGGCACTAAACAGGCGCTGTCCACTGCGTCGCATCCGGAGACTGACGGATCTACAGAGGTTTTAAATTTGACCCTTGAACAATTTTTAAGGGCGTTTGTAAACTATCAGCAGGACAATTGGGTTGATCTCCTGCCTTTTGCTGAAGTGACTTACAACAATGCTGTCCATCAGAGCACGGGGCACACCCCTTTCCGTGTTGTTTTTGGGAGGGATTTTGTGCCCATCCCTGAGTTGCCACAACCTTCTACCCAGCCCTGTTCTGCTTCTGATTGGGCTGCTCGACTGGCTGATTCGTGGCCAGTGATTCAGCAGGTGTTGGCTGATGCTCAGTCTGCCTATAAGCTGCACGCAGACAAATGGAGAGCCCTTCAACCTGATTTTAAAATTGGGGACCAGGTCTACCTTTCCACCAAATTCATTAAGTCTCCACAACCATCCCGAAAATTGGCTCCTAAGTTTGTGGGCCCTTTTCCCATTGTCGGGATTGTGAACCCTGTTACATTTAAATTGGATTTACCTCACAATCTGAAACGTTTGCATCCTGTTTTTCATTGCAGCTTGCTCAAGCCTGACAGCCACTCGTCCCGTTGGCATCCACAGCCTCCACCTCCTGCTCCGATCATGATTGACGGGCAGCAGCATTTTGAGGTGAAGGAGATCCTTGATTCTTGCAGGCTTCATGGAACTTTACAGTACCTGGTTCGTTGGAAGCACTTCCCCCACCCTGAGTGGGTGTTTGCCCGTGATGTTCATTCTCCTGTTTTAGTTAGACCCTTTCATTTGGCTTGTCCTCTGAAACCTGCTCCCTGATGAGTTGCTTATTTTTGGGGGGGCGGTATGTCATGTTCATCGTTTCAATGTTACAGTGCATCGTAACGTTTTGCATGTCATTTGGCTGATGCGTGTTTCGGTTGGGAGGGGAGGAGGACTCTGTCTCCTGGGATGTTATCTGTATTCAGCAGGATTGGAATGTGTTTGGGTTATCTTGTGTGTTCAAGGTTTTCTTCCCAGGACATCAGCAGAAATTGTTACCAGCACCTGGGGTGGGGAATTTGAAACGGTTGGGCGAGGGGAGGGATTACGTTTGTGCCGAGGGTTTTTAGTTTGTATTTGGCACACTTTTCCTCATTCTCAGCTTTCTTTGTATTTGCATACTATTCTTTAATAAATCAGATATCATTAAGCTTCTACTTGTGAGTCTGGTTTTGTTAGGGTAGGCAATCATTACACAGATATTATTGAGCTGCATTTTCTCATTGATGTCGTGGATGGAGAAAGGTGGGGTGGAGATAATGGATTGCCGCTCCCCAATAACAGCTGCTTATCACTTTTTTCCAGATGTTGTTCAATCCTCTCCTGTTTTGCCTGTAGGGTCAGCAGCTGGTGGTTCAGCCTTAGGCTTGCTAATCCTTCTTTTAGACTGCCAAAACAAGGTACCTCTGCTGATCTTCTTCATATATTTTCTAATTTGGGCAGTAACCATGCTCAAAATTTCTTTGGAGACCTGGGGAGGGGGAGAGTTTAAAATTAAATACAAACTGCTTTTTGATGTGTTTCAGGCTCATTCACCAGCTCATACATATCAACAGCAGCTTCACTTCTCTGTTGACCTTCAATGCCTCTTATTACTTTGGCTGGTCATGTTGTTCATGCTTAATGTCACGGCCTGATATTCATTTCCCCTCTCATTTAATAAAATACTCAGCATTTATATAATGTATTTCAAGGGCCTGGTGCACTTCAAATATATTATCTCGGTCAGCCTTGCAAATATTGCCATGGCCAAACATGATTGCCATTTTTCTAGCATATGACTACGGGGCTACAGTGGCTCATTGGTTAAGATGCTGAGTCAGAGGACCATTAAGGTTGGCAGCTTGGCAGTTCAAAACCCAAGACCATGAGTTGCATGATGGAGTGAGCTCCCGTCAACTTGTCCCAGCTCCTGCTAGCCTAGCAGTTCGAAAGCATGCAAATGCAAGTAGATGAATAGGTACCACTTTGGTGGGAAAATAACAGGGACATGAAAGGAGCCCCATCAGGCATCCCCTGGGCAACGGTGACATAACTGGCAAATCCTTTCAACACAGAAGTGCCTTAGTAGGTGCTTCTGACACACACACACACACACAACACATATGACTAAGGCTCAGGAGAATATCCCACTCTTATGCATATCTGCTCAGAAATAAGTGGGCCTCCCAAGTGAGGATGGATAAGATACAGCCTTATCTACACTGTTTTAAATGTTTGCTTCAGAAATATCTGCCCTGAATAAGACGAACCCCAAGGTTCTTGGACAGACATCTTGGAGACGATGCCATCAGTTCAGTTCAGCAGGTCTATCTCCTCCGTACCCTATTTTAGGGCATAGTAATAGAACCTGGAAAGCTCTCAAGAGTTCTGCTCTGTCCCATCATACACCAAATGAAAGCAAAGGGGGGGGGGTATTTTGAGATTCTTTCTCAGGCTTGTTTCATTCGCTGGGCTATGGAATCTCTTCTCCAAGTCCCTCCTTAGCAGCTCTCTCATACCATCCCCAGCTCTGAATTCCTTGCACGAGGCAACAATTGGCCACCAGCTTGCACATCAGCCACTAGCAATCCAGGTGGCTGATGTGCAAAGGCAGCACTGACTGCCAGAACCCTCCCCCTCCTCTCAGCCTTCTGACCTGTCATGTGTGGAGGGAGACCTCCCTGTCCAGCCCCATTGAAAACCCTCCTTGCAGGAACGAGGCTGGCAGTAAGTCCAACAAGGATTGGCAGCCCATTGCAAGCAACCCCCGGATGGTGGAGTTCCCTGTACAGCTTTACCCCCAGTGTGTGTGCATGCACGCCTGTGTGTGTGTTTAAGGTGCCTAGATTTAAGACCCACATTTCAAATGCAGCCGTCCCCTATATTGATCTTCCCGAATGTACTGAATTTGCCCGCCTTCCAAAGTGGAGAATGATGCAGGATAGCAAACTGGTCTTGCCGTGCCACGGCTAGTCTGTACTGATCAGGTTGTGCCTGCTCAGACCGGTTGAAATCCAGCCTGGATTTCTTTTACATTTTTGGTAAGAAAAGTGGAGAAATTGGGGAAGTAAAGTGGGTTGGTTTAGGCGAGACTTTGGAAGCCTGATTAGTCTACTCCAGCATTTCTCAGTCTTGGCAACTTTAAGGCGTGTGGACTTCAACTCCCAGAATTCCCAGCCAGCACAGCTGGGAGTTGAAGTCCACCTATCTTAAAGCTGCCAAGGTTGAGAAACGCCTGTCAACTCTATTGGCTTATCAGTCACATGACATGGCAATATTCCCTAGCAGTTGCTCTCAGTGCCCTTTATAGAAGCCTTATTTAATCCCTGGACACAAGAAATCAGAAGAGCTTCCCCTGAGTCCTTGCTGGAAGGGAGCGGAAACTTTACGTTTCCTTTCCAATTCCCCATTACGTTGGCAGCATTTTTCCAGGTTTGGTAATCTAGGGCTCAGTTCTGAGGCTGACTAAATATTTAAGATTGTGTGATGCTGGTTTCCTTACACAGCAACATAAAAACCAGAAAGCTACCACAATACAGAAAAAGAGAAGCCCATGAAATATACGTGTTATTTTTAACTGATGTAATATGATACTAAGCTTTATCACAACATTTGTTTCAATGACAACTCATCTGTGCCTGGCTTCTGTGTATAAACATGGAAAAACCTAACCATGTTTCTAGGAACATGGAAATTCAGGCATTTGACTTCAAATTGTGTTAACCTCTGCGTATGTGCAGTGAGTTGTATTTTATCTTAATGAACCAGTTTAATATAGAACAATCGTAATGACAAGAATCTCAGTTTTTGATTTAGTTAAAGAACCTGCTCAATATACAATCTTTACCTATTACTTCCTTAGGGTTGATATTAAATCCACTTTAAGATTTATGTATTGCTCCATAGTATTTCGCTTGGCAGCTTGGGGTGGGAGAAGCTATAATTAATCGGCTAATAAGGAAAGAGACTTTTGAGAGCTTTGTTCATCAGCTCACAAAGAACACATATTCTCACTTAGAAAACTTTTCTCTGGGAGATATTAATCTTTTTTTTCCTTTCCTTTTCTTTGATTCATCTACTTTCCTTTCCCAGAAATGGTTTCAAAATAATTCTGTTGCTTTTGTTTTTTCTCATAACATGAATTAGTCATCCTTTTAGGCTTAAGTGGATGGGAGGAATTTAAGCTAAAGAGAAGCCAATTCATGCTGGTCATCAGGGGCTCCCTCCTGGCAGAGACAGAACCAGCTACCGGAGCCAGGGCATGCATCTCAAAAGGTCTCTGTCTTCCCAGGTATTTATTCAAGATGCGATGGTTATACAGGTAGTCCTTGCTCAACAACCACAGTTGGGATCGGAATTTCGCTTGCTAAGCCAAGCGATTATTAAGCAAATCTGCCTCGATTTTACGACCTTTTTTGCAGCAGTCGTTAAGTGAATCACTGTGGGCATTAAGGAAACCACATGGATGTTAAGCAAATCATGCAGTTCCCCGCTGATTTTGCTTGCTAGAAGCTGGCCAGGAAGGTAGAAAATGGCGATCGTGTGACGATGGGACACTGTGACAGTCATAAATGCGAACTGGCTGCCAAGCGCCCAAATTGTGATCACGTGACTGTGGGGACACTGCAACATACATAAGCGTGAAGACCAGTCGTAAGTCAGTTTTTCAGCACTGTTGTAAGTCTGAACTGTCACTAAATGAATGGTTGTTAAGCGAGGACTACCTGTAAAGTCTAATTAAACTAATTACTCACAATCTCATCTTGCACTTAAGCAATGTGCAAGAGACTGAGAAGGCCAACTGGATCAACCTGCCCTACTCAGGAACGTGTTCCTAAGTAGCCACTGCCCTTTCTTCAGGCCACAAGATACTTAAATAACTGTCCCTAAAGTAAGAAGAGGACTAACATTAGCACATTTTAATGTCCTCCTGACAGCTGTTCTGGAGGGCAAATACAAAACAACCCTGTATGAAGGAAGATGGTGCCCTTGTGGAGAAGGAATATTGAATCTATACCTCTTGTCCTGCTCTACTGCACCTTCTAGAAGGACATAAAGACCCACTTTATACTTCCTATTGGATGAAGCATCCCAACACCCCCGATGTACGTTATGTGTGAAAGGTGAAAGGTCCCCTGTGCAAGCACCGAGTCATGTCTGACCTGGTTAAAATTTCCCCAGATTAGTAAAATTTTGTTTCCTTGAATGTAGCTACATTTTGTAAAAACTAGACACTCTCTAACTGCCCCAGTGCAAGTTTCTGCAAGTTTCTGTTGTCTTTTAACATTTGAAATAGAAAGTATTTAATAATTCTACTCAGTGACCATGAAAAAGTTTCTGTTCTGCTCCCTCTTGATCCATGCAAGAATCCACGGTACAGTAAGAAGAAAAACTCTAACAGATGCCCCAAGACCAGCTTTTCTCAACCTTTTGGCCCTGGAGGAACCCTGGAAATATTTTTCGGGTTTCAGGGAACCCCTGCACATTCAGGCTCAAATACAGGCCAGAAGGCACAAAATTATTATATTTGTTTCATATGTAAGGTAAAGGTAAAGGTTTCCCTTGACGTAAAGTCCAGTCGTGTCCGACTCTAGGGGGCGGTGCTCATCTCCATTTCTAAGCCTTGGAGCCGGCGTTGTCCATAGGACACTTCCGGGTCATGTGGCCAGCATGACTCACAGAACGCCGTTACCTTCCCGCCGAAGCGGTACCAATTAATCTACTCACATTTGCATGTTTTCGAACTGCTAGGTGAGCAGGAGCTGGGACGAGCAACGGGAGCTCACCCCGCCACGCGGTTTCGAACCGCCGACCTTCCGATTGACAGCTCAGCGGTTTAACCCACAGCGCCACCGCGTCCCTTGTTTCATATGTAGGCCTACATATATGCATTAACAGTGTTCTTAAACTGGAAATAAAGAATGAAACTTGCCTCTTTAATGTGAAGTTGCCCAAATTTGAAATAATGTTTTAAATAAATTGTGATTTTCCAGGGAACCCCTAGTGACCTCTCGCAGAACCGGAGGGTGCCTCAGAATCCTGGTTAAGAAACCCTGCCTAAGACTATGATGCAGTAGATAGGAAAGCAAACAGACTAGGGGTTTCCTCACACCTACCTTTCAAAGGGCAGAATATTGACAGGTAAATATTGTACTGGAATTGAAAAGTTGGCTTGCTTATCAAGAAAAAAAAATCCTTGACTTTGGATCATGGTGTATGATACCAATGTTAGGTGTCCCCATCAGGAAGCATGACAAAAGCTCCAAACTAACTTTGGAGCCAAATATTAAGAGCAAGAATATAAACCGTCAGACAGATAGAAGGAACTGGGGTTGAAGTTCAATTATTTGCAGATAAATACGGCAGGAGGAAGTGTAAAAGTACTCTGCTTTATGTCCTTTGGTTTCTAAACACTAATGCAAAGAGCGTGGGACACAACATGAAACAAGAGGATTGTACAGGTGACTTGTTAGGCTGTGTTTGGTCATTATTATTAATTAAATATTGCTATCTCACCAGTGAAGCTCACTAAAGTTCCCTGAGCAATAATACAAGCCGGATCTATCCTAGACATGGCCTTATAGCAAAGCCTACAGAAACAACAAGCACAGCATTTCTGCCTTGCTAAAATAATAAAGTTGAAAGGGCTGTTTAGATGTTGAAGGGTGTCAAACAATGTCACTCTACCATGTAGCTAGGTACCAATTAGCACAAAATCTAACTGACATTTGAGAACCCTGGCAACAGATTGCAGGCTTGCTGCGGTTGTGTCAATTCAATGACCCAATATCTCTCCAAAGAGCCTCAATTTTCAATCCAAATAAGCAACTGCATTTGACTGCCTTTGAGAGAACTGTGAACTTTGGGGAGAACCCAGTTCGGTGAACATATTAGCTGGTTTACTAAATCAAAGGATCTGTTTTGTCTTTTCTGGCTGGAACTTCCTTGGCTCCTTTTCACGGATTTCTTGGCTGAACTTCTTCACAGTTTTGATCCTGAACATTCTGCAACATGAGAGAGACTCCCAAAGGTTCTTATTAGAAGCAAAGCAGACACACTCCATAATGGGTTGTGCCCCACCTCTTATGGTGAGGTGTGTACATTCAGACAACTCTGAAAGGGGAATAGGCCAATCTGTGGGGGATGAGGCTCTCGACGGTTAGACATGGCGACATGTCTGCAAGGGCCCAGTCTGGTGAGCGGGAACCAGACTGGTGGAGAGAATCAGAGCTGGAGGGAAACAAGAGCTTTCATTAACAGGGAACGCTGCTTTCTTTCCAATACGTTTTGAATGTCAACAAATGCCATTAGCTTAACTCAGTGCCAAAATGCGCTTAAAATAATCCTATTAGGTGCACATGATACATTTCTTTGCAAGCGCTCTTCTTTTCTTTTTTCTTCCTTTCCTTTCCTTTCATTATGCTCCCTTTTTTTCTCTCTTTGGCAGCTTCATTTCCTAAACGGCTGTTGATATGTTGCATACATCACTAATTCACATTGCTTACATGAGTCCTCTGTAATCATCACTGCATGCTCACGGAAAGGAAAGGAATGGGGAGATACGATCACATGCCCTGCAACCCACACAGCACAGCTATTGTTGGTTGCTAACTGTCCTGGAGCTCAGTTACTTTCACTGGGAGAAAATGTGCCTTTGCTCAAAACAATCTGGCTGAAAAAGTTAATTTATTTCTGTGAGGGCACTCGTGTTATTTTTATAAAGCCTGGGCTGGCCCTTTTTCCCTGGAGCACCTCTGTGCTTTGAGCAATTGAGGGATTGGTTGAAATTTAACGGGTGAAATTAATCCCACATGGCTTTGGGTCAGGAAAAAGAGGAACTAGTTGAATTTCTGCAGCGGTTAAAGAATCCAAGAGTTGTACCAGAGGAAAAACCCAAGATGAGGATACACAATTAGTCATCTCCTGACCACACACAGCAAAACAGTCTGAAAGTTGGATGCCCCTCTGCTCCCCACTACCCACATCTGTAGTGTAGTTCCCAGCAGGCATAAAATTGGTGTTTATTGAAACCCTAGTGGGCTACTTGATTTAACCATTAGTCTCCATGGTAACTGCTGACACCCCAGGTTTGTTGTTTCCCAAACCTTGTTATGCCACGCAGTCAACGAGAGTAGGTGTCTGGAGTCTACCAGTCCCAAGCTCATACAACTTGGTCATGCTCAGTAGTGTGTGTGTGCTGATATGTTTACAAACTTCTGGCCCCGATGCTTCATATCAAGGCCTGAATTAACTGCTTTTACCCAGAGGAAGTCCCTCGACTGATTACCATATAAATTACAGGAGGATCAAGGGGAAAATATAATGCAATGCATTTCTTCGGTATCCATTCCAGCACACCATCCACTGAGGAATTTATGCAGTGAGTATAGCCTGCCAGCTGACAAAGGGCGTTTGTTTAATATGTCATCTTTGAGGGAGAATAAAGTCTAGCCAAGTCTATTCTTGAACGAAGCAAGTCCTTTGTCACCCCAACGCTTTGCTCAGATTCTTTTGATACACTTGCCACAGAGTACACATGACTTGTTTTTTTCATGAAAAAAACTTTTCTTCCCCAGAAGAAGCCTCTGAAATTCTGCAGCTTCCCTCTTCACCCTAGCCAAGGAAGAGCATGGTGGAGATGTGCAATATCTTCAGAGGTTGAAGCTTTCTGATCTTCAAACATCCTGTTCTGAGGCTGGGTCAAGGCAGCCATGGCTCCACCTCTACGTAGGACATTCAGATTGTCAAAGAAAGGTTGGAATGGTCTACTCTGACACTGGAAACACTGAGCTATTCTACAACTCGAGTGGAATATTTTGTTATAACATTTCACACACGTCTAAAGTGTGGAGCCTTAGTAACTCATGGTGCTTGAGATATTTGGAAAACCCACGGGGTCTGGAATGTCCCTCCTCCCACTTCATAACAAAGGTTGCTCTGGATTTTAAGAGAGGCTTTTTGGATGTGGAAATCTCTTCTGGAACAAGTCCATAACGACCTCCATTGGAGCCCTCTTGGAAGATGAGCAAATGCCATGTCCAACTGCCAGAACTCCTGTGAGATGAGACACACTTAAGATTCTGGAATGTTCCTAATGGTGTTTTCTCTGTTTGTTTAACAGGATAAAAGAGAGAGGTTTGAGAGGTTTAAGAGCTGTATGTTTTGCCTTTCCTTCTGACTTAGTATATTCTCATCCACCAAGGAAAAGAGTCTATTTTTCTATTAGGTTAACAAACCACAATGAATGAGATTGGAAGCTGGTGGGACTTCATTTCATCTCCTGTTTCATTTTGCTTGCATGCTGAGCCTCTCAGAACTGTTTGTGGACTGATGGCTATAGACTGCAGGGAAGTCTGCCTAAGTTTTTCATACATTGAGGTCCTCTTAGAATCATGATATGCAAGCATGGCTCTTTTTATTTTTCCATCAACTTGAATATGATATAATAAATACAGGCTTCATAATCATATGGTACCCCTAACCTTACAATCCCAGTCAGATCCAAAAATCCTTCAGTGGAATGTTGAGGGAAAGTATCTGTTCATTGTTGCCTAATTTGATGACTCTCACATATTTTGAACCTCCAAATCCAACATGACCTAAACCCTAAAGCCATTGATTAAACATCTGGAGAACACAAGGTTGGAAAAGGTTATTCTAATAAATATTTTCTATACCTGCTGGCCTCAGGTAATGCTAAGGGTTAAAGAGGAGAACCTCTCTGAAGGAGGAGAACCTCTTCTGTGGGATCTCCTTCAAACTAACAAGCAAGAAGATATGAACAAGAGAAGGGAATTGGGTTGCTCATCCTTGCCACTGTTGTAGAAGTCTTCTGTTCTCCCGTAGTATCAATTTTGTCTTGCCCTACTTATCCTCAAGCACCAATGTAACATGTTCACAATTCTTCCTTTATTTATTTATATGATTTATATAGTAGACTGCCTCATGGCAATGATTCTGGCCAACCTACAAGGATTAAAACCAACAAGAAAAATCAACAAGTGTCACACTACCCTTCCCTGAAACAAGCAAACAATTTTTGCATATGAAATATTTTGGAGTTGACAGCATAAATACATCTTGTAAACACTGATCGATGTAGGGAGTATTTGTGCTGGACCCAACAGATTCTGATTTTCACAGTGTAGGACAATGATGAATCCAGGCCAGTAACCTCTCTTTGCCCTGTTTCGGCTTTTTAGTATTATGATGCCTCTTCATAATACATAACAGGACTATAAAATTACCATTCTGTGCTATGTCCAAATACATTCTATCCACCCCATAGCTGAGTTCTGGTTGCTATAGGGTTGTTACCGTTTGCAAATTTTCTTTCTCTAAAATCTTCACATCTTTGCATTTATCTACCAGGCCTATCCATGGTCTTGCCATTTTAAAAAAGCGGGGAGAACAGAGGAATGAATGAACACACTGTGCACTGAACAATAACACACACACACACACACACACACACACAAGCTTTTCAAGAAGTGAAGGTACCTCAGGCCAAAAAGAAAAAAGAATCAGGGTTACTGTTACCATTACTTTTCCTCCAGGAATGTCTATGATAAACTTCCTCCTCTCTCTTATGAGATGAAAAGTGAAGAGGAGCAGAAAACTCTCGTCAACTCTGTTAGAATAATTTATTTATTTACTGTTCTGCCACACTGCAGCAAGACTGCTGGAGGTTTACAATATTCCAAATAAAATATAAGAGTGAATACATAAATAAGAAACACACACAATAAAGCCATAACTTCCCAGCCCCATCATCTGGCAACTACCTGAACATTACAAACTCTCCCAAAAAGTGCCTTCCTGAACATCTTACAGGAGGGTACTGTCTGAATCTCTGATGGTCTATTATTCCAGAAGGAGTGAGCCATAACAACAACAACAACAAATTGTCTTCAGTCCCCCTCTTAGATGAGTAAGTTTGATGACGTCTTGCAAGTCCCATCAAGTTCAGTGGACTTTTATGCAAGTATATTCAGGAATACAGTCAAAGAGTTTTGGACTACAATACCTGGTATTTATTTGCCCCAACATCTTAGAATGGGGTAGGAAATGCTTGATTAGTAGAATGTTTGGGAGTTAGTAAACTGTTGAGGGCTTACTTCTGTAAGGCTGCCATATCTTGGCTGCAAAAAACTCCAGGTGACCAATAGGTGGCAGCAAAGAGCTCAGGTTTCCAGGTCTCACTGCTACCATCTAGTGGCTGTACATCTATTTGCAGGCTAAATATGGTGACTCTTGGCCTGTTGTCAGCGGTCAATAGAACTGATGCTATGTTACCATGCTTGTTGTACAGTATCAAAAAAGTGTTCCGTTTGAGAAGTCTTCTCTAATCTGCATATCCTTGTAAATGTTGTTTACGTACTACAGTACGTAGCTATTCAATCAATATCTCCTTGTTAAAAAAAAACATGTCAGTGAGTTTTCCAAGTGCTTTATAAATACAGACAAACTTGATGACTAAATTATAGTTTTGGCCTAATCTTCAGCCTTCTCTTGGCATGCTTGCCCTGGACGGCTTCTTTTTAAATCACCTATAGCTATTTACCAATACAATGAAGCCTAACAAGAACTTTTTCTTGTAAAGTTGGCCTTGACATTAACAGATAGGAATTTGCCACTAACCTAGCAAGAAGATTACAGTGCTTGGATGTCACGGGAAGAAAAGGATTACAGTAATCTTTTTCTTGCTCTACCGAGCCTTCTGTAGGAGGAGAAAGATTGCACCATGCTGCCATAGGAACATGAAAATGATGGGTAAATTATCTGCAACGTTTTGAGTAATGATTTGGCATACATTAGAAGATCGTTTTGCTTCCACTTTCACTGGGAACTGCAGGTTTTGCAGGCTGGAGAGGGGGAAGGATGCTTAAAGAGAGAATGGAGAGCTATTTCTCCAAAGGGGTGGGGGGAATTGGCCCTGGAAGCATGAGAAAAAAAATCCCATAGACACTCATTTGGTGTGATGTTTTCTCTTTCAAAGAAATTCCAAAATTTAATGCATGCACTGGGGTGGGTGAATTTTTTTTTGTCATAAAAACAAAATGAAAACAAAAGAACAAGGTCAAGCAAGCTAATGGCAATAATGGGGATGGACTGATTACTGCTCAGAAATGTTCCCCTTCAATGGAGAGAGAATGACACTTTTCAAGTATCCCAGCTTTTCATGGTTTCCCTTCTAGGCTAACCTTCAGGGATGGAGGGAAATCTTGGTCTTCAAACATATGACACAAGAGGGATAAATTATAGAAAGACCACAGTCCGGCTGCTGAGGTTCTTTAGAATTGGCCATGGGAGTTGATGAGCAATAGGTGGAAAGGAAAGGAAAGGAAAGGAAAGGAAAGGAAAGGAAAGGAAAGGAAAGGAAAGGAAAGGAAAGGAAAGGAAAGGAAAGGAAAGGTAGACAATCTGTAAAAATAGGTTTCCTTTAAAACTGTGAATTGTAAAACACTCCACTTCTCTGTTCTATTGATTGGATATTAGACTTCTTGTGTGTGACTTGAGAACAGCCATAAAAATTATAGCACTAGGGACAATATAACAAAGTCTTTTCTTCATCATTTGACATATTAATCAGTATTTCATTCCAGACAACACTCCCTTATGTGTTTTCAATTTTATTTTCCTTGAAGTATTGTGCAACAGACTATGATCTCCAGGATCTAAAAGCCTTTGGTACTTAGATAATATGTGCTTATAGCATTCATTTATGTAGCTTCTCCTCACTAAGTAGTCAAGAGAGAATTCAATTTATTTTATTTCAGAAATGAAATCTTGAAGATAGACTACCCACCAGCTTCCAAAATTGATAGCATGTGTTCAACTTATCATACCAAACTGTTAATAAATCTATCTAATTCATTAGTATTTAAAATAAGAATTTTGTGCTGAAAAAGCAATGACAGGTCAACTACTTATACAATCATTCCCTTAGAAGAAAAAGTCAGTTAGGAATTCAGCATGATATCCTGGAGAAGTGTTCCCCAATCTTGGAAGCTTCCAGGTGTGAAGACTTCAACTTCCAGAATTCCCCAGTCAACTTGGTCATTGTTAACCTTAACTGAACTTTCTTCCTGCGTCTCCTAATATCTCAGCTTCCCTTTTCTCCCTCTGTGCCAGCCCTGTGAGGTTGACCAGATCAGGAAGCTGACTCCACAGGAAGACCAGAACTCTACTTTATTGAAATTGTCTACGATAATAGAACCTTGCAAGTCTGATCGTGTTTTTCCTCCCCTCCCTCTTATAAGCCACTGAGACTGGAAAGGGCCAGCCTGAGTGTCTTCTTCATACGTCTCCCTTCCCAGGACTTGAGGAAGGCTTCTGCCTTCTTTGTTTACGGAAAAGTTTCTGAACATCTGCTTCAAGGTCATCTTCCTGGCTCTCTTTATTCTGTTTCTACTATGTAAACTTTGAGCTTGAAAGCCCCCTGGGCAGAGACCAGTTATCATATTTCTGCAGTGTGTATGATGTAATACCAATACTACTACTAATAAAGTAGAGATTTTGAAGCAAGGACTTTGCTTCCAGCTTATTCTTTACATTGATACGGTAGGTGGCTTAGTGGAAGTGCAGTCTACGGCCCCTCTTTATAACTAGAGGATCATACTATAGCTCCGAACTCAGTAGAGTCAGGTGGTTGAGCCAGCCGGACTCAATGGGATCCCATCAAGCCATTGACCTGAACTTAGTGAATGTTGCCAAAACCAGGTTGCTTGTGGCTTAGCCCTTCCTGCTATTCTAAATCATCAGCAATTTCAGATTCACCACTGAGCTAAAGGAGCTGCAGCTGTAGTATACTTGGGGTCTGATAATGCATATACTTATCCAGACACTCCACTTTCTAATAAAAAACATACCTCTGTCTCTTTCTAGTCTCATGCAATCTTGGTCTGTTTGTATGCATTTTTTGAGCTGATTTTGAAATATGTTCACATTTCTTGTGCCAGTCTGCTGAATGTTGGTGAAGTGAGAAATTAGAGCTTCTGTTTTAGTGTTCTACTATGGACAATTTTTCTTGCTTCCAGAGATTTTCTACCAAGCTATATTGCAAGATCTACCTCAAATATATACCCAGCCAGGCAGAGGAATGTATTGTTTTTATTTGTATGATGTCAGATAGGATACTAACCTGATTTCATTCATTAATCCTGCTCAGAATGGCGCAAATCCAGTACTTTTTAAGAGGGAGGGTAGAATAGAAGATGTAGATTTTAAATCAAACACATCTTCTTTCCCATCTTCTTCCCATCTGTCCCAAATAACAATTTAAAAGAAGACAACCTTGACTTTTTACAGAAGCTGGTTCATGAGATATACTTAAGGGTTTCCACTGAAACATGGATGGCAACATTCAAAAGAGATCTCTGGGGTCCCTCATTCTCCTGACACATTAGAAGAAATGAGTCTAGGAAAAGAATATGAGGAAGGAAGGAAGGAAGGAAGGAAGGAAGGAAGGAAGGAAGGAAGGGAGGAAGGGAGGAAGGAAGGAAGGAAGGAAGGTCTATGTAAAAGAAAAATAAGACTTATATTGGCAAAATGCATTTTTAAAAAGTCTACCCATGAAAAAGTAACAAAGAATACCACAAAAATTCTTGATAGGAAAAGTTTCTCCTTACTTTTCTGTTAAAAATATGTGCATTAAGGGAAGTTGTGTGCACTATTTGTCAAAGGAAGTTGCAAATGAAAATAGAGGTGTTTTCAGCAGGCTTTTAAATTTTTTACTTAATGCTGATCTACTAGGTTGAACAGATAAATGGACCAGATTGATACCAACTGTCACATCCAGTTGAATGATATTCCCTGTTCTTGCAGTCGTAAGGAACCACTTCAGCTTGGTCTCTATAACTGAATTTTTTGGCTTGTAAGCTTTCAGATGTTGACAAGATGCGTGAAACGATTAGGGACACCGCTTCCTGGCTAATTAAATTGGCCAGGCCAAGACTGGGCCAAGGCTGAGGGTATGGATCAAGTCCTTATGGGATACATGTGGTGCTCTCTCTCTAAAAGACACATTAATAAGTATTTATTGGGGAAACTCCCCTTTGACTTGGGAAATCTGCAATTATAGAGCAACATTAAATATTCCATTTATAGGAAAGGTAATTGAGAAGGTGGTGACCTCTCAAATGTAGATGCATTTAAATCACACTAATTTTCCAGATCCACTTCTGGGATTTTGTCTAAGGTATGGCACTAATTGTTTTGGTCACCTTAATAGAGGATGTATGCCAAAAGCTGGTAAGTCTTCATTAGTTCTCCTGGACCTCTCAGTACCTCTTGATGCCATGATATACTGCACTTCCCCATGGTCCTCTCTATTGCCCTCTTGAGGGAGCTGCTGGAAAAATGTTTTATTTCTTAGTCATGCAATTTGTTTCTCTACACAACAGCCACATTCTGTTGTCCACTCTTTTCAACCACTGCATTACAATACCTTTCAACACACCCTGGCTGGTCTACCTCACACCTCAAGTGCTTTGAAATCAGTGGTTAGTGCAGTGTTTCTCAACCTTGGCAACTTTAAGATGTGTGGACTTCAATTCCCAGAATTCCCTGGGTTTGGCTGGCCGGGAAATTCTGGGAGTTGAAGTCCACACATCTTAAAGTTGCCAAGATTGAGAAACACTGGGTTAGTGCATTTGGCAGATTGCTGAATTTGACAGTTCCCAGATGGGGGTTCATTATTTATCCTTCTTGATGTCCTTCAAAGGCCCAGGTGAAGCCACTGAGAGAGAGGGGGAGAAACAGCCCTGAGGACGTGAATGCACATTGCAAACTTCTACTTATAATTTAAGACATTAAAGAAGCAGCCCTATCATGCTGTAATTATTTATTGATTTTATACACCATCGCCTCTATGCACAGCCCAGTGTGATAGTCAGCAAATGTGAAAACTCTCCTATGTGATCTATTTTTACCAGGAGATTCCAATTACATATCTAGTAACAGTGGCATTCTAAATTGTTATAAATGAAGATAAAGTGAAAACAAAGACACGGAGAATAATCGATAGCTCTGAGGGTTTTATTCTAATCTCCTCTGCCTCTTGCATGAAAGCAGCCTACCCCCTCTCTTCTGTGAAACACTGGCCTTACTTCTGTTTTCCTCACCAACTCTGGGTTGACCACAAGTTCCATCACATCCGATAACTCCTTTTTCAGAGTAGCTGATCCCCATATGGCTTGGGAAGAAAGGGGGTGCTCACACAATGGAAATACTGCAAAATGTTCTTAGAGGGAAAATTCATCCCTCCTTACCTTTGTCGCAGATGTGAGGATCATGGGTGTCCACAGGAAGGGTCAAAATCTGCCAGAAGGCAGGCATGGCCCAATGACTGAAAGTCCTGTCTCTTTTGCACATGTGTGTGACATCTGGTTTAAAATAGCAGCATTGCTAATGTGCTTCTGCACTGCTGGAAGGACTCACGGAACCAAAGAGGAGATTCTCCTAGAACGTTGCTGTTGAGATGGCCGTCTGAGAACGTGGGAGGTTTTGAACCACACTTATCTCAGGGCTATCAAAGACCAAAACCACAAGCCCGTGGCATATAGCACAATGTCATTATGCATTGCTATAATGTCTGAGAACTGTTTCTTAACTAGCTGAATCTAACCTTTTGCTTAAATACACTTTTGACTCCAAAACAGTGAGGATATGTGGGTTATTTAAAGCTCCATATATTACTCAACCTGCTGCTTGCTTGAAAGAAATGGTACAGGTAGTCCTTGCTTAATAACCATTCGTTTAGTGATGGTTCGGACTTATGACAGTGCCAAAAAACCAACTTACAACCAGTCCTCACAGTTACAACCATCACAGCATCCCTGCGGTCATGTGAACATGATTTGGGCACTTGGCAACTGGTTTGCATTTATGGCTGTTGCAATGTCCCATGGTCACGTGGTTGCTATTTTTGACCTTCTTGGCCGGCTTCTAGCAAGCAATATCAATGAGGAACTGCATGATTCAGTTAATGACCACATGGTTTGCTTAACACCTGCAGTGATTTGCTTAATGACCGCCACAAGAAATGTCAGAAAATCAAGGCAGATTTGCTTAATGACCGCTTTGCTTAGCAACCAAAATTCTGGTTCCAATTGTGGTTGTTAAGCGAGGACTACCTGTATTCTGTTACGGGTCCAGGCGATTCTGAATGCATTCTGACATTGTAGACCAAGATGGGCTTTTCTATTTCCTGATGCTTTCGCAGGAAGCTTCCATACCCCCGTGTGCCTCCAAACATTTCTATACTGTTTTCTTGTATTTCTATTTTCTACTCTCCCTCTGTTGAAAAATAGCAGGTTAACATAAAAAAAAAATTACAAATCCCATCAAAGTCTACCTTAAAGCTACTGAACTTAAAACACTAATGTCTCTGATAAGGTTGTTAAGCCTTCCAAAATAAAATGCAGGACGGGTAGCCTCACGCAAACCGACCTGATGAAGGAAGAAGAAAATTAGCAGAAAGTATACTTTTATGGAAGCTGCATTAATGAAATAAAGAGAATCAAACAGTGGTTTAGCATTGGTAAATTGTTTCTGTTTTAATAGCAACATTACCAGTTTGAAACTTTGAATTAGTAGAAAGAAATAGTTATTCTTTTCTTTTGTAAAGTATGACAAAGTAAAGACAGACCTATAGGGATGCACACAAACATGCACATGTACAAAAAGAAAGATATTTTGCAGGTCTATCTTATCTCCTATCATTATTGATTAATTTCTGTACTCTGCAAAATCAAAATATCACAGTTCTCTCATCTGAATGATTTTAGGCTGCCTTTAGTAAACTGCTCAATCAAACGTCCCCACGGGATCAAAACTGCACCCCCAGAATTGACGCACATCATTTGAGCTTCTTGGGCGCTGATGTCCAAAGGAGAGCATTTAGGGAACGGGTGCTGCAAATGACACTCGGTGATTTCTTCTTGCATTTTCGGCCATCCCATTCCCATCAGTTTGGGATACCCTGCAGAGATTCCAAGGGGGACATACTTAAATATTATCTCGTCTTGAAAACAAGAACAACACAGATTAGTAATTTGGAGTTAGTTCATGTCCCCTTAACAGTGTTGTGGCTGAATAATGAATCACTCAGGAATAGCCCCATCTACTTACAGAAGGAGGTCATCATATCCTGCTCCTTTTTTAATTTGTAGCCCCTCATTATCTTTGATCAGAAGTTTTAAGTGTAGGTAAGAAGCTATCCATAAATCCCATAATGAAGAAGAAGAAGGAATTAACATGCTGACAGCAACACACTTCTTTTGCTTCATATTCATTTGCCCTCACCTACTGTGAAATAATAAGTTGTAATTTATAACTCCTTCGTAAAATACATCCTGACTTGCGCCTTAACAAACTTAATTAAAATGTGTTCATTAGAAAAATATAGTCTGAGTACTGTCAGGTATTTAGAGAAGTTAGGGAGAACTAAATATTTCTAATAAAAGTTTAAGAATGAATATAGTTTGTGGTTTAGATTTTTTTCTTTAAATGCATTGCTAGAAAATGGAAAATGCTCTTAAGTTCATATAAATTAAAAACCATCTTAAATTCATATGAATTAAAAAGTATCTATACCTCTGAATATCAAATGCTGTGGACTAATCAGCAAGAGAAGCCATTGCTTCCCATTCAAGGCCTATTTTGAGGGAGATTTCACTCTTGTGTTTTTATTTTTAAGCATAGAAATACATACATTTCATAAGCAGGGATCTTTCTTCCAGCGATGGGATTTCTTCCAAGATCCTTACCTTGGGGATGACCAAGGACTGGAATGAGACTATACCTTCTAATTAGTGGTGAAGTATTTGCAGTGTGAACACTGATGTTTACAGGGTACAAATAAGTAAATGGACATTTTTTGGAGTTGAGTGGCATCCAAATTAAATAAAACAATTTTTTAAAGATCCTTAAGTCTCTCCCCCATCCCCCAAATCAATGGTGTTTCTGATCCAAACAATAGTCCCATGAGACATCTAAGCTCCAGGATAGACATTAGATCACCATCTAGAAAGTTCTGCCCCACTTTCTGGTGCATGTCTGGGACCTCCTCAGCCAGTGTCTTATCCTCATTAATGGCCTGATTAAGATGAGAGATACTTTCCTTTCCTTGCCATTTGCAATGCATTCTCAGTTTGCGTCAGTTAGTACAATGCCCATCCTGAGCTTTTAACTCCTGCAGATTTCTCTTCCCAACTTACCCTGTATTTAAAGCAACGAGGGAAAGTGCTCAGGAATACAGCTGTCATCATGTCAGGATGAGAAATTAGGTATGGTTTATTTAATGTACTGCACAGAGTATGCTGTTCGGAATCTTATTTATTTATTCACTTATTTACATTTTCCCCAGAATACATTCTTTCAAGCCCTAAATAGCTAAGTCCAACAAAACAAAACATTAGTAGCTGTGGTTGAAGCAGCATTTACCAGCTTTCCCCTAAACACAAACCAAGAAATATGTCTCAGAAACATTTCAGAATACAATGTCTAGAGAAAGGTCCTTGGCACCATCCCTGCTCAACAAACTTCTACCTAGGCCTTGGGCTGCACTATTCCAGCTGACGATCACCTCTGCTCTGCCTTGCAGACCACTTCCATATTCTATCCTCTCTTCAGTCTTTTCTAATCTTCCCATTTTGTTCTGGTAGCAAACAGGGATGTCTTCACTCGGGAGGCAGATTGGAGGTGGCAGTAGAAATCAGTGCATGAGACTGATGAAGAAAGAAGCGACTGAAGAATCTGTAGCTCCTACACTCCTTCCTTCCTAATGCCTTCCACAGTAAGAATCCAGGACAAAGTTTCTAGGGGGTCTTCTGGGTGGGGTAGGGTGGGGTGGGGTGATCATGTAAAAAAGCCCGGTTGCCAATTATGTGCAACTAACTCAAAGCAGGGACACTTCAGGATAAGCTTGAATACTGAATACTGAAACAAGTTCATCTTATATTGACTACAATTTCCTATTCATTAATAAAACCCTGGCCTTGGTTAGATTATACCCTGTGCCAGTGATTTCTAAGAACACTTTGGTCTATGCAAATATTCAGTTCGGAGATTTGAACAGAATGCAATTATACTGAACGTTCTAATCAAATCACCCTTCTGAATCAAATTGGGAAATCAGTCCAAACCATCTAATTGAATGAGAAGCCTTTGACTCAGTTCAGATACTTTTGCACATTAGGAAGAGTGGCATTTTCTAAACTGACAGAAATCCACGCTGATTTGACTTGATTCAGCAATTCAGTCTGAATGTTCAGACTGGACTGGGTTGATTTTCTGAATCGATTCACTTAGTATGGTCAGATTGGATCAGAGTGATTTTGCCTGGCGAGTCGGGAGGAGTCTCACAATTTTGGAGGGAGGGCTTTAAGGAAATGGTAGCAATAACTAAGCAGATGATTGAATTATCGCCAAATTAAGGCTTATTACATGTATTATGCAGCAAGAAACATTCTTTATCTGCCTTTAGTGACCCAGTCAATATTTGTCGACCCAGGGAAATACAGTCCTTTTACATATCAGGACATAATAAAAATCACCTGGTCCTTAGCAGCTCTTAAAATGGTTTCTCCATTCTGGTTTTATTTTTGTAAAATAAACAATGACATGATGTGATGTGTCATGTGTTGTTGTTCATCTGAGGTTGTCTTTACCTAATTCTAAGACCTGCTGAGGACCAGGCGGTTTTTATTATGTCTTGATACATAAAACCATAGCACTCACAGAGGGTGTACTTTCTTTTTCCCACGACTGTATCTGGTTATTTTTTGTTTTGAGCTCTTACACAAATCAGTGAGAGGTGATACAGAGCGAGCGATAAGCAGAAGAGGCATCCAGTTGCAATTAAACTGTTCTGTAAAGTTGCTTGGATTCATATTGATTCAAAATCGGATCTCAGGAGAAAGTTAATTGGGCCAGTTTCCATGCCTATTTAGGATTCCAGCTCACAGAAAAAGCATTTGCACCTTGCTTTTTATTGCTCTGCTCCTAAAAGATAAATTCAGAAGTTTCCAAATTACTTCTGACTGTGTTGCTCTGTAAAAAAGGTAAAGGTTTCCCTTGACGTAAAGTCCAGTCGTGTCCGACTCTAGGGGGCGGTGCTCATCTCCGTTTCAAAGCCTTGGAGCCGGCGTTGTCCATAGGACACTTCCGGGTCATGTGGCCAGCATGACTCACGGAACGCCATTACCTTCCCGCCGAAGCGGTACCTATTGATCTACTCACATTTGCATGTTTTCGAACTGCTAGGTGAGCAGGAGCTGGGACTAGCAACGGGAGCTCACCCCGCTGCGCGGTTTCGAACCGCCGACCTTCCGATCGACAGCTCAGCGGTTTAACCCGCAGCGCCACCGCGTCCCTTACGTGTTGCTCTGTATATATGATTTAAAATAATAATAATAATAATAATTCCGGAGGCATCGTAAGCATTAGGCTTGTTTCATATTGTGAAGGGTTGTCGTATATGATGGCTCATGCATGGAAGAAGCCAGAGGAAAAGTCTAGAATACAAAGCCACTTGATGTCCCTGGAAAGAGAAGAGCAGATAACAGAAACCAGACAGGGGTCTTTCCTTTGGCATGAAAGGAGGCAGTATATTCTTCTTCCCCGTTTCATCAGCCCGTCCCACCTGATCATGCAGAGAGGGCATGCAACGGATAAGAGAATTCTGCCTGGCGGGGTCCAGGAGGCGGGCCTTCTCGGCAGTAGCGCCCGCCCTGTGGAACACGCTGCCCCTGGAGGTGAGACCAGCCCCATCGCTCCTGGCCTTCCGGAGGAAGTTGAAGACCTGGCTCTGCCACTGGGCATGGGGCAGGGAGGAGAATCGAGATACTTGGGGCTGCCCCTGCCTTGAAGTGCCCCTCCTATACAATGACTGAAGGAGATCACAGCCATCTGGATTTTATTATATTTGGTAGTTCTGTGAAATTGCTTTATAGTGTGTTTTATATTGAAGTTTTATTATATATTTATTGTTTTATATTGTAAACCGCCCAGAGTCCCTCTGCTCAGAGGAGTTGGGTGGTGACAAGTTTGATAAACAAATAAATAAATAAAAACGGGCACAGTAAATGCAACTGTTTATGATACACGGTCTATGGTACATCTGTCATTAGGGTGGGTTAGAGTCCTGTTGGTAGAGAAGCCGCCACAGGTACTGGGATAGCCATAGTAAGGTCATCCCATAGGATCATCAGATGCCACCTTCTGATTACAAAGGTCACACTATGTTTTATACTACAGGCAGTCCTCACTTAACGACCACAGTTGGGACTGGAATTTCAGTTGCTAACCAAAGTGATCATTAAGTGAATCTGACCCGATTTTGCTGCCTTTTTGGCGGCAGTCATTAAGCAAATCACTGTGGCCATTAAGCGAACCACATGGCTGTTAAGCGAATCACATAGTTCCCCACTGATTCTGTTTGCCAGAAGCCAGCTGGGAAGGTTGGAAATGGCCATCCCGTGACCATCGACGCTGCGACGGTCATAAATGTGAACCAGTTGCCAAACACCCAAATCGTGATCACGTGACCGTGGGGATGCTGTGATGGTTGTGTGAGCACTGGTTGTATGATGTTTTTTTCAGCATCGTCCTAAGTCTGAACTGTCGCTAAACAAATGGTCATTAAGTGAGGACTACCTGTATTGCCATTTTCATTCCTAAGTAAAATGGGGGATGGTATACAACCTTGTTGAGTTTGGGGTTCTTTTACATTCTTCTGGCCAGGACCCCAGAGATATCATAGCCGTGCATGCCAATAAAATATACGTGGTTGCATCTCCTCCAGACACTTCGGGGCCTTGTGGGAGTGGGCATTTTCTCCACAACGCTATTTTGAGATGATCAGGTTATCCAATAAGAACCGGTCTCATATGGGTTTCTGCAATATTCACCCATGTTGTTAGACTGTCTTTAGACTTTACCCTTTGCTAGCTAGCTTTCACTCTCCATAACAGTGTTCGTATCCATTTAATTTGGGGAGCAAAATTTTATGAGACGCTGGATTACGTGACTGCCTGAAATCTCTCCATTAAATCCTCCCAGTTCCTCTTTCTTTGCTCACGTTTGACACCGTAGCAATGACATTCTGGGTCGGTGGAGAGAAACGGTGCCTATTTGGCAAGAACTGTTTTTGTTTTATTAATACGCCAACTTTCCCCCTAAATATATTATTCTGAAAATGATGCACTCTGTATGGAGAGAATGGCTCCCTCAAGCTGAAGACGGTGAATTGGAACCATTATGGGAGGAGGCAAGTCTTTGATGAGCCGCAACTATCAGCAGTTCTGATTGGTGTGTCATTGGACTGGCTCAGGCCTTTGAAGATGCCAGTGAAATTGCCCCTAACAGCAAGATTGCAAGGAAAGAGCCTTTGCCAAATCTTTCCAGTCAATACAGTACTGAACAAAACTGGAGGAAAATGACAAATATATTTGTTCCTTTTGAAAGCAACAATGTCCTCCTCCTCCTCCTCCTCGTTCTCAGGAGGCAAGAACATATTTACTGCAGGATTCCTTGATTTCCTCCTTCATTCTAAAACCAGTCATTTACACCCACTGACCCAGAAATATGGTGCTGAAAGTCTTTTCTTTCTATTTCATCAATTTCTGTGCTCTAGGTGGTATGCAACCCAAAATACCATTATCAAACATCACCTGTAAATAAAATCCCACAACTTCCCATTAAAAATCCCTATAAAAAACTAACAGCTGAAGAGAGCTCATAATAGCTCCCCAGTCATCCTTGGATTATGTCTCAAGAGTCTGCTTCAAAAGCAGAGGCTTCACTACTTTCTGGAATGCCAGCAGCATTTGAACAGGCATTAAGAGGCAGCGGTAGGCTTAAAGTGAGCCTCTTAATGCTGATGCACCAATGCATGGCGAGCAGGGTTAGAAGGAAATTGTTGCTTGAGAGCTACACAGGCATCAGTTTTTAATAAGGGGATCGTCCAAAAAGGAAAAGGGAAGTTGTCGTGGTGGCTCTGAAACCATGGTAGATCATAGAAACTGTGGCTACAGACAAGTTAGTATGGAAGCAATGAGAAATAATTGATGTCTTTTCATATTAGAAACTCACTCTTTGGCATACCCTCTTCAGATGGCCTCATGGGACAAGCAGAAAGGAGTCCCTAATTTGGTGCTGTACTAAATAGGGCTCCAGAGGAAATGAAAGGCACTTTGGATTGGGCCTGGAAACCTACCAGCCCACCTGTGAGCAGTGCACTCTTGACAAATGGGTCCTATCCTAGTATACAGTTGCCGCACCCTGGATCAGTTGTAGCTTTCACGTCATCTTCCAAGCTCCAAGAGCATGTATTGCAGAGGTCAAGATGCATGATGAAAGACCATGAGGGCTGTCCAATCCAGGAAGGGCCAAAACTGGCCTACCAGTTTAAGCTGGGCAAAGCCTGCCCAGGCCACAGACATTGCCTGTTGTTCCAGCAAAAGCCAGGAGTCCAGGAGAACCTCCAAGACACTCCATCTGTGAGAGCATGTTCCCATCTGGAGCTAATGTTGGAACCGATGTTGCCTTAGCCTATACCAAGTCCTGAGTTATGTTTTGACTCTGGGCCCATGTTGGATATTGCTCACTGTTATTGGCCTGCCAGATGTTGCAGTGCATCTAAGGTTGGCACTGTGGGAACAGAGAACTTGGCAGGAGCCCTTCTCTCTAAAAGCGGGTGATAATACTTTACTGATCCAAACTTCCTTGCTGAGGGCGCTCAGCCACTACAATGCCACCAGAATTACCACTTCTGTAGATCAAGCAGTGCCTTTTTAACCTATTCCCATTCCAAAGGCCATCCTTTGTTTCATTTTGTTTCTAGCATTGGATCAGCCTGCCTAAGGGAAACCTTGATTTAATAGTTTAATTAGGATCTGTTCTGCCTGCTTAGAACCCAAGTCAGTGCAGTGAATGTGATTTCAATTATCTTTCTCTGGGAACCCTTTTTACCCCATCTGCACATTAAGTTTTAGTCAAATGAATGCGGCTCTGCCTAGCATTTGTTTTTATGGCTGAGCTACAAATTTGATGACGTTCCTGTGCTTACTTTTGCTTAATTAATTATACTCACGATTCAGGGCCCTCTTTGATGTATTAATCATGAATTCCTGACTAATCTACCTACTGAAAATTTAATTTTCTCAGATGTACCTTTCTGTAAGGAGTGAACAAAGCATTTAAAATGAAAAGATGCCTCCAGTGGTTAGGTGATTTAAGGAAGCACATCCTGGAAACTAACAATAACAAAGAGAAGTGTCTCAAAACATTCCAACCCCAAAACAACTTGTTTGGACCATTGAACTTCCATTCTGATCTGCCACTCAGCTTTGGCCACTTCTTATAAGGAAGTTGAAGCCCCTCAAGTGAAGTCAGATGGGTCTGCTCCAAAATGGTTTGCGTCCCTCTTTTAACAAATGCCTCACACATTTTCCAAGAAGGTGCAAAAGAAACACAGATAATCAGTTACAGATTCTGTGAATAAGAAATGTTTTAATCCTTTCCAGTCTATTAAGCCATCCTCTCTTCTCTTCATAGAAGTTGTTTTCATCTAGTTATTTCTTGGTATCAAATTTCTGTTTCAGACCTTGCTAATGTGAAGTCTATGGCTTTGTTTAACAGAATTTAACTATGCTACATCCTCTGAAGAAAAACTAAAAAACAAAACAAAACTGACTAGTTGATATGCAAAAGAGTTTCAAAAGAAGTAGCCATGTTGGTCTTTTGCAACTAAACAAGAAAGAATCTTGTTTAGAGTTTGGTAAATCTAGTCAGTCTTGGCTCTATTTTTGTCATGAGTACTGATGGCGAGCAGGAGGGGGCCTCTATCCAGGGGGGAAAACACATGCGTAGTACTGAGGAGTTGAGCAGCCATTCAACGAGACACAGATCAGACCCACCTTGACTTTTGGGATTTATCTGTCTGGGTTTTTCCCATGCTTCTTCAGTTTGTTAGGATTTTCTGTCTAATGTAGCACTAATAAAACACTAGAGACCTACTCCTCGTCTCAGTGTGGTTCCTGGCTGTTAGGACAATTTTATTCCTTATGTTTATCTTTCTTTTCTGGGAGTTTGAGGCCAGCCCATGTTTGTGGTTTCTTAATTGTTTCTAGTCTTATTTTTATGCTTGCCATGGATATTTTAATGCTTGTTTTGTTTCGTAAACTGCTTTGAGTCACTTAGATTGTGGCAGGAGAAGAAAGAAAAAAAGAAAGAAAGAAAGAAAGAAAGAAAGGAAGGAAGGAAGGAAGGAAGAAAGGAAGGAAGAAAGGAAGAAGGAAGGAAGGAATCTTAAAGAGTAACCAATTAAATTTAATAAAATAAATAAATCTAATATATAGATATAATAAGTAAATAAATGAAGCCATAATTATCTGATAAACAAGGGGGTCACAGTCCATTTTATCACATGTATGGAATATATGTACCAGGGAGAGGAATATTCTCTACGCATATGATCTGTTGTCCCTGAGGATGGGCGAGAAAGGATGATGGTGAAAAACGGAGAGACAAAATAGATAGTGAGTCAGTTCCTGTTATCAAATCAGTAGTTAGGTGTGATAAACAATCTTGCATTGTTCAGTTAGTTAACATATGTAGTGGGATACTAATAGGAAAGAAATCTTGGTCTCTGTTTAACTGGTTTAAAATAGGGCTAACTTTGAATGAATTTGGCATGGTTGGTTTTAAGAAGCTTCCTTGTTCAAGGCCGCTGAGCCACTGCAGGTAGTAGCAGCTACTGTAGCTGACAATTGGCTGATCATGAAAAAGGGTAAGCAAGGTCAAACCTAGTTAGTACGTGGAAGCCTCAGAGCTGTTCCCAGACTGGGAAGTTGACAAAGCATCTGAAAGGTGATACTGTGGTTGCAAACCACCTTTAACCTTGTTGCTGAGAATAACTACATGGACATTATAGTTATTATAGTTATCATCATCATCATCATCATCATCATCATCATCAAAATTTGTACTTACTGAATCTTTTTAATATTCGTGGTGGCTTACAACAACATCAAATACAATAAAACTTCCATGGTAAGAAATAAAAGAATCCATAATCCCTAATAATGTCATAACACAATACAGGATCATAAACAAAAAACACCAGTAACAATCTACAATAAATAGATATAAAAATACTGATGGCAAGCATTCACTCTGCAGAGGCTCCTTGGGAAAATTTAGGGTTCACTAACTACTGGAAGTCCATCCACAGGGTTGCCATGCTGGCCTCCAGGAGAGGCTGTTCAAGACCAGGAATGCCATGGCAGAAAAGCAGTACTTTCTGACCTCAACCACCCCTTTCTTGTGAAATTAGGGTACCACCAGCAGCTTCTCCTCAGAGAACTTTCTTGGGCAAGTTGATTCTCTTTGGAAAGCTGCATTCTGGACAAAATGCAACTTCTGAGTGGTCTTCAAAATAGAGGGCATTGTGGTAGCTGAGTGGTGATAAAGGGCTTGAGCTGCAACTGCTGTACCAGCTGGGGCTGGACAAAAAGCTTCCTAGCATCCACCTACCCATCCAGCAGTAGCTGTGAGCCCAGGAAGATCCCCAAGTCATGGATCTGCTCATCTAGGGACATATCCCCCCACTTTAAGAGACAATCCTCCTTCTCAAGAACAAGGCAAGACAACAACTGGCTCTGCAGAAAAATATGTACGCCATGGAACCTTCTCCCCCATATTTAATTTTCAATATGAAGACTATATCATTTCATATAAAAGTGTGTTCATAGTGTCACCCCCTCCTTCAACCCCTGCTTAAAAAGTGGCACAATTCAAGGACATTTTAGCCATTTGATTCTGTTGGTTGATCAATTTGGCCATCAAAGTTTCCCTGGTAAAGTTGCCCTTTCCATTTCACATCTGGATTATTGTTTTCAGCCAACCTATATCTTAAACACGTTTGCAGGCAGGATCTGTGCTGGTGTCCTTTGCACCTGGGAGAGATCCCTCTTCTGGCCTTTGCTTCTGTGCCAAGGTGTCCCTGCTGGCACTTAGCAAGGAAGATGGCAAAGGATCTGCTCTGTTCAGAAAGTGGGCAGGAGCCATATCCAGAAGCAAGCTGGGGAGCAGCAGCAGGTTTTCAAGGTCACACGATTTTCAAAATCTATAGCTTTGTGTGCTTCGATGGCTGTTATTTCCCCCATGAATTGTCTTCAGAGAAGTCAATCCAGTTTTCTGGGGGGGAAAAAAAACAGAAATAAAAAGTTGCTTGTATTTTGGGGGAGAATGCTGTTGCATCTTTGAAAGGCCCAAGCTGTTTGAAAAGCATGCAGACAGTCTTCTTGTGACCCTCAGTTAGAGTAACAGTGATGCTCTTGAAGCTGATGAAATATTGTGGATTGCTTTCTCTCCCCACATTTAAAGCTGGTATCTCCACAGCTGCCCATCTCTTCTTTTTTACCTTCCTCCACTTACTTGCCTTTCCTCTTCAAGTGTTTTGAACCACCACAAAGCTTTTTCACCTCCCTTCCTGAATGCTGTCTTGATGGCTCTCATTTTATTGGACATTGTAAGGAAGAAGCAATTGCCCTAGGGATAGCAAGGTCAGCTAAAATACACCAGATGGCAGGTTGAGGAGACTGTCGTGTCTGTTCTCAGCCAGTTGGATGCCACTGTGCTGAGATTAAAGTGCCTATATATTCATCTCCAGTCTTTCAGAGACTGTTACCATTGCTATTGCTTCTTCAACACTTGGGTGAAAGCTGCAGCAGGGAAAAAGACTCTTTAAATTGTGGGTTGGAAACTTGTGGGACCAAGCTAAGCATCTCCTCAGCCTTCATGACCAGCACCCCTTTTAGCTGATGAAAAGCCACAATTAGAGAAGCATTAGCATCATCCTGTATACACCTTGATGATCAGTTGTAAATAAGGAGCATGTCAAACAAACATGAGTTGCAATAGAAGAGAATCTCTGTAGCTCAGGCTTGACCTATGGAGTCCTTGGTGCTCTCTGAGCTTGGTGGTTGGCTTGCAGACTTTTCATTGCCCAAATAGGTAACATCATTAGCGCATTGATGATCAGTAACCTGCAGCCTGAAGTCCTAATTACAGGATGTTTATGTTGATTTTAAAAACATGGCACTGTTCAAAAAATGCTGAAAGGAAGGAACATGTTTCTGAACTTTGCTGAGCATATTCAGTTGTTTTCTAATTTTGCTGACAGCACACTGATGCGTTCCGACAGGGCTTGTATGCTAAAATGTGAATGCAAGTTATATTTTTACCTGAGAAAATATACAGAAAATACTTCAAGTTTAAGTCCTATTTTTGTATGGCTCTGCCACCCCGATTGGCATTTCTCATCACCCTGAACAAGAGGACAGCATGGGAAGGTGAGTTTAAGTTTAAGTGTGCTTGAGTTAATGGGTCTTTTGAATCCACTAGCACAGTTATTCTGAGTCTGTGTGGGCTGATGGGAAATACATTCCACATTGTGGCAACCGCGTGTGGATTGTGGTCGGCATGCTGCATGGCTGGAGTTCTTTGAGGTTGGCTCTTGGGTTGCAGACATTTCATCCCTCTCTGTGGACCTGTCAAAGGGCAAAAGCAAAGACCCAACTTTGGGGCACCATTTCAACACTGAAGAATATCCTCTCTCACAGGGCAATCCGCCAGCACAAAGATAAACTAGAGCTATCTTTTATCAACCCAATAATCAAAACCCAACTGTTATTCAACCCTCAGCACAACACCCTCCAAACCACCCAACCCCTAGCATGGTCATAAAACAGATTCCATCTGGGTAAGATCCTGCAAGATCTACAGGCAGGTCATTCTGGCCAGGAGTTGGAGAATGAGGGAGCCTTTTTAAAAATCATATTTCTGAGCAGTGTTGCAGTTCCATTTTCTCTGTTCAATGCCCTTCCTTTCCTGGCATACGATTTTTAACACAGGATTAGACTCCTCTTTTTCAGAAGCAGGATTAGACTCCTCTTTTTTGGTGAGTGGGGGAATTCTCTCATCATTTCCCATACACTATCCCTAAAACTAATGGGTGAAATGGCCCCTTTGAATTTTGTTACCTTCAATTAGAATAGAGACTTTTGGGAGGCCATTTTTAGAGACCCTCAATTAGGCACAGATTAGAGATTGTTCTTTAAAAAAAAAAAGATCACGCCATGATCACAGGCCTTACTAAAATATCCTTACACAGGTCTGAAGTTAGTTTGGCCTGAACTTACTGCCGACCATTCTTTCTCCCTTTATTCTTTTCTCCCTCCACCTTCTTAGCTTTATTCTTCTCATTTAATGACAAATAATAACTCTGTACCCCAGAAAACAATAAACACATTTATTCAAACCAAAGAAAGAATAGACTTATCTTTTTTTTTTCTGGTATCAGTGCAGAAGTTTTTATATACGAAACAATAAATGGAAACAGATTATCTGCTGAAAAGTACCCAGGCAATTAAGGAGGGATGTCTGCCTTTATTAACAGCTAATTTGTCAGGATGGGCCTTCTTTCTTCATTGAATAATTTTCACCCACTTATTAAAATGATAGCTTTGTCATATGAGCAAAATTAAAATGCAAAAGTATCCATGAGCAGTTTAATGCAATGAGAATAAAAAAGAGGGAAAATGTTCTTTATGTGCTTGATCACAATGAAAGATGTTATGGAAACCTGGGATCCTTTATCTCTTCCCCAATTCTAGAGTTCACTAGATCAAGAAGAGAAATTTCACATGAATTCTGCTTCTGTGTTTTCACAGAAAGGAAAAGAAATCAGCCTGTGAGGGGAAAAAAAAATAGTTTTGACACTTCAGGGTGGCGTCTTAGATCTGAAGGCCATTTTGAACTCCTTGGCCTGCCTGTTTTTAAATTTTAAATTTCATAAATGCTCGAAGTTCCTGCAAGCAATAAGAGATGTCTTACACTTCAAGCAAGGGAGTGCCACAAGATCAGATTGCACCCAAATGCTGTGGAAACATTCACTTTATCAGTAATAGGGCCTCTCCAGGCAAGAGAGACTCATGATGGACATGTTCAGGGGTGTCCACAGGATGTGGTCAAAAAAATATGGTGCAGAGAAGGTGCGTCTTTCTGCCAATGCTCCCCTTTCCAAAAAATATGATGCCTCAGTGAGTCTAGAGAAATCAACTTCATGTCCAATGAGTTGTTTTGTTGTGTTGGGGTGCTTCTCCCCCTCCACCCCACCTCTGCTGAAACAGAAAGGAGAAGAGAGGCATTTATTCTGCAGCCAATGAAGGGCACAGCTTGAAATAATATCAGGCACCATTTTAAGCCCCAGCACCCTGTGGCCCATGAGCTGAAAGAGGTGCTGGTGGAAATGACCATGCTGTCGTTATGCAATTGTTGTTTTAACTGTCCTTGCTCAAGAGTGGCTGAAGGATGAGTGTTCCCTTGGCAGAGAGACCCCCATCTGAGACCCTCAAGCACATCTTTCTCCTTGGCATCTAATACAGTGTTTGCCACTATTCCTGGGTCATACGCACATTAGTAATTATGCAATGGTGAGCTAATGTTTGGCCTGTTGAAAAGTCTTCTTCAGTCTTGCAGACCAAACTCATCAGCACTTACAACAATAAGTAAGTGTTAAGAATGATTCTCCATGATTTAGAAGTGCTTTTAGCCCTCACCATTACAGAATAAAATTGGGGGACTGTGAGATCAGGGTGCTAATGAAACAAAGCCAAGGTAAGCCAAACAAGACCACCCTAACTGGGAAATGTGAGATATATCCAACTGAAGGCTTTGGAGGTGATGCCGGAAAAGTTGGATTGCATTGATTTTACACCTCTGCCCTGGAAAAAGATTCATAGTTGTTTGCAGGCCATGTTCATTGCTTCCAGAGGGTGTTGAGTTCAGCCCCTGGAGAGCGTCACTTAACAGAATCAAGAGGTGTGGGGTATACTTTGTCTGCTAAAAAGTGCTGCCCTTTGATATTGGCCCAGATGGACAGACCCAGCTTCTGATGCTGCTTCAGTAAAACCCAGCAACCAGTCAAAGGACATAGGGCCTCTCATTTAGATTCCTGTAATCTACTTGATACACTCCGATGCTATTGAATAGAAAGTGGAATTGTCTGTGGATGTGCTTTCAGCTGCCTGCAAACGGGATAGTGGGCAAAAGAAAGAATTGAAACTTCATTCTCCTCTAATCTTTTCTCACCCACGGTGGTTGTCCAGTGGCTCAGTCACTTCCAACTCTCCAGGACCCAAAGGATGTTGTTTTGTGAGGTTTAACTCAGTGACTGCTTTCTTGTAACTGCACTCATGTGTCATCAGTGAGAGCATCTAGCCACCTCATCTTCTGTCAGCGTCTTTCTGATTTATCCATGCTTCAGGGTCTTCTCCAGTCTTCTCCAGTGACCCTTCCTTTGCATTTTGGGTGCAGAATACTTAATGCTTATCTTTATTAACAGTGCTTCCAGCGAAGAGCTTGGTTTTACTTCATCCAGTGTTAAATGATTCTTTTCTTCCTGCAGTCCAAGTTATCCTCAACAATTTCCTCCAGTGCCGCAATCTGTGTCTGGCAAACCAGGTTCAGGCTGAATATTAGGAGGAATTCATGATGGCAAAACCTGCAGATGGTCAAGAATGTTTATGGACACTCCCTGGTTGGATTTCCACCTGTCAGGGATGGTTTAGTTGACTCCTGCCCAGAGCCAGGGATGGACCAGATGACCTCTGAAGTAGCTTCCAGCTCCCACGGACTGCTACAAATTCAAAGTAGCCATCTCACATTTGTCTTTTGGCCTAGGAGGAAGAAAAAAATGAACCTGACATTCTCACCCATTCTTGCAAAAATGAGCACATAAGGCAAGTGTGTAATCTTCCTAAAAACAAATGCAGCTATTATGAGCCAGAATGTTGAGTTAAGTCCCAGACTTTTTTGTGTTCCCCCTCACCTTGGCATCTTGTGTCTCACTAAGCAAAAATTAGCAAGTAGCATAAATAATCATTCCTGAACCATTTGCCAATTGGGCATACTCTACATGATGAGCAATTACTTGATACATGGACCACAGCAAATTGCTCAGAGCAATCCATATCTTTTTATGTCTTCCATGAAACATGGGTGCCATAATTCCAAATAACATGTTCTTAAACATTATCCTTCTGTTCAATGGCAATTTGTGAACAGGAAAGTATTAAATATGCTGAATTAATTACGATCTGCTCAGATGAGATCAGTTGCAAGGAAGAAAACTTTAACCCTCCCAGACTTGTAAAAAATTCCAACAGCTTTCCTAACCTGTTATAAAGCATCAAATAGAACCTAATTAAGAAATAGTTTATACAAAAAATGTATCTATTTATATGCTTTATTTATGAGTTCAGCCCATCACAATCACTCTTGCAGTGACTTACAATTTTTTTTAAAAAAATAGCTAAAATTACAGAATCAGTATAAACACAGCTTTGTAAAACACAGAGCATTTGCATAAATTAAACTTAGAAACAAAAACTAAGTAATTGTACCCTGCAGTGAATAAGACAAACATATTTTTTCCAAGGCAGTATGAAGCACAATATTGGAAAGATCAGTGGTTAAAAAGCCTGTAGGGATGAAAGGCTCTCTCCCTGGAGCCACAAGAATTCTAAGGCGGGCTCCAAGTGAATCTCCCTGAAAGAACATTGCATAAAGGAGGAGAGAAGACCTTTTCTCCCATAGCAACTTTTCTATAATCAGTTTATGTTGGCAGATTGCTGGGAAAGCCTTTGGCCCAGGAGAGATCAGAAAAGTCACACACCAGGCATTTCTATAAAAACAATTTTATTTACAGAAAGCACAAAAACATATTTACAGGCTCTCAGTGAGAGCTGCTTAACTCTCTACATGCCTACACAGAAGGGAAACTGAAACTAAAACAAGTCCAGGCAAGTTCTTCCCCCCAGGTGCAAAAATTAACATCCCAAAAGAGGACAATTAAATGCAACCTCTTCACCCGGCCAAAATGATTAGTTACCATAGTAACCTTAATCTGTAGTAGAAAAACATATTAACAGTTTATGTGGGTAGCAGAAAAGGTTTCCCAGTTGAGGACCTCAAGACGTATACACGCATAAACCTTTCAGTGCAGCATTGGCATCCTCGGATGAACTGCTCAGCAGCATGACTTCCTCAAAGCCAAAGGACTACCTATATAGAGGTTATTCAACCTGAGGTGCAAATATGGTTTTTATGTAGATGCTGCTTATGATTATCATTGCTTATCATTTACTGATATGTCCTGTTTATATTATATTCATATCTTGCTTTTTCTGTAGGTGCTCAAGGCAGCCCACTCATTCCCCCCAATAGAAACAGCTCTTTGAATTAGGATAGGTGGAAAGGGTAGAAGATGAAGCAGCAAATTCACAGCTCAACCGGGATTTGAGCCCGGATCTACCCACTTCTAATCCAAGCGTCTTCTATCTGCTTCTGATCCTGGCTGCTTTGTTGTGTGTCCCCTTGCCTCTGGAACACCAACAGAAAATGGAGAGGCACCCTAAGGTCCTTGAGATGTTTGGACTTCAACTCTCTCCAGTTCCAGCTTGGATGATCAATGAAAAGAGATTGTGAGTTATGTCTCAAATTCCAGAGGGCACCAGTTTTTTTTAGATGTCTTTAGACAAACAGCCTTTGGCTAGATCTCATTGTAAACATTTTTAATGTGTATACTGTACATTGTGATAGATGATTCCAGAACAGAGAGAGAGAGAGATCATGTTGGTCCCCTCCTTTGGGTTCACATATTACACTAACCCATGGTTTACAGGAGACTGGATTCCACATCATGTAAAACCAAAACTACAGAAACCACAGCAGGGTTTAGGATAAAGGATGTTGCAGGAATCAATCTTTTTATTATCTGAGACTTGAATGTATGTGTTAGTTGGACTACCCACAACAAAAAGAAAATAATTTGTATTTACGGTTATGTTTGTAAAGTCTTCCATTATCACGAAGGTCACTGAAATAAAGTGAACAGCTATTTCCTTTATGATATTAGAAGAAATAATTCAGAAAGAAAAATGTGGAATATGGTGAATTCTATATTGGTAGTTCAGTGTGATGCTGCTTCTTCAGGATTAAATCCAATTATATTCAGTGGATTTACACCTTAAAAAAAATTGAATCACCCACTTTCTTTTGGAGGTCATAAGATGGATATGTTGATTCCATAAACACTGTTTAAAAGCAAAAAGTTTAATGAAATCCTTTGAGAAGATGAGTGCACACTAAACTTTTTTTTCAGATTTCAAGATAGTTATGGGTTCAAGACTGCCATACTTTTTTAAAAAAAATCTTAGTAAGAATACTAATGAATACAAACTAAAAGATTATTTGAGTTTACTGGAAAGGAGAGAGAGAGAGAGAGAGAGAGAGAGAGAGAGAGAGAGAAATCTCTCTCTCTCTCTCTCTCTCTGTCATAGTGCTTCTCAACCTCGGCTACTTTAAGCTGTGTGGACTTCAACTCCCAGAATTCCCCAGCCAGCATGCGCTGGCTGGGGAATTCTGGGAGTTGAAGTCCACACAGCTTAAAGTTGCCAAGGTTGAGAAACACTGGTCTATAGAGATACAATAGAAATAGGGTTAGAGATATATAGACAGGAGATATACACAACAGGATGAGAAAACCTCTAACATTTTGGAATACAATTAGCCACCTGGGTCAGGGTGTTGGGAGTTGCAGAATGCAGCATTAGGTTGTCACCTCTTCTAGTGGAGGGGTCAACGATCCATGGGTTGACCCCCACATGTGGACTCCAGGATGTTCCTTATCTGGCCTGTCACGGGAAACCTTCCCATTCTTCTTCAGTGCCCAGCCACTCAGGTTACAAAAGGGAAAACAGGGATCCTTTACATGGTTAGCACATGGTGAAGAAACTCCATCCCACTTTCCCTCTCAGTGAGCCAGCTGAAGACTGATGTTTCTCCATCGCCATTAGCAGTGGCCAGAGGTGGTAGAGTGAGTTATTTCTCCTCTTTATGAGTAGCCCTACTAAAGATCTCTGGTCTTCCACAGTCATTACCCATCTCGAAGGTAAGGTAAAGGTTTCCCTTGACATTAAGTCCAGTCATGTCCAACTCTAGGGGGCGGTGCTCATCTCCGTTTCAAAGCTGAAGAGCCGACGTTTGTCCGTAGACACTTCCATGGTCATGTGGCCAGCATGACTACATGGAACGCCATTACCTGCCCGCCGAAGCGGTACCTATTAATCTACTCACATTTGCATGTTTTTGAACTGCTAGGTTGGCAGGAGCTGGGACTAGCAACGGGAGCTCACCCCGTCACGCGGATTCGAACCACCGACCTTCCGATCGGCAAGCTCAGCAGCTCAGCTGTTTAACCCGCAGCACCACTGTGTCCCACACCCATCTCAAAACCCTGCTCTAATTTTGAAAACCAGCTCCCATAATACTCTTAGTCTTCTGTGAGAATTATGTGAAATGGGCTGAAACCAAAATCACAAACCATCAGACTGATTGAAGTGCATGTAAACCTTCTGAAACTTAGCCACAGAGCCCATGTTCTTAGAGGTCTTCTGAAAGCAGATTTGCCCCTCCCCAAATTCCCTTTGATGATGCTCCTGTCCTATGTGAACATCACCTGTTCTGCAGATTTATTTTTCTGCCTTGAATTTCTTTGCCACTTCTAAGTCTTCCAAAGCCAAACTGAACAATTTTTCATGCTATAGAAGTGGAGAAATCTTCTTACATGCACTTGCCATATTGTGGCATAAGGTCAAGTGAGAAAACACTTTTTCATCCCAATTTTCTGAAAAATTCCCCATCAAATGCAATTGAAAACAGAATCCATATAAAACCATTTAGGTAACTCCGGAGATTAACTCAGAGAATTTCATTGGCAGCTGGTAACATTTCACTGCTTTCCTGGGATTGTCATCTTTTAAAGGGAAATGTCTCATATTTGATGGCCAGTGAAAATAAGAAAAAAGAGTCTGTGCATTGAAACTTAGCTGTAAGTCACAGGAAAGGGCTTAAGGTATGAAATAACTGTTTACTTGTGACAACCCGTACTTCACATTTTGAAAGCTCAGGACATGATATCTGAGGCTGAAACATTCTGTCCCATTACCTCAATAGCCTGCTTCTGGGTCCCAAGCTGATGCCCTCTAGTTATTGGGCATATTTCTCATAATTCACAGTCAGCAGGAGATTTGTAATCAAACTCATCTGGAAGTCACTCGGTTGGTGAAGGCTATTCTACTAGAATAAATACAAGACAAAATCCCAGACTGGGCAGTATCTGAAAGAACCACTAGGTTCTCCATGGTTCAGTTTGGATTCTTGGTGGAAACTAAAACATGGTTCTCCTCTTTGACCTTGCTTGGGCCAGGATGGTCCTCTCCTACAAAAGGGCTTCTCAAACACACCTCTTTTTCTTTTATAAGAACAATGAAGTCTGGTCTGTAACAAGGAAACAAAAAAATAGTTTAGGACATTTGGAAAACACCAGATTTCTTACGCCTGGAATAGACTATCCTGGGAAAGGCCATGCGATGTTGCCAGTTTTCTTGCTGGAGTTTGGTTCATTCCCCCTTGCAATCAAAACTTTTCTTTATAAGAAATGTTTGCTTTGTGCAATCTAAAGGAAAATACCAGTTTGTCAGATCCTGAGATATTCATTGGTAGGGATCATGTAGAGTGATGTAAAGACAAAGGGAAATACCCTTGTCCCTTTTTATGAACTTGGATTAAAAACTAAAAAAAAAATCTCAAACATTCCTAATCAGCCAAATGGAGCCCGGGTGTGAAAAAAAGGAGGGGGGAAGAGAAACATTGAGGGTTTAATTAAATCTCAAAATGCTGCCTATGCAGCCTTAAAGACAAGAATAGTTATATGTAAAACAAGAGCTGGACAAAAATGTGTGCAATGAAAAACCAAGGGGATCAAGTGCAGCAGCTGCCCAGCCTTCGTCCTTCTTCACGGGCTCCTTTGAGAAAATAGTAGTTCAATCAGGAATGGACTCTTAAATCATTATGACAGTTTGCATGCAGGACAGTTGGCACTTCTGAATTTTTCATCAGCATGAACTCAAAGGCAAGACCAAAAATGAGCAAATGCCTGATGGGGTGGAATTAATTGAGACCTGGGTCCACAATCTGTTTTCCTCAGAAGGGAGGGGAGAAGAGAGAGATTTTACCATTGCAAATAGCAGGGGAAGATTTTTATACATAACTGATGAACACACATATGGTGCCTCATAAAAATGTTTCCATTACAAGGATCATCTTGAATTCTAAAGCAAGTCAGGTATTTTTCCATCAAACTCAGAATAATCAAGGGAAATATAGTCTTGTGTATTGGGAAAAACTTTCCTGCTTGGTTGTTAAAATCCAAGCAAAACAAAACTCGTGATACTTTGGAATAACTCCCCATCAGCACTTTAAAACATGCATGCAAAGTATTTTGAAAATGATAATCACAACATTTTTTGACAATATTTCAGAATGAAACATTGCTGTATTTCACGATCCAGTCACATGCTTTCACAATATTGTTTTTTCTCCTGTGATACCAACTTCCCACCTTTAAGATGCACACATAATTAACTGAAAGATGGGGAGGATTCAAAAACAAATTAAAAACCATAGGATTGGGTGACTGAACAAAAGCCAACTTTAAGGGTGAAGGGAAGAAAAAATAATGTTTTGCATTCAAATGTATACTAAATTATGGATCCTTGCTAAATTTAACAGGAAAGCATTTCTTGGTCTTTTGAAATCTGACACATTTATTATCACACAAGTTTTTTGTGGATTATAGTTCATAGGAAGCTTATTTAATAATGTTTAGATTTTAAAATGTCACAAAACTCACTGTTTTTGTTGCAAAAAACCAGTATGTCGATCCTTCTGGAGACAGAGAACTTTTACAAACTTCAAAGTGAAGCAGAAGTGCTTTTTCTGGGAATATATCCTGTTTTTTAGCTATGGATAGGTGAGAATTTAGTTCAGTCTTAGCACATTCACACGTCATCAAAATTGGGGTGGAAGAAATGTGACATTTTTAAAGAAAGAACAAGTAAAAGAGAAATTGAAACTATTTGTCTAGAGCAGTATTTCTCAACCTTGGTAGCTCGAAGATGTGTGAACTTCCACTCCCAGAATTCCCCAGCCACTTCCACTCCCAGAATTCCCCAGCCAGCACAGCTGGCTGGGAAATTCTGGGAGTGGAAGTCCACACATCTTCAGGTTGCCAAGTTGAGAAACCCTGCTGTAGAGAGATGGCTTGAAATGTGTTGCATTTAAAGGTCTAGGACTGATATGCTATATACTTCTATACTATATTCAACCATATTCAAGGTTTCTGGCACATCCATGTCCATGCTGCAAGCATTCACTTTTTTATACTGTTCCATCAGTTTTTCTGCATATTATCTGAAGCACGCACGCATGCACGTATGCACGTGCGCACACACACACAAACTTTTCCCTATTATGTATATATTGTAGTGCTTTTGGAGAAAATATTAGTACAAATTGCATTGTACCAGATCTTCCCAACAGTGAACTTTCTATCATATTCTATGTGTCTTCTTCTCCCTTTTCCCCCCTCCAAAATAACCAAATTACAGTTGAATTTCACCATATACATAATAAAAAAAAAACAATTGGTATTTAGTGACATTAAAGGATGTGGCATAAGATTCCCAAAGCCATTTCTAGTAACCTTTCTGGGACCTGGTTTTTTGCTGTTTGACATCTCTACTTGATACTGTTTTGATATTGAAATCTGCATCACAGAATGAATCCAAACTGTTATGAACCTAGGAATAGTTGGTTGAGTCTCCCACCTGAGGGCAAGACAGCTACAGAACTTTGGAGTTGTGCCCATGAAGAAGGCCCTGGAGATATTGTGCAGGTTGATTGTGCATCATTTCTGGGGTTCAGATGGGACCTTCCAGGAAAACGCGTCCAGAAGACTGAGTCTTCTCCAGGGGAAAGATGGGGGTCCTGGAGGGTGCAAGGACATCAGGCCACACTAAGATGTATCCATGTCCACCACCAGCAGAGGAGATTAAGTTCTGATTTTATGATGTATTTTACGACATGTTTCCCTCCACTCAGTAACCAGACCACAAGGAGCAAAACTGCAGTTTTCTAATGTATTTATTTATAGTATTTACATAGCTGTCCATCTTAAAGCAACTCTGGGCAGCTTACAACCAATAAAACAATATAAAATCAACAACGATAAACTGAAAACAGAAAAACCTAGTGCCACAGCCACACTTGCACCCATGTTCTCATCCCATCCTGACCTTGCCCTGTCCCAATCCATGGGGGAAGAGTCAGGCTTTAAATGCTATTTGGAAGGAGAGAAGCGGGGGTGGCTGTTGGATCTCGAGGGGGAAGGGTGTTCCCTAGGGCAGGGCTGCAGTAGAAAATGCATGCTTCCAAGGACCCACAATCCAGGGTAAATCAATGGGTTTATAATTAGAAGACTCCTACTGTTGCCATATGATTTTTTTTAGTCTTGACATTCATGTTTTTGATAAAAGAGATGGGTTTTTGATAAACGATAAAAGCAAAGTAGTGTAACCAGCGTTCACAAGGCCACTTTCCTCCCTTCTCCCTAGCTACCATCACCACTACAAGCACCACCCTCAGAGCTCATCTAAGAATGGTCACTTGTGTAGCTTTCCTTGTGACACAAGGGGCACTGATTAAACAAAAAGAGAACCAGCCTAAAGACAGTGGGAACGCTCCAGTCAGAGATCTGATCTGAAAGCAGCTGGACGGAATCGCTGAACTGAGCTGGAGTTCCAAATGGAAGGAGCAAGTCAATTTGGATCACCGAATCAAACGCCTCTGAATAGATTTGGGTGACTTCTGTGCATGGGTGGAAACGTTTTTGTTCCAATTCAGTTTGGAAATAAAGGTCAAACCGGATCAATTTTTCCATTGAATCAAAAGCCCAGATTTCATCTGAAATGAGTTTTGCCCAATTCATAGCACTTAACAATTCTGTTGGTTTTGTTCTGTGAATATTTATTCCTGCTGATTAGATTTACTTTGTGTAATGTTCTTCTGACCCATTTTGAAGTTATTCCTGAACATACCTCAAAAGTAAGACCTACTCTTCACTCAATAATGGTTGTATTAAAGTGTCAACTATGGATCATCGCTTGTCCCCAAGGAGATTGCCTGCTCACCAAGCAGAGCAGACGTGGTGGCTATTTCTTCCTCCTCCTCCTCCTCCTCCTGCTCCTCCTCCTCTTTGGCAGTGAGTGCTGGATCAGCTTGCCCATATTATTCTCTTTTAAAATAATTGTGGGAGGGGCAGGTTGACAGAAAAAAAATAGTATTTTATTTATTTATTATTCACATTTCTATCACCTCCCATCTCCCCCTAAAAGGGGGACTCTATTACCTTTTGCAGGCTTCCCAGTGGTTTTCAAGGCATCCCTTCTCTCTATCCGATCTCCAAGAATATAATGTGTATTTAAAACTGATTCCCTAAGGCTGCACCTGGAACTTAGCATTTTTTAATTCTGAATATTTCTTTACTAACGTTGCAATAGAAAATTGTATTCTCCACTGCACTATAAAATTTTGCTGTGTACGATCCACATAGCCAAGTAGGCAGAAATACATTTCTGTAAAACCCTAGTCACTTATTTTTTGTTAAAACTGAAAGACTTCTCAATAGGCCAATGTTAATTGTAATTGTATATTGGCTCATAAAGAAAACCAGGAAAACATCTGTTTGATGATCAGGATGAGCACCCAGTTGCACCCTGAAAAACACAGGCAGAGGGATTCATGGATTTGTTCCTGTAAAAATCTGCTATGTTTCTTTAATCTTAGCCCTGTACCTTTTATTTATTTACTTGGTTTCTATCCTGCCTTTTGTACAGAAGCACAAAGTAGTATATATAGTGCTTCCTCATTTTATTTTTCCCTGCAATGACAATTCTGTAAGGTAGGTTGGACTGAGAGGGAGGGACTGACTTAAGGTCCCCCCCCCCCGAGTTTCCTTAGCTGATGGCGGGGGCTAGCACTGGGATGGCCCCACCCCTTCTCCAGCACCTCCACCCTGGCCATGAATGGCTGTCGACTTCTGCTTCATGCCCATTTCTTAGCTAAACTGGAGAAAATCAAAGACTTGGGCTGGTGGAAAATGGAAAGGCCTCCAATATTTGAAAGAACTGAACTTAAAGTATTATTATTAACTTAATTCTGGGAGTTGAAGTCCATGCATTTTAAAGTTGCCAAGGTTGAGAAACACTGGCCTAAAATGATCAACTTAGACTCCTTGGATTGAGGTCTGACTGCATATCAGCCTTTTTAAAGTATTTGCTACCCAGTTTTCCACAAGGGATTACCAGAGTTTCTGATTCTTTTTGTTCAGATATAGTAGCTGTCTCTTTTTCTTTTCAGTGTCTTTCCTTCTCCTTTTATCCTCTGTACCCCACATTCTCTTTGCTTTACACTTGCATTGCTTCTAAGAAAAGGGACCAGCTAATCCTCTTTTTTCTATTAGATTGCTGTATGTGGGCTGGGGCTTTATCACACAGTGCATCCCAACCGGAACTTATTATAAGGAAGAATGTATACTTCCATTCTTCCATTCTGTGGGCGTGGATGCCTGTGCATGCACGCATCAGCATGAGCTGTGCATGATCACCTCAATTTTGTCAGGTGCTGTAAAAGCCTCATGAAATATAACAGCGTGTGTGTGTGCGTGTCTATATCTCTAACAAAGGAACTGAGTCTCAGATATAAAAGAAATGAATTAATGTTTTGATATTCGGTACACTGTATTAACTCAGAATGGTTCTCCATGGATTCATAACAGAAATGTTTATCAAATATTTCTCCATAGCTGGTTGTCAGTGGGCCACTTTACCTTTCCTCCCTCCCTCCCTCCCTCCCTCCCTCCCTCCCTTCCTTCCTTCCTTCCTTCCTTTTTCCAGGATAACCCCTCAACAGGCATAATTTACAAAGCAATGTTCTCCTTCTTTATCCTTCTTTTCCTCCAAAGCTGCATGTTAGTGCTGCAGCTTTCTTCTGAAATGTGTACGTAACTTATTACTTCATGGGTTTGTATCTAACTGTACCGACATCTGAGCTCACAATCCATTCCGTTTTCACACTTTCATTTGGGCCGTATCTCACTGAAAAGAGATGCGCTCCAAGAAATCAGAACTCAGCTATTTCTGCGTTAAACAGTCCATTGCAGAGTTTTATATGGGTGTGAGGGTAGATGAGGAATTCTTTCCATTTCGGTGTTTAGAGAAATATACTATGATGTCACACTTCCTTGTCCTATAGAATAACCAGAATGCATATGCAGATACAGACAAAACTCATTATATTAGGTAAAATACTTGAACAAGATGCATAGATATGTATCAGGAAGATTCAGAAGAAAACACATGCAGATATTCAAGTAGACAAGTAGACATATGCCGTCCCATTTGTAAACTGGCATAGAAAACAAGATTGAGCAGAATTTAGTGTCAGTGTAAAATGAGAAACTGAGATTTACAGATTTGTTCACTCCTAGATATGTTTACTCAGAAGCAAGACTCCCTGAATACAGGGAGACATGTGATTGCAGTTGAACGATTAAAAGTCTGGGATAACACACTCAGATGTGAGCTGGTGCAGTATCACGGTTAAGGTCTTGGATTAGAACTGGGAAGACACAGATTCGAATCAGCTGCACATGAGCTGAGGGTTGGGCCAGCCATACTTGCTCAGCCCAAGGTATTCATTAATATGCCAATATTAATTGAATAATATTCTATTTTCAACAGCTGCTCTAGCAAATAGGAAATCAATCACACATGCAAACAAATAAAATCTGCCTTCTTTATCAGCAATTTTCCAAATGAAAGTGCTTCACCAGACTGCTATTAGCCCTCAGATTGATAGGAGATTTCATAACGTACTTGACTTTTTCTCCCAGTTAATAAAAGGCACACTTTTCCCTCCCTGGTCCTGACTAAAGATGAAAAAGAGAAATTCAGTCAATCACAACTGTTTTTAATCAAGATATTCAACCTGCCAAGATATAGGATTACTCAGAATGCGTGCACATCTCCAAATCTGCCGTTTTCAGAATCTTGCGATCTTCCAGCAGGGGGAAAAAAAAAAACTCTTGCAAAAGGAGCAGATGCTTGGGAAAGTGTGCACAGAAAATGCATGCATACATTAAAAGAAGGGTGTGTAAAAATTATGCAAGTGTCTTTGCAAACATTGGGCCAATTTTATAAACACTGGGAAAGAACAAGATGTGGGCCAGTGAGCTGAGAAATTCAGGGGGAATAAAATTGGCAGAAACATTCAGCCACGTTCTCTGCCTGGTGTGGATCCTCTTCCTACCACTCTTCCACACTGATTCCCCCGCTCCCTGTGTATTTTTGTCGATCTGTTTACCTCCTGTTTCCTTACATTTCCCCTTTCCTTCTCACATATTCCAAAATGGGAGCTGTTGGGCCGGGTCCTCTGTGTGTGTGTTTTCACTGTGGTGCTCCTATTTGTAGACAGCATATAAATAAAACTAATGCTACCTCATCACTTCTTGGGGGGGGGGGGTTATCTGTAAGAGCAAATAATTGCTTTTCGCTTTGTAAACAGGAAATGGCTGGTTTTCATAGCCTCCTAATTAAAGAAGAAGCAGCACTTTATAGTTTTATTTGTGTTTTGGAGAGTTTCCTTAAAACATTAAATGGTCCCTCTGTGCTACAATGGAATCAGAAAATCATAGAACTGTAGAGTTGGAAGGTCCCCCCAAGGAGTCGGATCCTCTGCAATGTGTGTGAAAACCAATTCATACCAGTTCCTGAGAGGTGGATGGTGGCCTTCTCTTAAGAACCTCCAGAGATGGAGAGCCCACAGCCTCCATAGGTCACATATCCACATCCATTGTGGTAGAGATCATACTATCAGGAAGTTGTTGGCAGTATATAAATCCACACACATCACAAAGAGAGAGGGTTACCCACAGGTTTCATACACAGGGTTCCAACGCAAAGTCAGGATTTCCCATAGAAACTTCCTGTGAAGCAGCTGAGTTGAAAGACCTCAAATGCATCACGAGAAAGTCTCTTTTTCCCCTCGTGCATTTATTTATTTAGCCTGCTTTGGGTTGTTAAAGGTATTACTTTCTGTCTTGTGGGCATCTAGTCTTAGACTGCTTGGCTGTGTCATTCTTGCTCCGGTATTCCAGCTATGTTTTCTTATTATATGCAACATTATGTCATATCCTGTTGGGTTCCCTGTGATGGGGTGCCAGGCCAGATTAGACTGTGCCCACTGGAATGTTTTAGAACCAAGGTGCAGCCATCACATGGCCTCTCTAGCAGACGGTGGGATTGAACTCTGATGTTATCCTAATGTCTTTCCTTGGTGTTGACCCAAAATTTCTCCCTTGGCCTACCTATCTCATTTTGCTATTACTTTGTAAGTTTGGAGAGATAGAGAGAGATAGAGAGAGACAGAGAGACAGAGAGACAGACAGACAGACAGACAGAGGGAGAGAGAGAGAGAGAGAGAGAGACAGAGAGACAGACAGACAGACAGACAGACAGAGAGAGAGAGAGAGAGAGAGAAGCTGAAAAATGGACGGCTGCTTTTGTCATTACTAATGTGTTGCTTTGATTTGTTGCTTTTGTCAATTGAATACAAAAAAGAGATAAAAATAAACAATAAAATAATTTTTAAAAGAAACAAAAATACTAAAAACTAAAAGAAAAAACAAACATACCACCATCACGACCACACAGGGCCTATGTATATGGATACATATACATTTATACATCTTCTACATCAGCATTTCAGTAAATGGTATTTACCATATTTCATTTTAGTCATCCAAAACCAATCTACATTGGTTAAATAATTTGTTCATAGGTTGCCAATAACAGCAATTCTGCCAATCATTTAGTGGTGATGGTCACATGTTTATTTTTCCAGTGCTGAAAAAGAAGCCTTTGAGCTGTAAGTAGGACATGGAGATTTCACTTTCTCTGCCCCGATGTCAATTTCCATGTGATAGGAAAAGAGTTCAAAAGAACCTGAACATCTTGAGAACATGCATCGTTAATAAATTAAGCATTTGCCAAGGCATACTTCAATGCAAAAACAGAACATGCAACTGTTTTCACATAATTCTCCAACTGGTCACAAAAGGGGTATGCTTTTGAGGGGCACCTGAAGAAAGGTTAAGCATGATCTTAAGGATTGGACATCCCATGCTGAAGGGAGAAGTGTGAGTTCCCTACTTAGTACTTGGCAGCCTCCATTTCCGTTTGTCCTAATCTTTCCACTTTGGAAATGTAACCTATGGAAGTATCAAGAGGGTATGCAGGGATAACGTCCTACACCAAAGAGCCAATAAAGAGGTACTGTCTTTTGCCCATCCTGGGAGATCCTAGTTGCTTTTCACAGACCTAGGTAGGCCACACTTCCTTTGATACAGCTATCCAGATTTTCCCTTCCCAACTGCTTCCATCTGAACAGACATCACCCTTCCTTTTCTCTGAACCTGGATAATAAAGCAAGTCCTGAGTCACAAGCCCAGCTATCCTTCAGATCTCCTTGAATCATGCATTATGCTCCTTGGAGCTGATGAATTGGACTGGACTCCATGAAAGCTAATGTCACAATAAATTTGCAAAGCTTTTAAAGTGACCCAGGACTCTTTGCTGAATTTTCTATGAGTTACTTCCTTCATTTAAAAAAAATATCAGAGAATGATGCAGAAATGGGACTGGATGTACCTGTATTGGTGTGTGAAAGAGACATGGGAAGTGATCTATCCTTCTGTGACTGACAGGATCTCTTCTTCACTAATCTTGTACCATCCACTGAGTTAAGGTAAAAGAGAATGAAACCTTAAATTTCCATCTTACTCCAGAAGCATGAACATCAACAGGCAATGATGGCTCCAAAGAAGCCACATGAAGAGGACTTCTCATTGCCAGACTTTCCAAGTGGTCACCACCCTGCCCATTCAGCCTCTGGAAAGCTGGTGAGTCAGTCAGCTTATAGGCATCACTCTGAGGACCCTCAGAACAATGCTTTGCATCATGGCTATGATGGTTGCTTAGCTTGTCACTCCACAGAACCTCTCAGATCTCTGCAGGAAGGGTAGCTGCCGAGTAATTTTCTAACTACAATAAAACCATTGACCCAGATAGCAGTTTGGTAAGGTAACAAGGGAGGCTTGATTGCAGCTCAGTATCTGTCACGGTCTGCTGGCCAAACTGATTGCTTCATTGTGGCTAAAAGAAGGGCCAGTCCTATCAAAAACTGCTGAAGCAGAGCTGTCTGCACAAGCATGGAAATCCATGAGCCAGCAAGATTGTAAGTGGGAGGCCATTCCAAAATCACACCACCACGTTGACCTTAATCAGTCTAGTAAGGTTAAGAAAAGGGAGTCATTGCTCAGATGATGTATTGTTGGACATCAATCCCATGCTCAAAATTCGTAATTATCCAATTACAATAAGCAAGTCCTTCCTTCCTTCCTTCCTTCCTTCCTTCCTTCCTTCCTTCCTTCCTTCCTTCCTTCCTTCCTTCCTTCCTTCCGTCCTTCCTTTGGAAGAAGTGTCTTGGATAACTCCAGATGATATGTAGACAATAGTGAGGATTTTAAGGTTGATGGATGGGAGTCAATCTAACAGGGTGGATGCTCTTGGCAAATTGCTTTTCTTGCAAGGTCTTGTGGCAGAACTGAGATTAGCAATGAGATTTATTTGCAAAATTTATAGATCTGCCATTTGTAGGGATGATTTTTATATTGTTCTTAACTGCACGGCAGTCTATAAATTACACTCGATCATATGCAGACACACGCAGACACACACACTTGGAAAGAAACTGGAGAAATATGCTGTTTGAAGCAAGTGCCAAGCCCAAGAAAAGGGAAGATATTCTGAGCCACAGCAGAAATACACGCACATTCAGGCTTGCAAAGGTTTTCAGAGACATAAAACATCCTTGGTGACATACTGTCATTATCTACTTATCACTGGAGTTATCTCCAAATGTTTTCACTTTCTGGAAATTGTCTTAGTAATCTTGCAGTATTTCTCTCTCTCTCTCTCTCTCTTTTTTTTGGTAAAATACCTTGTCAAAGATTCTCTTCCCCACTTTTGAGATTTTTGAAATAACTTTTTTCCTGCATAGTATTTTCTTTTTAAATAATACCTTGGCAACTAGGTCGATTTTTTTTTTTTGCCTCATAGAAATTGACATTTGTTCTGCCAATGCCTAGTTTTACTGCAATTAAAATGCTACAAGAAACAGGTTATGGAACACTAGATGGAAAATTTGGGGTTTAAGCTTTGCATGGCTGAGACAAACTAATTTGCATAGGTGGTGGTGATGATGATGATGATGATGATGAATATTCTCCAGGGCTAAGCTGCATCCCTGGGTGGCAATGAGTGACATGCAAAAGATTGAGGAAGACAACCTTTCAGTAGCACAATATTCCTGGAGGATGGGAAAGCCTTAGTGGGGTAGGGCTTTTCTGATGCCTTTTTTTTTTCTCCCTGGTTCTGGAAGGGTGTTTAAAGTTTCATTGGTTTTTAAATGAAGATAATCCTACTACAGGGCTCACATTAGAGATTTTACTTGTTTCCCTCCTCAGGAAGTTGGGAAACCATGCCACAGGGAAGACAAGTTAAACTGTTTCCTCTAGCTCTGGGTCCTTAAGGTTGGCCATTCTTGCAACAGTTGAGAGTTGCAAAGTAAAGTGCAAGATGGCACAGCCAATGAGGACTAGCAACAGGCATATGAACAAAAGTCCCATCTTCTGGCTAAGGTGATGTCCCAGTATCTCCAGAGCTGCATCCTTCTGCGCTAGCTGTGCTTTGTAAGTTCCAGTGCATAATGTTGGAATTATCAGGGGGTCAACTCAGCATTATCTCATCAGCATAAGGGGGGGGGGGTTCTCTAGTAAACACATCTCTATTGTGTTCATGGGATGTCACATGGGTCACCTGATTTTCACTTCCTCCTTCTTCTTGGGTTAGGGGTTTAACAATCTCCATTACCTTTTGGCACACCTGCAAGCAGGTGCTGCAGAATGCAGCTCTTGTCCTTTCATCTTGCTTGCACACAGACATTTCTATTTCCATAAGAATGTCTACAAAGAACCGGTGATGATTAAGTACCTTCTACTATGAAGCTACTTGTACGGAATAAATGTAAGCTACCTTTTTTTTTCCTTTTTATCTAACTACTATGTGAAGACTGAGTTCTTTTCTGAATGTAATTAAGCTTAATGTGCAAGTTTCTTTTTTTGGTTCACACTTCTACTTTGCAAGGTTATTGTTAGCTGCTTGAAGTTCTTTTATTAATCTTTAAAAACTCCATCACATAAGAGGTATGAAGATCTTTCCTCCAACTACCATCTCTCTTGTAAGGAGAAACACAGAAACATCCCATTAACAAAAGCTTGGCTAAGTTGAGAAGAGTTTATTTTATTCAAGGGAGATTAAAATGAGTTAAGCAAATTCAACCAACATGAAGATACCCTGCAAAGGAAAGTCAGATTAAGGGGACTTTTGAATTAGACAACTCCCTTTGAAATACTCATCACTTGCTCTGAATTGATTTGTCTCTGAAATCTAATCTCTCCATAAATCTGAGCTCTGTGATGAAGATTCAACAGTGGTGGAAGCTTAAGACTCACTGTAGTTTTGTATTGTTCAGGGAAGACATTTTACAGCATATTGGGTGATTTGTCACAGGTCTGGCAGTCCCACTGAATTCAATGGGGTGACCTAACCAAAGGGGGATAAAAGAGCAGCACAAACGTCCCTACTGATTTGGATACTAGTTGGTAATAAAATCTATTGTGGAAAGTTTATGACATCTGAGCATGGAGACAGCATTCCTTGGAGAGGTGAACTCTATTACATGCATGCCCAATCCTTGTCTTACCAGGCTTATAAAAATCAACAAGCAGGGTAGGTAAAGTGAACACTGGGGAAAACTTTCCTTGTTATCTAAACTCTTCCAGAACTTTACCATACACACTATTTCCTGTACTTTTTCCACCTCCCATTCTTGAACACATGTGTAAGAAAGTCCTAACTTTTTCTCCTTCCTACGTATTTCTGGATGAGACATTGTTACCTTAACCTATTTTGATCTAACTATTGATGGACAACTTTGGGGGTTCCAGTCCTCTCTTCTTAGGGGACATTACTTTTCAGCTGGACCCTTCAAAAGAGGATGCTTAAAAGAGACCCAACCACCTTCTGCAAAGTGGCCTACAGAACCTCCCTCATGCCAATGGATTCTGGCATTCTTTCTTAGATTGCCAGATCTGGTGAAGGACCAGGACAATATGAAGAACTAGAATGACAGACTGTTGGCATCTCAGTGTTGCACAGTTGAATGAGTGTGCAATCTGGAGCCATTAGTAAACACTAAAACACAACATCTTTAGTTTTTGGATCATAAGATCATTGAGGGGGAGAGGGGGACAGAGCTGTTGTTCACATATCTGAAAACAAAATGACTCTGTTTTCCCTGCAATCTTCTCCTTCCAGTTGCCAGAACCAATCCTTCAGCTGTACAGCTCCAAAACTGTTGAGCAGGCCTCTTCTGGATAACTAATATTGCTTCTGGTGCTGCAAATCTGGATACAAACCTGGTCAGCATAAAATCACAGTATTGTTTCAAAGGTCCTCTGTGACTTGGGCATAAGCGTCTTCTCTTCATAGTAACAATAATAAAAAAGAGAGATTCTCTGAGGACCCAGACTGCACTTCAGTATTGATTTCTTTCACATTGAAATCCTCTCATCTGCAGATGAAACCCATCCACTCTGGAAGCTCCTTCTACTTCCTTTTTCACCGGCTTCAAAGTCAACTCCCTTGCAAAATCATGAATACCGCTTGGTCATCCAGAGCCATTATAAAGGAGCTCCCCCAAATTTCTCCCCAACTGAAGACCATAATTTCCCTCTGCAGTGCCTTCAACTGATCTATCCAGAGGAAACCAACCCACTGAAACCCACTGCCAGCAATCCCTAGAAGGCTGGGCTGACGGGATGTGAAGACCAAAAAATCTGCATAGCATCAGTTTGTCTACTTCTATGGTAGCCAACACCTGCTTGGTTAGAGCTCACAATTGAAAAATGCTCCATCTTAATTGACAATCCTAGCACAATTAGGAAAATAAAAATGAAGGAAGATACTTAGTAGGTGCCAGAGGCACCTGAGCATGGGATAATTTAGAAGCCAAGATAGTGTGAGCAGCAAATATCTCACTTGGTGGCCTTAGGGAAGTCAAATTCTTTCCCAGGCATTGTCAATACACAACAGCCAAATAATGACATTGGCAAGATTACCTTACAAGAATGCCACAAAGATTTCTTCCCCCCCCCATAAAACTATATTAAGATAAAATATAAAGAAACAGAGAAAAAGGGTTAAGAAGAAAAGATCAGAAAGAGAGCAAAATTAAGAGTGCAGAAAAGAAAAGGAAAAAGAGGAAAGGAAAGGAAAGGAAAGGAAAGGAATACAGATACACATATAAGATACATTAACTTCTTACTCTAAAATTAAAAAATAGTACACAATATTTCTATAACCATAAACAATCCTAATCATCAAATCCCAAAATTAAAGTTTCATTTCTTTTCATTTCAAGATTGCCACAAAGATTTCTGATATTCCATTCTAGTCCAAACTAAATGGAAGCATCCCTACAGCATGCTAAGCTTGGTTAGAGGCAGCAATGTTAGGTTTTTACATGTGTGTCTGTGCATGGTCTGACAGGCCATGTGAATCCCACTCATTTGGCAGGTTCTGGATCACTATATTGAGCAAACACATAGCATGGCTAAGTCAATAAACAGGGTAAATGTGTTCTACGATGGTACCCAAGTCTTGACCATTTGAATGAATGAATGAATCTGTCAGCATCCATAGAAATGTCACCCCTTGGGGAGATATATTGGAAGTGCAAAAAAGAAATCTTGTTCTTAGAGGGGTTTTGTTCTGATATGTTCTCCAGGCTACTATATTAACTAGATTTATAGCACAACAACCAACATCTCACAACTATAAGTGACACAATTCAGACTTAGAAAGATGTCTCTGTACAATGCATTTCTTATCAACCCAAATGTTACAGAGGTACTTAACACCCAAGAAACATGTTCGGGAGTTGAATATAATATTGTGTTGTTTAGTGGTTGCCAGAAACTTTTTGTTCCTCTTCTGTAACATCAGTCCAGCCTTCAAAGCAAAAAGTCTTCCATGGAGACAATTCATCAAGCGTCAACAGTACGTTACCCCGTAATATTACATCAAAGGGCTTTGTACAAAGAATATAGTGACACCCTATATATTGAATTTCCTCCACTGTTGCATACTTCAGTTATGGCAGTACATGATAAATCTGGATTAAAAATGGGGGATAAATTTGTTTAGTTCATATTTGCAGTTCCTTAACTGACACCCACAAGTCACTAATGTCCAGTTACTGCAGTTCAGAACCTGAAGCATTTATTTATTTATGTTTTGAATTTCATCACTGCCAATCTCACTCAAAGCGCATCCTACAAAAATGTGTAACTTGGGTAAAAGTGCGCCCCAAAATGCATGCAATAGGGAAAGGTGCACATACAAATACTTATTGCATTCTCTTATATTAATTTGTTAGGTCAAATCTTTTGCAAAAGCAAACATATGGAAAGGCTCTTTTAATGCCATCAGCTAACAAATGTGCAGTAGCTTTCTGCTTCTCTAATCTACCCCACCACCTTAGAGAGAGAGAGAGAAAAAACCCCTCTGCTCCAACAGAATTGAGAATTGCTGCTTCCACTCCTGAGAATGGAAATGATTCTCTAAGTAGAAGGATATTATTAGACTTCACTTATTTTAGGAAAGGTGCATACAGAAGTGTATGTTTTAGGAGAAATGTGTAAAGAGTTTTTATTCAATTTTTAATGCACACTGATGCAAAAGGAAGGTGGAACAAGTATAAGATTAGGAAATTGGGAATCTGAGCAAAATCACACTTCAGGTTTGCCCACCCCTATATCTGGAATGATGTTGCATTAATGGGTTGTCTAATGGAGAAAAGTGTAAGTGTGCATGTGCGTGTGAGCACACACACATAGACAATAAAACGTAACTCAGCTCCTGTGTCTGTATAGATACCTCTGCATGGTTTTCTTGGCAGCAGCCCAGAACTGGTTTTCCATTGCCTTCTTGTAAGACGTGTTTCAACTTCAACTTCCCAACCCACCTCACACCAGTGAATTCCCTGGTGGTCTTACACTCCAGTAAATCTCATCAACGTAGTGAGGACATTTTTTAAAAATGTAATTCTCATAATAACAATTAACTCCTTATATGGATGCAATTGGGTGTTGGGGGAAGGTAGTTTCAGTATCCCTAGCAAAAATAGAATTGACCTCAAAACAGTTCTTAATTAGAGATGTTCTTTAAAAACTTGGAGCTGTTTCTCACATGGCGGTGAAAATCGTTGGGTTGAAACTAAACAAAATGGTTGGTGACCTTATCAGAAGAAGCTGACAGAGGAAATGGAGTTAAGGAGAATGTTCATCAAAGGTGAAGAAGCAGCAGACATGGCAAGCAGGTGGAGACAAGAGAGACCGAAAACAGGACCTTGGAGAGCTCCAAAATGAGTCCTGCTGGCCGAGATTCAAATAACAAGTCACTGAAGAACCAGTTCAAATTATTTGTTCTTTGAATAGGTTCAGTTAGAATCATCAATTTGATTCAGCAAGAAGAGTTTATGTGTGGTCCTTCCAACTGCTAAAAGGCACCAGATTTAATGCAACACACTGAGTCAATTTGATTTGTTCAATGTGACTTTGAATTGCTCCTTCCAATCACAACTTTTTACAGCCATTCTATCTTTGATCTGAAGCCAATGAAGACTTTTTTAGGTAATCAAGGTCCACTCTACCCTCCTTTGAGGATCTTACCAGATTGGTAAAATCCCCATTTTGATTCTACAGTCTTAGATTTCTGCAAAGCTGGGGAATATGGGCATCTGCCTTCTGTGAATGTGGGAAAGGCTCTGTCCTGAAGCTGGGTTGGGTAGACTCAATATACTGTATGAAGGAATGACCTCCTCCCAAGGATTTCTCACTCAAATCTTTTATCAAACATTGCAATGTCCTTGGTTTTCAGAATATCAATAAACTGCCTTTTACTCATCTTTTTAAAAAAATGGTATCTTCCTCTAACTGACTTCTTCTAGTTGGCATGGCACTTGAAGCTTTTAGGTGCATCCACTGTCATCTCAAAATCATCTTTAAAAATCTGAATGGCTATGCAAGTGAGGTTTCATGTGACCAAAGTTTTAAATTAATAATAAGTCTGATGGCTTTAAAAGGTGAGGATGGGAGATGCCAAGCTTTGATTCTGGGATCGTGGCTGTCATCCTGATTTTTTGACTCCCCCTCATGGATGCCCTTCAGAATTAATCCTGCTGGATATTTTCAAGGATTTCACCCTTGAAATATTTCCCCTGGTTCTCTTGTAAGGCAGAGATAGCAGAGATGAGAAATAGGCCCTAAGGCAGCCTCTAACTCATCCAGCAGAAAGCTTTGTTGTGCTGAACCAAGGCCACAAGTGTCATACTTTAAAACAAAGGGTTTTATTTTAAAATAAAGTAAAAAATAAATAAAATTAAGCTTTTCTTTTCCACTTGCATTTTTGGCATGATACAGACACCCTTCAGTCATAAGTTAACTGCAGTTTATTAGAAACCCTTCATGAATAAAATCTTGACTCTCTAATTCATAAAAAAAAGTGTCCTTGTGTTGTGCCTGGATCAGAGAGAGCGGAAGAGTCGTTACACAGCCCAGTGCATTACCTGGCATCGCAGCAGAAATGAGTTCCCATGGGTATTGTAGTAGCAAAGGAGACTGAGTGTTTGAAATAAGGGTCAACTGCTATGTTCCATGAAGCTCTGATGTGTGAAAATGAATGACATTCCTATAAAAATAAGGGACAGCGAGCAACTCCACCTTATTCTTACTTTTAAACTGAACATATATTGCAGCATTCCTTTCAAATCTTTGCACATCTTGAAAATCTAGGTACTTGGCTTGTGCGAAGCAACTGTCAGTTGATCTGAGTAGGAGATCTGATATCTAAGAAGGCCCTGATAGATTCATGTTTTTGATTCAAGGGTAAAGCTATTTGATTCAAGATGCTTTGCGATCTGATTTTTTTTTTTAAATGTCCATAGACTACAAAAGAGAAACGTCAAAACATTGAGGCTCCTCTACATTTTGATAGAGTGGAATGAAAATACCAGAGATGGCAGACCTTAAGAAGAGCTCAGCTCTGCCAAGTTTCAACTGGATACCTTCAAAGGTTTTAGTGCAGTCAAACTTTGCAACTTTCCCCTTGAACTCTTTTAGAATTAGTGATGAGGAAAGACAACAACCAGAGTCGTCACAACACAAGTTGGGTGGTGAAGAAATATGATAAATAAACAAATAAATAAAGATAAACAAACAAACACAGCAGTCTCTAAATTGTCTAAACAAGAGCTGATAGAAAAGTTGGCTGAATCAATGCAGGAAGTGTCCTATTCCAATTGAAAAAAATATAAGCAGTTTTTTAAAAGCAAGCTGTTACTTTTACACCCACTTTGCTAGGGTGCCAATCTCCATCTCCAGTCACTAGAAGTGATTCTTCTGGGGTGCCAGTGGGGTTGGCTTAGCTGGTTGGCAAGCTTGGTCTCTCCTAGGAAGGAACCCATCATTAATAGCAGGAATCAGTTGCATCAGGTTTATAGCTTGATGGAAATACTCTGTCAACTGCTTAGTAGAGGCAGCAGGCTGGTGCAGTGAGATAAAATGCCACTGAAACAGGCAGCCCATGAAGAAAGGTTGGCATAGATGACATGGTGTTCATAGCTTTCCAAAACATTTGGGCCAGGGCTTGTGTTGCCCTGGCACCCATTCCCTCCTGTCAAGAGACTATATAATGTCCCAGTGAAGCAGAAGGTAAAAGTAACTTTTGACTCACAAGTACATTTAGGACTGGTCAGCCCTGAGCTTATAGTCATAATGCTAAGAGCTGAGCTGGACTCCACTGTGTTGGCAGGACCAACAGAGAGAAAATTTAAAGTGTGTGAGTTGGCCACTTTGGAGCTACTGAGAGATAAGGAAGAGAACATAGGCCAGAGCAATGCTGGCCTTGACATCTCAAAAGAACACTGCTGGGCAGTTTAAGGAGTGTTAAAACTGGTCAGTTGGCTACTTATGTAGGTGTTGGGTAGCCCATCACAGCACTGTCCACCTCCCCCTTCAGTGATATTTAGCAGTGGAGGTTGCAACATCATATATTATCTATATCAACTCTCCAAAGCCATGGAAAGCCCATGAAGTCTGCAGAATGCTTCCAAGGAGCACAAAGGCCCTTGAGTCCACGTACTGTTATGAAGTAGTTCCTTGCTTCAGTTTGCAAATGGTGGCCTCAATCAAAACTTTGAAGCAGATCTTTTCAGCAAGAGATTCATAAGGATTTTGCAGCAGACCGGTCAGTCTAACTGAGAGTGATGAAGAGTAGCAAATAAGCACCAGCAAGGTCAGTTTTTTTACAAAATAGCCATTGTGTTTGTAGGAACTGCTGAAAAATCACTGCAAAGGGAAATGTATCTTGGCATTGCCAGCTGTTCAGTATAGGTTTGGCTCAATTCAAGCCATAAGTAGTTCAATTATCTTGCCGCTCCCCTTGCCAAATTCATCTTCGCCAAATGCGTGGATGAAGATTTGAAGTAGGTTGCCACAATAACAGGCAGTAATTTCCCCCTTCTCTTCTGACCATATCTATACAGAAGTTGAGTTATGAGAAGAAAGAGGAGAGGAGAGGAGAAGCTAGGATATTAAACTATGACCTGGAAGCGATGCCCTATGAAATGGTTGCAAGACAGACAATTGCAAATAATACCCTGCACAGTAAAGATCCTACAGCTAATTTACATCCTGTGATCCCAAGTATTTGAACATTCAGTCATGAAACAACGACTCTTAAGAGTCAAATTGTGAAAAGTGGAGGTGGGATACAACTTCCCATTTGAAGCAGGAAAACTTGCAGCCAAATCTGTTTCCCCTTGAACTGGAATCAAATTCTGATCTTTTCCAGCAGTTCTCCTTCAAGTTATCATTCAGTTCTTCAAGGAAATTGTCAGTGGTGGTGGACTGTGGTATTGTATTAATCCTTCCGGTGAGGGTGCCCACCTCTTTCTTCTGGAACTGGACAAAATAAGGAATTTATTGTATGGGCACATTTACACAACACGTTTACCCTGGTAGTAGAATTAACCCATTTTCTAGGCATGGACAAGACTCTGAATCATAAAAATTGCAGAAGATATCGAGATGCAGAGACAAAATAAACAGACCTAAAAGGCTACAACTAAACGAGTGTTGCATGTTTAGGCTGACCATAAGTCCGGTTTTGAACAGGACAGTCCCCTTTTATTAACATTTCCAGACTGCCCCGTCTTCTTAATATAAATGTACATTTTGTCCCATTTTCTTAAAAATCTTACTTAAACATTTGAAAGTTCCCGCGAACCTGTCAGAATGCAGTCTGACTTTGAGTGGAAGGAGGGGGAGCTCAGCAGAAATGGCAGGGAAAAAGCTGCAGAGCTCAACCTGGTGAGAAACCTAAAAAGAAAAAAACAGGGTCGGCTGATAGGCGGTGATCAAAGGGAGAGCCGACTGGCTCCTGCCTTGAAACAGCAGGAAGAAAAGAATGCAAAAGCACGGCCAGAGGAGGGACAGCTTGTCGGGGACAACCGTTTGCTAGACCCTCCAGCCCAGACTTGCCTCTCACAAATGGAGGAAGTTGAAGATTCCCAGCCCGAGAAAATGGGAAAGGTTCCTGCCTGCCAGTCCAGCCCGTCACCCAGCCCTGCCCCATCTTGCCATCCCAATGTCCTGTTTTTGTCTCAAGGAAATATGGTCAGCCTATGCATGTTGTTTAAATGCAGCAGCTGGTTTTGTAAAACTGGCCTGTTAACTGTGTTGTTCAAAGACTCCCTGTGTCTTTTTCTCCATTTGGAAGTGAGTGATGCCTCCGAGGGGATGGGGGAAACCACTGTGATGAGAGCTAAAGGCAACCATTTTAATTTATGACCACTGTCAGTTTTCCTAGCTGTGCAGAACTGAGAACAATGACCTCAGAGAGAAAGGGACTCAAAAAGAGTTGAAATGACTCTAATTAATTTTCTTCAGCTTTAGCGCCATTGACAAAGCACCAGGGCGTCTGTGGTTTTTTGTAACGGCCTCAGCATGCTCAGTTACCGAGCTCAGTAATTAAAATTGGAAAGGTGGAGACAATAGATTGCCTTAACATACACATGCTTGGGAATTTGTAGAGGCTGAAGAGACATTTGTAGCCCACCCCCACCCCCATCGCTGCATCTTGACTCCCAACCGTTATTTACTAAAGTGGCTTTTCTCCTGAAAAAATGGATGTGGGATCCCATCAATGTTTGGTACACATGTCTTCATGTTGTGCACTGATTGTTCCTCAATACAAACCTGATTCTGGAAAATTGTATTGGTTCGGAGAACTCTAATGTTTCAGGCAGGATATTTCTGGCCATGTTCTGATGCTGGGACCTTCTCATGCTTCTTCCAGGCTTCCTTCCACAAGTGAACCAGGAATCTCCATTTTAACAAAAATCCAAAGCATGTCCTGCACTGCTTTTTGCAACTTCAGTGTGTATGCTATGATTCTGGACAGAGTCTGAGAACCGGGAATCTGCAATACAGGAAGAATGGAGCCCAGGACGAAGCAACCTCCTGAAACAGTACAAGAACGGAATGGGGAAATTCTAGCTGTTCTTCCTCTCAAGGCACAACTGTTCAGCGGCATGCTTTGCAGGCTTGATTCCTCTAGAGCAGCATCACCCTGTTACTTATTAATGTTTAGTGCTGAAATACGAGGCCCACCAGCAATTCCAATAATTGCATGCCTGGATAAACCAGAAAACTCTTTGCCTTACAGCGCAGAATCACTCCCGGCCTTTCCCTCTTCCCCATGGAAAGTTCACCACCCAACTGAGCTGGCAGCGTTTTGATGGATTGAAAGGGTGCATTTACCAATGGGCGGGGCCAGTGCAAAGTGGGCAGGGCCAAAACCAAGCTGGATCACAATTCAAACATGAAGGTAAATTAAGTAAATTAAACCCGATTCATACTCTTCCTTTCCAGGACTGTTTGCCAAAATAAAAAATACTTTCAGTGGCAACTTTTAGAAAGTTTGGGTAGTACAACCTATGGCTTTTAAGGCCCCCAAATTGTCCAGCCCCAGTATAAAGAAAAGTCCTGTGTAGCTAACCAAATTATCCATCTATTTGGCCCAGCAACTAGGGAGGAACCTTCAGGTGGACATGGGCTGTGTGTGAAATAACTATTCACTGCTTTCTTGAGGAAGTTCCTTCCCAGCCAAAGAATGAAAAGCTTTGAAAATTTTTATTTTGAGTGTTGCTCATTTTTTTCAAATGTTCTGACTTCAGTTAAAAAGAGTCTAGAAAAGACCAAGATGTTATGTCAAAAAGATAATGAAATGCTATTAAATGATGAGTAGGGAAGAAAAGACAACTGTCTATTGTATTGATAGCTGCCTAATTGTTTTCTAAACAACCTTCAGTCAGGAAAATAACCAGAAGTCAAATTCAGCTCTAAGTAATGGTAATTATGCTATCAACTCTGGTTTCATTCTCTTTAAATGATTTGGAGGGTTTCTTTTCTTTTCTTTTTTAAAAAAAAAAACAATGCATTTCTATTACACCTGGAAAAGGACATCCGAAGGAAAGCAGATTTTATATTACCCAGTTTCTTATTTTTCCACCTTTTGCAGGTAGGTCTAGATCTAAAAGAGCAAGTTAATTTTCTGTTGGATTCTAAAGAATCCAATAATTTTACTGTATCACAGATTGCTGACAAAAAATGTATTAAATGCGTAAAGGGTATTTTTTCTGTCACACAGTAAGTGCTAAAAAATCAGCAAGATTTCTGTGATGGAGGTTTCATTCATGAAAAAAGAGCAAAAAAGAGCAATGCAGGGCGATGCAATGGAGAACCTCATCAGGACCCATGATGTCATTTTAGGTAATAAAGAAATATAATTACTGACTTAAACTAGAAGCCATTCATTGTTGATTCATAATGATCTACAGGTGGGGCAGACTTGATTTGTGTGGGCAGAAGGGAGCCAACCCTTCGCCAGGTCTGCCAATAGGGTGCATGACCCCTGGAAGTACCTAAGGTATCATCACAGGAATTGCTTGAGAATCACTAGCATTTTCCCCAACATGTATTTGGGGAAAAAAGTGTCCAGTGATTTCATTTAAATACCTGGGTGGAGACCTAAAACTGAGGATGGCCTCTAGTAATATAAAATCGCCACTTTTGCATTTTGTGCTCTTGGCTTTTAGTTCAAGTTGAAAGATACACCTGGTAATTAGTTCCCTACTGTTTGTGGCAGGCAGACCTATCCTTAAGAACTTAAGTTAAAGAGGCCTTTCCTGGCATCAGTGGGGAACACAGGTACTGTCCCAGAGCCCATAAGGCCATAATTCAGCTTATTCCAAAACAGTGAAGGAGATGCTTGCTGCCCTCCCAAGATCCATATTGCTCTCTGTCTGGCTTGAGAAGTCAGCTTGGGTGGAATTAGACTGCTGTGTATAATTGATCTGCAAGAAACTCCATGGTGAAGAGGCCAAGTTGACAGCAGGGTGGGGAAGGAAGGAGGCACAAGTGAGAAGGGAACAGAATGCCCTGTTTCAAGAGCAAGGGAAAAGACAACGTCGAAAATAGTGATGTTTCTTTTTCTTTCAGCACAGACTAATCCTATGGGGTCAACAAGTCAAGCAACAACAGCCAGATTCATGGAGCTAGAAGCACATCAAACTGCTGATTTCCCGACCATGACATCAGCCCACTGTGAACCTGTAAACATGTTTAATTTTTCTGAGTGCCCAAGAAAACTCTGAACAAACTTCAAGACAGCAAATTTAAGGGACTTGTGTATTACCATTGATAATTGTTTCAGGTAGCTGTGGGCAATTAACTGTTTCAAGGCTCAAGCATAAAATGCCAAGATCAGAGTTGTGGGATTGCTCTCTGGACTCCACAGTATTGTGCACACAGATGCTCATCTGTACAATCAGGAACCCTGTTTTTTCTGCCCAGAGTTCCAAACCACGCACACAGAACTGATGTGCATGTACCTTAGATGGCAAGAGGAAACACCCAAAGTCAGTGAATGCAAATTATTGGGACGGGGTTCCTCACACCCTCCTTTTCTCACACACCTTGTCATTTTGCATGCTTAGGGAAACTGAGGAGGGCCACACTATTTGGGTTTAGCCATGCAGCTATTACAAGAAGGGCAGAACAAATTCCACATCTGCTTTGCCACAGGAGAACCAAATGGTATGGTGCACAAGTGTGGACCTTCCAGGCCATTTCAAGAACATTTCCAAAAAAGAAGAAGCTGAAAAAGGGGACAAACTCAGGCTATGCTTTACTACTGAATACATATGAAACAGGTGATCTGCACAGCATGGCTGAATGAGGTTCCTTGCAGCCTTTTTTTTTTTTTTTTTAGTTCTCAGAGCCTCCAGCTACCATCAAATGTTGGAGATATAGTTTCAAATACTTTTCAAAAACTTGCTACTGTGTCTGCAGCACCAGCTGGTTGATCTTGAAAAGCTAAGTAGGGTCAGACCTGGCCAGTGCTTGGGTGGGAGACCACCAAGTCTATGGAAAACTGGTGTCACAGAATTGTTGTCCACGTAGTCTCTGGAACTCAAAGACCTTAGTGCACTGAAAGCATTAGAAAACCCTGGACTCACACACAGATTTTGTTTGTCTTTGTGGATTTTTATTTTTGATCTGGTCCTCACCCACATTTTGATTTTGACCTCCCCCAATGCTACCCTAAATGTCAACCAATTTGCCCTTATTTTCTTGCAGAAAAAGGACCAGCCCTGATTCAAGCATTTGGCCATTCAAAAAATGGATGGTTAGTCCCTGGAGCACTAATGTGTACTAAGTGGTGGATATGCAGGTAACATGCTTCTATCAGGTATGTTTTTTCCTAGTTCCAGTAAAGGGGAAAAAAATAATGGGGAAATGTTTGCATCCGTTGCAAATGATGCTGTTCCTCAACACACTCAAGTGACAGCAACCCCATTTTTGCACCGACTGCAATGCATTTGGACCTGGACCTCCAGCCGAGGACCCTTAGGGAGAAAGAGCGATAGGCCCATCTTTCCAAGGAGTTGCAGGACCATCTGTCTGAAGCCACCAGTGCTTCCAGGAAACATAGCTTTCACCAGTGTAATTCCCATACAATTTATTTGCTATTGCTGCAAACATTTTAAAGCCTCTCTGGAGACCTGCAGGGCCCTGAGCCCCTCTTTCAAAATTGCTTTTGATGTTCTCCCCTTTTGATTCGTAGTATCTCCTTAGGAGTTGCTGGAAAATCACTTCACCCCCCCCCCCTTTTTAATGTGAAACAAAAGTCCACATGGAATATCCTGAGTCCTTCCTGTTTTCTTTTCTTCCAATATTTCCAGTGGGAGCTCATTTCTCTGTTTTCTCTGCTTTTAGTGTAGCAAGAAGGCTAACAGAAGCAGTTCTGTGGAGACCCACACCCCAGAGGAAAACAAACTCACCAGAGGACAGTCTTTAGGAGAAACTGCCCAATGCCACAAATGTGCAAGCAACGAAGGGTCTTCGCCCACAACGTTGCAGTCAACGGCACTCTACTTACAAGCTTAGAAAGGTAGCTCAGCTTCCTTTCAGCTATACGCAGTTTGGGGGACTTTGTCCCTATGTTTGACACTGTTCCCAATTTCCAACTTCAGTTCTCGCAGCATTGGCCCTGAAAGCATTTTGGGTGCCTTTGTGGAATTAAAATGAGCAATGACTGATCGCAGGTAGTAATTATGGCTATGGACAGGATCAGAGAACGGATGAGCAAAATTTAGCCCATGCTAAAATGGGTTGAAAACATGGGGGTTTCATCTCGTGAAGAATACCTGAAGTTTTTGCAAGACTGGAAAAATTTCTTAGAAAGGTTCCACACATCCACGTGATATATTTCCCTCCCTTCTTCTTTTATTGAGTTTTTTTGTTGTTTATAACCAGTGAATAAATACATGCAGTCCCTGGATTGTGCATTTTTGAAAAGCTGATGCTAAGTTTAGAAATTCCACCCTGGTCAGAACATTCAAAGATATTAAAGGTTTTTCTTTTTTTGGGGGGGGGGGGATCCAGTTTTCTCCTACTCCCAGCCTAGAAAACTATCTGTATATTTATCACAGGTTGTGATCTTTGCAGAAACGTGTTTCCTTCTTTCACATTTCCTGAAGTGTGTGATTTCCCAGGCATTCAAGGAGTAACCATTATCCAAAGGAGCTTTCCTAATAGCAGCTGCCCCTCCCACAGTGCTTCCTGGAATGACCCAAGCAACCTGAGCACTCTGGGAAGCTGTGGAGAAAGAAACTTCTCTGTGAAGAGTCCGCAGCTTCTATATGCATACAGCAGGTTCTAAAGCTTAATGAAACAAGCAAACCAATGAAAAGGTTCATCAGCTGCCATCGCCACTTATAAAGTAACTCCTGCATTCTGAAGACTTTTTACAAAAATCTATAAGGAAAATGTTAGGCCCAGAGGGATTGTAAAACAAAAAAGATTAGTGATGATCTGCATAACCATAAGGACAGCCCACTTAGTGAAACAGTGCAATAGAGTCATTACAGCTTGTTCAATAACCATGGTTAAAATTATTAACTTAATATGGGCATGAACACAGCAGTACCACAGAACAGAATTGGTGGAAGACTGAAGGTCAAGAATTGAAGCCCAAATTACATTGTTGAGACAATATGAGACTTCCAAACCAAAATGCCAAGAGGAAACACTCTTGAGACACATTTCAGAAGTGATGGAGAGAAATTGCTTTGGATTTAGAGGCCATTAAAGTAGAACTGAGTAACCGGTGGCCATCCAGATGTTGCTGAATATGCAGTCTAGGACTACTAATATTTCAGTGACATCTGGAGTGCCATAGGCTTCCCAACCCTGCAGGAGAAGCTTCTGATGTTAGAGCTGGCCAGTTTGAATAGTTATATCCCTTTCAATTCAGCCATGTATGATGGACCAAAAACGGTTTCATAAACCATCTATTGCTGTCCAGAACTACATAATAGAGAGCATTAGGCTGGTCAGAACACATGGCTGGTAAACTACAGTCAACTTAGGGCTGACTTCACCCAATTCTAGTGACTGTGTTGAAGATCTGGGGCAGCAATTTAACAGGTCAATCTTTCTAAGTATGCCCTACTAAGGATTAGGAACATTGCCTTTGCTGAGAGAACTTAGACTGAACAGGCTTCTGGCCTTGATGCATTGCTGATCTGTTGACCTTGGTCATCACAGCTCTCAGGACAGGGATAAGGCAGCTGGCAAAGGCAGAGTCACATCCAGTGGCAATTCTGAAGCTAATTGAAAGCAACTGGCACTCCATGTGAACCTGGCAATCAATAAGCAACATTTGATTTTTGTTTTCCTTCAAAATTTGGTGCCCTGCTAACATGGCATCCTAGGAGAACTCTTAGTTTGCCTATATGGTTGAGCCATTCCTGGTTGGGCCCACAGATTGGGCAAGTCCTTCTCACTGCCAGTTTCCTGCCAGAATTAGACACCAAGCCTGAGGACCATTTTTACATGTGGATTATGGAATGGCCTCATTGCTCAGGAAAGATATAGCCTATAGTCAGCTGTGCTGACTCAGTTTATCAGTGTAACAGCAGCATAAAAGCTACCAAAAGTTTACAAAACACTTTTTGTATTTATTCTGCCTTCTTATTCTTCTCTGACTTTCTTCCCTTCCTTTCTCCATCTATTTCCCACAACTTAATTGCCAGCCTGCAGCCCAGAGAACCTTGTGAGTCAAGAGATCAGTGACTTCAGGTGCGTCCTACCAAAATGAATAATTTGCTGTGTTATTCTAGCCCATGAAATGGTGACCTTGCAGATGGAAGAGAGGGAGGCTTTTCAGTGGGGGAACGTGGTCTCAAATTCATCTCCACAATCCTGGATTCCAAACACACCAGTCCATCAGGGATAATGTTTCCAGATTCAGAACAGGCACAGTGGGATGCAGTGATGGATAGGGCAGTTGCTATTTACCTGTTCTGATCACTTAGTTGGTTTTTTAATTCAGATTCCAAGCAGGATTTTCATCTGAATTGATGCCAGCTGTCATGGCATCCCTAGTATTCTTAGAAATGCCACCACTCAGGATTGTTCAGAAGTTAATCCTTGGGCACCTTTCTATGCAGCAAAGGCCTTTTGTTTGATGCGTACTAAAGGAACGGGTTGTGGGCCTGCTCCCAGGTATTTCCTCCTAAATTAAAATTTCACTATTAAAATATACATCAATGTCCTTCCCTGTAAAGGAGGGAGCCCAACAATTAATATACATTGATACCACTTTCTTTCAGTAAAGCCCAAAGCACAACCTGGCAGCTGAGGAATTCTTCCAGGATCAGACCTGCCTATTGAGGTCCAAGGACCTCAGTGTCTGTCTGTAGGGCCACCAGATCTGGGCTGCAACATCCAGATGACTACCTGAGGGCAGCAAAAGGTTATTTTTCTGTATCTTTTTGCTAGCATTTCATAGTCTTCTGAAAGTTTGCAGCCAAGGTCTGACACATCTTCCTTACTGTCTCTTGTTTCCTTTGTTGTCTTGTTGTTGTCTCCTCGAGGCTTATTCACTCAGCTTAAAGTGAATCTCCAGCCACAGTCTGATCATGAGAAGCTTGTTTGGCAAATAGTGGGTTCCCCAAAGTTGGGGGGCTACAGAACAGATTTAGAGTGTTGAGAACAAGCAGTGGGTGCACTTGCATGGATGGCCATTTACTAGATTGCTACCAAAAGGGACATTTTTTTTTAGTTTACAGGATATTACCTGATACCTCTTCTAGCCCCCAACTCCAGGATGCTTATTTTTGGCAATTTTCTGGGTAGTGGGCACACTTCCAAGCAAAACCCTGGGGTGTGGTTGCTTGCCATTTTAAAGTGTTTGAGCATGCCTACAGCGTGCACATGAAAGCCAGAAGCATTTGTGTAAATAAAAACAGTGCCATTGAACACCGAGAAGGCATATCAGTGCCCCTAGAAACTATGAAGTTGATCCAGGCTTAATTAAATAATAACAGTTTTTCAGCTCAGTTGTCCTCACAAACCTAGGACAAACCTAGAAAATTGTATAAGCATTACATTAGCAAGGCATAGCCATTTGATGTAGCTGTCTGGGGAGAAAAAAACAATATGTAAGGACTCTTAATGTGCCAGGATAAAGTTTAAGGAAAAAAAAACCAGTTTTTTTTTTCTGCAAGTACAGAACAGAACATGGAATGGAATTGATCATATTTTAAGGATGCGATGGCAGAATGCTGCAGCCATTAGGTGGACTAATCTTGAAGCTGAGCAGTTCTGAATTCTGTGGGAGAGTATGAGTGAATGGAGAAAGACAACGTAGATGATGCTTTAAAAATACTTGAGCTTGAAGTATTTGAAGCACATGGATTTTAGGGGGGGAAAATCCAAATCCAAGAACTGTTTCACAGTGGACCAGGAACTGGTGGACTCTCTGAAGGTGTTTCAGCAGGAGATGGATGGCATCTTCTGGGCCTGCTTAGGCAGGGACTCCTTCACTGAGTCAGGGTTGGACTAGAGGATGCTGTGGACTCTGTGACTCTGTTTTCCACTGACAACAGGTGTCAAGCACACTTCAGACAAGAAAATCACTTCAGGTTTTTGCCTCTTATGCTACAAGTAGGCAATTCTGTGCTGTCTTTGACCCCAACTGTAAACTGGATGCAGTTAAAGTATAACCAAAATATTGGATAAATAAGTTCTTATCCTATTTGATTGCTTGCACAAAGGCCCACTCTGACTATACTGGGATCTAAGCAGAAAATCCGCCAGTGGAAATTATGGCTTTAATGTGAGTGGCATCATGTGTTCCTGAAAAAGGAAAGGCTATGCTCTCTCTCTCTTTCTCTGTGTTTGTGTGTGAGAGAGAGAAACACACACACACACACGGTATCAGAAATTACAGAAATTATTGTGTAACATTGCCTGTAAACACACAGGTGAAAGGCTCAATCTGAAATGCTCTTCCAGTTCAATAAGAATTGTTTGTTCAATTATCTCAGCCATGTATCCCACGTGTTACAGTTCAGCCCATTGATACCACTGTATTTTCGAAAACGGTTTGCTTGTTGCAGCTGGTGGATTACAGAAGTGTCTGTTGGAAGGGCTTCCAACAGCATCTCCCCAGCCTAGTCACCCATGGAGCCATCTGCCCAGAATTCCCAGTCAATAAAGGGAATAAAGCTGTTGTGCTTTGGGCTGCACAGATATTTATGGTACAGAGACACAAAGAAGGATACACATTTAAAAAGACATATTATCAGACAAAGTTTGATAAAAGCGTAGAATTCTATAAGGAAAATAATAAGCCCAACAATTTAATCTTTCCTTCAAACGTTTTTCATGTTGGAGATAATTACAGTAAGAAAAGTATTATATGCAGACACGGTTCACTCACAATAGATTAAAGACACAGCAAGAATTATTCAGTGAAGGCTGGAACATACCATGGTTGATGTATTTATAAATTGCTGGAAGGATAAAACCTGATTGTAAGAACCAGGCCAGGATATTAAGAAAAAAGGACCTGCAATGTTTATCCAAAACCAGCATCATCCGTTAGGGCACATATATACACTCCTACTTCAATGCGCTCATTTACAATGGTGATGGGGGCACCACTGGGAGACCTGGAAGACCATGTTGAGGTTTTCCTACTAACGATTAAGACTGCTATTGTACCTAATCATTTTGGCTGGGTGAAGAGGTTGTATTTGATTGTCTCCTTTCACGTGCTTGATGCAAATCGCCTGGGGGGAGGAACCTGCCCGGACTTGTTTCTTACTTCCTCTTTTTTTTCTCTGTGCCGATATGTAGCCAAGCTAGGTAGCTCTGAATGAGAGCTAAGTCCTTTAAATATGTTTTGCTTTTGTTTTGCTTTTTGTAAATAAATTATTTTTATAGAAATGCCTGGTGTGTGACTTTTTTGATCTCTCCTGGGCTAAAGGCTTTCCCAGCATTCTGCCAACAGACCAGGCCAGGGATGGATCGTCATGGAGAGAAGCTGTGTGGTCGCTAGGAGTCGAAAATGACTTGATGGCACATCATCAATCAATAATCAGTTTGATATGACATAGAGGCAGAACAAATCAAAAAACTGTATGATAAAATGGATACAAAATCTTAAAGAAACAGTCACAACACAGTGGGAAGAATGATAGACCAAATCTGTAAAGTGTGCTCCAAGCTACAATCGAAAAGGAAAGTGGTACAAAATGTACAAGACAGACAGAACATACAGTAATAAATGTTGGAAATGCCATGAAACAGAAGGAACATTTTACTGCATGTGGTGGACAGGCAAAAAACAAAACAAAACACCCCAAAACACTCTAAAACGCTGGAAAGATACATATATATAATACAATGCAGAAAATTTTGGAAATTGAATTTGCAACATAATCACAACTTTTCAGTTAGGTATAATCCCAGAACATGTCACCAAGTAATATAATTTATTGAGATAACAGGCTCATGGCAGCGAGACTAAAAATTGCCCAACACTGGAAGAAAGATGCAATTCTGATGGTATCTGATTGGGAACTTAACCTTGGAGAATACGCAGCCTTGGCATAGGTAAAGGTAAAGGTTTCCCTTGACGTAAAGTCCAGTCGAGTCCGACTCTAGGGGGCGGTGCTCATCTCCGTTTCTAAGCCTTGGAGCCGGCGTTGTCCATAGGACACTTCCGGGTCATGTGGCCAGCATGACTCATGGAACGCCGTTACCTTCCTGCCGAAGCGGTACCAATTAATCTACTCACATTTGCATGTTTTCGAACTGCTTGGTGTGCAGGAGCTGGGACGAGCAACGGGAGCTCACCCCGCCGCGCGGTTTCGAACCGCCGACCTTCCGATCGACAGCTCAGCGGTTTAACCCGCAGCGCCACCTGAGGGGATATATTGACAATAGAAGTTCAGCCAAATTCAGGCAAGAATGGTTCCCGTATATACAATATATTGCACAGCATGGCAGTATAACACACATACAGCATGGCTTCTAAAGGGGCCTAAATGCTTATAAACACCGCCAGTTGGTAAAAATACAAAAGGGAGACGTTAGAAACCAAATGGCTTTTTCTTGTTCTTGTTCTTTTTCCTTTTGCTGTCGTACTTGTTTATTTTGTTTTTTGTTTCTTTTTAATATGTTCAAACAATAGTAAGTAACAAGGCAACGGCGTCTTTAGTACTAAGGATTAAGCTTAAGACAGAATTTTTTATTGTATAGCCAATAGTTTGACGCATTTTGCAGCTGTTTATTAATGCCACCTTCAGCGTTGGATGCAAAATTTAAACAGCTTTATGCTTATCAAGATTGATATTTCAGAAATCATAGTTAATACTGGGGTAAACGCCTTGTTTAGCTCTGAAGGTTTAAGTTATCTAAGTATTAGAGTGTTAATAATCTCTAGTCGATATTGTATAAATACCACTCTACTCAAATAAGATAACGTACTACTTACGTTTTGTAATAATACAGTAAAACAAAATATAGGGTGGGAGAAGCACATCTGGTCTCTGGTTGCCTTCCCCTGAGTTTGAGGGTGAAAAAATGCTGCGAAGTTGCAATTCCAGTGGAGATAGTTTTAATTTTCTCTTTTAATGCAATAGCTTAGAATTATTACCAGAGAAATTCAGAACATCTGAGTCAGTGGTCTAGAAACTGAAGCGCTCACGATAAGCACCGTTGACCGACGAAGCCAGCCTATGAACCCTGTGGGAGAAGAGGAGTCCACCGCAGAATGGAAGAAGTTCCTTCCATGGAACACTAGATCAGAGACCAGGCAGGGTGTTGTGGCCTAATTAGAAGGAGAACAATGGACTGTAGATGTACAGTTACCCCTGAAAAGAAACCACTGGGCTTTTCTGGCCTCCTTTGGAAAACAGCAATTTGCAAGTCTTACAAATCCAACCTTTGTCGCATGGGCTCTTTTTCAAGAGGAGCAAACTAATGATGTACCTTATTTATGAAAGAAAAATGATCACTCCTCCTTGACAAAGACCCCCATCCATTGCTTATTGATTGAAAAGCCTCCTGCCAGCACAATAATTGGGTTTCATTAGCTCATGGGAATGGGAGGTATATTATATTTTATTAATGCTTAGGTTTCTTTCTGCCCATTTTATGGCGAAAAAAGAAAAGGACATCCTCATTTTGGAAACTAATCTGCAGGTGACCGACACTACAGTGAGGAAGTAGGAATCGAGTGCACCTCCTTGAGGAGCACAGAGGTGCACAGAAGCTGTTGGGTGGAAACAGGGTTGGCTTTCAAGGTCATGCTGGAGGAAATAGGTGGGAAGTCTTTCTGCCATGAAGACAAAAAGTTCACATCCTGCTGATCAAGCTGGTAAAGGCACAGGAACCAGGCAGAACTTTTTCTCATGGTCAGTGGTCAACCTGCCCCTCCTTGATTATAACTGTATGAAGCTGTGCAGCAGTCCTCAAATGGAGAGAGCCCTCCTTTTCTTTGCAGAAGGTGCTGTACACAGCCTGAAGCTCTATGTGGGAGATAAAGCAGTGAGTAATGCTGGCAACAAGGAAAACTTGTAGGGATACCATAGAGGTGGGGGTGGTTGAATAGCAGGAACATACTCAGGCACTCTTTTTCTCCAAATAAATTGAGTTCCTCTCCCTCTTGCAGAGTTTTAAAGGGAAGCCAAATGTTAGCTGAACTTCACTGGATGCTGATCTTCATGGCAATAGTCTCTCCATTGGGAATGAAATATTTAAATTTGCTCCTAATGGAGCAGTTCTCCAACCCACCCAGTAATGAGACAGATTCACTCCTGCTTTGCTCTGAGTTAGCACCTCTTCTTTATAAGGTGCTGATTTTCTTTGCTTCTTAACGTGGGGGTGGGGGGAAGGAGGGAGAGAGAAAGAGAAACAAATCTAAAAATTACTGTTCCTTTTGTTCCCCCTCCCAAACATTCCTCAAGGGTTTATGAATTTTGTGCAAAGGATATTTGCCCAAAGGAAACTAGTTTTTGCAAAGTGAGTTGGGAGCCTAACGACAACCTGTTTGACATATGATTTGCTTATTATAAACTGATGTAAGAAAGATTTTTGATAAGACTGCTTTGTGATGGAAGGTTTCTCCTGCTCTGACTTCCTGCCAAGGTAGCCCCTGCAGCTGTTTTAGGCACCCTATGCATTTATTTCATCCATAATTAATAAATCATAAGAATTCAGCAACCTTGCCCCTGGGTCTTTTACAGCAACTCCCAGGTGTCACAGGATCTGGGCCAGGCAGGCCTGGCAGAAAATCTTTTCTCACTAGAGAAGAATATTCCAAGCTGTGAGATAGGTTCCAATGCTGGAAGAGGCTATTTTCTGATTCTTCCATCTGCAAAAATACAGATGACCTCTAGAGGCAACAAAGCATTCCCTAGATCTCTTTGCTGCCCTCCTGTGGCTGTTCATATTGTTGCAGCCCAGATCTGGCAGCCCTACCCAATTAACACCTTCCAGTCTTCCAGATTCATTTCCAGCCCCACCAGATGGCTGCTGCCTTGATGCCCTTGTCTCTGGGTTGCCACTGCTATTCTTTTCATTAGCCTAGATACTCCAGGTCAATTGCTGGATATGGAGCTTAATTAGTGTTCGAATGATGGGTTATCTTTAGAGAGAAATGTGTGCTGGGTGGAAAAAAAAAAGTGTCAGAGAGGGGAAACCTGTATGAAGGCACTTGCTTAATAACTCATTCTCTGCTAATTATTCAGTCATGCAACATAATGTTTTGTGCGATCTAAAGAGGGCCAGAGGATAGCCAAAATGAGCATGTTGAGGGAGAAATGACATTAAATAATTAAGTGAGGAGGCCGAGTTTAGTTCTGGGGGGTGGGGGGCTGCATGTATATGATTATCACCCATCACTAGGGAGTTTGGCTAAGCAGAGCATCCTAGGAGCAGCTAGAACAATCCTGTTTTTTCCTCCAAAGTCTGAGCAAGGCATACTGTGTAACTCTACACACTAAAATCAGCAGCAACCTTCCCCCCCCCCCCCACCTAGGACGGCTTGCTTGTCAGAATAAAACCAATCAGATGGAAGCGTTAATCCCTACAAAAAAAGAACATGCTCTCAAAAGGAGGAGACCTCTTTGCATATGCTGATGGATACACTAAGGGGGGAACTGGAATTATTATAGTTTAAATCAAAAGGCGCATCTCCCTGAAGCAGGAAGTATCTGCTCCCTGGTCACGTCCTTTGTGTGCCTGCTCAGTTTGTTTTCCAAATTGTAAATGCTGATCGACAACATTCAAGCAACCTTTGCTCTTTTCCTAATCTGCAAGCCAGAATTGCACTGAGCAGCCTTTTAAACATGATGCATTTCCATAGATGGTTGTCCTCCAGCCCACCACTAAAATAAATAAATAAATGAAAGATTTACTGAGAAACTGGATAGAACAAAAACATATGAGTATTTGAGGCTCTGGCACAGAGTAGATTTACGCTAATTCCTACACCACCCTTAGATGCAAACCTGAGACAGTTTTCCCAAGCATGCAATATTTCTTTTCTGTACTCCTTTGGATCACCCTGGAATTTATTTGAAGTGTTGCTTCCTTCATTCCATCAAATAGCCTGGAGTCTGGATGGTTAAAAAAAATGAATTTGCCCAAAAGAGATGACCCAGCTTGGAGTAGAATCATTGGCAACAAATAGAGGAATGTGCTATGTGGAGTCCCCGGTGCTCTCTGAGCCTGGTTGTTTTCTTGCAGATGTTTCATTGCCAGACGAGGCAACATCTTCAGTGCAAGGAGGGAGTGGGCCCTGCTCCCTGTTTATATACAGTAGCTTGCCCTGCCTATGTTGGGGAATGTGTGTGTGAGGTTCTCTCCTTGGGAGTTCCTTGATTAGGGTACTGTTTACTGCTTGATTGTTCTAAGGGCTTTGTCCCCAGGATATCCAGCTGCCTACATTATTCTGTCTAAAACTGAATACCTGTTTCTAAGAAAGCAAGGAAGCAAGCTTGGTATTTTATTTTTTATATAAAAAAATCAGGTCTGGACTTGATAAAGTAGGAAGTCAGCATCCATGTTTAGAAGACAGATGCTCACCAGCAGAGAACAAGAGTGTCGTGTTGGGGGAGAGAAGGATATACCCTGTACAGACTCTTAAGCTAGCGGTTCACCTTCAGGCAGGGGTGGGGAATTCACATTTGACAGAATGACAAATGTGCAGCAGCTGATAATGGCTTTCAGAAAGGGCAACGTCCTGGCACACCCCTTTGGGCACTGCCACCCCAAGGAACATGTATCTCTCTTGTTTTAGCAGGACTGTAAGCAGTTCCTGTGATGCTTCCAATCACTTCCTTTGAACACCTGCTCTGGTTATTTATTTATTTATTTTTTAAAAAATAGCATCTCTTTTGTTTTCGTTTTTGATATGGTCTGGTACAATCATGGGAGTGACCTTGGATGCCCAAACTGAAAAGGGAACGAAGGAGACATGTGTTCTAAAAATAAGCCATTGCTTCCAGTCCCAATCCTATATGTCTATGGCTGGGAATGATCTCCATTAAACTTGATGGAACTTATTGCTGTGTGGACACTTGCACAACTTGCTGGAAGGCTGTAAACCTGAGGAAAACCCTGTCTCCTTTTAAAAAATTATTATTATCTGCACCATCTTGTTTACTATATTTTTCACGAAATAAATAATCACCTATCTCTGTCTGAAGTGATACATATACATGCCAAAGATAAAATTCCTAGTTATGGGGAGAGTAGAGAGGAAGGAAATAATATGGCTGATGTGTGGAGGACCAGTGTCCCTTTCTATATTGTCATTTTTCTATTCCCATCATCTCTGATCTTTGTCTTGCTGACCAGAGCTGATGGAAGTTGAAGTCCAACCAGCTGGAAGGCCACAGGTCTCCAGCCATGATACAGGGAAACCACAGACAGGTTCTTCAGGCATGCTTGTATATATTTATTTGCTCAGGTTAAAATCTATTTTAGGGTGCTTATATTTGGAAGGCCCTGTGCCCAATTTGTCCACATTTTTATTTAGTGGAAAATTTAAACAAAATATTATTTGGCTTTGCCACTGTAAGGTTTAATGTCTCTGTTTTAATTTCTGGTTCAATTATGCTGCAGAGGCGAACAAGTTTGCCTTAACAAGGTGCTTTTTGTCACCTCACATCCTTAGCCACATCCAGCACCTATAAAAAGTTTCTGCAGGAAGTTGTGGAGGAAGCAATGCATCTGTTTTTATTTGATCTCAGAAGCAACAGGGGTGCCTTGCTTTGCAAATTGAATCTGGGGCTGGGGAGGGTTCTTGGTTTGAACTCTTATTGAAGGAAAACACCCCCTCAAAGGTCTGCACAACCTTTCCCTGCTTCTTATTGATTGTTAGAGACCTCAGATGCTCAAATTGAGGATGAGAATTAATAAAGATTTTTTCTAAAACCACTTTTTAGCTCATGTGTTGCATGAACCCACCCTAAGTGTTTAATTTCTGATTCAGGATATTTTATTGAACCCAGGCATCTGAGCTAATTGCATAATTTGTTGGAGAAAAGGATGCACATTGTCCTGATTCAAGAATATCCACTTTTCCTTTTAAGTCAAAAGTAGGAAGGAAGTAGTGCTTGAGTTTTCCAAAAAGGCAAGTCTCATAAGTCTCTCTGTTTTGTATGGCACATGCAGGTAACATCCACAGAAGAACAGACAAGAGAAAAGGAAACCTCAGGAGACAGTGAGAAGCATAAAGAAAGCTAAAGAAGATTGTCCAAAAATGGACAAATAAGGAGGAAGTCACTTCCCAGTTTTTGGACAGACTATGATAATTTTTCTGTAGAAGGCCACATTCCTTCAGGATGGTGGTTAGTGGCTCCATCTGGACACGGGAGTGGAGGGGGGGGGTTGAAGCCAGCAGTGGGTGGGACTTCTGTTAAAAATGCATAGGAAATGTCATGAGTACTGATGGTGAGCAGGAGGGGCCCCTATCCAGGGGGGAAAACACATGCGTAGTTTAGAGGCTTTGAACTTTCCTTCAAAGAAACTCAGAGCAGACCCACCTTGAGTTTTGGGTTTATCTGTGTGGGTTTCCCATGGCCTTTCAGTTTGGCAGGATTTTCTGTCTAGTAGAGTAGGACAATAAACACCAGAGACCTAGATACCATCTCAGCGTGGTTCTTCACTCTAAGATAGGACAGGAAACCTGCATTTTTTCTCTATCTGCCCATCTGCTATTCACTCTCTTTTCTTCTCCACTTAGCAGGTTGCCAAAGTCAAAGATAAGCTCTTGCTGGAAGCCTAAATTACTTGCAAAATTTGCAAAATTTGCAATTTTTTAGGCCAAGGGACAGGGTTGACCACCCTAGTTCTAAGTGGATGTTTTGTGTGTCTGTGTGTGTGTGTGTGGTGGGGGGGCAGGGAGTATGCATGCATTTATGCATGCTTCCTTGCAACTTTACTCTATATAGAGGCTGAGGTGCTAGATATGGTGATGAGGAAGGTACAGTACACCAATTTCCTCCAATGTCCTGTGCAATCCTTTCCAAACTATAGAGTTCTGGCTTGGAACCAAAGAGGGCAAAGGATGACACAACGGAGGTATGCAAAAACATGCATGGCAAAGATAATATGAAAGAAAGGTTTTCTCCCTCTCTCTTGGTGTTAAAATTTGAGATCATCCATTGAAACTACATTCAGACTGATAGAACAGCTCTTTTTCACAGAGCATATAGCTCAGCTGCAGAATTTGCTGCCAGCCAATTTAGATGGTTTTCAAAGGATGTTGGACAGGGTCAATGGAAGATAAGCTATCAGTTGTTATTAGTATGGATGACTTTTTGATATCTCATATCCCAGGCAGAAGGCTTGAAAGAATGGAAACAACATGGACTATCTCCACCCAGTTTAAATTTGGGAGCTTCCAAATGCACTACTGGCCACTAGGTGAGGCCGAATGCTGAACCAGATGGGCTGAGGTCCTGTTCCAACAGAGCCTTTCTGATGTTCTTATGGTCCTGTGGCTGAACGACTCTGGTTTTCAGAAATAATTGAGTTATCCAGAATTTACTGCTCCTGTAAACTATAACAGAAATTAGTCATATATAAATGAGTCTGAAATCAAAGGTACATGGGCAAGAAAAAAAGCCTTTTCAAGCAGGCAAGCAGGCAGGCAGGAACATTTTCTGCCCTTTCATGATACTTGGAAAAAGCTAGTGAGATGTCCATCTCACAAAGTTTCAAAGTAGGGTCTCCTCTGAACTTTTTCAGTGTCTATGACTAAATGACCAATTTTTGGTTTCCCCTCATTTGGTTTTTAAAATTTATTTTAATAAATTTATTTTATTAATTTAATATTATAATATAATATAATATAATATAATATAATATAATATAATATAATATAATATAATATAATATAATATAATATAATATAATATAATCATTCCCTGGGAAAGAGAAAACAGTTCTGAGTCCTTCCTCTCATTAATAAATGGCTCATTTGATGGATCCTTTTAAGTGCAAAAACACTCAGATTTGAAACAAAAATGCTAGCACACCTGTGTCAAGGAAGTAAGCCAAGTTTGCTTAACTTCTGAACCATTATCCATAAAGTAATAGGTAGAAGGTTCTTGGTTATCACAGAATATGTATCACGTTCCAGCATTTGACTGAACGTGTATGTCTCCCCTGCAGCTTTATATAGAGACCTTAGCAGTGAATAAATAAATTTTAAAATGTAAATGATACAGGATATTCCAATGAATGTGTAGAGCTTTCTGTTAAATTACACTGCAGAGGAAGTAAACACAAAGCAGACTTTCTCATTAATCTTGCAATAGCAAGAGGTGTGCCTCACTTTCCAGTTTCCACTGTTTGCTTGTCGGATTATTGAGGTCTGTGGATGTGCTACATCATTTCAGCATGCAGAACTTCTTTCTGAAAAGCAGATTCTGCTCCAGGTTGCTTCTGCACTATTCTGACAGAATGTAGCTTTCTTGACATGTACAGACATATACCCATGTGCCATATAGACCCAGGAGGCCACCGGATTTTCTACAGAGATTTTGAACTGCAAACTAATTGGCTGCAATCAGTGCAACCAACAATCAGGGTTTCCTGTCCATTAGCAAGGTTTCTCTTCCACTGAGCTGCTAATCAAAAGCCAGCAGATGTAGAGAGGAAAAGGAGAGAAGATTGTATATTTATTGTGTGTGTGTGTGTGTATGTATGGGAAGGTCAAAGGACTTTTGTAGACCCTCAGGAGCTCCTTCCCACTAAAAGCCAACCAGCCTGTACGAAGAATGTATGTGTTGTCCATGGGTTAGCTGAGCAGGCTTTGAGCTGTACTCATTTGACTATCTTCTTTAAACTATCCATTCACTTTGGGGATTGGCATTTGTTCTAAAACCTGCAGTGGCAAATTTCATCCAAACTTTTGCTTCACCAACTGTTCCACCTGAACCCATCATTTAGATCCTTTTCCCATTAGTCCAAAATGGGCATCTGTGATAGATTTGTGGGCAGATCTAGGCTGAACACATTGACATTGTGGGAAAAGGATCCAAGTGTCCTTGTCTTCCAATCTGCTCCATTACTGTTCCCTAACGAACTACTAATCTGTATTTTGGCAGGGGTGGGGTGGCCAAATATACCCATTTCTTTCTTTACTTTCTGCAACAGCCAAATAAATAGAGCAAAAGCCCAGATAAATATGAACTGGCCATCTAATTTTTTTAAGGCGTGGTGTTTTAAATATGCAGACCTTAAAACGTGACGGAGAGGCATATTTCTTTGAAAGCAAATGTATTGTCTAAGCACATTCACAAGGAATAGGCTGTGCAGGCTGTGGACTGGGCCTTGTGTTTGCATTTGCACAAAAGTGAACTGGCCTTCAGAATTAGATCACAAGACTCCTTAGGGTCAACTTTTCTTCTATTATTAAATTCAGGAAAAATAATATGAGTCCCATTCCAGCAGCAATGCATATTAGATATTCTTGTCTGGCTTCTGGTGCATTAAGTCAAGAATCCGAATGCTAGTCTGATGGAAGGTAGTATATTTAAAAAGCCATTATCACTAAATCTATGCTATTGAAATGAGATCAGTCTTTTCAAAAGTCTTAATAACTCATCAGCACCCATTAAGAAGGTGATTGATTTAGGAGATGTTTTGATGAGGAAAACAAAGCTGGCTCCTATTGGTCTCAGAGGGTTAAAATCTGCCAGAAATGGGTTGCTGCACCAGTGGCTGCCTGTAGCAGGTTGCAAATGACTGTGATGGAACAGCAAGATCAATTGGGACAACAGATGACCTTTGTGTAAAACTGTACCATACTTAAGCTGCATATTCTCCACTTTGCAGAAGCCAAGTCTGAAACAGTTTGGGCATTTTGTGGTGTGGGAATCAGGTTCTGGTTCTGTACAGGACACTAGAATCCACGAAGACAAGCCATCATTCAGGCTTTGCACCACTTCTGAGGAAGGCAAAGATAGACAACTCTGGCTTTCATCTATTGACTTGTGCTTGATTATGGGACCTTGAATGAACCAACTAGTGCCATGTTAAAGAGTTTTAGGAGATAGGATGAGTAACCTAGTGCTAAATATGGACATTTAGAAGTGCATCAACTGGAGAGAGCATAAGTGCTTATCGGATGGCTCTGCCTTTAGGAAAGCCATCCAGACGATCCAGCAGGCATTTTGGGGCTCTCATTTCCAATGGAAGAGCTGCGTTTGCATGACATGTTTAATCATGTCTGGTAAACCAACCAAATTCACACAACAGGGTAACTTGTTAATCTCATTTGGTCTTCACAGTTATCCTGTGTGGCTGTTTTATTATTTAGTATATTGTCCACATCGAGGAAATGATTTAATTTAATAACTAAAGTAAGTGCATTGCACAAGCCCAGTCTATAAGCCTATATTTAATCAGAGTTAATCTAATCTAAAGTAAAAATGAAGAAATAAATAAGGAGCACCAGATTAGTTGTATTCTTGGATGCTGACTTTATTGTTTCCCTAAATTGGATCACTAAAACTCACCGGCTGTGGGAGTTGGAAAAAATGCCTTGTTGTTTTTCACATATTTCTCCAAATTCAGGATGAAATCCAGGTTCCTTACTCCTGGTCGTTAGGTGGATAATTTGTTTTTTTCTCCAACAGCCTCCAAGTCAAATGGAGCAGACACCACATTTTGCTCCTAGGGACTAGTGGAAAAATAGAAAAGTTGGCAAGGTTCAAAAATGCATATTTATACTGACTGTCAGAGTTGGTTAAATTGAAAGCCACCCTCCCCATTCCCCCTTTTAATTCTCTTTGGAAATGCTTTTATTTCTATGTGCATTTATTGTATTTTAACCTCGCTCCTTTCTAGTTCAACATGATGGTCTGAAATGTTGAAAGAGTATGACTGTCAAAAGTGGGACTCATGTACCATCCTCCTTCTCTGCAGCAGAAGTGGAGAACTGGACTAGATCCAAACCATCTTCTGTCCTAACAATCCAGGGACAGGGAAGGTACAGCAAGGCTCCTGGTCTGATTCATTACCTGCCAGGATGGGGGAATCACAGTGCTTTTCCATGTCTTCCATACTTGGGGGGTCTAGGTGTTCATCTGCTTGGTGCTTTTCCTAGCTAGAGGACCTGCTTTGCAGCCAAGCAGCCATTCTTTTTCTGATAGGAAAGTAGAAGTGTAATAGAATTCTCCAAGCCTAGGAATGAGAAGAGATGTTTGCAAAACAGCACAGAACAAGAGCAGATACATTCCACTTGGATCTCATAAATGGGTGGCCAGCCTTGCCTCAAATCAAGATAGAACTAGAAGGAGGATTGAAGGCATCAAGGAGAATCTCTGTACTTGCTATAAAAGCAAGGCTAAGGTGCCCACATTTCCCAGATTCTGTAACCTAACCCCTTTTCTTTGCAATGTACTGGCTAACAAGACTTTGCGAGAATCCAGCTTTTGCTGTTGCTACTGGGGACTTCATAGGCAGACAGCCATGATGGGACAACATTTTGTGGAAAGATATCCCTCAGGAGCCAGATAGAGTGGGTTACTGGGTCAGATTAGACCAAAGATTCTCCATCCATGCCCTTCAGAGCAAGTGACTCGTCTTCCTCAATTTCTGTGTTTTTTGGCTTTGAAAGCCATCACAAAAGTAGTAGTGAAAAAGACTCCTACCATCTTAAAAAGTAGAACTGGAGCTCAGCAGTACAACCAGGAGATGCTATCATTGTGGAAACAGATTTAGGACTCAGGTTTTGGGTTCCTTTTCTTTTAGAGCAGTCAAAAGGGTGCATTGCCAGGGAAAAACAATGCATGATGTATCTTGGAGGCTTCTTTTCCCGACTGCATATCACTCTAATATTTGCTACCCATTAAGTAATTATACATAGTTAAATATACTATTCTTTCAGTCTGCTGAACATCATATTTATAGGCTTCCAGGAATTCTCTGGCATCAGAAAATTCCCTGGCACTCAGACAAAGCAGCCATCAACAGACACATAGAGGTAAACAACATCTACATACCATTCAAAAGAGACAACAGAAAAGCCAAAAGACCAGAACCCCTCCTCGCCAGCAATCAACACCAGATATGCAAAAACCAATGCTAGGATCAACACCAGATGAACCATCAGACAGCACAACATACCCTAATCAAGGAACTACTAACTCAGGCAATCAACCAAGCAGCAAACAACAGCCCAATCAAAGAACTCCCAAGGAGAGAACAACACCCCCACCAACACAAGCAGGGCAAGCCATGGTATATAAACAGAGAGCAAGGCGCTCTCCCTCTTCGCACTGAAGATGCTGCCTCATCTGGCAATGAAACGTCTGCAAAAAAACAACAAGGCTCAGAGAGCACCAAGGACTATAGACATGTTTTCATTAATTCTTTGGAGTTGGGACAGGATTGCTTTTTTTCTGTTGCTTGAGGAGATCTTCTAACTCCACACCTTTTTCTACTGCATCAATGGAGCAAAACAAGTTGGAATTCGGGAGATGTATTGAAATCACACAGTACAGCTCTGGGTGCTGTTGGGAAGGTTATGACAGCTCTAGGTAAGAGGCTACAGTGCAGAGGCATCATATGGACAACAAAGGTATGGATTGTCAAGGCCATGTTTTTTTCATGTGAAAGGCAGCTGGAAAAACTAAATTACTGGAAAGGCTGCATGAAGAGAAATACATGCCTCTGAATTGTGGTGCTGGAGAAAGTGGTTGAAAATACCTTGGACTTCAAGAGGAACCAATCATCCAGTACTAGATGAAAACCGGGCTGTTCACTGGAAGCACTAAGAATGAAGCTCAAGAATAAATACTTCAGATACAGGATGCAGAAGCAAGTGTCGCTAGAGAAAACCCTGATCTTTTGAAAAATGGAAAGCAGCTGAAAAAGAGGCTGACAGAAGACAAGGCGACTGCATCCCATCACTGATGACACAAGCAGAAGCTTCCAAGAACTTGAAGAAGCAATGACTGACAAACAGTCCTGTGAAATGATGTCCATTGCTGCCGATATAAATGCACTTTTCAAACTTTTCAAACTGCCAACTATTAAAATACAAATGCCAAGCCATCTCATGGAGGTATTCACCCAAGCTAGATTTTATCAGCTTGATACAATGGTCAGATATGGGAGATTTAACAGCATCCCTTATAATGAACGCATTTGTATAAGTGGAGAGCCTGAAACTGAGGATCTAGCACATACAATATATTACTCGATTGTAATTTGTACAAGAAGGTGAGAGATCTGCAACCTGGCCCATATATTAAACGAACAACCCACTGGGAATCACATATTAGAACAATATATTTTATGTGTGGCCAAGACCCAGAAGTAACATATAATATAGCTCTGTATTTAAGTAAATCAATATGCTTGAGATCTACATATGTGGGGTTGATCAGGGTCAACTGTGGGGGTGACATGGAAATATGATGTGTATTTTCACTTATATGTATACTTATATACTGTGTTTTATTTACTCCTTACTTAACTTGTCCTTTTATATTAATTTTATATAGAGTTTTATTAACATGCAGTGTTTAATCTTGTATTTGGATATGGCCTAAGGGCTAGTCAATAAACTTGATTGATTGATTGATTGATGTCCATTGTGTCACAAAGAGTCAGAAGCAGCTGAGCAATAGAGCAACAGAATCATTGGAGAACAAATGACCCCAGTCCAACTAGGTGGCTTATCTGTTGCTGAAACTTGGTGGCAATTTTTATCACCAAATAACACTTGGAACAGGTGTGTTGGACCTCTGGTGAGCTTCATGCCTTCGTTTTGAGCAAACCTCCACCCTTCTTAAAAAATCAACCTCATCTTTTCCAGCAACCTCAGGGTAACACTGCCACACATCCATCAGTTCTCAGAGGCCAATAAAAGTTGCCATACTGCAATAAGTGCATGAAGTATGCAGTGCCAGAAAGTTGGACAAGCAGGTCTCATAAGACATCTTCCTATGTTTCCAGCAGCAGAATCTGAGGGAGTAAAGGCTGGAGGAAAGAGTCCCTCTATTTCATCCTTGGTTTAGTGATTCAGGTGGTGATGGCTCCTGATTTCCCTGCCAGCTTCATCTCTACAGGGGACGCAGCAAGGACTTTTCATCTTGCCTAGGTGAGTGATTCACTTTTTATCTCCTTGGAAACTTGGGATGTCTGTTATTTCTCAGTTTTCTGAGGCTACTGTGGTTCTGTCCGGCACACCAAGTGCATAAAAATTAATGTTTATTTTTTCTCCCTGAAATAAGTACAGATTGTCCACATAAAAACTGTCCACTTTGCTCAAATAACTTGTTTAGGCTGGAGGGGAGAAAAGAGAAAGACTGCGTCCTGACTTTTTTTAAAGAAAATTGTCAATAAATTAGATTATTCTCAGTTTGAGTTTCCTTTAACATCAACCCCCCAGCATGACATGGCCACTTCTTCCAATGTTCCTGCTATTTCCACTTGATCAGCTACGTCTTCCCTACTGTTTGGACTCAAAGACATTGTACAGACCTCCTCCTATTGCTCTTTGGGAGGTGTCTGCAACCAGGGGAGGTTCAGAGTGATGGAAAAGTGTGCTGCAGAAAATGACCGCAGCAGAAGCACCAGTTGCCACTTCCCTCCAAAAGGGTAAATTCATAAATAGCCCAAGAAAAATTCAAAAAAACGTTCAGCCACCAGAGAATATGGTAGAAAAACAAAAGTCTCATTTGCAAGGGAAGAACATTGAAAAAAATGGCAAGGACGATTTTGGCTTGGGATTAGTTTGAGATTTGATTAGTTGACTTAAAAGACAAGTTCTGAGTTTCAAAATGTAAGATTTAAGATTGCGGTGCTTTCCAAAATGGAAGCCTTGGATTCCTGGCTTATGGGTATCATGGCAAATAATGGATTCCTGGAGGCAGAATCTGTGCACCTAAGTGCTGGATGAAAAGAACATACAGCGTTTTCCCTCCTCTCAAAGGCATCTGGTTAATCACTGAAACTGATCAACTGATTGGGGAGGAAATGGACAAGATCCGATCATGCACCCCATAAAGCACAGCAGCCATAGAGATGGCCCTGTTTTATAGGGGACTTGACCAGAACATGTCCATTTCATCCTCAATACTCCATCAACTTCTGTATTAAATGTGATGTCCATTATCACCTCCAGTTCGTCCTCGGCAAGATGAATCCAGAAATGTCGTTCTTTGGATAGAAGCAGTCTCACACCATTCAAATGCAGGCTCTGCCCCCTTTCTACACGTGTGCAATTTGCCCACCCTTGAGCCCGCAGCATCATCTTCAGGATCCAGTCCTCATCAGTTGATTTTAGGCAATCAGCATTAGGCCTTTCCAGTGAGCACAGTTGGTTTTCAGCTGACATTATATTCCTACTGAATAAGTTGGCACATCTTCCACCCTGGAACAGCTTTGTTAGGTTTCTTCCTGGGAAAAGCAGTGCTGTGATTTCACAAAGAAATAATGAATGTTTGGTCAATCAACCATTTTGGAATAGCTGCAGCATGAATAAGGCGCCTGTTCTGCTGTCAGCTGAAGAGGGCTGAAAAAAAATACTTCTCTTCAAATCTGCATTGCTATACTTGGGGTGATAGATGACATTTTAACAGTTGCTTTTGTCTGTTTACTTGCCTACTAGGAAATGCTTAGGCACAAACAGCTGACATTTCTTCCAGAGTCGAGCATAAATCTGAACAAAATATGAATTGTAAAAGTACGTGGACCTTTTCTCCTGCAGAGGGAGGGGAGTCTTTAACTATGATGCTTGATTGCCATTCACATTCTGCATTACGTTGGAGGCTACACAAGGGTCTGACCTCTCATCTTCTTCACTGACTTCTGTGGTCAGTTTATTCACTACAGTGGAACTGCCAGCTGGCAAGCTGGGAACTTGAGCGGACTTTTGCTGGATAGTAGTGAGGTCCTTCACTCTGCAACTGTGTTGGTTCTCTTTGCAAAGTAAGTAAGTTTGGGACACCACTGACCATATTGAGGACACCTGACACCAGTATGTTTATGACTGAACATGAACCCTCTAGAACACCCTTTTCCCAAGATGGATGGCAGTTGGGATTACAGCTATCTGAAATCCCAGCCAGCAAAGGAATCATGAATGCTGTCGTTCCAGCATACCTATAGGTCATTAATTTGGGGACAGCTACTCTAATTTGTGGTATTAGCAAAACAAACTGTCAATGTTCTTCAACAATGCAGTCCCAGCATTGTTTGATTTGATCTTTGTCATACTGTGATATATAGTTAAAGGACTGTATGGCTGAAGCTACAGAGGGAATTCAACCCCAAAATTAGATAAGGCCTCCATGGGCCATGATGGTAGAAAAATTAGCTTAGTATTGGGGCAATTTCATACATATCTGAACATCACATTCTGTTCCATGTGCATAATACTTGAGAAGGATTCTATATCCTACTCTGGAATAAAGATTCTAGATCTTTACAGGAATAAAGATGATTAGGAAGAGCTGATGCACATTTTGAAAGGGCAACAGAGCCACCAGTGGAGTAGGGAGTTGGTATGGAAGGATTAAGAACCAGAAAGTCCCTTGATTTATGCAAAACAAAGCAGGAATAACCTGTTAGTATTTGGCTGTTTGCAAGTAGCAAGCCACTAAGTTACTACGGTAACAAATCACTTTGGCAGGGTGAACAGGTCAAACTTAAGTATCCTCAGTCTTGGGTGTGAAAAGATGACCATATAAGGGAAAGCCTTGCCTGGACTAGCCACCAGAAAGGTTTTAGTTTCGTTTTAGCCCGGCAGCAGCAGCTCGTTCTCCAAGCTCTGCATGCGAATGCATGAGCTTGCAAATATGTTTATGTAAGAAGCTTTTTGAGCCTATCCAGGATTTATGGATATGGAAACCTGCTTATTTTATGCTTTCTGTAAATGCATTTATTTTTATAGAAATGCCTGGTGTGTGTTTTTCCTGATCTCTCGGGCCAAACACTTTCCAGCACTCTGCCACATAACCGTGGGGGATCAAACAGTAGAATCTGAGAAGAGCCCAAGAGCTTTATGTGTTGATGAGTTTTTATATATACCAACTCTTAGAGAAAAGCCAATTCATTTAAGTTCTAACTGCTTTCAACCATTTACACTGTGGACTGGAATAATCTATTGCCCAATCCTTCAGTGAATCTCAATAATATTATCTTTCTGTTAAACAAAAAGTAAAGTTTGGAAGAATAAGCAGAAGAGAGAAAGAGAGAGAGAGAGAGAGATGGTTCTCTCTTCCCCCCTCCCCCAAGTATGTTTAATGAAGAATGCATCTTCACTAGGAAAATAGGAGGTACGATTTAGAAAGTGCTGCCTAATGGAGTCCATGATCAGTTGTGTTGCTAATTAGTAAGGGTGCATGTGTATGTTTTTAAAAATTAGTGCATTAACATTTCTGGTCTCTAAATATTTAATTTTATCGTTATCTACATGCATGTTTATCACTTAAGAGCCAAAACAATTGGCATTCCTTCCCCCAATATGAACACTTTTTAAAACGTTCCTGTTCTTCCAGCAGCTCTCATTTTAAGATGGGTTGAGAAATAGGAAACAGGCTGTTTTCTTCTTTTCCAGGACAGCCATGGTTTTTGAGGGATGTCTGCATTTATTTCAAAGGCTCAGAATATCTTCAAAGTTTGTCATCAAGGAAGCAGCCTAGACCAACTTCAGTTTGTCACCAGTCAGTTGCTCTTACTTTATACCACTGATGTGATGGTGTCAAGATCATGTTGCCTACCAAAAGACAACTCAGCTAGCTCTGTGGTTTAGATCCCAGTGAATGCCTGGTGGGATTTTCATCCCCATAATCAGATATATCAACACTTAATTCTCTGGACTTTGAAGAATTTCAGATTCAGTCTCAAAAAGTGCTTTGGAGATCATGAGAGGGTGAACAGACCACTGGTCTGCATGATTTAAAAGCATCTGCTCCTCTCCTCAGGCTGCCCAGAAAAAGGTGCAACTTCTTTAAGACATAGCTGACAAATGCAAGGTTCACATTCCTGCCTGTTCCAAAACAACTTTCACAGATTGACTCCAAATGGCCAGATAGCCCTATCTGACTGTTTCAATCTTGAATTCATCTACTCTAAGGCATGCCTAGAACACACTTTCATTTTCTTTTGATTTATTGATGCTCACGTAATATCAACAGAACAGAACTAATTGAAGATAATTCGATGGAAGGACTCTGCAGGGTGAAAGCTGTTGAGTTCCTAAGATCTACTGGGTCAGTTCTTTTCTGGGTCTCACTGATGGAATGATCCATGATGAAAAGATCTCTTTGACTCTGGCACCTAAGGAGTCAGATTAGCCTCAAAATTTTTTTTTTTTGTCACTAGCAGAGGATGTGGCTATTTTCACCCAAGTGTTAGTAATATACAAAGGATCATCATGAAACATATCACAAACTAAAAACTTTCAGCCAAACACTTTCATAAACCACTGTTTATGAAGGAATAAGGTAAGTTGCAAGGGTTAAATGCCACTATTTAAAAGGACCCACAGTTAATATCTCAGCCCTGCTTTACCACCAACAATTAAATAATTTAGAGTAGAATCTTGGAATTTAATCAGAGTGTACAAACAGAATCTTATGAAGGAAGGAAGTTCTTAAGGTATTCCTGTCCCAAAGTATTTAGAGTTTTCTAGACTTTTTAAAAACTTTGAGTCTCATGAATCAAACTAGATAAGCAAACAGATAACGTAGTTTCACCATAAGTTCACTCATATTTCTCAAGATATTAAAATGAGTAAATACAGATGTGCTGTTCGGTTGCAAAGGGAACTAAAGAGGTCACTGTCACACCATTTGATTCAGGCCATCAGTTTGCTGATGTCACACTGTGGCTCAAAAGTTGAGTAGTTTCTGTCACTTCAGGCAGTATAAGCGTGATAGAGAGACACACACACACAGAGCACAAGAGATTTTTAATAGTATAGCCTCCAAGCAAGCATCAAAGCTTGGAAGTCTCTTGCACAGTTATTACTACCACAGTACTGCAGGCTCACAAAGCATTTTGGAGAAGAATTGGGGCAAGCCATTATAACAGAGAGCCCCACTAGGGAAAAAAGAGGGTTGCAGATAATTCTTTCCTGAAGGTTTTGCTAAAAATGACTCTTTGCAAAGACAAAGACAGAAGCACATTGGAGAATACTGGCCTTGTGTAATCCAGATCAGTAGCTTTGGAATTCTTCTACCGCAGTTCTGTAGTTTTCTTACCCAATCTTTCTTCTCCTACCATTTCCCCCCCCAAAACCTGTTTTATTACAAAGATAGGCTATAGGTCCACTTCACCTATCTTGATTAATCAGACTGTGATTTTCCAGAGCTTCAGGCAGAAAAAGGCTATTCCGATTCTGCTAACCTGATATGCCTGGAATAAACTTGGATCTTTAGAAGTCAGGCATGGCATCTTCAGTCAACATTAACATCTTCTTTCCATTAATCTACCCAGGTGCTGCATCAATTTAACTGTAGGAAGTCAAGCAAAACAATGGAAGGAAATAGGAATAACCAAGCTCTACATTTTTTCCTGCTGCTTTCCTCCCTCTTTGGACTGCTTGATAATGCCCCCTTGCATCTGCAAGGTGTGAGCCCTGGGACAAAATATCCCCTCTGCTTTCTGAGATGAAAGGTGCATGGTGTTCAATGGAATTAGCACACGCGGGAGAAAGGGAAGTGGTGATGAGATTCTAGCTCAGAAGTGCTTTAGCTTCCATCAGGAACTCTGTTCAAACAGAGCTGGATATTCTAGAGGGTAGCGCAGAAGCAGGACTTGGATGTTGCTTCTGCAATCTGGCATTTGCTGGCATTTTAATAGGCTGTTTTCTCATTTAGGTCAATGTTTCTCAAACTGGGCAACTTCCAGATGTGTCCCCAAATGTCCCAGTCAGCAGGCCCAATGCTCAGAATTTTGGGGATTGAAGTCCAGGCACCTGGAAATAAAATAGTCTTGTCCTCTGTTTAAAGTGCTGGCTTCAATTGCATTTAATAACCATAGTAACACTACTATACTTGTCATGAGTACTGATGGCGAGCAGGAGGGGGCCTCTATCCAGGGGGGAAAATGCATGCGTAGTACTGAGGAGTTGAGCAGCCATTCAACGAGACACAGATCGGACCCACCTTAACCTTTGGGGTTTGTCTGTCTGGGTTTTTCCCACGCTTCTTCAGTTTGTTAGGATTTTCTGTCTTATGTAGCAGTAAGAAAGCACTAGAGATCTACTCCTCGTCTCAGTGTGATTCCTGGCTGTTAGGACAGATGCAGTTGCATAACACCCTAGCCCAGGTTAGATTTTTTTTTTCTGTGTGTCTTTGATGTGGTTTAGTGATTGTCCAGATTTTTGAAACCCAGAAGTTGTAGTTCTATAAAAATTCTCTCATAGCATTAATTCCTTTGTAATTAAAAGAATTAGCAGCTATAGAAGGTAGAAATTGTCAGGTCCACAAAATGTTTTATTGGCAATCTCATTTTGGATACCTATAGAACGGTCTTCCCAACCTAAGAACATAGAGTTGGGGACCACAGCCCCCAGAATCCTGAGCCAGGCTAAACTGGTTAGGAATTGTAATCCAAGATATCTAGATGCTCTCTGGCTTGGGAGGCTGATTAAGAAGAGATAGATTGTCCTTGAAGAGAAAACATGAAGATATGACAGCAACTCTACAGATCTGAGATAGGGTGCTTTGCAATAAACAGACTTTTTCTACCACACCTCCCAGAAAGCTTAGACCACCTTGATGGCTGTAGCTTAGAAACATTTTAGTCTAAAACAACTGGAGCATCCAGTTCTTTATGCCTGTTTAGAAATGCCACTTTGGTCTGTCTTGGATCACATTAAAGTAGATTGATGGAAAGTGAAAACACATACTTCTTAAATATTCCAGGATAGGACTGGTAAACCTGAAACATTTAACCCTTCCTGTTCTCAGCTATTCTACTTTGCTAAGGTTCTCTCTGTAAGTCAGTTTAATGTACAATAAGTCCCCCTTTTTTCTTCTGCTTTTGGAGAAAAACAGGAAAAGATATGACAAGAGAAAATGCCTCCAGCACTACTTAGCAAGGAGGAAAACATTAGCAATCTAAATATATACTATCTCCAAATTAAACTTGCTTATTAGGTCAAATCTGAAACAAAATGAAATTCTAAGGGGGGGGGGACCCTAACATAACAGCTAACTTGAAAAAAATGGCTTAATTCTGTACTTTCCTCTCTAGTGTTTGATGATACCAAATTAAAAAACAAAACAAAACAGGAAAGGGAAATAAATATATAGGTGTTAAAGCCATAAAGCACTGTGTGTTTTAAGTTAACCTGAAATTTAGGAAGTGACAGTAGAGTTTGGGGATATAAGTCTACTTACATAGTTTTATCTTAAAAATAATACTTATGTAAACTCATCTGCTCATAAAGTTCTATCAGACATGAAGTGCGAATTGCTAAGTAAACAAGTAGACTGGAAAGGTATGAAATAAGACATGACAGTGTGTTATGTTGTTTGCGCAAGACACTGTATGCGTTCACTCTGACGCCGATGCTGTCTGTCTCAGGTACACTTGGTAAGAATTCTTTCATGAAGAATTCGTGTAGAAAGGTGCCATGGATATACTAACTCTGAAAATCTGATGCCATGTTAAATTGCTTCTGTATCTTTGGTTACTCTTCCAGCCAATTTCAGCTTGCAGTAGATCTTCCTTTGAGTAAAAACAAAGAACAGTACATTATGTCTCAGAGAATGTGCTAAGATAAAACACGAAGCCCCATGAGACATTGCTCAACGGGTATCATGTAGTTTACTTCAAAACTCCTGTCTATGTCTTGCAAATGGCTTAACTAAAACAGAGATGCGCCAGGCTGTGGCTGCTGTTTTTCAAATTCAGAGCAATTGCTCACAAAAAGCAGGGAGAGGTGAGGCTATACATGCCTGTGGAAAACTGGTAGGAAGCTTAGTACCATCTCCCAGGCTAATCTTTTCAACCAGGGTCCACCTTCATTTTCCCCTCTATTAAAAGTCAGGTAAGCTGGCACCTTTACAGAGAGATGCATATAACAACAGGGTGGAGATAATGGTATACAATCTACCCCATATATTAAGGAAATTGCATAGATCTGCACATACTAGCAAAGATTTGGTGTGGCAACGGTGGCAGAACACTCGTAGAATTCAATTTATTTGTGAATATGGAATGGACTGGGTTTAGGAGCATCTTTTCATCCCAAATCCTCCTTTTACTGATGGTGGTGGTGGTGATGGTGATGGTGGTGACGATCTGAGTCTACAACTTTCCCTGAGAGTTTGGCATGTGGCTTTGATGGAAGTTGCCAGCCAAAGGGTTCCTGTAGCAGTGGACAGGACCATTCTTACAGGGACAGTCTAAACCTGTCTTTCTCCTGCGACTGTCCACCCAAGTATCAGTCTGTAAGTCACGAACCATCCCACTACCTGTGCAGAGCACAGGTTCAACATTAGCTAAAAGTGCACACTATGGTCAAGGAAAACAAAAAAATAATAATTCAGCGACCACCTTTGCTTATTTGTTTTTCACAAAACAAGATATGCAAACGCAAAAGTCATGTTCAGCTGTTAGAGGAAAATAGCCAAATATTACACAAACTGGCCTACAGGAATGCCCACATACAGCAACATTACACACCACATCGTTGCTTCTGCGATGTTTCTCACAGCAGCGCACAGCCGTTCAGGGAGTTTGATAGGTTGAGAAAGTGGAAATGAATGAACCCTGGATGTGTCCAGGGAACTGGGGTGAGGTGAAGGGTGAGTGAAAAGAGTTAGGAGTGAATCAGAATGAGGATTAATTGGTGCAGGAAGGAATTACCAGATAATGAGAATCTGCCTGCGACTTCTTCAGCTTGTTTGAATAGTAATTCTCCAGTTCCTGAATAAACAGAATTTTTTTTTGCTGATTCCACTGCCCATGCTGGTTTGTCCTAGTATCTGATGCTTTGGTTAATCATACACTTGCAATATTGTAAGGCCAATTTTTCTTATGTTGGTTGTGGTTGATTTTATTTTGGTTATATAGCAAACTGTCTTGAACCTTCTGAAGTAATACACATAAACACACACACACACATTTTAATTTTATCAAAGCTTTTTTTAAAATATATATATATATATATATATATATAAAGCTAACTCAAACTAATATAAAGTAAGAAAAAGAAAAGAGAGAGAAAGAAAGGAAGCAAAGTGCAAGAAAGAACAAAGAAAGTAAAGAGAAAATAGAAAAGAAAGAAAAAATATGCACAGAAGTAGCTTCCGATTTTCTTTACAGCAGTTATAAGAACAATTATAAGTTTACCTCTTACTCTGTGGTTACAACATACCTCTCTTCTTTCTGTAGCTTATTCTCTTTGATCACCAAAACCGTAAATCATAAGTTCATTTTTTTCTGCTTCATGCAAAAAGTCTATAAGGGTAATTTGTTTATTTTAATTCTTGAAATATTGAATAGAGATATAAGAGAAGGTGAGAGAATTATGGGGGAAAAGGTTAAAAGAGAAACTTATAAGCTAAGGGCAGTTGCTGATGATTTTGTGCTGGTTTTAAAGGATCCATTAAAGGCAATAGGAATATTAATGAGAAAGTTAAAAGAATTAAGTATGCTAGCAGGTTTTAAGATTAATAATCAGAAGACAAAGATGCTAGCAAAAATATGAAACTGTGGATCAAACAGAACTAATGAAGAAAACTGGTTTTAAGATTGAGAAAAAATATAGTATTTGGGTATCACTATGACAAATAGGAAGTGTATGTTATTTCAAAACAATTATGTTAAGACATGGAATTAAATGAAAAAGGACATGCTAAGATGGAAGAAACTACAAGTGTCACTGTTGGGAAGAATCTCTGTGATAAAAATGAACCTTTTGCCTAGAATGATGTTTTTGTTTCAGACAATATCTTCATCAGCTGGTATTGATGTGACAACTGATGTACCATTTAGACAATGGCAAAAGGATATATCTAAGTTTGTATGGCAAAGGAAAAAGCCATGAGTTAAATATAAGGTGTTACAAGACACAAAAGAAGGAGGAGGATTGGGTCTACTTGACCTGAGATTGTATTTTGCAGCTTGTTGTTTGGTTTGGTTTGGATGAAATAATGGGTGTTGCCGAGAAATTAAAGATTTTTAGAGTTAGAAGGACATGACTTAAGATTTGTTTGTGTGGATACTTGTGGTATGATAAAGTCACGGTTAGTGTAGATTTCAAAAATCATTATGTTAGACCGGCCATATGGAGAATATGGAATAGATACAAGCCCAGGCTGTCCCTGAAAACACCTTTACAGCTCTCAGCACAAGAAGCATTTGACAGATGAGAAATGAGAGGCAAAGGGTTTACATATTGTGAGTTACTAGAATTTTACCAAGGGGAATATAAAATAAAATCAAGAGAATAACTGATGGCAGAGGGACATAGTTGCCAATGGCTTTCTTACAGTTATCAGAAAGGTTTAAAATAGATAAAAGAATTTATGGTATTGAACACTGTAAGACAGAACTTGAAATGGAATTGCGTACAAATGATGAACATGTAATTGCTATATGTATAACCTTTTACTGAAATTTGAAACAGAAGAAGACTGCATGAGGAAGTGGGCTAAGAACTTTGGCTATGATATACGGGTGGAACGATGGGAACATCTGTGGTTGAAAGGACTGAAATTTACATTAGATTAGAATTTTTATAAAATGATGTACCATTGGTATATGGCACCAGGAAAAATATCTAGAACGTATAAAGGCACTTCAAAGTTATGTTGCAAATGTAAACAACACGAAGGGTTATTTTATTATGGTTGGTGGACATGAAAAAAAGCTAGAGTATTTTGGGCTCAAATACTGTGCATACAGTGATTCTGAGGATTTTAAAGATTAATGTTCAATTGAAACCAGAACTTTTCCACCTGTGACTGATTGATAAATAATTAGAAAAGAGCTATGGAAAATTGTTTTTATATATGATAACTGCAGTGAGATTATTGCATGCACAAAAATTGAAAGATTTGGTGATACCTACAATGGAGGAATGGTTAATGAAGATGACAGAACTTGCTGAAATGGCTAAATTGGCTTGTTTAATTAGAGAAAGACAATATCTACATTTGTCGCTGACTGAAAACCCCTTATGTACCTTTGGCATAAAAAAGAAAAAAAACGAACTTGTGATTTATGGTTTCGATGATTAGACAGGATAGACTATAGAAAGAAGAGAGTCATGATGTAACCTTAGAGAGAGAGGCTGAAATATAATTGTACTTATAACTGCTGTGAAGAAGATCAGAAGCCACTTCTTTATATCTTTTTTCTATTTTTTTCTTTTTTTTCTTCTTTCATTTCCTCTTCCTTTTTCTTTTATTTCTCCCTTTCTCTTTCTCCTTTCTCATTCTATTATAGTTTGTATTAGGTCTTATTATTGTTGTTAAAACTCTGTATATATTCCAGATCCAGACACACAGGCAGGTACTGGCCAATCAGCCAGACATCGTGGTAGTAGACAAGGACCAGAAGACAGCGGTGGTGATAGATGTCAGGGTGCCAAGTGACAGCAACTTCAGGAAGAAGGTGTATGAGAAGCTGCAGAAGTCCCAGGGCCTGAAGGTGGAACTGGAGAGGATGTGGAAAGTGAAAGCCAAAGTGGTCCCAGCGATGGCAGGAACACTCAGGGCTGTGACCCCCAAGCTGGGAGAGGGGCTCCAACAGATCCCAGGAGCAACATCAGAACTCTCTGTCCAGAAGAGTGCAGTGCTAGGAACAGCTAAGATACTGTGCGGGACTCTCAAACTCCCAGGCCTCTGGTGGAGGACCCAAGATTGAGGAAGACACATGCCACCCATAGGGGTGAGAAGGGAATTTTTATACACACATGCACACACACACACAAAGATCCAGATATTTCATTGAACTGTTTCAATTCAATTTAATAATTTCAATTATTATCTATATTTATCTGTCTGTCTGTCTATCTGTCTGTCTACCTACCTACCTACCTACCTGGACACAGGCATCCATAAGAAGCCACAACAATGTCAGGATGATGTCATACAGATCAGTGTCACCATCATTTGCCCAATGCCATCATGCCATATGTGATATCCTCAGTGAGTGTTCTTGTGTTCACTAATATTTCTGATTGCTGCAATAATGATCTCAAAACGGTTTAATTTCACAGCTGAAAAAAGAGGACTGCTGGGTGTTTAGCAACAGCTAGCTGAAAAGATCATCCAACACATTTCAAGCGGGAAGATTCCTTATCATACAAGCAACTGAGTCACGGAGGAGAAGGATAAAGTGAGAATCACTTCCAATTCTGAAATGGAGTCCCAGGGCCTCCAGCCTGCCCCTACATGCCCAAGTGAGGAATCTGTTCTTTGACTCCAACTGGGCCAGAAATAAATCAGCTCATGTCTCCTCTGCCACCTTCAGACCAGTGTAGAATCTTAATGTGTAAATGCCCTGCATTTCAGCTCACCAGCTCCTCTTTATATTGCTCAATGTTCTCTCTTAGGCCCCTTCAAACTGCCTTGGGAATTTGCATGTGCGCTGTGTATACAGTACATTTAGCAAATAGCATAATTAACTATCAGTGTTGACAGAACAGATCACTCCTTTTTACTTGAGCGACGTATTCCACACATCCACACCCCCAAAGCCAACTGCCGAGAGAAGTGTCAGCAGAGGGACTGAAGCCACTCTCTGGAACGAGGACAGCCTGAAAGCCCAGCCTAATTAGATTTACATGAGTTGCAGATGAGCCGTTGACTTAAGAGGGGAGTTTCATGCTTCTCGGAGGGTTTAACACAGATCTGAGATCTTCTCTATCCATCTTTTTCCCAAGGCAAAGTTGACATTCCAGCCACCTCTATAGAAATAAATGGGATGACAAGCTGAAGTTTGATTTTGCCTGCTCATTGATTTATGCTCAGAAATCTATATACAATATTTTATCTGCCTTTGTACCTGCTGGGTACTTGCCATGGGCTCTGGGACAGGGTTTAAAACCCACAATAATGTGAAATTAACTTCTTTTTGACTTGTGATGACGGCGATTATTTATTTTTGAGAAAATGTGATGTGGGCAGGATTATGATTAAAGTGCTTCAGGGCAGAAAGAGAAGCAGGAACAATTAACATCAAAACCTAAGAAGTGGAATTAGGCATCATTAACCCTATTCTGACTCCCTTGCACTACCTATTCTAACCTTACTACAGCAGCCTTAAAATAAACTTCTTTTTATTACTATTTTCAAAATCTTCAGCTACTATAATGTCTATCTTTTCAACATCTTTTCCACCCCCTTTTTTCCCTTTTGGAGGTAAGGTGATGATGGATTTATAGACCAGCCTTTTTTATGCCCTGTCTGGAAATGATGCTATCTCAGATGGCGGCCTACCTAATCCAGGTTCCACCGTTGTTGGCTCCTTTGCTGCAAGTCAGGAGGGTTGATCAGCTGAGGGATTTTGCAAGCTGGACATTTTCTTTACATTTTCAAGAACATTAGAAGAGTTATGAACTTGGATCAGGCCCATTTGTTCCCATTTATTCCATCACTGTGTGCCAGATAAGGAGGAACTTGATGTATCTGAAGAACATTTAGGCATCTACTGGATGGCAGCAAAGAGATACTTAAACCTCTTGTTCCTTGCTGCCATCTCATGGTGATCCAGATTTTTACAACCAGATTTGATCTCTCTAAGAAGCCTGATTAGTGTTTAAGACCCTAGCCAGCTAGCTCTCTCTAGCTAATTTGCACTTCCTATCCAAACGATTTCTCCACACCTAAAGATTCGTTCAACTCTCCTGTTTTGGGGGACACCTTCTAAAGTCTCTAGGCTCTGATGTGTTTCTCTCATTAGCTCTGCAAGCATTCAGTTGCAGCAATCAGCCCAAGTGGGTCTTTTCCAGGCTTTCTGCCCAGTTGGGAGCCCTTCATTAGCACCTTGCAATAAATGAAAACAATGGATTTAATTGTGGCATAATATTTTGCAAAGAAATGATCTCTTCCGCTGGTAGGTGTGTGTCCATCTAGGTAAGGAGCATCCAGTGACTGCTTTCATGCATTGACCTAAGGATTTGCCTTTGGACTAGCCTTCTATGTGAACTTGCTTATTATGGCTTATAAACAATGATGTATGGCTTAATCAAATGTGTGCACCCAGCCAGTTTTGCCCTATTCAATAAATCATGGTTATGGAACTAGGGTTTGGCATGATGTGTGATCTCAGGACAGGTTCATGTGCTCAAGTAATGGTAAGGCTTATGTTAGGCAAATTGTGATTTGGTATAGCATACAACACATGTAAAATTTAAGGGGGGGAAATTAGAAATAGACAAGAGAATACAGTATTGGGTTCCAGATAAAATGAGAGTGAAAAGGAAATGAAGAGAACTAGGAATGGGATTTTAAAGAGAGATAAATGTTGAGAGAGAGCGAGCGAGAGCGAGCGAGCAAGGCAGTGAACCTACAGAGAAGTGCCATGATGGCAGCGAGCCCGTTTGTTTCAGCAGCTAAGGTGCTGGGTTAGAGGCTGTGAGGCTGTGAGTTTCAGTTCTGCCTTAGGCACCGAAACTGGCTGGGTGACTTTGGCCAGCCACTCTCTCTCACTCCATGGAAGAAGGTACTGGCAAGCCACTTACAAAAATGTGGCCAAGAAAACCGCAGGGACTTGTCCCGGGAGTCACTAGGAGTCAGGGCTGATTGGACGGGCCATTAAGACAACAACAGTGACCTTGGAGAGAATACTGAAGAGGAGAGGAACACACTGAAATGAGCAACGGAGGGGAGGAACGGGTGTACGACTCATGAGCAAAATCAGGCACTGCAAACAGTTCAGAACTAAGGCAAGGCAAGGAAGGGGAGCTATAACTGCTCTGAAGAGCGTGTGGGAACTCTGTGAGAGGCTCATAACGTGGCCAGGAGATTTCGCAGCTCCTGGATTCTGATCAGTGGCTCTCTGGCGTGTGTACACCGACGTCCAGAAGCACATGGCAGGGTGGATTTCGCTGGCCAGAGAGGGATAGCTCAACTATTCAGAGCTAATCAGTGTGTAAGGTACTTGTACTTCCTACCTTCCAAAGTATTTCTTTGGGCATCAGGTGCTCTGGGGACTAGACCCTCATGGAGGCAAGCAGACCCCCACACCATAGGAGAAGGACCACCACCCAGTGACCAGGCTGGGTCTAAGTGGGCGGAGGGTTCTTACCCATTGATTAAGGTGGGGCCCATTTCCAGTGCAGACCTGGTCCCTCACTGTTTGATTCGTTCCTTTCATTGCATTCTTTAGCTTGGCCGTCATTCAGCAGTTCTCAAGGGGAAAGAGCCATATTTACTAACTGAAAGAAGAGCCCCCCCACCACAACACCTACAGGTAATCCTCACATAATGACCATAATTGGGCCCAGAATTTTGGTTGCTAAGCGAAGCGGTCATTAAGTGAATCTGACCCAATTTTATGAACTTTTGTGTGGCAGTTGTTAAGTGAATCACAGTGGGTGTTAAATGAACCATGTGATCGTTAAGTGAATCACATGGTTCCCCCATTGATTTTGCTTTCCAGAAGCTGGCCAGGAAGGTCAAAAATGGCAATCACATGACCACAGGATGCTGCGACGGTCATAAATGCGAACTGGTTGCCAAACACCTGAATCATGATCACGTGACTGCAGGGATGCTGCGACGGTTGTAAGTGTGGGTACCAGTTGCAAGTCAGTTTTTTTAGCAGGGTCGTAAGTCTGAACCATCACTAAACAAATGGTTGTTAAGTGAGGACTACCTATATTAATTGGGTAGCTCTTCTTCTATCTGCTGATAATAAAGAGACTACATATTGCTACATAGATGCAAACATCTGGGCCACCTCCCCATCAGCAGCTAATGTTCAGATTAAACATCAGCTGTTGATGGGGAAGGGGATGCCTAAACATGGCTTGTTTTCTCTTCTTTCCTTCTTTCCTTGTCTAGATATTTTCACCCTCTTTTCATCTGCACTGGGATTTTTTCACCCTCCCAGTTCCCTCCTATCGTTCTGATGCAGTCACCCCTTTCTCTTATTCCATGTCCACCTTTTTTTTCTTTTCTTTTCTTCCCTTTCTGCTAGGAGGAGGGAGATATATCTCTGTGTGAAAGAATGGTCTGTATATACAGAGTGGGGATCAATTTGTAAATGGGTTAGACTTACAAAAAAATGTTTGAGCATTTCAGAAAAGTCCTAAATGCTTCTTGACCTAGGAATGTTATATTTGACAAAAGGATGTAATCCATCATCCTGGGTTCATTGTACCTAAATCTATTGCACCTGCTTGGTTGCCAAAAGACTTATAGGACAAGGATTACTGCAAGTTTTGGAACAGTTTGTTGCATTTTCAGTCTGCCATAGGCAACTGAACAATGCTATAAATTTAATTTTGACTGCCCTTTTTATGTCTCATAATCAACATTAAAACAGCAAACAGCAAAATAAACTAAAATGTTTTACAGTCTGACTTTATACAACTTATTGGCATTTCTTCTGGAAATCCAAAAAATCTGAAAGTGACCTTGTTTAAGTGATATGAAGAGATTTTTAAGTGACATGAAGAGATTTTTTTTTCATTCCTTTTCTTAAAAGAAAGAAACAGATTTAATTTTTATGATATCAGTTAAAAAGCGGTGGAAAAATTATTTGATCTCTGAACCTTATGGAAAGATTTAGTAGGTAAAAAAGAATATACATTCCTAAATCAGTAGGAAAAAGTTGTTACCAGAGTTAGAAGAACGGCCTTTACACACATGTTGTCCTCTTGCCTGCTGAAATGCTGGCAGTTGTAATTTAGTGAATCCAGAAGGATCAGCTTAGAGATTCTTGGCTAAGGTGTCACTCTGTGTAAGACATACGCCGGTCTTTAAAAGAAGCATGAAGTTACCGTTATGAGAGACTTTAATTATCTTGATACCATTTGGGAGACCATCATTGCCAAGTGTGGCCCTGGCAAGAAATTCCTTTCTCCTTCAGAATGGAGGAAGGTGTAAGATGAATTGATACTACTGTATATATTTGGGTACAAGCCCATCCATGGATAAGCTGACCCTAGAATTTTTAACCAAAATACCATGAAAAATGTGCCACCTGCGGATAAGCCGAGCCCTCGAAATTTTCATATGTTTTAATTTTCACAATTGGCTTAGAGGTTAGAGAAGAGCAACAAGGATGACCAGGGGACTATCACTCCAGTCTGATGAAGAGAAGTTGAAAGATATGGGTGATAGCCTTGGACCTCTTGAGAAGATGCTGGGAAAGAGAAGAAGAGGATGAGTACCAGCAAGGTGGGGGGACTCAATCATGGCAGCAATAGGTGCATCCTTCGAAGACCTGAAGAACCAGTTTGTAAACAGATCATCCAGAAGGTCTATCTATGAAGTCACTAAGAGTCAACATAGAACAGATGGCATATAAACAACCAGTAGCCTTGGGAAAATAGGACTGGGAATGATATAGTAGCCTTCTTCAAATAACTCAAGAGTGCCACATCTTGATGCAGGACATGGAGAAATGGATTTAAGTTGCAGGAAATCAGGTACTGACTGCAGCTTCGAAAATGTTTCTTAGATGTTAGATGATTCTGATGTTAGATGTTCTGCAGATGCTTTAGTCTGAGTTCTTGCACTGGGCAGGGAGTTGGGCTTGGGGTCTGAATGCCCCCTTCTCACTGCCTGATTCTAAGATTTTAAATGCCAGAAATTCACCTTTTAGGCAAAGAGTCAGGGCAGGCACTTTTTCATAGCACCAAACAGGGGCTTTCCTAGTACTGAGAACTCCATACCTATCCTTACTGTAAAAAAGTTGCACAGGAATTGATGCGTATGGCTGAAGCTATGGTAAAACATTGACTGAAACTTGCAGGGATTTCCAAGAGCCAAGATCAACCAAGAAAGAGTTGCAGAGAGGATTGCACTCTCCTCCTCCCCTTACTCCAAAGTAAGAAAAAAATTATGGCTTTTGGGGGAAGCTTCCCCTGATGACTAGTTGTAAATAATTGAAGGGGGAGGGGGAGACACAAAACAGCAACAGAACTGTATGGCAACATCTGTTGGATATGTTTAATTTGCTTTCCTGATTATTTAGCAATGATGGAAAATGCTTTGCTCTGTGCTTTGCCTGTGTGGGAGAATTGGGCAAATTGAAATAAATCGTTTCAAATTGCTTTTGCGATCGGATCAAAATGTTTGTCAGCTAACATCTGGAAGGCTTTTCCTGAGGGGAGAAGCTCAACTAACTGCAGGCATGGGATTTTGGGGAGGAAGGAAATGCAGCTGTGGCCTCTTGAATTCGGTTCAGGCTATTTTCTGTTCTTCAGATGGATTTTCCACAACAACCTTTTAATTTTTTAAAAAAATATTGCTTCTCGATTTTCCATTGCATAGAGATTTAGATCCCCCTGCTCTTCTTGTAGAATGCCTGGATCAGGCTTGCACTGATTGTAGTGGAGAGGTCCTCAAGTCATGTTCCACTTCTGGTGATTTCATGGACACATTCATGTACTTTTCTTGGCAACATCATGAAAGTGGTTTACCATTTTCAGAGAGAGAGGGGGTGAGGGAGAGGGAGAGAACTTGCTAATTTAGCCAACAGCCCTGAATTTTCTGATTAGCATCTAGATACTAACAAAGTGCTTGGCTTTCTGAGTTCAGCCAAGATCAAACAGGTGAGCCATTGCATGAGCATGAACTGCAACTCATGTCCTTGTTCTTTGAGTGCTATGCTGAATTTTCATGATATTCCCAGGATCACATTTCATAGCCAGAAGCACGGAACTCAAGGGCTAATGGGTGGGTGCTCATCCTTTTTTTGTGGCACCCCTCCCCCAAATCATACTACCAGATTACATAATATTTTAATGGTGCAATTTTATATAAACCTTTTTTGGGTTTTTTTAGTAAGTCCTGAGCACAAGAAGCTGAGAAGGGGAGCTCCCAGCTGTTAGATTCCAGTTAGTTCCTTTTCTAATTCCCATCCCAAACACTTTAACCAAGGCTGCTGCCAACTGTCCAATCAGCAAAGTACTCTAAGGGCCACTTACCCCACTCCCCACAAGTCAAAAAGACCTCAAGATACCTTTCTAGCTGTGAAGGGTAGGAAGAAAGCTTATATGGGTGCCCTGAGAGGTAGTCCATTCCAGAAGCACAACCAGGAGCACTAGCTCTATCTTTATTGTTAGGTTACATGGACAGAATCTTACACGGCTGAAAGTATTTCAGATTTCTTATGCTCCAGAAAACTAGGGAGGGTCCCTTCTAAAACATTTCCCATGCTTATGTCAGCTGAGGCATTACGTGCCAGTTGTCCAGCTTGTGGCTCTTCCTTCTGTCTCCCAACGTCATTCCCACAGATGATTACAGTAACTCAGGGTTGAACTGTTGGTTCTTGGTGTTCTCTGAGCTTTTATCCCTTCTGGTTGCCTCCCTAAGCAACACCTTTTTTTTTCTTAGTCACTGACTCCATCCTTGGTCTCTCTCTGTGGATCAAGCCTTCCTTTGGGAGGACCCCAGTTATGATTCCTCACAGGTTCCCCTCTGTGTGAGAATCCCTTTATTGCACCCTGTGATCTCTTACCCCTATTCCTTCCTGTTCATCTTAACATCTCTTCCCTCTGTTCTGCCTCCTGCCAATTACAAACTTCAGAGACCCAAAATCTTAGTACTTGTCACAAATCTTGTTTGTCATGAAATCCCCCCACCAGTTTGCACCAGATGATGATGATGATGACGACGACAATGACAATTCCCTCAACTTTACTGAAACTCCTTGGGTTACATTTACTGTTTTATTTGCTGCACCTCGCTCTTCCCTCAGGAGCTTATAATGCCCCTTCCTCCTATTTTTCCCACAACAACATCCTGTGAGAAAAGTAGGGTTGAAAAAGAGTGAGACTGACTCACCCAAAGTTTATCCTGGAAGATTCTGGGGCTGATTTTCCTTGGTGCCACCAAGGCTCTCATTTCTTCTGCAATAAAAAGGTGAAATAAATATGTGAATTTATTTATTTATCTATCTATTTATTTCATTTCTATGGCCATCCGTCTCAACAAGTGACTCTGGAAGGCTTAATAAATCTGCCTAATGTTTTCTGAGAAGCTCTCTCTCTCAAAAAATGGGGAGAGCCAAATGTGTGCCCCCGGCCCTCTGGTGACACTTTCCCCAATGCTTGGCCACTTCAAGGAATGGATTCCAAAATCTGTGACCTCTGGCCCCAGAAAATTGTCTGTCCCTGATATAAATGGATTGATATGTTCCTGCCAAATTCTGCCTAATAGGAATGTGAGTTAAATTCAAACAATTGTACATCATTAGAGGTTGATAGAAATCCTATGGGAAACTAAAAGGATCTTGAAGTTTTTTAGGGTGGAGGTTGTCTTGCCTCAGAGCTAAATTTGAATTTTCAGTTGGAGGAGAGAATTTGGAAGCTCTACAAAGAGAACCCCTCTGTAGAGTTTTCAGGTGAAACTAAAAGTTTTGATAGGTCTCTCGGGAATTGTCCCACAGCCAAAACAGCTTTTCTTTCTTATCCTTTTCTAGTGTTGGGTTGATGAATCATTTCTTCTTATATTTAGGATTAAATTCTAGTCCCTGTGCTTTATGGCCAAACCCTAAAGCAAAAACAGCTGGAGGAGGTTTCAAAAACTCTCTCTCATCAAAACTTTAGCTAGGATTGGCAGTAATGGGGGGAGGGACTGATTCATCACATGGTGAGAAATGCCTCATCCCTAAGTTAAGGTTAAAGGCATGGGCAGAAATATGTGGAACCATTCCTAGGCATTCAGGATGTTCTGCATACTCTTCCTTTAGTTCTCTTCAACTTGGGATCTTGTCTAACAACTTGACCTAGTAGGTTTCCCAGTTCTACTGGAAGAGGACTTCCTGGCTTAATTTTTCTTTTCCTATTTATGGTTTTTTTCTTCTAAGCAGAATTGCAAAAACAAAGCAAAACCCAACAAAGCCTGCATCACCATACCTTCTCAGGTAGCCTGCTACCTCTATCACACATTGCACATGCACGTTTCTGTAGCTACATCTTCTAAATCAATTTTCTGAAGCACAGTTAAGGAAGTCATGATGGAAAACATATTAAGATTGAAATTAGGTTTTGATGTCAGCGGGGTCCCTGTAAAATTGCTGGAAAGAGGCAAATGGCCACATGTGAAGAGTCTAACCCGACTCTAACTAGAACTACATTCTACTTCTGAGATGTAGCCTTGGTCTCAGTGGCAATACTCCATTGTTGAGGATGGAAATGATTCCCATGGATTCCTAGGGATATGCAGTCTAATCCTAACACATTTTTTTTAAAGTGAGTATCACCGAGCAAAGTGACTCCTGCTTCCATGACAGCGAGGAAATGTGTGTAGCCAACCTCCTCCAATATCACTTTCAATCTACATTCCTACTCCATCCTAGAGTTCGGTTCACTTCTTCAGGTCGCTTTACTTATCCGTGGATGTTCATGGTTCAACAGTCATTTTGACTTTGAGAAAAAGTGGACTAAAAGTGTGGTTTGCTGCTCTTAGCCCTGTGTGCAAAGGGTCTCTCAAGGGTCTCCACTCTGTTACTCAGCATCAGTCTTGGGGAAGGGAGACTCTCCAACCGTAACTCTGGGGTGCAGTCAACACTGATCACTTGGACACCATTTTATATTCGGTGTAAGGACAACCATTAAATAAAAACGTAGTGGAGAATAGTCAGGAAAAAGCTTCTCTTTTTATTGGGGGTTGAAAGAAAGAAACATTTCAGAAATATTCTTGGAAATCAAAATGTAACCTGAGAAAGCTTGGATCCCTCTCTGTACTCCTTCTCCTTCTTGACATTTCCATTATATAAATCCTTCTTCTCTGTTATCTATACAACCAGCGTTCGTTTGATTGCCATTTTCATTTCCAGAAGCACATCTCCATTTTATTGATAAGAGACTTGAAGTAGCAGAAGCTCTGTAGTCATCACAGTCAGATCCATATGGTAAAGTCAATGGCTTAATTGTGCATGTTTTTGTTCAGCTAAGCAAACTGCAGATGTGATATGCAACAGTGATTAAAATTGGCGGTGATTTTCGCTGTGGTCAGAATGAGGGCAGCTTCCCTGAGATTAGTCTTAGTGCTTCGGAAATGGACAACTGATTGTGCAGTTGAACAGAAGACATTTGTTATGCTTGTGGTTAATACTTTGCATGTAACAGACAATCGTGGTTGGGATCTGCTTGAAGAACTCACATAACTTTTTCCCAGACACATTCAGAATATGCAGTATCAGCATCTTTATTTGTGTCCTGTTCATTTAAGTCTGGCTATTAAAACCTCTTAAATTCTTGTCCTAGATAACCCTACTTCCACACACAGAGAGACACACACCATGCTGCTGGGCTCCTAGATTTATCACGTACCTCTAGTTCTGTGAAGGCTTATATGAAAGATGGAGATGTGAGACCCATTTAAAGCAGGCCAAAGAGGAAGAGAGATTCTTCTGGAAGATTTCAACCTTTGCAGCATGAAGAAAAATACCAGAATTATGACTGGTAAGAAGACACAGGAAATGAATTCATTTTCAGAGCAAGAGATGGTTCTTGAGAGATGGCTCCTTCATGAACTGGATAAGATGATGGTACCCAGGTGGAAAGGTACCAGGAGATAAGCATATGAAGCTATGACTGGCTGAGCCTCATGAAGTGTATTAAAAATGAGTGGAAAATGTAATACTTTTGAGCCATCACACTGAATGAGGTACCTTGCATGATGGGTTCTCTACCTTAACTTCTTCTGGCTGGCTCAGAAGATATAGATACGTACCCTATCAATATGTGAGTTAAGCTTTTATTTCAGCAAGTGAGCATTAAAAGCTGTAAACCTGCACTTCTTTTTTATGTGTCTTCAATCTTTGGAGAAATTAAAAAAAAGCAGCGGTAGAGGTGTTGATGCCCTTTGGTGTGACAAAATACCACAGCAACTCAACGAAATTAATAATGAGGTAGGTCCTGCCTTCGGGAGTATATTGAAAATGTTACAAGAAGGCAAAAAGGGGACAGTAAGAGAGTAGTTCATTTTGTTGCTCAGAGGGACACATCTACACTCAGGTTTCAACTTCTCTTCAGACCTCAGTTAAGAGGGACTTGGCTCTTCCCTCACAATTTCCTGGATGGAGACAAGAAGGAAACGTAAAAGAGAAGGGCAGATGAAAGTAGCTCAGAGTGAGAAAAATGGTGGTCAGAAAAAGAAAAAAAATAGAGCAATGGAGGAATGGATGGCCTCATCCACTTTGTGTTCTGGCCTCAGGGATCACTTGCTTCAACTGTGTCTGTCAGCTCCAACAATTATCTCTTAGGGAAATTGAGGAAAAAAGCTCTCCTATTCCTGGTGGAGAAAATGATTACCCAAATGTTGCAGTAATAAACCACAAGGTCCTAGGGTAGATGTTTGCAATAGTCATGCAGATCCTTTAAAAAGTTCATGGGACAGTGTGAAGCAAATGATTAGTGCTGCAAGCTATTTTATCATTAAACGTACTGAGTTCTTGTTCCACAATTGTGCATGACACTGACCATTTTCTTGCCACAAAAGGGAACTCACTCAGAGAAACCTGGTGGCAGAGTGGTGGGAAACACTTGCCCTCCCCCCAACTAATCCTAATATCCTAATAATCTAGAGCATGAAGACATTTGTCCTTCTCCTTCAAAGCTGTCCTTGTTCTATTACAGTTCAAAAAATGTGTTCTTTCAAAATAAAGACCCAGGCCCAGTTCAGTTACCAGTGCCTTCTAGAACAGTATTTCTCAACCTCAGCAACTTTAAGAGGTGTGGACTTCAACTCCACACCTCTTAAAGTTGCTGAGGTTGAGAAACACTGCTGTAGACATACTGTACACAGCCTTTGGAATAGAGAGAAAGTGCAATTTGAACAGTCCTTTCTGTCTCCAATGTATCCTAAGCTCACAATTTCAGAAAACTAGCCAAATCCATGGGGGGAAATAAGCTTTCAATTTTGCACACTCCTTCTCAGGAGATACCTTATTTCTTTCCCTTTGCTTCTCTTTTCACTGGACCCATCCTAATCCACAGCCTCCCTGCTACAGTTAGAATAAAACCTTGAGGATCCGGTTAAGCTGACTGGTTATCTTTGGGCAGTTCATCTTCACCATAAAACCCATCTGCTTCGTTGGGTTTATATTGTTGAGGGCAGGGCATCAAATAAGCTGTTGGTTCTGTTTGTCTAGGGAAGGTCATTGACAAATTTGGTCATAGCTTAACATATATAAAAGAAATGAATAGGAATGAATCAGACTCAAAAATAGAAGCTTTCTGTGTTCCTGTCCCTTCTCTTTCGTCTTCATTGAGTCTACGCTACACGGTGGCAGGAATACCTCTTTAATCAACTTGAGGATCACTTCAGTAAGCAGATTCCACTGTGATACTGACAAGGCAAAAAAGAAATCTGCCATGGAATTCTGTGGGCCTGAAAAAAAAAAAGCAAAATTTACCAGGACGTGGACAGTCAGAATCACCGGCATCTGTTGGCATCCAGGTCAAAAATGTCAACATAAAACAAACAAACAGACAAACAAACAAAAAGTGTCAGTGGGGTGTATGTTATGGAACATTACCCCCACCCCAAAAAATTGTGTGTGTGTGTGTGTGTGTCAAATTGGGGAATGTACATAACAAAGAATAATGTAAAGGGAATGGATTCTCAGATCATTTTTGCACAGGGAGAGAATGTGCATATAAAAGCTCCATGGAAAGCTGTGATGGGAGGGATTTTTTGGATCTTTGTTTGAAAAAACAGAATAAAAAAGCTTGGAATTCAGCTATATTAGTGCAGATAGCAAAACAGTCCTGATTTATCCTCATCCACATCTCTCTCTGTTATATAATCCATTCTGTTTGACAGTATTGCTTAAATCAATCATTTCTTCTTGTTTAAGATTTAACCCCTTCAAATGACAGATTCTCAAGGTGGCTTTTAAGAAGCTGCAATAATGCAAAATAGCCCCCGAATTCCACATCCATATACAGTCCAACAGACCTTAATCATGCCTGGAGTGTATTGCCCAGTTGCTATTGGGAATTAAGGTTTTCCTACCTTGGAAGAAATCACTGTGCAGCTGTTCATGTTCTCTTCTGTCCATCTTTTCCATTTTAATAACAATGCTGAAGACAAGGATTGATCTGTATGGCGTCGCCCTTGATATCTCTCTCTGTTTTGATGAGGCACCATTTTTTAAGTGCCTCTTTTCAAGCCAGCTGTGGATCTACTTCATTGTCATGCCATCCAATGCACACTTAATTGGTGCGTTAATCAGCATATCATGGACTACTTAATCTCTTTATGAATTGTCCTAACATCTTTGAAGGCATCAATGCCAGACTGACTTTGCTGGTTCTTCTTTTTCCTTCATTCTCAAGAAGGAGATATTTGTTCTCCTGCATTTGTTGGCAATTCACCAGTTTTGCAGGATGTCTCAAAGACAAGCTCCAGTACCCTAATATCAGACAATTAGTCTGATCCTGGAGACCTAAATTTATTCAACCTAAATACATATCCCCTGACCAGGCTTCTATCAGTCTCAAGCTTCAATCCTGTCCTTTCATGCTGTTTGTCACAAATTTCTTGGTGGAACCCTTATTTCTTTGTTGGAGAAGATTAAACCGAAATATGAATTGAGTAACTCTTCTTCCTTTTGTTACCAGTAAAATTTTTCCATCTTTATTGCACAGCTGATTATCTCTTTTTTAATGCTTAGCTTTCTTTACTAAGTTCTGAATTCTCTTTTCCAGACTCTGCCTCTAAAGTCCCAAACTACTTCTCTGCACTCTTCCTTTGAGGCCTTCCCATTTCCGATTCTGAATGTGTCCTTCATTGACATTTTAGTGTAGCCTCATTGGCTTCTCCTTCAGCTTCTCTTTCTGCTGACCTCATCGGGGTAGTTTGCCATTGTGCTCTTAGTATCTCCGTCTACAGTAACTCCCACCCATCTTGAGCTCCTTCTCCCATTAGCTTTTTCTACCAGGGGCCCTCCTTATCATTACTTATTAAAAGCTGCCACATCAAGAACCAGGTTGGATTTTCCCTGGCTGATGGCAGAAGCAAGTTTCTGTTTTATTTCCCTAGGGCACCTTGTTGCCATCCCAGACTAATCATAAGGCTTATCTCAGTAGAGCTTGGCCTGGCTGAGCTTGAGAGCTTGGAATCCCAGAGTTGTAGACTAAACTGGGAAGATTTCTTGGAAGAAAGCAATGGCAAATCACTCCAAAAGAACTAAATGGTTGTGTCCATGGAGCCACCAGGCATCAGAATCAACTTGAGAATGTATTTCACTATTTATTTTATTGGAGGGGTAGGCTAGATTTTTAGTTGAGACACAGGACATTTTAAGTTAATATAAAGTGATGCACCTCCATGAAGCATGGAGGTAGAACCCATCTGCTTTGAGCTCAGCCTCTTTGCTTTGAGAAAACCTACTTTTGACAAGTGAAACAGTGTGGCTCCTCTACTCCACCAGATGGTTACAGGGGACCACAGCAATTCACAGGACTATTTGAAATGGGTGCTTTGCATAAATCTTCACTGAAGCAAAGGAACTGCTTTCAAGGTTTGCTCAGCCCTACCTGGTGCAAATCCTCAGCAGGTGGCAACCATGCTTGGATCGGGAAGTTTCGCAAGTTTGGTCCCGATTAATACTTTGATGAGAAACCTCCAGGGAAGGTAGACTATAGTAGGAAGCTTAAATGAATGAATGAATGAATGAATGAATGAATGAATGAATGAATGAATGAATGAATGAATGAATGCAGCAGTGACAAACCAGTTCTGTGTTGTGGCCAGGAAAACAAAACAGGAAAGCCCTGAAGACTTGGCTCTGCTGTCTCGCTTGGGGTGGGAAGGTGGGTAGCCATTCTTGGGGGTGGCTTGCGCCTTAGAGCCCCTCCCACCGGATTGGTATCTTAGAGCCACTTGGATTTTATATTTATTTACATTGTATTTTATATTGGTAAATTGCTATTTTATTGGATTTTAATGTTTACTGTTGTGGTTTAAATTTTATTGTAAACTACCCAGAGTCCCTCTTGGGGGAGATGGGCAGTAACAAAATTTGAATAATAAAATAAATAAATAAATAAACACGGACTCTCCAAGATCACCAAGACTTGAGCAAAGCTTGAAGAAGATCCTGGCTTTATCTACTCACGGAAACTCCTTCCCATTTTATCAGGATGAAGTAAGAGAAATCCTGAAGATCAAGAAAGTTCACAGTGATGTGAACAAAGACAAGGCTGCATTGTATGATGCCCTTTTCTGGAGATGGCATAGTTTGACAATCTTTCCAAAGCAGCCTCTTTTCAACTGTTGTCCTATTCCCAAATCCACAGGCCTTTTACCAAACTTACATTCAAATAACTCCTGTAGCCCAAGTGGCAAGGAGCCCTTTAATATCCCTTTGGAAGAACATTTTTTGAAAATATTTGTCTGCAAATGCATGGAGAATATTATTCATTATTTGTTATATTGCCCATTGGACAGGGACTCAAGGGAGAGTTTCCTGTCTGTTATTTTAAAGCAGCACTCCAAAGCTTTAATTGTCAAACTCCTAAGAGATGGTTTATTCTTATATTAGTGCAATGGTTGCTCTGTTCACCCAGGCCGCAGGCAAAATTCACAGCTGCTTTTTAACGAAGTTAAAAAGTTTTAGCCATTTTTTAAAAATTGAATATTCTGTGTCTGTGATAGCAGTGCATCCCCTCTTCATATTCAGTGTGTGGGAGTTAATCATCTGAACGGTAGCTTCTTGTTTTCAGTGAATGAATATGGAGAGGAGGCCCACTGTAAAATTGGCTTAATGGTTCGCTTTAGTTGATACCTTGCTGGTGCCTCCTATATACATTTGCACGCTGAGCTAATCTGCATTCCAGTGCACAGTTTGCAGAGGAGTAGGCATGTCCGCTACCTCAGTATCTCAAGAATACATGATTGATGTGTTGCAAGATGAAAATGCAGTTAATTTACTTGGTTATGCAGCAGATGTTTAATCAACTAAGATGCTTCGGATACCGGACAGTCTAATTGGAATAGAGAAGCTTTATATCGGAGTGTTTACAAAGGCCGGGGGATTTATGATCACAGAATGGAAGAAATAACCAGATGGCATCAAAGCCATATTGCGTTTATATCACTGTTGGTTACTCTCTCAGCTTTCCAGAAGAATCACTGGAGATGTTGCTTGAGGAGAGGGCAAAAGTCACCATTGCTTTGCTTTATCCCCTGCCTTCCCCAGTTTAAAACAATAGCTTTGGGAAATGGGGAGCACAGGCTGCGTGAGAAAGTGAGCACTCCAGGAATATTCCTTTCTCCTCCTTTACAAAGTGCTCGTTTCTTCTCATCAGCTGCCCCTTTTGGGTTGTCATCACAAGCTGCTCCTGATAGAAACCCCCATTGCCTCCTTGACGCAAAAAGCTCATGGATAAAAACAAAGGCATTTTTGGCAAGTGAGCTGCCGGCCACACTGAAGAATGCTTTGGGCAACACAGAAGGAACCAGGACTGAAGGAGAATCTGCACTGCTCTCGTCAGCCAATTTTGGCTCATCCCTTTTCTGCCCTCTTTCCTTTCTCAGCAGGGCTTAGGCCCACAAGATGTCAGTAGTGGACTGAGAATAGCAAAGGGCAAGCACAGCTGCCCATTGTCAAAATCTCCAGAGTTTCAGTGCTGACTCAGAATGCAGCAGAGTGTGCTGAAAACCAGCAACAATGTGATCCATTATTAATCATCTATGGGCAAAGAAGCTTTGAGAGCATCGGTGCTCATCTGGTTTGGGCAGCCTGTGTAGCTGGCAGGGATGCTGAAGGATCCTAAGAGGACCTCTATCCTGTGAAATTGCTAGCAAGTAGATTAGACCAACTGTTCAAGGGCTGGGAAAAGGATTCCTTCAGGGCCAACTCATCACACCAGATGTCCCTTTTGACCCTGGGAATCACATTTTAGCCTACATTTATGTAAGGGGTGACCTGTATAAAGCTTGCCTGTGCTTTGAATTTGGATAGAGCAGAATTCTTCCCTTTGATTTCCTGCTCTGTTCTGTCTCAGCCTTAAAAGAAGGCTGGCATTCTCCACCTCCATGTCTTAACCAGCAACACACCTCCCTGTCCAATCCATCCCACAGCATAGATTGTTATCACATCCTCCTATTTCCTATTGAAGTGTCAGCCAGCAACACAGCTGAAGCCCAGAGAGGGAGCTCCAAACCAAAATGAAGTTTGGAAACAATGAATAGGCGAGAAAACAATGAAGGAAGGTTACTGAATAAAATGCAATTTCCTGCCATCACCCACTTCAGCGTCTGTCTGTTAATGAAATATGAGACAACTTTTTTTGTTTGTTTGTTTCTGTTTTTGTAAAAGACAGACCAAAGATAGGATGGTTATTAAGAATTGGGGTGGGGGGAAACCATAAGTGAGCATCCAGGAACATTTCATAGGCTAAAGAGGAAAATTGATTCCAATGCCAATATCCACATCTACATCATCACTCTGCAAAATCCGAACTGCCTCTATTTATTTTCCCCAGTAGCTTAGAACAATGCTGAGTGGTCCCCATGCATATGAACCTTGGCCTCCATTCCTAACCACAATGTCCACTGTGACTTCACAACCAAGCCCTACTTTCCAAGGAAGCAGTGTATGTGAAGGGTGATATTCCATCACATTTCCCTTCCCTGCAGACACCCATGTTTGGGAGTTCCAGTTTTCTGGAAGCTTATAGATCACCATTCAGAGCTAGATGCAAAGTTCATATCTGTGTCAACTGCCCAAACTGAAGTAACTCAAAGTCCCTCCATGAGAAAAAGTCTCTCCTGGTTCAACTCTGTCCTACACTCACCTATCTTCGTATCACTACATTTTTGCCAATGATGAGCTGTGGGGAGAAATGTTGCCTCTCTCTCTGTGAGATCAGCCTTTTCTCTACAAATATGTCATCATCAGATATATTTTGTTCACTCCAGCTAGAGAATACTGTGTTGCAATAAGCTAATGACTCTTATCCCAGCTAAAAAAATCTAGTGAACTTAGGTATTTCAACAGCCCCACCGCCCTGCCCTCTCCTCCACCCCACACACTTTCCAGGAAGGCAAGTTTTTTGTTTTTCTACTTGTTGAATCTAACTTAGGGATTTTACTCCCACTTATGGCAGTAGCATAAGAAGCTTTCTGCTCATCTCAGCAAATTGCCTGCTGATTACTTCACCCTTCATGAAACCCGAGAACTTTCCCAGACGCCCTTTTTCATTTCCTCACACATATTGCATGGGTTCCAGCCACTGAGGAATAGAAGATGCCAAATCTATCTTTGAAGGCCCATCCCAACCTCTTTCCTGCCTTTTAGCATCTGTTACTACAAACAGCCTCCTAATGACATAGCATATATTCTCAGAGAGATCTTGCTACCAGTCCTGTCACTTTCCAAGACACCGTGTTTCCCCTTGACTGGAAAAGTAGTGGAGCTGGACTGAGTTGAGGTGCCAAGTCTGAAATGATGAACTTCCTTGGCATTCCTAGTCTGGATGAGGGAATTGATTAGATTAGATTAGATTGATTAGAGGTGTATTCTTCAAGGTCCATTCTGCACCTACCCAAAGATACATACATACGTTCCTTTATGTCAAAGAAGGTTGCCTCCCCCCCACCCCAATTCTTGATGCAGCACTCCTGCCCAGGTCTCCAGAAGTTGTTGCAAGTGGTTGTTTGTTATGTGATAGAAGATGAAAATATGAACATACTGATAGAAGAGAGCAACCATATTAATTAACATTGAATATACGTGAACTTAACTCAGATTTAGTTTTAGCTCCTTGCCCCACCAACCATGTTTTGGAATGCATCTCTCTTCTGGCATATCATACCAAAAACTCAGTCTTGTCCTTGGTTTGGGAACATCTCTGTTTTAACAATGCTTCATTTTTTGCAATGTTCTGTCAATCCTTTATGGACTTTTTGCTGACACCAGGATTGAAAAGTTGATGTTTTATGGATTTGTTTATAGATAAGGGATGGATATGGGATGAAGAGATATATCTGTAACTTTATAGGGGGTGAAGAGTTACCAAATTTGTTTATACTTGCTGCAATGAAGGTTGGTAGTCTCTTCTTTATGCATTTCTTGTTTTCTTTATTATATTATATTATTTCTTTTCTTTTTCTTCTTTCTTTTTTTCCTGAACTTTTATTCTTTTTTTCCTCTTCTCTTTCTCTAAGTTTAGTTTGTATTCGTTTTTACTATTGCAATCAAAATTCTTAATAAAAATATATATTTGGAATATGTGCTAAGAAAGGTATAGGGATGAGGAAAGAACAGCATAATAACTTTGAAATTGCAGTGATGAAACTCATTGTCTGAGCACTGTGGTCAGAAACCTGCAACAATATTTAAGACTCTGCAAAGCCAAAAAACCATAAAACCTTCTAGCAGTTTTCAGCTGCTTCAGAGGAATCTGAAAGTGATTAGGATTCACTTTGAGGGGATGATTTGACCAGTGGGTGTTTTGATAGCATCTCCATCAAATCAGATCTAAAATTTTGCAAGGCCTTAGTGGATTCCACATCAGGCTTCCCACAAGTACAGCAAGTCTTTGTATATCTGGTATTTGTGGGAATCATTTTCACATTCATATCCTGCTTTCCTTGCCAGCAAATCAATGTTCCTAAGATTCAAGAAAATGAGTGGAACTGCTTCAAAGCACTGAAACAACAGAGTTAATAAAAGTGTAACAGGAAAGAACAGAAAAAAGTAAGAAAAGATAAAAGTCAATAATTTATGAGTGAGCTCATCCTACGCAGGCTGTGCTGACTTGGAACTGTGTGGGCTATAGTCCAGGGCAAAAAAGTCAAACGTAAAACATTTGATCGACTCCTGTCTTCCCAAAAGGAATTTAACTGACTAGAAAGAAAGAAGAAAAGACTTTTAGAAGATTATGCACTTCTAAAAGTCAGGATCATTCCATACTGATGGAGTGGCGTATTTCTCCATATTATTAAAATCATCCATTAGACAAAACACCAAGTGCTAATGCGAATTTATTTTGCTCCCAGAATTTATCTATTTTTAACCCCTCACTGGTGAATGAAGTGAAAATGCTAGATGGAAAGATGGAATATATAAAATTCCCTTCTCACCCCTATGGGTGGTGTGTGTCTTCCTCAACCTCGGGTCTTTTAACAGATGCCTGGGAGTTTGAGGGTTCTGAGCAGTATCTTGGCTGTTTAGCTGTTCCTAGCACTTGACAGAGAACCCTGATGTTGCTCCTGGGATCTGCTGGAGCCCCTCTCCCAGCTTGGGGTCACAGCCCTGAGCACTCCCACCACCCATGGGACCACTTTGGCCTTCATTTTCCACATCCTCTCAAGTTCCTCCTTCAGGCCTGGTACTTCCCCAGCTTCTCATACTCCTTCTTCCTGATGTTGCTGTCACTTGGCACCCCAACATCTATCACCACCACTGTCTTCTGGTCCTTGTCTACTACCACGATGTCTGGTTGATTGGCCAGGACCTGCCTGTCTGTCTGGATCTGGAAGTCCCACAGAATGCCAGATGGAAAGATTGCTGGCTGGGGAATTCTGGGAGTTGAAATCCACACATCTTAAAGTTGTCAAGGTTGAGAAACATTGCAGTAAAGAGTAGCTCACCTTTATTATATAATGTCTCAAGTCCAATCCTTGGAATCATCTCTTTGGATCATAATAGGTTCCTGTCTGAGCCTGTGGAGAACCACAGGATTAATGTGGGTCTCCTGCTTGGCATCCATAGCCCCCAGTATTATTGTGGACTCCTTCTTTGGTGTCCTTGGGTTGGGTGCACTAAAGAGTCAGAAGACTGGCTTGGAGAAAAGAGACAAAGTTCTAAAGAAAATAATATAAGACATGCTATAGTTTCATCAGTGATATCAGCTGATGATTGTAAGGAGCACTGGGGAACATCTGGATTCAGTAATTTCGAAAAGCCACAGCTTTGTAGGGATGCTCCTACTTCCTGACCAGCCCAGGAAAAGAAGCTGGGATGGGATGAGCTTCCTGGGGAACTAGGAGGCAGCAGTAAGATGTCATCCAATCAGCTTATGATCAGGTGATATTTTACTTGACATACTTCCTATATCAATTGTTTCCTGGGTAAGCTTTGCCACATCCCATCCATTTGTCAGTAATATCATAATGTCCTTACGAAATTGCCAACCCCCAAATTTTGGCAGCTTTGCATATATAGAGACAAAAGGCTTCCTTTATATCTGTTTGAACTCCTGATGCAACTCCTTCCTTTGTCTCTCCTGTCCTTCAGAAGTTCTTCATTGGTGGAAGAACCTTGACTATTTTGCAATTTCTGGGAAGTTCTCATTAGAAATGAAACCCAACAAAATTCTCATTTATTTTCACCGACCAAATTCCCTCCATGGAGCAAACTATGCTCTATTTGTTTGGGATGGAGCTGTTAAAGATGGGGGTCCTATCAGGAAAAAGAGAAAAAGAGGCAGAAACAACCTTAATTCCATGCCACAAATATAGTTGAATATGATGGGGATTCAAGCCCAGATTTTTCGCTAGTAAACATTCTAAAATAAGCTGTACCTACATAGGTTTCTCAATTTTATTTTCTTCTGTACTCACATTTTTTCCTTAAGTCTTGTCACCTTATTTATGAAGATATTCTCAAATGTTGATAAGTTCTTATTTAAAGGAAAAGAACAATTATCCAGTCATTCCTACAAACAGCTAAGATTTTTTCTTGACTATATCATAGATGTCAGGAGCTGATGGAGGTAAAGCTTTTGACAAACTTCACTGAGAAGTAGAGAAGTAAACATTTCATTTGTAGAGACATGAAAAAGCACTATCTTAAATCTTGTCATAAAAGAAGAAAGGAATTAACCAATAAAAGATTTTAATAATAATTCTGGGGAAAAAAAGTTTTATTTACTTTATTCATCCAATTTCCAGGCCACCCAGTTTCAGAAATGACTCCAGGTGGCTTCAAAGAATTAAAAGCAGAACTCAAGGCCTGAGGGAATAGATACTTTTTAGGGCTTGCTTGAAGATAGGTAGAGCGGGGACCAAACAGGTCCCTCATGTAGGAGCTACCACAGAGAAGGCCCATAACACAGGCACATCACATTCCAGGTTGATGTTGGCAATTTTTTGTTCTTAGTAGACTTGTCCCTGTGATCACTTCAGAAACTGCAGCAACTAATTCCACCTGACTGTAGAGGATGGGCAGGAACTATGAAAGATAGACGGTACTCGGATAGCTAGATCTTATGCCACGTAGGGCTTTATGGGTAATGCATATACAACTACTACAAAACAATCATACAGAATCTTATCAATTTTATCAAGCTATAAAATCCAGCATGGAAAAGAAAATGGGGAAAAAATAATGAGCAAACATTCAAAATACATAAAGATAAACTTTCCAGAGCATTTCTTGACAGACAGATGAATTAGATCTCCATCTCTACCTTCTGCTGTATCTTAATGTGCTTTGTTGTATTTCAAGCCACCCAGCTATATTTTGAAAAGAATGGAGGTAATTACTCCATCACTCTTCATCAGATATTGATATTATTCAACAGCCTTGAAGTTAGGAGCTGCTATTAAAATCCCATTCTTACCCACTTTGATCCTGCATATATCATAAGCAGAGGTTGTCACAGACATTAATTCTTGGATGTATGGCATCCCCAAGACACATATTGCCATCAAGCAAATTCTTCTTGGTCAATTCCTTTAGATCAGTTTGACGGCTAAGTAAAGCTCAGGCTAAACTGTGCCTCCTGATATCCTCCCACCCTGATTTCACCTCTTTCTCCTCATCTGGACAAATCAACAAATAACTTTTCTTAGAACAATGTTCACCATTATTGTAGGTTAGATGACCATGTGCTTGGGAGAGGAGGAAGACCTTTGGAAGATGATAGGCATCCCTGTCTATGCTCTTCACAGCTAGGAAATGTTGGATACAAGCTAGGAGAATTTGAGCTGGAAAGCAGATTATCTCCTTCCTGGGAGAGAAACACTTCATTTATCTACATAAAGGAAGTGTGACCAATTTGATCCAGTAATGAACTATGGCATTCCTGGGTCACTTTCTCTCAGAACAAGGTATCTCACAAAGTTATTATTGTAAGAGTAAAATGAGAAGGATTCTACATAAGAATTTTTTCTACAAAAAACCCCCACTTTTTAAAAAAACAACTCTGTTCTCGTTTTCCCTCTCATGATGGTATTGCCCCACCTCTTGTGGCCTTTGGTGCGTATGGATATATAACCTTATGTTTTTACGTATTTGAAATTGTACAAAATGCTGTATTGTATATGGCGTTCTCTGCCTGGTGAGTCACCTGGTAAATGCAGCTCTTGAAGAAAAGTGACTTCCCCACAGTGAGGACTGTCAATTCTTCTCTTCAATGACTGAAAAACCTGATTAGCAGATGGAGCAGTTGCCCAGAGAAGATAGTGGCTGCATTCCTAAATCCTGATAAATAGTCAGATGTCCTGGTAAACATGCAGCATTTCATCCAAGACCTGAAAATTAATCAAGGATGGGGGGAAAAAAACGCCAATCTCCTCCTCCTGGCTCTGCTGCAGGATGGGAAGGGGATAAAGGAGGGCAATGCTCCATGTTTGCCAACAAGGGTTTATTGTGAACTCTTAAGTTGGCAAGCTTCTCTTCTCAGTAGATTTGTCCTTACAATCACTCCAGAAACTACAACAGAATGGAAATATGCACAGGACCCCTAGTGAGAAAGTTGTCAAGTTATCAATTTCTGAAAAAGGGATGCAGCTGCTTAAAAGACATGTTTACCAGATGGGTAAAATTAACCAGGTTGGACCTGGTTAATACTTGAGTGGGATACCAGTAGGAAATGCCAGGGGAGTAAGTTAGAAAACAGAAAGAAGAAAGAAGAAAGAAAGAAGAAAGAAAGAAAGAGTTAACCTCTCAGTCTTTTCAGAGTGAAGCAGTATATACATTTTAAAAATAAAACAAACAAATAAATAAGCAGAAAGTTGGATGGATGGATGGATGGATAGATAGATAGATAATTTTAATTTTAATTTTATCTTTGCATTCTGTGGGTGGCATTGAAAGTGGAGGGCATGTATTGAAGAAAATATAAGAAACAATTCTGGGATCTCTTTTGTCTATAAAAATAAAAGTAAGCAAGCAACAAAGAAATACCTTTCTCTTGTTCACCCTTGGCATTTCATGCCAGTGTCTTTCAAATATTTTCTGATATACACCCCCCAAAACTTTCTTTCAATTGCTGCCAGATGTTTCACCAGAGTAAGGCCCTTTGCACAGGCTCCAAAACCTGAGTTCCCAAATGTTTTAGCACTCTGGTTTAGAGCAGTACCTTTCTGATAAAGGCTTAACCCAAACAATCCATTTGAAGTCATGAGTGTATACGTTTCTGTTTGGCTGAAAGTCTGTTTTGGGATCAGACATTCAAAGAGGAAAGGAAACATTATTTTCCATGGCACTTCGTTTGACTGGCTCAACAGGAACCCGGGCTGACAATTCCAAGGTGATGACCCCAAAGCCTCCGAGGAGCGCTCCCTATCAAAAAAGGTACAAATATTGCCTTAGCACAAGAGTGGAGAAAGATGAGAAGAAACTGCAAGGTGTCTCAAAACATCAAATTGTGACATGGCAGCTGCGGCCCACAGACATTCAATGTTTCTCTGAGCAGCCTATCAAAACAGAATCTCAGCAAGCACCAACACCATCCTCTGAATTGCTAAGGAAAAGCCAGGGAGAGAATTCTGGTTTAGAGCTTAAGCATCATACCGGTAGTCCTCACTTAAAGACCACAGTGGGGACCAGAATTTTGGTTGCTAAGTGAAGCAGTCATTAAGCAAATTGACCCAATTTTAATTGGGGAGTTTGTGAGCTCCTCTCTGAGAACAGTTGATCCTTCTGATAGGGACGAGCCACAAGATTTCCTGTAGGCCTGGATCCAGCAACTTGGAAAACAGAACAATTCAGAGGTCACATGTTTCAGTGTGGGGGCAAATCGAAATCAGCCTCCCCAAATCCAAACATTTGTATTTCTGTATGACTGTTAAGGGAAGCACTTAAAAGGTTATAGGGGTCTTTCTCCCCTTATCAAGAGAATGGATTAATTGTGTTTTTTTTTAGGCAGAGCAACCCTTAGAGGATGCTACATGGCAATTTCCAGATAAATTGGTGCAGATGTTCTGGTACTAGGATTATTCAAGTTTTGTTTTTAAGAAAGTTGCAATCTTTTTCATTTGGTATAGAGTTCGGATAGAATCTGCAGGTGTAATTTCTTCCTCTGGGGAAATGCCAGACCATCGAGTAGGGGAGTCTTCAAAAACCTGGGATTTTTTAATTTTTTTTTAATTCTGCTGGGCATTTGGGGAGCAGCTTCTCTGGGAAAAAAAAGCAGATAATGTAATGCTGCAGTTTGGAAGAAAACCTGCTGAATCACAGAAAGATAGACGTAGGTTACCTCAGCACTGGAAGCAGTGCTACACCATCACCGAGTCTCAGATTGTTGGAAGGGGGAAAACAGGGAATTTATTTCTTCTCCTCTCAAGATCTCCTTGATTCCAGAAAGCTTTCCCAGTGTGGAAGAGGAAGCAAGTGTAGTAGCAAAAAAGCAGCAACCGAACAGCAAAGGACCAAGTGGAGAAGGTCTTACACACTAATCACACAGACACCCTCACACCCTTTGCCCACAGTTCCTCTTCATCTCCTATTTATGCTCTGACCAGCTGGTTTTCATCAACCTTGTCACAGAATGTGGTTACAATTTAGAAGACAGTTTAAGGAGGTATCTACAGGCGGTCCTCGTTTAGCAACCGCATTTGGGCCCGGCAATTTGGTCGTTAAGCCAAGTGGTTGCTAAGTGGAACCGTGACTGTGCTTATGATTTTACTTCAGCTTCCCTTTGCTTTACAGACCTTTTCATCATGGTCATAACGGTGAATGGACACTAAATGAGGACTACCTTATCTGTTCTTGGGCAGTTCTTGACCCTGGTATCTCATGTTCTGTCTCCTAGTACCTCACGAGTCCTACTTTGATCTTCCCCTGGCCTTTGGCATACCATTGTTACAGTCCATCCTAGCATGTTGGTGCCCTTACTTCCTTTACACCCATGCACCTGTGTGGCTGGATGGACTGTATGTACTTCAAAGGACTGAGTATTTATCATATAGTTCATTAAGGTCATTATCTATCACGGCCACTAGGAGAAATCATTGGTTGTGCAAGGCTACAAAGAGATTCTGGGCCTCTTAGTTCTACAAGAAAATAGATTAGGAAGCCTATACTTCACTAAAAAGAAGGAATCCATCACTAAAAGAGAAGGAAGAAGGGGGCACTGATTTCTAAAAACTGTGTCTGTAGTAATTTAAATAATAAGCAGCATTTTATCATTTTCAAAGAAATAATCCATGAATCTGGGGGCATGCAGGATTCCTCCAACTTCTCCTCTTCCTCTGAATCTAATGCCAACCGAGTCACTTTTAATGACAGCTGTTCTCGGTGCATACGTGGAACTAATTTCTGGGTTGGTCCCATCTCTTCCTCAGCAGGTAAGTTGGAGGTAACACCAATATCCAGATCACTAAACTCCCAATTTTCTTCTTCTCTTTTTCCTCCTAATTACATTTTAACATTTCACCCTGCCCTCTGTGAAAAAGCATATGAATGATTAAATCCCCTTGAATGAAACATGTAACATTCATTTCAATGCTTAAGATATTTGATGGGATTAAAACACCAGAAGGTCATCATGAATTAATATTTGCAAATGAAACGTTGCTTATGAAACTATATAACTCCTCCCAAATACTATTTCTTAGAAGGGGCTTGGTTCTCTTAGAGGTACACTATTGCAGCAGATCTTCACCTAAAGAAAAAGTACCATCAACAGTAGCACCAATAAGGATCCTAAATAGGAATATCTTACGTTGTTGTAGATCTAGTAGATTCAAATTTATTCAATCCCTCCAAAAGGGCTCTGCTTGGTCATTTATGTAGTCCTACATGTTCCCTAGGACAATTCTTTACCTTTGCAAATAATTGATTTTTAAAAAAAATCCTACTCAACTAGAGTAAAAGAAATTCACTCACCACAATAGTACTGTCATGAGTACTGATGGTGTGCAGGAGGGGGCCCCTATCCAGGGGGGAAAACACATGCGTAGTTTAGAGACTTTGATCTGTCATTCAAAGAAACCCAGAACAGACCCACCTTGACTTTTGGGGGCTTACCTGTCTGGGTTTTCCCACACTTCTTCAGTTTTGTAGGATTTTCTGTCTATTGTAGCATTAATAAAGCACTAGAGACTTCTTCCTTGTCTCAGCATGGTTCTTGCTTAGTCAGGACAACTACAATCATCATATCACCATTATAAAGTGTATGGGGGCAAGGATGCATCAGTAATTGTATCTTGTGGATGACTGGATGCCTGCCTTCAACTGAGCAAGCAGAGACTGCTATACAAACTATAAGAAGAATATAAGGTAGTCATCTTCTAGGGATCAACAAGCTAATTTAGCAGCTTAATTGGGAGAGCTAATAGAACTTTAGCAGCAGAGTTTAAAGGGGAGAATCATAACATTTTTCTACTCTGTGTTGATAGTGTGTGTTTAAGTAATTAGAGAGTCTGAGAAGGGAACAACAATATCAACACTTTTTACTAGTGATGCCTTAAGAAGCAGAATATGATTGGAAAAAATTCTGTAGGCATGACTTACAAAGTTGTTCAGGCTCATCATATTTTGGCCAAACATATTTTTCCTTCCTAGAACTCCAAGGTCTGTGGTGATTTAGTTATAGGTCAAGTGGCCTTTAGACTGCATCCTATGCAGGTTGGAGACCAACGGTCTCAGATAAAGACTTGTATACTGTGGAAAAGTGGGACAGATATTTTTAATAGGGCCTATTAATTCTCTCATTGAAAATCAGAAATAACCTTTGGTTATAAAGCTTATTTTGGTTGTTATTCTTAATATAGTGATGTTCAGAATATTAGGAAATGAGCATGGTCCTTCCAAATATTGCTGGCTTGTTTTGCTGGCAAATTTCTCCTTCAGCAAGTGGAAGAAAGAACAAAAGTAGAACCTATTCCCAACTTATTACTAATCAATATGGAAGGGTTAGTAACAGAATTGGAAGTGTCTGTGAAATACTGGAGTTCTTGATTTTAATAGAAGCCAGGCTGCAGTCAGACACATACTATACAGAATGCTGGATTTGCTGAAAGTAATTCCTAATAAATGTAGGAGGCTAGGCCAAATTGCATGCCAGGAAAAGCTCCAATCCAATCCAATCCAGTCCAATCCAGTCCAATCCCAGTTCATTAATTCAACTCAGGAGTAGGGTTGTCCCTTCAATGTACTGGAACAATTTTCTAAATACAGGTAGTCCTTGACTTACAACCACAATTGGGTCTAGAACTTCCATTGCTAAGCAAGGTGGCCATTAATTGAGTCACACCCAGTTTCAGACCTTTTTTGCTACGGCCGTTAAATTAATCACATGGATGTTAAGTGAATCACATGTTTGTTAAGCAAATCCAGCTTCCCCTACTGACTTTACTTGTTGGGAGCTGGCTAGGAAGGTTGCAAATGGTGATCACATGACCCCAGGACACTGCAGCTGTTGTAAATCATGCCGGTTGCCAAGCGCCTGAATTTTGATCACATGACTGCAGGGACGTTGCAACAGTCATAAGTGCGAGGACTCGTCATAAGTCACTTTTTCCAGCACTGTCATAACTTCGAATGATTGCTAAATGAATGGTCATAAGTTGAGGACTACCTGTACTTTTGGTGTATTGAAAAATTTCCCATCATAGGGGTGCAGCCTGGAAGAATAAATGCATCTTTCATAGATAGTGATATTGTAGAGCTACAGTCAGGCCCTACAATTAATCTGGCAAGTTTTAATCAATGAAGTCAGATACATGAATAAATAAGCAAATAAATAAATATTCCCCCACCCCCACCCCACCAGCTTTCCACACATTTTCACTGTCAGGGAAAAATAAGCATTCATGCTTCATGAGTCTTCCATAGCCAGTTGACAACACTTTGTGCAGTTTCTGGAAAGGTAATGTGTCCTGTTTTGGATGCTCTTTAAATAGGAATTTCATTAACAACAACAACAACAAAAAAGATCTATACTCATTCAATCTCAGTCCTATTGATGAGATCAGATAATCATCCTTATCATCTGCACAGTAATTAAGCCTTACTGTTAGGTGACAGGCACTCAGATTGCTGTGCATCCCAGATTAGTTAGTTAGCTAGCCAGGCGGTGTTAAGTTGGACCAGTTCTTGGGAACTGTAGGCCTGAATGCCCTCCTTCTTCACCTGTTCCCAGGGATGATCTGGAATTCCGCTCTTCCACCTTATCCTTTGTCTTCTTCTATTTCACCCAACCTTGACAAGCATAGTTGTTTTTTCTACTCCATCATCCTGTTGCATATAAACCCACAGTGTCAGCCTTAATTTACTTCAGGACTGATTGATCGTTTCTTCTTACAGTCTGTGGTACTCCTAATAACTTTCTCTAACTCCATAATTCAAAAGTGTCTACCTTCTTTCTCCTGCTTTTTCTTGGTACACAAATTTCGCAGCTGCACATTAACACTGGAAAAACAGTGCTGCTTTAGTGGTTCTGATATTTATGGTTATTATTGAAATCTCCTTATTCTTTATGATCTCCTCTAAATTTCCCATTGCCTTCTTCTCTAGGAATTACTACTTTTTCCCCAGTGCAACGTCCATCTGGATCTATTCTTGAGGCCCCGCCCACAAAAGAAGAAAACCTTCCACAACCTTCACTCTTTTCTACTTGGGGGAAAGAGTCCTTTTGTTTTTATTCTTCTTTTTACCAGTTGCTGTGAGCTGCCCATGATCATTATGTCATGACCCCGTTGCAAGGCACAAAGAGCCTCACAACGTGGATCATGATCATTAAGAAAAAGAGGAAGGAGATAATCAAATCAGCGCTTGAATCAAGCACCCAAAGCACCCACACCCATGGAATCATATGCAGCTGAAAAGAAGGGCTTCAGATAAGCAGCGATAAGCCGCACCTGGTGCCCTGGAGGACACACCGGAACCAGGAGGACAAGGACAGCCACCGGGAAAACGCCCCCACAGTCATCAAGAAACCCATCAAGGGGAATGGGGACAATGAAGGGTGGAGGATCACGGGACCCCGCAAGAGGGTATATACAGGGCACCTCACCAAACACCCCCATTCCCGTTTTTCTCTCTGTCAGTACCGTTTCAATAAACCGGAAATCCTTAATCCCTATTAAGTGAGTCCGTGTCTTATTCGGAGCGAGGCTGACCCTGACAATTATGTGAGATAGGTAGCCATATACTGTAAGACCTTTAGCTAAATTAATAAAAACAAACAAACAAGGAATTCATTAAGTATGCCGTTTGACATAATCTCTGTCTATTTAATATTTAGCATTAATCCAGACAGGTACGGACTGGGGGGAGGCAATTTTCCAGGGTTCTGGTATGAAATGCACACACACACCTTCAGGGGCACAGAAACTTCAGGATGGTATTTGAGGATCTCTGTGTCATTATGGCTACACACTCAATATGGGCCTCTGTAGAGCCAGAGGCATGCAATACCACTCCCAGGTACATAAAGCCAGTAACCTGTTCAATTTGGTGTCCTTCTTTGTGCCATGAGTGCAATTTGGACCTCTTGGCAAAAGACAAGACCTTGGCTTTCAATAGCTGATGACAAGGTGGTCTCACCTACAGCCTTCTGCCAGCTTCCTCAATGCCCTTCTCAAATCCACTGGCATCTGAGAAAGAACCACAGCACCATCCACATAAAGTAGGAGGGAGAAATGGTGGCCTCCCAGTTTGGGGAGTCTGTGTGAAAGTCTGCCTTGCTAAGGCACATCTCACCCTAAGTGCAGTGTTGGTGTAGAGGGCACGGATCAGCAACAGAAGCCTATAGCCAGTTAAGAAGCCTTCCAGCTTCTGCCATAAATCAACTCTCAAGGTGGAGCTGAAAGCTGCCTTCAGGTTCATAAAGGCCACTTGCAGAGATACTGTAGATTTGAATGAGTATCAGATGCTGCAAAATCAGGTAATGGCCTGAAGAAATTAAACAGATATGGGGACAATATCTTTATCAATTCTCTCAGTATCCTTATCTGTTTTTCCAACCACAGTTCTTACTGTAGCCTTCTGTTCATTGTAAAGGTTCCTCAGAAGAATCATCAGATGCTCCGTCACACCTACAGCCTTTATAAATTTAATATTCTGGCATGGTTTGCACAAAGACCTTGTTCTAATCAGTAAAACTGTGATTGCCTCTTTCTTATATTCTCTTGGAGTCTCCATTGGCCACTTTATGTTGCCTGTTTGATTTCCTATTCCACTGACGTTTGGCATTTTTGTCTCCTTCTAAAGCCCTAGTTTTCTTTGTCAGATCCTAAGCAAATTTCTCCTGTATCTCCTTTTTTTCAGGAAAAGTATATATGTCAATCTCTAGGCAGGGCTGCAACTAGAGGGGGCCAAGCGGGGCATGTGCCCTGGGCACTACACTGGGGGGGTGCCAAAATGAGTGCTGGGGGGGGGTGCCAAAATGAGCGCTGGGGGCACGGAATCCATGTTTGCCCCGGTTGACTCAGACCCTAGTTGTGGGCCTGTCTCTAGGCCACACAGCCTTTTTCTGTATTCATTGACATAGTACTTCGACGGCCTCTTCTGCAGCTTTATATGTGTCCTAACAACCAGGAAACACACTGAGACAAGGAACTGGTCTCTAATATTTATTGCTAGTACTTAACAGGAATCCTAACAAACTGAAGAAGCGTGGGAAAACCCAGACATATAACCCCCAAGGGTTAAGGCGGTCCCGATCTGTGTCTCTTTGAATGGCTGAACAATTCATCAGTGCTACGCATGCGCTTGACAGTCTGGATGGGAGCCCCCTGCTCGCCATCCTTACTCATGACAATATGCCCTCCTATTTGGCAGCTAAGCTACTGCTCCCTTTCTAGTGTTTCCTGAATATATTCTCTCTTTCAAAAATTTTGTCATCCTATAATTGTTTTTGTAAAGGGTTTGCTTATGTCTTTTAAACTTCTTTGCTTCTCCTAGCTCTCTTTGATGATTACTCTTGATAGTCCTACTTCAGGTGGATATTTTCTTGAGATTTCTCTAATCTTCTTGAAACGTGTTTTCTTTTTCTTTCCTTCTTGTATTCTTTTGTTGACATTTGTTGAGATATCCTTCCTTGTTCCTTCTTAACTGATGCTGAAAGTCTGCATTCAGTCACCATACTGTCTTCTCCTTGACCAAACTTTTATCCCCTCTTTCCCTGGCTATCCTGGCAGTATGAAACATATCCTAATATGCCTTTCATCCTGGAAGCCACCACTGGTCCAGAGTGCAGTGGCATGGGCAGTGATGGGCATGCCTTGTTATACCGATGTGACCTGCTGCTGTGTGAGCTGCACTGATTTCCAATTGACTTCTGGGTGCAATTCAAGGTGCTGGTTACCACCTATAAAGCCAACCATGGCATAGGGCCTGGCTATCTGAGGGGCTGAGTATCTCTGATAATTTCTGCCTCTCTGGTAGGATTGGGCAGAGGGGGTGAGCTCCAGGTCCCTTTGATAAAGCAGTATCACCTACTGGGACCTAAGAAGCAGGCCTTCTCCATCATGTTGCCCGCTGTCTGCGCCACCATCCACCAGAGACATCTGTGGCTCTCACCCCAGTGATGAAAGTTACTGAGAACCCGGCTCTTCTCCCAGGCCTTGGGATTTTTTTTTCTCTCTTATGTACTGTTTCCTTCCGGATATGTATGGTCTATGCTCTTACTTTATTGTTTCTTGCTTTTAAAGTTGTAAGCTGCCCTGAATGTGTGGAGTGGGGTTGCCTCTAAATTGTACTAAAGAAATAAATACATGCTTCTTCAAAGCCCCAGGGATCCTTTGAAACTTTGTGCTTTTTTTTTTGCTTTGGCTTCTACCATTTTAATCTTTGCCCACAGCTCCTTGTCTTCTCTTTAACATAAACTAAGCATACTAAAACTGTTCCTCACACTGACTTTATACCCTGTAGGTTTTGCTTGTTATTCTCGTTCACTTTCTGAGTTTCAGTCTGAGTTTTTGTGTGTGTGCTCAGGCTGCAGTTCATTAATGATTCTAAATCATGTGAGTTATGGAAGGCTCTCTTCTTCTGCAGTATATGTCGGATGGGATCCAACAACCTACTTCACAGGTTGAACAGCCCTGGGAAGCTCTGATCCTACAACTCAACCTCAAATGTGCATGAAAAACAAAGTGTGGGCCTGTATGGGGAGCATTAAAATTGCAGTTCAATCAGATTTGCATTTCTTAGCTCAAGAGTAGTTCTGCTTTTGGATGGCCTTTGCCCTCTCCTCTCTGAGGCTGGTTTCCCCACTTTTTGAGAAGCCAATTTTGAGCTTGCCGAGTGATCCCTGAAGAATACCTCCCTTCCCAGCCTGGTACTTCTTTCAGCATTTCTCTATCAGTATTCCTCTAATTTCAATTAGCAAGCTGAAAAAGGCCATCAAGCTGTCTGAAGATTATAACTTGTTCTCCAAGGATATGCTTACGACTCCCGAACCCGCGTAAAAGATTCTTTTGCACCCATTGAACATGAGCAAGGAGAGAACATCCGGGTCTGAGTTCTGTATTTTATTGAATCTCTTCCTCTGTGGAGGTGCAGTTTTGAGATATGATGAATATCAGTTCCACAGGGGGCAGCTCTAAAGTAATAACAAAGTTCCCTGCTTCTGTTGGAACAGTTTCCTCCCTTTCTATGTGATTCCTGTGAGGCAACCTGTGGCTACAGTTCATTATTTTTAAAGTGATCTCCCAGTACAGAAGAGGCTTGGACACCTGGAGAAAGCACCCTGTGATGATCAATGCCAGAAAGCAGAGGAGAAAGGTGACTCTGCCATTATTGAACTCTTTTCTGAATGAAAATGTCAAACATTTTTGAATGGGGAGGAAGGTAAGAAAAGGGGATATAGACTCTGGGGAGGTGGGAAGGTTGGGTCAATAATAAACTTGCTTCTATTTAATTTGGAATGGAAAGTGTGCAGTCTTGTGGAAAATGAATCAAGACCACTCACTTGTAGATGTTCAGAAGGGACACCTAGATTTTCAGAAAGATGTGGCTGTTGAGACGTGATCAGGTAAAGTGCTGTTTTGCTTAGCAGCCTCTTCAGCAGCTGTTTAAAATTTAGTTATGAAAACACCAACATTCTCTTTTTAAAAAAGTAATTAATTCACAGAATATCCCGCTCCGCTTCATTCTGTCAAGAAGTAGTCTTGCTCCACACTCAGACAGATGAAAGGAAAATGGTTTGTTATTTATTTTTTCTTATGCGTGCACTTCCCATCTCTGTTTCTCCATGTGGGCTTGACCTGGAACATGCTATCATCATCATCATCATCATCATCATCATCATCATCATCATCATCATCATCTTTCTATCCTTTATCAGTTCTGATCAGCATCTGGCACAGGACACACACTCTCTTCTCGCATCCTGTGCAAGCAGGATGCTAAATAGCAACTTGGATAAACCATTTTTGATGTCAGAACCGTAAGTTTTCCCTGCTAACCTTGACATTAGGTAACCCACTTAACTAATAGTTTGCACACATCAGTGTCAAATGAAAAATCATACTGAAGAGATTTGGTACTTCTTGATTTGGGACAAGATTTTCCAGGCCTTTCCTCAAGAACCTTTTTTTCAGCACACACTTTGAATCTAAAACTGGACACAGAAAGGATAGTTGACCACAACCATGTACAGAGTTAATTTTCTTTTGAAGTCAGGACATTTGAATCAAATCAGTCTCAGTATTAAGGCTCTACATCTTTTATTCTCTTTTTTGCTTTGATGTTAGAACATTTAAACTGATTCATCTGGAGTCAGTGAACTTTTACTTTCAACAATCTGCATTTTAATGCTCCCACAAATAAATATTGCTTTATTATTATGGCACTTTGAGATTTATTAAGGATTTTATAGTCTAAACGTTATGCTTCATAAAAGAGGTTGTGTGACAGCTTTTCAGGTGGAAGAAAAGATTAAAGTAGAAAAGATTCGGAGATGAATGAAGCATGAGCTAAAGGGGCAGAAGGTTGGACGAAGAACTAGGAATAGGATGTCTAGCTGCAATCCCTCCCTGATCCCCAATCTTGTGAGGAAGAAGGGTAGCAGTGCAGGAAAAGGCAGCTAGGCAGATGGAAAGGGGAGCAATGCTTCATAAATGGACAGGAAATTAGGAGTATATACATTCCAAGCCCTGCAACAGCTTTGGCCAATCGGGTGCTTCCCAGACCGAGTGGAATGCAGTTCCCATGTTTACTGGATGAATGGATGACTAAGAATTGTGGGAGTTGAGTCTGGCATCTCTGGTGGTGACCAGACTGGGGAAACGATACTGCGGAAAATGAACCAAGGGACCTCTTGACGCCCATGGAAAGGCACAAGGGAATCACCATGAAGGAGGGTTCTGCACTTCTTCCGTTCAGCTCCATTACCCTGCATGTAAGCTGGAATCCAGGAGGAGCAGAATGCAAGGAAATGTAAATCCACAGAGAAATAAAGAAGTGGGATGTGAGATGGCGAATAATTAATATCAGGGAAAAGAACACAGGAGTTTTTTTTTCTTCTCCACGTAAAATTACAAGACTCTCAAAAATGAGTTCAAAGCTATTCCAACTCATGCAGAGGTGCAGTGGGCAAACTCCTGGGGAAAAGTGAGTATTTGGGTTTTAATCTACGTGTGTCTCTAATCCATGTATCACAGCACTTGTAGCACTGTCGGATTTTCTTTTTCCTGGCACATTTATGTGCCTCAGCACAAGGTCTGGGAATTAATGTGCTATCCAACTGCCGCTTCAGATGTTTGAGAGGGTTGTGCTCAAACTAGTAATTCTGTTGAGCCTGGCCTGCAAGATGCAGTAGTTATTTCTCATACCTACTGCAATCGAAAATAAAATAAAAATTGAATGTATTTTCTCTTCTGTGGGTGACTTGGGACACAGCAGGGCAAGCATTCAAGAGTAACAACTCTTTGCTCTTTGGCTGATATTTAAAAATTCTGGTGCTCTTTTCTGTATCTTTATTTGATTTCACTCAATCATGCTAAGCAAGCAAGCAAGCAAACCAACCAAACAATTAAAAAGCCCCAAATCCTCCTCCCTCCCTGCCCCCCTCCCTCCCCTCCCCTCCCCTCCCCTCCCCTTCCTTCCTGGAACTTGTTTATCTTTTCCAACATGGGATTTTTTTGGTAGCTGAAGCTGTGCTGGAAGGAAACATCTGATGAATTTTAAGCAGCATTTTTCTTTCTTTCTTCCTTTTTGAAAAGGAAAAAAAAAAAGAAGATTGTGAACTGGCTGCAGGTAATCAGGGCCACTGCACTGTGCTACATCTTCTTGAAAAGGAGGAGAACAACAGCTCTCGTGTTAACACTTCGTCTTTCCTGTCCCTATTTGAAGAAAGGCCCAGCCAATGGTTGCCATTTCCACACCCGTCTTCATTTTCCCCTAACATTTGCATCTTTATATACACCTTCCCATAATGTATGCAGGTTTGTATGCAGTTTTCCATAATATATTAATTTCTGTATACAGAACAGCCTGGAGGAGCATACAGACTAGATATTTACACAGAGGAGACAACAAAAAGAAACAGAAGCAGGGATTAACAAACCAGGGGTGAAGAGAGGATGAATAATTACTTCAGTTACACGTTCTGAAGTTTGAATTGCAGAAGCAACACATACTTAGGACCTAAGCCAACACGGGAATATTTTTTCCCCTCCAAGTACACCTTGTTCCTTCTTCCTTAACTCTACTTAGAATATTGTCCTCAGCACTGAGTTTTATCTTTATTTACTTGTTGCAGGCATATCTGCCTTTCCTCTGGAATGTATGGTGACAAACATGGAGGTTTCTGCTCATTTTGTTCTTCACAGGAACAGCTCTATGAGGTATGTGGAGCAGAGAGTGAATGGTTGGCCCAAAGTCATGCAATGAGTTTCATGCACGAATGGAGACTTGGATCTGGAAGTCCAACATCATAACCTCTGTGTTATACCAAATATTTGAGGGAGTAGCTTAAGACAATAAAGATGCATGCAGGGAGAAATAAAAAATAATGGAGAAATGCACAGAAGGATTTCTGGAGTCTGGTGCTTATCTAGAAAAAGAAAGGATTAATCTGGACTTCTAAGCTGAATATGAAACACACAAGATCCTTCAACATACCTCCTTAAGTCCTGATGTTTTGCTTTACAGTTAAGGTGACAGGAGAGAGAGAAGCATGGCACACTTCCCATTACAACAGCAATGAGGATGCACTCCTTGGCATGGCAGTGTGAGGGCCCAGATGCTTATGCCAACCCAACACCTCAGTGCTGTACAGACTGCTCTATATACATACCTCAGGATACCCCCTCATCCAAAGGCCTGTGAGAGTTTCTGGAGAGGCCCCACCTTGCAGTGAGAGGAACGGAAAAGTATGGACTAGAAGGCCATGGTGGTCCCCATATTCCCAAATATGCTGCCCCCTTCCTGGTTCTAGCCTTCAAGACACAGGCATTTAAAGGGAACCGTCTTGTTGATGGTATGATCCCTGACAAAATATTTTCCAAAACCATAAATTTCCTCTCAGCTTTTTGAGAAAAGATCAATGCAGCAATGGCATTTTGTGGGGAGGTTCTGATGAATTTCCACTCCCCCAGATTCAGAGTTGTTGAAGAGGTTTCTCCTCATGTGAAACAGCTGAGGAATTTTAGGGGAAGTTAATAAGAACAAGAATAATTTTTTTTAGGTTAGTTCCAGAGTTTCTGCCCTGTACATTGGCAATAATATGAAAATTCATTGTGGAGAAATATATTTTTTTTCCTGATGTTAGGACAACATGTATCCCATTATCAGTTCATAATTCAGAATATCTTGCTGCCCAAGAAATAGTATTGTAAAACAATTGGTATGAGCTTAGGAAATTAAAAAAAAACAAACAGAGAGGATAAAAAGAACATGAAGATTAAGGAAGCTGGCCAATATGGCAACCATGACTGGGTGATCAAAGTCTGTTTCTGTTTTACATGTGTCTCATGCATGACTCATGTAAAATAAAAGGGGCAGGGCTTCTGTCATATGATGTTGGCTGCCATCTTGGCATTTATGACCCTCCTCTCTGGATGCCCCTGAAGCATACAAAAAACTGTGCTCTCCATACAAAAAAACTGTGCAGTGGTGCTGGGCCTTGTAGATATATGAAAATTTGTGTTTGAGAATAAAAGAGGAGGCATCTCGCTATTTCACTCTGGGCATTATTGCATCCAGAGATTAAATTGATTGGCTGTTCTGTCCATCCACATCATACATTCTTGATGTCCTGACTAAGCAAGAACCATGCCGAGACAAGGAAGAAGTCTCTAGTGTTTTATTACTGCTATTGTAGACAGAAAATCCTACAATAGGATTCCTGAAGAAGCGTGGGAAAACCCAGACAGATAAACCACAAAAGTCAAGGCGGGTCTGTTCTGGGTCTCTTTGAATGACAGCTCAAGGTCTCTAAACTACTCATGTGTTTTCCCCCCTGGATAGGGGCCCCCTCCTGCTCACCATCAGTACTGATGACACTTGATCCTGTAAGGAACAATAAGGAATTGCTGCATTTGCTAAGGAAGGGGATTCGAGGTAGCACTCCAGTGGAGATGCCGACGCAGAGGTTTGTTCAGCGATGAAGCTGCTTGGGCAATTTAGGACAATTTCTTGTCGTTCCTCCCTTTCATTCCCTTTTTACGTTTGCTGTAATCCATCCCACTTCTGCCAGGGCTGTGTCCTACCCTGCCGTGTTCCCAGACAAGCCATTGCCTTAGTTTGCTTTAGTTTCCACACCTTCATTTTGTTCTGTTTTTTTAGCTACTGACATAGAAAGGACCTGGCTTGACACCTAAGTTTCCCTGATACCAACCAAACCCTTTATGTAATAAGGAGATTTGGAGCCAGCTATCTAAATAAAAAAATAAAATTCTCTTCCAGGCTGTCCCTTCCCCATACTTTTATTCTTCCATCTCCATTTGCTCTTAGGGAGCTTCTCTGGCTCTACTATTAAATAGGAGTTTCCCTGCAAAATGCGAACGACTTGTGTGCTTGGAGTGCTGGATCCACAAAGCTGTTCATGCCTGTAAAACCAACTCCTGCCATTTCCATCTTAAACCAGAAATATACACAACAATTAATTTTGCCATTTTCTGTCTCCCCTTAGAAGTTTCAAGGGAGGCTGATTCTATTTACAATGAAAGCAGCTCCTTTGCTCCAGTGCAGCTCCTGCCACTTAACCAGATGTAACCCAAGAGATGTCCCCAAACTGTTTGTTCTTAATTAAGCAACGTAAGGTATGACTGATGAACGCTGGGGAGCAGGCTGTGCTACGCGCAGGTTTTTAAAATTCCAAAGAGCTTTTGCACTTGGCCAAAATGCTAAATTCAGTAAAGGAATGGGGAATATTAATTCTGAGTAACTTAAGCCATGGATTTCAGTGGGTCTGCTCTAAGGATAACTAAACCTGGATTCAATCCTTCATCTTTAGAGCTACTGCTTTATAGATACTATATTCCCATCACTTTCACTTTTATAACAGTAACCATTGACATGAAAATGATGTCGCTTTTTAGACTCACTGAAGGCATTATAATGTGATAAAAATCCATTAAAAACCAGAGAGACATTAATTAACATCTATATGAACCTCTATATTTAACATCTATATAATGTAGCATCTTCTTGTTTATTTGCTTCTGCCAGATCTCATCAAATCACGGTGGCAAAAGCTTATAGTTGGGTTCAGCTGCCATCTCCACCATTAAACAGATTGCCAAATTTAGGCTTTTTTTATTTTCAGTGTATATATATTCCTTTGCATGTATTAAAGCTGGTGGCATAGAAGGATTGGCACAAACATTCTTCCTGATTTAATCCTTCTTCCTTTTTTAACTCAGTTTAAGTTGTACTTGTACAACTTAACAAGTACAGTATTGGTTGAAAAGCCAAATTTCTATCCTTGCTTCCTTAACAATTTAATTAGAGGTTAAATTCCAAAGTTGACAAAACTTGACTTTTCAAGAACATGTTTAGAAACTCTTTCTGGGCATTGAAATTTGGGCTACAAAAATCTGGTCAACCCTTAGATGGCAGGAAAAAAAATTAGAATTCCTAGTGGATTTGCGTCAAATCTGCATCCCAGAAACTAGCCAGCCAAGCAATCTACTGATGATAATACTTTGGTCATATTTATTCATTTATTTACCAAATTTATACCCATCACAATTGACCAGCTCTTAGCAGTTTGCAGTAATTAAGAACATCAACAAAATTAAGCAATCAGAATTAAAGGACAGACAATAAGACTAAAATGGACATGTAGGGCCATCTATATTAATCAGCATCCTATCTCTCACTACAGGCTCCTCTTAACAACTTAGTTTTCTCTAGTTTCTGAGTGACTAATAGACATCCTATCTCCTAAACATTTAGATCAAGAGTGAAATTTCAATGTTATACAATCCCAAAGGGAGGACTGTGGGTTATATTTGCTAAAATCTCTGCCTTCTCATTTGAAGCAGAGAAGATTTTCAAAAGAAGCTTGCAATATAGTGAAAAATTACTGTTGGTCTCAACCATATCTCAACAATTCTGGGCATTAATTAGGATTTTGGAAGGACTCCCTAGTAGATTGTGTTAAGATTCCTTAGCATGTTTGTTTGTTTGTTTTATTGGAAGACTTAAGACAGTTCCACTGAGGAGCAAAGGACATGGAATAGATAGATAGATAGATAGAATGGCAAATTTTTAACCTTTTTTGAAAATATTGAATAGGAATATTCAAACTTATATAAAAACATGTGATTTGCACTTGGCATTGTAAAATAGATAGATAGATAGATAGATAGATAGATAGATAGATAGATAGAAGAAAGAGAGAGAGTCATTTGATAGTTGGTATTTTTGAACAGTTGGGAGTAAGAAATCCTTGTTGTTCTATTTGAAATGATTCAGAAATCTACTAGGACATTCTGGTCTGCTTTTTCACATTTGCTATGCTAAACTCTCCCCACACAAAACCTACTTAGTTGAGGAATATTTTCTGAAACTGCTGGAGACAGGACAGGAAGAGGTGAAGTGTCCAGCGATGACCGGCAATGTGGACCCAACTCATCTAATCCATGAAACTATATGAAATTCAGGCAGCCAGTTCTCTTAACTGCTGCTGAGAAGTAAGCACCACTTAGGAGTTCAATTCTTCATCCTCTTATTTGGCTGTTGAGACAATTGGGTTACTTGGTGATGGAGGGAGCAAAAAGAAAGTTCAAAGCCAGTTCAGCTCTGGCTGAAAGAAAATATATATTTCGAAGAATTGGTCCCCAACTTAAAAGACAGCAGAAATAACTACTCTAAACAAAAAATTCTATGTTCAGGATGGTGTTAGGTTATTTCTGGGTTAAGGACATCCTTTTTCTTCTCTATGATCCTTCTTGTGATCATACATAGTCCCTACATGTCCAGGGGCTTACAAATAACCATTGCGTATTAATTACTGATAGGATTCTTCCATTTCTAATGAGCAGATGAATTCTTTGCTTGGCATTTGCATCATAGGTACTAAGCATTCTGTCAGATAAATTTAATTCTTCCTAAACCTCTCAAAAATCCATATTTACTATCTTTCACAACTTTCCCTTATTTACTCTTTATTATATTTATAACCCATCTCACTCCAGAAGCTCTAGGTGGTACTTGGGAGATTAATCTTAACCATTCCCCAGAAGGCTATATGAGTGGGGGGCATTCTTGCCCCAGGGGAATAAAGGTTCCAGAGGAGGGGACGGGTCACCAAGAACAGCCACCTCTTTGCTACCTCCTGTTGTACCTTGGATAGGAGGTGACCTACAGTATGTACCTGGACATAATTTATTGGGAGTAGCAGTCTTTAAGAGCCTTTTTCTTGTTCAGTCATTCAGTCGTGTCTGACTTCGTGACCCCATGGACCAAAGCACGCCAGGCATTCCTGTCCTCCCCCTCTCCTGGAGTTTACTCAAATTTATGTTCATTGCATGGGTGATGCTATCTAACCATCTCGTCCTCTGCTGTCCCCTCCTCCTTTTGCCTTCAGTCTTTCCTAGCATCAGACCAAATAAGAAGGGATTACTTGGAAAGAGGGTTCAAATTCTTCTTTAAGTTATGAAATGAGGGGGACATGTACTCCACAGAGGAAAAAAGAAACTTCAGAGAGAACATATAAAAGACAGGACCAAAAAAGGTGGTTGCCTGAAAAAAATTGTCACTTGAAAGAAAAAGAAATGATGGAAATAAGAAGTTCTAGGGCAGAGAAGCCAAGAAGAATGTTAATATGGGGTTACATTTCATATACAACCTGGAATCTGGATAGCTGGACCCAATAGTATGGATGGAAGGGCTTCTGTACAAGCAGCAAGAAGCTGGAAAGGTAAAGAGCTACAGATTCTACAGATGCTGCAGCTTTTTGATGCTAAAAGCCTAAAGACACAACGAGGGCTGAGTTCAGAGTGCTTAATTTCACCTATTAATGGGTTCCAGCCAACCAACAGTTCAGCTGCAGGCTTCTGGTATCTATAACTCCCTAGAATGTTCTCTGAATAAATGCGTTTGCAGCCAGAAATTTCACAAGAGGAAGGGAAAGTTCTCTACCTCCAGAAAACCAGTGTTACAATCGTGGTGGGTGGTTGTTCTGTGTAAGTAACCCACAGGGTGCTTGTCCTTCTTCCTTTACTGTGATAAAAGTTTACATTCAGTAGAAAGAAACCAGTGAGGCAACAAGAGTCCTTCTGTGTTCTACCAGTTCAGCCTTTGACTTCTTTCAGGTAACACATTTTCCAGGTATTTCTATTAACAGTGTCTGTAATGGGATTTTTTTCTTCTTCTTCCTAGAGTTTTTCCCGCAGGTGCAGGGTCCATTTTTTCAGAACAACCAAGTGGTGATCTGTTGGTTGTGATAGGAACTGACTGACCAGCTTGTCACTCGAGCCTGACGTCATGGCCTGAGAGAGAGGGACTGGCCAAAGGTCACCCAGCCGGCTTTCACACTTAAGGCAGGACTAGGACTCTCCGTCTCCTGGTTTCTAGCCTGTTGCCTTAACCACTACACCACACTGGCTCTCCAGTAATGGAAAGTAATGGGAAAAATGATTTGCCATAAATCTCTTCAGTCAGAGGAAGAGACTGAGTGATTCACATTATATCCGACCGATCCTTCTCTATGGCCAGTTCCCTACTTTCCTCCAACAAAATTGCTGATGGACACCAATGTCCCAGCTAAGGTTCTCCACTCATGGACATTATATCTGAGAGGATGGCAGCCTGGTCTGGCCACTGCAGTTCAATGCTCAATTTATCTTGAAGCTGGATCAGGGCCTTTTCATGCAGCACTCTGGATTTGCTCTCCAAAAGGTGCTTCAGAGTTTCAGGGACCACAGGCCCGACTGCATCTCCTTAAAGCAGCCGTGTCTTTTCCCAGGATTGTGTGCATCTGCCAGGAGAAGCTGTGGGTGCTTTAATATGTTGCCAACAGGTGCTACGTTTTTGCTCCTGCATGCTCCAAAACACTTCTTGGAGATCAAATCCAAAGTGTTGCACAATGCGCTCCACATTTCACTGTTCAGTGTCAAAATCAGTGCTTTTCCCAATCTTTATTGCAGCCAGAAACCAATGGTTGAAATAGACATTATATAGCCCAGTGTAGGATAATGTGGCATCACAAAATGTAATAACTATCCAGATATAACTAATTTGCAGCTTTAAAAAAACTGTACTGCCTCTTCCACACTAGGCCCGTTACTTGTTTTGCAGTCTAAGGATGGAAGTGGCAGTTACACTAAATTCTGCCACACTGCTAGAAATTGTGTGTGTGTGGTCTGTCAGTAGGTAAAACATGTCCACCCGTTCTCCCTACCTGAAATATTCCTTTAAAAAGGCAAAACCAGTATTGTTGGTCATGTCTACAAAACAGGCACTTCAAAAGAACAGGACCCATTGTTTCTACTTTCCTATTCTACAGCGGCAAAAAAAAATGGTCAAATAACTCACACAGCTCTGACTTTTTATTACACCCCATTTATGAAGGAGTGTTTAAGGGAGAGTAAACAGGAATGGGGTGTGCAAATTCCCTTTGGAATTTTCAGGAAGCAGAGAAGGTCCTACTGGACCACTCAGATTCACTCACTAGATAGGAATATTGTCATCTACCAGTGCAAATCAAGTTGGGGATTGCCAAGTTTTCTTCTGGGACTCCATTACCAAAAAAGCCCCTTTAATAGGCTGCTTCTAAATCTTGATGCATGCCAAATATGGTGTGCCTGTAACTATGGATTTGCATATTGATGGGACTAGATGCAGAACCCAGTTTAAGAATGTTGGAATTGCTTAACCCTTGCTTTAAAAACAACCACAACAATAACTTCCCAGTCTTACCAACAATTCAGAGATCCTGTGGTGGTCTCCCATGCTAAGCAAGGCTAGACTTAAGCAAGGGTTAGGTTTTGAGCTCAGCCAATATCAGCTGAGTGCTGCCACCTAACTGGAGCTTACCATTGTATATCCCAAACTTTGCTGTAGATGTTAAGGAAGTGGACATGATCCATAAATCCTTATGTGCTAACTTTAATCAAACAAGTTTCATTAATCTTTACATATTGTAAGAGTGTTTAGATTTGTTATCTGCTGCAGAAACAAATATCTCTACCCTTTGGCATTTTATCCCAGTTCAACCAGTTCACACTAACATCTCAACCATGTTGTACCTGATCACATGTACTTTCTGGCTCAAGCTTTGCCTCCAGTAAACAAGCAAACAAGTGTATGCAAAAAGCAGCCCTGGAGTTAATGCCACCATTCTCAGCACATAGAAGATCTTGCTTGACTTAAAATGTGTCATAGAAATCTCTCTGGTTTTCAAGCAGCTGGCCCTTTTTGAATGCGAGCATTAGTCTGACAGCTTCTGATGGTTCTGCAGTGGTGAAATTCTCTATTTTACTGCCTACATGCCTAACCAAGGCACATCCTGATAGTCTTTTCTTCAGTGTTGCAATTCCCCTTTCCCCTGACAAGATGAATTTTGCGTTAAGAATAATACACATTTCTCTGTATAGATTTCCATGACACAAGGCTAATTTATTGTGGATGCACCTCTCGCCCTCTGAAGGTCAAGAATCAAATGGATATTTGCTACCTACCATAATATCTTTTCATCAGAAAGGATTTTCCTGAAATTCTTTGCCTTTTTCTTGATGGAATGGATGGATTTTATTGCTCTTTTGTTTTCTCTGCTCCCTCTAAATTTAATATTGTAGGAAGAATACTTTGCTATTACAACACCAGAAGTTGGACTTCTCTCAGTTGTCAAGATCAACAAAAATGGATTGATTGGAAGAAGCAAAAGTGTTGTCTTTGTTATGTTGAGAAAAACTGAGATGATTTTCTGGGCTATGCCATGGTCCTTTTATTTGGGCAATATTTTCTATTACTGATCTCTGTGTTTACCAGAAGAAAAGAGTAAGTTCAAAGAAACTCTAGAATTTTACTACAGTGATAATTTATTTATATCACTCTTATCAAAAGAGTTAAAAATGCAGCATGATGATCTTCAATTTTATTCATTTATTTCAAGATTCTCTATACTGCTCCATCCAGTTTACAAACTGGGGTAAGTTGTAGCTTTTAAATTTTGTTTCTTTTAAAAGAAAAAGAAAATCATACTTTTGTATAATCATTAGAACATGATCGAGGAAAAAAATATTAAAAAGTAACCTGGTAGTGTTTTTAGAGAAAGTATTCCAAAGGGACGCGGTGGCGCTGCGGGTTAAACCGCTGAGCTGCCGATCGGAAGGTCGGCGGTTCGAAACCGCGCGGCGGGGTGAGCTCCCGTTGCTCATCCCAGCTCCTGCTCACCTAGCAGTTCGAAAACTTGCAAATGTGAGTAGATCAATAGGTACTGCTTCGGCGGGAAGGTAACGGCGTTCCGTGTCGTCATGCTGGCCACATGACCCAGAAGTGTCTACGGACAACGCCGGCTCTAAGGCTTAGAAACGGAGATGAGCACCGCCCCCTAGAGTCGGATTCGACTGGACTTTACGTCAAGGGAAACCTTTACCTTTACCTTTACTATTCCAAAGTATGATGGCATTACAGCGTTATACTCAAAGACTTATTAAATAGTGAATTCAAGATTATTGTGTCTTAATACCAGGTAAAATATTAACAGAAAGTAGCTCCTTCACCTAGCTCCTTCAGGTCAAATCCTGTGTCTGGTGATTGCATGGACAGAATGAAGAAAGTAAACATCATCTGTCATCCTGTCATGCAATCTTCCAGATGTACAGATTGCATTTGTCATGATAACCTGAGATTGGGAAAGTACTAAGAGAAAATTTGAGAGCCAGTTTGGTGTAGTGGTTAAGGCGATGGGCTAGAAACCAGGAGACTGAGAGTTGTAGTCCTGCCTTAGCTATGAAAGCCAGCTGGGTGACCTTGGGCCAGTCACTTTCTCCCAGCCCTAGGAAGGAGGCAATAGCAAACCGCTTCTGAAAAACCTTGCCAAGAAAACTGCAGGGACCAGTCTAGTCAGCCACCAAGAATCAGACATGATTGAACGGACTGGGAAAAAAAAGAGAGAGAAATAATAAAGTTTCAGAGAGAGTTTCTCAAGGGGAGAAGAAGTTGAAATGGACTAAGGAACTGGCAGGAAAGGAGTTGCATTGGACTCAGAGCAGGAAAAGACGGTAAACGGTTAATGGGCAAAGATATCTGTCTTCCTAGTGCAGATATCCAGCAGGAGAAAGAGGAACCAAAGAAATCAAGCTTGTGATAGCTGTGAGAAGTCACCAGCTAAATTTTAATTGGAGCCCTTGATTAACTCTTTGGGGAACTTAGTAGCAACTATCTTTTAAGATGTGCAGGCTGCCATATTAAGAGAAGCACGGCTATTGCTGGGGTAGCCATAGAATGGCAGAGCAGTTAGGCACCAAGGAATTGACTACATTCCTTTGAAAGCTGAAGCCAGAAGGAAGGGGGGAACTGAAGCCCTGTTATATGCAGCAGCTGAATATTGCTTGCACCATTATTTGACTGAACAGCAAATCTTGTACAGAAACTAATATTTTTCTACCCTTGCTATGCTACATTTTCTTAAAGTGATCTGGTTCAGGTGTGAACTCTTAAATCCCCAGAATTCTCCAGCTAAAATGGCCACTGTTGAGCATTCTAGGAGCTGAAGTCCACACATCTGGAAGTTGCCCAGGCTGGAAAACACTGATGTTGCTGACACTGTCTTCACTGATTGGTCCTCAGAGAAACATGTGCCTTTCCCAGTCCCACCAGAGATGCTAAGAATGATCCTGTGGCTCTACTGCTGAGCTGAAGTCCCCTAAAGTAGAAATTGCAAAAAGCTACATCTACTGGCACCACAAGGTGTATGCCAAGCCTTTTAAATCAGCGGTTCCCAACCTTTTTGGCACCAGGGACCGGTTTCGTGGAAGATATTTTTTCCACAGACCGGGTGGGGGGGGGGGGAGGGATGGTTTCAGGATGATTCAAGCACTTCCTCTTTTTCCCAACCGTTTATTCTTTTTTCTTCAAGCCGTTTGGAGATAGCAGCCAATGGGCTTGCTTTCTCTGACAGGAGGCGGAGCTCAGGTGGTGATGTGAGTGATGGGGAGCGGCTGTAAACACTCAGGCTGCAAATTCGCTTGCTCACCCACCGCTCGCCTCCTGCTGTGCGGCCTGGTTCCTGACAGGCCACGGACCGGTACCGGTCTGTAGCCCGGGGGCTGGGGACCCCTGTTTTAAATGATAGAAAAGACCTTTTAGCCATCATCTCCATTTTAGAATGCAAGTACAACTTCCATCTACCCCCCTCCCTCCATAAATAAACACAATCTGAACTTTCTTCCAGCTAATGTTTGTCCCAGTAGGAAGCTATATTTGCATTCATACATAACAATCACATTATTCCCTTTTGGCATAATCAGAATTATGGAGAGAGGCGAGCAACAGCAAGTGTAAGAAGCAGAAAGTCACAGGAAGAAAACAGACTTATGAAAAGGAAACATATCTAAATCTGGTTTTCATTAATACTGTTTTGCTGTTCCTTTTCATACCTTCCAGTTCTTGCAAATGCTCCTTGCTTCTTCCAGATGCAGACCATATTTTATACTTAGTCTTTTGTTCTTTAAACTCTGCACCTCTCTCTTTTTCTAATCATGGGTAAGAATCCAAAACCATGAGCAATACAATCTCCAGACTAAAAAATGCTGGGCAACCCTTCTGCAGGATGAGTTTTGCTGCTGCTGCTGCTGGAAAAGATGGAGAAGGAGAAGGGGAAGGGGAAGGGGAAGGGGAAGGGGAAGGGGAAGGGAGGAACGGAGCCTGATTATTATAAACATAATTTCATCCTTTGAAATGAGAAAGCAGTTGTTACACACAGTATATCTTTTTTTTTTTAAGATTAAAAATATCTTTTTAATTGCAGCTATTCTACACATCCTCTGTGCTGAGATATGTTCCCCACCCCATTAGCATTCTGCTGATTTGTACAGTTTCCTAAGTATATCTTAGATGCTATTTCCAGGGGTGTGCTTCTGAGCAAAAGAGGAGAAATAACTCCTTATAGCATGTATTTTATTGGAGTTAGGGGCAGGGCACAGGAAGCGAAGTCAGCTTCTGTTTTGCATGGATATTTTGGGTGTAGATGCCACGTGGGAGTCAGCAAATGTGCTGCAGAAAAGGCGTGCATCACTTTCTCCAAACCGGAGACTCCAAGCTTTTGCAAAACCTTCCAGTCTCTCTAAGGGAACCAGTGGTGGATTTGGGTTTTATACCAGCAGAGATGGCTTGTTAGTTCTCCTAAAACTGTAATATTTAGAGCACTGATGGGGAAACCTCTGGCCTGTTATTCATGTATCACCAGCAACCACTTGTTTTTTGCATTCCCCCAGATTTGGGGCACTGCAATTTGAGTTGCTTTTTAAGGGAAAGTAAGTCAGGATAACTTAGGAAACATTCTTGTGAGATTTCCCCTAAATGCTGAAAGAGTTCCTTCCTTCCTTGCTAAAAATGTGCACCAACACATTTTTAAAGACGCAAGGCGTCTCAGCGCAGACCTCTGCACCGACTCACCGACTCACCCATTCACCCAAATCCCAGTGTTTCATTTCTGAATGCATTTGCCCTACTGAGCTGTTTCAGCATGCTGACAAAGTGGTTTACCTCTTGAGTGGTTTAACTGTTTGGTAGATGCTGCAGCATCAGGAATGGCAACAGATGAACAGGCTTGTTCTGGCTGACATCTGGGAAGGCATAAAACACCATCACCATACTCATTCAGGATCATTTCATGGTCCAGTCAGCTCTTGATCTAAAATCCTAACAAAATGGGTATTGTTTTATGATTTATTAATGAATCTATTTGCTGCTTTTTGAGAAATGGCCCAAAGTTGCCGTACAACAAAATCCAAGATGGGAAAAAGAATAAAGACAGATAAATATTACGATAGCATTTTAAAAGCATTTAATGTCATTTTGCCAGGATTATTTACATTCCAAATTTACAGAAGCACTTCCTATTTCAGTTTTCAAAAACATAGAGTAAGAGTTTAATGTATTTGTTGCAAAGAAAATTGTAAGTTGTCCTTTTTCTCTATTTTCTTCTTTCTTCTTTTTCTTTTTCTGCACTTTTGATTTTACTCTCTCTCTCTCTCTCTTTCTATTCTATTTTTCTATCTTTACCTTCTGTCCTAACTAGTATTTCCTGCTAGCTTTTATCTTTTTTATCTTGAAAATTTAATAAAGTTTGATTATAAAAATAATTAAACAATTAAAAGTTACCTTCATGAAGGTATGGTGGAAGATAGGGAAAACACAGATAAAAGAAAATCTTGTTAAATAAATACATATGTACATGCTTACATACACACAGGCAAGGTCTTTCTCTCTGAGAATGGAGTTGGGATTCCAAATCTCAGCCCTTCCGATGGAAATGTCATGTTTTCTGATGATTCCCAGGAGAACAATCTTTCCCTTTGCTAAGTATTATTTCATTTATTTACCTTTATCTATTTATTTTCTATCCCTCCTTTATTATTTTTATAAATAACTCAATGCAGGGAGCATACCTAGTACTCCTTCCTCCCTATTTTCCCCACAACAACAACCCTGTGAGGTGAGTTGGGCTGAGAGAAGGTGACTGGCCCAAGGTCACCCAGTGAAGTTGCATACCTAAGGTGGGACTAGAACTCACAGCCTCCTGGTTTCTAGCCTATTGCCCTAACCACTCTCTACCGTCTCTGTCTTTGTCCTTCTCCAAGATAGTCTTGGAGCAAGCAAGGGGACCTACAGCTAGCTTGCACACATAATGCTTGAGGCTTTATGGATAACCATAGTTGCCTTCGCTGTAGTGTCCTCCTGACACCCCTGTAGCTGGAAAGCCAATCCACACCCCTTCTAGCATTTCCTATCTTGGTGCTTTCCATGTGTGTTGGATTCCAACTCATCATTCCCATGCTCACTGGATATGGTGGGAGTCATAATCCAACACATCTGGAGGATATTGCAAGGAAGGTTGCAATAGAATTTATGGTGTTTGCAGATCCAGGAGTATATGAATAGTGCTACCTATCTGAATCTCCATCATCGTTCCTTAAGACTCTAAAACTCAGAAGCAGTCTACCTTGGTATATGTTATTCTTTACGGGGAAGAAGATTTGTCCTCCCTGCATGTACATTTAATAAACAGTGTCACTCTCCATAAATGTCAAAATCACCCCTGTCACCAGCAAGAAATCACTCAAAGGATATAATTTACAGTATGTTGCTGAATTATTCTACCTGGACTTGGTATGTTGCTAAATTATTCTACCTGAACTTGGTATGTTAATAAAGTACAGCCTGCTTGGCTCTGAAACCCCTTAGGAGACAGGTAGAGAACCACATCTCCGAATCAGAAAGTTCCCATCCTAGAAAATCCTCCTCCTCTCCCAAGGAGAACATGCCTAAACTGTTCTTTTGAGGGAATTGGCACTTTGAGAGGACTTGGCATTTTAGATGGGGAAAGGATTGATTTAATATGGCTATAATATTCATAGCAACACCAGATCTGTATTCTACAACGCAAAATCTCAGGAGGACTGTTACTGCGTGTTTCTCAGCCATCAGATGTTTTGCAATCTGACTGAGCTTACTCAGTCACATCCACTGCTTCCTACTACTACTACTACTTTCCTTAAGAATCATTATTACCATCTGAACTTTCTTCAGGGCTTCATGGCCTAGAGACGTATTATTTACTTTTCAATTTTCCAGCAGAAAGGAAGAAAGACATGTTACGTTCTCTGCCTTCAATTGTATTTAAATGAAAACTTTTCTTCTCCTACCAGTGAGACATTTTAGTGTCACAGAGGTAAAATGCTGGAAACTTTCAAGATTGCCCCTTGGTCTTCTGGAGTGAAAATGCTACCACAATGAGCAGGGAGAAAATAAAGGCTTGTGATACAGATGAAAAGAGCTTTTGGTTCGTAACTTGTCTTCTCATTTTTCGCCTTTTGTTTGCTAGCAATAAGAAAAGACGATTTGAAATAATTTGGAAGGGGCATTGCTCAGTTCTGTTTTTCTCTTTTAACTTCATTCTCAAGAATTTTTCTCATTCTATTTACTTTTCTCAAGTAAACAGCTTCTGGGGAACATAGATGACCTCTTGAATTCAATGGGGAGAAAATGTTATGTCTTTGTTTTAACTGGGCAAGCTGTTATGTGCAAATGGGAACAATTTCTCCTTATTCAACCTAGCCTTCATCTGCACAAGAGGGGAACTTTTTTTTTGCCTCCTGAATTCAGAATCACTCATTGCACAAGAGGTGAAAATTCCAACTTAGAAATCAGTGAGGGAAAACAAAGAAGGTGAAGAAAATTAATTGTGTACGAGACATTCCTGTTCTCATGAACTTCGTATAACAACTTCTGAGGTTGTACCAGACATGTTTATAACATGGGCTCCATTTATGCTATTGTACCATCAAGAATGTCAATGGGTCCTTTGGATTAAAGTGTTCACTCACTTGCTCAAATATATGCTTGCAGCTGCACTAAATAACAAATATTCAGCCTGAAGGCAATGTGAGTAATTCTGATGCACATCAGTTTGCCTGCAATCATCAGTATCATCATCAGCATTTAATATGGTAAAGATGATAAAGGTTTAAGGATTGCAGAGGCATTGGCTCACAACACTAAAAGGATTGTCAGCATGCAGATACCATGGGAATACCCTTCCATGCAATGCTGGTTCTGGAGAAAACAAGATGGATTACAGAATGACAACAACTAATTCCTTCATTAGAGGAATGGCAGCTTAAACTAGGGGAGTGTGCATCAATGTCAAAAATAACTTCGTCTATGAAAAACAAGTCTCATATTAGGTTCAACATAACCTGGAAACCATTTATGGATTACAATTCTGTACGTAGCTTGCTGCCACATTCTCTTAAATTAAGGTTTCTAAACCCTTCAAACACAGTTGTTCACTGGTGTTACACAGATGCCTTAGCTAATCTTGAATTTCATTTCAGTAATGGCTTTGAATGTGTTAAAGTGTCAACCTGTTGTGAAATTTTCTTTGTTTGTTCTAATCCAAGTTGAAAAAATAAGAATTGATGAGTTTGATGTAACTATTTTTAGGGATGAAGGATGCAAATAACGAACCAGAAAATTCAAGGCACAGAATCATTCCCACCTAAAGTGCATCTTCTTCTCCCTGAAACCAATCTTCCTTTCCAATTTCTTTGGGATTGGAAAGAAGAGGCAGTTTTACCCCCCCACCCCCACCCCCACCCCAGAACCAGAATCGTCCTTCCAGCAATCTATTAGTGCATGGCTAGCTTCCCATAATCCCCTTGCTCAGTTTTGGCAGGGTGCAATATGTGTACCTAGCAATCATGGTTTATAAATCAGGCTTATGGCTTAGTGTTGGCTAAGGCACAGTTCAGTGTGCTACATCAGCTCCACCATTATGTGTATATGTAATAAATAATTACAAAATAATTAATATTACATATTAATATACATATTAAAATAAATAAAAATAATTACTATATTGGGTACACTAAAAATAATCCTTTGGGATCCTTCTCCTGCAGTAGGGGTAGAGAGTGCATTTGGTTCCAACCCATGATCCCCTCCCAGAAGAAAAGGCTTTCTTCTGTTTCTGATCGTTGGTTGGTTTTGTTCTCCTAGTGCACCCAATCTGTGAGGTTTTATTTTTCCTTCATGGGAGATTAATTTTTCAGACTGTTTGATTGCATTTTGCCATATGACAAGCACCTTTCCTGTCTAGGCAAGTAATTGTTTGATCCGATGGATACATTTCATCCAGTATCTTTGTTTTGTCTGCTACTTCAATCTGTTTTTAGCCCTTTTCACACATTTGGGTGTTTACTGTATCTCTTTATTGGTTGTTGGCCAAGCTGAGTGATGCATAAGCAACAGAAGAGGGGGATAAATTTTCACTTTCCTAATTTCCCTGCAAATAACAAACTGTCTTTCTCCTCTTCTCCATATTCATATATGATTTTTAAAAAGATTACAAAACTGTACATTTCACTTGTTTGTTTCCGCAACACGTATGTTTTGAAATGCATGTTCTCTTTGAATCAGCGTCACCTTAGCACGTTTCCACAAAGGTGTGCATATGCTTTTGTGTGTGCATATGTATTTGAGCCATGAACACCACTGCAGTGCTTGGAGAAGTACAAAAACCAGTGAATAGCTACAGTCCAACCTGCATATGAAAAATTGCATCTGTCAGTTCAGGAGGGCAAAACGAAATAGTTCATATTGGAACGTGCAAAGACTAAATTCCTCCTATCTTTCCCCTTAATTCTTTACAAATTCCTGTTTGTTTATACTGTTAGGCATCTAACTGAAAGAAGAAAGTCATGAAATCCACTATAGATCAGAAAGTAATAAAGTGAAGTTTCTCATTTTCTAATTTCAGGTTATTATTTCTGACGGCCCTGGAAAATATGTTTTTTTCCCAGGGATGCTCCCAGGAAGTTGTGAGGGCCAGAGTGGAGTTGTTGCGCTTGGCCCGAAGGAGGACCTGGTTGGAGTCCATCCTCGGCCATGGAAGCATTCTGGGTGACTTGGACCATTGTTTTCCCTCAGCACAGCCTACCCCATAGGAAGGGCTATTGTTATGGCAGGGATTAAACGAAGGAAAATTCCCGTGTATAAGTAATGCAAAGCCACAGAAATTCAAGGCAAGAGAAAAAACAACAACAGAAAGATCATTTAGCTTGATCTAGTTTAAACAATTCCACTCACTATATTAGTCCATCCCTTTCTATCCTTGCTTCTGCCATCTCCATATAGAAATTGGTACATACTGAATACATGCAAATAATTACATAAATAAATTTGAAGGTTGCTGAAGGTCCTCCAGCTGAAGATATAAGATAAATTCATGCTACAATTCTGAATCCTTCTGAAGAACTCAGGAAAGAAAGATTTACTAATAGAGGTGAATATAATTTCCTTACATATGCCATGATACCTTCTGAGCAGGATTATATGTAGTCTTTGTTCAGTGACTGCCTAGTTTAGCGACCATTCACAGTTATGACAGTGATGGAAAGTAACTTTGCGACCAGTCCTCACATTTATGACCTTTGCAGGTCTATAAGGCAAAGGAAAGCTGAAGTAAGATAATAAGTACAGTCATGGTTTCACTTTGCAACTGCTTCACTTAATGACCAGAGTTGCCAGTCCCAATTGTGGTCTCTAAATGAGAACTACCTACAGTCTGCTTAGGACTTGATGTGAAACCACCACAGAATCCCAAGGCTGTAGTCTAGGCTAGAAAGTTAAAAAAAGTTCTAGAAGAAGACAGTTGCAAACTACTTCCATCCTGCTGTCAAGATAACTGTACTGATGTGTAAGTCATCAAAAGCTGTGCTCAACCTGAAGCCATCTTTACCTTTAAACCTTTTGTTCCCTCCTTCTTCCTTCATAAGACTTTGTTTTGAGGCCCCTAATCATCTTTACTGCTCATCTTTGAGCCTGTTCCAGCATCCGTGAAACTTTCCTAAAATGTGGTACCCAGAAGTGAACACACTGGAAAACTCTACTTCTGATGCTGCTGTCTAAAGTTCCAGTGCCTTTTTAGGAACCTGGCCATGCTGCTTACTCCTCTTTAGCTTGTTTCAACCACAGTTCCAGATTTCAGTTGTTAAAAAGGTGTGTAATTACTACTGCACCTCAATCAAATGATAGTTCCTGAACTAATTCTTTCACATCCTCTTGATGTGATTATAACAGAGTTCTCATAAAATATGCAAACCCCACACATTTTTATTGCACCTCTAGAGAAGGTACGTAAGATCTCCATGTGTGTTGGATGGAGGAGAGATAACATTTAAGATGGCCTCTGTCTTGAGGGTTGACTGACAGATTGTGTCTTTCAGAAATCTGTATGTGATCTCACCAAAGGTACATTTTTATTCAGCAGAGCAAGACAGCTTAAGACTGTTAAATGAACTGGTGCTAGGACAGATTTTGATGCATTGTGACAATGTTCTGAATTCTCAAGTGAATCGGAAAGGAGATAAATGCTTTTCCTCCCCATCCACTTTCTACTAAAAATGTCAAAATAAGGTATACATAAAGGTATACATAAAATGATGGAATTCCAGAGAATGCCGTTGATTCTATATCATAACCAAAAGGAGGGCCTGCAATTTAAAAAGTCTTCAGAAAATGGTGAATCAAGAAAGCAGGAAACAGCATTCAAAGATATGCCAGATTCAGTCCCAACATTTGGAAGACTGGTGACAGTGAAGGTAAAAGAGTCCACTTGGGGAAATATATCTATATCTGTACAAGATTAAATTACAAGCAACGACCTAAAGCACTGAGTGGATAGTTTTTTGATCCCCCTCCAAAACCTTTCATTATGAAAGCTACAGTAATTGCTAAAATCTAATTAAGAATTGATCCCTTTGGGGAGGGATATCTTGCACAGAAAATCCACAGCTTTCGGTAAAACACTAATGTTTGTTTTATTTGAGAAATGGGATTAATCACAACTGCAGAGGCTACACTCTGATGTCCATTAGGACAAGTAGTTTTCATTTCAAAAAAATGAAAAGGAAGTGTGATGGATGGGTGGGGAGGAATATATATATATATATATATATTTAAAAAAAGCAGTACAAAGCACAGTCCCCCCCAATTACATGCAGTACCTTCCCCCAACTGTGTGCAACAAAGAAGAGCTATTGTGAACTGCTACAATAATCCAAATACTGCTCTGAAGCTTGACACTTATTCAGAGGATAGTTATCCTTCCCAATTGTCCCTTACTATGGCTCTAGGTTATGAACTGAGCAGCAGGCTTGTATTATATTCAGAAAAGCAGTGCCAGATTGTATTATTTCACTGAGAGATGCCCTTCTGATGAATTCATGAAAGGACGTGTAGATATCTCTTTAGTTAGAGGCGGAGGTTCAACAAGATGTCCCCCAATGGGAGGAGATGGTGGGGGGATAAAATAAATAGAATAGAATAGAATAGAATAGAATAGAATAGAATAGAATAGAATAGAATAGAATAAAATTGTCTGCTTCCTGGAAGGTCCATCACCTTCTTTCGGTTGAATCCTCTTCCAAAACAAACAGAAACCTTTAAGTAAAAATTTAGAGATGATTTTAGAACAAGGATAAGACATCAGCATACTGTAGGTAAAGGTAAAGGTTTCCCTTGACGTAAAGTCCAGTCGAATCCGACTCTAGGGGGCGGTGCTCATCTCCGTTTCTAAGCCTTGGAGCCGGCGTTGTCATAGACACTTCCGGGTCATGTGGCCAGCATGACGACTCGGAACGCCGTTACCTTCCCGCCGAAGCGGTACCTATTGATCTACTCACATTTGCATGTTTTCGAACTGCTAGGTGAGCAGGAGCTGGGACGAGCAACGGGAGCTCACCCCGTCGCGCGGTTTCGAACCGCCGACCTTCCGATCGACAGCTCAGCGGTTTAACCCGCAGCGCCACCGTGTCCCTACTGTACATGTGAACAAATAGCCAGAGCATACGAGCTTCTCTGTAAATCATCCCTTTTTTCACTGACTCAACTTCTCCTCTCCAGTTCAATGGATCAGTTCCTAGACATTAGACTGCACTTCATAAGTTACAGGTAATATGGATCCTTGGTGGCTTTCAATAAAGCTGATGATACATTCTAATTGCTGCAATCAGCTGATGGGGATAATCCATCCTGAACATAGAACATTTCTGCCCATGTATGTGGAGTGCACTGGGGAGAAAATATAGCTTTAAAAAAGAGTTCTGGGGTGATGGTGGACATGCCCATACCGTCTCCTCTCTTGCTTTCAAAGACTGGGAAGGATAAAGAAACTTCTGAGAAGTTTATGTGGAAATAATAGAAGATACACAACTGCTAAAAAGTTAAGTTAGCTAACCTTAATTATTATCTCATAAATTCCTCAGGATTTTATTCAGTGATTGTTTCTGCATCCAGAGCCCATTTTCTTTTACCTCTGCATACATTCCATTTGCTGCTTCGAATTAAACTGCAGCACATCTATCTCTGTTGGTGGAGGAGGTTAAGAGAGGGCAAGGGAGATAAAGAGATTATAGTGCATCAGACAGACCAGGCAGGGCTTGCCATTTTTTCAGTCAAACTCCATGTTTACATTTTCAGAAGAAAAACAATGTACAAAAACAAATGAATCATTTTTTTTTAAAGGAAGGCAGCCGAATATGGATTACAAATAAAGAGGTGTATTTGTACAGGCAAACAATGTGTTGTTGTGTTCCTTCTGTCCTCCATATAATATTGATAAGTGTTTACATTCCCTGGGTGAATGTATTTCTCAGAAAGTTGAATTTACTGTGTATCCTGAAGTCCCCTGATTGCTGTGTAAGAATACAGTAAATATCCTAATTGCAAATTATTAAAGTATTGTAGCAGAGGCAGAAGAACACTGCTTGAATGCATCTCATTTTTATGAGATGAATTTTCCATCAGTAAACAAACATATTATCTGATCTTGTTGGCGTGGAAGCCATCCATTTATTCAGAGCTGCCATGACTCAGGGTCTCTGCAAAGTCAAATTGTCTTCCACAAACAAATAATAAAAACTGAGCAGCAGCTATAGGCTACAGCTTTGGTTCAATTTAACTGGGCAATCCAGCTCAGCAGCTAGCAGCACCTGAGCAACCTTGTCTGATCTTAGAAGCTAAGAAGGATAGGCTTGGGAATTTCAGTTCCATAGGCTAAGTTGGGTAGTTCTTTAAATAACATGCAGGAAGAAGATAGTTTCAAACTATTATTCTGTTCTGCAGTAGTTAAAAAAGGTGTTGTTGTTTACTCATTCAGTCACTTCCGACTCTTCATGACTCCATGGACCAGCCCACGCCAGAGCTTCCTGTCGGTCATCAACACCCCCAGCTCCCCCAGGGACGAGTCCGTCACCTCTAGAATGTCATCCATCCATCTTGCCCTTGGTCGGCCCCTCTTCCTTTTGCCTTCCACTTTCCTTAGCATCAGTTAAAAAAGGTATTCTCTTCTATCAACTGAAATTATCAGTAGTTTTTGTTTCATTTTGCTATTAGTGGGTGTCTGTGTTGATTGATGAAGCAACTTCAGATAGGTGCATTGTTCAAATCACTGATGAAATAAAGTCCACTCCCCCTCCTCCTTCTTTTGAGTCTGTTTATTCAGACAGCACACACTGAACAGAATTGTATCAGTAGGTTGCCATCTCAGGTGTCCTGAGGTGGTAGACATAAATTAAATACTGTAAGCTAACACTGGGCCCAAATCTACCTTCCAGTTTCTCCAAAGTCTTATCCTCCTTCAGATTCTCAGAATTCTCCTCATATTCTCAGAATGCTTCAGAATTGCTTTAGAAATTCTTTTGATGGTGTTTCTGGGCCTACCCTATTATTGTGCGTTGGGTGTTGTCTTTGTTTCTCAAGTCTGTCCTCTGCAGCTCCACTGCTGTCCCTGAACTGAAAAATTTCCATAGGAAGAATTTCTCCTCATGATGTCTTCCTTTGGGATTTAATTGGAGGAGAAAATCTCCAAACTGCTGTAAACTTTTGGAGACCACTAAACTATAAAAGGTGAGACATCTTCCTTTTGGCCACCTTGTACCTAATTTATTTTATTTTATTTCCATATGTTTTCTTCTCAACTGAAAACATTAAAACAATTTCTATTTCATTACATTAAATGTGAATGGGGGAAGGAAGGAAGGAAGGAAGGAAGGAAGGAAGGAAGGAAGGAAGGAAGGAAGGAAGGAAGGTCACTCTATTTGGCACATGATTAGAATAGATTTTTTGTAATATGGAAAAGTGCTGAAAAGTAACATTGTCAATAATTGTGAGAAACAGTGAATAAAAGTGAAAATGTTTCTTGATAAGTCATGTACTTTGATTTATCTTTGGCACTAGCTTTCTCCATATCATGGATCACAATTGCTCATTTTCCTTCTCAAGTTACGGTAACAGATCATTTTAGATGCAGCAGACAAAGATTAGCTGTTTACAAAGTCTAGCAGTGCTTAAGAAGTTTGAGGGGCAAGAAGCATTTCCTTTCTAGGCATTTGTTTCTCACCTCCTGGGTCTGCAATCTGACACCAACCTATCTCAGAGCGAAGCTCAGTTCAAAAGGACTTCCTTCTGAATAGGCATTGAATCCTACATGGGTGATTCAGGTAAAAAAAGAGAGTCACAGTGCATAATTAAAACAGCTGGAAATAGCTACACCATGAAGAGTATTTGTTGATTAAATGACCTTTACTTAACTGATGTTGTCCTGTGCATTGAGCTTATAAACATTTATTCAAAAGCTCTGTGCTGAAATTAGTACTGCACTGAAATTAGAAATGAGCGACTGGATGTACCTCATAAAGATTCTAAGAATAATGTCTCCTTCCATCTCATTCTAATTAATGGGAAAGCATGTAACACATTTTACAAACAAATAAAATTACTTTGCACAATCAGATCCATATGTCAGGCTTGTGCTCTGATGAGTAGATTTACTGTAGAAAAGATAATGAAGCCATTACAAAAGAATTCCACTGATTGCTGTATATGACATTGATTGATTGATTGATTGATTGTCTGCCATCAAGTTGTTTTGGACACCTAGTGACCACATAGATAAATTTTCTCCATGACAATCTATTCCTAACCTGTTCTTTCATGTTTTCCACCACTCGTCACCACTGTAACTGAACCCATCCACCTTGCTGCTGGTTGTCCTCTTCTCTTTCCTTCCACCTTTCCCAGCATTAGACTTTGTTCAGAGACCTAGGTCTTCACATAACGTGCCTGAAGTAAGATAATTTGAGCTGGGTCATTTGTGCCTTGAGTGAGAACTCTGGGTAAATTTGTGCAATGATCCATTGGTTTGCTTTCTTGTCTGCCCATGGTGTTCTCAGGAGTCTTCTCCAACACCAAAATTCAAAGGCATCAATATGCTTCCTACCCTGCTTTTTCAAAATCCAACTTTCGCTTCCATAGAGTGGCACAGGGAGTATCTTGCACAATTCTGATCTTTGTAGGTATAGACATAATGGCATTTGAATATCTTTTCCAAGGCCTTCATGGCCATTCTACCAAGTGCTAGTCTGTTGAGTATTTCTTGACTGCTTATTTCTTTACCATTGATGGTTGATCCTAAAAGGCAGAAAGCTATCCACCATTTTGATAACTTCATTGCCAATTCTAAAGTCTGTTGTTCTACCTGTTGGCATTAGTTTGGTCTTCTTTATATTTAATGTTGTCCCATTTTTTTCCCTCTGCTCCTTGATTTTTATTACTAGAGCTTGCAGATCCATTGCCGTTTTGACTATCAGGGTAGTGAAAATGATTGATGTTTCTTCCTCCAGTTTTAAAACCACACTCATCATCATCCAATCCAGCTTCTCTTAATATATAGGCAGCATATAGGTTGAATAAATAAGGGCAGAGTGTGCAACCTTGTCTTATTCCTTTACCAACCTGGAGCCAATCTGTTTCACGATGTTCTGTCTGGAGTGGGGCTTCCTGACCTGTATATACGCTTTTCACAAGGACAATGAGATGTTCTGGGATTCCCATTTTTCTGAGCACTTTCCACAGCTTGATGTGATCAGCACAATCAAAGGACTTTCTATAGTTGATGAAGCACATAGTGACTTCTTTTTGGCATTCTTTGGCTTTCTCAATTATCCAGTGTGCATCAGCAATAATGTCTCATGTTCCTCAACCTTTTCTAAAACCTGCTTAACATCTGGCATCTCTTTTTCCATGCTGGGCTCTAATCTGGGTTGGATGATCCTAAGCATTATTTTGCTAGCATGTAAAATTAAGAATATTGCATGATAGTTTGCACACTCTGTTAAGTCTCCTTTTTTTGTTATTGGAATGTAGATTGGCCTCTTCCCATCTGTTAGCCACTGTGTCATTCTCCAGATTTGCTGGCATAGCTTGGTTAGAAGCTTGACTGATTCTTCTTCTGTTGCTTGGCATATTTCAGTGGGAATTCCATCAGTTCCTGTAGCTGTCCAACTTGGTAATGACCAGTGTGCTAATCCTCTAGTACTAGAGGTTCCTGACATATGACATACTCTATCTGAAATCTGGGTTTAAATTCTCGTGCCACTTTCTCCCACCACACAATAGCTTTGGCGCTTCCCTCTTTTGGGTGATAGGAGTGGTTTCTATCCGTCTATTGTTTGGTGAAGATTAGCCAGGTTTCAATGTCTTTACTTCTGAACTTGTGAGAACTGGCTGTCACATTGCATGAGAATGTCTAGATACAACTAAATTAATTACTGTATAGAAATATGGGTCAACATGTGTGCAAAGTGTTTATCTGTTACAGAGAGTCTGCATATTTCATACCTAGCTTTATTTTTCCTGCAATGATGATGCCAGATTTTCAATACTTTTTTTTTAATACATTCAGTCTTCATCTTTAAAGACATCTTTCACCACGTGCATTTTGAATCAACCTTATTCCTGCTTGGGAAATTATCTAACTTTTATTTAAAAAGGGTAAAAATGGTAGGAGGAAAGGAAAACAAATATTTCAGGGGGATTTGTTAGCCTCTGTTTAAGAGAGTGCCAGTGAGCCATTTGATCTCTCTGCATATGAAAGAAAGAAAACATCTCTGAAATTAGAGGAATGCAATTTCAAGATAAAAGATACATACACTTATACCTATATATCACACTAAAGAGATCTTGTGCTAATTTAGATGGGGAAAAAAAATCTCAGTTCTTATGTGTGCACAGTCAAGAAGGTTGGCAGCAGGGATTTATGGGATGGACATGTCCCATGTTCAGTGGAGAGGGTGACATCCAAACCATTTCCATCTGTCCATCTATACTAACAGATCAATTTCCCAGACAGGAAAGCAGATTCCACTTAAAAGTTAGGAAAAAACTTCCATAAGAGGAACAGCAGTTTGGCAGTGGGGCCAGTGATACAGACACGGATGGGCTCTCCTTTAATGGACATGTTTCAACAGAAGCTGAATAGCCATCTGCCTGGCATGCCTTCATCTGGCTTCCTTCACTGAGCAAGGAGTTGGATCAAGTGACTTAAACTCTTTCTTCCAACTCTGTGAGTTTATGATCCTATGTATGCAAGTTAAGATTCTTCACTCTTTTCACATTATCTCTGGAGATGGGGGGCGGGAGGGGGACGGAAGTAATGAACGTTAGTTCAGCAGTTCAGAAGTGCATGAATAGAAGAGTGTCCAGAAGACATCTCTTTAAGTATTCTGCCTCTGACATGGATGAAGCTGGTTCATACATGGCTGGAGAACACTCAACAATGGAAAAGGGAGCTATATAGCTCACCTTGTTTCTTAACTTTCTGGCAATCCTAACCTTTACCTATCTAGATACCAATCAAGGGTATTCTGAGATAGTGCAGAAGTTTCATTTTTCATGACTTGAGACTCATTTTCTGCTTTAGTTGAGAGTCTCTTTTTCTCAGGATAAATCTTTTTTATCTTATTGTATTTTCAAGGTTGCATTTAGGCTGGAGAAATCAAATATCTGGGCCTTAACCACTGACTAGCTTTCAGTAATCAGCTGAATGGAATCAATGACTTGAGTATTTTGAAGACTATATTGTGGATTTTTCTTAGAGGTTGCAACAAGACAGAGAGACAAGAGAAGGCTTTGTATGACCCTTCAGTATTTTATCGGAGCATTGGAAGATTGGAAGTGATTTTAGCACTGCTGGATTAAAATAAGCATCAGCCTTAAGTAAAACTTCATTGTGTGAATTGGCTGAATGTGCCAACTAGCCAGAATTCTGTATGGGTTAAAAAGGGCTTTGCATCTTGTCTGTGGGATGGTCCTCAACTGACAGATGGAGAGCTGCAGGGAGACAAGAAGATAATCATTTGCTGCCTGATGGGCCACTGGTGATTGTTGATTAGGAGAGCACTGAAATAAATGCACATTGTTGAACATCTCTGGGATAGCCAGAAATCAAATGAAGCTATTAGCTCAATTGAGCATTGCACAGAAAGAAGTGAATGTTCCCTGGGCATACTGTATATTGCATGTCAACACAGTTGAGAGGCAGAGAGATATTCTAAAAGAAGTAACATCTTTTATAATTATGTAGGGAATTATAAATATCAGTAGAACTGAAAATGCTAGGGAGGGGGTTAATAATCTTATTTGCTAACATACTGTGTTCATATCTTCCTGTTTAAATTTGCAATATTTTCTTATTCTCAGAGTTAGGACATTGCCTGTTTCTACCACGGTTTCTTAGTCTCCCACTTAAATGGTACTTAATGCCACAGAAAAGTGCCAGATTTCATTTCTTCAGAAAGAATGGACAAGAAGAATTGTTCAACAAAACCTGATGCTCCCATCAGCTAGTAAAATGCTTTCTAGAGATCAGAGGATACTATCATAGAATATATAGGTTCAAAGGTACCTTGGAGATCATCTAGTTGAACTCCATGCCCACTGTAGAATCCAGTACTACAGCATCCTGACAGATGGCCATCCAACCCCTTGAGTGAAGGAAGGTCCACAAGGCAGCCCAATTCTTACATTAGGAAATTTGCCCTGAAGCTCAGCTGAAATCTTCATCTTTGCAATAACTTAATCCACCTCCAAATTTAGCCTATAACTTCTTTTATGCCCTTCAAATCAAGTGTTCAATTTTCTAATTTAAACCGATACCTTCAATTAACAATGCACCCTCATACTCTTCAAAGATATCACTTCCTGATGGAGTTGGTCTTCATATTCAGCTAAGAATCATATAACAAATCTGGATAGATAGATAGATGATAGATAGATGATAGATAGATAGATAGATAGATAGATAGATAGATAGATAGATAGATATCTTGGGTCCATCAGAACCCACTGGAATCTCTTCATAGCTCTGCCACTAGATCTCTGCTCTCCACCTTCAGCCCCTAATTTTTTCTTAACACACAATAACTTCTTGGTCTAAGTGCACTTCCACATGAGGATTCTCAATGCGTCTCTGGACCTCTGAATTCCTATATCACCAGCAGGGTTGGAGAGCTGAGCTGATTTACTTCTGGCCTAGCTAAAGTGTAGTTGAAACCACAAAGCTAGAGAGATTCATTCATTCATTCATTCATTCATTCATTCATTCATTCATTCATTCATTCATTCATTCAAGATGCTGTAGCTCCATTTCTGCATTGGAAGGCTGTTCCTTTCTTCTAGCTCCTGAGTGTCAGGTCCTTTAGGGGGAATTGTAGATTGCTTCCCCTCCTTAGCTCAGACAAAATAACCAGGGATGAAATTTACAAAGGTTTTGTCAATTTCCGACTTCAGGGTAGGGGCAGGCATGCAAAACCCCTAGGCTACTGGGTTTTCTTTTCTTTTTCCCTTCCCCTTTGGGTGGATTTGAGGTGAAGAAATTTTTGCTGATGGACTGACAGTGACCTTTACCCTTTTTTTCTCAGCTTAGACCTCCATCTGTGCAGAGATCGAATCCATTTTACTTCTGCTGGGCCTAAGGATTGTCCAGTGAAGCTGAAACTGTGGCACTGACCACTGCCACATATGTCGAGAACCACTCCTTGCGCTAATTTAAAAAGGGATGAGGTCCAGTCATGTGGAGAAAGGCTCTCAGTGGCTGGTCATCCTGCTGATGACGTCTAGGTTCAGCAGATGGTTTCACCTTTTGCTTGCCAGAGTGGAACTGTAAAGAGAAGTAGAAGTAACTGTTTACTTCTACTCTGGCCAGACATCAGGCATGCCGTGTAAAATTAGACCTCTGCAACTATCGTCTGCTCTGCCTGGAAGAACCCCTGGTACTGCAACATATCCTAGCTTGAAGCAGATGAACAGAGGATGATAATGAAAACAGCCATAGGATAGCCACGTTCGACGACACTTTCCCTTCTGTCCTAGGGAAAGTGATGCTAACTATTGGAAAAAGAGAGGACAGAAAGTAAAAGTAAGTTGCGTGTAAGGCGACTGGACAGCAGCCTACCAGCCTTCATGAATGTCATGTTCCCCGTTGCAATGTTCTGTTAACATCGTAACGTTTCACATGTCAAACCGTTTTTCCGTGTATTCCCAGCTTGCTCATTGCTGGTATTTTCCATTCGGGCTCTCTGCTTTGTTTTGGAACTTTGGAATGTATGTTTGGGTTTGCAATCCTACTCAAGGTTACTTTCCCAGGCGCGTGTAACGGTTGCTAGCACCTGGGAGGGGGTGCGTGCTGACGAGTGCTGAGGGCGGGACTGGATTGAAGGCAAGGCTTTTAAGTTTGTATTTGGTGCGCTTTTGCTCATTCTCAGCTTTCTCTGTATTTGCATACTATTCCTTTAATAAATCAGTTATCTTTAAGCCCGAGCTTGTGAGACTGAGTATTTGGGATTAGGCAACCATTACAATGAAGCTGAGCTCCTGTTTATATTTCTACCTTGAGTCACCCAGTCCTAATGCAAGATTGCACAATTCATAACAGGAAGAAATAAATTAAAAACAGCCCAGCTTTGGCTGGGCAGCTGATCTCCCCATTTAATTTAATGAGTGCAGGGTCAAGGAAAGGGCCACCAGGGAGGTCCTGCTACTGTTTGCCAACAGTGATAAATAGCTAGGAGAGAGATAGTTAGCCAATCACTCTTGATAAAGGCTGATGTAGTGAGAGGCTGACATCTATTCTCATCCGCCTCCGAAACAAGTGGCACATTCCATTATTGTCGATACACACACACACACACACACACAGGTAGTCCTCGACTTACAACCACAACTGGGACCAGAACTTCAGTCACTAAGTGGTGCTGTCATCAAGTGAGGCATCATATGACCGCGCCCGATTTTACGACCTCTTTCACCATGGTTGTTAAGCGAACCACGTGGTCATTAAGCGAATCCAACTTCCCCATTGACTTTGCTTGTTGGACCCTGACTGGGAAGGTCACAAATGGCAATCATGGGACACTGGGATGCTGCAACCATTGTAAATACATGGCGGTTGCCAAGTGCCCGAATTTTGACCATGGGATTGAGGTGATGCTGCAGTGGCTGTAAGTGCAAGGACCAGTCGTAAGTCACTTTTTCCAGCACCATTGTAACTTTGAACAGTTGCTGAATGAATAGCTGTAAGTCAAGGATTTCCTTGTTTGAGTTGCATTCAGACACCCCAGGTTTATTGTTTGGGGACAATATCTCAGACAGCTGGAGGATTGCTGCAAATGCCAGTATTATTATTATTATTATTATTATTATTATTATTATTATTATTATTATTATTTTCTCAGATGACAGGCCTGCAGAACTTTTGTTTAGGGCTCAAGTAAGCCACAAAAGAAGCAAAAGTTTGCTGAACTCCTGTCCTGACAAGCAGGAACCACGCCGAGACGAGGAGAAAGTCTCTAGTGCTTTATTACTGCTACATTAGACAGAAAATCCTACCAAACTGAAGAAGCGTGAGAAAACCCAGACAGATAAACCCCAAAAGTCAAGGCGGGTCTGTTCTGGGTCTCTTTGAATGACAGCTCAAACTCTCTCTACTAGGCATGCTGGATAGGGGCCCCCTCCTGCTCACCATCAGTGCTCATGAGATCTCCTCTTGCCGGTGCAAAATTAGTTGATTGTTCACCTTCTTTGAACATAATCAGGTTTGGCCCCATTGGGAAGCAGAGATCTGCTGATTACACCGAGTACTTGATCCAGGGAGGCCAAAATGGATGAATAAAAGCAGCTATATCCAAATTCAGGGCTTCAGATTTGAAGGCAAAAGGTGCTTCAGAGCACACTGGGTTGCTCGCATCTGCAGCTCCTGAAAGCACGTGGATCCCTGGGCAAGTCACAGCATTCCTCCATGGCTATGCCATCGCCTTGGGGAAGGCACGTTCAATGTGAGGAGTTCAGACAGATGCACCAATTCAGAAGAGATCTTTCTTCTTCCATCAGAATTTACGTTTAAAAACCCAGCTGTTCCTAGCACAGTTAAGAGTGACTCTAAACATCCTCAATTTTTTTCCCATGCCGCTTTTTAAGTTTTGGGAAGTTAGGAAAACCAATGTGCAAGAAGTCAGGAACAGAACTTTTATGCATTGAGCTGAAATTCTGGGGGTGTATGAGCCTTAGCTTGTAGCAGCTGAGGCATTGCCAAATGATAAGGGTTTGCATGGGGCTTCAATTTTTGGTTTCAGAAATGAAAACACATTGTGAAAGAACCATAGAGTTTATTACCCAGCCAATGAGCCATGCCAAGAAGCCTACCAGGAAAGCATAGGGTGGTAGAGGACCTTTAAGAGCTTACTTAAAAATGAAGACTGATGTTGGACATTTTGTTTTAAAGTTAGTCACGTTTTCTGAACTGGTTCAACACACCTTGTCTTAAAGTTGTTTGCAGGACAGTTAGGAAGATACCATGCTCTGTTTCCTCCCTGCTCTGTCTGCCTTAAAAGGATTGCAGAGTAGAGTTTTCAAACATTAATTGCGAAATCCTACTGGTAGGTTTAATATCCTTCCAAAGGTCTAACCTCCAGAATATTTTTACCCCATCTGAGTCAAAATGAAGTAACTGTGGGCATCCTGATGCTGTTTCATTATAGCTTACGCATTAATCTTTTATGGAGTTGAATCAATTCAAATCTAATGTTGCTGCCTTCAAATCTTGAATCTCCAATTCAGATTGAATCTTGCCACCTTTAAATCTTGAATTTAAATCAGATCTTGGCTGACTCCCACAACCCTTCATAGGTTAAATATATGAGCAGGACAATAGGAATGCAGATATTGCAAGCAGCAAAGTTGGACTCAATTCAATAGTCTTTAAACTTGTATGCATATATTATTACTCATAGTGGTATTCTGTTACATTCTGGTAATAAGATGAAGCAGAGATGGATTTAGCAGTGCATGAAATGACTGGGTCATTTTGCTGGCATAATTCACTCAGTATAGATTTATGCATAACTACTTTCTTCAGTGTCTGACAGATTTGTGGAATAAATTCACTTCAAATAGCTTTGGGAATGGGGCGAATGTGGAAACCACCATGGCTGTTTCCCACTGTGTCAGGAAATGTAAAATTCCTGTGTTCATGGGACAGGCAGCTAAATTCTCCTACATCCAGAACCTTTTTCAGACTCAGAAAAGGATGAGGACAGAATCTTCATCTTAGGCCCCTTTCTGCCCCCCCACTTTTTCCATGGCATCCTTTGTCAGTATAAATTTTGCTCAGAAATTTATTGTTTTCCCTTGCAAACTATACAACCTCTGCCAAAGGTCTTCATTTTCATTTTTCATAAGTAATATAAACCAAGTTTAGACATACTAACAATGAATGCATTACTGGTTTATTAACATGCCCAATATAGACAGAAATTGTTTTACACTGAGACAATTTCTATCAGCTTCTCATATCTCTATTTTTAATGTACTATAGAACTCTAGAACTGAAAATCTTGCATATTGTTCTGCGACGTTTCAGTTGGAATAACTGTACTGGCCCAGTTTTGCTTTATTTGGGTTATTGTAAAAGATACGCCTTCCATTTCCTACTCTCTTTTGGCAGCAGATTCAGACATGAAATCTACAAATGACATTTCTCCGAAGATTCCAATCTATGGAGAGAAGAGAAAACCAGGGCAGGCTGGACGGCTGCATTGTAGACTGCAGTTTATTCTCATTTGTAGATTAACTGTCCTGACACATAACATCTCTGGAATCAAACTCCACCCATCCACCACAGTAGCAAGGTGGGCAGAGTTGCCAAAGAGTTTCCAGAAGGGCTCCCCAGGACCAGCATGGATTCTGCTTCTGGATCTTGACAGAATAGTTCAGCGTTCTCTGGCTGCCCAATTCAGCACAGGTAAAGGCACTTGCTGGCCCATTAGATGCCAAGCAGGATCTTTCCAAAGGACCGTAGCTGTGCTGCAGCAAGCAGAGGGAAAATCTGAGGCATTTTAAGAAGAATTGCAACAGTTTTTATGAACTGGACACTTGTTTTCTCTAGAACTGGAAGCAGAGTGAATGCAGGCTTATAATTTCTCAGATTACATGCCTGCCTTTTTTCATACCTGATAGCAAAAGGAGGCAATAGAAGAACTTGTTAGGGTTGTTCCTAAATTATTGGATATACTTTGCAATGAGGAAGGAACAATAGTTAATTTCATGGCTCAACTGTGGGAGCAGCAGATCCTCCTACGTCAGCTGCCTCCCACCCCACCCCCACCCCCAATTTGTGTTTCTGACATGTGTTATTGGTGTTCCTACTCCACATAATGGGAGTGAGGGGTCTGGTGATCTTTCCTCTCTTAGATGCCACCGAATCCATTTCAGCTCCTGGTGACCCCATGAACAAATACTCACCTCCTTGAACTTCCAACGAAGTGCAGCTCTTCCAAGGACATTCTAGCAGCCTTCTGATTACATTCATCCACCTTATCCATTGTCTTCTACTTCTTTCGGCTCCGCCAAGCATAATAATTTTTTCTACTCCATCACATCCACCCTATGTGCCCAAGGCGTGAGTTTCTGCTTGCTGATTGTTACCTCAAGGGACCAGTCACTTTTTATTTGTTAGAGGATAGATTAATTGGTTCTACTTGCAGTCCCTGATACTTTTAGTACAGAAACTCTCCAAATCCATTTCAAATCATTTCAAAGATGTCCATCTTCTTTCTCTTGTTCTTTCTCAGTGCCGAGCTTTCACAACCTTATTTCACTGGAAAGGCATTGCTTTAATTGCCCTGATCTTTGTTGTTATTGAACAATCCTAATCATCCTTGATCTTCTTTAAGTTGCTCATTGCCTTCTTCCCTCAGATTAAAGTGTATGGCTATATCAGATGATACATGCCTGTTTATTAATGATGTGGTTATTGGGACTGCAATGCAGGTTTAGGTTAAGACAGTTTGATGAATACATTTTTTTCCCCACTCCAAAATTCCTTGACTGGCATTTGCCATACAGTTTCTCAGGTATCATCATGCGATATCTATGACACAACTTTTTTTTTTTTGGAGATCAGGCCTATTCCAGACTTCAGTAAGTGCATTACTTTGAAACACATTTTGCTTCATAAAAGAGAATGTAATTTTCTATAACTATTTGCTAGACATATTCAACTGCAGTTAAAAAATGAATCAAACTCTGCTTGGAAAAATGCTGTTTTGGATTAGGCCAAACCTTGCCTAATACAGTGGCCTGTATTAGGGCAGCTGGATTATGCAGGCATCTACACAGCATCTCACCCTTTGTAGTTCCTGGGAAGGCAGGCAGGCAGGCAGGCAGGCAGGCAGGCAGGAAGGAAGGAAGGAAGGAAGGAAGCTAAGAGGTTCATCTCATTTTTGGGAAACTAGCAAACCATAATGAGGCAAAGTGATGACATGTATGGGGCAACATCATAATGCAAATTCCACCCTTACATATTTGCAACCGAACATCTGACCCAATTATATAAATCACATTTGTGTGATGACATCATTGTGCACATTCCATCAGTTGCTCCTTTTGCGGCCACCCACTCCCTTAGATGCCCATGGCTAGAGAAGTCTCATACCAATAGCAGTTCTGGGGTAGGGGAGTCAATCAATTTTATTTCAAAGCTTCCAGGTCAATATTATAATTGTATTATACAATATTTTCTCATAGAGTTCTAGTCAAGTAGACAGATGTGCAAAAGACAGAGGGGAAAATGCTGGGGTGGCATGTCTACTAGCCCTTGGAGTTACCTGTACTCCACCCCTCCCTTTCCTATAATGCTAGGAGAGCAGAGTCTGGGAAATGCAATTCTCCCAGCATCCTTCAACAGGAATGTGAGATGCCATAAAAACATCTCCTTAACCATTTTGCATCTAGAAAGCAGTGGAAGGAAGGAAGGAAGGAAGGAAGGAAGGAAGGAAGGAAGGAAGGAAGGAAGGAAGGTCTTCAGGTGAACTTTTAAAATAAGCACTAGCAGACAAATTTGGGTGAAGTAAATGGGACAATATTTGAGACTTTCTGGAGCTGTGAATATTGTAGGTATTTCAGGGATGGCATTCAAACCTATTCTGCTTGCAGTAACATTATTGGGAATGCATTGGGGTCCAAATTCTTAATTGGTCTGGGGTGGGGTATGGAATATCTTTTCCCTTTAAAAATAAAACTAAGTGTGTTGAGCCAAATTATGAATCATTCCATTTTATTAATATATTTTGCATTAAGCTAGTTAACAGAAGAAAAAGAGATATATACATGCAACAGTATTAATAACATAAAGTAACCTGAAAATTAACAATCATAATGAAAAGGTGAAATCATGATATATTGCTTCAGGATTCTGGAAGAATGAAAAGCGACCCAGGATAAGTGCACTTGACTATATTCTTCCCACCCAGTATTCTGCCCCGGTATAATAAAAATGATGGAGGAATAAATCTGTTACACACTCAAGCATATGCCACATATATAAAAGAGGCATGGACTGGAAATAGTCTATATCTGTTTTAGGTAGTCCAGTCACTCCTTCTGAGATTTTTACAAAATCAGCACAAACCTTCAAGCCCCAGGACTTGGAATATGGGGTGTTTTGGAGGAGCTATTGTTAATTCAGTGCTGTCTGGAATGCTTTTCTGCAATCCCCAAGTCTGTTTGGTGGCAGGCTATTGGAAAACCATCCATCAGTTGCAATTCCTAGAAGACATTCTATTGCCTCTTGGTAAATACACAACACAGCTCCCAACGTGTGATGTATGGCTCAACTGATGTTGTTGTTCATCAGGTTTCTATCTTGCAAGCGACAGGCTCAAACTGGCTGTGGTGATACTGCCTATGTGTCTCCTTGATAAAGCAAGCTGAATGACCTTTGCTTCCTAGTTTTAGAAAAGCACTTCATGTAGTTCAAATGAGGCCAGAGAACAAGTGGTTGAACTACCGAGGAGCTGATATTAGTTCCAAGAAAGCCTCATGGCCACCAGGGACAATGTGAAATCTGAGCAACTGGATATGTTGTCATTCCACTGTGAGCTATGAAGGAAATGTTTTCCTTTATGTTAGACTAGGGGAGGACTCTTCAGCAAAGGATCATTACCTTGTCGTGGTGCTGGAGCTTGAGCACCTCAGTGACGCCATGAGCTAAACTGTGAAGGGCCACCCAAGACGGGAAGGTCGTGACAGAGAGGTCAGACTAAATGTGATCCCTGGGGAAGGTAATGGCAACCCACCCCAGTATTCTTGCCGTGAAAACTAAATGGATCATACTTTGGCCACATAATGAGAAGACAGGACACCCTGGAGAAGATGCTGATGCTGGGGAGAGTGGAGGGCAGAAGGAAGAGGGGCCGACCAAGGGCAGGATGGATAGATGATATTCTCGAGGTGACGGACTCGTCCCTGGGGGAGCTGGGGGTGTTGACGACCGACAGGGAGCTCTGGCGTGGGCTGGTCCATGAAGTCACGAAGAGTCAGAAGCGACTAAATGAATAAACAACACATGGAAACCACAGAGGGGGGAAAAAACATATCTTATACAGGGTATACAGGGAGCAGCTGTAAATGGGGACAGCATTTGGGTATACTGTGTTTCAAGGTGCGAAGATTACTGCAGATGCTGACTGCAGTCAGGAAATCAGAAGACGCTTAATCCTTGGGAGAAGAGCAATGACAAATCTCGATAAAATAGTTAAGAGCAGAGACATCACACTGACAACAAAGGCCCGCATAGTTAAAGCAATGGTGTTCCCCGTAGTAACATATGGCTGCGAGAGCTGGACCATAAGGAAGGCTGAGCGAAGGAAGATCGATGCTTTTGAACTGTGGTGTTGGAGGAAAATTCTGAGAGTGCCTTGGACTGCAAGAAGATCCAACCAGTCCATCCTCCAGGAAATAAAGCCAGACTGCTCACTTGAGGGAATGGTATTAAAGGCAAAACTGAAATACTTTGGCCACATAATGAGAAGACAGGACAGCCTGGAGAAGATGCTGATGCTGGGGAGAGTGGAGGGCAAAAGGAAGAGGGGCCGACCAAGGGCAAGGTGGATGGATGATATTCTGGAGGTGACGGACTTGTCCCTGGGGGAGCTGGGGGTGTTGACGACCGACAGGAAGCTCTGGCATGGGCTGGTCCATGAAGTCACGAAGAGTCGGAAGCGACTAAACGAATAAATAACAACAACAGGGGAGGACATTCAAGGTGAAAATATGTGTGCCTCTACTGCACTGTGGCTTATATTCATAGATACCATTTCGTCTTTTGAAGGCATTGCTCTGTCTGAGCACTTGGTTCTCATGAGAGAGAAAGACAGAGAGAGAGGGAGAGAGAGAGAGAGAGACTGTGGTTAAGAACAACAGAAGCAATTGTCAAAGAGAAACTGCTGTTGCAGTGCACAGATTCTGTAGCTGACAATTCTTACTTGCCTTATAAAACTGGCTCCTTAGTCTTTTGGGGAGAAAGAAGACCATGCTGCACCAAAATGGGGCTGGGCAATTCTAGGGGGTGATTCCAAAAGGATGCTTTGGAGCCTGTGAGGGCCCAAACACTGCAGATATCTTGAACTCTTTAGCCTTTTCTTTTCCCCAAGGTGAAGCAGGTCTTTTCTCAGGGAGAGCAGACATCCTGCTCATCCCTACCAGAAGCTTGCTGATTTCCCATGCTTTCCCAAAGAAAGAGATTATGAAGGAACTCTTCCCATTCTCCCACCACCACCACCACTGCCCCCGATGAGGAAGTATGAACTCCCAAGGAGGGGACAATGGGATAGAGAGGTGTGAAACAGCAAAACACTGCCAACAATATGCTCCACCACCTTGCAGCAACAATGCAACCTCAAAACTCTTCAAAGAAAGTTCAATGGCAAAATTTTTTCAATGGGAGAAAATTTCCAGGAAATTGGAAGACAGCTTCTAATACTATGTTAATTTAAACATTGCATCCTTGTGAAGAGAACACCCCTCTGAGGAGGAGACCCCTTGCTACACATGTTAGCCAAACTACAGGGGCTGTTATGTCCTGATGTCATGCAACCTTGGGCAGCTTAGATGATGCTGGTGTTGACAGTGCGTACAGTTAGGAATTTTGTCAATGAAAGAGTTTCTTTTCAGTGTTCCACAGTCTTCACTTGCAAACAACAAGAGATGTCTCACCAAATACAGGCCGTTTAGGCTAATGTGAACAGAAGCTTGAATTCAGTAAAGTTTCCAATTCAGGTCCTACTGACACTGTGAAAATATCTGGTTTATACAGCATGATTGCTATATGCCCAAGAGCATAAGTATGTTTGAGTGTATCCTTTCCCACGGGATCTAATTAAGAAGGTTCTTAAAGATGATTCTGCATCAGTAATGTTACACACTTGGTCCTGAGCAGCAGAATAAGATAACAGGAGTCTTCTTCTCAGTGAGAATCAGGGCCTGCAGCAGTTGGAGCCTGACATATTCTCCCCTTGTGAACAAAGTTTCTGGCTAATGTCTTTCTAGTTAGTTTTGTCTGCATGTGCTTCTGGAAGAAATTAAGACAAAAGATTGGTCCCCGTTGTCTCTTCTTGTACAAGTTGCTTTAGGACAGCCATCATTTCTCCAAGCAGAGGGAGGGAATATCTAGAGCTAAAAGAAGGGACTAAATATTGTAATATAGCAAAATAAGTTCCACTTTCCTAAAGAAAAGAAGAGAGGGGAGGGATGGGGAGGAGAGGGGAAGAAAAAGGAGACCATTAATATTGCAGGTTCGTATAGCGTGTGGATGGTGGCAGTCCAGGGATGAAAACATTTGCCTCTAAGGAACATCTAAACAAGAGGAAGAAAAGGTGTTATTTATTTATTTATTTATTTATTTATTAATTAAACCAATTTATATAGCACCCATTTCACAACAAGGGTCTCTGAGCAGCATGCAACAGAGTTAAAAACAGTCAATAAATACCTTAAAAAATAAAAATAAAAAATAAAAAATAAAAAACCAAACTAAAGTAAAAAATAAAAGGATGTTAAAAATAACAGAGCCACCTCATTAATTCATTCATCCCCTGGGATCCCCAGGCCTGCTGGCATAACCAGGTTTTGGGGGACCACCAGAAGCTCAGCAGTGATAGGCAAACCACACCTCAGGGGGGAGAAGATTCCATGACGCAGAAAAGGCCTGCTGCCTAGGGCCCACCAGAGGTCATTTCCCCAGCCAACGGAACCCGTAGCCTGCCCCCTCTGCTGGATCTAGTAGGACAGGCAGACAAAATCGGGGAGAGGCCGTCCCTCAGATAACCTGGCCCCATGCCACGAAGGGTTCTAATGGTCAACCTCAGCACCTTGAATTGGACTCAGAAACAAACTGGTAACCAATGCATTATATAAATTAATATTCATATACGTTTTTCCCAGAAATAACTAAAAATATTCATTTGCTGATCAGATAGTTGTTTACTGCTGATAGGCTAGGACAAAGTTACCAGTCTGCTACCACACAGATGTTGTGAACAATACTGTAGAGCCCATAAGCTCTAGTTGGCACAGCTCATGTGCAGATGAGAAGGTCTACAGGTCTACAGAAGGTCTACAGGTCTACAGATGAGAAGGTCTACAGAAGGTCTACAGGTCTACAGTTGGGAAGGTCTACAGGTCAGAAGTGATGAGACCTCTAGTCCAAAATGACTTCAGTCTTTCTATCCCTGACTATGATCACCAGCATGACTTGTCCAGAAAGGAAAGAAGTGCTTCATTTTAATTTGGCTTTGTTTGTTCTGATGGGCCTCAGTATGTGGTCAAATATTGTTGGCTGTTAGCAGCAGCAGGTCATTACACTCACTATTAGCTGGAGTCACTGTGAGAAAAACCAAAGGAGCAGCAGATACAGAAACAAACAGTGTGAAAACAAAATAGAATAAAGTCTGGGAGAAACTGTTTCTATCCCCAGAGCCTATTGTCATCTCTAAAAGAGAAATAAGCAAAATTCAATATCACGCTAATAAAACAAGTGAGCAAATGTGATGACAGAGAAGGAGAAGAGGCAAAGCCAAGCAGTGGGGGCCCTCTTAATCCCAAGGGACTGTAAGCAGAGGCTAGAAATGTCAAGGCATTTTGATCTATTCCTGTGCCCATGGCATCAGATCTGGGAGGGATATCTCTGGAAGAGTTTCTTGGCTCACCCTGCTACCTAGCTCCTGGGATCTTGCAGTGTACCTTTTGACATGATTAGGTAAAGGGGCCTAGTGCAGAACTGCTAACATGTCAGTATTAGGAGCCCGAAAAATAACAGAGGTTTGGCATGAGGAGGCATAGAAAGGCAGAGAGGCAATATTTTATTTTAAATTATTTGTTTTTGTGAAGAAGGGAGAGGACATTTGAAGGACAGGAACTATATCTTTAGCCAAAAGTCTGCTTGGGTTGCTGTGCAGGTTAATGAGAAAGAACTCATTATTTCTTATGTATGGCATACTTAAGAATTGTGGACTACTTATGTTTTCTGATGATGAAGCAAAGGTCATCTACATGTACATCTTTTCTCCACCTTTATGGTCCATTCCCTTTAATGCTGAATGTGAAGCTCCCAAGTGTATTCCCAAAAATTCACTGCTGTTGGCTCCATAACCAATGGATATGACTCTATTTACCCCACCCCACCCCCCACTTGGTCAGTGTTTATGTGATAGTGGAATATCTGCAATTCTGCGTGGTTAACCACAGTCGCTGGACATTTTGTTGACAGGATAAAATGTGTATTGCAACATCATGATGCAAGCTCCACCCTTCTGGTGTTTGCATTCAACATCACTCACAAGCACAAAACAGATGGAGTCTGCCCTACCTTTTTCAGTCCCTTTGATTGTCTTTGAAGGTTCACAAATGCATCACAGTTGCTGAATTACTACGAAGTGCTTAAATGAAAAATCTCAGCTGTCAAACTGATAGTTATAGTTATAGAATTCTTTACAACTTAGCCTTTAGCATCTATAAATAGTCCAATGATTCATAACATTAAGTACACTTGGCTGGTTCAAAGGATTTAAAGCTATGTCTTTAAGTGATTGTTTAATGTTAATTTAATGGGACTCTTGCACTAAAATCCCCCAATTCTTTGCAGAGGTAGCTTGAAATTCTGCTCTTGGGTATACTTCACTGGCCTTGAACCCTTTGCTTTGGTCTCTGCATCTTCTGAGCAGGGGTTGGGGAGGACAACAACACTGGGACTCAGACACTTCATACATGATAACATTGAGAGAGGTTAAATTTAGCCTATCAGTTGTTAAAACTGTTCTTGTAACAATAGCAATCCATGCCCACTCACACTGAAACATACAATGTCTGTGTTCTTCTATGTGGGGATGAATGGAGTGGCTTTGACGGGGGAGGAGGGTCATCGTATTTCTCACACTGACTCAAAAACCACTAAGGATGTTCATGGAATGCTTGCAGTCCAGAGAAAGTAAGATAACCAGTCATGTGAAAATCTTGGAAATGCAAAGAACATGGGGATGGAAATGAGAGCTGTAGAAAATATTTTATATCCTTTATTTTAACCTAGTTTAAAAAAAAATAAGATTTGAGAACTGAAAGGCAGAATTGTGTTAACAGGATTTCATAATGCTTAAAGGATTCTGAGTAACTTTTGGTTCATGAAATTTGTGTGTGGTAGATGAGAGAAAGTATGAACTCTTAATCTCTTAATGAAACCCTTTGTTGTAGGTATATAGACCTTGTGCCACAACACAGTTGGGTCCTGCATCAGTCTTCATTACAAAGTCACAGCCAACAGTTCATCATGTAGCCAAACTAAAAATCAATGCCCCCCAACTCTCTGTTCGTGTATATATACTAGCTGTCAGTGCCTAGCCAACCTTGGCTGATCAAAAAAAAGCTAAGCAGACCTGGATGGGTTAGTACTTGGATGGGAGACTTGCCTTGATAGTACTTCACTGAATGCATTCATTTATCTGAAGATAACCACAGTTCACACCTAGAATGAATCTGAAGAAGTTCCATCAAACAAAAGTTCCCTGTGAATTGGTGAAATTCTGCAGGTATGGACATTCCCATGACTTCTGTTGGACCTGTATGGTTCATCCAGCTTAAACCCTGGTAGGAGATTGGCTGGTAGAGGTCTACACAATGAACACTGAATGAGCTAGCTGGATGGATAAAGAGGAACCAGATTTTTTTTTCCCCCTAAAGATCTGGCTAATACTGAATGATGCTTGGAAAGGCAGCAGTGGTCCTGCTATTGAGTCAGCTGGCCTGATAATCCTTTCTAATAGGAAATCAACCCTGCAGAAGCCTTCACTGATTACAAGCACCATTTCTGTACATTCCCACCAGATGCTGAGCTTGTCATGAGTCTGCTGGGTTTGAAATAGGTTACTTCTGTACTGGGACCAGCTTGGCAGTTGGTGCAAGTCAGGAGGAATCCACTCAGTAGGAGCAGCAGCTAGCAAGGGCCACCCCATCAACACAGAACTAACCTGGCCTCACCTGCTGAGACAATGATCCAGAAAAGGGCTGTCATTTCAAGAATAAATGCACAGCTTGGGGACCCTGAGCAGAGGCAATGCCCACCTTTCCTTGTGGGCCCAAGCAGTGTCACAGCAACATAACTATTTCATATTGTATATTCCACTGGGACAGAAAACACAGCAACTTTTTTAGTTGTCCTTAGACCACTTTGGCACAGTTAGGTTGAGTTTGGGCTTTTAAACTCATCTCACTGAAATGCCCAGTTGCTACCCAATATGAGCCGTAGCAACCAGAAGCAGCAGCACTAATGAAGCTAAAGAGAGTTTCTAAATACCCAGGAGGACAAAGACGGAGGACCTATGGCCTCCAAGACGTTGCTAAACTGTAACTGCAGGTCTCCACACTAGCTGAGCTGCTGGAAATATAGCTCTGCAACATCTGAGGAAACGATGACTCTTAAACCAACTGTGCTTGAAAGCTAGCTACCTTGGTGGCTTCCTACCAGGAAGCCTCAGGGTTGTAAAATTTTTGTCAGGAAAACTGCATGAACTTGTCCATGAAATCCCCAGGAATCAAGCTCAACTCAAGTTATTATTTTTCTACATTCAGAAAGCAACACATTCCTCACTTAAAAGCACAGATAAAATTAGGGGGATTGTAGCAACCAGAGTATTTATTTATTTATTTATTTTATTATTCAGATTTCATTACTGCCCATCTCCCCCAAAAGAGGGACTCTGGGTGGCTTACAATAAAATCAAGCTACAACAATAAATGTTAAAATCCCATGAAAATAAAGCACTTGCTTTTAACAAGTCCTGCAAGTCTTCCTTTCCCACCCACCCCACTTTCCCAAGTTGCAGGATGTTCCAGGGTGACGTTGCTCATTGTCTTGGGGAGAGATGCTCAGAAGCCTGCGGTGCTTTCTGGTAATCACAGTGGTTGCCCATCTAAAGCACTTGGCAAAATTTCGTTGTCAAAGGATTATCTTGTCATCTGGTGATTATTCCTTGGGACCTCTTGGGCTTGATCGGACAGTCTAATTTGAAAAGTGCAGTATTAAAACGGGGAGCCCATTTGAGTCATGTGCACCACCACCAATCTGAAAAAAGGGAAGACTGAAGATATCGTTCTTTGAAATTCCAATGGAAACTGATCCTCACCTGATTTGAACCAGAATGACTATGATGACAATCCAGTCATCTGTTTCGCATCTTTGGAGGCCTTCTGTGCCACAGTGAAGACTTGGAGAACATTTGCAGTTCACACACATTTCAGATTTCAGTAACTGACCCGTTCTATTTAGGTTCTTCTCTCTGTAGACGGTCTTGTAGCTGGTTGTTACAAGACATTTATGTCTTTAAGAATAGAAATCTCTTCAACTGAAGAGCAGAGTAAACCTTCTTTCAATAAATACTGTAAATGTTGATCTTAATTTTGAAGCAATCTAATAATATAGGGCCATAAAAAAAGGAATAAATTCTTGATCATCTCATAAAGAGCCCATCACCTCTCCTTTATTCCTCCTTTTCTCTAGCAGCTACATGCTGGTTGTTCAACTTTCTTTTGCTGGAGCCCTTGAAACTACACTAAGATGTGGTGAGCAGTCCAAACCACACTTTCACGACACACGTGTGACCTTGCCATGCACTTGGTTCTGGTTCTTTTATCATTATTTTCATCAGAAGTTAATTTTACATATTTTAAAGAATTACCCAAGTTGGATCACAGAGTTTTATCTCTGAGACCAAGATGCAAATGAAATAGCACTGTTGTGTTTTATTAAGCAACTTACAGCAGTCCAAAACAAGCAATAAGGATAAATAATAACTAAACTGACAAGATTTGGGTAGTTAGCAATAGGGTTTTAACAGTCAAAGTGAAAGATATCATAACTACTGTATGGATATTATTAGTAAACATGGCTCCTTTCCCCTCTGCATCATCTTCATTATTCTTCTTAAATATATACCCCTTGTATATAAAATTCAGCGTGTTTATTTAAATTTATTTTTGGTTTGGGGAATGTGACTGGTCATAGACCATAATAAATATTGATTAGTATGACGATTAACCCTAAGGAAGATCCTGCTCACATTGTTGGAAAGTAGATGTTAATTTTCCTTCTGTGAATCCAGGAGTTTTGCTTTCCTCCACTTTGCATGCTGGAAAATGGCCATGCAAGGATCTCATTCCTTCCTTAATTCCTCACATTTTATCTCACACCAAATGGTGTGAAGGCTGCCATTTCTATAGCAAGCCGCACACCCTTCAGGGATGCATTCATTTCTGTGGGTCACAAGGATTCACGTATCCCTTTCATGAGAAAAGGAGCAGTGGTGATAAGACAGACCTCCTGGTGGTGAAAAGGGGTCTGAATGACAAGCTTGGAAGCAAAGCTCCTAATTCGTGACTTCCCAGGCACTCTAGGGAACCAGCACGTCAGCTTCTACTCTTCCATTTCAGTGCCTCTTGCTGAAAATGGAAAAACTAATTTGGTGACAGCTTGTCTGTGAACCTCGCAGTTGTCCATTCATGTGCACTTATAAAGCAAAAGTTTCACTAAATGAGACATAAAGATCGCCTTGCCTGATGAGGCCACATGTCCATCTAGTCGAGCAATCTGTTTCCAACAGCAGCCCACCAACCGCCTCTGCCAAAATGAGGACTGGCTATGCACTCACTGGCCATGGCAGTTCCTGAAATTTCACGTAGACACACTTGGGGGAACCTCCCTGGTGAAAATATCTAGGAGCTCCAAATGTGAGGAAGTGCATCTCCCAGAAAGTACTCAAGTTTCACGCAGGAAAATGAAACTTTCTTCCTTGTGGGCAGCCAAACCCAACATTTTTTCAAAGGAGGAGCAACACAACCATTCTGATGGAACCTAGAAAGATGTGACAAAAGTTAATCCCAGTTTTATTTATTTTCTCATTTGCAACTTTCACCACCCTGATTTGGGAACACCAATAACATGAGCTGCTCCTTACAATTTGAGGTAGCAAGGACTAGTTACTGAGTGTGGTGCAAACTTAGCTGAAATTTGTCCTGGCCCAAAGGAACATCCTTCTCTGCCCCCAGGAATCATTCTTCATCATCAATTTGCTCCAGAGACTGTCTTTATACATAGAGACTGTCTTTATTTAATGTCCAAAAATGGAGAGGGGACAGGGAAGAAAGTCCATCCTGCCTTTGAAATGTCCACGGTCCCATCTAAAAGCTTTATGAGCATTTTTTCCTCCCTTCTTCCCTGCAAAATCTCTTTGAATGTTATTAGATGACTTTTGAATATCCCAATAGTTTTGAGGGCTTCTTTCCAGCAGGTGGACTTCAGACATGCTAACAGTGAGATCTTTTGGAGTTAACAGCCAATATCTTTGGATACATCCCCAATAACTTCCTTTACTCCTTTTTCAAATACATTTAAACTTGTGGCCATTTGCATGTTCTCTGGATATTCCCTAGGGACATCTGCAGGGTGTGGTCAAAAGGTCAAGATGGCAGCCATGATGGTGCAATCAAAAAAGGATTTCCTTGCACTATCCTGGCTTCTATCTTGATTTTTCTGACTATACTCTGAGGACAACCTTTTTATTACCAACCCCTAAAATTAATTGTTTGAAACACCTTAGTGTCCTACTGCCTCACATCTACAGTATATCTTCCTGATTTTGTCAGACCTCATTGTTATGAACAATGAATATCATGGGTCAGAATCCACAGTTTAAGAAGACTGCAATCTGTCTTCTTGTAAAAAGTTGGTGCTGAACATCTTCTGAAACTTGCCATGCAAAACCGTCCATCATTCCCAGTGGGTGCTCTCATTGTGACTACAACTATTATTGAAATGTATCACTTGGCTAAACCCCTTCCCCTTGTGATTTCCCCTGATTTGTTTAACAATATCTTGGAGGAACCCTGGTAAGCCTTCAAGGGCCTGTTGTGTTTCTGAGACATTTTCAACCATTGTTTTCTTTTTTCCTTCTGTTCTGGCTAAAGGTGATTGAAATGCCTATTAACCAAATAAAGAACAGGTGCATAAAACTAAAAAAAAGTGTAGGGCTAATTGCCTCTGATTTAAAATATTTGTCCAAAGGGGAAATTACCCTGCCATTTTGTCAGTGCTGCACTGTATAATATTTTCTTGGAAAAAGAGGGAGGGAAAGATGATAGAAAGTAGGAGTGAGCTGAAACAATTTACCTCATGCCGTGTTAATGGATATCAAATACTGTTCCCCATTTGAGTTGGTTATAGTGCTTTCAGTGAACACTTTTTCAAAGCTCTCATTATTGTTCAGTGCCCCCCCCCCCCGTTATTTTGTCTGAGAGCCTTGCACAGAGCCTTGCATGTCTCCAAACAGGTGCCCAGATATGGCTGTTGAACTCCCAGTAGGTGTGAAATGGACATAGTTATACTGGACTGAAAATGCTAAAAACCCCAGGTCCTTCCACCATCACCCCCAGAACTTGACTCATGTGGAAGACACCAAATTAGAAGACAGTTATTTTTTTTAAAATTCCCCTTTGTATCACATCACATCACATCACATCACATCACATCACATCACATCACATCACATCACATCACATCACATCTGGAAGTTGCTTGCTGGTTCCTTCTTCTGAGATGTTTTCTGAACTTCCTAGTCTATTCTGTAGTTCTAGGCTTTTAGGATGGTCCCCCATATGAGTCCTGCTTAATTTTCTGAGATCACACCAGGTTCTGTTGGGGTGTCTTTCAGAATCTGGCCACTGATCTCTCTCAAGGTGGCTGTTTTCTTCTGATCCCAAAGGGAGATGGCTCTCCAGTTCTTCAACAACATCCATTCACCTAAGGAATGTCTAACAGGTGGAATCACAAAGATACTGAGGCAGGGGTGTCTGCAGGCTATGGTTAAAAAAGGTCACAATGGTGACTGTAATGGTGTGATTGAAGCTCCACCCAAGTTTATGTGTGCTGCAGACTCATTATGCATAAACAATAGGTGGAGCATAGCTTTGATTGCACCTTAGCGGTTGCCATATTGACTTCTCTAACCACAATCTGTAGACCCCTTGTAAAGAAACCCTAAATTTAAAAGGCTTCTTCCAAAGATTTGCAGGAGCAGCAGAAAAAAAAAATCCCGAGCACCTCATCTCTTATGGCTGAGATCTGTTTAGGAGGAGAGGAGATCAGAAGGACCATTTTATTTCTTTCTGATGGGTAGCCTTCATCAGGAGGTACAAGTGGTCAATCTTTAATCCTGGGAATGTCCCTGTGGAGTCACAGCCACCCTTTTTTCTCCTTGATGGAGCCAAGCTCACCTTGTAAACACTTTGTCTCCCTCCCTCCCATTGAAGAAAGCGGGAAGGAATATGTGGACGGTCTGGTTCTCATTCAACAGGCTGGCAAGAAATATGGTCAGGACCCAGGATGGCAATTGGCTGAAAGGTAATCCATTTATTGCAGAAGTCACAGGAGAGAGACAATGTAACTCACTTATGGTAGGACAACGGGCAAAAAGGAGGCCAAATCATGGGAAACCATACTATTGGTTACTCAAGGGTTTCAATGTATGTCCCAAAGTGGTTTCCTCAGTTGATGGCTTGTGCAAACAGGCAGGGTACAACATGAGCAATGACCAAATAACTGATAAGCATTGTATAATTTATGTTTATTAATAAATATTTTGGATACAGCTCAAGATAGATAGGATTCTGTCCTATTAACAAGTTTAGATGCCAGAAAAGCTTTTGATATGGTTCAGGTCAATTTTCTGAAGTAAGTTAGGTGTAGATACACTTAGGTTTTAGCATTTCTCAGTGTGGATCTGGCTGGTCCAGAGGACACTTGAGAAAAGAGAAGGCAAGAAAGAATGGCCTGGCTAAGAAGAATCAGAGGGAGGAGAAAACAGAGATAAAAACAGTGGGGATGTTTGACCCAAGGTGAGAGGGACAATCAAAGCAAAATCTTAGCACCGTAAAATGAAGGGGAACCACATCCAGCATTCCTCTGTTGCGATCTCCATGCAATCTGCTGTTGCAGTCTTCACACAATCTTCATGCAATCTTCACACAATCTGTGTACCACCCCAACTGGCTGGAATGAAGTGACCCTTCTCTATCTTCTCCCTCTTCCCCTGTTTCACCCGGCATAGGTTGAGATTAAAGCCTCATACCAGAAGCTCTGAAACCAAAGCCAACTTTATTCCCTTTCCTTTTTTGTTCTTGCACTTAATGCAAACACCAAAACATAATTCTTTGTTTTAACCAAAGTTTAAAGGCACAGGCTGAGAATGTCTGTATTCAGACTGGTGAGGAACTGATGGTCTAGGGCAGTGTTTCTCAACCTTGGCAACTTTAAGATGTGTGGACTTCTGAAGTCCACACATCTTAAAGTTGCCAAGGTTGAGAAACTCTGGTCTAGGGTTTTGGGTTATTTATTTATTTGGCCACCCAACTCACCCATAGTGACTCCTGTCGGCTTACAAAATTAAAAACTCTAAAAAAACAATAAAAACACAATAGACAACCCCTGGTGGCAGCAAACACATTCACACCAGCCACTTGATTGGCTCTGAAGCAGCCTGGGGTCCCCAGGCCTGTTGACAGAACCCCGTCTTCAGGGCCTTCCGGAAAAGGAGCAAGGAGGGGGCCAATCTTATCCCTGGGGGAATGATGTTCCAAAGGGAGGGAGCCACTGCAGAGAAGGCCCTTTTCCTTGGTCCCACTAGATGTACCTCCCTAACTCAAGGGACCCGCAATGTGCCTGCCTTCCTGCTTTGGTGGGCCAGGTGGATGAGACTGGGGAAAGGTGGTCCTGCAAATAACCTGGCCCCAAGCCATGTTGGGCTTTCAAGGTGATAACCAGCACCTTGAATTGGACCCGGAAGGAAAATGGCACCCAATGCAGCTCCCACAGCAAAGGTGTTACATGTGCCAACCTTGGGGCACCTAAGATTGCCCGCACAGCTGCATTCTGAACCAGCTGTAGCTTCCAGATACTCTTCAAGGGCAGCCCCATGTAAATCGCATTACACTAGCCCAAATGGGAGGTGACCAGGGCATGGGTGACTGTGAGAAGTTTGGGATCAGCTTGGCATCTAAGTTGTTTCATTCTTTCTGGCTTGGCACAACTACAGACTAGAGAGGGGGACACTGAGGGAAGGATTCTTTTCTTTTTTCAAAACTTACATCTGCTCCCTCCCATTTATATATTAGTTGGGCAAGGCTCATAACAGAAGCTGGCTGAGCATTTCTGCATCAGTTTCCTGTGGTTGCTACTGCTGTTGCTGCTTTAAGCTGTATGAGATTACATATGCATTTTTATATACATTTCTTCTAAGGCTATACTTCATAAAACTGTTTTGCCCAAACTATCTGCCCAATAGAGGACTTCACTTTTTTACATTATTTACATTAATAAACATAGAACGGGGAAACAGAGCTTTGAAAATTGCTGAACTATCACATAGTTTGGAGGTTTGGGGAGAAATAACAACATCTGAAAGACCCCCTTTTTCCACTTTTTCTCTAAGACATGTTTTCTCCACATTTTGTTTGTTTGTTTATTTGTTTAACTGGCAAGGTGTTTCAAAAGTTCTTCTCTTTAATGTTGCCTACATTGTTTACAGAAAGATAAAGTCCCTCTCTGGTCTTCAAGAATATATCCACATCTGTACTCTTAGCAAAAGTACAGAACTAGTTTGCCACTGCCTTCTTCAAGGATCTTACTTTTCACCTTTTTTAAAAAAATGAATGTATCAATTGTTTTACCCGAAGCTGGTCTAAATCTCGTGAATTCAGTTCAGATGTCCAAGGTGACTCAAACTGAACCATCCAAACTAGGCTGATTCAGTTCAGTTCAAAAGGTACTTTTGCATACACGAAAGCTGATCAGATTGAAACAGTTCAGTTGGGAAGGGTCCATCTCACCCCATCGAATTGTGGCTTCAATTTTAAAACTCAGTTCAGTCCAGAGATTCAGTCAAATTGCCTTAGAATGCAATTTTGTATTCTTATTTATCTCATCCTTATTTGCAATCCACTTGTAGTGCAACGTGTAGCTTGCAATGTGCAGTTTATAACACATACACATGTAGGGTCAGAAACAGAGCAAAAATGTTTATCATAAAATTACTATTTTTAATACATTGGGTGGGAGTCAAAGATAGACTCTTGCTTGCACTGCAGAAGTTATTGCCAGCCTGGAAAAACCATGTAAGAGGGAAGAAGATCAAGATGATTTGGGGTTGGGAAAAAATTCACAATCCTCCTTCTTGTTTTGCTAGATGGACTATTCCAAAGAGCATCGTATGAATATCTCTAATTCTTCCTTTCTGCAGTTTCAAAAAAATGACTGTCTCAGCTGCTTAGACAGGTCCAAGCAAACAGCAACAAACTTTTTGTTGCCATACAGTTCACCTCTGGTTATTCCGCGCCTTAATTCTCTTGTAGGCCTGCTGGGAGGTATGCAAAGTGCCGAACTTCAGGACTCTCCAAGCAATCTCTGCAGACAGCTCCTTAGCCAAACACTTCTGATGCTGTAAATATAATCATCTATTTCTTGGATAAATAAAAGAAGACAGACATAGAAGGAAAAGGGAATTGGCAGCATTCTGTCAGTTCCATTATTTAGTCAAAAGCTGCAGCTATTTGGTGGAGTGCAGAGTGAAAATTTGCATCTTAAACCCTGCAGGTTTAATTTGTACCCTCCCACTGAGCTTGGATTTAGATCTTGAGCTGCCAGCTCCACTTAAAATACACCAAATTCAGCCACAGACAGAAAGAGTTTTTTTTCTTTCTTCTTTCGCTGCCAGTGATTTCCCTGCGCTCCCCCTCATTCAAAGATTATGTTTTAAGTTAAACTGAAAGGCTCCCACTTTATTAGCATTACTCTTTTTTTCTTTTTTTTCTTTTTAAATCCCAATTGTAGCCTTCTGGAAAAGTTACACAAAAGCCATTCCTCAAAGGCAAACCATTAAAAAAGCAGAAATTAAATTTCTGCAATTCTCATACCCAAGAATGCTTCAATGCGTTCACATTTTTGACTTCCCTTTTAAAGGGACCCATTTCAGGGTGGGGGGGCATCACTTATCCATTCCAGAGTTTATAACAGTTATTAACTGTGGGAGATTATCAACTTGTCAAATACTGTTATCATAAGACATTTATTTTCCAAAGACATTGTAATGAGCAAAGATTTTTTCCAACAGAGGATGACTCTTAACTGTATGAACTTCTGCCAACTTTGTTTTCTTGTGATATCAGCTGTAAGATTCTTTCCTGAAACAATATATTGCAAATATTGTTGGAAGAATTACAAATGTTGCTGAACTCCAACAAAATGTGCATAATTGTGTTGTTGTTGTTGTTTCAATCCTTTGCAGTCATATTCACAGTTCAGTCCACTGCTTTTTCGGGATGAAGAGTGATTTCTTTGGTACCACCCATGAGAAATTCTCTAATTGTCTCTGCTGTTTCAGAGCAGAGGTTACTAACTTAAGCCTTCTTAATTCAGTGCTCATGGAAATAGAAATATGCAGAAAGAGAACCAAACAAAAGGAAGAAGCCTATAAGATTATAAGCAAATGATTGATGCTGGGAATGGGGGGGGGGCAGGGACAAGCACAGAAATTAAACATTGATTGCTGTCTTGCTATTTGCTTCCTGAGTTGACATTAGAAATCAATAGACTAGGAGAAGCAGGGCCATTTTGACTTTCCATCGTTGCAGAGAGATCTCTGGTCCAGCAAATTTTCTGACTGATCTTTTCATTCAAAATCCATCTCGTGACCATGTGGTCACATGGTCATTCCAGGAGATGGCTGGAAAGTTGATGTATATTCTTCAGCGGCACCAAGGCTGGTACGAGGTGGAAGAGGTATGTCCAGCAGTTACTGTTTATCTCAGCATTGATTTGCCCATGAAAATATCCAAATGGATACAAGGAAATGCCATTTGCAGAGTATAAGTCTCCACTTAAAGCTCCTATGCTGCTTTCAAAAATACTTCATTCCACATCTTATCTATCTACCTACCTACCTACCATCTATCTATCTGCCATTCCCACCTTTCTGTGCAGAAGGCAGGTGGCTAACAATAACAAATTAAGCATAATTGCAGATAGTCCTCACTTAACAACCATTCATTTCGCAAAGGTTCAGACTTACGATGGTGCTGGAAAAAGCAACTTATGACTGGTCCTCACACTTGCACCTATTGCAGCATCCCTGTGGTCACATGAACACGATTTGGGCGCTTGGCAACTGGTTTGCATTTATGACAGTCACAGCGACCCGTGGTTGTGTGATCATCATTTTCGACTTTCCCAGCCAGCTTCTGGCAAGCAATATCGATGGGGAACCATGTGATTCACTTAACGACCATGTGGTTCATTTAACACCTGCAGTGATTTGCTTAATGACTGCTGCAAAAAAGGTTGTAAAAATCAGGTCAAGTTTGCTTAATGACCGCTTCTATTAACAACCAAAATTCCGGTCCCAGTTGTGATAGTTAAGTGAGGACTGCCCACAGTTAAGATCTACTTTAAAAAAAAAAAATCTAGAAGGCCAGACCACAGATGTAATCATGACTCCTTTCCCAGAGATTGCAAGAATCCAGTTGTCCACTTTCCTCTTCTCCAAAAGACAACCATTTTCTCTGGCTATTGATTATTAATCTGTTTTGTCATTTGTGACTTTAGAAGGACTGTCACTGTATCTACATGTGGAGAACTGAGTTTGCTATTAGTATCTAGGTTAAAAACAATGCTGGTCCACAAAGCACATCTCCATTTCCTGTTTTTCCCAAATCGGGCTGCACCAAACTTCTTCCTGGAACTGCAGATACAGTTCTACCAATGATCCACAGCAGAGGGCAAGATGTCATCTTAAGCTCTGTAAGAAGGTTGGAAAGAAGTAAGTCCCCTGTTTGGAGCCATTGGTATGTTCAGTCTATTTATGAAGAAGAACATGATACCACTAATGTAAATGGGATCTCAAAGTGTAAGCAATAAAAAATCTACCCATTAAGACAAATTGTATGGCAAAAAGAGAAAGGGTAAGACTTTTCAGAAGAACAAAGTAACTCCTCTTACTAGGCCAGATCACTTGTTTTGTTTCTGCAAGTGGCCACTTAGTTGCTTCTGGAAGCTTTAAAATAATTATGAAGTCTTGTATTATATTAGCATCATCTCTCTCTCTCTCTCTCTCTCTCTCTCTCTCTCTCTCTCTCTCTGTATTGGCATTATATCTATCTATCTATCTATCTATCTATCTATCTATCTATCTATCTATCTATCTATCTATCTATCATCTATCTAGCCAGCCAGCCAGCCAGCCAGCCAGCCAGCTTCCAATTAGCTACTGGGTGAATAGTCATTAATACACCAATCTTCCCTTTAAAAAAAAATCCTTAATTCACCTTTGAAGCAAATGCCTACCACTATTTGTGGAGGTCATAAATTTCATTAATTGAATGCCATGGTTTCTAATTACGCCACTTTCCCATTGTTCTAGAATTTGATTCTCCTTAAATCACTCCTGCCTTTTTGGTGAACATTTTTGGAGATGCTGGACCTACTGGACTGAAAGTAATGGGTGAGAGTTAATTAATTTGAGCAGTGATGACTGGTGAGTGAAACTGTTCTGACTGAATTGTGCTCTCCTTGTCAAAGGACTAGACTCTAGTATGATTTCAAAGCAGATGTGGAGTCCAATTGCAGTGTCAATATATAAAGTCTGGCTGTGATGTTACTATATTCTTTGCTCTATTCAGCAACAGCTGTGGCACAGCTCTCATGAAAAATTATTCCACAAAGATACTCAACAATGGATTTTCTCTATAAGCTCTGACTGTCTCCAGATTTTTTTCTGTTTTTCTGTTTTTTGTTTACTACAGCTACTTATTTTTTTCCTAGATAAGTACAGTATCATGTTTGCCTTGATCCATGCTCTGCTGGAACCTCTCAAATCACTGCCAAATTCTGCTTTGATAGAGGTGGAGCTAACTCAGGACTTTTGTTGATCTTACCCAACTCTCTTGACTTCTCTTGAAATTCCTCAGGTGTTTCATGTAAATAACTATACCGCCACATTAGTGTTGCATTTTTGTTCTAAACAAATCCAGCAGACAACCTGGAAGTCTGTGGGATTTCTTGGGGTGAGGGGAGAAGCAAAATTTGCTTAGTTTGGAAACCATTTGGAAATTGAACATGTTCCCAATTCTGTCAGTCTGTGCACAAGCCCATTCCATGTATCCTCAATTCACACTGGGTCTTGCATCTAACAGTGTTGTTATGTGCAGGCCAAAATTAAGAAACAGTGAAGAAAATGAAAATTGTTCCACCTAACTAAAGAGAGAATACAGAAGGACCCGAATTGTAATTACGGAATTGTCATGAACCCTGGTTTCCGCTTGACTGAGAGGTCCCTGTGGGGGAAGGTGATTGAACCAACCTGTCCTGGTACATTACTGGCCACCACCACAAGTTCTCTATTTTTTTCAACTAATGCTTTGCCTAAAGCTTCATATGATTGTAACAGTGAGTTAAGACCTTCATCTTCCACAAGGGGCCAGACTTCTTTGCAAGAACCCCTAGATGATGATGGTGATGATGATGATGATTTCTAGGTCTGGAAATTTTAACTACACACTGCTTCAATTCCTTGGCCACTATGACTACAGGAAGAACAGCCAGGTTTTTATTTTTTTGTTAACATTGCCATTAAAAACGTTAAGCACTTAGCCATAGTAGTTGATGGTGATGAAGAAACTTATCTCAAAGAAAGGCATGAACCAAAATGGTAAAGAACACCCTCCCCCTCCCTATTTGGTGACTCTTTAGGCCAGAGATCAACAAGCTCACAGCTTTGGAGCACAGCACACATTTCCTGCTCCATAGGAACCCTGAAATTGGGCCATTTTTTCTATTCTGAGAATGCCTGAAATCTCGTAACATCTCCATACCTTTTGGTGTGCCCATTTGAGAACTTGCAAAATTTTGAGCAGGAACATTAACTTCTTGAAAGCTTTGAGGATGTTTTGAGATTCTGGCATATATATATATATGTGTGTGTGTGTGTGTGTGTGTTTGTATGCACATGTATATGTGTGTATGTATATGTATATGTATGTGTGTGTGTGTGTGTGTGTGTGTGTGTATTTGTTGCCCATGTCAGGTCTACCTGCTACATCTCTGTGGTCCCCAAACATGTAATCAAATATAAGTCAAATGCCCCTCCCCCCAGTGGGAAAACTTTTCCCGAAGAGTTCTGATCTTGGTTGTTCCTCTAGGACCTGCGACTGTTGACTAGGTTGAAAGTGGTGCCAGTGTGCAGAGTAGGATGGTTGTCAGACATTTCCACTGGAGAGAAAATTGTGTGGCTTTACCCATTTGCCTGTGTGGATCTGCAGTCCTTACCTCGTCATACATCATTTCCTGCAGAGCGTGCCTTGCCCTTTAATCAATCCTGATTTGTTAATCAATCACGATTTGTTCTCTGTATGCAAGTTCAGCATGGTGGTGGCGCTCCACCACTGTTCAGAGTAGCTGACGAGCACAGTCATGGTGACGATTTCGATGGCATTATATAAATAGGGGGTTGCCCGCCCTCCACAAAACTTACCAAGCACAAGGTAGGAAACCGATCATGCAGCTTTGAGCAATAAGATTTATGAAGTCCCATGAGCCTGCGCTCCTTTATCATTTTCCAAAAGAGCTGCAGGAAATTACTGGATATTCCACTTCTTATAATTATGGCCTATGAGAATAAAATTAGCATCCAGCTCATGCTGTGAAGGAACACAATAAATCTGTCATCAACTTTTTGTCAGGATAAAATAAATGTATGTTGGATTCAGCAGTTACATTTGTAAAGGCCCTGACTAAAGAGAACAATGATGTGGAAAAGCAAAATAAATGCAAGTTCAATGGGAGCCCCATCATATTAAAATATCCGTTGTGAGCTAACTAGGTATAGCCTTGTTAGACATTATTTGATCCAAAAGTATTCGGAATGATTAATGATAATTATCCTATCATCATGCTCTGTAAGGTTTTGTTGTTTTTGTTTCCTTTCTGTAGGGTACCAAACCTTTGAACATTATCATTTTTATTTATCTTTGAATTCTTGAGTTCCCAGATCATCTCCCTGCACAATAAAATAAATAAAATATGCTACATACAGGAAGAGACAATTGAGGCTGTGTGTTGCTGGCTTCCAGTTTGGCATCACAAGTAATAGCTCCTCGCTGGGTAGATAGAAATATCAGTTCACTTGGCCTGCTGAGTATTTGAAAACAAGACTTTAACCATGAATAAGAAGTTCAGATCCAGAAGACCAGGGCTGACATCCCTTTAAACTTTTGGGAATTCGCTGAAACTCTTGAGCTTGGTTTGAGATGATTTCCCTCCCTAAAATTTGGGTATGGATACAGCATGTTCAATTTCATAGTCATAAAATCAGTGTTTTGATCCGTATCATGGCTATACACCAGGAAAAGCACTTCTTTTCATCATCACCATTTTTTTCTCCTCCCCAAGAGAGCTGGCTAATTACTTAATTAAATAATTAATAGCAATCTATCCTCCCTTTCTGCCACTACATGGCAGTCAAAGTTTGTTGGGATATAGAACTGGAGGTAGAGAAACGGTTAACGATGGATGGAGAATGGCAGGTAGGTATGGGGTTATGACCAGCCTTCCTTTCCACCCCCCCACCCCACCCATCTTTCTGGCTTCCTGACCTAAAAAGATCTCCTTGCTTCTGAGGTCCTGGTCTCAGGGGCTGACTCCAACCCTTTTCTTCAACAAATCCTTCAGAGCACATCAAGAACTTAAGTTCTGCTTTAGTTTTATTGCAGAGTTATCTATCATCCAGGTGATAAATTAACTGTGCTTTTTAATTCAATGTTTCTCTTTCTGTTTATGTAGGATCTCATTTCCTCCCAAAATTTAAGCTCAACTGGAAAGGATAGCCATGTTTTCAGTTTCATCACCCTCAGTCACTCTCTACTGATCTGTTATCTGAAATTATTCTTCTGGTTGCTGCATTATATATTTTGAAGCAGAAAATATTATCTCTCTTCTTTCTTAACTGAGAATTGCATTTACTTCTAAGATAATTTGCAAAATCCATACACAAGAAGTAGATTAAATAATGGCAACAGCCAAACATTATTCTTTATGGCAACGTCATCTAGTTTTATTCATTGTGACAGAATTAACCAACAATGTCCATTTGCTTTTATGCTAAATGTTATGAGGTTTGGGAAGTTTGGAACAATTTTGCAAACTGGGCACTTGCCTAAACCATTTCTGTGTCCCCTCAAGAGCTGAATAATTGTAAATCAATTATCGTAATACCCAGCATGGAGACCATTTCAACCCCATTTTAATATTTGTTTTAATATTTGTAAAGTAACATCTCAGCTTCAGAAAATAAGTAAAAAAAAAATACTGGCATCACATTTGCTCCCACGTTGATTTAACTGGGGCATGGACTACATCATGGACTATACCTGACTTCTTGCAAGATGATGCTGTCAAGGTAATGCATGCTATATGCCAGCAAATTTGGAAAACACAGGAATGGCCATCAGATTGGAAAAAAAAAACAACTTATATCCCCATACCAAAAAAGGGGAACACTAAAGAATGTTCAAACTATCGAACAGTGGCACTCATTTCACATGCCAGTAAGGTAATGCTCAAGATCCTGCAAGGTAGACTTCAGCAATTCATGGAGCAAGAATTGCCAGATGTACAAGCTGGCTTTAGAAAAGGCAGAGGAACTCGGGACCAAATTGCCAAAATCCGATGGATAATGGAAAAAGCCAGGGAGTTTCAGAAAAACTTCTCTTTCTGTTTTATTGACTATTCTAAAGCCTTTGACTGTGTGGACCATAACAAATTGTGGCAAGTTCTTAGTGGTATGGGGATACCAAGTCATCTTGTATGCCTCCTGAAGAATCTGTATAACGACCAAGTAGCAACAGTAAGAACAGACCATGGAAAAACGGACTGGTTTAAGATTGGGAAAGGAGTATGGCAGGGCTGTATCCTCTCACCCTACCTATTCAACTTGTACGCAGAACACATCATGCGACATGCTGGGCTTGAGGAATCTAAGGCTGGAGTTAAAGTCGCTGGAAGAAATGTTACCCATCTCAGATATGCAGATGATACCACTTTGATGGCTGAAAGCGAAGAGGAACTGAGGAGCCTTATGATGAAGGTGAAAGAAGAAAGTGCAAAAGCTGGCTTGCAGCTAAACCTGAAAAAAACCCAAGATTATGGCAACCAGCTTGATGGATAACTGGCAAATAGAGGGAGAAAATGTAGAAGCAGTGAAAGACTTTGTATTTCTAGGTGCGAAGATTACTGCAGATGCTGACTGCAGTCAGGAAATCAGAAGACGCTTAATTCTTGGGAGAAGAGCAATGACCAGTCTCGATAAAATAGTTAAGAGCAGAGACATCACACTGACAACAAAGGTCTGCATAGTTAAAGCAATGGTGTTCCCCATAGTAACATATGGCTGCGAGAGCTGGACCATAAGGAAGGCTGAGAGAAGGAAGATCGATGCTTTTGAACTTTGGTGTTGGAGGAAAATTCTGAGAGTGCCTTGGACTGCAAGAAGATCAAACCAGTCCATACTGCAGGAAATAAAGCCAGACTGCTCACTTGAGGGAACGATATTAAAGGCAAAACCGAGATACTTTGGCCACATAATGAGAAGACAGGACACCCTGGAGAAGGTGCTGATGCTAGGGAGAGTGGAGGGCAAAAGGAAGAGGGGCCGACCAAGGGCAAGGTGGATGGATGATATTCTAGAGGTGATGGACTTGTCCCTGGGGGAGCTGGGGGTGTTGACTACCAACAGGAAGCTCTGGCGTGGGCTAGAGTAAACGAATAAACAATGACAGCAACATGGACTACAAGATTTTCACTGTTGTATCTCAAAAGCATCAAATCAGTCTTGGCAGCTTCATGATATCAGTTTTGCAGAGTTTAATGAGATTATGCCGCATTAGTTAACTGGTTTTCAATAATATTTAACATTAAAAAGAAAAATGACTTGTAGCAGTTGTGACCATCCTCATTTCCTTGGATGGTTAGTTTAATCAGAAAATATTAGCAAAGAATGTCTGCTGAGTTTATTTAAAACAGTGATAACCACTGAAACACAACGTGCACAACCTGGAGGTGTTTATAACCAGGCATCTGGTGAAAATTCAGTGGGAATGTATTCATGAGAAAGATACTTACCCAGGTGGGGTGGGGTGGGGTGGGGATCCCAGGAAGAGTCCGCATGGCTTGGAAAGGGCTGACTTTCCATTGGGGCAGCAATGGAGATCTAATACTCTTCCCTGTTCCTTGAGTATTTTGGGGTAAGATATGAGAGGATGACAGTTCTGTTTTCAACAGCCCTCCCCACCATGACTTTGAGTTCAAGCTACCCAACTTTTTCAGGAGCAATCGAATGTAAATGGGCACAATGGTACCACAGTGAACATAAATATGAATGTGTTTGCTGCTGTCATGAGTACTGATGGCGAGCAGGAGGGGGCCTCTATCCAGGGGGGAAAACGCATGCGTAGTGCTGAGGAATTAAGCAGCCATTCAAAGAGACACAGATCAGACCCGCCTTAACTTTTGGGGTTTATCTGTCTGGGTTTTGCCCAACCTTCTTCAGTTTGTTAGGATTTTCTGTCTGATGTAGCAGTCATAAAGCACTAGAGACCTATTCCTTGTCTCAGCGTGGTTCCTGGCTGTTAGGACAGCTGCCATTGTGGGATGTGTATTGTGATTTTAGGGTTTTTAATTCTGTAAGCTGCCCGAGTCACCACGTCTCAGTTGGGCAGCCTTATAAATTTAATAAATAAATAATAAATGACAACCTATTCCAGAGGTGAGCTTTTCCTGAGGTCTCTCCAAAGAAGCTCTTAAATTCTTAGCCAGTTCTAAACTATGCCAAGCAGGGCCGCAACTAAGGGGGGCAAGCGGGGCATGTGCCCCAGGCGCCGTGCTGGGGGCTGCCAAAATGAGCACTGGGGGGGTGCCAAAATGGGTGCAGAATCCATGTTTGCCCTGGGTGACACAGACCCTAGCTGTGGCCCTGGTGCCAAGGTAATTTGGCCTATCACTATTTCTTAATACTTCTGTGCCTCAATTACTCATATTCTAGTAAACTACCAATAATTATTTGTGTTTCTTTTGCTGATTTATCAATGCTCCCATAAAAGATTTCTTCAGTGCCCAGACATTGGGAGCAAGAACCTGGATGGCTTGTCCCAAGAGACTAAGCTAAAATACGGTTTGGAACGGAATGCCATGATGGCTTGCTCAGCCCTCTAGAAGTTCAAATCCAGATGTTCCCCACATTTATCGTATTTAGGGAAGCTATTAAGATTTGGCTTTTCTGGAATCTTTTGGAGACTGAACACCTTGTGCTTTGTATGGCTGCTTTAATCCAGGCCTAGTCTTAGTTTTAATTCATTGACTTTGGGGATTTGGGAAGTAATGGTTTAAGGCGTTCTGTTTGTTAACCACCTAGGGTTTTGATAATGCAACAGGGTACAAATACTGAAAGTAACTTTATACTTTAATCTCCTTTTGCATCTCTTTTAGGAAAAAAAAAAGCTTTAATAATAAAGATATGTTTGAATGCTGTCTTGGAAAAAATGGGATCATCTTACTTGTAATAATTGATAGTGAGTGTTACTGGGGCATGAACAGATCTAGTAATGCAACCTATATCCCATTTATTGATTGATTCAACTGAGAGCCCCACTGACTTCATCCCAGCCTGCCCTCCACCTACTTGATATCTGGGCCATTTTAAGACAGAAACCAACCAGTAGACTAATGACTGGTCTTTGTTCATTTGGGCTAGCCTGGGAAACTGGCAGGATGGGTGTCAATTTCGCCCCCAAACCTCCTAAATCAGTAAGTAATTGTTGTGTTTGCTAAGTTAACATACCTAAACTAGGGATGTGAAAAAATAGCACACCGACCACTGGATTTCTTGTGTGTGTGTGTGTTGTTTGTTTGTTTGTTTGTTTGTAACAAAACACTTCATTCCCACCTTTGGTTTCACTGCCTGTTAATTCAGGATGAATATTCCAGCAGCTCCAGAAGACCTATGAATGGCAGACTTTGAAACATCAAAGTTATAAGCTCATGCCTTTATACCCTACCAGAGCAATCCTACTGCGCTGTTGGCATAGGATGCCAGCTTATTTCTGGCAATCTCAGACCGGTGATTAAGTCGAGGAGTTAAAAGGCACTTTGAGAGCCTGAGGCATAATGTTCTCTGCAGGAGGTGGTTATAATTGTATTTCTTCTTGCCTCCAACTCTGCTCATTTCGCAAGCATTGTTTGCTTTGAAGTAGCAACAGTGAGACTCACCTCATGTAATGGAAGGAATAGGAATAGGTCCCCACTAGCGAAGGGCATGTGAAAAATTGCTAGTTGTGTATATGTTATTAACAGGGGACTTTATTATTGTTTTTAGGAACAGGAAAAACTAGACATATAATCATGGGGAAAAACACATTCGCTGCTGTTGATACCCACTGCCTTGATTTTGCTTTCTTAGCTCCCTTCAGATCTGGCTTTTCAACTCAAGAGAGGTTGCCTTTGTTAACAATGTCCTTAGTGCTCTTCAAGCATTAGTTAAATGCAGACATGGAGAAGTGACAAGGGAAGGTTTGCTCTTGTTCAACCCTCCACACCTCATTTTCTGGAGTCGAAAAACTCTGAAGAATCCCTGACCTTGTCATCGGCTGAGCACCTCAGAATCCTGTGCCCTTAGGATTCAACCTGTGGAGGATCGTAACCTGTTTCAGTACAATCCTGTACAGTCAATACAGAGAGATTGGGATGAGTTACATGTCCTTAAACATGTGAAGGCCTGGCCTGGGGTGTGTGTGCGTGGGGTGGTGGTGGTCAATAGAAATCAAACTGAAAATAATGGAGTTTAAAATAGGAGCAATGGGGGGATTATATAAAATACTTCCTAATATTTTTGCTTTAACTTACCCTAAGATTTTAAGTTCCACTTGAAAACCAGAAGAAATCAATCTCTCTTTGGACAGATTCACAACAAATCAGTCAATAAATCATCTTATGGAGGGCTAGAGAAGGCTGTGGCTGGATGTGTGTGCTTGGCACACAGGTGCTGAAACATGAATGTTTCAGGAATGGCATATTTTACAGAAACAGAACTATGCTGTGTGTATCTTTTTCTCCATGACTTTCTATTTATGGTCTGATGAAGGACCATTGTTCCAGAATATTCTTTTGTATACTTAACACCCTTCTCCAGAAAGTCACTTGACAAGTAACTTGCTAACCAGTTATTGTAAACTGCCCAGAGTTCCTCTTTTGGGGGGAGACGGGTGGTGGCAAAATTTGATAAATAAAATAAAAAACAACAGGTTCTGTTCCATAGATCAATCTGAATATGGCGAATATGGCAAGCAGAATGTATGACCAATAACAGCAACACATCTGGATAAAGGTCCAAGTCAATCAAGCCACTGTGCCCTATTTCTGATCTTCTAGAAAGTGCTCCTGGGGATTCATCTGGTCAAGGCAAATGAATGAGGAATCTCTTCTCATCCCATCTATTAAACTATGTGTCAAATTCCTATGGATCAGCAATGGGTTGTGTTTGAAGCTCTCTTTCCTCTGGATGAAACTGTTCTAACTAAGAAAGGGAATTTGTATACTAACTGCTAACAACTCACTGGTTCCACAGCTGCATACACATTCTTTGCATCAACATGTATGCCAAAGCCCAGACTATTTTTGCTGGACAAAGGAAGAACATAACTGATGTGTAATGAAAACATCCCTACAGTTATTATGAAATACAGAAAATAGATGCTCATAATGTGTGTTTGTGTTTGTGTGTGTGTGTCTCACCAGACCAGTTAAGGACTCTATGCTTGCCATATTTAAATATGAACAGATCTTGCCAAAAAACCATGCTTTGGGTGAATGAGAATGGAAGATCCCTGCAAATGGCTCATTCATGGAGAAGGGCTACACTGTAAATTATTTTAAATTGTAGCCGTTCTCCATGAATGAGCCATTCAAAATGGTTGGCTCGGGCATACATCTGATAAAAGTTTTGCAAAACAGAAAAGTTCATTGCTGTTTGGTAAACCCTATACATTGTGATTTATTAGATTTCTGGGTTTGTATGCAGATGTGGAGTCTACAAAAACTATCAGATGAGATGACTTATGAAGGGGATGTGGTGGACTGAACAGCTGTGCCTGCAGACTCCATGGGCAGAACTGACAATGCAGCAGTTTTTTGGGGCTCAGGCAGGTTTTTCCTGAAGCCCAGGAGTGTTTTTCCAGAAAAAGGAAAACACCTGGAATTACCCCATTTGTCCTCCGGACAGCTGCTTGTAGCCAGAATATCACAAACAGTGTTTGCGTTCAAATGGTAAGAGCAGCTGGGAGGCTGGGATGTTATGATTTCCAAGCTGCACTGTAGCCTTAAAGGGACACTATGACTGGCCACCCCATTTCTAAATCACCCAATTTATATTTCTTCTAAGTACATGTACCCTAAGAGAGACTTTCTACAGCAAGGAAAAGCGGTCTCTTTTGGTGCTTATCATTATTCTGGGGATCCATTTTTTTAAAAAAATATATTTTTAAGTTTTGGACTTTGTTTCCAATCCAAATATTAAGGAGGATTGAGAGTAAATAATTGTCTCCCTGTTATTATTTCTGTACTAAATCTGAAGATATTAGCATTTTCCTACACATTGAACTGACTGTTTTGAACTTTTAGTTTTCTGCTTCTACTTTCCCTGGGGAATGGTCTGCATATCTCACTTTCGCTTGTGTAAACACATTTCGGAATCCTTTCATATCTTCGACTTTCACTGGTTAAGCTCCTAGGGGGCACCATAATCTCCTGCACGAGACATGGAGGATTTTAAACAGACTTACTCTGACTTCCACCAAGATTTTAAACAGATTCTTTCTGATTCCTACCAAGTTTTTATGCAAGGTATTCAAGACATTGTGGAAAATATGAGGTCTAAAATGTGTCATCTGGTTTGGGATGTCATGGATGAAACCAAGGAATTTTAACAGCAACAGAAATGTCTCTTCTAAGAGCAAGTTTGGGACTTCTGTTGAAATGCTGGATGAAGATCAGATAGTCGAGCTGAAGAAATTAAAGGGAGAGTTTGAGTTGCAAGCCATAAGTGAAATTGATCTGCTGATGGAACAGCATGGAAAAGAAGGGTTTGTTGTGTATGGGAGGTCTCCTGAAGAGAAGTCAGAGTTTTTGAGGGGGGCAATTGGGCTGTTTGATTTTTTTAAAGAAAAAATCTCTGTGCACATTGTGGAGATATGTAAATGCTCTGGTTTATTTTGAAGTGGGATAAGGGTTTAAGAATATTTATCTGGATTGCTTTTAGGGTTTGGCTGATTTCATTTATCTTTAATGATTTGGATTAAGATTATTAAGGTATAATAAAAATAATAAATGTCTGGTTTTGGGTTTAATATGATTAAGATTATTAAAATTGTTGTATTATCAAGTACAATGGCAGATAATTTATGTTTTTTAGTTTGATCTTTATTATAGTAGACAGGAATGTATAGAATAGTAGTAGGAAGGAAATAATTAAATAAATGTTATCTTTGGGGGGGGAGTTGATTAGGAGGTTTATATATTTTATTCCTTTTAATATAAGGGGAGGGAGCAACTGTATTTAGTGATTTTTATAATGTGCTAATGGAATGATTTATAGAAATAATGTGATTTTGGTTTAATATAGAGTAAGGGATTAATTATGGAAAAGTGTTGTATATCATTGCTGTTAAAAGCTGGAAGTCACCTCTTTTTGTAATTTTGAAAAAAAAAATTCTCTTGTGTTTCTACACTTTTTTAGTTTTTCCTTTTTTTCTTTGTAGTTTTTTGTTTTTCTGTACCTGTGTTTTGAAAATGCTCCACTTGCAAGCACACAAACACCATTTCGAGATAGCATATGAGCAGTATGATGATAACAGACCACAGAAGTTGATGTACATGAGTGCCTATTGAAAATGTTGTTTGTTCTTCATTTTCAAAGAGCATAATTTGTTGGGAAATATGCTTGAAGCCATCTGGATGGTGTCTGATGGAAGGAATATCATTTGGTTGCAGAACAAAACTCCTAAACTCTATGTCAGTATAATTTAAGTTCATCTCTTACTTTCTACTTTGACTGCCTATCCAATAATTTTACATTTTCCAACTCCTCTTGGGATACAGGAGAAATGCATTTATTTATTTCAAATCCAGTGAGTGTACCAGTCAAAAACATATTCCATCCAATAAAAAAAAATGAAGACTGTAATAACCCAGGGACTAATAACCCAGGGCCATTTAATAAAATTCCCACAGAGGCACATTCTCCCTAATCTAGTGCCTGGGGAAGTCTTCAAGGCCATTTAAACAATGGCAAGGATATTGTTCCAGATGGCAGGTGATGCAACAGAGAAGTCATATTGACACTGTTTTAAAGATGAGGCCTGGAGCATGTCCACTGTGTCAGATCATATTGGATGAGCAGAAGCACTTAAAGGAAGGATTATTTGATTCCTGGACTGATTTAATTTGCAATTCCCTGACCGATTCATAAACTGCAATATTTTCCACTGTACTTTTCTAAGAAAAAATGACATGTGCATAATTGAAGGCACATTCATAAAAATGCGTATATTAATGAACAATGTTGAAAGAAAAGGTTTCCCTTAGCAGAATTCTGTACGTGAAAAAGATGAACAGAACTGAAAGAAGCTTAGGAAAATGAAAGCTGAGGAAAACCAAAACGGATAGATCCCTCCTGCTCTAAACAACTCCTTCTTGATGCCAGCTTTGGAAATGGACTTGTCATAAGTGATTAGATTTCCATGACTGAAATGGTTTTGCACCTTTTGTGAGGAGGAGAATCAGTTCTACTGGGAAGCAAGCATACTAAACAACTCCACTGTTACACAGCAGAAGTGAACAATCTGCAGCCCATGGACAGCCTCCCCCAGCACCCCATTGATGGCCCGCAAGACCCTTCTGCTGAAGTTGCAAGTTGTTGTTGCTTGCTGAAACAAGTCCTCTGCTAAAGTTGCTTCAATCATGTTCTTGAATTAATTCCCATGATGCCCAGTGGACCTTCCTGTGATAAAAGGGTGCATAGAATTCTAGCCTTGTTTCTCCCAATCTGGATTCAATAATGAATCCATGCCCATTGTCCAACGGTTGCACAATATTTCTGCTGTACTTGTTAACAATATTGGCTTTCCATTTGATCAAATGTTTCCCTTGATATACAAAACAGCTGATGGTATAGAAGGGTGACACGCATCATGCACGCAGAGCAAGATGGACGTGACCTCATCTTCTCTGGACCAATTACAGTAGCTCTGGACTAGCACTCAAATATAATAAGCAGAACATCTGGTGTTTGTGTTATCAGTCCATTCCTTGCAAAACCAGAGGACTGATCTTTCAGGAATGCATTAGATAAAGCTGATGAAATTACCCCGAGTTTTATCACTAGCAGAATGGTGAGAATATGTTTTCTAGATCCAGAGAATTTGTGCAACAGCTGGGCAGCCACATAGACCTGCTTTGTGGGCCTCAGCTGACCATCCCAGATAACAAAAGTAGAATTTCTTGCACTTGACTACTCATTAAATCAAAAAGTTAATCAAAGATTCAGAAGCAGTCAAATGTGCCTTTCTCCCCCATTCTTACAACCCTTTGAGGAATTTTCAGAGACTCATTCTGTGAGATTTCTATCATAAAATGATTGCTCCTCTGCTGGAGGAATTCCCAGCGAACTAGTTAAAGTTGACACTTTGGCTTCTGGGCCCTACAAGATAGGAATGACTGGGACTTTATTTACAGCTGAGAATTGGGCTGATAGCAACCTGGAGCTGTTTTCAAGTCAGACAGCTTTCTCTCAGTTTATGCTGGCATACAGCTGTTTTCTGTAGCTTAGGGACTTATAAAGTATGCCCTGCTAGCCCTGTCAAGTCTTCTTGTTCTAAAATCATGTTTCCTAACAAGTGTAAAAGCCTACAAATAATGAGAAGGAAATAAGAGATTGGAAGAAAGAGAAGTACGATAGGGAAGTTGGAAGGACATCATATTTTCTGCCTTTTATCATAAAAAACGTATTGGCTCCTCTAAAAGGAGAATCAGGACGCAGTCAGAAAACATGCGTACAGTGAATCCATGGCCATATGTCAATCTGGCCAGGTGCATGTTACATACACAAATATATCTCAGCAGCCCTGGACTGCCAGGAAGAACATCAAGGGCTACCATACAAGGGGGAAGCTGTGTAACAAAAGGACACCCGCACACTGAAGTCTCAGTTTCATTCATTGCCCTCTCTAGTTAGAGCTATGAATGGCACTTGATAGAACTCTTTGAAAGTCATTGCCAGTCAGGTAAGCAAATAGGAAGATAGGCAGATCAATGGTTCTTTTTGATACTTACAGCATATGTTTGCCTGATTTGATTTCTGTCCACTGCAGGCTCAGACCAACATGTTTGCCAATATAAATCATGAGAATTCAGAACATTTTACCTGTGTTGTACCAGAATGTTGAAGCCTCCCACTCCTGAGCTGTCAAAAGGTCCCTTTTCTGCCTCTTCTAAGACCCTAGGGCAGTTTCTCAACCTCAGCCGCTTGAAGTTGTGTGGAGGTCAAGTCCCAGAATTCCCCAGCCAGCACATCTCCAAGCGGCAGAGGCCGAGAAACCCTGCCCTGGAGATCAAACAGGCAAGACAAGAGTTATCAGTCAAGTCTTTTAACATCTTCAGACACAGCCCCATTTAGAAAATATTAAGCACTAATTTATCTGCAGGAGACTTGGTGGAACTGAATCACAACATACAGGACCAACAGTTAAGAGCTGTAGTTTAGCTCTTAATATTAATATTCTCCCTTCCTGATTTACTGATTAAATATTTTATGTCATCATCACCAACAGCTATAAACACTCTCAGTATCTGGGACTCAAATAATATTTAACAATGTTAATGCAGAAAATAAGCAAAAGTCTTCACTCTTGAGACAGTAGTTTCCTGGTAAGACTTTAAAAGAAAACCAACTGTTGATGACTGTGAAATGTTCTCTGTTTGTCCTTCCAAACCTCACATATTCCCCCAAAGTTTAAACTATACATGAGCACTAACAAATTTCCTTCCTTCCCTTCTTTTAGAAAAGTCCATCAGGGAGCCAACACTGCATTCTATGCGTCATCTTGCTTTTGAAACAAGTCAGAAGCTTGGAAGATATTTGCTGATCCTATCATGGATGCAAAGGTAAATGGACAGTGACTGATTCAATTAACCGATAACATCTATTACCACCATGCCAAACAATCTACTCAGAGTCAGTAGCAAGACGAGCAAACCAAAAGATATGTGCATGGCATTTCTTCTTGGAATTTTCCTTCTTAGCTCTCGTGTTGGCCCAAGGTGGACACTTAGAGATAGTGGCAGAGAAGGGAGGAAGATGCTCAGAACATCTTACGTGAAAAAGGAGGCTATGATGTTTTACTGTAATTCACTATATTTATAAATATATAAATATATCCGCTTTGATTGGCATTTACAAAACCTACGGTGCGCTAGGGAGAGTTCCCCAAAATGTTGTTTCTTCTAGAAACTATAGGGAAATATTATCACTGTATATTCATGCTTTCCAAAGACATCAACAACCATGTCAATGCCCACCCCCATGTCTGATCTATTTGAATTCTTAACGTAATCTGCAAAACTGGATGCAGATGAGCAAGAATAAAAATGATGCACTTCAGTAGCTAGGATCACCTGCTGTCATTTTCTGTGCTCAGCTGGTACTTGGATGAGAATCTAGGACAGCAAGCTAGACTTTGAAGTTGAAAACTCATCCTGGGAGAGTGCAAGAACTTTTTTTACCTTTAGGCAACCAACAAAAGGCCAGTTGGCTACGTCCTGGATCTGTGAACTTGTTTTAAAACCAAGAAGTAGCTTGGAGAGTTGTCAGTTCAAGATATGCCTGAAAAACACCTAAACAAAAGACATATTTTGGTCCATGATTAAAAAAAAAGAATGCAACATCCACTATTCTCCAATACTATATTTGTTAAAAAAATCAGCAAGCAAAATGCATCCTTCCTCCCTCACTCCCCACAATGTGCAATCTTTTGAATTTCCCAAAACCTCATGAGCTTGGATAGTAGAAGAAGCAGGGTGTGAAAGAGCAGAAAATTCCAAGATTAGGTCAGGTGCTGTGACTATGAGGTCTCCTGTTTAGATGGAAATCACAGACTGAATTGTACAAGATGCTGCATAAGATGTGGTTATTCTTAATGTTTCAAAATAAACTTCAGTAGCTCCAGCATATGCAACAGATTGGGAAGTGATGACCAAGATGCCAGCTTAATATTCAAACTTCCATGGACGCTAATATTCCTTCCTAATATTTGAGGTTCCTATGGACATGGGAGAAAGTCCTATACTGCACAGATGTCCTTACAGCTTTAATGATTTTCCTTCATGATAAAGAACTGAAATACAAACAGTGATGGATCTGATCTCCATCTGTGCCCACATCTAAGATCCATTCCTCAAACTTCTTCAGAAAGGTAAGATGGGGACATGTGCCATAAAATTACTCTTCATATTAGAAGATGGTTGGAATGTATGAAACTGCATTTATTGCAGCATAAATTGTCCATTTGGAAAATATTTTTATTTGCTACAACAGTAGACAAATCCAGATGGCCAGATCCAATTAATCTGAGTTCAGTTTTTAATATGCAATCAATCAGTAGAGCATCTAATCTCATCCGTTAATTAAACAAGACTTTTTTCTTCAAAAGAGAATTGAATGGCACTTAAAAAAATTTCTGCCAGACTTCTGAACACATCACTCAAAATGTGTTCATTTTTATTTTATTTTAAATATTTATACTCCTCCCAATATCCAGAGGATTTCATAAAGGACTGAAAAATAAGATGAAGTGATGACTGATTGACTAAGCCCAAGATTCACAGCACAAGCCAATATGCACCCGTGTGGCACAGACTGTTTACTAAGTGCATAATGGAAGTTTAGCGGAAAAAGATTAAAGTAGCAAGCCTGAATTTCCAATCTGAACTTGCAGCATCATTTTGCCTGCAACTGAGACGGTTGCCCTGAATAGCTTCACTGTAAGAGCCAAGGATGGCGACTGTTGAACAGGTGTTGCTAAGAGTTGTTCCCTCAATATCTGAATTTGAAGCCTGACTTTACTGTTCCCCTCCATTAGCTACTTCCTTCTGAGCCAAAATTGCCAGCTAATTAAACACAAAGTGGACACTTGAAGATTTATTCTCAGGTCAAGCATCTGCGGAACTTTAGGGATGCCACCCCTATTACCAATTTTCCCGTAATGAACAAGACAAAATTTAGCAGAAGTTTCATTATGTGTAGAACTGTAGATATAAGAGAAGAGATACACAGATGACAGTTACCATTTCTGGTGTTCATGTCTCTCTGATTATAATGAACAATAAAAATATTGATGAATGAAAAGTAGAATGGGAATTCAACACAATGCTGAATTCCAGGAAATTTGCATTGGATTATAGCCTCATGTCTAAATTTTCACTTAGATGAAAATGTACATGTTCCAAAACTGAAAATAGAATTTTGGAAAGGGAAAGTTTAGAATGAAAATTTAAAGGGTAACATACTGTAGAACACCATGAAATGTCGAACACTGATTTTATTTCAAAGTAATATGACAGAAACTGAAAAAATAAGGGAGAAACTGCAAAACTGTGAAAGAGGCAAGAATATTGCAACATCCTGAAATGCTTATGAAAAGTCTTGTATTTAATGGACCAGCAAAAGCATCAAACTAAATGGTTTGTTGTGGGCATGGGATGTGATTGAATGGGTGCTGAATGTACCCATTGGGTGCAGGCCAATATAGAGTGGGAGATTTGGGGAAATTATTATTATTTTTTCTTTAGGAAACTTCTTTTTTTAACCTGGGTATCTCCAGGTGCATGGATTTCAGATCCCAAAATTTATCAGCCATTTATGCTACTGCACCCAGAGTGGCCTCTACTGCTCCCTAACTCTATATTCATGGAGGCTTCTCTAGGGCTTAATTCAACTTCCCATTCCTCATGTTTTGTAGACAGCAAAACAACGTACTTCACTGAGTCCCAGACAGGACACTATTCTTGTCTGGGCAAATTGTTCAGGTGTAGTCTGGGGGGGTTGCACACAAACCCATCTGGTTTTGACAGTGAATTCCTGCCAATAATGAACATAACCCCAAGCCCTTTCAATAATCAGGTGAAGACCTTCAAAGAGATCATTGTCCCTCAACCAGTCAACCTGTAAAAAAAAAAAAAGCCTGGGGATCTCAGAATATTTCAGTAAAAGTTGAGTCATTTCACTTGAAGATCACTAATTTGAACAGATCCTTGCTTCAGCAGTCGGGGCCCAGTTGCCATGGCAACACCTAGAAACTATGCATGGTTTCCCTGCATCTTGCAAAGCTAATCAATTAGCTGAGGGTTCTTGACGATTGTAATGAAAACAGACACTTGTCACTTACTGGACGTTGTCTATATCTTTGCAATTTTTCTGTGAATGCAAGAGGGGTTCAGCTGTAAGTATGAAGTTCCTTTCCCTGAATGAATTGGATAGAGCATGTTCCTTCTCTCCCCTGCTGCTACCTCTTTAGAAGGAAACAAATCGCTCTCCTGAAAGAAGAAGCGTAATTACTGCTCTGAATGATATTCACATTTAGCAGGGTATATTCTCAGTAGAAAGAATTAGAACATCCTGTCATTGTTGCGATAGGTGAGCACTTCAAATTCCCAATCACACACCCAGTTAAAGGACACTCATTCGTACTTTCCATACACGGCATAGAACCATGACTAATATTTCATCCTCTTGTCATTTTTACTATCTCGTCACTGAAATAGTTCCTTGAAATGTTCACAACTTGGATGATCTTGGCACAGTGATGGGTATCTCTCTTTCTCTTTTTGCATTAAGTGGTGAGTATATCAATCATCGTCATTATCTTGTGCTTTGAAGCTATGACCCACTGATGAGAAATCTAGGGCTGTGCAAACAGGGCCGATGTGATGGAATGTGGGAAAGACATTGGGAGATGGGGGTGAAGAGATTCTGCCCAGGGAATGGTCAGATAAGAGGGGGCATAGCCCACAGCTGCATAGTGGGTGGGGCAAGAGGCTCAGGAGGGACCCTCCCTAGCTTCTTGGGCAGCAAAGGAGATGTCGGGAGATTTGTACTTTCAGACTTGCAAGTTTCTGTTAATGTAGCTTTACAATAAAGTAGAATTAGCTCATCTGGTTGTGTTTCCTGTCTGGTCTACCTGGGAGGGCTGACACCTCAAAGCACTCTGCAAAAACAGAAGAGCATATAGCACTTGCACTTGGCCAACAGTCAACCCTTGTGGGGTGGTCAAGAAGGGAATCCGCCATTCTGCTCTTCTGGCTCAATAGAGTGGGTTCTTCTTCTTTTTGTCTGTGTGCTTCACTTCAAAGATCCTGGTCGCAAGGGAGGTCCTTCTCCATCTCAACTGGGGCAGCAGTTTAAACCCACAGCTGGGCCCAGCTGTGAGGTCCCTTAGTAATGAGTGCTAGCCCTCCCATTGAAGCAGTTTGGGAGAGGTTTGGAACACCATGGCAGGGAGAAAATGGCCAGTTATTTTCGTCATTACATTTTCTTTTCCTTACAGAGAAAGGGAAGAGGTGGGTCTGAGATATTCAGCCAAGGTGACCCAATAACTTAACAGGACTGGAAGACCTGGAAGGTGTCTCAGAACTTTCTGCTGGGTGAAGTCTTGAGAGTTAATTTCACTTTTTCAGTGTTTCTAGAAGGCTACCATATGTGGTGTTGGCAGCTCATGGCCAAAAGACACACCATTCTACTTGGTCTCATACTTCAGAAGTTCAGGGAACCTAAGAGGACTTCATCCACGGACTTTTCATATACTGTGGGAGTCTTGACAGGGGACCAGCATTTATTTCCTAAGAAAGAGAATGCTTATTATGAAATTCAGTGTTGGGTTAGGTAGCTTGATACTATCTATCACAAGATACTACAAACAATTATTTGCTATTTTTGGTTAACATTTCCATATTAAATATGGTTCATACTTTTTTCAATATCAGATTTTTTTGCCTTAGAGGCAGAGTTCCAATATATAATTATTAAAGGAAGGCTATATCAGTTTTAGCATTGTTCAAACAAAGGTTATATGGAAATATAATTAAAATAAAGTAAATCCCATTAGGGATCTCTCATTTAAGTTGAAAGGTAATGAAGCATAATGTTAAAGAGTCCCTGATTTAAGTCACTTGAACTTGAACTCATTAGGTGTTCTAAAAATACATTGTCTCAATCATTGTTACCTTCTATCATCAACCAATTTAAATATTTTGCATGTACAGTGAAGTGATAATCATTAATAATATTCCTTCATTGTCTTTCTCCGGGCAGGATTATAAGAAGTAAAAATCTTTTGAAGACACTCTGAAAAATGTTAAGTATTCACAGGTATTGCAAATTCTGGTGTGTAAAGCATTCTCAGCCAGATCTGGTAAATATTTGTTGCTGCGCTGTCATTAAACAGGAATGTAGAGCTTTTAACCCTGAACCGCCCACAGCTTCTGAATATTCCTTAGAAGCAGCAAATCGTGTAACACATTAAAGCAGGTGACTTCCACAGGCCGAGGCTAGCCTTCCCTAATTTGATACCTTCCGTGTATGTAAGATTACAACTTGGAGCATTCTGGGAGTTGAAGTCCAAACTGGACAAGACTGAGAAGCAGCTAGAGGCATAGTAGATGAAGCGACAGACCTCTCTGTTATTCTCTCCAACATTATCGTTCTATGAGTCTACATATTTTTAAAAAGACTATATCTGAGCCCAGATGATCCTTCTGTGCCTGATCTTACTTTCCCTGACCCTCAAAGGTGGTGGGGGAGGCTGCCCTATCAGACAACGTGATGTAGCATTCAACAGCCAGCCTGACTGGCTTCTGTGTCTGGCATGGAGCAGAGGAACCATCTTGCGCTTTGCTTCTGACAACAATCTGATGGTTAACATCTAAAGTGAACCACAGAGTGCACCACAAGCACTTCCCAGAACATCTTAGGAAGAACAGAGATCCTCTGGGAGCTGGACAGGGGGATCATGGAGACCTTTGGGTGCAAAAGGTTTCTCTGAACAAAGAAATCATTGCACTGCATCACTGTCTCCCCAATTCAGCTAACATCTGCACAGCATATTATCTGTGAATCCCAAACTGAACTATATTTATCATTCACGTTGTGAAGGCAGGGCACGCGTTGACTGTGGATGTGAGTGGGCTTTCAGCCCAAGAATCACAAGTATAGCTGCAAGCTCTAATAAGTAGTAACCATGACTTTGGAAACAAATATAACAACAGGCACAGAAATTTAAGACATGATAATGAAGTCCAGACTAGGGATAGAAATTTGTTAGCTGATTTATTCATGCGTGTGCCTCTGATATGTTATAGATTATAAAATGGTCCTCCCAAAAGGTTTTTCCACGCTTCAGTGAAGCTGTTTGTGAGCCGTGGATCAGAAAATCTTAAGGAGGAGGATGCAGGCAGTGGAGAAAACATCATCCACCCCAACATATCAATCAGTCATCAGGAAAATAATTCAGTCTGTATCAGTAACAGCACTTCAAGGCATCCAACAATCACACGTTATTACAGGGAGCACTGGCAAAGCCAACAGCACTATAAAGTGCTTGCCTTTCCCCTCACTAAGAACCCTTTTAGAGAGTGTGAACATGGCCTTCAGGGGATGCAATACAGTGAGGTGGTCAGGAGAGGTCATTTGTTTAAAGAGATACAGAGTCACCCCTGGTTTCCTACACAAGAAGTAGAAAAACAAAGCAAAGATTGTAGCATGAAAAACTCCCTTTGTCAGCCTTAAGACCGAGCAAGAACAGAAAAAGGAATTGTCCTGTTGGATCAGTTATTCCCACAATGGCCAGCCAGATGGCTTTAGGGGCTCACAAGCAGGAGACCCACCAGTGTTCCCCTGCTCAAACCCCACCCCCTTTTCATGCCATCCAAGTTGGTAGTCATCAACCCACCTTGAGTAATGGATGCCCAGGTTAATTATACGTGGTGTGAATAATGCTTTTGTTTGCTTGTTTGAAATCACCTTCAGTCAGCTTCATCCCACTGTGGGTGAGAGGGAGCTGTCCTTGAAAAGTTTTGGATGCATGTGTGCTTCTGAATACTTCTGTGTGGGTGTGAGAGAGTTTGCGCAGACTCCCATGCATCTGAACCACAAGCCACTGAGAGTGGATTTGGGCAAATGGGACAGCTTTTATCAAGTTAATAATAAATAAAATAATAAAAACAGAGAAAGAAATAACTTTAGGCCAAGGAACATGCTGAAGATGACAGGTGAATTGCCTTCTTAAACATGCAGTAAGACCAATTTGTTTTCTCTTTCTCAGATGATCTGCTTGGGTGTCCTCCACATGTTGCTCTCAGCATGCTTATAGACATTATAGAAATGATGAGCAAAGATGAAGGGATGGTTTTTCCTAGTGATGCTGGCGAAGTCTACTCCTTTCAGCTGATACGTGGATAAAGAGTGGAGCTATTCCTTCTACCACACTTTCCAGTTCTCTAAAAGTTGCAGCTTTGGGCAGTATCAAAATATTGGTCTACATTTAGGGAGAAGAAAAATGCATTTAAGTACTTTTTATAATACATGCTTAAAATAGGCATTTTCATATTTTTTAAAAATAAAAATCATGGCTGAGAGATGGAACAGAATGAAAGTTTGGAGGACGATATGAAACAGTAGCTTGAAGAGCAAATAGATTTGCTTGAATCTGGACAAATGTCAAGCTATTTTCATTTTTTGAGAGAAATCTGTTTTGCTGGTGCCCTTTTATATAACTGGCTCCCCTCCATCCCCAAATCCATCACAGAATGGAGACGTTAGCTGTGTGATCCCTGCTGGAAGTTCTACCACATCCATAAGGACATATTCTGGAATGTATATATGCCAGTAGCTGTCAAGAAAGTACAAGCTAAAGCAGAACCAACATTATTTCTCTTCTCCTTTGCTTTTTCCTCCTTCTTTTTGAAATGGCCATTTTGTCTTCCCCACAAGACTGATCTCCCCTTCTTATGAAGACTTATGATGGGCTTATATCTAGCAATAAGCATTTTAAGATGCCTGCGTAGTAACCACTCATTTGGAAGCTGGGGGAAGAGTCGGGGATTAATGCAGTTCCTGAAATAGATCTGCAGGAAGGTAAACCGGCAGTTAAGCTTTGATGTTCTGGAAACCCATAACAGCTTTTCCCAGCCTGAAGACCTTGTGACATATTGGATTACAAGTTCTGCCACCTCTGTCAAGCATGAGGGTCATGTTGGCCTATCCTCTCTTCCTTTATGTATTCATTCTGGTTTTCCATGTTCCTATTAAAGTCCTGGAGGAAATGCATAGGACTGGAAGAAATGTAGGAAGTGAAGCATAACTACCCAGCACCCTTGGCTGCTTTTTAATGAGAAGGGAAGCTCAAGAATGCCCTCACCAGGCATTGTAAAGTACCCTGGAACTGCAGGAGAAATGCACAAACTTCTTTCATGAGGAAATAAAACATTCAGGGACCTGGAGGGTAAACTTCAGCACATAATCCGGCAGAAAGCTTTTTTCTCTTTTGTGAATCCATTTATATGGCCCTTAATGTACTCATTCCTTTGCCTCCCACATGCTCTCATCTTCCAGCCTCTTCTGGATAGTGTTTAAACATCCTCAGCCAAGATAGAAGCTATTTTTGTGATGTAGGACTATATGGAAAAGTTAATTGTACGTACGTACGTACATACATACATACATACAGCATTCTCTTTATATCCCAGAACCTTTTTGTTTCATTCTGGTTAGCAGATGGTAAATAGAACTTATTCTCATAGGGAAAAGTCAGTGCTCTGTTAATGCCGGCCTGACATAATCCAAGACACGTACTCAGTACACTGGTTATATTATCTTGGAGCCCAGACTTGGATATGGCAAGTGCTTGAACACTCTGAAGCTCTCAGGAGGTGCATTAAAGTCACTGCTGAGAAGGGAATAAGGTACAACGGTAATAAAGTTAAATCCTCCCTGCACTGGGGAGAAATGACAGATCTAACACACATCAGGTCACTCCCAGCTTGCTTACCTGCCCCATCATACATGTGGCGGAAGAAGAGTCCTTGCTGTTAGCCTGCAACTCAGCCACAGTCTCTCCAGCCCATAAGCTGTCAGTGACCTGCCACTCAGCTTTCCCTTTGCTTGGACCAAGACTGATCAGCAGTCTGCTGGGTTCTGAGCGTCCCTCCCCACTGGCCCTGAAAAAGCTTGGCTTAGCTGAAAGCTCAAATTCAATCCAAGAATCCAAAGTTTCCATCCTTCCTAGAATCAAGCTGTGGACCCTTTCTTCTACCACATTTTGAGCTTGCATTCTCTTCCCACTTTAGAATTTACAGGCAATCCTCAGCTTATGACCACAATTGGGACTGGAACTTCTATCACTAAGCAAGGCAGTCATTAAGTGAGTCATGCCCGATTTTACTCTCTTTTTTGCTGTGGTCATTAAGCAAATCACATAATTATTAAGTGAATTAACCCTTGAGTTATATGGGTCCTTCATGCATCAACATTAATGTTCTTCAGAAGGGGGTGATGGTGGTAGGGGAAGAAGAGACAGAAGATGCTCTGCCTCAGTGGTGACTGAATTTAAATAATATCTCTTTTCTAGCAGTAAGTGACATCTACTGTATAACACTAATTCTGTAAGCACCCACATGTGCTGGATGCTGTTGGGCTGTAAAACAGCCACGTGAAAATCTGTGCAAATCAGCCTGACATTTTCTTCCTGCATCTATTTGCATTGCTAACAGATACAACTGTCCAAATTTTCTAGAATTCCTGAAGGGCAGGGGGAAGCAAACCAACACGTAAATGAAAAATAGGAATTGCAGAATATTGTTGAGTTGAATTTACTCCTTTATTGTATATTCCTGGGGTGGGGTGGGGGAAATCACAGGTGAATTTCCCCAGCTCCAATATTTGTGAATGTTTGGCTTAAACTTGTTTATGTGGTTTATATTAACTTTTTGGAAAATTGCCTGCACTAAATCTTTTCTTGTCTGCACTCTCTGAAGAGTCCAGGAATTATTCTGTTGCTTCTGCAGTTGTACATCTACAAGAGCTGGCTGCTTCTTGGGCGGTGGGGTCAAGATTGCTATTATCAACAAGGCACAGCTATAACAACAAAAAATAAAGTAAGACCCTGCTTTACCATTTATACTACGGCTTGTTTTTCCATCCATTAAAGGAAATCTTAAATGTACTTCTATTTTCACACGGTTTCTCCAGCACTATTGTGTATTCTTGAATGAAGCTCACTGAACTTCCATCTAAAATGTATTTTGTAAGCGATTTGTTTATTTTACAACAACAACAACAGGTCTTCAAAAGAGTTTAGGGGCATGGCAGAACAAATCTGTAATCATATTTAGTATCTTTATCTCCACACAGGGTCTATGTGGAAGAAAAGAGGAAAATGGGGGGACAAGATAACCCTTCTACTGATCTTTTTTTTAAAAAAGATATCAATGGCTCTGAATTTAGGGATACCCTTCTGCCTGAGTAACACTACTTGAAGTCTACTTTTGGGCCATTGGCCACAACTCCTGATCTGCAGAAGGCTTTATTTCACCTAGGAAAAAAGATGCCACTAATGAACACTTTCTTCTTATGCCTGTTCCAGAGGAATTAAGAGGCACCAACTGCCCAAGTCATAAATGGGTAGCTTTTAGTGTTCAGTGACTTCTGAATATCACGGGCAGCTCTTGAACTGCATAATGTGAGTCATGTGTGTGTGTTAACTAGCATAAAATGCCCTTTCAGTCTGGACAAATGAAATGCAACTGTTATTGCATGTTCTTCCACAGAAACTTCTCTGATCCAGTGCACAGTTGACAGTTATTTCCCACTCTATTTTTTCTACTAAGGATGGTGAAACTTGTCTGAAACCTCAGGAGAGAACAGCAAGAAGAAAAACAGTGGGATGTAGCAGCAAAGGTCTAGACTGTAATAACTAAAAGTATAGAATAAAAATATAAAAGTATAGAATCCAATATCTAGTCATGGATAGAAAAAAGGTTATAAGTTATTAAGCCAGAGCATGTCTTTTGTTTCATTTATTTGTTGGGATTTTGTTTTAGAGGCTTGCAGTAATATGTGAGTTGTCAACACTGTATGTAGTTTTAGTAAATATCAAATGTATTTAGTAATGTCAAACTTGGCAATGACTGTTTACCATCGGTTGGAAGACTTCACTGCCAAGTGAGCTTTGGGGTGCCTGGTTGTGCTCACTCACAGGCAGAAGGCAAGAAACAACTCAGGAAAATGTGGTTGGGATGAGAGTGCTCACTTCCCAAAAAGTTCCAATTTCATGCCTGTCCTTTATCAATAAGAGGAATCCCCATACTTGGAAAGATCCTAGCATGGCCCCTTTACATCCCTGAAAACTGTCTATGTTCCATAAAAGTCTCCCACTGGTGACATGACCTTTGGGATTATGGCTCCTGTCACTTCCCTTAAAGAGTTTAAGTTGAGGGGCTGGTGGGATTGGAAATGTGAATGGCACCTGCTTCTTCTCCTATTACTTCTGAGGATGCTATAAAGGGAAGAAAATGTGTGGTGTTGGTATAGACCACATGTGGGCCACCTGCAGCCTATAGGTCTGGAGAGACATACTGCATTTTCCCACTCATAGCTCAACCATGGGGGAGTGAGGTCCACTTGTTGGTTCTCCATCCCCCTTAGCAAGAAAATAGGTCTACTCCTGCTATTGAGAGACCATGGGGATTCTGCGTATCTTCTCCTGATCCCTGAAAGGAAGTCCTTGTGAGAGCTGGTCCTCACATTGAGAAGACCTCTAGCAGCCCTTTCCAGAGGAAGCCACATCTTCAGCCTTTGCCAAAGGAAAAACCCTCCTCTCCTTCACAAGAAAACAAACCAGAATCCTGCCATCTTCTATAAATTTCTCATCTGAAAGGAGAGCACTTCCTATAATGGTTGTATTGTAACATCAACCTCCTTTCTAATAAACATTGCTAATTAGAGCTCTGAGAGAGACTTGGTTCAGGGATTAAGTCTGACAGTCACTCACTGAATACTTTTTTCACAAGGGAGATTTTAATGGGTGAATGAAACCCACTGGGAGTTGGTCCCCTGTTGGGTGAACCCAAGATTCCAGAGCCACAGGACACTAAAAAAAAGTGTGTGCTATGTGTGTGCAGGTGCGTAGGTTATGATTGTGACAATAACTTCCCAGTCCTAACCTTCAAGGGAAACTCTTTTGAGTATCTGGGATGCTCCAGACATGGGGGCTGTTGCAAGAACAGTAAAAAAGCTGAGAAGCATCTGAATTTAGCTGGGATGTGAAGAAAGTCTTTCTGCAACCAACTGCTTAAAAATGGCTTCTGATTAGAAGTTTATCTTTACTGTCGCTATCTTTTCTTCTCCTCTGAAAGTGGCCTGCTCTATCAGGCATACAATAAAGGCACTTGAATCACCAGCCAGGCTGATTTAAAAGCAAGGATAAGGTTTCTCACTGTCTCCCCAGATGAATTAAACAGAAAGCCTGTTTTTCTATTCATTTGTATGCATTTTCAAGAGGAAGAAATAGATTCAAGTTCTTTCTGAAGTCATTCATTCTTAGCAGACGGGGGTCAAATCAATGCATGCGTTCAGCCATTGCATACATTGATGGAAATGGTCAAAAACAATAAAGCTCATATCATGTTTTCTAGAGTACTTCTATCTGCAGTACATTTAGGATCTATTGTTAGCTAAATGGGTTCTGTGGTAGTAACTTACAGACCTAATGCTCACCCAGTAACAGATCCTGTTTCCTGAATAGCCTGTGCTAAGCTATGTGCAGGTGATCACTGTGCTTGGCCACCCAGAGGAGACAGGAAGTGATGTCACACACACCATGGCATCATTCTGCAATGACATCAAAGCACGTGTGACGTTGCTGTGGCTTCTTCTTGATCCCTGTGTTGCCATGCACTTGAATGCCAACATTTTCTATAGTCTTCATATGCCTTTTAAAGCATGGAAATCGCAACCTGGGTGACATATAATAAAGGTGATTACATATTTTGATGATGGCAGTCTGCTTATACTCCAGGACAGGTTATGGATACCAGCATATTGAATTTGATTTCTATTCTGATAGACCCTCAACAGTGAATTCTTGAGCATTTTTAACACCCCAGAACAGACTAATTTAATATACACTTTTTATTATTTATATCATTCCAATATATTATTACTCCTTCATAAACATGTTTATGAATAATAATAATAATAATAATAATAATAACGTATGCTTTTATATGCCTCCCAACTCTCAGTGACTCTAAAAAACTTAAAGTGCAGAAATCATAGAAATATTATGTAGAATAACTAAACAACTTCCATCAAGGAACCATCCAGCCACAGCAAGTCACAAAAGTGAGGGGAAAGGAAAGGAGAGCAGACATAGAGGGAAGATGGGAGGGGAGAAATACTGTCATATTTTGCCTGATATAAAGCAAGAAATAAAGGTGAAGGCATTGATCTAACCTCTGCATTTACCTGGTACAAGGCAAGACCTCTTCCAGCAATAACCTTTGTCTGTCAGCTCTTCATTCTGGGTAAATATCCTTCCTTCCTTCCTTCCTTCCTTCCTTCCTTCCTTCCTTCCTTCCTTCCTTCCTTCCTTCCTTCCTTCCTTCCTTCCTTCCTTCCTTCCTTCCTTCTCAGAGCCCATGGGACATATGATTCCCTGGATCTCCTCCCTCCCTCCCTCATCAGAGCCCATGGGACGTATGATTCCCTGGACCTACCTACCTTCCTTCCTTCCTTCCTTCCTTCCTTCCTTCCTTCCTTCCTTCCTTCCTTCCTTCCTTCCTTCCTTCCTTCCTTCCTTCCTTCCTTGTCAGAGCCCATGGGATGTATGATTCCCTGGATCTCCTCCCTCCCTCCCTCGTCAGAGCCCATGGGATGTATGATTCCCTGGATCTCCCTCCCTCCCTCCCTCCCTTGTCAGAGCCCATGGGACATATGATTCCCTGGATCTTCCTTCCTTCCTTCCTTCCTTCCTTCCTTCCTTCCTTCTCAGAGCCCATGGGACATATGATTCCCTGGATCTCCTCCCTCCCTCCCTCCCTTGTCAGAGCCCGGGGGACGTATGATTCCCTGGATCTCCTCCCTCCCTCCCTCCCTTGTCAGAGCCCGGGGGACGTATGATTCCCTGGATCTCCTCCCTCCTTCCCTCCCTTGTCAGAGCCCATGGGACATATGATTCCCTGGACCGACCTTCCTTCCTTCCTTCCTTCCTTCCTTCCTTCCTTCCTTCCTTCCTTCCTTCCTTCCTTCCTTCCTTCCTTCCTTTTCTCACAACAATTTTCTGAAGTAAGAAAGGCCCAGGGATATGCATTTTCCCAAGGCCACTGATAGCTTCAGGGCTGAGCAAAAATATCAGCAGGACTATATTTCTTCTCAAAGAAAAGCTTTCAAAATAAATTTCAGTGAGAAAAGTTTCAGGTGGTTCTGGACTTCATGAGAGTTACAAATTTTCAGATTATGCTTCCACAGACCTTCAGGTATGTGTGTGTTCTGTTCAGAAAGGGTGCTGCTATGAAAAAAAGAAGCTTTTCATTTCTACCTGGAACATTAAACCAACCCTCAGCATTGCATGACCTTGTCACAGAAACATAGCTATGGTGAACTGAAGACACTTCTGCAAAAGTGGAGCTGACAACTGCAGCAAAGAGCAAGGAACCAGTGAGTAGATCAGTTCCTTGAACCTCTGTAGATAAGGAGAGGACAGGAGATCACCTACCTGTGCTCCTGACTGCTGCTCCTTGTGAGGAGACCACAGGAAAAACCATGGGTTTGAGCACCAGGAGACAACAGGATCAGCCATCTTCCTCACAACAACAGTTGTTGTTTATTCGTTTAGTCGCTTCCGACTCTTCGTGACTTCATGGACCAGCCCACGCCAGAGCTTCCTGTCAGTCGTCAACACCCCCAGCTCCCCCAGGGACGAGTCCGTCACCTCTAGAATATCATCCATCCATCTTGCCCTTGGTCGGCCCCTCTTCCTTTTGCCTTCCACTCTCCCTAGCATCAGCATCTTCTCCAGGGTGTCCTGTCTTCTCATGATGTGGCCAAAGTATTTCAGTTTTGCCTTTAATATCATTCCCTCAAGTGAGCAGTCTGGCTTTATTTCCAGGAGGATGGACTGGTTTGATCTTCTTGCAGTCCAAGGCACTCTCAGAATTTTCCTCCAACACCACAGTTCAAAAGCATCGATCTTCCTTCGCTCAGCCTTCCTTATGGTCCAGCTCTCACAGCCATATGTTACTACAGGGAACACCATTGCTTTAACTATGCGGGCCTTTGTTGTCAGTGTGATGTCTCTGCTCTTAACTATTTTATCGAGATTTGTCATTGCTCTTCTTCCAAGGATTAAGCGTCTTCTGATTTCCTGACTGCAGTCAGCATCTGCAGTAATCTTTGCACCTAGGAATACAAAGTCTTTCACTGCTTCTACATTTTCTCCCTCTATTTGCCAGTTATCAATCAAGCTGGTTGCCATAATCTTGGTTTTTTTTAGGTTTAGCTGCAAACCAGCTTTTGCACTTTCTTCTTTCACCTTCATCATAAGGCTCCTCAGTTCCTCTTCACTTTCAGCCATCAAAGTGGTATCATCTGCATATCTGAGATTGTTAATGTTTCTTCCAGAGATTTTAACTCCAGCCTTGGATTCCTCAAGGCCAGCTTGTCGCATGATGTGTTCTGCATACAAGTTGAATAGGTAGGGTGAGAGTATACAGCCCTGCCGTACTCCTTTCCCAATCTTAAACCAGTCTGTTGTTCCGTGGTCTGTTCTTACTGTTGCTACTTGGTCATTATACAGATTCTTCAGGAGGCATACAAGATGACTTGGTATCCCCATACCACTAAGAACTTGCCACAATTTGTTATGGTCCACACAGTCAAAGGCTTTAGAATAGTCAATAAAACAGAAATAGATGTTTTTCTGAAACTCCCTGGCTTTTTCCATTATCCAGCGGATATTGGCAATTTGGTCTCTAGTTCCTCTGCCTTTTCTAAACCCAGCTTGTACATCTGGCAATTCTCGCTCCATGAACTGCTGAAGTCTACCTTGCAGGATCTTGAGCATTACCTTGCTGGCATGTGAAATGAGTGCCACTGTTCGATAGTTTGAACATTCTTTAGTGTTTCCCTTTTTTGGTATGGGGATATAAGTTGATTTTTTCCAGTCTGATGGCCATTCTTGTGTTTTCCAAATTTGCTGACATATAGCATGCATTACCTTGACAGCATCATCTTGCAAGATTTTGAACAGTTCAGCTGGGATGCCGTCGTCTCCTGTTGCCTTGTTATTAGCAATGCTTCTTAAGGCCCACTCAACCTCACTCTTCAGGATGTCTGGCTCTAGCTCACCGACCACACCGTCAAAGCTATCCCCGCTATTGTTATCCTTCCTATACAGGTTTTCTGTATATTCTTGCCACCTTTTCTTGATCTCTTCTTCTTCTGTTAGGTCCTTGCCATCTTTGTTTTTGATCATACCCATTTTTGCCTGGAATTTACCTCCAATGTTTCTAATTTTCTGGAAGAGGTCTCTTGTCCTTCCTATTCTATTGTCTTCTTCCACTTCCGCGCATTGCTTGTTTAAAAATAATTCCTTATCTCTTCTGGCTAACCTCTGGAATTTTGCATTTAATTGGGCATATCTCCCCCTATCACTGTTGCCTTTTGCTTTCCTTCTTTCTTGGGCTACTTCTAGTGTCTCAGCAGACAGCCATTTTGCCTTCTTGGTTTTCTCTTTCTTTGGGATGTATTTTGTTGCCGCCTCCTGAACAATGCTGCCAACTTCTGTCCAGAGTTCTTCCGGGACCCTATCTACTAAGTCCAGTCCCTTAAATCTATTCTTCACCTCCACTGCATATTCCTTAGGAATATTAGTGAGCTCATATCTAGCTGATCTGTGGGTCTTCCCTAATCTCTTTAGTCTGATCCTAAATTGTGCAAGAAGAAGTTCGTGATCTGAACTACAGTCAGCTCCAGGCCTTGTTTTTACCGACTGTACAGATGTCTGCCACCTTTGGCTGCAAAGGATGTAATCAATCTGATTTCGGTGTTGTCCATCTGGTGAAGTCCATGTATAAAGCCGTCTCTTAGGTTGTTGGAAGAGAGTGTTTGTTATGCAGAGTGAATTGTCTTGGCAAAATTCTATCAGCCTGTGTCCTGCTTCGTTTTGTTCTCCCAGGCCATACTTACCTGTAATTCGAGGTGTCATTTGGCTGTCCACCTTAGCATTCCAGTCTCCTGTGATGAAAATAACATCTCTTTTAGGCGTGTTGTCCAGTAGGTGCTGCAGATCCTCATAGAACTGCTCTACTTCAGCTTCTTCAGCATTTGTGGTTGGGGCGTATATTTGGATCACTGTGATGTTAGATGGCTTGCCCTGAATTCGAATTGAGATCATTCTGTCGTTTTTTGGGTTGTATCCAAGCACTGCTTTAGCCACTTTACTATTAATTATGAAGGCTACTCCATTTCTTCTGTGGTCCTCTTGTCCGCAGTAGTAGATCTGGTGGTCATTTGATGTGAAGTGGCCCATTCCAGTCCATTTCAGTTCACTGACGCCCAGAATGTCTATCTTTAATCTTGACATCTCACCAATAACCACATCCAATTTGCCCTGGCTCATAGATCTTACATTCCAGGTTCCGATGGTGTGTTGATCCTTAGAACATCGGATTCGCCGTTCACCACCAGCACCGTCGGCCGCTAGCCGTCCTTTCGGCTTTGAGCTAGCTGCGTCATCACGTCTGGGGCTAGTTGAGCTCATCCTCTGTTCCTCCCCAGTAGCATTTTGACCATCTTCCGACCTGGGGGTCTCATCTTCCGATGGTATACCGACATATCTCTGGTTGTACTGATCCATTTAGTTTTCACGGCAAGAATACTGAGGTGGGTTGCCATTACCTTCCCCAGGGATCGCATTTAGTCTGACCTCTCTGTCATGACCTTCCCGTCTTGGGTGGCCCTTCACGGTTTAGCTCATGGCATCATTGAGGTGCTCAAGCTCCAGCACCATGACAAGGTAACGATCCTTTGCTGAAGCACAACAACAGAGAAGGCTTTTAAAGGACACTAAGTTTGCAAACATCACTTTCCAATCACTTCTGGAAATTGCCCAACTTATAGCTGTTAGAGACCTTTGGAATGACAAGTTTGAAAAGTCTTCATTGGGTGAGTTTATCTTCAACTCTGAACAAAAGAAAAATTAATTACAAGCTTAAGAACTTCAAGAATTTGAAATAAACTGCAAAAAGCTAAGTAAGATTTTGATCTAAGAAAGTTATAAATGGATTAAGGTCCAGATAAATTTGGAATATTGACTCTTACTATAAGAATTACTTTGAAATTAACTATAAAAAATAAATAGCTTTTCCCCCATCCATTTTTTCTTGGCCCGATAACATTTTATGTGTGATAGAAGGCATCTTGTGTGATGCTTGAATAAAATAACAGATATAACTTTACACAATAATGGGTATATATACATAGACACAAAGAAAATGTTGCATGGTGCTCAGTGCACAAAAATGGCAATCACACAGCACAATACAGTCCTCCTCCTCCTCCTTTGCTTGCAACTCAAAGGAGCTGTCCAACTATTCTTCAGAAGAGATACAACTCTAATCTTGTGTTCCCTCTTTATGCTGGCCACATGAGCTCACTTTGTGGCAATGAAGCCCTTAAATAGAGTTACTACACCTGAGCTATCAAACTCCAAATAGTCACTGAATGGCAGCAAAGGGACAGAGCTTCCTGTATTTCTCTGTGGCCATTGAGTGGTCCTCTACTGTATAATTTTGCTGCTCACATATGGTAGCAAAACCTCAATGGCCTGGGACCAAAAACAACTACTTTACTTTATACAGATCTGGCTAAACTTAAAACCTGCTTTGGTGACACAGGAAGCACCATTTGCACCATCTAATTTGGGCAGAAGATGGAGTTATCTCAGGTTACCTATCTTAATATCTGCCCAACATGGGATATGAACTACTGAGTATATATTTGATTTAAAAAGGTATGAAAAGGAGAACTGAGGGGGAAGCCAGTTTCAAACTGAAAAGCTCAGTTGCCTCTGATTCTTCCTGCCCTTTAGATCCTTAAGCTTTGATGACATAAAGATTAGTGATCTGATTGCTATACTATGTAAATACTATGGTTTCTGTGTGTGTGTTGTGCACCTTTAAGTCATTCTTAACAAATCCCTGCAGCTTTCTTGGCATTATTTTTGGAAGTGGTTGGCCCTTGCCTTCTTCTTCCTAGGGCTGAGAGAGAGTGACTGGCCCAGGGTCACCCAGCTGGCTTTGTGCCTGAGGAGGGACTAGAACTCCCGGTCTCCCGGTTTCTATCCCAGTGCCTTTAATAACCACAAGTCTCTAATGCTATACTATATTGGTATAATTGTAATCTCCTTGGACTTTTAAAACCTCTTTCAGATTGTAACAGAATGTGTTGAAGGAGAAGGAGAAGACACTTTTAGTTCCAAGAATGATTTACAGCTTAAATACTATAAGGAGAGAATTCACAAGGGAAGTTTGACAGTCTGGGAACGATTAAGCAAATGGCTTAGCTAAAGCAGAATCACATCATGGATTTTCTAAATATACCACAGCCCCTCATACCTCTTCCCACCCTCAGTGAGATTCAACAAGGGGGTCTGATTAGGCTGTATGGCTGCATGTAGAGCATATGCCATCCTCTCAGGAGAATTTGCACACATTCATGTTCCGCCGAGTATCAAAACTGACATTACTGGTTACAGTGCTTCAGCATTAGATTGGACTGTGATATTTTGCTTTCTTGAAGGAGCATTAAAGCAACTTTAAGAAACCTGCTCAAGTTTATTCCAAACTGGCCACCAAACGCCACATGCCTGAATAGCACTTGTTATGATGTATTATAATATCTGCAGATGTAAATGCTCCTCAGTAAATTAGCTATTAGGACATTCTCACCAAGGAGTTCTTCTGAATCTTTCACAACCAGCTCTGAAGCCTCACCAGCTGTTTAGCACTTGAGTTTCCTGGATTCACGGCCAAAGAAGGGGAGGGGGGGGACATGAAGACCCAGTTAAGTATCAGCAGTTTGTGTTAGGGTTGTCACAGTGTGATGGGGTTCTTTTTCAACTGGAAGTGGATTGTTCTGCAAGGGTGACAACTGACAGAGTGGAGGCCTTTATGCTTTTTACTATACCCAATGACATTATTTACAGTATTTTCAACAGGTTGGTACAACAGCTCTCCTGCTTTCTCCTCCTTTTTCTCTGTCTCCCTCCCCCATTTCTGGGCTTGACAAGAGAGAGAGGGAAAAGAAAAGAAAAGAAAAGAAAGAAAAGAAAAGAAAGGAATGGGCTGGGATTCATTGCCATGTGCTCAGGGTGGCTTGACCTCCTCCTGGAACTGCTTAGCCAAAATCTTACTGCTTCTCTGTTGGGGCAAGAAACTATCCCAGGGTCTTCTTCCCAGTCCTTCCCCAGAGACCAGGGCTTCCCCACTGACAGTGGGTCCCCTTCTTCCCTTCTGGGGTCTTGGGTGAAGCTGTTGCCTGCAGCCAACTGGGTCCACCCTTCCCATTCTTGGGTCTTGGGTGGAGTTCTAATCCCTCTGGGTCTTCACTTCCTTTCTTCTGGGGAAGCCACCCCTAGACCTTACTTCTCCCTTTCTGACCAGGAACCAACAACTGCTCTGCACACTTAATTTCTCTCTCCAACTTTTCTTTGCAGCCACTCCATTCACTCTGTGCATTTTCTCTCCTCTCTCCAAATTTTAGGTTAGACAGCAGCATGTCCCCCAGCACATGAGGAGATGGGTGTCCCCACCCCACCAGGTATGTAGTCCCTAACACCTACACACTAGCGTGGAGCATCTCACCACACCAGCCCTGGCTAGCAGCGAGGTCAGCTCATCAGTCCTCGTGACAGCACAGATGCCCTTCAAGGCCCAAACTGAGCTAATTTTTCTCCATTTACTCACTCCAATGGCTGGCCCATGCCAGCAGGAAAAAACCAAACCCATATGTCACAAGGGCTGGGCCAAAAATATCTGCCAGGACAGTCTGAACTAGATCATTTAATGATCTGACTTGATTTGAAGCAGCATCCTACATTCCATTCCTGCTGGAATTAAAAATGGCTTTCTGTGTTTCTTCATAGATATTAAAAGTCACTGTCAATTTCTTTCAGGAAAGGCATATTGTTAATGCCAGTCATTACATTCCCTCTCCTCACCACCCATAGGCATCAGACGTCAGACAATTTCAAGAATTATATCAAGAATGAATGAATGAATAATGCCTGCATTCTAACAACTATTTTCTTTCCTATTCTAAACATTTTAGTAGGAAGGCAGTCAAACAGACAAAAAGGTATTCACACATATATTGAATATAACTAATGGCAGCACAGAATCTGGATCTACAAGGCAAGGAAAAAAAAAACAAGCATAGCTAAGAAAACGTGTACTGCAAGCCTATGAATACATCCCAGATAATTCCGCTGTATTAATTTGTTATTCTTTTGACTTGATAGAACTGACGCTTTCCAGACTGAAGGAACTATAGCAAAATTATCTTGTTACTGGGAGCCTCTCTAAACTTCAGAATTAAATTGGGGGTTAACTTGTTCAGCAGCTGTTGAGATGCTGAACCTTGATTTAATCAATGAATCAGATACACAGCTCTTTCTATAAACTGACAGTATCTTTCCTAGTTGTTGCAATGCAGTTGACACTTAAATTGTCTCGTGAACCATCATAATTTCTTTGTTGTTTCTTTAATGCAGTGCAGAAAATGGAAGGTTCTTTGAATATTTTCAGATATTAGCGTATGTATGCATGTGGGTGGGTAGGTGTGTACACACACACACCCTCTGGACCATTAATCTGCTAAAAATAATCTTTCCCCTCTCTCCCTACCATTTTACTCTCCTCTCTGGTAAGTATGAAACTTGGGGAAAGCACCTGCAGGGAAGATTTTGAATAGAAAGAAATGTGGGTTGGGAGAATGTAGGCAAATTGGAATGGGAAGGAGAAACTCACAGAAATGCTCCATGCCTTTGATTGGTCAGATGGATCATGTCTAGCATTTCTCTGAAAGAGCATCAGACCTTACTTTATGCACATTTCTGGAAAACCATTAAACCCACGTTCAGAAATAGCCCAGCTTAGAGGTTGCAGGCCCAGAAGATGGCTCAGAAGGGAGGGATCAGTGAAGATCCATCCTTGGCTAGTGAGGTCCTGGCACCAACTCCAGTGGTCTCCTTGTGACCAGCAGCCTCCAGAAACAGCCTGTGGGTAGCCATGGAGCTGGAATGGAGGAGGCAAAATTGTGACCCTCCCCAACAAAAGTGCTTGCAGCAACCTGCAAGGCAAAGGTAACAGAGCAAGGAAGACACAACTGGCAGAACCCAGCTCTCCTTTCTGATTTACATCAAAGCAATGTTTTAAGACTACTCTAACCCTCTTTCAAAAGAGCACTAAACCTGTGTTTACTGTGGAAGACATGAGAAGCATTTAAGATCTGGGCAGCTCAGACATTGCAGGGGCAAATGCCAGGTGTCCAGTTGATTTTATAATGAAATAAGGTCTCATGTACTGTATATCTCACACCCAGTCCAAATTTCACCTTGTAAATACTTCACACACAGCCACGAGACTGTCACTGTGACTTCCTTCTCTTTTTAAAAAAATGTAAGCAATACTATGTTCACTTTTTGTCATCTCAAGGCAACAATGGATTTTATTGACCTGGAAAAGCTGCTAAAAAGGCAGGCCATGATCTTTGAAGGCTAGAATGGTTTGGCGAGAAGGTGGGTAAGAGGAGGCTGGATATTGTTCTAGAATGCAGGGTGTGAAAAAGGGGAGCAAAGATACTTTTTCTTTCCTCCTCACAATGGAAGGTGTCAGATCAAACACGTAGGTCCTTTTGGGTTATTTTTCTATTTTAAATGTAAGCCACCCAGAATCATTCTGGAGTCAGCAGATTCTAATGGGAAGGAGGGAGGGAAAGAAGGAATGTTGGTTCAGGGCTGATAAAAGGAAACACTTCTTCATACAGCTATGGAAATCCAGGACGTACTGGAGAAAATGGAAGCAGTTCAAATATTGGGGTAGGATGGGGGGAGGAAGCTGGAAGAGTTTATTTCAGCAGATCATCCCAACTAACGTTGTAATAGAGCTGCCTTGAAGCTAAGCAGAAATATCAAAGGTCAACAAGCCTGCGGAATTACATTCATTCATTAATTTAATTCACTAATTCATTCTGAATTACATTCATTGGGTTGCCAATTGCAACAAAATTTCATTTTAATGTGTACCTTGGTGTACAGTGAAATGACAATACGAGTTTATTCTATTCTATTCTATTCTATTCTATTCTATTCTATTCTATTCTATTCTATTCTATTCTATTCTATTCTATTCTTTGTAATCATGTGAAAAAGCTAAAATACTGTTAAAACCTTCTGTGCTTCTTCCCCAGCTGTAGATTTCCCACCATTTCTGACAGCAATCCACTAAATACTATATCTGACTCATATGGCGCTGCATCCTTCAGTTGCTTTCCTGAAGGGAGAACATTGCATCTATTTTTGCACAGTTGGTGATCATTTAGTTCTGAAGCAAAACCATTGTCTCCTTATAGATTAGCCTCCTTCCTTTGTCAGCAAGGACAGCAAAGGTGTATTTTTATCACATAGAATAATTCCTTCAGACTGAGCATCAGCAGCCAATCTGATACACTAGTGGGCTATTTACAGCTGCAGGACAAGTAGCCTTCTTTGGATTGTCCTTTAAAATATCAATTCTCTGCAAAGTAGATCATTTCATACAACACTGTCCCCATCCTACCTTGGGAATCTGTTGGCCCAGTTGGGAACTTTGGAGCTTTATTTACTGTCTTCTGATTCTGATAGAGGCAACTGGCCACTTTGTATGTCACGTCAACTAGAATGCACCTAACACCAAGATCTGAACTTTTCAGAATTGTCCAAACAGGACACAAGTCAAGGAAAAAAATAAATAAATAAAAATGATATGTTAAGAAAAAATGCATACAAAATTGTGTATATTATAGGAAAGGTTGTTTTTAAAAAAAGAAAATCCAACAAATTTATCCATCATCCCTAATATTTATTTTTAAAGAAACACTTTTTAAAGGAAAGGATTAAGGCATCAGCAGACAGGGAATAATTTTTTAAATAAGTCAGCTTAGTTTGTATTTTATGGAATAATATGCAGATCTGGGTGCACATTTCTGAGAGGTTTGATAGCTTACTGTAATCTATATCCCTATGCATATAAATGCATGCAATGCTGCCCTGAGGTGTTGGATTTGATGTCCTAAATGGCCATTTCCAACTTCATTCTCTGAACAATACATGTACGTTATTTGGGAAAACAGCAGGCACATCTGTGTGTGGTGGGAAAAATAAACTCCAGTGCTATGTAGTGGTTGTTGGACTAGGGCCATAGAGGCCATTTAAAGCCCCCTGTAGCTCACAGAACAATGTGGAAAGTGAAATGATTTAATGCATGTCAAATTGTCATTTTTGTGTTCCTAGCAACTGCTTTGGAATTCACAAGGAGCTCAGTTTTAATTCAGGATCCCTTCTGGAATATTCCCTATGATGCCTCAAATAAATGAATAAACAAAGCATCCCTTGATGCTAAAGGAGGAGAATTGAATGCAATACATTTATGAATCAAGCGGTTATGCAAATTCTCTGCTCCTAAAGGAACCCCAATGGTGTTTACATGTTGCTGTTCTCATAGCATAATTAGGAAAGCTCCGCCTTCCACAGACTTTTGGTCCATTATTTTAGTGACAACTGCTTTTTTAAACTGTCCAATGTCTACTTCTCCTGTCATCCCAAAATCAGCATAGGCAAAGCCTATGGTTGGCTCTTTACAGGAGAAAGATGGCTAATGGGAGACATACATGGCAGTATAATTTCTACAGAATGCATTCTTGGAATAGATTTAGCTGTTCATTTTCCTTTTGATCAAGCCTGCAAGCTTCAGAAGTCTCCCCTGAGTAATGGTCTTAGGCAGCATTTAGATGCTATCTCAAAAGCAGCTATTAGCAAGTTGTCACCCTACACAAACGTTCTCCCAAACAGAAGACAAAAAAACTGATTAGCCACTTCTCATTTCAGGCATAATCCACAGAAAGCAAGGAGGATTTAAAGCCCATTGAATTCTCTGGAACACATTATTAAACCTTTGCATCCATTACACACTATGGACTGTAAGCGTGTTTGATGTTGGCTGGCATGCCGTTTTACTATTCAGCAGCTAAAGCCGAATAAGAAGAGTAGGGTTAGTGTTCGTCATGGCTTCAATCATTCTTAAGATAGTACGTTATCCATAATCTGGGGTGGCCACTCAAGCTGCACCACCATGAGTCATATCAAATTATGAGTGATTATTAAACCAAAAATCACACTTTCAGGTTTCGATGCGAGCCAGAGGATGGGTTGCGGTGAGGAGAGGCAGTTGGTTTATGGAATCCACTCCATAAGTTAATGTAGCTCTTAAAGTAATAACATCTTTTTTCAGGTTGAGGTGGAAACATATAAATAGACATGGCTGCTTTAATGAATAGCAAAGAGAGAGAGAGAAAAAAAGCTAATTTCTTTCATGGAGAAGAAAAGGAACAGGAAATTGAAGAAAAGATACTTTGACACAGCACTAAATAGAATACCCATATCTAAGACTGGATTAGACAGGCTTTTAAAGCACTCCATCTTTTCATTTCCTGATGTAGTAATACAAATACATTGCAAGAGCATCAAATAATAATCCTCATAGCTATCTGCCTCATTTTATAAAATTACTCTCTGCTGATTAATCAAGTAAAATTCTGGCCAGTTAGTGTCCTAACTGAGCTGATTAACAGCACAATCCTGAGTATATATATATATATTTCAAAATTTGCTCCATTCAGCTTGCTGGATCTGGCTCCCAAGCAAAACTGGGGATCAAGGTGCAGTGTGCTATTGCTAACATTTACTGGACTAACCCTCACCTTTTCTATGGCAGCTATCCCAGCTGTCTGGAACAGAACTCCCCCTGAAATTTTATATGGTCCCAGCGTTGTTGTGTTTTTGTAAAGCCTTCTAGATCGTGATTTTTCGGCAGGCCCCATTTCTTTATCTATGTTTTGTGGTACCTACTGGTTTTGTTGTTTCCCCATCATGAGTCTTAGATATATTATTGTTACTTGCTTGATTTATCTTGCCTTGTTGTTGTTTTAAAATTCATTGAGAGATACTGTTGCATTTGAGGTGGTTTATAAGATGGATGGATGGATGGATAACAAAAGTTATTTAAAAGTCAAGATGAGAGGTACCATGTCAGCAGCTCCAGATGCCGAAGGTGGGGCTGGTTGATGTCCCAAAGGAAGGTCTAAGGATAGTATTTGATTTGCACTTGAAAAGGAGAGCTCAGTGGTAGAAAAAGGTTGCCAAAAAATAGGGAGGGGAGGAAGTTGAGATTTAAGCTGCATCCTGAAACCTAAGAATAAAAGATAAAATCTGAGTTTCAGAGCTGAAGTTTTTCATCAATAATTCTTAGCAAACATGCACATGAAAGGACTGCATAGCCTGTGAACCTTAAAAGCAACAATAACCATCAGTTGTATTTGTCTCTTAAGGTAGCCTGTTTTTGTATTTGTATTTGTACCATCTTAGAAAAATCTTTTGGTTTATTCTACTCTCTTCCAATTTCAGAAGCAAAACTATAATTCAGTAGCGACATACCTGACATATATTCTGTCTGATTTAAGAGGGAAAGATACATAAATCTCTATGGTGAAAAAGATACTTTTGCTTCTTTTTCTTTCAAGGACATGAAAGATTGTAGATTAAATTGAATAATGGTAATAATGGAGTAGAGACATATCTTCCTTTAGATGTCACGTCTGCAGAGTCCAATTTAATCTTTCCTTGATAGTAGCACTTCATTGTAACTCTATTTGGGAGCAAATTGTATAGGAGAAACCTTTGTCACTGAGAATGAAGGATAATTTCAGAATATGGTATGGGATAAAATGATCAGCCAGGGACCATGCAGTGCCCTTATTCTCTTAGAAACAAAGCCTCACAGGTGGAGAAATATGACTAGCTTCCATATGAAAATTCCTCTGCAGACGTGGAAATTCTTGCACATAAGCCTTCTCATTATTTTTTATTATTATGGCTAATTCACACATAACCCTCTTAATGAGAGCAGATTTAGTATATATATTTACTTACGGCTTATTTGCTTGGAGTAGGCCTGAACCAACTTTCATCAATTACCTCCAAGTATTTAAAAAAAAAAAAAAAGAATGATGAAAATGGTTGTATGCTATCAAGTCATGTTCAGTTTCTGAAGACTGTATGGACAAATAATTATTATGGCTGGTCACACAGTCAGCCAGATGATTAGACTGGATTTGGCATTTTTGGCCACCTATCAAGTCCTTCCCAAGGATATGATTTAGATAAATATTGTTCTATTGTGATTATTATTAATTAAATTTATCCGCTGCCCAACTCTCAGTGACTCTGGGCAGTTTACAGATGATTTGTAAGCCATCTCCATCTGTCTCCAGCTCCAATTTCTAGCTTTCCACTTCCAAGGCATTCCACTCTTAGATCCCATCCATCCGTCTTATTAAAAATAATGATAAATAACTTAAAAATAACTGCTACAACTGATGGGAATGATCTTGGGCCAAAAAAATAAACATTTCTGGCATCAAGACAGAGAAAGGGGATGCTTTCCAGCATGCCAGAAGAAGTTCTTCTAGGTGAATTAAAAAGGAAGCTGATAGTTTTGTACAGGCACAGTAGATCCCAAATCCTTTTAAAGGGGGCTACCTCTATGAGGCATCTTGCTTTGCACTTGGGTCAGGCATTCCCTGACTACCTGCTCCTATTAAAATGGGCATTAATGTATACAACAGTTTGTTCAGATGGCTTACAACTTACTGGTGATGTGTTGAATATGGAACATTGTGCTGGACCCATGGTGATTCTAGGCATTTAGCGAGGAACTCTGGCTCAGGAAGACAGGGCCCACAAAAAGACTCTAGTCTGGGGGCTTGAAGGCTGATTGTCCACTCAGTGATGGAGGATAAGCATAGGGCTGGTCCCTGTTGGGGTGTGCTCACATCTCTGGCGGTTGTCAAGTTATGTGGCTGAGGAAAGGTTATTCAGCCAACAAGAAGACAGGGCTGTGCTGCACCAAACTTCATATGAGTATAGCCATTAAAGTTGCAGCCAATATTTTCTCACTTTCAGAATAAAATGTTCAAGTGTCTTTTTGCAACATCTTCTCCTTCCCACAATGAGCTACATTGAATGCTGCTGGGCAAAACACAGTGAAAATTTGAGAGTCTTTCTTTCTTTCTTTCTTTCTTTCTTTCTTTCTTTCTTTCTTTCTTTCTTTCTTTCTTTTTTAAAGCTAAAATAGTAAAAAAGTTTTAACTGTTGTTTTCATGCCAAAAATACAAAAAAATGAAAAGTGCAATACATGTCTCTGTCTCTCTCTGGAGCTGAGATGCCACAGAGAAGACAATCCTCCATCTTCTTGAAAATAAGGCTTCCTTCAAAAACAACATTTATTGTGATATCCCAGTTTTTAAAATTTAAAATAAAAACTCCATATATGATTTGCTCATCAAAAATATATAAATGCATAGAATGGGTGATCCAAACATAAATTAATCAACATAAAATTTTAAAAGGGGTGTTAAAGCAGCAGACAGAGAGCAACTTCATAAAAAGACACGTTCCATTCACATAGTGAAAGAAACAGACTTCATTCCTGCGGTTTAGGCACCAGGCAAGCCAACAGAGGAACAGAGTGCTATCATTTGAGGCCAACCACAGAAGCCTGTCTTTCTGCCTTATTAATCCTATCATAGACATGGAACCTGTGGGATGTTCTACTCACTTAGAGCTACCTGTCTCTTGAAGATGCTCCTTTGAGATGCTCTGCTCTTTTTTTTTCATTCTTCCCAGCCCAGCTGTTCTCCAGAGACATTTTGACGGGCCACCTGTTTTTTACAAGCCAGCCTCTCCCCCGTATCCTCTGCCTTGAAGACCCGGTTCTGTCAAAACAGACACTCATGGCTGCCGGTGGTGAGCTTGGGTTGCCCAACGAAGCAGAAGGAAAACAACATCTCCTTCTGTCTCTGCAGCTTCACAGCCCAACTCAGAGGGTGGGAATGGATGCTAACAGATCCAGGCAACACAGCAAGGTTTCATCAGCCAGAGTGACTTTTATTGTTACCATGAAGAATAGAGTGAATAATTCCCACTCTTTCTTCAAAATAAAGTGCTCTCATTTTATTTTATTCCATTTCAGGTGTGTTTTCTAATAATACACTAAAGAAGTCCTACAGATCTTGTTTGTAATTTCACACCTATTGTTATTCTAAAAGGAGCACTAAGTAACTTAACACCTGGGTTGCTTAACTTATCCTTTTAGAGTCTGCTTTGTTACCATAGAACAGTTCGGTGTTCACTGTCAGTTCACTACTGCACTCCTTCCTTTGAACATGGGGAGGAGTGGGTGTGGGGGGAGGAGGAGAACAACCTACTGCCTAATTTAGTTTCCTTTTCTTCTCTGACCCACCCTCCTGAAGAGGCCACCCTCTTCAGCTCCACTGATGCTGCCAAATCAGTTCCATCATCTTCCATTCCTCTTATTTTCTTCAGTAACTTTGGTAATTTTGTTCCCCAACAAATGGAAAAGGAAGGAAGGAAGGAAGGAAGGAAGGAAGGAAGGAAGGAAGGAAGGAAGGAAGGAAGGAAGGAAGGAAGGAAGGACCACAACAGCCTGGAGAACAAAGCTTCTGGAATTCTTTCAGACCCCTGTATCATTGGTGGCTATAATTGTCAGGATAAGAATCACGGAGGAGACAATAAGTTTTATGCTGATCTAGTTTTCTACTGGCTGAGGGACGATTGGTAGCACTTTAATTTAGCCATGAGGATCAGCCCTATAAAAGAGAAGGTGAGAGATAAGATAGATAGATAATAGATAGATAATAGATAGATAATGGATAGATAGATAGATAGATAGATAGATAGATAGATAGATGATAGATAGATAGATAGATAGATAGATAGATAGATAGATAGATAGATAGATATCCCTGTGCTTGCTTGCTCTTCTGTCATACAAAAAAGAGGGGAGCCCACATCTCTTCACAGAATAGCAGGACATTTTGGAATAATCTTGTTTGGCATCCCTTATTTCCCCCAAAGTTTATGTTTCAGCCCTTGCAGACACATCTGATGCTGAGTTCATCTAGAATGTTCATACAAGGTCTCAGGAGACCATCCTTCTTACCAACATACTAGCAAACTGATCGTGTGAAAAGAAGAGAAAAACACCACCCTTACAAATGTCTTCCCCCCTCCCCAGCACATACACAGGCATTCTCTTCCTTGCAAGGCACTTCAGTTGTGAATGAAATGTCAAAAGGCCTGAGGGAAATTTGGCTGACAAGCATGATCAAGGGCTGTGGTAAAAGAAGCAAGTGTTTTGGAAGGCATTGCCAACTGGCCTCATCATTTGAAGTCTTTCTCCCCTTCCCCCTCCCTTTCATATTTTCCCATACTTGAACAGTCAATATTACAATGGTTTGAAGGAAGATGAAAACAATTATGTTCTACTTTGAACTTAACCTGAATCCCAGATTAAACCAAAACCAAATAGAGAATAAGAAGCATGGAATATCACCAGACTAATAATCCAACCATAGATGGATGTCAATCTCACCTACCATATCTGTGCTTGGATTCTTAGTTCTGATGATGTTGCATGCTTCTTATAAACTATGACCCCTAACCTAACAGTAGAGAGATTGGATGATTCCCCTCCCCACCCAATTTCTAAATATGCACTGAACTTTGTCTCTACAACTGGGCACATAATAGCTTCCACATGAGTCAATGGCCCAAAAGAGGAGGGTTCTTCCTCATGTGCTACAGCCGTATGTGCCAAAGCTGGAGTGGGAGTTGCTGGTGATGTCAAGAAGGTCAAGCCCTGTTCTCGTTATTCCAAAAAGTGGAACATGAAATGATTCTTCTCCCATATAACAGGATCTTCAACCTCTTTGGGCCTGGAATACAAAATTCTTAGAGAAATGACAATGTTCACTTAGTGTACATTTTAATCTGAATGTACCTAAAGCACACTGTGCACACCTCTGTAATGCCCCTCTTGCTTAAGTTTTTGAAGTTTGGCAATTTTATTAACAAAGTATATTATGGGAAATTCCTTTCAAAATCCATATATTCAGGAAAAAAATGCCTGCAAATAGAGATATATTAGTGCAAAGGGAAACATAAAGGTTTATAAAGGGAGAAAACCAACTGAAATTTTCATGCAGACTTAAAAGTATGCTGTCAGCTGAATTGACAATGGGATGGAATGGACCTGAGGCTGGAAAAATGAGAAACTGCACTAAATGAATCTCGACCAATTTGCCCATTCTTATGGGATATGCATATTTTTCTTCCCCTAGGAAGATTTATATTCTGCTTAGAAATATTAAAATGGTATCCCTGGCCAATTACAGTTCATTATTAAGAAAAGATGGATTATTTACAAAGTACTTAAATTAAATATATTGCAGGTTATTTTTCATGTAACATTTTTTCTGGTTTTGCAAGAGACATGTAGAAACAATGGATGACACAGGCTGCAGAAGCTTCATTTGCCTTTCCTGGTCATGCAGCCATATAGGCATTGCCTGTCCCTTTCAAGGGAGGGAGGGAACTTGGTACCTTGTCTGGTTCTGCCAATTGGAGAAACCCCCAAGCAAATGTCTTCATTTGTCCTAGTCATAAAGACTCACCTTAGCAAAATCTTCCTTCCAAATTTTGCTTTCAGAAAACAATAGAAGAGAGTTCTGGAAACTCTGAATAGCCGTGGAGCCTCCTGCTTAGATGTCAGATAGCAAAATTCTCTCTCCTGCCTATTCAGACAAAAATAAGCCATTGGAAGAAAGCAGCAGATGTCACTAGACTCCATCTTTTGTTTCTCACTGCAAGGGAGAAAACCAGACACCTCTCTCCTGCCAGCATTTCTCTAGAGACTAGCACAGAAGTCCTCAAGAGGACAAAGAAGCAGAATGTCTGCTTGCTGTGTAGGATAAATCACAGCTTATCATTTGGAAGAAAGTGATGGCAGCAAGAGTTCAAAGTGTATTTATCTCTGTAATAAACTTGGGAAAAAATTAAGCACTTCTGTCCAGATAAGCCCAGTCTCACCACACTGCCCAAAGGGAGAGATCAGTGGAATGAATTTGAGAGATGAGGGGGACAGCTGCCCTAAATATATCCCACTTGCAAGTGTCTTTCTCCAAAGATCTGCAGATCCCCCAGCCTGTTCCGTTGTATAACTAGCACTGTAATTTCCTACAGAAACCTTTTGCTTAGCCTAATTGTCTCTGCTGTTCTTTGTCATTTCCCCAGTCCAGGATTTTCTTGCATTCTGTTTGTGCTCTGGGCACAAACTATCCAGCCAATTGCCTTGACACAGCTACATACAAGTCTGTCCTGTATACTAGGATGAAGACATTTCCAGCAGTTGATCAGCCTCTGTCAACAGCGGGGGCTTTCCTCAGGAACACAATGGTTTAATTGCAGTGTCTTTTTCCTGTCTTCCCCAGGATTTAATGGGGATTTAGCCTTATTCTTCTCAGCCTTACTCGATCAGGTGACTGCTGGTTGTTGACATAACTAACATTGCTGCCTTGAGAAACCCTAGCTCCTAAGATATCTCCCCCAACTGATGTCTTGGCTGCCTTCATGCCTTAGCCAGACATCCATGCTCTTGAACATGATCTCAGCTGTCCAAAGATGCTCTGGTGAAATGTCCAAAGTGGCAACAAATCCAAAGGTTCCAGCAGCAGAACTTGTTACAGTGCTCAGATTCTTAGGCACAACAAAAAATGATTTACAGTGTTAAGCTTTAAATCAATCTCTTGGTGTTGAACTTTAAGGTGGCATTGTGCTGCCTGTGCATCTCTTCATCTACCTGTTCTCCACAGTAATCCGATAGGATCATCCCCTCCTGGATTCCCATGATTTGTCTTTCTGCAGTCAGAAATCCACTGAGTCTGACAGGCAACTTTCTGTCCACATAGCCTCTCTGTGTCAGGAGGTAAAGAAGGCTTAATCTCGTAGGTGACGGTTCCTTTATTATCACCTTTTCATTGCTCTGGGCCTGAGTTTCTTATCTCATACAGTTAAGAGATAAGTTTACAGTAAGAAAGAAGTTGTCTTGCAACTTACTAAGGAAGAAAGTAGATATTGCTGCTATTTCTATTCCCATTGGTTTGACACTTTTTTTTTTAAACATTTTTTTAATAATCCTGAGGAATTATATAATTCCTGGATTATATACAATCCAAACTTCACCTCCCACCACAGACTCCCTGCCCATTGCTAGATGTATTAAATGTTATTCATTCTGCTTAGAATCATAGAATTGTGGAGCGGGAAGGGGCTACGAAGATCATCTAGTCCAACCTGCTGCATTGGGCAGGAAAACCAATTAACCAATCCAGCCCAGCTTCTTCTTAAAAACCCGAAGAGATGGAGAACCAACAAACATCAGACAGAGAATCTTCCACTGCTGAAGCTGAGAATCTGTTCCTTCATGGTGCTTGCAGTGCCTCCCATTCATGGAACTGATGACAGCGGCTGAACTTTAGCCAATGGTGGACCGAAGAATGGCCCTTAGTACAGAGAGACAGGACTCTACAGTTGAGGAACCCCAAATTGCTACCCAGAGGGAACTGTGAGTTCAGCTTGGTGATACTGAGAGTCACTATGGATATCAATTGAGCATCCTTCTAATTTTAAGGACAGTTCTAACTTCGTAACTGAAGTCCGTCCTGTGGGCTTCAACACACTTATTTTGTTGTTTATTCATTCAGTCGCTTCCGACTCTTCATGACTTCATGGACCAGCCCACCCCAGAGCTTTCTGTCGGTCGTCAACACCCCCAGCTCCCCCAGGGATGAGTCCATCACCTCTAGAATATCACCCATCCATCTTGCCCTTGGTCGGCCGCTCTTCCTTTTGCCCTCCACTCTCCCCAGCATCAGCATCTTCTCCAGGGTGTCCTGTCTTCTCATTATGTGGCCAAAGTATTTCAGTTTTGCCTTTAATATCATTCCCTCAAGTGAGCAGTCTGGCTTTATTTCCTGGAGGATGGACTGGTTGGATCTTCTTGCAGGCCAAGGCACTCTCAGGATTTTCCTCCAACACCACAGTTCAAAAGCATCGATCTTCCTTCGCTCAGCCTTCCTTATGGTCCAGCTCTTGCAGCCATATGTTACTACTGGGAATACCATTGCTTTAACTATGTGGACCTTTGTTGTCAGTGTGAAGTCTCTGCTCTTAACTATTTTATTGAGATTTGTCATTGCTCTTCTCCCAAGGATTAAGCGTCTTCTGATTTCCTGACTGCACACTTATACAAACTCATTTTCCCTTGAAAATATACTACCTTTTTCTACCTTAAAATGCCACTTATTGCCAAGTAACTTGGTTAAGCATCAAGAGAAGCAGAATCTGATTCTTGGAATCATTATATGTGAATCTGCTTATCTTTGGAATATTCAACACATACATGCATACGCACACACACAGAGGCCGTGGAAATACTTCTGAACCAGCCTCAAATCTGAACCAGTTTATCTTCCCCAAATCCAAATCTGGAGTGTTATTCAGGAAAAACAGAACCTTGCCTTCCTATTATCTACCTTGGGAAAACATAAATAAGCAACTAGAACTTTGTTTTATCGGAATGACATTACATTTGCAGGAATGTTAGAATATTGTTAAGTGGGGAACATATAGAAATTGATATAAAGGATTTTGAGTTGTATCTAGAGGTCTCATTAAAGTCTCCTCCCTCCCTCCCATCCTTCCTTCCTGATAAAATGCAATAAAATTTGCAACAAAAGTGGATCCTGCAGTGAGGAATATCTGTGGAAACGTTCATGATAATAGTAGCAAAGAACAGGGGAGAAGGTAACGATAAATATAAAAAAGAAAGTCAATCATGTTTATTATTAAAGAAAATATATCTTTAAAACAGCCAGATATGTAAAACAGCCATGAAATATATTGCCATTTGTAAGGTTGAGAGATTAAAAACCAAATGTAGAAGTCTGTCCAGACTGCTCCATCACTCTTAAGACGATGCTTGGGACAGCTGGCTGAAGAACTGGAAAGTTTACATTAATTTGAAGGTAGGCCTATCCACCACTGAATCCAATACTTTCCACTCCCAGCGCCATGTCCTCCAAGACATTTTAGAAGGCTAGATGGTACCAAAAGGCAGCATTTAACATTCATAATCTTGATCATTTTTAATAGGTTCTGCCTTCTTTTCCATTCATAGCTTGCAGGTGAAGGTGAAGCTTATGGGAAGAGGGCAAGTTAAAGAATACATGTGCCATCTGGGTGACATCCAGAATGCCCAGTCTGGAACTGGGGTTCATACTAAGGTAGTGCCAAGCTTAATATATAGGTTAAGAAACAAGAGCTATGAAATGGCTGGTTTTGTTTTGCATTGCTTTAGTATATCAGAAATAAATCAGCAGTGTAAAACAGGGAATAGAGGATAAGGGAGAAGAGAAATGTTAGCTTCACAAATAACCATCTAAAGAATAAGAATAAGAAGAATAAGTATAAGAATAAAGTCCAGGCGGTACTATAGACTTCAACAATACTGCACAATAACTGCTTCCTTAACTTTTATGAGACTTTCCTTCTAAATACATTATATTCTTAATTACATTCCTTTCTGTATAATTTGCACACACAGTATTTCATTAGAGGAAATGAAAAGTTTCTGGAATTTTAATCCATTCAAAAGTTACATACAGTAAAATGAAATTATTGCCAGTAAATGAAAGTTCACGCTTCATCTGCTGGATCCTGGGGCATGTATCTTATTATTATTAAACATGCTTTAGGGTGCCTTTAAGGGTAGCAACCCTCTCAAGGTGCCTTGTAGCAATCAATAAAAATATCAATAGCATGAATTCAAGAATATAATCAGCAACAGTAGGAGACAACAGTAAAATAATCAGTCTAATACACATATTGATATACAACCAGTACAATCCAAGGCTACAGTACATTGGCTCCTGGAAGAATGTTCCAAGACTCATAACATGATCAATTTCTTTGCTTCAAGGTCAGATGAGGTTTTTTTCCCCTCCTTTCGCCCATTTTTTCATTCCAGCTTCCTTTATTCAGGAGCCAGGTTCTTGTGCAATTGGACAAGGCACAGCATAGATCCAAAACCAATTCCTGGCCCAAGAGAAAATTCAGTGCCCCCCCCCCCAAGGATTCCTGCCCAACACTTTTCATTCTGTAGCCTGGGGAAGAAAGGCAGGGCTTAACCCACCTTGTCCCCTTTGCAAAAGCTTCCACTTCTGGCATCCTGCCATCATACGGTATGTTCAGTAATAAGAATACCTAGGAGTACATCAAAAATTCATCAGATTATGCAACTCTGAACAAGTGTTTGAGTTTGTATTTGTCCCTTCTAGTCAGTCTTGGCTCCTGGCAACTACTTGGACAAGCCCATGAAGTTTCTTGGCAGTATTTTTGGAAGTGGTTGGCCCTTGCCTTCTTCTTCCTAGGGCTGACAAAGAGTGACTGGCCCAAGGTCCCCCAGCTGGCTTTGTGCCTAAGGCAGGACTAGAACTCATGCTCTCCTGGTTTCTAGCCTGGAGCCTTAACCACTTCACCAAACTGGCTCTTGAACAAGCCCATACATGACATGAATGCCTTTATCCACCATTGTCCTCCCTTCAGAGCTTGTACATCCAGTTTTTTTCTTTATTTTCAGAATGGGGAATTAGATCTTAATACTGCAAACCTCCCATTTGGGATTCTTATACAGAACAGTCAATGTGTTGTTTATTTATGAGGCAGCAGAAAAATCACAGGGATTCTTTTTTTGCAGTTCTTAATGCAGTGATTCCTTCTCTCCGAGACAGTTTTATCACTGGTCTCTCAGGAAGGTGAAAAAGGTTGGGAATCTGTTTGTCCCATGACTTGCTTGTTGGATCCCTTCCTGGTTTGGCTTAGAGGCTCAACCTTCCCACAGATTTTTAGATCACAGGCTCCTTTCTTCAGACGACACAGTTATGTACCGTCTCAAAGAAGTTAGCAGGGAGTCTTTTACTTAAGAAGGTATCCTTAGACTCAACTAGCTTCAACAACTGCTAGTAGTATCAGGAATCTACTGTTTAAGGAACTGGTTAAGAGGATGGTGGCCCTTCAAGGAACTCTTAGAGTTCTTCCACATGAGGCTCTGCCCTTTGTTCCCTTACTGGCATCTTCCTTGCACAGTGCTTGAGCTCTGTGGAGCCTATGGAGCCTTTCACCAATGCTCATGTTCCAGTTCCACAGGCTTTCTGTACTTGCTGCAATGCCTTCATAGTGTTAAGGCACCTTTCATATCGGGTCCTGGGGCTGTTTGCATCCAGAGAGTTTTATTTTGCTACCTCTCCAAGTACTTATATAGAGACCCAAGGACTGGGAGGGGCTATTGGCCAGAGGCCAACTCCTTCACACATTAATTGGCCGGCCGGAGGAGTGCAGGCAAGCTTGGCCATTCATGCAACAGCTGCTGTAAATACAATCACAAACCACTGGGGGAACAACTCTGAACTTGGGGAACGCTGGAGATAGCAGCCAAATGGAAGTGCTGTAAGAGGAAGCCAATTATGTTAATCCTTTCTATTCTGAGTTCAGACCCAGATTTGGAGCACAGTGTCTTTATAGATCTACACATTCCTGGGTGGCAAGCCAGCTGCCTTTGGATAAGCAAGAGGATGCAAAGGCAGATGGCGGAACTGAAGCTAAGGCAAGGCTGACCCAAGAAATGTCTTGAACAAAAAACAGCCATGTTCTTCAAGATTATTTTGGTAAGGGTTAAACGCAAAGGGTAGGAGAGATGAAATGGCTGTAGGGTTGTCCAAGGGCAGGATTGGGAAACACATGGCTAAGAAGAGAAGTTTCAAGGGACCCCTGGAATGAGCAGTAGGTTTGCTTATATCGGCCAGGATGGATGTCTTCTCCTTACGTGCTGCTTGCTTAAACAGCTGGCAATCCAGTCCCTTCCAGCCTTACTCTCAGACACTCATTCCACCTTAAATCCTGGCACCGTCACTTCCCTTTTGTTTAGGACCAGCTCTTCCTGTCCACCTCTCTCTCCTCTGGGAGAAGCATTGGCCTCTGCTGGAACACGTGGCTGAGATTCCTCAGCCCCCCTAGGTCTGTCCTGAGGCCTCAGTGGCCTTGGTTGCAGGGAAGGACAAGGGGAACAACTGAGGATGCTGCAAGCAAATCATGTGAGTTACAGACTTGCCCCAGTATCAGAATGCTCATAGAAAAGGCAGAGGCTTGTGCCATGACATCATAAGACATATTTCACCATGTTTACAATACTGCAGTTTGTTCGGGATACCTGGGCTTGATTGTGGTCATAGACAATTTGTACCAGGAAAATGACAGGAAGAGCATAACCCTCTTGATAATTTTGGATCTTCCAGTAGTTTATATTATTACTGTTGTTGTTGTTGTTTGCACAGTCATCTAGATGTTTAGACTGGATTTGGCATTTTTATCCACTTATTGAGTCCTTCCCAAGGACCTGGGATAGGCAGATGTTGTTTGATGGTGTTAATGGTATCGCTGCAGGACGTAAGTGGTTCCAAGCAAAGCTGCTTTTTGCAATTGACTTGGGAACTGTCCAGGGTCCTACAAATCTCCATCTTGTCTCTCATGTTCTTTTGTATCCATATTAAGTCCCTGGGAAGGACAATTTCTGGGTTTAGAGCAAGTGTTTTTCTGCTTTCTGCACACTCGGGGTTGAATGTCTCAAGAACCTCCATGGGTTTCCAGTCTATGAGGACTGAATGTGGGAGAAAGAGGTGAACGTGAATTTGGACAGAGCTCTTGATGATTCTGTAGAGAGCGGAGGGAACGGCCTTGGGGACAGGAGGAAGCGCCACTACGAAGGCAACAGTCAGATAAAAGGGGTCTGAGTCCAGGGCAAGAATGTGATGTGAGTAAACATCTCAGAGGAGCCCCGCCCTAGTGCACATGAAGAGAAAAGAAGGGGGGAAGCATATTCAGACTTTCGACTTTCAGTCGCTGTAGCTGTTACAGTAAAAGTAGAACTAACTTACATGGGATTGGTTTCTCAGTCTGGTCTACCCTGTAGGGCTGACAGATGCCAAGGGCTGCAATTAGACTTGGGGCCTAGAACTTTTCTGAATAAAGCTTCATTCTGCCTTTAGGAAGAGGTTGGCAGTCTGGGATTCTCCTGGCATCAGCATCGATGCTGAACAACAGTGCGAGATCCATAGTGATGGCGTCTTTTTGTCAGCTGATAAGTAAGTTGTGACTCTGGCCCTGGAGGAAAGAAATTGGGCATAAGGAGTACATGCACTGCTAACATCAAAGTCGGATTATTGTAGTGGCTTTTTGCTGAAATTTGAAAAAAAAAAATTGAACTGGTGATTTCTGGATTTGCTGATTAAAAAAGGGTTGAATATAGGAAGAAGGGAACTATGTAATGTAATTCTAAAGGGGGAGAAATGATAAAAGTTTGTTTTTCATCTGCTGTAAAGAAGAACAGAAACTGCATCTTTAACTTTCTTTTCTCCTTTCCTTTTTTATCTGTACAGTTTCTAGCACTTTTTCTTTTTTCTTTTTCTACTTTTTCTTCTTTATTAATTATGTAAAAAGCTCTCAATAAGAATAATACACACACACACACACACATACACATATACACACACACACATATACATACATACATAATAGGATTATTGTGGATGGTCCTCAAAGACAGTTTAAAAATTGTTTCCCACCCAGAAGGTAGCAGTACAGCTGGTGAGTGGTGGCACTCAGGGGTACCCCGAAATCTTTCAGTGGAGAAGGCAACCCTGGTGGCTTGTTGCTTTCTCAACAGAGTTCAAGGAGTGTCCTGCTCTACAAAGCTTCACAGGGTTTAGGCCTGAGTTGCTCGCTGAGTTCCTGTAGATCCTATGCTGGCCTACTCTAAGTAGACTCGTAGATTGCAGCTAGCTTTCCTCCAAGGAAAATGAACATAGAAATACAGCTTCAGTGGATATAAAATAATCATTTGCCTCTTTCATCACATGATAAACAACAAAACTGGAGTATACAGAATACTTTGGAACAGGAAACAGAAGCCATAGGGAATGTTATTTAATCAACATCTTTGTGACCTAAAGGCATTGCCATCCATCCTTTCTGTGCTGAAAATGGTCAACATTAATTGATTGGAACATTTCCTTGGTGCACCTCTTAACTTTCTGCATTAGCTACAACTCCAATTACTGAGCAACAAGGGGTTCATCCTGCTTTCGTTGAGAGCTTGGGCCGCCTTCCCAGGCACCCATAAATACAATTGTATCCCCCCATGTGATGTTGTTCACTCCAATAGGTCTGGGGATAAAACACATCACTCCTGCCTTGGGGATTTCCCTCTGAATCAAGACTTGCAGAGTAGGATTCCTAGGTCCCTGCTCAGGAATCAGCCCCCTGGAGTTCTTTTCATATGAAGAGATGGAAGACCATCATTTTCTAACGCTGCTAATCTCATTTCTTTTACAGCCATTCATTTGTTTTTGGAAGTAACTGCCAGAAGAAGTCCTTTGCTACTTTATAGTGAACACTGATTGCACAGAAGGATCTGGTTGTCCTCCAAGTGTTTAGAGGGGGTGGGGTGTTTATGTGTATATGGGTGTTAAAGGTAAAGGTAAAGGTTTCCCTTGACGTAAAGTCCAGTCGTGTCCGACTCTAGGGGGCGGTGCTCATCTCCGTTTCTAAGCCTTAGAGCTGGCGTTGTCCGTAGACACTTTCCGGGTCATGTGGCTAGCATGACGACACGGAACGCCGTTACCTTCCCGCCGAAGCGGTACCTATTGATCTACTCACATTTGCATGTTTTCGAACTGCTAGGTGAGCAGGAGCTGGGACTAGCAATGGGAGCTCACCCCGCCGTACGGTTTCGAACCGCCGACCTTCCAATCGGCAGCTCAGCGGTTTAACCCGCAGTGCCACCGCGTCCCTATATGGGTGTTAGGTGGGGTGGAATGAAATTTTCCTCCATTACAACATGGGACTCTCTCACCTTATTCCAAATCAAGGTCAAACCATGTGTAATTGAAAGCAGCCATGTGCAGTGACTTTTTGGTTAAGGACAGCAATGAAAAAGAGATTTTCCTCTGATGCAGGTGTAGGCTGTGTTCCAGAAGAGTGAAGACCACATTCTCAAACAATAGCAGAATCACATCCATAGCTTTCCTAATCTCACTGTTTTCACTTTAGCATTGCTTTGGAGATGATTTTGTATAGCTCCTTTGGGCAGATTTTTAAGAAGAAACAGGGACAGAGGAAATACAACCAGACACAGGAGAAAGTTCTCTTCAGATCTGACCTAGGAAAGGAAATCAGTAAATAATGACGAACTTAATCAACTGCTATCTTTCAGACAAATCTAATAAAAAGCAATACCCAAAAAATGTACATTGCAATATAAAGCACCGTATATTTCAGAGTTCAGTATCCTTTTGTACCTAAGTAAGTGCACAATGTTTTGGTTCACCTGTGGTGCTTAACCATGGTTTGACCATTTCTTATTGAATAAACTGAAATTAGTTGGGTTAATAATGCATGCTAAGCCAGCCGTCCCCAGATTTCTTTGGTAAGTAAGCATACAATATATGCCATACTGAGAATCTAAAACATACCCTTAGAAATAAAGATGGCCTTGGAAAATGGAGCTTTATTTTGCATTAGGGCAGATTCCTCTTCATTATATTCTAAATGTATATACATAGACATAGACTAGCATGGAGAAGCTGGTGGGTGTCATCTTTGGAAACACTCATGTTGAACACAGCTTAAGGGCTGGGTTCACACAATATACCAACCCCAAGCCAACTGTTCACACTCTGGTTTAGAACAGGGTATTAGGACAGAGACTTGCAGCTGCAGAATCAATGTTGGGTCATGGTGATGCCAAGAAGGCAGACAGAGATATGGCACCTGTGGTCCTACTCCAAAGGATTCATATTCTTCTTCTTAACTCAGACAAGGACTGCCTTCCTTCCTCCCTTCCTCCCTTCCTCCCTTCCTTCCTCATATACGTCTTCCAGTGAGTTTTTATGGCCAAAGGTAGACTTGAACCTCCCCCATTCTAACCCAATACCTTATTAAATAGCCCACACTGATTCTCAATGTGCGTTCGTATCCCCCGTTCCTTTCCATTTATTATTTACTTCCTCAAAGACAATGGATCCCACCTTTGTGTTTCAGAGGTTTTGATCTACTATGTTGAATGGGCAGGGCTCATCAGGCAAGAGTCAAGTTAGAGGGAGGCATCTCACTGCTAAGAGAATGAAGCCAGTGTAATGATGAAAAAACACAGAAGCTGTGAACAAGGAAATTGTCACCCATGTGGCTGGTTGGAGACTCCTTGTTCCTGGAAGAGTTACTCTGGGGAAGAGATGAAGGCCATGGCACAAGGCTTCCAAAGGGATTGTTTAGTAATGTTGCATTAAGGCTTTAATTGGAAGGGGATTGGATCAAATCATCCCTTAGAACTGAATTTTTAGATTTGCTGAATTAATCTGATGTGTTGAATCAAACCAGGGGCAACCCTTTGGATTGGATAATGGAGTTTAACAAATGGGGCACATTCTTTTTATTGAATAAAAGGTCTGAATCAATTCACAATTCCAATCAATTATTTGCATCTGATGCCCCTGCATTGCTACATGTGATGTTAATTCTTCTGCATTCTGAGGATGCAGGTAACCAGATTTGGTTCCAGGTCCTGCAGTAGTTGATCCCTGGTCTATATAGTGGGCATGTGAATCAACCTTCTGTCACATTTCCTCCCCAGTAGGTATGAAAAATAGCTTTCTTTCTCATCAGGCTCTTAAAACACTTGGTCTTAGAGGCAAATAAATGTGTATGTCTCAGGCACTGTATGGTTTCCAAGGAAACAAGTCATCATGCATGGGGGAATAACAAAGATCTTGGGAGTGTCAGAATGGGTAAAATAAAACCTTGAGAGTAGTCCCTGGTTTATCAGTTTGCTCAATGATTAGGAATATAAATTAAGAGCCTCATTGCTTTATAATGACCATATAACTGGGAGCCATTTGCCACCAGCCCCTCAAGCTGAAGACAGCAGACATTGTGAGGAACTGGCAAAGAGTCAGAGGATTTCCTTGATAAAGTTGTGCCATCAAGCACCATTTTATGTCTTGAGAAAAAGAGCCAGGAATATAGTGCATAATTCCATAATTTTCAGCTTGTTTTACCATGAGGAGGTTGCAGTAAATATGGAGTAATTAAAACTACATTTGGTCTTTACAACAAGCCAGATTTTATTAATGTTTCTGGGTACTCTCTATTTCTTTGTATCTCCTCCATCTCAGCACACAACACCATTTAAATGGAACCCTGGTGAGAACAAGATTGCATTGGTGGTTTTCACTACAGAACTGGTGCTTCACACTTATCGTTTATTGTCATGAAAGATGACAAAAAAGGCAAAAAAATCCCTTTGTTTTTGAGGAAGAGGATGACCAGCAGCAAAGTGGATGGACTCAGTTACAGTGGCAATGAATGCACTATTAGGAGACTTGAAAGAATGGGTTAGGGATAGATCATCATGAAGAAAATCTATCTATGTGGTTGCTAGAAGTTGAAAACAACTTGATGGCACATCATCAATCAATCAATATGTAGGAACTGACCATGTGTCTAGAAGATCACCAGATATTAACTCTGGCTTGCATTTGGTTTATTGATTCACTGATGGTTGCAATCCAATTTCAGGTATTTACAGTTGTGCCTGACATACAAAGTGCCAAGCCCAGTGTAATTTTGAAGGAAGGGAAGGAGAAGGAGACTCTGTGATGAATTCTCATTGAAACTGTCATCTGGTGTCTGGAGGGTCTGATTCCCACCAGTGGTGGTGGCTCACATAACTGAATAGAAAACACAAATATTAGGAAGTAAGAAACAGGAGAAATAAATTGGGAACACCCTCTTCCTATTCCATTTTATCTGGGTGACTGTAAATCTCTCGTTACATGCAAGAGCCACCGCAAAGAAGAAAGAGCAAGTCTACCACAAAACCAAGATCAATAGCAGTACATCCAGTAGTAGATCCAGTTCACTGAGTTCAAGCCATTGTCAAAAAGGTAATTCAAGGTTGCAGGAACCACACTGAAGTTCTTCTCACCTCGATCTGAGTTTAGGGTCTGGTGGCATTCCAGAAGACCTTGAAAACCTGGCTGTTCTCCCAGGACTGGTGGTAGGGTGGATAATTTTTCATCCATGAAGAAACAAACCATGGTTCAAATGTGCTCCCAAACAGATGCATTTTGACCCTTGTTCCATGCACATAATAAAGGCAGATGGAAACTCCAAAAATATCCATCTATATGGAGGTCACACAGAAACCACCTTTCCCACCTGTTATAAAGGGGTGGTTCATAGTAACTCAGACGCTACATTTTTGATGTGTTCATGGTTGATTGGGATTTGGTAATTTTGCACAATTCTTTCCTCTTTTAACACTCTAATTCTTCTACTCCAGAGAGAAAAGGAACACTCTATTCCTGTTCCAAAAATGTTGAGGTTCTTTTGTACAAATAATATTTTACATCAGTGGCAAGAAGAATAGATCTTTGTACTTTCCTTTGCAGTTCAAATATATTTGATTACATATTGATATTTAAGAAGACTGAGTTGTGGAATTTAGTTCATCCCCAAATAACATTGCCAGAAGGATTAAAATAAACAGTTGGGGTGGAATCCAATATCTGCTTTTTTGCCTTTGTGGAGAAGAAGGAATGTGAAGGCAGAGGTGACAATACTATTAAGTTGTTATAAAAGTTACTGGGAAATAAGGAAAAAAGTGGTAGCAGCTTCTCAGGAAAATTAAGCTTCATTTACCAGTGATGTCTTCAGGGGGTGGGGAGGGTGCCAAAACATCAAGACAGCAGCCAAGGCTTCTTTGACACCCCCACCCCCTGCCCCAATGCCCTGGCCATTCATTGGATTTTGGCATTGGCATAAGGCATCTTAAAGCAGCCAGTGGATGTTTTAACAATACAATGGAGTGAATAGATTGTTCTAATAAAGTGTGTGTGTGTGTGTGTGTGTGTGAAAGCAGGGATAATTTGTAACAAGTCTAATCATATCCTTGGCTGCTTTTCATAACTTAGAATTGATAATGAATTATGGGGTTACTTGGGCAAAGTATTCTGAGGGAAATCAAGAGTTTCAGTAATACTGATTTAAAAAACTGTGTGTATGTGTTTGTAGATGTGAGTGCATTATTGGGGAAAGAAGGAATGTTGTGGAAAATTAAAGGCTAATGTTTCGATATGTGTTCTGTTGACTGTTAGGTGGCTTATCCGAGTAGCATTTGCCTCTTCCAATCTCCTCCACTTAGAGGACTTTTCCTTTGCATGCAAGGAAGAAGCAGGACTCCAGTCTCCCTGGGGAAGGAACCTTGTGCCACTGCTGGTTGGCTGCCTCATTTCTCCCCTTTCTACCCTTTCAGATACTTTGGGCAGGTTTACAAGCTGCCTTCAGGGTGGGATGTGGCTGGTCCAACCTCTGCTTGAGGAAGGAAATGCAGAGTTACGATATCCTCAGCCGATGCCCATTCAGCCCCATTGCTCTCTACAACTTTGTTGCAATGGATACAGATGCCCGCACACAACCCGGTATCTCCTGTTGCCATGGCAGAGGGACACAAAACCAGCAGGATCCTACTTTTTCTACCAAATGCAAAACATTAGGCTCAGATAGTCAGACAAATGGGCAGGGGATCCTTCCAAGGTAAGTAAACAGTAAAACCCCAAAAAGCGAACAAATTTTCAGTACATTTGATGAAGGATCTGGAATCCAAAATGCATTGACCCGCAAAACAATGGCTTCTCAGGTGCTTTTCTCCATTCCTCCATGTAATATGCGCTTCAGTTTTTATAGCTGCCAAACTTACCCATAATGCTTTGCTCCTTCAGCTATTTACAACCACAGTCCATTCTTTTGTCCATTCAGGAACTAAAAGAAGCCATATCAGGTGAGATTACTTTTCCCCCAAGCTTCATCTCTGCATTATGAGTTTCCGCAGTGTATCACTGCTGCATCTTAACCCATTATTTTTCTTCCTCACATGACAGTTCTATGTGCAGCCTGACCCTTTTATACTGCAGTGTATTTCCTTCCTTCCTTCCTTCCTTCCTTCCTTCCTTCCTTCCTTCCTTCCTTCCTTCCTTCCTTCCTTCCTTCCTTCCTTCCTTCCTTCCTAGTAGATCATGTTGGGGAAGGACTGAGATGCATGCTTGGCCCCCCCTCTAAAAAAAAAGAAACAACCTGAAAAGCTCAAACTGGTTTATTCTGTCCCAGAGTTGCACCAAATGACATGAGCTTCATTATCCCCTTTTTTCTGAAGTAATGAACTTATTGTATGACAGATGTCCTTCCATTTCCATATTCCCACTCATATTCCAAACCCAGTTATTTTGTTTTGAAATCTACCTTTGTTTTTAAGAAACAGTGTGCAAAATTACAACTTTCTCATCTTTACTTGTTCATGGCCTATCCAGTTATTCCCAAACTCATTAATATACATTTTAGTCCTCTCCACTAAAAATTGAGTTCTCATTTCACATTTTATTACCCTTACTCAGGACACTTGTCACTTAATACTGAATTAACATTTTAATTACTTTTATAATTTAATGAACATATAAGGCAATGAAAGATGTCTCTTTTCACTGGTGAAATAGCTTATCACCCCATCTCAGTGAGATCACAGGTTCTGGATAACAATGCCATCACACATTTTTCAGCTCTTCCCTTTCTCCCTCCCTCTTTTAACACTGGGTGAATTAACCAACCATGCTGTGATTCATAATTTGCCCACATAGTTGGGATGGGCCCCTTTCCCCCTAGAGAGGGGCAATATATTATCAATATATTATAGGCACTTGTAGTATGTGCGACCTTGTTCCCTATTATATATTTCCTGAACATATGCGAGAAAGATGTGTAAGCACTTCTACTTTTATGCTATGTTACCAGCTGTTGAGACAGAATGAAACCTGAAAGTTTAGGTTCTGCTTCTCCATTTAATAAAGCCAGAAGGGCAGCAAGTATCTGTGTCTGTCTGATCCTAGTGGTAGGAAGGCTGGCATGCTTTCCTAATGAAGTGTTGAATCAATGAGGCCCAAGTGATCCAAAGATCTGAAGAGGTCCAAGCAGCCAAATATAAGCCAGTTGATCTGGAGGGGACGGCATAATCTAAAATGAGAACTTTTTTTCCCCTTTGGAAGAACTCTGCTGCTTCTATTAGCCTGATATATTTTTGTTAGCCACATCTGGTTGTACCAGCAGAAAGAAGTTGGAAGTGAGGAAGGCAACTCTAACACTTTGTGTATTATTTGCTCATGGTAAATTAATTTGGGGCCAATATGAAATATTTAAGGAAGCTGTGAAAACAAAACAAAACAAAACAAAGGAAGTATTTTAGTGGATGCGTCCCCCAACAGACTGTTTTCTAGACAGTGTGTTGACTTTGATGAAATAAAGCAAAAATATTTGCTGATGTAAAGAACTTCTAAAAAATTAGGACCATAAAACACACTGTTTTATTCTCTTGGGTTGCCAGGTGTCTTTTGTAGAGTGTCTTTACTACTGCTTTCCTTAAATAATTCATAAACAGGCTGTAGCTCTTTGCTAGCTTAATCAGCTAGGATCCGGGTTTCACTTCCTTTGCCTCTATCCACCACTAGATGTCAGCAAAGAGATGCAGAGAATTCTTGCTTTGTTGCCTCTGGTGGTGGTCTGGATTTTTGCAGGCCAGCATTGGTAGCTCTAATCATTGGATTGCTTGAACTCCAGGTTAGCTAGGAAGCTAGAAACATGAGGACATGTATATAACAAGCCAGTTCATTTCCTCATTAAGCTATGAATTAAAGACATTTAAACACACACACACACACACACACACTAATTCATACCTTTGATCTTGAGGGTTGGGGATAAGCAGCTTGCATGACAATGAGAGCAGCAACAGGAAAAGCCAGGGATGCAAAAGCGATTGAGTAAAGAAGACTCTGAAAGGATGTCATGAGCCGTCTCGTAAAGTGGCCACCATGGAGAAGGAGAATTACAGGCCATAATTTCTTTGACAGAAGGAGAATTGGAGAAGTCACATCTTCCAGGCTATCTGATTTTTTTTAAACATAATCTATGCTCCATAACACATACTGTAGCACTCTGTAATTTTTACTCCAGAATAACAGTTATCCATGGTACATTGGAACCAGCAAACCTCTTAATATATAAACGGCTTTAAGAACCACAATTATTTCAAACTTCATTTTCCCCATGAACTAAAGAGGAAATTTCTCCATCTGCTGATCTCAGTCCTAAGCAGTTCAAACAGAGGGCATAATATGTGCATAACAATTTTAGAAATGTACGTGAAGCCCTGCAGGTGGAACTTGGCCAAACTCTTCTAATGGTATTGTCGTTTAAGAGCTATTTCAGTTACTTCTACACTCAGATTGTTGGTCAAAGTCAGAAATCAGTAGCATGCATGCAGAGTGTCTCGTGGTTAGATAAGCAAAGCAAAGTTTCCTCAACAAATCCATACCAAGATTTCTCTAAGGAACTTAGGCTGATGGATTGTTCAAGCTGACATTTCCAAACTGCAGTTACATGATTAAGGAGATAACTGCCTTGCTTTATACTCTGTTGTTGTTGTGGTTTTTTTTTGGGGGGGGGGATAGGATACTCAATACAAACCATCAATATACATTCTAGAACAAAGAGGGACATTGAAAAAAAGAGTTCAATTCCTCCCAAAGCCTTGAGCATGGTGCTCAAATCCAGCGGGATGGAAGGATGTACACAAGAAAAATAGGGGGCACCCTTCCCTATAGTATATTGCCTGTTTCATCCGCCCGTGGCACATTGCAATTTGTCATCCTTCTTCCAAAGTAGATCTGGTTGAAAGATGTGTATGGGATTATGCCATTAAGCATCCTGTTTACAAGGGCAATCCACTAAAATGACGTTTGGAGCTAAGATGAGCAAACCCTGTGGCCACTTTTACTGCTATATGTCAAAACTTCAGAAAGGGAAAGAATGGGCTGGATTGCTTTCTAAAACCACTAAAGCAAAATGTACTTATAGTGGGCTGTGAGATCAAGTCAACAGCTTTACAAAGGTAATATACCAACATTGGCTTCATGAGTATAGAATAGTTCCTCAGGGTAAAGATGAGTGTCTGCAACTGGCAGCTTGGTGCTACTGAGTGAGAAGATGCATTTTGTCTGGGCTACTGACATTGTCCATAGTTACATCTCTACACAGAAAGAAGTTGGGAAGGCAGTCTTTTGGGGGGGAAATTCCAGGGCAAAGCAATGACACCGGGGAGGTGAAAAGGAGGTAAAAGCTATTGAACTGAAAAGTTTCTAAAATGTCAGCCATTGGAAGCCACACAGCGAACCTTCCTCACTCTTTCAGTTGAAAGTGTTCTTCATTACGTTCTGTCAGAGAGAGAGAGAAAAAACATGCTTTTCTAGAGCTAAGGCTGAATATCTTTGAGCTCTGCATTTACAATTACAATTTACAAATACAATTAGAATTCTGATTTTTTTAGAAGGGACCATAATTCTGTTGCTTTAAAAACCACCTCATATTGACATTGCGTGTTTTGTGCCTCAGTTACAGAAAGTCCTGTTTGAGTCCCATATATATTCAGAGACCCACTTCCAAGGGTATGTAGGCTGTTAGTTGATGCTGTGATGTTTGATAAAGCAACAGCTGCATGGGAACCACAATGTCTTTGCCTCACAAGTTTCTGTATCCTCAACGTATGCCATCCAGAGTCACTTCTGGTGAGATGGGCAGCTATATAAATTAGAGAGAGAGAGAGAGAGAGAGAGGAATGATGGACAGAGGCAGTCAGTGACTGGGACATGGGAGTGGGGGAGAAGAGCAAGAATTTGGTGCAACTTGACTTTAACAAGCATTTACCAAAAAAGCAATGATATAACTGCTTTCCTTACCAAATGCCCTGCTATAATACACAAAGCACCAGTATTTTACTATCTGTAAATCCATACATCTTCCCTGAAGGTGCTAGGCTGTGTATGTGAGCTAGGCTCTTCGTAGTAAGGAGAATGTCATGGCAAAGTTTTATCACAGCCCCTAATTAATGAAAGCCTAATCCAAAGTTGAGGGAAGGGAAATAATTGGGATGTGATGAATATAAACCTGGCCCTGGGAACGAAGAAGGGACAAACGGGTGCTAAGGGCGGAGGGGTTTCAGAAAAAAAAAAATACTCTGTCCTGGGGAAAAAAGAAAGCATGGGAAAAAATTCAAAATTTATTTTACTGATTTAATTAGATGTATAACCCCACCTTGATTTTGTTTGGTATAAGATGAAGTAGAGAGAAACTCAGACAGGCTTTGAAGGTTCTGTTATCATATCCTACAGCAATAAAGAACATTCCTGAGATCCCTGCTGCTCGTGTCTCTTGACACTGCCTACCTCAAAGGGCTGGCAGAGAATTTCCTCTCTGCTTTTCTTCTTAGGGATACCAATTTCCCCAGTTTTCTCTTTCCAGTGTTAAGCCATGGCAGTGAATTATGTGCACCATCAGTGCTAACTGTCTATAGATTAAAAGCAAAATCCAAAACCCTGAAAGTGTTCCAGTTTCCTTTTTACTCAGAAGGTGAGGCTCATGAGGCTAACTGTCCCCTTCTTTATTACTGTCCCCTCCCCAATATTTTCTTTCATTGTCTCTTTTCTTCCCTCTCCTATTGTCAGTCCAGCTACATAGTCTCCTTTCTTCCTTGCCCAGTATCCATTTAGTTAGACAGAAGACACTCTACCTTACTGCATGTCCACTTCCCTTTTTCTTCCCCCAGATCTGTTCCACTTCAACCTCATTTCCCACAGCTGTTCCATGGGACACCATTCTTCTCTCCTCCTGACTAAATTGAAGTTGGTTTGCAAGCCTTTATTTATTTGTCAAATGTATAAGGCCACCTGACTCCATAAAGACCCTGGGCATCATAGTACATTAAAAGCATAAGGAGCAATGTAAAAAAGGAAAGACTGGTAGATGCCCAAAAGACTTTTAGAAGCCATCTTGAACCAGTTGGAATGGAACACCACAATGAAGGCAAAAAGAGAAGAGATGAACCTGATGTGGGTTTGTTAAAGTGCTTGTATATTCATCTGAATATTTAGTATTTCCCATTTTTTGGGACCTGATTCAATGTTATTAAAAAGTAAAAATAAAGTCTCCTTCCAAGCTTGCTCACTTCTTGGCAACTTCAAGGGTATATCTGTGTAGATTTTTTGGCAAAAGTAATTAAGTAGTTTACTTCTAGTATATATCTTCACTTCCCCAGAGTAGCCTTCATGTTCCGTACAGATCTCCCATCCAAGAAGGACTGACTCTGCTTAGCTTCCCAAACCAGCCAAGGTCAGCCAACTGCTGCTGCCTTCTGAGGCTCTGTTATCAAACAAGAATGCCATTTCAATTTCACTCAAGCAGTCTGGTCTTTGAGCTTGCTCCTCTCCTGAAATTAGTTGATGTTGCTTCCAGTAGGATCTAGCCATGCTGATCTATAAGAGGAAACCAGAGTTAATTAAATGGACTATAATTGTTTGGTAATTAATAAAAGCTAGACAAGAATTCAAGGAACCATGGAAGACTGGTGAAAAGATAGTGGAGTGGACCTTTTTTCCCTTTGCACATATAAAATTGTTTAAACAAACAATGCGTGGAAGTGGAAGAAGACAATAGAATAGGAAGGACAAGAGACCTCTTCCAGAAAATTAGAAACATTGGAGGTAAATTCCAGGCAAAAATGGGTATGATCAAAAACAAAGATGGCAAGGACCTAACAGAAGAAGAAGAGATCAAGAAAAGGTGGCAAGAATATATGGAAGACCTGTATAGGAAGGATAACAATATCGGGGATAGCTTTGACGGTGTGGTCAGGGAGCTAGAGCCAGACATCCTGAAGAGTGAGGTTGAATGGGCCTTAAGAAGCATTGCTAATAACAAGGCAGCAGGAGATGATGGCATCCCAGCTGAACTGTTCAAAATCTTGCAAGATGATGCTGTCAAGGTAATGCATGCTATATGCCAGGAAATTTGGAAAACACAAGAATGGCCATCAGACTGGAAAAAATCAACTTATATCCCCATACCAAAAAAGGGAAGCACTAAAGTACGTTCAAACTATCGAACAGTGGCACTCATTTCACATGCCAGTAAGGTAATGCTCAAGATCCTGCAAGGTAGACTTCAGCAATTCATGGAGCGAGAATTGCCAGATGTACAAGCTGGGTTTAGAAAAGGCAGAGGAACTAGGGACCAAATTGCCAATATCCGCTGGATAATGGAAAAAGCCAGGGAGTTTCGGAAAAACATCTATTTCTGTTTTATTGACTATTCTAAAGCCTTTGACTGTGTGGACCATAACAAATTGTGGCAAGTTCTTAGTGGTATGGGGATACCAAGTCATCTTGTCTGCCTCCTGAAGAATCTGTATAACGACCAAGTAGCAACAGTAAGAACAGACCACGGAAGAACGGACTGGTTTAAGATTGGGAAAGGAGTATGCCAGGGCTGTATACTCTCACCCTACCTATTCAACTTGTACGCAGAACACATCATGCGACATGCTGAGCTTGAGGAATCCAAGGCTGGAGTTAAAATCGCTGGAAGAAACATTAACAATCTCAGATATGCAGATGATACCACTTTGATGGCTGAAAGTGAAGAGGAACTGAGGAGCCTTATGATGAAGGTGAAAGAAGAAAGTGCAAAAGCTGGCTTGCAGCTAGACCTCAGAAAAACCAAGATTATGGCAACCAGCTTGATTGATAACTGGCAAATAGAGGGAGAAAATGTAGAAGCAGTGAAAGACTTTGTATTCCTAGGTGCAAAGACTACTGCTAATGCTGACTGCAGTCAGGAAATCAGAAGACACTTAATCCTTGGGAGAAGAGCAATGACCAATGTCAATAAAATAGTTAAGAGCAGAGACATCACACTGACAACAAAGGTCCGCATAGTTAAAGCAATGGTGTTCCCCGTAGTAACATATGGCTGCGAGAGCTGGACCATAAGGAAGGCTGAGAGAAGGAAGATCGATGCTTTTGAACTGTGGTGTTGGAGGAAAATTCTGAGAGTGCCTTGGACTGCAAGAAGATCAAACCAGTCCATCCTCCAGGAAATAAAGCCAGACTGCTCACTGGAGGGAATGATATTCAGCAAAACTGAAATACTTTGGCCACATAATGAGAAGACAGGACACCCTGGAGAAGATGCTGATGCTAGGGAGAGTGGAGGGCAAAAGGAAGAGGGGCCGACCAAGGGCAAGGTGGACGGATGATATTCTAGAGGTGACGGACTCATCCCTGGGGGAGCTGGGGGTGTTGACGACCGACAGGAAGCTCTGGCGTGGGCTGGTCCATGACGTCACAAAGAGTCAGAAGTGACTAAACGAATAAACAACAACAACATATAAGAGATACCTTTATGGAAAGTTTAGCTAGTCAGTTGAGGCAATATATGTATAACTTCAAAAGCTTTCTATTAAAAATTCCCCTCCACACACAGACTTAGAAAAAATTACTTAGCACGCTTTGCAGATTTCATCATTGCATTGTAAATCACTCTTGCCTTTGAACATTTTATCTGTACTCCTACTTGTAACAATTAAGATAAAGAGGACAACAGCTCCCTGATCTAACACCTGCTAAGGAGAGAGGGAGTGACAGCTACACTCTAGGAGTAACAGGAATTTCCCATAAAAATATTCTTAGCAAAGGGTTATTGTCCCAAGTTATTGACCAGAGATGTCCTCAGACCATCCCCAGTGTCATCTGCTAGGCATTTTGATTTGATTAATTGCCATAATGAAGTGTCACTTCCTAACAACCACACAGTTAGATTTCTGCTAGAGATGGCACCTTATTTTAAAATATCCCTGGCAGAGGGTCAACAGTCTGAAGTTCCTACCAAATCACTGAATAGGGATGTCCCCAAGCCACCTCCAGGTTTTACTGATTACACTCCCTACTCCTTAGGAAAAGTATAAAATGGTGGTAAAATCTCTCCAGCACCATAACCTTGGCACAGATCTCAAGGACCAGGAAAATGTGCCACCCAACTGCCAGCACAAGAGGAAGTGTCTGCTGTTTTGGGGGTTTCTGGCAAGCTGGAGAGATGTGGATTGATATATTCCTTTCTCGGCAGGTTTTTAAATATTTATTCAACAAAATCCTTTATAGCATTTCACCCTGATTTCAGCCTATTGCCCCTGAATCCTAAAAAAAACTATTGGCTTCCAGATGGCACAGTCAGATCTGAGGGTGGAAGGAATATATTTAGTGCCTGAGTAGAGCAGTATGGACTGACTAAAGATGCATCATAGAATCAAGTGAACCTGTTTATAAGCCATTTTAAGTCATTAGTACATTTTAAATTGTATCTTTGTTGAATCTTCTACACATTCCACCTAGTCACATTACCTCAGGGGCAAAGAGAGATAAAGGAGACTTTCTAAATCATAAAGGGATTTATTGGACATAGCAAAACAAATAGATCCTGCGGAAACCTTCCATGAGTCGGATTTTGTCTACTTTAAAGCACATAAAGATAATAAGAGGACCTCCACCACCACCACCACCACCACCACCAGGTGGGTGCAACGTGTGCAAAAGGCAAGCAATTTTTCAAGCTGATTTGGTGGGACCCAAACTGATGCAACAATGGCTCAGTTCAAAGCTTCAGAGTGAATTAAAAAATCTCATCTAACTGAAGCGTTGCATGGTCCTCTCAACTGGGGATACGGCCAGGAGACTTGCCTATAAGCAAAGGGGAATTTAGAGAAGCAGAGATCCTTCAAGGGACAATCAATCCACTCTGCTCCTCATATCTATCCACAGAGTCTCTCCTCTCTCCCTTCCTTCCTCTCTCTCCCTGCTAATCGCCACCACGAATTGGCAGGTTGAAAACTGTCCTATCCTGTTGTTGAGAAGAAGGGAGGCATTCTTTCTGGAAGCAATCAGTGTTGCAGGCACTTGAGTTTGCAAGTATTTTCCTGCAGGGGGAAAAGAAACAATGAAACAATGATTTCCATTGAGAAAATCAAGAGATTTGTCATCTCTTCCAAATGAGTTAACTGAAGAACAGAGAACACTTTCTCTCATCAATTGCTGCAAAGAGGAAGTCTAGACGGTCACAGGAGTTCACTGCGCACAAAACAAAGCGAAGATACAGTATATCGTCATTGTAGCTCAGGTACAAAGGATACAGATGTGCAATCCAACTAAAACTGTGTAATATATGAAAGTGAAATGGACTATGGTGTTCACTCCCATTATTATTTGCAATGAAGCCAGAAGCAACCAAGCCAACAGTTGTCACCAAACTCTTCCTGTAATTGTTTTCTGGCACAGAAAATGCTGTTGTGCAGAGGACAAGGGTCTTAATCCAAGGAAAACTTTCCTCCTTTGCAGTTTGCTATTGCTGGTTACGCAGCTCCTGTACAGATTTCCTGCAAATACATTCCCTGTATTAAGTCCTCACTTAATGACCGTTTATTTAGTGATGGTTCAGAGTTACGATGGTGCCGAGAAAAACAACTTACAACCAGTGCTCACAGTTACAACTACTGCAGCATCCCTGTGGTTACATGATCACAATTTGGGCTCTTGGCAACCAGTTCGCATTTATGACTGTTGCTGGGTCCCATGGTCATGTGACTGATATTTTCAACTTCTCCCAGCCGGCCTCTGGCAAGCAAAATCAATGGGAACTGCGTGATTCACTTGATGACCACATGGTTCACTTAATGGCCATGGTGATTCGCTTAATGACCACCACAAAAGAGTTCATAAAATCAGGTGAGATTCGCTTAATGACTGCTTTGCTTAGCCACCAAAAGCCACGTGGAAGCTCTTTGTCTCTGCCAAACTACTCCTGCTTGAAAATGATAGCTTTTTGTTGGGGCAGGGGCAGGGGTGGGTATCATGTAGAAGGGAAGAGAGCAAGAATTCTAACTTTTTGCTTTCTTGCCTCCCCCCCCGCCCCCCGCCCCCAAGCTTTGCTGCCACAACAAGGTAGGCTCCTACTGGCAGCGAACAGTGATGTATGTTTTATTACATGTTATTCATTCTGGAATGCTTGTGCACACTAGGTCACTCACAGCAGCCTGCAAAAAAATAAAAAAAAGAAGTAAAAAATAAGAGAAGCTGCACACCACAAAGAACACAGCGGGGCAGAAGAGTGAAATATATAATAATCAATTCCTGGCACACAGACCGGTACTAAAAGAAGAAAGAACACAGGCATTGATTTTAAAATAAAAGCTCCCCTGTTAACTGGGGCCCAGATGGGGGGCAGTGGAAAGGTTTGCCCATACATTCGAACGAGACCCACTAACAAGCGGAAGAAGCAATAAACGAACCAGAGCAGCCGCCAGAGGAAAGATCAGGATGTGAATGGGGAGACTGGAAGGAAGCTGATTAAAGAAAAGGGCCACTAGAAGTGGGAGGGCAAAAGATTGGTTTATCTGGCTCTGTGCTTGTTAACAGGTATTGAACACAAGGCAGAACTTTCCTGTCTTCCTGATCTGCAAAAAACCTCAGGGGACCAGCTACAGGATGTGAATCCAAAAGCTCACAAAGAGCGCAGCTTGGAACGATCTACGGTCCAGCGGTCTATCCTACAAAGCAGGGAGTGTAACTATGGATGCGTGAAGGATGCCGGATACTGTGGCGCCCCTCGGTAACTGAACCTCTTAACATTTCCTTCCCTGCAGGGCACAGGGCGAGGTTATCTCCTGTAGTTTCTCCCACGCCTTTGGGAAGGGTGGTTGCAGAGCCCTGTTGGGGTCTTGTTACATGGGACATTGTGGTCCGGATGTTCTAGTTCCTTTTATCGTTTTCCGGTTTTAAACTGTAAGCTGCCCAGAATCATTCTGGAGCTGGATGGCCTCCAGATCCAATAAAGAGATGAACAAACAAATAAACAAATAAATCCAGCCAGCCAGCCAGCCAGCCAGCCAAGACAGCAGTTGGATCTGATCTGTTAGCTGGAAGAGGAAACACCTCACCATTCTGATTACCCTAAACCAAAAATCTGAGAGAGAGAGAATAGGGAGAGAAGGGGCTGCAAAGGGATGAGATTATGACAGACACATGTGGCTGAGACTAAGTGTGAACAGACATTGGACAGCCCCCTGATAGGGGTGCTTTAATTTGGATTACTCCATGGAGTAGAGGGAATAGAAGGCTTGTTTCGACTGACTTGATGGAGTAGGCTGCTCATGTTGGAAAATAAGATTGGGGAAGATCCGCTGGGTTGCCTCTCTTCTTTCCCCAGAGCAGGACTATTTATCAAGCACTTGCACACTTCTCAATGAAACCGGGAATGGCACTTTACAGAAAAAGGAGCAAAAACAACTCCCAATGACTCAAGACACACACCAAAGAGAAAGGAAAGGGCAAGGGCTAGATGGCCTCAAAGAGAACCGTAATCCCTTGCTGCCATTTAGAAACTGTCCGGATGTCTGCAGCTGTACTTAAAATCCCCTAAAAATTCTGTTTGTTTTTTTTTAAACTTTCATTAAATGTGAGGCTGGGATATCAGCAATAGTATTTGCTTTTTGAGAAAGCAAAATCCTTCCCAGAATGCATACACTAAGAATAAAACAACAGGGACATAAAACTAAGGCCAACATTAACCCAAGAGAACCCGGAGTGTAATTACCGTGAGCTAAGCCATTTGAAAATCAGTGGGGGACTAAGCCGTCTTGCACCCTGGATACGGTACCTAATTTAGCCAGGGGGAAACATGGGCTTATGTTCCTCTGAACATAAGCTGTGCCCAAGGACATTCCCACAGGGAGATAAAAAACCAAAAGTGTGGCTGAAGAGATGGGAAGGAAAACAACAACAACACCTGGGCTACCTCACTTAAGATTTCCAGAAAGTTTCTGTGCAAATGTATCAATGTCAGAATAGCTACCCTGCTATGGAAGCTGTAGCATAAAGCCCTAATCATATGGCAGGCCCTGCTGGGATGAAATTAATTGCATGCCCCCTCTAGCAACTCTAGGATGATAGTGGCTATTTCTTTTCAAGAGGTACGTGTAATGCTTTAGGCTGAACCCCTAGTAGAATATTTATTAGCCATTGGTCAATCTTCAAAGCCTTTGAGAGATAGGGAGGGAGATGGACTTTTGGGGATGTGCCCAGCATATGTATGAAAGTGACCAATGTGCTTACATAAATTTGCAATCATAGTGTCCCTCACTGAGTATGTCTTGAGTGAATACAAATATAATGAATACTGCTTGGATCTTTCAACTTTAGCATGAAGGAGGTGACAAATAGTTCCAATCCATTCAAATTGTTGGTTTGGTTGGGAGAGTCGGCTTGATTGCTGTCAATTCAATGCTTTGAATTGGTCCTGAACACCAATTTCATTTTCCAAAGTGAGTAGAAAAATCTTCCAGATTACCAAATCATTGGAAGGCATCGGTTTTGTCTGACAGTTCAATCCAAGTCATCAATTCCATTTGGAAACCTGATCTGATTTGGAGTCCAATTTAGGATACATTAATTGGGTTTGCTTGCTTCTTCTTCACGTCAGTGCTCTAATCAGGGTTGCAGCATGGAGACAGGATGGGAAGACCTACATGCTCTTCTTTGACATGTGTTATTTAAATGTAAGAAGATACCTTCAGCATGACCTCCTGCTTTTCATAGGTCACCTGGAGGAAAGCAAGGTTAAAATTTACATGGTATCAGCATAAACATCTACAATTGAAAACTTAAGATAGAATGTTCATGATAAACCATAACATCTACTTATAACACCCAATATTAAAACACATAGAGAATGAAAGACATCTATACTAACTGAATGAACAGTAAACATAACTGAGTAATCATCTTAGCCACTACTAAAATTCATTGCAAGCATCTCATCTAAGATTGCCATCAACCAACAGCTGCTTCATTTTCACTGCTTTCTGAAAGGCCACTACTGGGGGTGGGGGACAATCTAACAACTAAAGGAAGGCTATTCCATGAAGTTGGCACCATTATGAGTGCCAACATGGTCTCCTCAGTTCAACCCCCCTGATGTTATGAAACTGCAGGAGAACCAAGAACCTCTTCCTGCTTGAACACACCAGAAGGGTTGATGCTATTGGAAGTTGTTGTTCAGTTGCTTCTGAATTTTTGTGATCCAATGGATTTCATTTTGCCAGGATTGTCTATCAGTAGTGTCATGAGTACTGAAGGTGAGCAGGAGGAGGCCCCTATCCAGGGGGGAAAATGCATGCGTAGTTTAGAGGCTTTGAACCTTCCTTCAAAGAAACTCAGAGCAGACCCGCCTTGAGTTTTGGGTTTATCTGTATGGGTTTCCCACAGTCTGTCAGTTTGGCAGGATTTTCTGTCTGCTTGGTCTCTAGTGTTCAATAAACACTAGAGACCAAGATACCATCTCAGCATGGTTCTTCGCTCTAAGTTAGGACAAGTAGCTGCTGAGTTCTTAAAAGCTCATGCTTGTGTCACCAGATAATGATTTCTAACCAGTTTGTCTTCTGTCAGCCTCTTTTTTTGATTATCTTTGATTTTCCCAGGGTCACAGTCTTCACCAATGAGAAACATTAACTTATTAGGGCTTCTAATGAGCAGTCTAGTTTCATTTCATCTCGAATTGAATGAGTTGTTCTTGTATTTTCAGAAGTTTTGTCCAGGATCACAATTCAAAGGCATCCACTTTTGTTCAGATTTTATGATGATCCAGCTTTCACAGAGGTATGTTGCAACTGGAAAAATCATGGCCTTGACAATATTTATTTATTTTATTTATTTATTTTTCAAATTTCTATCACGGCCCATCTCTCCCGAAAAGGAAAATGAAAATATGTATCTTCATTGCAACTGTTATGTCTCTGTGCTTTAATATTTGTTTAGTTATGACATAGTTCCCCCCCCCCCCACCTCAGGTAGCCAACATCTCTTTATTTCATGGCCTCAGTATCCACCCCTCTGAATTTCTAAGCCTAGGAAGAAAAACACTGCGACTACTTCAACTACCTCATCTATTTACATTGGTTTGGGATTGCCTGTTGACATAATTGTAGGGGGAAGTGTTGTTGTTGCTTATTAATAGTGAGCAGCAGAATGTTCATTCTCTTTTTCATTCTTTTCTTCTACTTCCCCAAACATTTAAATGATAACTAGTTTCCAAGGTCACATAAAGCCAGGAAGCCAACTGTCTATCTAGGGTAGGAGACAGGAAACCGTCAGGGAGCCCCAGATTTTGTACTTTCAGAAAAGTCAGTGGGACCAAGTCTTTCTGTGCATTCCTAGTATTTGATAGAATAGTCAGTGAAAAATACCGGAAATTTTCCCTTTATTAAATAGAGGGACAGCAACACCTTTCATTTTTCAGCCATGATCCTCAGGAGGATCATTTAAAGCAATACAAGCCTTGGCTCTCCCACCTGCTCCTGGATGCTTCTACTGATAGGACACAGAGGGGAATACAGGCTCATCCTCAGAGCTACAGTAGATTGTAACTGGATTCTTTCCCTTCCACTGTACTGGGCAGCCTAAAGCTTCTCTAAGCAGGCATACATTTGCAAGACATACTGTATATTTAGTTTAGTGTATGTGGACCCCCTATGTTTCTGAATACCCTACCATCTAACATTTAGAAAGGGTTGGAAGATACTGGCCAACAATTTCCCTAACTTTTCTCTGGCTTGCCGTATCTCCCAATATCTTTCACTTCCACCGTAAGTCATCTGTGAAGGATAGACCAAGCCCTGCACCATATCCTCATGCCCTCGATGATCCAGTTCTCTGGATCGTGGCCCCCTCTGCTTCAGGAGGCTTCAAACTCCCCTCGAAACAACATCTCCCAGGCAAAACAAAGCTTCAGCAGTTTCAGCAGGACAACAACAAAGTGTGAGAAAGGATTGCTCTGCCTTGACTCTCTTTGGTATGAGAGGAAGGGAAGAGAAATGCTGTCAGGCTTTCAAGATTCTGTTATTATAGCCTGTATCGATAAAGTAGGGTTTTTGTATTGCTTGTGCTATCTGTTTCCTGACCTGATTGACATCAAAGGGTGGACTCTTGGTTAATATAAATGTCTACCTCTAATGCCAGTCCATTAGCCCTTTCTCTCCTAGGCCAATGTTTTCCTATGAGAAACTAAACTATGCGCTAGTCTCTGTGTCTCCACATCAGCAAACTGCAAAGCATTTATTTATGTGAATGGCCAGCAAGAATCATGGCTGAATTCAGGCAGTCTCAGGAAGATAGTTCAGGTAGGTTGGTACAAGAAATTCAATGGGAAGATCCACAAATACCACAAATGGTTGAAGACTGGATTGTTAAATTAATGGACTTGGCTCAAATGGACAAATTAACAGCTTTAATAAGAGAACATTCTGTTTCTGGATTTGTATTTCCTTGGCCACCACTTTTAGAGTACTTGCTTGTAATAGAAAAACAACAATGTTTTGACTTTGGGTTTTGGTGATTAAATGGTTTGCTCTTATAGAACTAAAGCTATGATAGGTTAATCAATTGTAAGAGATTAGATTTGTAAATTTATCTATATCTGTATCGGAGAAAGTCGGAAGTCACTTTCCATTTCTGTTTTCCTTCTACTGACACTTTAATAGTTTTTTTTTTCTTTTTTCTGTTTTCTATCTATTCTATACTCTCTTTTTTGTATCTTAATTATATTCTGAAAATAATCAAGGTTCATATATATTAAAAAGATAAGCTGGTACAAGAAATTGTAAACTCCATACTGGATAATTATGTGGAATTGCAATTCCTAGCGTGGTGTACAGCTCTTAAAAGGCATACTGTGGAAGCTCCATGAAAACAAACAGGCCTACCTTCACAGGGGGACCACTGCAGTGCTTAGAAATTAATGATATTCTCCTTAAGAGAGCATGAAGAAGTACTGCTTGATTTATGGAAAGAAATGCATGCAGGCTAGAATCAATCAATCTCCATCACCAGAGAGAAGCTTTTGAAACAGAATGATGCCCTTGAACAATTCATAGTATTAGTAAACCCGGCTTCAAATACTTCTCATTCCTGCTTATAGCAGAAAGGTTCAAGCTGCACAAACAGAATCACCTTTAAGATTAACTGATTCCCTAATTTGCCTCAGAATTAAAGAGACTGGCTAAACACTGTGTCCCTAAGGATGATCTTAATAATGTACCAAGAGATGCATTGATATGTGATTTTCAATACCATGGAGACATCCGTGCTGTAAAGCAGAACTTAAAGTGCTCAATGCATTTACAAAGTGAGAAGGCCCTTCCCCAAAACAGATCTACCTTACTGGTGGGGAAGGAGATCCATGGAGATCAGATAGATGTTCCCACTTTAAGGAGTTGCTCAGTTGCACCTGAACACAGAACCCCTGCATTGCTCTCTGGATTGGAAAGAACAGGATTATTTTATTTTATTTTATTTTATTTTATTTTATTTTATTTTATTTTATTTTATTTTATTTTATTTTATTTTATTTTATTTTATTTTATTTTATTTTATTTTATTTTATTTTATTTTTTGCTTGGTGAAGGGGTTTGCAATATTTAAAAATGGTTGAGCTTTCTTCCTCTGAGATTAACTTACCTTTAGAATCTATGTATCAATGCTTTAAACATTATTATTAATCAAGATAGATGGAAAAATAAATAAAATAGTAGGCCAGTATTACTATTAGTATACTGTATACCAAGTTACGGAATACTTTCTCCCATGTACCAGATCACAGAAGATTTTAAATATGGGTGTTTTTTTCTGGTAGAAATATGTAAAAACAACCTAATCAACTTCCAGGGCCCATCTGTTCCAAGCTGTTACAGGAATCATTCAGAGTGATTTGAAAAACACAACAAATTACTTTGTTGCACAGAAGGAAATGCAGATATCTACTGGAGCCATCAGTGATCAAGGGGTTAGAAGGAACTCCAGAAGCTTTGTTCTCCAGGCTGCTGATGCCCTTGTTTTGTCTTCCTTTCTTCTTTCCAGCTTGCCTGCCTTTGCCTTTTGCAGTATTTAGTTTATAATATAACTAATTGTGCTATATTAGTGCTTCAGCACAAAGAATTGGATAGGGTCATAATAGAGGTCAAGATTTAGAAAGAAGTAAGTGTGGACGTGTCAGCTATGCCTCAGGCAAAGGACCATCCTCCCAATTTATTCCACTCTGAATATGGGCTTTGGTTGAATCTGATGTACAAATTTAGTCTTGGGGGCTGAATAATATATTGGCTGTGATCTTGGAACCTACACTCAAGCATTGATGCATTGGCCCACCGTACAGTACATTTCCAATTTCATGTAGTCATCCTCCCTCCATTTGCACCCGCATCTCTATAGCTGCTGTAGAATGAAATACAACAAAATTTGGGGGTTTAAATAACTGTCCTAGCAGCCAATCAGGGAATACTTTGCTATCAACCACAGAATTGTCACCTTGCGGCTGCCTGCCAGAGAAGCAGGTAACAATGTTAGGGCCAGATTGAAGCTATTGGCAGCTGATAGTGCCAGTGGAAGGGATCTTGACAGCAAAGACAGGAAAATTAGACAAGTCAACAACCACATAAGCATGTTGCAAATCAGGCTTTGAGTGCTGCATGTAACTCACGTGATTTTTCATGTGGTTTAAAGGAGAAAAATCTGGAGCACCATTCCATCTGATTATTGTAAATTAAAGATTGTAATCAACATTATATCATGCTGCTTTCAGAAATCTAATATATAAAAGAGCTTTGAACTTTTCCATCAAACCTGCCCTCCCCAAATGTATTTGTAATGCTTCCCCTGCCCTGGAAAGGAGACTATGATGCCAGTCTGCCCTCTCCTCCCCACCCAGACATGTTCAAGAAATATAATAAAACGAAAAATGTGGGAATGCTGTTCTCCAGCTCTTTCCACTTCAATCTCTTGCTGAGAATGAATGATGTACGAGGGAGATCAGTAAGATGTTGACTTTAACAGCTAAGGAGAGGCTTATTTTATAATGTGTCTTTATTTATTATTTAGCTGAGTCGATGATCATTTACATTTCAGGAGCATAATTTAGCTGCATACCAGGAAACCTGGAGTTCCCCACTGAGTACTTGCTTCCAAATGTTAACTTTTAGCAGCACATCAAAGCAATATCATTGCTCCCAGGGTTACCTTGGCTAAAATTACAGATTCAGAAAAGGAAGGAAAAGAACAGAACAAGTAGAACATGTTATATCTATCTTACCAACTTCTGGTAATAACTGGCTGGGGGTGGTTTTACAGCCAGCCTGAATCAAGATGGGGAATGCCTCCAGAGTATCACGTAGATGTGAATTGGGCCCCAGTGATGACTGGGGCAGAATCAAGGAGGATTATATCAACCCCTTTATCTTCTATTGTGTTCTCAGCCCTACATATGAGCCTGGAAAAGGCTGAAGCTGCTTGAAAACCTGCATTATGGCTTAATGGGAGTCTGAACCAAGAAGGACTGCTTTATTAAATAGCACAGAGAGACTCCATTTGCATGGAGAAGTCCAAAGCACTTCTTCTGAATCATTTTTGAGGAATGCACCACCTGGCGATGCACAGGAAAATCCTAACTGGCATCTACCTTGCCATCATTCTGAGTTCATTCAAACCCTACTGAAGCTGTCATAATTTGGGGCAAGCCCACACTAGCAGTAGCATGTTCAAGGGCCTAACTCTATGCTGGGACCTCTCTTAGGTCTGTTCTGCTCCACTCAGCTCCAGGGGCCCTGAGAGAGACAGAAGGAAGGGTGAGAAGAGGACAACGTTTCTGTGTATGTACTTTTACTACTGTACGTAAAATCTTTTTAGCCTTTATAATGTCTCAAACATTTTTTCTTTAAGAGATTTGTTATAGCACCAGTTATCTTGGTTGTATCTTTTCTGCACATTTTCCAAACTTATGATCTCTGAGAATGCAACAACCTGATCACAAGAGGTAAGTATTCATCTATATGTGCCTAGAAGGATTGTGAAATTGATTGCTTTCACTTTCTTTGGACCTATTCATTAAATTTACCTAATTCTGGGACTGCCATCTAATGAATGACCCAAGATCCATTTTATAGTGAGTTGGCTCATCAGAACCCATCAACCTTTGTGTATTTAGTCAGAAAATCTGATGTTTCCCTTTGATTCTCCTTTGACCTTCCCTTCCCTTCCCTTCCCTTCCCTTCCCTTCCCTTCCCTTCCCTTCTTCAGGACACCTTCATGTCTCTAATTCTTGGTTGAACTTGGTGCTACCTTTCCTAATTTGCAAATATGCTTCAAACTAGGGCTGCCATTCCTGGACTGCAAAGATCCTGATTGCTACTAGATGGCAGCATAAGGTACAGAAAAATCTAATTCCTTGCTGCCCCCCTGTGGTCACCAGGATTTCTGCAATTCAGATAGAACTACCATGCTATGATCAGAGGTTATGCATAGCTCTGTTTTCTGCAGACCTTAACCCAGAGGTTTTGACTGTCAGGTCAAATGGACTGACTGGTGTCTCTTGTCAATTGCCCACTGACAGGAATTGGAAGTGGTAAGCATTTCTTATCTTAAATCATTTTTGATAATTGCTGCTGATGCTGGTTTCCATTAGCGACCACTCAAAGGGCAATCGTTTCGGCATTTCAGTGCTCCTTAGGCAAGGTCCAAACCTCTGCAGCCTGGAGTGCCCTCCAATTCAGAGAACTGTTTGTTGGGCTTCTTTTCCTGTGATAGCCCCTCCCTCTCCTTGAAGCCTTCTGAAGAAATGAAGATGCCAGTGTGATGGCAGATTTCCTCTGCAGCCTGCCCAAAGTCCTTTGAAAGGTAAAGGAAGCAAAAAGAAGAGATGCTGGTGTTACTGCCCACTAAGTGGAGAGAGAAGGATCAGAGAGGGGGGAGAACAAAGCAGGGAGCTTTCATAAATATATATGCCCCCTTTCCAAAAGGCATCTTGCACAGGGACCCCTCAAATCTGCTGTATTCCCAGCAATCCATTCAGTTTTTATTTCGTCCAAATGCCTAGTTCTTACGTTTATCCAATTTGTGTCTGTGGGAATGTAGTTGAGGCTGCCCCAAATTGCAAACCTTTCGTCAGATGATAATATTGTTGTAAGATGCCCAGAGTCACTTGTTGAGATGGGCAGCTATAGAAATCAAATAAATAAATAAATAAATATCCCAATTTATCTGCCAACCCAGAAATCATGCACACAATTTAATCAAAGGGAAGGAAGTTCAGAGAACAAAAACATTTCTAGGGCTGGGAATCCCCTCAGCCAACAAGGAGGAGGGTGACATTGGAGACTCCTGTTTTTTTTTTTTTCCTTACCTTTTTGTGAAACAAACCACAGATCAAGACAAAAACTAAACATGCAGAGCTCACAAAGGAAAATAAGCCAAGAAGAAAACAACAGCCAAAAAGGAAACAAAACAAAACAAAAATAGTGATCTTTAAGAGAAATTAAAACATTTTCACACATTGGAAGCATCCATATTCAATATTTCTATCCAGAACAACACATAAGAACAAGTTATAACTATACTTTTTTCTTAATATGCTTAGTTGATAATGGGAGATCCAGGACTGGAAAGATCTAGGATTGGGAAGATCCAGGATTGGGAAGATGCAGTTTTCAATGCCCACCTGGCCAAGAAATTACAAAGAGTCTGGAGTTCACAAAAGCTGATGCCTTTTAATAAAATGTGTTACTTGGAAAGGAGGTATCAGGTCCTCCTAATTATTTTGCTGCCCTGGACTAACACAACTCACCTCCTATAATCTCACCTAACCAAGTGGGAGACTTTGACCAGTCATTATTTCTCAACACAACATCGCCAACAAGCTTTGGGAATAGAATAATTGGAGACCTCTGTATACACCACCTTCACTCCTGAAGAGAAAGGCAGAAGATATGAATATGAGACATAAAAAACGAATATATCTATAATTCTAGGGTTTTCAGAGTTCTGGTTGCATGACTCTATGTATGGTTCCATATTTAGAATGACCCCAAGATGCACCATGATTTGTTGAGACCACACCCAATGGGACTTTACTCATGACAACAAGAAAAATGCAACACTCAGCTCAAGAATTCTCTCTCTCCAGTTGTCCCGTTCACGACACGTAGTGATGGAAAGTTTCATTCATTTCCTTTTATTCGGGTATTCCTTAACTAAGATTTTATTTGACCTTCCGCTATTTTATTTGGACTTTGATATTTACTGCTGAGTTTCATTTTGTTATTTCAATAATTCTGTTAGAGATATTTCCTGTGACATTTGTGTGTATATGAGACAGAATGCAAAAGATTTTGGAAATCAATAAGAACGTTAGGAGATGGTCTACTCCCTAATGGCACTACTGAAATCTGCAGGTGAAGTCAATATTCACTATTCACCAACACAGAAGCAAGAAAATTATTTTATTCCTGAGGTAAATTGGCAGTGCTGTTCATAGCCTATCAGGCCCAAGAGATCCAGGAAAAAGATTGTTTCAGTCTGAGGACACTCCTGAGATTTGGAAGTGGACCTCTGGTACACACCCATGCACTTAGTCCAGATCATTGTGGAGAAGAAATTATTTAATAAAGAGTTAGAGGCAACTTTTGGTCAAAGGCCAAAGCATCTTTGAAGCACTAAAGTCCCTGCAAATCATTTCACACACTGCTTTGTCTTTTCGTATAGAGCTGAGAGGAACAGCCACAAAATTAATGAAGTCATCAGCATCCAGAATCCCAGGTACAAACATGCTGAATAGATCGCTCTTAATAGCTGGATATTCATCTACAAATCAATATAGCAATTTCATCACATCCACCTAAACTAGGGATGCAATATGGTACTCATTCCTAACCAAGAAGGGAACCAAGAGTGGAAGACCTGGACAATCCCAGAAAACTTCTACACCAAAGAGGAACAAGAAGCCTTCCACAAGAACAAAGGAAGTAAGCCAGAGACCAGCTGCTGTTCAGGCAATTGGCTTGTCTATACAAAGTGCAAATGATAATGGTAAAGGGCTTGGGCAAAGTGATGTGAGAAGGGGGCTCTATAAATCAGTGAAAGTATTCCTGCTTTCTGCTTTCAGATGGAGTCCGAGATTCCCCCCCCTCTTTTTTTTAATGAAGTTTGCAATCCTGTAGATATTGACATATACACATTTCGCACAGGCTGCATTATCTATTCATTAGAACTGTTAGACAAAGAATCACATGAAAATTGAAAATGAACCTGCTCAAAGTATCAGTTCAGCTACTAAAGCAAAGAGGACTTCTGTGTTCTTCATGCGCTATACCACTGTTTCTCAACCTTGGCGGCTTGAAGATGCGTGGACTGCAACTCCCAGAATTCCCCAGCCAGCATAGCAGATTTCACAGCAGATTTCAATTCTGGGAGTTGAAGCCCACGCATCTTCAAGCTGCCAAGGTTGAGAAACAGTGGTCTGTGCAGTCCAGTGAGAGAGAGAGGGGGGGGGGGATGTTGCATGATGTACAAGGCTTTACATGCCTTCACCTGACTTCACCCCCACTCTTAGAGTGTATGTGTGTGTGTGTGCGTGTGTGTTAGAATTCTCTATTTTTACACACTAATATCCTGTGTGGTGTATTTGGTTACAGTGACCACCAGGAGGCATCATGTTACCAGTTTTATCCTTATGAGAATCTTCAGATGTGGATGGCCAGATGTTATTCTGTGAGGCTCAAAATCTCTCTCTGATAGCCTGAGGGAAGGTGGGCTCTGTATATAATTTCCATAGCACTTCTAGATAACCCTTTGGGCCATGGCTGAGCACCAGGGTTTAGATAGCTCCTAAAGCTAATGCAGTAGATATAGCCATCTAAAGTGCAAAGGTCCATGAGTTCAATTCCTTGTAGAGGGTTTGACCCCCATAGAATAATTTCTGATTATCTGCATCTGAAGATTCCCAATAAGGATGAAACTGGTAACATGGTATCTCCTGTAACTGTGCCCTTCGCAATTGTGTAGAAGTATGCAAAATCTACTTACAATTTCATTTATATACCATCTGTTTATACACCGTTAAAAGTGTTTTAGCCTCTTCTGCACCTGAAAATGTCTAATCTGGACTACCTTACAAGCCAACATAGAACATCTCATGAACTAAGAGGAATACAAAGTGCACTGACCTACTCAAAGGGTGATGGGTATATATGTAAAAGTATCATTGATGTGATATTCACTCAAAAGACTACAGAACTGAGTCTCTTCTGGCTTCCAACCATAATTTCCTATCTGGTTAAAAAATATTGTTAAGAAGCATGTATTTCTATGCAAATCTACCCATAAGACCCACTTAGCTGAATGATGCTTAGCATTATGTTTTAAACTGCAGCTGTTTATAGTAACCAATAACCATTACTGGTTATCATAATTTCATTATTTGATATGGAATGCTTTATTAAACAGATACTTGCAGAAAAAGAGAACATTAGCCAGGCTAACACTCAATCCTGCTGCCCTGTGAATAGCATCCTAGAGACCGTGGTATTAGACAAATGTTGATTTGTGGAAGTTAGCCTTAAAGGGAGAAATCAGAACTTAGATTAAAATTTGAAGAGTTCAGAGTTAGGGACAGCCAGTACTGATCATTGCTTATGCCTATGAAATCAAAGTGACCCTGTTCCTCAATAATAATCTCCCACCAGCACTGCCTTGGAACTAGTCAATCACCTGGTCTGAAATGATTTTCTCCCATCCATAAAAAAATATACCCATATCAGATGGTGTGGGGGGCGAGATAATGCTGATTCCACAAAGTACCATCCCACCCGCCCTCCAGAAATGGACTTTATTGATAGCCGTGGCTAACTGCATCCTCCACTGTGAAGACCAAGCCATCCAAGAGCGTGATAAGGCTCACACTCTTCCACTTCAACACTTGAAATTAGCTACTGCATGTAAATGAAGGCAGCATATTGCTAGCAGAAACGAACCGTCAGCAATATGTGACATGGATATGTTTATTTATTTATTATTAATCATATTTATATGGCTGCCCTTCTCACACTAAGTGTCTCTGGGTGGTATGATAGCAGCGCTTAAACAGTTATTCTTGGCTTTATCAATATATAAAAGCCCGAAGTCTTATGATCACTATTTCCTGTGAGTTATACACATGCAATTAGTATTCACAACAGAGCTCTTGAAAGCTGTATGCTGTACAATTCCTCCGGATAGCTTGTAGAGAGGACTCAGAACTTAATAGAATGAAAACTATTACAAGGAAGTAAACTTGATCAAGGGAAGGAACAGTTTTCCATTTCAGAATAGGACCTGACATCTCATAGTTTGGGGAATCCAAAGAGGTGTCTCTCTGTGTGTGTGTGTGTCTGTGTCTGTGTCTGTGTAGAAAAGCCAGCTTTTTAAACTTTTAAAAGTTTTTTAACTTGATTTGTTGGTTTTCCAGGTGGTGTTTTTTTTCCCCTTCATCCCTTAACTGTAGGCAGGTATGTCAGCAGGGTATGGTAAAACACACTCAGAATGGCAGCCATGATGGGACAATTGAAACGCTACTTTTTTGTTGTTTAATGTATACTCCCTATGGACACCCCTAAATGTAGTTCCCCAATACAGTGATCATGATTATTTCCTACAAGTGAAAGTTCTGGCAAAAAGTGAGGTTGGTTTTTAAAAAAAAAAGAATGACAGCAAGGGAATGGGAGGATGAGAAGCTTGGGGTCACGTGAGAACTTTTAACAACAGGACCACAGGTAGATTTTCAAACCAATCTGCAAGTCCAATCTGTCCTGGTGCTTCAAAGCCTACCTGCTGGCTTGTTCTGCAGGTTTCTCTGTTCTGGGATTTATTTTCTTTCTACTTGAAGCTATGAGAGTAGAGAGGATTTTCGGGGGTGGGGAATGGGAGGAAAGGAAGTGAAATGGGAATGAAAGTTAATAATTTAAAGTACAAAGGGAGTCTTTAGAGTGGCTGGAAAGATCATATGAGTAAATAATTAAAGCTAATCATTAAAAGTCCCAGTAGAACCTGATAATCCCACTATTGAATTTTCCTGCAGCCACTAAATCCTTAAGCAGTGCAGCCCCTGACACCCAGACCAAGAGGGTTTGCGAAAGAAATGTTGGGTTTGGTATAACTGATTTTGAGTCTGATACTAAGTTTTAATTGATGGATTATGTGCCATCAAGTCAGTGTTGACTCTTGGAAACCACATAGATCCTCTTGTGTTTTGCCCTGACATTTCTTTCTTGTGCTCTATTCATAAATCAGGAGTAACAACCTTGGACTGTAGCACTGAAGATGGTATATCTTCTCCACAAAAGGTGCAGCGGAGGATAGAAGAAGAAATGTCAGAGTGGGGCTGAAAATCTTCACAAGTCGAGGAAAGCAATGGTGATTGCTGACATTCACCGCAAGACTGACTCTGGAATAATAATGGAAATTATATGTGTTGTACCCTCTTCAAAGAGATTCAGTGCATGAGATAGAAGTGGGTAGAAATCAGACTAAGACATCTTTCTGCCTTTAGCTGCATACTAAACTCTCTCTGGCTGTGTGGACCTCTTACTGCATGCAGTAACTCAACAATGGACCTTGTCACACTTATTATTGTTTTCTAAGCAGAGCAATAAATCCGACATAAAACACACACACACTCAATCACCTAAAGTCAATGCCATGTTCTGCAACATTTGGTGGACTCAGTAAGTGGGACAGGAAAACTCTGCCTCCAGAGTTGGAAGAGGCAAGAAGCTTTTGATGTCTGATGAGTGCTTTCAGAAGAGGGACTTAATTTTGATAAAGTGGTTAAGGGTCTTCATCTCCCTCCCCCATTTTTCCTCCTGAAAACAAAGGCAGTCTAGCAGATGACTATCTACCTCTTCAAATGTTATTAGGCTGTGATCAAACATTGTTCCATACAATATTGTAAAGTAAAAAAGAAAATAAAAGATAAGTGTCTCCTTTGTAATCTACTGACCATGGGCACACTGGCTTCTTAGATATGTAGAATTGACCTAACTACTTTTTGAAGGCTTCATCTGAGCCAGTGATAAAAAACATCTCATGAGCAACTAGAACACGCATGTACTCTCTGTCACGATAATGTTGAGGTGCACACCAAAACCCTTCTCAACTGAAGAAAGCAACATTATGCATGTTGCAGGCTCAATTGTTCTAATGATATGGGTGTTCATATAATGTATGTAGGCAAATTTCAGATTTCTTCTAGGATAAAATAACCCCCTTATTCAGTCAGATTGTAATGCAAAGGTCAGGCAAGGCCTCTAGGGAAATAATTCAGAAATACTGCCTTCCAGAAGATAAATCCACTCCCTTTGTCCTTGGATAATGAGGCTCCTGAAGATATGCCTCTCAAGAACTTGCATCCCAGCCACTTATATTTTAATGAGAACCACCAGCACCTTGAACTGGATCCAGAAGCATCAGGATGCTCTCAGTTAATCATCAGATTGCAGTATTTTGCAATTGTTAGTGTTTCCAAGCCTTGCACTAATCCTTTCCAGTCATCTAACCAGAAGATTACCAGAGTGTGGAACAATGTAATCTAAGCTATTTCTGTAGCTCAGAAATAGCCACAGGAAGTGAGCCCGTTCAGGCTTATATCAAGTGGAAGAAACCACAAAAAGCACATGGCTTTTCCCATCAGCTCTTCCTTTTCACCATGACCAAAATAACAATCGGCAGGGCCAACTGCCTATAAAAGTTGATTGACATTTTCAAAGGGTGACTAGCAATGTATGTTCATAGAGGTCCACCTAGCAAGGAAGCTCCTGACTCATCATACCATAACTTTCATGGATAATTAGTATGCACATACAAGCCCTGTTTATACACACATCAGATGTATGGGCAATGGGGTGTACAATCATCTGGTGTGGCATCAAGGGCTGGAAATCTGCAGACCCCTCCCACAATCCTCGTACAAGTAATGCCAGTATTAAACAGTGGGCCATGAGCAAACATTTCCTCTTTTTTTGTAAGTATCTTTCATCAGACATTATTACTAAATTCACAAAATGGCCATTTTTTTGTGTGTTGTTACGTTATGTATTATCCAGATTTTATCTGGGTGTCTGAGTCTCTCTTCCATAAGATGCTTCTCAGCTTCTTCCTCAAAATCCATAATTTCATAATGAAAATGGTTTTTTGGGGTGCCCAGATAATGTTACCGCTGTGAACTTCTCAAAATAACAAACCACAAAAGAAGCTTTGAGCATTACAGCTGATGTCGGGTTTGGCTCCAAAAATCTATCATAGCACAATCTTCTGAACCATTTACATGGCATGGAGAAGCACATATCTCAGTTCACATGAAATCTGGGTAGCAGAACTTCAGCTGAATCACCCGACCAGGCAGAGAGGGCATGTTGCGGACCCCGTCTGTAAGAGAACTTCATCTGGGGGGGTCCAGGAAGTGGGCTTTCTCTGCAGTGGCACCCGCCCTGTGGAACATTCTACCCCCCGGAGGTGAAACAGGCCCCTTCACTCCCGACCTTCAGGAAGACCCTGAAGACTTGGCTCTGCCGTCTCGTGTGGGGCAGGAAGGTGGGCAGCCATTCATGGGGTTGGCTTGTGCCTTACAGCTCCTCCCACCTGATTAGAATTTTCTAGCCTCTTGGATTTTACATTTATTTATATTGTATTTTATATTTGCAATTCATTTTTATTTTTATCAGATTTTAATGTTTATTGTTATGGTATGAATTTCATTGTAAACCACCCAGAGTGCCTCTTTTGGAGGAGATGGGTGATAGCAAAATTTGAATAATAAATAAATAAATAAATAAATAAATAAATAATAGTTTTGACCTTGTGCCTTACTTGGCTTGGGTCCCATGTACCTCCAGGACCACCTTCTCCAACAAAAAATCGGTGTGTGTGTGTGTGTGGCATAAACAGAGATTTCTGCCCCCACCTTGTGAAACAGCTTTTCCCTGGAGTTACTGTATGTTTCATCTCATCCTGGCCTCATTCCACAAGACTGCTAAGTTAGGACTCTTCCACTGGACATTGGAGTTTGATATTGATCGATGGTTCTCTTGCCGGTGATAGCTATTTCTCAGTTTAATCATCTTATGTTGTTCCTTGGATGGACAGTTTTAATTGTATGCTTGTTTTATATTTACGCCTGTTGTAAATGGCTATGAGTTGCCTCAGATTTGTCAAGATACAAGTGTAATGTATATTATAATACAAGTGTGATATCAAATAAATAAATTGGAATGACTTCCTCCTTACAGCTCCTGGGTAACAGCTAGATAAACATTCCAGCTGGAATTGTAGCAGTCCAGTATTCATTTTATTAAGATCAACCAAAATGCCAAAATGGTGTGAGCAACTTTCTGCCTGAGGTTTTCAGAACTCTGCTTGAGGTTGGCTATCAAAGAAGAATTCTTTTTTTTTTTAATCCATTCAGAGAAGGCCTAACCATTCTGCAGGTCTTCCTCTTCCTAATAATACAGTGTAGTTATCCATCTTCTGTGGGTGCGCGCACAAATACAGCATTTTTATTCAAAAGGTTTCTTTTTATAGCCTTCACTACAGATCACAAATAAACTCCGTATCAGACTGATGTGCTGCTTTCAAAAAGGAAGAAAGGGGGGGAAAAGGGGGGGAGGAGGAAAAAAAGGAAGCAAAGGAACTGAATTATTTTTGGAAAGGCTGCATTTTTCAGAAACTTCACATGTGGCTATCAGAAAGAACATAAAGATGTGCTGAAGCTCTAAACCTCCAAACAGGAATTTGTCACTTTCTTACAGAGATGTATCTTAGAGGACAAAATGCACCTTTTATGCATTAAGGCCAAATCAGCAACAATCAGAATATTTCTTGTGTCTGACAGTCTTGAGATGAGATGGTGATCTTTACAGACAAGGCTGTGAAAAGCACAGACCAAGCACAGGGACGGTGCTTCAGTACATACATACATACCTACATACAATTGAGGTGTCACCTTCAGTTCATGAGTTAGCTGCCCACAAATCACAGAAGCTTCTGATATTCAAAGGCCTCTTGTGAAGCTAACACAGTACAAGAGTTCCATAAATTCAACCCTGACAAATTCCTCTCCTCTTCTTCATGATTAACGAGGCTGGTGCTCTTGCTGACATTCTCGTGTTCGATCAGTGAAACTCAGGGACAGCTCAAGCTGCTGATATGTTAGTTCTCCTTTCCCACTGGTGTTCCTTGGAGTCAGTAATGGGGTAGAAAGGAGCTAATAGCTTCATGAACATAATACACAAATGAATAAATTGATGCTCAATCCCAGGTAGTTTAAAATGCTTTGGTTTAATGGTTTATCAAAAGACAGACAGTGTACTTAAGTTTTCTGGCCAAAATGTTTCATATGCCAACATTCAGATTCACCTATTGATTTTAGATTCAGCAGATTACCAATGTTAGTTAGTGAATCAAAGCTGTCTACCCTACGGATTGTAGGAAAAAAATTGAGTAGAGACTTCCAATTTGGGGGCAGTCTAGATATGTAGCCTTTAACTGCCAGGATTCTTAGCAAATTTTGGAGGATGTACAGATCAGGTAGGCTGGGAACTGAAGTCCACACATCTGGGAATGGCCAAGGAAACCTGACTTTTAGAAAGCTGAACTTCTTTATATGATTTGTTAATAACAACAACATGAGTTAGGAAACTTCACTGAAGAAAGATATATTTTATAACCAAATGTTGCCCAAAGTGGAATATTCAAATGAATGTGGAAGTTCCCAGTTGGAGAAAACTTCAGAGAAATTGGGGGAATTTCAAAGTGTTTTGATATGACTAGTTGCATTCACATTCTGCCCATGTCTACCATATTTCCACCAGATTTTGTCTACAGTAAATGATGAAAATAATTCTGGATGTTCCTTTCATCTGAAATGTTTGGAGGGCGGCTGGTCTCAAAGATGACCTAGTAAGTCTTTAAGCCAATGAATGAATCAAAATAAGCAAAACAAATAAATCTCCCTAGTTCTGATACAATTAGCAAACTATTGGGGGGAAGGTGTAGCTCCACAGATCTTTACTCTGGATAAAGGTTGTCTGTCTGAGGGGATTTCTAGCCTCTATTCAATATCTGGGACTGTATTTACCCATGCAGCTGTTAGCTATTTTGTATGACATCCTGTTTCTCATCATTTAGGGAATTCCCTGTAGTCAAGAGTGGCTTTGTGTCAACAGCATGTCAAATAATAAGCCCTGGCAAACCTTTTCCTCTCCAACTGCTGTACTAAACTTGACAGATGGGTGTCTCTTCTTGATGGGAAATAATAAAAAGCGAGTCACTATACAAATGTGACTTACCAAGGTCACCATTTTGACAGGCTGAGCAATGCCAACCCCAAACTCATCCTCTTTCCTGTTTGGCTTGTTTCTCCTTCTGTCCAGCCCATTAAAATGCCAAGTGAGCACATTTCAATTTCCCTCCAACCCCCTCAGGTTGGCTCATCCATCACACCTTTAATTCTCCTAAGGTGGTTGTCATTCTGTAAAGATTAGATACATAACAAAACCATCCCCTCCAAAAAGTCTCTAGGCTATCCAGCTGAGTCAAGAATTGCCTTAAAAATTGCCTCATAATTTTCAAGAGACAGATGCCTAAGTAGCACTTTGCAGGTCTCCGCTTTCGCCAATTTACAAAATTCGTTCATTTATTTTTCCTGGCATTGTTCCTACGCTATTAACAGCAATCTGACACTATATACCATGTTGCATGGTGAACATCTCAGACAAAAGATGGGAGAATTTTTTCTGTGATTCTTGAGAAGTTGGATGAAATTATCTCTTCCATTTCTGTGGCCAGAGAGGATGGAGAATTTGTAGAGCTCTCATTTAGGAACGTTGTATGGAAAAAATACTTGCCCCATTGAAAAGGAAAGAAAAGAAAAGAAAAGAAAAGCATTTGTTTAAGAGTTTGAAAGCAAGGCTAGAAAATGTTCAAGCTGCAGAAGTTAATCTTTTGCTAAATTTTCCATACAATTTTATTTTACCTATGTTGCTATGTAACATCATCTAAAATAACTCATACTATTTCCATTTTTTTTTCCTCAGTAGAATGTGCACTCTTAATAAAAGTAACATTAATTTGTCTGAGTTCTCTGTTTCTGGCTTCCACTACAATGTAGACTAATATTATATCACAAAAGACACATTCTTTGCTAATATTAACCCACCAGGTTTTGATTCTTTGTAAAAGTAGCTGCATTTTTATGTAAAGTACTGCAGAACGATCTATAATTTACAAGCTACGCAGTCCTAATTAATTTTTTCAACATAGCACCTTCAATGCACTCAATTTTCATTTCTTCTTACATTATTAGACAGCATTAATATGAATTCATTTTCTAATAGAAAGCTGAGGTTGATCAGAAACAATGCCTGGCTCTTCTCTGCAATAAGATATAATTATTATTTCATCCCACTTCTCCAGCTGAATTGCCTTGTGGCAAAGATGGAAGAAATAATAATATTTCTAAGTCCAAGTAAACCAACAACACATCAGCCATCCAACCACCCAGTCACCTTGCTAGAACTTTCAGGTGGATGAAGGTAGGGAAATCAAAGAACCAAGCCACACATTCCTATGCAGTGGACTGCAAGTTCCTGCCAAAAAAAGGACTCTATTTAGTGGCACCAATGGCAAAATTCAACAAAATCCACTCCCAGCTGCAAAACAAATATTTGTCAGTGAGATGAGCATCTGAAAAAGGCCCACCTTCATCTCCCCGCCCCCCAGCCATTAGATGCAGCCAAATAGGGACACTAGGTTCGCAAATTTGGATTGGGCAAAGAGAAAGAGGGTGTTCTTTGATGCTAAACTTGTAGCTGAGGGACAGCCACTTCTTCTTGGTTGAGGGAAAAAAAACTTTGGGGGAAGAAAAATAATCTATGGTGGTCCAAAGGGACTGTATAGTAAAATACACTATGGCCATGTTAAGTGGCCATGTTAAGTCTAATAAATAAATAAATAAATAAATAAATAAATACACACATACTGTTGTTTATTCATTCAGTCGCTTCTGACTCTTTGTGACTTCATGGACCAGCCCACGCCAGAGCTTCCTGTCGGTCGTCAACACCCCCAGCTCCCCCAGGGACAAGTACGTCACCTCCAGAATATCATCCATCCACCTTGCCCTTGGTCGGCCCCTCTTCCTTTTGCCTTCCACTCTCCCTAGCATCAGCATCTTCTCCAGGCTGTCCTGTCTTCTCATTATGTGGCCAAAGTATTTCAGTTTTGCCTTTAATATCATTCCCTCAAGTGAGCAGTCTGGCTTTATTTCCTGGAGGATGGACTGGTTTGATTTTCTTGCAGTCCAAGGCACTCTCAGAATTTTCCTCCAACACCACAGTTCAAAAGCATCAATCTTTCTTTGCTCAGCCTTCCCTGTGGTCCAGCTGTCACAGCCATATGTTACTATGGGGAACATCATTCCTTTAACTATGTGAACCTTTGATGTCAGTGTGATGTCTCTGCTCTTGACTGTTTTATCGAGATTTGTCATTGCTCTTCTCCCAAAGATTAAGCGTCTTCTGATTTCCTGGCTGCAGTCAGCATCTGCAGTAAACTTTGTGCCTAGAAATACCAAGTCTGCCACTGCCTCTACATTTTCTCCCTCTTTTTGCCAGTTATCAATCAAGCTGGTTGCCATAATCCTGGTTGTTTTGAGGTTTAATTTCAAGCCAGTTTTTGCGCTTTCTCCTTTCACCATCATGAGGCTCCTCAGTTCCTCTTCACTTTCAGCAATCAGAGTGGTGTCATCTGCATATCTGAGATTATTAATGTCTCTTCCAAAAATCTTAACCCCAGCCTTGGATTCATCCTGCCCAGCACGTCACATGATGTGTTTTGTGTACAAGTTGAATAGGTAGGGTGAAAGTATACAGCCCTGCCGTACTCCTTTCCCAATCTTAAACCAGTCCATTATTCCATGGTCTGTTCTTACTGTTGCTACTTGGTCATTATACAGATTCCTCAGGAGGCATACAAGATGACTTGGTATCCCCATACCTCTAAGAACTTGCCACAATTTGTTATGGTCCACACAATCAAAGGCTTTAGAATAGTCAGTAAAACAAACAGATGTTTTTCTGAAACTCCCCGGCTTTTTCCATTATCCAGCGGATATTGGCAACTTGGTCCCTAGTTCCTCTGCCTTTTCTCAACCCAGCTTGTACATCTGGCAATTCTTGCTCCATGAATTGCTGGAGTCTACCTTGCAGGATCTTGAGCATTACCTTACTGGCATGTGAAATGAGTGCCACTGTTCGACAGTTTGAATGTACTTTAGTGTTTCCCTTTTTTGGTATGGGGGTATAAGTTGATTTTTTTCTGATCTGATGGCCATTCTTGTGTTTTCCAAATTTGCTGGCATATGGCATGCATCACCTTTACAACATCATCTCGCAAGATTTTGAACAGTTCAGCTGGGATGCCGTCGTCTCCTGCTGCCTTGTTATTAGGAATGCTTCTTAAGGCCCACTCAACCTCACTCTTCAGGATGTCTGGCTCTAGCTCACTGACCACACCATCAAAGCTATCCCCAATATTGTTATCCTTCCTATACAGGTCTTCTGTATATTCTTGCCACCTTTTCTTGATCTCTTCTTCTTCTCTTAGGTCCTTGCCATCTTTGTTTTTGATCATACCCATTTTTGCCTGGAATTTACCTCCGATGGTTCTAATTTTCTGGAAGAGGTCTCTTTTCCTTCCTATTCTATTGTCTTCTTCCACTTCCATGCATTGTTTGTTTAAAAATAATTCCTTGTCTCTTCTGGGTAACCTCTGGAATTTTGCATTTAATTGGGCATATCTGCCCCTATCCCTGTTGTCTTTTGCTTTCCTTCTTTCTTGGGCTACTTCTAGCGTCTCAGCAGACAGCCATTTTGCCTTCTTGGTTTTCTCTTTCTTTGGGATGTATTTTGTTGCCGCCTCCTGAACAATGCTGCCAACTTCTGTCCATAGTTCTTCCGGGACCCTATCTACTAAGTCCAGTCCCTTAAATCGATTCTTCACCTCCACTGCATATTCCTTTGGAATATTAGTGAGCTCATATCTAGCTGATCTGTGGGTCTTCCCTAATCTCTTGAGTCTGATCCCAAATTGTGCAAGAAGAAGTTTGTGATTTGAACTACAGTCAGCTCCAGGTCTTGTTTTTACTGACTGTATAGATGTCCAGCACCTTTGGCTAAAAATGATGTAGTCGATATGATTTTGGTGTTGTCCATCTGGTGAAGTCCATGTATAAAGCCCTCTCTTAGGTTGTTGGAAGAGAGTGTTTGTTATGCAGAGTGAGTTGTCTTGGCAAAATTCTATCAGCCTATGTCCTGCTTCATTTTGTTCTCCCAGGCCATGCTTACCTGTAATTCCAGGTGTCATTTGACTGCCCACCTTAGCATTCCAGTCTCCCGTGATGAAAGTAACATCTCTTTTAGGCGTGCTGTCCAGTAGGTGCTGCAGATCCTCATAGAACTGCTCTACTTCAGCTTCTTCAGCATCTGTGGTTGGGGCGTATATTTGGATCACTGTGATGTTAGATGGCTTGCCCTGAATTCGAATTGAGATCACTCTATCATTTTTTGGATTATATCCAAGCACTGCTTTAGCCACTTTACTATTAATTATGAAGGCTACTCCATTTCTTCTGTGGTCCTCTTGTCCACAGTAGTAGATCTGGTGGTCATTTGATGTGAAGTGGCCCATTCCAGTCCATTTCAGTTCACTGATGCCCAAAATGTCTATCTTTAATCTTGACATCTCACCAATAACCACATCCAATTTGCCCTGGCTCATAGATCTTACATTCCAGGCTCCAATGGTGTGTTGATCCTTAGAACATCGGATTCGCCGTTCACCACCAGCACTGTCGGCCGCTAGCCGTCCTTTTGGCTTTGAGCTAGCTGCGTCATCACGTCTGGGGCTAGTTGAACTCATCCTCTGTTCCTCCCCAGTAGCATTTTGACCATCTTCCGACCTGGGGGTCTCATCTTCCGATGGTATACCGACATATCTCTGGTTGTACTGATCCATTGAGCTTTCACGGCAAGAATACTGAGGTGGGTTGCCATTACCTTCCCCAGGGATCGCATTTAGTCTGACCTTCTCTTTCATGACCTTCCCATCTTGGGTGGCCCTTCACGGTTTAGCTCATGGCATCACTGAGGTGCTCAAGCTCCAGCACCACGACAAGGTAACGATCCTTTGCTGGAAAAATACACACATACATACATACATACATACATACATACATACTTCCACCTGTGGCCAAGGTAAATTGTGTTATGAGGACACACCAGGCATATTTGGACTTTCCTTCCTGACCTTTCCATCTCCACGTTCTCCCTCTGGGTCTCCTTGCCCACTCCCATCACCCCACCGTGGCTACCTCGCATCTCTCATGCTTTCCCTCCACTCATACTCAGCTTCTCTCCTCTCCCACCTTTGTGCCTTCTGTAGACAAAGGCAGAGATAAATAAGCAGGGATGCAGGAGCAGTTCAGGGAAATATAACTCCACTCAGTCCTGGGAAAGGCTACATGGTAATTCTTCTACTGTATCCTACAACATTCAAGCAGCATTCTTGGAAACCTCACAGTGGCAATCTCCTGAGCTGGCCTACCTCTAGGGGCTGACACCTTCCTCCCTCTCCCCAACTCTCTGCTCTCTCCCTTTGCCTCTCTCTTTCAAGCTAACATTAGCAGCGGAAAGCAACCATATTGCATGATGAAGAGAATAAAGGCTAGGATTTGTTAAACCCTAGGAGAATCAGGATCAACAACGTCCTTTGGATATTTCCTCACTTCAGTAGGATTTAACTGTGCTGAAGGCTGCAGATAAGAATACTTTGGTATCAGAATCTGAAAGAGTTAAATGGACAAAGCAGTCTGCATCCTTGCCTACTGATGGTGGGTGGAAAGTAGGAGCTGTGGTGAAGTTCTCAGCTGTTGTTGAGCCACACTGTGTGTTCTCCCCTAGCCTCTAAGCTAACTTGTTGAATTCCAATATTAGAGAATTCGCTGTCCAGTGCTGAAGAGAGAATCAGCCAGCCTGACCAACTTTTCCATGTGAAATATGCTGACTTTAGCAATAAAATGCATGGGTGTTTTAAGCCTTCTTGGTAAGGATACAGGGAATTATCTTTTGGACACATGCTGCAAAGACCCAGCTCCCTTGAAAAATCCATAATGCTGGGGAAGGAAGGAAGGAAGGAAGGAAGGAAGGAAGGAAGGAAGGAAGGAAGGAAGGAAGGAGGAAAAGAGGACAACCAACAGCAAAGTGGGTGGACTCAATTACATTATTGATTGAGTAAAGACCAACTACCACCATGTTAAAATCAAAATCAGCACTCTGCTTATTCCAGCAGAATAATTACTACTTGTACTTTTTATTTCATAAGATCCAAAAGACCTCCAAGCCCACACGTACTTTTGTATTCATAAACTGCATAAAATGCATGTTTCTAATTTGTGTTTTTCCCTGCTTGCAGTAAAGACCACCATCTGAAAACAATGCAAATTAAAGTAAATGGGACTAAAACATATTCAAATCATCTCTATAGGGTCTTTCTTTTTTTTCAGATTTAATACTGAACCACATTATTTTCCTTTCTTCCTGCAATATAATTTTGCTTCAGATTGATTCATAACAATGTTCTTTTCCTTTAACAATTCTTTATATGCCATAATTATTTCTTTTGTATAATGCTACCTTGTTGTGACCATTGGAGAACAGTTTTGTGCATTTCTTTAGTATGTCCAAAAGGCTGTGTGTGGTTAATTCTTATGCACCTGCTGATTTTTTAAAGAATTATTTCCCAAACATTTTGAAACTCTGATTTTTCTGAATTATTCAAATTTATTGTGCCCACACATAAACTCAGAAATCTCACCAATATGCATATTCAATTATCTAGATTAAGCTCCTGGTGACTGCATGGTGCACATGTCCATGTAGTTTTTGTTGCAACTGAGTAGAAAAGATTTGTCACTGCCTTCTTCCAGGGTTTCGTTGTTTTGTTATTTTTAAATTTCTCAGTCTAGTCTGCAGGTATCCTAGTAGTTACCTGTCCAAATACTAACCAGATCTGATCGTGGTTAGCTTTTTCAAGATCCTTCTCATTAGTGTCAAAGTAGGCTCTATGACCTTTTCTGACCAGCTGCATGCAGAGAAGGAATTCCGGAATCCCCAAGCAAGAACAGAAACCCTGACCAACAGTAATATTCTATTCTTACAATCTGAGTAAAGAGATTTTGTTACATATTCTAGGTAGGAGCAGGCAACTTTCCATAGATGCAGCTGACAGCCAAGGGCCAGATATGATGGGACTTGAAGTCCAACATTTCTGGAGGACACCAAGTTAGCCCTGCGGTAAGGTTCAGTCTATTGAATTATCAGGTCACAGCTAACTCCTGGTGACTATATGCTGTGGTCATAAGTTGAGGACTACCTGTACTTTGTATCACCTTACTTTACAAGGTGATCAAGAAAGTCTTCTGTTTTGAACTGGTAATACACCTAGACCGTTTAGTATAGCACCGGGCTTCTTAAATAGAGGGAACACCAGGAAAGACAAACTTTCTCTACAAAATTAATATTTGCGTGCACCTCTAATCCCTGCTGTGTAGTTCTCATTCCTTCCCCCAAGAGCCTCTACTATAGCATCTACAGACAATTTTTCTTTTCCCACTTGATTACTTAGAATAAAAACTTCACACCACATCTCTGAGGGCAGCTGGATTGGATAACTTTGAACAAGGCCAAACTTTCTGCTCAAACCTTCTAGTCACCTGGATTATGCTGCTTCAAGTGGGATTGATATCTGTCCAAAAACATCATCACTTCAGAAATGAACACTGGCCGTGTATGAAAGAAGCTTTGGGCCTTGCTTGAACAAAAGAGGCTAAAGGGTGCAGAAGGAGGTAACCCAGAGCACTTTAAAACATCTTGCACTTCCTATCCCCATGTATGTTGTCTTGAGCATGCTATGAACCTAATGGACTTTTCCTAGGTGTGCGTGTAATTCTCCAGAATCTTAAAAACTGTACCACAAGTAAGGAGATTTGTATGTGAACAGCACAGTTATGGGGTTAGACATTATGTTGATCCCTGTTTCATGCTGCACAAAATATTGTCTGAGATTGCAGGGATAAAAGGCTGAGTATATATGCTTTGATCAGCCCTGGATTCTTTAATATCCTGTTTGTGGCTAGTCTTTTCTATAACCCGCTTTATAACCAGTATGATGTAAGACATTTTCCCCACTTTGATGTGCTTGGATTTTCATGAACAAACCAGTTGTAACTGTGACTCAACTCTACTCTCTGGAGGATGGGGTGAGTGGAAATCCAGCCAGCCAACTCAGAGAGGAATCTGTTGTAAACATTTGTACAAGTAAAAACATTCTGCATCATTTGCAAAGAGGACAGTAGTAGGTACATGCTTGTCTGGGAAAGAATGACATATAAAAGCAAAAAAAAAAGGTGGGGGGAGCAGACACTGAGGGCCTCTAAGGAATAATGCAAGTAAATCTTGCTTGCTTTGGGAAATAAGCAGGATCCAAGCCCACATCAGAAATACTGGTATATAATAGCTAAGCATCATAAATATACAGTTGTAATCAAAATTATTCAATCCCCATTGCAAATCAGGTTGATTGTCAAAATGTACAGACTTTCAGCTGTTTGCAATGAACAAATCAAACAGAAGCAGTTGAAACAGCTCAACACAACGAACGCTTCAAGTGGTGTCCCCAAATTCAACTGAAAATGCAACTTAACATGACTTCTCCAGTCTCAAAATTATTCAATCCCCTGAATCATTATGTTAGACGTGCCATACTGAGAATACAGAATAGATACAAATCCAGGCTGTGCCTGAAAACACCTTTGTGGCTCTCAGCACAAGAAGCATTTGATAGACGAGAAAAAATAGGCAAACACAAATGGCTAACTTATTGTGAGAGGCTAGAATTTTGTCAAGGGGAATACAAAATAAAATCAAGAGAAGATGGACATAGTTGCCAATGGTTTTCTTATTTACAGTTATTAAAAAGACTTTAATTTGCCTATTAAAGCAGACAAAAGAGTTTTTGGCTTTGAACATTGGAAGACTGAGTTTGAAATGGAATTATCTATAAATGATGAACATGTAATTGCTAAAATGTATAAACTTTTATTGAAATTTGAAACAGAAGAAGAAATGAAAGGATGTGTCCTAACAGTCAGGAATCACACTGAGATGAGGAATAGGTCTCTAGTGCTTATTACTGCTACATAAGACAGAAAATCCTAACAAACTGAAGAAGCGTGGGAAAAATCCAGACAGATAAACCCTAAAAGTCAAGGTGGGTCTGTTCTGTGTCTCTTTGAATGGCTGCTCAATTCCTCAGTACTACGCATGCATTTTCCCCCCTGGATAGAGGCCCCCTCCTGCTCACCATCAGTACTCATGACAGGATGTATGATAAAGTGGGCTAAATTTTTTGGTTATAACATACAGATGGAACAATGGGAAAATATGTGGTTGAAAGGAATGAAATTTGCATTACGTTATAATCTTAAAGAGAATTTTTATAAAATGATGCACTGTTGGTATATGTCACCAGAGAAATTGTCTAGAATGTATAAAGGCACTTCAAATTTATGTTGGAAATGTGAACAGGAAGGGACATTTATCATGCTTGGTGGACATGTAAAAAAGCTAGAAAATTTTGGATTCAAATACATAACACTGATTCAGAGGATTTGAAAGATTAATATACAGTTGAGACCACAGGTCTTTCCTTTGGGACTGATGGGCAAATAGTTGGAAAAAAAGTCATGGAACTTTGTTTTTGTATATGATAACTGCAGAGAGATTGTTGTATGCATAAGGATGGAAAGATTCAGCAATACCTACAATGGAGGAATGGTTGGTGAAGATGGAACTCACTGAGATGACCAAACTGACTTCTTTTATTAGAGAAAAGACAGTATCTACATTTACTGATGACTGGAAGCCCTTTATGGACTTTTTGTGGAAAACAGAAAAAAATTCTTATGGTTTTATTTATTTATCAAATTTTTATCACTGCCCATCTCCCTCCTGAGGAGGGACTCTGGATGGTTTACAATAAAAATAAAATTTAAATTCAATTCAACCTATAAATAATACATTACATATAGATATAAAGAGAAGATTAAAAATATGAAATGTAATAAAATCCAGATGTGAGTAAGGTTCTACTTCAGTCCGTGAATATACAGTTGTAATCGAAATTATTCAACCCCCATTGCAAATCAGGTTGATTGTCAAAATGTACAGACTTCAGCTGTTTCCAGTGAACAAATCAAACAAAAGCAATTGAAATAGCTCAACACAACGAATGCTTCAAGTGGTGTCCCCAAAGTCAACTGAAAATGCAACTTATTCTGACTTCTCAAGTCGCAAAATTATTCAACCCCCTGAACAGAATCCGTCACAACAGCACACATACAGTATGCAAAACAGGCGTTGTCTCAAGCACACCTGATGCAACTAATCAAGGACTTCAGCAGTTGCACCAGGGGTGCTTGAGCTGGAACACATGAAATACCTGAACTGGCCAGGGGTTTGTTGAGTGCCACGTTTGACTGCATGTTAGAAATACGGTCTGGCTAAGTCAAAAGAATGGTCCAAAAAGGTAAGAGAAGAGATCATCGCCCTTTGCAAACAAGGAACAGGATACAAAAAGATAGTGAAGGCACTGAATGTTCCTGGAGACACTGTTGGAAGCACAGTTTGCAAGTTCAAAGTTAAAGGAACAGCGGTGACACTACCTGGACTGGGCAGAAGAAGGAAGCTGTCAGTGGCTGCAACCAAATTTCTGAGAAGGCAGGTGGAGAGAAACCCATGAGTGACTGTGAAAGACCTGCAGCAAGGCTTGGTGGCAACAGGCACTGAGGTTTCAGTGAGCACAGTAAGGCGCATACTAAACACAGGTTTCCATGCCAGAACTCCACAATGTGCACCACTACTGACCCAAAAGCACAAGAAAAGTTGGCTCCGATATGCTCAAAATCATATAAATAAGCCACAGAAGTTTTGGGATTCTGTTCTGTGGAGCGATGAAACAAAACTGGAACTTTTCGGCCCGATGGATCAGCGGTATGTCTGGAGGAAGAAGAATGAAGTGTACGCTGAAAAGAACACTCTGCCTACAGTTAAGCATGGTGGTGGCTCGGTGATGCTCTGGGGCTCCTTTGCATCCTCTGGCACTGGAAACCTGCAGCGTGTGGACAGCAAGTTGGATTCACTGAAGTATCAGGAAATCCTAGGAGAAGACTTCATGCCGTCTGTAAGGAAGCTGAAGCTTGGGCGTCATTGGACCTTCCAGCAGGACAATGGTCCCAAGCATACCTCAAATTCCACTAAGGCTTGGATGCAGAAGAAGTCCTGGAAGATTCTACAGTGGCCATCACAGTCACCTGACTTGAACCCCATAGAAAATTTCTGGAGGGATTTGAAGAAGGCGGTCGCAGCACGCAAACCCAAGAATATTACTGAACTGGAGGCCATTGCTCATGAGGTATGGGCTAAGATTCCTCAGGAATGCTGCCAGAAGTGGTGTCTGGCTATGCATTTCATTTGCAGAAGGTCTTAACAGCAAAAGGTGCTCTACTAAGTACTGAGGATGCTTGCCATGAAGGGGTTGAATAATTTTGAGACTGGAGAAGTCATTATAAGTTGCATTTTCAGTTGACTTTGGGGACACCACTTGAAGCATTCGTTGTGTTGAGCTGTTTCAATTGCTTTTGTTTGATTTGTTTGTTGCAAACAGCTGAAAGTCTGTACATTTTGACAATCAACCTGATTTGCAATGGGGGTTGAATAATTTCAATTACAACTGTAACATAGGGTGTCTTATGTTAAATTAACAAAAAAGCGTACTTAACTGGGGGGTGAACAATGATAAAATGATGAGCTAAAAGCCTTACACTCAGAACATGGGCTTAGGTTAAACAGTATGGCTGGCAGTATGTGAATGTGTGTGTGTGTGTTTGTACAAAAGATGAATCCAAAGAAAAAAAATCAGCTTTGTCTCTGAATGACAGCAGGCACAATGAAACTTGAATTAATTTATGTACTTTGTGAAAAGCAACCTGCCATTATGCATCTTAGTTTTGTCTTTCTTAAACATTCCTTGCTCTTTTTTGTATGCAGCTTTCAGATGAATACCTCTTATGAACTGATTCATATGGATTTTTGACCAGAGAAATAGGGGAAATGGACCCTCGTGAACTCTGATACAGTGCTGCCCTCTGCGTTGTGGTCCAGCTTGAGAGAGGTTGCAGACCTGCTCTGCTGGAAACCTGTGATGGGTTTCTTCTAAAACGCATTATCGAAGACCTGATGGGAAAAGCTTTTTAAGGCATCTGTGAATTTATTTATTTATTGAAGCAAATATTTGTAGCTCAGGGTTGAACTGTGGAGTCCTTGGTGCTAGTCTGGCAATGAAACGTCTGCAAGAAAACAACAAGGCTCAGAGAGCACCAAGGACTCCACATTTATTTATTTATTTTATTTTTTATCTCACCTTTATTATTTTTATAAATAACTCCAGGCAGCAAACATACCTAAGACTCCTTCCTCCTCCTGTTTTCCCCACAACAGCAACCCTGTGAGGTGAGCTGGGCTGAGAGAGAGTGACTGGCCCAAGGTCACCCAGCCGGCTTTCATGCCTAAGGTGGGACTAGAACTCACAGACTCCTGGTTTCTAGCCCAGCACCTTAACCACTAGACCGTATACCTTTTGCTTACTCACCAAGGTGCTTTTTAATCTTGCCAAACCACTCTCCACATTCATCAAGCCCTTCTGGACCACTCCAATATTTTGGTGTCCTTTAAATTTTAATGGATATTCAAATGTGTCCCCGAAGTTACCAACATTGTTTTGTGCTGAAAAGTGTGCTTAGGCTATTGAAGTAGCTACAGCTGAAGACTAAGGGGAGCCATTGGATAAGAGAGCTGAAAGGCTCCTGAGTTCAGAGAAGTTCCTCAAGTTTTAGTAAGATTGACACAGTGCATGAAATTAACACCATAGCCTCAATTCTAGTTGGATTCAGCCTCAACGTATTTCCTTTTTTCTTTTTCTTGAGCCTGCTTGCAAATGAGATGAACTCCAACAGAGAGCCTTGTTGGTTTCTATAAAATTTGCTGGGCTGTGTGATCATTCCCTGTGAATTACTTAATTCCTCAGACTCACAAGAAACTTTCTTTAAGAACCTCACATACAAAAAAATACATGGAGAAGGAATGCTTCAGCAGACCTTCTGATGTCAGTTGGTGACATCAGTTGGGATGCAACCTGACTGAAGATACTTTGGAAAACTTTCAAAGATTCCTATCATTGTTCTCTGTCCTTCAAATGTTTCTGGGGTTTAACCTCAAGAAAGTCTATTTTTTCTTTTGAATTCTTTCTCTGTAAAGCATTGCTACTCTAATTTTAATGCTACATTTGCCTAGGCAAGTACCTGAATGGGACACTAAATACTTCATACTGATATCATTCCTATTCATGCAAATAGGAAAGTGTATTGATCAATATTTTAGCATTGAGGTTCAAGAGACACTCACATCAACAACTACTCACCTGCTTGGACAAGGTAATTTAACTGAATCATTTTAAAATCAAATCTCCCTAACAAAGCTTTGCATGGCCCAAACAGTCAATGGAATTGCCAACAAAATATGAAAGGATGGAAAACAGTCATTCCACATGTAAGATATAAATAAAGTCCATATGTAAATAGAAGTAAAAGACAATGAGATCCCAATTATGTAAATACTGAGTCTGGAGAGTAAAGGCTAAGAAGAATTCATTACATTGATATAATGTAATATATTAATACATTGTAAATTGATACATTTTTGTAAAGTTTTAACCAAAAAAAAAGCCATTGTGAAAGCAGACTTCCCAGCCAATCAATCTAAACAGAAGCCATCCATTGACTGAGCTTCAGTCAGCCCTGACTCTGACCTTGACATGGTCTTAGACACATACAGAGTTAATCCCCATCCTTCTTACCCTCAGGATAGGAAAAGGATTTTTCCTTTTAGAGACAGTAGATAAAGGAGACATTGTGGGATGGGGCAGAGAGAAGGAGAAAGCTGAGATCATTCTCTTTCAGATTAAAGTTTGGAATTTTCAGGGGAAAAAAAGGAAGTCCAGATAAAATCGAATCAGAAGGAACACTGGATTCAAGGGTGTGTTTCTTGAGTAGAAATAACATTAACAATATATTATTAAATTTATAAGCTGCCCAACTCAATCTTTTCACAAACTTTCAGGGAAATTATGTTACAAGTGCCATGATAGCCTTTGGAAACTTCTCAAGAGGCACCATGGCTGTTCCCTTTCAGAAGGCAGGCAGGCAGGCAGGCTATTGGTAGAAATCCATTTACAATTTCTAATCCTGTCAGATTTTCTTTGGTCTGTAATTTTAATCTCTAAATTGTGGATCTAAGTGACCTTAAGATTCTAGACAGCTCATAATAAATATAACAATATAATAAATAAACTGGAGAGCCAATTTGGCGTAGCAGTGAAGGTGCTGGCCAAGAAACCAGGAGTCTGTAGGTTCTAGTCCTGCCTTAATCAGGAAAGCTGGCTAGGTGGCTTTGGGCCAGTCCCTCCCTCTCAACCCACCTCACAGGGTTGTTGTTGTGGGGAAAATAGGAGGCAGGAATATTAAATATGTTTGCTGCCTTGAGTTGACCAAATTAAACAAACAAACAAAGGCAGGATAAAAATCTAATAATAGTAATAGTAATAGTAATAATAATAACATGGTGTTTGGAAAAGACAAAACTCTAATGAGGAGAAAATTCATAATGGGATGCCTGAAGATGAAATAAAAGCCTTGAATTATGAGAACTCCACTATTCCCAAAACAATACAGTTATGAATATTTATCAATAGCCACAGAGATAAAATGAAAATTTAGTTGCTTCACCATGGACAAATTTTGTTAATAAGACTCATCTTCCCTCATGGGTTTCTATTTATCTACAGCTATGAAGCTTAGTGAAGAAATAAATAAGGGACTTCTAAATCTAATCCATTAAACTGTTTATAAAGCCACACAGGAGAAGCTATGTTTCAAGAATAAACAGATTTCTTTCCACCCAGACTCCCACAGCTTGTGCCTTGTCAACCGGCTGCGACACTAGGCTTAATTACTGAATCTAAAAGGATAATGGAGGCTCCAGACTGGTGGACATTAGAAATGTCTGCTAGATGACCCAGATGCAATTGGAAGTGGATGCCAGATCAAAGGAGGCCCATTCCACTGTGTACCTCTTGATGGGGATCAGCCTTTGTGTATGGGTGTGGCAGGAAAAAGCCCACTTGATTAAATCAGTGCTGTTCCCAAAAGTTTGCATGGAGGTTCTCATGGAAAACCAGTCCCACCATTAGCACCTAGTAGCTTCAACTGCCACCTAATACTTTCAACCAAATTTTCAGACTACATTTATTATTTATAGCCAAAAAACCCAAAACCCAGTTACTGATTGTTTTTATTAATTGTTTATCCATTGACTAAGGGAAAGCAGGCTCTGCCTGCTACCCAGTAAAAACGCAGATGCTAGTGTGGGCTTAGGTTCTGGTTTTATGTGAGTAACAGTATGCGTGCCCTTTAAGAAAGCTGAGAGTGAGTGGAGCGCGCCGGAACGGGATTTAAATAGCCCGCGCCGGTCAGCGCTCCACCCCTTCTTACTTCAGGTGCGCCCCGAGCCCCGTCGGTTCCGTTGCCGGTAGGTGAGGGGTCGTGGAGCCCCTCCTGTGCTCCGGGCGTTTCCTTGATTGCTTCCCTGGCCGGTGATGGTTCATTGCCGGGCGATCAGGTTCGTAATCTCTTTGACGGCTCGGGCGCGCCTCGTGGTCTGGTCTTGTCAATTACCTTCTTTGCAACATTGTATCTCTCTCTTCTGCGCCTCCGGCTAGAGTTGATACTTTGTTGCCAGCACCTGTTGCTCTCTTTTGTTAGCTAGTTGCCTTTTCCCTTAATCTGCCCGGGACCCATTTCCCTGCATTGTCATGCGAGCCGTTGCGATGTCACAAGCATCGCAACGGTGATCATGACAATAGCATGCAAGGGATTGACTTTCAGGAATCATCAGATTTCCAGAGAACAGAGGATTCTGGGAGAGTAGCCAGCATCTCCTGGCCCAGATTATTTATCCTTCCCTTTTTTACCCAAATATGGTAGGAAATGAAACTGAGATCCAGTGCAAGGCCTGGTTGAGCCCCCGTGGCTGTCATTTCAAATGCAAGCAACCATGCTGAAGCAAATGTAATGTCTGGACAATTTCCAGAGCCAGAACCTTGCCTGTCTATCCATAAACCTGGCCACATGTGAGTGATGCAGATTCATCTGATGCCTAGGGGAAATTGAAAGCTGTAATTGTTATGGCTACAAAGAGTGCTACATTTCTGAGGGTTCAGATTAACCAACTTTTCTAAATGACACAAAGCACATCCTTCTGTCCTCTGAATTGTCTCAATGATTTTATACATTTAGGCTTAATTGATTCTGTATCCTATTAACTCCATTTCTCCCCAGCCCTCAGTTTAGCCATTTGTCTTCTAATCCTGATGCCTTGGATGCCAAATGTGGTATTTCAGCCAGCAGCTCTCAGCAATGTTGCTATCCAACTGGCCGTGATGCCATGTTCCAAATGCTGCAGCTGGACCTTTGGGACAATAGGATGTGCACTTGGCTAAGTCCAAACGAGCTTTTGATTGAAACAAATTAGTGCTCTCAACAGAACAGCCAAGGACAGAATGGAGGAAAAGGTAACCGTAGAATATTGGTTGAAGGAAAGAAAACTGCTGGCCAATTATTCAGACAAGCTGGTGGAGAGGTTCTATCATCTGTATTGTGGTACAGATGAAAGTCGATGTTTGGTGGGAGTGGAAGAGACAGCAAGAGAAATCACAACCCTAACACTGGACTAGGACCAGTGTTTTATTGGCATCCCTTTGATATAGCCAAATGCCACCAGTGTTCCATAACTACATTCAGTTCCTCAATTCATGTTGTTTGCAAGTGAAAGGGAAAAAGCCCAAACTTCTCTTTTTTTCTAAACTTTGTGTATTCTTATTGATCTGTTTTCTGTATTTGTTCTAACTTCAGTATATATCCATTAAAAATCCTGATAGCCACACTATTTTTGGAGTCTAAGATTTCAACCAAGTTAACCTGAATGATATTTGGGGAAGAGTGTTTACTCTATTTAAATTCCCAGTTTCTAGCAAGAAATTGAAACTGGAGAGTATTTAGCAGAATTTTCTATTGGAAACAATACTATAACGATTGTACTGGACTTACTTGGACAGGAAAGGGAATTTTAAAAAGCTGCCTACAGTTGACCCATTGCAAGATAAATCTTCATAAGAAATGTGCTGCAATGATGTAGCATGAGGAAATATAGATGGGCCCAAAAGCTAATGGATAGACAGATTTTTGAATGTCAAAAAGAAGAATACTTTCAAATTTTCCTGTTTACACATAGAGGGACATATTTCAGTGCCCAACCTTCATATAAATAACTTTGCCACAGAAGTTTCCATATTCTTTTCTCATCTATGATAGCCAGTTTCAGATATCTTTCTAGAATTGGCATATAGGTGAAGTGGGACCACTTTTCACAAACCCAGTAATCTAATAAAAAAAAAAATCAAATGATTACAGAATATGGTGTTATTTCCTAAATATAGATACAATCTCTGAAGACAGTTTTAATGTGAGAACATAGAAAGAATCTCTTTGGATCGATCCAATGATACCTTTAGCTCATGGAAAAGCAAAGTGGTCTTCTCTAAATGTTTTGGGTTCTGGCCTTCAAGCTGTCAAGTTGATTCAAAAAGTTAATTCAAATCACTGAATGAACTGAAACCACTGAGGAAATTTTGGTCAATTTGGTGAAGAAGGAAAAAAAAAGGCACAGAAGTCCATGAAACTGCTGATTTGATTCAAAGGCTTCCCATTCGAGAATCAGTTTAGTGATTCAGTTGGAAAGTTCAGTTGAAAGAAGTGATTCCATACATTCATGTGAAGCCAGTTTTGGAAGCACATTGTCAGAAAACCCTGCTCATTATGTGATATCCAAAGGAAGGCAGATTTTTAGCGTGTAGAATCCATTGAAACAAATTCTGGGACTCCGTGGCTTCACCAAGTATGGTAGGAGGAAGACCAAAAGGCAGCACTGAAAGCTTAGTTAGTACAGCCTTACTATTTCAATGCATTTCATTGCCTTCTCTGAAACCCTGGGTCCTGGCCTCTATGCTCTCATCCAATCAAGTTGAAATTTTGCTTTTTAATCTCTACATTCCCCCTTTCAAAACATACACTCAGATTAATGCTATTGGGGGGCAAATAGGACATTTTATTTCTAAATGCTTAGATAATTATCCTGCAGTGTCAGTAATAATTGGTGGGGACCTAAACACTAAAATGGGACCAAATGATCACACTCAATTCTGTCAATTTAGATCTTTTATGAGGAGAACATTTCAGATGCTTTATCTGCCTTTATTACACCTTGACATAGATGGATCTCTCCTGAGGCAGGACAGGGCAGAAATGCATGAAAAGGCAAACATCCCTGGCCCTCATATCCTTCTAAATCAGCTGTAATTTCTTCCCTGCATCTCTGCCACTTACGTCCCAAAGTAGCCAACTATTTTCTGCCAATGAAATAAAGTCCTGGGGTTGCTGAGGACAGTTCTGTGCATACCAGATGGTGATTCCTCCTTTCTCTGGCTGTCCCAAGCATTGGTTCCATGCTCCACAAGGCTGTCTTTACTGCTGTTGGATCTATATCTCATTGGTTCTCATGTCTCATAGACAGTGTCATTTTTTAGCCTCGGTGATATTGACAGCTGAATTGACCCAGTCGGATGCTCTGGGACCGAAGGCATGTAAAATATTCATTGCACTACTAATGTATTCTACCCAGGATTTTATAAGAAATGTCCCTTGAAAGGTGTGTTCGTCTCTTGTTTTGTGGTGTATGCAAGTGAATATGTTTGTGCAAGCAGAAAATACTAAGCACAGATATATCATTCCTGCAATGGTTTTCAACCTATTTTAATAAATGTTATTTTAGAGTTTGGAAAAAAGATGTTGCTTTGCTTTGTTTTTCTTAATAAGAAAGGGGGCTTAATTTTCTATACCTGTTGAATTAAACTACCTCACACATAAGCAATTAATTACTGAGGGGATGAGTGATGAGTTGCTGTTGATTTCTTACTCTGTAATGAGATGGAATTAGAAATGACTTGTTCATTTAAAAAAAAAAAACAAATTTCACTTTTGCCAGATTAATTATATCCATTAACAGTATTTACTGAGTAAAGATCTTTATGAGGCATTTGTTAAATGTCATGTTTATTTTTTTCTGCTATTAATCAGTGAGGTAGCTGCATCCTTTTGAATAACTGTATGTTACTTTGTTTAAAGATTAAAAATGAAAGGGGAGCTTTTATGTCTGTCCTGCTAAATTCTTTTAAGTTGAATTTCTATGTCATGTTTGTCTGTTTAAGTTCATTTCTGTTCCAAATAATGTATATGCCTGTTAATATAATGTGTACATCTGTTATATAATGTATATCTCTGTTTGCATTCATTTTTGTTGCAAATAATCTCAATTATTTGGGTGTTCAGTGGTCATTTCCAAATAATGTATATTACTGGGTGTTCAGTGGTCTCTCGTCTAACTCAGCCAACCTTCAGCCAGCTTGTATACTCCCAACCAGTAGCACGTGCCATGCTCCAGGAACAGTCAGTTTTTAATTTCCTACTACCTGCTTTTCCTCAAATACAAGAGAGTCACCATTATAGAATTATATAGAATTATATTTACATAATTTTATAAGTATATAAATTATTTAAAAAGAAAAGAACTATATACATAAACTCTGTGAAGCCAAAGCCTGCAGAACTGGTGGTTCATTGAGCCAGATGGAGCTAATCACATTTAAGAGCTGCATCTTCAAAAATGATTTGGAAAAAAATGCTTCTTGCCCTGGGCAAGAACAGCTTCCCTCCATGAGGACTATCAAAAAAGCCTTTTTGCTGCCATCTTGTGACTGTTGGGGACTTCTGAAGCTCAGATCCAGTGCCCGTGGTTCAATTAAATTGTACCATTCTTTTTCAAGCTTTTCCATGAGAGTGAAAAAAAGTAAAAATGGCTGCTGATGATTTAGGTGTGATGTTAAAGGTGGGATTCTGCAATTACTCAGTTCCTTAAAGCAGGGAGATCATTTTTTTCGGACACCCATGGAAAAGGTGTGTGCTTCAATGAGCAGGTGAGAATTGCTGAGCATGTATGAGCACCAATGCACTTCATCCAAGACAGTTTTGGATCCCGCACAGTCCTACCAGCTACATGTTGTGTTTGACAATCCCCTACCTCTTTCTTTGACATCAGATTGCACTCTAGGGCTATTGGGATGAATTTTGCTTAAAAAGTGTGCATGCCTGAATTATATTTAGCCAGTGAAGGGAGCAAAAAGGTTGCGGCATCTAACTGGACTTTCCGTAGGAAGGGAAAAAAGAAGGGGTTAGTTTGGAAACAGGAAGCATGGCCAAACTGCGCTCAGAAAAAAATGGGTTCTAAGCTGAAATGGTCTGCAAGAGGGAGAGCTCTCTCAAAGGCCATAGTTTGACCTTTCCTGTGTTCCGGTATTGCTACTTCAGGAAATCAAGCTTCAGTATTTAAGGGTGAATCATTCAGTGGTTGAGCTCAGAATAAAATGGGGAAAGTTTCCAACTCCAGAACTCATGGACTAAATCTCAACTTCCTCAGCACCTCAGATAAGGGTTCTCTTTCCAGTGAACCCAGAAGGAGATCTGCTAAGATAATTGGCACTCTGAGAGCAGTTGGAAAGTCCTAGTTGGGTAGAAATAACTCCTAATACGTTGAGGACAAGGATATAAAATAAAGTCCACCCTAAATGCAGAATGTTTGCTTAGCACCTGGCCATTATCCTGAACTTCTGTTCGATATAAGTTCTATATAAATGGTAATACTACTTACAACAGCAACAAAAGTTCTGCTTCATAATCTGAAATATCTGATTATGCTAAGAATGAAAAAGAAATGGAGATGATAGGTAGGTAGGTAGGTAGATAGATAGATTCAAAGAATGTGTCAATTCTTTGACAAATGTTCAGTTGCCACTTTTGAACCTTCTACAGTCCCTAAGATCTAAAGGTAACCTCTTCTATTGTACCTATGGGAAAAAAAGAAATCCATCAGACTAAATGAGATGATTAATTTCTTATCTTCTTTTCAGATTTTAGCTGAAAGGCAGCTTCACACAGAGCCGCCAGCTGCAGTGCTCAATTGTATGCCTCTTCCTGTTGGGATCACAATGAAAGATCCCATTAATCTATATAGCAAATAAACAACTACCATTTACATAATCACATTTACTCTGAACTAATAACGTATTCATAAGCACACAAGGGAAGGGGTAGGATGTTACCTTGGCATATGTAAATGATAAAAAAATGGTTCAACAGTTCAAGCAGATCCGTCTTATTCAGGGATAATGCTTACATCTAGCACAGGGCCTAAGATGAGGTTCTGATTCAACAGTGAAAAGGGTTTTTGTTCAAAATGGAATGAATTGGTATGGAATACCAAAACATTGGAAGCTACCAGAGTAGAAGAAACCTCTTGTTTATGGAGCCCTCCTAACCTGTGGAAGAGAGAAATTTATAATTTCAAACCTAGTCCAAAATGGGACTGTTTTTTGGTTGAGAGTTCTAAGCCATCCTCTGCTGAGTATTGGATTTATGTAAATTGACTTAATCAGGTGGTCTCCCTTTTTTCCCCCCTTTGGCTGCAATCAAATCCTTTTATTTTGAGGAAGATATAGGCAAATACAAAGTATTGGATTCCGCCTTATTGCCTGATGGAGTCTTAGATGGATCGTTCCTGTGATCTTCTTCAATTCTTGGTTGCTTTTGGTTGGGTGGGAAACCAAATGGCTGACAGTTGTAAGAATGCCTACCTACTGTCACAAATAAATCAGTATTATCAATTAGATAAATTTATACTTTATATCCTTTTTAATACTTTACATATCTGTTGTTGCTGTTGTTCTAGGGCTAAAGCTTATACTCAATTTATCCAAAAACAGATGCATGTTAACAGAGATAACAGACAAAAGGTCAAGTTGGGTTTGATTCTTAGTGATTTCACTGACATGTCAATGTAGTTCTCTTGACACCAATATGGAAATGAATTGCCATTTATGTGTTTTTGTTTTGTCATCTCTTCCCAATCTAGCCCAGGATCTCCTGGTCCTCTCTGATTTGAGTCAGATTTGAGTCTGCTTAGTGCTTTGAGATCACCCAAGTAGTTATTTAATCAACCCATAACAACTGAATAAAATTAATTGCCTGTAAATTAGGACATTTATAAAATTAATTGGTTTCCCCATCTGCATACATCAACATTCTCACCCACAAAGAAACACACAAATCCAAAATATGCATTTCCCTCATTCCTTCCTGGAGAAATAGTGAAGGAGAATAAGGAGGATGGAGATAGGCCAAGGTAAAGGGAAATGGTCTAGGATGGAAAGGGGAGGTAAAGGTAGAAACAAAACTGGATGGAGATGAATGTCATGGAGTGAAGAAAAGGAGAAGAGAGAGAAGACTTTTCACATATTACAAAAAGGGCTAAATGCATCAGGGCTAAATGAACAGCCTTACCCAAGCATCAGCTCATTTACAGGAAATTCTTCAAAAGTTTCAGAAGTAATTTATACAGCCATTGTCTTCTCCACCCCATGAGGCTGTTTTCAATAGCATCCTCTATTCCTCTCAATGAATATGATTCTGCTATTCCCACCCCCATCTCAAACTCACAGGTAATTGTTGCCAGGATGATCCCATATCCCTCTGTAATAAAAAGGGTGTTCTGCTCTACCTATAGGAAATGGATCCAAGTATGTAAAAAAAAAAGTTATTGTTTTCTTTTAGATCTCCTGTCCGGCCTGACTCAGCAATCTTCTACCTTATGGGTCCAATACAGAATTGGCGGAAAGCCTATTGACTTTCCATTCCTTGCCCCATATAATTTAGCTGCTGCTGCAAGAGATAACTTTTGTTCAGTTTGTGCAAGAAAGGGAAGTGTTATTTCACAACCTGGACGCAGCATGTGAGGTTTTTCCACGCTCCAAGCAAACCACAGGAATAAAGAGGTCTTTGGATGCTTCCATTGTGAAATCTATTGTTGTTAGAAAGAAGGTGGATAGTTGATAGTCCAGCATCACCTATCCACAGATCTGACCAACAAAGATCTCAGATAAGGTCTATTCATTCTGCATTCAAATCAACTATTTGGGTGCTGAGAGATGTTTAGATTATCTCTGACAAAGTAATAGTTTCTTCATAGAAGGTGCCGTGCCAGCAATTATCTTTCATTTTAGTATCTGCAACACCATTGATAATTATTACTTAAGTTTTGTCCAAGTTGCCATGTCCGTTACAACAGCATCATTTCCAGCCTACTACCCTCCAATGTTTGGGTCTGGAATGCCATTCTAACTGACCGCTACCTCTTTGCTGCCCTCTATGGTCAGCCTGACTTTTTTTCAGAGCAGAGATGGTAGCCTTATCGAGAGGCTAAAGCAAAAGCAGTACACTGTGTAGATCTTTGAGGGGATGCTCTGAAGCCCAGATATAATATTCTTACACCTAAACAACATCAGGTTAGGGAATGTTGTCTACCCCTGCCTGAGATTAGGTTATTTTGATCTACAGTGTTCCTAATTCTGCCTTTCATTTTAGAAAAAGACAGCTATTTGCTATTTCATCATCATTTGTTCAGATGAGTTGTACTGAATAACTATTCTTGTATAGCACTTTTTGTAAGTCTCTTAAGACAGTTCTGCAGTGTAGGTTAACAATACGATATCCAGTAGTAGAACACGAGTGACGTACAGTATCTAGGAGGAGAATTGAGCAGGGAATGTCACAACTCACAGTAAAGACCTGTGAAGGGAATTGAAACAGATGACTATCTAGATCATCCCTCTCTCTCTCTCTCTGTCTCTCTCTGTCTCTCTCTGTCTCTACACACACACACACACACACACACACACACATACATACATATCTTTCCAACTCAACATTCACTCAAATTGCATACCTATGAAACTTCCCTTCTTTGGCTTACAGCGCTCTGCAATTTTTCATACCAACAACAAAGACCCATTTCTCTAAAAAAGCTTGGTGAAGTTCCTCCTCCTTTCCCTCCCTGCTCGCCAGAGCTGAGGACAGCAAAGTCTAAGGGGAAATGTTTTCCCTGACGAGAGGTTCAGCAACATCTTACCTCTGGAGGGCAAACATGTCATTAAGATAAAATGTAGCGCCACATTTACTCTCTGTGCTTATGAAATTCTCAGTGCTCAGGAAATCCATTGAAAGAGGAGGGAGGGAGGGAGGGAGGAAGAGGCTGGATTCTCATTCTGATGGTAAATCTCTGCTGAGCTCAGAAATGTCCACTTTGGTAAGAGACCTTGTGGTTGAACATTTCTCCAACCTAAGATCATAGAAATCTTCCACAGAGAAAAGGAATAGGGAAAAGTCTGCACTAGGCTAGTATCTCTGGAATCTCAGGCAGGTACATCTAAGTACTGGACAGTGAGGTTTACAGAATTCAGAACAACCGGGAGCCTTTTATAGACATTCCCACATCTGGGCTGTTGCCAGAGCATCTGTCTGTTTAACTTAATGGAGCCCAGGGGCCAAACCCTTTTGCCAAGGAATCGCCTTGCTGTCAACCACCAGCGCAAGGAATGTTTTGAGGAAGGGGTGGGAGGGAACTGGAAAGAGAAGTGCTCAAGAGTGAATGAGCTCCTAGCACAATTTATGGGGAATGGAATTCCAATGGAGCCCAAATCAAAAAGTTTGGGGAAATAAAATGACTTATTTTCCGGTTATGTTTTTCTTTTATTTAAAGACCCCTGGAAAGATTTGCCATCTGCCATACTTTATGTGCAGACATGCAAAAATAATCACAGCTTCTTTTTAAATAAAACACAGTCAAAGAGAGGTAATTTTTTTGTAACTGAACTACTGCAGGCGTGGGAAGAAAGGCATGTCTTCCAACCATACACATCCCAGGCAGTTGCTTGGAAAGCTTTCTCCCTCTGAGATGGATCCTAAAACACTTTACTATTCCAGTTGTTCTCCTCTCTGAAGAACACACCGTCACTTGTCCCAAACTGCAACCCCTGATGCTGTTAATATTCAGAAATGTCGGATGGATGGATGGATGGATGGATGGGTCAGCTGACAGCAGGATTGACAGGCAAGCAAGCAGTGGGACACTTGTTTTTGAAGTAGCATCTCTTAAATATTCTTACCGATGGCAGCTTCCATTCTGCTTAATTATATTGGCTTTCTTGATACCTGCTGATTTAAAAATAGCTCAAATTATTCTTAATATTATAAATGCATTTCTATTACCCTTAGAAAAGTGTGTGTGTATGTACATACCAATAAATGCTACACATTTGGGACAGATGGAGATGATGGAGATGGAGATAGATATAAATGAGATACCTCATTTTTCACTAGGCAATCTGCATTTCCAAGCAAACTGAACTGAAACCTGGAAGTATATGAGCTGATCTGATTTTCACTCTACACGCCCACTCCTCCCCCATTCCATCCTAATTCCATCTTATTCCTGGGCATCTCATGGCAGCAGCTGAAATCTAACTGAAAGCAACCTAGCATCCTTCCAGCTCTGCCTTCAAATTTTCCTTTGGAATCAATCAGTCCCAGATCATAAGACCTTTGCTGATGGAATAGCAAGTTCCTTCACTGAGTTTCTGAAAGAGCTATAGACTCTTACACAACTCACATCCAACATCCTTCAGAGTAAAGAAATTTAAATTCTAGAACAAGAGACACACACACTGCATGCATTTTACAGGGTAATAGCATTGCCCACCATTAAATTCAGGTAATTCCTTACTGCTGTTAAATCACTACTCCAGGTTGGTTGTTATTCCACAACACTGACAAGCAGGTATTATGCATAATTTATGGTGGTGGGCTCTACAAACAGGAATGCATTACACTTTGTCATTTCTACTTTGGAAAACAAATAATCACATCACTGCTCAGGAGCGTCTGTGTTTACCACATTGTAGGATTCCTAGCTTTAATTGTTTTAATATGCTGATTAACCAGCCTAGGTTTTAATTGATTAATTGCAGAAGCATCTTTTTAAGCTGCAAGTGCAAATTTAATCAGCCAGGCCAAGAAGATACAAGGACTCTCATTTGGATGATTTGTCTTCATAGCAAAGGACCTATGAAGACTTACTTTGCTTAGATTAACCTATGTAAGGAAAACCTACACTAACCCAGGTCAGACATGATGCCTAAATAGGATAGATAAACAAGCAGAAGAGGTGTGGGGCTGTCTAGGTAGGCCTTGCTGACTGTATAAATGATTATCATCATCATCATCACCATCAATATTATTCATTTTCTTTATGTCAATCTTTTATTCAGCCTTAAAACAGCCCCCCCCCCCCAATAATAACCATTTAAAGTGATCAAGTACCTAATAAAGCAGATTTCTCAGTCATAGGGCTTCTTCAGTCATATTCCTATGAATGCAACTACAATAGCTAGTTTATGTTCCTATGTGCTATTTGGGTAAAGAAGAAGAAATAATATATTTAAAGCAGGAAATGGATATGATGGAAGCAAGGATGGTGTGGAAGGATAGAAAGGAAGGGAGGTAAATAGCAAAAGACGTTGGTGAAAACCTGTTTCAGCTCTCCTTTTACTTATCTCATGCCTTTAATTCCTTTGACCCATTCCTTCTGTCTCTTTCTTTGCATTCTGCAAAACATTTCTTACCCAGAAAGGGAAGAGCATGATAGGTTTGTACTGCATGAATCTTATCCAGGCATAAGTTGGGCTGCCACATCTGGCCTGCAAAAATCCAGATGACCCCTAGGTAGAATAGAAGGGATGCCTAAGAATTTTAACTCTTAGCAACCATGGTGATGTATCCATTGGTAATTTTAGGCATAAGCCTAAAATGAAAGCTGCCCTTGTAAGGGAGAGTGGAAAACTTAGAGAGGATGCTTTGCTTCAATCAAAGTTCCAGCGCAGCACCACTTGTGTAGCAGTTTTGTTTCCATGAAGTATCCTAGGTCCCTCACCTCTCAGAGCAAACCCATTTCTCTTTACCTACTCTAATTACCTCAACCAGTATTTGCAATGGCCAGCAGATGCTTCTACACATGTGCAGAAGCCTCTTCTGGCCATTTTAAGTCCAAGGCAAAGCTAGGAAGTGACCCACAGTGTCTTCTCAAGACAAGCCATGTGGCTTCTTCCCCTCAACAAAGCCAACTGCATCATTGAAGTCACTCAAAGCCATCTTGAAGAGATAACTAATCTGTTGTATTCCCACATGTATACAATTGACAGAAGGTACCATCAAACCCTGAAAAATGTGTAAATACAGCCTTCTGTACAGCAAACAAATGGGGTGGGGAGGATTATTCGATTTTTATATGAACATTTATTTAAGTTTGTGTTTGTTTTTTAAAATAATTTTTATTGAAGTTTTTAAATAAGAATAGTAAAAAACAGTGCAAACTAAAACTCAGAAAGAAAAAGAAGAATAAAGAAAGAGAGAATAGAAAGTGCAAAGAAAGACAAAAGGAAAAAAGAAAGAGGAAGAAATAAAAAAGGGGGCAAGTGTTTATTTAAGTTTGTGGTGGTGGATTACAAGCAAGGCAACCTAATGCTCTGCAGTTGTTTGCAGTTACAATTCTCATCAGCCCCAGTCACTAAGGACAGTAGTCATGGATGATGGATGTTATATACTGGAAAGGCAGAAGGTGGCTATCCTTGTTCTAGTACATCCTCATATTTTTAAGGAAATGTAATAATGCTTCCACTCCCTTTCAGCTCTTAGTACTGGCAGATGTACCATATTGCATCTTGAGTTGTATTTCAGAAAATAAGATGCAGAAAGAGCGTAGCTGTTGATTATCAGACATTAAATCATTTGCTTTTATCCCAGTTCTTCCTTACTTGAGATCAGCTGATAATAACAAAACTGACAGCCTATCTGTGCCACAGTCAAATATAAGCATACTGTTCTTGACACACTCTAATTGGTTTTGACAATCAATCTGTTTGTACCAAAGACTGCAAGATCAGGGTGTTAATCAAGGATGATGCTGCAGTTAGTGTAAAATAATCACGTGTCAGAGCCAACTGCCAAATTTTCCATAGAGGAGTCAAACAGCTACTAAATGAGCAAATTAATATAACATTTAATATCACAATTATTTCTCTCTTCTCGTTACCTAATACACAGCTTCGTCCTACTTTGTTCCAACATCTCTACATTTCCAGCTTCCAATTGTTTCTGGGCCCAAATCTGACATGACATTTAATGGGAAATTGTAATTAATGTGTACATTGTTTTTAACAAAGATGAATTAGCTGATAAGGAGGCTGGTAATGATCAGGAATGCAGTGTGTTGGAGAGTTTCATCCTTTTTGTCTCTTAGTTTGACAAAGATCACCCTTCGCAAGGTGCTATTAGTACGGAGAGAAAAAAAGTCATCTGAACATTGCTAGATGAGGACAGCTTTGCTGAATCAGACCAAACAGCTATCTGTGCCATCAGTGCTAAATCACATTTTAAACAGAAGAAGAACAGAAGAAGCAGAAAAGCAACACATTATCCATCTCGTGTTCCCCAGAAAATGGCGGTGATAACTGCACTTCTGGTATCCTGAAATTAATACCTTACCATCACAACTAGAACTCTTGATAAGCCTTTTCTTCCATGTGTGTGTCCTGTCTGCAGTGAAAATCATCAGAATTGTTGCTCATCATTGTAGCCTGTGAAATTCCATAGAAAGCTATGGAATGCGTACAAAATGTTATCGGATATCTGTCCTCTCAAAACCTGTGTAAAAAGAACCTGTATTTAGTTGAGTAAGCTCAAGGGGCAAATGTCTATGCTGCTTACAAAAGTATGGATTAGGGAGAGTGCAAATATCTATGCTATGTGTCCTGACAAGCAGGAACCACACCGAGACCAGGAATAAGTCACTAGTGTTTTATTACTGCTGTGTTAGACAGAAAATCCTAACAAACTGAAGAAGCGTGGGAAAAACCCAGACAGATAAACCCCAAACGTCAAGGCGGGTCTGTTCTGGGTCTCTTTGAATGACAGCTCAAAGCCTCTAAGCTACGCATGCATTTCTCCCCCTGGATAGGGGCCCCCTCCTGCTCACCATCAGTGCTCATGACACTATGTATGCATTAGGGGAAGTTGTAAATCAGCAGACGTATATGAAAGAAAGTTGCGTGTCCCAACTATTTTTATTTTAAAACTTAACTTGTAAAAGATTTAATAGAATGGTCTAATATTTGAATAGAGGGAATGCATATCTCTAGTCTTAGGATAACTGAAAAGTGAATATATCTATAAAGCAATTCTCCATGAAAGGTTATTCACCCCTAAATTCCTTGCCTCTTCCTCCTTTTCCCTTTAGGGTAGAAGGATCTTCCAGTTACATTATGTACCTGGATGGTACTGCATAACACAAATACCACCTCCAGATTGCTTGCGCTGTTCCCATAGATTTCACATGGAATAAATTTAATTCATTACTTCTGACTGTGCACAGAATCAGCCAAGCACATGAGTTTCAGTCAATGGATTCAGTGTCATTTTCTGCCAAGTAGAAGGGTCTCAGCAGTCATAGAGATACCTGGATGCCACCTGCTTTGCCTTAGCCTTGTTTTTCTTCCATCTTGATGAATTTGTAGATTGAAAATGAGCAGCAATGAGTAGAAGAATCAATCGGAGTAGGTGGGTTCTGTTGGAATTTCTTTGTTTTTGCCAGGACAAGCCATTAGTTACCATGGTAATTGAGTACTTCCTTAAGTATCGGCAGAGTGAAGAGGTCGAATTTAATTTTCCTCAGTTTAGGTGTTAATAGCTGCATTGCTTGGAGGAAGGCAGCTTGCTTGTTACTTGGTTAGTTTTCCTTTTGCAGCTGAGTAAGCAGCCTCTTTTCCTGCTCTCTGAGCGTGTGTGAATGCACAAGCCTGTAAATATGTTTTTGTGCTTTCTGTAAATAAATTTATTTTTATAGAAATGCCTGGTGTGTGATTTTTCTGATCTCTCAGGCCAAATGCTTTCCAGTGCTCTGCAAGCGGTTCCTCTGGTGAGGGAAATTCTTCAGTGTCCCATTAAGGTGTCCATCAAAATCTTGCCAAAATTGTTGAAATGATTGATATGGATACAATCCTGGCCCAGCAATTCTTCCCTTCCTCTTCATTTCTTCCCATTTTATTTTCAAATGCTTGCTTTTACTTGCCCCTCCTTATATTTCTCCAATGCACTTAAATCACTTTTCTCCCAATGCACAAAAGTGTAAAAAAGGAATGGTAACATAAAATGAAATTAAACATTAACAGTGACAACTCCCTGACTCAGTCATTCTGACAGGATTACACTGAAGATGCAGAGGATTTATGCCATTTGATTTGGCAATTAATTCAGCAGTGGGAAAATTTATGACACAACGGTGTTGTAGAAGTGTCTTTCCAGGACAGCTGAAAGAACCTTGGCCATGGGAGGATGGAGAAAAATGCAAAGAGGAAAGGCAGCAGCCTTTCCTGTCATTCTCTTCCCCCACCGAAAGTGCTCAAGAGTCTCTTTTCTTCAAATGTCCTGTTTTGTAAAACTTGAATTCTGCAGGGCTGCTGTGGCCATCTTTTCACTCACTCACTTAAAATAGGCTAAATGCTGGTGAGCGGTTATCCACAAAAGTGTAAGAGATGGTTCACAGATTCAAGGGACTTGTCTTGCTGCAAACTTCTGTGGAATTGGTGAAAAGACCTTGCTTCTTGCTGGATCACTGAAAGGCTGTTAGAAAGAGAAGGAGAAGTTCTCCGTCCTAGTGTATACAGGAATCTATTGGTTCTAAACTGAAAATGGTTCACTTATAATAGTTCTTATAACCCTGTCCCATCCGTCTCAATAAATCTTGATAAAGAAGATTGCGGGAATCGTGCTTGGAAAAGAATCACATTCAGTTTAGGCAGCTGTCAAAGAATCTGACACAATGTCCCTACGAGATGTTCCCCATTATTAGAATTGTCACTGGATTTTATCTGAAATTTAGGGCTGTGAAAGCTGGATATGTCTTGATAAAGAGCTCTGCGCTGAAGTGGTGATGTGGTTCTTTTTGTCAAGGTGAAGAACTGACAGCATTTGATCTGAAGTCATTTCTCCTGCCTCAATCAACACTTACCAAAGCTGGAAGTCAAGAGGTCACTTAAAGAAGTGCTTCATTCATTTCAGTGAGAAACACCCCTCCAAGATATGACAGCCCTACTCAAACTAGGTAGACCTTGAATGGCCCTTCACAGTCATATTTCAAGGGAGCTGGAATCAATGTTGAAGAGGAGCAGCTGAAGAATCCTGCAGCTGCTGAGTAAGGACCATCCCTAGGATTTCCCTAGAAGCTAGTAGAAATGGGCTTCTCCACTTAAGCAAACGGGCAGGTTGAGGAAGATTTTAATTCTATATATTTCTTTTCAGGAGATTAAAATAAATGGTTAAGTTTAGTAAGGAAGAGAAGATTAAAAAATGTTCCATTAAATATACTGCACTTGGAAAACCAACTCTGAAACAAAGTTTAATGCACAATATCACTATTTTTTTAAAAAGAAAAATAGGCATTGTAGCACATTCACAACAGTTTGTGAATAAAAACAGATTTTGTGATAATTGGGACAGAGGGACACAGAATATTCAGGAATTTATGAGAAGGCCAGAGTCATTGGAGAAGACATGGTGCTTAGAAAAAGTCTGGAAGAAGACTGAGTGGCTAGAAACTATAACTGATGACATGGGCAGGAGCTTGCCCCCCCCCCCAAACAAACAAACATATGAATAAACTTCCTGCTACTCACATATAGATCTAGTGAAATGATGTTGATTGGGTCACAAAGAGTTGGAAGCAACTAAATGAACATCCATATTTATTTAGAAGTTAATATGATAGCAGTAATTGTGGCAAGTTCTTGGCAGTATGAGGATACCAAGTCATCTAGTCTGCCTTCTGAGGAATCTGTATAATGACCAACTGGCAAGGGTAAGAACAGACCACGGAACAACGGACTAGTTTAAGATTGGGAAAGGAGTACGGCAGGGCTGTATACTCTCACCCTACCTATTCAACTTGTACGCAGAACACATCATGCGACATGCTGGGCTTGAGGAATCCAAGGCTGGATAAAAATCACTGGAAGAAACATTAACAATCTCAGATATGCAGATGATACCACTTTGATGGCTGAAAGCGAAGAGGAACTGAGGAGCCTTATGATGAAGGTGAAAGAAGAAAGTGCAAAAGCTGGCTTGCAGCTAAATCTCAAAAAAACCAAGATTATGGCAACCAGCTTGACTGATAACTGGCAAATAGAGGGGGAAAATGTAGAAGCAGTGGAAGACTTTGTATTCCTAGGTGCAAAGATTACTGCCGATGCTGACTTCAGTCAGGAAATCAGAAGACGCTTAATCCTTGGGAGAAGAGCAATGACCAATCTTGATAAAATAGTTAAGAGCAGAGACATCACACTGACAACAAAGGTCCACATAGTTAAAGCAATGGTGTTCCCTGTAGTAACATATGGCTGCGAGAGCTGGACCATAAGGAAGGCTGAGCGAAGGAAGATCGATGCTTTTGAGCTGTGGTGCTGGAGGAAAATCCTGAGAGTGCCTTGGACTGCAAGAAGATCAAACCAGCCCATCCTCCAGGAAATCAAGCCAGACTGCTCACTTGAGGGAATGATATTAAAGGCAAAACCGGAGTACTTTGGCCACATAATGAGAAGACAGGACACCCTGGAGAAGATGCTGATGCTAGGGAGAGTGGAGGGCAAAAGGAAGAGGGGCCGACCAAGGCCAAGGTGGATGGATGATATTCTAGAGGTGACGGACTCATCCCTGGGGGAGCTGGGGGTGTTGACGACCGACAGGAAGCTCTGGCGTGGGCTGGTCCATGAAGTCACGAAGAGTCAGAAGCGACTAAATGAATAAACAACAAAGATGATAGTAGTATATTTGGTGTTACTCCATGTATACATGCAACCATGTTAAAATGGTTTAAAACACTAATTAATGGAGAAGCACTTCAGTTCTGGATAGTCATTCTACAAATTAGGGCCCACCACAGAAGATGGGCTGCTGCATGTTCCTCTAAGAATAAAAACAGAAGAGATATGGAACAAACTTCGGAGAGTTTAAACCATGTGGTGGGCAACATGGAGAAGAACACCTCTCAGCAGTCCAAAGTCTGCCATTGATTTTCAGTTCCAAAGGTCTGGATTTTGGCCATATGATTTGAACCTTTCCCCCCCATATTTTGGGAAGTTAAATGTGGGGATAATAGTGGTTTGCTTCCAGAGCACTCCCACCCCTATTCTGAACCTTGCTTGGGGCCACCAGAAATAGGGTTCTAGGGGGCCGAATGTGGCTAGAGACTACAAGGAGAAACCCTCTTTCTGTGCATGAATGCATCAGCTGAGCTGGTGTGAGGACACTTCTTACTTGAGAATTCTTTCTGAAACCAGCTCTTTCCTGGACAGTCTCTGATGCACGCTCATTATAAATAAAAATTCAAACAGCATGTCTTAAACTGCCTGTTGATAATTAGCACTTCTTCATGGCTCACCCTGTTTGCCTCCTGTCATCTACCTGGTCAGAGAAGAAGCCAACATATTGTAAAAAAGCAAAATAAAAAGGAAATAGAAATTCTAAGCATGCACTTGTTTATACTATTAAATATTACATCTGTCGTGCAGATGGGGCATCTATGCAAGAGGGCTATTTGGTACTCTTTATTTGCAATTAGCCTGCACTGACTAATGATTAAACCTCAAATAAATATTTGGATAGTACAGATTCTCATTCGATTAGGCTCTGAACCTTCCAGGTTTTACACAACATGGGGATTAAAATTACAGAATGCAGAATGCCCTCAGCTATTCTGGTATGGTCTTATAGTAAAGCAGGCAGTGGAGACCTCTCTTCCTGATGCTGTTGAAATGATCTTGTCAAGTTTCTTGATAGCCTTTAAAGGGATTGGTCTCTAGAATTCAATTTCCCTGTGGAAGGAATTTGTCTGGGGGGCACTGAGTAATATCGTGATTTAGCATTATTCTGGAAGAGATGGGAATCTTCATCTTCTCTGAAGGTGCTTTCAGAACTATGACAAAGCATGATAACTTATGTTACTGCAGCTCCCCTTAGCAGCCAAAATCTTATTTTTAAAAATAGCCATGGTGGCCCACAATAGTCAGTTGAGCCAAAAGCTTTTGCAACATTTCTCTGCCCCATTGACTTAAATGTCCAACTTTTAACCTGCAGATAAAATTATTTATATGCTCAGCCTCAGCCAAACTCCAGATGTTCTGGGCTGAGGAAAACAATAACAACATAAGCACTAAAAGTCCCCTTAAAATACATTGTCCAATAATTATAATTATTACTATACATTGTATAGTAATGTTTGTCTTCAGGATGGAAATAACGTATAAAACATTGCAATCCTTTATCATGCATTTCATTATATTTCCTCAACATGATATCCTGACTAGCTGTTTATGAGATTTAATCCACAGCGTAGCAGAAGCCCCTGCTAAGATAAGAACTGTAGTGGGATAGAAAAATAAGGCATGAGAAAGGAGAATAATCAGTCCATGGGCCGTGTGACACGGGAACTGCAATTGGACCAGGGGTGGAAAAGCTACTGTCAGGCCCAGCCCAAGAACTTCAGAGAATCAGTCCAGCCAAACTCCAGTTCTTTATTTGCTCACATCATACAGACAAAATCTTGCCAGACTGAAGCTGCTCTGCCTAACTTCAGGGGGAATAACCTGGGAAGGCTCCAGGGTGGGGCTACTCTGAACCTCTTCGTCTTCCCACAGTCCAGATCCGGACTGTGTTTCCTCTTATCTTGTCCTCCTCCTTGGAATGCGCTCCTTCCTTCCTGAGAACCAGCAGCATTACTGAAATCCACCACATCACCTCCCCCTCCAGAGACACATTCCATAACATCTACCTTGCATTCTCCTTGAACTCAGGACAACTGCCACAGAGAGAGAGAGAGAGAGAGAGAGAGAGAGAGAGAGAGAGAGAGAGAGAGAACTTCATCACTAAAGAACAATTTTCTAAAATGACTATATTCGTGCTGTTAGTTGCAACAATAATTAAGAAACAGAGTTCTGTGACATTTTAAAAATGTATAGCTTCAATATTGCACATGTTTTTGTGTGAACTCCATTGCATGTTTTGGGGGAAAGTGTCTATCTCCCATTGACTCCTTATCACAGTAGAAATTAATACATAAGCAGATTCTTTTCCCCAAGCTATCGTTATTCCTGTTAATTTTTTTTTTAAATGCAGTTTTAAGCATGAATAATCCATACATTTCACTATTCCATGTTATTTTCATATGCTTGCCCCTTCCATCTTCACTGTTGACACTAACTTTTCTTCCTACAATTTCATTACCATTCTTCCTGCAACTGATTTTTCCCTTAAATTCACAGTCCTTTTCTCTCTCCTGTCCTCCACGCTGTTGCTATGGGACACTTTTTAACCTAGTTAACAAGCACAGTGCTCTAAAAATTAAACCTGGCAACACCTCTTGTGATCCAACAGCTTTCTAAATCACTGTAGACACTCACCGCAGGGAAAATGTTAGAGACCTTTCTCTGTATAATAAAACAACTTCACAGTGCCACATCATTTAAAGGACCTAGTCAGCCATTTTTACCCCTTCTACACTTTTGCAAAGAAAAATTATCTTTCCCTGCTAATGGTCCAATAATGATGCAATATCTGAGTGATTTATTCCTTTTTGTTGGCTGGGCTATCGTGTAAGATGGTTGCTGTGGTGGCATCACAAAGTTTGAGGTTATGGTTTAACTTAGCTAGGTCTTTGCAGAAGGTGTCTGCAGTAGGATAGTTTGAGCCAGGCCCTTTGTGCCTCTTGAGTTGATTAAAAAATAAATCAGATTAAATTGTGGCAATGAGAACTAGAAAGAAGCAATAGCTATGCTAGTAGTCAAATGCTCATTTGGTGACATTATTACCATGGCAGTTTATAAAAATGTTCCAGTAGACTGTAAAGCATGCCTTTGCCAGTGGCTTCCCTATGTGCAATGAGAAAACCATTGGCTCCTAATGGATGGCTTCAGAATGTGAATGGTCCTTAAAATAACTTCCCACAGCCAAAATTGCAGGCTAAAGAAAGACTTGCCTTCAGAGTAAATTTGAGCTAGGGTTTTTCTTGCTGATGTCATTAGAATTTAGACATGAGATCCGTACATATAATCATTTTAATTATTACTGAAGCAGCTAAGACCATGCAGCACCTCTGTCCTCCAGGTACTGAGAATTAAATGTCAGCAGGTCATGTATTTGGAGGGGTAAACACCTCCTGGAGTAAAAACGAGTTGGTCTTGGGGTGGGGTGGGGAACGGAGAAGCAGGAGTCTAAGGATCAGAGTTAGGTTCAATGAAACTGTGTGTGTGTGTGTGTGTGTGTGTGCATGCCTTCAAATCAGTATTGACTCCTGGTGACTGCCTGGACAAGTCCCTGCAGGGTTTTTTTGGCAAGAAGCAGTTTCCCACTGCCTTTTTCCTAGGGCTGAGAGAGAGTGACTGGCCCAAGGTCACCCAGCTGGCTTCGTGCCTAAAGCAGGTGAGACTAAAATTCACAGTCTCCTGGTTTCTAGCCTGGTACCTTAAACACTGCACCAAACATATAGAATCCATTTCCAGTCCCACCCCAGGAGATCAGAGAAATCACAGTTGTGTTGACCATCCCATCTTGAGTCCTGGGATGGGGGTGGAAAACCTATTTCATCTCAAGAAAACTACCTAGTTCAGGGCAAGTATGTTCCAAGTTGCATGAAAAAAATAAAGGATGTCAGCCAACCTATAATCTGGCCCAACACACTTTTGTGAAGCCCTGCACAATGCACAGTATTCAACAAATACATACTCATACACCCTTCCTTTTCATTCACAGCTTTCTTTCACACATTCCATCACAGATACATACAAACATTCTTTGAAAAATATCTTCACCCACAGTTAGTCTTTTAAAACAATTTCACCAGTGAAGGAGTTTCAGAAGCTTAAAGCAGAAGACAAGTTTTTGGTTTGATTTTTCTAGTGAGGGTGGGCTGACTGGAGAAAAGATTAACGCTTCCCTCCCCGGTAGTGTTCCTCAGAAGAAAATGAGCCACACAATGAACTGATTTCCACTGTGTGTGCATGTGTGTTTGGGTGAGTTTTGAAATAAGGAATCACCCTGATTTAACCAACATGGAGTTTATATTATTTGGACAATGACTGAGTTACTGAAGCAGTACTGAAACAACAACATCACCACCACCAACAAGGAACATTCTCACCAGTTAAGGGGTGTGAATATCTCTACACCCACCTGCCCACATAGCTACAGCTATGTTTTCAGTCCCGTGATCAAACATATGAATATTTGGCAGAGCCCTATATAAGGTCTATCTATAGCTGTAAAACTAATCTTGCGGAAAAAGAACAAGCTTCTGCATGTTTCTCTAATTCAACTACTTGTCATGCATTTGCTTGTGGGAGTTCAAGTGAAACAGAATTTTACAGAAGGAGACATCACAGGTCTGTCTAGGCTGCTACATAGTCATTTTCAGTTCTGCACCACTGCATCACCTGATTTCAGCAGGATTACCAATGAGTACCTGTTTTAATGTGAGAGGAGAGGTCTTTAGCAAAAATATTGATTCTTTAAATGCAAAGAATCTTCACTCATTTGGGATTTTGTGTGCATGTGTGTGAAGGAGCACTCAGAAACTAACAGCACTTCACAGAATATAGTCCAGGCATAGATTAACCTAAAGAGATGCATGAAAGTTCCCTCAGAGTCTGGCCACTTCCACCCCCCTCCCTCAAAAAGAGTGTGAGAATTATGTTTGGATCATCCCCTCTGCTGTTCTCAGCAATGTTTAGAACAAGAGGATGACAGGCCAGCTTTAGAGCAAGGAAAAAAAAATGTCATGTCCTAGACTGGACAATTGAACCAAATGAGAATCTACTATCTTAGTAGCTATCTTAGCAAGAAGAAAGATGTTTTTCCATCTGGAACTAATGAAACTATCATGTTAAAGGCAAATTATTTTTCATCTAAAATTAATGTCTTGAAAGACCTGAAACAAATCCACTAATCCAACAAAGAAAAATGGTGTGAATCCCTTCTCCATTTCTCCATTGAAAGGCTGATGAGTACAATTAGTGCCTTCTGGAGCAACCTTCATGCCTGGGACTTTGACACATGAGGCTTAATGAAATCAATCCTTGCATATTCTGACAGGGAACTAACTTAATCTTAAACCCCTGCTGCTTTTGACTCTTCAGTACCATTAAAACAAGGAATTTCCTTTAAGAATGCGTTATTTCATAGGTTGTAGAAAATATATGAATGTAGACAATTGCGCTTGGGAGAAAATGTGTCTTGAAAAGTATATTTAAATATATTCTTACATTTCATTCCAAATGCATATAGAAACTACATAGAAAAGAGGCATGAATAAACACATACAAAAGTGGCATATTATGGTGGTTTGTCCATTATTATTTAGCATCTGTTTGTTCAATGAGTAAGTGAGTAGGGGGGGAAAAAAAACAGGAGGTTGGGAGGCGGGGTTGGCATGGGAATTTAGGAAATCCTCAGCAAATTTTCCCTCTCAGTCTACAGTTGACAAGGGGACATTGCAGAACAAAAGTGTATTTGTGATGCACCAAGACGCAAAAGTGAAGATTAGTCAACAGGAGTCTGCAGCTGTGACCTGTCGTGCTTAAAAACAACCTGACATATAGTTGGAGCAAATGGAAGTTCATAGCAGTCTTTGAAGAAAAACACCAAAAATGTGGAAAAGTGGATGGGCATATTTCAGCTGATGAAAATAGATGAGGATTTATCTGTTCAAAGAAGGGTCTACATGAGAAACTGGCAAGAAGTTTTCCATAAGGAACTCAGTCAAGAAACCAGCCCAGAGGATGAGACTAATAAACAGAAGGAAGATACACTAAAAATATACTGCACAACTGCAACTCAGAGACATTTTCAAGGCCTTGCAGATGGAAGAGGATCTGAGCTTTCAGGGGAATGAAAAAGAGCAGAGAGGATTCCTTTGTGTGTCCCAGAAGAGATAGAGGAGAGTCATGGTGGTTGGTGACTCACCACAAGGAACTGAAACAAAATATGTTGACCAGATCATCCACTCAAAAAGTATAATGAAAGGATCAGTGAACCAACCAACCAACTTCCAGGAGTCATCAAGTCTACTGATTCTCCTTCCTACTGAACATGTGGGGATTAATATATATATATATATATATATATATATATATATATATATATATATATATGTATTTCAGTAGACTTTGAAAATCTTCAAAGGAAGCTTGAGACTTCAGAGGTGCAGGTTGTATTGACACCCATCCTTTCAGACCGTGGAAGGCAACTAGAAAGGGAACAAAGGGGGAAAAAATAAGAAAATGGGCGGATGGTACAATCAGACTCAGCACCACAATGAATAGATTTGGCTATATGCTACCCCTGTTTCAGTCTATTTGTTATCCCTGCTAGAGGGTGAAAATTAAACTTACCACAAAGACTGAACTTCCAACTGAGGCTAAATCTAAGCCCCCTGTGAGTTAGCTGACTGGGTCAAAAATTTCTCTTTCAATCATCCACAACACTCTTAGCCTCTCCTTGACCCAGGTAAACACATACTTAAGAATGGAGTGAAGCAGGAATTATTTGCTTACTTCATGTCTCAGCTACACACAGTTTAAGTGCATTGCTTCCACATTAATAATTGATTGCCCCCTCTTCCTTCCTTACAACTCTGAGTCACCCGAAAGCATCTTTCCTTCTAGCCCTCAGGAATATTAATTGCCATTTCATTAGACTCATTGGAAGGGGGAGTTGGGAATTTCAACAGCAATTTCTAATTACACTTTAAAGTTAAACAGAGATTGAAACAAGAAGAGAGAAGACTGAAAACATACTCCCCTATTAATTAGCATTAATGGCAACTTAGAAGGTGGGGAAACCCAATATGTCAGCAATAACTTTTCCCTTGTGGATCCCAAGTAAACTTTGCCATTTGAGGAGATTAATTAAGGGTTTCTTGATTGCACAATATATGTAGAATTAAATGAGACATGCTTTCATGTTGTACTGCCTTTTTCATAGCAAATGCTTTACCAAGGAAAGAAAATGTGATTAGTATGTGCCAATTTACAGTGTTTACCAATAGTCGGGTCCAATTTTCTGCAAGTAAAATGATTGAACATGAGGTTATAATTTATATCTGCATCAACTAAAATGATGACCGTTCTCTGAACTGCAGAAGCCAGTTGCATCACTTCATTGTAACCCCTCCCCATCACCAGTAATGAGTTTTGTGGCGGGAAAAGAGGAATTGGAGGGTTGATGTGGCATACTCTCTGTGTGAGAATGTTTAAAAGAAAGAGAGACAAGAAGAAAATAAATGCATCCAGTTAGATCTGCCTGAACCCCAAAAGATATTAGTCCAAGCCTAATTAGATTTACATGTGAAGATAGGAGAATCCTACTTAGGATTCTCTTCCATCTCTAACTGATCTCAGTTCACCCCATGCAACAATGTCCTTCACTTGCCTTATGTAGACTCAGCAGTCTGTTCACCCTTGCAAGTTCTTGATTGCAATAATGGTGGCTGTTGGCTTATGTTGATCAAGTATCATGCTTATGACATCCCTTTCATACTAAGTTTTGTAAGCCCAGTCTAATGTTTCTCAGTGATAGACCTCACTGACCTCTATCATATAAAGATACTCTTGAAGCCATTAATGGACAGCTAGGACTACTGAATGGAGCAGAGCTTAATACAGAGAAATGACATGCACAGAAAAGAATATTATCTAAAATAGCATTAATGAGCATGTTAGAAAAATATAGGTTGCTAATCTTACACACTTAGCCCACCCAAGCATAAGGAATTACACACTTAGACAAAGTAGCTTCAAAAGTAAGCAAAAAAAAAAGAAAAAGGTCTTACTTGTTTATTTGGTCCAGTTACATCATTCAGGAAAAGGTGATTCTTGTTCTTCTTTCTTTCCCTAAACTGAATTAGCCCTTAGCCCTTATTCCTGCTAAAGGCTGCATGCAGAAAGGGGAAACCTCCTGACTCTAGGCCCATGCATGGTCCCCAGATGGAAGGAGAAGCAGCAGCAGCATGTTTCCTTCTAAAATGATGGAGGAGGTAGGACTGAAGAAATGTGGGTGTGACGGCCCCAGTACCAGGATCTTAACTAGAGAAATTCTCAAGACAGTCCATTAGGAAGCTTAAATAATTAATTTATTAAAATCTGATTGCACAGGACAGTTGCAAAGCTCTGAATAACATTCTGGACAACAAACAGCTTCCTCCAGAAGCACATAGAGAATTGCATCCTAGAACAAACTCATCCACATGCTAATGAGGCATGCTGATTTTCTGGGACCTCCAACAACTCTATCACAGAAAGATACATGATACATAAAGATACACACATCTTTGGATGAGATTGTCTTGTCCAGCAGTTGAATATGAAAAATTGTCTCCCCTAAAACAGATCAAATTTATGTAGTCATAAAACAGGACAGTTTCCTTGTCAGGTTCATATACTGAAGAGAGAGAAAGTACTTTATATTCAAGCCATTCAATTTCATTTTGAGTATTCTGTTCTATTCTCCTTTTAAACAAATGTGTAGCTTCTGGCTGTCTTTAAATATTTGATTCAAAAGCAGGAACACCCTGACCCTCAGCCTTGAAATTCGTTGGAGAAGATCAGATGCCACTTGGTGTGAGTGTGTGTGTGTGTGTGTGTTTCCCCCATTGAACAGGCAGTTCCTTTGACATTACAACACACTGGGCTTCAGTATGTTCTATTTGGTCCTTATGAGGAACAGCATTTGAAAGAAACCTCCAAGGAATTCAGTTTCAGCTATGGAAAATGGCCTGGGACATTGTACTTTACTCTTAGATTATTGTAATCATGGGAGAAAGAGGAAAGCAATGTCTAAATTAGAAGGTCTGGTTTTGTTGTTTGGTGCAGCATGTAAGATAATAATTAATGTTAGTGATTAGAGGTAAGGAGTCTGACTATTATGTCATCCAATCCATGGGATATCTCATGCTAGTTATTGATTGCAATAATGGAGGCTGTTGGCTTATGTTGATCAAGTATCATGCTACTGATGTACTAATCAAGCTAAATTTATATAAAATAAGAGAAGGCTAAAGACACAAGGTCATGCCATTTGGAACTTGGATGGACTTCCTCTCCATTAACTCTGGCTTAAACCATGTGTTAACCAAAATTCACTTGTGGCACTCTTCAAGTCTTAACAGGGTGTCACCAGAATTCACAACAGGGATGTGCGGAACTTCATTTTGAAGATTCAGAGTAAAGGTGACTCTTCTCACTGACTCCAATCTTTAATATGCAATAACTGTGATGAATACTGATTTATGGAGAATAGCAGTGCTGCCCAAACAGTGAGTAGATGAAGAGGGCAACTCAACATACATCCTATATTTTTCAATAAGCAAGTAAATTTTAATGTCAGACTAACAAAGCTATATAGTAGATCTCACATAACAGAATTTTAATAATTCAATAGTCAATATTTTACTTAGCCATGGCAAAACAAAGTTGGTAGGAATCAGCAAAAAATGTTTCATAAAATTAGACCTCTAATCAGTGCAAATGGAAGAAGTGGACTCTTAGGTAATTGAATAATGAATATTCAGCACTTTCACAAAGACATAATGGAAACATAACAATTTATAAAAGTGGACTGCGATAATTTAAGAAATATTAACAAGAGGAATATTAATGAGAAGAGGGCAATCATTAAAATAATCCTGACAGGTTAGTTAAGGTTATTATTCCAACACCATATTACACTTTGCAATAAGAACTGGCAGAACTGTATTTAAGATGGCACTTAAGAAAATCCTTAGTCAAATGTAAACTTGAACTTTGCCTGAAAATTGACTTGTCCTTTGGAAACTAGCAAAAGTTAGCAGAGTCTGTCTTCTTCAAGCAAGCAGCATCACCACGAGGTTACAATGGGCGATACCTCTCTTTTAGAGGGGCATCCACGTGCAGCCGTAGTGGCCAGTCTGTACAGGCAAGAAATGGATGCAAGAACCCCGTGGCTGATCTGTCTTCTCCAGGGAGTCTGCTTCATCCTGCAGTCTGAATGCCCAGCCCCTCTCCCTGAAGCAGGACACATCCCCCGCAAGCTTTAATAGCCAAACAGGCTGAAAAGCATCCGTAAGAATTCATAATGGGCAGTGATGCCCTCAAGGAAATGACGTCAGTAGAATTACTGCCCTTCAAGAAACAGGAGGAACTTGATATTTTCCTTGTAAAAATAAATACATGTGTAAAACTCTTAAACAGCAGAAAGATCACCACACCCCTCACTACCATTATGGAGAACAGGAATGCTGGTAACACAGGTGAGAAACCCAAATTTGGGGGCAGGGTGGGAGTCAGCTGATGTAGCACCACTTAGACTTAATGTTTTGGCAGGGGAATCTGCTACTCCCCAGCTGAGCAATGGAAATAACAATTGTCCCTTCCTCATTGGAAACTGTATGGAATTATTTACCTAATAATTTAGCAGCAATAGCGGGCTTCCATCATCTCCCACCCCACCACATCCGTCCTCTTAATCATAACTAGGTGTTTCATATTTTTTCCACCCTAAAACAGCCTTTGTATAATGAGCCAATTCCACTCCCTATTATAATCTGCCAAGCAGAAATGGATAAATCTGCTAAGGCCTGCTCTCTCTGTTTCATCATCATGACAACCTCATAGGACCTGCATTCATCAGATCTTTTCCAAACTGGCAGCCTCCTCTTCTTCGAGCAGCTAACCCCCTTCCCCCCAGAAAACCCTCCATGACTGGGTTAATAGTTTTTTAATATCTGCTTAATTACTCATTAATAATCCAGTTCCCCTTGCCCCCTCTTTCTCATATGTGCATGCATGAGCGCACAGACAGGCACAGTGCAGCTGATACAGGCTATTGAATCGATGTTTCTTTTGATTTCCTGGAATTCTGCAGACGTACTGTATGATTTAACCTAAAAACCTTTAAACTCATACTCTTTCAGGAAAAGGTCAGCAACAATGTCAGATTGTAGAGAATCTTTACCAGCAGACGTAAAAATCATATCAACATTTATTTCCTTTCCTTGTGTTTTACTGGTGCTTGGTCAATAAAATCGGATGTTGAATTTGAGCTGAAATAGACAGTAATTTTGAACAATAATAACAATATTCTGTGAGGTCCCTATTTCTGTCTGTCTGTCTGTCTATCTATCTATCTTTCTTTCTTTCTCTTCCCTGTGCTATATAGGACATTCTTCAATCCAGTCCCTGGGAACAAGGATTGTTCGTTCTGTGCATTTTATTTCAAATCAAATCAGTTTATTACAGCCGTAAGGCCAGATACAATAATATATCTGATAGTAGAACTGTTACATACTTCTATATGTATAAAACAGAAAAACAGTAAGTATAATAAAATCTAAAAATAACTAAGAATGTATATAATAAAATAAAACAGAATAAAAATAGTACATAAGAAGTGATAAGTAAATGAATATCCAGACTTAATTAATGGTGTGGCATATTGTACAGATGGTAGCACAAAACTTGGCAACTTGGAAGAATGTTTTCAAATCCTTGTCCGAAAGAAGTAACAATAAGTAGAAATCACACTCACTACCAGGAAATTTCTTCAAGATTGGATAAATGAAGGTCTGTCTAGAGTCCTTATATAGGTAGCAGCATAATAGCATGTGGCTCAGAGTTTCTATTGAGCCATCAGCACATGGACATAACTGATGATACATAAGGAATACCCTTAGAACGTCCAAAAAGGACTGCTGAGGGCAATGCATCCAGCCTCGTATAAAATCAACTGTGCATTTCATTTCCATCAAATCTCTTCTTTTACTACTCATCCCCATAATGGGGGAAAGGAAGGAAAGAAGGAAGGAAGGAAGGAAGGGGGGAAGGAAGGGGGGAAGGAAGAGGGGAAGGAAGGGGGGGAGGTCTAATCTTAGCTAACCTTTTAAACAATCAAAGACATTCCCTTCTCCAAATAAGGACTTTTTTTTGTGATTTGGTCTCCTGATCTTTCAAGCAAAACCACAGAAGACCTTAAAAGATAAGCACAGACTCTATAAAAGAGTGTTACTGATCCTGGCCATTACGCTTTTGCAAAGTTCCAAGTTGACTCACAGCTAATGACAGTAGAAGTTGTATGAATTAGACAGTAGAAGTTGTATGAATTAGACTGGAACCCACGTATTGTATGAAATACTTCGAAGTCCTGCCAACTGCTCCAATGCCCATGCATGAACGGTGATGCCTTCCAGCTTGACCATTCTGGCTCCGCCACTATTGCATCTTGGAATTCTGTATTGGATTTTTTGTCTCATTTCCCCATATAGATTTGAAACAGCTCGTAGCGAGCGGTTCTTCTCCCCACCCCCATTGCAAACATTCTACCCTAAAATAATTAAATTCTCTTCCCAACTAATCCAAATATTGTAGGGCAGAACATTGGAATCTACGGTCTATAAAAATACTGCAAATCTTTATTATTGACTTAATGTCTTCTGGTTGTCCAGCCTAGAGAGAAGCAGCAGATTTTGTAGGACGTGGAAACTGTGGGCTTAGGTTCTGGTTTTATTTGAGTAACAGTATGCATGCCCTTTAAGAAAGCTGAGAGTGAGTGGAGTGCGCCGGAACGGGATTTAAATAGCCCGCGCCGGTCAGCGCTCCACCCCTCCTTACTCTGGGTGCGCCCCGAGCCCCGTCGGTTCCGTTGCCAGTAGGTGAGGGGTCGTGGAGCCCCTCCTGTGCTCTGGGCGTTTCCTTGATTGCTTCCCTGGCCGGTGATGGTTCATTGCCGGGCGATCAGGTTCGTAATCTCTTTGACAGCTCGGGCGCGCCTCGTGGTCTGGTCTTGTCAGTTACCTTCTTTGCAACATTGTATCTCTCTCTTCCGCGCCTCCGGCTAGAGTTGATACTTTGTTGCCAGCACCTGTTGCTCTCTTTTTTTAGCTAGTTGCCTTTTCCCTTAATCTGCCCGGGACCCATTTCCCTGCCTTGTCATGCGAGCCGTTGCGATGTCACAAGCATCGCAACGGTGATCATGACAGGAACTCTAACTGAGCTATTCCTCATTCTGGCATATGTTAATTCCTTCATATTGAAAGTATTCAAAAAGTGCTTCACTAATTTTTCCAAATACAAGGTGAAATGCATTAGTTAACTCAACATCTGCATTCTGTGCTTTTCCTGTGCTTCTGTGGAGTCACAGCTCTGATTATCACAGCACCATCCAATGCGTATTCTGTGGGCCTGTGCAAATATTTGAATGTTCATGTGGATTCAGTGAAGATTTGTGCGTCTGAACCCTCAGATCCATCTGATATAAGGAGCCAATAGACCAATTTGATTGGTTCCATGAAATGTGTTCAGGTGGACCTGGACTGATTTGGACCCTTTCTGAAAACACACACCTGCGTTTTAAGAATGCACGTTGGACTGAACTGACTTGAATGAGATCCCATTTGGCTGCTGAGTCCAGTTTGATTCAGATAACCAACAAAATTAGATTGGTTTTTCTAAGATTCAGGTATTCATACCAAATCATACACTCCTAGTTTTGTGTGGTGCTCTTAGGATTCTCTCAGGAGTGTCACAAACAATCTCAAGGACTGGTGGCAGTGATGATTTGGTCAACATATGTTCAACAGTGCACCAATTTTCTTTCTTTTTCAAAAAAAAAAATCAAAATATAAGTGACAGAAAGCAGAAATCATGAAATGCTGCCACTGTGATGACATGACCAAGTGGCATCTTATTCATTTGGGGATCTGCTTTTTATATTCTCTGAGTCACACTTCTATGAAAGTACAGGTAGTCCTCACTTAATGACCATTTGTTTAGTTATGGTTCAGACTTACGACAGTGCTGAAAAAACTGACTTAAAACCAGTGCTCACACTTACAACTGTCACAGCATCCTCACAGTCACATAATCATGATCTGGGCACTTGGCAACCAGTTTGCATTTATGACCATGGCAGCATCCCATGGTCACATGATCACCATTTTTTACCTTCCCAGCTGGCTTCTGGCAAGCAAAATCAATGGGGAACCATGTGACTCACTTAATGATCATGTGGTTCTCTCAATGACCACAGTTATTCACTTAATGACCATGTTGCTTAGCAACCAAAATGCCAGTCCCAATTGTGGTCATTAAGCAAGGACTACCTGTAGTGATAGTGGCAATAGAAATACAGAACTTAGAACTTGCACCTTCAACAGAATGAAAGCACCCAGAATTCCCTCTCAGTTTCCTTTGAAACACTTCAGAAAGATTATTGTTTCCACAAATCTTTAAAGTAATTTTATGGAGTTTTAAAATTTTATTTAAAACAACTTAAAAGACAGTACGTATCAATATATAATATCATATGTCAACTATGGAGCTATACTGCTATTGTCATAAACTAGTCCATGCTGGCACATGATTTGTACACTCTGAGAACCTGGCATTAAGGGTTTTTTCCTGGCATCTAGGGTATCACAGAGGGCTGGGATGCATTTATGAGGAATGAGGAATGAGGCAGGAAAAGGTCATTCCCAGTAAATTATGTCACAATGCAGTAATGCATGACAGCTTTTGATTAATAAATAAAATGATTAACACACAAACACACACGTTAGGCTGTAATATTGAAGGCAAAAATGATGATGCTGGTATTTGGAGAGGAGAATTGCTGTTTCTTATGCTGCAGGAATTATTCTGTTTTTCAATCTAATCAGTCTTTTTGCTTGGAGAAAACCTACTCAGATCCACAAGTCATACTCAGCAAGTAACTTAGGTATAACCACAAGGAAGTGTCATGAGTACTGATGGCGAGCAGGAGGGGGCCTCTATCCAGGGGGGAAAATGCATGCGTAGTACTGGGGAGTTAAGCAGCCATTCAAAGAGACACAGATCTGACCCGCCTTAACTTTTGGCGTTTATCTGTCTGGGTTTTTCCCACGCTTCTTCAGTTTGTTAGGATTTTCTGTCTAATGTAGCAGTAAGAAAGCACTAGAGGCCTACTCTTCGTCTCAGCGTGGTTCCTGGCTGTTAGGACAGGAAGTTTAGGAAACTGAGATTGGATGATATTATTTTTCTGTACTCCTACAAAAGGTTTAGGATTCCTAATGGATACAAACTTAGGAACTCCTGAAACTTACTACACATCCAGGCCACAGAGGTGACATTTTCACTAGCACCATTAGTATTAAAGTTCAACATCCTTACTATAAAAGAATATTCAGAATAATTCATTATGACAAATAATAAAATACCAGCTCCATTTAGTACCTGCTTTCTTTAAAGGAAATGCACAGACTGGTATGCCTCCTAGGGAGATGTCTGATCTCTCCTTGAGACAGGTGGTGATTTTGAAAATAATGGGCCAATTTAAATATGTCACAGAACCGACATATCTCAGAAGAAGTGGAAATCTTCATGGCAAGATGCAGAGTTACTGTTCGTTCCCTGATATGGAAATTCCTTAAGTAAGGGCATTGCACAAAGGTGGTGGCATCTGGAGGCCACAGGCTGCACAAGATGACTGGTCAGAACTGGTGAGTTGCAACACGCAGGACTGGCATCCACTTTACTGACAGCCAGGATTAACGCTAAAGATTTGTGCCAAACGTTCTCCCTTCTGTTGTCCAGTTAAATTCCTCATTTTACAAAGTGTGGCTGCTCTGTCACAGAAATGGTGGAATTCCTGACAGCAGAATAAAAGTTTTGGAACAGTGAGGCTTAAGTATCTGTTTTATTCCAGCTGGAGCAATCACAAAATGGGGAGTGTCTGCTTTAGATGTCTCCTGGCTACCTACTAGGATTGTTTTTAAAGGCCTCTGATGAGATGAAAAAAAGAAGAAGTGGTGATGAATTAACACAGTGTTTCATGAGATATGAGAATTTCACAGGTGCAGGTACACCTCTAGAAACCCTATGTGGCTACTGCCAAGGGTGCTTCAAGGCAAGACAGCATGAAGCAAGAGAGTCCCCTCACTTTGCTGTTAGAAGAAAGGGGAAAATCTTTTGCTGAATTGAAGCCAAGCTTTGCACAGGCACATTGCAAACAGGGTTGAGGACTTAGGGATTCACAGTGTCCATGACCAAAACATTCAGAGGCTTCTGTCCTGATTGATATGACTCTCAGTTCCTCTTTCTTTCACATCTTTTGATATCTCAAGTAGCTTAAGTTCCACATAAGAACAACAACTTTCTCTGCCCACCAGTATTCAGACATATAAACCTGGCTCAGAAATAGAGATTTCAGCCCTGAATCAGCCTCATTCCATGCTTTTATGAAAGGGGCCTAACAACTGTGAAGATAAAGTCTCTACCTGTTTCAGGTTCTCATTTATCCTGGCAAGTTTGTTTATTCAAATTTACTTATTTTACAGTACTTATATCCTGCCCCAACCCCAAAAGACTCTGTGCAGCCTAGAACATCAACAGAAAGAAAGCCAGAAACATAACATAAATCAGAACAATGTCAAAACCAATCATCATCTTCACAAAGAGCAGAGGTAAAATCCAACGGAGGTGCCCACTGTCAGTCAGCTGGAACCAAAAGTATATTGAGATAAAACAGGTTTAACCTGTTGCAGAATTGCCACCGGAGGTTCCTTCAACACTGGTCTTCCATCAGAAAAAACTACACAAGTATATAAAAGGGCACTGGAGCAGCTTGAATACCCAAATGACCGCTCTAAGCCCTGAGATGGATCAATCAGCTGAATAACTTATCTCTCCCTGGCTGTAACTGAAGGAATTGGGGGCAAAACATTCTACCACATTAAACTGTCTTCCTTTTCTTCTATCAGTAGTGGCCATAATTTACTGCCTTAAGGAAACCACATTGGCGTGACAGTATTTTCATTCCTTCTTAATGTTTATTGTATCAGCGCCATGAGCAGAAGACCAAGCCAACTCTGAGACAGCTTCTCATCTTAATGATCTGATGTGCTGAGGAGGAAAGACTTTCTTCTTATCAAGGATCCCTGGTCCCTGGGCAAAGTCATTATTTCAGGTGTGAAGTACTCAGGAAAGCTCTTCTGCCCAACCCTTTTTTTATGCTTTAGAGCTGTTTCAAAATTCTTGGGATGGAAAGATCTTTTCCCAACCCAACCCAATAAAAAGAGGGAAATGTCTATGTTTGGGCAGGTCCACTTCACGCAAGGCCACTGCTTCGCTGCAGGAAACTCTAGTGATGATGCATTGTCTCTGGAAGGAGGACACTTTCGATGTAAAAAGGGGCCGAATATTTTTCAGATAAAAATAATACTGTGAATATCTGTATTTACCCTCCATACATTTATCACAATGATTTCCAGCCCACCTTTCACATTAATAATCCTTTTAAAGTGGCTCCCCTGAAATATAATAATTGAAAATAAAATACAGTAAGCATCACTTTAAAACAAATTACCAGTATCTTTCCCACAGTTGGTAGTAATAGCACAGAGGAAGGGAAATGTTCCTTTGAGCTTCTGTCTTCATGTATATGGCTGTGGAAAGGAAAAATTGAGCTTCCCCATCACCTATCATTGTCTAGGTAATCCACAGTAGAAAACTTTAAGCCCAAGATCTAGATTGTTTTCTGCTGTATATCACCCAAATGGAAGATATGCACAAAATAGAAAATGTATTTTGCTTCAACTGCATAACCATTACAAGTGGGTTGCCCGTGTGGTCCATACAAACAAAATTCAAAGTGGCTCAAGCATTGTTTGTTCTGAACCTGACATTTTTTTTTTAAATTTGGATTGCCCAAGCTACTTCTTTACCTGTGTTCAGTTGGATTTTAGAGTGGTGCTCCAGAATCTTCTGATGCTTCATCTCCCAGAGTTCTTCTAAATCCAGGGGGAATTCCAGGATCCATATGTAGGGGGGGGGGTGCAGAGGTGCAATCCAATTTAAGACCAAAGCCACTCCTTCATTCCAAGTAGCAACTACATTTTCAAATATACAGTATATCTTCAGGCCAACTGCATCAGAGGCCCAGGAAGAGCCCCAAATTCCCTTTGAAACCCATCAGGCTCCTGGGGTGGACCAACAGATCAGGTCTGGTGTCCCTGTGGCTGGTGGCAGGTATGGAAAACTCCAAAGCAGCTTGACTACTGCAGGGGACTGATTTTGACATCCCCTGTATCCAGATCACATGGCCACCACTCCGAGACAAAAACAAGATCTAATGTGTGACATCTCCTATGCATGACTGCCATGGTGGTCATGACCTCTTGAGCTGCCTCTGACTCCATGACCAGAGAAGGAAGGTTGAAATCCTTCAAGACCACAAACCTGAGATACTCCACTGTCAACCTGGCCACAACTTCATGGAGCTCAGGTAGGGAAGACACTCATTAGCAAGGATGCTGGTAAAATAGCAGCAATCCCAGGCCTTCTTGGCAGTGGCGCCCACCCAGATCTTGTTAATACATGGCAGGTTGGCTCTTCAACCATCTTAGAAGGTACTTGTACAGAATACTGTACATCTGTCATTAAATCTGAGCCCTGCATTTTGAATGAGAGCCAGTTTGGTGCAGTGATTAAAGGTGCTGGATTAGAAGGTGGGCGAGTGCAGTTCTAGTCCTGCCTTAAGCAAGAAAGACTACTGGGTTTCACTGAGCCAGACACTGTCTCCAGCCTTAGGAAGGAGTCAGTGCAAACTATTTCTGAAAAGGTTGCCTCAGTGGCTGCATAGATATGTCCACGTAATTGCTAGGAGTCAGGTCTGTCTTGAGGGGAAATAACAACAACAGAAATACATGGTTCTTTTATTCTATGCAGAGATAAACTTTATTTAGATTAAAGGGAAACATTCTCTGCTTTCAGGTATATTAATCTCATTGTGTGCACACATGGCAGGCATTCCTTTTGTGACAGAGGCCTTCCATCTCCCAGCACTGTCTCTTTGTGCTTAATAGATTTTTCCCTCATCCACCACATTCTTTATAATTAATTGTGATTAAAGTTAAACGATATGCAACCTGATCCTATAGGGACTAATTAATTGGCACTTGATTTATGAAGATTATAGAGGATTAAGCTGCTGCAGCAGAAAGTGGCTTTGCACACTAAAACTTGACAAACATTTTACTGTGTTTGTGGCCATTTATATTTCTTCATGAATTGGTAAGTGATTTGAACTTATAGTTATAAACAATGTAGCACCTATTATGGGCCTCCTCCTCCTCCTCCTCCTTTTCCATCCCTCCCATGGGTTTCAGTAGAATCTAACACTTTACATTATTCACCAGCTGGTGTAACTCAGCCACTTGAGCATTGGGCAGCTTGTATCTTGTCATACCGCATGTTGTCCCCAAGGATTTGGGTGCAGCTCCTGGAGACTTACCCACCGTTGTGCTGAAGTTCTAACCAACCTCTGACAAGTTGCCCGATTTCAAGAGCACAGCTGATCTCCTGCCAAATTTAGTCCTTTGCTGTGAAGTCTTCAGCAGCATACCAGGAACTGCCAAGGCAGAGTTTCCCTCCCAACCAAGTTCCTCTCCAGCAGCAGCTGATATTTTTGCTCAGAACTAACCTCATCACATTAGGGAGCATTTGGCATTAAAGTTGTTGTCTGTATAACTCAAGTTTATCCATGCTTTCAGTCATCAGCAGGTAGATTTTCATATTATAATTTACGTATTTGATCCAATACAGCTATTCATTTCTAGAGTAAGTATAGTAATACCAGTCTTGGCAATAAAATAACACCAGTCTTAGTCAAGATATGCAGGAAGAGGGGAAAAAGTCAAGATATGCATGGAAAGTTCAAACCATGTTCATTTGGGTGTTAATGAGTAAGAAAAGAGTGAACCTCTCGGAAGGAAGTTTGTTCTCTTTCACATTCTTGCAATAGGTCATAAGATGGTCTTAAAGATGTATCATTTTTAGCACTGTTGCAAAAGGAATGAAATATACTTTATTGCATTTTAAAGCTTCGAGTAAAGCTTGCAGAATGGTTTCCAGCTATTAGCAAACCTTTTGCCAGAAACAGTTGGGCAGACTCCATAGGATTACCAAGTTCTCCGTAGAACCCTAGGTTCGAGTTTCTCAGGGTGGTAAAACATTTTACGTTACTTCAGTTTTCAAACTTCCTTCAGAAAATAATAACACATTAAAAATTAGCAGCAAATCGGAGCCTCCCCCTTAAGAACACTCCTCCCCAAAGCACCAAGTAGTTCATTTATGCCAGATGATGATTTCTTGCTTGAAACAACTGTGAAATAAGTGTCCCTAATGATTTGACCAACTGGAAGATCAACATTAGTCCTGATTCATTGGAACCCTTTTTAATGCTCTAGAAAAACAATTTGGTACAAAATAAGGAATATTTAATAGTTCAGGGCATTTAATTATGGTACAAATTCAACTTATTTCCATCTGTATCAGAGAAGCTTTCCTGTCTTGAAGCTACTTATGAGTTTGTGTTGTTACAAATTCATAAGAAAAAAAGTTTTTAGGTTATAGGTACACTTTTTAGGCCATTAAAAAAAAGAACTTCAATGTCCATTATCTGGAAATAATTTCTGGCTAGCAAACAGCCAAATGCTAAATTAAATGTATTGTGTTGGCATGACCTACGCAACAACACAGACAGGTATCTGATTTTCTGATGAGCTAGAAAATTTATTATAGATTAAATTGTCTTAAAATTCACAGAGAGGGCAAGATAAGCAGGATACTAGGACTGTGGGGGAGGGGTGTGGCATTGTTCTGCATCTTGCTTTCTTTAATAATGTTGGATAAATGATATTCCTGCTTATAAGGTATATAATCTTGGTTGAGTGTGATTTTTATATTGAGTGGTAGGGATCTCCACTTGGTAATATTTATTTATTTATTTATTATTCAAATTTAGTTACCGCCCATCTCCCCCAAAAGAGGGATATAATAACAATAACAACCGGAAGAAGAAAAAAAACTGCTGAATTTTCTAATATCTAACTTCTGAAGCCAATTCAATGGTATTGAGTGCTATCTCAAAATCTTTTCACCCCAGAAGGAACTGGGTAAAATGTGCTAAAGGGGCTTGTTGAAAATGTTTTATGAAATCCAAGAATGGTTGATCCCATTTATTAGGCTGTTCTTCAGGGCCTTTAAACTGGGCTTATTTTTCTGGTCAAATCTCTATTTCTACAAAATGAGGACAAACAAGTGTAATAGGTAAATAACCAAAACGCAGAGTTTCCTTGGCTTACAGTACAATTCTACAGCATGCATAGTAGGAAATCTCAAATAAGTAAAGGGGAGTTAATTCCAAGTAAATGGAAATAGAACTACAAGCATAGGATGATGTCATATCAAAAGACATTGACTTAGTGAATTGCATTAATTTTTCAATGCAACTTTATGAAAGAATAGGCTGTCAACATTGCCAAGGATTATTATTTATTAATTTACAGTCAAAGACCAAACAACAAGCATTAAAACATATTCAGCATAATATATATAATTATAAACATAATTATATTTGATTGTCTTTTATGATTTTATTTATTTATATACACACACACACACACACACACACATCATAAAAGGCAATCAAAGGGATGAGGAAGGCGCCGGCCGGTTCCTATGGGCTAAAGCCACAGAAAAAAAATTGCTACCACCTTTGATACATTTAGGAACTGATAACTTAAAAGTAAAGCCTCTTCTCATCATGAGGCAAATTTGTAACAACTTTTTATTTGTTCATTTGTAATAAACAGGGGCTATACATTTTAACTGCCATTGAGTATAGAGTGAACATTTTAGTAGAGCATGGGATATAGACTCAATTTCAGTGTTTTGACATACACAAATGCCGTTTTTGTATGGCAAGGGATTGAAATATCTTCCACCTGCCACCCTCAATTCAGGCCAGATAAAAAAGCCTCTTATATGGAACAGCCATGATCTTTAAAAAAAAAAGCTATGGAGAGTCTAGGAGAATGGGACAATTTTTCTATAATGGAAATGGGAGATTTGGGCCCTGACTGACTGAATATCTAAGTCCAGGACCCTCAGTTGGAGTTTTTATAAGGGCCAGGAGTAAGTAAAGCTGGTACTGACACATCACAATAAATAAAGTTTTGGTTAATTTCCCTCTGCAGTGTTTGCCAAGACTTGTTACCTCCATCCAGAAGGGCCAAGGGGGCAGGAGGTCCAAGAAGTGAGTTACTTCTGTTGAAATCAGAAAATTGTATATCCAGCAAAACAGGTATGTTGCACAAAGATCATGGGACGTATTGGCTCAGCACATTACGTGAAATCAAAGGTGGAACACCAGACTGGTGAACCTGGGGTAGGGAAAGGAGAGGATTGAGGAGGTACATCAGTTTACTTATTTCTCTCCATGCTAACTGCACACACATGCAGAGTATGTTGCACTGTATGATTTGAATCAGTAGCTTAAGGTGCTTTGAGGACAGGACTTTGTTGTCAAATATGGCATGTAAGTATTAGACATAGTCTCCCTTCTTTAGGCTTTTACAACTATTGTTGAGGAATGCTATCTCTGTTTATGTAAATCTGAAATTACATTTTGAGAGGACAGGATAATCACATTTCTCCCAAGCTTTTGAACCCCCTGGGCTACCTCTGAAAAATTAATGTCATAATTTTCAAAGGAAAATCTAGTACCGCTGGCTGTGCTCGTAAACTGAGAAGGTGCACGCACAATTGCGTTTCATTCATGACAAGCAACTGATGTCCCATTAATTGGATCCGTATTTACAGACAAGCATCCAAAAGATTTGAAGCCAGTGCGTAAAAGTGATGAGATTATCTGTGAAAGAAACGGAAAGGTTATGCGCATCCCTAGAGAAAATGGAATACAAGTACTAGAAAGCAAGCTGTTTTTTGCTGTCTCCTAATTGAGTCATCTCTTTCCTTCCCAAGCAAAAATATGCATCATTTTAGTAAGAATAAACGATCATATTTTTTTTATTATGGTCACTGTAATAAACAGAAATACATTAAAAAGAAAAATAAAGTAAAAACAAAACAAGTTAAAATATACAGTTGGTGGTAGGTTCATCAGTGGTTAATAAAATCTGCCTAATTTTACAGATGGCATAATAAAATTTAGCTCCATTCAAGGAGACTGAATCACACTGATCTGATAAAAACAACTGTACATAAAAAGGATCAAAATTCCCTGGGTGTTTTACCAGGTAAGGAGTTATAAGGCGGGTCCTTGAGCCCTTATAGAGGGTAAAGTATAGCAGGGCCTGAGCTGTGGTTTTAACAGCCCCTTGTCCACCGGGGGGGGGGCATCATTCTAGTAATATGAGCCATCCTAAAGAAACTCAATAGAAATGTGCTCATGAGGGAACAGCTGCTGGCAACTTGACACCTTAAGACCATTACAGCATGATGGGCAGCTATAGAACACACACACACACACACACACACACACACTAATCAGGTCAACCATATGCAGATATAGGACTTGGGTAGTAGATAAAGCCTGCCTGCCTGCCTGCCTGCCTGCCTTCCTTCCTCTACATAATATACTTTGTGCACATGAATGCACTAACTGGGAGTTTTATACATTATTTCCACACACATTGTATTTATACCATCTATGTTTATAATACTGAATATTGTTATCCCTGCCCCCCTTGTTACAATCAAAGTCTTCTAAACAGAAGCAAGCAAACTGCTTGTTCAGAACTTCAGAAAATAATATGAACTTAATAAGACAAAAGTCATTCAAGGAGATATAATTTTAATTACACTTAAACTTTCTTTGGCTGATAAATTGCCCCAGTTGTAAATCAGCCCTGTTGATTCTAAGCTTCCTAATGAGACTCCTTTGCTTTGTGACAAGGTCAAGTTATTGAGTTCCTGGTGTTCTTTTAACTTGTTTTTCTTCCTATAGATGTTTAATTACCCAGCTAAATAACATCATCAGTGCATGGAGGAGTGGAGTTGGCTGGCCGTTTTAAGCTATATATGAACAGCCAACCAACTCTACTCCCCCATGCACTGATGATTTTAACTTGCCAGATAATGAAGTATCTACAGAGCATCAATGAAGCTCAGGGAAGTCTAAGAACCCACAGTTCAACCATGAGCTACATGTCTTCTCTACTGTGTTTCTTTGTCATCACTGAATATAAACAGATGTGAATCCATCTGTTAAACTTCAGTGTAACCACTTTCTCATTTTCCCAACCCTAACCCTAGTTCACCCTATTGCCTGTTTTCCTTAACATGTACATTTTGCATGTACTTTCCAAACATTTCTGCCATTTCCCTAATATGTATTTTGCTTGCTGTATCATACCATGCACATTTTTGCATGTTTTGTTCAGAGAATTCCATTTCAGTGTGCAGAAAACTTTGACCCAGAGGTTCAGAAATCGGGAATTAGGAAAAGCTGAGATTAAATGGAAACTGAATGTGTTTCTCTCTGTTCTTAAATATGCTCCTATAAAACGAACAGCTTAGAAAGAAAAATTGGAACCAGGAAGGAAAACATAATGTAAGGGGATTGACTACAATTCCCAAACTTCCATGAATATCAAGAATTCCTTGGTGCAACAGTTCAGAGGTGGGGGTTGCCTTGCAGTATTTCTTGTCTGTGTAAGATTAAAACTCAGGAAGGTTGGTTAGTGATTGCAGGTTTCCTGAGATGCAAGATGAAACATCTGCAAAAAAACCTAAGCAATGCTTTGGTACTGATCTTCTGAAGCTTGGAGAATTGACTACCAGGTATGAACAGCACACCCGGATTACCTCCATTGCAAGAAATCCTTAAGTGCTGCTATCCAGCAGTTCTGCTGCCTCCATTAAGACCAATGTGGACAAAGGAGAGCTCAGGCTTATTTCTAATTCTTTAGCAAGTTGGTTCCTGGTGTCTTGTCCAAATGTCATCAAGATCCAAGGGCTTTTTTGATCCCTCCACAAGAAGCCGACATATAGTGACCCATTGGTTTAAAATCTGACATGATATCAATCTCCCTGGAGTGATCTCTGGCCACGTGAGTCACTCTCCTCCTTAAGTACAACACATTGCCATCTAGAGCGCTACCTGGTTTTAAAAGACAGCATTTTTTAATCATTTGAACTCTTAATGTGAAACTGAAAATAGATTTTGTGGAAAAAAATGTGTGTGTAGATCAGCACCGTGCACACAATTGGCCAAGAGATATTTCACTGGAGAACTGCAGCATGCCTAGTTTTCGCCACATAAAACCAGTCTGACAGATGGAAAACTCTAAAGCAAGAAAAAAATACCTTCAGTGCCATAGCTATGCTAGCGATGATCTGCGGCTGTGAAAAGTGGAACCTAAGAAAATGGGAAGCAGAGACGCTTTAAGTAACCCAGCAGGTGATGGAGAGATGGATACTAAAGATCTCGGTGAGAAATGGAATCCAAACTGCAGAAACTCGTCATGTGACCAATTTCAAAGACATCATCAAGGCCGTACAAAAATGGAAAGACAAGTGAGTGTGGCAACAGATGGGCCTGAAAGATGACATTCTTATGTCATTCTTATTTGTATAACTCAACATCCACAAGGCTGAGATAGTGAGAAGAAATAAGGAAAAGATATTTGTCCCATACAAATATCTGTTGGCATCATCGCATCAGGTTGGATGATAAATATGAAAGAATGTCTGTGTGTTTGTGGGTGTTTGGCCAATTTTTAAGTCTTCCCTTAAGCATCCCCAGGAAAAGCCTCTGAAAAGACCACAGTTTTCAACAGCATATACAGAGACTGATATTACTGAAACAAACTGAAGATTGTTTCTGTTTTTAAAAATGTTCTTAATCTAGAAAGAAAAGGGGGAAATTATCCAATTACAGGGTTAAAAGAAAATACAAAAGGTAAAAAAAGCTTCAGAAAGAAAACAGGAAAACTTTTTTAAAAAGAAAAAAAATGCCACTCTAACTTTCCTAGCTTTCAATTAGAATTCAAATTCTCATTTTAATGAAATGCAACTAACCCTGAACTTTGATTTCCAGTGCCTCTCCTGTATACTCCTTACATTTGGTAGAAGAATCACATAACAATTAGGATTACTGGCATTTAAAATTAAGGTTAAGAATACTTAATTAAGTGTAAAGAATACTTAATGCTGTTTGGGTCAGTGGCATTATTTCACCATAATAATGATTATGATTTAATAAATATAACGTTTTATATTTTACAGCATTTCTTGGATAATTCCTAGGTTTCTAGTAGAACTCTAATTTCCAAAGATCACTAGCTGAAGCTGTGATTCTTTTTGTTTGTTCTTTGTATTGTGGTATTCTTTGAATAATAATAATAATAATAATAATAATAATAATAATAATAATAAAATAATAATAATATAATTTCAACTCATAATCTTAAATTAGCTACAAGCTTTTTTTCCCTAGAAAAGGTCCTTGTTCTTTGGATTGCATCCACCTCTTCCTGTGCAATCAAGACCCCTGTCAAGTGACTTGGCTATTTACCTCTTGATCTTTTTGTGAAACAAATTTTGTCTTCAGTTTTCTTTCCCGGGGTTTAATCCTAATTAACTGGGTCTTCCAGAGAAGTGTTGAAGTGCTCCTTTCAGTGAATCAGCAAGGCAGATATGCTCCACAATAACATATTTGACCTTCTCTTCTTCAACCCAGATAATTATTTCCATTTCTTAAGTCTACATAAATTCTAAGGAACTCTATTCTATGGCTAACATGTCCTTAGGGTTTTTCTGCAGGAAGAGAATAGGAGGAAAGAGAGAATGCTATTGTGATTCCAACCCCCACTTTATGACCCTTAGTTCCTCTTAGCAAGATGGTTTGTGATATCAGTCCTCATTATTACCAGTAGCTACTTTTAGGTATCTCATGCAATTTCTTTCCTATTATTTATATCAGCATATAACCTGAACTGATCTTCCACATCTTGCATAAAATTCCTGAAAATCACTGTTTCTCCTTATCCTCATGTGATAGAGCCTTCTTCCTAACATTTGATATTAAGATGCCTCCAAAATACAAAATCAGTCCTTCTCCTTCCCTCCCTTCTTTAAATCAATCTTATCATTGCCCCACCCCCATTTAGGGTTCTCACCTAACAATGTACAGGTAGTCCTTGCTTAACAACCACAACTGAGATCAGAATTTTGGTTGCTAAGCAAAGCAGTCATTAAGCAAATATGACCCAATTTTATTACCTTTTTGCAGTGGTTGTTAAGTGAATCACTGCAGGTGTTAAGTGAACCACATGGTCGTTAAGTGAATTGTGTGTTTCTCCATTGATTTTGCTTGCCAGAAGCTGGCTGGGAAGTTTGAAAATGGCGATCACATGACCACAGGATGTTGCAAGTCATAAATGTGAACCAGTTGCCAAGAACCCAAATTGTGATCACATGACCATGGGGGAAGCTGCAATGGTCGTAAGTGTGAGAATCAGTCATAAGTCTTCTTTTCAGCACCATCATAAGTCTAGACCATCACTAAAGAATGGTTGTTAAGCGAGGACTTCCTGTACTCATTCCAACAATTTTATCACCAGCAAGCAATTTCCCATAAAGAAAGGTGAAAGAAGAGTGGGTCATCAAACCAACACAAAGAAACTGTTTTTTTTTCTTTTTTCCTTGCTAAAAAGGTAAGGATCCACATAAGCGTCAAGGCTGCCGAAGCCTGCCATAGAAAGGTCTATGCCTCTTGGGCTATCTGAATTTAGATCATCATCCTAATGCCCAAGTTCATGCTGAGATGCCTTCAGAGGATGGTGAGCAGGTCATATGCATAATTTTGCTTCAGGCCAAATTAGAAACAGAAGGTAATAATACTGGGCATGGCCTAATATTATTCTTCTGGTATGCTAATGTACTGCTGAGTAAGATTTGCAAAGTAACTCAGAAAGACAAAAGGTCAGAAGCAGCTGGAGAAGGAAACTCAACACTGTTGCCTGTGGAGAGCTGCTCATTAACAGAGGGACACATGCTAAGGAAGACAAACTCTCCTTGCGATGTCCACCTTAGGATCTCTGCACAGATTCGATCCAGGGCTAGAAATACAGCCTTACTCACTGCAGTATTTTATTCCCCCTGAAACGAGGTGCCTGAAACTTTTGGAGCTCAAACTCTGTGCAGAGAACAGTGCATGGAGAAGTGTGTGTGTGTGTGTGTGTAACTTTCAGATCACATTTTACCAGGTAAGGATTTTGCAGTCATTTCTGGCGATCCTCAGCTCAGCTGTGCACTCCTCTTATTGATAGATTGCTAATTCTTCTGCACCACTATTAAGGTCATGGAGCTGTGCAAATATTCAGCTAATTAGAAACATTAATCTGTAATGCAGCCCACAATCAGTTGCTAAATATGAGCCTAAGCGTGCCAGCTATCAAACATGGTAAATCAAGTTAGAATGAATTGCAGCAGCAGCAGCAGCACTTTGGCATCCAGGCTTTGTACCATCAGCGAGGGCCTTCCATATACTGGACTCTTCTATTACATCTTTCTCTGATATAGGAAGATAAAGGATCTTCCAAGTCGAAATGGAATGCTGGTGGCTACAGCAATACAGACGTGGTGGTAATTGTCTTCTTTGGGGAGGTTTTAAACTTGCCAATTTACTGTACCAGCCTATAGATCTGATTGTACTTGGTGGTCATCCATCTCAAGACTTACCTTCTAAATTTGATGATGACGACGACAATGACGACGATGATGATGATGACAATCAGCCAAGTTGGCAAGATACTGCCTGCTGGTATAGTCATCTTATATAGTGTCTATCGACATCTCTGTCCACCCTCGCAGACAGAATGCTAGTTTAGAACATCAGAAGAGTCCTGTTGAATCTGTCCAAAGATTAGATGCCTCTGGGATTCACACAGACTGAAAGAGCTCACTGCTGCTTTTTAGCAACTATTATCATTGAGAGACAGTTTATTTAGGCTTATTTTAAATATAGTCCTAATGATGCTTCTCCAGATTCCCTGTGGTGTTTCAATGCCATTTTCAGATATCAGAATGGGCATCAGCTTGCATGCAAAGGGGTGAGGGTTTTCAAATTTGCACTGTACAAATGCTTGGAAAAAGGGGTATAGGTCTGGTTTATTTATTTTATTTCTTTACTGGGGTTTATATGCTGCTGCTATTGAACAATGGCTCTAGTGGTGTGTACTGGGGAAAATACTTCAACAGTGCATGCTATTGCGTGTATTTATCAACTTCTCCCAGAGGAGTTAAGGAGAACTTTGCAGCTTCTTAAGGCTTTTATATTAAAGCTCTTGTAATATAGCAGCTTGCAGGATGAGTCATAAGCCAAGAAATCTCTGTCAAACCTCAGGACATCCAGAAACTTACTAAATGATAGTAGGGGTGCTATAACTCTACCTTGGGTAACCTCAATTCTCTATCTTTGTGACAGAAATCACAGCTGGCTTACCTCTTTGGTTCTTTGCTAAGGACCACTGAAGCAATGCGAGTTTAGCCAGACTGAACACTCGGATAGACCTTTTGCATGCTACACAGCAATTAACCAGGACCTTCTGGTCCTCTTCATAGGTGGATCTGCAGTTCTGGATCTAGCTATTCCCTCCTTGGCTGAATGAGAGAAGGCTGAGTTCCTGCCTACCATCATCTACTGGAGAGCACTAGAAAACACAACATCCTTATAAATATTTTGGATTTATATGAGATGCGGGTGAAATTTGCAAAAAGAATAAACTATCAGGAGAGGACAAAGCCTGTTTGGTTTCAAAGGAGAGGGGGGTAAAGTTACTTTTCAGTCTGGTTTATTCAAAGGCTTGTAACACAGATGTGTTTCATCAGAACGGGAGAATATGTGCAGGGTAACTAGGATATTGTGAGACAATGAAACAGAAATTAGTGGTGGAGCTTTTCAGTTACAGCACACAGTCTTGTTCCCATAGCAAGTCTTCCTTGGGCCAATTCCTGAGGTTCCCCAAAGCTGCTAGCAGTCCTTTGCCAGCATACTTAGATTGAAGCCCATCTCCTTCCTCAATCTGGATCAAAATGAGTGGTGGTCAGGAAGTACTGCTTACAGAGTCAGAAACACTTCAAAAAGGTGATGTGACTGCAGTGACAGCAAATATATTCATCATCTCCTCCCCTTCCATTCCCTTGCTGTCCCATCCACATCCAACCATCTAGCCACTCATCCAAGAACCTATGATTGAAGCAGCCAATTGCAAGGGGGCCTTTGATCGGAGAGGTCCTCTTGACTCCTGAATCCATGTCTCTGCCTCTGTGCTGCTTAGCCTGTCCAAAGCTATGAGAAACATTAGGACATGGCTGGCTGGGGAATCCTGGGTGTTGAAGTTCACACAGCTTTAAGTTGCCACGGTTGAGAAACACTGCCCTAGGACTTCTAGGTATGCTCTCCCACAGCTTCAGATTTCATACGATTTGGATGCCTACCCAACAAAGGAAAGAAACCTGGAAAGGAAAGCACCTTTTCTCTCTGAGACCATGACACCAACCGTATAAATCACAGAGTTTTCTGTGGAATTGCAGCCTGGGCTTAATAGGTTCAAATCCCAGCCTTACCAGAAGTGACAAAAGCCTGAAGGGGTAAGCGATAGCTCCATAATAGAAAATGATTGGAGAAAAGTGCATATTTCATGCTCAAATTCTGATGATTGAACTGTGCTGTTTTAAATGTTTTCCATAAACGGAACATCAGTGCATGCCATACACTAAATATAGCTGTGCAGGATAGACTCATCTGTCAACCCATGGCAACTCTCAGAAATAATGGCTACAGCCCTGAGTTGTTTTATAAGGCACCCAGCTGAAGCCAAACATTGGTGGTATCACCTTTCTGACATGCAGCATGTACAGATCCCCAGAAGCAGTCTGCCAGACTATTCCCTCTCTCTGAAGTCTCCTGAAAATATAAGTACCTAGCACACCAAAAGAGTAACTAGCATGTGGCTAGTTCTGTATAACTCCTTTGGGTCAAGATCATGCCAGCTGGGCACTTGAGCTGTAGTAATTTGGGTGGGTAAAGATGGAAGTGAGGAAAAGAAGGAAGTATATGGAGATGCCTTCCTAATTGTGCTCAAACCATGTCATTGTGGTACACATTCACACAAATCAGCATCATGGATGTTTCTCAGAGTATCAGGGTGCCAAATTTTCTCCAATTAGATCCCATTATTCCAGAGCTATTGTAGAGCTACCAGACTGGGCTGCAAAAAAATCCAGATTACCATGAGATGGCATCAGAGAGGTATACAGAAAACTCAGCTTTTGCTCCTATCAAGTACGTAGTTTTGAGGCCCAGATCTTGTAGCCATAACTGTTGTGAAACATGAGACTTTGGCAGGGATTCTGTGGAACAGTTTTGTGTACTAGAGATCTCTCTTCCAATAGCAGCCACTTTGTGACAACACTTACAGCTCACTCTCAAAAATTCCAAATTCAAACCTGCTTGAAACAGTTCTCCTGCTTTAAGGGATGTGTTCCTTTTAGAAGGTCCAGAGCATCATTTTAGACAGTCAGTCAACCTTACCTTATTCTAATGTCAAACTTTCCTAAGGACTTCCTATCTCAAGGTCTCCTCAGCATTGATTTCCCACGGGATGTGTTAATTTTTTCTCAAGGCTGGCACTAATATTAATCAGAGTGACACGCTGAGAACATCAGAGTGGGTTTCCATTCTCCTCCACTCCACAACTTGCTATATGTAATCCAGTGGAAGATGTACTTATCACCATCAATGTGATACGATTCACCTGCCAGCCTGGTCATTTCAATACATAGAATTTTGTCCTTCAGCTCCGTTAATCAAATGTCTCAGAATGGGTGTGGTGAAACTGGTCCAGATAATGTGGGCTCAGACATTGAATGTGGCCAAAATATGGTTTGTTGGGCTTTGACTTAGCTATGTAGTGCTAGTGATAGAATTTATCCTGCATTTATTTCTACCAATTTTCATTCAGTTAAAGTGTGCTTCAGACATTCTGAGGAGAAAAGAAATTCTCATTGATGGAACCTGGTGTTCTTGCTCTGACTTGGTTACAAGGAGGGCAAAAAATGTGGAAAAATGTCCTCTTTCACTGTATAATAGTGTCTTCTCATACTTAAATTCTATCCCAGTGCAGCTGTTTTCAGTCCCAGTGCTACTTTGCACCAAGAGAGAATCCTGCCCTTGAGAAATATACCTGCATTAAACAAGATACAGAAGGAATTAAGAAAAAAAAATCCAGTAAAGCCTTTGAAGAAACTCAGCATGAATGATGCCCTCAAGAGTCTAACATCCTTTTTATTTTAACCAAATTCTACCAGACACAAAGCAGCTGCAAGGCATCTTGCTTTATTATTATTATTATTATTATTATTATTATTATTATTATTATTATTATTATTATTATAGAATAGATGAATCTTTCTTTAAAATAAAATCTCTACCCTCAAAGTTACCCAAATCAAATTGGTTTGCTCTCATATCTCAAAGCACCAACTCAAATCAAATTATGACCTCTTTAAATCTGCATCTCCAAGTTGCATCTTCAACTCAGAGACAATTCACACAGGCCTGAAACAGCAGCCAAATTTAGTGATGGATAAGCTCTCCTTCAAGAATTCATCAGTCTGCTTTCCAAACAGCCTAAATCAATGGCTGTCACTACAACTGATGGCAACAAATTCCACCATTTGAAGGCAAATTATGCAAAACAGCAATAACATTTATTGGTATTAAACATCCCATGTTTCTAAAGTAAGAATAAACATACAGTATAATATTTCACTAAAGAAACAATTGGTCATCTTATCAGTATTTACATCCTTTAAATTCCTTAGGAATCAACCAGAAACCTGCACATTTACACCCTAATGTCACATTAAGCAATGTTTAGTTATTGTTTAGGAATATAGCAATAATTTATTTATATCTAGTTCTGTCTTAAAATCTTGCAGTGTTGTTACCTAAAAGCATTCTTGTTTTACATGAAATTCTCTAGGTGTTCCTCCCAAGCAAGGTTCTCCAAATTGGTCTAGATAGTTCCTCTAAAGTGAATCTAACTGAGGACATAAAACTGTGTCGTTGTTACGAGATGGGCGGTAAAGAAATACGAAAATAAATAAACAAAAATAAAATGTGCAGCCTTTCCCCAACTCTGGCTGTCTTCCTAGAACAAGAACTTAGAAGTGTTCTTGAAAGTAGAGGATGATTTCAGTGTTGATCAGGAAGCAATTAAGAGATTATGGATCCTGACAAACACTGGAGGAACTCTACTTTGAAAGATACTTACTTATAGAACTGATCAAGTCTAGGGATCTGATACATTCTGACAGGTCACAAGCCCCACTCCTGACCTTTATAGCAACATAGGCCATTATACTGTATATCCAAGCTGAATCCCACCTCAGAGAACACAAAGTGTGTCTGGCAGGGAACTGTCCTTGTTTCACTCTTCTGCACTTCGGAGAAAAAACCATGAATTGGCAAGGAGTTAGAAACCTGCTCATGGCTTGGAAAGAGTAATGAAGCAGCATGTGCTTAAATTGTCTCCATTGACCCGTCTGCATCTCATATGGCAGGCATTCAGCCACCTGTCTGAGCAACTAGCAACATTTATTAATTATTTATGCTTGTTTACAATATTTATAGGCCACTTCTTACTTAAGAAATTGCCAAGCAGTCTTCTCCATAAGAACCAGCCATTAAAAAAATAATTTGCACTTAATTGGCCTCAATTTTATACCGGGACCTATGGAAGCCGCCCCGTCACAGTGCCCACTACTGCTGCCTGCCCATGCGGTGATGTCCACAGGGCAGGTTGCAACAGGCAAGACAGCAGTTGTGGCAGTACCATGCATGCCCTTCCCCTTTTGCACATGTTTCACCATTGTGTACATGGATGAAAGGATGGCACTTCAGCTGTGCAGCTGTCATCTTGGAGATACTACTGGGCCAGTGGAAAGTGCCATGTAACTTTTAAAGCAATATTAGTATCCTCTACTCACCACCATGCTGCTCTAGTGATTTCTGCATCCCCTTCCTGGTTCCCAGACTGAAGGTTTCCAGCTGTGCACCATCACACATATCGCCGGGATAAAAGCTGTGTGTGATGCTCCAGTGAGCATTGTTCAAAGCCCACACTTCTAATTTACATGAACATGGGAACGTCAGAAACTACCAAAACAGAGGTCTGTCCTACATGCCACCTCCCAGGGGACCTGTGACAACTGAGCCTCTGCTGTGCATTAGCAGTGCAGATCACCATTCAGGTCTGACATTATTACACCTCATTTGCAGCAGCTGCCGCAGCGAACATCTCCTGGGGTTTTAATTGCGTTGTCAGAAGAAGAATCAAATAACATTAATTAAATCAGGCCCTTTCTCTCTCTCTGTGATCTGTAGGTTGAAGGGGACACACTCCACAGGAACTGACACCTGCAGTACCAGTTAAATTGATTTTTCTGGATGTCAATTTAGCAAAACGAACAGAGAAGATTTGGGGAATGAAAAGGGAATAGCAGAGAGTGGAGAAGGAGTGAACACCATCAAACATTCAGTACGAATCACTCATTATTTAGGTTGGGGTTCATCCCAGAAGAAGGAGATCTTCAGTGAAACAGTTCATCACATAAGATGCAACAAGAAGATCCAAGGAAGGGTTGTTTTGTTTAGCTGACACGTACAAAGAAGAGGGAGGTTCTCAGTCAAAATAGCATCACCTAGGGAGGATTTCATACGCAATCACTAGGTAAGAAAATTTGATACGTGCAAATACAGTGAATTTTAAATAAATGCTAGTTTGCATCCCCCCCCGCCCCCCAACCTTCCTGTTAAGTTGTGAAGAAGTTCAGCAACAAGATTCTTGCAACTTTATAATGTTCATCTCATGAGGGGGAAGATATTATGCATCTTACAAACATTTCTTTAACTATTAGAGCCACCCACAAATAGTGGATTCGTAGCCGTTTTCCATGCTGTGTCTGAGAACTGCTCAAGGCTAGCTCTGTGTTACTCTTCTCTAAAAGGGGCTTTCTCCAATGCTTGAATGTCCACCAGAAAAGATTCCACCAGATTATTTTACAACCAAATTGAATCAAGTTGGCATAAACTGAAGACTCTTCGGAGCCAGGGATTTGATCTTCTGGAAATGGGCTGATACATCGTCAGCTCTGCCTCCCTGCAACAGCATTGTAAGGTCAGCTTTCAATATCAAGGTCTTTCCCTTTGTTTATATTTCAATTAGCCAATGAAGCCCATTTGGAGTGGAGGCTGCATCCTCCTTCTCCCCTTTCTTCTGCTGACAGGGAGGAATGTGGCTCAGCAGCTTCACATCATCCATCTTTTCTTTCCTTGACAAGAACTGCATTAAAAATAATGGAAGGGAGAGAAGCAAGGAACCAGGCTAATGTATGGAAGCATTTGTCTACCTTGCAATTTCCTGCCTGGTTATAAACTTCCAAAAGTTTATTGGAGGGGCATATTTAGCACATTGCCAATTTCAAGTCCTGATAAGAGCCTCACCTTTAAATGCAAGACACTTACCTGTCAGGGGGAAAAAAGATGTAGATTACCCTGGATAAAGAACCACCGTGAAGCGTGAAATCAAATGCCAACAGCTGCTTTCTGGGCATGTTCTTCTTAATGGCCAATGCCTTGCAGAGGACATTTGGTATAAAAATGGATAGAATGGCAAATGTCTTTTTCTTTCCCAGAAAATGACAAGGGGGAAATTGCTTTAGTTAAGGAGGGTAGATGTTTTCTCCTGGAAAGCTCTGCTCCCTTTCACCTGCTGAAGAAACAAAGGACATATCAGCCTGTTTTCATTTTCACTGATAACATGGTAGAGATGAGAGTGCTGATTCACTCATTCTATGAGTTCATCATATTGAGAGGTCTGCAACTCCAAGAAAAATTGAACAAGGTCACCAGAGAGGGTGGCTTTCCCCAAATGATTTTTTTCCCCCTAGGACCGAGGCTTCTAGGACAAAAAACATTTGTCCACCATGACAGTGGCAAAAAAGAGAAATGTGCTTTCCAGGCTTCACATAAAGTATTCAAACTTTATGCCTACTCTTCTGGCTTGGGCCTCTAACACATCTCCAGCACCTGGGAGGAAGGGCAAGGATGGCATATGATGACACACCTTTACCTACATCCATAGCAAGCATGATGAGACATCTTGATGCTGGAAATGCCTGTGCAAATGGGCATGTAAATCCATTGGACAGCATAGGCTCTGTCACCTTAAACTGTGCACAGCTTCTCTTAAGGAGAACAGAAGGTACCCAGGAGCTTTTGATCGCTGGACTGCTGTTATGGAAATAGCGTGGCTTGCAAAAATTCAAAAGTTGCCTAGCTCTGTGGGAAAGAAAAACAGCACGTAAACCCCCCCCCCCCCACTGAACTTGGTTGATGTATGAGCAGAGTCTTTGAAAAAGGAGAAGAAAGAGGGGGGAATGGACGGGGAACAGTGCTGAGTTAGTGCCTTTATCTCAGCTACTGAGGTACATTCCAACCTCAGTTTGATTAGAATCAAGTGCAGGTACAAAAATGGTAACTTGTCCTTAGCTATCTGGTAAAAATGATGTCACATCCATCATGACATCATGGGGGTGATTTCACTTCTCCTGTTTCTTCCTGCAATAGCTTTTCACAACACAAGTTTTCACTTGTGAGGCAGCCAGACTATAAGCCTGAAGGCAAGACTGGGTGGTCTTCCCATGAACATTCACAGCCCTTTCCGCTTCATCTCTTGATGCCGATGTTCTCCTCTGATGATGCAGACTGGCCCCTATGTGTCCCCTCTGATGAAGAATCCAAGTCTCAATCCCCCTGTACGACCAGTTATTCCAATAATGTGAACAGGCTGAAATTCTGTGGGCACCATGCAACTTAAAATTTCTGGACAGGCATGAGTAGGACTGTACTGTAAGTTTCAGTCCTGTGCTATTGGCCCTGGCAGTCCCTTGAACTGCAAAAAGGTACCTAGGACTGCATTTCAAATGTACAAACTTGTGCCCAATTTCATCATAATTTAGGCCATAATCACATCTACATGTTGCTGGGGAGCAAGGCTTAATTCCGAGAAAGCATATATAGGATTCATTCCAAAGTCAAGACTATTGCAGGGAAAAGAGGAAACTATTGGCAATACTGTACATTTTTAAAAATGTGTAGCTATATATGAACTAAACAGCAGGCAAAATATGATCCTCCCCCTCCTCCTCCTCCCCCTCCCCCTCCCCCTCTTCTTCTTCTTCTTCTTCTTCCTCTTCCTCATCTTCCTCTTCCTCTTCTTCCTCTTCTTCCTCTTCCTCTTCCTCTTTTTTCCAGAGTTTATCTTGCTTCCCTACAAACACCGAGAAGGACTGATCTCCCCTCTCTCTTAGCCCTTAGAAGCTAAATGAACAGACTCTGGTCTAACCAGCATTTTTATAAACTTCTATTCACAACAGTCCTAGGGATGAATCAAGATGCATCATCCCGCTGTGATATCCAAAGTGCAAGCTGAATTTAGAGAGGGCTTTGTTTAATTTTGGATTGTTCCTTTTCAACTGGTTTCTTTTTTTACTGAAACTTTATTGGGTTTCATGTCTCTTTAGAAGCTGTCAGGTAAACAGATTCAAAGGCATTTACAGAATCAAAGCATTAAAAAAAAATCTATCTCAATTATAGCCAAGTGTGTGTTTAGGCCATGAAAGGGTGGCCCTGAAGATCTAAATTCCATCTCCTCCTCCTCCTCCTCCTCCTGCTCCTCCTCCTCCTCCTCCTCCTCCTCTTTCCTATTCTGCTAACAATGTAATAGATCAAAAAACATGCAAGCTGTCTTTTGGGGAGCCCATGATGGAAGCTGAAATTACTTCTAGGGGAGATTACATACTGCAGGTACTATATTGCCTGATATCATTTACCACAAATGGCTTATTCATGCCAGCACTACATTGACTTGGAATAGAAATGGAAAGCAAGTACACGAGGTCAACTTCCCTCTCGTCTCCAAATCTATTATTGCAATATGAATTGAGATAATGGAACAGTGGAAGTTGCCAGGCACAGGAGCTTCACAATAGAGATGTCCAGCTTCTTTTATTTCATGGGAAGCGTCTGCAGGACTGTGGAGGCAGAATTACAAAGAAGAGCCAAAGGATGTAAGGGGCGTTTAAATCCTGAATGTTTCTCCAGGAATTGCTGGCCACCCAACAGAACCGATGTTATAGGTGTTTGCTGCCACAGTACCTTTCGCTGTTCGGCCATCTCCCTTATCAGGGAGTCCAGATGAGTCATTATAAATTAGTAAATGCATTTCCAAAGACTGAGAAATTAGACATTATTCTGTACTCCTCTGGTCTTCCACCTAGATATCATCCTGCTAAATTGCCTGCTCAGAAGTAAAGCCCTTGGACTCCTTTGGACTTATTCCCAGTTAGGATTGCTTGGATAATCCCTGAATATATTGCTACATACCTGCAACTTTTCCTTTCCTCAGTTCTACCCCTCCTAAGTTGCCCCCAAGCCTCATTCTCCCTCCTGCCCTATATGCTTGGTTTCTCTTCCCCAAACTTCTATCTGCCACCTCAGCCTCTTAAATCTCTCCTCAAGATTCACATTTGCAGAAAAGCCCATGGCTCACCAGCAGGGACCTTGCCTCTAAGTACGTTCCACAGCATAATCAGGGTCCACCAGAAAATGAACTTCTCTTTGCTCTCTGATTGGAGAGGATGATTTTCCACCATACTTACCACCTCCAAAGTCATGACTGCAACAAAGGTTACAAAGGTGATAGACACATATGTGACTGGAGAATGAGGTTTACCTTCTCTAGGGCCTGCTTTGTTTCCCAATAGGTCACACTTTGCTGGGTTCACTATATAACAAAAGTTATCTCATGGAACTTTGCAACAACTTCTGGCCATTGCAAACACTTCATGCTTCAGTCTTATAGATGGTATATATGGTTTTCAATGAAAGAGAGATTTGAATAGTAATATACGTTCTGAAATGAGATTTTAATGAAACACTTGTGCATAACAGAGTATGTTTGAATTATTACCGTTGGTAGAAAGACCATTGTATGCTAGGTTTCCGCAGCATTTCAAGCCTCTGAATCCTAATGGTGGGCTTATCTATGGCTTCCCTTCCCCTGGGATTCCATATCTATAAAAATCTCCCCATGTTATATTTATATTTCTGAATCTAATCATAAAGAGGCTTGGAATGTGACCCTTGACATCTGAATGAATTTTACTCTTTTCAGGATTGAAATTTGTACACATCCTGGAGCAGACACACATTTGGTTAGGGATACTGTGAATATCTGGAAAAGCCTCATAGGCGTAACGATAGTGCAAAACAGAAAATAGAAAATTCAGAGAGAAATTCAGAGGGAAATCAGGAGGAGGCTGATTGTGATAATTACACTCTTTGCATTTATTTGTTTGTTTAAAGGACTTATATGGCTGCCCATACAATAACCCTGGCTGCCTCACAAAAACTGCATAAAAAGGAACAATAAAACCACCACCACCCCAAATCCATTTTTACTCTTCCAGCTGTAGATTTATAGTTACTCCATTCTTGGCTAAGGCTGAACATCCAGCATGCCCAGACTGAAGAAGCTGCTTGGACAAGCAGTGAAACGTTTCAACCAAAAGAAAGAAATCCAGTTGCCATGACTCAACCTACAGACAATTCCACCTGGATGGCTGAGAATCTTCATTGACATGCATACCTGAGTTTCCACTAGATGTGCTATCCCATTCAATGTTGGTTGCTAGGATGAAGAAACCAACAATAAACAGTTTTGTCTTATCCACCTTAAACTTAAGTTTGTTTGCACCTACCTTTCTCTGAGCCTCACAGGCAGAAGAGGTCCAGCCTAACAAGAAGTATACTACTTGAATGTGTTGTAGTGCACTGCCTTGAGGAAATATTGTTGCGGACTCCTTCATAGTGTGATTTGATTCCCTTCAACTCAGAAGACACCGAGTTTTTTGAGACCAGGCCTCCTTAGTCCACATTCTGATGCCTAGATTTATTCAATCACACTGCAGGTATCAGCAGGTAAGTAGCTGAGACTAAATTTCCTGAGGCCATAGAGTTAAAGATGCCTGAGAAATGGAGGAAAGAAGAAACATTCCCACATTCATTTGAATTCCTTCAGAGCTATCATTATACAACATTGCCAATTAATAGCTCTTGTGCTGTGCTTTCAGACATGTAGAATAAGTATTTTAATGACGAAATTAATTTACTCAAATGGAAAGTTAGTACGTAATCTTTCTTTGCCAACTCCAGCAATCTACAGTGAGGCTTATGCTGCTGCCCATTTATCCCTTATTTTTCAACAGGAATTGGAAAAACTGAAGCCCACTTTGGATTTGAAAGTACATTAAATGGAACTAATTACACCAAATCCTTCCCTCCAATATATCCCTTGTTTTCTCAGTCCCCCCAGGGTTTCTCTGTTTCATTTGGAAAGTAAATTAAATCCATTGTTCCAGGATTAGCCACTTGTTTAGGCTTTTGAGAGTAGCCTCTTGGGTGAAAGTTAGAAACAGTTAAATTTAAATAAGTTATTTTGGTTTTCATATTTGCATAGTAATCTACTTCAGCAAAGGATCGTTACCTTGTCGTGGTGCTGGAGCTTGAGCACCTCAATGATGCCATGAGCTAAACCATGAAGGGACACCCAAGACGGGAAGGTCATGACAGAGAGGTCAGACTAAACATGATCCCTGGGGAAGGTAATGGCAACCCACCCCAGTATTCTTGCCGTGAAAACTAAATGGATCAGTACAACCAGAGATATGTCGGTATACCATTGGAAGATGAGACCCCCAGGTCGGAAGATGGTCAAAATGCTACTGGGGAGGAACAGAGGATGAGTTCAACTAGCCCCAGATGTGATGATGCAGCTAGCTCAAAGCCAAAAGGATGGCTAGCGGCCGACGGTGCTGTGGTGAACGGCGAATCCGATGTTCTAAGGATCAACACACCATTGGAACCTGGAATGTAAGATCTATGAGCCAGGGCAAATTGGATGTGGTTATTGGTGAGATGTCAAGATTAAAGATAGACATTTTGGGCATCAGTGAACTGAAATGGACTGGAATGAGCCACTTCACATCACATGACCACCAGATCTACTACTGTGGACAAGAGGACCACAGAGGAAATGGAGTAGCCTTCATAATTAATAGTAAAGTGGCTAAAGCAGTGCTTGGATACAATCCAAAAAACAATAGAATGATCTCAATTCGAATTCAGGGCAAGCCATCTAACATCACAGTGATCCAAATATACGCCCCAACCACAGGTGCTGAAGAAGCTGAAGTAGAGCAGTTCTATGAGGATCTGCAGCACCTACTGGATGACACGCCTAAAAGAGATGTTATTTTCATCACGGGAGACTGGAATGCTAAGGTGGGCAGTCAAATGACACCTGGAATTACAGGTAAGCATGGCCTGGGAGAACAAAATGAAGCAGGATATAGGCTGATACAATTTTGCCAAGACAACTCACTCTGCATAACAAACACCCTCTTCCAGCAACCTAAGAGAGGGCTTTATACATGGACTTCACCAGATGGACAACACTGAAATCAGCCAAAGGTGGCGGACATCTATACAGTCGGTAAAAACAAGACCTGGAGCTGACTGTAGTTCAGATCACGAACTTCTTCTTGCACAATTTAGGATCAGACTAAAGAGATTAGGGAAGGCCCACAGATCAGCTAGATATGAGCTCACTAATATTCCTAAGGAATATGCAGTGGAGGTGAAGAATCAATTTAAGGGACTAGACTTAGTAGATAGGGTCCCGGAAGAACTATGGACAGAAGTTTGCAACATTGTTCAGGAGGCGGCAACAAAATACATCCCAAAGAAAGAGAAAACCAAGAAGGCAAAATGGCTGTCTGCTGAGACACTAGAAGTAGCCCAAGAAAGAAGGAAAGCAAAAGGCAACAGTGACAGGGGGAGATATGCCCAATTAAATGCAAAATTCCAGAGGTTAGCCAGAAGAGATAAGGAATTATTTTTAAACAAGCAATGCATGGAAGTGAAGAAGACAATAGAATAGGAAGGACAAGAGACCTCTTCCAGAAAATTAGAAACATCGGAGGTAAGTTCCAGGCCAAAATGGGTATGATCAAAAGCAAAGATGGCAAGGACCTAACAGAAGAAGAAGAGATCAAGAAAAGGTGGCAAGAATATACAGAAGACCTGTATAGGAAGGATAACAATATTGGGGATAGCTTTGATGGTGTGGTCAGTGAGCTAGAGCCAGACATCATGAAGAGTGAGGTTGAATGGGCCTTAAGAAGCATTGCTAATAACAAGGCAGCAGGAGATGACAGCATTCCAGCTGAACTGTTCAAAATCTTGCGAGACGATGCGGTCAAGGTAATGCATGCTATATGCCAGCAAATTTGGAAGACACAAGAATGGCCATCAGATTGGAAAAAATCAACTTATATCCCCATGCCAAAAAAGGGAAACACTAAAGAATGTTCAAACTATCGAACAGTGGCACTCATTTCACATGCCAGTAAGGTAATGCTCAAGATCCTGCAAGGTAGACTTCAGCAATTCATGGAGCGAGAATTGCCAGGTGTACAAGCTGGGTTTAGAAAAGGCAGAGGAACTAGGGACCAAATTGCCAATATCCGCTGGATAATGGAAAAGGCCAGGGAGTTTCAGAAAAACATCTATTTCTGTTTTATTGACTATTCTAAAGCCTTTGACTGTGTGGACCATAACAAATTGTGGCAAGTTCTTAGTGGTATGGGGATACCAAGTTTTCTTTTCTGCCTCCAAAACAATCTGTATAACGACCAAGCAGCAACAGTAAGAACAGACCATGGAACAACGGACTGGTTTAAGATTGGGAAAGGAGTACGGCAGGGCTGTATACTTTCACCCTACCTATTCAACTTGTATGCAGAACACATCATGCGACATGCTGGGCTTGAGGAATCCAAGGCTGGAGTTAAAATCGCTGGAAGAAACATTAACAATCTCAGATATGCAGATGATACCACTTTGATGGCTGAAAGTGAAGAGGAACTGAGGAGCCTTATGATGAAGGTGAAAGAAGAAAGTGCAAAAGCTGGCTTGCAGCTAAACCTCAAAAAAACCTCAAAAAAACCACGATTATGGCAACCAGCTTGATTGATAACTGGCAAATAGAGGGAGAAAACGTAGAGGCAGTGAAAGACTTTGTATTTCTAGGTGCGAAGATTACTGCAGATGCTGACTGCAGTCAGGAAATCAGAAGATGCTTAATCCTTGGGAGAAGAGCAATGACAAATCTCGATAAAATAGTTAAGAGCAGAGACATCACACTGACAACAAAGGCCCGCATAGTTAAAGCAACAGTGTTCCCCGTAGTAACACATGGCTGCGAGAGCTGGACCATAAGGAAGGCTGAGAGAAGGAAGATCGATGCTTTGGAACTGTGGTGTTGGAGGAAAATTCTGAGAGTGCCTTGGACTGCAAGAAGATCCAACCAGTCCATCCTCCAGGAAATAAAGCCAGACTGCTCACTTGAGGGAATGATATTAAAGGCCAAACTGAAATACTTTGGCCACATCATGAGAAGACAGGACACCCTGGAGAAGATGCTGATGCTAGGGAGAGTGGAGAGCAAAAGGAAGAGGGGCCGACCAAGGGCAAGGTGGATGGATGATATTCTAGAGGTGACGGACTCATCCCTTGGGGAGCTGGGGGTGTTGACGACCGACAGGAAGCTCTGGCGTGGGCTGGTCCATGGAGTCACGAAGAGTCGGAAGCGACTAAACGAATAAACAACAATAGTAATCTAAATAATCTCCTTTCTTTTCTTCCAATGAGTGATTTTTGTTTGTTTGTTTGTTTTTTTAGTATAACCTTCTTTCAACTTCTTATATTCCCTACAAGGCCATCAAAACTACCAAAAATGTAGCCACTGTATATGGAGAAGAGATTTTGTTTCTTTCACAGCTGCACATAGCATAATTAGAGCTGCTGCCAGATTCCAGAAGCAATGGTCATTTTGGGGGCCATATTCCTGAGGAACTTGAGTTGACGATTATGAGCCTTAAATTTTTTGAATGGAAGCCTGAGATGTCTTCGGCTATTGATGATGCTGGCCTTTTAGCAAATTTCCTCTACTTATCCAAGAAAGGTGCGTGAGCCTTATGGACTTGAGTATGATCCTATGTACGTCCAGAGATAATTGGCCCTGAATATATTCATATGGCGAATTTTACATGGACACATTGCTGTGTGCACAATGCTGCTTCTTGTGTAACAAATACGTGAATGGTTTAGGGCTTGGCCAGCACACATATTGTTACCCACCATTTACCAGAGCAAGACACCCTTGGACATGAAACAACTGTGTTAGACTTGTCAAGGCACAGAAGTGATGCTGCTTGCGTGTGAGGGCCATGCACCTCACCCTGATTGCCTCCTCTACTCTAACATGTCCAAGTATCTCCTAAAGGCTCTGGCACTGGTATTCTAGAAACTCCTGAAGAGGTGCCTCTACAGATTTCAGATTTCATTGGAGCTGTTCTAATAAGAAAAGCTTGTTCAACCAAGAAACAGAAACTCTGTTGCAGCTTTTAGCCCCATATTGCAGGAAAAGGAAAGCAAGAATTGGCATTGCAGGGACTCTCTTGGGCCATAGAGTCCCCAACAAGTACCTGAAGATGCCAGGCATTGAGGCCACTCCCTGGCCAAGAAAAAAATGATGGAGCTCCATCATCTGTCTTCCCCTCCCAGAAGGGACAAAGGAAAAAAATGGGAAAGCCAGTTTTAGCAGATCCCCAAGGCAGAAAGAGCTTCCCAACTCTCTTTTGGGATGGGACGTATTGGTAATTCAACCATTTCATTGATCCAAAGCCTTCCTGAGAGTGGGATGTTTTTCCCCCTGACATAAAATACACCTAGATTAAGCATTCCACCAGGACTGTACTACTATCATATCATTCATCACGTAAAAAGGCTTATATTTTATAATGACATGGGTCTTATGCGTTCCTGCTTCAATCAACCAAAATGAAAGCTAAACACAATCCTTCCGTATTTCTTCTGCAATCAACCAAGACCAAATTTAACAATCTCTCCTGGTTTTAGTCTCTTTCAGAATGAAGAGCTTCTACTCAGCCAGTCAGTTCTTCTGAGTGGCAAATGTATTTGCCATTTCATTCTTTCTGGGAAGCGTTATTTAATTTCAGAGTTCTTTACCCTTTTGTAGGTGGGAGTGACAATGCTAGTCTGTCTTTGTCCTGCTGTAAATATCCATGAATCATGGCTGGATTAACTTACATTATTAATTCCAGCTCTTTCTCTGGTGCAGTGCCCTTTTTCAGACTCACGCTAAATTTTATATATATATATATATATATATATATATATATATATATATATATTCTGAAAGATCACACAGTGTAAATCTTCATACTCTGAGCTGCTTCAGCAGCAAGGTTTTAATTTCATGAAGAGGTAAATTCCACGCTTAATTTGTTCAAATAATGTGTTTTTAATAAATATCAGCGGGAATGCTCCTATTGTTCCTGTAAAGAATAACAGCACACCTGTCCTTACTCATGACAACACCGTTCAGCAAATCCATAGCCCTTTTTCCCCACCAAAGGCAGACATTACCAAGATTTATATTCTTTGTAGTGGACAGCACCATTCTTTATGGCAGCAGATGGCATAAATTATTGATTACAGCACACAGGTATGTCCTGTGTGGCAATCGCACTGCATCTTAAATGCAATTAAATTATTACTTTTGTGTTACTATTAGCGGCATTTACTGGGATTGTGCAGCGGGAGGATTGCTACCATGTGTGGATGTGATGTAGGATTTCACTGTCCAGGATGAGGACTCCCCACTGCTGTTATCTTCATTTTCTCCTCGCTTGGTTTTTATTCTTTCCAAATGAATGGAATGCTGGGAAAAGATGATGGACTTAGGACTCTTTGTCCCTGTCCATCAGCAGGATTAGTCTCCGAAAACAGAACAGAAGAAAACCCCATTTGATGTAAAGAGAGAAGGCTGCAAAAGAAAGAAAGTGTTTGAAAATGGGGCAGATCCAAACAGAGCTTGCAGAAAAAAATATTTCAGGAAAAAAATCCCCCACTGCATTGCTGTGGGAGGAACAGCTGGCAGTGATTTGGAATACAGCTGACTGCTTCATTCTTAACCCTCCCCATCTTCCCTCTCAATCACACAACCCAGAGTGGTGTGGTCTTTGAAAGAATTTCAAAAGCCATGCTCTCCAAGATTTTCTGGCCTTGTTTATTTTTCATCGCAACCTGGAGAATTGTTCCTGCAGCCAGTTGCCTCTCTGTATGATCCCCGCGTAATGTTCCTTTCCTCAGGACCTCCTTCCTATTTGATCCCTTCACATGGATGGGGTATGGGTGCAGCTCATAGGACTGAGACCCTGTATAGTAGTTCTAGGTTCCAACAAATCTTTGGCAGCCAATTTCCTGATAATCCAAGAGTGCAAACATCTTAAACCTCTTTACCATATCCAGTCAAAACCTTCTGGAGGCCCAGTTAGAATGCGAAATGCTAAATTTATATGAAGGGAGATAAAATGGTGGCTGTCCTAACAGCCAGGAACCACGCTGAGACAAGGAATAGGTCTCTAGTGTTTTATTACTGCTACATAACAGAAAATCCTAACAAACTGAAGAAGTGTGGGGAAACCCAGACAGATAAACCCCAAAGGTTAAGGCGGGTCAGATCTGTGTCTCGTTGAATGGCCACCTAATTCCTCAGTACTATGCATGCGCTTTACAGCCTGGATGGGAGCCTCCTGCTCGCCATCCTCACTCATGACAGTGGCTTAGACCTATGGAAAGAACAAGTTTAAAGTTTGCATTAATTTAATCTGGCTCTTTAAGCAGCATGTTTTTGGTTCATGTTCCTCTCAGAAGAATTCAGCTGAAGTTTTTTGCACAGTGCTTTCACATCAGTAGTAGAAGATGATTTATCAAGATCACTGGGATGAGAAAATTGTCTCCCTAAAGGCCAATGTAGAAGATTCTTCAAGAGAAACAGCCATAGAATACAGCAAATAACCAGAATAGCTTCAAGAATTTTAGTGGAATTTCTTTGAGCATTTCTTTTACATCCTTTGATTGCCACTGAACTTTTCATAGAAAGACATTTCAAACAAATTTGGAACATCTTCATCAGAGAAAGCATCAGAGCGATTGTAAAGGAAAGCAAAAGTATTTCATAGCACGATAAAACCCAGAAAAAATACAAGATTGGACAAACTAGTGAATGTCTACTTGGTGTTTCTGTATCTGGACTTGGATACCTACAGAGAAAAGAGTGGAACATAAATGTGATAAAATGGACAAACTAACGCCAGACATCATTAAAAAAAAACTTTTAGAAAAGAAAAACAACCAGGATAAATATTACTGAGAATTGGTCAGTGAACTCAAAGATGGGATCTCCAGATGTGGAATGCAGAGATCTATGCAGCTGAAAAACTCCAGCTTCATACCGCCAACTTGAAAAGTCAAAGAAATCCATCACTGCTGTTAAAACTGCTGCACAGATGGCATTTTGGGCTAGGATAAAGAGAGGTCATCTTTAGAATATTTCAAAGGAAAAAAAAAACACTGAAGTGAAGGAGGAAGGAACAGAAAGACAAATAAGTCTTTTCTTAGGAGGCCACCTACAGTTTGGGCAAGAAAATGTCAATGGTACAAGTATTTGTGAGTTTCACGTACTATACTGCAATTAATGCAGCTCAGGATAAAGTACATGCTTCAAGAGTGTCTACTTGTGATGCCATAATCCCAGCTTATGCTGGAAAGAACTTGCTTCTGAAACTCTACAGGAGTTCCTTGGGAGGGAGATGGGAGGTGATAAAATTCGATAAATAAATAAATAAATATCCATGCCATCAGCATAGACAATACTGACCCGGAAGGATCAAATGTTGGCTTTGGTGATTAGCAGTTCCCTAAGAGTTAAATATAGTTAACTTCCATCAGTCTTAACTCCATTAAATCCCATTGTTTTCAGTACCTTGGGGGTTTACACATTTTCTGGTGAATATTAAGGAACAAAAGCCTAAGGAAAAGATGAGCATGGAAGGACATCTTCTTAGGTGCCTCCGCTGTGAATTACTTCATGCAGGCAGGTTCATTTTAATAAAATCAGTTCATTTGAATAACAAATTAGTTTCTTTGAAATGGACTCATCTCCATACAGCACTCCATGCAAGTGGGAAGGAAGGAGGGTCCAGGGCCCTGCAGGTGACAGTCATAGAAGCAAGAAGTCATGCTAGAGAATCAGTTACATTTCTCCCTCCCTCCTCTTTCCAGACTTAGCAATGTACATTGGGAACAATTTTGTCCAAATGGCCACTAAAGAGAAAGGCTTCAAGCCCAATTCAAAGCCTCATCTGAGTTTTCCTTTGTCTCAGAAGGGATGAAGGGCTAAGAAAGCTATAGACCTTTCTGGCCCCAAACATCTTCTGAACCACTTTTCACCATGCACCTTCTCTTGACCTTGAAGATCTGTCTTCATGGAAGAAAATACTGCAGGAGGTTTTGCTGAAGCTAGGCTGATGAGAGAAACTGTCAGGACCACTTCTGGCTTGAACTCAATAGGAGTTACACAAATGTATGAAATTCCCTGGCTAAATGAGAGGGTTTATTGAGAATTAGAACACTACAATTTAAGTAATTGACTGCCTTCCCACACATTCAAGGTGCAGTCTATTCTCATAACTTCTGCAGTGTTTAATGTGCCCCCTTTTTCCATAGCTTCACAGACACCTTGCTTTGAACTGCTGATGCTTAGAGTGAACTCACAATTGGGGACTGACATAACTGACATATACGCCCTGGGAAACTGTAGTTGCTCATGAGGATTTGTATACATATCAGCTTCTTTTCATCTGAAGCCAGCATACTCTCTCACACTTCAGCAGAGTGATCCAATCCATTTTATTACACCGCTGTTCATTTACATGGATAATACAGTGCTTGTAGTAGCTGATGGTGATGAACAAAAATGGGCATTCCAAGGTTGTTGATTAGAATTGCCATTTATTCCAAGAGGATTCAACTCAGGCACAAACAACTGTAGGACTTCAAGGTAAGTTAACAGGATGAAAAGGTAAAGAAGATTGTTTAAAGAGTTATTCAGACAACTACAGTAAAATATCAATAGTTTTTGTTTTTTTTCCCATTATAAGGACATATCTTGCTAGGAAAAGACCTGGTTTTCATACAACTGTTCATGGCATACCGTTTCTTACTAGGCGATGCCCATATAAATGCCATCTAAACTCTCATTCCACTCCCTAATCTTCTCCATACAGGGCCAAATATCTTCTGAAGATGTCACTGCATCACGGGATGTTCTCCTGTGGTCCTTCAGATGCCTGGGGAGGTTGCATTGTAGCCCCCAGAACCTCACAAGTTACCCATAGCTGACAATGGCAATTGAAGTAGATTAGGAGAACCAGGTTAACAGAAACATATGTAGAATTAAAAATATCACCAGTGCATTAGGGAATCACACATTGTACTGCCAGCCTGTTTTTCACATCAAATTATGTGATTATGTAAATTATGGTTTGTTTCAAGATTGACTGGTGTTAACGATGACTAGCTAATTGGTGGTAGTATATATATATATATATATTGGAGCTGATTCATCAGGAGACATCATGGTAACAATGTAAAAACTTGTCTATAAAACAGTGAGGTCTATAAAGATTGCAAAAAATACTGTAAAAAAAAGAGAAAGAGAAAGAGAGAGAGAGAGAGAGAGAGAGAGAAAGAAAGAAAGAAAGAAAGAGAAAAAAGGGGGGGCAAGATAGCTATTGCCCTTTAATAGCAAAAACTATTTTTATACTATTATGCCCCTTTAATAGCAAAAAAATTAATGTTAACAGGTAAATAATAATAATAATAATAATAGTAATAATAATAATAATCCCTCATATAGACATCCACTGAAATTTTACGATGTCCAGGACTTCTCTTTGCAGCAGTCTTGAACTGTGTGGGCAGCCCATAAGCTGCATGTTCCAAAAACAATCTACTTCCATGCACAGGCACACATGGAAGCCTGATGCTCTTTCATGCACACAGACACTTCAGTGGCTATGGGGTGCATAGTTTTATTTGGTTTTGACTTTTAAACGAGTGGTCTTTTAAATTAAGGATTAACCATGTGTTGTGTCAGCTGCAACAACTATCTCTTCCGCTGAAAACTGGAGAAGAATGTGTGCCATTGGCTTAGAGGACTTTGCTCTTCTACTCCGCAAAAATGTGGAGAGCTGCTATTCTGTCTAATGGTTCTGCAAGAAGAAAACCCATTTCTGCCTTCCAGGGTTCCTGGTCACTGTGTGCAAAGGAATAGACTCATATACTGGAGCATTGGTCTGGTTATGCTCCTGCAGATGCTCAAGACCAAGACTTTGTGACAAACAACATCCTTCTTTGAGACAGCAGATTGGAGGGGATCTGGATGTAATTGACTCATGGGTTCTTGCCACCACCATGTTATCCATCCTGGGTAGAATTCCCAAATGTGTTTTGGTTTTTGTTTTGTTTTTTGGCATATTTTCTTTTCTGTCCTTAAAACCACATTGCATGAGTAAATGCAGCACATCCTGCAAAAGACCTCCAATGCTTGAATTTTAATAATTTACAGTTACAATGTTCAGGAATACCAGGTAAGGGAATAAGAAAAGTAGCAGTTGATTAAAGTGATTAAATAAATTTCTCTTATTCCAAATCACACTGTTCCAGTTTCTAGCTTAGGTCAGCATGCTTATGTAATAAGCACAGCATATATTGGAAGGAACATGGGACTTCTTGGGAGAAAGAGGCAAGCAGTGATCTAAAAAGAGAGAAACGGGGGAGAGAGAGGTGACTTAACTTTTAAAAAATTAAATTTCACAAAAGGGAATAGATAGGCAAAGGGATAGCATCCAATTTTAATGAGAAACATGATGGATGGGCATTTATAGATGTAGAAGTTGAATCCTAGGAGATGACTTTTTAAAAAGTCCCATGTATGGGGTAAAAATCCTATATACTGTCCTTCTGTTCTTTTTTCTTGATGGAAATGGGAGTGAGGAGGACCAAGATTCATTAAAAGAACAAAAAGTGAAAGAGCCTTCCCTCCTTGACTAAGTGGCATCAAGTTGATGTTAACTGTTAGTAACCACATAGATAGACCTTCTCCAGGATGACCTGTCCCCTACCTGGCCCTTCAGGATTTTCAATGGTGCACCATCACTGTAGTAATCAAATCCATCCAACTTGATGCTGGTTGTTCTTTTTTTCTCTTTCCTTCCATCTTTCCCAGCATTATGGATTTCTCAAGGGAGCTAGGTCTTCATGTGTCCAAAAAAATACTAATTGTACTATATTTATCATGAATGAATGAACGAATGCATGAATATGGAAAAGAGACAGAGATGTCCTATGCATGTCCTATGAATTGGGGACAGTATGTTATTTTCACAAGGAAAATACTACTAGTTCTGCCCTTCTCTTGCCACATAGCAGATGAAAGTCTGCCTGGAATAAGAATCCTGGGAAATCAGGGTCCTCTAGAGGTTGAAATTGGGCAGACTGTCTTGATTTAAGGTTGGCTTTCTTTGCGGAAATTATGGTTAACTGAAAATTTTCCTGTCAGGCTCCTCAACCAAATGTTAACACAATATCTGATCGAACTCACTTCCATTTTGAAGAAATCCAGAAACCTGTGTCAGCAGACTGCGAGTCACCAGCAGGGAGTGGGAGCAGGATTGGAGTGTGAATTATATTGTTTGGGTTAGATGCCCCTTGCCAAGGTCAATGGGCAGAAACCGTTTGAGCCATCTGCTGGTACCAGAGAGGGGGTGCATGCCTACGTGGGGAGTGGGGGGCAAATTGAAGGCTTTTGTGATTTTAAACTGTAGAATGTGTGGGAACAGCCATTCACAACTTTTCCTTGTATCAGTTGCTTCGCTTCATTAAACAGTTAATTGAGCCCAAGTCTCTAGACTCTCTTTGAGTGAATGCCTGAGCTTGCTGGTCCTTACATTTCCTTTTCAAGAAATCATTGTATTGTATTTTCTCAAATGCAAAAGGAAGGCATTAATATTAATTATTTTTATTAAGTTCTCTTTTGAGTCATATTAGCTTATAAGTACTATTTTAAAAATATGGGAACAGTTAAATTGGGAACAGTGCAAACTAGAGATGGACAAAACTATCTCAGTAGCCAAGGTCTTTTTCTTTCAGTTTTCAACTTTGTTCTCTCCTTGTTACTTTTTTTTCCCCATTTCCCCCATTCCTCTTTGATGCATGAACAACAGTGCTACAAAAGGCCTGTGAGGTTGTATTGGGGTCCGAAGAAACCCAGACGTTTAAATAATTGTCCATCATAATACAAACACTGAAAGACTGAACCAGTTATAAATTTTTGAAGAGATCCAGCTGTTTTAGCCTTCCTGCTGTTAGAAGAAAGGCCATTTGGTACCTTAGAAACAGCAAAGTGGATGAATGTTATGTTTGGTGCAGCTTTAACACTTGGAACAGATGCTCAAGAAATCTGTTGAGTACTTTGGGTTGAAATAAAATAATCTAAGGGAAGGAGGATTGATGAAATGGTTATTGAATAAAATGATGAAGAAATGGCTTCCACCTTGTCTGCATGAGAATAAATGGAAGGCTTTAGGAAGGCTTAGGAACTCCTTCCTTAGCAGGGGGTAAGACAAGAATGTGTGATGTCCCTTAATCATTAAATGAATTTATTGATAAGTGTATAAGGAATGCTTATGGTGACACGAGAGTTTTGTTGTTTGGACGTATCAGTGTGTGAGTATTTTTCTACTTCAGTGGAGAAATCTTCAGACATACTGGTAAAAAGGTAGTGAAATGAATATTGTCCTTCATTAATGTGCTTAAGAAGGGTGTGTGAGGTAGAACCAGATGAAGCAGAAAGGGAATAAATAATACCGAATGGATGTGGATTGAGCACCAAAGTGGGTTATACTGAGCGCCAGAGTACAAAAGAAGTACTGTAGGGTGGGACATTTTTTCCCTAGATAAAAAAGAAGAGGGAAGGAGGTGGGACTGGCATGGACATATATAGGATGGAAGAGTAAATGGGTCAAAAGGAAGGAGAACACAAAGAAAGTCACAGCTTAAAAAGATTCACGAGAAGATTCACTTATCCTGCAAACAAATAGCATAGTAGATACACATTTCTTCATTCTGTGGAAAATAGTGGGAAACCAGCCTTAGAATACAAAAACCTCCCCCAGCTCTGCCAAAGCCAGAAATGAGGATCCATCTACTTTGATGATGCCTTGCTCCTTCCAAAGCAATTCGAAAAGTACATACTTACAACCTCCATTCAAGATTGCCTTCTTTCCTAAAATAGGTTTACCGGAACCAGGCTGAGAACCTATGAACAGCCATGAGATGGTCACAAAGAGGAACATCCCAACATTAACTCTCATCTAGTGGTCCTCTGGGTTTTCCCAGCCCAAATCTGGCAGCCTTAACCAAAGGGCCATCTTCTCAATAAACTTTGTTCAGCATAGGAGGGTTGTTCTGAGCAGCCCAGCTTTCAGAGACTGCTCTGGTGAACCCCAGTCCAGGGGCTGTTGCCTTCTCGTGGTTCCTACTTCCTACTCCCTACTCGTGACTATTCCCTTGTGGACTTTGAAAACCCTTTTTCTTTTCTTTTACAACCTCTGAGGCAATTTTGCCAATTTGTCTGATTTAACCACCCAGAGTCACTCCTTGAGATGGGCAGGGACTAAATTTGAAATATAAATGATAAATACATAAATAGATTTACAGTGTTTGTTTAATAATTCAGCCATTTTTTTTCATGCTCTTTCAAAATTGAATGGATTTTTTTTTTTTTGCCAAATACTTTGAATGCCTATATTGTCTAACAAGGAAAAGTGAGTTTCTGAGTAATATTTTGTTCCAACTGAGCTTTGAGGAGTAAGGTTCAGTGAGAAGTATGCGTTTTTCTATGATCGAGTCCTTCATGAGTCCCCTCATCCTCCTTTGTGAATATCGGGTGCTATTTCTTAATTTCCTATAGTATTATATTGGTTGACATTTATTTTATTTTTTTAATAGTGCATTTGACATTTTGATTTTTCACTGCTCACAAGATCAATACATAGCCCATCAGACATGCGGATGGCCGGAACAGACAGATGACAGATAATACCTGTTCATTATCTAAAACACATTTTTCCCCCTTAATTTGACATCCTAACTGCAAATATTTTAGAAACAGAAGAGCCATTTAGGAGTAAGAAGGGTATTCCACCCTTGCTTCCATCTGCTTGATCTTTTCTTCTGGATTAAAGAATAAATGTTTTGGTGAAATTGTGCTGGAAAAGAGAGAAACTGATATTGTCTGTTAAAACTTGTCTTTCACTTCAGGTTCCCTTCACTTCTACCTGCCCCCAAATTTTGTTTTTGTTTTTGTTTAATTCTTTTAAGAAAAAAGGCCATTTAAATAATTTATCCCCTCCCCTCTTCAGAAAAAGAAAAAGAAAGAAAAAAGATGCCATCTTGATTCTTTAAAGTCAAATGGATTTTTGCCTTTTACTTCTATGGAGTATACATGGCAACCAAATTAACTGGCATGCATGAACAAAAATATTATCCAAAAGAAAATGGGATATCTGATTCATTGAAAACTTTAAAAAGGAAAGAAAATGGGGTGTTTGGATGTAATTTTCATTTTGTTTGGATAGAGATTATGAGTGGAAAATGTTTGGTTTTGACCTTTAAAAAAATTGGGGGAGTTTTTGGTTAGAAAACTACCTCACCCTTTGTTCAGAATACTTTATCCAGAAATCTGAAATCTTAAAACTACTAATAGATTTAAAAAAAAAAAATCATAACCCAAGAAGCAAGAATTCTGGGTGAGGCTTCATGCAAACAACAGGGACTCTTTTATGCATCATCCAGGAGAGGATGTGATTTATATTCCCTTGGCAAATCTCTGTGTACTGACCTCTGCAGATGCAGCAGCTCGACCCGTGTTTGGCTGCCTGTGTGGGGCCTCTTTGGTGCTGCAAAATGTTCTTGTCAGCAAAGTGACAGCTGATCCAGGGAGCGCTTGGCAGCAGACCACCAGTTTGCCAACATAAAGCACCAATCATGGGAGCCCCGTTTAAAATGGCTTCTGGGATTTGGTGACCATTTGAGCTGCTGGGAGATTGCGGGAAGAAACTACAGCCAGAAGCAAATAAACTTTAGCAGACCATCCTTCTCTGGAGAAAAGCTGTATTTTTTAACTGACTGTGCCTTGGATTTGTTTGGATGGCCAAGAGTAACCCATGCATGTCCCCAATTCCAGAGCGAAATACTTGTTGTTGTTGATGATGATGATGTCTATAAAATCCTTTATTCTTCTTTAATCCAAGGTGGGGTTTGTACTAGCACCACACCTTCAAAAACCACAGGATCCTGGTGACTTTGGTTAAAAGGGACAGGTGGAGGTCTTTCTTGCAAAGCTTAATCCTGGGAAAGGAAGAGGAACTCCCCTTCTGCCCCCCTCCCCCCCAGAGATCCCAGGTGAACAGTGGAGGCAGGTCCCCTTCCAGGGACAGAGGATGGCTGTGGAGAAGCCTATCAGATTTGCGTTCTGTGCTTGTATCAGACACCCTGCCACTCTGCAACGAGGAATATTTTTTTTCCAAAAGGAAAGAGAACGCAGGAAGGATGACACACAGTATGCTGCTGTTCTTTCCCCTTTTTTCCTGCCTTCCTGGTATTTGAATCTTTGGAGTGTCTCCTTGCTGGAGCCCTCCAAGCTGAAGAGAGGATGGCTCTGTTACATGCTGAAATGTCTGTCTCTGGACGCAAGCCTGTCGTGAGCTATACAGAGGCAAATAAATGCAGGGGATTTGATTAATGGGAAGCATCAGCCCTTGTCTAGATAGACTATGCTTTGTGTCATGTTAAGGAGCAGTTTAAAGCTAGCCTGTGTCTGGGTGGCATTCAAATATTATTTGCCTTATTTGCAATTCCCTATGGATTATTTTAGAAACTGCAAAATCTGTCATCTGTTGTTTCCCCAAATATATTCCTTTTTAATGCATTTTTGTTGTTGTTGAGGAACATGTTGAGAAGGATAATAATGAATAATATTCCCATCCAGGCTGTGAAGTATTCCATTATAACAGATACTATTTTATCTGGGCGGAGGGTAGAATTCTCATGGATTTTTTTTTTTTTTGACAATCCCTCAATACTCTCTTGAAAACTCAGATGAAGACAAGATTTGAGACAGTTTCCGCAGGAGATAACCTTCACACTTTCTCCATGTGGTTCCTTAGTATCTTTGGATTTAGAGGATGATCCTGAGAGATCTCTCAGAAACCAAAGAGAAAGAATCAGGCAAGCATTTCTTGAAGTCATTCTTGACTCTTCAAAGAGGTACAGCCCAATTCAAAGCATGCTTTGCCTGACTGTATAAAGATTCAGATGGATTTAACTCCCTGTTGAAATAACCTCTTTCTATAGCTAAGCTGGGATGGTCCACTGAGGCCAGGGCTTAGACTTACATTTGAGCTGAAATGTCACTAGGCCTGCCATTTTGGGGCTGCAGAAATCTGGATGTCAACTAATTGTCAGCAACAAGTTGGAGTTTCCCATATCTCTTTGCTGCCATCTAAAGACCATCTGAAGAGAGAGATATCTGTCTAACCTGGACTTGACAATTCCTTGATCTGCCTAGGCTTTTTTCTTCTGGGAGCCTTAAACTCTAGAAGTACAGAATAACAGAGAATAGGTTGATGGTTTATGCTCTATCTCAGCCTGGAGCATTGTAGAATAGATGAGCTATAAAAATCCTCTAGACAACATCAATAGAATGGTTACCTGGATTTCTGCAGCTTTACCTATGTGTCATCAATTCCATTAGACCACTTAAATACAGTAATTCAGAGCTACTATTTGGGGCTGCAAAAATCCAGATAACTATTAGATGTCAGCAAAAATACAGAATATCTTTGCTTCTGCTTAGCAACCATCTGGAGTTTTGCAGCCCAAATATGATAGTCCTACTTCAAACTCACACCATTGCATGCCTTTTTGGAGGAATGGCAAAAAAAAAAAAAAGATTGGAAGGCCTATGATGCAGCTCCTCTCAGAGCAGCTTCTGAGTATGAATCAGCTCTTACATTTCTTTGTGAAAATGAGTAGAAATTCATCTGGCAGCTAAAGAACTGCTAGGAGTATGGAGATTATTACACAAATCCCAAAGATTATTACATATAAGCAAAACAGGATCCTCCAGAGCTGGTTTGTTAGACAATCATTTGCACTCAAGGTGAGATATGTTAACAGCAGGAAGCAACACACATTTCAAGGCCAGCACAGTTGAAGGCCTCTGAGAGATCCTGTGCTCCATCCTATCATTTAAGTGGGAATGGGTACTTAGCACTTACTTGATGGAACACTACTCCAGATATTTCAACTGGCAATCAATCTGGTTTCAGTGCTGTCACACTTATAATACTTACTGGTGCAAAGTTCAAAAAGAACGGGAGGGAGAGAAGTTTGAGAAGAAGCTGGATTGTGAGAGCTTCAGACAAATATATTAGGTACGAAGCATCAGGACTGAGAAGTTTTATTGGGACCATCTCATGAAATGGGTTCCATCTATAGAAGGAAAGAGTTTATTCAACTGAGATATTGCTTCATTATATAGTAGGCATCAGAGAAGTCATGATTTTATTCTCTTAGACCAGGACAGACTTATCTGGAGTCCTTTAGATGTTTTGGGATTATAATTATCATCACTTCTTATCATTGGCCACACTGGTTGGGGGGGTTTGGAATTAAAATCTGGGGCTTTGATTCATGCCTGAAGATTTTTAAAAATGGGACCTTGATCAGGAGGTTCATGAAAAAGTGTTTGCTTTGGACTGTGTTTGTGTGTGTTTTAGGAGAGACTATCAATGGGTAAAAAAATGGTTGAGATTGAATTTCTAGCCTGCTCTCAATCTGAACTGACTCTCTGGTTCAGTAATGGCATTGTCACATTCTTGCATTTCTTTCCCAGTTTTTATATTCTCCGGGAAACATAAAGTAGGATCTTTACTCCTTTCTCTGCTTCACTCTATACCACAGTCCTCTTATTTTGAAACATGCTTTAATTAGAAAAAGTGCCATTGTTTCTCTCCTTGGCATGTTTACCCATCTAGATATGATTGTATACAATTGCTTTATATGGTAGTTGTTATTTTATCAAGTCAATTAGTAATGTGTTGTTGTTTATCCGTTTAGTCACTTCCGACTCTTTGTGACTTCATGGACCAGCCTACACCAGAGCTTCCTGTCGGTTGTCAACACCCCCAGCTCCCCCAGGGATGAGTCCGTCACCTCTAGAATATCACCCATCCATCTTGCCCTTGGTCGGCCCCTCTTCCTTTTGCCCTCCACTCTCCCTAACATCAGCATCTTCTCCAGGGTGTCCTGTCTTCTCATGATGTGGCCAAAGTATTTCAGTTTGGCCTTTAATATCATTCCCTCAAGTGAGCAGTCTGGCTTTATTTCCTGGAGGATGGACTGGTTGGATCTTCTTGCAGTCCAAGGCACTCTCAGAATTTTCCTCCAACACCACAGTTCAACAGCATCGATCTTCCTTCGCTCAGCCTTCCTTATGGTCCAGCTCTCACAGCCATATGTTACTACGGGGAACACCATTGCTTTAACTATGCGGACCTTTGTTGTCAGTGTGATGTCTCTGCTCTTAACTATTTTATCGAGATTGGTCATTGCTCTTCTCCCAAGGATTAAGTGTCTTCTGATTTCCTGACTGCAGTCAGCATTGGCAGTAATCTTTGCACCTAGAAATACAAAGTCTTTCACTGCTTCTACATTTTCTCCCTCTATTTGCCAGTTATCAATCAAGCTGGTTGCCATACTCTTGGTTTGTTTGAGGTTTAGCTGCAAGCCAGCTTTTGCACTTTCTTCTTTCACCTTCATCATAAGGCTCCTCAGTTCCTCTTTGCTTTCAGCCATCAAAGTGGTATCATCTGCATATCTGAGATTGTTAATGTTTCTTCCAGCGATTTTAACTCCAGCCTTGGATTCCTCAAGCCCAGCATGTTGCATGTTGTGTTCTGCGTACAAGTTGAATAGGTAGGGTGAGAGTATACAGCCCTGCCGTACTCCTTTCCCAATCTTAAACCAGTCCGTTGTTCCGTGGTCTGTTCTTACTGTTGCTACTTGGTCGTTATACAGATTCTTCAGGAGGCAGACAAGATGACTTGGTATGCCCATACCACTAAGAACTTGCCACAATTTGTTATGGTCCACACAGTCAAAGGCTTTAGAATAGTCAATAAAACAGAAATAGATGTTTATCTGAAACTCCCTGGCTTTTTCCTTTATCCAGCGGATATTGGCAATTTGGTCCCTAGTTCCTCTGCCTTTTCTAACCCCAGCTTGTACATCTGGCAATTCTCACTCCATGAATTGCTGAAGTCTACCTTGCAGGATCTTGAGCATTGCCTTACTGGCATGGGAAATGAGTGCCACTGTTCGATAGTTTGAACGTACTTTAGTGTTTCCCTTTTTTGGTATGGGGATATAAGTTGATTTTTTCCAATCTGATGGCCATTCTTGTGTCTTCCAAATTTGCCTGCATATAGCATGCATTACCTCGACAGCATCATCTTGCAAGATTTTGAACAGTTCAGCTGGGATGCCGTCCTCTCCTGCTGCCTTGTTATTAGCAATGCTTCTTAAGGCCCACTCAACCTCACTCTTCAGGATGTCTGGCTCGAGCTCACTGACCACACCGTCAAAGCTATCCCCGATATTGTTATCCTTCCTATACAGGTCTTCTGTATATTCTTGCCACCTTTTCTTGATCTCTTCTTCTTCTGATAGGTCCTTGCCATCTTTGTTTTTGATCATACCCATTGTTGCCTGGAATTTACCTCCGATGTTTCTAATTTTCTGGAAGAGGTCTCTTGTCCTTCCTATGCTATTGTCTTCTTCCACTTCCGCGCATTGCTTGTTTATAAATAATTCCTTATCTCTTCTGGCTAACCTCTGGAATTTTGCATTTAATTGGGCATATCTCCCCCTATCACTGTTGCCTTTTGCTTTCCTTCTTTCTTGGGCTACTTCTAGTGTCTCAGCAGACAGCCATTTTGCCTTCTTGGTTTTCTCTTTCTTTGGGATGTATTTTGTTGCCGCCTCCTGAACAATGTTGCGGACTTCTGTCCATAGTTCTTCCGGGACCCTATCTACTAAGTCCCATCCCTTAAATTGATTCTTCACCTCCACTGCATATTCCTTAGGAATATTAGTGAGCTCATATCTAACTGATCTGTGGGTCTTCCCTAATCTCTTTAGTCTGATCCTAAATTGTGCAAGAAGAAGATCGTGATCGGAACTACAGTCAGCTCCAGGTCTTGTTTTTACCGACTGTACAGATGCCCGCCACCTTTGGCTGCAAAGGACGTAGTCAATCTGATTTCGGTAATGTAGTACATTTTAAAAGACAGAGTCAGCTAAAGGAACAGACAGCTGAGGAAATACTCCCAAATCAAAATAGACTGTGACCCAGAATGGGGAATCATCTACAACATTATTTTACACAGAGAAATGGCCAACTTGCCAAGGATTACAGCAAGACAATCCCAAGTGATGATCTGATCGTCTAGTGCAGTGTTTCCCAACCTTGGCAACTTTAAGATGTGTGGACTTCAAGTCCCAGAATTCTGGGAGTTGAAGTCCACACATTCTTAAAGTTGCCAAGGTTGGGAAACACTGGTCTAGTGGGAGACTGGAAAAAGGAAGATTGCTTTGTTCTTTGGGAGTCTGTAGAAGTTCATTGGATCATGTGATGGGAGCAGAGAAAGAAAATTACTTATCCTACAAAGAAGCAGAGGGAGTACTAGAAATTTGTTGGCAATGTTATTCATTCTGAATTACAGACTGCCTTGTAGTGCACATTTTTTTCTTCTTGCTTAATAGCAGAATAGGGAATACATGACCAATTGATTGCTGTTTGATTTCTGCAGAATGGATGCAGTTTCATCTGCAGGCGAGAGAACCCTAATGATAGGCTCCTCTGAAGCCAGCTATTCCCCTTGTGCCTTTGCATATCTAAGGGTCTCTATCTTCTAAGTTACTCCTTTCAAACAGAAGGGAAAAAAAATCCTTCTGGATTTTCTCAGACTCATTAGCTTCTCTCACCGCAAGAGATAGAGGGGGGAAAAAGGCATCTGGAATGGCTCATAGGGGCTACCAGAGCAGAACATAGAGGGGGGAAATCATTCTGGCTTTATTTTCAACAGCTGGGACATATCTTCAATAAAGTTAATAGCCCCAAGCTACAATTTAAAAAAAAGCAGGTTTGGATGCCCAACTACAGGTGGAATGAGGTGTATAAGAATGCATTAAATTTTATGTGTGTGATATGTGCCCTGTGGTTGTTATTTAACTGACTTCTCCTTCTCCTTGGGTTGTACTGATTGTTTGGAGTTGCAGACCACACCACATTGTCCATCTGGCTTTAAACAATCCATACATTGGGTGATACACTCTGTTTCCTATCTATCTATCTATCTATCTATCTATCTATCTATCTATCTATCTATCATCTATCTATCTTTTCTATGGGTTGACCCATAGGTTTGTTCCTTGGGAGATTTATCGTCTCCCGTTACTGTGGACAGATTTTATTTACTTATTTATTTATTTGATAAGCAAAATTTATTTTTTCAGAGTGATGAGGGCTCTGTTCATGGAGGTTAGTATATTATGCAGGGATCTTGAAGGCTCTGGTGGTATTTCCTTCTAGGACCACTAATGCTCTTGTCAAAGCCCTCAGGGTAGAGCCAGGCAGCTAACGCAAGCATCTCTCTGTGCAGAGCTCATGCAGATCTTTGGCACCCTCCTGAAATGTGGCCAATGAAGGAAAACTGGCATTCAGGGTTAGAGCTCTTTATTCAGCCCCTTCTATGACAGTGACAGAGAAAGACTCTCTTCCATCGCTATTTCATCTTCTCTGTATTGAATGGTTAGAGGTCTGTGGGAGAGAGAGAATACTAGCTTCATAAACCACTATGACAAAAGACAAGTAAGGTCACTTCCGTCAGTTCATTTAGCAGAGATGCCCTTAGCACAGTCTGGGCCAATTTCCTTCAGTAAGTTACAATTTTGGGGGCCTGAGAACATGGACAAGATTCTTGACCAGTAACCGCCCGATGCACTACATTTACCTCTCTTGGCTTATTATAACAAAGAGGGAAGAGCAGTTCAGCCGGTTGGATTGAAACGTTACATATTTCTTTTTTAGAGAAAGGTGTTAGTGGTGTCTGTGAAACAGCCTGCTCCTTACGAAGTCCAGCCCACCCAGAAGATAAAAAAAGGGACATGCATTCAGTTTATACAAAACCTAGACCAAGACTTGAACAAAGTAATTCAAACCATATTACCATTCCTCCTCATTGTTACCCAGCCTCTCATTCTGAGCTGTCTCATCAGCTTTTACCTTAGTGTCTTTCTGCTTGAGCCTGGGTTGATGCTTAGAGGGACTCTTTGTAGGCATCAAAAAAGTGCCCCTTGGCATCTTTGTATTCCTAAGCACTGCACTGCCAACCTTTTAACAGCATAACATAACATTCCCTTGCTTTCATTCTCCATGCCTGCTGCTTTTCCAACAGCAGCAGCTAACTGTCTATCAGCCTCATTCCTGAGGTGCAATAAGAGGAACAATTAATTCACAATTAATAAGAGACCCAGGAAAAGCAGAATTCCATGAACTAAGGAACAGTGATTAAACAAACAAACAAACAAACACACACTTTTTTCCCCAAAAGGGAGGAAAAATCCTCCAGACTGATATGTTATTACATTTAATAATTACTCCAAGAATGAAGTGGAGATAGCTCGCTTATCTTCTTATTTATACTTGACTTAGAGTATCTTGGAACATTCCTTCTATGAATTAACTCATTGCCAAGCAAATGAACAAAGGGAACAAACATTCTTTTTAAAGATAAATAGGCATACTTATCTTTCGTTCAGAATTATATCAACAGAAATATCAACAGGATGTTTTAATTTGGTTGTTTTTATTATGGTATCTATTTCATTTGGAAACCAGACCTATTGCTTTACTGTGTTTTTTAATGTTGCCTTTCTACCACACTTGGCTGAATCTTTATGAAAACATGTTTCTTTATCTCTTAAACCTTAAACGTCAGTTAGAAACAAAATATGAAGAAATGGCATAAGTGGTCGAAATTAGAATATCTTAAAACATCAAGATGTGCGTTGTCCATTCACATTCATATAAGATCCTACATATGAACTGACATCTGCACATATCTGTAGCCAGGAGCCAATATAAGTGAACATTTCACAGAGATGTGGCATGCACACAGTTGACTGATGCACTGATGCTTTACTAACCTAGGGAGTAGCTACCTCTAATTTATAATTTGGAGATTTCTGACCAAACTGTCAGCCAGAACAAAAATAATGGGGAAGGGCTCATTCTCTAAGAAGCAATGGAGAAAAAAATCTTCAGACAATGATTGAAGATCAAAATATTTTCATACTAATACAGAGAAATAATGGGGAAGCCACACTGAATGCATTGAAAAAAAGAAAGACTTTGTATGCCCACATCTGAAATAAGGACCAGCAGACAAATTCTAACTATCTCAACTCCTATTTAAAAATAAATGGATCAAGGGAAACTTAATTGCTGGTGAAAATTGACTGAATGAAGAATGTACAGAGGACAAATAAGGCAAAGGCAAGAATTATATATAATTATTTGTCCATGGGAGAATAAGACACAAACAAGCTTCACCCGGCTTGTGAATGGAGACTGCACTTCCAACATTCCGGCCTTGCTGGGATAGGCCTGACACATTGGGTTCTGTGCTCTGGGACCATCTGATTTGTATAGCTCAAAAGTTTTCTCTCCTCCCCATCCTCAAAAACTCTTAGAACATTTCAGTGTCCAGGAATTATGGCTGGTTTCTGTTCTGGGAACTCAATTCACATCATGCCTGTCGCTACCACAAAATAATGGGATGCATCAAACATGTGTGGAATCAAAGGCTGCAATTGTTCAGTCCAATTAAATATTTACTACTGTAGTCACTTCCCAGCATTACATATGCTAATAATTATAGAGCCACAACTGAGACAAAAGTAAAGTAATAGCAGTTAGGCGACAAGCTGATTTACTGTTTTAAACTTATAATATCCTAGTACAGCAAAATATGGAAGAAACACCTAAACAGCATCAAGGGAAAGGTGAGGGTTGAACTGTATGTCAGTAGCTGTAGAGAATAAGGAAGGTGCAAGATTCTGTTATTATAACCAACCCCAGTAAAAGTAGTTTTAGCCTTTCTGTGAAGTTGATTTCTGGGTCTGGTCTTCCTACTGGGGCTGACATAAATCCTGCAAGTCTGATAGTCCTTCTTCTTGTAGGTCAGTGAATTAGGGAGGTGTCTGCCTCCCAATGTTATCTCATTCTGGACCTTAAAAATACTTTATCCCCTTTTGCCTGGGGAACAGGTCTTGCAAACCTCCTTACTCCTTACTCTCTACAGTATATTCTGTATTTGTGTATTCTGCTTGCTGTCATGAAAAATTTGGGTGAGTACACATTATATTAAAATCTAATATACATACAAGATTTTTTAAAATTCCCTTCTCACCCCTATGGGTGGTGTGTGTCTTCCTCAACCTGGCTCCTCCACCAGAGGCCTGGGAGTTTGAGAGTCCCGCACAGTATCTTGGCTGTTCCTAGCAGTGCACTCTTCTGGACAGAGAGCTCTGATGCTGCTCCTGGGATCTGCTGGAGCCACTCTCCAAGCTTGGGAGTCACAGCCCTGAGTAATGCTACCACCACTGGGACCACTTTGGCCTTCACTTTCCACATCCTCTCTAGTTCCTCCTTCAGGCCCTGGGACTTACTCCTCCTGCTTCCCATACTCCTTCTTCCTGATGTTGCTGTCACTTGGCACTCCGACATCTAGTGCCAAGCCTCTGTCTTCTGGTCCTTGACAAAAGATGGCAGGCAGAACATTTATCTGAACTTCTTGGGTGGGTAGAGGGAATCTTAAAGGACATTTTAGACTATTGCCTGAATCTTTATACACAATTTATAAGGGTTGAATACTTTTTTTCTACAGTTCCTGACTCTAGTAAGGATGCTAGTGCTGATGAAAATTGCATGTGTGTTTATTTGTTTTTTTTAAAATAAATGTAAATATGCGTTTAACATATATCTAGGTGAGATCAAATTGCCTACCCCACCACTTAATTTTCTGTAGTACCTCTGCAAATGTGCAGGAACAATGTTGGCAAAATGATAGGAGTAGAGCCTTGGAGCCAATTATGCAAATTGCCAAGAAAATGTGTGAAGGAGGAAAATAAAGGCCACCAAAAATATACATCTGCCTTTAGGGATTTTCCTTTTTATCAGCAAATCATCTGAATTTTCTTTACTCCATCTGAACACTAACTCTTAAAATAGGAGATTACCAGGATCAATCTGGTTTGTGAATGTTCTCACCTGTACCATATATTGACTACAATTTTCTGGAAAAGCAGCTGCTTTTTAGTATATTACTTTGAAATACTGGTGTCTTTGACAAGCTTGGCAGCCAATTAGTATTGGAAGACACACAGAAGAGAAATTCTTAGTTGACTAGCATCAGAAACACTGCTAGGACTGGATCTCATCATATTTGTTATTCTGTACATTGGTCCTTAGGAAGCTCCCAGCTCACAAATCAGTGGTAGGAAATGCTTTGAAACTATTTTATTGTATAGTTATTGTTTTATGCTGTAAACCGCCCAGAGTCCCTCCTTTCGAAGGAGATGGGTGGTGACAAATTTGATAGATAGATAGATAGATAGATAGATAGATAGATAGGCTATAGGTTATAGAACCCATAACCCAAGCCACAGTCAGCAGTAATTTGGTTCAATGTTGTCAGCTTCTTTAAGAATAGCACTAGCCAATTAACCTACACAAAGGAAGAAGAAATCGTCACATCTCCAAGCACCAAATATTGCTTTTAATAATCTACACATGCATATAAACTCTGCCTGCTAATATAAATTTAAATTACTGAACGAAAGTATCAATTTAATGCTTTGTAATTGCTTAACTGCAGAACACCTCTCTCCTGAGCACCTTTCCTGGGAAATGAGCCCCATCAGTTTCAACAACTATTTGCGGTATCACAATTTAACTCCAACCGTTCCTTCTTCCACTGATGGGGTCACCCAGCCAATCTTCAATAAAGTATCAATATTTAAAATTACGAAGTATCCCTCTCCCAACAATAGCAACAAACAATCAAATAAAAGTCTTCAGAAGATATATGTCCTGTCCCAAACAGGACATCAGAAGCATCCATTCTTCCTGCAGAATGTACTTGAGAAGCCATTTCTAAAACATAGGGAATACAAGAAGGGGCTTCCAGGACGGCACTGACCACGTGGTTTCTAATTCACTTCATTCATCACTAACTCTGATCAGTTTTTGCCAATCCAAGCATATCAGGATAGGCATTAAGTCAAGTCCAGAGGAGGAGACCAAGGCTCATGAGATTCCACCAGGCTGCATCACGTCCCAGACCTGAGACCTGATACATACAGAGTTATGTATCTCTACACCTCGCTAGAAAGACAGGGTAATATTGTTCCTGGTAGAAGGCAGAGCATGGAAATGCTCTGACACAATGCATCATTACTACTCCCTCCCGAGCAGACTGAAGTGAACCTGCTGGTTGTTTTCAATTCTCTCTACTTAGGACCCTGAGAATGATGAACCAATAGGCGTCTGTAAAATGTTCCATTCAATAAGGCTCCCGCTGAAGTTACTGCAGGTCCTGGAGCCACAAAAACAGCCCTCACCTCTACTCCACAGAAAAGGGAAATGAAAGAAATTGCTGCACCTTGCCCTCATCCAAGTCTTTGGTATATGTGTTATGCACCTGGGTGGTTACGTGCAGAATAACTGGTCATTTGCAATGGAAGAAAACTACCCGGCTACCAAGTTGCCTTTCCTATTCTATTACAAATCCCACCCATGAAGGTGCCGGGTTACTTCAGCAACTTCACAACCAAGCATTTTTCAAACCACAGTTGTAGGCTCCACTGATTGCTGAAGCAGCAGAAAGGCGATGCTTTTAAACAACATGCACACTTCTTTGGCTGCAGAAACTGGAACACTTTGAACGCACTTTCTCCAGTGGCATTATTATTGTTTCCACTCCACAGGAGTCCCCAAAACTCCATCATCCCTCATTCTTAGTTTGCACACACCCTCCTGCAAATAAGAAGGGGAAACAGGCATTTCACCTCTGGTTATAGTAATTCAAGCTATGCCACCATTCCCCTTAAAGGACCTGCTATAGCATGGGAGGTCATGCGTGGAGTAGCAGGGTTAGTGACACATGCCTGATGACATTATCACAGAAATACCATAACTTATGTTCTTGCATCAGATGTCTTGACACAAGTATGGAATTGCAGTGCTTGAATGATGTTATTGTACATGTTGTCACTTTGGTAACATTACATTTTGTTGTGGATGCTGCTGCTTGCTATGGCAGCTGAAGCTCAGGAGCCAGGAGGAGGAGGAATAAAGCGAACTTTTCTTTCTTTCTACTTTTTTTTCCTAAAGGGAAAATAGACCACCCTTTAAGGAAGATAGAGTTTTATTTTTGTTTTTGTTTTGTATGTGTGTGTGATCCATGATTTGAATTTTGCTGCAGTTGATCCAGAAAAACAAACAAACAAAAACAAACTAGAAACCCATATAAACTCAGCCAACATCATGAAATTACAGAGATCTGAAGTTACTTTTAAACTGCTTCAGAGTCTTCACATGAAAATGCATCAAACTTAAAGTTCAATTAATCCAGAAGCATATATAGAGCAGGCACATGTGTGTGTATCTAAAAATAATGTCTTGCTTTGAAGATTTCTCTCTTATATGTAAGTTAATTGGTTAGTGATCCTATTTTCATATACTGCATATCAAAAGTCTCCTGCCAACCTAGCAGTTCAAAAACATGCAAATGTGAGTAGATTAATAGGTACCACTTTGGCAGGCATGTAACGGCGTTCCGTTCAGTCATGCCGGCCACATGATCACGGAAGTGTCTACGGACAAACGCTGGCTCTTCGGCTTTGAAACGGAGATGAGCACCGCCCCCGAGAGTTGGACACAACTGGACTTAATGTCAAGGGAAACCTTTACCTTTACCTTATATCAAAAGTAAAATGTTCACAGCAATCCTCTGATTTCTATTACACAATTCCAGCTATAATTAAATAGTAAAGATAATGTGATCAGTACTAGATATAGAAGGCCACATAACAAATACTCCCCACCAACAGTTGCAAACACTCCCTCCTGGGTCTACTATCTGCTCTTGGCAACCCAAACCTGTAAGGATAAAAGGTTTGTCTGCAACTGCAACGTAAAAAGAATTCCTCACCCTGGTTTAAAAAAAGTAATTGACTAATTTCTTGGACACAGGAATCATTCTAACTTCATCAATAGTCAGATAGTTAATAGTTAAATGGGTATGTGGAAGGTCACACTGCATGCTACTGAACTTTGAAAGTATCATGAGAAGCAGAAAAATAAAGTGATGAAATAAAATAAATACCTTGATGAAATGGGAAGAGGAATTAAGGCATCATTAATATCATCCCTGGGGGACCGTCTCATCCCCATAACATTGGCCTGATACCCTCCCACAGAGGGCATGCTACGGATCCCGTCAGCAAGGGAGTTCCACTTGGCGGGGTCCAGGAGGTGGGCCTTCTCTGCAGTGGCGCCCGCCCTCTGGAACATGCTGCCCCCCGAAGTGAGGCAGTCCCCTTCGCTCCCGACCTTCCAGAAGGGTGTGAAGACCTGGTTCTGCCACCTTGCCTGGGATGGGAAGGGCAATAGCTCTTCCTGGGGTTGGCTGGTGAGGTAGAGTTCTCCCCACCGAATGGAAATTTTACCACTTGGATTTCATATTTATACTTATTATTTTAGTATCTTAGTTTTAAAAGGATGATTTTATTGTAAACCTCCCAGAGTCCCCCTTTCTGGGGGGGGAGATGGGCGGTGATAGAAATTTGAACAATAAATAAATAAATTAAATTAATCTAGAATTTTAGGAGCAGTGTGTAGAATGGTTAGAGGTATCTAATGGGGAAACTGTTGGAGGAGGGAAGAAACAGGATTGTGATCTGTGCATCTGTTGGGCGTAGAAAATTTGGTGATGGTGTTTGAGAGGTGAGAGAGCTTGGGAAATCGACAAAGGGAGATAAACTGGGATAGGTAGATCCCAAGTGCTGGCCATGTGGACTAGCTGGGACTCAAGTGGGAGGGACTGTGAGAACGAGAGGAAGGAAGAGCTGGGTGATCCTCAGTGGGAAAACTAGAAATCCCAAAAACAGTGGACTTATCTAGGGCTCGGACCCTTTACTGAAATGTATTCAAGATCTTGCACATTATGACTCTTTTAGTCTTTCTGTGAAATATTGTGGATATACCTGTCACAGAAACTATTTTACAGATGCAGATTCCCAGTCCACCATCCCTTTAAACAGACTCTCTAATGCTGCCATTCCATAGAACCCTGCTCTGAGATTCCCAGATTCCCCCACTATCCAACATGTGTAAATCTGTGGACTTCAGACTGCAAGAATTGGGGTGGGCGTGGGGCTGGGAGCAAGGGAACCTCTAAATACTCCTCTTGCTTTGAATACAGTATTTTAGATGAAGTCTCTGTCTTTGCCCCCCTTTAACAAAAAGTACTCACTGCCTCTACAAAAGGCAACTCAGCTTGTTTGCAGGAATTCTTGAAACAGAACATGTAGGAAACATGGCCATATCATGGGGAAATGTAATATAGCTGCCCCCACGGGCTCTGATAACTCAATATTTACCCAAATGTTTTGCCTTCTGAGCATAAGCTGAAACATAGGAAAGGAAGTAGCATAGAATTCAGAAAAGCTCAAAGATTTCTGGGCGTATAATTAGGGGAGCATCCCACTGTATTATTGTTAGACCAAATTAAATAAAAACATCTTGCAGAAAAAAAGCAGACCATGCCAGGGTCTTCGTGCCACCTAAGGCAAATGCAAGGGACCATGGGCATGGGTCGGTTAGAAATAATAGTTGATGTCCTTTTCTCTTCCTATGTTCTTGTGCTCAGTTGATTTTCTTTCTCCATTTCTTTTTCAAACAATTATTTTCATTTTGGTTTGTGGGTTTTTTTGTTTTCTGTTTGATAACATGTATGTCACGCAGGAGTGGATGAAAGAGATTGGACGAGCATGTCGGTACAGGGGATGAGTCCCAGATATGGGGTTGCATCGCTCTACGCAGCTGGTGACCTTGGATGCTCTTTAAACCCATTAAGAAGGCTTAACTCAGCCTCTAACTGCAGCCTAACGATTTATTATGGTGTGAGCTTTCACAGGTATTTATGTGCTCATGAAATATATGGTTATCTGAGAATGTGCTAAGAATATAGACAGATGGGTCAGGGCTGAAAGTTATACTGAAGGATCCATCAAGTTAAATTGTGTAGCAGATCAAACCAAGAGGACATTTGAATGTGGAGATATATCTTGCATATCTCACTTGGAAGGATAAGGATAGTTTGTATTTTGGATATCACAAAAAAGCATAGGGACAAAAGAAGCAGGAAACATTTGGGCTCCCTATCCTCAGAACTCAGCAAGTAGCTGTAAATTTAGTTCCATTTGGCAATATCAATTCTATTTTCACTTCCCATCAGTGGTGTGTTTGCATTTTATTTTCATTATGATTGGGAAATCAATAATTTCCCTCCTGCCCCCAGAGGAAAGTTATGGATGTGATTTCTTGCAGAAACCATGGAGGAAAGTAATAGCTTGAGGAAGCAGACCTCCCAAACTGCCTCAGTTTTCTTTATTATTATTATTATTATTATTATTATTAATTATTATTCGGTACACCCACAACGTATGTGGGCTTTCCTTACCAGAAAAAGCTTCACAGCTACATCCACTGAAGTAGCTATAGGAAGGAGAAGGGAATGGAGTGGTCTGGATCACATGCTCATAATCCCTACCCATCATTTCCCCAGAACTTGTTCAGGGAGTGTGGCCAAGGTGTTTCCTGACCAGCTTTTGTTCTTAGCCTAATGGAAGCATCATTTAGCTTCTAGTCATGCCACTGGTCACAGTATTTTTATTCTCTTCTGTCCTCTGTAAAACTGCATGGTGTAGATCTTCTCCGTTATCTAGGCTGAATTTTTTGCTACTCAGCTATGCAGTAGCAGCAGGCCTTTAGGCTAATTAATAAATCATCAGTGCATTTGTGGTGTGAAAAATGAAATATTTATGCTTGCCAGAGTAATATTTCTGTCTTTCAGCACTATGCTCTGTTGATGCCTGATGGAGGATGAAGTAAATACCAGCTGGTGTAGAATGAGCAGAATATAATTACTTTTCCAGAGTTAAGGGAACGTTAAAGAAAAGAGGAAGAGGAAGAGAAACTGCCTCAAGCAGAAGAAACTGAAATATCAGGACATGGCAAGAAAGACAAAGTCCATCCAGTGGCTCGGGAAAAAGGAACTGCTGCTGAGTGAGAGCTGCTACCTGCAAAAGGATTCCAGAAACTGTAGGACCCATATAGTGACCATCACACCACATACAACAGTCATTGTATCAGCACAAACAGTCTCCACTGGAGTCATAAAAAACTAAACAGGAAACCAAGTAAAGATAAATGTAGGAAAACCTCAGTTCTCTGGACTTCCATTCAGCAGACTTTGGATCCAAAATTTTACCTCTGATTTCCCTCCCAGATGATACACAAGGTCTATAATTTCCAAAGCAATCTTGACAATAGGCAAAATTTATGTTACATGTGTTTTCAATGCAGAAGAGCCAGATTAGGTAACAGTTTTGTCCCCTGGGCTATTAGACTTCTGAACTCTTAATAATCCCCTCGTACTTCATGGTGGTACATGTTGTATGTAGGACCATGATATTTATTAGGGATAATGATTAGGAGAGAGGAATGGTAAAGAATATATATTATTCATGTTATATTATTCATAGTATTCTTTACTATATATAATATAGTACTATATATTATCTAGTAATTATTTTTTGTGAGCCAATTGCAACGAAATTTCATTTTAATGTGCACGTTGGTGTATAGTAAAATGACAATAAAAGTTTATTCTGTCTGTTCTGCTCTTTTCTGTTCTAATCTATTCTATGTAATAAATGTTTCTACATCATTGGCATTCAATTACATCATCATCATCATCATCATCTAGTGATGCAAAGGATGTAAAGAGACACAAATGATCTAAAACACCAGTTATGTAATGATGCGAAGGAAATAAATCAGGTAAATTCAGATGGAATGGACACCCTTTCCCCTAACCCACATGGTTTGTCCAATTGAGGTTTTAGAGTGCTATTCCCAACAGTCAGCTCACCAGTAGGAGATCAAACCCCATTGGCTTTTTAGGCACCAGCAGTGCTTCGATTTTCCATTCTTTGAAATCTAACACAAAATGCTTAGATGAAACTAACCAATCAACACAACCCACGGCATTTCATAGTGAACTTTCCTATTTTCTACCCAAATTTTAGTTAAACAAAATCTATCTGCAAACTCCCTCTACACACTGTTCAATAGATGCCAGGGAAGGGAACTGAAATCTAATAACAGCTATAATGTTACCAGGTGGTATACTATCCTGGGGCCCTCAGGGAAGATAGAAGGTGAAGGAGAAGAAGGAGGGCAACATCTTCTTTCTGCAACTCAGGTAGATTTCTCCCAGCATTTCTGCTTAGGACTCTGTGAGAGGCAGGAAGATCCCAACCTAAAAGGTGGGAACTGCATAGAGGAGAAGGCAGGATTGCAGGGAATGTAAACTGGCAACCATGCCCAATGGTTGGGATGAGCGGGAATGAGAAAATGAAGCCCAGGACACCTCTTTTTAGTGGGTGGCACTGTAAAGAGCGTGAGGTTTTGAGGATAGCTCAGTATGTATTTTGGATTATCTGCCCCACCCATTTAGATAGTCTCAGCTGCCTGATATGGATTCTGAATCCTGTGTACAGTAAAGAAATCACTCATAGCCAAGTTGTCCTTTTATCTGGAGTTTGCTCACAGAGCCAATATTTTATTCTTTCACAATCTGAGTGAAAGCCATCTTGTTTCCTAGTTCTCCATCCCCTTTTTATTCAAAGACCATTCAGTCTGGAAGTGCCATTCATGTCTCATGGTGCCTAGATCGGAAATGAGAAATGTTGCTACCTCCTGCCTCAAAAAATATTGTTTTGACATCATTCTTCTGTCTCGTCTTGGGCTTGTGGGCTCTCAGCATGAAATATCTGTATCTATGCCTTCATCCACTTGAGTGATGGGACCTGCTGTGATGGTTTACCTTAACGAGTGACCTGCCTCTGAAGTATAAATTAGGAACAATTTTCACCTAAATAGGAACCTCACACTGTGAGGAATCAAGTTGTGTTCAGCTTCATTTAAGTCTCCAAAGGAGACTCTCTCTCTCTCTCTCTCTCTCTCTCTCTCTCTCTCTCTCTCTGTGTGTGAGAGAGAGAGAGAGAGAGATTTCATTCATGCTTCCTATACTGCATATATTTTTCACTTAGCATGTTTTTCTCTGCCTTCTACTGTGACATTGTCTTGTCCACCATATTTTTATTCCCAGGATGTCTGCTTCTTAAGCTGGAGCAATATATGAGTCTTGGAGGGATCTCCTGATAGGCCAGTGCTTCAAAACTGCCCCCCCCCCCCGTTTCTTCATCTTCTTTATTTAAACACACACACACACACACACACACACACCCTTTCTGTATGGCTTTCTGTCAAAACAAAGCTGGGAGTTTGCTTGTGGATATTGATTCCCTTCTCCTTTTATTACTTTCCTCTTCCCCTTAATGACAACCATAATTGAAACACTTGTTTTAAAACCAGGCAGTGAAATTTACAGCTATTTCTGGTGGAATCAGCTCACTGTAAATCATTATGGCTTTCTTATCATCCTCCTTAAAGATGAGGGAGACATTTGTTCACTTTCCTATCTGGTATCAGAGTGGGAGGATGACGTGCATCATCTCATTAGCATGCCAAGATAGAACTTTTTTACTTTTCTAAAACCCTCCATTAGAAAAAGCAAAAGGCCCAATTCGAGTTTATTTCCAGATCATCCCCCATTTCAATTTTTCCTGCATTAACTGGAGTTTTGGGAACACAATATTTCACAGTCCCAGGTTCAAGGAGAGATTGGGCTTTTGATTCCAGGGCTGTTCTCTCTTGACTGAACCTGGAGCTGGCATCTGGAAGTCCATGGAAGCCTCCTTAGGATTCTCTTGGATGGTTCTTCTGAAGTCTGACCTACTGTACCTTAGAAGTCAAGGACCCCCTGCTCCAACAACCCTGCCCAATGGTGCAGCAGGTGTATCAGATGTGAAGACAGAACATGGACAAAAAGTGTCCTCAGGCTAACCAAGAGAGTGATGGTTTGAGGAATCCTACTTTTTAGCAAGGGGTGGAACTTGAACGGTAGCTCCTGCATGGAGCTTTTGCAATTGTTTTAGCTTCACATAGGCCTTGGCTGCAGCAGGCCATTCATTTATAGCCTTCCATGACATCAACTTCCTGCTGTCAGATCCCCTGATCAAAGGTTTCACAGAAACCCTTATCAGGGCACCTCCCATCATTTCATTCTCTCATGTTGCCAGATGGGAGGGGTGTGTGAAGTTGGAGTGTAAAGTGGTTTATTATGGCTGTGGGGCACATCAAGGATGCAGGGTTGAGATACGCCAGGAATACCATCTGGATGGGAGGGGGAGTGACATGTTTCATGGGAAAGAGACTAACTAGGGGGATGTAGTTTTAAATTAGGTTTGAGTGGGAAATCTTAATTCGCAGCTGACACCTGCCCTGCCTCAGAAGGGCCTGTTGACAGGCAGAGCAGAACTTTGACACCCATAATGCTGCAGGAAGATAGGAAAACTTTCCATTTGCACTGAATGTGAACTTACCTCTAATCACACCATTTAGAGCTGGGTGTTAAAATCTAAACTATGAGCAGAGAGAGGGCTACATTTTAAGGTGCAATTATTTTTTTCTCAGGCAGCTTCTTTAATTGTGGAGAAGCACACATTTCAACCACAAAGGAAGTTGTAGCATCTTTGGGGATGAAATCTGATATGGAGAACAGCAGACAGGATAAGGGTGACCATCTTGATTACGTACACCTACTTCTCTGCTCCTAACTGTCACATATGACATGAATGTGTATATGGGAACCTTGTTGAACATCCAGACTGGCCTCTTGGTAGTGTCCTGGGCTGCAAGTGGCAAATCCCACAAATACGTTTCTTAGAGCTCTGATCAGTATGATGTATCAAGAAGACAGTTAAAGTCACAACATCATAAGTCCATCATGTACTCCAAATTCAAATGAGAGACCTATATATTGGCAAATTAGGGTGGTGACATTCTGGTCCTTTTCCTCATGCCCTTTTGATGTAAAAGGAAAGAAGCTTGTCTCCTTTATGAAGGATGGGAGTCTACCCCTGTGAGAACTACTGATTTCCTGAAGTTGTCACACGGGATCCATCTGATATCCAGACTGCACATGGGATCCATCTGATATCCAGACTGCAACTCCTAGGCTGCATGCTGTGGAAAATAGTGTGTAAGCTTACAGTTCCTCATCCAGAACAGACTCTTAACCAGAGAGACCAGCCTTGAAGTCACAGTCCTTTGAAAGGAAAGAACACAACTGACATGACCAGGACATGCAAAAGACAAACAATGTGGTACTGAAAACATTTGCTCCTTAAAATGCTCCAGATACATGATCAAAGTAAGGGAAAGCAAATAATATGTTAGGAAGCACGCGCTTGCATTTAAAGAAATATTCCAAAAATGATTTGCTATCTAACCTGCTTTTACACTTTTCAGAATATGATAACAGTTATATGCAAGTGCCTTTTTAATAGAGAAGTGCTTTTAGAAGTCAGCAAAATAGTCATTTTCCCCTCCCCAATAATTCCAACACAGATTAAAATAAATGTCATATTTTAGCTTTGGCTGTTTGTGTCTGAGAGAGCATGCAATTTAAATGTCAATTATTTTAGCTTGTCAATAATATTCTCAATCTGAGCACATCTGGTCCCTCTGATTGACACATAGAAATGCATGTAGTTTGGTTAGATCTTCATCCAACAGGCAATGGCCCTGCCAACAGCCTCCAACATTCAATGCGAAGTGGTCATCAAAATAATTGGCATGGACATATAAAACCAAATATTCAAGCTTGATTCACATTTTTGAAAGGATGAAAACAAAGAACAGAAACTGTCCTTTTGGAAAAGGTACTTTAGTTGAACCCACACACCTGACAAATGACTTTTTTAGGCTTCATTTTTACATTCAACTGTGGCCCAAAGATGGCCCATGAACATTTTTAAAAGACATATCCTCAGATGTTGTCTTCATCTCACAGTAGAGTCAGCCTGAAGTCATATGTAGATGTTTCAGCTTTACTGTACTGCTTTCCTTCTTCTGACACAATTTTCCCCCCACGGGAATGATGCATGACGCTTTCTCAACTACATGGTTGGTAAAAGGGTCTGGGCATCGGTCCAGCTCCTACTGGTCACCCTCCACTGCTGCAGGCAAGGTCCCATCCTTTCGTTGCTGGGCACAGCTATCCACAGCCATTTTGGCTTGGGGCACAGGAAAAAAAAAGACACTGGGCTTCCCAGGGGCATTTGCACTTCTGTGGGCTCCTTATATACCCAGGTTTAACTCTGTTTTGAAAGAGTGATGGACCTGTGTGTGTGTGTGTTTTTAAAAACTAGGACTGCCTCTCTGGAGAGCAGTATTTCTTAACCTTGGCACCTTTCAGACATGTGGACTTCAACTCCCAGAATTCCCCAGCCAGCCATGGGAATGCCTGGCTGGGGGAACTCTTCCACTTCTGTGACTTTTCACTTTTTTTTTTTTTTCACTTTTCACTTAGGCAACTTGAAAGAAATCTCAACCTGCCACCCCAGATGCTCATCTACACTTTTCCAATCCCCCCAACACATTTTAAGAAGATTGATTGATGCTTGTTTTCCTTGCCAACAGACGATGCTTGGTAGAGGGGAAATGAAGCCATGAGAATCCACAAATTGATTTCCTGAAGTTGTCCTGCTTTACAGGTGAAAGGAGAGCATCCCTTGCCAACCTCATTACTGAGGCAAAATAGGGCTTGACTGTCAGGGCAGTGCAATTTATGCCGACCTACTTTTCTGCTGACTCAGGGACTAGAAGATAGCACATTAAGGAAGAGCCTTTGGATGCAAGTGGTATATCATCACAGCATCAACAGAAAAGTTATGGAGATTCCTGAAGACAAATTACCTCTTGTTAAGTGGCACACAAGTCCTTTGCAATGGAAGGCACTGTAAAAACTTAACAGAGATTGAGAATCTCAATGTCATGGGCTCAGGCAGGAAGCCAAAAGGGGAAAACCAAGGAGAAAATTAGTTGAAAGCACAGATGGCAGGGAAGGAGAAGATGCTATGGGCGCTTGCGGGAAAAGACTTCTTGATTATCTCAAAAGGTAAAGATAAAAACAAGTGGCATTTGGAGGCTATGCAGAAGGACTCAGCTTTGAGCTGGTTTCACTACCAACGAATGCTAGTGTCTCTTACTTGCGAATAACATATGCCAGGAACGGTGCAATGTGAATACTCCACCTTCAGGAAGCCCAACCGCAGTGCCTAGAATAAGTGCAAGATCATGGACATGGGGCTTCTCATGCCCCAAATCAGCAGTATGTGATGAGGTGCTTGTAAGGATTAGTGGATGCTTTGGGATTCCACCAGAAATACACAGATCAAGTGGTTTGTACATCAGGAAGACAATAAATAAAAAAATATGGATTGTAATGGATTGTTCTGGACTCTGACAGAACCACTGAGATTACAGTTTCCAGAAAGAAAGGCCAGGTGACATTGAGCTGGGGTGGTTGGAGAAGAACATCATCGTTACTGTAGAAGCAGCTTGGGTAGCCTCAGGCTGGCTCTTTTGACGAAGAGTTCTATGTTTCCTTCTTTCTTTTTAAATTAATTTTGGACAGTTGACAGCTTTGGAAGAAGGGGATAAAAAGATGTTTGGCTTCATCACACTGGCCATTTCCTCAGTTGGAAAAGAAAAACTGCCCTGCAAATGAACAGTGTTTGTGTCATGTCCCCCGTTGCGATGCATACACACATGCCTTTCCGGTGAAGGGAAGGGGGGAGGAAAGAATCAGTGCTAATCCCATAAGCACTGAAAGACAAATACTAATTAAGGACAAAGGAGCCATTCCTTTGCCCTGACCCGGGAAGCCATCATCCTATCTCCCTGACATCTCTGCATTACCCCGGGGGACACACCTGCGCCGGACACAGGAAGAGGACAGAGGTAATCAGCGCTAATCCCCCTGATCGCCCATTGAGACTCCGGGTTCACCGTCGGTCAGGACTTTGGGACAATGGGGAGTGGAGAAGGATCAGGTCCGCACCGCGGGCATTTACCGGCTACCTCGCATGCCATGTGCTCATTCCCATCTTTCTCCGTGTCTGCATTCTATTCTTAATAAACCGGATATCCTTAGCCCTGGCTGGTGAGTCTGTGTTTTTTCTGAATAAGGCAACCATCACAGTTTGTTTATCTGTTTTTAATTATTTATACAAGAAAATTCTCCTCCCAGAAACAAGTGTCTTTTATGTTGTGGAAACAGGAATGAGTTGCAAGTCAAGCATGATCCCTGGTGGGAGAGCTCTCAGAATAAGTTAGATGGTCGCTGCACAGTCTGAAACCTTGGCCGAGTAACAATCTTGGGAAGCAATGAAAGCATTTCTTATGCCCAAATCTCATCTGGAAATTCTCCCATAGCTGTAGCCGGGGAAACTGGATGCAACACCCATGAAAAATGGGTGGAGCTTTGATCATACCATTGTGGCCACCATCTTGACTTTTTTGACCATACTCTTTGGACCCCACTGGCAAAGATCATGTTCAAATTAATATGCTATTTACCAAGAGATAATTACAAAATCAATGTTTGAACACCGGTATTTCTTCCACAGTCATTTTGATACCACCTGTTTTTTAGGCATGTTTTTTTTTATAAAATGTAATAATTGCAGTATGTTTTCTTTGGAAAAAAGTCAAAAATAAAGGTTACATCTTGCGTTCTCCCTCTCCCTCTCCCTCACGCCCTCTCTCTCTTTTTCTCTGTTTTGCCTTTGAGTCAGGCTTGACCACTGATGACCACACAGTGGTCAAGCCTGTACAGTCTTCTATGCAAAATTTTCAGAAGAGGTTTGCCGTTGCCTTCGTCCAAGGGTTAAGAAAAAGTGAGTGGCCCAAAGTTGCTCAGCATTACAACTATTTTATATGCTATATTAAACGGCAACATTTATTTATAACACTGCCCCTTATATTGCTTTCAAGAAGTCACTGTACTGGAAAGTATAATTTCTAGATAATCATCCTGAAGTATGCTAAAATAGATACTTCCAATAAATGGAGAATAATACCCAGAGCTTTTAATGTTGTTGTGGTTGTTGTTATAGTCCTTCTTTGCACTGTGAAAGGTCAAGCTTGTGCACATGGAGTTTCCCCCACATCTTATCCCATCATCTGATCACCCTCTGGTGATGCTGCTTAATCAATCAATCAATCAATCAATCAAATACCAGCAGACTTTTGTTCCATTTAGTCCCATGAAATGGAAAAAGCTTAATGTAGTTGTTAAACAAACCAAGATCCTCCCATCCAAAAATAATAGAATAAAACCCACAACATTCCAGCCTCACTTACAAACAGGACACAGCTACATCCACTTTGCACCATTGTTCCTGCCTCCCCTGCAAAATATGCCCATCCCAATTTTTTTTTTAAAATGCTGTTCATAAAATTGAATAATCACTTCATCCTGTGTGGCAAGCCATTCAGCAAAAGTCAAAGGAGAGTAATAGAACAATAAGGCTCTTGTTTAAAACAGCATAACAGCAACTATCAAGCTGCAGCACATGGTTATTAGTAGCCCCCTCCTACCAAGATTTATGGCCAATGGCTACTATTAGTAGTTGGACATGTACTTCCTGCTAAATTAGTTCCAATTTCCTCAATAAATCACATTGCTAAATGCAACTGATCCATAGCTCTATGTAAGTTCTGAAGATCACTTCTTTTGTCAGGAAATGGAGCAAATTGATTGGAAGCTGCCTTGTCCCCCGACCTTGTTAGAGCTGCTAATGAGAAGCCAGAAGACAAGGAGAGGTTTGATTCATGGCAAAGGCATGACTGAGTTGCAGAGGGCTAATTAGCTCTCATCACGGGAGATCTATAATTAATATTGGGCTAAAATCAGCCTTTCGATTCTGTGAAAGTCTCCTGGCCCGATGAAAGTGGTGTTTGTTTTCTTCCTCATACTTGGGGAACATTTCTTGGGTAGTATTGTAAAAAATTGATCGTAGTAAGAGGGTAAACACTGCTGACAGTTCTCTTGGTTTTCTGCTAGGCATTCCTTTTGTCCACTGCAGCAGGCATCAAATAAAGTCTGATAAAAAGCAGCTCATAAGAATGCCTTCTTTCTGGAATTCCAACTGAAGGGCTGTAAACCTTGGACTCTGAAGACAAGGGAGAGATAAAAGGAAATTCAGAAAGTCCTCCGTTTCCTCGTACAGTAACTAGATAAGTGCAACAACTTTGCCTTGCAACTTTGAGAACAACTTCAGCATTTGCTGTTGGGGGGATGGAGGGGGGAAGAGGGTCTTTCCTCCCCATCAAACTGAGATAGAATTAGAATGGTCAAGAACACAGAACATTTTTTGACCGATTACTATTTATTACATGATTACTTACTTACCCTCATCCAAGAAACCCATATCAATGTTTTCCTTCCTTTCTTTTTGTTCTGCCAACTTTACTACAACTTTAGTTTGTAGCAAAAAGATTTAAGAGCTGTTTTTGGCATTTTACGCTTGAATTGGAGCCATTTGTCTCTGCAGTGTTTTTTTTTTTTTTTCCTCTCCAAAATCCATAAAACAGCTGGAAATCCAAGTGAACAAGTATGCCAACAGCAGACAAAATATATTGGAACTAAGAGAATTAAATGTTTGCCTCCAAAGAATTGTTGCTAACTAATAGGTGTGCTATAATGAAGGTTGAACTGAATTTGTGTCCTGAGCTTTGTAGAAGGCATGTTGCAGAAAATTATATACTTAATTTAGTTACAAGGGCATCTAAAGAATCTGAAGAAAACAACCAAAATCTATTGCCCTATATTTATGTCTCAGCTTATCAAAACCAAAAGCTTCTTCAGTTAAACAAAGAAGTGAGGCAGATGATGATGCCACAAGGGTGTTGTTGTTGTTTTACCTGTTGTTGGGATTGCTAGCTTCAGCGTCCTCAAGAACATTGGCTCCTTCAAGCTTTGCCTGAAATAATATGTGGAATAGAGGTTCCTCTTCCAAAGCCAGTTAAGACATTTTGATAGATAAATAAATGCAGCCATATTTGTCCAAAGAAAGGACAAACCTCAAAGCTCTGATACAGAGGAAGCAAAGCACGTTTAAGAAAGCGTGGAGCACTGTAGGCATTATGGAAGGCTCCAAATTCTTCATGCAAGCATCAAGGCTACATTTTGTCTTCCTAAAGTCCTGCCTGTGATATCTCAATGGAGCAAGAGTAAATGTGTCCTGCGAAAATCTCTACGCTGAGGGAATCTGTGTATGTACAACTTCTATATCCTTGCTTCTTTGCAATCTCAGATTCTACGCTGGATTGGAGCTTACATGAGAGTTAATATGTATGCAATCATTTCCAACTGTTCTAAGTACAGATCCTCTCTCTGAATTCACAGATACCAATTCTGCTAGTGTCAGATGGAAAACAACAAAACAAAAGAAAACACCCTTCTGCATTTCTTGTACCGTTTAGAGAAAGAAATGTTGCTTTGGGAATTCTTTCAAATGGAGAAGTTCCTAGAAGCGGACTGTGATGCGCTTCTACTTACTTCATTATGAGATAGTCAAGAAATCATTCTGCAAGCATCTCTGCCAATGGCCTGGCTTTTCACACTGATGAAAGATACACACACACACACGTACACATGCCTCAAGAGAAGATATCATGAAGGATTATGCCTCACTGAGTTTTTTAGTATGTGCTTTCACGTGGGGAAGCACTTATTCTCACAGTTTAATTCACAGTATGAACTAAATCCTCCTACCGTCCTCCCTCCCTCCCTCCCTCCCTCCCTCCCTCCCTCCCTCCCTCCCTCCCTCCCTTCCTTCCTTCCTTCCTTCCTTCCTTCCTTCCTTCCTTCCTTCCTTCCTTCCGGACATGGGTCCTTATCCCTAATGGCTTCCTTACAGTATCCAGAGAGTGTACATTTGCTGAAAATGCTTAGTCTCTCTCATATCAGAATAATTGCTCTGAAACACAAATAATACTTTTCCTGCAGCTCTGCCCACCAGGCCCAGCTCTACTCTTAGGTGAAATCCCTGCTCGGCAGCCATTCCTTTGGGGGAAACTAAGCTATTGCAGTTAGGGAAGAGCAGAACAACCCTTTGTCCTCACTCCCATATTGTGCCTAGAATGCACATAAAATATGCAAATGGAGACATGACGCTAAAGTATAGAAGCTTTGTTTCCTATCACTGAACATACTTTTGGTAGGGCCATCATTCCATGTAGGGCCCCGTCTGACCTGTGAGCTACCAACCAGCCATTCTGACATTCTCTCCATGTCAGCCAACATTTTTTTCTCCAACTATTTGAGATCTTAGTGGACAAGTCTTGCTTCCTGTCAGGTTCCCTAATATTTGCCTAAAGCATTTACCTTTGTAAACATGATTCCCCCAGTATCTCTTCTGCCAAAATTACAAGAATTCCAGTAAGTGAGCTATTTCCCATCTAAAAATCAAAATTCCATCAAATACTTTAGAGCAAGCCTTCTTTATCTTCTTTCTATCTGCCTTATTTGAACCAGTGCAGTGGCCGGACACTTTGTTGACAACACAGGATCATGCTGGTTAGTTATATCACTGTCTCCTTTACCAGTCTGAGAACTAACCCTTTCACTTCCTTTCCCCATCCACAAATTCTACCACTTGACTCTTAAGACTCAAAATCTAGGATTAGGCTTTTACTGAAAAGAGCTGCAGTCATCGTGAACTCATCTGAACCACAGAGGAGAGCAGCCTCGAACTCCAAATGCTGAAATACTTGCAGCAGTTAATCTACTGTATGCTACTTCGCACAACACTTTTTCTCTTTCCCCATCCTCTTTGCCATCTCCATGGAGCATTTTAAAAGTGACAGATATGGTTGATTGGCTGAGGGTTCCAAGCATTCAAATCTGTCAGCAAGTATAGGGACTCTTACCTGCAGAATTACCAGCAAAACAAATGTCATGGAAGCAGAATATGTAATCCTAACCCTTAAACGCTGTAAACAGAACAATTAACAGGTAATTTAACAGGTTGCTCTATGTCATGCATGGCACTTTCAGAGAAAGAACCTCCAGAGTTAATAATTCTCATAATAATAATCCCCTTACTGTAAACAACTGTAGTTAATTTTATGACCATAATTTTAACATGAAGAATTCTTTTCTTCAGTGCTTTTGAAGTATTTTCTCCATCAACTCCATTTCAAAGAGAGAAGGCAGGATTCTCAAAACAACTTCAACTGCCTTCTTATATAACTTATAAATTAGGACTCTAATTGAAAGAAATGAAATTATTTTTTTGAATTATTCCTGGTGGGCGAAGCTAATGGGTGGCCTGAACCTTGCTCCTGTAATGAGTGTAATGTAATGAGATCATTACTTGGTCCCAAACCTAGGCTGCAATATAGAACAGAACGCAGTAAAATACACCTACATCTTCAAATTAGTACCAGACTTACAATCATCTTGCCCAACACAGAGTCTTCCAAACGTGTGAGATTTCAATTCCAAGTCAGCACAGCCAAAGGAAATAAGCCCAAAAAATCAAAGTATGTCCCTGAAGCCATAGATGTCACTGGAAAATGCCTATGAGCAACACTTGTTGATGTAATCTTGAAATTAAGTGCAGCTAAGTATCATAATTGGCAGAAACTTTCATTAGGACATATGCTTTCTAAGCCTGGCAGAAAAATAATGCAGTTCTGTAACCTAAAATTCAAGTGAAGAGACCTATAACCTTCAGTTTCACCTTATTTTGTTTCAGGCCTAAAATAAAACCTGGGACAAACTGGAGGTTACTGTTCTTTTCTTCATCTCTGGCAGTATCTGAGCCTCCTTATTGTTCTGTAACATGGTTCTGTCCTGTATGACCATTGGTGGTCAGTTGGCCCAGCCATACCTCTACCCTCTAAGGCAGGACAGGCAGCCAGATCTCTTCACTGCATCTTCCCAAGGAAGATACACTGACCAACATGTGTGATTTACAAAAAGTGTTAATTTGGCTTCTGGTGGGAATGGCAGACTGAATGTTGTGCCCGCTGGTTCAGTGAGTGGAGCTGACAATGCGGTAACTTTTTTAGGGCTCAGGCAGGTTTTCCTGAAGCCCAGAAACATTCTCCGGATCAAGGAGAATACCTGGAATCATCCCATCTGTCCTCTGGATGGCTGCTTGCAGCCAGAAGATCACAAACAGCATTTTGTGTTAGACTGGTAAGAGCCAGTGGGGAGGCGGGGACTTCATCACTTTCCAAGCCATGGTGTAGCCTTAAAGGGACACTATCCTGTTTCTAAATCACCAATTTGTATTTTTTTAAAGTATATGTACCCCAAGAGAGCCTTTCTACAGTGAGGAGAAGCTGGTACCTCTTGTGCTTAATGTTATTTTGGGGATTACTTTAAAAAAAAAAATCTTTTAAGTTCTGGATTTTGTTTTCCTTCCAAAAGAAATTCCAAAGATTTAGACTTAAACAATTGTCTTCATGTTATTATTTTTGTATTAAATTTGAAGATATTAGCATTTTCCTACACGTTGAATTGGCTGATTTGAACCTTCAGCTTTCTGTTTTCACTTTCCCTTGAGAACTGTCTGCTATCTCACTCTCTGTCATGTTCACTGATTCAATGTATTTCAAACATCGTAACGTTTCCCATGCCATGGCGCTGATGCGTGTTTCTGTTTGGGAGGGAGCTGCTGTGAGACCTTGTGCCAAGGTCTGTATCTGAATTCATTACAATGGAATGTGTTTGGGTTATGTTCTCTGCTCAAGGACTTTTCCCGCAGACCATCAGGAGCCGTTAGGAGCACCTGGGATTGTGGACTTGGGAAGATTCTACGTGGGGAGGGATCTCGTTTGCACCGAGGGTTTTTAGTTTGCTTTTGGCGCACTTTCATCATTCTCAGCTTTCTCCGTGATCCTGCATACTATTCTTTAATAAATCAGATATCTTTGAATTCACACTCATGAATCTGATGGTGTTTTAGAATAGGCAACCATTACACTCTCATTTTATGTAAACACTCTTTGGAACTCCTCCATATCTTCAACTTTCACTGGTTAAGCTCCTGGGGGGCACCATAGTCTACCGCATGGGACATGGAGGATTTTGAACAGATTCTTTCTGACTTTCACCGGGATTTTAAACAGATTTCTTCTGACTTCTATCAAGCTTTTATGCAAGATATCCAGGACATTGTAGAAAATATGAGATCTAAAATGTGCCATCAGGTTGGGGATGTGGTGGATGGAACTGAGGAATTTAAAAGTGATAGAAAGTTGTTTGTTTGTTTTTTAAGACTGAGATTGGCATTTTTATTGAGACGCTGGGTGAAGATTAGATAATGGATTTGGAGGAATCTAAGGGAGAGAGTGATCTGCAAGCCATAAGTAAAATTGATCTCCTGGTGGAATGGCATGAAAGAACCTGGAATCTTTGAGGGGGGCAGTTGGTCTGTTTGATTCTTTCAAGAGGAAAGCTCTTTGCATTGTGGGGATATGTAACTGCTTTGGTTTATTCTGAAATGGGATAAGAGTTGAAGAATGTTCATCTGGTTTGCTTTAAGGATCAGGAAGCAGGCCTTCTCTGCAGTAGCTCCTGCCCTGTGGAACATGCTGCCCCCAGAGGTGAGATTGTCCCCATTACTCCTGGTCTTCCAGAGTAGTCTGAAGACCTGGCTCTGCTGCCTCGCTTGGGGCAGAGAGGGGAATAGATCTACATGAGGATGGCTGCTATTGACCACTCCTCCCACACATGGGCTACATCAGATTCTCTGCCACTTGGACTTTTTTACTTGTTTACTTTTATTGTATAATTATTTATTAAGAGTAATGCTATATTTATATATTGCTGTTTTAATTGATTATTTTTATTGTAAACTGCCCAGAGTCCCCCAATAGGAGGAGATGAGTGGGGACAAAATAAATAAATAAATAAATAAATAAATTTGATGCTATTTGCCTTTATAGATTTGGATATACTGTTTTGAATTGTCTTTGTTTTTTGGGTTTATTAATATTGGGATTATTAAAATTGTTGTACTATTAAGTATAATAGCATACAAATTATGTGCTTTTTAATTTGATTCTTATTATAGTAGACAGAAATGTATGGAATAGTGGTAGGAAGGGGATAATTAAATATGTTTTATCTTTTGGAGGGGAGAAAGATGTATATGAACTTTTTTTTTCTTTATTTTAATATAAGGGGAGGAGTAACTGTACTTAGTGATTCTTATTATATGTTAAAGTGGAATGACTTATAGAAATAATACTGTGTTTTGGTTCAATATAGAGTAAGAGATTGACTGTGGAAATTTTTCTATATCCTTGCTGTTAAAAGTCGAAAGCCACATCTTTTTGTAAATTTGATTTTTTTTTCCTCTTGTGTTCCCATACTTTTTTAGTTTTTTTTTTCTTTCTTTCTTTTTTTTGTAGTTTTTATTCTTCTCCTGAAACCTAATAAAATTTACTATAAAACAATAGGTATTAATTCTTTGCCAGAAGAGACAAGACCCCGGGCCTGAGAGCTGCACTCCCAGAGAGGGACAGGCCCCTTTGAGAGCTTCCCTTTTCCCTTGCTAAGAACCAGGTAAGTTGTGCCCTCCGTAGGGCAGCACAGCAGAAGCCCCTGCCCCGCCTGGGCTAAGCAAAGAGACTAAATTAACTCCAGTTCCCAATCAAGCGCCTTTAATAAAGAACCCAGCAGAGAAGGGTCAGAAACGAGCAGGTGCAGTTTCAGATCAAATGCAGCAACGCTATTACTAACTCAGATTTGGGCACCTAGATACATCGGGAGATTTAACTTTGGGGAAGGCTCCATTGCAGGGCAAAGAACAGATCAAAGAAGCAAGAATCTCATAGGCCTCAAAAAGGAGTTTGAATGCAAGAATTAGGGGTAAAGTGCAGAAATTCAGAAACTGTGATTGGAACCTCCAGCCAGGCCTCATTTACTGTATCAGTAAGGTCATTTAAGGCAGAGTCGCTCTGGAGGTTTCAAATCTCCTCTTCACGGGCTTTGGGCAGCCTGGACTGAGCTGTAATTTAGAAGCTATGAATTAACTGCTCTCCCATCCATTGCCTACTTGGGACTAACCTTCCTCCCACTACTTTCCAGGAAACCACACTGTCTTTCCCACTGCCAACCTCTTGAAGACCAAGCAGGTTCATCCAGTAGTGTGTCCTCTGGGGAGCAGAAATAACTTCCCAGGAGTGACATTCAAACTAATCCATCCATGTCTCAGATGACCTGATCAGCTATCTTCCAGGTAACTCCTACACTGCCTGTTTAGCATCAGCTACGCTCACTGAAACATCAGCTGGGAATTGGCTATGGTCTGAAATATCCTTTGTTTAAAGGGATGGTTTACCAAGAGGAGTGGTGACTCTGGATCCAGCACACCATGTACCTACTTGCCATTCAGTTCTGCTGGTAAAATTTTATTTTGGAATTATACTGCTGAAGGCACCAACTGCTTGTATGCCATCATGGCTAGTACAGATGGCTACCTGTGGCTGTCCAGATGGGGCCTGCACATCCGTCTCTGTCCCCCTTCTACTTATAGGTGTTGACTGTACACACTTTTATTGGCTTGAACACTGGAGACATGTCTGAATCCAAGGCCAGAAGGCAATGGGGGTAGGCTATGTATATGCCATTCTGTAGAAGGAAGGAAGGAAGGAAGGAAGGAAGGAAGGAAGGAAGGAAGGAAGGAAGGAAGGAAGGAAGGAAATGGGGGATGGGCAAACCTCTTGTAATATCAGTGTGGCTTCACAAGCCCATTGAAGTAATTTGGAAACAACGAGGAGAGATTATGTGAAATATTGTCTATGAACTCAGTAGTGTGCTTGTACAAACCTGTAATACATCCCATGTCTTGGTCACAACCAAGCCTGCCTCTGACTTGGAAAGTGAAACTCTTTCTGAGTCAGAGGAGGAATTGGAAACTTACCGGGCTGAAACCAGGAAAATGAAACTCCAGGGTGAGTCAGCAGCATGGGAAGAACCCAAGGTGCTGATTGGCCAGGATTTGGAGAAGGAATTGAATCCTCCAATCAGCGCACACCGATGACAAGCTGAAAAGCACACGCAGGAGAAAGCACCCTGATTGGCTGCAGAGGGAAACAGGCGTGCAAGGGATCGACATAAAGGGCAGCCGCGTGAGGAGCGAGCTGCTGGAGACAACCGATCCTCCAAGCCTGCAGCTTCGGAAGAAGAGTCCTTACTGGTGTCAGAGACTGTGCCTGTGGCCAAAGAGGAACCAGCGCCTTTGCTCCACTCTGAGGAGGGATTGAAATCTGCTTCTGCTGCCACCGAGGAATCAGCATCAGCTGCGCCCGGCAGCCTCCGCCTTGCATCCAGCCTTGAAACTCCGCAATCTCCCCAGCAGTGTAGTTGCGCCTTGAAACTCCACTGCTGCCATTTGTCCTCAGTCCTGTGCAGCAGTGCTTCATACGCTCAGCCATGTTTGGGAATTTCACATCTGTCTTGCTCAGGATCTGTGTTCCAGTCCAGTCTGGGGCTTCCAGCCGAGTCCAGCCTTGCTCCAAGTTCCAGTCCAGAGTATCCAGCCTAGTCCAGAGTTCCTAGTCAAGTCCAGCCTTGCTCCAAGTTCCAATTCTGCCTTGAGTCTCACTCTAGTCCAGACTTTCTAGCCAAGCCCAGCCTCGTGTCCAGTTCGTGGTCCTGCTTCAAGACCCCAGTGTTGTTCCAGTTTGAGAACTGTTGTTTCCAGTACCCTGTATTTCAGCAACTTCCAGCCTTCCCGTTTCATCCAGCAGTCCTGTTCCACTGTTTCATTGTGGCCCAGCTGGGCTTGACTGAATCCAGTTCTTCGTATTACCAAGGACTTAATTATTGTAAATAGTTATTTAATAAAGAGTGTGTTTATGTTACTCTGCCTGGTTGCATAGTCTGAACAGGACAAACTTGCACTGCAGAAGACTGGAGAGGGAAGGAAAATGAAACGATTAAACTTTGAAGGACTTGTTGCTTTAGGGAAAGCAAGGCTTATGCTGCATTTTGTACAGTGACGGATGAGTATTTATTAAGAAGGCATGTTGATTTTAAATAACCATGTTTCTGCTGCATCAGTTCTAGGGAGTTTATTTGGTAAGCGTTATTATGAGCACAGATAATGCCTGGAGCAGAATGTAGTCCCACCCCGTCCTCAAGTATAGAACATCTCTGAATTTGGTGTGGCAGCATCCCGGGCAGTCCCTGCTGAGCCTTTTCTCTCTGAAGCGCCAGTTTTGCTGAACCTTGTCCCCCCATCTGTTCACTCTAACTTCAATGTGCACTAAGCATGGGGCCATATTTACGTTTCAGCCCCCTGTGCAATGTCACCTTTCCCCCAATATGCTTAGCATTTGAACGGCATGGCATGGCATGGCACTCTGCATCTATGATTCTCCAGGCACTGGCACCATGTTTACTTGACTCTGTCCCTTGCAGGTCTTATTTCAACTTGCTTGGCCTTTTACTTGATTATGTTGGGTGGTAGCTTCTTGGTCGTGATTCTGTTCTGCCAGGAATTAATAGAGTTCTTGCCTTTCTTTTCTTTTTCATCTGAAGGACTGTCCATTTACTCAGTGATATTTTGATGTTGGAAATTCAAAGAATTCTCAGTGGATACTACAAAGGGAAAAACCAGGGGAGTATAACTGAGTTTATTTAACTAAGATCTTATCATGCAAATTAATAGAACTTTAATAGTCCTTTCCAAATTGGCTGAAAGCCTATAAGATCACAGGAGAGATTGATTGACTGACATATTTAAAGGTCAGTGAGTTATTTTAGGGATCCTTTAATCTCATCTATTTCTCTTTTCCTCCATTATTATTTGATCTTGCTTCTCTGTCTCCATGTTTTAATAATCCTTTGGAATTGCCTGTGACCGTACACCTCTGTTTAAATTTCTACTATTGTTGCTTGCTTTGTGGTGAAGTTCCTGGACTTGAATTTTCACTCAGTAGCCCAAAAGTTTCAGCAATTTCCCCTCTGCTGGATAATAAAGATTCAGTCTGTATCTGGAGTAAAATGCTTATCCTTAAATATCATCTGTTCTCAGATGTTACCTTTGTTGCGAATAAGAATAAGAAATCAAATAGATAGATTCTTAAACATTTAGGAACTAAACAGGAAGAGTTGTGTTAGGAAGGGTCTACTTTTAAGAAATCATTCAGCATTGTTGAACAGATTGTATTCTGTCCCAGTAGAAATCTGGAAGTGTTGGAGAAGAGATGTTCTCCATAATACCAAGGACACAGTGGTAGAAGTCTTGACTACAGGGCATCTCTGAACAGGTTCCAACACCTTGGGGGTCCACCAGAGAATGATTGGGTTCCCCTGCACTGAATACAATTCAATTAATTGACTTTTTAAGCACAGGGAATGATGTCATTGAATGTATAGTCCAAGTGAATTGGGTCATGGATGGGATTTATTTATTTTTTAGTTGGTTGGTTGCCTGATGGGTTCTTTATGTAGAATAATTGACATGCAAATTAAGTTTCTGGGTAGAATTTTAAAAGCAGAGAGAAATTGAGCTATGTGTCATATAGGTGCAATCCATAATTTATGCATACATAGGATAGTCTTTTTTGTTTCTCTTCCCTTTTCTTGAGGAGTTAGAAAAAAAGCATGGCTTTCTGGAATTTCCAGGAAGGAGTGGAAGAAAGGAATTCTTCCCCATCCCTTCTCAGCAGCTCTGCTTAAGATCATTGGCCCCCCACTGTTAGTGTAGCATGGAAGCAAACATTTTGAGAACTTGTGAATAGCCCTCCTGAGGCCCATCCATCCAGCATTCTATCCCACAAGGTGTTCCATCAGAGGAATCCAAGATGGCATCCTTTGGATACCAGTTCAGGAAGGAGAAAGATGATGAATGAATCAGGGCACTTCAAGGCAGAGAGAGAGAGAGAGAAAGAGAGGGGGGGGGAGGGAGGGAGGGAAGGAGGGATCCACCTATCATCTATTTATCTATTTTGATTTGCCTGTTATACTGTACAACCAGAATAGAACATAATATGCTGTTAGATTATATTAAAGGACTGTAAACTACAGCACATCAGATTTGGGGACAGTATTATCATGGGCATTCCTTTACTTCCCCCTATAATTATTCATGACATTGTTTGATTTCAACATGACCTTTTGGGTTTTATTGTTTTGTCTGAAATATGCCTAAGTTTGGGTAATTGATTTTTTCCCCCTTGTGTAATAATGTGTTGAGAGAGCTTTTCAGTGATGTATGACCCTGTCTGCAAGTTTTTTTCCCCCTTCTCTCAATGGTAATTTGCTAGTCATTATGACTGAGTATCCACTATGGATGAAAGCTCGCTCTTAAAATATTCCACTTCTTTACGAAAAAGTTACGATGGGCCACAGTGATTTAAAAAAATACAGTTTTTGTTTAAGTTTACAATATGTTAAAGTGAACCTTCTTGTTAAAAATGATCTGTTGCTTAGGAATGGAAATTTGTCCTGGGCATTTGTCAGTGATCCTGCAAGGTCACATGAAGTAGCTTAGAATAAGAACAAGCACGATGAAAGAGAATGCTGAATTAGAAGAATCTTTTCTGACCCAATCCATCAGGACTCTCCTTCCATTCAGCATTTACAGAGAGACTTGGTGCCTGGAACAAAATCCAAAATCAAATCTGTCTGCCTGCACTTGTCCCCCAAACTCCCCCCTTCTCTCCTTTACATGCTGCAACCATTTCTCCCAATCAGCTACAGAAAATCCTGGGGGGGAAAGGGATTCCCCCTTCTCTTCCACTGACTGAGGCTGTCCTGTCATATGAGGAGAGGGTGGTTGGTCGCATTTGGTTTGAAATAACTTAGTTTCATTTTTTCTTTTGATTTTGCAAACCAGTTTGAAAGTCCAAATGCATACAACAGCATTAATGGAGCAACACCATCACCTGCTCCAGATAACTGCTTCTGGAGTCAGCTCACACAGCTGATCGCCTGCAAACCCTGAGGCTGCCATTCTGCTGGTACGATTTCCTCTGCCTCTGAGTCCCCCAAATTGGAGGAGGTGATGACACCATTGATTTGGCAAGATAGGACACTCAAGCTTCTTATTCCAAATTTCCTGTAAATAATGAATATTAATTTTATCATCTTCCTATGAAGAACGGGGAGTAGAATAGAAGCCACCAATAATTCCTTTGGAATCTCTAGCCACTGCAAAGCTCCAGAAATGGCAATTTGTAATGGAATGTGAGAATGACCTTGGAAGATGGGGGGAAGTGATGCTGCCTACGGAATGGTTTGATAAAAGAGGGAGGAGTCCACAGCTGAGTAACGGGCAGAGAAAGAAACTTAGGAAGGACCCACCCTAACTATTCAGGCAGTAAATAGGGATGGCTGGAGATCTGTACTTTCAGACTTGCAAGATTTTGATAATGTAGCCTAACAATATGGTAGAGGTAGTACATCTGGTCACGTTTCCTATCTGGTTTATCTGGGAGGGCTGACACAATTGCATCTGATTCCCATTGTTAAGTGCAAACAGGGAAAGTAGAATCTCCAGAATTGGCATCTGGTAGATGGACAGCCCCACCCTAGAGTGATGAACTCAGGAGAGAAATGATTTCCATAAAAGGCAGGGAAAGAAGATACCAGTCTGCATTCACAGTATTGCAGACTTGTCAGCCTTAAGAAAGGTAGTCAATTGACATTTGCTCCAAGAGAAGCATGGCATTGGGTCATAGACAGTCAGATTACCAGAATCCTTTGTAGACAAGGAGAAGGTAGAGCCTGATGGCGGAAACTAGAAGTTACATACTTTCCTCCTACGACTACGTAGAGCTATGGACTGCAAATCCCAAAGGCCCAAAAGTGATTGCCAGTTAGTGCTTACTGGCAACATCTGAAATCCAAACAGGTATTCTAAGGAGTTCCTGACAGGTGTTACGTTTGTGGCCCCAGACACCCCAACACACTTTTTTGCCTTGAAATCTACAGGACTGCACAGCCTTGTTTCTGCTTGAGTGTCCTGCACTGCAACATTATTTCCTCAGAAGACCCCAACCAGCTTTTGTTTTTTTTAAAAAAAATCTCCGTCATTCTCAGGTTCTCTTACATCAAGACACACTTTTGATATAAGTCCAAAAGGCACTGTTGTGAATTTACTTTTACTCTGAACTACTGTAAAAGAAAATTAGTGACTGTATGCCATGACTGAATGGGAAACATCTAGCATGGAACAAAAATTGTCACAAGGGCATTATTGTAATGTTATTTATGTAGTGAAATGAACAATGATCAGTGTCATGGTATAAGATTATTGAATGGATTCAACTGCTAGAAATGCTTCAAGAATTTGACTAACCCTGCCAAATTTCAGTACTTTTCAAAATTGCACTCAGGGGAAAAAAATAGTAAGAGGAATATTATCCCCCCCCCCAAATGCTTTGGTTAAACCCTTAATTTTCTTTCTGCTGGGATAAAAAATGAAAATGCCCCCCTCTCCTGCAAATTTCAATGCCTAAAAATAGTGTGGAAATTTCAAGAGGACATTTGTACCCAGGTGGTCTTGAATTTAGAATTTTTCCTCTCTGACAGCAGAACACAGTAGCAGTGGGCATTGTGGCTCAATGTCTAAATCAACTAAGCTTTAGAAAGACAGTAAAATATAATTGGAATTATATTATACAAGTAAACATATAACAATAGCTAAGGACCAAATGGCATATTATGATAAAAGAATGTGACGGAAACACAATGTTCCTTTGAGGAGATGAAAAGTATGAGAAAATTGATTATAAAGTCTAGCCCTACCATTCAGGCAGCTGATGCTGGATGTCACTAAAGGATGAAAACAAACAAGGGAGAGACAGAATGAGAGGGAGAGGGAGAGGGAGAGGGAGCATGCGTGTTGTGGCAGCATAAAATGAATAGCTGTTTTATTGTAGGTGCTTTCATGGATTACTGCCTGCTCCATCCGATGCAGTGAATGCAGTCCTCTGAGAAGGGAATGCAGAGCTGTTGAAGGGAGATGGAGGTGGGACGAATGGCCCTCGTCATTCTCAAAGGTACAAAAAACAGAATTGCTTCAAAACCTAAACAGCAGCAGCCATTAGGTTTGCAACGGACATGATGACTTCATCTAATTAACACATATGCATCTGCATGTGTTCCTGTGTGTGCAAACACACACATATAAATATCTATCTATGGGTGGCCTGTGAGACACATCCACATCACTTGTGCACTGTGAATATTCAAGATATTTGATTCAGAGAGGATTTGAAGGAATCGTTAAGTCAAACAGATTTTCCCAACTCAAATCAAGAAAGTTCATTCAAATCATTGAACTGAACTGGGTAACTCTGAATCGATTTGGGCTAGCTGCCAGCATCAGTTCCTGTGGAGAAACAGCCCTTTCTCCTGCCTTTGTTCTGAATCTGAGTTGAATCACCTCAGAATTCTCAGGCAGTTTGATGTCAGGCCATTGCAGCCCCGTCACAGGAGAAAAAAGGCTGCTCAAATCCATTTTTTTCCATTGCTATGAATGGAAATGTGTTCTCTTTCCTAGTTTTGATGTCCTTGCCTTAACAAATAACCAAGCCTTCTCCAACTGGCCATTTTCTTATATGCATGAACCCCAACTCCTACACTTCTCAGCAAGGGCTGGGGAATTCTGGCAATGAAGGGTGCCCACACTGATGAATGCTACAGAACATAATGGAGTAACTTAAACAGAACAAGCCATGATAAAGAATACAAGCAACAGGCCATCTATTTCTGTTGGCAGGACAGAATCCATGATGGCAGGAAGACAGTGAATAAGGGTTAAAGTGAGTAGGAAAGATAACTGGTTGACCTGATTTTTAATTCCTTTTCTTGCCAGGTTTCATCCTCTGTACCACATCACAGTGGAGGCAATTGATGCTCAGTCTTTCCTTGCAAAACTGAACTTCTTTAGAGGAAGGACCAGGGAGCAACCTTCAAAAAGACTCCCATCCAAAGCCGTGAATTGCTGCTGTGGGTCACTTGAGAGCTGAGATTAACATAGATTAGGTGACCTGGAAGGACACCAGGTTTCCATCTTCCATAGGACATTTCTGTGATTTGAGTTGGGGAACAGCCAATTCAGTCAGAAAGGTCACTTGAGATGGGTTGGTAGGAATTGCGACATTAAGAGAAAAATATATGATATGCATTAAGTTATGAGACAGAAGTAATCCTGTGAGGTGCATTACTCAAATGCTTCAAGCTTTGAAATATATTTCCCTTCATTACAACTTATTTGAATTATATTTTCCTTCATTACAACCTCTTTACAAAACCTTCTGTTAGATAAGGATTCCTGTCCTTCCCTACACTAGCGATTGCCGGGACAAGAAAAATCCAATTATCTACGTTTATGGATTGGAGGTGGGGGTGGGACAGCATTATAATGTGCCAGAAACTGAACATTTGGCTAAGAACTATCCAATCAGCACTTGGCCACTGCTCAGCAGTGCAGCAGTATTAAAAATCCAAAGAGAGGACATTATGGGCTCTTAGATAAGCCAAGGTTTTAGTAAATGAAGTTTTAATTAACCGGTTCCCATTTCATCCAGTGAGCCAGAGGTTGCCAGCTTCACTTAAGCACAATGCCTTTCCACCCCAGGATCAACTTTTCAACCACTTGTACAGGTTGGAAACATACACCGTCTATAGTGCTCCATCATCCAATCTGTTAGCTGCTGCAATTTCTCACACAATGAAACGTTAATGCTTTTACAATCATTTACATATGGCCTGGTTGTTATTTAAGAAAACAGTAATTAGATGTGTTGGGATAATTAATGGTATGCATACTATAAGTGGTATGAGAATAATACTTTTTAAGGCACCAGGCATTAAGGCTGTAAGAGTCAAAGAGATGCATTTCAACCCTCACAGCTAAGATTTGCTTCCTAATTTCATTAAACAAAAAAGTTCTCTCTTCAAAGGCAATGGGTTTTTTGATGGGGGAATAATGGGAGTGCAGTTAGGATGTTCCTAGTGGAAGTGAAGTTAGCATAAATTGGTATCGAAATTGGAAGCCCATTTTTCAGGGGTAGGTCTATGAAACCAACAAGACCTTAAGTTCTATACTTCCAGTTTGCAGCAGTTCCTTCCCCTTCCCCTTCCCCTCCTCCTTCTCCTTCCTTCCCTTTCTCCCTCCTCCTCCTCCTCCTCCTCCTCCTCTTCCTCCTTCTCACAAAGAATATTAATTTTGGCAGATCTAACTTATCTCCTCAGCAGGGCATTGCAAGAGATGGTAGATATTTCCTGGAGGCAATCTAAAACACAAAGTGCAGTGCCCACAGTTTGACTCAGCTCAGCCCTTTGACATCCATAATTAACATTCTCATTAATGTACCCAACTGATGTCAAACAGAATCAAAACATTAGGTCAGGGTGATCAGGAATGTTCCCTAGAAGATTATTGCCAAGGCCCGCTATGCTATTGTTTCTAAATTAAACATTAAACACCATTAAATGACGCTCCCTCTAGCTTAATAAGTGTTGCTTTATACTCAATAATATCTGAAGCGGAATCAGATAAGAATGATTTTAGCCTGTTGGATTAGCTTTGCTTACCCATGCTTGTTTTGAAAAGAAAAGAAAAGAATACATCAAAATAAAATTAAAATAGGCCTGTGGCACTAATAGTTTATTTCTATAACCCAGAAATCTCCCTTTTCACAGATGGCTGCAAATAACTAAAGGTACGAGTCCCCCCTTCCTTAATTAACACAATTCTTCAATGGGTGAGTGATTGTGTAGGTAAAGAATTTTAGACTTTGGACTCAATTATCCAGTGGTGGCTTTCCTGTGTTATCTTGTTTATTCAAAGGTGGTAAACCAGAACTGATCTATCTGGGGTTGTTCTACTCACTTCTGCCCTCGGGCCTTGCCATAATGGCACCATTAGAAATGAGGACACAATGCATGAGCATGGAGAAGTCCCCACAGGGTAAATGAGAGCAGTGCTCACAAACTAAGCACTAAATACATAAACCGTTGCTGGATCTCTGTGGTCCTTGGAAAGAATAGAGAACTTTGCCTGTGCTTTGCTCTACCATCAACTCTTCTACTGACCATGAGTTCCTATACATGTTAAACCCAAGATTCTGGCCAAGGTTCTCCTGACTTTGTTCTCATCATCCACAGATCCAAAAGGTGTATTGCTCAGAAGGAGCCCTTTCAGTCAATCACTGCTCAGCCTCACCTAGCTATGAGACCAAGTTCTGAGCATGTGAGCCCATCAATGCACAGCCCTCTGCTTCAAACCTGCTCCATCAAAAAGAAGATAATCAAAAAGGCATTTGTTTCAGTGTTCAGGGGAAGTGTTTTGGAATTCCAGATAAAGGTTATTTTTTTCATCCAACACTGAAAGAATAGCAAGCTAGCTAAGCTGCCCTGGAGAACTTTTTCTCAAGCTGGGTTGAGTGAAACAGAGCCAAGAGGCAGGGGGGAAGAAGTTGGGAAAAAATATTAACATAACTTAATGGAACATATTATTCTTTTATGGAACCAAATGATGTTTATTTCTACATAAGATATGTGGTGTCTGAATCCTACTAACATCATTAAGTCCAGAATCTAATCAAATCTAATTATAAGACTGAAAATTAACACAACTTCATTTTGGAACACATTTCTAGTTTCCATTTAAGACTAGCTATTGTAATGGGCTGAGGATGGCTAAAAAAACAAGGCTGAATCCAACATGGATCCCTCAGTCCTCTTAATGGATCCCTCTTTTGTAAGAACCAAGCCTCTTCCAGAAGGACCATACTCCCTTGAAGGACCAGGTTTGCCCCTTGGGGGTTCTCCTGATCCATTATTTCACTGTCGGTGCATCTGTGGTGCAGAATGTTCCCCACTGCTATCCCAGCTATGACTCTATGGGGAAACAGACAACTTGGCTACAGTAATTTGTGACCTAGTAATCATTACATTTTTACATTACATTTTTACATTTCATTTTACTTTTTATTTTAACCACTTGTGCTACCAGTCCTAATATTACAGCCGATGGTAGCAAAAGTATGTGTCATGAGTAAGGATGGCGAGCAGGGGGCTACCATCCAGACTGTTAAGCGCATGCGTAGCACCGAGGAATTGGTCAGCCATTCAAAGAGACACAGATCGGGACCGCCTTAACCTTTGAGGTTTATACGTCTGGGTTTTTTCCCACACTTCTTCAGTTTGTTAGGATTCCTGTTATGTACTAGCAATAAACATTAGAGACCCGTTCATTGTCTCAGTGTGTTTCCTGGCTGTTAGGACAGTATGAACAAGGACCACATGTTTGAATGTATCATGCAAATACCATCAAATCTCCCAATTTGTTTCCAAGCCAACTTCAAACTTTCAAAAAAACCACATTCTTCACAACTTAGTCTCCCAAGGAAGGTCTTCCATATGTTCTTGCTCACACACTTCATTTCCTCCCATATCTGAAGTTTGCAGGCTATGTTGTTGTTGTTATTGTTTTTCATACAGAGTTGTTGACTAACTTACAACGTTCTCTTTTGCAGGTCCTTACAGTTCTTTAAAGAAGGACAGCATATAATATAGATATGCATATGCACACACACACACCTATCACATGATTCCCTTTCGGGTAAGCTATGCAAAATTCAGAAAAGAACAGTGCAAAAAAGAAATGGGATGTTTCTTCCTTTGGTGATTCCCAACAGCTACATTGAATTACACTGCCCAAGTTCAGTCGTTCAAAGAACAGCGATACCAGTTGTGTGGTTTCTTAACACCGTTCAAGGAAAATTTGGAGCCAAATAAACATTCTTCCAAACCAGTCATGATTTCTAGCTGAAGCCATCATTTGCAATTGGCTGGGGGAATGAAAAATACACACTTCAGGAGCTTCTACAGATGAGGGCCTGGAATCTTCTGGGAGATGACAGAAACAAAGGGATAATATTCATCTGAATGAAGAGCCTGTGAATGCCAATCAAAAGAGATTAAACTAGAGGAATTCACCTTGGTCATGGAGGTTTGCATTTCAATTAACTCTTCCTTCCAGCCTGGCATGCGGAAGGTATCTAGGACAGCAGAACAAAATAACTTAATATGTTCAAAAATGCAGAAAATCTGAGCTTACTTCTTGAGGGGGAGTTTATGTTGCTGGACGTTTTTCAGGCCTAGACCTAGGAGGTTCACTCAGCTAAAACTGCATCCATTTTTAACACCCCTTTCTAGCTATTCCGATTAGCAAAGGGCCCTTAAAAACACATTCGCTTCTAACAGCATAAAAATGGACATTTTCCAAATAGTATTATTTTTTATTATTTGTGGAAGAAAAGACATTCAGGGTTTTTCACCCTATCATTTATGTGTGGTAGGTATGTGAGTCTGAAATATGGATTTGACAAGAAAACCCTAATATGCATAATAACAATTCTCGATATGGCCGTTTGAAACGTTTCTGGGGGTTCTGGCAAATATAATGTAAGATGAGCTTCCTGCCCAAAGTTTAACTTCAACAATATGCCAATACAGAAGAGGAAACGTGTCTGTAGGACACCTCTCTCAAATCCTGCCTTAGAATAAAATTACAAGAGAAATAAGGTCACGTCTATTGTGGAATTGCAGCGCATATTATCCAGATACAAATTTCAGCAACAGGGGAAAGAAAGTATTTGTTGAAGAATAATTTATGTGAATAGTCATCCTGGGGACAAAGGGGAAAAGTGCAATATAGGATTCAAATGTATTTAAAAGAGGACTGGATCAATGATTTTAAAACAGCTCAGCAATTAGTTCTAAAGATGCAGCAGGCTTTATCTTTGGGAGGTGTACCATGCTGTACATGAAAACATCCCTCAGATACCAGTATACAGAGAAACCATCATTCATAAAATCTTTTCTGCTTCTGTTTAACAACATCTCACCCAAATTTTCACTGAAATACTTAAATATATGTTTGGGCTTATGCTGCTTGCATGCCACTCATTCCCCCAGAATCTAGGCAGCTAGCAATGTAAACATATAAAATACCTAGAGAACTCAAATACAAACAAGCAAACATAATTTAAAAATAAAGAAATAAATGCCAATACCAATGTGCCTGCACCCCACCGTCCAGTCCAAAGGCTCCTGTCTCCTAAGTAAGAGGGAACAGGTATATCTTCCAAGCTTTCCTGAAGCCTCAGAGGGATGAGATGGACGAAACTTCTACTTGGAGGAAGCTCCAAAGAGTGGGGGTGGCAGTGAAAATGACCAACCCCAGAGCACTATCAGCTGACTTTCCTGGAGGACAGGACCTGGAGGAAGCTGACCCTACTTGATCTGATTGGATGGGCAGATGGATACAGGAAAGATAGTTCCTCAGGTGACCGAGTCCAGAACCACGTAAGTCCTGGCATTTAAGAGCAGCAGCTGCAGCAATTTGACTCCAAGGATTTGGAATCCCAGCGCTAAGAATGGGAACTGACGGGTGGGCAGGAGCGCCTCCCTTCCTCAAGTGCATTCTGCACTGTGTCCCACCATACCTCTCTTAGCCCATCACAGCTGAGTTCCTGTTCCCCAAAATGCCTTTCTCCACCTCCCAGGATCATGCCTTCCTCCTACCCAGGAACAACTGAAGCCTTCTAGCCTCTTGAATGCATCTTTCAACAGAGGAAAGTTTTGGAATGTTCTTTTCTGTTTTGCTCCAACACAAAAGATGCATTTCAAAAGATGCATTTATAAATGAACTTTATTTCCAACAGTTCCTTCTGAAGTGTGGTTTGGCTGAGTATGGCACCACAAAATCGGTGGCAGTCCAGAAGGTACAAAGCAGGGCATTCACAAAATTAATATTCCTAATGTATCCTTATGCTGGTGTCTGAGAAGTTAGGTGAATATCTATTTTTTTTAAAAAAGTAGTTTTTACATAATAGAGGGTTGTTTTTTTTAAAAAAAAATAGAGTAATGAAACTTGTTCATGGTTTTATCTTTGATGGGGGGTGAGGAATGCTGCTAAAATATTTTAAGAGCATCTTTAAAAATGCTCATATAGTTAGATGAACTTTGGAATCAACAGCAAAATAAGCTACAATCAGGCTCCTGTTGTTATGAACCATTTGTATTCAGAGGTGGTTTGGGAATAAATGAACCGCTCCCTCCTATTTTTATCTTTAACAAAATGCACCACACAATTCTATAGTTATTTTCCCACTGAATGAACTTTTATCTTTGTTTCTGAGTGGAGCCTCACTTATTTAAAGCTCTTTATTTTATTAAAGCTGCATATAATTCTTAACAATACAGTAGTGCTCTGCCACTGAGCATAATCTGTAATTATAATAGCAACATTATGCTTTTAAAAAAAAAAAAAGTATTTCCATTATAGGATTGGTTTTTGGTGAGCAACCCTTATCTTTTCATTCCACCTTGCATTTATCTTAAGATTTGCTAACACAGTGAGAAGTTTAAAACGTTTAAAAAGGCAGCTCTGTAGACTGGCGGTGAGTTTGAGATGCAGGAAAAGGGGAACCCATCAGTACAAGGAGATAGTAGAGCCTTCATATGGAAGAGGCAACTAATAAATGTAGAAGAGGCAACTAATAAAGGCATATTTCAATGCAGCCTCCTTTTAGTAGCCATCAGAAGTTGTTCTGACACACACTCAACTAATCAGTGGCGATTTGGGGGGATGAATCTCTGTCTCTTTCTCTCAGTCGAATTACTGGGGCATGTGATAATGTTGCAAACATGGACTTAGTCATCCTCCATATTACAGACAAGCATAATTGGGAACCTGACTGGGAAATGCCATTTAAATTGGCAACCACTTGCCACACATAACAATTTCACAAGGCACTTCGGAAGAGTACTTCCACTTGGCAAAGAATGAAGGCAGGAATGAAGCAACAAACTGAGGCAAGTCAGCTTCAAAGGGCTTTGTGGTCATTCCAAGTACTTTGCAGATTGGATAACATCTCTGCAGCTTCTGGGTCTGCCTCAGAAAATGTTGCTTCTTTGCTGTCATGTACGGCAAATACTGTTCTGGTGTGTGAGCGAGGGGTGTGGTGGATTCCTTGTCTTGATATAAGTAAGAAGCCAAGGAGATTCATCACCTCCTTAAACTCTCTGCCGATCAGAGCTCTTCTGAGGTGGCAAGGCTAACATTGCTTTGGACTTTGCTCTCTCAGTTCTCAGTGTCTTCAATGTGGCCAGCTTTATTCTTTTATGCTATGAGCTCAAGGCTGACCAATTGAAGACACACTGTTGGGTGGAAAAGTACTGGTGTGTATGTGTGTGTGTATGATGGGAGGTGACAAGGCTGTGAAGGCCTCATGGTCAATGCTAGCCTCTTTGTCTGTGGCTGCCCACCACACTGTGCCAGCCTGCTTCCTCTGCATTAGGTAACCAAGTAACAACCCAGGCCTAACCGAGTCATGCCATGAATAAGTGGGCCTTTCTAGGAGAGACCAAGTTTGCAAGTTTGCTATGCCAACCCTCCTGACACCCCACAAAACCCAGTGATTATAAGAGACAGCAAAACCTACCGGGGCAAATCAGGGGTTAGTCTTCTGAACCACCCCAAGAAAGCAAATGGAAAAATGAGATTTGTGGTTCTTGTTATTGTTGCTGTTAAATAGTTTTAAAATATATTTATCTTTAGACTGGGGTCAGCAGTTGCTACAATTGCAGACAGCTTCTGCACATCTCATCACTGTCTTGAAAGAAGTCAAGAGTTGAAAAGGTAAATAAAGTTGGAAGGCATATTCACCCTGCCACCACCCTGCTTACAGCCCTGTTTAGCAATATATACCTAGAAGAATACAACCCTGCACACAGATCAGTAACACCATTAGCAAACAGCTACAGCTAAGAGTTTAAGAAGTTATGGACAGGTGTTATAGAGTTATACGGAAGCAGATATGTGCTCTTAAGTACCTTTTCAGAATCAAATCCAAATTGGAGCACAACCCTAATTGCTGGTTTTAGTGCCATAATTCTCAAGGAAGCTATTTGAGAGAGCTGTAAAACTTTTTCAGAGAACATTAAATGTTCTCTTCAGCATCTTCCTGGTTCATCACTGGCTTCCATAGCCAAGGAGTATAAATTGATCTCCGAAATAGTTAAGTTCCAGTCCATTAAGTGCCACCTAGAGTACAACCCAGATTCTGTGTGGAAACCTGCGGGAGTTCATGATTCACAAGTGCTTGTCTCAATTTGCATAGCTAATAAGGCCCGGAGACTCATTCTGTCCGTTTTTTAGTCCAGGGATTAAAACAGTTTGCAAGAATTGGATTGACTAATAGGATGAGGGTGCAGGCAGGACTGGTAAAGACCAACATTGTATTTCTGAGGAGAACATACATGAGAAAAAATAAGGAACAGGGAGATCTCTGAACAAGAGCTAGTGAAATCTAACAGTATACTGAAGTTCAGTGGGAACCAGACTGCTAAATTCCAACTTCCTTTTGTGAAAGAATGAAATTATTCTCTTGCACCTAAGATACAAAATTGTTTGAACAGCATCCATAACCAGCTTCGATTTAGACTTCATTTCTATCAAGACATGGTCTAATTTCAGGCTCATTCATTCATTCTGGACAAACAGAATAGGGACTATTGATTCCAACTTTCTTATTGCAGGTCTAGCACTGGCAAGCAAGGTTCAGGAATAAGCCCTTGGAGAGTTATCTAAGTCTTGATAATTTTTTCTTTGTGCTCTCAACTTGCCTGAGCAGATAGTACTACCTGAAAGAACAGAAGTTATGACTGATGGCTTCTGTTTACTTTGATTCAGCTCAAGCTGTATAGTCCTCAGTTGACACAACCATCATCTTAGACTCAAACAAAGAGATATGGGGAAAGTTTAATATGAGCTTTAATGCAAACATCGCTCATTTCATACTCTTGACCTAATATGAAAAATGAATATTAAGGACGCCTTCAATATTTGTATTGCCTTAAATTTTGCAGTGCAATACCATGACTAAAATTCGGTAGAAAGGGTGCATAGATATGCAAAACATTTTGTGTGCTATTTTCACGAATGTATTATGCAATTTTTTTTCACCACCAGCATAGACTAGCAAAAATCATATAGTGTAGACACAGGATCACAAAAATGAGCATGGCATTTTGTACAAACATTTTTAAAACAGGAAAGTGAATTCAAGATTGAAAAAGAAAGAAATGAAAATTGAGAGCTAGATAGAAAGATACATCCTTGGACTTAAAACACTGGCTTCCTGATCAAACAGAACACCTACATGTGAACAGTAGGCACTTCTTCATTGCCACTCCAGGGGTCTTCAGATGTATAGTTTAAGCCTGTTTTCCAATTGAACTAAAATATATTAACAGTAATTTGCAAATATAGTACCTACCCCAAACCACAATGTGATTGACTGGAAAGAGCTCTGTTGAAATATCAGAGTATTTTTACATTAATATATGTTTCTGCAGGCTCAACATCTGGATACGATTAATATGCCAGATGGCTGCGTGTATAATCGTTTTAGCAAGAGTAGAATGCTGGAGTTGCCATCTTTTACCTACTGTCAGGTAAATGCCTCAGATCCACATAATTCCAGAATGATCTAAGAAGAAGGTTTGTTCCCAAATGATCACCCATATCATCTGAGCCTATATCTTCTGCTAAGGCTGCTGGAAACAAGAATTTAAGACAATATGTGTTTGTGTGTTTGTGTGCTTGAGAGAGAGAGAGAGAGAGAGAGAGAGAGAGAGAGAGATCTTGAAATATATTTGCAGCTGCTTCCTTACGCCTTTGATTTTGTTCCTATTCAGTCTTCCTACTATATATTTAGTTTCTGATTTTTCTTTTCTTCCCCCCATCTCTGGTTTATTTTTTCCCCCTTGAATGAATTTCTGGCATATGTCTTACTAAAATAATATGCCTGGTAACTTTCTGTTTGTTGTCTCTATTTATTTAAAACAAGAATATTTTAAGGATAATTAATTTACAGTACTTGTTGAACAGGATCAAGTTCTGAAGGGACCCAGATGTTTCAGATGGAGTAAAATGCTACCTTTCCCTTCTAAATCACATGAAACTTTTTATCTCAGTGAGAAGTTTCCCTTCCAGCTCCCCTTGCCTGGAGGAACTTTATGACGGAATATTTTGCCTTTGGCCAATTTGAAGGAGCCATCCAGATGTCGGTCCCTCTGTCAGCCCCTGATTCATTCCTTCTCCTCATCTCAGACACTTTTGCATGTGTAACAACCAACATATTTATGGAAAGGGCAAAAGGTCTTAATGGCTCAGAATGAAGCTAAAGATTAAATGTGAATGTGAGCATTCAGAGAAGATGCTAACAAGCACAAGAAGCAACCCACATGGGTGCCAAGGGGCAGTGTAGAAGTTTGTGGGGCTAAGGAAAAGAAAGAGAAAGTTAAGGCTGTCTCTTCCAGGCACACCCCCTTTTATGTTTATATTTCCCTTCCTGCCATTTGGTGGGCGTTTCACTAGCTACCCATAAATCTCACCTCAAAAAAAAATATATTTATTCAAAATAAGACAGGGGAATATAAATTATACTCCCCGGATTGAATTGTTCACAGCATACATGTCAATCAACTGTGATGATATTCATTTAGCTGCCTGTAATTAATCTTTAACAAAATGGAATTCTGTAGTAAATCTTAATTATGACCAGATGTGTTTCAATGCAGACTTTCAACCCTTCAATTGCCCAATATGGCCTCACTTGCTTTTTGAATATAAATCATTAATTAACTCAGTAAATAATCACAGGCATGCTTTAAACATAATGAGGGATCTATTAACTCTGCTCAAAATTCCAAGGGCAGGAGACATTTGTGAGAAAGCAAATTGTTCTCAGCACAGGAAGAAGCATCAGTGGGTGTCCTGTTGATGCAGCTGCTTTCCAGTGGTTTCAACAGTTGTGTGTCCGTGCATTGCGACTGGCATTCCATTGCCAGTGCATAAGAGGATGGACCTGTCTGGCCAGAAGGTAATGGTCAGGAATGCTTTGTGTGAAGGTTTTTTTTCCCCCTGCTTTTTTTTAATCTTTATGGATGAAGGAGGAGGTCTTTTTGTCAGACAGAGGTTCATGTAAATGCATTTCTAGATTCCAAATAGAACTGGCCAAGGAGGGATTAGTAGGATGTCCAGGGAAGCCATGATCTGTAGGCCAGGCAGATGGCTGTATATATCAGTCAGGTCTGATTCTGAGAAAATTTTCCCTCACTTACCACAGGACTTTAAGACACCCCTAGAAAAGTTGTGGAAACTGCTTAACAAGACACAAATCATACAATTTATTTGCACAAACAGCTGATTCCATCTCATTATTCTTCATGTTGTTCTCAATGGCCACATTATTTCTTACATTATTGCCACACAATTTCTCTTCAAGGGATATCTCAAATGTTGTTATCCTTGGCTACAAGCAGTTTTGCACCCATGCTTGCCTCTTCTCATTTGCCAAATATTTTCTTCCTCCTCCTCCTCCTTGTATCTCATTGGCTTTTCTCTCTAATAGAGTGACCTCACCTTCCACTACTATTTGGTGTGAGCTAAAATTTCAGATTGCTGCTAAACTCTCTACATCTTCCCTGACAGCCACATAAGGCTCCCGAGAGATTGTTCTTTATGTCCAATAATTTCCCCACAGGAAGGTCAGGCAACCTGTGGCCTCCCAAGTGTTCCAAAACCACAACTTCCAGTCTTTTCATTGACCATGTTATCTGGAGTTGCTAGGAGCTGTATCTCAGCAGCACTTGGAGACCATGGAGCTTAATCCTCAAATGTGATATGTAAGCAGCTCTTTAGATCTGTTTCATCAAATCTGTTGTCTCTTTAATTTCATCTGAAGATTATGTGGAGGCAAAGCTGCATCTGAAGAAAGCTATGATTTTGGATATGTCCATCAAGCATTTATTAAAAATGTCATAATATGAAAGAAAGTGATGAAGGTCAAAACTAAAATAAAGAAAGGTGACATTGAAAGAAAGCCTGTTGACCTCAAAGGTCAACAAGTTAAAGGGAAGATCAGATTTAGAAAAACAAGGGAGGGGACTGGTTTGTGTATTGCAGGCTATCTCAACTGTACAAGAAAGATTTTGCAAAGAAAAGTTGCAAAATCAGACCAATGAAGATAAAAAGAGAGAAGACTGACATCGAAAAGAAAATCCCTGTAAGTGTTCAATCCACAGAGGTTCACAATCCTTTGCAATGCTTTGCCAAAGGTTGCCTTAGGCTTAGTTGAGCTCCAGAGTTTACCACTTCATAGAAATGTATAGATCATGATCCAGCATCGGTCTACTCCAACAAATTCTGTGAACTGACTGCTCTTCCCTAGCTTTTCCTGTGGCAATTGCCTGAGAAGCAAGTAGCTTCGATGCTTTTAGTCCAGAATTGTGGAGAAGATAATCAGCATCTTGTCAGTACTGTCAGGCCAGGCTATTCAAGATCACTTCGTTAGAAAAAGTGGTGGCATCATTCACTTTTCCTCGCTATAAAGGAGACCCATTAGAACTTGTTCAGCATCTGAATTTTCATCTGGAGGCAGAACATATATATTTTCGAAGGGGGCTAACATATTACACTGAAAATCTGGCATGTCCATTCAACACTAACATGCTATTAATTTTATCTGCAGGGCCTAGAGAAGTCTGGATATTCGTTGGATGAGTACATTAAAATGCTGTTGCTTTTTTAGATGAGACTTTTTTTTTGCCACATAATCATATTACAAAGTCACATTGTGAGGTTAATTCATTTATTTCTGGCAGGATATGTGAAGTTGGGGAAATTAGAATATTGCTGATGGGAAATAGAGAATATCTGTGACAGAAGGTGTAAGGAAATCAGTGAATAATAAGAGCATTGAAACTTGGCTAATGATGGAAAGACAGAAGAAAGTGAGACATGTACAGAAGAATGTATAAGTGTTCTTTTTTTAATCAATGAATCCAGATAAGGAGGGAAAAAGTTTTTGTGATGCATCAGACTCTGTGTGATGAACATAAGACGTGAAGCTGAATGCAGGCATAACATTCCTCAGCTCTGAAATGTTGTCTCTGCAGATACAAATCCACAACTACTCTGATGCAAGTGCTAAACGGTAGCATCTGCAAATTATGCAACTGGAAATGACCAATTTAGAATATAAAGATGCTAAATTGGTCATTTCCAATTTAGATAACAGATGACATTGCAATATAATATTGCAATTGAAAGCTACACAAAATAATCCCACAGAGGTCATCTCACAATGAAACCACATGGTCTGGCAAATATTATTTCTTTTAAAATAAGCTGGTGAAATGCTATCCCTCTGCAGTATTGAAAGTAGGGCAGGTGGAAAGGGAGAAGGAAAGGTTTACTTCCTCATTATTCTCATCACACTTTCTCAGTGGGAAGACAGGGGAGGCTCCCATCTGAACCCATACACGCTTCTACCTTAGCAACTCTCTTCCCACTGAGATATGATTCAATATCTTCCTTCACCCTGAGACTTGGTCCTTGAAACACTGACTCTGTACCTGAGTAACGTCTACCGCATCAACTTTCAAACAGCCTCTCTTTAAAATGAAAGGGGACGTGGATTACTGTATTTTTGTTTTGAATCTGAGAACTTCGGTTTTAAAATTTGGCTCTGAAACTGATTGTTCTGTTGAGAGATGTCAGGCAACACTGTTTCTCTGATGTGTGCTAAATTTCAACCTCAGCTCCTTATTGGAGAAATCAGATTTGCTTGGAGAGTAAAAAGGGGCTGTGTTTCAGAATGTGTAAATGGGTTAATCTGCTCTAAAAACTGTGCTTTGCCAGCTGTTCCTTTAAACATTAATGAGGCAGTCACTTTCTTTAATCTGGGAGAAACTGAGCAGTTGGCTTTTGACCCCAAAACTGCATGGCTATTTTTAAGGTGGGGGGGAAGTGCTGCAAACTCCAAAATTGCATGTTATCCTCAGTTCATGGAGTTTTTAAAAAGAAGTGTAGAGTGTAGCTTAGCTTCTTCCTGGATATCACTATTAGGCAGGAATGGATTTTCAGGGCAAAATGGGAGAGTTTGGTTTTTATAGGAAGTTTAAGTAAATATTTATTCCTGCAATAAATGCCTGATCAATCAATATCCATGAGTTACTTAGCAAAGTTTAGAAAGTTCTTGTCCTTGTGAAATTCAAAGAACTCATTAAAAGAAAGAAAGACCAATCAATAGGTCTTCACCGTGATCGCCCAGCACCACATGCTCACACCTGCCTGTTACTTTTTCAGTAAGAAAGTGGGATATGACAGCCTTTCTTAGAAGATTTTAAACAGCCCAGACCAGTAGCAGGAGTCAGGAAAGTTGGAGTTTTATTTCTTTACTCCAATCTACTCCAAACCAATCCAAATAGAGAGTAATTGTTCTGGTATATTCAGGCAACATGACCATGAGCTGACTCTGTCCCTTAACCTCAAATTGAGCACACATAAAATATCCGTTTTTACATTATTGAACCCTACAAAGAGAGAAGAAAAGGAAGATGTGGTTTGTTATTTCATGATGAGAGAGTCTCTTTCACTGGATACACGGCTATCTAAGCATTTTAGTATATATTTAGGAGTATGGCCCATAGCTTATTGGTAGAAAATATTGTGTGCTCATTGGATGGCATTTCTGTTTGGAAAGATCATGGTAGAAGATGATGCAACTGACCTCTCCTTGTCTTGGCAATTAATCTGATTTGGAACAAGTCTCCAAGGAATCCAAGCATTTCATTTTCTTAATCTAAAACTATTTTTCTTCCATCTTTCTCAGCTGTTTTACCTGAAAGGGAGTCCCCAGATCCATTTTGGATTTGTTTATGGGGGTTATTTTGGGGGTGGGGGTGAATGTCAGTCTGGATCTCCTAAAATGAAGTAGGGGAGAAGAATGGATGTGGTATTATAAAAATCACTGTTCTTCTCTTTATACAATGAACAAACACATGCCCTGAACCTGGGGGAAGATATCATCTATCTGTATCATTACAATTTAAAGAGAGTTGAATTTTACTCACAGTCAGTGTTGCTCTCTTGCTGCAGACATCTTCTTCAAACTGGGTTTTTCTCACATTGAGAAGTATTGGTGGGGTTCTGTCCTCACTTGTTGCTCTCCTTAGCAGGTTGCTTGAAGTATAATTATCAGCAATGGCAGCTCTGCAGATGCTTTAAAATGTGATTGAACTTTTTGCCTAAAATGAGAATGGAATAGTAAGGGAAACTCTCAGAGAAAAAGCATTTGCCTGTTAATTTAGGTGTCTGCCAATCCTCTTCTCCCTAGGATCAGAAACACCTTGGAAAGGCCATTCTTTTTCTAACACGTCATTCATGAAGGTGAGAAATCTTGCGCTGACAATACCATGATTAACAAACTCCAGAGTAATCAGCTGTCATCCAGCTTTGTTCTTAATAAATATCATAGCACTTAGATTTCACAGTGAATTTTTATCCATGGGTAAAATATTCAATCTGTGGAGTTCACTCATTCACTCTATTTATTTATTTATTTATATTTATTTTTACCGTGTTCTTCTACCTAAAAAATGTGGCTACAAACTATAGGAAAATGCAGGTGACTAATTTAGGACAGAATCCCCCCAGTTACTTTCATTCCAATTGGTCTCGCTGAAGGATGCTTACAAAGGCCCTACTTTGCTAATTCAGAATTCAGTAAAGAAATACAAAAACTGCAAATAATGATTCCCCATAAATTATTTTCCCAGTTTTGAATATGAACCAGGACTGAAGATTTGGACAGGATGAAATAAGCTGCCCATGTTTGGTTGCTTAAATCTCAAGTTCTTCCAGCTCCATTTATCATATAATTTGCAATCACTGCATTTTTTTAAATTTTAATTTAAAAATGCCTGGCCATTCATTATCAGAGGTGAAATAGTATTTCCCATCAAGGATGCAACATCTGTTCCAAGACTGGATGATTTTATATAAGCAAGCAGTTGTGACATGATACTTTGGGCTCAAAAGGGTTGGCCCTAATGAATATAATTGGTGTTAGTAGGTGAGAATTTTGTTTGGTTCCAATTTTTCTGTTGTTGTTTATTCGTTTAGTCGCTTCCGACTCTTCATGACTTCACGGACCAGCCCACGCCAGAGCTTCCTGTCGGTCGTCAACACCCCCAGCTCTGCCAGGGACGAGTCTGTCACCTCTAGAATGTCATCCATCCATCTTGCCCTTGGTCGGCCCCTCTTCCTTTTGCCCTCCACACTCCCTAGCATCAGCATCTTCTCCAGGGTGTCCTGTCTTCTCCTTATGTGGCCAAAGTATTTCAGTTTGGCCTTGAATATCATTCCCTCAAGTGAGCAGTCTGGCTTTATTTCCTGGAGGATGGACTGGTTTGATCTTCTTTCAGGCCAAGGCACTCTCAGAATTTTCCTCCAACACCACAGTTCCAAAGCATCGATCTTCCTTCTCTCAGCCTTCCTTATGGTCCAGCTCTCGCAGCCATATGTTACTATGGGGAACACCATTGCTTTAACTATGTGGGCCTTTGTTGTCAGTGTGATGTCTCTGCTCTTAACTATTTTATCGAGATTTGTCATTGCTCTTCTCCCAAGGATTAAGCGTCTTCTGATTTCCTGACTGCAGTCAGCATCCGCAGTAATCTTCGCACCTAGAAATACGAAGTCTTCCACTGCTTCTACATTTTCTCCCTCTGTTTGCCAGTTATCCATCAAGCTGGTTGCCATAATCGTGGTTTTTGTGAGGTTTAGCTCCAAGCCAACTTTTGCACTTTCTTCTTTCAACTTCATCATAAGGCTCCTCAGTTCCTCTTTGCTTTCAGCCATCAAAGCGGTATCATCTGCATATCTGAGATTGTTAATGTTTCTTCCAGTGATTTTAACTCCAGCCTTGGATTCCTCAAGCCCAGCATGTCGCACGATGTGTTCTGTGTACAAGTTGAATAGGTAGGGTGGGAGTATGCAGCCCTGCCATACTCCTTTCCCAATCTGAAACCAGTCTGTTGTTCCATGGTCTGTTCTTACTTTTGCTACTTGGTCGTTATACAGATTCTTCAGGAGGCATACAAGATGACTTGGTATCCCCGTACCACTAAGAACTTGCCACAATTTGTTATGGTCCATACAGTCAAAGGCTTTAGAATAGTCAGTAAAACAAACAGATGTTTTTCTGAAACTCCCCGGCTTTTTCCATTATCCAGCGGATATTGGCAATTTGGTCCCTAGTTCCTCTGCCTTTTCTAACCCCAGCTTGTACATCTGGCAATTCTCGCTCCATGAATTGCTGAAGTCTACCTTGCAGGATCTTGAGCATTACCTTACTGGCACGTGAAATGAGTGCCACTGTTCGATAGTTTGGACATTCTTCAGTGTTTCCCTTTTTTGGTATGGGGATATAAGTTGATTTTTTCCAGTCTGATGGCCATTCTTGTGTTTTCCAAATGTCCTGGCATATAGCATGCATTACCTCGACAGCATCATCTTGCAAGATTTTGAACAGTTCAGCTGGGATACCATCGTCTCCTGCTGCCTTGTTATTAGCAATGCTTCTTAAGGCCCATTCAACCTCACTCTTCAGGATGTCTGGCTCGAGCTCACTGACCACACCATCAAAGCTATCCCCGATATTGTTATCCTTCCTATACAGGTCTTCTGTATATTCTTGCCACCTTTTCTTGATCTCTTCTTCTTCTGATAGGTCCTTGCCATCTTTGTTTTTGATCATACCCATTTTGGCCAGGAATTTACCTCCAATGTTTCTAATTTTCTGGAAGAGGTCTCTTGTCCTTCCTATTCTATTGTCTTCTTCACTTCCATGCATTGCTTGATTAAAAATAATTCCTTATCTCTTCTGGCTAACCTCTGGAATTTTGCATTTAATTGGGCATATCTCCCCCTATCACTGTTGCCTTTTGCTTTCCTTCTTTCTTGGGCTACTTCTAGTGTCTCAGCAGACAGCCATTTTGCCTTCTTGGTTTTCTCTTTCTTTGGGATGTATTTTGTTGCCACCTCCTGAACAATGTTGTGAACTTCTGTCCATAGTTCTTCTGGGACCCTATCTACTAAGTCCAGTCCCTTAAATCTATTCTTCGCCTCCACTGCATATTCCTTAGGAATATTAGTGAGCTCATATCTAGCTGATCTGCAGGTCTTCCCTAATCTCTTTAGTCTGATCCTAAATTGTGCAATAAGAAGTTCATGATCTGAACTACAGTCAGCTCCAGGTCTTGTTTTTACCGACTCTATAGATGTGCGCCACCTTTGGCTGCAAAGGATGTAGTCAATCTGATTTCGGTGTTGTCCATCTGGTGAAGTCCATGTATAAAGCCGTCTCTTAGGTTGTTGGAAGAGAGTGTTTCTTATGCAGAGTGAGTTGTCTTGGCAAAATTCTATCAGCCTATGTCCTGCTTCGTTTTGTTCTCCCAGGCCATACTTACCCATAATTCCAGGTGTCGTTTGACTGCCCACCTTAGCATTCCAGTCTCCCGTGATGAAAATAACATCTCTTTTAGGCGTGTTGTCCAGTAGGTGCTGCAGATCCTCATAGAACTGTTCTACTTCAGCTTCTTCAGCATCTGTGGTTGGGGCGTATATTTAATCTTGACATCTCACCATTTTTTCTAGAAGCATATATATTAATATGTAAGAGAGGACAGACAGCAAGCTGAGATTAAAAAAAGAAAGATTGTAGGCAAGACAAAAACATTTCTCTATCTTAAATGAAATCAGACCATTCTCATGGAAGCTAGACATCAAACATTTTGTTACTGACAAACTTGTTCCCTGAAAAAGTTGGAACATTGTCTATATGCAGACCTATCACACTAGCTCAACTAATTAATGTTAGGCTAGCAGACTCATCAACAGAAACCCAGAACCATACCAGTGAGCAGAACAGACCTTTTAATAATAGTGTCTGACAGCACACACCAAATCGTTTTTAAACTGATGAACCGGTAGAAAAAATCTTTAACTTCTCCAGCAATTTAGAAGCTGGCTAACACGCCAGACATATAGTTTTACTTCAATCCTTGAAGGGTTTAAAAAACAAGCAAACTTACCAACAGCATCCTTTGCAATACATATTTCAAAATCTCATTAGCCCTCATTAAAAAACCTCAAACAAACCTGAACACTGGAGGAGCAGGTGGCAAGAGTGCCTAAAAACATTGCTTGCTTGCTTTTGCTGTTTCACTAGACAGCTCATTCCATGTTGAAAGGTATGGATCGTTTTACTGTTAGTTTAGCCGCATGGTTCCAAGGCACCCATTCCGTTGTTCATTTTCCCCTAAGGTCATTTGTTTCCATTGCAATTTTTCCATAGCCTTGAGACTCATAGACCTTATTTATGCTTTGGGTCCATGAATGGCAACTAAACTGGTCCTTATTCCAAGAAAAACCCAGTCATTCTAAGCAACAGTTCAAAAACAATCAAGAGAAAGAGACAAAGGCACCAATGCTGTACAAAAATCGCCCATTTTCTGCTTTCTCTTTAGGCCACTTGAAGCTACTGAAACTAATTTACCAACCAAATTCACCAGCAGAGAAGCAGGTGGAAGATTTAACACAGACAGGAGATTGCAGTCGTAACAGACTGTATACAGTTCTTAATTTCTCAGAACAATATTTTCCAAGTTCCATTTCGAGAATACCACTCATATGTTCGCAAAGAGAATTACCTTTTTTACATTGAAGCACTGCAGCCATTGAGAAAAGTACGTCCCTCTGTTAAGACTAGTTGCCACTAGTTCGAATTTTCCTTCTGTGCAGCCTGTGGAAGTTTCTGCCTTGGGGACAGCAATGCCCTTGGGAATTTCCATCCTCTTGTGAGTGCAAATTCATTGTTGTGCATAATTGCCTAGAACAGGAATAAGACTGGAGAAGATTGGATCTCTAGGGCTGGATAAAACAGCAACTAGAACAGCAAAGCCATGAGTTAAAATTTAAGAGGCATACATCTCTATCTTGTTTTAAGACCCAGGTGTAGAGCAAAGAAGTCCCGCTCTCCCTGATTGAGGTCAGAGATCACGCAAAGGGCAAGACTGATTTAGATTTCTCATCTCTTTCATCTAATCCACCAGGGTACTCTTCTGCGAATTCTGGCCCTATCCAGGATCAGAATTTCATAGAAATTTAAGCTGCTGCTACAGTCTCTGATAAAAAGCTCTAGATAGAACAACCACCACCACCCGTGCAGTCAGAAATGTCTAAATACACTGGCATTGAAAATCAACAAGATATAAGGCCTTATTCTAATCCTCCCCGAAGTTTAAGATCAGTGTTAGAAGCTCATCAAACATTGTTAACGTCTTTTCCAATAGGGGTCTTTTGCCCAGCTGAGGACCTAAACATCAGAAGTGTCAGCACTTGGTTTTGTGTTGTATCTTCCACCATGGGCACAGAAGAGAGACAGAAGATGTACTGTACCATGCCATTTATGTGATAGAAATATGATGGGAGTCTCCAGAGCTATTTTATTCCCCATGCTCTTTTCTGAAACATTTGGAGTGAAGGGTTGTTTTTTGTTTGTTTGTTTTAATTAGAGATAGCCAAGAACATATTTATCTTTGATAATAAGTCAAAATACCAGCTGTCAATTATGTATTTACTATGTTAGTTCTGTATTGCATGTTTTTTACGGATGCGTGCTATATATTTTAATTCCACCTTGGGGCACCTCATAAATTGTCCTGTTCAGTTGGCAACTGCAACAAAGATCATTTTACGTTGTGGCTCCAGAATATCATTCAAATACCAAATGCAGCCCTGAGACCTCAGTCAACCAATCAATAAACATCACCCCATTTTCTTTACCAGCAGAGACTTTCCATATGAAAGGAAGGAAGGAAGGAAGGAAGGAAGGAAGGAAGGAAGGAAGGAAGGAAGGAAGGAAGGAAGGAAGGAGTCATGCTTCCTGATGAAACGTTCCCAGAACATCTGATTGGATTCCAATGCATGAATGGAGTTATCACGTGTTTGAACTTGCGGGTCAGTAGGATTGGGAGGGGACACACGCCAGGAGTGTGAAAGCATCTTTTGGACTATCTCTGACATCCAAGGTCAAGCTGCCGAGCCGTTGGAGACATCTGCACGGAGCTGAACTGACTGGCACAAAGAGGGGGGCTGCATACCTGGGAAATGGAGGGGGTTTGAACTCATTGGGCTGTTTAACTTGGGGAAAACATGGGAACTTTCATTCGCAACTTTTTCACTGTTCTGTATACTACTCTCCATTAAAGGGATTTCTTCTATAGTCGTATATGAATCGAATTTAATGGCAAGTTGAGTAAGACAGTTATTACAGAAGGAAGGATATCTTTCTGTGTAACTCACAATTTATTTACCATCATACCAATAGTTCTATGCAACAGTATTCAGTAGTTGAACTGCCTCTAGTATGGATAGTGTTTAACAATTTACATGCTAAAACTTATACAATGCTTAATTATTGATTGAAGTGTTACCAAATAATATGCATATTTACTCAGAGGTCAGCCCCATTGTATTAAATGGGGCTTAGGTCTAAAGACCTAAGGATAGTATTATAATCTTAACATTTTGTTTCCAGTTCATCTGCTGATAAATTTGAGCCTGCCAAAATGTGTATCACACATTTCAGTTTTGCATTGAAAATGCCAGGGACAAAATGCACTGTGATTGTTTGCAAACATATTTGCTGTTCACTTCCAGTTAGAAAAGGCTCTTTCAAACAGATGCAGTTTATCAAAGTGGCAAATAATGCTGAGAATGTACCATGCTGGTCTCAGCATAATGGAAACAAGATTTGCTTATAATGTATCACAACAACCATAAGAAAACACTGTGGATGAAGGAAAGAGTAATTGTAGGATGCGGTTGCATTTTTCTCTTAGCTACCTATTTTGCTACGGATGAAATCATGTCTGAAAATGAATGACCCCCCCATTCCTGAATATAAATGAGAAGATGTAAGTTGGGTAATGGTTATGCAAAATCCATTCTTTAATAATGTGATTGTGGGCATCTTTCAGAGGTACCAAACATAATGTACAGTTCCTAGAAACAGACTGGTTATGCCACAGTTCTGTATGTTTAGCTCAGTGGGCTGAACAGGTGCACATTTAAGTGCTCTGCATTTAGGATTTAAATGGTAACTATTAGGCACTATTTTATATTTAATGTGCTGAGCTTATGGCTTTATTTAAATACCTGAAAGTAGGCTTCATGGACATTAGAGCTTCTGATCCCTCCCCATAGGGTTCTGTCTGATGCTAGACCAATAATTTGGATGCAATAGCTAATTTTTTTATCGTAGCTATTAAGCTGTATTGAATTCCATTGGAAGCTGTGTTATTGCTGTCATTTGCACAGTTGTGTCCCTGCAAACCCTTTAAACACTTTTTTGTTTAACTTCTGCCATTAAGGAACACCTGATTCAGTTCAGAGGCTATAACCTTTAAAAAACATTTGTTTTTACTGTACACATTTATTAAGAGAGTAGCTAAGGGCCACATAGCATTATTTTAGACCAGGAGTGATAACCCTATGGGCCAGAGACAGTCGACAACAGTCCAGGAAGCTGTGTCTACTCCAGGTCTCTAAAACCTCTTTAGTCTTCCTTTGCACACAGCTTTTGTACTTTCATGGAAAGATGGAGTTTTTTCTTCATTTAGATGAAAGAGCAATTGGGTTGGCTTAAGTTCCTATCAAATGTGCTGCAGGAATTAATGGGAAAGTAAGAAGGGCCTCTAATGAAGATGGTGACTAGCTCCAGGTACAATTCAAAGTGCCATCACAAGTGCTGATTACCACCTATAAAACCAACATGGCATAGGGCCTAGTTATGTGAGGGATGGTTTCTCCCCATTCTGTGTGATCAGACAGAGTTGGCAGGCTCCCTGTCCCATCCATGAAACAATGCCATTTGATGGTACTCAAGAAGAAGGCCTTCTAAGATTCATATGCAATCGGAATCAGAGACATTTCTTTGAGGACTTGGAAAAATCATATAGAACTTTGGTTTTATATATGATAACTACAGAAAGACTTTTATATGCTCAGTCTCTGGAGGTCTGGTTCTTTGGGCTAAGATGGGTTGGTGGTTCCTGGAGGATGCCATTCTGTTAGAAAAATGTGGGGATCTCCCCCTGGGTTAACTTTTGCCTTTAGGGATTGGATTGCTTTCTTTCTGTTTTTTTATTCTTGTGTGCCACCCAGAGTCATCTGGAATACATGCCTTTATAAATATGTTTAACGAACAAACAAACAAACAAATAATCACATCTTGAAATCCACCTGGGGACAATATTGATTTTCAGATGACAGGTTCCCAAATCATATAGGGCTTTATCAATGAGGATGATGCAAGATGCAAGTTGCCATCCAATCATCCCAATTTGAAATGTGCCTGGGAATTGAGTAATAGCCTTTGAAATCAAATGCTGTCAACTGTTCCTCTTGAATAAGAGTCTGGCTGCAGAATTATGTTCCAGATGAAGATTCTTAAAGATGTCCTCTAAGACTTCTTTGCACAGATTCTATAAAAGATCAATGTAATAGATCAAAAAGAGTAGGTAATCTGATAAATGCATACTTCATTGCAATCACCATTTGGTTCTCTCTAAGCGAAACCAAATCCCAAACTGTGAAGATTATAATCCCATCCAACGCTGGTGGCAACTCTTATCTCTGTCTGACATTACTTATTAGGCAGAAAGAGTTAATGCTTGCCTTGCTTATGCTGCACCTTCTTGACCCACATGATCTCTTTAATTGATTTCAGATTTCTCTATTAAATCACCTGGACAAGAAAATTTAACCTTTGTTCATCTCCAGGGGAGCTAGGCTAGGCTGGTATTTTCTATCTGACCAGCAGTGATTCTCCAGCTTCTGAGAAATGCAAGAAAACCATTATTTTATGGAAAGCATTCTTCATGCCCAGTACCTCCTTGCCACTTAAAGGGAAGCTGTGAGTGGACTGAGTTGTAAACTTCAGCAGGGAAAATCTTCCATCAAATTTTGCCACTTTCTAAATTCAACACCTCCTTTCGTCAATATGACACCCACCAAATGGTCAGCTCAGAAGTTCCAGACTGAACTGGCTTTGGTCCCACTGAACCTAGGCCCTATACTTGCAGACACAGAACTTACAAATCAGGGCTTTGCTGGGTTTGTTTCTTGGTTTTAGCATCTTCTGATGTCAAGAAAATGCCTTGACTGAGGAGGGAAATAACTCAAGCCCTCCTTGGGTCCTTGCAAAGGTGTTTTTGTTTTGGAAATCTGCAGATCATACCTAACACATACTTGCCTCCATGTTGTTGCATCCCAATATGTTACTCTACACCTCTTCCAGGCAACTGAAGCCCACCTGAGTGACAGTCTTGATCAACCCCTTGATTAGATGTCTGACAACATACCCAGTGAGTGACAAATGGTTCATTTTTGAGACTGGCACAGCTGCAGCAATTTGACTGCAAATTAGACATGCAGGGGGTGGGGGGAATGGCTGAGTTCACAAAATTATCTGCTTGCTTTTATTTACAAAGCCCCGTCATAAATGTGCCTGTGGTTTGAGCTAATGTTGATGTAAGGCATTGTAAAACTGCAGGAACTGGTGATAAAATGGCTGACACCTAGGGTTCATGATGAAATGCAGTAAAATCCCACAAAGCCAATCCACGCTTCTAGAAAACAGTACAGGTAGTCCTCACTTAATGACCACAATTGAGACTGGAATTTCAGTTGCTAAGCAAAGCAGTCATTAAGCAAACCTCACCTGATTTTATGACCTTTTTTTCAGTGGCTGTTAAGTAAAACACCATGTGTGTTAAGTGAACACATGGTTGTTAAGCAATTCACACATTTTCCCATTGATTTTGCTTGCCAGAAGCTGGCTGGGAAGGTCGAAAATGGCAATCATGAGGTGACCATGGGGTGCTGCGGTAGTCATAAATGCGAACCATTTGCCAAGCGCCCAAATTGTGGTCATCACGTTACCTGGGGATGCTGTGACAGTCATAAGTGTGAGCATCGGTTGTAAGGTTTTTTTTTCAGCACCATCGTAAGTCTGAACCATCACTAAACAAATGGTCATTAAGTGAGGACTACCTGTTATACTAATGTCAGACAGCAGATCTTCAGCCTCTCAAGCATATCTTCCTAACAGGTTACAGGGCATCAAGGCTAGTCTACCTTCTGAGCAAGTAAATGGAAGAAAGATTTGTTTTTGAGAATTATTATGGGATAATGTTCATCCTAGCAAAATACACAAAGGAATAAATGGCATGTGAAGGGTTCTTAGAGGACAGCAAAAGATGAGCATTTTGGAATCAGCCAAGCTGCAGCAGGGAGATTGTATGACATAATAGCAAGCCTAGCATGATCTATAGCTTCTCCTATCACTTTAAACCAGGACTCTGCGACTAAAAGAAACTGGGTGAGTTCCTGCTTGCAGACGTGAAACTCGTATGCTGTTTACATTCACACTGAGCTCAGATGAGAAAAAAGAACCAGAGGGGGAGGGGATGACAAACTAATGAAAAGCTGCAAAACACCTATCAGAACTTAACCCAGCCATGGCTAGAAACTGTTCTAAATATTCCACTGACTCTGAAAAGCATCATGCAGCTTCCTTAACTGTGTGTGCAGTGCCCACATACAGTGGGATGAACTATGAATTTAGGGATGATGAAGATGGAGAAGATGATGATAATGATGATGATTCAGTCTGATAACACATGAAACGAGAAGATGATACAAGATTATCTAGAGAAGCTGGTGCAATAGCCTTGAGACATTCTCTGATTTCCTAATGCTTTCTTCTTTTTTCCTTTCCTTTCCTTTCCTTTCCTTTCCTTTCCTTTCCTTTCCTTTCCTTTCCTTTCCTTTCCTTTCCTTTCCTTTCCTTATAAACCAGCTTATATAGCTTTTCCCCTCTCTTTCATGCAGCAGGAGTGCAGCCCATCTGTGCTTTGGTATAATAACCAACATTAGAAAGGAAAAGGAAAAGGAAAGAGGAAGAGGAAGAGGAAGAGGAAGAGGGAGAGGGAGAGGGAGAGGGAGAGGGAGATCATTGCCACCGAGGAACTGAGTCCCTCCATGTGGCTGCTGGTCCTCCTCTTCTTCTCTTCCCTTCCATCTTTCCCAGCATCAGAGCCTTCCCCAGAGAGCTAGGTCTTTGCATATTGTGTCCATTGGTTTGTTTTCTTGGCTGTCCATGGTATTCTCGGGAGTCTTCTCCAACACCAAAGTTCAAAAGAGTCAACCCTCTTCTTATCCTGCTTCTTCAAAGTCCAACTTCCACCTCAGTGTCACAGGGAATACCATTTATTCTGATCTTTGTGGGTATAGATGCATCACAGCATCTGAATATCTTTCCCGAGGCCTTCATGGCTGCTCTACCAAGTGCTGGTCTGTGGTGTACTTCTTGACTGCTTGTTCCTTTATTGTTGATGGTTGATCCTAAAAGGCAGAAGCTTTCCACAACTTCCATGTCTTTGGAGTCAATTCTCCTTGACTTTTATTACTAGAGCTTGCAGATCCATTGCATTTTTGGCTAATAAGGTAGTGTCATCAGTATAGTGAAAATGATTGACGTTTCTTCCTCCAGTTTTAAAACCACACTCATCTTTTTCCAATCCAGCTTCCCTTAATATATATTCAGCATACAGGTTGAATAAATAAGAGGAGAGTATACAGCTTTGTCACATTCCTTTGCCAACCTGGAGCCACCCTGTTTCGCCATGTTCTGTCCGGACTGGGGCTTCCTGACCTGTATATAAGCTTTTTACGAGGATAATGAGATGTTCTGGGATTCCCACTTTTCTGAGCTCTTTCCACAGCTTAACCTGATTGACACAAAAGCCTCTCTATAATCAATGAAGTGCATAGTGACTTATTTTTGGTATTTTCTTGCTTTCTCAATTATCCAGCATGCATCAGCAATAATGTCTCATGTTCCTTGGCCCAGGTACAAATAAAAAAGGATGAAGGCACCCTGCAATCCATTGGTTCATTCTAAAAAACAACATGTAGGAAATTACTGGAGAATTTTAGAGACTTTAAGATATAAATCTTAAAATTTATATACTTGCCTTAGATCTGAGCTATCTGTGTCATGTTCCTAGAAACTACCCACCAATCAAAATAGTTGCTTAAAGACGATAAAAGATGTGTTGGATGGCCCAACACAAGAGGAGCAACACCACAGGACCAGAGTCAGCAGTTTACCTTCATCTAAAAGAAAAAGGACACTCATTTGAGGACAACAATGTTCACATTTTGGACAGAGAAGATAGGTAGTTTGAGAGAGGGATTAAGGAATCCATTCATGCCAAAGTGGAAAATCCTTCCCTCAATAGAGGTGGAGGCCTCAGACACAACTTGTCCCCCATTTTTCATGCTGCTCTTTCATCAGTCCCCAGGAAGATTAAGACCACCAGGAAGGCCACTCTTAACAATCCACTTGGGGATGAACAAAGGATTTAGGAGTAAGACATCCCAAAGACAATCCATACCTCCATGGCACAATTAACAAGCCATTCAGGTGTAGGGACAATGCAGCCACCCTGGAAGACATTTATGGGGTCCCCTCACCAACCTTTGCCCAGACTGAAGAAGCTGCTTGGACAAGCCGCAAAACGTTTCCACCAAAAAGAAAGAAATCCAGTTGCCATGACTCAGCCTACAGACAGTTGCTTAAAGATCTTCTCAGCAAGTATATTTTAATCATTAATGGCTATAGTCTGCTAGAGGACTATGGAGTTAATGGATCCTTTCTTATCCACCTGCAATTTCTACAAAGCTTTCTTTGTACACAAAAGAGATGACTCATCTGTTTGAAGTTGGTAAGAATTATCTGCAAAGTAGGGACAATTGTGCCTGCAAATGCCATCTAATTCTGTACAAAAATAAGGAGAAGCACTTCTAAAAACTAAAGAAAACACATTTCTTTCAAAAAATTAGTTCCAAAACTGCACTGTTTCCTCTGAAATTAGGTGATCTTCATCCTTCTATAATTGTTGAATGTCCCTGCTGATTTCATGACATTCTGTTGAATGTTGACAAGGTTTGGTCAAGGCTCTTGAATTTAGAAGTTGAAGTTGAAGGTTCAAAACTCAGCTCAGCCATGGAGCTCTGCTTCTGCTCCAGTTCCCCATATAATAGCAACCTAATAACAAAGATAAAAAAAAAATGCTGAAGCTTGGTCCTACAGCTGCCATCAGGGGTATGGTAAAAAGAAAGTCAAGACAGCAGCCACAAGTGTGTGATCAAAACCCGCTTGTTTTTAATGCACGTCAAAGGCAAAATGACAGGCATAGTCTCAATTGCACCATTATGGCCTCCATCATGAGATTTTTTTTACCATCCCCTGTGGACACTCCTGGCTGCCATTTAAGAATCACCAACTCCCAGATATCACTCCAGCAATCAGGAGAGCCATGTAGAGTTGAAGAAATACCCTTAGCACAGCTTTCTCCATGAAAACCAGCATTGCTGGTCTTTGGATTCCTACATGCAAACCATAAATAGCAACTCTGTGTATGCTCTTTTAGGATGGAGTATACACACGCTCCAGCAAAACAATCATCTGGAGATCTTAATGATTCTTAGCCATGTTATCCATGGCAGGTCATCAGAATCAAGCTAGTCGAGATTAGTGCCAGCATGTCACCTGCTGACCATTGCAATCGAGGCAATGCCATCCATCTTTTCTCCCTTACAGTTTCCATTAAAAGATTTCCAGAGAGATAACATAATGACCTTGGTTGGGGTGGGGAAGACATGGACCATGGAGATAAGGAGGACTTCTGAAGGCAAACTGGTATACAAGCCATGGTGCTGATCTGTAGAAATCAGCCATCTGAATAGGGATGCTTGAAAAATATTTCTTTCACATCATGTTTTTTTAGCAAGATAGAGAAGGCATTGGTTACTCTACAGACACACTGATCCTTCTTAGGATTAAAGACATTACTGGTCAGTTGGGGCACATTTGGGTCTACATGTCACAAATAAAACCAAAGCCCAGATATATCCCAAGCCCACTCCTGTTAGTCTATTCAAATTACTCTAAACTAGGGTCTACTTGGTAAGCCGACATAGTCATTCTTGCATCCCATTGAGATATCTTTCAGAATGCAGGATTAATGAGCAAGAGACAGTTGATGAAGTGGTGTAGAGATGTGGTTGAACCAAGGATGGATCGCACAAATGAAAGGTATGAAGTATAGTGAGTAGCATTGACATAAACTAGTTTTGACTAGGTTTCTTCTTCTGTTTTACAGCTTTGGGTTTTAATATTTTTATTCCTTCTCTGTGCTCTGCCCATATCAAAAGGGAACAGCCTGTTGGGCATGTATGTACACTAGCTAGGCATGTAAGCTTGAAAAATTCAAGATTTGCAAATTCCATAAACAGATCACGGGTATCCATCTGGGGTAGAAATCACAAAATATACATCACAATGTCATGATGGAAACTCCACTGCTTTATCTGAGCTAAGATGATGAACATAAGTATGTGAGGGGTGGAACATGCTTTCTCATGTCAGGATGCACATTTTGTTCGTTGAATGAAATCTCGGCTTGCTGTGGCTTCTCCTGAAACAGACCCCACCTGTGTGCAAGACAGACACAAATCTGTGATCAGAAAGAGCAATGTGCCAAAGTCAGTAGAGCAACATTTCAATCTCCTGGGAGCATTTGCCCCTTGACTTTACGTGACCATCCTTGAACAGAGAACTTTAGAGACGGCTTTCAAATGCAGCAGATGGACTATTGTCAAGACATCCAGCCTGATTTCCTGTGACTTGATTAGTCACAATGGGTGTTGTGTTTTGAATTTCAGTAGATGTACTCATCAACTTATCCTCTGCCAGCAATGACCCTCTGGATTCCACATAGGACAAATGTGGTTAACTTTGCACAAAAGAATTAATGGACACAAGTTTGACATCAGGATTCAAACCAAGGACAAAGAAATATCGGAGCATTTTCACCTCCCAGGTTACTCTATAGCAGGCCTCAAAGTGGCCATTTTGGAAAAAAAAAATGAGAGTTTAACTACATCAATGAGCCAGAGACTGCTGAACTTACGTACATTGAAAAGGTTCAGGCTATCTCAAATGGCCTCAACAAGCACAAGGTGTTTTGTTAATTGACAGTGGGCTTGTAATCCCTCTCATGTGTAACCAGCACCTGCACAACCAACCTGTCTTCCCCTCCCTCCCCCACCTCATCCAATTTAAATTGTACATCAGTCACGCCACTCTATGCTTTTAATGAGGTGAGCTGCAGATTGTGAAAGCTTCTGCCTTTGACTAAAATGTATTAGTGAGAAAAAGTGATGCTGACACCACCCTCCTTCTGTTTTTTTGCTACAGTTATCACCCGGCAGTGGTTCTTGTTTACATTTCCTCCCAACTGTATGAATATGATTCTGTGCATGTATCTTTCTCAGAATAATATTTCATGCATCTTCTGAAGTAGCCAGAAGTACATGAATGTTTATGTGTAGAGGGAAGAGGGAATGCCCTTGAGGAGCAGGAGGAAGAGACACTACCAAGGAACTGGTCAGAAAAAGAGTGCTGAGTCCAGGGCATGAATGTAATGTGAGTAAACATCTCAGACAAGTCCCTCCCTAATTCTTGTGAAGATAAATGGGGGAAGCATATTCAGACTTGTAAGATTCTGTTACTCTAGCTTTGCAATAAAAGTAGTACTGACCTACAGGGCACTGGATTTTTGATCTACCTTGAAGGGCTGACATCATCATCATCATCATCATCATCATCATCATCATCATCTTCTTAAAGTCTTGTTGTTTTTGTTGAAATGGCCACTCCTCCAACAAGTTTCAAAATTTGGGATCCCAGCAAGATGCTGAGCACAATTTGGGGAAATCCCCCAGGATTCCCTTTCATGCCTCGCCAGCCTGAGGACTGTCATCTCCCACTATCTGTAACCTGAACCTGAAGGATGTCTCTTCCGTCAATTCTGTCAGCTCTCAGCCACAAGGACACCTCAAAAGCTGCTAAGAGTACTCTAAGTCGAAAGCCAGCAACACTTCACAGAAGTGAAGGTAAGGGTCAGTGGTTTTTCAACTGCCCTCTTCAGACCCCAGTTGGCCAAAGTCAAGGCTAAAATAGCAGGTCTTTTAGTGAGAGAGAACTTCATTTGTAGGTCTTCTGCAGAACCCCAATGTGTTTGTGCCTCTTCCATTTCCTGAGTGTAGCCAACCCATAATTGGTTTCCTTCTGGTTTTCAGTCAAGTCAGGTACCCTCTGTCTCATTCTCCAGCAAAAGTAATTGATCTTTTTGTAACTGTGGTTCTACTAGAGTTCACTTTCTCCTCTCCTCCAGAAACACAAGGCAGCATTCATAGCACTACCTCCTCCAATTTTTTCCCCACAACATCACCCTGGTAAAGTAGATAGGGCCGAGAGATCATGACTGACCACACCTCCCAGTGAACTTCCATAACAAAGTGTGGGATGTTTATCTGGACCTCTCCAATCCTAGTCCAAAACTATAATCGCTATACCCTAAAGCACAAAACTTCCTTGCTCTGCTAACATAAAAAGAATAATTTCATAGTACTGCAACTGTAAGCTTCTTGAACAATTTAACACAACTCTTATTGAATCCATCTCTTGTCCTCATCCCTGATATATATGATATTGATTTTATTCCTACATCTAACTATACCTTGGATAATATAACCATAGCGTGGATAAAAAACATAGCTTGGATAAAACTTTGATAATTTTGTCCAAGATAAAACTTGGATAACTATAACTTGGATAAAAATCCATGAAGACTGTAATAATCCTATAGAATCTGTTTCAATATGCCTCTTATTAAATAACTATGCTTCTTTACTGTAAAATCCAGTTTAAAAATAATGGAGAATTCGCCTACTCTGTTGAAAGCAACAAAGACCTACACTGTGTAAACTGTGTTGTGGAAGCCATTTGGGATTCTGAATAAGCCCTTGGGTAGGGAAATGCAAACAGTCTGAAAATCAGTAATAATTTCAAGATTTACTTTTAGAGCACAAGCAATAAGCACCTCAGCCCACTTTAATGAACTCAGCAGAACCAGGAGGAGAAAACCATTTTCATTTTGTCTTGTCCTCCAAGCTAGATGGGCTAAAGGGAAGGAGAAATGCCCTGGATAGAAGCATCCTTCAGGAGAAAGCACCACGGAGAAAATAAGGCTACTTAACACTTTGACTTTCCCCATCTGTTTAGAAATGCACAAGGACAACTAGTATTTCTAATTAGTGGTCATGACTACAGAAGTTTTTCAAATGATTTTTCTGGCCATAATGATAAGCATCTCCATGATTTGGAGAGATTTCATATGCATTTGTTGTTTATTCATTTAGTCGCTTCCGACTCTTCGTGACTTCATGGACCAGCCCACGCCAGAGCTTCCTGTCGGTTGTTCATACGCATAATATATATTTATAAGGTGGCCCATTAAACGGATACTCTTTCCTCCCCAGAGCTCTGTTGCAATTAGCAAAAAAAAAAAAAAAAATGCTGGAGGAATGGGAAAGGATTCTTGTTAAGAGTGATCTTTCTTGAGAAAGCAACAAGTTCCCGTGTCCCAATAATTGATGTGACCAAGCGAAAGCTAACCTTCTCCAGCAGAAATCAGTGGGGTAACCATTTTGAACTTTGACTGGATCAGGCTCAAGATGTTTCCATTAATGCCATGTGCTTGGCTGCCTACTGTTGGTTAGGGCAAGGAGGACAGTAAAGAACTGGAGAGGGTGGTGGAAAGTGAGGAAGAAACTGGCACTTCTACCACCCTGATAAGCTGCCAACTTCAGTGTTGTCTATGATGGTGGAAGATGTCACAGACAAGCTACCGCATGAGGCACAACCATATCCACTCTTCTTTCTTGTGGGATAGTCCAACAGCAAGGCTCTCCCTCTTAAAACTTCAGCTTTCATATTACAATTTTCCTGGTTTTATGGCAGTTTCAATTTTCTTAATTTTAAGCTGCATCACTGGGCCTATTTGCTAACTTCTGTGATACGTTGGAATTAAAATGATTCTGAATCTGTACCATTGTGGGCCCAGTTAGAGTTATTATTTAGTGCTCATGAATCTTGGCAAGTATTTGGTTCTAATTAGAGCAAAAATCTGGGTATATTTCCAGTACTTGAGGCAATGAAACATAGCTGGCCATTACTAGGTAAGAAAATAAAAGTTGGTTTGATTCTCTCGAGAAATTGATCTGAAACAACTCCTATTTAAAAACGTCAGACAAAAAGAAAGAGGTATGGTTTGCGTGTGTCTGTGTGTAATCAGTTAATTATTAATGATATCATTAGGACCTTTGAAATACAGAAAAATCAATATTTTGATAAAAGAGCTGAATGGCAATATATACATTTTAAGTATTTATTATGTTCTTTATTTTGTCTGGGTAAAACTTCTAAAACTCCAAGAGCCTAAAGCACTAGAAAAAGGTTTTTATAAAGGCTAAACCAAAATTTTACAAAACTAACTTTGGACAAAATAGAAGAAATGAGGAATGGTGAACTGAAGTATTCTCTGTTACAAGATCAATGGTCCCAGATGTTATGGACCACCAAGCGTGCTTCTTCTGATTTGAAAACTAGGCTCATTCAACATAAAATTCCTTTCTGGGGTTATTGAGTTTTTAAAACAATTTTTTTAAGGGTTGGTTATCATCCTTTCTCTGTTGGAGATGTCATAAATTTGAAGGAACTTTTGTAGGCAAGTTTTGGCCATGTCTACTGGTAGCACTTTTTTGAGTGGACATTAACACTGTGACAAATCAGTTCCTTGGAGGTCTTGTGATGGAACGTCAGGAGAATATAGACCTGTTTCAGAAAAGATATCTGAGTCCAAGAGAGTAGAAAACATAAGAAAAAAACTGAAAACAATTCTGCCTTGATTGTGTTAGGTGTTGTAAGTCTTTCAAGATTCTGTCACAGTGGCCTAACTGCTTTAAAATGCATCAAAGCTCCTAGTGACTCCTGATCTTGACTTCCTCAAAGGGTCCAAGCTGTTCATGTTTATCTAAATCAAAACTCCAAAACCTGACTGTATGTTTAAAAGTAGCTTTAGATGTGCTGTGCTTGGACTGTTGCAGAAAAAGGTCTTTATCTATGCAGAAAGGACATGTGTACCAGCCTTGAAAGGTTGGCTTTGTGAAATTTATCAACGCACAGAGTTAGAACTGGCGCTATATTGATGGAGAGGAAAGAGTGGCCAACATGGTCTGGGTTCATCTCTTATTTAAAAAGTTAATTGTAATATTTTGCCTTAAGATGCAACTAGTAATTCCCTACTGTGGAAAAAATAAATTTTATCACCACTTAACTTTTTATTATTTTATTCTCCATTTTCATTTCATCTCTTTCATTTTTCCCTTTTTTCTTTTGTAGCTATGTTAATCGTTGGTTCGTCTTAAGATTTTTTTTTAATACATACAGTTTTGGTTGAATTGTTTTTATGGTATTTACAAGTTCTACTTGATGTTTTTGCTTTATTTCTCTTTGAACACTGCAAGAAAACATTAAAAATCACATGTGTGTGTGCACCTGAATGTGTGTCAGAAGCACAAACCCTTTCAAGAATGTGCATTCTTGGGGTTTCTACTGACATATTTATTGGGAACGGGAAGAAAGGAATTGTATCTAGCTAGTTGCTGAGAACAGCATCAGGTCTTTGTTGCGTGCTTGTGTATGGCACACTGTAGCATATAGAGTGGAGCCACACCCATGTATACCCATGCACATGCTGTTATGCTAAGCCAACTATGGTGCATGATGATGAAGCAATGTGGCACCTGGACAATGGCATCAGTGGCGATTCCTTGCAAAAGCACCTCTCTGCTCAGTTCCTTGACCATGCATTGAAATTCATGTGCAGAGTATTCTGCCTAATATGGACCTGCTACAGGAAGAAACGGATTACATTTTGCTCCTTGATCTCCTGCTACGGATGTCTATGCAGCTCTGTCCTTGTTCCTGGTGTTGTGTCTGACAATCACCAGCTAAAATAATAATTGAAATCCCAGACTGGCAACTTGGGGACATGAGAAAATTCAGAAGGAAGAGGACTAAGAGGTTCTTCATCAAAACCACTGAGGAGCAGTATTTTTCCAGGAAAATATAGAATAAGCCAAGGATGGTTAAGTTTCATAGTATCCATGATTACATACAGAGAGGCTCAAGGAAGACAGCTGAGTTGCTGAAAAGGACATGCTTTTCCTAGATGGAGGTGAATTTTCCTAGAAGAAAATATTGCATCTTGCAATCACACACTTTGGAAAGTCTACATGAAAATACCAGGAGCCAGATTTGCCAGTTGAGAAAATGTGGCACTTTCATTAACTTTCTAACTCCCAAGTCACTCTAATTGTGCTTTAGCTCCTGCAAACATCTGGTTCATACTTGACAAGCCCCGAGATTGAACTGAGACACTGAAGGATGGCCAGGATTCTTTGTCAAGTATCTACCTTGCTTGCTAAACAAGCTAAGCAGTTTTATTCTAAGCAAGTGCCTGGTGGATTATGCTACACAAATTCTTTCCAATTGTTCAAGTGCTTGTCAAGAAGGCACAGCTACAATTTACTTTCTTTAGTCCTCTCATTTTGTTGTAAAGAAAAACCAGTGGTTTTGTTATCACAAAAGGAATAAATAGTTAATCCTACAAACACATTTTAAAACCTTATGTTCAGCGCAGCTTACTTCTAAATCTGTGTCCAAGTGAGTCTCGGCTCGGTACCGTTATTGATACAAATGTTTTGTCACTTCTAATGTGGCTAACACTTTTAAAAGATCATGATATAGGGCTGTTTAAAAACAAAGTTTTAAAAGGCTGCAAAATCTTTGTTAAATCTGGATCTGTCCACATAAATTTCAGTTTGGGCTGCAGTATTAAGCAAAGTCCTAGACTAAGACTTATTGACATTCTAAGAGTGCTCCAAGTCCCTTGCTTCAGAACACTGCAAATCAAGTTCTGGGAGTGAACCAAAATGGTTATCTTGACTTGATCTCTGTGGACATCCCTGGTTCATAAGCTTGGTTTTGCTAAAATTCCAGTGCTTGTATCACATTAGCTCCTTTTCAGAAATATTTATCATTGCATTGATTTCCATAACAGTTAGGGCCACCTTATGAAGCATTAATCTGCTCCTTTGAAAATTCTTGTTTAATTTTACACTGCTTGTAAATCAGTGTTTTTATATTTTCTAATTATAACAAGGCACTGACGTTTCACCCCGTCTTATATCTGTGTCTCATACCTTATAAAACTAGTTCAGGCCTAATTTATCACAACTTATTCCCATAAAAGTTATAGTGCAATATCAAAAAAAAAAAAAAACAGTTGAGAATAGTTTTGTTCAGCAGAATGCAGTTGGGAGAAAAGAATAGAAAGAACAAAATTTCCAAGTCTGCAAATGGCAAGGTATTTTTATAATAAAGTTGACGATTAAGACAGGGAAGGAGATCCAAAGGGCCCTGGAGACAGCTTCAAATAACAGGCAATACATATAACAGTTAAAAGCAAGCTGTAAAACCATACACAACATTTATTTTAATAGTAAAGTACAACACCTGCTGGGAACCTATTAAATGAATCCCGCATTCACACACTAGGACTAGACAAGGGCTTCTCATCATGTTAGTTTTGCTCTTCTGGGGAAGCTGTATTGGAGAAGCCACAACACTGAAATGGCCTTTAGTCATGGGGCATCTGCAGGAAGGAGTGTCAAAAAAATCAAAATGGGTTGGAGTCCACAGTGGAGGCTCCCATCTTGACTTTTTTGACCACTGTTTAGTGTCTATTTAGACTCTTCTTTTTTTCACCTCTGCAGAACCTAAGATGAAGACCAACTTACCTTCTGATGCCCTTTTTATTTACTTTAATACACACACACACACACACACAGCCAAAGATGCAATGCATTCTCAAACATACCACAAAAATACATTAATATACATTAAGGTAAGTACAGATAAAATACAATAAGTTTGGATCTAAAGGTAAGCTTCAGCATCTTGCTACTAATGTGGAAACTAGATGCTAAATGGCACAGGACATGTTTAGGGTCATTTGTGTAAGACTTCAAAGAGTTTAGCCCTGATGCATGAAGGCCTTCCAAAAATTTATATGATCTCTATCTTGCTTCTCTGTGGACATATTCACAAAAAGATCCATTTCAGTTCTTTGGTTATGAAGCTGAATGAATAGACTAATGTTATACAGAAAAATGCAGAAGTACAATTCTGCCCAAGAAAATTTATGTATTTATTTATTTGTCTATCATATTTGTCACTGCCCATCTCCTCTGACTGAAGGGACTCTGGGCGGTTTACAATATAGAATAAATATAGAATAAAAATTTGAATAAATATATGATAAAATTCTAATAAAATCCCATTAAAACTAAAACAATTTCTTAACTACCCCAGTTCATAAAATCCAGATGGCTATGATCTCTTCAGTCATTATGTAGGAGGGGCACTTTAAGGCACTAGCCAACCCCAAGTATGTCAATTCTCCTCCCTGCCCCAAGCCCGGTGGCAGAGCCAGGTCTTCAAGTTTCTCCAAAAGGCCAGGAGCGATGGGGCTAACCTCACCTCCAGGGTCAGGATGTTCCAAAGGGCGGGTGCTACTGCCGAGAAGGCCCACCTCCTGGACCCCGCCAGATGGAATTCTCTTATCGACGGGGTCCGCAGCATGCCCTCTCTGCATGAGCGGGTGGGACGGGCTGATGATACGGGGAAGAGGCGGTCCCTCAGGTAAAATAAAATTCTCTAAAGGGCAGGAGCCAAAACAGATCAGTGAGGTCCATGCAACTCAGTGGGTGGAGAGGGGGGCAAAGACATCAGGGTGGGTGGGGGTGGGGATAAAGAAAATCAAGACAGCAGGCATGATTATGCTTCAAAGCACTTCCTGTTTTAACATGCGTTGCACATCTTGTGCGTATGTAAAAAAGGGTGCAGCTTCAATCGTGTGCTTGTGCCCTCCATCTTGACTTTTTCTACCTGCCCAGCCCCTGCAGATACCCAGGGAGGGAAAGAGGTCACTTGGAGAATGGAACAAAGTACCTGGAAAACAATAGTGGAAGAGGTACATAGACGTAAAACATTCAGAGGCAACCATTTCATTTTCGGTAGAGGTTTCTTGATCAATATTGAGAAGCTGTTTTGAAATCTACCGAGATGGAAGGAAGAAGAGGCTATGAAAATCAATCACAAAATCCCACAGGTTTTTCATCTGGGGTTTGGCACCCTGTTTGCCACAAAAATACCCAGAAATACCCAGTGACGTTCCAACTGATCACAATTGGATTGACCGTTGAGAGAAAGAGAACAGGAAGGTGGGGATGACAGCATAGACAGCGTCATTGGCATCCTCATGTTGCAGGGCCCCATGTGTGAATAGGCATGCTGCCAGCTGAGAAAACAACTCTTGCAACAAGGTAAGGGTTGTTTCTTTTTCTTTTTCTCCCAATTAAACAGACATACACAATCATACCTGAGCAGAAGTATCTTGGATCAAGGAGATACTTCTTTAGGGTCCATAAGAACACATAATTAGAATGATTTAATTACGTGCAGGATTCTTCTAGAACCACAAGGATGTCAAGACTGCTTCTTGTTTTTTTAGAAGTTGCTCAAATCAATGTTAGTTTCTTTCAAGGCTCCCCCTGCCCCGGCTTTCCTTCACATGGTTGCCAATGAAGCAGCATCACCAGCTCTGGCTACCTGCATTTTAGCCAATGCCAACCAAATTCACAGGTCACTCCAACTACAAATGGCTTTGAAGCCCGATGCAGACTGGCATGAAAGCTTCACCTACAGGCCAAGGAAGCAGCTATTAGTATCTACTGAAAAATAGGGTCTGATCCTTCTGTTCCCCATTAATAGGGCTACCGTATTCGGGCTACAATCTGGATGACTGCAAGGAGATAGGAAAAAAAAATCTAAGTTCTAGCAGAGAGGAAGAGATGATTAATGTTTGAAGAAAATGGGTACATTTGAGCATTTGTTCCCCCGCACCTCATTAATAGGTTTGTTGCTTTTATGCTGGCTTGGTTAAATAAATTATGTTATGTATTGTTTCACACTCAATTCCAGCTACTGTGTTATACTGATGGATTGTGTAATGTTTCTTCATTTCAAAGATACTTGCCAGTATTTATGTCTGGCATTTGTCAAAGAAACGATTAAGTTTCGAGATTTCAAAGAACTATTATACAGTAGAAAATTGGCTTGTATAACAAGGAATTGCAATCTTGCAGATGGCATCATTACACTCGTTTTTACCTAGAGGAAAAAGTCTTCCAAGGGAGAAGCCATGTCTGGGAGGGGGCAGTTCTCATCCTTTCTGCAACAAGCTGGTCGCCTCTCTTACCCAGCTGTTTTTCCAGCTGGAACTAGAGAATGTTGTTGTTGTTTATTCATTCAGTCACTTCCGACTCTTTGTGACTTCCTGGACCTGCCCACGCCAGAGCTTCCTGTCAGTCGTCAACAACCCCAGCTCCCCCAGGGATGAGTCCGTCACCTCTAGAATATCATCCATCCATCTTGCCCTTGGTCGGCCCCTCTTCCTTTTGCCTTCCACTCTCCCTAGCATCAGCATCTTCTCCAGGGTGTCCTGTCTTCTCATTATGTGGCCAAAGTACTTCAGTTTTGCCTTTAATATCATTCCCTCAAGTGAGCAGTCTGGCTTTATTTCCTGGAGGATGGGCTGGTTTGATCTTCTTGCAGTCCAAGGGACTCTCAGAATTTTCCTCCAACACCACAGTTCAAAAGCATCAATCTTCCTTCTCTCAGCCTTCCTTATGGTCCAGCTCTCGCAGCCATATGTTACTACAGGGAACACCATTGCTTTAACTATGCGGGCCTTTGTTGTCAGTGTGATGTCTCTGCTCTTAACTATTTTATTGAGATTGGTCATTGCTCTTCTCCCAAGGATTAAGTGTCTTCTGATTTCCTGACTGCAGTCAGCATCGGCAGTAATCTTCGCACCTAGAAATACAAAGTCTTTCACTGCTTCTACATTTTCTCCCTCTATTTGCCAGTTATCAATCAAGCTGGTTGCCATAATTGTGGTTTTTTTGAGGTTTAGCTCCAAGCCAGCTTTTGCACTTTCTTCTTTCACCCTCATCATAAGGCTCCTCAGTTCCTCTTCACTTTCAGCCATCAAAGTGGTATCATCTGCATATCTGAGATTGTTAATGTTTCTTCCAGTGATTTTAACTCCAGCCTTGGATTCCTCAAGCCCAGCTTGTCGCATGATGTGTTCTGCATACAAGTTGAATAGGTAGGGTGAGAGGATACAGCCCTGGCATATTCCTTTCCCAATCTTAAACCAGTCCGTTGTTCCATGGTCTGTTCTTACTGTTGCTACCTGGTCGTTATACAGATCCTTCAGGAGGCAGACAAGATGACTTGGTATCCCCATACCATGAAGAACTTGCCACAATTTGTTATGGTCCACACAGTCAAAGGCTTTAGAATAGTCAATAAAACAGAAATAGCTGTCTTTCTGAAACTCCCTGGCTTTTTCCATTATCCAGTGGATACTGGCAATTTGGTCACTAGTTCCTCTGCCTTTTCTAAACCCAGCTTGTACATCTGGCAATTCTCGCTCCATGACCTGCTGAAGTCTACCTTGCAGGATCTTGAGCATTACCTTACTGGCATGTGAAATGAGTGCCACTGTTTGATAGTTTGAACATTCTTTAGTGTTTCCCTTTTTTGGTATGGGGATATAAGTTGATTTTTTCCAGTCTGATGGCCATTCTTGTGTTTTCCAAATTTGCTGGCATATAGCATGCATTACCTCGACAGCATCATCTTGCAAGATTTAGAACAGTTCAGCTGGGATGCCATCATCTCCTGCTGCCTTCTTATTAGCAATGCTTCTTAAGGCCCACTCAACCTCACTCTTCAGGATGTCTGGCTCTAGCTCACCGACCACACTGTCAAAGCTATCCCCGATATTGTTATCCTCCCTATACAGGTCTTCTGTATATTCTTGCCACCTGTTCTTGATCTCTTCTTCTTCTGTTAGGTCCTTGCCATCTTTGCTTTTGATCATACCCATTTTTGCCAGGAATTTACCTCCAATGTTTCTAATTTTCTGGAAGAGGCCTCTTGTCCTTCCTATTCTATTGTCTTCTTCCACTTCCGCTCATTGCTTGTTTAAAAATAATTCCTTATCTCTTCTGGCTAACCTCTGGAATTTTGCATTTAATTGGGCATATCTCCCCCTATCACTGTTGCCTTTTGTTTTCCTTCTTTCTTGGGCTACTTCTAGTGTCTCAGCAGACAGCCATTTTGCCTTCTAGGCTTTCTCTTTCTTTGGGATGTATTTTGTTGCCGCCTCCTGAACAATGCTGCCAACTTCTGTCCAGAGTTCTTCCGGGACCCTATCTACTAAGTCCAGTCCCTTAAATCTATTCTTCACCTCCATTGCATATTCCTTAGGGATATTAGTGAGCTCATATCTCGCTGATCTGTGGGTCTTCCCTAATCTCTTTAGTCTGATCCTAAATTGTGCAAGAAGAAGTTCGTGATTTGAACAACAGTCAGCTCCAGGTCTTGTTTTTACCGACTGTATAGATGTCCGCCACCTTTTGCTGCATAGGATGTAGTCAATCTGATTTCGGTGTTGTCCATCTGGGGAAGTCCATGTATAAAGCCGTCTCTTAAGTTGTTGGAAGAGAGTGTTTGTTATGCAGAGTGAATTGTCTTGGCAAAATTCTATCAGCCTGTGTCCTACTTCGTTTTGTTCTCCCAGGCCATGCTTACCTGTAATTCCAGGTGTCATTTGACTGCCCACCTTAGCATTCCAGTCTCCCGTGATGAAAATAACATCTCTTTTAGGCGTGTTGTCCAGTAGGTGCTGCAGATCCTCATAGAACTGCTCTACTTCAGCTTCTTCAGCATCTGTGGTTGGGGTGTATATTTGGATCACTGTGATGTTAGATGGCTTGCCCTGAATTCGAATTGAGATCATTCTGTCGTTTTTTGGATTGTATCCAAGCACTGCTTTAGCCACTTGACTATTAATTATGAAGGCTACTCCATTTCTTCTGTGGTCCTCTTGTCCACAGTAGTAGATCTGGTGGTCATTTGATGTGAAGTGGCCCATTCCAGTCCATTTCAGTTCACTGATGCCCAAAATGTCTATCTTTAATCTTGACATCTCACCAATAACCACATCCAATTTGCCCTGGCTCATAGATCTTACATTCCAGGTTCCAATGGTGTGTTGATCCTTAGAACATCGGATTCGCCGTTCACCACCGGCACCGTCGGCCGCTAGCCATCCTTTTGGCTTTGAGCTAGCTACGTCATCACGTCTGGGGCTAGTTGAACTCATCCTCTGTTCCTCCCCAGTAGCATTTTGACCATCTTCCGACCTGGGGGTCTCATCTTTCGATGGTATACTGACATATCTCTGGTTGTACTGATCCATTTAGTTTTCACGGCAAGAATACTGGGGTGTGTTGCCATTACCTTCCCCAGGGATCGCATTTAGTCTGACCTCTCTGTCATGACCTTCCCATCTTGGGTGGCCCTTCACGGTTTAGCTCATGGCATCACTGAGGTGCTCCAGCTCCAGCACCATGACTAGGTAACAATCCTTTGCTGAAGATAGGACCAGAAACCCCACATTTGCTAGTTCTCCTCCAATATAAGCAGTGGGTTTTAAAATCCAGATTTCTGAGTTTTTAGCTTCTGTGAGCATTCTATCGGTTGCTAAAAAACTTATTCCAAAGTCATCTTTAAACTGATACTAATTTCAACTGCTGAGAAAAATCTGGCCATAGAAATCTCTAATATCCCTTAGTTTTGAAGGTGATTATCATTCTGTAGCTATAGGGGTGACCCAAAGAAGAAGACAATATGAGATCTGGAAAGATTTATTGCCAGGCGTCAATTATGTCCATTAACGTTGCTAGTGACATTCATCATGGGCTATGAGAATCAGGAAGCTCTTACAGACTTCAAAATGGGCAAACAGGATCACCAAAGGTCTCCAGAAATATAACCTCATTTGAAATAGAAATCCTAAAGGGAGTATGTATGTATGTATGCATGTATGTATGTTATTAAGCTTGGCTTTAATACTTTAGACAAAGTAACACCCCCTCCCCAAAGTTCCTTCACAAAACAGCATGGCTCCCTCAGCTTAAAAAGCAAAACAAAGCTCAGTGCTTTTTACAGCCCCTCTCAAACTTCTCCTGCAGTGACCACCTGGGACAAGAAGTTGACGAAGCTTTCTTCACCAAGCAGCAACACCTTTTAGGTTTTTTCCACATTGCCGCTTCCAGAGAAGAAGGCCCAGAGGAGTTCCAAAGCTTAGTGTTTCCCAGCTTCAGAAAGCTTTGGGTACACAGTCTTGGGGAACGCTAAATCTTAAGGAGTACGGAGTAAGGAGATAGCCTAAAGAAAGTATTCAGCAGTGTTACAAGAACATCAGCTTATTTCTGAAACAGAAGGAGTGAGTAAGAAATTCAATCAATAAGTTTTGATTCCCTTACTTATAACAGGGATGGAAAGGGAAACGCTGCCAGACTTTCAAGGTTCTGTTATTGTACCATATAATAATAAAGTATCATTACAGCAGTTTCTTTGATGTCTGTATCGATATCTGGCTTACTTCAAAGAGCTGACATTTGTTTGCTGCCCACTGGACTGCAGCTGGCATTGCTGATTTGCATCCAACCAAGGAAGTGGACAATTCAGAGTTGTATCATTTGCTGAAGCTCACTCTTTGGAGCATTCAGTCAAGGAAGGTGGACTATGCAGAATGAAGTGAAGAAGTGGAGGGTTTGTTTGGCAGCCCTGAATGTGATGTGGCAAGCACTGCCTATGGCTACCCAGGAACACGAGTTGGATGCTCACCAACCTGCATTCTTGGTAAGAGGATGCTCTATAGCAGTGTTTCTCAACCTTGGCAACTTCAAGATGTGTGGACTTCAACTCCCAGAATTCCCCAGCCAGCATGCTGGCTGGGGAATTCTGGGAGTTGAAGTCCACACATCTTGAAGTTGCCAAGGTTGAGAAACACTGCTCTATAGAGTAGGCAATTTTCTGACAATCCATTACACCCCTGGAACCTAAGTTGGTGGAACAGCCAGTGTGCCTGAATGTGAGCTTCCCACTTCTGAATACTCCAGGTTGAATCTGCAGATAGGAGTGTTAATGGTTTTCCTACTAACAGATTAAGGTGCTATTGTATCTAATCATTTTGGCCGGGTGCAGAGGTTGAATTCAACTGCCCCCTTTTTCGAATGTTAATTATTGCACCTGGGGGGAAGAAACCTGCCTGGACTTGTTCTTTAGTTCCTTTTTCTCTTCTGTGCCGGCATGTAGCAAGCCAGGTAGCTCTCAATGAGAGCTAAGTCCTTTAAATATGTTTTGCTTTTGTTTTGCTTTCTGTAAATAAATTATTTTTATAGATATGCCTGGTGTGTGTGACTTTTCTGATCTCTCCTGGGCTAAAGGCTTTCCCAGCATTCTGCCAACAAGGAGAACCTCCCTTCCTCTGTTGCCTGCTGCCATTATTATTGTCTACATTGTTATTATTGCTGCTTTGAATCAGTTTAGTGTAGGTCCTGCAGCTTAGTCCATGCAGGCTACACATTGGTTTGGGTCAGATGTGGCTGTTAGAACTTCCTCCACCTTTAATGCTAGGCCACCACAAGGCTTAACTTGGGCTTCCTCAAACAACATCACAAATTCAGGTTGACTTAAAGGAAGGGGGAGGCCTGGCCCCAAATTAACCTTTTCTGGAAATGTGGTGGAGAATTTATTCAGACTTTGCCACATTAGCAGGTTTCTTCTAACACAGTTTCCAGATGCCCTACTTCTCTGTCTTAAAAGAGGCTTAATGCAGAAATGCTGTAAAATACAAAGGAAAGTTTTCTCTTTGGTTTGCCTTAGGCAAAAATAGAATTAAATCTCAGCACAGAGTGAATGGAGTGGTTAGACCCAAATCTGTATTGCTGCTGTTAAGCAAGACAGAGATTTAGGTGAGGAGTGAATAGACCTTAATTGGTAATGTTTTCCTTTCTTTTATATAGGGCCTGACGATCATTCTTCTCTCTCCATGCATTCTGTGTTTAGGATAGGTATGGAATAATGGAACTCAACCAACTGGTTGTTACTCCATTATGGAATGATGGAACTCAACAAACTGGTGTTGCTTTTACGAAGGTGAAAGGCTTGCTTATGAAAGAGTAGATAATGACTTGGCTTGTGGATGCAAAGGATGAGTCTTTGCCACCTCTAGTACAGAATGGAGGTTCCTGTTGCCTAGCCAAGGAAGTGCCAAGTTGGAGGACCTCATGGTGGGCTTTAGGAGAAAAGGGTTAACCTCTCCCTCCTCTCTACGATAATGAATATTCTGTCAGTTTCCTATAGAACCTTGTTAAGTCTCTGTAGAACTCGGCAGGAAGAAGCTATTATTATTGTAGCCTATGAGACTAGCTGAGGAAGTTTTAAGATTGGGCTTTGGGATAAGAACATTATTTTTTTCTGTGAAGTCCTTGGTGCTCTCTGAGCCTCGTTGTTTTTTTGCAGATGTTTCATTGATGGACTAGGCAACATCTTCAGTGTGGGAAGGAAGTGGCTGGGAGCAAGGCCCTCTCCCTCTTTGTACTGAAGATGTTGCCAAGTCTGGCAATGAGGCATCTGCAAGAAAACAACAAGGCTCAGAGAGCATCAAGGACTCCACAGTTCAACCCTGAGCTACAAATAGTACTTTTTCCCCTTTTCTGTATAGAAATGATGAGTGTTTTCATGAAGACAAGGCCTGGGAGATCAAGGACATATTATTCTATGTGACAGAACTACTTTTACTAGAAAAAAAACCTTTTGGTTTATTATGATATGCATGTGATGGATAATATTTCAAAACTGCCTTTCGGTTTTGTGGCAAACGGTTGTAATTGTGGAGGTAGCAACTTCTAGAAAAACAGAAAACGAGAAGCAAGTTATGCACAACTCCCTAGAAAATAAGCCCACACTGCATTACTAGCCAAATGGGGAAGACTATTTTTTATGAACACAGAGGAATGAAACTCAGCTAGTGTGGTGGAAACTAGGATTACTGATTCATGGAAAACTGGTATAATTATGGTATTGATTCATGCAAAACTGGTATAATTATGGACACCGTTCTGACCTACTGGTCTTAGAGGAGGATTTTCTGACAATTGCAAAGAAATTTAATGCCAGTTTTTATTTAAATATGACTTTTAATTTGAATATGATACATTGGCCCAAGAAGCAGGCTGCGCCCTAAGCAAGAACCATGCCAAGACGAGGAATAGGTCTCTAGTGTTTTATTATTGCTACAGTAGACAGGAAATCCTACCAAGCTTGGGAAAACCCAGACAGATAAACCCCGAAAGTCAAGGTGGGTCTGTTCTGGGTCTCTTTGAATGACAGCTCAAAGCCTCTAAGCTACGCATGCGTTTTCCCCCCTGGATAGGGGCCCCCTCCTGCTCACCATCCGTGCTCATGACAGGTTGGGCAAGAGAAGACCTTCCATAGAACCAGGACCTGACAGTCACAGTCAGCAACTGTGATCTTCTCTGTATTTCACAGTGCATTTAACCCTGCAGGCATGTTAATGATGATGATGATGATGATGATGATGATGATGACAACGATGACAATAACAATAATACAGATTGTGTCTTGGCTATTTGACTGACATTTGTCTGGGTAGAGGAAACCAGGAATATCTTGAATGGAAGTAACCCTCTGCAATTTTTTTTTTTTACTTTCCACTAGAACACATTAGGCTGCAGACACAATAAAGCTGTAACATGCAAAGCAAATTAAGGCTTAATCCAAACCCTGAACCATTTAGTTTAGTAGCCAGATCAAGTTTGTTTGCATACCCAGCTTTAGAGTCTCCAGAATACAGAGAAACTTAGGAAGTTTCCTGTCTCTATGCAGATGTTGTCCTACCAACCCACAACCCACTATTTTGACTGCATGCAACACACAGAAAACACAGGTGGAGATTTGATTCCACATCAGGGCTACCATCTTGCATTTTTTTTTACCAAACCCTGTGGTCACTCATGGACTTCAGCACCTCAGATGGAAGTCTTCTTCATCATTCTTCATTCCTACCAACTGAAGAAGCTAGGACTTGACCTTGGGTCACATTCTACTGAGCTAAGGTCCCTGTTTTCTCCCAGGTTATGGTTTCATGACCCATGACCCTTAGTGATCTGAGAGCAAGAATAGCATTCACAACACTGAGAATTAATCTTCTGCCCACTTCTCTGAGTGGCTCCATGAAACCCATGTATGGGATCGATCCGCATAGAGTAGGTAGTGAAACTTAGTGAACAAACAACCATGAAAGGTGAACATCTTTTGTGCGATGTACACCAGGGCAACCAGACCTGGACTGCAAGATTCCAGATGACCACTAGATGCAGCAAAGAGATACCACGAACCTTTGTGGCCATTTATTGCTGCACAGATAGAGTATCTGAAAATGAGAGTCACTAAATTCTGTAGGAGTATTGTTGAGCAGCAGGTAAGAGAATTTGCTGTGATTTTTTTTTTAATGCTCTATATTTGCAGCCATCACAACCTTTACATGATGGGGAATTTCATTGGTTGAACACACAATACTGAAACGGCATTGCTGCTTCCCAACGTAAGAACCCAACTGATGTTTTCCGCTGTTAAGGGTCCTCCTCCTTCTCATTGTTGTCACAAACAACATTCCACAGAGCACTGCAGATAAATAAAAGTATCAAAAGGAAAATAAAAGCTGGTTGAACCATTTTCTTCCTCCTTCCATTTCAAAACAGTCTTTGTTGGATCATGATGCTTCATCAGATTCTTTGCAGAGGTGGGCTATAATGATCACATATAATTGTACAGCATTTTATCTCTACCTGGCTTTGCTACCTCTTCAAAGTAAGCCTTTCAAGCAAGACAGTACTTTCAAGCACCTCCATCATTAATTCATTTGCTCCTCTATGCTTTAAAATAAAACTAATCACAATGAATTTATTTGGCACAATGTAGATATTTTAAACTCCTTCATCATTATGCCTTGGCAATTTCAATTACAACACTGCCTGATACCAGAAGAGCTACGTTGCATTTTCTTGCTTTACTTTTTCAATGCATGATTGTTAGCAGCTGAATCATTTGTATCAGTTACCATTATTGGAGGGAGTAATGATGATGAGAAAACTTTTAATCAAATTCTGGACAAAGGAATGGGCAGGCTTAGAATCTTCAGAGCCAACACTTTCTATGTTTAGGCCAGATTTTTCACTGTAGTAACCTCTCAGTAGCCTGTATGGGCATGCAACAGATGTTGCTCTAATCTAAAAGGAAGAACTGGCAAAGAACATGGAAGCTATCAGTGGAACAAAGGGATGTCAGAGGAACCTCCCATGGATTTCTCACAGACTGAAACAGATATCCTTCCAATCAAAGTCTGCTGCAAGACAGATAAGTGTCAATGCCAAAATTCTGCAAGGAACCATAATTCTGCATTCAAAAAATGCAGGTATATTTTGGAAAGCTACCATACATAAGAGATAATTGTGTTTCCTATGTTAGAAAGTACTGCGTTTTAAAAAATGTATTAAGGAAAGACATATATAAAAGCTGTTTGTTAGGAAGTTGCATATGAGAAACAAATACACATTCTTTGGCACAGAAAAATAGGCAACTGGCATGGAACAGATTTAGAGATATATGTCCCTATATATAGGGAAATCCACTGATGTACAGTAATGTTTAGCCCTAGTATATTCGATAATATTTTTCCAATTAAGTATGGATGGAGTATCGTTTATTTAGTCCCCATTCTTCTACCCTTTTCTTTCCCATCTAAGATCATTTCTGCTTTCAGAGTTCCTGAACATAATTAATTCTGAGGGAGTATAATGTGTCTAAAGGTCATATAAAGTCCAAAAGGACTCACACAATAGTCAATTCTGAAAAGGAAATGTTTGCAAATGTGTAATGGAGATTCAGAGGCATAAAATGATAGAAATACAGTGATGGATCTAAAGTGAAAGGTTGTACCAACTCTGATAGCTGTCTAAGTCTCCAGGGACAAATAAAAATAAGAAATGAATTTTAGTTCCTTTGTTGGCAGCTTTCATTTCCTGCACTCTGCTGAACCCAGACAGAGAGAGACTGATTTTTCAAGATACAGAAAGACATCAGTTACGATTATTGGGCAAGTTTTTGAAAGAGCTGCTTCATAATCCTCTGCGTCATAAAAGCAGCCACATCTTTTTCCAGCCTTGCAGAGCCGAGGGGAGCAGCTTTTGCCAAGTAGCTGCATGAGCCAGGAAACAGGGCAGCTAGTTTAATGCCTCAAAGAGAAATACATCATATGCAAAACACCCCCTGGAGGGATTTGCACAGCCCCTCTACCTAGACAAAAGCTGCCACCCATGGAACACAAAACAAAGATAATTTGTAGATTCACTACTCTACAATTTCTGGTCTGAAGGAGGTCTTGTTTGGGCAGCAAGACAGACAGCAAAATACTGCCTCTTCAATGCGCCCCAACAATGCTTACGTTTTCTCCAGAAAATGTATGTAGGTATGTATGTATGTATGTATGTTTGTATGTTTCCATAAATATCCTTAAGCATGATTAGTTCCACTTTGACTTTATGGCTTAGAACAGAATAGGCAGTGCATGTTTCCACCCACAATTGCTGTAGAGATGATGCTATAATGCACTTCTCCCATTTTTTTTTTAATCCGTTCAATCGTGTCTGATTCTTGGAGACTGCCTGGACAAGTCCCTGCAGTTTTCTTGGCAAGTTTTTTTTCAGAAATGGTTTGCCATTGCCTGCTTCCTAGGGCTGAGAGAAAGTGACTGGGCCAAGGTCACCCAGCTGGCTTTGTGCCTAAGGCAGGACTAGAACTCACAGCCTCCCGGTTTCTAGCTTGGTGCCTTCACCACTACACCAAATTGGCTGCCTTCTTCTGCTGTACTTTGCAAGAATTCAGAAACAGAAGGGTGGAAATGGTAGTACGAGCATCAAAAAGTTTAGAAACATTGAGATAAATCTACGCTGGCCACAGATTTGGCTCTATAATCTAGTCTAAACTTTGTCCAAAATGAAAAAAGAGGGTGTACTACAATTCTGAGGAAAAAGAAGCAGAGCAGAGGCATGGTCATTTTGGATTCCTCCTCCTCCTCCTCCTCCTCCTCAGGCGAATGAAGCATATTACTTTTCTGCCCACCAATTTTTGTTATTGCTTGTTATACTCTATTATTTCATCTATACGGACAGGGTTTATCCCAGATATAAGAAACTATCATCACAACAAAACCGCAAATATACTATAATAAATGAGGTAGTTCACTAACAAGACCCCAAACCATGGGAACAAATGGCATGAAAAGCTGGTTAGGGGCAAGGCTGCATTCCAGCAAAATGGATGCCTAGGGTTCTGGATGTTCAGCAGGGCCATACACTCAAGGATAGTTACCTCACACGCTCTCGTGGAGATTCCCCCCCTGCATATAGCACCCCACGCAGATTCATGAGTTACCTCTCTTGTTTGGCTTCAGTGAGGACTGGCACACCTCAAATTACCATTCATGGGTACTTGGGTGTTCCATTATGTAGACCTGCCCATGGGAAGAACAGCTAAGGACAGCAGGCAAAAGATACTTCTGTTCTAACAGAATAGCCTGGTTCCCATCCCAATTTTCCCTTTGGATGAAAGAAGTTTTGCTTTCCCCAAATATATACCTTTTCTTCTCTTTATCCTTCCCACCACTCTCTTTATTTTGCTCAGAACATTTTTAGCAGCCGAGTTTCACCACGACATAAGGGTAATAAATTGGCAACGATATCTACCCATAAGCATTGTCCATATATTGACAACTGTATGCTGTTTGAATAGGTATGAGTGCATGTCTTCTCTGTCTGCCCAGCCATCTATCTTTGTTTCTTTGTCAATATGCTTCTAGGAGAGTCCCTTGCTGTTCACTTCCAACCATCTTGTACTTCCTTCATAAATCTCTCCCACAACAATGAAGCGTCTCTGTATTTATACAGTACCGGTGATGCAGAAATGCATCATAGCACAGGGAATGGGCTCATAACTCCTCTTCTGTTGTTTAATAAAGTACTTGAAATGCGTGGGAAGAATGCATCAATATTGTTAAAGTTAATGACTGACTGGTTCATAACAAAAGGAAGAGAAGCAGAAGGATGCCATTTACAGTAAATGAAATTGGTGTGATCAGGAGTGCAGGCGAGCCTTCTGCCTCTTTAATCCCCAGGTATCCCAGCCAAACGGTGGCTGGGGATTATGGAAGGAGAAGTCCAATGTGTCTCAAAGACATAAGGTTAGGGAAGGGTTGTATACATTCACAACAACTTAAAAAAGACCTGTCAATATCATATTGAAAGACGTCAGGAAACAGAGCAATTCTGATCTCCAAAGAGATGATTTATGTCAAAATTCTGGACAAGACTTTCTAAGGAATGATAGCTCATGCAGAAAGAAAAGATGGATCCACTCATCAATATGACCCCCATCTCATGTATGTGGTTTTGTCTGTAGAGAGGTGAATTATGGCCATACTTACTTTCAACAGAGAGGTCAGATTTCTCTGATGTGACTTAATAATCTTCATCATTTTCTGGGCAACCTGAATATGACTTTCAGTTGACACTTTCTGAAAGTGTTCCCCACATAGATAGTAAACAACTCTCATCAACAACGTAAGTAAAAAAAATTCATATGGTTTCTCATGCACCCTTCCTCTAAGATACTCTCTCCTTCTCCTTCTCCTTCTCCTTCTCCTTCTCCTTCTCCTTCTCCTTCTCCTCCTCCTTCCCCTTCTCCTTCTCCTCCTTCTCCTTCTCCTTCTTCTTCTCTTTCCTCCCCCTCCTTTCTCCCCCTCCTTCTCCTTCTCCTTCCTCTCCTCCCGTCTCCTCCTTCTCCTTCTCCTTCTCTTTCCTCCCCCTCCTTTCTCCCCCTCCTTCTCCTTCTCCTTCCTCTCCTCCCGTCTTCTCCTTCTCCTTCTCCTTCTCCTCCTCCTCCTTCTCTCTCTCCATATGTATCTTCTTTGTTTTAAATTCCATCTCTCTTCATAGCTTTTGGTTTTCTCAAATGTAGTAAGAGTTGTCAAGAAACTTCACCATGATGTCAGTGACATTTTTAAATTTTGCCATGACCAGCACAGTACAACATGCTGAATTATCTTAAATGTTACATGTTCTTTGTGAGGAAGGAAAACACAGAACTGGATGAAAAGGATCTCTGAAAAGTTGCAACATTCCTCATGTCCTGTTAACCTTCATCAGCCTACCCAGGTAACCAGACAGGAAACAGGACAAGATAAGGTAGTTCTACTTCCAGGGTCCCTGCATGTAGGGGTAAGAAACTGATGAGTACTTTTAATTGCCAACCAAGTGGTATTAGCACCAGGCAGTCCTAATGCATTATTCTTCTGATCTGCTCCTCTGGGTAAATCTGGATAGATTACTGAGGCAGGGGTGCCAAAGTTTAGTGTTCCTGATGGTTTAATAGAGTCATAGAAAGCCCCATCCTGGTTACGGGAGGCTATTGAAGCTAAACCACCATCCATTGTTGCAGGTGATTGTAAGAGTTTAAGTTTTAAACAGCTAAATACATCTTCAGTCTATAAAAAATACAAAGCACCTGGTACATTCCAGTTTCAATTGTTTTTCTCACATCTATGCATTTCAAAGAGCAGCTTAAGGAGAATAATGATCCTATCTGTGTCTACCATCATCCCTCTTCCTGCGTATGTTGTTTCATCCCACCTTTCTCTTGATGGTCCATCAAGAGAAAAAAATATATCAATATCTCAGTCTATTCTCTATTATACTTTACCTAATAATTCACTTTGGACTGATGGTGACATGGTGGCATTTTCAGGCTAATGATCCAATAGGTTATAACAAAGGAGACATTTGGTGTCAGCTGGTTTCTATTAATAATTGTAGGGAACAGTGCAAGATACCATTGATTTTATAGCCTTTCAATTGCTGAAAGCAGTGTTTTTCACACATTGCTTAAATGATCAATCAATGCCTATGTCCTGCAGTTAATTGGCACTTAGGATAACACTCCGTGTGCAAGATAAAACATGAAAGGGAAAAACAGATTTCCAGCAGAGCAGTGATATGTCTGGGCTCATAAAAAATTTGGAAGATTGACTACAGTTGGGAGCACATGAAAGGAAAGTCTGAGAGGAGAATAGAAGGGCAGCTCCTGAAATGACTAGATCCTCCTGGAAATAGGTATGTGGATCTCTTGAATTCATTTCCTCTCCCTGATTCACTAATACAGTTGGGAGAAAACACTTCTAGAAAGCTGCACTAGGATACATAGCAACAGATGGTACTTGAGGATTTGAAGGATTTTCTCCAACACTGTGCCCCCAAATGCCCTTTTCCTAGGAGGTCTGCGACAAAATGTTGCTGCTTTGCACTTTCTAAAACGAGATGGAGAGAGAGAAAGTGATTATAACAGTTGCTATAATCATCTTGGATCTATTTGCAAGCAATGAGCATCGATATGTCTGCATTTGCTGGGAAGTATAAGGTTTGTGGTGCATGGTCCCTTTGGGGTCATGTGACCAGGAAGGAAGGGGGCTTGGGACATTCTGTGTTGCTCCTCTTGGGATGCACGGGGGTGGGGGGGAGGATTTTTCAGGCATTCTTTCTCTGCAGCCTGATCTGACCCGTCTTCAGCTCAGTCTTCATTTGCCAGCTCTTTCCCATAGCCCAGATTTGGTCTTGTTCCTCTTTGTTTTTGGATAGTTCTCCTGCTGATGGGCCTATAGAGTCCCAAGCCCCTTTGCTCAATTTATTTCCAACATTTCATTGGGTTGGAAAGTTTAAAAAGAGAGCAAGAATCATTTCTGTGACCTATTTTCAAACCCTAACCCTACACCTATTTTCATAGCTAGGTCCTGTTCCGAAAATACCACAAAGCAAGGAGGAGCAGGGGGAGGAGGAGGGGGAAGAAGGGGGAAGTCTGCCCTGTTAGGGGGTGTGTGTGTGTGTGTTGTAAAAATAAGCTTGTGCTATAAAGGGATCATTTGAGCACCAAGTTTACTGTGCAAAGGAATACAGAGCTAGTAAGGCTATTTGAAATTTGTAAAAGTTAAATTGTAGAAGTACACCCAGAGCATAGGCCTCGAAGAAAGGGAGTATGTAGCACTTTTTGTAAATGAGGTCACAGAAATAATAAGCGATAGCAGGTACCCATGCAAATGGAGGCATTATCTGGAGCAGGAACATCGTTTTCAGCATGAAGGAAGTTCAGTCAGTGTCAATGAATGCAATCTGCTCACAACAGAACTGCAATCTGGAGGGCAGATTTTTGAATTTGCAAAAAGAATGAAGAACAAGCGAATATCTTGTGCATCTAGCATTGTTCAAAAGGACTCTAAGCTGTACGACTACATAGGCGGGCAACGTTATGGCATGACAAAAAATGTAGTCATAACATTTGACCATAATGAGTTTAGTAAAACTTTTAAAACATAGAATTCCAGTGGTGGACCAATTGCTATAGGAATCGTTTCTAGGAGACAACTGTGAATGAACTGAGAAGAATGAGATTATACAGTAGGTAAAAGCTACTCAAGACAGAAATGTTGCATTTGTATGTGTGTGAAGGAACAATGATGGTCTTCCAGGATGCTGTGGCACATAACTATGAAGGCATGAGTGACAATGATATTCAGAAAGGAGATCACTAAGAGATGTGCTAGCAAGAACCAATAAACACTTTAGATGCTTTCATTTTCTTGGGCTCAGTAATAGATAAAGATGGATTGTGTTTTGGAATATTAATCCTAGGAAAAAAGCTTAGAGCAGAGAATAAAGGATAAGGACATTTCAATGACAACAAAGATCAGGATACTTAGAACAATATCTTTTCAGTGGTAATATATGGCTGTGAAAATTAAACACTGAGAAAATACAAGAGGAATAAGATAAACACCTTCAAATTATGGATGGGGAGACGGTTAAGAGTAACTTGGATTGCAGAAAGAGACAATTAATCAATCTGAGAGAAAATAAAAGCTGACTGCTCCTTTAAGGTAACAGCAGCAAGCAAAATCTTATATGCTTTGGTCACATGATGCGAGTTAATGAAGGATTAGAAATTATTATGCCTGGCAAGTCTGAAAGATGCAGAAAGGAAAGGCAATGGGTAAGATGGATGGATGGGATAAAAGAGATCTCTGGAATGTCCTAGGAAGAGCTGCAGAGAGTCACCAGGGACAGGCCTACAGGAAGCACAATTTCTTCAAACAGCCATCGCGAGCTGAGTCCAACTCAGAGGCCTCTAGCTAAATTGCCTGACAATTTAATTATTTCCATTTGGTTTTCTCTCATTTTGCCCAGTTAACCATCATTTTCATGCAGAGAAAACTAAGGTCATCATAGCAACCATTCCTACTTTCTCTGATGTGCCAGGGTCATTAGGCCCTCAAAAACATTGTGCTGAGAAGCGGAGCTATTGATCATTCTGATATATGAGTAATTTTGATTAACCGCATCGCTTCACTATTATTCTCCACCTTCGCCAAGACTGATAAAAGGAAGTACAGCCATTCAGATATGCCCTATAGCCATATATGTGAACACCTATATAGGAAAGCACTGGCTGTAAACCATTATGTATGTTGGGATTCCTTTGAAGGTTAATAATGGTGTTTCCAAACATTTTCATCCCAATCAGCCCTATAGATATCCTGCAGCAATGCAAAGGAAATTGAGGTTTTAATAGCGTGACTGCAACAAACTTTTTAACTTCTCTCACTTCTGTTATTAAGTTGCCCAACTGCAGTCAATCCAACGCATATGTCAAAAAAAGAAAGAATGTTAGTTTTTCCTCTGATCTGTCACAAGTAAAAGATGCTTCATATATCCTTAAAATATCCTTAAATTTGTAGGCTGCTTTTAAATAACTTAATGAGAAGGACGAACAAGTAGAATAGCAAGATCTTCATCTCCACAGTCTTCAAACAGGCATACAGGATAACTCTTCCAAGCACTTTCGAACTAACACTACTACCTAATATTTTCAAATTGGTCCTGAATTCCTAGGTCATCTGGTCTAAAACTCCTCTGAAAGGCAGGGAGCAAAATCAGAAAGCACTAACTGTTTTCTATATTAGAAAAACAAGCAAAGCAAAAATATCCAGTGTGTAAAAATATGACTGCCTTGTGGTCATTGTGCGTGAACATTCAAGAAAGTAATGGTTGGGCCCTATGATCATATGAAATATCTCAGCTGGCTTGGCGTTTCTTCAAAGAACATCAAAGCAGCAAGTGGACTAGTAGGCAGGAAACTGAAGAAATCACTAGGGAGCTATTTGTAAACTGAGGGCTGGGAGGGAAACTATGGCCCCCATATGGTCATTTGTAACTTCGGGCACCCCAGAATCATATCACCAAAACTGGAGGCAAAAATGGTCAATTTTCAACAATGTAGTTTTTCATTCCTGTCCCCCGCCCCCAATAATAATAATAATAATAATAATAAAAAATAAAGGTAGCAAGAATGCAGGAATCTCTGAGAGGCAAACTACTCCCAATGTCACCCTTAAACTCCCCAGAACAACCTCCCCAAATGACCTCAAATACACCCCTGTATTTTTAAGAAAGCTGCTGCAGATTCTCCTTGTATTGGTAAATCATTCTTTTGCATAGGCTTCTTAATGTTGCTTAGAAAGACCTTCTTGCTTTTGCAGCCTGAGGATGGAATTGCCAAACTGAAAAGATACGCTTGGTGGACACACAATAATAGTTGGGAGGATGCATAAAAGTAGAGTCAGTGAGGGTAGAATGAAATATCCTAGAAGAGAATATGGCTGGCTGAGCTGGAAAATTTCAAAAGAGCAACCATGAGACATGAGGAACTCTGACTGTCTGCTGCCATCTGTGGTCATCTGATAACCCTGTTCAAAATGCAACACCTTGCTACAGATCTTAGGATGTTGGACAGTTGTGTATACAGACAATGACATTGTAAAGAAGATGCTAATCTGTTAAAACAATTCAGTGCCAAGGGACCATCTTGATCCTATAACTATACTGTACGTGGGTTACAGCATTCACATGGTGGCACGAAATAAAATTTAAGACATCCATCCCGACCTTCCAAAGAAATTAGGAAGTCGTAAAAGAAATCCTTCACATTACAACTTCAGCAGTAGATAAATAACTGTCTTTTGAGACTTCTTCAGTTAGTTACAGCAGAATCAGGGCAGTGATTTATTGCAATACAAAGATAAGGTTATTAAGCTCCAGGTTCTCTTTCCAAAGTATTTTTGTCTGGATCAGCTCTAGGAAAGAATATCAGTATTAGCAAGCCCCAACAAGTCCAACTTCTTCTGTGTTTCCTGTTGCAGTCAGAAGAAAACCAAGTAGCCAGTAGCAATGAGAACAGATTGAACCACAGGTGTTTGCACTAGTGAACACCAATATTTTCATCTTCATTGATTTGCATTTTTCTCCTCTTTTAGACTATGACCTTCTGAAAATGAAGGCAGGTTGAATCTGGTGAGCCTCCCTTCATTTCTAGCAGTTAAGCTATCAACGAGAACTCAGCGTTTTTACCTCCTTATTTACTTTTACCTCCAGAGTCCACTGGAGTTGGGTGGCCAATAAATTTAAATAAAGGAATAAAGAAATAATAATATTTATGCCTGTTCTGAAAATAACCTGCAATAATTAAAAAAAAAAAAAAACCAGTACCTTGATCTGTGCTATTTTTTTCTGGGTTTGATACAGTATAATTGTGGATTTTGTATGTTAAATGTCAGCAACTGGACTGAACTAAAGTGTTTCCTTCTGTATTTGTTTCTCCTCTGTTATAAGATGGCATTCAGAGATATAGGACCTGAACACCAAAGACAGTACATGGGTATCCATGTGGGAGAGGGGTGCAAGTGATATCATGTGCTTCATGATGCCATCATCCACATAGTTCAAATTCTGAACTTGCTTCACACATGCGTGGATTTCCGTCATTTGGGTAATGACATCACCATGCATGCAATGTCATTTTAACATCCTTGTAGCTTCTACCTGACCCCTATGGCTGCACCACTCACACAATCCTTTAACTATGTATACAGATAGTCAGACTGCTGATAAAATTAACTGTTGTCCTTTGCCATTTCTCAACATCTTGAGGTCTGGACAGATTGAATTCCAAAGCAGGATTTAACTATGGTGAATTTTGCATGCCTGTTTCTTCCAGAGAGATCTTTAATATTTGTCCTTTTGGTTCTGCAGGAATTCCATTTCAAATAATACAGTTTTAACTTCTAATTTTGCAAGAATCCATCTGCAATGTTCATCTATGGCAGTATGTAGGGGTTGGCTTTAAAATCCAGGCAGTTCTAAATGTCCAACATAGTCTTATGATCCTCACAGCCCCAGCACAAAATCTGTTGAATGACTCTGCAGCTAAGCATCCAGCCACCATGTAGCCTGGGTCAGTTTTGCACAGCCCAACCCATAGCCAATTTTTGTAAATATTAAAAGACCACCTCAAACTGTTGTTCTGCTGTCTTTTCTTCTTATCCAGGCTTGAGCTCCAGATCAGTTTCAGAAATGAAAATAACATGCTCTCCACACTGCTCTTTTCAGAGCTAAGCTAAGCTTCCTCTTTTCTCAGGCTATTAAAAGAGCTTTAATCTTTGATCTGATTGGGTTTTATGATATTTTAATCTGTCTTTTAAAAATGCCTGTGTCCTTAAATGATTTTATGATGTGGATTATTGGATGTGGATTGTATACAGCATGTTTTCCTCAAAAGATGTATTTCATGGGCAAAGCATGCATTGAAAATAAATAAAATAATCTTTGGTTCCTGTGAAAATATTGTGTTTCTGGTCAGTAAGCATTTGTAGGGTCTGCTGAGGACTCTGAAAACCAAGGGGGTAAATTGTCCACAGTTGGAGTCACTCTCACGCAACCTTAGGAAGAAAAAACTAGCCAACCACTTCCAAATATGTTGCCAAGAAAATGGACTTGTGCATGTAGTTTCCAGGAGTCAAGACTGACTTGAAGGCAGATCAGTAATAAATGTATTATGTATACTACTTTGAAGGGACGCGGTGGCGCTGCGGGTTAAACCACTGAGCTGCCGATCGGAAGGTCGGCGGTTCGAAACCGCGCGGCGGGGTGAGCTCCCGTTGCTAGTCCCAGCTCCTGCTCACCTAGCAGTTCGAAAACATGCAAATGTGAGTAGATCAATAGGTACAGCTTCGGCGGGCAGGTAACGGCGTTCCATGTAGTCATGCTGGCCACATGACCCGGAAGTGTCTTCGGACAAACGCCGGCTCTTCGGCTTTGAAACGGAGATGAGCACCGCCCCCTAGAGTCGGACACGACTGGACTTAATGTCAAGGGAAACCTTTACCTTTACCTTTTAAATGAAGATAAGTCAAATGTAGTTTTGATCCTGGCTCCACTCAATGGCAGCTCCTCTAAAGTCCAGGGATGCTCTTTGACCTGAAAAGATGTGCCTCCCTCCTATACTAAGGTGAGGTGTGTTAGACAGTCATTCCCAGATACAGTGACATAGACGTGAACAGCTCACATGTCTTTTCTGTCAAACACAGTGGGTGAAAGGAACTTCCTGGGCAGAATAATTTGAACAAAATCTTTGTGGAGCGTAACTGGTGAGGGCTTCTGATTTTCTCAAGTGGCCTTGTCTATAGATTGGGGAAAAAGAGTGCCTTTGTGATCATCCCTCATTACCCCAGTTATCAGGGGCTTCTGACAACTGTACTTCAGCAACATCTGGATGGAATTATTTCCTCCCCTGCTAGGAATGAGAAGCCTTCATGTATCCTGCCTGCAACTGCCTCTTCCAACTGCCTGTATTTCCTTCTTCATTAAGAATTTGGTTTTATGTCGTTACCCTTTTGCAGTCTGGTTTTTTTTTTTTTAATTGTTTGATAGATTTATTACTGTTTTACTCATGTCATGTTAATTGTATCTATAAATCCTTTCTGGAACCTAATGTTGGCTAACGAAAGGGACATTCTTAAGGTAAGTAAATATCTGTGATCTTCCGCTATCAGTAAAGTGTGACATAATTATGGCCTTGCACTATCCATTAAATCAAACATAATTGCGTATTTGGCTGCCTGCTCTGGGATTATAATTGCTATAGCTATTCTGTCTTCTGATTTTCTCTTGCAGATCCATCACTGGCAAAGGACAAAGTCCGAGCCCGTTCTATGCACTGGAATCAAGATCTTCTTCGTGCCTGTCCTTTTTGGTATACGCTTGGGCTATAATCAATTATCCTGTCCGCAGAAACCTTATTTAGCTGATTAGCTCTGTGATTTCCATTACACTTTAATACTGCATGGTTCTCTCTATTCAGTCCTTCCAGTATAATCTTTGCTTTGTGAACTACAGACTTTTTTATGTTTCATGAGTATCCCTGGAAATTAGCGAGAGTCATTTGTATTCTAAACATGCTAGGAAATGCCTTATCTTTTTACACATGTCTTGGTACCACTGTTGATAGCATTACATTTGTATCCATCTCTTCTTCCGGCATGTCTCACATTACTAATAACATGGGACACCATGCATTTATCATCTTCAGAGGCAATATTGTTATCAGTTCCAGATCACACACTGTGCATCGGTAAGTGAAGCCCATGGACTTGAGAACGTTGCTTGCCTGGGGGTTGTGTCATAGCTTGATTTCCAGGATTTTATTACTCATCATGTTCTCAAATCATTTCTTCCACAAGTGATGTGCCATGGTTAATAACCATGTCTGGAAAACAATCACAAAGACATCTGAGAGAAATGGAGGAAGGCAAACAGCTTCATTTGGTCTTGCTAATCAGTACATAAGTTAGGCACCTACTGTAGGTTGCTTTTCAGACTGGGATAAATTATGCTTGTTTATCTCACTTTCTGCCTTGGTTCCTGAACTCTTTCGTGCCCAGTATTTTCATATATCCGAGAAACAGTTCAGGTCTGGCTATCATGAGAAGAGTCTTCAAAAAATGTGGGATTGGATATGTAATAAGATACACCAAACTATTTTTGATCCCCCGTTTCCTCGGTTTCTCTGAGTTTCTAACTTGCATAGTGGAAAGAGATCAATCTTGGAATCCAATTTCTCAACACAGTTTCCTTAAGCTTTCTGTAATCTTATCTGTCTGGAGTTTTTTGCGTATTTCTCAGCTCTGTTATGGACAGCTGTTTTCTGGTCATCCTTCTTTTCAGTTTCTTAATTCTAAGGTCTCCTGCAATCAGGAACAAACCAGATCATCTGCCCCGCCTCCAAAATCAGGGCATCAGTCGTCGTATCTTGAAGCTATTTTTCTAGAGTGATTGTGAATTTATGACAGATCTATGTAAAAACATTTGTGTCTACAAACACTTCTGGATATGACTGAGTTATTGGCTTATACAGTATGTACAGTATACTTTTTATGGACAAAAATAGTACAAAATAGATTATTATCTTGTTTAAATAAGCTGAAAAGTAGTAAGCTAGTACTTTTTTTTTTAAATCTGTTCAATTATGTTTTATTTTAATAGTCAGAAACCAAAAATAAATTTTGATCATACAAAGATAATGGTGAACATCCATCCATCCACCTTTACAATATATTTATTTACTTACTTATTTACTTATGAAAATATCTGTTCAGTTGTGTCTGATTCTTGGAGACTGCCTGGACAAGTCCCTGAAGTTTTCTTGGTAAGGTCTTTCAGAAGTGTTTTACCATTGCCTCCTTCTTGGGGCTGAAAGAGAGGGACTGGCCCAAGGTCACCCAGCTGGCTTTGTGCCTCAGGCAGGACTAGAACTCACAGTCTCCCGGTTTCTAGCCTGATGCCTTAAACATTTCACCAAACTGGCTCTAAGCTGGTACTTAATATAATACTAACCACCACTGCACAATTTTTCACAACTCCAGAATTTTAACTGGCTTCTCACCATTTATGCCTGTGCATTTTATTGTTTATTACTTATTTGATAGTTCTTTATTTTGATTTTAAGAATGAATTAATTCTTCTAAGCACTTTTTTTCACACATGCATTTTTTTTAAAATTGTATGGCATAGCAGAAAGGTGTTCATGCTGCTTTTTCTTGCTGGGAAATCCTTGTGAGGTCCAGCAGCCAGATGTGTAGACTATTTAGCCTTGAGAAGTCACGTTGCCTGGGGTGCACCACGAGGAGGCTAGTCTACATTGCGCCGAGTTGGGCTGAGAGAGAGAGCGTGACTGGCCCAAGGTCACCCAGCTGGCTTTCGTGCCCAAGGCAGGACTGGAACTCTCCTACCATGCCTGATTGGCTCCTGGGCTGAGAGAGAGGGACTGGCCCAAGGTCACCCAGCCAGCTTTCGTGCCCAAGGCAGGACTGGAACTCTCCTACCATGCCTGATTGGCTCCTGGGCTGAGAGAGAGGGACTGGCCCAAGGTCACCCACCTGGCTTTCGAGCCTAAGGCAGGACTGGAACTCTCCTACCATGCCTGATTGGCTCCTGGGCTGAGAGAGAGGGACTGGCCCAAGGTCACCCAGCTGGCTTTCGTGCCCAAGGCGGGACTAGAACTCACAGACTCCTGGTTTATAGCCCAGCACCTTAGCCAGTAGACCAAACTTGCTCTCACACATGCAATGACTTTCTAGTAATTATCTATTTCATTGAATTATGTTGCCGGTTTCCTTTTTATGGGTACTACTGGGGAAGGAAACTGTTTAATGATGAGAAACCATCCATTTCACTTCCTCATATTTCCCTCTCATGTTTCAAGTCTCCATCATTTCAGCCAATGAGATTCATAGGTCTGTGTGAGTATCATGTCTTTGGTGTAAACTGCATAGCTAAAAATTTGACAGCAGTGGTATCACAAATCAAGACATAACTGTAAATACCTAAAAAAAAACAAGGAATATAATCAGCTTGAGGTTAATTAATATTGTAACACATTTATAAACTAACAAAGACATACTTATTTGCCCAGAAGATCTCTCATCAATGCCTCTGTACAATACGAAAATTATGTGAACATAATTAACTGAATCAAAATTAGTACTATAAAAGTCAGGGCATCAACCTTTCCATTCTGAAATGTGGACTTATTCAGCTTATTATGCCCCCCCCCCATATTCTGACCATCAGGCACTCTGGAACATGCAATAATGGAAATAAATTAATATCCCTACATCCTTTCATGCCAATCACTTGCCTGCTTTTCTAATTGGGAGACTCATTAATGGGGATACACATCTCCCCCACTTTTCCTCAAAGCTCCAAGTATAAAAGGGCTGAAAATTTACTGCTTAAAAATGAAAGCTGAACTGAAGGATCCTAGTGAGTTCAACCAATTAGTGAATAATTTGGTCCCTGCAGTATCTATTTCCATGGTCAAAGCCTCTGGCCAAAATTAACTCTTGCGTTTGATCATTTTCATGAGAAGGATGCTCCCCAAATAAATGACACTGGGATATCACAATTAAAGTTTATTTAAGTTCATGTAATTCAGTGGGTCATACGGCCCATTTTTTTTTCTTCTTTAAATTTTCCTCCAAGATAGTTGCACCCACTCAGCACATATCCTAAGCACAAATGCCTACTATCCAAATGAGCTCTACAAAATTCAAAGGTTACAATTTAAGCTTGTCAAGAATTGCTGGTAGTCAGTTGCTAACTTAGCTTCTTTTTAGATAGTTGGAGCTTCTCTGGACTTTGAAAAGCCACTGTTTGCATCTGACTAATGCAGAAATAGTAACTTCATCAGTACTGCCTTTATGTCAGCAATAAATTTCTAGTTAGAACTGTAGCTAAGTACAGAAAAAGAATTCTCAATCATTCTGTCTCAAATGGTCCAGCCAGATCAGCTTGTGGTATCTGGGGAGACTATTATCAGTAATGACAGCCTTCCAGATGGACTCAAAAATAATTCTTTTTCACTAGTTGTGATCTAACCTTCTTGTAAATTCAACAGAGTAAGAGAAAATCCCTGCCAGGGAATGTTTTTCTGCTATTTTCTATGAATCACCTGTGATATTATTGTAACTACAGGAATCACAAATGGTCTCTGTCATGGAGAGCATTGACCTCCCGAACAACATCCCTCCTCAGATTCATATGGTCCCCACCCTGGCCATGCTGAGCCCTCCAGACCTGGCTGTTCCCACAGGTTTTGGTTAGAGGGGGTGACCCACTCCCATGTCATGTTGCAGTTTTTGGTTGTCATTATCTCTTAAAACTCTCCTTTTTTAGGCTTTGTCCCCTTGTATTTTCTATTTTTGGTTATTGTTGTAAGCCATCCAGAGTCATGAATGAATGGGGCAGTCTATGCATCTGACAAACACATAAACAAATATACATCCTTACTCAGGGAGGAGCTACGATGGTGACGAGGTAGCATCTACTGTCAAGAGCTCCCTCTAAAAGCCAATTTTTATCTTTCTACCTTTTTGCGGGACGCGGTGGCACTACGGGTTAAACCGCTGAGCTGTCGATCAGAAGGTCGGCGGTTCGAAACCGCGCGGCGGGGTGAGCAAGCAAATAATAAATAAATAACAGCAAGCAAAAGGTCATCCAAGGCTAATTAAGAGAAAAACCAAGAATATATCTAAAAACGATGCAGAAACAGCTATGAGATACAGAAGGGCACTAAAAACCTTAAGCGATCCACCGTAGAAGATTACCGGCAGCGTTCCGACTCCACAAGTGAGTTACATTCTCGTACCTCTTAAAAGAAATAAGGAATGCTTGACTGGGAGAGAGAAGAGCTAGCATCTATTGAGGAGACAGTATACTTAGGTAGTGGGGGGCACAGAAAGCTGAACCCCCCTGCCCTGACTCGGATATGGAGTTACTGCAGTGCAGCCTTTCTCAACCTTCTGACCCTGGAGGAGCCCTTGAAGTATTTTTCAGGCCTTGGGAATCCCCTGCACATTCAGGCTCAAAGATAGGCCAGAAGTTAAAAAATTATTATATTCCTTTCTCGTGTAGGCCTGTATAGATGCATTAACAGTGTTTGCAAACTAAAGAATGAAACGTACCTCTTTAATGTGAAGTGGCCTGAATTTGAAATAATTTTTTAATAAACCATGATGTCTCATGACCTCAACCCATAGTGACCTCTCGCAGAACCCGAGGGTGCCACAGAACCCTGGTTGAGAAACCCTGCTGTAGTGGCTAAAGATTTTTTACTAACTGCGCATATAGTGATCTCCATTTATGACCAGTTAACAGAAGCTAACAACTAAGGAGGAAGCACAGATGTGACTCAGCAATGCAGCCTATACTTGCTCAATGCTGGAAACAAAGAATAACCAACATTCCTCTGAAGGAGACCAAAATATCTATTAAGCAACCTGAAATACAAATCTCAGAATTGTGCCAATATTGGTTTCATTCCATAAACCAAATGATCTTACTTTCATTTGGTAATATGGACATCTAGCGGAAGGGAAAGGAAAGGTGGCAAGGGACATCACACACAGCAATGTTACAAATTTTGTAGCTTATGTCAGCTGCATTGTGATGTGAAAGACCTGTAGTGATGATGTCACTCTGTGGATGATATCATTGTGGCTTCTGCCAGTGAATGTTGTCTTGTCATTATCAGATTATAAAATGCTTGTTTTCCTTCCTTTTCTTTATAGCAGTTGTCCATACATTGGGCATTCTCTGCACTAGCTCTCCCCCGGAACAGCTTGCCCCCTGAAATACAGATGGTCCCCACCCTCATGGCCTTTCAGAAGCAGCTGAAGACATGGCTCTTCCAGAGGGCTTTTTGGGATCAATTGTATATAGCAATGCCATAATGTAATTTTAGCCTCTTTTTACTTTTTGTTATTATTTGAATCAATTTTATTTCGTATATCTTATTTTTATTATGTAAATTTGGCAGGCTACCTAAAATCTGGTTGGTTTCTGGTGGTCAGATATTTTTCATAAATAAATTAATATATTTTAAAGATAGATAAATGGATGGATGGGTGAATGGATGGATAGACGAATGGACAGACAGTCAGTCACCATTATCCTTGCATGATCAAAATTGCTTTCTGGTTTCTGAGTAATACATTAAAACAAATAATCCATACTACAGGAATGTAAAATTAGTGGACTAGAGTTGTTAAGGTGTTGGGCTAGGACTGGGAAGATCCATGTTCAACTTCACCCTGGGCTCTGGAAACCCTGGGTGAGTTTTGGCCAATCCTCCCTCAGCCCAGCCTACTTCACAGGCTTACTAAAATGAAGCCACATTGAGATCCTGATCAATAAAACAGTGAATATAGATAGAGATAAGAAATACTTTTTAAAAACCTAGAGAAATTCATGAAGTCCCATTCTTTCCTCTCACATCTCCTTGCAATTATGTAAAACATAAGAATATAGAATATACTCATAGAATGTCACTCCCCAGCTTGCTGGATGTGGGCCTACCCTGTGCACTGCTCCTGTAGTCTTGGAGGAAGAGGAAAAGGGTCAGACAGGACAGGGCACCTGCACACAACCTCATCTTGCGAGTTCCTTATTTCTTTTTAACTTCTTGGGAGGACTGCTGACCATCTCCCAATCATATCAGTTTCTGCCTCAAGACAACACTCTTCCTCAAATGATTGATGAATAATTGGTCCAGTTACATGAGTGATCAAGCTGTCCGGCTTTGCCTTTGCCAATCCTTGCTTCCTGAACTGTGTACACATACTGTACATCCAATTTTTAAGTAGTTAAAATGTCAAACTGGCAATGAGACAAGTATTAATCTGACAAGATTTTGCTGAATAATGTTTAGAAAACTCTGTCCGACAGCATATGACTAGCATCCTGCCCTCTTCAAAAGGTCATGAAGGCTACAATTGATTCTCTTCCTCTTTATTAGAAAACACTTGCCCTTCTATTTTTAACCTTCAGTTGGCAACACCTTTTAAAAGCAAAACGCTATCGCTATTGTATATTCTGCATTTCACAGATGTAGAATTAATTTAAACTACTGTTTCTTTGTTTTTTTCTCTCTTTCCTTGTTCAACATCAATTTATTTCTACCAGTTCATCTTTTATAAGGAATGCAGCCTGCAGAGCATATAATAAGCTTTAAAGTACATATTTAAATTTGTACCTTTTCTTACTTATATTCACAGTAGCATATTTAACACAATTTCCACTTCACTGCCACCTGTCTCTTGATCATGAATTCTGTGAAACCAGTATCTGCTTACTGATCTGTGGTGGTTGCCTAGAAGGCCTTGGGACACAGAAACCTCTTAAACCTTCTATTGGCTGAAGTTCTGGGTTGCTGCAAAATAAGGAGGAATATTAGGAACAAGATACATACAGTGAAGAAGTTAAGAGACAAGGGAGTCCATAACTAAGAAGGCCTCTTGACTTTTATCACTAGATCTTGCAGATTTTTGCTTTTTCAAGCTATTGGGTTAGTGTCATCAGCATAGTGCAGGTTATTGGTGTTTCCTCCTCCAGTTTTAAAACCACAATCATCTTCTTTCAACCCAGCTTCCCTTAATACATATTCAGCATATGGGTTGAATAAATAAGGGAAGAGTATCCAGCCTCATCGCACTCCTTTGCTAACCTGGAGCCAATCTTTTTCATGATGTTCTGTCCATGCTGTGGCTTCCTGACCTGTATATAAGTTTCTCATGAGGACAAGAAGGTGTTTTGGGATTCCCATCTTTCTGAGCACTTTCCACAGCCTGATGTGATCAACAGAACGAAAGGACTTTTGATAATCAATGCAGAGTTAAATTCATAAATAAGTTCTAATTTCCTCAGATCTATATTCTAATTGGGGGGTGGGTTTGCTACCTTAAAGAAATGTATAGCTGGTAATGTTATCAGCTACTATGATACTCCATATATTCTTTTACTGATGGTAGAATAGGAATACCTCATACTAATATAGCTGTAGGAGTTAACAAGTGTAGTTGACACTTGTTATTTTTCTAATCCTATGAACAATTTTCTTCCAAAATTCTTAAGCCAAGGTACAAGATCATCATTTATATACACAAAAGCCCTGTGCCTTTTGTATCTACACAACAGTTTTGGAACAACTAGGGACTAGTATAAATCCTACAAGGTGGATAGTAGAAGAGAAACATGTTTCAATAAAAAACATTGGTGAATGTATCCAGTTTGATTTTGAAAAGTACATACATATGCATTTCCATTGCTAATCTTACACTGCACTATGAAACTTTCTCTCCTGTTTCTATTTAATTAATTTCATTACCATGTTCTGTACATTTCAGCTAACTGACTTTTCAAGACTGTAGATGTTTTCCTTAACATAAATGTTTTATTTAACATATGCATGCCATACATACTTTTTAACATAACTTTCCCAAATAAACTGTTTTCTATGCAACTTCCCCAGATTTATGCAATTTTTCAGCTCAAAAATATTTCAGTATGAATGGTAGCAAACTGGTTGTCTCCAGCATGTCACAGCAAATTCTATTTTGACAGATCAGTTGTGGCAGGATCACTTTCTCTTCCAAAGCCATAACTTATTTACTACTAGTTGTGGAAAGCCAAAATTATCCATTTTTGCTTTGCCCTCTGCTTTATCACCAGGAAACTAGATTCAGGGATTGAGGGTCAACCTTTATTGGATGGAGTACATTCTACCAAAACAGCTGGATTCTTTGATGATTCCAGCAAGCAATGTATTTTCACAACTACAGATAGCATATCAGCTGAAATTGTAGGATTTGACAAGATATTTTCCCCTTGGTTACATTCCATCCAGATTGCTGAAACACTGAAAAAGTATCTCAGAGTTGTAATTGGTCCAAAACGTCTACATTGCTTCCGATTACATGAACAGGGATGGTATGATGTCCATTCTGAGAGATCTGCCCTGGGAGGAAGAAATGCAGCATAGACCAGGAAATGCCCCTGTTACCTCCATCCCTTTTTGAAGTTTGTCCCACTTGTCTATGTGTCTTAAAATATTCACACAGAGAGTGAATGTGGTGGGTCTGGCTGAGAAGAATGTGTAATTGTTCTCTGCCAGGCAGAGACATTGTATGTCTTTAACATGTTAAAATGATTGTATGTTAAAGACATACAATGTCTTGTATGTCTTGGGCACCAGACATTGTGTGTCTTTAACATACAATCATTGTTAATGATACAATCATTGTTAATGATTGTATGTTAAAGACATATGTTTGGTGCCCCCAGTACTTGGAATCTACAAAATTATCTAGATTTGTGGATTGAAGAAAATTGGATTTGACAAATTCTATCTATCTATTATCTCTCTCTCTCTTGATCTAAATCTAAATCTAAATCTAAATCCATCTATCTGTCTATCTCTATATCTATCATCTATCTCAATTCCAGGTTCTCTTGCCTCTTGTCTCTAGTAGACAAGGACCAGAAGACAGCAGTGGTGATAGATATAGTGACAGCAACATCAGGAAGAAGGAGTATGAGAAGCTGAAGAAGTCCCAGGGCCTGAAGGAGGAATTAGAGAGGATGTGGAAAGTGAAGTCCAACGTGGTCCCAGTGGTGGTAGGATTACTCAGGGCTGTGACTCCTAAGCTGGGAGAGGGGCTCCAACAGACCCCAGGAGTAATATCAGAGCTGTCTGTCCAGAAGAGGGCAGTGCTAGGAACAGCTAAGATGCTGTGTAGAACCCCCAAACTCCCAAGCCTCTGCTAGAGGACCTGAGGTTGAGGAAGACACAGACCCCCCATAGGGGTGAGAAGGGATTTTTTTATATCACTAGCAAAGAAATTTACATCTGATTTGTTCCAAATGGGTTGTTGATATCTATTGATTGGCAACACCTAATTAGACTTTTGTCAACAAAGGGGCAAAGAAGGGAATTTTTGAGCTATATGGTCCAAGATTTGGGAGTCATTCTTACTATGCTTATCAAGGCTTTTTTTTTCTTACTATGCTCATCAGTTTACAGTTTGCACTTAGCTCTGGAGGGAGACTATTCCAGAAGGTTATTCATGTGGATATGTGTGAAGCCCCAGCTGTTTTATGTTGTCAAGTTGTTTTCTTGGTTGCTGTTGATGATGATGCTTTTATTATTATTTTATTGTTATTTTTAACTTGCTGCTCAGAGTACTGAATAAAAAATAAAAAATTAAAAAGGGAAGGAATAGGAAAGCATGTTGACCATCCACCAGATGTATTTGGAACCTTTGAGCCATCATTCTTGGATGCATGCAGCTAACTAAAAAAAATTGGATAATAGGATCATTCCTGAATCTAGAAAAGAAAGTATTTTATCTAAATCAGCACTGTCAAGCATCATTATTTCTCAAGCCCTCAGCACTACAACAGAAAAGGAATAATAAGCTATACAAAACAAAGAAGTTAGAACATTTATCACCTCCCTCTCTCTTAATATTCAAGAAGACCCAAGGCTACTGCTAAAAATTCCATTGAAAACAGTCGATTTACAAAATGTAGATATTTGCCATTCATATCTCTGCTATCCAATCTCTAGAGGCTACCTGGGCTGCTTAAATTTAGCCTAACCTCTTGGCTATTTAGTTTTCATCTGTCAAGTATCATTGTTGTCTGTCGAGGGTAAAAATAACTTTTGAAACAGATTCCTATGCTGTGAGTTCTCTTTCCTTCCTCCTCCTTTCCTTGCATCCCCCATGACTTTTTTTCCCTTTTTTTTTCCCTTTTAATTTTTATTAGTTAGTAATTGTTCAAGATATCATTAAGATGCATAATGTAGAATAGAAGACTGCCAGAATACAAATCTAAGAAAGAGACAGGAAAAGCTAAACCGGCGCAGGAGTAAGCAAAAAAGCATATCAGAGCAGTGGTTTCTGACCGTTTCCAACACAGGTTTAAAAGTACCTAAAAGTTAATTTCTTACTATTAATTAAACATTTAGTAACACTGTATCTCTAAAATCAAACCATTCAATCATCTAAACCTAAAATCAAGACTTCATGGCTTTCTTGATTGTTGAGCTCAAGGGCCATCTTTGATCTTCCTCCAGTTGCACAGCTGCCTTTGTTCAAGTAGGATGAGGCATTGGGAGGTAATGGTGAAAAGGAAGAGAGATTTGTGCAGAAGGTCCTAAGAGGGGGCCCAGATTACCTTCGTAAATTCCTCCTTCTGCCTCCTCTATTTAGGAAGGTAATCTGGGCCCCCTCTAGGCCCCCCTCTACCTGTGAGCCCTGGGGCAACTACTACTCCTGTAAAGAGACCCTGATCCTGCCTGATAAATTCAGTCTTTCTAATGTCAAAAGTCTTCAGCAAAGGATCGTTACCTTGTCGTGGTGCTGGAGCTTGAGCACCTCAGTGATGCCATGAGCTAAACCGTGAAGGGCCACCCAAGACGGGAAGGTCATGACAGAGAGGTCAGACTAAATACGATCCCTGGGGAAGGTAATGGCAACCCACCCCAGTATTCTTGCCGTGAAAACTAAATGGATCGGTACAACCAGAGATATGTCGGTATACCATCGGAAGATGAGACTCCCAGGTCGGAAGGTGGTCAAAATGCTACTGGGGAGGAACAGAGGATGAGTTCAACTAGCCCCAGACGTGATGACACAGCTAGCTCAAAGCCGAAAGGACGGCTAGCGGCCGACGGTGCCGGTGGTGAATGGCGAATCCGATGTTCTAAGGATCAACACACCATTGGAACCTGGAATGTAAGATCTATGAGCCAGGGCAAATTGGATGTGGTTATTGGTGAGATGTCAAGATTAAAGATAGACATTTTGGGCATCAGTGAACTGAAATGGACTGGAATGGGCCACTTCACATCAAATGACCACCAGATCTACTACTGTGGACAAGAGGACCACAGAAGAAATGGAGTAGTCTTCATAATTAATAGTCAAGTGGCTAAAGCAGTGCTTGGATACAATCCCAAAAACGATAGAATTATCTCAATTCGAATTCAGGGCAACCCATCTAACATCACAGTGATACAAATATATGCCCCAACCACAGATGCTGAAGAAGCTGAAGTAGAGCAGTTCTATGAGGATCTGCAGCACCTACTGGACAGCATGCCTAAAAGAGATATTATTTTCATCACGGGAGACTGGAATGCTAAGATGGGCAGTCAAATGACACCTGGAATTACAGGTAAGCATGGGCTGGGAGAACAAAACGAAGCAGGACATAGGCTGATAGAATTTTGCCAAGACAACTCACTCAGCCTAACAAACAATCTTTTCCAACAACCTAAGAGACGGCTTTATACATGGACTTCCCCAGATGGACAACACTGAAATCAGATTGACTACATCCTATGCAGCCAAAGGTGGAGACATCTATACAGTTGGTAAAAACAAGACCTGGAGTTCAGATCACAAACTTCTTCTTCCACAATTTAGGATCAGACTAAACAGATTAGGGAAGACCCACAGATCAGCTAGATATGAGCTCACTAATATTCCTAAGGAATATGCAGTGGAGGTGAAGAATAGATTTAAGGGATGGGACTTAGTAGATAGGGTCCCAGAAGAACTATGGACAGAAATTCGCAACATTGTTCAGGAGGCGGCAACAAAATACATCCCAAAGAAAGAGAAAGCCTAGAAGGCAAAATGGCTGTCTGCTGAGACACTAGAAGTAGCCCAAGAAAGAAGGAAAGCAAAAGGCAACAGTGATAGGGGGAGATATGCCCAATTAAATGCAAAATTCCAGAGGTTAGCCAGAAGAGATAAGGAATTATTTTTAATCAAGCAATGCGCGGAAGTGGAAGAAGACAATAGAATAGGAAGGACAAGAGACCTCTTCCAGAAAATTAGAAACATCGGAGGTAAATTTCATGCCAAAATGGGTATGATCAAAAACAAAGATGGCAAGGACCTAACAGAAGAAGAAGAGATCAAGAAAAGGTGGCAACAATATACAGAAGACCTGTATAGGAAGGATAACAATATCGGGGATAGCTTTGATGGTGTGGTCAGTGAGCTAGAGCCAGACATCCTGAAGAGTGAGGTTGAATGGGCCTTAAGAAGCATTGCTAATAACAAGGCAGCAGGAGATGACGGCATCCCAGCTGAACTGTTCAAAATCTTGCAAGGTGATGCTGTCGAGGTAATGCATGCTATATGCCAGCAAATTTGGAAAACACAAGAATGGCCATCAGACTGGAAAAAATCAACTTATATCCCCATACCAAAACAGGGGAACACTAAAGAATGTTCAAACTATCGAACAGTGGCACTCATTTCACATGCCAGTAAGGTAATGTTCAAGATCCTGCAAGGTAGACTTCAGCAATTCATGGAGCGAGAATTGCCAGATGTACAAGCTGGGTTTAGAAAAGGCAGAGGAACTAGGGATCAAATTGCCAAAATCCGATGGATAATGGAAAAAGCCAGGGAGTTTCAGAAAAAAACATTTATTTCTGTTTTATTGACTATTCCAAAGCCTTTGACTGTGTGGACCATAACAAATTGCGGCATGTTCTTAGTTGTATGGGGATACCAAGTCATCTTGTCTGCCTCCTGAAGAATCTGTATAATGACCAAGTAGCAACAGTAAGAACAGACCACGGAACAACGGACTGGTTTCAGATTGGGAAAGGAATATGCCAGGGCTGTATCCTCTCACCCTACCTATTCAGCTTGTACGCAGCTGAACACATCATGTGGCATGCTGGGCTTGAGGAATCCAAGGTTGGAGTTAAAATTGCTGGAAGAAACATGAACAATCTCAGATATGCAGATGATACCACTTTGATGGCTGAAAGCGAAGAGGAACTGAGGAGCCTTATGATGAAGGTGAAAGAAGAAAGTGCAAAAGCTGGCTTGCAGCTAAACCTCAAGAAAACCAAGATTATGGCAACCAGCTTGATTGATAACTGGCAAATAGAGGGAGAAAATGTAGAAGCAGTGAAAGACTTTGTATTTCTAGATGAGAAGATTACTGCAGATGCTGACTGCAGTCAGGAAATCAGAAGATGCTTAATCCTTGGGAGAAGAGCAATGATAAATCTCGATAAAATATTTAAGAGCAGAGACATCACACTGACAACAAAGGTCCACATAGTTAAAGCAATGGTGTTCCCCGTATTGACATATGGCTGCGAGAGCTGGACCATAAGGAAGGCTGAGAGAAGGAAGATCGATGCTTTGGAACTGTGGTGTTGGAGGAAAATCCTGAGAGTGCCTTGGACTGCAAGAAGATCAAACCAGTTCATCCTCCAGGACATAAAGCCAGACTGCCCACTGTAGGGAATGATATTAAAGGCAAAACTGAAGTACTTCGGCCACATAATGAGAAGACAGGACACCCTGGAGAAGATGCTGATGCCAGGGAGAGTGGAGGGCAAAAGGAAGAGGGGCCGACCAATGGCAAGGTGGATGGATGATATTCTGGAGGTGACGGACTCATCCCTGGGGGAGCTGGGGGTGGTGACGACCGACAGGAAGCTCTGGCGTGGGCTGGTCCATGAAGTCACGAAGAGTCGGAAGCGACTAAATGAATAAACAACAACAATGTCAAAAGTGGATTTGACTTGGCAGAGACCCAAACAAACGTTTCTGAAATCTTGTTCCTATCAAGGAAAACTTCCTTTTCCAACCTATCACTAATTGTTAACAATCAATGGGCCACAAAGTTTAGCCCAGTCCAAGTTGTCCTAGTTCCCATTTTTTGTCTGCAGTGAAAAATAGAACTCATCTCCATGAGCCAACTCAGTTTCATGCAAAAAATGCTCAACCTATATCTTTAGGTTTTTAATCCTAAACATGATGGGGAACAAAATGAATTCTGTAATTCATTCAATCATCTTGAAAGCCAGTGAAACGTCAACAGCCTTCTGTATTAACTAGCTCTGGACTAGGGAGAATAGAGCACGATGAATTTTTCATAAACCTCTACTGTATATCTTGTGGAAAATATGCTTTATGGACATTATGACTTTAAAGAAATTAACTTCTCAAAGAAGCTATCTATAAACAAAATAAATTGTTCAGGCACATTGCATCTTGGTAGATTCTGTTTGAACATGAAGTTTCTCTAATTTGCTGTAATTTGGACCAATTTTATATTGAAAGAGGGGCTGAAAAGAAAATATCTAAGAAGGATTGAAAGAAACTTACGGTGAAAGATAGCAAAATGCTTCACGATTACCATCTTATTACAATGAATATTGATTTTTTAAATATAAATTTCACAGAAATTTTCAAGGGCAAGATTGATTCTCTTATTTGTGGGAATATTACATCAGCCCCATCAGGGCATTTTACCATTCTTTCTGACATTTCTCACACAGTGCCCAATAAGCACAATTTTGAGAACTTCCGTCTAGCCACCAATGAACAAAGAAAGACCTTAAACTCTTTTTCAGGAGGAGTGTCTTTCTCAAGGGGTTAAGGAGTGAATGCCATTGTTATAGTAATAACTGGCTAGAGAAATTAACTGGAATAAAATAATAAAACCTGGAGTAGCTGTTTGTCACATTTTTACTGGAGATCTTTTCTTGTCTTTTCTCTCCCTTCAATATCATTGAACATCCTCTACCAAAATGTTCTTTAAGAACCCTCTCCAAGGATAAAGAACAACACTTTCAGTTCACTCCCAATATATCACATTCATTTGTGTGTGTTATCAAGTCCACCAACACCTCCAATTCACTCCTGCAAATTCCATTGCAGTTGCCACTTCTTCTTCCCAGCAAGCATTATATTTCTTTGTGTTCTAATTTAGCAGAAAACCTTCAATCTCCAAATCAAATTCTACTTAACACTTCCTGGCTCATAGTGGCAAAGGAGTTGCAGAAGGCCATTCCTGAAATTCTCTGTATCTAATTGACTTCACAAGTTTTTGTGGCAGTGATTGCTTCACAAGGAATAGACAAGGCCCTGGAAATCAGCATTGGTGGAACTAAACATCAGCAGCTGCAAGATAAACTTAAAGATCTTGAGATCTTTTCTCACAACTGTTACCATACAATTCAAGGAAGGGATTGACAGTTTGTAATGGGAATTTGACCGATAAGCACCTTTAGCACATTAACAGACTTCTGAAGAGCAGAACAATTAAGCCAGTGTTTCTCAGCCTCAGCAACCTGGAGATGTGTAGACTTCAACTCCCAGAATTCCCCAGGCAGCATGACTGTGTGTGTGTATTTCTATATTTGTTCTTGCCTTGGATCAGTCTAGCCCTGGCATATTTTCATCCTATTTTCAGCATCATTATGCATTTACACTAAAGTAAATGCCACATGCAGCTTGTAATTACTCATGTCACCAGGGGACTTGAAAATACAGGAAACTATGGCCTCATAACTAATTAAGAAAGAAGGGATTTAAAATCACAGGAAAGTTGCTTTCTGTGTTGCTATTTCTGCTTTTCAAGCAGAAACATTAAGCAACAGCCCTTGAAAGACAGGAATGTATCAAGATAGATTACCAAATATTTACTGAGTAACTCAAGTAGAACAGGAACTTCATTTTAAAAAAAGTATGTTATATTAATACTCTGCCACACAGATCTGACTGCTGAAGAATATTAATAAGTACGCTAACATTTGTTAAATGAAGGGAGAAATAAAAGAATGGGCTGTGAGGCATATATTGAAAAGCAAACGGCCAAATAAGACATACATTGTCTCCTACAAATATGTAGCGCTTAATGCTCAGGATCAAACCATGAATAAAAATGGACTGAACTAAACACCACCTTCAACCCAGCTCAGTTTTCTAAACTACATGGGATATGGAGGGATACTTAAGGTGGAAACACTGCCAAAGTTCACTCTCAGTGTGTGGAGGGAGCTGAGGCTGACATGGGAAGGTAGATATGCCTCGTTCCTCACATTTTGTGGACACATTAGACTGTAAATTGTATGTCTGAACAGGTTGATGGTGGCCATTGTTTAGTTCTGTTTGATGGATCTTTTCAGCTGTAGCATAATTCTAGGCAAGTCTGGATATTCCTCTTAATCGTGTGTGTGTATTCTCATTGATGTTTTAATTCAAAGCGTGTCAAAAAATTCTCACCCTGATTATTGATGCAGATGTCCCTGACCCTGCATAATTAATTTGTCCCAGGATTACAGAGCCAAAAAGGAAAGGATCTCCAGAAATTCTGCATTGTCCTAGTCCTTCTTCCAGCTGGATAGAACTTCTAATAAGCTGGACAGAGGAGAACATAATAAGCAGATGAATGATCACTTGGAATCACTACATCTTACTCACTAAGGTGAGCTTCAGGCTCTACTTTGATGTCTTTCCCCCATTTTGAGCCTATGTTCTAGCACTGTGCACAATTGAGGTTCGAGAACATGTGGGACCTTACACATCTCCACTGACCTGTAGCAAGCAAACCTCTAAGCACACTGTGTGTAGTCAAGGTGTGGCTCATTAGCAGGAATGGTGGAAACAGCATAGATACATGACCAATAAATCTGTAGAGCCCGTTGGTATACAAGTAACTCTTCTTCATTCTGATTGACAATATCTTGAGGACTGGCAAGGAGAAATATTAGGGAAGAAACATTCTTTCTATAATATGGAATATTTGCGTCAGTCATATAAGAGTTAGTTGTAATGACTGAATTACATCCTTTTTGGCCTACTCCTTATTCCCCTTCTGGCTTTTGAGAACAACTTAATTCCCATTCAGTCATTGTTAAAATGACCATGTGAGGGGGGGAAAAAACTTTCTGAACAGTATAAATATATGCAGAGAATACTTCAATACTGTTTGATGCAAACATCAGGATGTCTCAATTGTTCCTAGTACTGTGGTGCACTTCTGCAGTGATAACAGTGTCAGATCCTTTCTGTGCCAGTGAAGCTGCACATCACACCTCTAAATGAATGTCCATAAGAATGATGCATCAGCAAACATTTGGTGACTAGGTACACTCCATCTCTGTGGAACTAGTAACATTTTTCAACTACATGGTCAAATGTTGGGTCTGTGACAGGAAGGACCGTCTGTAAGATTAAAGAAAAGTGGTACATAAAGAAGTCAAGTTGGCCAAGGAAAAGCACAAATGTGAGGACATGAAATTACAGATTTATCATAGTCAACCTTCCCAATAAAAAAAATAATTGTTTGTTGTAACCAAATATAACTAAGAAGGAAAAGATGGATGGGTAGCTTTCATACCCACTCTTATCTTTAGTTCAAGGACAAATAGATCAAAGGAAAATGTGCAGTAAAGCACATTTCAAGATACAGTTGCCATGTTGTCTAAAAGGTCTAAAGTGACATCCAAGACAAATTAGAGGGTTCAGCAGTTGAAATATTTGTCAGAAAAGAAATTGAGAAAAAAAGAGTTCAAATTGGATTTCTTGAAAGGATGTGTATTCGTTTCACTCCTTTACGATAAGATGGCCTAGTGATGATGCCATAAAGTGAAACTCACATAATCTTGCCCAGAAAATCCAAATGCCCTGAACAAGGAAAAGACACCTAAGATAAGGACCTGGTTAATACAAGCCTCTTACATACACCTAGATCATTCCCATTGAAGAGCAAAATGTCCTGTGGACCATCTTAATCTGCAGTTGTTGGATTTTCTTCATTTGCATAAGAGTAAAATTGAAATCAGGGACGCGGTGGCGCTGCGGGTTAAACCACTGAGCTGTCGATCGGAAGGTCGGCGGTTCGAAACCGCGCGGCGGGGTGAGCTCCCGTTGTTAATCCCAGCTCCTGCTCACCTAGCAGTTCGAAAACATGCAAATGTGAGTAGATCAATAGGTACCGCTTCGGCGGGAAGGTAACGGCGTTCCGTGTCGTCATGCTGGCCACATGACCCGGAAGTGTCTATGACAACGCCGGCTCTAAGGCTTAGAAACGGAGATGAGCACCGCTCCCTAGAGTCGGACACGACTGGACTTTACGTCAAGGGAAACCTTTACCTTTACCTAAAATTGAAATCAGCCACTCATAAAAACCAAATCCAGCAAGTATTCACAGAATCATAAAACAGGGGCTTAATCAGAAGTGAGATACATGAGACACTGATGACAGATACGGTGGGGAAATTAGAGGAAGTTCAATTAGGGCTGGGGAAAAAAAATCATTCCCTTTAAATGGACCACTAGGATGTCTGAAAGTTTCATCCAGTTTTATTTTTAGAATTAGAACCAATCAGGAAGGGTTTTGAAACTAAAGTAGAGGTTGGACATTGCCCAAAATATTCTGGGACAAACTGAGCTGCACATCGGATTTAAGGCGATAATTGTTTTCCTGGGTATATTCCTAATTAAATGCATATAAAGAGGAACCTTCAAATCCATTCATTAATTCATTAATTCATTAATTCATTTATTATTCACATTTCTATTACTGCCCATCTCCCCCCAAACAGGGGGACTCTGCTGAATAAGGCATGATGATCTGTTCACATCCTGAAACAAAACATAACATGGCTTACTATAGCAGAGAAACTGGAGTGCAAAATGAATGATAAAAAGCACAAAGTCCAGTAGATGCCAAAACAGGAAATGACCAATTTATGGCAGGAAGAATGAGACAGTGAGTGAGATTAAAATTGTCAGGTTGGTCCAGTCTCAGCCTGCACCCTTGCAGTAAATTGCCTGTTTGGGAAAGTAACTGTTGGCAGGAACCTTAATGTTCTTTAGTCATGTCCCTCAAGTCACTCTCTTCTGCTGACTCAGGCAAAATGAGAGCGATAGAATGATGCAATTCATTTATAACAATCAAGAATTCAGTGAAATTCACTCATGAAGTAATGTGTGCCATTGAGCTGACATCTCAAGGGCTTTCTTTGGGGGGGCTGTCCAGTGAAAATGGGCACTCCTCTCCCTCCCCAAAAAAGATTAACTGCATAAAACTCAAGGAAATACCAAAAGAGACCAAAGGTTGTGATGGATCACACACTACAATGAAAGGTCACTGCAGAGAAATGCAAGATACAGCAGCAAAAACTGACATGTCAGCTTGAGAGAGGGACAGTGTCTGCAACTCATGGAATTTCATGTCACTTCATTCCTGGTGGGACAAGAAGTCCTTGAGTTCTCAACTAACTGATGATTCTAGTCATGGTAGTCTGGAAGACACCATGTTGGGAAAGGCTGAGATAGAAAGGCCTTCTGTCTCTTCTTGTAGGAGGAAATAGACTTACAAGCTTTCAGGTGAGACTGGACACACTCTTTTTCAAAATAGTTTGAAGAGTTCTGGTTTGTTTGTTTGTTTTAGGAGTTTGACTTTATGAAAATGGGTAAATAATATATAAAATGACATCCATCCACTGTCTGTCTTGCTCTTCCCTTCACCTCCTTTCAATAATTAATTAGGTTTTCATAATACATTAATATCATCCAACCCAAGAATACTTAAGCAGTTTGGATGCTGTTCAAAGAAGTTTGTGGAACACTTCCCCCCCGCCTAAAATAATAGAACCAAAATCATGGTCTGCCTGGCCAAAGTCGCACTTCATATCAAACTCATCATGATGTGCAGATTTTTCCCCAAAAAGAAACCACAGTTACAAACTACAAAGACATGAATATTCATGTTACTGCAAGCCCAAAACAAGCATGGTTTTGTTATGGCTTAGTCCCATACTGATCAATCTATGTGTCTGCCTGTGGTTTGTGTATATTTATATATACAGTAGCTGCTACCCTTTCTTTTTAAAGACCCTGTAAAGCAACGGAAAACTAATGTTGTGTGGTTGTGATTAATATTAATTTCTTGCTTTGTAAAAGATATCAAACGTATGATCAACCTGAATGCCATGAAGTTCCAGGTCTCTATAAAAATTGTTTTTCTCCTCCTTCTTGACCCCCAAAACACTTCTTTGAATTTTGCCTTTTAGAACAGTGTAAATTATTTTCCTCTTTTCCTCCTTTCCCTTCTCACTGACGTCACAGTAGCAGTTAAGAAGGAGCAGGGGCATTCACTGGGAAGAGTAAAAAAACTCAAGATGGTGGCTATGGCCATGGGATCAAAGCCCCATCCTGTCGAAAGGGAGCAGGGCTTGGATTATGCAGTTGTGGTGCCATCTTGACTTTTTTGACATACAGAAACACACACCCCATGGATGGCCCTGGGAGAGAGGCAGTTAAGGTACAGGCCTACTTTTATTTCTCGCAATATTTGTGTTATTCCGTGCTATTCTTGTTTGATGGAAGTGGGGTGGGGAGATGTAGAACCTCCCCAGTTATTACAGCAAATTGGTTCTGTTTCCATATACATTATACTAGTAATAGCTTTCAGTTTTGTTTCATTCATATAAATTAGAGAATATATTTAACACACATATAGAAATCTGCTTTCTCAGTAATATATAGATAGTCAGATAACAGAGCCACGAAGAGGATTCTACCAAATAATCACGTAGTAAAATATTTCTTTCATCAAACACAAAACAAAAAGAGAAAGGATTTCTGATGTATACAAATTTTATTTAAAACAATTGATAATTAAGGGTTTCCTTTTTTTACTTTTTATTTAAAAAACAAGCAGTATTTATTTTTATCCTAATATGCTGGTTCAGTTCCCAAGAAAACCTAAGCTTCACCCCCCTCACACAGACACACAGGCATATACATATTAAACCATGACATGTTTCTGTCCTGCTGTGTATTATTATCAATAAAATAATCCTCTTCTTAATTCTATGCTTTTGCCCAGAACTTCAAAATGAGTCACTTGCTGCAATAAAATGAAAACAGCCCTTTTCTCTAAAAGACCTGATATTCACTGCTATCCTTGGAAAATTATCAGCTCTAGCACAGATCAAATTAAGCTGTTTAAACATTTGGGCATCTCCTTTAAGGATTTGATGACCTAGAACCAACCCCACTGGGGTTCATAAACTTTCAGATTTTCAAGCCACTGTACTGTAAAATGAAGATGAGGGCCAAAGATTGGGAGGAATTGGTTCAGTCCAAATTTGTATTTAAATCTCCCAAGCTTGTGTTCAGACTAAAATGCATTTGACTGCCAAAGCCTTCCCTTCCCAGAACTTAGCAACTCTGCCCTTTTGGATGTCCACAGAATATTTCAGGGCTTATAGAAAATGGGTGGCGCTTTCATCACAACCCTCTGACAATGCTGGGCTCCCTCTGACCCCTTTGCTCCTCCCCTGCTGCAAAAAATGTACAGTATATACCCTGAGAAATACTAGCAAAAATGCCTGTCCTTCCAGATTTGCACATGGAAGAAGAAATGGGTCAGAACAATTTAGAGTGAGAAAATCAGAACATGAACAAAACTCAAATTAATTGAAGCATTCTCTGCTTCAAGTAGGGCTTCCTTGGGTAACAGACCCAGGATTTGTGATATTTGTTAGTTGAAAAACTGTAGTGCCAATTTGTCAGGTCCAGTCTTAATTCCTTGAATCGGCTTCCAAAATTGTTTTTTTCCCCCTTCTTTCAACCAGATATTTTTTTCAGATATTCTGTTATTCTAATGAAGCACAGCATGCAAGGAGCTCAGCAAATCAATGGGTTGAATGGGATTTACCCCAAAGGAAGGATGGATAGTGGAAGGGGGTCTTTCATCTCCAGCATTAAAAAAAAAATGTGTGGGAGAACATGGAAGAACCACAGAGTGTGCAGTCTATCATTTCCCACTCTGTAGCTGCTGAGCTTTTTCTTTTCTTTCTTTACCAGCCACTTCACTTTTGCAGCAAAATATTCTTCTAATATAAAGAACCATCTTCCTGGCTTTTAAGCAATTGCAGAAGGAGAAGCAGACCTTCCCTCTTGCAGAAACACTAACCATAGTGTTTATGTTAGTTAGCAATTAACCAGGTCTGTTAGAATGTCTGCTAGACAAAACATCTACTCCATTTTCCACAAACTAAGAAGTGGTTCTTAACTGGCAGAGTAGAGTTGGCACTGCGAAGAGATAATTCTTATCAGTGTCTGCAGTGGTATAACCAGAAGGATGACCTTGGGGAATTTTTTTCTTGATCAATATTTGTTAGCACTGAAATTAAACAACAGCAAGCATTCAGCAGTGGCAAAAGTAAATTTCACGCCATTAAGTTTCATAGCAGGTTCAGCACCTAAGCGTGGGTGGATCTGGTCAGGGACAGGACTGTAGATTACATCAGGAATTGGGGACGGGGGAATTATGAGAAGTGCAAAGTGAATCACTGAATCAATTCCATCCCGTGGTCAAGAAAACTATATGGCCTTGTCTATGAAGTCACCAGGAATCAATAGCAGGGATTTGCTGTATATTTGAGAAAGACACATGATTATATTTTGTCTTCATTCTTTCCCTTTGGACTCTTCAGGTAATGTGGGAACCACAAACTCTTCTTAGCACAGTAGCACTAACTGTTAGGAAACTGTAGTCAAGTTGCTTACTAGATGGTAGCAATGAAAGAAGTGAAGGCACCTGTTGAGCTTGTGGGGCAGCAATCCAGCTAATTTTGAAAGCCCCTCATTTTTCACAACCTGCTTCATCTGCTCCGCTGCCATAACGTGGAGAGTTATTGCAATTATTCCCTTACAGTATATGAACAAAAGACAATATATGAAGCGGTGTACGAACATAGTGAAAGCAAAAATGTTTGCCAGAATAGGATGGCATGGAGAGGCCGAGTGAATGTCATGGTAACTCCTTGTTTTAGCTGGATTTCCTGTTCTTTTTCTTCCCTCACCTTTTAATTTCTTTCACTTACTCTTTGTTATTATGCTGAAAAGTATTAGCATGATGGATATGTATGCATGTTATGTACCAGTTTCAATAACACAACTTTGATAAGAATGCATCAGGAAATCTAATTTCCACTGTGGGAATCTTCCATGACAATTTATTTACATAGAATCATAGGGTTGGAAGGCATGTTGGAAGTCCTCTGGTCCAACCCACTACCCAGAGCAGGAATCCTGCTTGCTCTTCAGAAGATAACACAGAAATATATATTTTTTGTGGGGATGGGGGTACTTATTATTTTGATTTATACCTTGATTTTCTGCCCCTAGACTACTCAAAGGATTCAATCCTCTAAAATAAAACTTAAAGAATTAAAACCAATACATTACAGAGTCACTTGTGAGATGGGCGGTGTAGAAATATGAGAAATAATTAAATAAATAAATTTCTCACATAATCCTAATTTCTACGTCTTCATGAAAAAATGAGGTCTCACAGAACAGTCTCATAACGGAAATTGTTCAGAAATTTTTAAACAAAACACAAAAAGGAACTTAATACGAATACAGTTTTACTAGAATTTTTTTTTTAAAAAAATGGTGAGAATACTAAACCTCCCCTTAGAATAATTGGCCAAGTCAAGTTTCCCAGCTGACCAGCTACACTTCTTTTAACAGCAGACTTTGTTGTTTAGTTGTTCAGTCGCTTCCGACTCTTCGTGACTTTATGGACCAGCCCACGCCAGAGCTTCCTGTCGGTCGTCAACACCCCCAGCTCCCCCAGGGACGAGTCCGTCACCTCTAGAATATCATCCATCCACCTTGCCCTTGGTTGGCCCCTCTTCCTTCTGCCCTCCACTCTCCCTGGCATCAGCATCTTCTCCAGGGTGTCCTGTCTTCTCATGATGTGGCCAAAGTATTTCAGTTTTGCCTTTAATATCATTCCCTCAAGGGAGCGGTCTGGCTTTATTTCCTGGAGGATGGACTGGTTTGATCTTCTGACGGACTCGTCCCTGGGGGACCTGGGGGTGTTGACGACTGACAGGAAGCTCTGGCGTGGGCTGGTTCATGAAGTCACGAAGAGTCGGAAGCGACTGAATGAATAAACAACAACAATATTTTCTGATGTGGAAATAACAACACATTTATCTGTTAAATTATGGTGCTATTAATGTCCCAGGTTCTGGAATAACAACAACCCCATTCTTATCTAATCCTGAGTTTGTCATGTAGCTAGGGCCATAACAACATGACCTTTAGTGACAGCATAGTCTCTAAAACAAGCAAGAGACATTTTTTTCACAACATGGAGACAAACCTATTTTAACCTTCTAATATCTGCAGATCAGGTTGTGGCATCCAGATGAATCTAGCAATTCTCTCACCTCAAGGAAAATGCCCTTCCCTTCCCTTCCCTTCCCTTCCCTTCCCTTCCCTTCCCTTCCCTGAAACATTGACAAAAAGAAAGAGGCATGCAATAACCATATTAAAAGTATTTTGTTTATTCATTATAAACAGAACATTTAGTTCTACCTCTTTTTCCAGTTCAGTGAGACATCAGCCAATGTCCTCTCTTTTGTCTATACCTTCGCAAAATCCTTCAACTCCATGATATAACATGCTGATTTTTCAGAACTCAGTCTTTATAGAAGAAGGCCATCTAGTTCCATCAAAACTAATTTAATCCCATCAAGGTCATTACCAGACACATTTTAGAAAGCTTTTCTTTCCAACTGTGCTTTCTCTTTTCATTGTCTATCTTTAGATTTCACTCTCAATGTGAACATAAAAAGTTGCCCAGCTGGATCAAATTAAAGGTCTATTTGGTTAGTGTTCTTCCCATCAATGGCAACTAGCCAGATACTGGCTGTACAAACGAAGGGACTAATTCCCTGAAGGTCTCCCTCAGGATCTGGAAATTGGACATGTCTTCTTATATCCAAACGCGGAATTCATTCTCTAGATCTGGAGGACTTGTTCCTGGCAGCCTCAAATTCAAGATTCACCAGGCCTCTCTGCCATACATTTTAAAGCAAGCTCTAAAGACCCGTTTGTTCATGCAAGCTTTTCTCTGAATGTCTCTGACAGTTTTAGATGGCGGTTGGATTTTAGAGGTTGTGAAGGCCATTTTAGGTTTTTATATTTCAGTTTTAATGTTTCTTTTATCCATCTTGTGCAACTCACTTTAGGAGAGTTTGGAGCCTAATGACAGCCTATAAATGTTTTAAATATTAATATTAGTATCTGGGGGGAGATGGGTGGTGGCAAAATTTGATGAATAGATAAATTAAAAAAAATATTAGTATCATTTTTTTCCTTAATGCATAGTTCCTATATCAAATTCTTCTTCTTTTCTTTTTTCTTTTTGGTAGCATTTTCTATGCTGACTACAAGGATTCATTCCTGAAAAATTGCATTTACTTGCTGCCCACTCAGTCAGGTAAAGAGAGATGAGCAATTCTGAATTTCCTCAGAAGTTTTTGGAAAGTTATGACCCTGAATAATTCACCAGCCTCTGCGTAGAAATCTGGCTGAGCTTCTGATTACCAAACTAATATGCTAAGCCTCTCAACCTTTAAATTATGATTTTAAAGGGTGACTAGGATATTTAGTGATATTCAGATGCCACGATGTGTCTATACCTACAAAGATCAGAATAATGTAAACAGTTGTATTCTATTTGACACTCTATGGAAGCAAAAGTTGGACTTTTGCAGGACAGGAAGAGTATTGACTTTTTGAACTTTGTTGTTGGAGAAGCCTCCTGAGAATACTGTGGACAGCCAAGAAAACAAACCAATGGATCATCAAACTAATCAGCCCAGAGTTCTCACCCGAGGCACAAATGACTGGGCTGAAATTATCCTACTTTGGACCCATGACACAAAGACCAGCTCTCTGGAGAAAGCTCTAATGAAAGGGAAAGGTGGAAGGAAGGAGAAGAAGAGGATAACCAGCAGCACCATAAAAAGGGAAATATCAGTAGCACATCTGTATTTGCTATTGTTAGTTCAGGCACAAATAGGAAGAAGTTCTGCACAGGAGGAAAGCTTTGGGTCATGGAATTGGTACCCATGTAGACAGACACTGATACAATACATGGAACTCTCATGTATTAGGTTACTGCAAGTAAGGTTGTATGATGGAATTAGATATGTAGCTTAGATCTGAAAACCAGTGAGCTTAAGATGTTGGACTGGGGATGGAGACGTCCACCCCCAGCAACAAAGCTCATGGGATGACTTTGGGCCAGCCACTCTCTCTCAGCCCAACTTACCTCATACAGCTGTTGTTGGGGGGAAAAAAGTTTTTTTTACTATACTAAGTATTAGCCCCTCCGCAAAGGATCGTTACCTTGTCGTGGTGCTGGAGCTTGAGCACCTCAATGATGCCATGAGCTAAACCGTGAAGGGCCACCCAAGACGGGAAGGTCATAACAGAGAGGTCAGACTAAATGCGATCCCTGGGGAAGGTAATGGCAACCCACCCCAGTATTCTTGCCGTGAAAACTAAATGGATCAGTACAACCAGAGATATGTCGGTATACCATCGGAAGATGAGACCCCCAGGTCGGAAGATGGTCAAAATGCTACTGGGGAGGAACAGAGGATGAGCTCAACTAGCCCCAGTCATGATGACGCAGCTAGCTCAAAGCCGAAAGGACGGTTAGCGGCTGACGGTGCTGGTGGTGAACGGCGAATCCGATGTTCTAAGGATCAACACACCATTGGAACCTGGAATGTAAGATCTATGAGCCAGGGCAAATTGGATGTAGTTATTGGTGAGATGTCAAGATTAAAGATAGACATTCTGGGCGTCAGTGAACTGAAATGGACTGGAATGGGCCACTTCACATCAAATGACCACCAGATCTACTACTGTGGACAAGAGGACCACAGAAGAAATGGAGTAGCCTTCATAATTAATAGTAAAGTGGCTAAAGCAGTGCTTGGATACAACCCAAAAAACGACAGAATGATCTCAATTCGAATTCAGGGCAAGCCATCTAACATCACAGTGATCCAAATATACGCCCCAACCACAAATGCTGAAGAAGCTGAAGTAGAGCAGTTCTATGAGGATCTGCAGCACCTACTGGACAACACGCCTAAAAGAGATGTTATTTTCATCACAGGAGACTGGAATGCTAAGGTGGGCAGTCAAATGACACCTGGAATTACAGGTAAGTATGGCCTGGGAGAACAAAACGAAGCAGGACATAGGCTGATAGAACTTTGCCAAGACAATTCACTCTGCATAACAAACACTCTCTTCCAACAACCTAAGAGACGGCTTTACACATGGACTTCACCAGATGGACAACACCGAAATCAGATTGATTACATCCTTTGCAGCCAAAGGTGGCGGACATCTGTACAGTCGGTAAAAACTAGGCCTGGAGCTGACTGTAGTTCAGACCATGAACTTCTTCTTGCACAATTTAGGATCAGACTAAAGAGATTAGGGAAGATCCACAGATCAGCTAGATATGAGCTCACGAATATTCCTCAGGAATATGCAGTGGAGGTGAAGAATAGATTTAAGGGACTGGACTTAGTAGATAGGGTCCCGGAAGAACTCTGGACAGAAGTTGGCAGCATTGTTCAGGAGGCGGCAACAAAATACATCCCAAAGAAAGAGAAAACCAAGAAGGCAAAATGGCTGTCTGCTGAGACACTAGAAGTAGCCCAAGAAAGAAGGAAAGCAAAAGGCAACAGCGATAGGGGGAGATATGCCCAATTAAATGCAAAATTCCAGAGGTTAGCCAGAAGAGATAAGGAATTATTTTTAAACAAGCAATGCGCGGAAGTGGAAGAAGACAATAGAATAGGAAGGACAAGAGACCACTTCCAGAAAATTAGAAACATTGGAGGTAAATTCCAGGCAAAAATGGGTATGATCAAAAACAAAGATGGCAAGGACCTAACAGAAGAAGAAGAGATCAAGAAAAGGTGGCAAGAATATACAGAAGACCTGTATAGGAAGGATAACAATATCGGGGATAGCTTTGACGGTGTGGTCAGTGAGCTAGAGCCAGACATCCTGAAGAGTGAGGTTGAGTGGGCCTTAAGAAGCATTGCTAATAACAAGGCAGCAGGAGAAGACGGCATCCCAGCTGAACTGTTCAAAATCTTGCAAGATGATGCTGTCGAGGTAATGCATGCTATATGCCAGCAAATTTGGAAAACACAAGAATGGCCATCAGATTGGAAAAAATCAACTTATATCCCCATACCAAAAAAGGGAAACACTAAAGAATGTTCAAACTATCGAACAGTGGCACTCATTTCACATGCCAGTAAGGTAATGCTCAAGATCCTGCAAGGTAGACTTCAGCAGTTCATGGAGCGAGAATTGCCAGATGTACAGGCTGGGTTTAGAAAAGGCAGAGGAACTAGAGACCAAATTGCCAATATCCGCTGGATAATGGAAAAAGCCAGGGAGTTTCAGAAAAACATCTATTTATGTTTTATTGACTATTCTAAAGCCTTTGACTGTGTGGACCATAACAAATTGTGGCAAGTTCTTAGTGGTATGGGGATACCAAGTCATCTTGTATGCCTCCTGAAGAATCTGTATAACGACCAAGTAGCAACAGTAAGAACAGACCACGGAACAACGGACTGGTTTAAGATTGGGAAAGGAGTACGGCAGGGCTGTATACTCTCACCCTACCTATTCAACTTGTATGCAGAACACATCATGCGACAAGCTGGTCTTGAGGAATCCAAGGCTGGAGTTAAAATCTCTGGAAGAAACATTAACAATCTCAGATATGCAGATGATACCACTTTGATGGCTGAAAGTGAAGAGGAACTGAGGAGCCTTATGATGAAGGTGAAAGAAGAAAGTGCAAAAGCTGGCTTGCAGCTAAACCTCAAGAAAACCAAGATTATGGCAACCAGCTTGATGGATAACTGGCAAATAGAGGGAGAAAATGTAGAAGCAGTGAAAGACTTTGTATTCCTAGGTGCAAAGATTACTGCAGATGCTGACTGCAGTCAGGAAATCAGAAGACGCTTAATCCTTGGGAGAAGAGCAATGACAAATCTCGATAAAATAGTTAAGAGCAGAGACATCACACTGACAACAAAGGCCCGCATAGTTAAAGCAATGGTGTTCCCTGTAGTAACATATGGCTGCGAGAGCTGGACCATAAGGAAGGCTGAGAGAAGGAAGATCGATGCTTTTGAACTGTGGTGTTGGAGGAAAATTCTGAGAGTGCCTTGGATTGCAAGAAGATCAAACCAGTCCATCCTCCAGGAAATAAAGCCAGACTGCTCACTTGAGGGAATGATATTAAAGGCAAAACTGAAATACTTTGGCCACATCATGAGAAGACAGGACACCCTGGAGAAGATGCTGATGCTAGGGAGAGTGGAAGGCAAAAGGAAGAGGGGCCGACCAAGGGCAAGATGGATGGATGATATTCTAGAGGTGACGGACTCGTCCCTGGGGGAGCTGGGGATGTTGACGACCGACAGGAAGCTCTGGCGTGGGCTGGTCCATGAAGTCACGAAGAGTCGGAAGCGACTAAACGAATAAACAACAACAAGTATTAGCCCATACCAAATAAAATATACCCACTAATGCTACTGAATTTTTAATTCCTGGCTTGAGAAGGTACATTTCTGTTAGAATCTCCTTTCATTTCTATCTACATTTTCACAGTGAATTATCATACATCGATTAATCTACGTATCAATAATCCAATTAAGACTAGTCTGAATAAACTGTCTTGGCTGCAGTCGAAATCTGCAGACTGTCTGAAGTAGCATTAGGGAGCCAGGTTACATATTCCCTTTTTCTAATTAAGGTAGCATTTGGCTGTCACAGAATCAATTTACATGTAACAAATCAAACAATTAAAAAAGGTCACATAACAAAAAGTTATGCATTTTGTGTTTGGAGATTAGGCTGGTTGGCACATAACAAACAAGCTGGCTGTGCAAACAAGGCTGAACTTTACTGCAAATGCACTCAGTTTGATGCATGGTGGATCTGAGCTAATCTGGCCTCTATTTGCATTCTAAAATTGCCTACCATCCATTTTTAAAGGTATAATAAAATTCGTATTAAAATTAGAAAGCAAGATTTCAGACCTGACCATAAATAGAAAACATTTTCATCTCTTTCCATTTAAGTTTATGTTCAAAAATAACCTACCCAATCCAGTCTGGCAGGATGGGCATGCTCCAGGTCACATCAGCCTAGGAATGTCGGCTGGTGGGGACCAGGAGATGTGCCTTTTCTGCCACAGCACCTGCCCTCTGGGACATCTCCCCTCCTGGGATTAGGATGGCCCCAGCCCTGCTGGCCTTTTGGAAGGCCTTGAAGACCTGGCTGTGTGCCCAGGCCTGGGGCCCTGAGCATGTGAAGGGCCCTGTTTCCTAGACATGCTGACACCAATGGATTTTAATATCTCTTGGCTGTCCTTTGTATTTAATATCTTTGTACTTTTTAACTGTTTTTAATGACTGTTAGCCACCCAGAGTCACTGGTTCTAGATGGACAGCTATACAAATTGAATAAATACATACATACATACATACTTATATACATACACACAGAGACAATAATGGGGCAAGGTTGTGGCCACAATCCTCACCGAAATGAACTTGGCTTGGAGGAAAAGAGACAAGTCTGCTGATACACCATTGGTCCATTTACAAGTACACATCTATACACACAGCATTACTTAGATGAGTACACTGTTCAAATGAGTTGTGTTGTCCTGGCAACAGAACACAAAATCCTCTCCAAATCTTCATTTAATCTGGCTTCCTGAAGGAAACAAATGAGGCTACAGAAATTGATGGCTTTCACCATAGCACCCAATTTACGTCTGAGTTCACTTGAGCAGGGACTTCTTAATTCCCTTGCTAATGATTGTTTGATAAATAGGCTAACAGTTTTCCTGATAATGAAGGAATGTGAAGATATTCCAAACTAGTGATGTTTGTAAACTTTTATCTACGTCCACAAGCTGTAATAGCCCAATAGCAAGTGTGAAGTCAACTGACTTTCCCCCCTGTGTTATGGAAGCTTCCTATTTCTTGTCAACTACAGCCACCTTAGGTGGATAAATCTTTATCACTACTAGGAGCAGGAATTCCCTCTTTGATCCTGCTCTCTCCTGAATTGAAGACTCTTCAACTTTTCATTCTGCTTCCTACAGGAAGAGCGTATCCTTCCTTCTCCTTGTTTCTGTTTCTCCTTGACAACAGAAACCTCAAAGAAATAAACTATCCGTTAAAGTGTATAACTTCACAAATAAAAGTTATTTGTCCTTTTAGACCTTAAGCATCCATCTCCAGATAGTCTTAAGAAACTTAAATATGTATGCTTCATTTATTATGGGTCCCAGTGACTGCAGAATTCCAGCTAGCATTACCGCAACATGTTCTCTGCAACACTCCAAAAATCAATAAATAATGACCTAGACTGGAAGCAACAAGTCCAAAGTCATGGGGAGTCTGCAGCATCTAAACACTTTTTGTAGTCTTTGGAAATCTATGGCAGTGGTTCTTAAAGGGGTGGTTATTAGTCCCAAGGGCATAATTTGGGGTTTTCCTGGGGGAATGGAGCAGCTTGTAATCACTTGTTTGTGAGCCAAGGGTCCAGTTTGGGCCTACCACTGCTGAGATGCTTGTGAAAAACAACGGAATCTATTGTTCTTTTCCATTATTTGAGACTGGGAAAAGGGGTAATCGGGCCAAACAGTTTAAGAACCATTGAGCTATGCTATGGTTTTGTGCTATTTTAAGGGGGGAAACCCATAAGAAGCGTAGAACTAGAAGAGTTGCATTGTTAGTCCTAACACACAAAACATAGATGAAACACGAGGCATAAAATAAGGAACATAATGAGAAGAAATAAATAAAAAAAGCAAATAAAACAGCAGCCCTGGGACATTCTCACCACTTTAGATTCAAAGGAAAAAAGGGAGCTACTGCCACAGACAAGATACTGATTGGCAGACCCTTAAACCAAGCCAATCCCAGCTTTTCTGGGATTAAACCTGAGCTTCAGAGGGGAATCTTGTGATGCCACAAAAATGTGCAGCTGCTTCAAGGCACGGTCAATGCGCTACATGGACACCTCTCTGTGTGCTCCAAAGCACCTTCTCCTCCTTCAGTTCCACAGTGCTGAACATTTCTAATAAATTGTGTAAATAATATAAAGCTAATCCTAAAAATACAGTTTATCCAAATGTCTGAAAATTAAGTGAGTTTTACAAGGCATCAAAGTAAAAAAAAAAAAAAAAGATTACTTGGTAACTGTTGAAGTGAACAGGCCATTTGGTAGGGAATTGAATTCCCGAACAACCAGTTTATACTCCTTCCTTTCTGTTCTGTTTGATAACAAGTCTCCTTAATGAAACAGAATCCAACAGAGGCCTTTTTGACTCCTCAATAAGATCCATTAATAGCTTGAGAAGATGTCTATCAGTATTGGCCCTCTCAACTGTTTCCCACAGTCTGGTTCTTTCAATGGAATTGAAGACTGATGTGAAGCCAATGAACATAAACGAAGAGGCTGTTGATGGTCATTAGTATAATTCTGAATCATGGCCTTCAGTCTGGTGCCAAGATCTATAGTCCTATACCCCTTGCAAAACACCACACTGCTCTAAGCACAAAGCTTTTTCAGCTGCACACAGTTCTCCATCTAATTTAAAAGGTGGCAAAGGTCTAGTCTGAAAGAAACATCTGAAAACTAATCAGCCAGTCCTTCAACACAGTATTTTTATCCTTCTGATTTGATGGAACAATACTCCCATTATCAATTTTTGAAAAGACCTGAAATAAAAGCCTTGTAGTATTTTAAACATGGCTTTAAGTAGAGTAACAGATTCACCACTGACAACAAAGGTCCACATAGTTAAAGCAATGATGTTCCCCGAAGTAACATATGGCTGGGAGAGCTGGACCATAAGGAAGGCTGAGAGAAGGAAGATAGATGCTTTTGAACTGTGGTGTTGGAGGAAACTTCTGAGAGTGCCTTGGATTGCAAGAAGATCCAACCAGTCCATCCTCCAGGAAATCAAGCCAGACTACTCACTTGAGGGAATGATATTAAAGGCAAAACTGAAATACTTTGGCCACATAAGGAGAAGACAGGACACCCTGGAGAGGATGCTGATGCTATGGAGAGTGGGAAGCAAAAGGAAGAGGGGCTGACCAAGGGCAAGGTGGATGGATGATATTCTAGAGGTGATGGACTCATCCCTGGAGAAGCTGGGGGTGTTGACGACCAACAGGAAGTTCTGGCGTGAGCTGGTCCATGAAGTCACAAAGAGTGAGAAGCGACTGAACAAATAAACAACAACAACATGCTCACCCGATCTCAGGGGAAAATAAAAACAAACAATAAAACCAGAAATCCTTGAACCCATCCATCAACCCTAATCCTAAGCCATCAGTGTCCTGATCACTTCTCTCCATCACACCTCATAGTAAGGAAGGTCACTTGCAGCACATCTTGGAAAGGTTGCTCACACACAGCCTAAACAAAATTGAGCTGCTGAATTTGTGGTGCCTAAAACATTTGTCTTCAGCAAAGGATCGTTACCTTGTCGTGGTGCTGGAGCTTGAGCACCTCAATGATGCCATGAGCTAAACCGTGAAGGGCCACCCAAGACGGGAAGGTCATAACAGAGAGGTCAGACTAAATGCGATCCCTGGGGAAGGTAATGGCAACCCACCCCAGTATTCTTGCCGTGAAAACTAAATGGATCAGTACAACCAGAGATATGTCGGTATACCATCGGAAGATGAGACCCCCAGGTCGGAAGATAGCCAAAATGCTACTGGGGAGGAACAGAGGATGAATTCAACTAGCCCCAGACATGATTACGCAGCTAGCTCAAAGCCGAAAGGACGGCTAGTGGCCGACGGTGCCGGTGGTGAACGGCGAATCTGATGTTCTAAGGATCAACACACCATTGGAACCTGGAATGTAAGATCTATGAGCCAGGGCAAATTGGATGTGGTTATCGGTGAAATGTCAAGATTAAAGATAGACATTTTGGGCGTCAGTGAACTGAAATGGACTGGAATGGGCCACTTCACATCAAATGACCACCAGATCTACTACTGTGGACAAGAGGACCACAGAAGAAATGGAGTAGCCTTCATAATTAATAGTAAAGTGGCGAAAGCAGTGCTTGGATACAATCCAAAAAATGATAGAATGATCTCAATTTGAATTCAGGGCAAGCCATCGAACATCACAGTGATCCAATTATACGCCCCAACCACAGATGCTGAAGAAGCTGAAGTAGAGCAGTTCTATGAGGATCTGCAGCACCTACTGGACAACACGCCTAAAAGAGATGTTATTTTCATCACGGGAGACTGGAATGCTAAGGTGGGCAATCAAATGACACCTGGAATTACAGGTAAGCTTGGCCTGGGAGAACAAAATGAAGCAGGACATAGGCTGATAGAATTTTGCCAAGACAACTCACTCTGCATAAGAAACACCCTCTTCCAACAACCTAAGAGACAGCTTTATACATGGACTTCCCCAGATGGGCAACACCGAAATCAGATTGACTACATCCTTTGCAGCCAAAGGTGGTGGACATCTATACAGTCGGTAAAAACAAGACCTGGAGCTGACTGTAGTTCAGATCATGAACTTCTTATTGCACAATTTAGGATCAGACTAAACAGATTAGGGAAAGCCCACAGATCAGCTAGATACGAACTCACTAATATTCCTAAGGAATATGCAGTGGAGGTGAAGAATAAATTTAAGGGACTGGACTTAGTAGATAGGGTCCCGGAAGAACTATGGACAGAAGTTCGCAACATCGTTCAGGAGGCGGCAACAAAATACATCCCAAAGAAAGAGAAAGCCTAGAAGGCAAAATGGCTGTCTGCTGAGACACTAGAAGTAGCCCAAGAAAGAAGGAAAGCAAAAGGCAACAGTGATAGGGGGAGATATGCCCAATTAAATGCAAAATTCCAGAGGTTAGCCAGAAGAGATAAGGAATTATTTTTAATCAAGCAATGCGCGGAAGTGGAAGAAGACAATAGCATAGGAAGGACAAGAGACCTCTTCCAGAAAATTAGAAACATCGGAGGTAAATTCCATGCCAAAATGGGTATGATCAAAAGCAAAGATGGCAAGGACCTAACAGAAGAAGAAGAGATCAAGAAAAGGTGGCAAGAATATACAGAAGACCTGTACAGGAAGGATAACAATATCGGGGATAGCTTTATGGTGTGGTCAGTGAGCTAGAGCCAGACATCCTGAAGAGTGAGGTTGAATGGGCCTTAAGAAGCATTGCTAATAACACGGCAGCAGGAGACGACGGCATCCCAGCTAAACTGTTCAAAATCTTGCAAGATGATGCTGTCGAGGTAATGCATGCTATATGCCAGCAAATTTGGAAAACACAAGAATGGCCATCAGACTGGAAAAAATCAACTTATATCCCCATAACAAAAAAGGGAAACACTCAAGAATGTTCAAACTATCAAACAGTGGCACTCATTTCACATGCCAGTAAGGTAATGCTCAATATCCTGCAAGGTAGACTTCAGCAATTCATGGAGCAAGAATTGCCAGATGCACAAGCTGGGTTTAGAAAAGGCAGAGGAACTAGGGACCAAATTGCCAATATCCGATGGATCCAAGGCTGGAGTTAAAATCGCTGGAAGAAACATTAACAATCTCAGATATGCAGATGATACCACTTTGATGGCTGAAAGCGAAGAGGAACTGAGGAGCCTTATGATGAAGGTGAAAGAAGAAAGTGCAAAAGCTGGCTTGCAGCTAAACCTCAAGAAAACCAAGATTATGGCAACCAGCTTGATGGATAACTGGCAAATAGAGGGAGAAAATGTAGAAGCAGTGAAAGACTTTGTATTTCTAGGTGCGAAGATTACTGCCGATGCTGACTGCAGTCAGGAAATCAGAAGACGCTTAATCCTTGGGAGAAGAGGAATGACAAATCTCGATAAAATAGTTAAGAGCAGAGACATCACACTGACAACAAAGGTCTGCATAGTTAAAGCAATGGTGTTCCCCGTAGTAACATATGGCTGCGAGAGCTGGACCATAAGGAAGGCTGAGAGAAGGAAGATAGATGCTTCTGAACTGTGGTGCTGGAGGAAAATTCTGAGAGTCCCTTGGACTGCAAGAAGATCAGACCAGTCCATCCTCCAGGAAATAAAGCCAGACTGCTCACTTGAGGGAATGATATTCAAGGCAAAACTGAAATACTTTGGCCACATCATGAGAAGACAGGACACCCTGGAGAAGATGCTGATGCTAGGGAGAGTGGAGGGCAAAAGGAAGAGGGGCCGACCAAGGGCAAGGTGGATGGATGATATTCTAGAGGTGATGGATGTGTCCCTGGGGGAGCTGGGGGTGTTGACGACCGACAGGAAGCTCTGGCGTGGGCTGGTCCATGAAGTCACGAAGAGTCGGAAGCGACTGAACGAATAAACAACACAAAATGTTTGTAGACCTTGGCAAGTGGCAGCATCAGTTCAGACTTTTCTGAGCTTGGAAACTTAGAAGCCTGTGCCTGATTAGTATGCAAATGACAGACCTCCAGAGAATGCCAGGGCTGATAAGATTGATAAGTAAATAAATCCCAGAATAACACAATGGCAAACCATTTCCATATTACTGCGAAGGAAACTACAGAGATATATCCAGGAAGTCATAAAGAATCAAGATGCCAAAGGAGACTTTGGAACCCCGAAACAATAATCAAGAAGAAGCAAGTGTATAGAGGACCAGAAGACACAATATAAGGGTATGAAAAATCCATTGATCTAGGAATGGAACACTTTCTTTTCAAAACCTCCTCTTGAACTGGGCCATTGCAAGAGTAGCTGAGCAATTGCTTGAAGTAAATCCTCCAAAGCAGAGTAGCCCAAGTTACTCCAGATACAGGGTTTCAGGTGAACCTAGAGTTAGGAACTGGAATATTCCAGAATTCCCCAGATCATCCCATTTCAGAACTGAAGAATTTGTCTTATCTAATAGAACAAATAGTTTATCAAACTAACTGAACGAGGCACTGTGTTGAATTCTGTATTTCTACTTTGATCAAATGTGTTGAAGAATACCCTGGAATGGACAATTTTATCTGAAAATGGCCCATATAACTACATGCAGACACAAGCACAGCCCATATGGGAATTCATGCTGGCTTTTAACTAGCATTTTGAGATTTATACCCCAATAATTCTCCATGATATTGTCATGTTCTGTTTGAACGTAAGTCAAAGTGGATGTCATTCCAACATTCTTCCTTCTTACAAACAAGCTTTGTACCTGGATAATCTCACCATGGAAGTTCTGTGAAAGTCAAACCCACATTGTTGAGGATAAAAGTCATCAGCCCTTGCTGGTTTTTAATGAGTAAAATCAAAAAGCACAGAATAATGCAACTTCATCAAGATTAATGTTGATAGCTTTATATATTGCATTTGACCTCTGTGTGTCAGGAACTAATGTTCCATAACTTGAAGTTTTGGAATAGTAGACTAATTGAAGTTTCAGCTCAAGGTATTTCACTCTGTTTAAATGCAGCCTCTTGTATTATTGGAATTCTGTTCACAGGATCAGCTACAGTGGAAGCAAGAATAAAAAAAAAATACTTCTGAGAGGAAATGTTATGAAGGGATCAGAGGCACATAGCAGATCACTGGCAGTGAACAACCACATCCTTGTTATTCTTATAAGTTTAGACTTTTCTATCCTGTTTTATAAAGAATATGCCTCATTCCCAGAATAGTCCTTCAGTGCTAGTGGCTGTTGATCAGTGGCTGCATTAAAGCTTCAGCAGCAGAGATGTGGAACCCTCCATGGCTGGTCTGGAACTTGTTTTCTGTAGGTACAAAGAGGCAGCTTTGAGGCAGCTTTGACTGCATTAAAAAAAAAATACAGTCTGAGGTTTATTCCATAAAACAAACCTTTGCAGCCCCCCAAAAACATTTGATCATCCTGCCCCACTCTTCCCTGCTAAATGAACATACTGCCTTTTGGCGTGAGAAGCCATTTTCGGAGATGTCAGCCCAGCAAGTTTTTACATTATGTTTTTGTGAGAAGCTGTAATTAGTTTGAAGAGTTGCCCTGACATGTGATATGATTCACACCACAAAACCAGTAATGCAAAAAGAGATGAGGGGAAAGTTAATTATCAGATTTCCTTCTCTCAAGCTGCTTGATTAACATAGTTTAGAGATAGCTCTCCTTACCTTCAGGAAGCAAGGCCAGTCTGAAATGTCATGAGCATCTTCTCCAGAAGCCTGTTTGCAGTAGGACCAATCGGTGTATGGTCCTTGCTTAACAACCACAACTGGGACTGGAATTTTGGTTCCTAAGTGAAGCAGTCATTAAGCAAATCCAACCCAATTTATTTTATTTATTTATTTTACTTATCGGATTTTATCACTGCCCATCTACCCCCCACCCCCAAGGAGGGACTCTGGGCTGTTAAAAACCTTTTTTAACAACCATTAAGCTAATCATTGTGGCTATTAAGTGAACCACATGGTCTTAAAGCGAATCACGTGGTTCCCCACTGAGATTGCTTGCCAGAAGCTGGCTGGGAAGGTCGAAAGTGGTGATCATGTGACCACATGACGCTGTGACAGTCATAATGCGAACTGGTTGCCAAGTGCCCAAATCATGATCACATGAGCGAGGGGACACTGCAATGGTTGTAAGTGTGAGGACCAGTCATAAGTCAGTTTTTTCAGCACTTTCGTAAGTCTGAACCATCACTAAACAAATGGTTGTTAAGCAAGGACTACTCGTATACTGATTTGAGCAGCTAAGAATTCTTAACATAAGAATAGACTGTTCTTTCTTCAATTCTCCCTTGGAAGTCAAATATCACCTCCCAGGACTGAGCTATGAAAAGAACATTACAAGTGTTCTTCCTGACTTTGTGTCATGAGTACAGATGGCGAGCAGGAGGGGGCCCCTGTCCAGGGGGGAAAACGCATGCGTAGTACTGAGGAGTTAAGCAGCCATTCAACGAGACACAGATCAGACCCGCCTTAACCTTTGGGGTTTATCTGTCTGGGTTTTTCCCACACTTCTTCAGTTTGTTAGGATTTTCTGTCTTATGTAGCAGTAATAAACACTAGAGACCTACTCCTCGTCTCAGCGTGGTTCCTGGCTGTTAGGACACTTTGGTGTATTTTGTTGCTCTCATGACGTTTTGAGCAACATCTCCCTTCCTGTAATAGAGTAGTCTTACTGAAATCAACATCTCCCTTCCCACTCAAGTATATGTAAGTCCAGACAACTTGCATTCCTAATTGTGTTTACTTGGAACAAGATTGTCTTGTAACAGCCATTATACATCTTTGACATACCACATTTTCTTTCATTGACTTGTCATAACAAAGCCATTTGAAAGGCTTCTGTGTTGTAACTCAGCCCATTCTCCATTTTAGTTCAGCCGCTTGCTCAGAGCAAAGGATCTCTGCCATGTCAGCCCCTTGTTGATCAGGAGAGGCAGCAGAGGAAGTAGTTAGTATAAAGGCTTAGGTAGCAAAGACTCAAACACACAAATCGCAGTCTACAGGTGGTTGTATACCAGTGCCTTTAAATGACAGGGCTGGTCAAAGCAACCAGATGCCGCAGGCACCCAGCCATTTTGCAAAGAAGGAACACATCATCACCATAGGAACAGGGATCAAACACAAGAGAATGCAAAGAGAAATCAAACGATGAGCAATTAAACTCTACACACCTTGTAATCAGCAACAGAGAAGTCCATAAACAGTCTGTGTTGTACACCCAGGCAGAGTAGTCTTATAAGGCAACTTTGGTAGAACACAGTCCAGAGCTTCAAGCCACACACACTTCTCCTCCTAAATCCTGCTGGTGAGTGAAGTTTAGAAGACTGGACTGTTCCTTTTCTGCTGAGTCAAGCTTTTAAAAGCATCTGCAGCTGAGGCCGAATGAGTCAAATGGTGGAACTACAAGGCTTAACGTACCGTAACCTCTTTCAGTAGGGTTTTCACATGTTCCAGCCACTGGGGCCTCACCTAACCACAGAGACATTTCTATGTAGCTGTTACTTTTGCTAGATGAGTGTCTATATTGAGACGTTGGCCTATCAAAAGAGGGTTGATTAAACCCAGGAGTGTGTTCTCTCTGCCTGGCCAACAGGTCTCTTCACTGTAAATGTCCCTCTTCATTTTGCTTAAGTCCTGCACTCCTTTCAGAGTTGGTATTGTCTCTCTTCCTTGGTTTTCCCAAAAAGGGAATTCGCTATGTTCATTCATGGCCTTTAAAATAGCTTTCAGGTTTTTATTATTTTAATACTTTAAAGCAGTTTTCTTGCTGGCTTTTTGATGTTATGAGTGGTTGTTTACCTGCTGTATACTACATACCTTGATGATTTGAAAAAGCTAGCAAAAGTATGAATAATAAATAATAAAGATGTTATTCAGAATATTTTGACTATGAGTTGGATGCACCTCAAGTTCTAATTAAAGTTTGGGCTCAGGATTTTTTTCCTCTGGTCTTGTTTCTTTATTTTATTTATGTTTATCTGATAGCATATCAGATTACAGCTCTTGAAGTGGTATAGTGATAGTATCCTAAAGGGTTGTGCAAAAAACGTCATTTTGAACTGTTCTGAGCATGAAAATTGCAAAGCTGCCCATTCTAAGCACTAGGCTACTGTTTAGAGGTAAAATGGGCTGGTTCAAGTATTTGGGGGGAATCTTGAAACACTGCCCCCCCCCCAGGTACTTGTGGAAGCTCATGCTGTGTTCAGAACAACAGGGGACCTTTGCAGCTTCTTGCTCATAATGGTTAGAAACCAAATATGTTTTCCTCCTCCCTGGAGATATATAAGACATTCTATCTGTGCTGTACTGATGAATGTTTGCCTCATCTGACTAATAGACTCATTCTTCAATAATGAAAAATAACTAACCTAACCCATTTGAACATATGCCCTCACTTGAGTCAGAAGCAGAAAGCGAAAATAATCTTGCCATTATCGAATAATTTAAGAAATGAAACACCTATTCTAAGAAGGTGGGCTTCTAGTCTACCAGCTGCAGATGAAATATGGCAGTCAAAAGATTCAGATTTTGTCTCCTTGAAACAAGTTCAATATAAAATATTATACAGGTGGCACATGAAGCCATCCAACAGGAATGACATATTTGGAATCAATACATCTGGGAGCTGTCTGGCATGCTGCAAGATGATCTAGCGCATTTCTTATGCAGTTGTTCCAAAGATCACAGATTTTGAAGACCTGTCAATGGATTTTATATTTAATGGAATAAAATATATTTTGTTTACTATATAGTGGTCCACTATGGACCTATGCTCTAAATGTTTTTGAATATCTTTACAAAAGAATGTAGGGAAATAGTTTTTTAATCACGTGAAAGACCAACAAATGAAATAGCACATCATCTTTCAGGGCTGGCAGTTTGCTTCCCTTGATGCATCTGATGAAGTCAACTTTGACCCAGAAAAATGTTTGTGATAATAAATTGGGCATGTTTTGAGATGATACAAGACTATTGTTGTTAGTATGATACAAAGATTACCAACGGACCAAAAAATAGAGGTTCCATCCAGATATTGAGGAGTTAAATAATTCCTATTATCACATTATTATGGAAGGTTAGTAAAGGCTTCAAAACTGTCCACAAATTAAGTAACAAATTAAATTTAAAAAAATAGTCAAAATCAAGTGAGATCCCCAAATTTCTTAAGAAGTTTTGCAAGGTTTTGAATGGGAATGCCAAAATGTTTGAGATTTGGGGATCTCATACAATTCTGGCCATTTAAAAGGGATATTTGCTGTTCACAGCAAGAATGATTTTCAGCACCTTTGTACACCAGCAGGGTTCAGAACCATTGATATAACACATAAAGGATAACGTCTTTTCAATGCAATTTTCCCAAACAGAATAATATTAGCTTATCAGTGGTATCACAAAATTAAAAACTCCATATAACAGTAGCAATTAATATCCTCCTTTCTGAGTTATAAACTGACACAGCCACAGCGATTTAAAAAATAGTTGGAAAATCAACAATTAAGCTGTTATAAAACACTTCAAATGAATTTGTGTAGTTTGTATGTTTTTATAGCTTGAATATTGTATGTCACAAATTGTGAGGTGTTTGTTCACCACAGGCCAAAAACATTAACAATTTCACATCTACACATTCTAGTCTATACATAGTAGACCTTTTTTTTTTAATCAGAGGACAATGACTAAAGAACTAGGAGAATTATTAAAAACTGAAAGGGTAACAAAATGTCAAATTTTCTGGATGAATTCTACAAAAAAGAAAATTAATCTGTCTTCACCTAACCTTTTGCTGATCTTTTATAAATTGTTACGAGCAGAAATCATAAAAAAAAAATATCCTGGTGAGAGGCAAGAAATAGAGTACTGTTGAAAAGTAAAATTAAAAATATTATAGTTACATTTTATAGGCCTACATCCGTATTTAACCAAGATAGGATTTTTGCACCTATGCTAATCAACCGATTAATTGACATCTCTGGGAACTATATTAAACTTGTAGATCAAAAAAGGTAGAACATTCTCTGATAGCATCTAAAGAACATTCAGTGTAATTTCATAGGTAAATCAGAACTTCCTTAACATCCTGTTCCTTACTGCTGACAAGACGTGTGATGCTGGAGGCAGAGTCATGAAAAAGTCTAATTAGTTAGATTTGTTGAAAGACAAATGGGTTATCTAGGTGGCTGTAACTAATACCTATTATTTCTGATCTTAGTTACTCTGGCCATGGAAAACTGTTGCTGTGTCTTCCCTATGGCACCCTTTTATGCACCTGAACCCTGATAGCATGTTCTTCCTCTGTCTTCTTTTTTCTAGACTGAAGAAAAGTTTCTGAAATCTCTCCTCAAGTACCGTCTAGGTTGCCCTCTTCCAAGCCTGTTCTAACTTGTCAACATCTTTCTTGAAATGTGATGCCCAGAATCATGCATGATACTCCAGATGTGGTCTCACCAGTGCAGCATAGAGAAGAATAAGGACTCCATGTGTCTGTCATAAAATGCATCATCTAATGCTGCCTATGACTATGTTAGCACCTTGGCCCTTGGTGAGCCATGCATCTCAGGTCCAGCCTGTTGAAGTATGATTGTGACACAAAGGGCTGAATTCCCACCAATACTCAAATTCCCTTTAAGCTGGCAGTGGTAGAGATCAAACCAACAGTCCCCTGTTGCACTTACGTTGCCATCCTGCTTCTGAGCTGACCTTGCTTTAGCAGTCTTGGTCATCACCTCTGACTGCCCAGAGTCCCTGAGAGTCAAGTGGTGTACTAAATAAATACATAAATAAATCTGGGATCAAGTGGATCATAATAAAATCTAGATCAGGTGTACAGGCATAGTAAGCTACAATGCCTGGCTTGAACCTGGCCAACTGAAAATTCACTGTGTACCAGCAGAAAGTGAAGGTACTAAGACTAAGGAAATAAATATATTCAAGGCTTCAGATTTCATCAAGTTCTGCTCTAACTGGGATGAGCTAAACCAGAAGACCCCGAGGAACTAACACCTTGCTTAATCGTTGCATTAGGACATTGCTGGAAGCTAAAGTATTATTACTACTTTATGAATTTCTCCCCTCCATGAACAGTTGAAATATATTTTGGAGAACTGGATCAGAAGCAACCATTGCACATTTCCATTTTGCTACAATAAAGCTCCAAATCCTTACGCTGACTAATTATTCTAAGGCCTCTAACAAGTGTTTCAGCTGTTGATCAGTCAAATCATTACCTTCCTATTAATTCAGCTTTTTTGTATTTTTCCCATGGCAGTGCCATCTACCTCAGTATGAAAAGAGGAAATCCAGGGAGGTATACAGTATTTTTACATGAATAAACTCCCCAACCCTGTTGCTTGCAGAGCCAAAATAACTCAATCTTGTGTTTTGTTTGAAAGCGATGGCTGACATTTTGATGTTCCTGTTTAATCCTGCAGATAATTTCCCTTCTGAAGACAGTCATGGTGTGAGTATGCAAATAAATTAGGTGAAGGATAACAATTCCGATACCAGGGAACTATTAAAAACTGTTGGCAAGATTGAAAGACCCATTAGGTGGAGATTCCTGTTAACTTTGGATTTTTCAAGCACTTTTTTTCCCTTTTAGAATCCCTCCTATTCACCAAGAAAGTGGTCTCTGTGTGTGTGTGTGTGTGTTACTGGGCATGTGCATGTGTATGTTATGTGGTGTTCTTTCCAGATGAAGCTCCACAGATGAACAAGTGATTGACATTTAGAGCACCACAATGTAGACATAAAAGTCCTCTGCTGCATAGGGGAGACTCTGGAATTTGGCTCGTAATGTTATATCAGACAACCTAGTTTCATTTCCTGGTCATGGAAATGAAAAGCTTAACAGGTCTATAAGACTCCTTGTTCCACACCACTCTGGACTACAATGAAGGAAGTGGGAGCACTTCATGCTTGAATGTTCCTCTTGGGGAGGGAAATGATCTACATAGGAAAGTGAGTTTGTTTAATTATTTTAGGAGGACCAGGAATGGACTTCCATAGCTGCGGGTTGAAAAGGTGCACCTTCAGAATGGTATCAGATGATCGGCAGGTTGTGTCGATAAGGCCTGAGAGGTGTGAAGGAAAGTGAACAGGAGCAATGTGGGAAAGCAATTTGGGGGAAGGATTCTTGGGCCACAAGTATGAAGGCACCAGTGCCTGCCTGCCTTCTCTGACAGTGTGGAGTTAAAAGCTGATGATCGAAAAGGCTGTCCCATCTGGAGTCCCTGCACCTCAGATGGAGACATTTCAATATGTTCTCTGTCCCACCAATGATCACCTATCCCAGACTTTCTCGGTTCATGGAGCCATTAGTATCTCAGTAGTTTGTGTATTTATTTATTTTTCAAATTTTGCCACCGCCCATCTCCCCCCCGCTCCCCACAAGAGAGGATTCATTCATTTTCATATCATCCCTAGGCCAAAACTGCAAACTCCCTTGAGTCCCTCAGCACTACTGTGAGTTCATTGCATTGCATAGTTTGAGAACTGCAGGCCTATCATGTGAAATTGGGAGCAAGGGCTATATAAATATGAGTGGAGGGGATGAGAACTCAGCCCTAGTCTGCTTTGTTGAAAGTTGTGCGTAGTCCAACCCAGGGAAAAGTGGAAAAAGAAACCAGATAAACATTCTGCTTCCTAATTATAAGTACAACCATCTCATTCTGAACCAGACTTTTTTCCAAGACTGCCACTAATACATAATACATCTTCAAACAGAAGGAAAACAAATTGCCATCTAATTTGCCTGTATCACTGAAGTAATGCTTGAAAAATTGTTCAGTGCTTAATTCACTCAAGCAACAACTCCACTTTTTTTTTTTTGTCGTTGTTATATGCGTACAACTAAATGGATCAGGAAGAGGAGGAATAATTCTGATTAGCTGTATTGACAATAACTTGTACATCCATTCATCACAAACCCTGAAAGTGTAGCATTCATAACCCCCCACCCCCATCTCTGCTTGATCCACCAGAAACCTTTGAACATCCACTCCTTAGACAGATGAAAATATACGTCTGCAAGTAAACACTAAGCCTGTAGCTCCCCTATATCTTCAGTGGCATTGCTGAAATCTTACTTATGGAGATTAGGATGAACACTGGTAAAAGCACTCACCAACTCAGCCTTGAAACTGTTCCTCCCTATGAATGATACTTTTGTACCAACCAAAGAGATTTCAAAATGGATCAAGAACTGATCCTATCATTCGAAACACTTCAGACTTTGTTGACAGTACCCATTGTTAAACTGCAGCAAGGAAGGTTGGCTACCCCACATTTATTATGAGCATCGTGTTAACAACATTTCAAGGGTACCCACCATTAAACTTCCTGGGAGAGTTGTGACCTTGAGTGAATGGCAAATATGAGAGAAAAATAAGCAGAATGGTTCTCCCCTGCCCTCACTCCAGAGCTAGGAAGAGATACTTCCCCCTGCTTCCAAAACAAGAAATCGAAATAAGAATTGGCGGGGCGGGGGAGTACCATTTAAAATCCAGAGAAATTTCTCCTGCCTTCTGTCCCAATAACAGGTTGTCTTTGGCACTTGAGAATGGTCACACGTTGTTTTTCCTTTTTTATTCATAGAGAACAAAATTTACAAAGTCATTCGTACATTTTTTCTTTCTTTCTTTTTTTTTTTGTATTTTTGTTTGTTTGTTTTTTACTGACTTTGAAAATTGGGAATATTCAAAATACACTTTTTTTTAACCCCACTTCATTCTTTCATTATTTACAGATATGTACAAGAAAAATGTAAGAGTTTTTTTGTTTTTTTCCCCCCCAGTTGTATTAAAAATCTCTGCTGGTTGATTCCCTTATATGGATGTTCCGTGGGAGGGTTCCAGGGCTTCTGGAATGATCCCGCCCGGCACAGACTGGAATGACATGGGGATGGGGGTCTTCACGGGGCTCTGACGAAATAGTCCTCCATTCGGCGATCTGTGTTTACACTGTATGGAGGGTATTGTGGCTGAGCTGCTCAGGGGCAGTGGCAGGTTGCTCCCAGAGGCACTGGAGAGTGTCCTGCTGCCCCCGTGGCCTGTCTGTTCAGGTAAAAAAGAGGTGACAGAAAGTTGTGTGTTCTGGTATTCGCGGACAGGCTCAAGGGCCTGGCTGGGTGGCATGCCACCAATCTCCAAGGCTGAGATTTCAATGGAAGCGGGGGAGAGTTGCTTGTGAGCTAAGTCTTCATCAATTAAACTGTTCATACGTCGATGGACCTGCTCCAGGTTGACTTCTTTATCCTGCAAGAAAGGGGGGAAAGTCGATTAATCCCAAATCATGGCTGATGGAATCCTCAGATGTAGAGGAGATTAAACGGGTATCTGATTCCCATTTAATTTGCCCTTTCCTCTGAAGACCTATGTGGGCTTTGGCTCTTACAGCAGTGTTTCTCAACCTCAGCAGCTTTAAGACAGGTGGACTTCAACTCCCACAATTTCCCAGCCAGTTGAAGTCCACCCATCTTAAAGCTGCTGCGGTTGAGAAACACTGCTCTAGATAATCAGACAGTTTGGGCTGCCTTTTTTTATTTATTTTTTTGTCTTTGTTACCTACTAGAAATACAAAAACACAATCATGCATAGAATGGATTCATTCTGGTAAATCACAGACTGAAACTTGTCTTGGGGGAATCACTTAATCAGCTTGAGTCATCTCATGCTCCAGGATCCCAATTCACCATTGCGCATTTATGCAGGGGCCATAAATTCAGAATCTGGACCCAATCGATTATATTTTCTTCCTCCAGTCTCCCCAGGCACAATGCCCAAGTAACGCATAAGACCTTAAATGATTTGATCACCGCATATCTAAACAAAACAAGATTCCCCCCCCACAAGTCTAGATGATATCATGTACACGTATTGGAAACATTATATTGACGATGCATGTTTAGTTAATTTATGAGATATGTCTCTGGGGTGCCAATTAGTATGTGAGAGTGTACAATGTCTTCCACTGTTTGCATGAAATACTATGCACCCTGCAGGTAAGAAGGCAAGGAAAGAAGTGCTGGATCATGAGATGGGACAACCATCATTTTGATGGAAGATCAGCAGTAACAGGTCATTTAGAGAAGGGGTGACCTACTATGGACAACATTTGTCTGTCTGAGTGTCTGTACTGGAAAGGTAAGGAAAGGAATGGATGGATATTTAATACGATGAGTGAGAAAGAGCAGTATTAAGTTTTGATACATATTCATAAGTGTATATGGATATGTATTACCCACATACATTCTGAATTAAAAATACACAGTATAGAATTTTGTGGTCAAGCACTGCCTATACTTAGAACAGCATATCACCAGGCTATGTAACTAAGTAATTTATGCACCTGAGTTACACTTCTTCTTAGTATGATCTTTGCATGGCAGTCTCCAAACTGTCTTTCCCTACTTTTCACCTAATCATTTCTCTTGTTTTTGCTCAATTTATCTGTATTGATCCATCAATTGTATGAGGATAATGATAAGAAGTCTACCTCACCCAACAGAGTGCTATTGAAGCCCTGAGAAGCAAGGTGTACAATTCTTGCTTGGTTATTAACTGTGCAGCTATGTGACTTTTTCCCCCAGACTTGCTATTCCTTTATCATTTCCCAAACTATAAGCAGTTATAAGCAAGAATGTGAAGGTACTTTATTTTCTTTTTAAGCTTAATAATTATGGAGGCCTTTTGAACAGATTCTTCTTGACAAATGTACATTGTGAGCCAATTATATCTATCTGCAACAAACCTATTAAGAGTTGAGAGAGACACAGATGTCAACATCTCCACTAAGATTTTTTAAATAGCCATTTGATTAGAAGTCTGAAGCTTCAAGATTATGTCAAGGCAATATGGGAGGAAGGTCTTCTGTGGCTGATCTCTACACCATTACATCTGACAAATTACTGTTTTCTGTGTCATCCAGCAGACACCATATTTGAAAGGGGTATTTAACATACTAGCTTGGGGAATTGGAGAATAGCTTGAGACACAATCGTTTGGAATGCTAAATCTTACTTTTTCCTCTAACATGGCACAGAATATCAGAGTACAAAACATGTCATTAGCACAGAGATCATAACTGGCAATTATATATACCAGTTGACCTTTACATTAGAACCTTCATGAAGGTCTTAGGAGTATGTCTGTATATTTGGCTTAAAAAAAAAATGCCCTCTTTCCTCAAGACTTCTGTTTTTAATGTTAAATTGGCTCCCCACCTTCCCCAGTAAGATAACCTAATCACACCAGGACTACCATATTATAAATTGGTTCTTGCCAGATACAATTTAAGAAGAGCACAAATGCACAGTCATTGTATGTGACTAGGTAAAGGTAAAGGTTTCCCTTGACATTAAGTCCAGTCGTGTCCGACTCTAGGGGGCAGTGCTCATCTCTGTTTCAAAGCCGAAGAGCCGGTGTTTGTCTGTAGACACTTCCTCTGTGGTCATGTGGCCGGCATGACTAAACGGAACGCCGTTACCTGCCTGCCGAAGCGGTACCTATTGATCTACTCACATTTGCATGTTTTCGAACTGCTAGGTTGGCAGGAGCTGGGACTAGCAATGGGAGCTCACCCCGTCACGTGGATTCAAACTGCCAACCTTCTGATCAGCAAGCTCAGCAGCTCAGAGGTTTAACCCGCAGTGCCATCATGAATAAATGCCATTTTTGTCCTTCAGAATGTCAACATTTTGCTTTATCTATTCTCTATTTCTTCCTTTAGCAACTAGTGACTCTCCTTTCTATCCAAGGATATCCAATCAGTATTAGAAGTTCAACATCATCACCATTTCAACAAAATATCTTCATGCACTACAAGGCAGAGGGAGTAAATGAAGAAACTGCTGCAGAATTTCAAGTTACAAAATGCAGCCATATCTTGTCAACTCCACAGCTACGCTGCTTTACTGAACTGTAAAAGAGTGTTGTAGTTCAACTAAAGTAAAATAAATCTACAATTCGCAAAGCAATGAAATTATAAATTGGGATATTTATATACCTTTATTTTTATCTCTCTATAGTAAAATAAAATAAATCTCCTCCTGAATTTGAAGAAGTAGATAATGTTAATCAGAAAATCCAGTGATGGCTTGAATTCAGTAAAAATTGCTTCTACTCAAATCTGGGGTAGTTACATTTCCCTGATCCCTTACAAGACACATAAGCTGATCTCCCTGCTTGCAAACAACCTCCTACTCCCTTAGTCTCCAAAAGCTGCTCCTAAGAATTGGGAGATTCCCACCACATGCTTGTAACAAATTGAGATACAAGGAGAATGACAGAGAATTAAATGTCATGAATTGCATGAATGGAAACATTTTCTGCAAAAGGAAAGGAAAGCTGTCAGGGGAAAAATTCCAATTTAGGTAACAAAGGGTAAGTAAATGTGATTATTTAGTGAGTGGCACCATATTACCCTGTAGATCAAGCTGTTGGTAAGATGGATGTCTGAGAATTTTGCTGAATTTCTGTATCAGAGTAGAAATCAAGGATATCTAAGAAGCGCATTATTTTTTCCCACTAACTGGCAGGACAAGAATCAGTTAATAAGCCAGTTACATACTGTATGCATGCCATGATGATCTTCATTCAGCAAATAGCATTTACCCCAAGGAGAAAATTAAAAGATCTTGGCCAGAACGTGATAAACAGCAAGGACATGTGTAACTTGAACACACAGACATTCAGACACAGATACAGAGGAAAATGTTATGAAATCAATGGTCCAACTATTCAGAGGATGGCTCAAGATAAAACCGTTCCTAAAAGTTGGGTTTCCATAGCCATCATTGGTATAATTAAACCATTTGGGGGTTTGTCCAACACACTGAACTATAAACTGTTCACATGGGTTGGATTCATGCAACAGATGAGAGAGATGTGGTGGGTCACTGTCAATGCATTGTATGCATTCAGCCAAAAATGTCCAGCTCATTGGATGGGCCCTGGATGAGAACTGCCATGAAGATACTGAAGCCCATTTGCATCAACTATCCATGGTTGTTTCTGTATCAAGAGGACTTATGGAAGTGATTATTACTACACTTAGTGCTATGTTAAATCATGGTTCTGAAACTTGATTTAAGTGACATTAATGAGTTCAGTTCCAGGAAAAATTTAAAACAAGAAGCTTGGAATGATTTAGTATTATATATCCTCTTAGGCGAAAGGAAGGAAGGAAGGAAGGAAGGAAGGAAGGAAGGAAGGAAGGAAGGAAGGAAGGAAGGAAGGAAGGAAGGAAGGAAGGAAGGAAGGAAGGGGAAAAGGAAAAGGAAAAGGAAAACCCCTCTAAATATTGATACTGATGGTAGCAATGTTGGTCTCTAACTAAAGTCATTTGGGTTTAACACAGCCTAACATTGGTCACATTATATTCTGAATTTTTCATGGAACTGGGATCATTAATCAGCATCATGAGAAAAGCCATCTTCCAATGCCTGATGAAGCATTAAAATGGGCAGAAATCAATGGTCTCTTAATGTTTAATGATGCATTGGGGGCCATCAGAGATCAGACTTGAGGACCCTTGCAGAACTAACTTGCTACAAGATTCTCTAATCTGATGTGATGCCTAGAACTAGTCAGAGATTTGGAAAATCTAAATTTGGTTCTCCATAATCTAACATAGGGAAAATAAAAAAATGGATGTGGGTGTTTTTGTTTTTGTTCTTTTATTCAGTTAAACAGGATACACTTATAGGGAAGCAATCCTATGTAAAGGGATGAACCAATGGCAACATTTCAGGTGGATAAGTGGAGCATTTCTGTATGTGCATGTACATGCCTGAATGCATGCAGACAAAGGAAAGTGATGTTCATCAGGAATGAATTTGCTTTATTTGTCCCCATACTTAAAAAAAAATCTTTAATTAAAAAAATGCAAATTAAAAAAAAAATGCACTGCTCCTTTGGGAATCTGATAGATTAGGAACTGATACGAATATATGACAGCAACTGTGGATTTCCCTATAACTAACAGCACAAGATCCACCGGTCCCAACTGACTACTCTGGAACTCTCTGCTCTGTTTTGACTCTCCCCCATTCTAAATTGCCCATAATCTCCTGAACAATGGTGTGCAATTGCAATACAGAGTGGCCTGCATCATTCATCTACAAATCACAAAGCAGGAGATAAGCCACAGTTAGGCATTCTGAGGAATTTGGAAGCTTTTTCAAACCTCTGCCAAGGTTATATGCCACACAAGTTCTTAACTGGGCCCACTTGCTTTGAAAATGTAAATGTCTAATGTATTCTTTGTGAACTTCTAAAGAACATGGCTCTCTGAAGGTCAACCACATCTAAAATGGATGGCCTACAAGTGACTCATTTAGCAATTCTGCATCCACTGCCTTTGTCATTACCAATTTGTTTTTACATTTGCAATGCCATAATTCCAGTTCCTGTCAACATCTGACAGAGGAAAAAAGACTTTGCTGTACTAATCAGCCCACTGATGGGATGAAACAGAAGTAATGTATGTATTTAGTTGCCATTTTTAGAGTACCCACTACGCACTATTAAGCCAACTAGATAAAGTGTTTAAGCAATTGGTTTTTAATGTACATTAATTTACATCCTCGTTAGTCAAGGTTTCAATACTGAGTAAGGTATAATCATAATACATATATAAATGTGGAAAATAAGGCTCAATTATGCTCATTAATTTAGCTCTGGCAACTGACTTAGTCAAACACCACTTAATGCTACATAAAACAAATGTTGCTGACTGCATTTCAAATACAGTTTTCAGGGTTTGGATTACTATTTATTTTATGTTACAAAAATTGACTCCAAAGTCTACCTTAATCCCTCTTCTATGTGCAGCTATTTGGAGAAGATCAAAAAGTTATATTTAGCCCTCGCTCATGAAAAACTATATGAAATATTTTGCTTTGATATTTGCAATCTCTTTATTGACTTAAATACGTATTTCTTCCATATTCCACTTTTGGATACGCAACAGTTTAAAATAATGAAACACTGTGATGTTCTTCAAGCAGAAGAAGCTGAAGCAAGCCAGGAGAATGCAACATGGAAAAATGATTTACTCTAAACAATTTATGTGCTCAATTATAAAGGATCAGCAAGTGTCACCTTATTACTGCCACTACTTCTAATGCCTTGCATGCTGATGCATCATGAGTAATGCACTTATCTGTGCACAGGAATGTGCAATTTATGTGTAGCCCCTCAAAGACAGGAATATATATATGCAGTATTGTTATCTGTGGCTACCTATCATTCTCATTCACAAAAAATGGGAAATGTTGTGCAGCAGGGTGGCACTGTTCTCTGCACACAGATATTTTTAGAATATTGTATTTCATGGAAGTACATTATTTTATTCCTGAAGAGTTACACTTTCTCTCTCTCTCTCTCTGTTTTTTTTTTTACTAAAAGCACTATCATCTGGCCTCTGTTTTGCCCTTTTGCAGAAAACAGTCTCCTGACCAGTCCACCCAGGGTGTCACCATGCATAGCAAAGAAGCATTTAGAAAACATTTTGCTTCATGGGACAAAGCTTCAAGGCCTTTTTTTTTCTGGGATGATCCTATCACTAAACAAACCACCTTTTGGAAAATCTGGGCGTTATTAAATTGTTTTTGTTAATGTGGGCAGGGAAGAACTCTAAAGTTACCGTATTATCGCATTTCTGAACCACACTTTTCATTTCAGAATGAAATAGTAGAGAGAAAGCAACCCAGTTGGTCCTTTCTGGGCTGGCACAAAGGAACCTGGGTGTGAACTTGACGTACAGCCAGTCTAAGTATCTGTGTGAAGCGGGCCTGTACTGAGATGTTCCCTATCTAGAAAAGAAATATAAGTGAATCAAAATTCATACCAAACTTTTAAAAAAACTTTCTGTTAACTTCAACTTCTAACTTCACATCTAGTTTCATGGCTGAACAAGACCAGATTAAAACATCTCCACTTTAATGGTTATTGTCACATGTCTGCATTGATTTGTTTACCAGAAATATTTTTTTTTCTGGTATATGCCTTGGATGTAACAGCATATTACATGTTTTTAAATGGATGTGTAAATATGATGTGCATTACACACACACACACACACACACACACATATTAGGGTAGGGTTTAAGTGCCCTTGTTCCTCCTCAACTTCTGTCATATTTTTATGGCTGATTTATTAGCACACTCTGCTTCAGAAACCAGTAGATCAGATTATTTCAGAATGAACAAATAAAATGCAGAAAACCCCCAGTTCTTGAAAAGAAACAGCAATGCTTATTGTTGGAATGTTAAGCCCTGATTACTGGGGCAAGAACAGTCCAAAAAGGGTGTTGTATCCAGAGGAGACTATCCATTAATTTAATGGAACCTGTTATGGAATGGATTTACTTCCCCTATTAAAATCTGTATACACACACACACACACACCACTCCCAGATTTGTTCTGGAGAACTTTTGTTGTTTATTCGTTTAGTCGCTTCCGACTCTTCATGACTTCATGGACCAGCCCACGCCAGAGCTTCCTGTCGGTTGTCAACACCCCCAGCTCCCCCAGGGACGAGTCCGTCACCTCTAGAATATCATCCATCCACCTTGCCCTTGGTTGGCCCCTCTTCCTTTTGCCCTCCACTCTCCCTAGCATCAGCATCTTCTCCAGGGTGTCCTGTCTTCTCATTATGTGGCCAAAGTATTTCAGTTTTGCCTTTAATATCACTCCCTCAAGTGAGCAGTCTGGCTTTATTTCCTGGAGGGTGGACTGGTTTGATCTTCTTGCAGTCCAAGGCACTCTCAGAAGTTTCCTCCAACACCACAGTTCCAAAGCATCGATCTTCCTTCTCTCAGCCTTCCTTATGGTCCAGCTCTCGCAGCCATATGTCACTACAGGGAACACCATTGCTTTAACTATGCAGACCTTTGTTGTCAGCATGATGTCTCTGCTCTTAACTATTTTATCGAGATTTGAGAACTGAGCTACTCTGATAAAAAATTAATGTCGCTATATTAATCCAAGTTTGGTCAAATTTGGCTTGGTTAAAATCATTTAATTTGAAAGAAAAGCCAAAGTAAAATCAGCCACTTTAAGATGGGTGGACTTCAACTCCCAGAATCCCCCAGCTTGCATGGGTTTCTGGGAGTTGAAGTCTATGCATTTTAAAGTGGCTGAAGTTGAGAAACAGTGACCTAAAATACTGTTTATTGGCCAGCAAGCTCTCCTCTCTTTTTAACATTTCTATCTATCTATTTTATTCTATCACAAACATTAACTGGACTTAAACAAGCTCTGGATTCTCTGTGAGGAAGCCCTTGAAATCACCTGTAGTATAACTAAGATCCTGATCTTTGCAAAGAGACCCAAACTGCATGCTGGAGGATAAATGGCCAGAGTATTGAACAAGTGAAATCTTTTAGATATTTGGGCATGGTCTTCCACAGCTCCACCAAATGCAGCAAACTCCAAAATTATGTGATACAAAATGCTCAAAAAACAGCATTGCAATTCAGTCTTTTCCCTTCACCAGAGGAACACAGTATTGCCCAGCAACTGAGTATATCCAGCTAAGGCTCATGGACAACTACTTTTTGGTGTCCAGCGAGGACCTTACCCTCCTCCACCCCTCTTGAAAAGGTCCAATCTAAATTCCTAAGGGCCATATTCCAGGTAGCCCCTTGCCTTCCAAATGTAGTATTAAGGAGGGAGGCAAGGCTAAGGTGAAACGGGCATGGACCTGTATCATAGCACATTGGTTGAAGTTACTGTTCTTTCCCACAGGTTTGAGTTCTTTCCCTATTGAGGACAATTTCTCAAAATCAGTACCGTTTAGGACAATCTCACAAAAACTTCAACATTGCGGCTTTTCCATGGGTTATGAGAGTGCACTCAGCCCATAGCAAAGACTTGGAGGCCCAAGAGGACCAGTCTGCTCTATCTAGGAACATTTTTCTGAGCAGTCAAGCCCCTTTTTTACAAACAGCAAGATAGTTACACTACATAAGTGTTTCCAAATTCCAAAGAGCGCTAACTTTAGCACGCTTCAGCACACTCCCCACAGCAGTTTTGGAGGGCCGACCCAAAAAAGTCCCCTGTGAGCTGAGACTGTGCCCCTGTGGACAAGGGGCTGTTGAAACCACAGCTCATGTCCTGCTACACGGTACCCTCCATTAGGATTCAAGGACCCGCCTTATAACTCCATACTTGGTAAAACACCCAGGAAACACCCCAGTTGTTATCAGATCAGTATGATTCAGTGTCCTTGAACAGAGCTGAATTTTGTTATGCTGCCTGTAAAATTAGGCAAACTTTGATTGTCCACTGACCAATTATAGTTTTCTTTTTACTTTATTTTTATTTTTAATGTGTTTCTGTTTGCAATTCTGGTCAGTGACAGTAATAAAAATATTCAGTTCAACTTTGTATCTATCTTTTAAGTATACATAGCAAATATGTGATATATTTTTATGTACACATTAAAACTTGCAGACTCCTACAGATAAGCCAACACAAATGTAGATATCTACAAAATGAATATAAATGTTTCTATAAGACACACAGGCAAATTTACAGTATTCAGTATTTTAAATTGTTTATAAATCTGCTTCCTAAGTTTCTAAGTTCCTCTTTTTCACCACTTCTTTGGGCTTTGAGTGAGGTCACAAAAAGGGCCTCTTTAATCAGTCATGTTGCATTTTCAAACAGAAAGTCCATGATAGCTGAATTCATTGTGAGATATGATGGATTAGATCCTTGGGACTTGAAAGCTCTGGTTTTGCATGAATTTCATTACAAAAATAATTAGTGGATGTCATAGGAGACACTCCCCGTAACAGGGTAAGGCTGTGCTACTTCTGTTCATGCAATTTGCCAAGGTTCCTGGTTATTTTGAGATTCAGAAACTGTTCCGGATGTCACTTTGATACTGGGTGGAACAGAGTTTTAAAATTGTACAGATACTCAGTAAGATCAGAACAATAAAATAGGACTACCTACTGCCTGGTTCCTTATATCTGATTCCTTGTTAGTGATACTGTTGGGCAATGGCATGGAAAGAACTGATGTCAGGTCAAAGGTCTATCTAGTCCTTCCTGCCACAGTTGTATAGCACACGCAGTCCATGGGATACATCCCAGGTTCACATCCCTGACAAGTAGGTCATCTGTCTGAAACCTCTGGAGAACCTCTGTCAGTCAACATTGACAACAGATGAATGGTCTAATGCCATACTGACCAGCTACTTAGGATTACATTCCTATGAATCCCAAAGGTCCACTGCACAGTGTGAAGACAAGTGTTATTTGTCTTGTTGTGTTATTGTTCCACAGAAATGGGTCTTCAGTAGCATATTGTTTCATAATATGGGGAAATTCCTACTTGCCAACTTCCCCAATTTCTTTATAAGGCCTTCAAGGCTAAGTGCCATCACCACATCTGAGCACAGAGTGAAATGGTAGATGTTTTATTGTAGTCTGCTCAGAATTTCATGTTAATTCAAATTCATCAGATGAACCTTTTTATTCTTCTCTATAAAATGCACAAACTTAATAGTGAATCTCTAAAAAAAAGGGCATTTGTCAATGGTATTTGATCAAACCTTCATTTCTAACTGCTATGACAAGAATGCCTTTGACAGACTATCAGATTTATAGAGAAAATACTGTATTAGAAATCAAATTTGGGTTCCTCCTACAGAGATCCTGAATCTTTGCCAGAATTACTTTGTAATTAACTGATCACTTCCCATATCACTAGTAAAGGTAACAGAGGAAGAACTAAATTTAAGCATCTATGAAATCAACACTTCAGTCCCATTCATAAAATTTCTTAGTTTTACAAAAACAGTTAAGACTCTTTACATTTTTCAGGTGTCTAACATGAGGAAGGCCTTTCAAATCTGCTTAAATTTCTCTGTAGCCCAAATCCAATTCCACTCAAGAAACAAATGGAATTTCCAAATCATTTATCTCATGCACAGACCAAACAATTTGCAGATCAATGACTTTTCCGAGGGCTGAGTGCCACAGCACAATTTGGCAAAATCATGTAAGGGCCCTCCCTTTTTAAAAATAAATAAATTTATCATGAAATTTCATGAACGTCAAGTCTTGCAAGATTTTAGTGGCAATGTCCCAACAAGAATTTGCCCAAGAATGCTGAAATCTTGTGAGATTTAGGCATTCTCTTCATGTTCTTTATGTACTGTATAGTACAGTATTAATTCAGGATTCTGTGGATGGCAGTGAAAGGAAGCATGGCTCTCTGCAGCCTGGGTCACATTTGGATTGGGTTACTGGATCATCAGTAAAAAGAAAGGGCTTCAGGTTTCATACAGTTAAGGCAAGATTCATGAGTGATGGTAGAGAACAGGCTCTGTGTGAAGAAAAATGTAAGTTTGGTCCCTGAAAGCGTCTGGGAATGAGATGCTGGAACTCCCACAAACTGAATAAATGAGCTTTTCCTAACCTTGAACCCTCCAGAGGTACTACAGCTGCTTGTCTGCTGGCTGAGAAGTCTAGGACTTTCCCTGCCAAGATATCTGGAGGGCGCCAAGTTGGGGAAAGCTGTAGTAGATAGTGGAGTGATGAATCAATGGTCTGATTGAGAACAATGCAGGGAAGGAGCACAAAAGGAAGATGAATGAGGGCGTTCTCCTGAGGAATGCCAGATCATACAACACTTTTTTATATGCATGCCCAGATCTCTGAGAAAGATCTGCTTGAAAATGGCAAAGTTGAATGCTGAAGACATCTCTGCTCTGCAGTGAGAAGTAAGTGGTAATGGCAGAAAGGGTGCATCCTGGGATGATTGCAAGCACAGGATTAGCTCATATGCGATCACAGAAATGCTCACCATGGTCCTGAGACCCAGCCTCACCTCATTGGCAATCTCCATGGGGGGAAAAAAAAGAAGAGGGAGGAGAGAATGGGTCAAATAGTGTGGCTGGTAAGTACTGAGATGCAGCATAGAAGCCTATCTAGGCCACTCAGATTGATAATTGGAAAGGAAACATTGACCCAATGAATCAAGCAGTTCCTTTATCAATAAGTCAAACCCACTGAAGAAGCTTCTGCATGAAGGCACTAGCTTTCATGGAAGGAACAAGACCTACTGTATTTTATTTCCTTCTCGTTAATTAGCACTTTGAACTAGATTTGTTTTATCCCTTGTCAGTCATACCCATTCATCACGTCTGCCGCATCATAAAAAAAATACTGATTTCAGGATAGTCTTGAGCTAACTTCAGTGTTCTTGTTCAATGCATACTTACTTGGGAGTAAGTCCCAAGGGATTTAACATTCCTAGTAAATGTGAATGAAGCAATGCTGCAATTCGACCAGCGCTTACGTAACACATTCCATCTCAAACTCTGTCCAAACAAACCAAGATGCACCTGGTGCTACAGTTATAAGAACCAAGTTTATTCCGATGTTGTACTGAAGGGCTTTCACCCCTAAATATGCAGTTTTTTATAGCTTTTCCATTGCTCAACTAATTCAAATATATTGTGTTTGTGGCTCCATCAACATAAGAACATCTTAAAGTTTAACCTGCTGAAAATAGCTAAGAAAAACTGAGTTATTTTGGACAATGCTGTTGAACTATTGGACTGTTTTTTTAGTGTTGTACTACTAAACTTTAATATATATTCATACATATATTTGTGTAGGCGTATGTGTGTGTGTATATATGTATATATTTCCAGTCTATTATGTACAGTGTATATATATGCAGTGTATTATATATATATATATATATATATATATATATATATATATTCCAATGCCATGAATATTATTGAATAGGAAAGTAGCCAGTTTTTAAAAGGAAATTAATGAAATAAAATTAGTGAATAGATTTAAAATTGTTTTGGTGCTCATAGAGCCATGGAGACCAGTGCAGAAATCCAGTATTCTGCAGATGGAAGGATCCTTGATCTAGAAAGAGTTTGGGCACCCCGCAGTTGTTTCTTATTCAGTGTGAAAAGTATTCAGCTGTGGTACAAATTATGCAGTTGAACTGAGTCTTTAGGATCAACCTCCTGCAACAGACTTGGCCCGAGAAGTCAAGCTTTGTAGGAAGGTTGGGTCCACCTGCGTGGCGATTCTATTGCCTTGCTTGCTGAAAAAGATGTGCTCTAGGGGTGAACATCCACAACTCCTCCAATTCCTTGAAATAGCTTCAGGGAAAAACAAAAACACTGAACTAATCAAGGTCTCCAAAATGTGCTCGATCCACAGTTTAGGATTCCTCAGCACGTCTTGTATTTATCTTTTGTGCTAATTCAGCTGTTAACATTTCAGTGATGCTCATCTACTCCTTTGGTGCTGCATCTTCCATGAGAAGAATTCAAAGCCTGCTTTCCGCTCAGTGACCCAATTTCTCAGTCATCCTGGGAATGGATACCTTGGTGGATGAAATGGTGCCATCTTTCTCAACAGTTCGGTCCTCTGACTCTAAATTGCACAACCTGTCCAAAGCTGTTTAGCAACAAGCCAGATTTGCACAGCCTTGCCGTGATGAGTGTTTCATTCCATCTAGGAGCTAATGATATTTTTCAGTTCACGTGTTCCTCCTAATCCTAATCGTTTAAGCTGGGTTAACTAAAACAACAAACAGAATAAGAAACCCTGTAGTGATATCACTGTACTTCTTATTTTTTATTGTGACACTTCTTTGTATACCATATAAAGATAATTCCATTCGGTACTATAAAGAAAGAAAAGGTATTTTCAGAAACATGTTTTGCATCCAGTCTAACTTCCTATAGGCCTGGAAATGTATTCATTATTCTAAAAGGGTCCGAAGCCTACGTGCCTCTTTGTAAGTGATATCCTAATGTATCACTTGTTTCTTTTTATGAAGTTTAAAGTTAAGCATATAACTGAAACATGGATTCATTTACAGGTAGTCCTCGACTTAACGATCGTTTGTTTAACGATGGTCCGAAGTTACAAAGTTCCAACACCCTTGGAATGGGTGCGTTACACTTCCAAGCATCGCAAAACATTGCACCCCCCCCACAGTCACGTGATCACATTTCAGGTGCTTGGCAACCAGCTCACATTTATGACCAGTGACAGCATCTTGCAGTCACATGACCATCTTTTGCAATGTTTTTTGCCATTTTCTGGCAAAAAACGCCCATTGGAGAAGCTGGATTCACTTAACGACCTGTGATTCACTTAATGGTCATAAAATTGGGTCTGGTCACGTGGGTGCCTCAACTTATGACCACAATGACTTACGGTGGAAATTCTGGTCCCAGTTGTGGTTATAAGTCGAGGACTGACTGCCTGTATCTATAATATTCTGTGAAGTTGAGATTTTTTTTTTCTAGACATGTGTACTCCATCAGGAATTCAGATCCGCATCTTACAGTCATTATGATGGATTGGCAGAGCAGTGCAAAAGGTGAATATACAGAGGCATTTTGTAAGCACAGTCTAAGTACACGGTAGATACCACCACCTGACAGTCAATCATCGGTCTTGCCAGATTGTTCAAAGAAATCTACTATTTGCTTGGCTCCCTTAGGTTTACAATCAAATGTTGCTATATGGTACAACATGAAAATGGTTGCCCCAAAGAAATCTGATAGAACTGTCAAACAGAGAGATCCAGGAGAGCAAACATCCTGCATGATATAAGGCATGATATACATACATACATACATACACATACACACACACACACACACACACATACATACATACACATACATACATACACACACACACACATACATACATACATATATATACATACATACATACGCACGCATGCAAGCAAGCAAGCATGGAAGCAAGCAAAACCTATTTTATGGGAATAGTTAAAACCATTGTCTATTGGTTGGGTGGGATGGGGGAACTGCCCTAAGAATCCATTTATTTATTTATTAAAAATAGCCCACTTCTCATTCAGTTTTTGTGAGAAGTGGGCCAGTTTTAATTAAATTAAAAAAAATGAAAATCTCTGTGTTAAAAACGATTTACTCATACTCGGCTTTGGTTCTAGCACAGACAATTCAACAATGAGTGTATATCTCACCAATTTCAGTTGCTCTTTTTTCTACCTTGGAGACTTTAAAAAATGGTCTTTTCAGTTGTGCTAGGGTGTTGCACAACATCTTGCAGGCCTGTGGCCTCACCGTCCTCCCGTTGGACTCAGGGGACCTTTTACATTTGGGAGGATGGTTGTAGAGTTGCCCAAAATGGAGTGCATAGCAAGCGTACAAAGAAGGGAAAAGTAAAGTACAGTGTTGTTTGAACAATCCCATGAGAGTTCAGATTTCACACCCAAACACAGCCTAGGACACTCATCTAGTTTTGAGCAACCTCATAGAGAGGACTCACATTACCAATTCCTATGAGGCCTATTATAACGAATGCAGAATTCAGCTTTTAGAGAAAATCAAGGAATTCCCATGAACGTATCAAGTGCCCACATTTAATATCTTGTTTTCAAATCATGGGCTGCGGCTGTGGAGGGGTGTTTGTCTTTGAAGGTTTTCACTACCATTAATGACCATCATCAATACTTTATTTTTATAGTTGTGCCAGCTCTGAACACATGCCCTTTTCTTGGAAAGCCTCCTGTCTTACTACACCATTTTGACAATGGCAGAATCCTTTCTACTTCCCCAAGTTTATTTAACTCTAGAATATTTGGGTACATTACAATAATACATAAAGATGATTACCTGAAATACCTTTAACCAAAATCTACACAGATACAGATATATGGCTGAAGTACAAGAGGAAAAAGAATGAAAAAGCCACATAAATAATAAAGATACAATGAAGGGGAAAATCCTACAACACATCCTGGCTTTTCCTTTACAACAAACAGGGAACAGAACTATAAAAGAAATGGTTATAAAAGAGTAGAGGGAAAGTAGGCAAATGAAAAAAGATATGGCAAAAAAGCAATAACTGACTGTATGTATTTTTGAAAACCCTGTTCATGACGTAGTTCTGGTAAAATATTAGACTGAAGGTAAATTGAAGTCCCAGTTCCAGGGAGTGTTTCCTCCAGGCTTCGGTGCCCTGGAGGAAGGACCGCAATGTTCTCCAACGGCTACTGGTATCTGCGGAATATGTTCTTGTTCGTTGATTCTCAAGGAGTAGCCATTTCTAGGGAAATTTCTAGCTACTAATCTACAGGATTAGTAGTCCCAAAGCATGTCTCTGTTACTGGCCTGGCCTGCTTCAAACACCTTGGAGAACTCCACTGCTAATTTAGCCTGTTTATAGTCTCAGTGACTGAAGATATTCCCAAATCATGATAAATCTGATTAAGCTAGCTTATTGTCCTTCTATAATCTACATTTTTTCTCACTCTAGTTACATCGGCTTCACTTTTACGTTATTGCACAGTTTTCACATTAATTGTATTCTTTTTATTGTTTTCTGGTTTTGTAGTATTTTGTCGAATCATGTTTTACAGGTAAGATTGTCCTTATTGGACTCAGTTGCAAATTTTATTACAGTATATATTCTTTTGGGGCTGGTTTATGACCACAATAAGAATATTTATCTAACTGGACTCTCTCTCCCTCCTCCCACCCTCTTTTAATGACAGTTGGGCATAAATAATTTGCTCTTTTCTGTGAAACGGGAATGAAGTTGTGTTAGAAATTGTTTTCTTTTTTTTTTAACTATATAGGAAGCTGGAATTGTAATGAATAGTCTACTGAAAGGAAGCCGTGCATAAATTCCTAGGGGAAAACTAGAACCACTTCCAATGTTCCACGCTCTCCAAGTACTATTCCATAAGCAAGTTTACAATCAGTGAGAAATACATTATCAAAGAAGGCTGAGGGGAAAAAAAAGAAAAGACATCTAGGTTTTGTACTTGAAGGGTAAACTTGCTTTCTCTGAGAATCTTTCAATCGAAACAAGTGCTTCTCTGAAACCAAAAACTAAAGTTATGTTAGCAGGATAGAAAACATTCTGTAGAAAGTCAGTAGAAGTCCATGGTAAAGAAGGAATGCTGGTTCTGAACATTTTTCCCAGGAATTCTGAAATCTGTCCAATGGATCAGCTCCAGAGACTCTCTGGTAGACAGCAACTAACTTCTGGGACTTCTTATCAACTGTTATAAATGGTGCAGATGTAAAAGGATAGTTTGGGAAAGATTAGCCCATTGTTTGTATTCACTGTCTTCTTGCTGACATTACTATAGGCTTCCCAATGAAAATTCAAGAAATGATAAACTGGTGCTTAAGTCCACCAGGTATTTTCAAGAAATTTGAGGAAATATAGACACCCACCATACTTTTAATAGGAAGCAAAGTTAGCCAAGGCAATTAATAGCCATAGCACGTTCATCTCTATATTCAACTTTAAAATACAACTTAAATAAATATAAATACTCCTTTATAATTTGTAGCCATCAAGTTGATTATCCTTGTTTGTTTGTTTTTTAACAGTAGTTCCTCTTCCTGAATTTGGTGCCAAGAAATTCTCTGCAAGGAAAATTCAGTCAAAACATCTGCCTTTCATCTACTCTAAACTTCTGGTGTATCATCTCTGGAAGAATAATGTAGAGTTAAGTATTGCACTAAGGCAATGGTCAATGAACATGGGTGGTGCAAGATGCTTACTGCCCAGAAAACAGGCAGTTTGCAATATTGATGAGTTATAAGCAGTTAATGATTAGGACCTGATTCCAAGAGACATTTATTTCAACAAAACCAGCATTTTGAAAGGCCTCAAGAAGTCACAGGCAATTGGAACCCTACAAGTGAAAACAACCCATGGAACAGAATCATAACAAGGAAGAACACTTAAGAAGGGCCAAACGACCCCTTTTTAAATGAATGTGAACAGGAAAAGAAAATCTTCTGATAACACTGTAATATAAAACATTATTGTTTATACTGAACAATTAGTTTCTCCATTTGATGTTGAGCATTGCTCATTGAAGCATTGAGTCAACATAGACCCAGTAAAATCCAATCCTCTGTTGGATTTGAAGATGGACTAAAATCACTTCTCGCCTTCCTTGACTTCCAAAAATAGGAGGCGAGATCTTCCAGGATGTTAGTTTTAGGAGCATGGGAGAGCCTTCTGCTACTACTGTACTCAGAGGTGCACCAGGATATTTGTAAGGAAGCATTCTCAAGCAACTCAGTACCATCCACTGCTGAGCAACTAGATTTGATTCCTTGCATTTGTGTCCACATGTACACAGAGAAGAAACAAAAGTGCATATGGTTCCCATCCTTTACGAGGCTTCTCATTTGAGAGGCATGCCCTGATGAACAAGTGAAATGCTCTCCAGGAAGTGGACAAAATTAGCTAGAAACTGAACCATTTTTGAAGAGCTATAGAATAAAAAGGAACAACGGAAAGGGAAGGTATAGTATTAGGAACTGCCAACCGATTAAAGAATTCATAATCTTTCTTTTAACTAAATTACTGATTAAATTTAAGGAAGGATTAATATTGCCAAGCCTCATTCTAGGTGCTGTTTTAAATCTGAATGAGTAAGGAAAGGGAAGAACAGTTACAGCAGATTAGATCCCAAAGGTTTGGTTAGTCTTCCTCCACACTATAATCTCTGGAAAAATGGTAAAAGCATGAGAACAGCAAAGCTGTTCCATACTTCCCTTTTCAAACAAAACTGACCAGTTGTAACTGGCAGCGGCTGGGTGGGTATAGAATGGGCACACATGAGTAGATTCGCTTACGTTACCCAGAAACTTCTGAAATACGGCTGGTGCTTTGAAGCACAGTTGAACTCAGAACGCAGTCAAGCCGGGGAAAGAGAAATGACTGCTGTGCCAATTAATTTCAAACCTTACAGAATGAACTTGTTGGGAACATCAGGAGACGAAAAGCCTTCAGAAAAGTCTGGAGCCTTAAGAGATGTGGCAAATGGCTGGCTCTTCTTAGTAGAAATGGCCTTTCTGCAGCATGGAACAAAATAGGAAACCCTATTTCACAGGGCCAGGTCTTGGAGATTAACTGTATCGATAGAACATCAAAGCATGTGGGATTAATGGGACACACTGTTGGTGTCATACCAAAAAGGATTCTGTGTGCATGTAAGGCAAGACCGTTACCCTCTTCCTATTTCTATTATTCATTTGTTTGCTTGCTTGTTGGTTTTTATGTGGGGCCCCCTGATTATTAATTTGAATTTGGCCCTTTCTCCAAGCCTCTTCCTAGCTGTATCTAGCCCCACCGAGCTTAGCTTGACACCTGCAGAATATGTCCAGGAACAGCTGCACAATGTTAAGCTGAAATTTTACTTGTTTAAATTTTAGCTTTATTTGACTAATCTACTGACAACCGAAGCTACAGGTCTCAGCTCTGCTAGAGTCACTTGCCTGCATAACCAAACTGAACCATCTATTCCACATGCATGTGGGTGTGTGTGTGTACACACACACACACTTTGCTTTTCACAACAATACATTGTGGAAATACATGCCAAATGCTCATCTGACTTATCTGCAGAGCATGGTGCTTACTGCTATGTTCTCTTAATGGGGGGGAAAAAAAGGCCGCACAGATGTTGATGATAAATATAGCATTATAAGCCGATACACTAGATTAAAATGCCTTGACAGTTGAGCTGTTATGTGGCAGACAAGTCATTTGCTGCAATGCTCCTGGCAAGTTGACAAATAAACATGAGCATGGAGGGGGTCCTGTGTGTTTCTCAACTGGCAAGTGGCAGCTGTTGTAACTCTCTGGTAGAAAACGTCTGTTCTTCATATAAGATGGGTTAGGCGCCTTCACATCTCCCAGCAAACTAGAGAGATGAGGTTGTTGATGCACACGGATCCTGCATTTTTTTTTGTAAGATGCCTTCATGACAGGTTGATCATTATGGCCTGAAATGTTTGCAAGGGAATGCTTTGATGGTAGAAAATTTCATAGGTGTTCTATCAGGTACTTTCAATACAAGCCATTCATTCAGGGTATATTTAAAAAGGGCCTCTTTTTTAGGAAGAAACCAGAAGGGAGATGAGGAAAAGGCTCAACCAGTCAAAATGTCGGAATTAATTATTGTGGTATTAATGGATGGAATAAACAGTCATGCTTATGGACAACAGTATTGTGTAGTGTCATAAATGCATTCTGTACCCACAACCCCCCCCCATTTTTTAAAGTAGTATTTTCCTCCACAAAGAAGACTGCATTGCAAGAAAAACCCATGGAAACATCCTTGATCTCCAGATCCTTCTTTGCTATTTTCTCCCTCCCTTCACTGTTTCACCCACAAGTCACCCCCATACAGAGTACACATCTTGCATTGCCTCCACCCCTGTGTGAGGTAGAAACAAACTGAAATGCTCAGGTGAGTCATTTTCCTTGCCTGCTCTTCAGTGGCTACCGTCAAATAATTGAAATAGAGTCATTTTAGGCAGCAGACTTTTTTTTTTTTCCATTCCAGAGAAGAGAGACTGTTAAAGTAGTCTGCCGTTCACAAGGTGTGGGCTGAAGTAAAGTTCTGCAGAAACATCACTGCTTACTTAAGTCCCCACAAATCTGAATAGGAAATCATTGTCCACAGTCTCCAACACATGAACTGTCTTCAGTTGGGAAGTCATTAGCTGTGCCTGCCTGAGTTAAGCATGCTGACAAGCACAAAAGAGTAAGTATCTGGCTACTTCTGGACCCTGGAAGCAACTGCTCAGAATTCATGACACCATTTGGCAGCATTACAGGTAGTCCTCACTTAACAACCACTCATTTAGTGATGGTTTGGACCTACGATGGTGCTGGAAAAACCAACTTGCAAGTAGTCGTCACACTTACGACCACCGCAACTTCCTCACAGTCACGTGATCACAATTTGGGTGCTTGGCAACCAGGTTGCCTTTATGACCCTTGTGGCGTCCTAGGGTCATGGGATTGCCATTTTTTACCTTCCCGGCTGGCTTCTGGCAAGCAAAATTAATGGGGAAACACATGATTCTCTTAACAACCATATGGTCTGCTTAACGCCCACAGTGTTTCACTGAACGACCACTGCACAAAAGGTCATAACATTGAGTTGAATTCACTTAATGACCGCTTCACTTAGCAACTGAAACTCTGGTCTCAATTGTAGCCGTTAAGTGAGGACTACCTGTATTACGTTGGTTATGTTCACAGATTAACAGATTGGGTGCAGGTCCTAACTGAAGCAAAAATCTTATGCTGGTTGACCTGGGGACAGAGAGGGGAGCACCTTTCTGGTGCTTTGTCATAAACATATACACGCAAGAAGACACTTTCTGAAGGACTTTCCATAGGGTTCTGCATGTCCTTGTTTGGGTACACAACCCTGGCCTTGGCCATTTGTCGCTCGGTTTGAGAAAAATGTGGGCTACACATGGAATCCTTTTTGACAAGCCAATTCTGGGCGGGGCCAAAGGCCGGGCGGCTGAGCTACTCTCTTACCCCTAAAGATGGTCTCTCCATGGCAAGGCTGAGGCACAATGGTGAGGCAATGTGGGAATGTTTGCAGGGCTGTTGCCTCCCAGGTTGTATCTGCTCTATAAATAAATACAGGACTTTAGTTGTCAGATTTGGCATTTTGGCACCTTCCATAAAGACACAAACACAAGGGATTTGAAAGAAAAAAGAAACAGAAAACAGGCATTATTCAATAATTGAAAACAAAACAAAGCAAAACCACCCTGTATTCCAGCGTCCTTATCTCCACCAGGATCCACCGAGAGCTTCATTTTGACATCTTTTCTCTTCCTCTCCCTCCCTGCCCATCACTGTGATAAGAATAAAAGTTATGGACCTCTTTTGGTGCTTCTTGATGACAGCGGTTGCTGCTCCACCACAACTCAAGGGCAGCCACCAGGCAGGCCAGAAGCAGGCCAATCGCCAAGATGCAGAAAACCCCTGCAAAACTGTGAAGTTTCAAGGCTTTCCCCTCGGTCTGTGCGTTGACGTGGCTGTTCAGGTCACAGCGTCCCATCCGCGGCCACCATTTCTCCTTGAACACGTCCAAGTACCCAGCTTCCTGGAGTTCTAAGATCCTGCAGAAATTAAATTAGAAGAGACCAGAAGCATTATTTATTGCTAAGAACATCTACTACAGACTAGCGTGTATCAGCAAGAGTGGAAGTGGGTAGTTGGCGTGAATGGTCTAACCCAGTGCATCTCAACCTTGGCAACTTTAAGATGTGTGGACTTCAGCTCCCAGAATTCCCCAGCCAGCCATGCAATAGACAGTTGTAAAATAGGTATACTTTTCATGATTAATAAGATAAAATTGGTACTAACAACATCAAAGTTAGAGAGTTAGGTGGAGGCATCAGACACAGTTATTTTGACTCAGTTCTTGAAACCTATTCATGATCTCTGCACATTTCAGAAGCATATCCCAAAGGTGGGAGGGCAAATTCTACCAGCTCTTAGAAATTCTGGCAGTACACAAAGACCCATCTGTACTCATAAATATGGGCAAAGCAAGAAATGTTTGTTGTGGATTAGCAGGAGTTACTCTTTGGATGCAGTCATACTTAATTTTAGTTTGCCACAGCAATAATTAGAAATCATGGTTTTCTTCGAGGACCTGATGAAGGCTGATACCTCATTCTCTGGCTGTATATGAGATACCCAGTTTGCCTTCTGAGGAACAGGGGAACAGCTTTAGATTGCATTCTCTGCTGATAGGGTGATTCAGGTCACCCACAGGTATAGCAAAGTCACCAACAGCTCTGCAAGATGTGGGGACATACTTTGAGATTTTTATAGAACTGCATGTCATGCTATTCATGGCCCACTTTGTGTCAAATGACCTGTAGGTGCAGGTTCAGTCATTTGCATTTTGACAAATGGTTGTGAGACATAGTGTTTGTGTAGCTGAGTGCTGCTGAAGCAACAATTGCACCCAACGATTCAGGGGACCAGCTGGCCAGGAGTAGACATGGCTGATCCTACACCACCACGGGTTGTGCATGACTGTTAATCTTAGGCATGTATCTCTGAGCTCCCAGTTGTAGCATTACAGGAGCAGCTAAGAACACAGCTTAGCCAGGTGCTATAACAAGGATGAGCAGTTCATAAATGACTCTAATTACCTCTGGTTTTGCATATCTGCGGCTGTAAGAAGAAACCCAAACTTGGTATTTTCAGAAAACAGTTTACGTAGAGCAGATAGGCTTTTGCACATACAGTAACGTACTCTCCGCCCCCGGTCTTATTATCTGTGGCTGTTGGCTGGAATGGAACTCCCATGCAGAACAAGGGCCAGCTCGATTGCAATGAGCTGCTCTTGATGGCTTAAGTTTTGTTGCTTGCCCTGATTGTTTTAAGCAGTTTCGTTAAAATAAATAAATAAACAGTGCTACTGTTGAATGCCTTAGCAGAGTCTCTGTGGACTAGCATATCGTAAGCCTGCATGTTCTCAAGCGCCCTGTGCTGGACTCGCTTCCCACTGGTAGCTGTGAAATCTGGTCTGGAAGGGAGGGGGCAATATCCCTCAACCACCCAGGCCCGGGAAGTGAAGTGTGGGGGGCTATTGTCTGCCTCGGTGCTTTCCCCATTACCTCCCTGTGATTTGCTTTTTAACTGAACTCAAGTCATTCGAGTTCCAACCGCCTTGAAGAGATTCACAATGCCTACCAAATCCTAGCTGGGCTAGAAATTTTTCCTCTCCCCAGCAGGTAAGGCTGCTGGAAACTGTAGAAACAATGGAGCCGGGAGAAATGTCCTGCTGCTGTGATCAAGACACCAAATAAAAGACATTTTGGGGAATAGCAAGGCTATATAAGATTCCTTACAGAAACTTTCCATTTTTTAAAAAAAAATATGAACTTACATAAATATCATGAATGTTTTTTTTTCTCTAGCATCAAATTACGTGAATGTATTAGTGAATATGCAATATGTATTCACTAATACATTCACGTAATTTGATGCTAGAGAAAAAAACATTCATGATATTTATTAATTGCTGCGGGGTGTTAAGCCCACAAGAGAAGGACATTCCAGTCTCTGAACCAAAAATGTATTTAAAAGGGAAATTATATTCTTCCTTAAGTCCTACTAGGGGTGTAAATTCCAGAGAGAAAGACTCTGCTGTTCCACCTTAGTTTTTGCCATCTTGCTGGAGTTCAGCTGAAACCATGCTTAGACGCTGCTAATCAGACTGGGTTACTGCGCTGCCGTTCAGCTCTGGCTTGGGGTTAAATCCCTCTCAAATCCAATCATTTACTAGCGGGATGTGTCCTGAGCTTCAGTTCCTCCTTCCAAAAGAATACAGCATTGGACACTGGGCATTTTCCATGTTCTTTCTGACTGTGATTTCCACGTTCCCTGCTTCTGTGAAGGCACATGGTTCATTGCCAAAGGGGGAAATATTTAACTAAACCCAGTCAAACAGCAGAGTAACCTCTGTTATCCTGGGTCTTTTTTCCTGCAGAGATATGTCACTTGAAGAAAGGCCTTATGCAAGAAGAAAGGCTTTCATCTCTGTGGAAGACTCTAGGCTGAATCCAACCCTCCCGATCAGATAGAGGGGGAAAAGAAATATATTTTTAGAGCTCCACCAAAACATTTAACAATAATATGCAAACCAACTGCACTTACTACAATATCCTGTTGAGTAGGCAACCCAACTTTGTTAACATGCAATTACAAAAACAACAAACACACAAACCACCATTTCTACACCTAATTTAGATTACCTGGATGCAAATAATCCATCTCTTACCAATTACACCCCTTCCTCAAAAGTTTTGTTCATCATCAGCTACTGTTTCTAACTCATCCACTTTATCCCCCACTCCTCCATCTATCCCTGAGTGGGGAAAGGTTGGAGTTGTATCAACACTGTTTCTCCTGCCTCCCTTAAGTCACCAGAATCGCTAAATAGGAGGCAACCTGAAGAAGGTATGAGAACCCAGGTTCCCCTACAAAGAATTCAGCAGCAGAGGACTAAAGATGCTGGGCCTGATGATAAGGAACTGTTTTGACCCATCTACTCTGCTGTTACCTTTGCGAGAAGAGATCCCTGTAAGGGCTGCCATGCTGGAGAGCCAGCCCATATCCTTTGCTACTGATGCTATTTCCAATCACAGTCACAGAGCACTCGTCGTCTGTCAAGGCTGCATATTCTACCACAGCAACATCCCACAAGAATGCGTAGTTGCCTTTCTTGGCCTGCAAAAAAGGTGTGCAAAATAACTTTGAAAAACAAATCAGGTACGTCTCAGAACTGATCCACACAAGTGTCCATCCCAAAGTTCTGCAGTGCTGGACTGAGGGGTTTTCCTCAAGTTCCCAGACACACTTGGTCAGACTCAAGAATTCAGAAATTGCCTTTAGCTTCTTTTTCTTCTGTTCTAATCTCCACCCCCACCCCCACCCCCAATCAGGTTACATATAAGATTTTGGATGGGTTTTCTAAGCTCTGGGGATGAATGCTAAACCCCATGCCTCCCTTCCCCTCCCTTCTGAGGATGATTTCCCAGTCTTATTGGCAAACATCAGGAAGCTATGCCTTTCAATACTTAGATGGTTCACTTCCTTTGAAGGACTCAGTGTGCCTAGTCCCAATCTTGTGACTGTAACGCAGTGCAATGCCAGGTTACCAGCTGATGACAAGAAAGCTGGGCAGAGATTCTTCCTGGCTAAATGGAAGGGAGATTACTTCATATTATACATAAACTGTCCCTAAACTTCACAGAAGCTCTTTCCAAATGCTGCCTTAGAAAGCTTGTAAAGTTTGGAACTCGCTCACCATTACTTGGAAAGAACAGAAAATGTAATGGCTATATATTTATACTAATGAATGCAATATTATAATGCAACCTTTAATTAAAGTCAGTGGATTATCTTCATACAGCTACAAAGTAAAACACCCCATCATAATGAAGCATGAAACCAGTTTTATTTCAGAAACATAGTGCGTTTTCATTATCAGAAATTTGAGAAGCGGTAAGCTGTTAAAGAAAGCTTTCATTGAATGTCACAGTAGAGGGAAAGAACTGTATTTTCCCACTAGTTTCATCTGGCTAATATTGACTTATATTAGTACACACCTACACAGCTCATCCGCAAATGTCAGCCTTAATTGGGATTCTAAACAGTGCCTGCGGGCTGTATGTTTGTAATGAATGTAAATCATTTCCGTTAACTTAAGATGTAGAAATGTCTCTGGATGGGAATTCAGGGAGGGGGCGAAAATGATCACTTTGCTTGGTTAAAGCAATCATTGACTTCCTAATGCATTTCAGTAATATGTCGTTAAGTCTCTAGTGAATGTACAAAGCAGAGTAGAACAGATGGTCTGGAGATTCTAATGCAAATAAATGAGTAATCATAAATGCAGACTCTCAATGTATTAAACAAAAGTTTACATATTTTGTGATCCTGGTCCTTGGGAGCTTGAATTTTAAATGCATTCTTAAAGAGCATATCACCAAAAACTCTCCCCCATAAGCACACGGGTGTCTCTTTCTCTTTGAATTTATGCATTGAGTATTTTTATCCAAAACTGAAAAACAAGCTAGATTCTATTTTAATCATGCAGCTACTGCTGAAAATAATAATCACTAAATAAGTTCTCCTGTCCCCTTTTATAAGATGTGGAACAAATTTGGCAACTGCACCGCATTTTGTTTTCTTGCCTAACTCTACAATCATAGCTAGTAGTTATGGATTAAGAGTTTACATGGTAGCGTCTAGTAGTGATTTAGATATGTAACAGCCATTTTCAGCTGTTATGTACCATAATGATGTTTGAAAGGTTGAACTGTTATCCTATTGTCCCAAGAAAGTATCCTCCAATGCAAACTGTGGTTCTTTGAGAGAGAGAGTGGGCACTGATTTCCAATCCCAGTCCAATTCATTTTGTAAACCACAGTTGCAAGATTTCTTGGGAGAAAATCCTAGCAGTTAAATTGTGTAAAGTCAGTGTAGCTCCTAGTAACATATGGCTGCGAGAGCTGGACCATAAGGAAGGCTGAGCGAAGGAAGATCGATGCTTTTGAACTGTGGTGTTGGAGGAAAATTCTGAGAGTGCCTTGGACTGCAAGAAGATCAGACCAGTCCATCCTCCAGGAAATAAAGCCAGACTGCTCACTTGAGGGAATGATATTAAAGGCAAAACTGAAATACTTTGGCCACATCATGAGAAGACAGGACACCCTGGAGAAGATGCTGATGCTAGGGAGAGTGGAAGGCAAAAGGAAGAGGGGCCGACCAAGGGCAAGATGGATGGATGATATTCTAGAGGTGACGGACTCGTCCCTGGGGGAGCGGGGGTGTTGACAACCGACAGGAAGCTCTGGCGTGGGCTGGTCCATGAAGTCACGAAGAGTCGGAAGCGACTAAATGAATAAACAACAACAACAGTGTAGCTCCATAGTATTCCTACCTCCAGTGCACACAAGGGAGGCCAAATTGTGTTCTTTATCACTATCCTTTTCAGAGACTCAGCTGAAATATGTTGTAAGACTAGAGCCATGCTGGCCAACATTCAGGTGTCTGGTACCACCTTTTCAGACTAACTAACCTGATTAAAAGGCATAAGCTTCTGATGAACCGAAGCTTATGCCTTTTAATCTGATTTGTTAGTCTGAAAAGGTGGTACCTTCTGAATTTCAGTAATTCTCTTTAACCCCAGGTACCCACAAATGTTTGGATCATGGAGAACTCCTAGCTGACATTTTGGAATGCGACGGAAAGGTGAATGAAAAGGAAGGAATGAAAAAAAAAAAGCAAAAGAGAGCCCTTCGCCTTTCAGCAAAGCGAAGTGAAACACTTGATGATTCTTTCCTGAAGGAAGCATACACTCAATATTGTCCTAAGGAAGAAGCACTAGAGGAACGCAACGGACAACTGAGGAATCTTGGTCAGTCTCTCTTCAGCATGTTCAGCAGGTGTTGTACAACACAGATGTCTCACACTGGTTTAAGGAAAAGTACAGGGGGGGGGACCGAACTCTGTGCCGGTGAAAGAGAACATAGCCCGTGGGAGAGACAGCCAGCTTCCTAACATCCATTTCTGTGATCAGGTCTGCAAGGAGGAAGGACCTGAGCGAGAATGCCTTGGTCTTCTTTTCCAGCAAGAACGGGAGTGCCCACTTCAAACCTCTCTGGCTAACTATGAGCCCGTTAGTTCTTCATAGTTAGTTAGGATGACAGAACATTGAACATGGAAGGTGGGAAACTATTGCTGCCTTCACTAACGTGGTTAAAAAGCTTGAACACATCGACTAAGTACAGAAACGTTGGTGGCAGCCGATGTGCCTGAGCGTCCAATTGCAGTTATGAACCCTTTTGTGAAAATTGTCACCACTGTCCACTCTTATTTCCCTTGTTTGCAGCGAGCTTGCAGGGATAATTCTCTACATTCATCTTCTCCACACTCCATTACTTTGCCAAACAGCTATTTCATATATTGCAAGGTAGGTAGTGATGTGACTCCCTTGAGGTGAGCTCGACTTTTGGTGATTACATAGACACATCCAGGCATTTTCTTGGAGCGATATGGACCTTATTTGACATTGTCTTCTTCTGGGATGCTCTTTGTTTGTTTACTTCTTTTGGTTTCTCACCTAAATACCAACAAGTCCAGTTGCCACTTAGCTCTTTTCAAGATCAGCCAGGTTAGGCAAGTTTGCTTTAAATACAAAAAAGGTACAATGTTCTGTTTTCTTCATTTAAATCAGGTGCCTAATGATTGGTAGAACTTGACATGAAGTGCTCAGAAAACTCAACATGCAGAGAAGAACAAGTAACTTATTTTGTATTTTCAAGGAAGGATAACCACAGGACAAAAATATGCCTCATGCTCCCTAGAAGTTATAGTGAGGTCTAGTTTGTCTCAGCTGGATTTAGAAAGGGGCGTTGAATTTCAAATCAGGATTGCTGTGCTAGATCTTTCTCACTTGTAGAGAGAACAGGTTCAAAAGGTCCAAATTAACCCTGGAACTGAAAAATCACATCACATAATGCAATCCGCCTCAATTTATTAAGTCGTTTCATCATTGAGGACTTCATGGTGTCAGTGATTTGTTTACTGTCTGTCCAAATTTGAATAAACTGTTTTGAAAGCCACATGATCTACGTTTTACATGAGCACAGTGTCTGTGAACTGCTCCTCTGCAACCACATGGAGATGTAATTTAGGTGGTCTTCTCAATCATTGTACATTTTTGCACTGCACAAGCATAGGGACAACACCAGTTGGGTTATAAGCAGAAAGAAGAATTTTGCAGACTGGAGGTATGCGCTTGCAGCTCCCAAGTGATGTTTATCAGAAGTTGCATTAGACTGCAGAAACATCAGGGTAAAAGAACAAGTTTCCTTAAGACTTGCATAGGCACTGCAGCAAGTCAAAGGCAGATAGGAAGGAGACTTTGCCATCTCCAGATTTTGTTTCCCATTTCTGGCTCAAACCTTGGGAGAAAAAAAAATCCTGAAAAATGTTGAGTGGCTTTTTTCAGATTCCAGTCCAGTTACTGATCAATGCCAGGGCACTGAATCCCTCTGTCCTCTCAGGCAAGCCTTTCCATCCTATGAAGACATCGTGTTCACAAATAGGTTTTAAGAATGCCCATGTTCTCAAGGCTGATGGACGTTAACTGAACACAAAATGGTTCCCTCTTGAAAAGTGGATTCCAGACCCATTAGAGGTTCTGTGCATTCCCTTTGCTTTTATGAAAGGCCCCACACAAATTTGCAGCCTACAAAACAGGACCATGTGCCATGTTTAAAAAAGTATAATGTAAGAAGAGGAACCTTCAGTAAATAGTACAAGTTTTCACTGTGATTTTTTTCCCCATCTATAGAAATACTTCTTCTCTTCCATTTTCTAATGGGAAACAGCTTTGTTCTGAAAACTGTGGGTTCCAGACAAGGGTAATTTATCTCAAAAAGCTACAAAAAGTGACATTTAAAACATGATTGTTACACATTAGGACTGTGAATGCTTCAAAAACGATTCAGAAGAGGTACTTTGAGGTAGGCATGAGAGAAGGGGTGTCTGGAGGATGCGGTCAAAAAGCTAGATGGCCTCCAGGTGGCATTCAAAAAAACCAGTTGGAGTTTCAATCACACTGTCATACAGTGGCTACCATCTTCCTTCCTTCCTTCCTTCCTTGCTTGCTTGCTTGCTTGCTTGCTTGCTTTTTACCATACCCTGCAGACACCCCTCCATGAGAATATTGCAAAGCAGCCATATCTGTTTTCAGGTTTCTGCATGGATTTGAAACATGTGACTGCTCTATGGAGTCATTTTAAACATTGACTTGCTTTAATGGGCGAGCTCCTAAAAGCAGGCACACCTTTTTCTAGCATGTGCCGAAACCTGAAAAAAAGATTTGGCTGCTTTAAAGCTCATGCTGCAATGCACTTCTTCTGAACGGTCTTTTACATGACAATCTTGTCTATTTTGAGTAGTTTATGCAAAAGCTTGAACATGTGGCCACCCAGAAGCTGAATGCAACTATACTGCCATTCAAGTTTGGGAACAAAACATAAAAGAGTTAAATATTCTTTTTTAAAAGCTAATCAACAATCAGACTTAGTTTGACAATATTGTTATATAAATTTAGATAGTCTTCCTGTTCTCCAACAGTTTGCTAAATGGTTTAAGTGGTTTTCTAAACTGTTTGCCAAGATGATCGTGAAACATTAATGTTAAATAAATATCTTTAATAAATTGATGTTTGCCTTATAAAAAGAATCTTCTTTTATGTTCTTATGAAAATTTATGAGTTCATTATCTGATGTAATAAATAAATGCTAAACAGTAATATAGGCATGTTAACTATTCATGGTCCCCATTCGGTAAAAAGATTTCATGAAATACTGTAATAGCATAATTTGAAAAAAAAAAGAAACTGAAATTTCCTAATCATCTCTTTTTGACACACCAGTTGTGTGAAGTGGATCTCTTCCCCACTCCCCCAAAATCCAACTTTTTGGCATGTTATACAAAAACTATACAAACTAAACAAAAACCCTAGGAAATTACAGACCAAGATTAGTTTAACTATTGTTATATTTGAAAAGAAGAAAAAGAAAACAAAAGCACCAAAATCTGCTACATTTTTTAGAAAGTAATTTAAATATATACTAGTCTAGGAATCGGATATTCTGTTTTCCATTTTTGAAGGGTGACCTAATGTTGAAGTAAAAACTGGACCTCCCTTCCTTCAGTGGTTGTTTGTAGGGATGTACAACTAGCTCAGATAAAGTCTGAACCCTGAGGTGTTTCAGAGTAAGCTGATACAGTTTGGCATCTATCTGAAGTAGATAAGAAGGTTTTAATCCATCAGAGGGACACTCCTGATTAGACCACCATCAGTTGCCTTACTCAGAATGGCTCTTCAGATTAAACCATTAGCTTCTTGGATAGTGAGATAATGGAGACCATGTCCCTTGGGCATTGGAAGGGCAGTGAAGGGCTGGATAAAGATGATAAAGGACAGGGGCGCACTGTGAGCATAACGGAGATTGGAAAGCATGAACATGATACTGCTAAGTTCTATGGACAAAAACAAATATCACAGATGGGATGCTTGTGGCCTGGATGTAGTCAAGATGTTATTCTGGAAAAAAATAACAGTTCCCCTCCCTCCTTATCAGTAGGACCATCCTGTTCCACTGTGACCATATGGTTTGCATGGTCTTGTGACAGAGAATAGATGCAAGCATGTCTGAACCTAGAGTACTTCTTTTTGGAAGGCCTAGACCAGGGTTTCTCAGCCAGGGTTCCATGGCACCCTGGGTTCTGCAAGAGGTCACTAGGGGTTCCCTGGGAGATCACAGTTTATTTTAAAAATTATTTCAAATCTGGGCAACTTCACATTAAAGAGGTAAGTTTCATTCTTTATTTCTAGTTTAAGAACACTGTTAATGCATATGTGCAGGTCTATGCATGAAACAAATACAATAATTTTGCAACTTCTGGCCTCTGTTTGAGCCTGAATGTGCAGGGGTTCCCCAAGGCCTGAAAAATATTGCAAGGGTTCCTCTGGGGTCAAAGGTTGTGAAAGGCTGGTCTATAGAAAGGATTGAAAAAGGTGCTTATTTCATTGTAGCAGTTACTTTGACCTCTTTCTCAAAGAAAAGGGGAAGCATGTCTGTATGCACATTTTTTAAAACACTACTGTGAGATTCCTCCTGCTGAAAGCAATGCTCTGTATTTTCCAATAATACTCTGGAACAGGGAACAAGTTGGAAATGGCCTATCTCCAGATCATTCAGGGATGGAAGATTTCTGGAGCAAGTTGGACCATGTCTGCACAGCCTTGATATTTGACTTATTTCTCTCTACTATGGGAGGGCATATATCCTGTTGTTGTGCTGTTGTGCATACACCACACAGTTGGGAAATATCAGTTTATCTGCACAAACATCTTGACATGTATACCAAATATGACTTTCAGTATACAATTAAATGGAAATGCACAGGAAGTGCAGTATTCAACTAAAGTCTGCCTAGTTCTTATTTCTTTTCCAGTATTTAGAGAAGCAAAAAATGAGAATGGCATAATGAGAAAATCAATTTAAATGTTTGACGGTAATGTACCTGACCCACGATCCCCAGACTGAAGATATGCAAGTGAATTGATCAGGAAATGCGGTATGGAAGGGTGTGATCTGAAGCTCTTTAAGGTCAGTGAAGGATTCTAACTAAATTCAGTGGTGCAAGAATCAAATTTATGATGCAGAACACTTTCAACAAGTACTCTAAATATTCTCCCTCACTCTCTCCCAAGGAGGAATCTGTGCAAACAATGTCTTCCAAGTGACATTTTCTAAGTATGTAATCTGATCACATGCTGTTCACTCTCTGAATACCTGCAAATGATTATCATGGTATTAGAAATGCTAGTAATTCACTCTGTGATTTGAAGAGTCTGTTGCACTGTCATTATTATTCATTTCCAGTTATAAAGATTAGACGTGCCATTGAAACTTTTTGCCTAAAGGAAATATCATACTGAGCCACAGTCACACTAAGCAGCATTGATAGGTACCACGATTCACTGAAAGACAGTTCTTCAGGGGGTGGTTGAACTACGTGGATTGACACATTACAAGATCAGGGGTGAAGGGAATAGGAACAGAGCTAGACCACTTGTGATGTGATTTAAGGCTGGAAAAATGATGGGTAGAACCTCAATATTTTTATCAGCTATTCATACAGCATTAGAAAGATTGGTTTAAAAAATGCACAGAGGTTAAACAGAAATCTGCTTTTGTCTCACAGTGACAGCTAGAATATAGGGAAGCATTATAGAGTAAGTTAAAATGGATAACACTGGGAAGAGAGCCTTCAATCTTGCATTTTTAAAAATGCCTAATGTGAGATTGATACAGCTGTTCAAAGACAACTGGAACCAAAGGATTCTTGAAAACAATGGCAGAAAGCCAGGGACTCTCGACTTTTCTCTCCCCCCTCAAAATCTGCTCAACAATATCAGTATGTGTTCTGTGGTGCATACATCTGTCTGTTTATCCATTTTCCTCTAAGCATTCTGCCCAATTCTAATTATTTAGAGAGAGAGAGAGAGAGAGAGAGAGAGCGCTCGAGCGGGGAAAAAAAAACAGAAGTAGAAAGGTGTCTCTGCTATAAACTGTTGGCATACAGAATAAAGGATTTCTAAATTTATAGGCGGCAGGTGTGTCAGATTTATTTTTTACACTGCAGCATTTTTCAGAGTGAGGATAGATGCATTAAAAATGTGCTACATGTACAAGATTATAATGATGGCGAGAAGCACAAACACTTAGGAGTTTAAGACTAAAGGCAGGGTTTCCAGAAGGGTTATCATGGGCCACCTGAACTCAGTGTATCTCTGAGTTGTAGAATTTGACCACATTTTCTGCAGTCATCTTATACCTTTCCACTTTTTGCTGTAACTGCAAGCCGAGAAGTGCCTTACCATTCCACACAGACAGATCAGTCCATCACTGGGAATTTGTGCTCCTCTGTGGGACCAGGTGGAAATTCCCATTTCCAATGCTCCATTTCTACACTGTCTGGAATTCCCAGCCCTAGCTTCCTGTTTGATTTACAACCTAATTGATGAAGTAAAAGTGTCCCAAGGCTTTTTCTGTGATCTTGATGCACCAAACTGCAAATCTGAATGCATTCATTCATGCAGAAGGCCCAAGTGTTGGGAGGGAGGATATGAAATGAACCAAAATTCCTTGGTGCAGATTTTTTTTTTCTATTCATTTAGGATGCTAAAAAAGTATGTGATGGGGATTTCATTCCTCAACGCTTCCTATTTTGCACTTAGGGATCAGGAAATGTAGCGGCAGTGCTAGATTTCTTTTTTTGCGGGTGTTTTCTTTTAGAGAAGAGAAAGGTGTTAACGATATGGTTAAGAATGTTATTATGGTTGAGTTCTTCCATTCTTTCACTTCTACCTAATCCTGCTCTGCTACCATCTACCCTCTAAATGTATTTATATAGAGACTTGCCTATAGCATGAGAAAGGCACTGGGACTTGAACACATAAAACCTACAATATATGTCTCCAATTATATACTAAAAAAACCAAGTCCAAAACTAATGTTCAGAATAAATTATGTGATTAAAAACTGGAAATCATTTTTAAGGTTTCAGCTCTACTTTGATGATCCAACTTCGGAACTGCTATTTGGACCTTCCCAGATATAGTAGCATCCAACAGTACGTGCAGGCAGAACTCAGACTGGATGGGAATGTGTGGTGCTAGTCCACCACCTTATGTGAACAGAATGAATGGGGGACTTGCAGGACCAGATGGCATCTGGGCATTCATTGTCATGTAAACGTGCATCCAAATCTAATGAAGGGGATCCTTCCTTCCTTCCTTCCTTCCTTCCTTCCTTCCTTCCTTCCTTCCTTCCTTCCTTCCTTCCTTCCTTCCTTCCTTCCTTCCTTCCTTCCTTCCTTCCTTCCTTCCTTCCTTCCTTCCTTCCTTCCTTCCTTCCTTCCTTCCTTCCTTCCTTCCTTCCTTCCTTCCTTCCTTCCTGTTGCTTTTTCATTATATCAAGGCTCTATTAGAGTTCGTGCTACAGTGTCCAAGTGTTTCTTATCATTACTTGGCAGAAATCATGCCACTAATTTTGTAACACTCTTGTTATACTCTTGATGAGGGTAACTAAACTGAGGATCAGATCAGACAATACATAGGTAGGAATGACATCAATTCAACTGATTACAAACCTTGTGATTGTCCAGTGAAATACATAATTGTACTTCCTTCTAAAAGGTTAGCTCAGAAGTTTATTGACAGCTCTGGAAACCTTGGCCTCCTATCAACAGATCGATTTTTGTTTTCTACCATTCCTGCAACAGGAAAGCCACTTACTATGATACATGCTTGGATAAATCTCTGGAATGGACCCCAGCACTCTGCCTTCTATAAGATTATTTTGAGAAAAAACTCAAGAAATTTCCATTAGTTCAAAACATGGTCCTCTGCTGCTAATGGGAACATAGGACACCTAAACTGAGAAAGCTGGATTGGCTTCTACACTGCCCACAATGCAAAATATTGCTACTAATCTTGGAAGCCATGCTTCCTTCACCAAGTACCTTCTGCCTTTTCCTCTGACATCCAACATGGACCACTGAAAACAAGGAACACAGCTCTCTTCTGCACCCTGACCCATGAAGGAATGCTTGGCTCAAATAATTCATGAAAGTCAGCTCGTTCTTCAATTTCTGATTTTTTAAAATTTGCTTTGTTCCAGGACATCTTTTTTGAAAATCTGGGTGATGAAAGATCTTAACTGATGAGCTGGCTGATGCTTTCCACATGCTTCAGTTTCTATGTGGTTCTGTTGATGACCTCTATTCCAGCAGTTATTTTTATTAAACACCTCACCATACATATTGCCTCTTTTAAAAACACAATATTTAAGGATGTTGTGAAGCTCTATTTAGCTAAAAATAAAAACACAACTTATTATGAGGACTAGCTTAGCAACAGCCTTGGTATATAAAAGAGCAAAATTCACTCAGGGGAAAATAAATTGAAAGCACATCACATTTGTTATAGTGATTTGGAAGCACTGTCATTCACAGCTGACCTCTGAACTCCAACTGTGGATTCTATAAAGAATATTTGATTTTCATAAGAGCCTAACCTTATTTTACCTTCATTTTATAAATCTTACAATAAACAGTCCATAGCTTTCTTGGGGTAAATAGATTGTTGCAATGACTTCAGGTTGTTATTTTTATTAAAAGCAATCTTTATTCCAACTATTCTTTTCTGCCTGGTTTTTATAAAGCATCAAAGGAATCAGTATTATTCTCGATGCAAATATCAAAGACAAAGACATCTTACCTTCCTGATGCCCTCTGTAGGGGTTGCTACACAATTATCAGCTCCATTATTCTTACTGATGGTCTTCCACAGCTCAGCAAAAGTGCTGTCTTGCTCTAAAGGGTTGGTACCTTTTGCTTTAAAGTATTCATAAACTGCTGAATCTCTGACGGTGCCATAAGACACATCCATTTGTTTGGAAAGGTCCTGAAATGTTCTGAAATGCAAGAGTAATCAAAGAGTTACTGGAAGGAGAGATAATGCTTTGGCTTTATCAGCCGAAAGAATTTTTTCTATTTTTCTGCAGGGAGAAAACAACAAAACTCCTATAACCAAACTATACTTTTTCTTTTTTTTTTAATTCCCTTTTTCCTTTTTTAATTAAAAGCCCTTGGGGAGCGGGAAGGGCAAGAAGACAAAGCAGGGAGAAGACTCTGGTGGTTGAAGGTTGCACTCAACTGTTCTGGAAGAAGGTGGCAAGGCATTGCCCCAGATGGATGAGCTGTGAGTAGAGGATTTTTCAAGTTCTTCTACTTTGGGAGAAAGTTGGCACATGGTTTTTGGGTGTGCATGTGTGTGTGTCGGTTTAATGTGATAAGCCTAGTGTAGAACAGTTTTCCTCTATTTCCTGCATCAGAGAAGTAGGAAATGGTACCAATTATTTTAAGTAGTTGTGGTCAAAAGATCAGAATGGAAAGAAAAAAAGTGCCAGGTGGAAAAGGAGTCCTCAGGTTACCTATACCTGAGATAGGATCTCCTTTCATATGACTGGATGCTTTGGGGTTTTAATCTCTGCAGTTGTTGTTTTTTTGTTTTAATTAATTTTTATTAGACAGTTTAAAGAAGATATATAAACATGGAAAAAGAAACAAGAATAAAAAAGTAAAGCACAGCAAGGGATTTCAAATGTGATGGAAATTATAATTGTTCCAGTATATCATTAGTTAATGATGAATCACTGAATATATTGTATCATTTTAGAGACTGAAAATTGCTCTTAAGCTCTAAGATAATCATGAATATCCAGAACTATAGTCAACACAGTATAACTAACTGGGTGGTATTATAACAGTACATTCAACCTATATTATTGAGAATCTATTCTGATTTAAATATCCCATAAAATTGAAATATGCACTCTACGCACAGAGACACTCAATTTTGGGATAGGGTACAAATCTATGTGTTAACCTATAGTCTAAGAATGGTTCCCAGTTTAAGCTGAATTCCATGTCATATTTACTTTTAAGAGAGAAAATTTAGGCAGGGAATCGTACTCCTACAACTCAGCAAGATCAAACAACCTTTCCAGCAAAAAGCATATAATATTGTTGCATCAGTTAGCCTGTTCAAAGCAAATTCAGTGTACTTTGAAGAGATAGATGGTTTAGTAAAGTTTAATAAAAAAATATTGCAGGTTGTAATGGGGATTCAATATGAAAGAATGACCCAGTTTGTTCATTACATTTCCAGCAAATTTTAGAGAATGAACTGTCCATTTTAACGATCAGGGTTAGAGAACTGAGGAATTGAGCAACATACTAATGATAAAACATTATAGGACTTTTGGGGTAAAATTTAACGTTCTTCCACTGAAATTCCCATTGTTGCATATCTATTACTACATTCAAATTCTGCACCCATTTGACTTGTTTGGTTTCTGGATCATATTTCCCCAGCAGTTAATAAGGCCCAGCTGATATTCCCAGTTGTGTGTTGTAACTTCACAAATTCTCTCAAATTTCTAAGTACTCCCCTTTGTTTTTTCAGTTTTTTAAAAAATATTATGTTTTTTGTAGTATTTTAATACTAATGATGCCACCATCCGGTTACATGTTCATCTTCTCTTTTGATCTACATGAATCAAATGTATACCCAGATTCTTAGAAATTTATCCAAGACTATCAGCCATATAACATCACAAACCAGGTAGGTGGCTATGTAGCCCATTTCCCCATCCTTCATAACCACCTGTCTCCTCCTCCTCTTCCCCCTTCCCTCTTCCTCTTCCTCCTCCAAATAAGGCATATAAGCCACCAACTGCCACCTTTGGTAGAATTGAAACCACAGATCCTGCTTCCATTTACAGCATAACAGCTACTCTTAATAAAGAATAATGATGGAGGAATACATGGAAACTCTCTCAAAGAAATACATAAAAGACTTAATCTACCAAAACAGTATTTATAAAAAATGCTGCCCCTATTAACACCACTACAAAATGCATTCTGATATCAGTATATTCTTGTTTTTGAAGATGCTAAATAGTGTTTTCACCGTGAAGCCATCTTTGTAATTATTGTTCACTAATTACATACAATTAGAGCAAAACAGCTTCTTGTGGTAATAGACAGATGGGCAGAAATGCTGTCAGGAATGGGAGACCAAAGCATGCCGTCCGTCCTATTATCTCCTATCTCATGTCAACAACATTAGCAAAAAACAAATCTCAGATGAATGTGAAAGATCAAAATAAATTAAACAGCTGAACTTAAATGGGAAAGTGTTGTACATTCTTATCATGGCAGCCTCTGCTAAATGAAATGCATAATTGTCATGGAACTGCAGCGCGACCGTCTTCATCCTGCATGTTTGAGATATTAATTTCCTTCTCTGTTATTGGTATTTACTCCTTCTTCTTTGATGGCCACTCAAGCTGTGAAGGTTTTAACTATATTCATCCAGCTGATTATGTAATTAAAATCTCCCCCTAATTATTTTTCAACTGTAGCTTAGTTCATTCATGCTAGGCATCCTCCAATATTTTGCCATTTTAGAGCTTTCAACTGTGTCTTCTTTGAAAGGCACGGAGTCAAAGATAACTGATTAATATTACTTGTATAACACTATGTAGGCAGCATGTGTTTTACTAAGGGACATGAGGAAAAAAAAAAATCAGACCCCAAGAAAAATCACAGCGAAACACTCTTTCATTACGTACAAATAAACGGCAAAACCCCTTGCTTTTCTCATCTAGGGTTTCAATGGATTGCTTTTGATAATCAGTAGTTAGAGATAAGTGTGCCTAATTTTGCATCGCAAACATCTTTTGGGGAAAGTTAAGGCTTAAATCTGCCTTCTCAAGTCTTGCACTGTCCTGATGATGCAGTTCAGGGAATTATGGGAGGTGAATTCCAGCACATCTGGATGAATAGATCTCACTACCTGTCACAGGTAAGCTTGGAAGTTTGGAAAAAAGTGAGAGCAGGCATTCCTTGTTTTCTAAAATAAGACATGTGGGATGTCACAATGATTTCTCAACCTGCGTTCTGTGGCACCCTTGGGTTCCCTGAGAGATCACGATTTATTTTAAAAAAAAATATTTCAAATTTGGGCCACTTCACATTAAAGGGGTAAGATTGAAGAACACTGTGAATGAATATAGATAGGCCTACCCGTGAAAGGAATATAATAATTTTGTAACTTCTGGCCTATATTTGCGTCTGAATGTGCAGGTGTTCCCTGAGGCCTGAAAAATATTTCAAGGGTTCCTCCAGGGTCAAAAGGTTGAGAAAGGCTGGTCTAGGGAAGCTGCTACCCTACAACTCAGGTGAATATGGGTTCCTTGTTTATTTTTATTTATTCAGTTTGGGTGCTCCCCAGCTCCAACTTTGGGGGGCTCTCAAAAATAAATAATATAAAAATAGCAGAATACATAAAATTAATCAAAACAAGTACAAGAATGACTACAAAATAATTGCAAGATGACAATCCAACCGCAAAGCAAGCACAAGCATTGCAAACAGGGGGTTCCTTCTACCCTACCCCAAGGCATGTGTAACTAGCCAGGTCTTTAAGGCTTTTTGGGGTATCATCAGGTTGGGAGATGTATGGATCTCAGAGGAGACCTCATTCCAGAGGGCAGGTGCTGCGACAGGGAAAACAGAGATAATGTACTTCCTGGGACCTTATGGCTGGTCCACCTTGTGCAAAAGGCTCACTCAGCTTGATCAAAGGATACTTCCTTGTTTATTCCATTTCCAATGTGTTCTAGAACCTCCTATATTTAAAGATCTTGAGAAGAATAGTAAGTGTTCCCCTGCTGATAGCTACTGTTCGAAACATAGGAAAAGGTAAGATTTTGAAAGTTCTAAGAAATCAGGGGAGAAGATCCATGCTATTCTTCTAGCTGGAAATCCAGCAAGATGGTATTTGCTAAACATTTAAGATAAAACAAATGCTTCTTTGTTAATTGTTGTCTCTCAAAGCTGTCATTCATCTGTAAAGTCAGATGAATAAGAAAATCATTTGTAAAGTATGCATTAAGTAGAAAAGTGCAACAAAATGCATGGATTTTTTATACATAACTTCAGTGTAGATTTATTCTGATCATCATTAATTAGCAAATGGGCCAGCTGGTATATACTGTGCTATGCTCCATGCCATTACGATACCTTCAAAGTAAACATTCTGTTTATTGTAAGTTACTTATTATGTAGTATAAATAGACACCACATACTGTAGGTTTCATTTTTTCTCTTTTTTCTTTCTTTCTTCCTAATTGCATTTATTTTGGGGTATTGTAAGCCATCCTGAGTAGGTAGGTGGATTGGAAACAGCTAGAAATATCTTTCCTTTCTGTTCATCTTTGCCATTCATTCATCTTTCTCATGACATAACAAAAACTTCACAGTAATTAATCCCTTCTCATCCATCCAGACACCAAGTTTCTCTGGAAAGCCTTTTGCATTGAACAACTGCAGTTGCTGCAACAAAACTCTTCAAGCGTTTAAGCTCCATCAGGATGAGGGTTCATAATTCATAATCCTGAATTATGGCTGCTTCAAATACAGGTGATGTCCTTTGTTACACGAAGGCATAATTAAATTTTCTATTTCTACAAACAAGAGGCTCCAGCTTTGGCCACATTACACTTTGCTGAAGAAAGCCATTTCAGTGAGGCCGGCATAATATACTGCAAACTGCAGCTGATGAATTAAGAGCTACATAAAGCAAAATTCTTATATCCATCCATTTTGTCATTGGAGATTTAATCCCTCCTAGCTCATGCACCAACCAATAAACTCCCATTAAGGAGGAGCATCATTTATTTTTCCCTGGTTCTAATCAAATTCAAGATTCTCATCATAATTTAAACTAGATTTGTTCTTTAAAGCTGTGCTCATTCATCTGCCTTACATCATTTTCTTATTGTGCTTGACTCTCAATCTTGTGTCCCACCGTCTCAACAGAAAATGAAAAAAAAAAAAAACCCAATGGAAAGGAGGTGGGGGAGATTTCTCAGGCTTAATATCCACAATATTTGCAAAATGAAGTTGTCAGTGTAGATGAAACCCCACTTATTCTAACTCTATTAGCTCTCAATCCACAGGGGGCTATTGTTTAAGGCTAAACTTAGCAGCATACCAAGAATTATGTTCTCTGTAATAGCTATGAACATACCATGCCAGCTCACCTTTTATAGTGCAAGCCATATGCCAGTTCTCTGTCATTTTCAAAGGCCAGGCCAAAAAATTCTAATACAGAGATTAAAGTGAAGCCCCTGTTGTAAGCAGTACCCAGCTGAAGTACTCTTGGGGAAAGCCAATATATTTAGAAAATTGCTTTTTCAAGCAGGTCTCCCCGGAAGAACAAATGTTGTTATTGAAGCACAAATGAGCTACAACTTTTGATGCATACCTAAAAGGCTAAAACAAGCTGTTGTCCCCATGAGCTCCTGGTCTAAGCCAATAGCTCATTTACTGCCCTGTCATGTTCATTAATATTCTCCTAGTTCAACATCATGTTCATTAATATTGCAGTGGTTCAGAGATGAGCCAACAATCAGACCATTTGACAAATAGAGTGGCAGCTTCGTCTTTCATTACATTTTCCTTATACCAAGAGCCCTTGGGTACAAAGAGAAATAAAATATACAAACGGGCCCTCCAAAATGATCCAGCTGGCAGACAATGAAAGTGTAATTTGGCCGGGCTTCTAAAATGAAACAGAAACTTGCGCTGCAAAAATAAACACCATAAGTACTTCTAAAGGTTAATCCACAGAGGCTTAAAGAAACACTGGAATCTTAAATTTCAAGTCCTAACACTAAGTTTTATTAACAGTCACTTTTGCAAATTAGCCTGTTCTGCAGAACTGGGAATGGTTACCATACCCTACTTTTGTGGAGAGTTTTACTACCACCATTATGGAGGCTGCAATATTTCTAAAAATGCTGAAATGCTTCTATTATTCTTGGCATAAGTCACAAAAGAGGGAAAGCATAAATATAGCCTTAATTACAAGGGAAAAGGAAACAAAACCAGTCAATTCCTGGAGTTCTTACCATGATCCTGATATAACACCTTTTTTATTTAACAGGAATGACTGCCTACTATTAAAGGAACATTTCTAACCATTTTGACTGATGACAGAGATGGATGGATGGATGGATGGATGAATAGATAGATAGATAACTTTTTTTATTACTTGACTGAAAGCATACGCAATGAAGCAGAATATAAATTCACCAAACAAAATCCTGAAAAACATTGAAGTACTAGGCAAAATAGGTGATAGCACCAATACTATTTACACAATTAATAGTGTGCTGTCTTTCAGGATATACACTCAGTGTTTGCCATGCTTTTGTCCATATGACTAAGCCATTCTTTGAGAACAGGGTTACTATGAAGAAGAATGAAGAGTTGCTGAGATATGGGATGTGCTGAACTTCTTGGAATGGAAAATGCAGGCCATACATGTTGCTATTCCCATTTGGATCTTTCTGTAATTTTAGATTCCTCCTTCCTTCCTTCCTTCCTTCCTTCCTTCCTTCCTTCCTTCCTTCCTTCCTTCCTTCCTTCCTCCCTCCCTCCCTCCCTCCCTCTCTTCCCATCCCCTTTCTCAGTTCAAGTCACAGAATGAGATAGCTTTGCAATGTCTCCTTCTGATATTCATTCTGAGTATTATCAATATTAAATTTCTGGCTATAACAAACAGCATTGGGCAGGAAAGAAATAACTGTAGTTTAATATCCACAGATACTTGAACTGGCATGCATATACTGTATACAGGACATTTAGGGTTTGACCAAAACAGCACCGCTTTATACCTGGATGTATATTTGGTATAAGAAAAAAGAGATTTCTTTTTCTTCCTCACATAATACTTATAAAAAATTGAGTTGCATGTGAAATTTAAGATCCCATTTATATGGAATTGAGATTTGAAATTACTGAGTGGTTTTTATATTTATTTATACATGCATTAAATTAAATAATTCCCACCCCCCAGTGGCTTTTCCAGCTCAAGGTTCTTGAAAGCAGCCTGTTAACTGAGCACTGCTGATGTTAAACCAGTTTGTGCAAATGGGCATTCCAAGTAAGGACCCAACAAAATAAAAATCAGAATGTTATCTCTTCACATTTATACTACACGGACAAGTATTTCAAGGAATAAAACTAAAGGAGCCAAAACTGAACCAACAGGCAAGAGATCGCAAAAATGCATTTGCAACCTTGACCTGAACTTTTATTTATAAGTAGCTATTGATGAGCAGAGAACTATTCAGCAGAATATGAAATATGAGCAGAGAAAAATCTCCCTTTGGGGGGAAATGAGTGGTGGCAAAATTTAATAAATAAATAAATAAAAATATTCTGTGTGTGCATTCAAAGCACAAACTTTTCTAGTTAGAACCAAGGAGTTGTACTATCATGTGTTCATGGCGACTCAGTATTAATTAATTTAGTGGATTCCTGTTTAGAAAAGAATTGACCTTGGGCACAGGGCATGCAGGGGTGAGCCATTAAGGGGGGACTTACAGAAATATTATCCAGTCCTGAGAAAGAGGGGAAGAAAAGACACTCAAAATAATGACTTTGTTTAGTATAAGATGGGACAGAGCGAAACTTGGACAGGTCGATCATTAGTTTTGATGACCAAGGGCAATCGGAACAACATGGACAATGATACAATAAGGGGGAAAGGGGGAATTTCTGGGCCTATTTGGAGCAGGGACTGCTTTCAAAACCTATTCTACATACAGTATCTTTAGCCTGAGTCTTAGCATACTAGGGTTGGTTGGTTTGTTTCCTTTATATTTCATGCCATTGTTTGTCAACAAATCTCAACTGCAGGATGTCAAGATGTCTAAGGGCCACCAGCAATGGGCTTGGAAATACAGTATGTGGAACAGATAAGCCAGCACTGGTTGTCTAGACTGTCCTTCTACGAAATTGTCTTGCTTCTGTTCTTCTGTTGAACACAAAATACTATGGTCTGGGCGATCTGACTTCTGAACTTCCTCTGAGGGATGAAGTGATCTAAAAGTGGTGCTTATTTAGTCTTAGGGGGAACAAAGCAGGGGCATTTCACAGGTGCTCTTGGAGATGTTCCTCAAGACCAAGAATTGTCCAGTAATTTAAACTTGGCCACAGAATAGAGAGAAAGTTACATTATCCTGGACATGGCAAAGGCTTTTTCCCCCTTACTGGAGGAACAGTTTTAAAAGATGGAGAATGACCTAAAAAGTCAGAGGAAAGTAAGAACACAGTGCTGGCTGGACAAGGGAAAAAATACCTCTTATGTCTTGATTTTTCATTCTCCCTCATCCATGAAATTGCTCTGCCCTAGTTATGCCTTTACTTGAGCAAGAAAACATGCTCATTAAAGCAAAATATTTAATTCTTCCAAAGTAATTAAAAAAAAAAAAAAACTGTATCCAGAATTCAAGTACTATTCAGTCCCAGAAGTAGTTTTCAGTCACTTTACATATATCAAACATATTCCAAAGTTAGCATGAAAGCCATTTTTTCTTTATCAGACACATCTGGAAACTAACACATGTTCTCATTTAAAATAAAAACAACAAACTACTTTGATTATGTATGTGGATTTCTCTTCTGCCTGCTTTATTCTCATTTCTCCAGTCACTCAGTTTCAGAAACCTCATTTATTAAAACATGAATAAAAAAGACTTTTTTTAAAAAAGAAAGAAAGCTAATCCAATTGATTTAAATTCAGCAAGTCAACTGTTACTAACTGGACTTGGAAAAAATTGTGCAATACTCTAGTTTTTAAATGCGGGGTCAATTTTTATCCATTGCTGGTTAAATCCTTTAATCTGTCTAATCTGTCCCACATTATTTGGCTGTAGTAAATATTATCAAAAAAATTATGTTGAGGATATATAACAGAGAAGGCACCAATCAAGAGCGCTTGCTGTGCTCTGCAGGAATCGAAATCAGACACACCTAATTTAGGAACAAGAACGACCCCGCAATTCTCTAGAGAATGTCCTGTTAGACAAGTAGAGACATGTCAGAACACAAACAGGAACATAACACTATGTATGGGGCATACACATGTTTGTGTGTGTGTGTGTGTGTGTGCCCACGCACATGAATAATCTTGTGTGATGCTCTAGAAATGTGCTGAAAAACACAGAAGTTCACTGGGAAACTTGCTAGAGCCCCTGTCAGCCTGATATTATGCACAAAGTTAAAGAGAATAAGGTAACCATAAATAAGGAACTACTAACCACTGTGGAAACCTATCAGATAGAAGACTACTTTTTCCTGGATTAAAAGAATGACTGAATCCCAAACTGGCTGATGTTCAGTTCATTGACTAATTTTAGCAGTTCTTCAAAGCAGCTTCTACTGAAACTGGTGTCTGACAGGCCCACACAGCTATTAAATATCTCCATGAAAGGTCTGGGGAGCCTGTCCAGAATTTTGCGATGTGATAACTTCGAAGTGAGAATATCTCCCAGTTCTCTCTCCCCTTCCTGTTGCAGTCCAAGAAAGTTGCCTGATATTTATAATCAGCTGCTTGAAGGAAAACAAACTTAGTTGAGGCAAGATAGAAATGTGCCTGACTCTGATTAGCCAAACGTTGGGCTTCAGTATGTTTAGAAAGCCCACTTTTTCTTAAGGTATCTTTAACTTCTGCCTACAGAGTGTGTTACCTCTCTAGTTCAAATTCTACCTCACAGTGGGGAAGAACTCAAAACTTCTAACTTTTGAGTGTCTTCTGAAGTAAGGGTCACTGAGCCCCAGAAGTTCATTTCAGGCCAAATCTCCTTGTATCCCTAGTGCCTAAGTGTGTGAAAGTTCCATCTAGGTAGCATGTTAGCTGGTAAGAAGTATCTGATAAGCAAATTAATTGAGTAAACAAATCCAGTGGTGCCAATCAAAATGATGAACAACTGGGGTGGGGTGGGGTTGCATAACTGGATAACTGAAGATGGCAATATGGAAAACAGGGACCTTCAACCCTCTGCTCCAATCTGGCAGTTATTTGGTTTTGGAAGCCTAGATATGATAACCCCAGCTTTCTTTTCCTTTTTCTTTCTCAGGTACTGAAAACTTTCATACAGAAAAATGTTTATGAATTTGCTATAAAACTGGAATTGGCAGAGGGCTTTCCCTCTGTCAGCCCCATTAATTTTAGGGAAAGAAATTCTAGAAAAAAACTCCTTTTGATGCTCTTGAATCTGACAGAAGGTGCTTTAGGGCAACACTCATGCATAAGTCCTCCACTGAGTTTTTTTTAAACTCAGAAGAACGTGTTATGATTCAAGAAAGCAACAGGAAATGCAAAAGAGCACAAAAGAGAAAATTAATTGCTAGGATGGGTGGTGTGCATTCTGTGGAACTGATGAAAAAGGACATCTCCCACAAATTTGAGGGACGTGGAATGCAGACAACCTTTACTATCCTACTTTATAAAGTGCCAAAGCCATCATTTGAGAAAGTGCACTTTACCGCTTCCTCCTCCTTTCTCAACGGTTAAGAAAATGTAAACCTATGGTGTTTCAAAAATACTTGGAAATTATTGCTCAGAGCTGACCCTCACATACTGTAAGGCTTTAAAAAAAAATCAGGAGGGATTTATTAATTTATATATTTGTTTGTTTGTTTGTTTATATATCAAATATGTATTGCACCCAATTTTCAATTACTCTGGGCCGCTTACAACAACTAAGTCAAGGATTTTAAAACCAGTTTTTAATAATAATAATATAATATAAAATTAATAAATAAGATACAGTGAGAGCCATTGACCAGACAAGGACAGAGCAAAGGGTCTTCACTCCCTTTCACCAGAGGCCTGGATGAAGACCCCAGTCTTCTCGGCCCTTGGAAACCCCAGTAGGGTGAAGGCCATCCAGATCCTGAGGGGAACCTCATTCCAGAGGGCAGGTGCTGCTACAGAGAAGCCACGTTTCCAGGGTCCTGACAGATGGCATTGTTTAACTGAAGGAACCTGGAACGTGCCAACCCTGCAGGATTGAATCGCCCAGGCACCTTGTAACCAGGTCCTGTGCCATGGGGGGCTTTATAGCTAATGACTAGTACCTTGAATCATGCCCAAAAGTTAAAATATTCATAACAGCTATATATGTGAAAAGTTCTACTTTAAATTCTTAGGCTGTCCAGGTCTCCATACACTTTTTTATTTTTTTATACATTTAAATTAATAAACATTATCAAGGAACTAAATTAACATAACTCAACTTCCAAATTCACTGGGGGATGCTTTTCCAACCACGTCTATTACTGAGTGGCCAGAGCAAGTCACAGCTGTTCCTCTCCTCATTATCAGCAATGGGAAGCAATGTGAATGCCAAACTTCTAATGGGTTAAACTCTGCTTTTTTTTTTTTAAATCCCAGCTTGAGTGGGATAGTCAAAAGTTGAAGGTGAAGACTTCTGCCTCTAACTAGAAAATATCTTCATGGGCAACCCGGGTGTCAAAGAGACATTTTCCTCAGGGGTCCATGGGGATCTGTTGCATTGAACTCTGCCACCAAAACCCCAGTGCTTACTGTGTAACTCTGCTCATTCATTCATTCATTCATTCATTCATTCATTCATTCATTCATTCATTCTACAAATTTATTCACCACCCATCTCACCCCTATGGGGTGACTCTGGGTGGCTATGCCATCTCCACTTCCTTTTTTTTTTTTTACATTATTATATTCTTATCTTATGTGTTTGTGTGACTTTGGTGGCCCTTCTTTGGAGGTTATGCCTTAGCTACAGCTGTGAATAGGACTGGTATCAGTCAGGCCATGGGAAGTTTAACTTTTCTTACCTTCTTTATAAGCCACTGAGAATCATCGGATTGTGGTGGGGTAGAAGTTGGATGAATAAATAACCAACATAATATTTCACACAGTGTGCAAACTGAATAGAAAATTATTATTTGCCACTTCTAAATGAAGAGCTGGCTTTTGCTTATGTAAATGCATTGCCATTACTAAAAGGGTTTTCAAGCACATCTTCCTCCCAACAGAATATGTTACCTTTTCAGCCCAAGATAATAGAACAGCACTTTGTGGAAAACATAACTTGCCCAGCCTATAGCAGCTACCGCCTCTCTCCCTCTCTTTCTCCTTTGACTAACACCAGTACACCTGCTATGTGCAGCCCAAGTAAACTCCCATCCCATGGGAGCAGGTTCCTTATGTGTGTGAAATAATGTGCACATAATTGTATGAAATTACAGGCCAAACTAAGATTATCCAAATACATTTCACAAACAGTAAGGCCAGATGTTGATTACTATGTATTTGTTTTCATAATGAGACTGTACAACTGCAGCCATATGGTGGATCAGCCTCTCAAGTGCACAGATGAACAGTCTTCAATTAACTGTAGCCTTCCACAGGGCTAGTATTCATACAGCAGATTCAAAATAAAATTGGAAGGCAGCTATGGCAGTTCTGCTCTAGATTACAGAACCAAGATGGGTGGGGCTTGTTTATCGTCTAGGAAGGACCTTTTGTCATCCCTCTTTGTGACTCCAATATGCTGATCACAGAAACCCTCTAAGGATATTGCCTCCTGCCAGATACTCTTTTCTTTGAAATTCAGATTTTAGACAATAGAATGGGAAAATGCTCTTACCGTATGGGATTGTCCATCCTATTGACGGTGAGAAATGCTGCTAGATTAGCAGTATAAGATGAACACACAATAAGTGTGAAGAGCCACCAACTACCCATTACAATCCTCATTGCCATGGAATTGACTGTAGACTCACCACCTAAAGGAAGAAAGAAAGAAAACTCTTGGAAGCCCATATCTAAAGAATTCATTTAATAAATGGCCCAGGATCCCTTATACCAGTGTTTCTCAACCTTGGCAGCTTGAAGATGTGTGGACTTCAACTCCCAGCAAGGCTGGCTGGGGAATTCTGGGAGTTGAAGTCTTCACATCTTCAAGCTGCCAAGGCTGAGAAACACTACTTTATACTATCTCTTCATCTTCTCTCTCTAATCTATTTGCTTATTTGATTTTTTTTTTAAGCAATCTATCATTTGCTCTGCTGTGCTCACATGACACACTGCCACAAACTATCTAGCCTAGCATCTTGGGCAAATCCAACCTGCACAATTGCTTTATGATTCAGCATGGCAAACAAACCCAGAAAAATACACCATCATTAAGCTGACCATGGAAAGCAGACTGATTGATGATGTGCCATCAAGTCATTTTCGACTCTGAGCAACCACATACAGTAAATAGATTTTCTCCATGATCTATCCCTAATCTGGTCTTTCAGGACTTCCAATGGTGCACTCATCATGCTGTAACTGAGTCACGCAAAACCAACTGTTCTCAAATTCTGGGATGCCCCAAATAAGTAAGTAAGTAAGTAAGTAAGTAAGTAAGTAAGTAAGTAAGTAAGTAAGTAAGTAAGTATTTTTAAACCATGACCCAGATTCCAGAGGTTGGAAAGTCTTCTGTAGATGCAAACAATTCACACAGAACCAAGTTCCTAGTGGGAGAGTTCATGTCTGAATGCTTTGTCAAATTAAAAAGCAAAAACAAAATCCTATATGTGGAAAACCTGCATTCCTAGAAGAAAAATGGGCTTTAAAGCCTTCCAGGACTTACTAGTATTTAAGAGTCGGAAGGCACTTTTAAACATTGCATGGACCAGCAACTTTGATTCAGCTAATTCAAAGGGTTTTTCAGACTGCTCTGAAAAACTCACATGTTAAATGATTCATACTGAAACCAAATCAAGAGCCTTTTTATAAATTTCAGAGAAATTTCAGTTTCAACCATGTGATTCCCTCAAAAATCCTCAGATGCTTAGGAGAAACCTCCCAAATTTGCTCTGAGTTTCATTAAGTAGGTTATACTGTACCCAGAGAAGTTAGAACTCACTGAAACCTTGATACTGTTTTTTTTCTGAAACTTTCTTGGTTTCCCATCCTATTTTGAAATATTTTACCCTAGAGAGGTCTATAAATTAATTTCAAATTCAGCCTGGCAGTTTTCTAGACTCAAAGAAAAGGTATTGCTGAATAGATGTTTCCTTGTGGCATAAAAATTGTCACTTAGTGAGGCCAAATGGTCATGTGGAACCATGATTCGTGGTAAGCAGCAGAGACAGAAACTGAACAGAAGAAAGAAGAATAGTGCAAAATTTTGTCCAGTTACGTTATTTCTTTTCACTACGATGTAAAAATGAACTTGAAAATGATGGTTTTGACTATCCGCTGCTAATTTTTAAAAACTTTTTTTAATGTTTTATGAATTCTTATTTTGCGGGGAATGGTGCCTAAATTATTGTGCTTGTCCTGTAAAAGCATATTTGCTATCCAAGTGATCTTTGATTACTCCACAGACAGGTGCACTGTATAATGTAAATTGCTTTCTGTTTTATATTTCTGAAATGCACAAGGCAACCACATCAACTGTGTAACAGGTGAAGTTTCTCATTAAAAGTTTAGCATTTCGCTGCTTCTTCTGAAAACTTAATAGCATTGCAAATTGCATCCTACAGAGTACAATTAAGAGTTAAAAAGTGGGGATAGACACCTTGAGTAGTTTTTCGTATTAGCACTAATGCTGTTCTGTTTCATTTTCAATAATGTATTCTCAGTGAATCGTGCTTCTGATGTTGCAAGCTGAAGGAGTGATGGTATCTCTTTGGTAGCATGTGGAAAGAAGTGTGGATATGAAGGTGAAAAAATATTTACCAACTATTTTACCTCTGGTGCAGGATGGTGGTTATCCCAAAATAGAGTATTCTAGGCATAGACAGGATCCAGATTGAGATCCATAGGATTAAAAGCTCTTCTGCTCCCTGCTATGTCAACCATCAATGTTATGGGTGCCTGTCTCTGCATATGAGTAAACACAAAGGCCCATTGGGCTGAAAAAACCAAGCAAAAATAACCTCCTATTTCTTGGAGGTTATTTGGCAAAGTCTAACATGGATAGAGAACTACAGTAGCTGTTCTGTTTTTTGTTCCCCATAATTTACTCTTACCCATCCACAAAGAGGAGCAAGTAAGATCCAGTCATGGTTGAACAATTTCAGCTTTACGTTGGGGCAGAGAGAATTAATATCTGCTTTTCTCTCCCTTTGAAAATATTGGGATTGAAATGTGCTTAACTGTAGCTGGATCATTCCTGTTATTTTAGTGGAATAATCTCCAATAAACCTTTTAACACATACTCATACCGCATCAGAACTGCCTGCTGAGAAATGATAAGATGGGATCACCATTTCTTTTTTTTAAAAAAGGCTTCTCAGCTTCTAGAGCCATCTAGGTGGCTGCTTTTCAAAAAGAAATGCCCAACTAGATGGAATTTGGCCTGGTCCCACAAGATAATATTACGCACTTCTAAGCATGTTTCTTTCTTTCTTTTTTTCTCTGCATGATGAAATGTTTCCTGCTATAGCAGACTATGAATATAGCTCCCTCTCAGTGGTCACTGAGACTGAAAATAGGCATAATATTTAAACTGTGAATGGCCTACAGCAAGTAGGAAGTTCAGAGGATGGATAACCATAAGAACACAACAATAGTGCTATGGTCAGTCCAGCAGTCTGTTTCTCACATTCTGGGATGCTCCCAAGTAGGAGATGGAGAATGTTCTTCTGCCATTGTTCCCCTGCAGCTGATATCTGGAGGCCTGAATCTTCAAGCCCAACAGCCCTTAAGAGGCTTGTCCTCCATGAATTTGTCCAATCTTCTTTTAAAGCCATCCAAGAGAGTGCCCATTATCACAGGTTGTGGCAATGGATCCCACAGGACAATTGTACTGTGGGAAGCAGGGCTTTATTTTGTCTGCTCTAAATCTCCTTCCAGCTAAACTGGATGGTCCTTGTCCTAGAGTTTTCTGAGTTCTGTTACATCCTCCTTCAGATACAGTGTGGACGCAGTATTTCAGATGTAGATGTAGCACAGATCAACATCTTTCAATTGCTGAATATTCATCTAAGGACTGTTTGCAAGACTCCTCTAGCTTTAACTTGCCACCATTTCTGTATAGGAACATACAGAAACAGCAGTAAGATTACTTTTAACTGGACTTGTCACATTCCTTCACGCTGCATTTCCACCCCCAAAAAGCTATAGGCCAGCATTAGCATCTGAGTTCCACAACTTCAACGTGAAGTGGTACAATCAGCATACACCCTACACCTGATGGTTCTCCTGATCAACTCGTCAGTTTGACCTCAGATGTGGAAACTGAGGAGACCCTACATCAGAAACTCAGTTGGATTTTACAGGGTTATTCCCATAACATGGAACTAGAGTTAGAAAGATTGATTCAGAATATATTTAAGCATTTTAATCTTATCCTATGAAAATCCATGTACTTCAACCCTTAAAACAAAAATTAAGAGAAACTATCACCACAGAAGACAATATATTAAAATATGCAAGTGTGCAGCCTTTACATGGTTAATAACAGTAGAATTTCTCCTGTGGCAGTAACCCCCATCTTGTACAGATTTTTACCAGTCATTTTTCTGGTAAGCTTGAAAGATCAAGGACCTATTGCATGTGCTTCTTAAAACAGAACAGAAAAACAACCACAGCAATAACAACAACCACTCTATGAATGAGATAATTTGACAAGCATGTCACGATACAAAAGTATGAAGTGCATATTTCGTGTGTGTGTGTGTGCCTGTGTGCCTGGGTGTTTTGAATTAGTGGCCTCAAGATGGTGATGGGTGATCAATTCTGAATCTATGTTCTCTGTTTTATTCTATTTTATTTTATCTTTAAACTTGCTATTTTCATTTTTATATACTCTTAATTTACTTTTCATAAACTGTGACACCTGGGAGGTCATCTATCTGCTCCAGCTACAACTCAATAAAGTATAAAACAGGACTCAAGACTGGGGAAAAGGAAGAGGAGGCAGTGTCTACGCTCCACAACACAGACATCACCCAAGCCTTTGAAACAGCAGAAAATGGAGGAACATTCAATAAACAGACAACTTCAGTAAGTAACTCTGACCCTACTTACTCTCCCGATAGACATGACACTTATAACTCCCATAACTCTTAGGAGTGGGATCTACAGACAGAAATGGAAAGTCAACAGTTTATAGAACTTTCTTCTTTCCTGGTAGAGGATACCCCCCTTCCCCAGACTGCTGCTGTTTGTTCGGCAGCTGCACTGCTTATGCAAGATGGGGACGATATGAACTTAAAAAGGGAGAATGCAGTAGACTTCATAACTAGGCAATGCAAACGGTGATCTTGATCTTCAGACTTTTGACTTCAGTCAAAAATGAGGTTGACCTAATAAAGGAGTCCTTTGTAAAGTATACTGACACTCACCCAAATTAAAAACAAACAAACAAACAAACAAACAAACAGCAGAAGCTGTAAAGACACCTGCTGCTCACACCCACCAGCAACAAGCAGCTAACAGGGAATTTATTTATTTATGTATTTATTTATTTATTTTATCCACCACCCAATCTCATTCGACGATGACTCTGGGCGGTTTATGATAAATAAAAGAATAGAAATTCATTATACAATATAAATACGAATAAATATAAAATGTAAAGTATAAAATATAAAATATGAAGTCCAAAATGGCCTTAATGGAATTTACCAGGGCCGCATCACGGTACCTCCACGACCGACTATCAAATAATTTAGAGCTGACCCCACTCCTGAATCTACTAGGAGAGAAAGGAATAACTGTGCAGGGCTTAAATCTCAAGCAGAAAAAGGGAAGAGACAAGATAAGGGCAGTTATTACTGACAGACCAATCACATCCCTCTGCAGATTTCCAACAACAGAGTGAACAGGGGGCAATGGGACTTCAACAAGGCCGTTTATTCTATACTTGAGCAAGCTGCTCTGCTGCGAAAGCTCTTTGATAGGTCTACTATAGAGCAAATGGCTGCCATTGAGAAGAGGCTGCATGTAAACATTTAAGCAGTCTACTGTCCCTAGCAGGCTTTTCAAAATGGAAGCCCTACCTGAGCACCTTCTCAATATTCCCAGGACGTGTCTTCTCTTCAGAGAAAGCTACCCTGCTTTCCCAAGAGGGTATTACCACTTTAAAATCTAAGTGTAACCATTTGAATCCAGATAACCTCAGGAATGTTTCACCAGCAGTGACCTTGAGAAAGAAGAGCTCTATCAACAAACTGCATTATCTACAGCTAGAGAGTTTGCCGAGGACTCACTGGAAGTAAAGTCAATTGACTCATTTGGTGCATTGCCAGAGTCAGAGCAAGCGGACACCATGCAGATTAAGAGAAATTCATGGTGACAATACACTCCACAGCAAAACCATTAATTAATCTGGTCCTATGTGTTCTTCAAATCAGCCTAAAAGGCATACTCAAATGTCCTCCCCTCCCCAGAACTGTAATGCACCCCTCGAGCTAGTTGCTTGTCTGTGGCCTTGCATTTTGTTCTGCAAGTGAAACATCAGGTAGAGAATGACCATCAGAATGGTTTCTGCCAGACAGCAAATGAGTACCTTGCTGAACAAAGGCTCCGTACACAATCCATATGGCACTGTGAAGCGTGGAAGAAGTGCAGGCTCCAGACTGAGAGGAATTCTGAGCTCTGACAGCTTGGATTCGGTTCAGCACGAAGATGAGGACACCTACTACAGGGATCGCAGCTGCTATGCAAGTCCACACAGCAAAATCAAAGGGGGCAAAGAGGGAGAAGATGTTGATCTTCTCTTCCGGTTTCTTGATTAAGATTCCTACAGAATAATCCATATAGCGCTTGCTGAAGTCAACCACACTCTCTCGTTCTGGTGTGATGGTGATGGCGGAGATGGCTAGGTCAGCTCTCTGTAAAGTCAAGAGAAGGAGTGGTGAAACCTCTTGCTGGTTTATTCAACTGTCCAATAGAGGGATAAGGAGGAGTTGACTCTGCTGCAAAGTATATTATGATAATGGCATGAAAATGTCCACCTCCAGCAACCATTAGGCTTTCCTTCAAAAACATATGGCATGGCATGGTATGAACATAGCTTATTCCATCAAGCCTGGGGAACCTTTAGACATGTGGGAAAAGGCCTCCCATGGGTCTGCCTATCTTGCTACACAATGAGATGAGGAGATCTGCCTCAAGGGACTCTATGGTGGGGAAATACAGGGAGGGAAGGGGTCTCCTTTGAAATCACATTTGCCCCTCTGGTAGGTTCAGCTTGTCTAGCATGTAGAATGGGTTCTGTCATAATTACTGCTGGTTTCTCAGTGCACAAGAGATAGGTAGCATAGAAGGTAATGCCACCTGTGGGCCAAGTCATGCTTGCTCAACCACTAACAGTGGGGCTCCTTCCCTGTTGGCTACGTCCTTCTAAATCTGGCCAGAAATGATTCCAAACATGGAAGACTTATTTCAGAAATGCCACAGACTCCGTGGCGTAGGAAGGCAAAATAATTTCTGACCTTATTTTCTTTTCTGTTTTTCCTTCTGAGTTGAAAGGGTTTAGCTATTAAAAGCCAATCAAGTAATGCAGCACAATTGCCAAAGCAATTTTCAGATTGTACCTCTTAAGACTGCTTTGTCTGAAGGCTGTGCCATTAAAAATAGCTTCCTTGTGCAAAGAAAAGTAGCGCATGAGGCAGAGGATTAATTCAGAACACTTCTCTCTGTTGCGGTACTTTTTTGGGTAAGTGGCAGAGAAGAGATTTTGAGGAAAACTCAACCATGCAAATGTCCACCCTCAGTCTGAATGGGGAACCTCACAGGGAAAATGTACTGCAAGGTTTTTCTAAAAACAGAATGACTTTTCACTCAAAGCCTTCCTTACATATGGACACTGGGATTTAAAGAGATGGGGTGCACTGGATGGAATATTTGAGTTTGACCCTTGGCCACTTATCAAATCTGTGTGTGAAACTCCCTTCAGTGCCTGCAGCAGCATCCCCCACAGGAAATGCAGTTTTAGGAACACAGGTCTGAATCTCAGTTGGGCATTCAGTTCCTTAGACCTGATCAAAATATTCCAGTGAAGTAGAAAAAACATTAAAATTAAAACAACGACGCACAAAGTCCTAGACCAGGGTTTCTCCACCAGGGTTCCGTGGCACCCTCTGGTTCCATGAGAGGTCACTAGGGGTTCCCTGGGAGATCACGATTTATTTTTAAAATAATTTCAAATTTGGGCAGCTTCACATCAAACAGGCAAGTTTCCTTCTTTATTTCTAGTTTAAGAACACGGTTAGTGCATCTATACAGGCATACCCATGAAACGAATAGAATAATTTTGTAACTTATGACCTCTATTTAAGCCTGAATGGGCAGGGGTTCCCTGAGGCCTGAGAAATATTTCATGGGTTCCTCCAGGGTCAAAGGTTGAGAAAGGCTGTCCAAGATGAACTCTTGCCTGCTAACGTATTTCCATTTACTCCCTTTCTGCTGTATTGATTCATGAAGGGGATTGTGATAAGAAAGGACTAAAAAGAAGAGGCAACTTACATCATGACAGATTTGCAGTGCTGACAAGGGAGAGGTCAAGATGATGGCTGTGCCACCCAGTTAAAGCCCCCACTTTTTTTTTTTTTACCTGCAACCCATATAAAATGCTTTGAATACATGCTCCTGCCTGTCATCTTGATTTTGACAGCCCCTCTTCCCATATGAGTGTAGAATTAATTATATAGGAGATTATGTATGAAATGGAATAGGAATAAAATGTAAAGCACTATTCCATGTGCCCATTGAACCGCTGGGGTTTGCAGAAAACTCAATGTGAGTTTTACAGCAAAACCCTCTGGAAAATATACATGCAGATCTGCAATGGCCTGAAAGAGGGCTATTGCACATGGCCCTCTTTCAGGCCATTGCAAATGAAAAATATGAATGTTTCATCGTAGTAGTGCAATCATTAGCTGTTTTCTGATCTGGTGTTTTGCTTTCAGATTTGCATGTTAAACTTTCTTGCAGAGAAGTGCTGGGTAATAGGGAAAGCAATGTGCTGTACAATGGCTGAGCAAATGGTTTGGGAATGACCACTTTACTGAACATTAATGTCTATAGTTAGCTTCTATTATTGGAACAGTACTGGAGAACATTTCCTTCTATTCCTATGGCGATGTCCAGCTCTGTCAGAAATGAACTATTTGCAGCAAAATGCAGTCCAGCATCTGTACTCTTTAGGATTTCTCGGCTGGAATATTTCCTGCCCTATTTTCGTAGCATATACTTACAAGTCAATTTCACCGTCTCTGACTCAGATGTGACTCAATCACTTTGTGATTTATTTTCTATAATTTTTAAAGCCTGTTTTTTTTAAAAAAAACAAAAACAAAACACGAACAAACAATGTCTTCTTCCTTGAAAAACCATTCAACTGATCGTTATAAAATAGTTTTACAATGAAAAGAAAAAAAAATGCCTGAAAGATACTTTGCAACAAAGAGGAATGTTTTTCATAAGAAAACCACAGCAAAAATTACTCCATTAAGCATGCAATGAAAATTCACATTCTGCAATTTTCTGCATATAGTTTGTCTCAGCACAAATATGCTTTCATCTATAGCCACTAAACATTTCCTAAAACCAAAGTATAAGTTAAATGTTCCTTCTCAGATGAGACACTTAATGCTGAAATAACACTCAGAAAACTTATTGGGGTGAGGAAGAGAGAGATTACTACAAATTTATTGAGAGGAAAATATAACCAAAATATGGAGGTTTGGGTGTAATATAATATCAGAGAAAGTGATTTTGATCACAGGTTCTTCCTGAGGACTTCTTCATAGTTTCATTTCTACTGTGTCCATACTGATATTAGTAATGCTACGTTCCAGTGACCAGTTCCTTAACTGCAATAGTTAATTGGGAATGTTTTATTTTTAGGACAGGCAAGAGGGTTCAATGTAGATGAAAAAAAATCTAATGTCCCTCCCTTAAGAAAAACAGAATTCAGCTATTATGGGGCATACCTTGTTAATCAGTTCTCCAATCATGCCATTCCAGGAGCTGTTATGGAGCTGTTGTCCATATTTGCCATCAGGAGACTGATAGATCTCATACTTGAAGCCCAAATTCTTGGAAAGTGCGTCCAGGACATCAATGGAGAAGCCCTTATAGCGTTTCGGTTGCCCAAGTATATTCTCAGCCACCATAACGAATGGTTCTTCCTGAGAACAAAGCAAGGTTGGAGCTGATCTTTAAAGGAGACTTAAAACATGACAAACCAAAGACAGTGGACTCATAATATTGAAGGCCCTTCAACAAGCCACGTTGCCAAGTCTGGAAAACAGAAGTTTCATATTTTGTTTTTGTTTTTAAAAAGGAGTTCTAGACTAAAAGTGAGAATTCCGTTGCTGGTCCTTCTATTTTTCATAGTTATTGCTAATCCAGGGAGGAATCTTAAAGTGACTACACCTAAGGCATGTTTAGACTTAATGATGCATGGTGGCTACAAGAACACAGAGATTCCCACAATATTGCTTTCAAAATGACACAGAGATAGGTGCTCACTTGCCAGACAATTGATTTTATTGTCACTGCAATCTCTGCACATTGGAAGTGACATCATCTTTGGATGGGTCAGCTCATCTTCTGGCTGGAGGAGAGATATGATCATGACCTTTAACAACTTGAGAGGGAAAAAAGAATAAAAGATGGAGGAGCACCTATCCTAAAAAATCTCAGGAAAGCTCCTAAATCACCTTAATAAACTATGAACTAAGGGAAGAGAGGGAAAAAAAAACAAAACAAAGAGCAACAGAGGAGGGAAGCTTGCATCCATCACATGGCTGACTACAATTTGCTGTCAGCTTGGGTTTGACATAGCAAATAAACCATCATCATGACTATACAGTTCTGATAAAGCAGGAAAACACATGGAGGTCATGGTGGGGTTCAACATACCAAGTCATTTCTAAACTGGGTGTAGTAGATGCAAGTCTAGAAGTTTAAAAACTGAAGACATGAGCAAAACACCCTCCCCTTCTATCCAGGTCCTTCTGAGAATGTAATGAGCAACAAAGGTTGCTCACCGTTTTTTCCAACAAATGTTCACTTTTATTATTGGAGCCATTCTTTATTTCAGGAGCGCCTGCGACTGGTAAGACACTGGACCCAATTCTAATTATTTGAGCTCCAGTTCTGGGGATCAGAGAGCTTCCAGGAAATTGATCAGAAAAATTCAGGGACTGCATAGCAACTTTGCTTTATGGGCAAACCTCACAAATAGGCTGGCATACAAATGAAAATTACGTAATAAAATGGCAAAAAAAGATATGGATGCCAGCTAGGTATCCTCTCCCTGTGAACAAGATTATTCTTGAGAAACTCTGAGGGTCTTCTGGGAGACAATGAAGCCAATTCAGCTACAACATCTGTAGGTAACATATACTCCTGACTGTGCTTTGCTTTTTTCCACTTGTAGCAAAAACTCAATCACTAGACTAAAAGTGATTATTTGCGTTTTTTGTGCAGCCCTTCCTCTCTTTTAATCAATGTCCAGGAATAGGACAAAACACAGAGAAATATAAGGAGATTTGATGAGCTATTGGAAATTCAGAAACAGGGTCTCCATCTCTGAATGTGGAAATCTGGGGAGAGAAAACAAGTCCTGCATAAATTTGTCTCATCTTTATTTAAAGATGGCAGACATTTGTAACATAATTATGCTAATATTGACTGTAACTATTGTGACAATGTCTTACCTATTTCGCTGGGCTTAAAGGACACATTAGAAGGATTGACCAAATAAGATACAGTATTTCAATACCAGGTTTATAGTTTGAAATGTGTAACACTCATGTGATTCAGCTCAAGTCCCACCTGCCATTTTCAAATGAGCAAGAAGAAAGCTTGCTTGCAGCTGAATGGAATCTCACAGAACTCATCCCATAACTGAAGGGGTCAGATGCTTGCTCAAGGAGTGGACAGGACTATTTCACTGCATGACACAAAGGACAGAATGACATCCCTCCACCATTTTGTTTATGGAAACCAATTCAAGTGAGAAGTGAATCCTCCTTCAAAGCATCATGTCTGAAGGCTTAAGGGGTAAAAGAGAGGCTGACTTTATCAATGAGTCAGATATACAATGATAAGACCATGGTCTCCAAGATGGCTCAGGAGCAGACACTTATAAGTCAGTTATTAGACATATTCAGAAGACACTCCAGAAATGCTGGGAAATGTCTGTAGAGGATGAGCATCTGCTGAAATTATTTCTTTACACCACTATAACTACAAGGACTAATGCTGCAATTGCATTCAGTCCCCCTGCTTTCACACTTCCTTAAGTTTTATGACCAGCAGATCCTTAGCAAAAATGAACCCCAAAGAAAGGAAGTCCACACTGTGCCACCAGCCACGGATGGGGTCATCAGTGGTCAAAGATCATGCTTCTCTGGTTTGCTTCGTAATGTTCATTTTTTGTTCCAGTATTTTAAATTGTAAATTGCTCTAGGCATCTTGGAATAGGAGTGGAACATAAATCCAGCAATAAATAGGTGATATATGCATATATTGGACACAACCATCACAAGATCTAGTTTTAATCAAATAGCTGGTAAAAAAAAAGGGAGGGAGGAGGGGATGACTTTCTGTGAGTCCCACCTTGAAAAAGCCACAATACATCAATCTACAAATGACAAGACTAGTCAAAATCTTTTAAAAACTGTTTTAAAATATTTTTTTTAAAGATACTAGCAAGTATAGTTTTTGATCATTTTGCTTCCTCTGTTCAAACATGGTCATACCAAGACAGTCACCACTTTCAGTGTTAATCCTTGCAAGTCACTGCCCAAACGGCGTTCCTGCAGACTCCCATTCAGCCCCTTCTTTGAGTCCCACGTTGCCAACTGCAAATGGAAATAAGACTGGAATGAGAGGGAAGTAAGATAGATAGATAGACAGACAGACAGACAGAGAGTATCTGTATTATATACAAAATAAGTACAAAAAAGGAACAGGTCAGAGAATTAAAGAACATCCCAGAAGTCTCAGCAACAGAATTAAGAACTTTGAGCTCTAATCTTGGTGACTCATAGTTAAGTGACTGAGTTATGGAGAGACACCAATTATATATTAACAGGACCCATCAGAGGTTCTGATAAATATTCTGTGGCCACGGTATGCAAATATGCAGAAAACCCATGTAGTTTTGTTGCCAATACAAAAGCGAGATTAGAATTGCCTTGTAGCCTTATTAACCAGATATTACTATGCTTAGCTTTTTAGAAATCACCTAGTTTCCACCAGGAGCTACCACCTACAGTAATACTGCTACTATAGGGCAAGTGAAGTTCTGTTCCTGGTGACCACATGACCACATCCATGAAGCTTTCCTGAAAATTTCACATAAGTGGCTTGACACTGACTTCTTCTGGGATGTTTTTTTTTTTTTTTTTTAAGTCCAAGTCTATCCCACCATCATGATATTCCATGGTGATTTCCTACAGAAGTCCCTGGCTCAGCTTCTGAGCCAAGATAGGGTCAGTGAGGTGCTGTTTACCTACAATTTTAAGGGGTCAAAATACATAAAAGCATTGCACTACTCCCTACCTTTATCACAGTGGCATGTTATTTGCTATTGATCACCTTCAAGTGCCTTGCATCTGCAAAACACCTTTTACTGATAGGACTCCATTTCCCTTTTTTTTTTTTTTTTTTTTTGTTCCTATAAAAAATGCATTTGTTCATTTTAAGGCAGTGTCTCATTACTCCATCAAAGCTGATTGGAAACCTCTGTAGCATTCATCTGGGTTCACCGTGTAACACATGCCTTGTGCCACAAACACTCCCAAGGTAATGCCATGCTGCTGTGCTGAAAATTATAGAATCAAAGAACTGAAAGGGAAATAAATTGGAAACCATAACTATATAACCCGAGGGAAATTTTGATACAGGAATAGAATCATACAGTAGGAAAGACCATGAAATCGAATGCCTCACTGTGGAAAACAGCCCACAGGATTACCTCCATTTCTTCAGGCACAGGATGAAAAAGAGGGTGGGGGAATAAAAACAAAAATCCATGCTGAACTAGCTTCAGAAATTAAGTCTGGGGCTAGTCAGAGTATTAAGGGACCAGGCAGCCTTGTTCAATGAACCTGAACCTAGGATTAGGATATAAGAATATACTTAGCAAGTTTGGGCTGGAATTACTCTTGTCTTGTCCTCATTTTTCACATTTGGCTGTATTTGATCCTTTTAGATACTTGAAATTAAAACCAGAATCAGGGGCAGACTGTGGGATAATAGCAACACTGAATTACTCAGCCTTTTTTCAGTCCCTACAATTGACTGTTGAGATTGGATCACATCTGGATCTCTGACCATAGGAGGTAAAATGGCCACGTGTGTCAGCAGGCAGAAGAAAGAGGAAGGGCGTACAGGGGAAGCAAGAATCATGATGACAAACCTCTCTGCTCATCAGTGGTCTTCAAATGCATCAGGCCGCCAAATGACCTGTGGAAACAAATCCTGCCAGATGGGTCTCAATTTGGCACTCAGGAGCATGGGATGTTGTTCTGGTTTTGAGCAGAGAAGAACAGTAGAGCAGGGAGGACTGTGGACTTTATGATTCCAGCTTGGAAGACCTTTGCCAGTATTTCTACAATCCTGCCCCTTGCCCTCTCCTCCATCTCTAATGGCTCCCTCCACAAAGTCGTCTCCTTCTCCTCCTCCTTCCTTTTTATCTTCATTCCTCCACCATCCCACCATTAACTGACCTTTCTTCTAATCCTATCCCTCTAAGACCCATCCAGAGATTCCAAACCTCATTTGTGTTATTGATGCTTCTGACTGCTGCAGCTCCCTTCATGGATTGGAAAGTTTAGCAGACCTTGGGAACACAGAGGATGCAGCAAGACAGTTGAAGGAGGAAGCAGGACCATTGGAGAAGAGTGCAGAGGAGTGGAGAGAATGTATGAGAAAGAAACTCAAAGTACCTCAACTTCAATTATACTAGGTATAAGTTGTATGGGATAAGAGCTGTGGGACACTTTAAAGATTCTGTCACATTATCCTCCTAGCAAGAACCATCTTTTCTGAAATCCAAGTACTTCTTGTTTCCAGCCTCACTTTACCCCTACTGCTACTTCTGGTCTCTTCTTCTCTCCTAGCCCAACCTTTGCAGGCCGTAGATCACAAAAGGTGAATTTCTACTTCATCTGTGGGGTCATGCCACTCACTCTACCTGGGCCAAGCAACTTCTGCACTTGGCCACCTTGCTATATGGAGGGTACTGCCAACTTTCCTGAGGCTGTTAGCATTATAACCCTCTTTAGAAGGGTGCTGAGACAATAGAAAAACTCTATAGTGCCAGGTATGCTTGCCACATGCTCACATGCAGATGCCTATTTGAAGGAAGACATGAGGGACTATATGCTCCATCCTGGTTCAACAAGAGAGAGGAAGACTGTCAAGTGTGACAGTCCTGTTCACAAGAGAACAATGTGGGAGACCCATGTGCCCCTCTGTGGACCTCTGTGCTGATGGAGTTTAAAGGAGAAATTGAACCCTCATGCTAGATGCCTGGAAAAGAAAGATAGACCCCTGGGGATGTCAAGTTTGCAGGACCAATTTTCATGTGCTTGCCCACCGTTGGTTTTTTGGTGTTCTCTGAGCTCGGTTGTTTGTCTGCAGACACGTTCTGTAGGGCAAGCTACTATATATACTGTAAATAGCCAGCAATCTCCTCTCCTATATACTGCTGGAAAACAACCGAGCTCAGAGAACACCAAGAACTCAACTGTTCAATCCTGACCTATGTATATTCCTTACTATTGGTTGCCAATCCCTGATGTGACAAAGGTGGTGCTGGAGTTCTGGACCAGAAGGAGGTACTCCAAGTAGCTTTCTTATTCTTCTATTTCACAAATCATTTCTCTTGAACTACCAAGTATGCACTATTTTTATTTTAAAGAAATGTGGGTGGCTGCTGGAATGAATCCATTCTCCTCCCATCTCTTTCTTAACAAAACTGATGAGCATGTTGCCAAAAGTTTCAGCTGCTTCTGCTTTATTTTCCCAACATAACCTCAAATTGTGCATATTCTCTTTTCTTCCAGGCAATATGGAATTCAACTCTAAGACAGATACAGTTGCAGGCAGTTGATCCTCACAAAGTTCCCCTGAACGGCAGAAGTTACTTAAGATGCTACATGATAAGCCAAGCATATGAAATATATGTAGAAACACAGAAAAGTGTGGGCCTCATAAAACTTCATACCACAGTAATGGTTCTCAGCTAACACAATGAGAGCAAGGATTTGCCATTTGTACCAAACAATTATACTGCACCAACTAAACTCAAGTTAGCAAGGAACACAGAGGGTCTTCTTCAGATTTTTTTTCCCCATCGCAGTTGCTTCCACCTTTCTTACTCTCATGCAATGTACATCCAAATAATATGTTACAGTCTTCACCTTTCTGAGAACTTTTTATTCCATGAGGCAAGAATGATAACTTTCAGCATCTGTCATATGCTTCGTTAACCCTCAATGCATTGCCCTAAAACTTCAATACATCTTCCTAAAAATTTCTTCAATTTAAAAATGTATCAGCTTTCCCAATCATCAAGGAATGATCGAGTTCCTTCAATATCCAAATTTTAAATTATCCGAGCATACTTGAGTTGCACCCTAATTCATTTCAATTCAACAGTTGACCAGTATGTACTGCATCAGTTGGAACTCATCCATATTTTATGCTAAGAAGATTGTTATACCAGCAAATTTATATATAACCTTTGATATTTTGTATTTGCTTAGTAGTAGGAAGATGATCCTGTTTCATTAGAATTAATTTCATGCAATACTGTAGATAAGGAACTGTTTTTTTTGTTCTGAAATAACATTCAGAATGCTGATTTTGACTCACCTTCTCAACTTTCCCTCCCAAATCCCAGGCTGAAAACATTGAATAATAACAACAACAACAACAACAACAACAACAACAATAATAATGTGTAATTCCATGAAAAACAAAAGTTGCCTCTTATCTGTAAAGAAAGAAAAAACTGACTTTGCTTCCTGAAGAACTCCAGTGGGGAACTGGTGCCTATTAGGAGTGTTACTCATATAAATCCTTCATCTTATGATCAGCAAGGAGGAAGGTATAAATAAACCATATATCACAGAAAACACCACCAGTCTCTTGTGACCTCCTTCAAGGAGATTGAACTACAGAGAACACTGGGAACCTCTGAAATGTTTTACTATTTGGATGTTCAGTTCGATATAAATCCATCAAGTATTACCATCGGTATTAGCACTTTGATCTGTCAGAGGATTTACACACCACAAAACATAGCGTCCACTAAAACATCTGCAACCAGTTTTGTTGAATCTTTCCCCTAACATGCAGGAACTCTGAGAATGGAGGAAGAACAACTTCTGCTTGAAGCTCTTACTGTTCCCATCTTTTGCTTCTGTATTTTTTTAACCTGTGATGCATGGTCAATACCTAATTTAGAATATGCACATAAATGCACTTTCTTGGAAGGAAGTCAGTAGGATTTCTGAGCAGCCATGCAAGGGATTGAACAGTGTTTTTGATCCATCAGCTGCTTGATCATGTACAGTGATCATGAAGTAGGGTCTACCATAAAATACTGTCATGAGCACTGATGGTGAGCAGGAGGGGGCCCCTATCCAGGGGGGCAAATGCATGCGTAGCTTAGAGGCTTTGAGCTGTCATTCAAAGAGACCCAGAACAGACCCACCTTGACTTTTGGGGTTTATCTGTCTGGGCTTTCCCACGCTCCTTCAGTTTGGTAGGATTTTCTGTCTAATGTAGCAGTAATAAAACACTGGAGACCTACTTCTCGTCTCAGCGTGGTTCCTGCTTGTTAGGACAAATACTTTCTTAAGCTAATGGGTGTGGGTAAGAGTATGAGAGAGAGGGAAGGAGGGAGGGAGGGTATAAGGAAGAGAGAAACATTGATGGGATCAGACTAGGGGTCTGAGCTAGGAGTAGCTGAGAAATTGTTTTAGAGGGATTTTATTGGAATACTATTGTATATTTATTGTTTTGTATTGCAAACCACCCAGAGTCCCTCCAGTCGGAGGAGATGGGCGGTGACAAATTTGATAAATAAATAAATAAAATAAATAATCCATGGGATTACAAAAATTCACAAACCTCTCCAGTGGATCAGCATTGGAAAGAGAGACATCTATATCACTAGGCATAAGGGTGAAGGGAAGCTTAAGACTAATGTGTATTGGTTAGATTACTGAAAGTGTTAATTATACCTAAAGCAGGAATTCATAAGAAAATGTTTTGAAGCCAATTACATACCCATATTTGTTGGTGCATGAAAAGAACCCCAGAGCATCTCCATGGCTCTCCCGTCATAGTGCCCCTTGTTGTTTCCAAAATGAAAACACCAGTTCAGAGGCCAAAATAAAATGTCCATTAGATTATTCTCTTCAACCACATTATCTACTGCCCCCTTGTCCTTATCTCGTGCAAATAAACCTTGAGCATCAGAAGCCCTTAAATTTAATGTTATTTTTTTTCCCTCTTGAAAAAAGGGAATAATTCCTAACTTTAAAAAAAAATAAGGACCCAGTCCTTAAAAGTTGTTGAACTTGAATAAAAGCTAAATCAATTCCACTCTAGGACCAGAATTTCGTAAAGGAGTGCTGGAACTCAGCAAGCTTAAGCAAAATTTTCTATTATGTTTCATTCATTCAAAAGAAAGAAAAGAGCTACAATTTGCTTCTTGTATATAAAAACAGTTTGAGGTCTCAAGAGGAGGAGATTTTCTCAAATGCATTTGTATTGTTTACCCTTATTTCACACCAGCCAGCAAACAAAACAAAACAGACAAAACAGAAAAAAAACTTTTTTGTAGGCAGCAGAAACATTGTTCAGTCTGTGTTTAAAAAATACAGATAAGGTTAATAAGTGAGATATGAAATAAAACCTTTTACTTTTTTTAAAAAAATCTTCAAGCCACCAACCATCCCATTTCTTCGTAAATGTGTTGACTTTCATCTGTGCTAGTAAACAGTGTGTGGCTTGTAGATCAATGAATTTGTGGGCAGATAGACCTGTTTTTGACAACTGGTCTGTTAAGATCACTGCCTGAAAAACTAATTTCTGGCTTGGTTACATGAAATGAGTAAGCCCTGTGGCAATTTGATAAGATTGCTGTAGTCCTTGTTCTTTTCAGATATTAGGTATCTTGGGTTTTCCCAAGATTTCTGAAGCCAGAGATAGCTTCTAAATCAGATGATGACAAACTACTGTTCTTGCAAATGGCAGAATGAATTCCATAAACATCCAGGATCCAGAAAATACATTTGCCAGGACACAGCAATATTGCTCTTAATTCCTGCATTCTCAAACGATGACTCTCAACTTTCTTAGACTATAATCCCAACTATTTTCTGAAAGCCATGTCACGTTATGCTTTGTTCTGAATGCTATTATATTTTATTGCATCTCATTGTATCTTTATTTTATTTATGTTTCACTCTTTAGATTGTTGAGGAGTTTTTAATTATGCTATGTTATACACCCAGAGTCATGTTTTTGTGACATGGGCTGCTATATAAATATGCTAAATAAATAATGATATTTTACCATAAGGAAACTTTATATTATTTGCAGAGATTTCTATAAGCTCCTTGCAGGAGTATGGAGGCATATGGTAGTGAAAAGAGAGGTGGTCAGGGTATTCAGGTCAAAGTGAGAATTGCATGTGCTGGAAAAGCCATTTTCAGCAAGACACAGTGATGATTAAGATCTGTATTCCCATTCCATAGTCTGCATTCAGCTGGTGAACTGTATGAGAAAAAGAGATCCTGGAGTAGAACCAATTTCCTAAATTTTTAACAGAAATAAGTGACATAGATGATGCACTGGTGCTGAATCTCCTCAGGGTAACCTTGTTTTGGATTTTCCTCGGGGAAAGGAAAGGTTAATAATATTAAAAAGAGAATGTTTAATAGCTTATCCAATTTATCTGTGTTCATTTTACCCTTTTACATCAGGGATGCATGGCTTATGTCAGTGTATGATATGCACCAGCTTCTCTGCGACACATAGAAGTCTGCATCCCCAGAGTGGGTAGAGCCAGGAACTAAAGTGGATTTGGTTTTGAAATCTGGGCCTTAAGGCTCTGAAAGACTTAAAACATCCATTTTGTCCCGCAAAATCCACCCAGCTCCAAATTATGAAAAACAAAACAAAACAAAATACCACACTGATCTAATTTTAATGGCTCCCACTTTGTGGGATTAAAAGATTTGTGTCTGGGGGATCATAGAAAAGACTACAAATCATACTTGTTATACCTGTATTTTGCATGATTCAGAATAAGAAAGACACCAATTAGATTAATCAGGTTTAAACAATGCATTCTCTCGGTAAGCTGTCTTGTTTTTTTCCAGTTGCCAGCTCAAGAAAAATCCTTCCTTCTAGGATATACCAGAACTAGTTATTGGAAATTTTCTTCTAAATCCCAATACAGAAAATGTAAGAGAAACAATCCAGCTTGCTTTAGGAATTCCTGCATTTGTGACTGAAGTGATACATCATTTCAATAGATTTACTTTTAAACCTACATTGGTATTCCTTCCTTCCTTCCTTCCTTCCTTCCTTCCTTCCATCCATCCATCCATCCATCCATCCATCCCAATTCTCCTAAGTGGAATTTCACCATTTTGAGGACTGCCATAATTTATATGTAGTAGCTAATGCAGAAACAGTTCTTTGGTATAGTTCTGGACTGGTTATGCCCAGAGTTGGGCAACACTTAAATTTAATTAAATAAAAATAAATCAATTAATCTCAGGTGATCTGGAACACACTGAGCTAGATTCCTCCTTCTATCACTGTGATGGCCACTCTGAAGCCACATGGTTCTTCTTCAAAGCCATACAAATGACAGGATAGGGTCATTCATTAGATCAGCTAGATCTGGAGGTCTGAGTAGATTCAATCAGTTTGATTAGGAGGATTAGATTATTCTTATAGGCCTATGTGACATCTGTTGACATGTTGTTGTACAAAATTATGGTGTCATACAAACCTCCAAGACAGAATATTGGAAGCACAAACATTAAATAGTTGATTATGTAATGAATACATTATTTGAGGAAAAAAAATATTGCCTAGAATAGGAATCTAGAGAGAGAGAAAAAACAAAAACAAAAGATATATGGAGGAATAATACGCTGGTACCTAAGTTTCAATAATAGGTTCATGAATAATATTATTCATGAAACCTTAATCCAAATAATAACCAACTGAAGAACCTGCAAAGGGCATAATTTTTCAAGAAGAAAGTGAACTCATTGCTTAAATGTCCAAGGATATGCATCTCCAGACACTGTAATGCAAACGTGCACAAATGAATGAGACCAAAATCCCTGTTTCAACAGCTGCATTAAGGGTTGCATTGTTGGAAGGAAGTACTTGAATCAGAGTACAGGGTCAGAGATTGACGTGCCAGGAGAACATAAGAACGGCCCTGCAGGTCTGGCCAAAGGCTTATTGATTTCTTCATTCTCTTCCCACAGAGATAACCAGGCGTCAGTAAGGAAGTCAATAAGCAGGGAACAAATACAATAGTACTCTTCTTCCCATGATCCCCAGTCACAGGTATTAAAAGGCCTATCATTACCTCCATCACTGGGAGTTAGATGTAGCCATCAACACAAGCAGCCATTAAGCTGCCTATACCTTCTCTGAAGTTGCTGAATCCTTTTACAGCCATCCAAGTTTATCTCCATCACTACAACTTGTGAGAGCATCTTCCACAAATCAACTCTATACTGTATTAAGAAGTCCTTTGGGTTATATGACCTGAATCTCCTACTGCCCAACTCTACCAGATAACTTCAGTGCTAGCATTTTGAGAAAAGGTGAAACTTTTCTACCAAACCACTTTCTCTACACCATGTTTACTTTTTATAAAATTTCTATCACATCCTCTTCCAGGCATAATTTCTATAAATTTGAACTATCTGTAGATATCACAGACATTTAGATCTAGCTCCTCAACTTTTTTTTTTTCCTTCATCTTTCTCCACTCTTTAATTTCCTTTTTAAGACACGGTGGCCAGAATTGTACACAATATTTTAGCTGTGGCTGCCACAAAGTACAGTTTTTGTGCATTGAGCTTGTATATGGTTGAAAATCATGCTTTCCAAGAAAAGAATATCTAAAGTCCCCTCTTTATTTCACCCCACTTCCAAGATAGGGCTTGCTATAATGGTGATCAAAATATAAGACTATTATATGGAAAGGGAAGTTAACTATCCATAGTTAAGAAGCCACAGATTAGTTACTCCAAATGAAAGGAAAATAGAGAGAAATAGCAAAAACAAAACAAAATAGATATATTGAACAATTAACGGTCACCAGAAGAAAAGAAGAGAAATGACACACTGTGGGTGAGATATTAATTTACCATCTTTTGTTAAGATGACACAATACTCATATTCATATATTTAATTTGGGGGCAGAGAATGTTATATTTCGAGGTAGCATTAGCCTTCCAAATTGAATATATTAGTAAGTTCATGGTAAGAAGAAAAATCAAGGATAGGAAATAGAGGGCAAACAGTTAGTTTTCTTCAAGATAGAATGACATGTAATACCAGAGCTTCATCTAATCAACTTCAGAATAAGAAAGATCCCTGCAGCACATTAACAGGAATATACTCATGCCCAACAAGTTGCTCATAGAAACTAGTGCTGTGTTACTCATGAGCAATAACTGATCCAGCTTAACTTAGGACTCATATGCAGATGTTTGCTCATGAAACCTGTTACTTAGGTAAATTAGGTGATGCGTTTAATTGGCCCTATGAGAAGCAGAATCATACTATGGAAAGAAGTTGCATGAGATGCAAAAGAGGTAAAGAGACACAGAAATACATATTTATAATAAAAGTGTACTACAATGTTCCTCATTCGCAAAAGAATTCTATTGATTGGCTTTACATTAGAACCCACCTATCCTATATTGATTTTCCAAGCTTATATTTAATTTCCAAAGGTAGACAGGTAAATGAATATTATCTTGAAGGTCTATGTCTGGGCACCTAGAATTCAATTATACTCAGAGAAGCATGGTAGATAAGCTACTCCCTTATATCAGGCTAATAAAACTTGTGACCCAACAAGTCAAAGCAAGAGAATCAAAGTCATGGGGTGGACGGTGAGGAGCATCACTATATCAAGCCCCCCCCCCTTTTTTTTGGGACAATCTCTGGCAGGAGCAGAAAACAAAATGGAAGGAACCAAAGAGATTTATTGAGCCAACACAAATTATGAGCAGGGTGAGCTTCCATTGTGGGTCACGGGCTTGCTTTAATTCTTGCCGTGAGGAAGGCGACATTACGTGCCATCACAATCCTGCTGGCATCTCCAAGGGAGATAATTGGGGTTGGCTCATAAGTGCTTGGAGAGGTCACCTCAGCTTGTCTTAGGTGACATCCAATATACACTGATTAGAAGCAGCATTCAAGCAGAGGTAAGCACAAGTTGTTAAAATTAGACCTAGAGAGTTATAAATATGTCATGTACAACTGTGTAGAAATAAATTGCTTCAATTAATGTAGCCTTCAAAGGAAGCATGCCAGCAAAATGCTGATGAGAATAAAACAGAAGAAATTAGAGAAGGGCATTGGCAGTTCTCCTAGTACGGGCTCCCTGACAAAGGAGGGATCGTAATCAGAAAGGAAAAAAAATGGTTTCACTGAATTGCTCATATAGCAGTGACAACAATCAGAGGGTCACAAAAGGGGGTAGCCATTTCCCACAAGATACAAAACTAAAGAGATGGCTTATAATTAGGAAAAAAGCCAACATGATGGGTGAAGTGAGGGTGAAGAGAGAAACTATATAGAGAAGAACCTCTAGGCCAGTGTTTCTCAAACTTGGCAACTTTAAGGTGTGTGGACTTCAACTCCCAGAATTCCCCAGCCAGCATGCTGGGACTCTGGGTGTTGAAGTCCACATATCTTGCCCCCCACATAAAGGGGGCAAAATACACTTCTCTAAGGAATCTCAGCGGAACTTTCTGGAAAGGTCTACTGTGAAGATCCTCCCCCTAAGTAAAGCCTCTATCAAAAACCATGGGTTTTGCCTGAATGTAATTCTTGGTGCCTACTGAAATATCATCAAGTATTGGCTAAATTCACTCTTTGAGAGGGAAAAAATGACTCTCATAGCCAAAATGGAATGAACACAATATCATTTTCAGCAGTTCCATTTGAAGTTAAAGACAAAAAATGTGACGAACCTGACTCCATTACTGCACAGCTAGATTGCATGTCTCTCACGTAGCCTCAGAATGCTGTATATTCCCTTATAAGGGCATGACTTGTATTTCCCTATTCTCTTTGTACTCACTCCCCCGCCCTGATAGAACTGCTGAATAAAAGGAGGTGGGGGCGTGGCACCAGGAGGCAGTACCAGCAACCTCCTGAGATGTGGCGTCTCTCACCACAAAAGAATCCTGTACCTACCGTTGTTTTTTCGACCTCACCCTCGCGAGGGAATCGTTGGCTCATTCCCCCCCAGGGAATCCCATAGACCGAAGGGCGAAGGACTGGTCGCGCGACGCGACAACTGGGGGCTCGTCCGGGATCCCTTCGGTCTCACAGTGTGATCTCTGTCTAGAGGTGCACTGCCTTCACTCTCGTTACTACGCACCTGGCAAAGGCTCTGCAATCGTAAGTAATGGGCTCCCCACTCTCCAAAGTTTCGTCAGTTCATAGGGACGAACTTTATGATTTAGTGAAGAAGGCTAACTCTTGTCAAAAGGCTAACGGTACGACCATCTTTCCCATTTCAAAAAATTCGGTGACTCAACTCCTACTGTACATGGAGAGACACTGCCCTGTCTATCCTTCAGAGGGGTCGCTCAAAGCATCCACTTGGGAAAGGATAGGAAAATATTTTCATGATACCCCACGAGCACCCGTGCCTATTCTGACTGCCTGGAAGGCTGTTATGGCGGCCATCAACACTCTTTACCCTCCCCCGTCTTCCCCGGAAACTTGCCCTTCTCCTCCCGGCCCAAAAACCCCACCCCCTCTTGCCGCCCATCTCGATGCTGCCTCACCACCACCCCCTCCATACCCAGCCGTTCCTCCTCCCCCTTCAGCTCCAACCCCCGACTCCCCTCAACACCACCCCCTAGGAGGCGCCATCACTGAACTCCTCTCCTCCCCCCTCTCATTGGAAATGGAGAGTCCCTCTGCCTTTCCCATGACCATCGGCCTAGGGGCGGCGGGAGGAAATTTGTATAACAATATTGAACTTAAGGTTTTGAAACAAATCAAAGATGCTGTAACCACCTACGGCTTGCACTCTCCTTTTACTAGGGGAGTTTTAGACTCTTTAGTTACTGCTAACACTGTTATGTTATTGTATGATTGGAAAATGCTTTTTTCTATGCTTATGACCCCGGCGCAATACGTTGTGTGGCAATCTGAATACGACAAAGGGGTGGAAGTAGAAATTAGAAGAGGTCTTCCCGCAGGGGTGACCGCAAATCAATTATTAGGAAAGGGACAATTCGCAACCTTAGTCCAGCAACAGAACTCCCCCCGTCGTTGTTTTGCTATTATTCACATGTGCGCCATGAATGCTCTCAAAAGAGTGGATGATTCCGACTCTCAATCCACCCAAACGTTTTTGAAAATAATGCAAGAACCAAATGAACCATATGCTTCCTTCATAAGTCGCCTTCAGATTGCTTTAGACCGACAAATTGATAATGCCACGGCTAAACAAGAGCTGCTAATGAAACTTGCTTTCTCTAACGCTAATCATGACTGCCAGACCATTCTGCAACCCGCAGTCAATCAACCGGGTGTAAAGCTTGCAGACTTCCTGCAACTCTGCAGAATCGTTGGTACCACCTCTCATAAAGTGAGCGCTCTCGCTGCTGCCATTACCACCTCGCTACCTTCTACTAACCCCTCCCCTCAGCTCCATTCCCCGGAAGCCCTCGCAATCACTCGTCATGGAAATTGCTTCAATTGTGGGAAGCCGGGCCACTTTAAGAATCAATGCCGTGCACCCGGGGGAGGTGGGGCGCCCCCTTCCACTCAAAGGGGGCCGCCCCCCCCCTCCAAACCTAAAACTCCTTGTCCCAGGTGCCGCAAAGGCTATCATTGGGCCTCGCAATGTCGCAACAACTCCTCCCCTCACCAGCCTTCGGAAAACTAGATCGGGGGTTGTCAGCTAACCCCGCCCCAAAGGCTGAATTACCCATCACCAGCTTCCCTGTGGAGTTGGCAGAGGATCTTTTGTATGACGATCCGGGGGCTGTCCTTTCCCTTCCTCTTGTTGTCACGCTGCATAAACCCCTCCCTCCTTTTACCCCTGCTTTGCTTATTCCCAACTCCTCGCTCACGCTTGAGGGAATGGTTGCTGCTCCCTATTTGTATGACTCGTCAGATTTGACACAAATTGCTTTGGCAGGAGTGGGAGATAGGTGCTTTTCCTTAGATAAAGGAACAATTGTCGCCACGCTCATACTTCTCCCTTCTCCTGATATGCCATCATTGTTTGCCTTGCAGCAACCAGTCCAAACCTATAAACCCACCCTCCTTGTCACACTAAATGGTCGCTCTTTCGAAGGCTTGATTGACACCGGCGCCGACGTCTCTGTCATTCGTTCCGCTGAATGGCCCTCCTCCTGGCCTATCGCCGAAGCCTCCTCGGTGCAAGGAGTAGGCGGAGCACAGGCCGCTAAGGTCAGCTCTCATTGGCTTTCTGCTGTGACTGCTCATTCTCATATTACAGCTTATCTAAAGCCTTATATCTTGCCTTTGCACTGTAACCTATGGGGCCGTGACTTGCTTTCACAGTTCCACGCTTTTATTCAACTTCCCTAATGGCTTTACAGGACCCTTTAGGGTCTCTCTCTCTCTCTCTCAAAACCTCTGTGCCGGTATGGGTTGATCAATGGCCACTCACCAAAGAGAAACTGGACGCCTTACATATCTTGGTCCAACAGCAGTTAATTGAAGGCCATATCGAAACCTCCACCAGCCCATACAATACTCCGGTATTTGTCATCAAAAAGAAGTCTGGCAAATGGCGCCTCCTACAGGATCTTAGGGCTATCAACACCATCCTTCAGCCCATGGGACCTTTGCAGTGTGGACTTCCCAACCCCAACTTGATTCCGGAAGGACACGACCTTATTGTAATAGACCTCAAGGATTGTTTTTTTTTCCATACCTTTGGCACAAAAGGACAGAATTATTTTCGCATTTACGGTACCGGAACTTAACAATTCAAAGCCTACTGCTCGGTACCAGTGGAAGGTCCTCCCACAAGGCATGTTGAACTCACCCACAATGTGCCAATTTTTTGTCGATAAAGCATTGCAACCCTATAGATCCCAATTTCCGCATTTTCTTGTGTATCATTATATGGATGACATTTTAGTCGCTGCTGAGGGCCCGAAAGGGACAGTTCAAAAAACTTTTCCTATTCTTTTAGCCACCCTAGCAACGGCAGGGTTGCACGTTGCACCAGAAAAGGTCCAGTCTCGTTATCCAATGCAATATCTAGGCCACAAAGTTTTAGCCTCCACGGCTGCCCCACTTCTACCTATGCTCACGCTTCCCCAGCCGACCACTTTGGTCCAATTACAACAATGTCTGGGGGTCATTAACTGGGCCCGCGCATACCTCGCTTTAACTACACCCATGTTATCACCTTTATTCCAAGCGTTAGTGGGTTTGACAAACCCAGCTGACAAGGTGTACCTTACAGAACAACAATTGCATGCCCTACAACAGGTCAATGCCGTCCTTACGACCCAATGGGTGGACCGTGCGCTCACTGACAAACCACCCTCTCTTGCCATTCTTTCAACACATCAATTATTAACTGCCATCATTGTCCAAACGTCTGATAACAAACATCTACATATTTTAGAATGGCTACACTTGCCACACACACCTAAGACATCCATCATCACCAGAGCAGCACAAATGGCCTCTCTTGTTGAGAAAGGCCGGAAGAGGATTAGAGCCCTAATGGGACTGGATGTTTCCACCCTGTACATTCCCCTTAAGGTTACTCAATGGGAACCCCTCCTACAAAACTCCACTGCACTGCAGGATGCCTTGGAGGACTGGTGTGGCCAGGTGTCATGCCATCTTCCCCCTGATCCTCGATTGCAACTGTTGCGAACAGTACCCTTCACACTAACCTCGCCGTTCGTTCAGCAGCCACTCAAGGAAGCCCTCACTGTTTTTACAGACGGCTCCAAAACCATAGGGGCTTGTACATGGCAAAATAATTGCAAATGGCATAAACGCCTAACAGGCCCACAAGCATCTGCCCAACAGGCTGAGTTAGCCGCTTTTCTGTTAGCCTTGTCCCTTTTCCCAGAACAGCCTTTGAATGTTATATTGGATAGTATGTATGTCACTCAAATGGCTGTGGCCATGTTTGATGCATATATTTCCCCTGTTACCCCCCCCTCTCTCATGACGCTTTTTTTGCAGCTTCAAACTCTCCTGAAGGACAGAACATCCCCTTTGTTTGTAGCGCATATTAGAAGCCACCAACAGCTACCCGGTTTCCTGTCCGAAGGCAACCACATGGCAGATGAGGCTTGCAAAATTATGGCCTCTTCCCCTCTTCCTCCGCAGCTTTTAGCAGGGGACAGCCATGCTTATTTCCACCAAAATAAAAAAGCATTGGTGCGCCAATTTGGCATTACATATCAAGAAGCTACCGCCATTCTTCAACAATGTCCAACCTGCAGTTTGCAGGCAAAGTGCATCCCTGAGGGAGTTAATCCCAGGGGTATCCAAGCTTGTGACACATGGCAGATGGATGTCACTCATTATCCCTCTTTTGCACCTTGGAAGTATATCCATGTATCTGTGGATACTTATTCGGGATTCATCCTGGCAACTTTGCAAAGAGGAGAAGCCACGAAAAACGTAATCAATCATTGTATTCGCACTTTCGTCACATCGGGATGTCCCAAAACTTTGAAAACTGACAATGGCCCTGCTTACGTCAGCACTCCCTTTGCTGAGTTTTGCCGTAAGTGGTCCATTACCCACAGATTCGGTATACCATTCAACAGCCAAGGTCAGGCTATTGTGGAAAGGGCTAACCAGACCCTAAAGAATGCCCTTGATCGGCAAACGGGGAAAAAGGCCTTAGGCCCCCCAAGCCTCCCGATGTTACAAAATATCCTTAATCTCACCTTGTTTACCTTAAATTTCCTTAATCTTACCGGTACCCCCCCTGCTACGGCTGCATCTCGACACTTTTCTAAGCCAGTAGTTCCCTCTTCCCGTCCCCTTGTTTATTTTAGGCAACTGCCCAGCCCTGAGTGGAAAGGCCCTGCGCAACTCGTCACCTGGGGAAAAGGCTACGCTGCTGTGCAACTTCCTGATCGAGTGCTCTGGGTTCCTGCTCGCTGTGTCCGGCCGTATCATGGGCAGCCTCCTGACAAGCACCTCCTTGACCCTCCTTCTCTGTTATCTCTCTTCCATCTTTGCTCCCCTCACAACGAACCCTAAAACAACCTCTCTCATTCGAACCCATCGTTTACGCTACCCTGCCACCATCGGCCGCAGCTCAGCATCCAACGCCATGGAATGTCTTCAACGCTCTCCCATCAAAAGAAAAGGCACCTTCTGGCGCTGGTTTCGCAACAACACTCTTCTCCAAGATGGCGATTCCTACTCCATCACTTATCACTTTCGCCAAACTACCCTTGCTATCACCAACGTACAGTTGACCGATCTAGGACAATATCACTGTGAAATAACAAAATTAATTAAGGGGTTCGCCACCTCATCTCGCCTTACACTCACCTTGTTTCAACTCTCCCTTCCTGAGCCCGCCCGTTGGCAGGGACGACGCCTGCTGGCATCTGACGCCCAGGGATCGCATCGCCCTTACAGTATCACCTGGACAATCTGCGATGCCTTGGGTCAGATCCTGAATACCTCCTTTTGTTATAGCCCAATTGTATCTTGTTTCCCTAACCTGTATTTTGACTTTTCAGAAATGCTTTTAGGAGTGACAGCCTACAGGAGGCTGGACGGCACCCCGCCCAGCCACTCCATCGTTAAAAGGTATCCCCTGTATGTGTGCCCAGGACATGACACCCGCCCTGACCACGTGCACGACTGCGGAGGCTTAGCAGATTACTTTTGCAAGTCTTGGTCCTGCGTTTCCACCGGCCACATCTACTGGACCCCTCCGTATAAGACTGATTACATCACTCTCACTCGGTTGAGAGAGGACATTGAGTGCACCGCGACCAATCAGGGTTGGAATAAATGTAATCCGGTTATTGTACAATTCACTGCTGCAGGAAAAGCTCAGGGGAATGCCTGGGACTCAGGTGTAAAATGGGGAGGTCGTATATATGCCGGATGGCCCGGGTTTCATTATGGCAACATATTCTACATTCAACGACAGGTCACTCTCCCTCAGTCCCCACCTGTTGGGCCCAATGCCGACGACATTCACTCCACCTTTCTTAAACCCCTCACCAAACAAAAAAAACCCCTTGTCTCTCTTCTTAACTCCTCCTTTTCCCTTGTTCACACCGCTTCTAACACATCTCGATGTTGGCTTTGTTTGTCTTCCTCTCCACCATTCTATGAAGCAGTCGGTTCTCCTGACCCTATCCGAAACTCTACCTCAGCCTCCTCCTGCCGCTGGCAAAACACCACGTTGACTATCACCTCTATAATAGGGCAGGGCTGCTGCCTTGGCCGTGTTCCTGCTAACTATACTCAATATTGCCTTAATTCTTCTCATGATCACTGTGCCCTCTATCTTCCACATAATCGCTTGAACATCAACGGTTACACCGGCCATGGTGGCTACGGTGTACTCTACACTACCTCTGGTAATATCTCTGCCCGCTTGACAGGGCAATACTTTATCCCTGGGAACAACTCTGTTTGGGCATGTTCTTCTGGCCTCACCGCATGTGTATATGGTGATACTTTGTTACGAACTAACGCCTTTTGTATTCAGGTGCTCCTACTCCCCAAAATCTCTATCTATTCCCCTGACGAACTTATCTCCATTTTAGAACCCCCTCATTACCCCCTCAAGGCTAAGCGCGAAGTAGTGACTGCTGTAACTTTATCAGTCCTACTGGGCTTAGGTGCGGCCGGAGCCGCCACCGGTGTGTCAGCCCTTGTTGTCAATGATCAGAACCTGCGTCACCTTAGTGCTATCATTGACACTGACCTTCGCGCCATCGAACAATCTATTGTGGCGCTACAAGATTCCCTTACCTCTCTATCCGAAGTGGTTTTGCAAAATCGTAGGGGTCTCGACCTTCTGTTCCTCAAACAAGGGGGACTGTGTGTTGCTCTAAAGGAAGACTGCTGTTTTTATGCCGACAACTCAGGAGTAGTATTGGACTCTATGAAAGAGCTCAATTCCCGTTTAAAAACAAGGGAATTGGAGCGCCAACAATCCATGTCATGGTATCAAAATATGTTTAGCATTTCTCCATGGCTAACCACACTGTTGTCCACTCTGTTGGGGCCCCTCCTGTTATTGATTCTCGTATGCACCATAGGCCCCTGTGTGCTGGGTCGCGTTCTCCGCTTCTTAAAGCAGAGACTTCATACATTGGACTCAGAGGTATCCGAGACAAAGCTTGCTGTTCAACACCTGGTCACTGCTGTAGGTATGGAGAAAACACCACTCTTGGGATGGTCCTCTGATAGTGAATCGGAAATGGACAAGGACCCCCAGTCACACTACCCCCCGAGAGAGGACGCTGGGATGGGTCTCCTTGGACTGAAGAGTCCCTGGCTCCCCGACTCAGACCCTCTGGGGGGAGGACAAAATTAAATAAAAAAGGTGGAAATGTGACGAACCTGACTCCATTACTGCACAGCTAGATTGCATGTCTCTCACGTAGCCTCAGAATGCTGTATATTCCCTTATAAGGGCATGACTTGTATTTCCCTATTCTCTTTGTACTCACTCCCCCACCCTGATAGAACTGCTGAATAAAAGGAGGTGGGGGCGTGGCACCAGGAGGCAGTACCAGCAACCTCCTGAGATGTGGCGTCTCTCACCACAAAAGAATCCTGTACCTACCGTTGTTTTTTCGACCTCACCCTCGCGAGGGAATCGTTGGCTCATTCCCCCCCAGGGAATCCCATAGACCGAAGGGCGAAGGACTGGTCGCGCGACGCGACAAAAAAACAGATGCTAAAGTTCAATTCAGTGATGCTTTCTGAATAGCATACAGATAGTCCTCACTTAACAACCATTTGATTAGTGATGGTTCAGAGTTACGACAATGCTGAAAAACCGAATTACAATCAGTCCTCACACTTATGGCTGCTGCAGCATCCCTGCAATCACGTGATCACGATTTGGGCACCTGGCAACTGGTTCGCATTTATGACCCTTGCAGCATCCCAAGGTCATGCGATCATCACTTTTGACCTTCCCGGCTGGCTTCTGGCAAGCAAAGTCAATGGGGAACCACGCGATTTGCTTAACAACCACGTGGTTTGCTTAACTTCCACAGTGATTAGCTTAATGACCACCACAAAAAAGGTCATAAAATCAGGTCACATTCACTTAATGGCCACTTCACTTAGCAACTGAAATTCCAGCCCCAATTGTGATAGTTAAGTGAGTTCCTGTCATTATACAAGACAGGAAGTTGACCAACACTTACAGTCCCTGTCAAAGTTCTAACAAAGGAGCCATCTGAGAAAAATAGAAGCATCGAGTTGTGAAATGGCCAAAGTGTTGACCTGGCAAGATCTTGCCACCACCCCAGAAAATAACCTGGGAAATAGAATGCCATGCCTCAAAGTCTGTCGCTCTTCTCAGCCAATGCCTGATATAAATGTGCACTATCTGTATTATTTGAAATGTCCAGTTTACACACTGAGACAGAATCATTTACAGCAAACTGAAGGGAAGTACGTATTGAATGTTCACAAACCCTGGCCTAGTTAGGTGACAGCAGAGTTCACAAATTGTTGAGCTTCAGAAATGTGATCCATGCTGTCATTTCAACCCAACAAACAATTGAAGAAATGAAATTTGAAACAAACAAGCACACACACCCACACACGCAAAAGATGATGTCTAGAATGGTCCCACATGACGACTAGGAGAATGGCTCAACAATTCTGTTTCAAAAAGGGTCAGTGATTTGGGATCTGAAAACCATATTTAAGGCCATTTCATAATTACAGAAATGTGGCTTACTAACAGGTCATTGAAGGCAGTCACAGCTTTCAAGAAAAATAGCCGGATGTTCTGAAACATCATTGGAGTAGATTTCTGCGCCAACTGTAACTTAAATACAGTTCGTAGCTTCAGATTTTATTTTTTTCCTAAGAATGTGGTTCTCTTAGGATATGGAATAGAATGGAACAAAGCATTAATTGTGATCTACATCCAAACTGCCAAACTAGCGCAAACTTTTTCAGACAGAAGGAAAACTGTATCACCAAAGGATCTCTGCTATGGGCAGAATTGCGGGGGCCTCAACCAGGGTCTCGGTTGATCATCTCCTGCCCAAACAAGAAGGCAGGCCACATTCTCTCACTTCTCCAGATAGATCCCAATCAAACTGCATTCCAGGGGAATCCCTCTATAATTATGAATGCCACTGAGGAAGCTCCTGTTTCCCTAACAGAAGATCTGTGCTAGGATAGATTTCTTTTTGTCACCCAAAGTGATTTAGGGTGTCCGTGGGCATGAACGTCATGCCTGTCAGCAACTGTTTCAAGATGCTTCACCTCTTCCTCGGCTTCCACAAGCCCGCAAATGCTCAAAACCGCCTTTTCCCCTTCAAATCAGGATTGCTGCCCCACAGAAAGGGAGGACAGATTCTCTTTCTCACCCCTTTGAGACCGAAAATGGTGCAGAATTTTAGGGATGCCCAAGCCCCTTGTCAGCAACGCATCAGAGATCATATTCTATTTTCATCTTGATGCTTCTGTGATGGATTTTATTACAGTGCCAGTGCTGAGGGAACTGCAGACAAGCCCCCCATCCTCATAGCATCCCAACTCCTTAATTGACAAAGCCCAGTACTAAGCAGGGCTCAATTAAAACATGTGTAATTTCCCTCCTCTGCTCCCATTGTCAATGCATACACTTTCGTGCCACCTTTTCAACCTCTCTTTTGGGCACACTCTACCTCTCTGACAAAGAGCTTGTATAATAATTAAATTTGGTGTAATTACTTTTCAAACTGATCAGTGACAGTCTATTGTTCAGGAAGAATTAATCCTCTGAGCATTCTAAAATCATTTCAGTTCCTGGTTTGAAATGAGATTTTCAAAGAACATAATTTATAATAAAATCCTTAATGAACACTAATATAGGTTTCTTTTGTAGCTTACCAGTAAAAAAACCTTTGGAATTAGGATCTTTCTGGAGTAATGGGCTACCTGGGCCACCTGAACAGAACAAAATAAGCATCAACGTGACATTCAGCTCTGATGCTGCGGTGGTGGTGGTAGAGAAAAACATCTCAAAACCAATCCTTTAATTTGGCTGAATTTTCTACCCACCTCCAGCACTGTGTTTTTGAAAATACATCAGATCAAATCCAGTATGTTGGGATATGTTAGTGTATTTCATCATTTTTTTTTTTAAACAGAACCCTAAAACCAGCAAGTGCCATCACACTTTATACATTCATACATACACACACACTTACATAATCTGGCCTAATCTTTGTGAAAATGGGCAGTTTAAGCCTCAATCATTTTAATATGATTTGTTGGGACTTCCATTATGAAACACTGATTCACCAAAGTGTGTGTGTGTGTGTGTGTGTGTACACATACAAAAAAAGCATAAACTATATTGACATAGTATAGTAAGAACTATCATGGCAAGGTCAACCCAATATTTAAATTATTTCTGACTCAGAGTAAAGCTTTTTCTTTTTTTTTTGCTATAGAGCAAGACCTGCCCATGCCTACGTTCTTTCTTGTCCTCCCATTATTGGCTTACTATATGAGTGAGTGTGAGTACAGTACACCTATTTAAAGGGGCAAGGAGGGTTTTGCCAGAGATCACAAGGACTTACGCATTTGGCTCCTCAACTTATTAAGACCACAAGTGGGCATATTTTTACTTTCACATGAAAACAAGCAAAAGTGTCATTAGGGCATTTGTATTTCACCCAAACATCAGTCTTGAAGTCTGTACTGAAGACCACTTCATACTTTGGATAAGGCAGACCTATCCTTAAGGTGTCTCAAGTAGATATCCCAAATGCAAGAAGTGCAAGCATGCATTTTCAAATGCATGCATCATTCAAGCAACATTAATCAAGGACAGGTTAAAGTACTTGAAAGATACACTGACTAATATATTTTCAAGCAAACTTGAAAACCTTTCAGTTAGAAAGTGGCTGTATTTAGATAGTCAATTCTCCCTGAGGTCTTAATGGGACTGAGCTTTTTATCCCATCATAAAGAAGTATGATTATAAACATTGCAGGAAGTTGTTTACATTTGAACTTCTGTTCTCCATTCATCTGAGCAATAATCAAGAAGATGACTAAGCTTAGTAACATCTGATTTGAAGAAAAACAACAACCCTGCTACAGGAAGAGCTACATAGAAGCAATGTGTGGGTGTGTATGAAAGACATCAATCCTTGAAGGTCTTAAGGTGGGATCAATAAAACAATTTATTTGCCCTAATTGCTAATGCGAGGGAGCCTTTTCTTCTTATCCAACTACTCTCAAGATAGATGACTGCTTTTATTTATGAAGCTCCTTAGTGAATAATCAAAATTATTTTGATTCCTATCTTGGGCAGAGGGTTGGACTAGAAGACCTCCAAGGTCCCTTTCAACCCTATGATTCTCTGGTTCTCTGATCTTAAGTTACCCCCCAACCCCAAGGGATCTCTTTCTCCTCTTCAACAAAACACAGGAAAGCCTTTAACTGCTTCAATAGTATGCAGTGGATGTTTTTGTAAATGAAAGATGCAACCACCAAGTATGTAGCTGGGGGGGAAAAAAATAGAAGGAAACCAGCTTAGAGCACTACTGTGCATCAATACAGTAGAACCACGGAATGCATAAAATAACTGGAAATGGCAGGAAAACTTGCCTAAAGAAAGTGAAGCATCAGCTATTCTAAATAAGATCGGAAATGAAATATTTATTGGCCATATGCAGTTTTGTAAATTGGTAAGAATGCCTCATGCTTACCAGCAAATAAAAGACAAAGAAACAATGGGTTCTGAGCTTTCCCCTCCCTCCCTCCTTTCTCTCTCAATTAATTAAAGTATGTTGACCATAGAAATACACTGAAAGCATTTGACAGCACAGTCCACAACCCCAGCACAAATATGACAAGGATAATCATTTTGTTTAAAGGAGTATAACTTTGCCTTGCAGACATGAGCATCCCAGCCATTTTCCTGTGGGTGGATGGCCCATAATGGTTTCATAACCTTGGACAACGGACAAAAGCCAAATATCTTATTACAAGCAATTTCTGTACACATAAATTGGGGGGGGGTGTTAGGGGAGAGGTAGAAACTCATATTCAACTTACAAGCAAAGAAGACCCTGCAGGCATTACGGTAGTGTGAGATGAGCAGTGATGATTCTTGGTCGGGATGGTTCTGCATTGGTTCTGTGAGTACAATTATGTCCTTAGGATGAAAAAGAATGGCTTATCTTGTCTTCTTCACCAATGCTCATTGTGGTTCTTCTGTGCCCTTCCTTTTTCATAGGCCGATCTCCTTGGTTTTATGGAGATCCCGGAGTCATTAGAAAATGGCATTTGTGGTGGTGGGGGGACACTGTCCCACAAGACAACCAAAGGAAAATTGCACCACAACTTTGGAACTTGGGTCTATGCCAGTGTTTTTCAACCTTGGCTGCTTTTGGATGTGTGGACTCCAACTCCCAGAATTCCCCAGCCAGCCAGCCAGCCAGCCAGCCTGCTGGCTGGGGAATTCTGGGAGTCAGAATCCACACAACTGAAAGCTGCCAAGGTTGAGAAATGCTGGTCTATGCAATTTTATCCCCAACTTAGACTTGTTTTATCTATCTATCTATCTATCTATCTATCTATCTATCTATCTATCTATCGTATCCAATAACAGAGTTGCGGTGTAGTGCATTCCTATTCAGGAGTGGGGTGGGGGGGTGAAAGAGAGAGTTCTATTTCGCAGCTTCATTGACACACAATTTAGTGGGAATACTCCCATTGCTTTTATTGCCTTTGATTCAGTTTGTTATCTTTCAGTATCATGTTTGATTGGGGCATGAATCTCTTCCTCTGTTGGTGATCCTAGTGAATCCTTTGTCATAGAGAGAATAGGATGGATGCCACAGAGCTAACTCAGCAATCCTGCATCAGAATTCTTTATGCACATTGAGGCACAAGATTATTCTCCTCTGTACTGAATTTGACACATATGGAGAGAGGATGATGGGAGGTTATTTTCACTAAGACACCACTCTGAGATCCGAGTAAGAAGTGTTGGGCAGCTGTTTCACATCTGTGCACCAGAAAGATCTCCTATCAAGTCGGATTGCCGTGGATGCTACTGATCCAGGCCTTCAGCTACTCTGCTGTTAACAAGTTGGGAGACTCCATGATGCTTCCATGTGAGCAAGAATGTGGCCAGAGACAACCCTCTGGGGATGAACCAAGCCCTTTTTACAATTCAAATTCTCTATCTCTTTGCAAAGAATATGGTTCATCTTGACCATGAGGATTTCATACAAAAGAAGGAAGTGAGTAAAACTTATCTGAAAAATTCATTTCCTAGTTCTGCATCTTTGACCAGGATAAAGTTAAAATATTGTCTATTTCCTCTGTGAATTCCTGTTTCCAATACGGTAGGCCATTCTAAGACACTGCAGCAAAAGGGTATTTTAAACAAGCAACTATTCAAATGGAAATGTAAAGTATTATGTGATGCATACCTGCCATGTTCAGGAATAAATATTCTTGGTTCTTAATAATAAGAGGACTGAATGAAATGTAAATAATATCTTAGGCTAGAGAAATGCTTAAATTGTCACTCAGATCACATCAACAAAGACTTCCTTTTTTAAAATATATAACATTGTTTTCCAAAGCATTTCAACTTTTTTGAGGGGGAAGTCTACAGGAAAAGTCAAGATTGTTTCTGACTCATTCCCCAAATATCCATTGATAAGCATTAGACGGAGACTAATGGTTTTAAATAGATTCCAAACTGCTCTTTACTGTGAATTCTTTTCATCCAGGTAAAAGTGTAAAAGAATTCAGGACCCCCCCACCCCAATGCTCCATTTGCACATTGGAGAGCATTAAGAGGCCTATTTACAGAGAAGTTAAAACATTGACAAGCCTGATTTATTTTCCTCTGCAAATTAGCTGGCTGTAGTCAGGACCCACGAAAATGAGCATTATATTTGAAACTGCAGTAATAGGCTAATTTTGCTTTGCTTTAAACAGACCTAATTAGTTCCATAACCCCAACCAATTAGGATTCTTGGTAACTTCCCCCTCTTCCCAGCCCGATTCAGACATCAGCCTACCCTGAAACTCAGCCTGACATTCGGCCTGTCCAGATAAGGCTGCAAATCTGCTCACGGAGTGAACTGACACCCCACCACCACTACCCCCACCACTCCATGGACCATGTTGCTGGGTCTTCATGATTGCACTAGGTTGCCTGGTTATGAGGGAAAAGTTTTGTCTGGTTTTTGTTTTGCAAATGGGATCTACGACTTGCAAACTGTAGCTGGGTTCAGGTTATTCTCTGTTATTAACCAGTAGCTGAGCATTGATTGATTGACATATTTGAAACTGGGTGCCTGTTCCCAAGTGCAATCTTGATCTCATTTAGAATCCCTGATAACCTGACGTTATAAGTAAGCCTCATCAGCAACAGAAGCCAATGACTGAGGCAGAGTTGCAGAAGGAGAACTCAATTTAACTAGGGAACCTTTTGATCTACAGACCTGATGTCACCCCGTGTAGGGCAGCAGCTGATGCATACTCAAGTTTCTGATGGCTTCTGCAATAATCTTGGCCCCTATGGGATGAGGTGTCACTGCTTAAATAATTTAATCAGGCTTGTTTATTTCTTGTTGTTGGTCGTATGGCTCCAATACCTAATTCACCTCTGGAACACATAACAGAATCAAACTAGTTCTGGACTTATATAAAACATAAACTTGGTATAAATCACATAACACTATAAAGGGCTTAGACTAGCCTTCACCCAAGTAAGCTAATTTTCCATGTACACTGATTCCCCCCCCCCCGCCCCCCAGGAGGAAGCATACATTTATAAGATCTGATGGAGCATCTTTCAGGAAAAATTCAAAATAGGAAAAGCTATTCCATTATGTGAATAAGTTCTATGTCTGTTGTAAAAATGAAGCCTCAGAAGTCAGATGAAATTGGCAGAAGAGGCAGCTATTGTGTTCATGGACAATTCATGAGCTCCTCAAGAGGCAGTTGGCCACAAAGAGAATGTTGGATTGAACAGACTTTTGGCTTAATCCAGCAGGGTACTTCGTAACAACAGGAATATAGGGTTTGTGATCCACTGGAGCACAGAGAAAGAATGAGCTCATAGCAAGCCAGCATTTAGATGAGGCTGAAAAGTCTATTTACTGTTGACTCACATAGACCTTGGAGAGTCATCTTCTATTATCTTCAGTAGCAGATATAAACAGATAATCAAACAGAACAAGACATGGCTTTTTCCCCAGATGAAGATGTTGTGCCAAGAAGAAGCAAAAATGTAAATTATTCAAAATGTACTAAATTAAGTTTTACAGAAATTAAATTTAGTATGTTACTTTAATTTAAAAAAAAAGCTTTTTGTGCAAGTTTATCATGGCCAAGCAGCTTTCTGAAGATAATGCCTTGTGATTTCCTCACAGTGAAGTTTCTTTTCAAACTTTTTTGGCTTTTTCAAACTACAGACACAGACCAAACAACTGGTAAAATCTTCATCTCAGTGCCCAAGGAGTGGGCTTTCAAAAACAATTTCAGTGATGAAATTGAACCATGTTGGTGGGTACAACTTGAAATCTACTGGGCATTAACGTGGGCAGTTTAAAAGTACACACTGCTGGTTTCTGTGGCAAATACCTAATATTTCTACCCACCCCCTTCCACAGCTTTGGGGCAGCTAAGCAAGTGAAGCTCAGTTGCCAAGTGAATAGTACTTTGATTCTACATGCATCTAAGCCTACATCCTTCCCCAGGGCAAGTCTCATTGAACTCTAAAGGGCTTATGTTGCAATAAGTACTTATACAGCTGAACTGTAAAAGAAGGGAGACTCAATTCAACCTAATGTATTCCAATATAAATGTGTGAAAAGGCAAGTTCAAATATGACGTTGCCCTTGATTTCTTTGGCCAGCTTTATACAAGCAACTGTCTCAGTCCTGCAAGAACACATCTCACCGGATTGCTTTTGGGACTAGTTACTGTATAAAGCATTTCATGTATCTCTGAATGCTATGCTACTATTCCTCTCAATTTATTATATATAGAAGATTTGTCTGTGGATAGAACAGGAACATGCTTATACTTCATCTTTGCTACCTGCCCTGTCCTACAGACAGAGAAGATCATAGTGCTAACCACACTCTTATCTTTGTTGTATGCCAGTTTGTCTGGATATGGGCTATCAATAACCATGGGAGTGAATTTTCTTTTGGGGTACTGCTTAGTAAAATTATGAATTAGAACTGCATCTTAATTCTTAAGCCTCTAAAAGCAATCAGTATTTTGCCACAACCAAGACAGTGCAAAAAATAAAGGATCATATTCTTGTTAAATGCTAATTCAGATTAATTTTCATATGGAAACTGGAGGCTTGGAAGGTAATTTTACAGCCAGGGTGTGAGCTGCTTTGTAAGTACTACAATTTTTTAAATCATTAAATTTATTCTAGATAAAAAGAGAAGGTAAGAAAGTTGAAAAAGCAAGAAAAAGCAAGTTATCGATGGGATCTTATATGACAGTAGCAGAGGACACAATCACAGACCAAAACAATCCCACAACCTTTTGAATGTTTCCATCACTAGATGGACTAGAGGAGAATACTAGGGATTATCCCCAAGAGAATAGCATCCACAACTTGCATGGATCTCATTTTTCCAATCTCAGAACATTTATAGATGATTTATACACCAAACCAAATAACATTTGCTGTGTCTGTGAATCATATAAAATAAATTTTGAACACAATCAGTTGCTTTACCAGAAATTCTGCAGATTTTGTAGAGGCCAAAATTCTGGCATTCAGAAAACCAAAGTCAGAAAGTTCAAAATTATTTTCAAAACTTTTGCTCAGTTCTACACTGGGGCCAGACAAAAGCAAAATGAAGTAGGTTACTTCAGGCAGTGCCAAAATAGTGGTGGGAGAGTAGAGGAGAGGAGAGGAGAGGAGAGGAGAGGAGAGGGAAGAAGATGGAAACAGTGACTCTTGGCTTCCATGCTGAAGCTGAAGGATAGATAGATACTTCTCTCCCATCTCATGGCTATTTCATCCTTAGTATCGAACAACCTACTTGTTTGTACATGCAACTACTGCACACTGTTGTAATTACATCACTGGAAGCCCTGTGATAAATTAAGCAGCCTCCAGATCATACCTGATGAAAAAGAGAGCTTAAGTCTTTGTGGCTTTGTCTATTATGACAAAAATGGCCTTCCTGAAGCCTATATTTGCATTTCCAGATAAGCTCTCCTTTGCCTATAACATCATGTCCTATACCACTTCCAAAATTTGTATGCTGTGCTGTGGGAGGCAATCCAGGGAGTCTTATATATTTGAAATTCATTCATAAAATCCTCTTGAATCTGTGAGGCTGTTCTTCCAAGTGATGTAGTTCTCAGATTTGTAAGGGGTTAAACTAGGGAACAAACTAGGGACCAGGAAAAGATCTACAGGTATCCTTTATTTTCGGTTTTGCAACTCTGCAATTCCACAAGCTGACTAAAACAGTGGGAACAGAGCAATCTGGGGAAATATGTGTATGGTATTCTTCTCATGCCTTTTCCTGCCTTGAATTTACTGTTGCTCAAACTGTCACTTGAATGTGTTTCTCCCTCTGAGCCAAGATAATAATTATTTATAATCATGGAGGACAAGCTATGCTATTAGTAACCTTTAAATTGTTCATGTCTAAAACAGGGTATTAATGGTAATTATTTACTCATGCATTTTGCCTTTGTTTATGAATGTACTTAAAATGTACATATAGGATCTTTTCATGTCTTCATAAGTCTTAGAAATATAAATTAGCTTCAAGAACACAGAATGAAAAGCCTCAAATGCCAATAGGGCTGTTCGTTCCTAAAACGCAAACCAGATCTGATAAACAATATCTTGATCATATCCATCAGAATTTGCTTATAAAATTATATATCGCAGGAAGAAGGTCATAGCTATGACTTATTTTTCTCTTTAAAAATGATGATTCCTTCGTAAGTGATCATTGATTTTTTTATTTGCTGGACATTTTGTGAATGTTAAATTGCTAGAAATTATTTTTGCTTTCCCCCAGCTGAGTCAATTACAGTACATGCATTGCAATCACATAATCAGGGTTGTGAAACTTCTCTGTTATAAGCTATTTCCCCATTTCCTACCATGTGTCTTACTACCCAGAGAATTTAGATATGCACAAAGAAGAAAGAAAAAGTTTATATGTCTCTTGGGCTATGACAATCTATCTTAGCTATGATCTTGATGGAGTTTCAAAGAGCCATGAGGATGGGAGGTTTACAAAACTGTCCTAAAAGAAAACCATTATTTTAACAACAAATATGGCACTCTATTAATTAAATTATACATGGAAGAAATACATTAGCTAAGAAACAAGTCTCAAAAGTGAAATACTGTACTAGCATATTTCTATCTAAACCTAGCAGTCAGAAAGCAAAAAATTGGGGCCATGGCAGTGATTGTTTATTGGGACTGAATGGCCTCCTGGAATGATGACTTAGATACTGGTCCCCTACTTGCCTACTACGCCAGCATGTCATGGAAGCATACTGTATTGACGGCTACACGGATAGAACTCATTGATAATCTATATCAATTAATGATGCAACAGGAACATGATACAGAATCACGGCCATGAAACATAAATGCCTTCTATTATTACTCTTTGGAAGAAAGTTTAAAAATGCAGGCAATAAAAAGGAACACTTTGTGCAAACATACAGTAAGACGATGTAAGAAAGAAAAGGAATTAATTGAAGGAGGTGGAGTAAGATGGCAATTGGTTAATTCCAATTTGTATGTGCTTCCTGCCTTTGGCCATTAATTGCTGTTTATAAAAATGACAAGTTATACCATATTATGGATGTGCCCGTCAAGTAACAAAAAGCCACAGAAAACTTAAAAGTGTTGAAAAATTGTTGTCAAAATTTAATCTATGCCTATTTATAATTGTCTGCTTTAGACTTCTAGTTTATGTAATATACCACATTTGGTGCTGACTTCAAGTGCTTAAGAAGGACTTTATGCAGAAATTCAAGGACATGAAATACAAAATGGCAAAGGAATAAAATGCGAGGAGTTGGGGGGGGGTGTTAATGTGGAAAACTTCCAGGCAGCAGTTATTTTTAAGAACTATTGAACACGTTGGAAAGTATGATGGAACTGAAATAACATTTCAGACTACTGATTGCAATTCTGATGCATCTGATGCCTTGCAGGCATAACATAACGTTAGCTAAAAATGTTGTACTACACTTCTCTAATTTTTGATGGATTCTGTTGCACTGCTGAAAACTCCAGGCCTTAAAGATTATAGATATGGTCCACTTTTTGATGAACATGACTGTCTCAACTTCAGTTCTCTTTGTGAGGCAAAACATCTCCAGCTGATCCTCTTGCTAGTCACTCTGATATAGCTCTATAACCCCACCTTGAGTTTGCTTCTTTGGTGCACCTTGGAGCTTTCCATCTCTTCTTTGCATCCTCCCTTATTCAGTGCTGACTCTACTTTCCCCCTTTTTACTTTTTTCTTCTCTGTGATTTCCTTTCATTTAGTTTATGCTGCTTTTTCTGTTCATTCTTGGCTGTTTGGATTTAGAGTCAGGGTTCTGTAAAAGTCCTGTTTTTCATTACTTTTTGTGAGTGACAGCTCATGGGTCTCAGAAATAAGGTCCCCAGGCTTCATGATCCATGTCCATGTGATCCATGTCCATGTGTCCATGTGGGCACATTGAGCACATCTAGATTGTGTTTAGTGACCAAATGTGGGAAATCATTCCTTTCAATTCTATTGTTTAATTGTCAATATATTGTGGGCTTCCAGTTCCATTTGAGCTGCATCAACTGTCATGCTAGGCTATATTCTATCCAGCTCAAGGTAATTTTATTCCACATCTCTTACATTCTTTCAGCCTTCACCTCTAGAATATATTTGTGCTTCCATGTTTGTTCTTTCTTATAACACACTGGCAGTCACCTAACTCAAAAGTGTCACCCTCTATCAAGAGAACTCACTTTATGTGTGCATGCTCAGGGTTAATCATATATATTACGGAAGTGAAAATCATTCCATGCACAAACTCTTCTACGGGCTTGAACTGAAACATGCATGTTTTTTGAAGTCTTGCTCTAAGTGAATGAAATACAGCTATTTTGTTCCCAATGTGGACTGAAACACAGTTGTTCTGGCCAGAAGTGATTTTGGGAGGGTAGCTTTGACTTACATAGACTAAAATTTTAGTCACTATTGAAAACAGTGAAATATTTTTGAAAATATTGAAGTGTTGTTCTGCTCTTGCTTTTAGTAATTGGACATTTGCTTAACAGTAATTCAATAAATTAGCTGAGGGTATTTTAGATTTTATACATGCATACATATTTTAAAACTACTCAGTTTTATTTTTAATTGTCTTAAAATTGTAATAATAGGGTTAACCAATCAACTAACAAGGAAACAGGTGTTATTGATCACCCATGCCCATTTCCTTAGATGATGTGGGAACAGAATGTTACATAGCTTTCCCTCTGATACAATATGGTCCTTTTCATGGCTCTGTGGCTGCATTTTTAAGTTCTGAAGACCATCTGACCGAAGCATCATTGCATTTTCTATACACACTCACTCTGCTTCTGTTTCTGATGTATCACAAATGTATTTATTTATTTAAGAAGCAAACTTATGCGGGTGTCCATCTATCAGAAAGAATTCTGGGCAGCAAACAGAGGATAAACACACTAAAAACAAAAAGACCATTTCAAACATAAACAACATGGAGCCCCCGATAAAATTCACATTCATCAATCAGCTGCCCCATGCTAGCTCCATCAAATGAAGTGCCTCAGATATGGCTTGGCCTGTAACAAACTTCAACACCTGTTTCCAGCAATAAAATCTGGTATCTTAGAGTTTTCATATGCAAGATGATTTGTCTGTCTGGCTTTAAATCCAAGGAGCACTGCAGGCTTTGTAACACATGAGAAAAGCCTTTGTAATTTGGCCAGAGACCACAGCAGATATTTATAAAACCCTCAAACCAGATAGGGACAATGAACAAAACTGGTTGGGTCTACCATATTGCTATTTCTGAAAGAGATGTACTAGCTGGCTTTACATGGAAGAAGGTTCTAAAGGATATGCCCCAATATCTTCATTACCAATTGTGGGATTAAGAAAAAAAATAGTAACGAGGACAAAAGCATCAGAAATCTCAGGCAAGCACTCAGTAAGGGTTCGGCTCCAACCAAGTGACTCCAAAGCATTATCAGAGGCTACGTCTGCAAGCTGCTTGAGAAAGTGCTAAGTGGGCTAGGGAGGCTGATTTAAAGAAGCAGGTGATATTTTAAGGAAGCAAAGCCTTCAAAAGTATATCAAGGGGCAAAATGAATAGCCAGGGATAAATGCTATCACTCAAAACAGAATGTTGCTTGTAAAATGCAGCATATGCGTGAGACCGTAATTCTGCCTGCATGCCAGGAAGCTTGAGAAAAAGTTGAAAAGGGTTTCTTGTCAGATGATAAGGGAACATGATGCTGTTGAAAGTCTAAACAAATGTGACTGAGGCATGCTGTGTCACATCTGTGTCTCCTCAGACAACAGTCTAACAGAACCTAAGGAAAGGTGGTGTACCATCAAATTTGAATTGCATCTCTGGGCAATACAATCCCATCTCTCCCCCCCCCCCCTTTTCTTTCTGCTTTATTGAAGATGGATGGGTGCAGAGAGAAATACTTCTAAAAATAATTCCGACAAGGCTAAAAATACAGACTCCTACTAAATTATATCTGGGCTGCAAAAAACTGAATGAGCACAGGAGGGCAGAAGGACTTAGTGATTTCTGTATCTGTTGACGGCCACCTAGAGGTCACCTGGACTTTTGCTTTCTTGCAGGGCATTTCTTAGAATATATGTTTGCAAATAAAACCTGTGAGCTCACCACATACTCCTGTCCTGACTTCCCTGGCAAGTGTTAACTTGCTTTGCAGAAACATGAGCACAGCTGTTGTATAACACATCTAATCGGTATTCTTTACCAGCATAGCAATAGCTGATTCTGTATGGATTTCTAGGAAGTATCTTCCCAAAATTAAAATAATTGCATTGATCTCATCTACCAGTTACAACCCACTTGATCTTATACATAAGGTCAGGCTGCTTTCTTGTAACTCTTGTTTCTTTGGACGTGCCGAATTTTCATTAAGAATCCCTAAAGCTGATGAGTTTGAGGTTAGGGTAAAGGCAATGATAAATGTGGAGCAATGGGGCAATCTTGCCATGGTAGGTCTCTCCATCTGAAGATTCCTCATTGCAGGCATGTGATGCACCCAGTCCCAAGCTCCATATCACAGGACACTTCCCATCCTTAGGTGGACCTAAGTTAGGACTTACTGTTGACTTCAACATCATTAGGACAGAAACAGACTGACCTCTCACCCACCTTGTGCACTTGGCTGAGTTCAATGTATCCTACATTTCCATGTTATTTTTTACAAAATGTTTTCCATTCTCTGGAAAAGAGTCAGGAAAACAATGCCTCTTTTTCTTTTTTTCAGAGAAAAGGAACGGAGAAGATGCAGTGATCCAGGGGTGCAACTCCGCTTCACCACAGTCTAACAAAAGGTAACTTTACTCAGCTGAGGGTTATTTTCTGATACATGTCCTCCAAACACCTACAGATCAATCGTGCAGGGATCAGGGACTTGCTGAGCAAAATTCTCATTTCTTCTAATAAAATTATGCCAAATGGATCTTTTCCTTATTAAGTCCTCAGTTAATATACATTCAAACCTGCAAAAGATAGCAATGTGCTCATAATTTATCTTGTCCTAAACAAGTTGAAGATACAATAATTATGCCCTCTATATCAAATGCCCTAAATCATCAGATATTTAACACATTGATGAAGCTTTACAGTCTTACTAGATCATTCTAGTATCCTTGAATAACGTAATAGTAGAGATAAGCAGAAAGGGTTAAAAGCTTGGCACAACTGAGATATGACTTCAGTGATTTATTCCTTACATCACTTTTATTATAAACATGGATTATTAAGTACTGTCCTAACTATAAATTCTGATAATATATATATAAGATATTGTTGATTAAAAGGGGGAAAAGGCATATTGAGCTTTAGTTATAGGTATGGTACAAAGCAGGACAGGTTCACTGAATTGTTTGATTCCAGAGAGTTAGGAAAAAGCTATTTTTCCAGAATTCTTTGTATGTTGTCAGTCTCCCAACTAATCCTACAAACCTCTTATTTCCACATGCCAGAGAATCCAACAGAAACAGCAATTCAAAGTTTAGAAAGGCCAGACTGAGATTGGATGTGACTTCAGATACAGTACATAGCCTGGACTGCCTTCTGTTCAAGATACTCTTACCTTTTCTGCATTCAGCTGGGGGTGGACAAAATGGTTTCTAAGGTCCTTTCCACTTGTACCATTCTTTAGCAATTCAGTAAACTCTAGATTATACTAACTCTGTAGAACTGACGGAGGATACCACTTTGTGAAATCCTGCACCAGTACTGCTTTCTTAACACTATCTAGCTACTTGTTCATTTATAGTCTTCTGATGTTCAACTCAGGACACAGCATGTTGGATTCAGCACTTGTCCCCTGGCAGTTTCCTATATACTCCTTAATCATTAAGGAGTATAAAGAAAAGAGGTTTCCCCCCATCTACTGCCGTATAGGAATGAAACCCTACTTTTTTGCTCACTTGCTTGCTTTGAGCCTGTTTGCTGGAAAAAGTTTGAGATGAACATTGGAACTGGCAAGGCACTCCAAATGGGAAAGACTAAATGTATGTATATACTTACATGGTTTCTCAGTTATCATGAGACATGCACATGCACATCTGGGAGGTAGCGGGTTGGGCAGCACTGTCTCCCCCAAGGGAGTTTCTAAACTGTCCATCCCAACCCTATTCCATGCTCCCTACAGCTCCTGGGAAGATCTGGTTTGGTAATGCTGCATCAAGCCATTTTTCCAGAGAAATCTTTCTCTACCCTGGTTTACTTGGAAGGAGACAAGTGGAAATACATTTTTTTCCATCAGAAACATGACTAAAGAGGAAGAATATGTGCTTAAGCTTTCCTCAGAAACAACATGATTGGTTCAAGTTTTTATTGTGTATACCCAGGTGCTAGAAGGAGGTTGAAAAGGCAGACAAGAAAGAGAAGGAGGAGTTGATCTCAGCTACTGTTCCTTTAGTTGGGATCTCCTCTCACAAAAAGTCACCCAACTCAAACCACAGACCCATAATAAAATCAGAATTCTAAACCATGTCTAGCTTTCATGAGTGCCTAGCTTCGTGTATACTTAACCCAAGTTTGTGTATCCAACCCAGATCTCAGTAAATTGGGGCTTCTTTTCTTACCTGGCATTAAACCAGCCATGGAGAAGACCTTAACACTAACCCTTGAGTAGCAAGTGGGAAAAAAAAAAAAAAAACTCCCATGAAAAGGAAATTGCCAGCCCCTTCTCTCACGCTGGGATGAAACTGGATGGTTGACTCAACGGTCCCTTGACCTTTTGCCTCTGTTTATCTGGATGGTAATATACTCACCGTCTGTTCTCAATGTTACAATTGCAATCAGTTATGGTTGGGTTTTCTTCTTGGACTCCTGAGATATTTTGTATGGACAGCAATTCTGCTTAAGCTTTAATTATTATAATGTTTGCTTGAATTAGCATGTAATTCACTTCTATAACTAGTTTCCACATTGCTTTCTTTAGGGGAAGTTTCCTGTTAGCTTTACTTATCAACCTCTGAACTCTACTCAGTTCAAACATATTGAGCTCCTTTCTTCATATGTCTTATCAGACCCTCCCTTGCTCAGATAAGACATATTGGTCACCACTTTGAATCTGGCGATTGCCTAGCCCCAAACAGGTATTCACACATCCCTAGAGCTGGCCGTGTCATCCAGGACCCTGATGGGATAAGATTTGGGCTTCCAAGGAAACCCATGCCTTTGCATCTGTGCATGTGAAGGACTTTCTTCCCCCAAAGAGGGCTTCTCAAATCTGAAAGCATTGAGTGATGTTGGTGGGGATGGCCATGTTAAACCAGAATGCTTGATTTTGTTTGTTTCATAGAATCATAGAATCATAGGGTTGGAAGGGACTTTGGAGATCTTCTAGTCCAACCCCCTGCCCAAGGCAGGAATCCTCATGCCATCTTGGACAAATGGTTGCCCCATCTTTTCATGAAAACCTCCAGCAATGGAGCACCCACAACTCTGGGAGGCAAGCTGTTCCACTGCTTATGTTTGAAAATAAACTATGTTAGTTTTCTTCCACAGACAGAACAGCACTAATGTCAGACATGCACATCTGTCAGATCCTTTCTCAGGCTCAAACTCTCTGACGATGAAAAATCATGCCCTACTTGGCTTTCTTTTTCCAAGCTGTCATTTAGCAGGGCAGTGACACATGGACTTTATGTCGCAGAAGCTGACTTCAGTGCAAACTAATGGATTCCCAGTCTTGAACAACTGGCTCTCCAAACCCTTTACAAAGGTTACAAGGCATTGCACTAAAAGGAGGGTGAATCTAATTCTTGTGTACATTTTATGACTGGTGAGTGATAAATAAGTAACACTGGGATCACTTGAGAAATTTCTGCTGCACATGGTAGTGTTGGGATGCCCAGGACACACTGTGCCATCACAGCAACTTTCCCCAGAGTTCTCTCCTTCTTATAAGTGAAGTTCACAGGAGAGAGATTGGGTGAGGAAATGGGGGCAAGCCCCAACCTACCCACTCTGCATAAATGGTATGGCAAAACTCCTGGAAACGTCTCCACATGGGGATCTCACTCATGATTTAGAACCCCAAAGAGATGAAGCCCAAAGAGGGTCTGTGTGATCCTGCGTTCATAAGGGTTGAATATACAGTAAAACACGTCCAACTCTTAGAGGTTTAGCGTGGAGCCCATTATGAAGTCCACCCCAATGGAAAGAAACAAGGTCAGCTATGACAACTGAGACCCACATAATAAATTCAGAAGCCAAGGACATAAACAGAAAACCCTTATGCAGCTACTTTTCGGAGTCTCAGGTAGGAGCTAAATAGAAGCAAAAATCCATAAACATATGCATACCATACAGCATTCAAGCTCCAGGCAAAACAAAGGATATCATTTTATTGCTTGTTCCATTCTAAGAGTCAGGCTACAGGTTATCTAGTTGCATTTGACTTTTAATGCATTTAATATTTAATATTAGGTAGACATTACTTCGCTGGCATAGCACCTTTGGGAATGGACAGTTTGCAGTGGTGAGAGAGTTTAGGGAAAGCTGAACTCTTTCCCTGCCAATTGTTTACTCCTGTAAGTAACACCCATGCAATGGTCTGGATAGCTATCCAGCCTTCCATGGGTCTGGTGCCAGGAGAAGATTTGGGCAAAAATCTTAACAGGGGAGGCTTAACCCTTTTCTTCCTCAAGTATATTTCACATGAGTCATTAGTCTTACATCACAGGCAGGGGAAGTGCAACATCCCACTGGGGGAGCCCAGGAAGGATGGATAAACAGAAAGGTAGATCAATATAAAACATTTTTTCCAGGGTTCCATCTCTTATAAAGACAACGTTCTCTTCTCTCTCCATATCCACTATATGCAGGATTTTACTGGTAAAAATATAGGGATGATACGGTTAATATTCCTAACCAGGACAATTTGTAGTTATGCCTGTTATATCACAATTTACCTGGAGTTGTGCTGTACCTTTATCACCGTTCTGTTCCCAATGTCGGCATGTGTGGAATATGTGAAAGAATATCAGCTCTTCTGATGGTCTAAAACGCTATCACTCAAGATTATATCTGTTGTCCCAATTAACAACTTCAGAACTGCAGACAAGGCTATCATTGTACAAGAAAATAACAGCATTTACTCCATGTAAGCTGGAGGGGGAGGAAACAGAGTAAGAAAGGAAGGATCATTACCCTTCGCACATCTTTGCCAAATGTTTCACTGTAGCTTGTTCCCAATATTTCGAACTGGACATAGGGGTTGGCACCGTCTTCTCTGAATTCCATAATACCCGTCAGTCCACTGATATGGCCCTAAGGAAACAGTTTCATCTAGTTTAGTGGCAGAAAAAAAAATGGATTTTTTCCCCCAGGATTTTCTTTTTCAAACAATTTGCAAATATCTGTGTTTTAAATATTAAGAGTATGTGTTTAACAGTTTGCCTTTTGCCCTTGGGATCAATGAGATGAGCGTACAAGTAGTCCTCGACTTATGACCACAATTGGGACTGGAACTTCTGTTGCTAAGCAAGGCAGTTAAGTTATTACTTTTTTTGCCATGGTAATTAAGAGCATCTGTCTTCCCACATTGACTTTGCTTGTTGGAAGCTGTCTGGGAAGGTCGCAAATGGCGATCACATGACCCCAGGACACTGCAACTGTCGTAAATACATTCTGTTTGCCAAGCTCCTGAATGTTGATCATATGACCCAGGGATGCAGCAATGGTCATAAGTGTAAGGACCAGTTGTAAGTCATTTTTTTCAGCGGCACTGTAACTTCCAACAGTCACTAAACAAATGGTCCTAAGTCGAGACTACCTGTATTTGCTCAGGAAGCTTGCGTGCTTGGCACCTATTTCTTTGGAAAGCATATCCATTTGATTACCTTCTTAATAGTTTCCAACATGGATCGGCCTCCATTCCAAGGTTTGGTTGATTTTCTCATGCAGTTCAAGCTTGCCATGCTGTGCCACTTCCGGTCTTCCAGCTTCCGGTGGAAAGCATTGGCCAGCATGAGGACACTGTCATAGAGATAGAGGTTGGAGACCTGTGAATGGAGACAAAGCCAAAACAGTTTAAACTGAATTGCTGAAGGGTATATTTAGAGGTGTAGCGTGATGGACAACGTTGGTATAGAGCAAATGCATTGCAAAAATAAGCCTGCTTTCTAAGTAATTATTTATTGATTTCTTCTTTTATCAGAAGAATCTATAATGCACTCATCTGGGACAGGATCAGCAGTACAAAGCTTGAAAAACCTAGTTTTCTTTCCCAGTTCAAACTGACCTTCTGTGCAGATAGTGCTAGACCTGTTCTTTAACCAAAGTCTACTGTTCGTTTAAAACACTGCTTAATGTTTGTTTAAAAAAGAACTAATAGTCTTCTAGGAGAATGCTAAACCCAAGCAGATAAGAAGTCCATGTAATGCCTGACTCTACAGAACCAGCCTGGTGCTTTCCTAAACTGGCACTGGGCACACGGGCGAAAGTGGCCAATGAGAGCCGGGAAGAGTTGGAAAGTCACAACGACTCTATAACGTTGGGCTAAATGAGTGGGATTATTTCCAGACCGTCTGAAGCTTTCAACAATGTCATTGTATCTCCTTCTGGTATCAGTTTCCAGGGCCTTCCAAATTTTAAGTCCCCCCCCCCCCATAATTAAAGGTAGTAAATGTCCTCTTCACCATCAGAATGTCCTTTTCATCACATTCAGTTGTGAATTCAGAGCAAAAGGAATTTTGAAGTGGGCTACTTTCTCTGAATGACTATCTTGAATCATCCCCCCAAAACCTGTTAATTAAATTTGTATCTACCAACATATCTCTAAAGATCTCAAAGTGAAATCAAATTACTGCCTAGTTCATTCATTTCAGCAGCTATTCATATACAGCCTGATCTCAGAGCTCTGCTCTGGTGCAAGGATTATCAATATCACCATGCTACTGTGTTATTGTCACCACATTATCCTTAAATTAGAGAAAAGACCTCTGGAAGGCTCAACCCAGACTAGCAAGCAGGGAAGAAACATAGCAGAAATGTAATCCATGTGAGCTGTGCCTTGCAGCTCATTCTGTCTTAAATTCCTAAGGTTGTCTTCATGTGTCTTTCAAAGAAACCCATCTGCAAGGCCTGATGTTGGATTTGCTTGTCTTTTCATGCTGACCTGATATCTCCACAGGGGCTTGAGAAACAGCCTCAAATGTGTCATTGGGAAAAGAAAAATTGCACCCTGGAGTGAAACACTGCAATGTTGTCATGTGTCAAAGTATAAAATCAGCCTCAACAAAAATTAAGTATATATTATAATTTATCATAGATTTTACCTTAAAATAACCATAACACAAAGCATCACACAATCATGAAAGAGACAAGACCACAAAAACAGATTTCCCCTTTCTTTCATTTTACAAAAAGTGTTGGGGTTGAGTTCACCTCCTATCGGTTACAACATCCTGTATGTGATGTGGGTGTCTGTGTGTCCTTTCCCATACTAACTTGCCTATTGCAAAGGAAGTTCAAATGGGTTGTGCCCTTTTAAGAGTTGTTATTTTGAAAATGTTTCTAAGGTCAAATTCATATTCAGTTGGCTACATGGCCTCTGGGGGCCTCGTGTGGCGCAGAGCGGGAGGCGGCAGGATTGCAACCAAAACTCTCCCTGCGACCCGAGTTCAATCCCAGCGGAAGCAGGATTCTCTCTCGGGTGGCCGGCTCAGGCCGACTCAGCCTTCCATCCTCCCGAGGTCAGTAAAATGAGCACCCGGCTTGCTTGCTGGGGAAGGTGACGACTGGGGGAGGCAATGGCAAGCCACCCCGCTCTATAGTCTGCCAAGAAAGTGTCGCAAAAGCAGCGTCCCCCACAAAGGGTCAGACATGACTCGGTGCTGGCACAGGGGACCTTTCACCTTTCACCTCACACAGAGCTGAATAACTTTCTCACGGAAATGAAAGCAAATCTGCAAACTCCAACACAATCAGAAAGTGTGCATCCATTATTGCTTATCTTTGGCTGTCAAAAATCTGTTTATATTGGACAATTGTTTCTATTCTCCATTCTGAACATGGAGAGATCATTAATTTTGCTTCAGGATTTTATTATCATTATTGTTATTATTATTATTATCATTATTTCTATTAGACAATTAATTTGCATTTGGCAGACTCGCACGGATAGTCCTGCAAGATGTGAAGAAAAATAGAAATCACACTGAACTACAAGTGATATGAAGAAGAAGAAGAAGAGGAGGAGGAGGAGGAGGAGGAGGAGGAGGAAGAAGAAGAGGAGGAGGAGGAGGAGGAGGAAGAAGAAGAAGAAGAAGAAGAAGAAGAAGAAGAAGAAGAAGAAGAAGAAGAAGAAGAAGAAGAAGAAGAAGAAGAAGAAGAAGAAGAAGAAGAAGAAGAAGAAGAAGAGGAAGAAGAACTCACGGTCGCCTGATGCCTTAACCACTACACCAAACCGGCGTATGTATGTATGTATGTATGTATGTATGTATGTATGTATGTGTGTATACACACACACACACACATCTTTAAAAATTCCAATTTATAAGTAACCAAGGTGTAATATATACAAAAAGTACATTGAAACTCTCCCCGCGACCTGAGTTCGATCCCAGCGGAAGCTGGATTCTCTCTCGGGTGGCCGGCTCAGGTCGACTTAGCCTTCCACCCTTCCGAGGTCGGTAAAATGAACACCCAGCTTGCTTGCTGGGGAAGGTGATGACTGGGGAAGGCAATGGCAAGCCACCCTGCTCTATAGTCTGCCAAGAAAGTGTTGCGAAAGCAGCGTCCCCCCCAAAGGGTCAGACATGACTCGGTGCTGGCACAGGGGACCTTTCACCTTTTTTCACATGTGCTCTGTTTTCTCATTCAGTTTGCTTATTAATCTGTTATAAATTAATTACCAATGTACTGAGTCTTTTCAAGAAACTTTGTTTGGGAAACGAGTCTTCCTGGAGTTTTCAAACAAGACAAGATGGATATGCCTTTGCCAACAAATCAAAGTTTGAGGTTGCAACTTTCTGATTTACCACCTCCTTCCTTTCATCTGCTTTCTCACCAGCTTGTCATTCTTAACTGCCGGATGCTTCATTATTTAAAATCTAATTTATATCTTCTCTTTAGGACTGAATCAGATTCTCTCCCAGATGGCTTGAGCATATGTGTTTCCTTGTTTAGTGGGATCTCCCCTGATGTTACAGGGAGAAAATAGAAGTCCAGGAGTTCTAAAGAGTGGCAAGACAAGTTTTATGTATAATTTGGTAAGAAAGAATAAAGAAGACAGATGCTTTTAACTTTGCTGGTTTGCAAAGTGTAAGGCTATAATTAGGTGACACAACTTTGTGTTGTGTGAAGCTAAACAAAACAGATTACAAAACAAATCTGAAACAGAAATGAAAATAATGAAAACAAAATCTGTTGGGATTAGTTAATTCAGATTAATTTATATTTATCGAATCATCTCAAGAAAAGAATGAATGAATGAATGTAGATGTGAGAGCCTCATGTGGCGCAGAGTGGGAGGCGGCAGGATTGCAACCAAAACTCTCCCTGCGACCCGAGTTCGATCCCGGCGGAAGCTGGATTCTCTCTCGGGTGGCCGGCTCAGGCCGACTCAGCCTCCCGTCCTTCCGAGGTCGGGAAAATGAGCACCCGGCTTGCTTGCTGGGGAAGGTGACGACTGGGGGAGGCACTGGCAAGCCACCCTGCTCTATAGTCTGCCAAGCAAATGTCATGAAAGCGGCGTCCCCCCAAAGGATCAGATATGACTCGGTGCTTGCACAGGGGACCTTTCACCTTTCACCATATGTATATGTATAGGTATATGTACTGTATATGTACTGTATATATATGAGAGACAGTTTGGTCTAGTGGTTAAGGCAACAGGCTAGAAACCTGGAGACTGTCAGTTCTAGTCCTGCCTTGGGCACAAAGCCAGCTGGGTGACCTTGGGCCAGTCACTCTCTGTCAGCCCCAGGAAGGAGGCAATGGCAAACCACTTCTGAAAGACCTTGCCAAGAAAACTGCAGGGACTTCTCCATGCAGTCTCCAAGAATCAGACACTATTGAACGGATTTTTTTTTAAGTGTGTGTGTGCGTGTGTCCGCATCAACACGTATATTGTGTATATAATTCAACTATAAACTCATAGTTTCCAGCAATTGGATGGGCATGGAAGATCAACCAACCTGGATGGCAACAAGTTGGAAAAAAGCAAGGCATTATTATTACTGAATTGAAATTCTGTTTGTGTGTTTGTGTGTGTGTGTGTGTGTGTAATCTGTAGTTATCTCCTTCTTTGTGGTTGATTTACTGTTATAAAGCTTTTGCAAGTCACTTAGATTTGCTTGATTGAAGCAGCACAAAAACATTGTCCATACATAAAAACAAACCAAGAAACAAATAAATAAGTGGACAGTTCACACATTAATATTTATAATCATTTCCCCTGCAATATTACCGGGTTTTGCCTTTGATTCCCACTTAACAAATTCACATATACATGCCCTGTGACCACCTAAAGAAGTAGCCGCCACCATTTCATTCACCACACTACCCCTAACACCGAGCTGTATTTTTACTCCTTCTGTTTCCGCTGCCCTGACAGAAACCCCACCAATCTATCTCAGGTGTAAGGTCAACTTAATTTCCCCCAATTTCTTGCCACCTTCCTTTAGATTCAGGGAGATGCTTGGCCACCCCCCTTCTTGCTTAATGCCACATCCACCATTTCATACGGCTGTTTGGGCAAAAGAAAAAAATTAAACCCTCTCGCTGACGCCATCACGAAGATTAGATTGCATGTTTCCCCAACAAAAACCTCCCAGTGTCAGAGATAATATTTACAGCATTGCAGTTTTGTGCCAGGAGTGGTGCTTGTGTGAAGAGAGGACCGAAAAATCTTGTTCATACTCATTACTTGAAGCACCACCACAAATTAAGAATTTGCTGCTTATACCTGCTGGACGTGTAAGCACACGGCAATCAGGAATTCGTGCAAGTTGCTGCGTCACCCTGCAGGGGCTGCCCAGGTGGTCTCAAGCATGAGAAAAGAGGAAATTAAGGAATTATCTTTCCGGCAGCGTGCTTGAATTGTTGGAAAATGAACCCGGAAAAAAAACAAGGACAATGCTTCAACCTGGGGAGGTGGTTTCTCTTGCACCCCTGCTGCGTCTTCCTCTTCATGCTTTGGAAAGAAACTCTAATTTCATATAAATTGAGGCAATGCTTGCCTGTTTCCTTCCTTCCTTCCTCCCTTCCTCCCTTCCTCCCTTCCTTCCTCCCTTCCTTCCTTCCTCCCTTCCTTCCTCCCTTCCTTCCTCCCTCCCTTCCTCCCTCCCTTCCTCCCTTCCTTCCTTCCTTCCTTCCTTCCTTCCTTCCTTCCTTCCTTCCTCTTCTTTTCTTTTTAGTTTTTTTTTTGACACCTGGGAAAACTATACTACACACACATAACTGGCATTATTATTATTATTATTATTATTATTATTGTTGTTATTCATAGTCTGATGATTGAAGAGATGACAAATCTAAGCCAGGTTTGGGAAAAATGTCTCAGGCAATAACAGGGACAGGAACAACGCTACCAAGACTTGGTCCAGGTTCATGGAATGAATGGACAGAGAGGAATGTAGCTCCTCTCCGTACAACATATCTTGGATTGGGACCGGCGCCAGCACCAGCAGTGGCAGTGGGGTGGCTCTCCCCCATGCCCCAATAGCAGGTTGGGAAAGACCAGGAGGCTGGCCAAGGCAAGATTTGGGGGGGCTGAATTTGCGCCCAGAGCTTCCGTGTAAGAAACGTGCTGCTCCAGTGAAGAACGAGTTGCTTTGAGGTTGTGTTTGTTGGCCCATCTACCAGCTCAGCAGCCCATCTGATTAGTGTTTTCTTTCCTTGTAATTCTTGTCTAACAACTGTGTCAAGTCATGACATCTGGCCTCTCTTCAAATGAAATATCTGCATTGAAATTATGTTAACAAATTCAGCAAGAGGCTGTAAACTGAAGTCAGATGAGTTACTTCTGACTGTAGAGCATATGTGGGCACCCACTCCGATTTTATGACCCTCAAAGGACCCCCAGGAACTGTCAAAGTGTGACAGCAAAATGATAACTGTGATTTTACTTTTTGTTCTGATTCTTAGCCCCTGCTGAGCCACTCCAAACATTGCCACCCAGTTATAAATGTCAGTGTGATAGAAGGGAGAAACTCATAAATACATACAAAATAATCATGTTCCTCTTTCACAGGAAGCAGTTGTGGGCCCTAATAGATAATGATTGAATAATTGGTAATCCTATCAATTCCAGCTTTAAATCCTGTTTCTGAAATGAATGTGCTTGCAAAATGCATGCAATTGCCGAATGATTTAAAACACCATGATCACATACTACTCCAGGCAAGCTGATAGCCATATAAAATAATAGGTGTCTATTGTAATAACATAGGAGCAATATTTGGGGCATAATTAGCACCTGATTGCTGCATGGCAATCAGTAGAGGTTAAATGATCTGTGCAGATGGTTCGCCGTGGTGAGAAAATGGGTGTTTTTGAGGATAGAATATTTTGTTTCCCTGGATTACAATTCTGTGAAGTCTGCCGTAATGCCTGTTTCACGGCATATGGAGTGGTGGTAGGCAAACACTCACATTTACAATTCTCCTATGGAGTCCAATGGTTTTAGGCAATGTACTGATTTGGTCCTTTAATTACAGGTAGTCCTTGACTTACAACCATTCGTTTAACGGCAACCTGAAGTTACAACAGTCTCGGAATGGGTGCTATATGGCCTGTAAAGCACTTCTGAGCCTCACAAACATCGCACTACCACCCCCGTGGTCACATAATTGCATTTCAGGCTCTTGGCAACCAGTTCGCATTTACAACCAGCTGCAGCATCCCACAGTCACATGATCACATTTTGCGACTTTTGTGCCATTTTCCAGCAAAACGCCCATTGGGGAAGCTGGATTCACTTAACGGCCACCATAAACATGCTTGTTAAATCAGGTCCAGTCACGTGGGGACTCAAATTACAACTGTAGTGACTTACAATGGAAATTCTGGTCTCCAGTTGTGGTCATAAGTCAAGGACTACCTGTATCTACCTTAATCTGAGCTCACAGTCTCCCTTTCAGCCTCTCCCTTTACTAGTCCCATCCCTCATTTCCAAATTCTCCATTTCCCCTGGCATTGTATCTTCTCAGGCTCCTTGGTACAATGCATAACAGTCTTTCTTCTACATTTTGCTGCCTTCAAACTAAACCCAGACAGAAGCAACCCAAAAAATGTCTACCTGTCCTGCCCTTCTATGCTATCATGGCAGCTCAACCAGTCTGCAAAAGCTTCCCTATCATCAGGACTACAATATCCCTTTAGGAACTACTGGATACAAACACTTCACAACACCCAGTGAATTGGGCTTTAAAATAAGGGGAGAGATGGAGGGACAGAGCTGCACAATATTTAGAACAGAAAAACGAAGCAAAACAAAATTCAAATAGATTCAGCCCATGTCATATCCAAGCCATTTGTCAGATACATTTTTTACACATCTATTTTCTGCTACTTTGTCCACTCTCATTTTTAAGTCATGAGTGATAAGACTTCCATCACTTCTTTCAGAAGCTCTTCCACAGTTTAATGGATTACCTGTCAAGAATTTTCCCTGATCTCAGTTTTTATTTCCTTTTCTCCTCTGCACACAGTCACATCCCCCTAACAATCTCTCTCTGTCTGTGTTGTTCATATCCTTCAAGTAAGGAACATTTTTCAGCCATTCATAGGTGTGCATATAAACTCACACAGACAAAATCGACGTCCTTCTGAGATTACAAAGATTTCAATATAACACAGGTACAGATTCAGTCATAGCCAAATGTGTGTGTGTTTGTATGATTATATGTATGTAGGTGTATATACACAGTTGATAAAAAGCTCTCATTTTAATTTTTAATCTCAGACTTTGTCACATTTTTTCTCAGATGGTACTTCATCTGAAAAAGAGGGAGAAGAAAAAGAGTTGAGTCCAGATGAGACATTGGAATGACCTGATTCTGGAGAAGCCAGACCTCAATTCATGCGAGAATTGAGTTTCACAGCTGTTGATTCTGCCTGCATTGATTTTGACTCTGAGACAGAGATTTGGCTTCCTGGCATATGTGGGGGCTGCTGTTGCTACCCAGAGACCCACAGGGCAGAGATGTTAGGTTGCTTGGAAAAGCCCCATTTGGTAATAATGATGATTGCTCTTACATAGCCTATTTCCTGCAGCTATATCTGCAGAACCATGATTATGAGTGACAGTGCAGTTATACTGAGGTGGCTTCAACAGCTTCCTGTATTTGAGCCTCTCCTTGAGAATACTCTAATCTTGACATAGTGTCTGGGACAACCTCTCCTTAGTTTGTGCCTTGCTGCCAAGCCTTGTCTGAGTACTTTGAAATCCCATCTTCTGCTTGGACCTGAAAGTGTCTGACTGCTCTGTCTTCTGGACCTTAACCATTGGTCTAGAACTTATGTGCTCTGAACCCTGCAGTGAACCACTGACTATGCTTTTAGCCTAATTATTCTCCTAAGAGTGACTCTTGCAATACATGGACAGTTTCACTGTTTTGCAAACTCTCTCTAGCAGATCAGACTGTCATATTTCTGCTACATTTGACATCCATTGCTGTTCTTGTCTCACTGGCAGTCAGCACATAGCATTGTTCTCTGAAGAACCGTGAAGGGCACTTTCTCCCACGGATTCTCATGCCCCATTCCAACTTGGAAAGGATTTGTGTCATTTAACCAAAGATGGATTCTTTTCCAGCAGAAAATGGCAGGAAACCAGAGCACAAAGAAGTAAAATCTAATTGCCAAATGTATGTACACAAATCTGCTGCACACAGAGAGATGCTACATCACTGCAAAGGGCTTGTCCTTCTTCCAAAACAAATGGGATTTCCGGTCGATATGCATCAGGAACTTTCCAAGCTGCAACACTTTCCCAACACATTAACCATGGAAGTGGTTGACTCTGCTATGGGCCACCAATATTGTTCTTGCAGCAACTCCTTCAAATCTCAGCCTAATGGACTTTTGTGATGCAAAGGTGAGAAAGAGGACTAGCCTCAGCAAATAGCTGTGCTACCACTATTGTACTAACAGAAGTCACTTTTAGTTGTTTTGCTAGTGAAATGATGATCAAGGCCAAGGCTGATGGTTCTGGCCCATTTGAGATGCTTTAGCTGAAGAGACAGGATCTCTAGTTGTGCTACAGCAGCAAGATTGTACTGCTCATTAATTCTCACAGATAAGAACAAAGAAATGCTTTGATTTATGCAATCTGTTTGCACGGAGGATACCGAATGCGGTAGGTACCCTAGGGCAGCTCTGAAAAAGAAATATTGTTTGCATGGAAAAAATAAATCTTGGAGAAGATTAATCGGCATGTTGAAATATCATCTTTGGGTAAGCTTTTAAAGCAGTACTCCCAGTACAATACTTTACACTGAAAAAGACAAGCAGTTTTTGCCTGAATAGGACTGCCAAGTTGTAGCCTTCAGTTTGATGTTATGCCTGAATAGTGGCAGATCAGATCCACCCCATCCCTACCCTCTCTCAGGATAGTTTTCATGCTCCACTGGATCGGGAGGACCCAGTTTCAGCCATGGAATCCCACAGGTGTCTTTTGACCAGTCACTCTCAGTCCAACAACCTCACAGGGTTATTTGGGGGGTTAAAATTGGGGGTGAAGAATGCCAGCTGGATCTCCTAGAAGAAAACATGAGACACAAATCTATCCTCCGAGCAAGCAAATAAATAATATGTGCCAAAAGATCAGAGGTAAGCACCCTATAGCTTAGTCTACTAACAAGAGTAAAACACGATTCTTTTCATATTTAATTGGTTACAACTTTTGATAGCCTCTGGAGGCTGCTTGTGCTTGAGGCCTCAGACTGTACAACGGTCTCTTAGAAGTTATTCAGATGAAATTTGGAATTGTAACATGTTCTTGTAGCTGCCCATGAATGCTGGAGCTTCCTAAATTCAAAGTAAATACTTCGGGCTGTTAGGTGGAAATGGCTGAGTGGAATTATGGCTTAATAGGCATGTTGCTTGCTATGGTGAAGACAACTGTGATCACAGCAAGCCATGAATGTTAGTGAGGAAGAGAAGAAACAAACCATGATAGGAGCTTCCCTTATTCCCATGAGCTCAGATCACCAAATCAAACTCAGTTTTTGGACTAAGAGGCTGAACATTTTCTCAAACAATGACGTTTGGTGATATACCCTATTTTATGGAACTTTTCCTCCCTGAGGCTAGGCTGGTGCTCACTCTGATGACATTCATTCTGCTTCTGGTTAAAACATAAGTTTTCTCAAGAAAATAGCGGGGCTGTCATGTTTCTAATTTGTCAGTGATGGCTGGTGGTTTCATTGCTATATCTGTATGAGTTTTATGTCCATGTTGTTGCATATTTTACACCTTACGTTGTTAACTGCTTGGAATCTTACTTGATTATGGTAGTATGCAAAACAAGGAGATAAAAATAAAGCATGACAAAGATAAATACTAAAATGAGTCATACTCCGTAGAGCTCTTAAGACTCATACTTTGTTTTCTGATTTATTTTTCTCTTCTTCTGATAATGGCACCTTCAAATTTATAATTCCTTTCTTAAGGACCCTTGCCAGGATAGTACACTTTCCTAGAGTTTTTAAAGTTATTATTCTTTAACAGTATACTGTACATAGGACAAATCTGACAACACTGGTCACAGGAAATGCCTTTACAAGGTATTATTATCCATCTGCTATATTCAAAGTCCCATTTTAATTATTATTATTCTTTTTAATGTTTATATCTTTGAGCTGGAATATTTGGAGTAAGTGCGCGTTCCGTTGGTGTCTTGAAGATTCGGGCCTAAAGCAGTGTTGGAATGTTCCCATTCTTAAATTGCAGAGAACATAGTACTGTTCTAATATATTCTCTGTCTTTCCACAGTGCAGGCTCCAGCAGTTCATTTACATATCAGAAAACAAGCAGGCACTAGCATTCTTTCCCATTTTGGTCAAAGCTATTTAAGAAGATCTATCTAGAGTGCTTTTGGAACCAGCAAAATCCAACATACCACCAGCAAATGCATCTGCAACAAAGCATCTTTTCTTTTTCTTTTTCTTTTTTTTTTCAGCTGTCCAACCGTATCCGATTCTCGGAGACTGCCTGGACAAGTCCCTGCAGTTTTCTTGGCAAGGTTTTTCAGGAGTGGTTTGCCATTGCCGCTGTCATGAGCACTGATGGCGAGCAGGAGGGGGCCCCTATCCAGGGGGGAAAACGCATGCGTAGTTTAGAGACTTTGAGCTGTCATTCAAAGAAACCCAGAACAGACCCACCTTGACTTTTGGCGTTTATCTGTCTGGGTTTTTCCCACGCTTCTTCAGTTTGTTAGGATTTTCTGTCTAATGCAGCAGTAATAAACACTAGAGACCTGCTCCTCATCTCAGCGTGGTTCCTGGCTGTTAGGACAGTTATATTACTTGGAAGAGCACATACATTATGACAATATCTTTAACTATCCTAGATCCTTGGCAAGATTCTGATAGCCAGAAGTACCAGATCTAGTCAGAATTCTCTTGTAGACTGCACTGGAAAATAAAAAAAAACAACACCTCTTTCAGGAAGAAGGCAGTGGGAAACCCCCTCTGTATTTTATTGCTGCCAAGGAAAACAATCCTGTTAGTCCTCAGGAGCTAAGCTTATTTGAAGGAGTCCTTTAGAGGTGATCTGAAGTAGGCAATTGTCATGAGCACTGATGGTGAGCAGGAGGGGGCCCCTATCCAGGGGGGAAAACGCATGCGTAGTAGTGAGGAGTTGAGCGGCCATTCAAAGAGACACAGATCAGACCCGCCTTGACTTTTGGGGTTTATCTGTCTGGGTTTTCCCACGCTTCTTCAGTTTGTTAGGATTTTCTGTCTAATGTAGCACTAATAAAACACTAGAGACCTACTCCTCATCTCAGCGTGGTTCGTGGCTGTTAGGACAGCCTCCTTCCTAGGGCTGAGAGAGAGGGACTGGCCCAGGGTCACCCAGCCAACTTTGTGCCCAAGGCGGGACTAGAACTCCCGGTCTCCCAGTTTCTGGCCTGGTGCCTTCACCACTGCACCAGACTGGCTCTCAACAAAGCATCAAAGGAAGACAAATGACACTGCATTCACAGACGACATACACTGTTATGCATTCTCATTTGGTATTTTATACACACACACACACACGTGTGTGTGTGTGTGTATGTGTGTGTTTACCATCCAGAATCACATATGTGAGATGGGTGGCTATATAAGTTGAGCAAATAAATATATAAATAAATGGAGCAGAACTTGTGTTGTGGCAGTCTATTTGATGAAAGGATCAGACCCTCTGGAGGTCTCAGACCACCATCCTGTTGTTTCACCCAGTAGCTTAATTTTGTTGTCCATTGGACACAAGAGGGAGAGTGCCTAGGGCCCATGAAACTTTGGAGGGGTGTGTGTGCACTATGAAAATGTTTTAAGTTTAAAAGAAAATATGAAAAGTAGCAGCAAAACAAAAATGTGTATCTCCTAAAATTAAATACGTTCAAACTATTATTATTACTGTGTTATGCGTATACTTGTGAAGTTTGTTTTTGTGAGATCATGTGCTCTTGGACAAAGGCAAATTCCTTGTGACCCACTGAAGAATATAGATCCAGGGAATAATCCTAGTCTTCCAGATGACTGCTGTAGTGAGGGACTGTGAAGATAAATGACCGTAGGGCCTGCAAGGGCCTTAAGACGACTCCTTTAGGAGCCATTGTAACTCCCAAAAAATCAGACCCCCAAATCTTGGCAACACACAACTGCTCATTTCTAACACAATCCTTGGGCACCGTCTTAATTTAGGAGATGGCACCACATGGCTGAATGGTAACCACACAACCTCACAGATAGATTTTGAGGGTTCCATAAGACAAATTGATATACAGAACATTTTCCATGGATACTGAAATTCATATGTAGAAAATTCACATCAAAGGTGAGAAGTTACTGTGAGTTGCAAAAAGCCTGTTTTCAGGAATTGTTACTTTTACTTATATTGCTTCTTAATATATGACAAGTTTGCAGCCAATATACTTCTAAAACATTGGAAATAACTTAAAGTGTAAATCTTCCAAATTGACCAAGTGATAATTGACCAAGTCTTATTTGAACTTTAAAGGGAACTCTGACATTTTGACCTGAGAGTAAGTGCCCAGAAATCAAAGGGCTTAGAAGTTCCCAGCTTTCTTTAGAGTCACATCTGCCATCCCTGAATTCCGAACCAGGTTACATGAATACATTTTTGTATGTCAAAGTCTACCAAAACTGAGAACCAGTTTTCACTGTTCCCGATGAAGTTAGCTAAGTAGGAACTAAGTTTCAGAGTAAGCCGTGAAGAAAAAAGAATCTTATGTTCCCTTTCCATGATCAATATATTTGAGTGTATGAGATGAAGTGGTACCACTGGCAAAAGAAAAACACTTTTTTTTTTGCACAGAAGAACATCCCATGGAGATTCAAGTAGTGCAAATACAACTGGTTGATGATACATGCCCAATTTTTTGATAAATAGAGCACTCTGAGATTTAACGCTTCCTTCCTTCCTTCCTTCCTTCCTTCCTTCCTTCCTTCCTTCCTTCCTTCCTTCCTTCCTTCCTTCCTTCCTTTTTCCAATATTCCAGTGTAGCTAGCAAGACCATAAGTCACGCCACCTTCCTAAGAAAAAAAGGAGGGATGGGTCATCTTGGTCCTCAGATCTGCTACTGACCTGAAGCATTTGAAGGTAGCCTTCCTGCGGGTCACAGAGGAGAGACGATATCCTGTGGTTGTTCCTCAAGCATCTTTGATTGTTCTCACGCGTCACAGGAAAAATCTGGCGTATGACTGTCATCCTTCCAAGCGCACTGTGCACCAGTTCCAAGATTTCATTGTCACTGATTTCCTAATGGGAGAAAAATTCATTAGGAATGTACATCGCTCATGAATGTGTCCATGCCCATACACTGTTTGAAATCGGAATGACGGTTATATCTGCCATTTATAAACAGCTGTCAGTTCTATTATCTGGATGAAATAAGTTTAGAGATGCCTCCATGTTATTTCCATGATAACAAAAGAGGATAGTGGCACCCACCATGATATCTTTCTTTGCTTTGTTATTTTTGTGCATGTGTCTGGAGTACATGCATCGTACCAATAGATAAATGATGACACATGTGTCATACACAAACACTTTTCACATTAGGAGGTCTTGTCTACTCACAACATGGAGAGCTGGTCCATGGAATGGCAATCTGGGTCACCTCTGATCCAAAAAAAGGGAGGGAGGGAGGGAGGGAGGGAGGGAGGGAGGAAGGAAGGGACATCTGCAACTTTTCACAATACCTGCAGGTTGCTTATACCAAATCCTACTCAATTCAGGGTGACACTATTATTAAGGGCCTACAGCTGGTCCTTTGACAACAAGATTAAAATTAGCTTTTTAAAGAGTAACATAATGAATAAACTGTTTGGAGAAGGGAGAAGGAAGTCTGTGATAATCCATGGTGCCAATTTAAACATAAATCCACCCTATGGTTTAAATGTAAATACGCCAACTGGAAATGCAGCTGAAGCAGGTTCATACAAACTTTAGACAAGGTCAAGTGGGTCAGGTGATGTCTATGATTGTATCTAGAGAAATACATCTCACATGTTATATCCATAACGATCCTTTCCAAATATATCTATGCATCTGATGCTTGTACTTCTTGTCCCAAGAGAGGAGCACTGTGAGCACTAAATGAGCTCTGTTCATGGTGTTGCTTATGACCAGCATGTAAAGGGGAGCAGTGAACAGGAAGCAGTAGCCCAGATGAGTGATGTGTTCCTTCCTCCCTGCAGCCAATTCCCCTAAGTGGGGCAGAGGGGAAATGGGTCCCCCGGCTCTCCAGAACCGCCATGTCCAAGAGCCTCAAGGACCATGGCCCACAGGGAGGGATGGTGACCTGCACACATCTGCAGGCCCATCAGTTCTTTGCTGGTTCTTGACCTGATTTGCCTCTTTCCTGTTATATCAACCACTCTGAATACACACACACACACTTCTGTGTTAGTGTTTCTACCTGTTGCACACATGCATGGAACGGTGGCCACCATTTTTGCATCCCTTCCCAAGAATTGAATGGAGGCGGTCTGTACTGATCTTGCAGGAACTAAACACTGAGGTAGACTCCTCCTTGAATTATTTGATCGCACGATGCAGTGGACCTGAGAGATACCAAAGTTTTGACTCTTCCACGCACAGAATAATCCCTGTCCCCCCAAAAAATTACCTCCTTAATAAAATAACAAAAATACACCTCTACTCTATTCGCTTTTAGCACACACACACACACACACATGCTAATGCTATATGCAAATTGGATTTTTATGGAGGAGGATTTCTCAACGCAAACTGTTCCCGTCTCCCAGCTACTACGATTTAAACTGATTCAAGCTAAAGAAAGTGTTACCACTAATTCTGCTGCTCAGAATAAAGCAGAATGAAAGCCCATATATCCAGGCCTTTGCCATTTCCATGCTGAACAATGTCCATTTGCTTACCAAGTATATTGATAAGCAGAAAATAATTGGGGAGAGGAAAAAAAAATTAGATGGCTCTGGGCAGCTTGGCTGTCAACCTCCCAGGGGGATCTCAAGCGTTGAGGAGTTTAGAATAAGCCCATTGCTCCTTACAAGCCCCAACCTGTCAAGGCGTTTTAATCCCAGCTCTTGTCTCTCTTTGTATGTCTGACTAAGGGCAAAATAATAAGCGGCTATGAAAAGTACTTTCTCAGTATGCTTGCAAAGACATTTGTTTTCTGACAACCCCCAATCTGTAACCAGAAAGGCAGAAAGGCAGGACATTTCCCCCAAATGGAAGTGCAGAGGTCCTTGACGCAGGGATTAATTGCTGGGCCAGAATCAGCAGCTAACTGATCTTAAAAATCATGACTTTGCTGGCTTTTAAGGTATTTTATGCTTCTGAGTTTTTAAAAAGCGTGTCTCTCTCTGTGTGAATTCAATTTGTCTTCATCAGAATTCTAGCAAAAAGGTTTGATCCTAGTTCCTGAAATCTCGAACAACTACATCATTTGATAGAGTGAAGGGAACTATAGTAGGCTGTGCTCCAGTTACTCATTCTCTGGTTACCTCCTGAATGGACTGTTTTAATGCCCTCTACATGGGGCTGCCCTTGAAGAGTATCCAGAAGCTTCAGCTGGTGCAAAATGCTGCAGCATGGGCAGATAGAACAATACATGTTACATCTCTGTTCTGTGAGCTGCATTAGTGACCAGTTTGCTTTTGGGTCCAATTCAAGGTGCTGCATTTGACCTCTAATACTCAGCATGGCATGGGGCCCGGTTATCTGCAAACTGCCTCTTCCTTATTACATCCACCCTACTTTTGTAAGGTGCCCGGAGTCACTGTGCGTGAGTTGGGCGGCCTTATAAGTTCATTTAATAAATAAAATAGATCTACCTGTCCCATCAGGTCTGGCAGGAAAGGCACGTTGCAGGTCCTGTCTGCTGAGGAGCTCCATCTGATGGGACCCAGGAGACGGGCCTTTTCTGCCTTAGTACCCTGGAACACCCCCCACCTTGTGACCTTCCAGAAAGCCCTTAAAACCTGGGTTTTTCAGAAACCTTGGAGATCCCCCAGTAATAAGGAGACTGCACTCTGGCTGCATTATTTTTATTTATTTTTTATCAAATTTTATCACGGCACATCTCCCTCCCAAGGGTAGTTTACAATAAAATAAAGTTAAAAACCAAAACAATTATAAATACAATAAAACTAAGAATGGAATGGAATCAAGGTGGTCGAGAGTTCTTTATCAGCCTGCGAGTGTAATAGGTCCATCTGAAGTCACTCTGGGGCTCTGGCCATCCCCAAGTGCGGCTGTTCCCCCTTCCATCCCAAGCCTGCTGACAAAACCAGGTCTTTAATCTTTTTCGAAAGTCCAGGAGAGAGGTGGCCTGTCTCACCTCTGGGGGAAGGATGTTCTACCATACTACATTATATGTAGTATCTTCCATCTCATGATCTTGCTTTATTTATGTTCATCGTTTTTAACTGGCTGTATAGAATGTTTTAATTACCGGTTTTATTGTACCCCACCCAGAGTCAATTCGTGTGAGACAGGCGACCATACAAATTTGAGAAATAAAATAAATAGAGAAATATTGTTTATATTTGGAGTTTGGTTCAATCCCAATTACCAAGTTTTAGATGCAGGATTTGGAATCTTCTATATGAAGGAGCAAAGTCCTGAAGCATTGCTCCTGAGGCTACAGATACAGGCATTATTCCTCTAAAGGATCAGGAACAATTCATGCTGGCATCTAAATATATATATGTATATATATAGAGAGATTCTATATAGGCAGAACTGCTGTTATCTTTGTGCTACCTTAGGAGACAGCCCTGAACTGCAGGCTGCACTGAAAATCAGGCTTAGTTGTCCCAACACTGTATAAGATCAAAGCCTTACTGAAAAGTGGGGGGGGGGGGGAAGACAATTCAAAACCACCATAATCACATTTCCCAATATATTACCTGGAGAAGGATCATAGAGAACAATCATACTTCCCAGGTTTTGCCAAATTAGGAGTTGTCTTGGCTTGATGCCAGACAATTTATCATTAATCTGCTGGAGGGTGGGAAAAAAGCACATGTCAGCACTGAAACAGAACATTTATTTATTTATTTATTTATTTCTCAAATTTCTTACACCACCCATCTCCCCCCAAAAAGGGGGACTCTGGGCGGTTTACAATAAGATCCACAATTAAAACCATAAAAATATAAATTACAATATAAACAGCCCATAAATACTAATTTAAAGTTCTTCACACTTAGGATATTGAGTAGAAGGATTGTTTTTCAGAGGCTGGTCTGCCAGGTAGTCAGTCAGTCAGTCTATTTATTTATTTGCACAGAAAGAAATATCAATTATTGCACTAGCAATGACTTGCTATTCTGCTCGGGGGGAAACATTTAAATCTACTTTAGCGGCACTCAGTTACCAAACCACAAACTGCAAAATGAGACAATTATGTTTCAGATTAAAATCCCAATTTTCCTAGAGGTAATGAAAGAAAAGTATAAATTTTAATGACATTAATAATTTACGGAGCCACAAAGAGTTCCAGGAAAATCTGTCCCTGAGGGAAAAGGAAAAAAAAAATGGAAGAAGATGATTAAACTTTAATAGTCTTGGGGACGGTGAGGTGGGTGAAAAATGTGTTGATTTATATGCCATATTTACAGCAGGGTTAGCACTGAAACAGCATGAGGTGGATTCCCCACATTTGCTTCTGTGGGTTTATCAAGGAGCAACCTATTAAAGATGAGGAATGGTTAGCCCAGCAGGGCACACATAAAGATGCTTGATGCTCACTCACTGAAGAGTAAGGTAACAAGAGTGTTAGACCTACGGGCACAAGACTGTATAACTTGGAAGGTTGTCACATGCCCTACTTTGTGAGAGACGGTGAGGAGACTGGGGTTTTGCCCAGCTGCGTGGGCTCATATGCAACGTCATAAAGGAAGGCCTTAAATTCTAAGGAAAAACTGATCTCCCTCCTCCTCCTCCTCCTCCTCCCTAGCATTTTCCCATCATTGCGGGGTCTGCTTTTTGGATCCTGAAATGCCACTTTGCCCAATCGTCTGCATCCTCAGGGTGCAGAGCCTCGATCTGCATGTCCTTATTGATGGTGTCTTGCCATCTCTGTTTTGGTCATTTAACGCTATAAAAGACACAGTGTGACACTATGGATTTCCTTGTTCTGCTGCTTGGGATGACAAAGGTTGGACTTGGGAAGCAGAGCAGGAAGATGTCATGTAACATATTTTGTAGTTTTACATGTTTTTTTAAAATATATATATATATATATATATTATTTTATTTTATTTATCAAATTTTGTCACTGCCCATCTCCTTCAAGAGATGTTATATTACCCTGCAGAAGAAAAGTGTGGGGTTCATGCTGGTAAATGGCCACTATAAAAACAGCGCACAAAATTTTGGCTGCCTAATCCAGGAAAAAGGATATGGTGTTGCTGGAAAAAATAGTTTAAGAGACATTAAATGTATTAGCAGATTAAAGCACGGTCTGTAAAATGAAGGCTGGGCATGTAGAGGTTTATAGATAAATTAAAGAAAGAGTAGGGCCTTCTTGGTTATCAGCACCACAGCTGAGAGATTTCAGCTGCTCCCATGCTGAAGACCACTGAAGGCATGGTTTCCACCCAGGCATTTAGGGAAGACTTCTACCCCAGGACCAGATTACTTTTAAAAATAGCTGTAATTTACTTTTTCATTTTTTGTTTTGTTTTTTCATAGGCAGCTAAGCAGACATTTGTCTGCCTAAAAGATTTTTCAAATTATCTCAGGGATTACATATAGTCTACAAGGCTGATTAAGATTTTCTACCAAAATAATTTCGTTGTGAGCCTCACGGTTCATATGCACCATTTCCATCAAAGTTAGCTATGCTGATGACGAGAAGCTACGGAAGTTGAAGAGATCTATCTTCAGGGAGGCCTGTCTCTTACATGAACCTGGATTTTAGTGGAAATGTGTAGTCACCCATGGATTTATTAGCCAGGAATGACATCGGACAAGGGACAAATAAAGCCTTTCGCACCAACAATGAATGGGGCTGTGCGTGAAAACAGAAAGTGAGAATGTCTAGACGGTGGCAGAAATAACAAAGTAAATAACCATCCACCATGTCTCGAATGGATAGCAGGGCCCCTGACAGTCAAAATTACAAGAGCAGGTACTAAGAGGTATGCTGCAGAATTAGGCAGAGATGAGAGAGGACATTAAATCAAGGATCCATTGAAAGCTTCTGTAGAGGGAAAGAGAGCTTAACAGACAAGTATGGAAAAATAATAACAACACAGTACAGTTGTATTCACATATTGCTGCCCATTTCTATTCACATGTACTTCAAAGGCATTCTGTTGAGCCGGAGGCTTCCAGGATTGCTGATCTAACCACCTGTGATATACACATATAAATGCATGTGTTAATTGTTTTAGCAACATTTTGTGCACTAGGACATAGGATAAGGACGCAAGACATAGTGGAAACATCTGAATTATTATTTTTTTAATGTAAAAAAAAATATGTTCCATTCTCCAGCTGATGACCTCCCAGAACAATAATGTAATTTTAAAAACCAAAGTTTTGATGCATTTTATTTAGGTGCTGGTTTCCAGATGCCCAGTCTTTGCGCAGACCATGCAACTTCTTGGCTATGCTTTCATAAGCCCTTTTTTACCTGAATCAACCCTGATTCATAACATATAAATTGTCCTTAATGAATAAGGCTACCAGACACTAAGAGCTGGTACACAGATGCAAATCCATCACTTGAGTGATGACTTGATGTCTGAATGGACCATTAGAGATTGAACACCCTGGAGGGACTTTTGAAACCACCACATAATGCTTTTAAACAGAGTCAACTATTACATTCTGCTTTCAGTCATCAAGTGATAGACATGCATTAGAGAACTCATGTGAATTAAAAGTTATTCCAAAGTTTTAGAGAAGAGCTACTTTATAGGACTGTGCAAAACATTTTGTTTTAAACTCAGGGAAGGAAAACCTTCCAAGCTGGCTGAGTTTTAAGAGGACAAAACCCAGAATGCATTGACTATTCCATATTGTGCATTGAACAAACTTCTCAAAATATTTTGAATATACCAACGGGAATTCAAAACGAACTCAGTGCTCCCTTGTTACTCTTCTTAGACAACAAAAGGAGGTACAGTGGTAATCCATGCTGAGTGCTACTTACCATCCAATGTACAGAAAGATCAGCCAAGTGGGTCAGATTTTTAAATTCTCATAGCAAAGAATGAAAACAGAAGTTGAAAATTGCCTACTAACCATAAAAGAATAGCAGGGCGTGATGTAGCATGGATTCATTTTGATACAGTCTAGGAATAGGACAATACTACCAAAAAATAAGCTCATGATGAAATTCGTTGCATACTTAATAATGTATAAACAAGTGCAAACTGCTATATCTCAGCCCTTGACATTCAGTAATATTCAGTAAATCAACAAAAGGAATATAGGCTTTGAATCTGGACAGTGAAAAGCTCCATGTGCAATAATTAAGCATCAGTATCTTCTCAGAATTCATATACTTCTGTTTTGGGTATTCCTATCTAATATCTTACCAGCAATGTCTAAACATTCAGTAGTAGTTGTGAATATTAACATTAACATTGGAGTTCCTTAAAAAAAAAGTCTGCTAAGGCATAAATGAAAATGTGGGATTATTTTCATAATGGTAAATGTTGCAAATATTTAGTTTCAAAGTGTATAGTGGGAGCTTGGCCAATATGGACATGCAAAGGAGTATTTTTAGATTAGCCTGTTAATGGATTATTTGTCCTGAAATTTGGTATTTTCAATTTAGCTATCAATATATTCTAATGTAATGTAAAAGTAACACAGCTAAAAAGAAAGGATAAGCTATCATGGAAATACAACAATCAAATGTCCATGATCTAGTCATATCACCCTGCTAGATATTAACCTTGGTATCTGTCCTAACAGCCAGGAACCACGCTGAGATGAGGAGCAGGTCTCTAGTGCTTTCTTACTGCTGCATTAGACAGAAAATCCTAACAAACTGAAGAAGCGTGGGAAAAACCCAGACAGATAAACCCCAAAGGTTAAGGCGGGTCTGATCTGTGTCTCTTTGGATGGCTGCTCAACTCCTCAGTACTACGCATGCGTTTTCCCCCTGGATAGGGGCCCCCTCCTGCTCACCATCAGTGCTCATGACAATTGCCTACTTCAGATCACCTCTAAAGGACTCCTTCAAATAAGCTTAGCTCCTGAGGACTACCAGGATTGTTTTCCTTGGCAGCAATAAAATACAGAGGGGGTTTCCCACTGCCTTCTTCCTGAAAGAGGTGTTGTTTTTTTTTATTTTCCAGTGCAGTCTACAAGAGAATTCTGACTAGATCTGGTACTTCTGGCTATCAGAATCTTGCCAAGGATCTAGGATAGTTAAAGATATTGTCATAATGTATGTGCTCTTCCAAGTAATATAACTGTCCTAACAGCCAGGAACCACGCTGAGACGAGGAGCAGGTCTCTAGTGTTTATTACTGCTGCATTAGACAGAAAATCCTAACAAACTGAAGAAGCGTGGGAAAAACCCAGACAGATAAACGCCAAAAGTCAAGGTGAGTCTGTTCTGGGTTTCTTTGAATGACAGCTCAAAGTCTCTAAACTACGCATGCGTTTTCCCCCCTGGATAGGGGCCCCCTCCTGCTCGCCATCAGTGCTCATGACAGGATCTTTGAGATGTCACCAATGACATGAAAATTATATTGATTATCCTGACCAAAATCCAATGTCATTTGCAAAGGTCTGTTAATATTTATACTTCCAACAGAAACAACCACATAGCTCTGGGATAAACCAAACCATTAAAATGTTGGGTATTAACATTAAGTTATTTTTTAATTTTTTATTTAATAGAGTTATTTATTAGCTGCAGCCTTTGGACATTAAAAGAATTGTTCCTAAGGAGAGATTATTGCTAAAGCAAACTAATTATCCTGAAAACCAATTACAAAGTGGAATTAAACATTAAAACAAAGCATAATACAGAGGGAAGTTAACTGAATTTAATTCCTGCCTTGTGTTCCTATCAACCAGACACAGCATTTTTGAAGGTAGGTCAAACAGACCACAGACCTCTGGAGAATATTTGAAAATCTGGAGACTTTAACACCAGGGATGTTTTTCATTGTGGAAGTCCATCATTACAGACTCTGGGTTTTGTTTAGCCTTATGTCTGCTATTAAATATTTAGGATCTATTTGGGCTTTGAATAAGGATCTTGTTGTATTTGTTTTGTCTGGAGAACAGCCCTCAATGTTTCTGCACCCACTTGAAGTACCAAAGCAAACATATGTTGACTGTTATGGACCATATTATGGAACCTTTGATTTAACTGCATAATAATATGGGGGGGGGGAAGCAAACACTCTGAATATGTCTAAGTTCTCACGTACCAGATTTACAAAAGTGGACAGAGCATGGCATACTTTCCTCTGACAATAAGTATGCTGGATTAAAGAAACTAAGAAGGATAATGACTAGTTGATGGTAAGGAAAGTTCTGGCTTTCATAGCACGTTGTTGGATATATGATCACTTAAATTAGCTGAAAACCATTAACCAGAATGACCATAAATGGAAAACCTGGAAGTCAAGCAGGACCTCTATCCTTTCGTTTTGCAACTTGCAACTAAATCTCTTTTTTGGCATTTCAGCATTGTTCTTGCATTTATCTTCACATAGAGGGAAGGTAGAAATTCATTATAATCCATTCAGGCCTGGAAAACAGAACTCCAGTTAATGAAACTCACACTGATGCTGGAGGACAGCTAGAAGGACGTTGCCACCTAGTATGGACATATTGCAGGATAAGGCTTCCTGTTTGCAACAGTCATTGTCACTGAAGTGCTCAAGGGAGGGGCTTTGGAATGCCCCAAACATTCACATGCTCAGCACTTCAAAAACAAATGTTACCTCTTTGCAGTCACTGACTGCATTGACTGCGTTGATTAAAGAAAGTAATTTGTCTAACTTTGTTCTATTTGGAAACCCCTTTTGGACTTTTCACTTGAAACTGAAAAAGATGACATTTTAATTTGGGGATTTGACAATTAGGATTTTATAAGAATATATAAATAATGTGTTTTATAGTTAAATTAGAGTAAGAGGCTAATGTACTTTTATGCTTGTATCTGTACTGAGAACGGTTGGAAGTCACTGTTTTTTCTATGTCTCTTTCTTTTTATTTCTGCACTTTTAAATGTGTTCTTTTTTCATTATTTTGTTCTTCTTTCAATTTCTTTTCTATTCTTCTAAGCTTTATTTATATTCTGAAATTTAATAAAGTTTCTTTAAAAAAACAAACCCAAAAACTTTATGAAAAGATCTAATTCTTCCTTTGAAGTCAGTTGCATTTAACACACTGGATATGTGTTAAATGCAACTGACTGGATGTTATATAGCTATTTGAACTTGGTACCCACCATAACCCCATCCTCAAAACTTTACTATATTATACAGATACTCAAATTTATTCTTGTCTCATGAACTGCTGACTGATAGCTTAGAGGTAAATTTCACCAATGCTTTCCCATCCACGGCCTTGAATCTGTGTGCATCTCTGCATGTCTGTGTGTGAGAATGAAGGGCTGTATATACATCCTCACGCAACACACATCTCCCCCACGCTTGCATTTCATTTTAAGATCGTAAATTTCCACAGCTCGACACAACACCTACACCAATCCTCTATAAATGTTGCAGAGACTATAGAGTGTAGTATATTTATGTGAGCATAAATACTGATTTCCTGTGTGTGTTTTACATGATTTTTTTCAAAAAACCAAGCTATTACAAAAAAGCAAGTTCCTTAAACATCACAGAGCCAGAAGATTCATAATAGCCTTTTGGAGGAAGCAATTTTATACCCACCACCTCCTTTTAATTTCCATGCATTATGCTTAAGCTGGCAAAAACAATTTATAGTTTTTGCTAACATGTATAACAGCCTTCCTCCCCAGTGATTACTGAAAAACGAAGGAGAGTAAACTGTAAACAAAGACATCTGAAATTAAACTTGAGGTTCTCTATATAATGCATTAGCATGAAATAATAAACACATCTTTCTCTTAAAAACAACAACAAAAAGGCCATGTTCTTAAGTTATACAAATGATGCTTCTGTTAATATATGTTTTCTACTATAGATTAAGGTTACTATGGTAACTAAACATTTTGGCCAGGTGAAGAGGTTGAGTTTAATTGTCCCCTTTTCACGAGTTAATGGTTGCATTGCCTAAGGGAGGAACTTGCCTGAACTTGTTTTAGTTTCAGTTTCCCTTCTGTGTAGGCTTGCAGAGAATATGCAGCTGAGAGAAATCTCTCCTCTCAGCAAACAGCCTTTAAATATGTTTATTTTCTGTAAATAAAAATATATTTTTATAGAAATGCCTGGTGTGTGACTTTTCTGATCTCTCCTGGGCCAAATGCTTTCTAGCACTCTGCCAACAGCTTATGGGCCCAGTAAGCAGCCCAGTAAGCCCAGTAAAACCCAGAGAGAATAGAGAGATCAGCTCCATACTTCATGCACAATTTAAAGGCAGGTAGCAAAGACCTGTCAAGATTTTCTTTGTAGCCACCTGGAGATTTTCCAGCAACTGCCAGTCTACAGGACAAAGAAGCCAGCTGAGGTGATTTGCAAAAGAAGGAAGAAGCCATGGCTACCTCCCAGCCCTCAGTGATGCCTCTGGAGAGCCTACCAGAGACCAGCTATTTGAATTGGGCCCTGAAGATGGAGATGTATCTTCGCAGAGAGAATCTTTGGCTGCCAATTGGTGAGCAAACCACCCAAAACCCCAGTGCTGAATGGCTTAGACAGGATGAGTGGGCTAGAGCCACCATTATCCTGGGAGTTGAGGACAATCAGCTAGTCCATGTGTGAGGTATGCAGTCTGCAAAGCAACTTTGGGACGCTTTGAGAGACTTATATGTAAAGGCAACAGCAGGGAGTAAAGTTACCCTGACAAAAAAGCTGTACAAAGCCTACCTTGCAGAAGGAGATAGCCTTCCTGAGCACCTGCATTATATTCAGCAGCTGTTTGTTGAGTTGCAGGAGAGAGGAATTGAATTTACACCTCTCACAAAATCCTATATCCTCCTGTCCTCACTGAATGAAACGTGGGACATGCTGATTTGTACCCTGGAGGCTATGCCTGAAGCAGACCTCACCCCATCATATGTTACACAGCGCTTACTTGCTGAATGGGAGAAGAAAGGAAAGATCCCCCCCATCTCTTCTGGAAAGCTGCAGTACCAGAAAACAAGGGAAAAGAAGGGAAAGGAAGCTGAGGCCACCGCGCTAGCCAGCCAGTGATGCTTCGCCTGTGGTTCAGCTGGACATTTGCAGAAAGACTGTGCCTTGAGACCCAAGAGTAGAAAGACAGAGAAGAAGAACACAAGGGCAACACAGAAGAAGGCTCTTCAGACAACCCAAACTGCACAGGTTGCTGAGAAGGGTAATTCTGATGTATGGGTGTTAGATTCTGGGGCCAATTGTCATTTATATAATTGTAAAAGCTCTTTTGTGTCACTATCTAAAACTGAAAGACAAAGTGTATCTTTGGCTGATGGGTCTGTGACCAAAATTATGGGACAAGGTGACTTGTATTTATCCTGCTTGGGAGAAACTAAAAGGTGTGTTGTATGTGCCAAATTTACAATCAAACCTTTTATCTGTGGCACAATTGGCTGCAACAGGGTATGTCATAACATTTAAGGAAAATGGTTGTGAGATACGTAAAAATGGAAAATTGTGTGCTACTGGTATATTAAAAGACTCCTTGTACATTGTGCAAAATGCAAGGAAGCCAAGCTGCAAGGCTGCAGTTGGCAACACACCATATCATGACCAATGTGCACACCCGATGCACAGGAGATTTGGTCATGCTAATTTCAAGTATATAGCACAAATGCCACAGCTGTGTGCTGACCTAAAGATAAAACCCTGTGATAAATACTTAGTCTGTATAGTTTGCAAAGAATCCAAAACACTGAAAGCTCCTGTGAGTAAGCACAGTGACAGAGTTACAACTAGACCTTTGGAAATTGTACACTCTGACATTATTGGTCCTTTGCTCCAAGTCTTGGACAAGCAAGGTATGCAATGACCATCATGGATGATTTCTCAAGATACACATTTATCTACATCTTAAAAGACAAAGATGAGGCATTTGAGAAATTAAAAGGTTTTGTGACATGGGCAAATGGAAAATTCCCTAGGCCTGTATCTGCACTCCAGTGTGACAGAGGAGGAGAGTACCTTTCTCACAAATTCAAAAGGTTCCTAGCAGAAAAGGGGATAGAACAAATTCTTTCTAACCCTTACACCCCTCAGCAAAATGGTGTTGCTGAAAGAAAGGGCAGAACCTTGCAAAATGCAATGGAATGCATGCTTAAAGATTCACATTTATCCTTTAAGTATTGGGGAGAGGCAATATCTACTGCCTGTTATGTACAAAACAGATTGTATAACTCTGTGATTCAGGACACTCCATTCCATTTGTTTTATAGTGTGAAACCAAAGGTAAACCATCTTAGAGTGTTTGGTAGCACTGCTTGGGTTCATATTCCAAAACAGCAGAGAAGGAAAGGAGGCCCCACAACAAAGAAAGCCATCTTTGTTGGCTATGAACAAAGCCAAAGGAGCTACAGGTTCATAATGGGAGAGAAATTAATAATTAGCAAAAGCGCTTCTTTTGCTGAACAAAACTGAGGGAGATTAAATTCTAGCTCTCCAGTTGATCTGACCACCACAAGAGAACAGCAAGGACTTGCTGATGGTGATCTTTTGCCTGATGAGGACATTAAACCAGAAAAGCAAACTGAAGATCTGTCTGATGAGACAGATGCTTCTCAGGAAAGTGATAGGAGTCAAAATTTAAGCCCTGTATTACCTTGCAGATCTCAGAGGAGTAATAAAGGCATTCCTCCATCACGTTTTCAGGCTGAAACAGTAAAGGCTTTTCACATATTCACAGAACCTGAGTCTTTAGAACAAGTGAATGCTTTACCACCAGAGATTGCACAAAATTGGCATTCTGCCATGCAACAGGAGTTAGCATCCTTGAAAGAAAATAAAACATGGAAACTGGTAAATCTACCTCCCAATGAACGCTGTCTCGGTTGTAGGTGGGTTTTCAAACTAAAAAGGGATGCTGATGGCAAAATCCAAAAATATAAAGCAAGGTTGGTTGCAAAAGGGTTCACTCAAAGGAAAAATTTAGACTTTGACAAGACTTTTGCACCAGTTACTAAAGGTGAATCAATTAGATTACTGTTAAAAATTGCTGCACTCAAAAGAATGTCAGGTCACCACTATGACATTCAAACTGCATTTCTCTATGGTGATTTAGACCACAAATTATACATGCAGCAACCCCCTGGCTATGAAAAAGGGGAGAATCTAGTCTGTGAACTGCAGAAGTCAATCTATGGGTTAAAACAAGCTGCTAGATCCTGGAACCAAAAATTAGATGAAAAACTGCAGAATTTTGGTTTTGAAAAAGGAAAAGCAGATCCATGTGTATATATGAAGAAAGACAAACAAGGCTGTATGTATCTGTGCATTTATGTTGATGATTTGCTGCTGTTCACATCAACAGAAAAACAAAGGCTTGATTTTGAAGCCTGCATGAAAAGCCATTTCACATTAAAAAGCCTTGGAACTGTAACAAATTACCTAGGTTTGGAAATACACAGGAAGAAGGATGGTAGCTTTCTGTTAAACCAAAGGGGAGATAATGTTAAAATAATGTGAATGGAAAGACATACAGAGTTGTGAAAGAAAATTGGTTTGTGTCTTATTCTGTAGTATAAAAAGGGGTGTGTTAATATATGTTTTCTACTACAGATTAAGGTTCCTATGGTAACTAATCATTTTGGCTGGGTGAAGAGGTTGAGTTTAATTGTCCCCTTTTCACGTGTTAATGGTTGCATTGCCTAAGGGAGGAACTTGCCTGGACTTGTTTTAGTTTCAGTTTCCCTTCTGTGTAGGCTTGCAGAGAATATGCAGCTGAGAGAAATCTCTCCTCTCAGCAAACAGCCTTTAAATATGTTTGTTTTCTGTAAATAAACTTATTTTTATAGAAATGCCTGGTGTGTGACTTTTCTGATCTCTCCTGGGCCAAATGCTTTCTAGCACTCTGCCAACAGCTTCTTCTAAATGACCAGAGATTTATATACAAACATACTGGATTTTTCTCCTGCTGCTTATATTGCGTCATTGGCTGTTACATCAGTTTTCAGTATGGGCCTTTAAAAAGTATAGCTTAGAATCGTTTTTGTTTAAAGACAAACTGTGCTATGACCAGCATAAATATAGGGCACTTATCCTTTAAATGGGATTTGGTCCACATACCTCAGACATGTACATGCGTCCTTCTTGCAAAACTGCATAATAGTTATATAGTAAAGGTTACAGTGCATCAGGTTAATAGTGAATCTTCTATAATGTCCATATACTGCAAAGACCACATTATTATGCAAGACTGGTGTTTTCTCCATTGTCAGTAGTAACTGCTCACAAGCCTATGGTCCACCACTAGGTATATACCTGCATCTCTTAGTGTTTTATGGAAAGGGCCTTTGCACCTTCAGGTTGTGTGCCAGTTGTGCCTTTTCCTGGATTGGGAGGCCCTGGTTACTGTCACTCATGTCCTCATGACCTCCCATCTGGACCATTGCAGTGCAATCTATATGGGGCTGCCCTTGAAGAGGATTCAGAAGCTTCATCTGGTGCAGAATGAGGCAGCATGAGTAGTAAATGGCGCTGGTTATTCAGTGCGTGTAACACCTCTACTTTGTGAGCTATGCTGGTTGCTAGTATGTTTCTGGTGCAATTCAGGGTGCTGCTTGTGAACTTTAATGCCCTTCATGGCTTGGGGCCAGGTTACTTGAGGGACCATCTCCCCCCAGTTGCTTCTACCCATCCGATCCAGTCAGGCAGGATGGGCACACTTTGGATCCTGTTGGCTAAGGAATGCTGGTTGGTGGGGCCTAGAAGATGACCCTTTTCTGCCCAAAACCTTAACCATCTGGAACATTCTCCCACCCGAGATCAGGACAGCCCCGGCCCTGTTGGCTTTTAATAACCCCTTAAAGACCTGGCTCTGTGCCTGGGCCTGGGGCCCCGAGTGTGTGCAGGGACCGGTTTTGTGTTAATTTAGTTATTATGATGGGTGATGTATTCTCAGCTGCTATGTATCTTTATTTTTGTATTATTTTAATTTATTTTTAAAATTTTGTTCATCACCCAGAGTCATTTGGTGAGATGAGCAGCCATACAAATTAAACAAACAAACAAACAATGCTTGAAACTCCAAATTCAATAAATATTCCTAAAGCAAGGGAGTAAATTGTGGGAAATCCAATTCATTCAGTTTTTCATTAGCACAAAAAGGACTAGTGTCAGGAAGCATGAAAAAAGACACAAATGTCTTTTTTGTCTAATCTCTTGTTTTTATGTTGGTTGCTTGGTTTATGGCCAAGCTTGAGGGAACCATGCAATCCATAATCTTGTTTATGGGCCAAGGCAAGCACTAGGACAAAAAAGGTGTGGAGTTGTTGAGCTTGATCAAAGCTTGGGAAAACTTGCTGAAATACAACCGAGCAAAAGCTTGGTCAAGTTTGTTGATAAAGTGTCTGCATAGGGACTATGTATGTATGTATGTATGTATGTATTTACTATTGGTATAAAAATGCTAAATGATCTTTGGGTATGGTCACTTACAGTAATATAACAATCCTAAAGCCAGAATCTGTGTTCTAAGGCTTTTGTAAAAAGTTACAAGATTACATCACATATGCTAGAAAGGTCAGAGCTACTGTTCATTCTCTATCTCTGACCTCCCTGTACCAGGAATGTTAACAGGAGGATAACAGGAGAAGTGTGGTGAACCTCAGTCATAGTAAAAGCTGTTCCTTTCCTAGCAAAACATCACTGTCCCATAGTAAGCAGAGCACTTTTGACCCAACTTCAATGGCTCAAAAGTTGGATGGCTGCTCAACAGTTCCAGTTCTGAATGAGAACTCAGAGCAAAGAAGAATTGGATCCCATCACAGCTTAGGAAGGAGAGATCTCTGGAAAGCAGCCTAGTTTGAGGAAATAACAGTTTCTGAACATATGCCAGCAAAAGGAGAAGAATCACGGCCTGTTCTTTGCCTTCGACTTTTTCCAAAAACATACTTTAGCTTCCAGCATCTTCTTACACCAACATCCTGTGTAATCTCTGCTACCTATAACATTCTGAAATAGTCAGGGTTTTTTTGGATTGGAGGGATAAATATTTATGTGACCTATAAACATAAGTGAACATAATGCAAGAGTTATAAGGAGTCGAGTCTTGAGTCTGCGGAAGTTGTGTATGATGCATGAGTGAGCATTGAGAATAAAGGAAATGAGCCAGCCATACCAGTGATCTCCAGTATTAGCATTCCAACACAGATCAGATGGATCACAATAAGGTGGAAGCAGGCGAGATGATTTGCTTCATGTCAGAAGATTTATTGCAATTTTGATAAGATTTTAGTGGTGCCTGGACTGACCTGACTTTGGATCACTACACTACATAGAACATCTGCATGGATACCCATTGGAGGGTATAAAGGGATGAAGGTAGGTAAGCGACACTGAATAATTCTCTTACTTTGGGTGAACTGCTCCCGTTGACCTCTTCTGCCCAAATCTACACTGATTTGGGTACATAGCCTCCTTAGAAGAGGAATACAATAAAACACATCCCTCGCAGCCCTCCTGAATTAAGACACGCACCTCTTTGCATTGAGGAAGCAACGTGATAGACTGTGGCTGTCTCTGGGCAGTTTCTACTGGGACTGAGAAGAACACAAAAGGGGCAGGTATACTGCAGCTTGGAATGACTACCTGGGTAATAACTGCTGGCCACATCCCACTGATCCTCGAGTCGGTGCACTCATTTGAGACCCAGAGTCCAGTATGGACTGAAAGTGGACCAGTTTAACAAAGTTCTTTTTATATAATTATGTAATCTCTCTAGCTTCTCTATATTACCACTAGCAGATTCCACTTGTGGCAATGTTTACACTTTTACACATGGTATTAAAGTTCACAAACCTTATTACATGAGCTTTCATGCCACTGCAATTAAAAAGCTAATCTAAGCAGCTTACAAAAGCAGTACTCAATTCATTATTCAGTACCTGATGTGATAACAACAACATCCAAAAAGAAAACACAATCACAACAGCATCCTTGGAAGGACCCACACACATTCCGTACATCTGTACTCCATATCAATCCTCAAATGCCTGCTTAAAGGAACATATCTTCACAGATCTTCTCAAAAACAACTACAAGGCTCCCATTCTTATTTCTGGGGCGGGGGGAATGTCAATTCCACACAAGGGGAGTTCTAACAGAGGTGGGGCCTCTTAATACAGCTTCTCTACCAGCAAGATTCGGGTAGGAGATTTGGCCTGCACATGAAATATATGGGAAACGCATGGGAAGTGGTGGTTCTATTATATCACCAACCAAAAGTCAGAAAGGGGTGCCCTATAATTTGGGGAGGTGGGTGGAGAATTGAGGTTGCTTTGGAAAGTATAAATGGTTTGTTGCCAGAAAAACTGAAGAAATATTTGGTGGGAAACAATAAGATGGATGGGGAAAAGAAACCATAGGCCATGCCATTTATGCATAATTGTCTTACCTCATTTACGTAGACCCAGTGACTATCCTTGGAAGCCAGGTTGGTTTCCACAGCCTGGAGAGGGAAAAAAAGATGGGATGGGGGGAGAGAAACAAGCGAATAAATAATTAAGATAGAATACGGTAGATCTGCAAAGCACGATCATGTGTACTTATCTGCTACAATATGCTTAGATTTTTTTTTTATTTCTAGCAGAATTAATAGGTAAAAAAAGAGATAGCTAAAGGATGTCACACAGGTCACTGAAACTTGCATTGGTTCCTCCAGAAATATACCCCACAGTCACACAATCCTGCAGAACCAAAAGGAATACCTTCATTTTAGAGAAAAGCCATAAGCAACTTTTGTTTTCCCCCAGCACTAAGTAATCCTCTCACACTCACACTATTTTTTTAAGCAGGAGTTCCTTAATGGATCTGCCAAGATAGCCAACAAGAACATTTTTTGGATAGAATCAAGGCCACATGGTGGGGTTTTGGCTTCATAACGTGTGAAATTCTGCTAACAGTGTTCAAAAACGAAAAGGATGCCATTCTCCAAGCATTATGAAAGCACACACCTAATGCAGAGATTAATCAATTGCTTCAGCAACAAGCTGACACTTTTACGCCTTTTTATGTACCTAAAGTGAAGTGGTAATCAGAGAATTTACCCAGCATGTTGCCCAGATTGTAGAGTATCCAACTTTCCAGGACATGCACCAATTCCCTGGAGCTCATCCAACTCCATATTCCAAGACATCCAAGCAAATTTTGAGCAATTTATCTCCATAGCTCTGACAAGACATCAGTAAAACCAGATAAAGTCATCCAGAAGACACTTGGCTAAGGAAAGAGAAAGGAGTAGGATGGCTCCTGGAAAGGAATATTTCTTATCCCCAGTTAAGGAGGGACGGCTCAATTTTCTTCCCCCTGTATCATCTCCACATCATTTTAATAACCATAACCCCATTCAATGCTTTGCCATTAAAAAGAAGCCCATATGACACACTTCAAGTTTCTTTGCATTTTCTCCTAAATATATATTTTGAAAAATATATAAAATAATTAAATTATGTTTTTCTAATATATTTTCTCTCAACCTATGCATTTTTGTATGCGCTGCTTTCCCATCCCTAAGCATTTTTAACAGAGAAATACACAGCCCAAAGGTCACCCATAGACAGTCCAGGAATTAAAGTTTGGTTTTGCTTAAACATGTAGACCAAACAAAGTTCTCCAGCTTCCCTCCTGCTAAACTTGTATTTTACTGCTCTGTTGTTTTTTGCTTGATCCGCGTTCTCTGGCTTTGTTTTCATTCTCCTTTATTTGTCAGTTCAGGATCTCTTGCTACCATTGTTCCAAAGCAGCAGAAGTTGAAGATTTCCTACACGCAATGGCAAAGGTCAGATTTAGCCTCCTCACAGCCAGGCAAGTTTTTTGAACTTCATATCCTGCTCTGATTGGTACCATGCCATCTCACGGTGGCACAGTGTTCTGCAAATCTTCCAGAGTCAGAGTAGCCCTACCACTTCAAACCCTCTTCCAGCCCATCATATGGACATGCTCACAAAGAAGGATTTCCACATATATGCCAGTATGGTCATGCTTGTTTCAAAGTCAACTCTTAGCTCAGCCTTCTCCAACCTCAAACGTGTTGGAATATAACTTTCAGAAGCCCAGCATGTCCAATTTCTAACACAAAACTCTTGGGAGAGAAGCAGGTTGAGGAAGGCTGATCCAGGAACTCATTTTGCACAACATAATCCAAATGTGTTGTGAGACCTTTTAATGGAAATATGTTGGAGTGTGTAAAAAATCATTCAGTCACCCATATGCTTTGGGCACACTCATTTTTCATAAAATCTCCCAAGGCTCTAGTCTTCACACTGGACTAATGGCCTACAACATTTCCATCAAAGAAGAAAAACTTCAAGACAGATTGTGCATTAGAGGGTACATACTTTTCCGCTTGTATTTATTTCACCTTAAAAATCATTCAAATACCTCATTTCTGCAAATTTAGTGGAAAACAAATGGACAGCTTGTTTCCCCTTTGTTGTACCTCAGGCAGATTTCAGCAAGCAAACTGTTTTTCTTTCCCCCCTCCTTGGAAAAAAAATTCCATTCATTGTAGTCCATTAACACAATTGCCTAAAAATCTGTTCTGGAAAGTCAGGGGAATGTCTGGAACAGAATGAGGTGAAATGCTGCGGAGACACATTTGAGGACAATAAAAAGATGAAGATTGAGTTGAGCTTGACCCTGGTGATTTCATAGACACAATTATGCAACAGTATGGGATTGGTTTGTCACTGTTTTTTTCCTGCATTTTTTTTTTAAATTTACCCATCTAGCTTACAATCCTGGGATTTCCTTGATGTCTCCCACTCAAAAAATAACCAGATCTAACTCTCTCTATCCATTCTGAGATCAATCGAGGACAGTTAGAGGTTGCCTTCTGCTGTGGTCACACGTCACTGAAATCAGGGTCTTTGGATTAAGTTGATTTAAATGGTGAGTAAATATATTGCATACGTTGCTGTCAGCAAAGAGTTATGATATGGTCCTCCCACCTCCAACATATAAAACACTGAACCCTCAGGAATATCTCATGAAAGTTTTGTTGTCTCTTGCTTGACCTTAGATGAGTTCAAGCGTTCTGTCAAGAGATGGTATAAGAGTTGCATTTAAGAGATGACAATGACCTCTTTGGATGCCCACACTTGATTTGATCTAAAGCACAATTCTACACTTTGTTTGTGCATTTATCATTTTTTGTAATCTGCCCCTAAGATATAAGGTCTTAGGATAAGGTATCTGAAAAACTGAGAGAGTTCATAGATTAGAGAACATTCTCAGAGGACTTTTATCATCCGTGAACTAATTCTGCAGAAAACATTTAGCACCAGAAAATAAACTAATTTGAGCATGATCCCCCTTCTTAAGTATGGTAAGACTCCCAGACAGGTGAAGATAGCATTGACAAGTTCTTTGCTTCAGCTGCTGCAGAATATAAAATGAAACAGAATTCTAAGGGTGAAGCATTGTAATTTAAATTTTCAGAGAAGCAAAAAGAGATCTGGCCTTAATCTCTTCCACACAACTGCTAGTGCACTAAAGCAGATATAGTGAAATGAAATGGATAAAATGAGGCCTGGCTGCCAAAACCTGCAACCCACTTCACAAATTTAATACCATGAATCTCACAGATTCCATACACACCCTGCCTGCATGAGAGCATGGTGTACAACCGGGTGGGCTGGCTTCATTTACCATGCACAAAGGGCCTTTGTATAACCTTGTTAAGATATAATTTAAATGTAATACAGTTGAAGTTTTGCATTTAATGCACTTTGTACCACACATGTGCACGCTCCCCTCCTCGCCTTATTTCCTCACTGGCTTTATTGTATGGTAAATCTTGTAAAAGCGAAGTCTTACACATGAACATCTTCCAAGTGTGTCAATAACATTTCATTTTACAAAGCTTGAATGTCACGTATTATTTATATGCAAGTTGATTACAGCACCACTGGCAAAAGTTAATTGCAGAACTGTCAGCATGGAGCTTTTCTTTACAGCTCCACATTTGCCATTAACTAAATAACCTTCCAGGAACAGTAGTTTTCTGCTAGATTGGAAGGGGAACCAATGTCTCCAAATAGAACAGCCAGCTACAGCTTATGTGCATATGGATCATGAGTAAGATAGAAGACAAAATAGATGGCATGCGATTTAACCAAGATTTGATTAAAGATTTGGGACAGTGAAGTAGATCTTTTTCCACAGGTTGGTTGAGCCTCATGTGCACCTTGCTTAAACCAACCCAGAGAACACAACAAGCATTTCCCAGAGGCTGTGCATCACAGTGTCCGAGATGGTCCTTGGTCACTGTGTTGACATCTCTGCTTGATCCCATCTCTAAGGAGCTCTTGGAACATAGCCTGTTGCCTGCTGGAATAGTAATACAATTCCCCAACCTTTGTAATTGATGATATTATTATTATTATTATTATTATTATTATTATTATTATTATTATTATTATTAATTACATCATAATTATATAGCCTCCCATCTCACAGAGAGTGACTCTGGGTGGCATACAACACTCAGTTAAAAAGAAAACCAATAAATACATATAAAACAATCATCGTTAAAAACTATTACAAAATCTATTAAAAGCACACAGAACAAGAGAGGATAATGTTAACTGTAGCAATGGAGCCATCGCAAAATCTCCTCAAATTTTACCCCACAAAGCAGCAGTAATTCCTTCTGTGATGCTTGGCTCTTCCTGCGAGATATTTCACAGATGCTGTGGAAACTGCAGATTTGCAAATCCAAACAGGCCAGACCATCCCCTTGATTGCTGGGAAAGAATTTTGTTTAGCAGGAATATTGACTTGGAAGAATTGAGAAGCTACTGGCCAACCTCAGCTACGCAACTTCTGGTATATTATTGAAATTCAGGCCAGGAGATGCCAACTGAAAAGAATATTGATTGAGATTGGCTGTTACATGTTGTGCTGAGCCTCAAGATTTAAAGAAAATACTTTTTATTTGAAATAAGAACCTGGGGCTTTTCTGATAATTGATAATAAACAAACTGATTATATTGTTGATGAGAGAATTGCTGTTCCTATTGTTTCCTATGGTGATTTTATGATGTCTTCATAAAAGCTTTGAAAACACCCTCTGGCATGTTTTCTTTTAAATAAATGGGATGGCAGGTAGCCATCAGCATAAATTACTACTCCGCTTTGTTTTATGGTTTGGGGTCTTACCATGAGTTCCCATGATTTCCTATTGCTGTAGCACTTGGGAAGTGGTTTCTAACGCTATTTCCTACTTCATGCATAGCTCTGGCTTCTGGAACTGGGCTTCTGCCTCTTTGAGGGGGCTGAAATCTCTCTGAAGGAGCAGGCCCACAATGCAGGAGTCTTCCTCACTTCCCTGTTGTCTCTGGAGTCTAACAGTAACAAGAAGTGCATTTGCACAATTATGTCCAACCGGTCAATGACCATTCCTTTGTATAGAAGAATTAGCTCTGGTCTTGAGAAGGAAGTGGGGGGGGGGGCAAAACAGCAGCTTAGTCCTGGGAGAGTTGAAAGTCTGAGAAAGAGATCCAGAACAACCCCACCTTGACCTTGTTGTCTTAAAGAGGAACAGTCAAGGTTTCAGACAGGCTTTCAAGATTCTGCTGAATACCTTACAACAATAAAGTAGCATTCCTGAAATCCCTGCTCTTTCTATTCCTTGACCTGGCCTACCTCGAAGGTCTGAAACAGAGCCAGTTGGTTCCGTGGACCCCTAGGTTTCTGTGAAAAATCACTAGGGGTTCCCTGGGAGATCACAATTTGTTTTAAAAAAAATATTTCAAATTTGGGCAACTTCACATTAAAGAGGTCGGTTTCCTTCTTTATTTTGAGTTTAACAACACTGTTCAGGCATACATACAGGCCTACCCATGAAAGGAATAGAATAATTTTGCAACTTCTGGCCTCTATTTGAGCCTGAATGTGCAGGAGAGGTTCCCCGAGGCCTGGAAAATATTTCAAGGGTTCCTCCAGGGTGAAAAGCTTGAGAAAGGCTGTTATAGAGGGTACAGCATAACAGGATATGAGCTGTAGTTTCAATAGTCCCTGGTCTGCAGGGGCACAGTCTTAGCTCATGGGGAACCTTTTTTATATTGGCTCTCCAAAACTGCTGTGGGAAGAGTGGTGGACCATCTTAAGGTTACGCTTCTTGGAATTTGGAGGTAGTTGTGCAATGCAAATGTCTCACTAGTTTGAAAAAGGGGGCTTGACTGCTCAGAAAATGTGCTTGGATCAAGCAGACTGATTAATTAATGAAAAGTAGGAAAGAACTGTGGGACGCAGTGGCACTGCGGGTTAAACCGCTGAGCTGCTGATCGGAAGGTCGGCGGTTCGAAACCACGCGGCGGGGTGAGCTCCCGTTGCTCGTCCCAGCTCCTGCTCACCTAGCAGTTCGAAAACATGCAAACGTGAGTAGATCAATAGGTACCGCTTCGGCGGGAAGGTAACGGCGTTCCGAGTCGTCATGCTGGCCACATGACCCGGAAGTGTCTATGACAACACTGGCTCCAAGGCTTAGAAACGGAGATGAGCACCGCCCCCTAGAGTCGGACACGACTGGACTTTACGTCAAGGGAAACCTTTACCTTTACCTTTAGGAAAGAACTGTAGATGTAAAAGTTACTGAAACTTGCTTATGCACAGTAGGAGTCATATTTAATCTTAGATCTTAGATTTCAGTCTTCCAGCTTTATATCTGTCATATCTCTTAGCAAGATCCTGAATCAATCCTACACTCTTTATGGCTGTGACAGCAAAAAGAGATGGCACCATGCTGCCTATTGAGTTTGTGGCTCTTAAAATGTGCCCAGCCACGGATGGCTGCATCTCTGTTACCAACACTGTTACCCCCCACTGCAGCACGTTTCATCCATCTTTTCCAGATGGCGTTTACCGCTCCTTCAATATTGGGGCATTGATCTTTTACAAACATCAGGAAGAAAAAAGATTGTAGAGCATTCTTTTAAGGAATTGTGCATTTAAGCATTCACAAATCTTTCCATTGTACTGTTGTAATTGAATCAATATTTCTCAACATTTTGTCAGTTAATAGAGGGCTACAACAGGAAGAACAAAAAGAAACTACTAATCAAACTTAGTAACAACCATACTGATAAAAAAAAAAAAAGAATACAGTGAGGATTTTTCCCATTCCTACAGGCTCACGGATTCTGTGGGAAATATCCAGCCAATTCGGATTCACCTGGGAATTGTTCCTCAAACTATTGTATGAAGCAATAATGGGAATAAATGTGTTTTAATGAATGATTAACTGTAGAACTTGTACTAAAGCACAATATTTTGGTTAACATTCTAGCTTGTTCTCTTATAATCTTTGCCAAATCTTTTTCACTGTTAATATCTGCCTGACTGTATCTTCTTAAAGGACTTCTATGTCCACAATCCAACTGGTTTGGTCATTTGAATATTTTCCTGGCACACAATAACCACTATTCACATGTAGCTGGAAGAGAAGCAAAGATTTGGAGAGACTGATTGTATGCTGGGGCAATTACCTAATTATCTTAGTTCTTTCAATAGATTTTTCTACACGGAATTGCATTTTTATGATTTTACTGTAAATCATTTTAGGAATTCTTAACTAAATGAAAACCAGTATAAGAATCTTTATTTAATCAATAAATCAAGACAATCAATTATGACCTTTTAGGATTTGGCAGCACTGTTTAGAGTGTTATGGAATTAAAATGATTCTGCAGGAAAGCCATATACGTGCAAGATTGCAAGAGGTGACAAAATGGTGTCTGTGGTGGCTTTTTCACATATGCAGAAGCCTACTGAAGGCTCCAGGTTCAACATGTTCCATACAAAGCTTCTTTCTCACGGAAGAAATCTGAAGCATTTTTTGAGGAATATTTGAACGCGTACAAAGAAGACAATCCAGTTTTCTTACCATTTTGCTTCCTGGACAGATGGGACACCAAGCTAATGATCAGTGCTGGACTGACTTGGCAAGAAGTGTCTGGAATGCCAACTTTTAATATCTTCAAGATATTTAATAGTATCTTGAAGCATTGTCATCCTATTAATCCAATTATACCGCAGTCTACATACAGAGAGTTTCTCTCTTTTCTTTGCAGAATGCATTGGCACCACGGAACTCATAAAAATGTCCAGATGGCCTGGATCACATTTTCTAAAAATGAAACACAGCTAGGAAAATACTATCCATATTCTCATTTACAGATACAGGTACCTCCATCATCTCTCCTCAAGGCAAATAGACAGGCATCACACAAGCTGCAGCCAAGTCATGTATATTTCAGGCAAGCGGTTAACTCCTTGGAGGAAAATGTCACACGGAAAGGTAGGGCATTGAAGAACAAGGAACACTGCAAAAACCTTACTACAGCTGAAGAAGCCTGAGGGGTAACCACCAGATTTCAAAATAGTACATTTAAGTAACTGCAGATTGTGGAAATACTCCTGGAGTTAATAACACATTGACATTTCTATTAGAAACACAGGAATCTTGGTTTAATACCTCGACTGCTTCAAATTGCATCATCCCAGAACTTGGCAGGCAGTTTGTCAGCCTCAGTGCCTTTCCTTGATCTGTTTTTAAAGGATTAGGGTGTTTCTAAATGTTTAAGGCAAGAAGCACTAGCACAGCAATCTTTTACCATTCTGATAAGGTCTCTATAATATAATCCTCATTTTCTTTTTCTTAAAGGCTAGGAGAAAAGAAAGCCATTCTTCAATTCAGTTTATGCTCCAGATGATTAACAATTATTCTGGAATTTGAAACTAAGAATGAACAAGATTGTAATGAAATATTTCTGGAGAATGCAGTCTTTGTATATGCTGCACTGCTAAATGGACTCGTGTCTCTAGCCGAGCAGTGGGGGGATTACACGATACATCTGTACCTGCTTGTTATTCCCACAGTATGTACTGTACAGTCCAGGTGCCCGGTGTCTGCGTGGGGAAGAGGAGGCTGAAATTCAATCCCAACAAGAGCGGGGTGGGTTCAAAGGTGGGCCACTTCGAGGGGGATTCATCATTAATTCTGAATGGGGTTGCACTCACCATTGGAGATGATTCCCAATCAGGAGTCTTCTTACACTTAAAGCTCCTGCTTGAGGAGCAGGTGGCATCTGTAGCCAAGGGAAACTTCACTCAGCTCCATCTAGTGCACCAACCGCAACCTTTCCTGAAACAGCAGCCACCTCTAGACTGGACGACTGCAGTGCACTCCATCTGGGGCTGCCCTTGAAGTATATTTGGAAACTGCAGCTGGTCTATTATTATTATTATTATTATTATTATTATTATTCTACCTTTTTAATATATAACTCAAGGCGGCGAACATACCTAATACTTCTGGTTTGTATTTTCCCCACAACAGCAACCCTGTGAGGTGGGTTGGGCTGAGAGAGAGGGACTGGCCTAAAGTCATCCAGCTGGCTTTCATGCCTAAGGGAGGCCCAGAATTCACAGCCTCCTGGTTTGTACACCAGCATCTTAACCAGGTCACCAAACTGGCCCTCGGTTGTCTTTATAGGTTGTCATATTTTGGATTTGAATACAGTGCCTCAGGCTGTGATGGGTGCTCCTTGAGGCACCCATGCAACACCTTTACTCTAAGAGCAGAACTGGTTGCCAGTTGGCTTCTGTGGATTGTCTGTTTGTTCCTTTGAGTCAACGTTGACTCCTGGCAACTTCCTGGACTAGTCCCTGCAGTTTTTCTTGGCAAAATTTCTGAAGTGGTTTGCCATTGCCTCCTTCCTAGGGCTGAGAGAGAGTGACTGGGCCAAGGTCACCCAGCTGGCTTTGAGCCTAAGGCGGACTAGAACTCACGGTCTCCCAGTTTCTAGCCTGATGCCTCCACCACTACACCAAACTGGCTCTCAACTGTCCTTACAGATTGTCATATTTTGGGGCCACATAAGCACACCTTTCCAGCTGATACCCCTTCCTCTAGAGTAGCACTTTGCCTGATGTGTGATCAGCCCCTTCCTTTCTGACTTTTCAGAAGCTAGTGAAAACTTGGTTATTCTATCAAGCTTGGGAGGCTGGTTTGTTCTAACTGCCTTTTGGTTGGCAGTGTGGCTCTCTTTTTATTATGATTAATATTGCTAGTCATGACTCCTGATTCCACAGGAATACTTCTAGTGGTTGCTTTAATTGATCGTATGATTTTAATCCAAATTACTTCTCAGGGAGTTGTATGCTGCGCAGAGTTGGCAGATTGGAGTGCCCTATAAGCCTTGCAAATAAACCAACATGCGACAACAACAAACTATAGTGCCATGCCATCATCCCATCTTTCAGAGCGAATTCATATGCAGGAAGAATGGTGTCTGGAGAGTGTTGATTACCCAGATTGTGACAAATCATCTTGCTGGGAACAAGAAGTGTAAGATTGCATTTTCCATAGCCAGCTAAATCTCAGATAAAGGACTTGCTGTATTGCTATCATAGCTTGCTACACCCCTTGAATGATCTTCCTGTGCCACCAGCATTCAGTAGTCTCTTTCACAAGTCCTGCTGTACCCATATCGCAAATGATATATGAATACCATGCACTGAGCTATTACCATATGTTGAAGTAGAAAAGAAATGTTCAGGACATATTATGCTCTCAACAAAAAAGCATCTAAATGGAATTTTAAACAGTTAGAAGCTAGTCTGTTTGCAAATATGCACATCACTTATGCATACACTCACATCACATATTTTGTGTTTGAACTGCTGCACAGATATTATACTCATTCCTGAGAATGACCATCAGTTGACAGGCAAAATGAAACACACATCCTCCTACTGTATTTTTAATACAACTCCTGCAAGAATTATAGCAAGAAAGGAACCATCTGCTCTCTATAGTTTATTAACTGCACATAATAATCCAAGCTTCCAAAGAAACGGACTGTGTGTCATCCTTTTTAAAATTGGAGGAGGAGAGAAAATACCCTGTAGTTTATTACGGAAAAGCTGTGGTCATAAAATCTGCAGTCATCACTGCAGCTTGAGATATTTTTGCTTAATGAAGTCTTTACAGCATCCCTTTATGATATCTCAAGCTGCAGTGATGCTCGATGCCATAGACAAGCACTTCTCTGCCTTTTAGGGTATTACCGTTCCAAGTGGTTAGTTTACCCTCAAAAGTTCATCCCCATATTTGCTTAAATATGGCTTAATCTATTGTTCTGTTTTCCCTCTTTGATGTATCACATCCAGGGTCCCAGTTGATGACATGCATTCTAGAAGCAGATGAAAACAAGAGCTATCTTTTATATTTCAGAGGGAAAGACCTGGTTACTTATGTGTAACTGAAGTTCTTTGAGTGGTCATTGGTGCTAGACACTTGTCAGAGCCTGTTTGGAAGCATCTACAGCTGATAGAATTCTTGGTGGGAGCCAAGCTCCATGTGTAACTCACATGACTATGTGTAGCTCCTACTGAATCCTTCAAGTTGTTCTCAACCCCACAAAAATAGTCCCTTTGTTCTTGGAGTTCATCTATTCTTCCAGAAGTTTTCCTTTTTCCCCACTTGGTTCTACTTTTTTAAAATCTTAATATTTTTTAATTATTTGTCTTTTGCTTGTTTCATACATGATGGGTTTAAAATGCAGACTATAGTCCCAACCCTCTTCATGGCTTCAACCCTGTGGACTTGAAGGCCTCCTCCTGCAAGTGCCAGTGTTAGAGTAACAAACTTTCCACCTCATATAGACACAGGGTTACATTGTGTGCCTTAGGGAATGTAAGCACTCCAGGCATTTACAAAACTGGATCAACACAATCCTTCTTCTCCCCTGCAACCTCTCCTGGAGAGCATCAGGTTTTGAGGTCCCTGTGGCCTCTTTGTCTTGAGGATCTGAGGAAAGGGAGTAGGAGGGTAGAGATCTCAAGAAGAAAACTTTGCTATGTGTTTGTGAAGCTGCTACATTTCTGTTTGATTGCTTCCATCAACAGTAGATACAAAACAGTAGCCAGGCAAGAGACTTGATAGTGCAGTCCTATTCATCGCCCTTGAGAAATACGTCCCCTTGTCTTGAAGCAAGACTTAGTCCAAGCTATGGGTCCACAAGGGTCGTAACACAACTCAAGTATTGGAAGCAATTGGCAGAAGGAACCCTAGCAAGAGACAAGTATGCCCATCAACTGCCCTTTATGTAAACACAGTGTCTCTGGAGTGCAAAATCACTATTACGTGATTTCAAATTCCAGATCTCCCTGTCTATGATTTTCTGTAACATACCTATGATTTTCACTGTGGCTGACACTTAAATTGCACATTTGCTAATGTGGGTAAGTGTCCTGAATAAGTAGCATAGCTAAAATTATTATTCCCCAGAGGTACTGTATATACAGTATCTTAGAATTTAAAACACAACACACATATCTATTGCTATCATTTATTCATTTTGAGTAGTTAAATCTCATGTTTCTGAAGTAGCTTATAACAGCAGGGAGTGAGAAAAAGAGGGATGGGAAGATTGTATATAGACATAAATTAATGCCGGAGGAAAGAAAAAAACCTAAACAAACAATAAGAAATAGACACCAATGCTTAGAAAAACCCTCACAGTCAGCATCAGCTTATAGGTAGTCCTCGACTTACGACCATTTGTTTAGCAACCATTCAGTTATGATGGTACTGAAAAAACTGACTTATAAGTGGTCCTCACACTTATGATGGTCACAGCATCCCTGCGGTCATGCAATCAGAATTCAGGCACTTGGCAACCAGCATGTATTTATGATGGTTGCAACATCCTGGGGTCATGTGATCGCCATTTGCGACCTTTCCAGCTGGCTTCCGACAAGCAAAGTCAATGGGGGAAGCCAGATTTGCTTAATGACTGAAGTGATTCACTTAATGTCCATGGCCAAAGAGGTTGTAAAATTGGGCATGACTCGCTTAGTGACCACATCACTTAGCCACAGAAGTTCCGGTCCCAATTGTGGTCGTAAGTCGAGGACTACCTGTATTAAGAAAGTCTCACTAGAGAGAAATCCAAAAGATCTCAAAACATTAGCAAAGGTTTTAATAATTGGTGGACAGCCTGCTCCTTGGTTGTACTGTCAGGAAAAGGAATGGTGCTCTCCCACAGATTATGGTGGTTTTTTTACAGTTTTAATAGTTTTCATTATTTTTAAAGTTTTAATGAATTTTGTGGTTATATTTTTTGGTTATTTTTTGTATCATTTTTTCTATTTTCAACTTTGTCAGCCACCCAGAGTCACGGAAGTGAGATGGGCAGTATATAAGTTTAACGAATAAATGAATAGGTAGTATAAGCAAAAAGGAAGAAATCACTGATTCCAAGGGGACTTTCTCCAGAACCTCAGAATCACCACTATAAATGTGGCTGCTTCTAGCTCTGGAGAAAAGATAAGGATTCAGTCTACTAAAATTAGCAGTTCGAAAGCATGCAAATGTGAGTAGATCAATAGGTACCGCTTCGGCGGGAAGGTAACGGCGTTCCATGTCATCATGCCGGCCACATGACCACGGACGGGTCCTTACGGACAACGCCGGCTCCAAGGCTTAGAAACGGAGATGAGCACCGCCCCCTAGAGTCGGACACGACTGGACTTTACGTCGAGGGAAACCTTTACCTTTACCTACCTCAAGTCCAGTTCTAGAAATTACGAGACAAAAAAGTAGAATAAAACAGGGCAGGGCATAGGTTGCTTCTGGGAATAAGCATGGAGCCAGAAAGCTGGGTTCCCTGTTCCAGTTGAAACAGGGGCTGGACGGTGGGCTGCTGGGTGGGGGACCTGGCTTGTTGAAAAGCAAGCAAAGCACCAAGCTTTGCAGCAGTGTGCCCATGCCTCTGGATCCCACAAGGATGGTGAGGCTGCCAGTTCCCTGGGTGCCAGTTCATCTCTTGGCGGATGGGAGCTTTCCAAATGCATCACTGCCCCCACCACACTGTGGCAGCAGTTCTGTCCATGTCTCCAACCAAGACCCTGTCTATCTCTGGACTAGAACCACCCCACGGAAAGATAATAAAACACATTTTTTCTTCACTCTACATATTGCATATATCTTTTGGTGGGAAACCTGACACCAGGATGCAGGCACAGCCATATCTACCAAAACTGCAGATCTTACCCTGTCTACCAATCTCAGGGAAAATGCTCATTTCCTGGCAAATTACTCTGAAAGTAGCACATCTTGAGAAGCATGGTGGGAAATAATCCCAGCTCCTGGCTTACTGGATACTTCTGTTTTAAGGCCGCTTTGTCATTTCTGTTAGTCTGCAATGTCTCGGGGCTGTATTCCGTGTTAAGTATCAACCCTGTCAAGAAACAAGCTGTCCTAAACCCATCACCTGCCTTAACCTCTAACTATCCTAAGTGTCTTCTCCTTCTCTTCATTAGCTCCATTTGACATCTATCACTGCAATCCATATATCAGCCTTGCTCTCCTGGCTGACTCCCCTCTGTCTTTCTTAACAAGGAGGACACAAAGCTGACTTCAAGGGAGTAAGGCAGTCACAGAGTATTTGTATCCGAACCCACAAAGAGTCTCGTAACACTGGTGTAATCACATATACAGGTGTGTGTGTGTATGTATGTATGTATGTATGTGTATATATATATATATATATATATATATATATATATATATATATCAGACAAGCATACACACCTGTTCAAACACACACAACCATACATGCAGGCAGTGCTCTGAATTTTGATTTCTGAAAAGTTCTTGAAGAACATCAACTTAGCAGCTCTCTGTAACTCTGCAGCTGACGGGATCTGCAGAGAGTACCCGCAAGATCCGGGGAAATAGCTCTTCCCACTCATACACAGAAACACTGGCTTAATTTTCATTTTAATGGCCAAGGCAGGACTCACTATAAATAAACCAAAATGATTTAACTTACGTAGTATTTCCTAAGGAGAAATACAATTTTATGGCTCTAAATTATTTGAAAGGACAGCAAATGGATATTGCCTCTTTTAACGCTTTGAATTAAAACTGTTCCTCACCAAGGATGCTCATAAAGTAGAATTTCTCAAATGCTGGTTTTAAACTGCTACTTGAAAATTAGCTTCTTCAAGATGCTAGCTGTGTGGTGAATGGAATTATGAAAGGAACGCTTAAGAACAACACCCACTTTTGTGTCTCTCATACAACTGGCAATAATTCTGTTTCCATACTTTCTCTCTCTCATGCACACTTATATCTCTTTCCTTGTTGGGTGTTTTCAACCCCTTTCAGTCTGGCTTCCATTCTTTTATTCTGTGAGAAAAAAAAAATCATGCTGAAGTCTGCAATGATCATCTAGCTGCTATATTGAGCACCCTTTATTCTGCTCTAGTTCTCCTTGAATTCTTGCATTATTTGAAAAATCAGACCTTCCATAATAGTCTGCAAATCTGTTACTGTGTAAGAAAAATAAACCAACAGGATGCCAAAGAACTATGGGCTTGACAGTCCCTCCATATCATGCCTCTTCTAAAACTGAAAAAAAGGAGCCTCTTTCTAGTTGAGCTTGATTCCAGGTGTCCTCATGAAAACATCTATGTGGTTTTCCAGAAACAGTACACACTGTCACTGCCTTTTTCTGAATGACTTTTCCCCTTCTGGGTCTCATCTACAGCCCTAGCAGATCCCGGTGGTTTCCCATCCAAATACTCACTAGATCTGACCCTATGTAGCTTTTAGAGGTTAGCCAAAGTTGGCTGGCTGAGCCAGCTCCCCAAGGCTTCTTGTAGTGAGATTTAAGAGAATGCTATTTAAGCCAAAGAAAACAGGGGGGGTGTTCAGTCTCTCAGGCATACTGAAGATAGTTCCAGGGATCTTGGCCATTCTATTCTGAGCTGTTCCCTTGCTTATTTTATACACCGTCTCAGTCTTGTTCTTCCTAAGCCAACTTCCTCTGGATGTACTCCAAGGCCTGGTTCTCTGTTTCTTCTTCTCTTTCTTCAGTGTTGTCTCTTTTGGTAACTCATTCATTGCCACAGTTGTAGTTACCATTTATTCAGCTTTTCTGTTTATTCCTTTATCCCTACAAGGGGAAAGCTTTAATTCAGGATGTGAACAGAACCAAGGTCCTACTTTATAGTTCTGAAGGCACAAGTGTGGAAGAGAAGTGAAGATGCAGAGGACTTCCTGGTCAGCTAAATGGTGCTAACACAACAGCAAATTCTAAGTATTAGAACTGCTGTGGATGCCGGTTTTCCATCATTTATCTAGACAATTTTGCCCCCTCCAAATGCTGTTTCCTTTGCTCGTGGCCCATCCACTTAATGAAGTGAAATTAATTTACAGTAATAGGAAATTTTCAGCAGCACTATCTGCAAAAAAGGAGGGGGTTTAATATGGGAAGAACAAATGGCCTTTTCATGCAAGAGTGACTGCATCCACTGTAAGGAAATTTGAAAGGACTTCACACCTTTAAAAGTAGAGAATGTATGAGCCAAGATAGTATGCTGCAATAAATAACACAAATTGCCACATATATAATTGCAGCTGAAAGAAATGGTGGAAATTTCAGCTGCTGAGTTGAATGCTAAGCAATTATAGCCTCATGAGTTGGGTTGGAGTTGTATCTCTTCCTCGTGAGCCAAATCTCTCAATTTTCTGCAGATCTACTATATATGTAACAAGTAAAGCATCAAAAGATACCACAGAAATAGGGCAGATTCTGTGATATTTTCAGGACAGAATTAGAGATTAATATTCCTCTAGATCCTCATCTGAAGTTTTGACAGCTTTCCCATTAGTCTGGAGGTTTCATTAAATCCCCTTACACATCGTACTTACATGATCAAGCAATATATTTTCCTTTCCTACCTGCATTTTCATAGTATCTCAACATTTTAACACCCAAGCACTTTTGCATTTTTGTGTTTGTCACTTTTTTGTAACAAAGCCTCTATATTCTCCTAACTCAGCTCTTCTGCACCATGTCAAAAGACATATGACAAAATCTACAAGATTGGATTGTCAAAGGCACTCTCCTGTTCAAAATATACATTCATGTGAATTCCTTTACAAGCTACCTGACGAACACAAAATCCATAAAGGAGCATCTTCACAAGGTCAGAATAACTTAAGGAACATTTAACAGAGAGTGAACGGATGCGTAATGAAAACACTATAGTATTTGAATTGACAGATGAATTTCTGCAGAACTGAACTTCTCAGAATCAGAAAAGGAAAGGTCAGATTTAAATTCCTTCAAGGAATGGTGCATCTGCCAAACCTCAACATCATGTTTTCCACCTTTTTGAAATGAAGGAAGCTGTAAGATCATTCAGTGTTCATATTACATTTACTTCTTTTCGCTCAGGGGCAGTTAATCTGTTGCCTGATCTAAAGATTATTACTTGAATCAGCAGCTGGCAAACATAAGATCTTGAAGGCTTGTGTGCAAGATGGATCACCTAGCCCTTTTTTTTTGTCACGTGACTGAGATAGATGTTATTCCCTCTTTGCTGAAAACAGAGTCTGCTACCTATCAATTTCAGTCAAGTGGATCCTCCTACCTTGCATTAGTTGAGTGTATGGCACATGGAGCGGGCACTGAATTAATGTCGACTTTTCAAATATGGGTTGCAATCCAATTACAGTCCAAGCACTAAATGGTGACAGCTATTAAGAGTTTCATTTCTTTTTCAGACACTCAAGTCCCTGCCAATCTCTTCTTCCCCTTGCAATCTTCCTTGCCACATTTCAACCTGTTCTGTAAAATGCTCAAGCCACAGATGTGGCTCTTTGATGGGTTGAAATGGTGTTCCAGCTGGGCTGCTTCATTTCAAGCTAGAGTGAAAGGGATTCTGCTGCAAATACTTGGGACAGGGTAACGGTGATGGTGGTGGGGAAACACCATTATAACTCGACATGAGGATCTGCTAATAATGGCTTGGGGCCTGGGTAATTAAACAGGACATAGTTTTGGCCCATCCACACAATGGAATGCCTTCTAAAGGTCCCCACCCACTGGGAGGTATGGCAAGAGGGGCTCCAACGGCAGGCATTCTCTGTAGGAACTCCGCTCTTTTGGAATAGCTCACTTACTAAAGCAAGGATAGGTCCCGGCCTCATGGTCTTTTGGAAGCTGGTGAAAACTTGGCTCTTCCAGAAGGTCTTCTTTGATGCCAGCAGTATCATACTGAAAAGTTTTAGCTTATTAATTTTAGTATATATTTGGAACATTAAGTTATGCATTTTATTCCTTTAAGTAACAATAATACTTATTTTTAAACTGAGTTTTTACATTGTCAGTTCTGTAAGCCACCTAGAGTCTGTTAAGTTTCAGGCAATGGACAAATCACGTCGAATAAATAAATAATAAACAACAGCTTGAATAACTGTTTCTGAGCAATTTTGTTTGTTTTTCAGCCTCTCTTTAGAATAACATGGGATTCAACCCCTGCTCGGAAGATGTAGGAAAGTCCAAAGTACCAACTATGCCATTTTGTTTAAACTTTTTAAGATGTAGTATCAGAAAATCGAGACAACAAATGGCCGACTCTTATCAACTGTTCTTGAGAAAACAAAGTTGCCATGTTCATTAACATTTGGTGAGCTGTGGATACTGTTAATAACTATTAAGGAGTAATCTATCTGGAGATCCTTTCTCTTTACATACCATCTGCAGTACAATAACATCCAATTGCAGTGGATTATAGGAGATTTGGACAAAGATAAGTATTTCACCAAAAACTACACTGATTGCTTAGGGTTTGTCAGGAGAACCTCAGCCAAATTCCAACAGAGAGCAGAAGACATTTGGTAAGTCAAAATAATTCAGAGGGAATCAACCAAACCATAGATACAGGCCATCTTTTTTTTTTTTTTTAAATAGACCTATACACTATGATTTAAAGGCTTAATTTAGATAACTGTATGTTGACTACTTCATTGCCCAGCTATCTTCTGAACCAAGAAAATACAAATTGAAGCTAACTATTATTTCAGGAGGAGGAGCAGGAGAAGGGCTTCTATGAACCATTTGCTAAGTATAATATAATCAATATGGATAAAAGATACTCAGTATTATATATTTCCAGATTTTTCATCTTACTTCCAGTCTTCTTCCTGAGATGAATACAGCAGTCTCCTAAATTCTATATAAACACTTACAGTTAGATTATAAAGAATTCCCTATTTTTAATAGATTTTCAATTGCTCTGGCACAAATTTCTACTGCAAATTCACTGTGTCATGAACACACATATCCCCACTTTTCTTGCCCACATTTTGCCTCACCTCATTCATCTGTAAGTGAACCATGACTGGGAAGCAGTAATTATAAATTACTTTGCTTAAAAACGATTAGAAAACATTTAGCTAAGTTAAATTTGAACCTTGTTCTGATTGTCTTTCTGATAACAGTGAGAAAGCCCTGACTTATTATCAGTTATCAGCACCTGAAGAAATGTACAGATGAGGGAAATCATTATGTATACCTTTTATAAACTCCTGTTACTATAAAATGCATCTGTCTGTTTACCTGGGAGAAGAGACCTGGCTGTTCTCCCACATCTTGGGTTAGGATGGCTGAAGCCCCTCGTGAGTTTGTTCTTGGTTAGATTCATCATCTTGTTTTTTTCTTTTTAATCTGCTTCCGTGTTTTTTATTTGCTTTTACGTGTCTGTTTTTATCTGCGTTTACTATCTGTTTTGATGGTCTAAATCAAATAAATTAAATTAATTCCATGAGTAGAAGTCGAATACGATTATAGTGCTTTTTTAAAAAATTGCATAATATTTTGCATCTAACTGAACTTAAGAGTTGATTTTGATTTTACTTGGAATGAAAAATATATGTTTTCCATAGCCTTTTCTTTCTGCCCCTGCAGATTCAAACCTGAGCTATAATCCTAACCAAACAGTCCATGTGAACACCATGGCAGAAAGGTGGATTTCTTCAGAGTTGAAGAACATTTTAGGAGATCAAGGAGCTGTTAGAGTTGCCACTGAAAATGGAATAACCATGGCAGGTTTTCCACCTGTTGGCTGTATCATTTCATAGAATTCACTACAGAAGTCAGCCTATCTGGGTGGCAGCTCCTAGCTAACCTTGTCTGATGTTAAACAGCTAAGTAGGCTCAGCCATCATACAGGCTGAGCAAATTCTCCATCTACAGTAACTCTGTCAGTGAAGAGCAGAAATTAATGACACTGAAGGTGCCCATAACAAAAGGTCAGGATCTGAACCAGCAGCTTTTGCTTCCTTGACTTGGATACTGTATCTTCATTATTGGTTCAATATAGGAAAAGAAGGAGAAAAGATGGAGTAGGGGGAAAATTTAAGCACATACATTTTGAAAGCCCCGATAATTATTAACAAACTGTTGAGACTCAATGAAAGAGCAAGACTGCATGGAAGGAATAAAGCTGTTTTTTTTAAGAAATGGTAATGATTATAGCTAAGTGAACTTCAACCTTCTGTTTTCTTTTAACTCCTGCTGATGCTGCATTTATCTCAAGTGAATATTGTGTAGTTGTTTCCTTTCAAGTTAGCTGGTGACTTGGAAAAAGAGCTGGCAGGCAGCAAAGTCAAGTATAAGTGCCTTGGCAAAAAATCCAAACACATAAACACATGTATTAGGGAGCCCTTTTGGAATTTGATTCACACTGCATCGAACTTCCACCTGTCCTGCAATTTGTTTTAATGCTGTGTTGCTTCTTGCTTGATGCTCTAGAGTGGGTTCATCCCACATTAGGGATCCCAGCTGATTCCACCGGGAAAGCATGTCCTTGCAGATGACAGGCAAAAGATTTAAAATATGCCTTTCTCCTGGGCTTTCCAGGTCAGCTGAAGCAGGAAAACCAAAAATTCCTTTCTCCCCATACAATAATTTTCTACTCCCCCTGAATTTAACCCTCTTTAAAGAGCAATTCTATTTGCAGTGTTTGTCAACCTTGGCAAGTTTAAGATGTGTGGACTTCAACTCCCAGAATTCCTCAGCCAGCCACTTCTGGGAGTTGAAGTCCACACATCTTAAAGTTGCCAAGGTTGACAGATGCTGTGTTAGACCAAAACCAGCCATGACATGGCAGATCTAGGACTGGGTCCATCTCTCTCTCTCTGAAACAAACAAATATGAAAGGGGAAAGAACCAGGCAATGGTACTGGAGAAGCAAGATAAGACTAAATTCTCTGTCTTTTCTGTGATTTTAATCTTCCTACCACGGCTAGGCGATTTTCCCATGTGGGATAAAATACAAATGCCTCTTCGCCCCTTCAGTACAAATGCCTCTTCGCCCCTTCAGTGCAGCTCTCTCTTTCACCAAGAAAACAGCATTGAGGGAAAGGGACGTAATCATCTCTCCCCTCCAGGGCTTCCCCAGTTTCTCTTTATGCACTTCTGAGTTTTGCTTTAATGCTTGGGATCTGATCTCAAACTCCTTGCCCTAGATAGAGTTTGGCCCTTGATCTGCACAGCTAAAAGGCGAATACTGTTTTCCTGGGTAGCAAGCTTGCAATGGTAAACGGTTCCTTTACCACATGCTTTCTGCACACAAATGTTGCCAGCCTCTAGCATGCAATGGGTCTTTTTTCCCCCATTTGATGATGCTTAACAATGAATATAATCAATAAATAAGCATTCCATTGACCAAGATCCACCTAAATACAGGTAGTCCTCGCTTAACAACCATTCATTTAGTGATGGTTCAGACTTACAGCAGGCTGAAAAAAATGACTTGTGACCTGTCCTCACACTTATGATCATCGCAGCACCCCCCGCGGTCCCATGATCACGATTTGGGCGCTTGGCAACTGGTTTGCATTTATGACCATGGGTGCAGCATCCCATGGTCACACGATTGCCATTTTTGACCCTCCTGGCCAGCTTCTCGCAAGCAAAATCAACAGGGAACCATGTGATTCACTTAACGACTATGTGATTTGCTTAATGGCCACTGCATAAAAAGGTCATAAAACTGGGTCAGATTCGCTTAACGAACACTTCACTTAGCAAGTAAAATTCAGGTCCCAATTGAGATTAAGTAAGGACTACCTGTATCACTTTAAATTATCTCCCCCCACAACCGTACAGCAGCAGCACCACTCCCCAGGCCTGTATGACCCAACAAACTTCTTTTGATTGATGAACAGCATCTCTATTAGACTCTATTAGACTGAAAAGGTGTGCAACTGCAGTGAAGACTATACCTGCCGGTTGCTCGTTCATGATTTCTTTGTGTCAGAAAAGGCCCTATCTGCTGAGTCTGTGACCATCAGATGGCTGTTAAAAGCTATGCACTGGCTCAAGACTGGCAGTGAAATGAAAAGGAAACAAACATGGTGGGGACAATCCTGCAAAGATTTGCCCAGTAACAAGGGAGCAGATCATTTAATTTGTATTACAGCTTTGGGAGTTTAATTGCACAGGTCAAATGTAGATCAATTTAGCTCTTCTTTGATTTCCCAAGTGTGAAGCCTCCAATCATCCATGGAAGCAGTTAAGCTACAGCAACATCATAATTACAGCCATGGCGTCACAAATCTCCCTTGCTGTGATATCCGAATAAAGAATTCAGAACGGGAGACCATGCACAAAATGCTCTAGACATCACAAAGCCCCAAATTCATGACCCAGCCCACAGAGCCTTGTTTTTCTCTCATGGATCATGAGTTGCTAAGAAAGGCCAGCCCAGCAGAATAAAAATAAATCCAAGTTATATCAAGAAATCAATTAATTTTGCACTTTAGTTTCTGTTCTACCAAAGACAGAAAAGTTGTTTAAAAAAAATCTATATAATCTGTATATCATCTATATCTATACCTATCTATATTAAAAGGTTTAAAAGCAAAGGTAAAAACTAATACAGAGTAATATAAAGTAAGGGAGAAAAAAGAAAAAGAGAAATCAAAGAGAAAGCTACAAGTGCAAGAAAGAAAGAAAAAGTAAAATAGAAAAGAAAGAAAAAAGACACAAACAAGTGCCTTCCGATGCAGTTATCTTACAAGTACAATTATAAATGTATCTCTTTCTCTAAAGTTACATCATGACTTACATCTTTCTATAATATATCCTGTCTAATCATCAAAGCCATAAATCGTAAGTTCATTTTCTTCTATTTCATGCCAAGTCCATAAGGGGTTTCCAGTCGGCAGTAAACATAATGTATTTTCACTAATCAAAGGACTCAATTTGGCCATCTCAGCCAGTTCCACCATCTTCACCAGCCATTCCTCCACGGTGGGTATTGCCAGATCTTTCCACTTTTGAGCATACAATAATCTCGCTGTAGTTATCACGTACAAAAACAAAGTTCCATGACTTTCTTCCAACTGTTTGTCCATCAATCCCAAAAGAAAAACCTCTGGCCTCAGTTGTAGCTGAATCTTTAAAATCCTCTGAATAAGTGTATGTATTTGAATCTGGAATTTTCTAGCTTTTTTATAGGTCCACCAAACATGATAAAATGTCCCTTCTTGTTGTTCATACTTTGAACATAAATTTGAAGTGCCTTTCTACATTCTTGACAACTTCTCTGGTGTCATATACCAACGGCACATCATTTTATAAAAATCCTCTTTAAGATTGTAACATAATTTAAATTTCAATCCTACCAAACATGCATTTTCCCATTGTTCCATCTGTATATTATAACCAAAAAATTTAGCCCACTTTATCATACATTCTTTCCTTTGTTCTTCTTCTGCTTCAAATTTCAATAAAAGTTTATATCTTTGAGTAATTACTGTACATGTTCATCATTTGCACACAATTCTGTTTCAAACCAGTCTTACAATGTTCAGTTCCACAAACTCTTTTGTCTGCTTTAACTCTTTCTGATAACTGTAAATAAGAAAACCATTAGCAACAAAGAAGGATAGTTCTGATATTTTTCAATGGGAACACCGCGATGGCAGCTGTTGCAGCTTGAGGACTGAGACATCAGTCCATGGGGAAAGAAATGTGGCCAGTTTGGCTAGCAGTGGTGACAGCCAAGGAAAGTACTTTAGAATTGGCAGTGATAAAATGTCACAGAAGAAGTTGGGGTGAAGATAATGCTTGGCACATGCAACTGTAATCCAAACAGATTTCTGCTGCCAAGGTTGTCAAAAATAAGAATATTCTGTGGGGAAACAACTCAGCCCTTGAATGGGGGAGAGAACAGTGTGAAAGAAACTCATCAAAAAAGAGAAAAATCAAAGTATGCATTCAAAAGTTAAAATCTCAGCAATAATGAAAGAGATATATCCTTAAGTCGGTGTTTCTCAACCTTGGCAACTTTAAAAGGGGTGGACTTCAACTCCCAGAATTCCCCAGCCATGCTGGCTGGAGAATTCTGGGAGTTGCAGTCCACCCCTCTTAAAGTTGCCAAGGTTAAGAAACGCTGACTTAAAGCATGACAATTCTTAATGTTTATGGCATATTGTTCAAGGGTTCAAAATGTTTCAAAATGTAGTCTTCGCTTAACGATCACAATTGAGACCAGAATTTTGGTTGCTAAGTGAAGTGGTCATTAAGCAAATCCAACCTAATGTTATGACCTTTTTTGCAGCAGTCATTAAACAAATCACCACAGTCATTAAGCAAACCACATGGTCATTAAGCAAATCATGTGGTCCCCATTGACTTTGCTTGCCAGATGCTGGCCAGGAAGGTCAAAAATGGCAATCATATGACCATGGGATACTGCCACGGTCATAAACACATACCGGTTGCCAAGCACCCAAATCGTGATCATGTGACAGTGGGGACGCTGTGGCAGTCATAAGTGTGAGCACCAGTTGAAAGTCAGTTCTTTCAGCCCTGTCATAAGTCTGAACCATCACTAAACAAATGGTCATTAAGTGAGGACTACCTGTACTCATCACCTAAGTATGCTTGTGAAAACAGCAAAAAGGTAAATCCTTCTTGTTATTCCCAAACTGCACATGGCAGGTCTAGTGGGAAGAGAAGCTTTCAAAAGCTTGGAATACCTCAACAAATAAAAGAATGTAAGAAGAGTCCAACTGATTCCCAGTAAAGGAACTACCAATTTAGCATCCCATTTTACCCAGTAATGCTTGAGTGATTCTAAATAGATCTGTTGACAAGACCTGCCAACTGGATCAACCCAAAAGTTGATGTGGACCGTAATCCAGCTTCTCCCTGTGGTGTCAACTAGATGGCCACAAGGCGCCGCTGTCCAGAACATCTCCCTGTTACTTCTCAGCTGCTGAAACTCTGATGTGTTGCCTTGGATCTGCAAGTTTAACCACAGTAATCAAGCAATGACCTGCATTTTTGCAGTTTCTGCCAAGGGGAAGCTTTACACAGAAAGAGCCTGCACTCCTTCCACTTGATGGACAAAGCATATTTTTTCCACTGAGGAGTTAATGACCATATAAATAAGGCCCATTAGTGCATCTCACCTATTGCTAATTCTCAGCAGAGGGATTTACCAATTCCATGCTTCTTCCTAATCTTTTAAAATGGAGACACTAAGTTACTGAAAATGCACATTTCTGCATACAAAAGTGCACAATATAAAGCTGAACTAAGAAACTGCTTTCTACTCTGTTTCTTTTATATTATTGGCTCTAATTATTTCTTGAAGATCATGAATTCAGTCATGGAGAAACTTGCTTCCAGGGATGCTATGCTAGATTAATTCCATCATAATATGTTCTTTAATTTTCTTTGAATTAATCATTCTATTTTTAATTTCTTAATTCAATAAATTGGTCTTGTCCTGGAATTCCAAAATTGATTACTAACCAACAAATCCATGTTAGAAAAAAAATCAAAATGTTGAACTAAACCAGTAATATGCAGTTAATTTATCAGATACCTCCTTTTTATTCTTCAGTTCTACAGTTTAATATTATTCCCATGTGGCAAATATGGGTACCAGGTATGTCGTCAGGGAACACAAATTGTAACCAGCTTCATAGAAAGGTAATTTTTAAAAAGATCCTTAGAAGTTTTAGGATGCCAGATAATGAAATTATTAATCAGAAGCCTTGTTCATTTGATTGTTTTTCTAATGGCCAATTTGAGCTATATTATAATGTAATATATTATATTTTTTCTATTAGAATGGAGGGTTCTTCATCTTTTTTTTGAAAAAAAAAAGCTAATTAGTGAAACTTAAAAGGAAGATGTTAAAGCTGTCTTTTCTAACCACCTCCATCTCTAATTCTAATTTCTCTATCTCCACCTGATCTATCCATTATTTTTGCCATGACAAACCCAGAGAACTGTTACATGGAACATTCTTTCTCATACCACCACAGTCCCCCATGTTCTCCTTCTCTGCTTCAGACACGCTTTTCTGCTGGATTGGTGGTTGTGAGAATGAGCACTTTCTCAGGTGTATCTGCTTTCACTCTAATGCCTAGCACTACTTCGTACTGCTCAACAGAGGAGGAGGAGGAGGAGGAAGGAGAAAGAGAAGGAGAAGGAGAAGGAGAAGGAGAGGGAGAGGGAGAGGGAGAGGGAGGAGGAGGAGGAGGAGGAGGAAGGAGAGGGAGAAGGAGAAGGAGAGGAAGAAGGAGAAGGAATGGGAGGAAGGAGAAGGGGAGGGAGAAGGAGAAGGAGAAGGAGGAGAAGGAGAAGGAGAAGGAAGGGGAGGAAGGAGAAGGAGTTCATTATTTTCTGATTGCTTCAGAGAGGAAAAACAAATCCCCATTCCTTCTTAATCCACAAGTATAAGGCTTAACTAAGGAAGGCAAGGAATAAAATCTTTAATTCATATCTTGTTAACTGCTCATTTGCCTAAATTGCCCCAGTATTCTTCCAAGCCCACCCCTCTCATGCTGCCTTGTGGCAAGCTCTGCCTTTCCACTAACATCTGCTCCGGTCCTCCTGTCACTCCCCTTTTTTATCGCCACACGGGTCCATGTGGGCGCAGCAGCCCGGTCCTTGACAGCAGGCTACCATCAGCTCTTTCAGTTGGGAGTTTTTGTCCCTCCCGGGGGAAAAAATAGGAAGTCCACTGATGCTTTTACTTTAAGATCTGAGGGTTATATTAAATGAGCCTGATGGCTGGGAGCAGCAATACGTGGTACCCAAGGGATTAATCCTAAATCAGCAGCTCAGTCCAGCATTTAAAAAGGAAAAGAAAGTTCAATGCCCCCCAAATGATCAACTGGGAGAATAAAGCACCCGAATTTAACCAAGGCTATAACCTAATGTAGCTATTTAATTTATCAACTGAAGCTTTTTTTCCCCCGGACTAACTGCTCTTATCATTGTTTCCCTGAATCGGGAACTGATTGTTAAGAATTGCTGTCTAAATGATGCTTCCTTGTCTCTTTCCTCCACTCTCCAACAATTGATCCAAGAGTTCAAGGAAAGTCAGGAGAAAAAAATCCAGCACAGTCAAATGATCAAATTATGGGAAAGCTGAATAATTCTGACCAGAAATAATGGGCTGTTTTGAGTAGATAAAAGGGAGAAAATAGAAGAGAAACACTTTGCTAGCCAAAGCAAGAAATGAGCACAATGCGGGTTAATGGTGAAAGGCCTGGAAGGGAAGAGGGGAACAGGATGAATTGGGTCCTTATTGTATGAATTTTGGAGAATGAACAGTAACCATACTTCATGCTTGATCAACTAGGCTGATGGTGATGTTGTAATTAGATAAAAATAACTAATGAGATTAGGGCTTGATGTGAAACAGGAGAAGTTCAGTCTCAAATACGCTGTGATGCAGTACTGAAGCAAAAAACAACACCAAGGCAGCTGGAGAGGTGAAATAAAGAGGAAGAGCTAACCAGCAAAAGGGTGCCCTGAAAGCCATAGGAGGTATGAAATATGTAGCAAGGAGAGTAGGATACAAGTACAGGGCGGGGAACAGGGGAATACCCTCCCACACACACACACACGCACAAACCACACACAGAGAACAGAAGAAGCACTGAACATGCGCATACAAAGTGCTCAGAGGATATAACAAGATGGTAAACTCATTAAAGGTGACAGCCTCAAAAGGAGAAACAGTAGAAAGAGGAGTGGAGGTGCTGGTGACGAAGCACCAGAAAGAGGTCAGGAGAGATGAGTGAAACTTTCACAGTGAAGGAGGGAGGCAAAATTCTGAGCAAAGGGCAAGGAGTAGAAAGTGAGAGGAATAGCCTTGAATGAGGAATCGGTGGTCAGTAGGAGTCGCTTGGCATTGCTAGAATCACTACAGTCCAGAGATGTAAAGTTGAGTTTTTCTAGCAAGGCTGATGAACCAGGAGCAAGAGGGAAGGAGGCATTTACAGTGTCACCAGGGCTTTTTTTTCAGTGTTAGCAACACCATTCCCTGAGTCACTCCGTTCTTGCATCCACCCTTTTACAGTAGTTCAGTTAAGCCAAGATGGGGAGGAGTCAAGAAAACCTGGTAGGCTACAAGGATCTACCCAGAGTTGTGTTTAAGGTGGGAGGCCATATGATTATTTTAAATAAACAAACAAACAAATAAATAAATAAAACATGGGTCTTGCCTGTGTCTTCAGGTCTCAAAATTTTCAAGCAATCCCATACCATTGGAGCAGACAATGGACACCTCAATGAGTGATTAGGCTGAGATGAAAATAACTAAATTTATCCTCATGCAGCCTCACAAATTTGTCACAGTAAGTCTTTCAGGACTCCAATATCAGGTTTTCCAGAACAGAGAGTCTCTTACTACTCCGGAGAGCTCTGATAGATAGCTCTTTGTGGAAGCTACAAAATAATCCTTCTTTGCAGCCTTTGTTGCCTTACCATCAACATAACTGTGTGCACTGGATGGCCCCATAACCAATCTTATGCTCTCACAATCTCCTCCTCCAGCCAGAGCTTCCCCAGAAGATCGGGGAAATTCAGGGTCCGTAATGCCAGGCAAGACATTTCGCAGCAATCACATCAATGGCCTGTTCTGTTTCTTTATTCCATAGCTCAGGAATCAACCAATTAGGCTGGCTTAAGGGCTCTGAGTAGCACATCAGACACCATACTGCACACATGAATAGGCCAAATAAATCCAACTGGGAGGGCTGGAGTTTTCAAAGAGTGAAATTGGTGCTTTAACCCTTTGCAAGACTTGATTGATGATGTGCCATCAAGTTGTTTTCAACTCCTAGTGACCACATAGATAGATTTTCTCCATGATGATCTGTCCTGAACCTGATCCTTCAGCTCTTCCAACTGTTTGCAAGATTTAACACATCGATTTTTGCCTGTCAATTTTTTTCCAAGCTTACTCAGGAGGAGTCTTCCGGGAACTGTGAAAGGAATCTGGAACTGCATTTTCAAATTGGCTGTGATGGAGCTGAGGAGAATCAAAAGCCCAGCTGACAATCACATCACCATATGGATAAACATCTCCCCGCTCCCCAGTCAAGCAAGTTCTCCTCAGCCTCTGCTTTTATTACCTTTAAAAAACTAAGATGGCTCTGTTATCATGCTTAGACTATGTCTGTTAAGAAAATTAATAGTAATAAGTATTGCATCACATAAAGGTGGTTGACTTGTCTGTGAGGGGTACCAGTACGTGAAGTACAAAGTTGTATTGCTTCTGCAAATCACCTGTTACAGATGCCGCATGTTGAACACTTCAACATCCTTCCTTCAGGTCTATCGATCGGAATAATCAGCCTCACTCAGGAACCTCAGGTATGGATGTTTATCTCTTCTTTTTAAACAAGCTTGACTTTCCTTCAAACAGCTCAGCAAAAATCACCTCTGATTCTCAGGCAGTCTTCCAACCAAGCCTTCTACAAGATCAAGCCTGCTGTGTTTTCGAACTGTGTTGGGCCAGATGTCATTCCTGATCATGCTCTTGACTATTAGTAGGAATAAATGTCTCTGGCACTTCAACCTCCCATCGCTCTGACATAGATCCTAGTTTACATGACAAAATGTTCAGCTGGATGGATCTCTGGTTGCTCATTAGACTGATGCATTACAAGGAAGTTGTCTCTGTAACACAGTGCTTACCCCTTTGCTCCAAAAATGAAAAGAGAGGGAGGGTTGAAAAACGAGAGGATACCTGTACAGTAGGAAAGAAAATTACTGTGACAATGTATAGCGTTAAGAAGGGTAGCTCATGTCCTCCAACAAGGCAGGGCTTATGTGTTATTTTCAGAACTGTATACAGTAGAAGCACATGTAGGATATCAACCCTCTCTGGAAATTTGACTCTGAGGATTCAGGCTTGCTATACAGTTTCTCATCTGACAGAGATGTGACTGTGCAAGCCATTCACTGCCCCCTCCCTACTTTATGATCCCAGCTTGGTCACGAGGACCAAATGCTTCTTGCAAAGGAAGAGATAAAGGACCCACCCTTCCTGACATCTATTGAACTGATAGTCAATGTCCACCATCCTAGAGTGAGATAAATAGGCATTTAAATGGCAGAGTGCAGCAGAAGCTCTGTGGATGTTTATTTATGCATTCATTCTCCCAGAATAAAGATACACCAGGAGACAACCTGTACTATAAAAGCTAACAGTAATGTCAAGCTGTAAGACTTTGGTAGGGAATTGTAGAGAATCGTTCGCTTCTCTCTCTAACGTGGTCTACAATATATGGCTGTTCCAGTAAATCGGTATTCCTTCAGGCTTTTAAAAAGATGGAGATATGAGAATGCAGAGAATAGCAATCTGGGAATATAATTGAAACTCAGCAAGAAATGATCACCCCAGAGACAGGGAATTGGGGCCAGTTTCTCCTCCCCCCAAGTAGAGGGTCTCAGCACCTCCCTGAACCACAGGGAGTTATTTGCTTGTGGCACTTGGCCAACAAACAGAACTGATATACCTGCATGATGGGGAGATATCACCAAGGTCATTCACTGCTTCCAAATCATTTATTAGCAAATTTAAGGAAAAAAAAGACCTATTATTGGACAGTAAGGGCATCTTGGGGACGCAGTGGTGCTGCGGGTTAAACCGCTGAGCTGTCGATCGTAAGGTCGGCGGTTCGAAACCACGCGGCGGGGTGAGCTCCCGTTGCTAGTCCCAGCTCCTGCACACCAAGCAGTTCGAAAACATGCAAATGTGAGTAGATTAATTGGTACCGCTTCGGCGGGAAGGTAACGGCGTTCTGTGAGTCATGCTGGCCACATGACCCGGAAGTGTCTATGACAACGCCGGCTCTAAGGCTTAGAAACAGAGATGAGCACCGCCCCCTAGAGTCGGACACGACTGGACTTTATGTCAAGGGAAACCTTTACCTTTACCTAAGGGCATCATTAAAGTTCCTTTTGCAGGGCTACCATTACCAATTTTGTTTCAGCTGTGGGTTTCACTTGGGTCTGGGGGTAGGAGTTGGAGTTGGCGTTTCGGAGTAGTTTGGGAGGGGGGGTTCAATTTGTACCTGTTTCTTCTTTGGTTCTGTTTTTAGATGGATGATTTACCCTTAAATAACGATTCATAAACCTAACTATAACTGTAACCTTAACTACTGTATAATTTGTAAATACAGTCCTAACCCTGAGAGCCAGTTTTGTGTAATGGTTAAGGCATCAGGCTAGAAACTGGAAGACTATGAGTTCTAGACCATCTTAGGCAGGAAGCCAGCTGGGCGACCTTGGGCCAGTCCCTCTCTCTCAGCCGTAGGAAGCAGGCAATGGCAAACCACTTCCAAAATCTTGCCAAGAAAACTGCAGGGACTTGTCCAGGGAGTCACCAGGAGTCAGTGCTGATTTGAGAGAGCCAGTTTGGTGTAATGGTTAAGGCATCAGGCTAGAAACTGGGAGACTGTGAGTTCTAGACCATCTTAGGCACGAAGCCAGCTGGGCGACCTTGGGCCAGTCCCTCTCTCTCATCCCCAGGAAGGAAGCAATGGCAAACCACTTCTGAAAAATATTGCCAAGAAAACTGCGGGGACTTGTCCAGGCAATCACCAGGTGTCAACACTGACTCAAAGGGACCAAAAAACCCCCTCTAACCCTAATCATATACTCTATCCTAAAACCAGTTCTAACCTAACTTTAATATAAGATCCAACTTTAAACCTAATATAAATACTAAATTAACTCATACCTTAATCCAAACCATAGCTTGTGCTATAACATTAAACCATAAGCCAAAGCTAAATTAATCCTATTCCCTAACCCACTTGTAACAGAAGCCCAGCCCTAGCTATAATCCTAATGTTAAACACCTATTCATCACTATCTTAAACTATGTCAGGTCAATGAGATTCAATATGCATGCTTGCTTTTATACAAATGTTTTATACAAAAATGTACATCTTTACTGACTCTATTACTTGGAATTGAATTTTGCTGATCATTAACATTTCTCTCCCAAGCTGCATTATTGTTTTTTGAATGTATTATTATAGTTGTTTCCCTGCATTTCTTTGAAGAATTGACATGAAAGGTAGCCAAGAAAAATAAAATAGTAAACAAATTAAAAATAAAAAGCTAACACAATACAGTACTTGAATAATAAAATAATAGCCAAGTAATAAAGGGACACAAATAAAATACCCAATTTAAGAAGATATCTAGATAACGCTTTTTGAAACCAGAGAAATCAAGGCCAATTGCAGTTCTAAAGATAGCATGTTCTATAATGGGAGGCTACAGACTAAAAAAGGAAGGACCTTTTTTCAAAGTACTTTTCAATTACAAAGGAATGGAATGGCACATGTTCTTTTAATACACTACCAGCAGCCTCACATTCCACACAGGTTCTCTTGGTTGACTTCCATCAGTGTTTATGAAGTTTATAGGAGTATTTTTCTACTTGTAGATATAAATCATATTTATCGTCTCTCTCAATTACTAGAGCTGTTCAGGAGTGTTCTACAAACAGTAGGAATATATTACGCTGCTTTATGAGCAACTGTTTGTTTAGAAGCAAGATCTGGATTATGGTGGAGGATTCTTCCTTATTTACAAAGCATCCTTTCCACCTGCTAACAAGCTTTGTGCAATTATTTTTTCATCCATTTCACCAGGCTTATATACTGCTCCAATCACTGACCAATCCCAATCAGTTTACTGTTGTAATGCTATTAAATACTCTTTCAACTTCTATCCCACTTCAAACTTGCTAAATAGTAAAGTTTTAATTGCTTTTCTAAGTCCAAACAGTTGAATCTTGGTAGGTGGAGAGGGGACTGTCATTCCAGAGAAGAGGGGCAGTAATCAAACAGGACGACCCTCAAGAATATTGTAGAATACATTGCTTAAGAGAGAGGACTCAAAGGGAGCCTTCTCTTTCCCATCGAACTGGGTGGGCAGAAACCATTGTGAACAAGAGGTCCCACAAAAGTCCAGGCCCTGGGCCATGAAAGGCTTTAAAAATGGCAACTCCCTGCTTGGATTAGACCCAGAAGCCAAGTGATGCCCACTGCGTCCCTCAAAATAGAAGGGCTATGGGGCGAACCAAGGCATGCCTGCAACTACTAAACTTCTGGACCAGCTTTAGTTTCTGAGTGTTCTTCATGAGGAGGCTGGACCTTCACTGGATATACCTTGAATCTCATTTTCATGCCAAGTCAAAGGAAGGGAAAACATCCCTCAACTGCTTTTTACATTCAGCTAAAAGTGCTATCCTGTGCCCTGAAGTCCTTGCTGATACAGGGTTCAGATTCTAGACATGCGAAAAGCTGAAGGCTGAACTCGTCAGAGAAAGGCTGTTCATTTGGATAAGCTTGTTAAAATCAGAAGCTTTACACCACTGTTATTCTTAGGGGCTGATTCTTTACAGTTTATCTTTTCCTGCCCCAGAGATCCCTGCTGCTGGAATGCTGACAGCCCCAGGCAACTCAGTAACCCGAGAACAGATCCACACCATTTAACTTCTGTTCCCCATTCCATCAAAATACTTTGATGATCTGCAATTATTTTCACAACACTGACAATCAATGACATCTCAACCCTTCCTTGTGCTTCCACAGGCTCCGTAGCAGAAGACGAGGAGGAAGACCAAAACAAACAAGCATCCATGCACTCCATGGCATGGGAAGTAAAATAAATTGGTTGCAATCTCTCATCCCTTATTTTAAATTATATTCATTTGTCTAAACAAACAAACAAACAAACAAACAAACAAGTCCCTGTTGTTCTTTGGAGGGCAAACTAAAAGCTGCCAAGCCACTTACCTGCCTGAAAGAACAGCTAGCATGTCTGCAGCCCAGGAATGAAGAGGTGCAGAGACCCAACTTGTTTAAATGGGGAAAAGGCCCAACCACAAGCTCCTGAGTTGTATCACAAACAACAACAACAACCAAGTTCATGATGCACAGCAGTTAAGATGGAAAGAAATCAGGGCAGCTGCAGAAAGAAATAACAGTATGGGGGAGGGGGGTGAAGCACACATGTGACCTATGGAGGTCCCTAGAATCAGACAATAAAGTTCTTGACTCAAGGCCAAGAAACCCAGAGGTGGGGTCCTAGGCATGGAGACTTCTGCAAGTCTCATGGAATGCAGGATACAATCTCTGTGTGGAGAATTGTTTGGTTTATGATGTACGCACAGCTGGAAGATTTTGACCTTATGGAAGAAAGCTAGAGAGACCTCCTTGGTCAGTTCCTTCTGATCAGTTCTCTTGAAGTTAATCTCTTAGGGATTTGAGAAGGTGGCCATAATGCCCTAAAACATACAGCTAAACCCTGAAACCTGTCAAGTCTGGCTTTATCTGACCCGTAAGTTCTCCCTAATGCAGCATTTCTCCTATGGAAACGTACTTGCTGAAGTAATAGAAAATGTAGACACCCCACCTACTGGCTATAAATTACCAGCTCCTTCTGGGTTTAGCTACGCATCCGAATAACAACAACAAATCTCTTCAAAATGATTTTTAAGAAATAACAACTTGTTGACTAGTTGTCAAGCAGCATCTGCTCAGCAATGCAAAAATCATTCCTTTCTCCCACTCTCTTATGCATCTGCATGCTAGAGATATAGTTTGGCCCCTGGCATAAATTACAATAAGTTCTCCAAGGATCTCTCTTGCCAAATTATGCCCTGAATGTGTGTGTGTGTGTGTGCGTGTTCTCTCTCTCTGCCAAGAGGTTCCTACATTACTTTAGCCCCAGGCTTGTAAAATCTCCTCTGTGGCTCATCTTCTAGTATAGATTTGTAGATTTTCTGACAGCTGAGATTCCCTGAGATATCTGCAAACCTCACAAGCTTATCAATCATTTCAAATACCACCTATTTGCCCTCCCCACCATCATTTTTTTTTTTTTACATGCCGTTATACAGAATGCAGCAAAAAAACAACGGCAGAAAAATTGGGCGACATCACGGTTAAATGGCATTAGATGGCATCATATCCAGGAACACAGGTTCAGATCCAACCTCAGACATGAAGGCTCCCTGGATGACTTTGGGTTGATTTTGTGGAGAAAAAATGGGAGGAAGGAGAACCAGGTTCACTGTCTTGTCACAATCCTATATCATTATGTTCTTGATTTTTTTGTCGAAATGTAAGGATAGGTGGAATCCTCTCCCGGTCAGATTAATTGGATAATTAGGAGTTAAGTCATTCATTCCCACTGAAAACATCTCTGATGGGTGATGGGGATCCTTATTGGCTCCTGTTGAAATTCTAGCTCATCACCATAGACCAGTGTTTTTACCAACCTTAGCAACTTTAAGATATGTGGACTTCAACTCCCAGAATTCCCCAGCCAGAAACACCGCCATAAAGACTGTGTGTTTGCAACAACAACTGCAAAGCAACCTCATGGACCACCTCTGGTCTTCCTTCAACCCATGATATGAAGATGAATCTTTGCCTTTGCAGCTTCTACTCATTTCTTCTATATTCAGTCCTCTGCCTAGTCTTCCTTCCTCTTTCAGTTCTTCCATCCTTACCTCTGCCTCTTTCTGTGACCTTCCATCTTCTGTCTTCTCCTTATTTATTTCCTTATTTATCAACAGTATTCATTAATACTTTTTTTCTCCCCGCTTGGATTCTCAAAAGCACAAAAAAGAAGAATATAATAAAAATGTCAACACATTAAGGGGAAAAAAAGCAAGGGGTTATTTTAAACAAGCCCAAATACCATTACAATCCATCGAAGGTGTCTGGAGCTCCACTCTTCTCTCCTCTGATGCCAAGATGTGTTCCTTTTGCATCAGAGTAACAATGTATGGGAAATGAAAGCCTTAAGATGAGCCACTGATATCCAGAGACCCACCTGACCCTCTCCTTCTAATTGGCAGCCAGGGCCCCCAACCAATCAGACAACAGTTGGGCAAGAGAGCATCAAGAGAAAAGAATGCTTTCCGATGCCCGGTGGGTAAGAATTGTATTCAGATTGTTTCTGTTGACTCCCAATAGAATATTTCCTCTTCCCCATGCATTCATTCATCAAGCTCGCCTAGTCTTCAAAGCCTGAAGGAATTTTGGTTTGTAGCGAACCTGTAAATTAACCCATACCTGTTATTATGTAGTGTGAGACATTTAAGTAGCATCCAGATCGCTTAGGATAACAGCTCTTCCATTTGTGCTGTAATAAAACACCTATTGATTCTAACGGTACCATTCAAACAGCAGTTACTACTTGACATAAATAAGAATAGTACAATCTGGATACATTCAGTTCCCTGGAACTGCTGCACTTCGTTGTCCCCCGATACACTCCAATCTTTTTTTTTTCCAAATTCAATTAGATTTTTTTAAAAAAACAACAAACAAAAATCCCTCGATTCCCACTCCATAAATTTTAACTGGTTCGTCAAGGTTGCCCCTATGAAGATAATTTATTTAGATTTACAGGTGCTAACATTCAAGAAATACGGACTTTCTTGAGAGTTTTAGTAAATGCTTCTGTTCCAAAGCTATCAATGATCTCCTTCTCTTTCGGAGATTACTGACTGGTTTTCTTGCAGTAAGAAACAAGTGTTTGGGATGGGGCTAATGTGTATTACTCTAACACAACGCCACAGATTATGGGGTTGTGCCTGAAACCCAGAGATAAGTGCTGCATACCATGCTAGTTCTGGGCTACTTCACTAAGAATTTTAACTCAAGGTGAATGTGCACTTTTAAATCCTTTCCTCTGTAGCACAATTCTGCATGAGCAAAAATTCTTGCCCTGCCTCCTGTCTCACATGCTAATTTTACAGGTGGTGTAGTGGGTTGTCAGGTAATACAACCCAACCAAACTTCACTTGATCATGTGGTTTAGCTCTTAGGAGTGCTAGCTTTCTGTGTAACTTGGAATTAAAGTTGAATGCACCAGGCTGGAAACAGGAAAGAGGAGGATTGCCTTGGAACCATCTATGCAAACAGAAACAAAGAAGAAAGGACTTGTTCATTGGATGTCCTCTGGTCTGCCTAGCCAGCCCTCGACTGGAAATTTGCAGACAGACATGGTACCACAAGTCAACTTGAAGAAAAATAAATTAGGAGCAGTTAAGAACCAGAAATGCTGGATGCGTCACCCACTCAGGTCTTTTCAAGGAACAGGACTTGTGGACCTCATGGAAAGTGAAGTGGCGGTGGCTGAGTATCCATGCAGAGGCAGCCAGAGACAGCCCTGAAAGCAACTGCAGATGTCTTCAAAAAGATGTGGCTGCTTTAATGATTCCGGGAAAGGTGCTGCAGTCACACTAACACACGTTGTGAAGCACCATCTTCCAGTGCTTTTTAGATCCCTGTCATTTCAACAGCAGATGCTGAAGAAACTGCGAGCTTAACCTGATATACCAAATATCTATTTATCTTGTTTTAGTTGTTCGTTCTGCAGTATTTCTGGGACAGGAGAAGGACTTATGCTTTGGGGGTTTGCTGTGAAAGGTGGATCGGAAACATTGATAGGTACTAAGTGGTCAGAATTAAGTGATCACTACATTGGATCATATGTACTGCTGGCAAATACATTTCCATATTTGATTACAAATATATTTCATTATACTAATTCTCCACATTCATTATCTTCCTGAAATATTTGCTATTTAATTGCTCTGCATTTCAAATCTGCATTTCCCTACTCCCTGGGAAGCACGGAATCAACACTGGTAAAGGCAAAATGGTGAAGATGATAATATTCTCTAAAGTAATTGATCAGTGTTAAATTTGTTCATTTTCAATTTTTCCATCACAGAATGTTCTTTTTTAATTGAACTAGTGTTCTGTTGCTTACTAGAGGGTTTCGTTATTCATGATAACATTAAAACAAATATTTGCCTAAATTAAATTTTACCATAAAGTTAACATAGTTTTGTAAAAATAAAAAAATAAAAAATGGGAAAGAAACATATCCCAAAGTATTCTTATACATAATCCCTCAGACCTTACTTCATGACAGGTACTGGAATAAGCAGTGGAAGAGGGTGGGATGGGAAAAAAATATCTAAATCACTGTATGGTCCTTGCTTATATAAGTATCTTACATTTTTCTCCTTAAACAAAGAGTCCAACCCTTTTGTTTCCACTCTTATCGTGGTGAGAACTTTGTTAGTTCCTGACAAACAAGCTCAGTCTTCCTTTCCTAGCCCTAAATAAAAGTCGGTAGGTGTCAGCCCCACCAGGTAGACCAGACCAGGAAATCAACTCCACAGGAAGGCTAAAACTACTTTTATTAAGACTGGCTAGTATAACAGAATCTTGCCAGTCTGATTGTGCTGAACTTCCTCCTCCCTTCTCATACTCCAGCAAATCAGGGAAGCCTCCTCCTGAGCCACTTCCAAGTGCTCTTCCGTTGCTCTGGACTGTTCTCCCCAGCCCCTTTTGCCTAGGTAACAGTTCTTGCCTATTTCCATCAAGGTCACCTCCCTTACTCTCTACAGTAGGTCCCTGGCTGTTGTTTTCCTACCACACGTGCTCCCTCTTCTGTCCAAGACCCAGCAGAAACCTTTGCCTCCTCTTCTGGCACTAAACCAGGGGAGATGGAACATGGATGGACTTGCTGGGAGGATGCTGAAACATCTTATTGCAGTGGCAAAGGAATCCCACTGACCCCCTGTGCTCCCAGTTGAAGAGGAAATGGAGAAGGGGCCAAGCTGGGGCTCTGTGTGTTCTTGGGGGGCAGGGGGCGTTGATCGGTCAAGCAGCAGCCCCCACCCCAAAATAAGGAGGGCCATGTCCCTCTAGGATGTCCTCTCAGCTCCAAAGCAAGGAGGAATAGCTGTTTGCCTGCCTTCATACTCTGTTTCAAAGAGGTAGATGTGACCTAAAATCAGGCACAAGGCCCAGCTTTGGAGCAAGACTGTGTCTTGGCAGCAACAATTTTGGGGGATCGCAGAGGAGTCATCATTGTTACTGTAAGGTATGAAAACCTGGTGTATTAAGAAGTGAGGAGAGAGGAGAATTTTGTGGGAGGGTTTTAAATACACAAAGCTTTTGTCTTTACACACTCATTAAGGACTGAAGACTTTTATCCTTCTATCTTTTTAGAAGAATAAATTGAAACTGTGTGTCCAAAAGTACATCAATGTGCCCCACCCCACCCCTCTATAAAAATGTCAGGGAAGGAACATTTCTGAAAAGATTCCCTGGCTTTTAGAAGTCTGTAAAGTGAAGACTTTATATCCTTCAGCAAAGGATCGTTACCTTGTCGTGGTGCTGGAGCTTGAGCACCTCAATGATGCCATGAGCTAAACCGTGAAGGGCCACCCTTTGACTGTGTGGACCATAACAAATTGTGGCAAGTTCTTAGAGGTATGGGGATACCAAGTCATCTTGTCTGCCTCCTGAAGAATCTGTATAACGACCAAGTAGCAACAGTAAGAACAGACCACGGAACAATGGACTGGTTTAAGATTGGGAAAGGAGTACGGCAGGGCTGTATCCTCTCACCCTACCTATTCAACTTGTACGCAGAACACATCATGCGACATGCTGGGCTTGAGGAATCCAAGGCTGGAGTTAAAATCGCTGGAAGAAACATTAACAATCTCAGATATGCAGATGATACCACTTTGATGGCTGAAAGCGAAGAGGAACTGAGGAGCCTTATGATGAAGGTGAAAGAAGAAAGTGCAAAAGCTGGCTTGCAGCTAAACCTCAGAAAAACCAAGATTATGGCAACCAGCTTGATGGATAACTGGCAAATAGAGGGAGAAAATGTAGAGGCAGTGAAAGACTTTGTATTTCTAGGTGCAAAGATTACTGCAGATGCTGACTGCAGTCAGGAAATCAGAAGGCGCTTAATCCTTGGGAGAAGAGCAATGACCAATCTCGATAAAATAGTTAAGAGCAGAGACATCACACTGACAACAAAGGTCCATATAGTTAAAGCAATGGTGTTCCCTGCAGTAACATATGGCTAAGAACTTGCCACAATTTGTTATGGTCCACACAGTCAAAGGCTTTAGAATAGTCAATAAAACAGAAATAGATGTTTTTCTGAAACTCCCTGGCTTTTCCATTATCCAGCGGATATTGGCAATTTGGTCCCTAGTTCCTCTGCCTTTTCTAAACCCAGCTTGTGCATCTGGCAATTCTTGCTCCATGAATTGCTGAAGTCTACCTTGCAGGATTTTGAGCATTACCTTACTGGCATGTGAAATGAGTGCCACTGTTCGATAGTTTGAACATTCTTTAGTGTTCCCCTTTTTGGTATGGGGATATAAGTTGATTTTTTCCAGTCTGATGGCCATTCTTGTGTTTTCCAAATTTGCTGGCATATAGCATGCATTACCTTGAGAGCATCATCTTGCAAGATTTTGAACAGTTCAGCTGGGATGCCGTCGTCTCCTACTGCCTTGTTATTAGCAATGCTTCTTAAGGCCCATTTAACCTCACTCTTCAGGATGTCTGGCTCTAGCTCCCTGACCACACCGTCAAAGCTATCCCTGATATTGTTATCCTTCCTATGCAGGTCTTCCGTATATTCTTGCCACCTTTTCTTGATCTCTTCTTCTTCTGATAGGTCCTTGCCATCTTTGTTTTTGATCATATCCATTTTTGCCTGGAATTTACCTCCAATGTTTCTAACTTTCTGGAAGAGGTCTCTTGTCCTTCCTATTCTATTTTCTTCTTCCACTTCCACGCATTGCTTGTTTAAAAATAATTCCTTATCTCTTCTGGCTAACCTCTGGAATTTTACATTTAATTGGGCATATCTCCTCCCATCACTGTTGCCTTTTGCTTTCCTTCTTTCTTGGGCTACTTCTAGTGTCTCAGCAGACAGCCATTTTGCCTTCTTGGTTTTCTCTTTCTTTGGGATGTATTTTGTTGCCACCTCCTGAACAATGTTGTGAACTTCTGTCCATAGTTCTTCTGGGACCCTATCTACTAAGTCCAGTCCCTTAAATCTATTCTTCACCTCCACTGCATATTCCTTAGGAATATTAGTGAGCTCATATCTAGCTGATCTGTGGGTCTTCCCTAATCTCTTTAGTCTGATCCTAAATTGTGCAAGAAGAAGTTCGTGATCTGAACTACAGTCAGCTCCAGGCCTTGTTTTTACCGACTGTACAGATGTCCGCCACCTTTGGCTGCAAAGGATGTAGTCAATCTGATTTCGGTGTTGTCCATCTGGTGAAGTCCATGTATAAAGCCATCTCTTAGATTGTTGGAAGAGAGTGTTTGTTATGCAGAGTGAGTTGTCTTGGCAAAATTCTATCAGCCTATGTCCTGCTTCATTTTGTTTTCCCAGGCCATACTTACCTGTAATTCGAGGTGTCATTTGACTGCCCACCTTAGCATTCCAGTCTCCCGTGATGAAAATAACATCTCTTTTAGGCGTGTTGTCCAGTAGGTGCTGCAGATCCTCATAGAACTGCTCTACTTCAGCTTCTTCAGCATCTGTGGTTGGGGCATATATTTGGATCACTGTGATGTTAGATGGCTTGCCCTGAATTCAAATTGAGATCATTCTATCATTTTTTGGATTGTATCCAAGCACTGCTTTAGCCACTTGACTATTAATTATGAAGGCTACTCCATTTCTTCTGTGGTCCTCTTGTCCACAGTAGTAGATCTGGTGGCCATTTGATGTGAAGTGGCCCATTCCAGTCCATTTCAGTTCACTGACACCCAAAATGTCGATCTTTAATCTTGATATCTCACCAATAACCACATCCAATTTGCCCTGGCTCATAGATCTTACATTCCAGGTTCCAATGGTGTGTTGACCCTTAGAACATCGGATTCGCCGTTCACCACCAACACCGTCGGCTGCTAGCCGTCCTTTTGGCTTTGAGCTAGCTGCGTCATCACGTCTGGGGCTAGTTGAACTCATCCTCTGTTCCTCCCCAGTAGCATTTTGACCATCTTCCGACCTGGGGGTCTCATCTTCCGATGGTATACCGACATATCTCTGGTTGTACTGATCCATTTAGTTTTCACGGCAAGAATACTGGGGTGGGTTGCCCTTACCTTCTCCAGGGATCGCATTTAGTCTGACCTCTCTGTCATGACCTTCCCGTCTTGGGTGGCCCTTCACGGTTTAGCTCATGGCATCATTGAGGTGCTCAAGCTCCAGCACCACGACAAGGTAATGATCCATTGCTGAAGTCTTTTCCTTTCCTTTTGAACATTTCTAAAGAAGCCATTTCAGTTGTTATTGCATGCATACGCCGTAGTTTATCTAAAGGGGAGTGGATCACCTAAATGCCATTTTCAGCACAGTTACCAAAAGCAATATTCCCAGAGCATCCAAGTCATGTTTTCCATTCAGGATGGAACTCAGTATTACCAGGTAGTTGAGAAAGAAGAATGGACAGGATGGGCAGTTGGCTCTCACAGTGCAGTGTGGTGGAAGCAGACTGAAATAATGTTGTATGATTTCCCTGCATTTGCCTTGCTGCTAGCATTCAAAACAACAAAACAAACATATTTTTAAATATGGGGGTGTGTGTGTGACTAGGCCAGTGTTTTATTATTTGGAAGCATGCCTAACTTCCAGGGGAGAGAAAAGACAAAATTAGGGTGATCCTAACTCTAACCCAGGTGTTAATCCTGCACAGCCATAAAGATTAACAGCAGCCATGGCCACTTATTTATTTTATTTATTTATTTTCCGAATTATGGTTTCTTCATCTACCCTATCCCCTTTTACAAGAGAAAGTGGGAAAGCAGAGTATCTGTTGGCTTGATCTTGAAGAAGGAATACAAATATAAAGTTGGACCCAGACTGAGTTCCACTGAAATCAATTGGGCAAGGTAAGTCACAAGTTTAAGACCCCCTGGTTTTAGTTGAAACTTAGTGTAACTATATCCAATCTAATGCAAATAAGCATAAATTGATCTCCTGTAATGACATCTTCAGAGAATCATCTGTTGGAGGATCAGCCAGTATTGAAAAATAGTGAGTCAAACTGAGGCAAATGATTTGCTGAGCTTAAATGTTCTCATTTTTGGTTGAGTCCAGCAGATGTAATTGGCAAATCTGATCAGTGGGCATAACAGTTTGGCATTTACTCAATAACTAAGTCAAGTGGGGTGGGGGTGGGGAACAGCAGAAATAACCACAAGCAATAATAGCATAGAAAGTCTGGAAAGAACAATATGTCAATCCCTGCTATTGACATTTTAAATAAGCCTAAATACCATCCAATTTCTCATTCTTCAGTGATTAGATCTCAGACAGTCTGCAATCATGGCCTTCTAAATAAACATTCCGAAAATACAATTAAACAAGCTTCCCCTTCTTAGATTTTCATCTGTTAAAGCATGTGTTCACTTCTCTCTCCCCCCCCCCCGCCCCCGGCAAATAAAGTAGTTTTTAGGGTTGCCTTCCCATCTCCTCTATTTTTAAAGGTCTTTCATAGAAGTAAATTTTGTCCTAAGATTTAATCCAAAATTAAGTATCTATTTATCACTTGAATTGCCTTATGTATTCCAGGCCATAATTACAACTCTCAGCACAAACTTGCTCATTAAGAGTGTTCTTCAACAGAATTTTTTATTGTGGGTCTCCAGCACAACAAATCACTTTTATCACATCATTGTATTTCATTATAGTTGCTTGTATGAAAGCAGAGGTCCACGTAGCATAGCCCTCACAATCGGTAACTGCACTCAAGACCTGTCAAGTTTTCTTATTTTAGTATTCCTATTGCAACTGTTTAATCACTTGTAACTTTAAATGAACCACGTTTTGGCCACTGCACCATGGAACCAGCTGCATGTTGCCACATGGAAGGAAGTGGGGTTAAAGAGGTGACTGGCTAGGACTTGTGAATGTGAACTACTTGGATTCATCAGGAACCTGGCTGAGAGATAGGTACTTGTAAGAAATGTAGATGGCAGGTACTATGTATGGGAAAGATATTTCCACCTCATCTGAAGACTGAAGGTCTTTAAAAACCAGGCTCCGCCTATGTCAATTGGACAAGCAACTTTTTGGGACTGAAACCCCCATTCTCTTGGGGGAAATGATGGAAGTCCAAGGTAGGTGGCTCCATAGTCACCTGCTATTCCCCCCTTCCTCTTTCTATTCCTTTCATCTTTCTCTCCCATTAGTTCTGGCTAGTTTCATGCAAATCTATAATATGATTTCTTTCTTTCTGGATTTATATGCTAACCATGCTTTAGGCCTTAGTGCAGCTTTTCTCAACCTTCTGACCCTGGAGGAATCCTTGAAATATTTTTCAGGCCTTGGGGAACCCCTGCACATTCAGGCTCAAAGATAGTCCAGAAGTTACAACATTATTATATTCCTTTCATGGGTAAGCCTGTATGGATGCATGAACAGTGTTTTTAAATGAAAAAATAAAGAATGAAACTGACCTCTTTAATGTGAAGTTGCCCAAATTTGAAGTAATTTTTAAAATAAATCGTGATCTCCAGGGAACCCCTAGTGACCTCTCGTGGAACTCTGGTTGAGAAACCCTGCTTTAATGTGTTGGGCTAACCCAGCCAACTGCAGACTGTTCCATAAACCATGCCTAAACATGGGCTAGCACAACATGTGTGCCAGGCCATTCTTTCTTTTGCATACAAGTGCAAGCAGGGTCCCAATCACCCTAGTTCATTCATCAGTTCAGGGAGGAACAGCCTCACCCATCTTTCTGTCTCCTGACCTTCTCATACCTACATACAGTAATGCCCATTCATCTTCCTCTTTCCTCCATTTCCCTTCTAACGAGAGCATATGAATTCCACCCAGTTCAGGCAGTTCCTCCCATTCATACATCACCATGTACATGGTGGAAAAGGACCCTTCTCCATTTTCCAGCCTAGGACGGCAAGAAAACTAGCTGCTAATACTGGAGAATTTCAGGGGTCTTTGTCTCCTACACTGGTTCTTCTCCTTTCATGCTGGGTCAGAAAGCAGGGGCGCCTTCTTCTCCCAGCCAAACGGGAAAGGAAAGTGAACACTCCACGGAGAAATATAGCTATAAGAGAACACTTGAAGGCCTCCTAAATAGAAGGTGTTCTCCTATTCAAGAGGACTAGTTATATGCAAATGTATATTGATTTAGCATGATCAGTAAAGATACTTTAAATTAGTAACTGGCCTAAGTGGACTCACCCACTCATTTACCAATTCCTGTACTATCTCTGCCTTTTGGAAGGCATTTCTACAGTACAATAGAACAATACTATTTCGATACAATCTCTAGCCAGTTGATGAAGGGGCAGACACACCTCCAAATTACCTGTTAATCATCACCTTCCAGGCAATTATTAATTTACGGTCAGGACAAATATATTTTTATTTATCCATGGGTGATTGAAACATTTGAGGATACTTTGTACAATAGCCAACTTTGCTCCAGTTAAATATAAAATGGGATTAAAATCCAATAGTAGATTAATCTCAGCAGAATCCATTATATTAAGATTAAAAAGGAGGCACTCATTACTTTATTCTAGATGCACATCATTCATGTTAATTTTTTTTTATTAAAAAAAGCTTGTTGGCTAGCAGACAAATTATTTCTGAATGAATAGTCAGCACTACTGCTGAGCTGAAATTGTTCATCCCCTTTCAAGACCATTTCTGTCTGCATGTGTCTTGTAGCGATAGCCAATTACAAAATGGAACATAAAATGTGCTAGGAAAACATAAAGATCTTTATCCCTCCCAGGTAAGAAAAGAGGCAGGGTTTCAAACAGTAGGTATGGATGCCATCCTGACCTTTCTTCCCCCCTCCCTCATGGATGTCCCTGTCTTCTACACTACACTGCCCCAAATGGGCAAGTGGTGTGGAAGTAATTCAAGATGGATTCCCCTTCCTTGCTTTAATGTTTGTGATCCATCCAGATGTGACTAGGCAATGGAGAAGGAGCCAGGAGAAACAAGATGGAGGGGAGGGGAGGGGAGGGAAGGGAAGGTGGTTCCAATAACACCAAAAACAGAGAAGATGTAGCTTAGCCCTCCCCAATGTCTGCTTATCATTTATGTTTCAATTATGCCATCTTCTACCAAATACCTAACCATTTAATAAACAAGGTTGTTGTGCACTAATAAGCTGCTCTGAATAGCTCAGTTGCTGTGATGGCCAAATACGATTAAATTAGCTTGTCTGTCTTGATACCTGGGCACAGTAATATCCCCGTATGTGCAAAATACCGAGCAAAAGACACGCTGCGTGCACAATCACCCACCGACAAAAGGTAAGCTTGGAATCACTTTCTCTGCATTAGCATGATTAATTGAACAAGCCAACTGGTAAGACAGTTGCAGCAGTCTTAAGAAATGCCACAATTACTTCTTTTGAGCAGAAAAAGTTAAAAGACTTGTTACTAAAGGGCAGTGAACACCATTTGGTGGTTAATTAGCAATTCTAGTGAACTGCACCATTAAGCACTGCAAACATAATTCCCAACCTGATCACTTTTTGACATACCTATCAGTAGGAAGTAAATTACAATGAATGGAAATATTGATTGCCCCATGTTAATTAAAACCGGTAATCATTCCTGAAATTTAAAAGGTGATTCACTAACCATTTATGTCAAATTTAGAAGGAGTACGCTGCACTATTATTATCTCTTTAAGCGATATGACTTTCTGGCAAATGAGTGCATTGAGTGAGCAAACAGGAAGTCTAGGAGAGGAGTCTGGCTGGAAGACCTGCTCCACATTTTCCCTTCAGTCCACAGCATGTATTTTGTTGAAGATGAGAGCTCAAGAAGAGAACAGGAAGAAATGAAAACTGGAAGTGTCCTAAGTAGTAGAAGTGAGGTTTGCAGACAACACCAGCCCTAATTGTGGCATGTTTGTATTCCTGCCTAAACAATTAAGAAAAAAAAATGAAACTTTTATCTATTTTCAGAAAGGGCTGCTCTGAAATAATGCTTGAAGGGACAGTGGAGAGGAGAGGAAAGGAAAGGAGATGAGAGAAGAGGAGGGGAGAGGAGAGGAGGGGAGGGGAGAGGAGAGGAGAGGAGAGGAGAGGAGAGGAGAGGAAAAATTACACAAGAGAGAACGAAGGCAGGAAGCAACTTGGTGCAAAAACACAAAGATAAGAGTCTTGAGTGACCAGACTCTGTGGGCAGTGAAGTGTGTTCTCTTCCAGAATCACAAATCAGGGCTGAGACACAATGATTTCCAAGACTTATCAAGTCCCCTGAAAACCATTCTTTCCTTCTCCTCCGTGGGGAGACAAATTATACTGCTAGGAGCAGCTGCAACTGGATCACTAGGGTCTTTGCCATTCCAGGAAAGAAGCTCAAAGCCTGGGCATCTCAGAAAATGTTCTCCTCTGTCCTTCAGTTCATGGAAGAACAGGGGAAAAGAGAAGTGCTACGGAAGAATGGCTGTTTATATAAATGGTCTCAGGGGGAGATATTTCAACTGAATGCTCTGCTGAGAGTAGATGAAACTTGGAAATAAGAGCCTCAACTTAGATCTGTGCCCTGTAGAAGAAAGTGAGAATATCACTGTTAATGGGGCACATTAAATCATTCTCACACCCATGCCCCTTTTATAAAAACAGAAACAATATTGGCTCATACACTCGTCATCTCTACTCTAATGTCCGTAGTACAGGAAGCAAAACAAAGCAAAACACGCTTGAGTTCTTAGTACAGAAAGGCAAGTATAATTTAATAGAAATGAGAGAGACCTGGTGAGATGACTCACTTGAGTGGAATATAGTGACAGAATGATACAATTTGTTCAAAAGGAGCACAAACAATAAAAGGGAAGGAGTGGGATTGTACTTTAGTCAAGAAAGCGAAAGCTCAGAATGACCTGAGATTGGCAAAGGACGCCAGGAACAACTGAAATGCCTCCTTTAGAAAGGTTCAAAACAAAAGGAAAAGAATATGTGTTCAAGCTACTCAACCAAGATGGCAAAACCCTCACAGGCAGCAAACAAAAGGCAGAGCTGCTGAATCCCTATTTTGCTACTGTCTTCTCCAACAGGAAGATAATGTTTCCTAAGCGTGGTGAAGAGCAAGGTGGGTGGCCAGGATTGAAGCTTTAGACTAGTGTTTCTCAACCTTGGCTGGCTGGGGAATTCTGGGAGTTGAATTCCACAAGTCTTCAAGTTGTCAAGGTTGAGAGACAGTGGGTTAGATGGACACACAGTCCGGGAACACGTATGTGCTTAAACCTCCAAAGCAAATGTGTGAAAGACTGAAGGATACACCTGATCCTGTAGCAAATTAATATTTGCTCCTTCAAGTCAAAGAAGAATGCTGCTTTTATAGCCCCTCTCTCCAAGTATGAAATCGAGCTTCCTGTTTCAACTGACAAGCAATTTCTAATTGAAGGAACCTTTTGAAAAGGCAGATTAAAGGCAAAATAGAGGAGAAGTGTGCAGCAGCATGAGAGAACACTAAAAAGATGGGGGTTATTACACACACACAGCTGTCTGTCTGTCTGCCTGTCTGCCTGTCTATCTACCATATCTATTGACTGTACACATGCACAGTCAGAACCTATGTTTCATTGATATAAAGGAATATTTGTTTCCACCCAACAGAGATATTAGTCAGCTTGCTGGGCAATTTTAAAAAATACAATGTTCTTCTAGGGTGGTTTCTAAAACAAGCATCTTCACTGATCTGTACAGAATCTGGTTCTCATTCTCTCTCTGCCTCATCTTTCTCCAGACACTGACTAGCATCCTGTCTCCTATCTTTAACTGAGCAAAGTGGGAGTATCCTGGTCATGCCTGGGCATATTCTTCCTCCAGCTTCTGTTAGAAGTGGTTCTCACCCTTTTCAGGTCTACTTTAGTCCTGGAAATCAAAGAAGGGGAAAACCTATTTAATTGGGTTGAATTAAATCTTCATGGTCAGCAAGAGGTGAGGATGATAGCAGTCACTATACACTCTTGATCTGAACTCCTGTCCCAGGCCTGGGACCCAGAAGGTACTTCACTGTGGTAAAACTATGTAATGTGGATGGATGAAGAGAAGATTTATCATCTCTAGATAGTCAAACCCAAGTTTAGGTCTCAAGTAAGCTTCCTTCCCTCAAAATTTCATCAGGAAAGTTAAGGCCTTATTTTGCAACTCATTTTAAATTTTTTAATTCTTTGCTGGCTAACTCTAGTGTAATGTAATACACACCCACTTGTTTCTGTAATTATTTAAATAACCTGGTCTCTAGAAGCAATGGTAGCAATAAGAGAGAGATAAAAAATCCAAATTCTATCATGGTATTTCCTCAGCTCAAGTTCACAGAACAATTAAAAGATGTTGAACTCTCCCAAACCTTTCCCAGATTTTTATTTTTTTTAATGATGCTTCTTCATCTGGAAATACACAATGGAAGCATGTAGGCTTAAATATATTACAACTGATGTAAGCAACTTGATTCTGACTAAGCTAAACATGGCCCAATCTTGTATACTGTGATGGGCAGATACTTATAATTCATTTCTTAGACTATAGAAAAATAGCAAAGTCCCTTAGAGGGAAAATGAATATCACCTTTTTTTTAATTATACAGCACAGTTACTGTATGAATACTGGAAAATATTGTTTAAGCAAAATACTGCAAAAAATGTATTCAACTGGTATAGGACAGTATAGAGATCCCATTGCATCCTCTCCTGCAGTATTCTGAGCTATCTTCTGGCAGATCCAGCTGCCTGCTTCTAACCCACCATGGCTTAAATTGTGTGAGATTATAGGTATATCACAATTTAAGCCATGGTGGTGGGTTAGAAGCAAAAACCATCTAAACTTTCAAAACCCTGAAAAACCTTGCCAAGAAAACTGCAGGGGACTTGTTCAGAAGATGATAAATTTTAAAGATTAGATAGATAGATAGATAGATAGATAGATAGATAGATAGATAGATGGATGGATGGATGGATGGATGGATGGATGGATGGATGGATGGATGGATGGATATTCAGATATAGAGACTGTGCTGTCTGTGGGAAGTTGATTAAAATGTTTGGGACCTGAGATGAATATATACAAATATTTGAAATTCATCAAGGCAGTAGATTTTACTACAAATCTCCTGACTGCTAAGTTTCAAATGCATAATCTGAATAGCTAATTTTACTGTCAACTGCTCCCTCAACAATAAAGAGTTTGATCTCTTGGTATTTGTGGCAATAAAAGTGAATTCTCTCAAGTTCTCAACAACAACCATCAAATGCAAAAGTGCATGGCAGGTATTCATTAAATGCTCAAAATCAAAACATGTTCTATTAAAGACTGCCATATTGAAAACCATTACCTGTCAGTTATCTTACCATCAGATATAATTACATTCTAATTATTCAATACTATTAAATATAACATGAGATCAAACAATAAAACTCAAAACCACCAAAGAGATCCTGTTAACAGAACAGATAAGGGACTGTTCATTCACACAACCTTTCAAGCAGCATGTTGATATCTTATCCCCTGATATAGCTCTTATGCCATGGTGCATATATTAAATAATAAAGATTAAAGAAACAAGGGGAAACTACGCTCAAAGGGGGAATCAAGAAAATCTTAATGTGCACCTCGCATTTGGAAATGGCTCACTTAGTAGCGCTGTTAAATCAAAACACCTACTTCTCTACCGTCACCGCATATTTCTTTTACCATAAAGAAAAGCAGATATGGCCTGCAGATAAAAATGAGCAACAGTCCACATTTATCTACCCTATAGGGAGTTCTGGAATTAAAACATGATCTTCAACATAACCATATTAACAAAGCATTGCACAGCTATAACAAATAGTTGATTTAGTCCACAGATGTCCTTTCAAATTCAGAAGCTCTAAGAAAATTAATAAGGCATACCAGGTGGCTGAGCTTACACCGTTCTCAAATTTCATGAAGTGAGATAATGCAAATGAAGGCTGAGCCTTCCTGAGTCCTGATAAGGTGCTAATAAACCTTGGCAAAGCTCCGATTACGCCTGTCTCACTGTATACCTGATTCTATTTTCCACAAATGTTGCTAAATCAGAATGTTTAAAGTGCTAAAAGGATCAGTTTATATAGGAACACCTGAACAATCAGGAAGGCATTGCTGAATGCAGTTCTCCCCTGTTGCCCATTTACCACAATGACATATTTGCATGAATGATTTTGCTCTTGTCTAACTCACTTTCTTCTAGGTAATATGACACATTTTTGTTGACTTATTTCAACATCCATTTAGGGCAAGCAGCCTTTCTCTGCAACACTTAGATATATCTTACCTTATTTCTAAAGCTTATGCTAAACTCTTGTGGATTTTTCACCCAAATTAGGGATTTACAAACTCAGAATTTCATTCTGGATTGAATCTCCCCACCACCACCACCACCACCACCACCACCACACACAGGCACAAAAGAACACCTTTCTGATCTTCACCTTTCTTTCCTTGGAATCAGCCAGCATATCTAATGAATGCAGATGCCTCCAGCTAACTATAGAATCTAATGGTCTTGGCAGTTTCTACAGGCAAACAATTGTAGCTTTCTCTCAGCAAGAGATACAGCCCCATTCACTTTCCTTCATGGCACCTGCTTCCTCTGGGCAGGAACACAAAATTCCCTTTCTTCCAAGTTTTGCCTCTTGGGGCAGCTGGACACTGCCAAGGGGAGGCACTGGGCAAGAAGTGGTGGAAACAGCACCAGGGCTGCTGAAGGACCTGAAATGATCAGAGATCATCAGCAGAAAGCTTCTGTAATCCCAGCTCCTGGACTAATTTCTCAGTCATCTGTGGTGATTTTCAAGTCCACATTCTGGCACCCTTTGGGTATAGTGGTGATAGGAGCAGACTTTTATGAATGTTTGGGAAGATGCTATGAAATAAAGCCAAGAACTGGAAGTGAAGGAAGGAGGAGGGGGGGGAGGGGGAGGAGGTGCTGTTTCATTTTAAGGAGGAAATAAAATCCAGTTACTTCATTTTTAAAATATATGAATAAATGCGCCCTTTCATATTATATTCAATGGAAAATAAATCCATTATTATTATTATTATTATTTTATTATTATTATTATTATTTACATTTCTGGAAGTGAATATTTGCTTTAAGCATAGTTTTCTAAGGTTCAGTGCTTTTAAGATACATAGCTCCAATCCACACCAGAATCTTATTGCATATGTCTTGACAATTTTGCCCTCCATGTAGCAAATAAAGACATTCCTGTGGATATGAGCCTGAACAATATTTGGGATCCTGTACATTTTTAATTTCATTCATCAGAGAAGGCAAGTTTCCCTGTTCAGTCCTGGTTCAGCTCTGTCGAAATACTTCTCTTTCGCTGAGTCCCCTTTTGCATGGAATGTAAGGGCAGGGCGAGGCAACGGGATGCCCTCGCCATTCTATACGGGCAATGCCAATGGCTGAGACTTCAGAAATACATGGACTAGAAGAGACTTCATGAACAGCGAGATAAGAATATGGCAACTTGGTCTTCCACTTAAGAACTTCTGTATGCTATTCTAAATCCCGAAGGCTATGCTATTGCAAATAACACAGATTACGTAAATGCCCTTTAGCTGTTTGATCAAGCAAATAAGCAAAATATGTTGTTCTCAGGACATAAACTCTTCTTTCTCAGCTCTAGACATAAGCTGTTCTCAGGGACACTGACATCAGAAAGAGTAGAGAGAAAGGAGATCAAGTGGTAAAGGTGAAAATCCAGATTAGGATCCATTCTTAGCCAAAGAAACACACTGGGGATGTGGGGATGACACTGAAGGAGAAAATGCCATGGCATCTTAAATTCCTGGCGGGAAGGTAGGATATAAATTTCCTTTTGTAACAAATAACTAAATTCTGCAAGAGTTGTGAAATTTCACTCCATCTCTACTCCATTTCCCACATTCTCAATTCCTTTCACAACTGTGTCTTCATGAGTCTTTGAGTGCACAACATTCACCATTCATTATAGAAGTTGGCATCGTGTTTCTGTAAGAAACAATTTATATTTAATTTCCCTTCCATCCCTTTCTCAATATCGATCTGCTCCATTCCGCTCTCCCTATAAACTATTGAACCAATTATTTTTTAAAGCCTCCAGTTGGATGTGGGGTGGGGAAACCGAGGATGGTTCCTCACCCTCCAGTGCATAGTCTCAACCATGATCAGGAAACATTTTGTAATTAAATAAAAACAAAAGCAGAAGTACATCAGGGTGATGCTAGAGCAATTTTTTTTAAAAAAAATATTTTATTTTATTGTGGCTGAGATGGAGGGGAGACTTCTCATTGCCAAGAACATTTACCAAGACAACCTTGCTAGAGAGGGCAAGAGAGGGTAACAGCACTCACCGCTTTGCTGCAGCAATTGTGGCCAATGCGGGAAAAAGAAACTGGGTGCAATGAGGAACAGAAATCATGCAAAAGAGCAGGAAAACAGAAGGGTAAATAAAGAACTGGGAAAAAGGAAACAACACAGTCAGATAGAGAAATGGGGGAAAGCAGTGGAAAATATTGGTATTAGAAAAGTTGGAGAACAGGAAGCACAGGGAAGGAGGTAGTGTGCATGTGGAAGAGGGAAGGAGGGAATGAGATGCTGTGTACTTCCAAATGATGCTGAGAAAGAGAGAGAGAGAAAGAAACAGAGGGAAAGAGAGAGAAAGAGAAACAGAGGGAGAGAGGGAGGAAGGAAGGAAGCAAGCTCGGAGGAACGAGAATGGGCAGCACGAGCATGTTGAAGTCCAAAAGTCTTCTATCAGAAATGGATCCAGTTTAAATGGAGTATCTGTGATGGGGCTCGGAGCTGAGGGAGGAGAGAATGCGTATGTGGTGATGAGAGAATGGAACGTGCTCTCTCTGCCCTCAGCTCCGAGCCCCATCACAGTAAACCCCAGAACTGAACCAGATTGGATGACCACATTTTGCAGTCCTGAAAGTAAACAACAATCCAGCCTTATTATTAGGTTCCACTGCTGCTTTTACAAATACAAGACACTGTAAGGAAAGATTGTCTCTCCTCACTGAGAGGGGAGGATCAAATAAATTTTTTGGAATGTCCTGGGATGTCCTAGTTGTTCTTCCCCAGAGAAAGGTCAGGGTGAAGAGCATTGGTTCAAGCAGTCACCAGAAGTCAGCCCATATTTAATGGCACCTAATTAACAACTATTAATATGGGGGTGGGGGGGAGGTTTCAGTTGAGCAGAAGGTATTCAAGAAACAAGGGCTTTTAAGGATTACTAGGTTTCAATTTGCAGAACTGATTTCATATTATTTTTAAAGTTCATTACCGCTTTTTTATAGCTATCACTTAAAAAGCACAGAACTTAAAATTTATATCAGCCTTCTCTCATTCTTGCAACAAGTCACACTGGTGTGATTTCTGAATATGCCACACATAAAGATGCTTGCAAATAAACACTTAAAGGGCAATTTAGAGACAGGACGCCTCAGCAGGGAAAAGAGAAATTGCTTACATGAAATGGTGGCTGTCAGCAGTTCTGTTCTGCCTCCACTTGTATTGTATCGAAGGATTAAAAATAATTTAGAACCTAAAAGTAATTTTAAAAGGGCTGTCCATATGTTGACACAAAGCCGCAGTCTCTTAGGCTAGATTTGCAAGCACCTGAAAATTGGAAAGACCTCAATTTTTTGCAATATTAAATGTCATCTTAGTAAAACTATTTGTTTTCCACTCATTTGATAAATTCTTTCCCTCTCACTGATTGTGTCAGTTATCCCATTTCATTTTCTCCTGCAGTCCCAAGAACAGTGAAGTCACTCTGTTTGAAGACCAAAATAACAACAAGAAATCAGTAATTCTGCTGGTTACTCCATCTTGCCCATGTGTCAGATGAATTAAGAAGGCACAGCAGAAGAAAATATATTTAAGACAATGCCAGAAAATACTCCAGGAGTTACAGAGAGATGGATATTGCCAAAGAAACATTGCCAAACACACAGATCAAATAATGGTTGCAGCCATACAAGAACCATGAATACCTGTCCAGGCATAACTAAAATGCATCCAGAACTTCTTCAGAACATTCAAGGCCAACACTCCATTTCAAGGGACTCTGGCCCACTGCGGAGGTGAAACATGCTGTGATGGAACCCCCTAATATGCTGTGATTTGCAACCCCTTAATAGGCACCCGATTACTCCCATTTTGCTTAGCAAATGCTCCATATTTGTGGTGGCATGTCCTAAAAGAGTTTATTGAAGAGAGAAAGAGACTGAAAATATGATAGTAAGATGATCATCCTAGGAACATTATAGTTAGGCAAAGATATGGCACTAGTAGAAAATATTGAAATAATTGTTAATCTATTAGGAGAAGGTCAGGTAGATTTAGATCAGGAGTCCCCAAACTCTTCAGCTCATTGACCCCTTCTTGAAGTTTCATATTGTTCATCAGCCCCCAAACACTTATTATATCAAAATAATTTAATAAATGCTACTTTATCTAACAGTACTATGAATAATAATAACATTGATCCCTTGGATAATCCCATAGACCCTTGGGGGTCGATACTGGCCACTTTGGAGAACCCTGATTTAGGTCAAAAAGGGTTAATCCTTCAGCTTTCAAAAGGGGAAGGTCTATGCGCTGTAGAGTATATATGGTGGAATTCAAATAGTATCAAAGTCAAGAGAAAAGACATATCGACTAATTACTTTATAAAAACAAATACATATTTGAATAACAACAAATGGTTCCACTTTTTAAATTGGACATACAGTAGAAGGAATATATGACTGTTTTTGGCTTAAATTATGACTGCCATAATAGCGCAGAACAAGTTTCCCCCAAGAGAGCGCAGAGGCCAGCAAACCATCATCAGTCCCGGGTGAGTAGGATCAGCAGCCATAAAAACGACTGGAATTGCGCCACATACTGTACCTTAACATAACTGATTATGTGTACTTGAAAAATGCTTCTCTGTGCAAAATGAGTATACACACACAAATGCACACACTCATGCATCATTCCTTATCATTACACTATTATTATTTAGCATTGTACCAGTATGTCAGGTCAGAATGTCACCCCCAGTATAAAGCAGAAAATTGTCTAGCAAAGGTTATTCTCAATTCATGATTCAGGTGCAGTTGGAACCCAGCACTCCTTAGCTCACAGTCCTCTCATAAATTCCACAGGATGATTTAATTTCACTCTTGCTTTCAGTACCAAGGGTTGGGTTTTGTGTTTTTTTTTTGAGGGGGGGTTATTGTCAAGAACTTCAAACTAGGGCTTTACCGTGTCCTATAAGGGCACCCCCTATTGTTGTGGTGATCTAAAGCCCATCTTCCTTGGTGAAAGGAAGCAATGTGGGATGGTACTAGTAGTTACTACAAAGCATTGTTTTGGAAATGGCCAGTAAGAGGACTGCCTTTTCATCTGAAGCATAGTGATTTGGAGCTAAGGGGTATATCATTTGCTGTATTTCCTCTATGATCACAGGAGAACATGGTCTTGTGGAACATTTACTAAGCAAGAGCACCCTCTAGTGTGTCTCTCTGCATGAATAGCCTTTAGCATTTTAGACTGGATAGAGTTACTTGGCTATTTTGTCAACTGATCAAGAACAGGAGCCAGGCTTCCATAAAATCAGGACTGTTCCTCTCTAGCAATAATCAGCTGCTGGGGAATGCCACATTACGGGAGACACTTCATCATTAAGCTGCAGGAAGATGAATTCTGATTTAGGGTTAGAAACTCTTTCTAAGATTAAGAGCAGTTTGACTGTAGGACTGATGATTTCTCCTTCACTGGATGTGTGCATCTAGAGCTTTGCAATGAGTTCCTAAACTGAGCAGGGACTGGATTCAGGGTCCTAAATAGTTTCTTCTGCCTCCATGATTCTGTGATTGTAAGCACCTTATTCACTGAAGGTAATCTGATATGATCTTAACGAAGCACTAACCCATGAAAATAACAGAGGTGGTAAGTTCCTCACCATTTCTAGGGGGTTCTGATGTACATTCCAAAGTAGACTTAGTTCTGTCCCCATTGGACTTCTTGAATCCAACCCTAAATCAGAATTTATCTTCCTGCAGCTTACCTTCAGTACTGCATACTTGCCTTCAGTAAAGGCATTGTCCCTTGAGCAAGACCATATCAAACCTCCAAATGTCTCCATCAGAATCATAGGGTTGGAAGGGAGCTTGGAAGTCTTCTAGTCCAAGGAGTCCAAGATTAGTTGGACTCTGTTTTAGTCCAAGATTAAAACAGAGCAAGTTCAAGAATAGTTCATTCCACAATATTTCTGTTCTATCTGCCTGGATCTGTAGTAGTCAAGGTCTTGCCTCAACGTGAATAGCCTCAAATTTGTGCCAATTTCTGTATTAATTTTAGAATTAATGCATTATAATCATATTGGATAGATATCTATGTGGACGCAAGAGTTGAAAATGACTTGATGGCACATAATCAGTCAAAAAATCAATCAGATATCCAGGAGTTCAGATCAAGCCTGGCTGCTGTACCAAAACTATGATTCCATTGGAAAAAGGATGATTAGAAAAGGACAAACCAGATATCTTAGTTCTGAGATTGGCTGTGGTATTAGGGCTACTGGATCTGGGCCAACAAAATCCAGATGACCCCTTGCTGTTGTTCAGTCTTTCTGACCCTTTGGATTTTTTGTGACCCATTGGATAACATTTCATCAGAACCATCTCTCAGTAATGGCTTCTTTGTGTTCCTGTAAGCTTCTGCTTGGGTCATCAGTGATGGACTTTGACCACCTTTGTCTTCTGTTGGGCTCTTTTTCAATTGGCTTTGATTTTTCCAAACACCAGTCTTCTCTAATGACTCTCCCTTCACTTGATGTGTCCAAAATTTTTAAGCTTTAGCTTCATCATTAGCACTTCCAGTTTGATTTTACTTCATCTAGTATTGAATAATTTGTTCTTCTTGAGGTCCAAGTTATTTTCAACATTTTTTCTCCAGCACCACAATTCAAAGGCATCCATTTCTCTTCACTCAGCTTTTGGGATGGCCCAGTTTTCACAGCCATATCTTGCAAGTGGGAAAAACATGGCCTCAGCAATGCATCCCATTGTTGTCTTTGTGAGGTTTCTGCACATCAGTATCATAGTCTTCCTCCCAAACAGCAGATATCTCAGTTTTCCATTGCCACAGTCATCATCTCTATGAATTTTTGAGCCTAGGAAGATCAAGTCTGTTACAGCTTTAACTTTTTCTCTTATTTGCATTATCTGTTGACATAACCTTAGTTTTATTACTGAGTAGTAGATCAGCTTCCATATTCTCTTCTTTTACCTTCAACAAGAGAAACCTTAACTTTGCCTCACTACCAATATCAGAAATACCATCAGCATATCTGGGGTTCTAAACCTGGCAGTGTGATTCTGTTAATATTACCATAATTCTTGCATTGCATTTGCAGCTTGTAGACCTCAAGGATATGGGCAGGCTATATGGAGAGATGAGGGCCACCATTCACTTGTTCAGCTTTTGCTCTTCCTGGCTAATTGAAGTAGCCAAGCTGGGATTGCTCCCATAGTCAAAGAAATGTGAGGTATTAGTATCTGACGGGACTGCATAAAAATAATCAAGGCCACTCAGCTCAAATTCACCTCCTGGTGACTTTGTGGACATCCATGTAATTTTCTTCAGGACTAGAGAGAAATAGTGTCCCACTGCTTTCTCCTGGAATGTCTTCCTTACTTCCCAGTCCAGCCTACAGTCTTAGAATTTCCTAGTGGTTTTCTAGCCATGTTCTAACCAGGTCTGACTCTAATCAAGTTGTTATTGTCATTGTTTTAGTCAATGTCATTAGCGTATTCAACTGACCCCACAAAAGGCTTTCCACTCCTGAAAGACATTGAATTGTGCATCTGTTGTTTTCTCAGTAAATATCTCCTACTATGATGTACCTCTCCTTTTAGTTCTTCTACATTATTGCACACTCTCTCTTTTTTCTAGATAGGAGCTAGCAAAAACACGAACACCTAGGAATTCAGGAGTCTGGATATGCTGGATAAATATCTTTCTCCTCAAAGCCAGCCTCATGAGAACATGGCAAACGCTCACAGGCAAAAAATAAGTTAACTCCAGAAGGAAGAGGAGCAGGCAATTAACATCCTTTATTATGTCATGCAAGTTATGCAGCAATAACAGGATCATTGTTCTCGCATAATAAAATGAGCTGTGCTGCAGTAATGGAAGAATATTTTAGACTTTCCTTGATTGCTAGGCATTATTGGATGAACAATAAGTAGGTTAAGCTTTGTTCTGCTCCTACAATATTGCTGGGTGAACTTCAAAAGGCAACCTTCAAAATATTTGGATTGTTTCTTAATATTTTTTTCCTTACACGCTTTCCATCCCACCCCATTACTCTTCAGAATGCCTCTGTGTCTAACTCTGGAGATGGATGTTTCTCAAGAACTCTGTGTGTGTCACATGGAAGCATGAGAGAAACCTCATTTCCCATCAGAGGTATCCCATCCCAGTCTTAGCCTCCAGTAAAGAAGTATTTCAAATCCTTTATAGTATTGAAAAAAAACCCTGCAGAATTTCTTTGTTCAGAGGCTATACTGATCAGAAGAAAAAGAATAAGGTTTGTTCCCAATAATCAAATAATTAAACTCTTTTTTTCAGTTGATACAATGCTACAGCATAGCTTTCTTCTCAATAATGCTGTATTTTCCTTTAATATAGATATTTGGACAATGCTCTTATTTAGTCAGCAGCAGCCACAGCAAAGTGAGATGTTTGCAGTGATACCACAAATGCTACCTTATGTACTTGTGACCTGATGTCATGGCATTTCTGTTACGATGTCATGCATGTGTCACCATTCTCCTCCATGCACCCTACAGTAAGATGCCCACACATTAAATGTCGTATTTGTTCTGCAAACTTTGTTAATTATTTTAACCCCTGTTTCTGTGGTCCAAATACCACTTAAGCTATAACTTATCCTCTGTAGGAAAGTATCATTAAACAAGACAGTCAAGAGTAGATGAACTCATAATATTATTCAGCATTTATTTACCACACAATAAAAACCAATTCATCCTGGCATCAATATTGGGAAAATATTTCCCCATCCATATTTTAATAATTTTCCATACAACCATTTTGATTAATAGGTTTTAATTGTTACTGAATATGGTTTTGATTTACTGTTTATATGTATGTTAGTGATATTTTTACTGAAACATCCTTTGAGATGAGTGGCGTGTAAACATATCAAATAAATAAATAAAATAAATAAAATTAAATAAATAAATAAATAAATAAATAAATAAAGCAGCAACCTGATCAGTTTTAAAGAATAGACATGATAAGATTAGTAGAAATCTATCCTAAACAAGAATGGGAATAGGTGGGCTTCCACTTCCAGTCCCATTAATTTCTCAACATTTTAATAACATTGTCCATAAAAAGTCAAAGTTAAACACCCTGAAGTCCCATTCAATGGAAGAGAATTCAGTACATGTGTAAGCTTTTTACAGGGGAAAAAGGTGTTAAAAAGGTGTTTATACAAACAGGGAAGAAGGGAATATATTCAATAATACAGTAAACAAGATAAACTTTGATGGCAATATGTATCAAACCTCTGTTACTAGTAGTTGTTGGGAAATTATAATCTGCTCAGCTTGTACTAAGACTTCTAGGCTAGATGAAATATTAGCTTCCTAAAAGTTTTCACCTAGTGGGAAAACTATATCTGATGTGAGCAGATGCATCAAAACTGACTCACATGAAATGGACCATTGCTGAAAATAGAAAATCATGTCTATTGTTAAATACTCTGTGCATATTTTCAATATTCACATTTTTGAGTAACAAAAGTATCTAATGTGCATCTTAGCAATATAACTGCATTCTGAGTAGCAGAGAGGTTGAGAAGTGTAAATTGGGTAAAATTGTACAAAAATGTCAGCAACTATCTCTCCAGCCTTCATATGACTTACAACTTCTTGCATTTGTCTTCTGTTTTCTTCTTGGGGGGGAGCAAGGATGCACAGGGAGATTTCCTATTGTTCATGCCTGGCCAAAACAATACTATGAATATATAGATCCCCTCTCCAATTTCCATAACCTGCTCCTTTGGGGAACAAAATTCCCTTGACACGGTGTTGGAAAGAAAATGATGTTTTATCTGTAGTGACAGTAATATCCAATTAAAATATTTCAGGCTTACAGAAATATAGTTCACTGTCTTGCAGCTAACATATCAATCTTTTTTTCCCCTTCTTTTACATTTATCTAACTGAAAGTGACTGACCTTTATGGCATATCAAGATTCTCAAAAGTTTCATCTTGTTTTAGATTTAGCTATACTTCAAACCCTTTTCATCAGAAATCAGATCCATCAGAAATGGATGGGATGCACTTAAAGAATTAAAATGGCAAAAAGTCTCTTTGATGCCAATATAATCCAGTGACAAAACATCAGCTGCATTATTATTTTTTCTCTATTTATTTGTAGTTCTGGTACCACAAAAATAGACACTTACCCTCTGCCACTTTTAACTGAAAATGCAATGTCACTTTGGATATCAAACTTGATTAAATTTCCTAATAAAACTGAGTAGAGGTGCTTTGTGGTTGCTTTGCTACTTATTTTATTCTTATCAGTGTTTGTCCTGGTTGCAAGAAACAGCTGTATAATCTATTACTGTAGAAAGCGAACATTATGTCAACCAGCTTTACAGAGACACATTCTACATTCAAGGCAAACAACAGTTAAACTAATAAACAGAACAAATAAGCAAACAAAACAAAAGCACTGATCATCTGGAACAGATTTTCTCCCACTGAATCAATATTTCCCTACAGTATGTATTCCCAATAATCAATTAACTCTGCAGGTCCATTTTGATCAAATAAAACCAAATGGAACAGAAGAAAGTAGAAATCTGAAGTAACAAAATAGACTGGAGGACAGACAGAAGCAAGGACCCAAAAGATGAAAAGAGCTGAGGAAGGAAGGAAGGAAGGAAGGAAGGAAGGAAGGAAGGAAGGAAGGAAGGAAGGAAGGAAGGAAGGAAGGAAGGAAGGAAGGAAGGAGAGTGAATGAATTGGGCAAAATCAAGTGGAATTAGAAGTGAAATTTGTATTATTTGACTTAGAGGTTGCCTTTCCATACACTTCTGCAAATGTTTTCCCATTTCTTGTTGCAAGCAAATGAAGGATTCTCACAAGGAGATCAGAAGGTTTGTTTTTATGGTCTATTGGCCACAATTCACTGCTAAGTCCACAGGGTGTCTACCAAGTGTGGTCAAAAACTCAAGGGAGTGGCCATAACGATGTGACTGAAGCCCTGTTTCTTTTTTATGTGCAATGGGCAGAGCTTTGATTGCACAATTGTGGATTGTTTCTAGCATTTGATATTCAGAGATTCAATAACTCCTGCCTAGAACCTCCATACAGTTATCATAGTTAAGAGCTGCTCTTTGTTCCCTTTCTGAATTTTCCAAATGGCCATGGCTATCACCTCTTACGGTGGCAAAGTTCATTCCAATCTTTGTAACACTGCAATCTATACTCCTACACTTTTATTGTCCAATTTGGCTAAATTAATTCCCTCCTTGAGTCCAAGTCCATCAATACTAACAGAGATCAAAGAGCCACAAAGGCAGCTTGATCAAAATAATCTAGATTACCAAGAGAAAATTCCCCATATGCATGATGGTCCCCTTATGGTGCTTCTTTCACTTCTTCCTATCATCACTCATTCTTAACTCTGTGATGTAAGTCGTATTCTCCTCCTGCACACTAAAGAATTTTGTGACAGTGACGGTACCCTCCACCTTCATGTCTCTAAAAGCTGGTATCTGATGCTGACATTCAGGGTGATCAAGGATGACCAGTGAAATGGACAAAATGGAGTCCAGCTCCGACTCCCCTCCCATTTGAGGGTTACCTGCAACCCCTGAAACCTTTGTGGTTGTAAGAAGACAAAGGTCATCAATGAATGACAGCCAGAGGACACCCAGACATATCTTTGATGAGTTCATAGAACGAAATGGAAGGATTGCCACTGATGATGTAAGAGCATGAAATTGTCCAGCTGTATTGAGTGTTGATGCCAGACTTGATAGCTCTTTCTTTTCCAACTATTTCTTAAAATAAATGGCATAAATTTGATCAGTAAAACCTATCAATCCGCAGCTCCACACAGAATTTTAAAACACCAAGGAAGCTATGCGTTGTTGATTTTTGAGATCAGCTATTTTCCTAGAAAATAGTGCAAGGACTTATTGCTGAAGTCAATAGCATAGCATCAGGAAAGTTAAGAACTGGATCCCATCCACAAACACAATAGCACACATTTTATTAAACTAAATCTTAAACACTAGATAAAATGTTTCATATTTACTATTGCATCAGTCTCCTGAGTTGCCAGCTAACAGCTGTCTTCAAAACTTTATTTTTAATTTTCCAATATTATTAACTCTAACAGACACTCTGCACTCACTATCATTTTATTCACAGGATGATACCAAAAATGGGTTTTACTGCTTTTTCAGTTCCCAGATGATTTCTCAGTTTGAGTGAATAACAACAATGAAAATATTTCTGCTACAAAATTGTGGCTTCCCAATGGTGTTTAAGATACCTGGCAAACAAATGCCACCAGTTCAGGAGCTGATTTTATTTACTCTTTCATCTTTTGAAACAGGAGATCTGAAATCAATGTGCTCATTTAACTTCAATCAATATTTCCTGCTGAGAAATCTGGTTGGAAGGTAGAGTTCACCGGTGTATTTCTGGCAAAAGGCATACAGTACACCACGGCATGTGATCACTATCAACTCAGTTACTCACTATTAAACAACAGTATGATTAAGTAGACTTTGAGGGACAATAACATACTCCAGGCCATTGGCTTTCTGGATCTGCCAATAGAAAGGTCCTCATTATGAACATTTGCTACAACCCATTAGGGACAAAATCTTCATTTGCTTGTGTCTGCCCTTCAGAATCTCATCTAGGACTGGTTCATCTTTTGACTTCCAGGCTGATTTCCTAACCTTTTGGAATCTGATCTCTGATTCTATAATTTTGCTTCTGCTGATCTGTAAATCCAGCCCAGGACAAGATGGGCTCCTTTAAAGAATCCATTCAAATAAATGTGCAGGTGTTTGTCTGTCTGTGAGTGTGAGATGTAATTAGCAACAGAAAAACATGGCTATGTAGTACAGCATTAACAAAACCACATAACTGCACAATTAATAATTACAATAATGAAAATGAAACAAAAACAAAAAAACAAGCAAACAGAACATCTACAAAGAGTTGGATAATATACTTTGAAAGCCCACCTGGAGAAAAGTCCTAAGAGAAAGGGGGATGTTCTGGGTTCCCACTTAACAAAGCAAAGCATCTTTGTGATGAAACTGTTACATAAAACAATGTCAAGCAGTCTCAACCCAGGCAGTAGGATGGGCAGGCTGAGTGAGGAGAGAGAGGATTCACTGGAGTTGTCCACGGGGCCAGAATCTACTAAGGCTTGTGGATGTAGCTCTCTATAAAAGTCTATGGTCCAGAATTTAAATTCTAGTCTTTTCCCTGTCACCTTTAACAGATAGAATTTAATTACTGAAAGCTACCCAGAGTCTTTTTGGATTTGGGCAGCCTCAAAATCCAATAATTAAATTAATTACATTTAATTAAATTTAATTCTTCCCAAGGTTCATCCTACCCTAGCTCTGTACCATGAATGCTGTCCTGTTGTTTGAATGGTGCAATATATGAATGGTCCTCTTCCTTTCTTTTTGGGGTAAGGACTGTGAGAATCAAATGTACAGACCACTTACATTGTGTCCATTCCATTATGGGCATGCTGGAAAGTACAACTATTGATTGCCCTTCATCAAAATGTGCAAAATATAAGTTCTGGGTGGGCACTCTATGCATTGCCCAATGATTAGACATGCCAATCTGCTATTACCTAAGCTCTCCAAAGCCTCAAGTAAGGCTTATTTTCTCAACTTCCTGAATACAACTTGTGATTGTTGTGAAATAAAACTGTCAAGTTTTAAATATAAGAAAGAATTAATACACTGTTGTCTGCTGGGCAGTTGCTACTTTCTCTGCTACAAATCTACTGCCAGTAAATTAAATGCCACGAAACTGCTTATTATCTTTTCTTCTGCTCAGCTTCTTCGGATGTGCTTTTTGCAACTAATTTTCTTTCCATCACTGGCCTCCAGAAAAAGGAGAAGGGGAATAATTATATCAACATTCATCCAAATTCTTCAAGCCTTGGAAGTAACCATCCCCAGCCAATGAAAAAAAGCTGCAGACATCTGAGATAAAATTTTATTCTGGAAATTCTCTTACTAACAAGATTTAGCCCATATGTAAGAGGAAATTTGATATTCTTTTAAGAGATTATATTAGATGAAAGCTAACGTTTTGATTTTTTTCCCCAAGACGAAAAATTTAAAAAATCATGATCATTGACAAACAGGCAAAAATGAATCTGCTGTCCTTCACTCTCATAATCTCAATGGTATCACCCTAGATTCTGTGTTGAAATTAGGCCCAGCAATATGGAATAATCACCATCTTAAAACTGGCTTTAAACTGCTTTGCTTAATATCTACCCTGATAAGGTAGGCAGTTGACATAAATTAGGAAATTCTCTATGTAGTACAACTCCTACCGGCCTTTTCCCCCTCTGTTGAATGAAGAACAAATCTATGGAATGCAGAAAGCCCATTCCATGGAAGAAACTTCCACAAACACCTTCCAAATCAGTTTTCAAGTGATGGTTGTTGTTAATGGAATCTCAACACCCTGGTGGCCGTCAACTGCTTGTTGAACCTTACCAAATAACTTTGTTCTCCTTCTGGGTTCAGTAACTTTTGATGCCTCTCTTGAGGGAGCCTGTTGTGGTGGTCCCTAGCACTCCAAGGCTGTTTAAACCAATGGGCTTTGTCCATTGCCCTAAACCCAAAGGGGGTTGGTTGGTTGGTTGGTTGCTTAGTGCTATGGGTCAACTCAGCCTTTTTGCTTAGAAACCTTGGCCTAGCTTCAGCTTCTGCTTACAAATCATCAATTAATCTATTAATTAGGCCAATTAACACAACAGCTAGTAACAAAAGTAATTCCTTTTCCAGGCTTTTCAGCAAGAATTTATTGAGAAGTAAAGAATGGGTTATAAAAATTTCAGCAACTGAAGTATTTTTAATTTAGCAGCAATTTATTCCCCAATACATTTAGGCAGAGACGTTCTTAGTTTTGTATTTACGGCTTTCCTGTGAGTCAGCCCGGAGCCAGTTTCTTGTCACTGATAATGGCAGTGATTGCAGAATCAATCTATCATTGAAGAATCAATGGTTGTTTACAAAAGGAGCCAGCCTACAAACTAGCCATTGTAATTGACAAAGATTAGCTTGCAAGCCACAGTCACAGCAAACTTCGTGTTAGCACAATGTGTGATCTCTGGATTTTAATTTTATTGGGACAGCCAATCAGATTAGACGATACTCAAAATCAAACAGGAAAAAAGTGATGAGCAATCATTAAGAAGAGAACAGTTTACCACACTGCAGTGAAGTAAAGCAAATACTAATCTTTTTTTAAAAGAATAATAATAATAATTTGGATGAGTGTAATATGCTATTTTAGAAATAAAGATTGAAGAAACTTGGCATAACTGTTATGTACTATTAGTTATGTCAAATGACGCTTGGGACAAGCTTTTTTCAGCAGTGAGTATGTTTTTGTAGGAACAGAGACTTGCATTGGTTTGTCCCCACGGAAAACCAACTATTTTACTGCCAAAAAATGAAGTGCTAAAGAGCAGGAACTTCCCAAATGTCACAAAATCCTAAAAATAATAGTTTAACCTCTACAAAATGTCAGTGTCATGGACTCCTCAGTTAGTACTGAGCAGCAAAATTCTCCCACCTTTTTCCTTAAAACAGTTTTCATTGATGAAAGAGAGTCTGCTTTGGAAAAAAAATTGAGAAGCAAGAGGATTTTAGAAAAATTCTCATGGTTGATGTGCAGTGTCTTTGCACTAATTTCACAGTGAAGTCTCTTGTCTTTCACTGCAGAGGGATTGCTCAAAGATTTTGCAGCTTCCCATTCTTCAGTTCAACCCCGGGGAATTCCTCCATTTGGGCTTCTTCTGTCTTGCTATTTTTGCTCCCGTTTTTGAGAAACTGTGGCAGAATTTTCTCCTCTTTCTGGAGGAACTCAGAAAACTCATCCATAAAATTGCTCTGCCCCCAAATTAGGCAGGGAATCTCAAAGGATAAAAACATAGCATTTAGAACCAAATATTTCTTCTTCAGGAGATACATCAAAAATATTGTAAATCCAGAGGCAAATCTTTGCAAAACAAAAATCACAGCACAACTTTAAAAACTGGTTGGAATGCTTCACTTTAGAGTTCCTTGCAAACCTCTTCTTTTATTGCACTAAAATCTTACCATATTTTTCTGATTCCTGCTTGAAATCTGACAAGGTTCTACCTGAAATCTTCCAAGATTTCATGCAGTCACTCTGAAGTCTCCTGAGAGGCAGCCATCCCATAACATTTTGCTCATTTTTATTATTAATTTTTAAAGCGATTGAATTCGGGGCTTTCATGAATACCATTGCTGACTCCTGTGTTATGCCCTGCTAATATTTTTTAATATTCTAGATTGTATTTATTGTTATGTATTTATGAAGCTCCTGCTACTTGCTTTTCTCAGAAATGCAGCGTAGAAGCAGAAACCAATACAATCACCATTCACTTATGAAAATATGGGCATTGTTCCCCTTCTTTCCAAATTAAATATGTTCTTAGGTATGTTACAAAATGACAAACCATGATTAGAAAAGAGAAGAACATTCACAAAAGAATCATACAGTGAAATTTGAAAGATCAGGAGGAGAATTGTTTACAGATTAATCTCAACTACAAACTGAACAACACCGGTGGGATTTTTTTCCTGTGCAACATAACCAAAACAAACACAGAGTGTTTCTGGCTTCTCTTCATAATCTCCTAATAAGGAATTGCCGTTAAAACCCCTATTAAAATGACACTGATGAAGATTTAAGGCTGATTCCTGCTAATCTATTTTCCACCAATAAATCATTAGAACACCTAACCATCTGCATGGCTTTGTCTTTTTTTCAATCTGAAAATGCAATATAAAGACGGTGCGCCGATCAAAATGCAGAGATGTACTTAATTCTCTGGGAGAATGTTTCCAATCACAGCAGTGAAGCGCCCCTCCACATCTTCCCAACTCTCAATGGGGGATTAGGAATGCTTCACTGCAATTTTTACTTACCGAAGTCTCAAATTGCAACTCAACAATTGCCAGATACAGTTTGAACTGAAGATTATCAACTTCACTTTGAAGCCAGTGCCCTTGATTTCAATGGGACTTCCTTCCTCTTCCCCATGTTTTGGATTGAAACCATGTAACCATGATCCTGCCTAACACTGCTGACAGGTAAATCCTACAAGGACTTTTTAGCCTGAGGGCTAGGACCATCAAGCTTTTATTATTTTTGTAAGCCAAACCAGGAGTTTCTCAGGCTAAGTATCATGGTAGAAATGCTTCAGATAAATTGAGGGAAAGTGCCGAGCTTCACTTCAACATACTTACAACACTGACTCAAGAAATGTCCTGAACTTGAGCAGTTTAGGGCCAAAGCAGTTTATGCATTGGGATTCCTGAGGTTCAAATCTTGTCTTTACCATGATGGACTAGGTGACATTAAACAAGCTGTTTTCTCTTGGACTCAGTCCTCTATTAGCAGTAAGGGCAATATATAAAGTCCACTGCAGTAGCTTTCCACAACCTGGTGTTCTCCCCACCCCACGCTTTATGATTAAAACTCCCAGATAGCAAGGTGCTGGGCAAGGTTACCCTTCAGCATTGTGGGAAGGATTTAAAAAAAAATGTGAAAAACTGTGAAGACTTGGAGGTACTGTACATCAAGAGTTAAGTGCTGTTATTTTATTGAAATTAATTGACATTTTCATTAATCAGACATGCTTTATTCACTGGGTAGTTCTCTTCTTTTAAATCTGAGTCTTTCTCCCAATTTTTTCAGACTTCATGGACTGTATAAAATTCAATACATAAAACCAAATACTTCCATAGAAGCAAGCTATATTTTCTTCCTTGCTGTGCTGTGACATAATGCATATTTTGCCATTTGAATCCTGGAGATGTGAAAAAGCGGAATCATAAACAATTAATTCTTCTCCTCAGACTAAATTTGTGTGAAGAAAAGGAGATATGCTGTGTATGACTTCCCTTAAGGTAGATAAAAAAGGAGAGACTGACAGGAGATGGAAGCAAGTCATCTGGTTCACATTTCACTTGGAAGAATGGAAGGCAAAAGTGTGAGTCACTTACATGTCCTCTTCCGATGCTTCCCATGGAATATCTGGAGGAAATAAAATGTCCATCACCAGAATATATACTGGAATCACTTCCTCTCCTCTTTCTCTTCTAGTGTTAAGCTTCATTGCTGTCAAATAATTTAATTTAAAAATAACTTTTTAATGATTATCAAAACTGAGATGAACCGTTCTGACATGCAAAGTGAAGCTTGAGACCTACATGTCAAGAATGAATAATCTGGAACAAAGCTTGTCTCTCCTGCAAACTTACTAGGTCATGCTGAAACCAGCAGCTCTCACTGTTATCTTTTGTCTGCTGCATGGAACTATAGGAATGGTTTCAGGATCTGGGTATGTTTAGCCTACGGAAGAGACACCTGAGGGATGTTACAGAAGAGGAAGTGAACTAATTACCTATCACCCAAGGGTCGGACCAGAGCCAATGGCTTAAAATTACAAGGAAGTTGGTTCAGACTAGACATCAGGAGGAACTTACTGATTGTGTAAGCTGTGAGCCAGTAGAACAAGCTGTCATATGAGTGCAACCCTGACATGAAAAGCTATGGATCAGCATTTAATAATTCCTGTACATCCAGACCTTCCCTCAGATACAACCTCAAGCCTTCATGGATTCTGGCATCATGGATGCTTTCCTTGGATCTGCCAGCACACCCAATTGTGATATGCCTACTCATCCTGTCCATCCCTCTGTTAAGGTTGAAACTATTGATGATCATCTCTTACGTTCAGGATCCATCACATTGTGTACTGCATCTTTACAGTGCACCATCAGGAGCTCTTAAACTTTATTTAACCTTTCCATTTTCCAAAACCTAGGAAATAGACTGACTACCAATTCACAGTGCAGATATTTATTGGGACCAGGTTGATATAATCTTTGATTCCATGAGTGCACACATTCTTATTTTGCTTCTCAAACATACAGACTATGCTGATGTGTCTGGAGACCCTTGGGTTCTGTGACTGAAGTCAAGATCCCTATAAATGAGTTAGCCTGCATGAAGGAATCCCTTGACAAGACCTTGGGCACAAAAATAATGTATAAACCCCCTTGCCTGACCCCACCAGTGATCCTACATTTTTTTTGAAGATGTCCCTACACATTGCCCACAATTACCAGCTCCTGAACTCTGTAACCATTAGGGGTCATTCTCCTGTCCCTCCATTCTGACCTCTGGGTATGGCTGCCAAAGGCACTAATCTTTATCAGATTTGAACTTGAGAGGCTTAGAATCTGATTTATATGAAAGAAGGGCATGAATATTTAACTGCCTTTGATTCACATTATGGGAAGTCTGAAAAGACAGTAATGGCCACCAGATTGATAAATGCCCTGTTTTCCATATTTTTTGGACGAGGTCTTGATTGTATTTTGATGATTTGCTGATATCTTCTGCGGATCCTGCACTTCACACCAATCAAGTTCAAGCCATTCTTCAATGCAAACTACAGCCTTGACACTAAACTAGAGAAATGTTCCTTTGATCCGCGAGAGCTGGATGACTTGGGCTGCTGCATTTCCTTGAAAGGAATTCAGATGGACCCAGCCAAGGTAGAATCCATTCCAGCTTTGGCATTCCCATCCCCACCCTATCAGGGATGTGCAGCTTTTTCTAATATCTACCTTAAAATTATGTTGCACTGAGCAAATCTTGGAGCATATACCTATGTAAAGGTCCTGCCTTCTGTGTACTCAGTGAACTGATCTCCTGAGGGTGGATTGTTTTATTCTCATCTGCTATAAAGCAACATAAAAAGCCAAATCATGTCTGGGAATGTACTATCCACTGAGCCTGGCCCTGTATAAGAGGTAAATATAAGAGACAGCTGAGATTTACAGTGTTGCTCCAGTGTGAAGCCTGTCCTCACATTTACAACAGAGAACATTTCAAAGCATTTGAATTCAAACTGCCAAATAGTATTCATTTCAGATGAATATTTTCTGGAATGCATCTATTGCATGAGTACAAACAGTCAGAAAGCCTAGTAAGTAGCATTGATTAATGCACAGAAACACCATTGACAGGTACTCCCCTTATATTATTCCAGTGTGTCTTGAAAAAAAATAGTTGATGCCCAACTGCACCAACTTTTAAGAGATTCTATCTAATCAGCTGAGCAAGTTAATGGTAATCTAAGAAAATCATCATGCTTCTCTTCAACAGTAATGGATGGGAATATCAACTGTTCTCAAGGAAATATGAGATGACATGAATCTGTAAAAAGTTCTTTGCTTATGGGCTTTGTTCACACTTCTTAAGAAAGCCAGATGGCTTGAAGATCTTTTTATCCATAAGATGAATTTAAGCTCAGAGGCAGCTCAGCAGAAGCTCTCTGAAAACACAATTCACCAGCGGAGCTTTCACGCCATCAAGGTGGACCTCCCCGAGTTACTAATTCCCCACAGCTCAGTCATGTCCCTTCACAGAGGCATAAAACAAATGATTACCCCCAGACACAGCCCGCTCCATTCAATGCTGGGAAGAGATCTTTGGTGTACAAACGCTGATGCAGGAAAATCATCTCACTTCTCACACAGCTCCAAAGTCCTGATTGGCAGTAATTGCTGTTAGTTACTGACATCAAATGTGTAACTCTTAGGCATGGTTCTTTCTCAGTGCCCCGAGGATGTGGGGGTCTGGAGCAGGAAGAACACACTTCAATTCAACCCTAGCAAGATTGCGTGGCTTTGGATTTTAAGGCCCCTTGGATCCAGACATTTTCCACCTTTAGTTCTTGATGGGGCCACACTGCCCCAGATGGAACTGGTGAGCAATTTAGGGGTCATTCTGGACTCATGGCTCCTGTTGAAGGAGCAGGTGGCAGCTGTGGACAGGGGAACTTTTGCACCTCCTTTATGGATCAGGAGGCTACACTTATGTCCACTCATGCCTTGGCCACCTCCCAAATGGATTACTATGATGTGCTATACATGGGCCTGCCCTTGACAATCACTCCAGAAGTCTAGAATGCAGTGGTTTGTCTAGGTGTGGGCATACCTCAGTACACTGTTGCACCATTGCTGCATGAGCTGCACTGGCTCCCAGTAGGCTTCTGGGTGCAATTCAAAGTGTTGGTTATCACCTACATATAAAGTCCTTCATGGCATGGGGCCAGGTTATTTGCAGGAATTCCTCTCTCCAATTGTTTCTGCTAGGCCCACTAGGTCTGGCAGGGTGGACATGCTCTGGGTCCCATCTCTTAACCATTCCCTTCTAGAGGAAGAGGACCCAGGAAGTGGGTCTTCTCTGGCATAGTGCCTGCCCTTTGGAACATCAACCTCCCCTCCCCCCAAAAAAATTCTTAGGCCCCAATCTTGCCAGCATTTCATAAACCCTTGAAGACTTGGGTGTTGGGACCTGTAAGTTGGGTGAGCCCATTTCTATAGTTTTCTCTGACATTCCTGGGGTTATGTGGTTTGAGTTTGTCCTCAGTGCCATTTCACAGTTTTTGTGCTGTTGTTTTGTTATTATTTCTTATTTATTCTGTTGGTTTTTTAACCTTGTGTTTGCCACCCAGAGTTCAACACAGTTGCAAGATGCTGCCTATATAGATGGATTAAATTAATCAATCTATCAACCAATCAACATTTGGCAATACTTATTTGAAAACCCATTTTGTTAGTGAATAATGGTGGAAACTCCTGTACGCAGTTTGTTATCAGCTACTAAAGAAGCATTAGTCCGCAAAGATAGAAAGGAAGCCATTCACCACAGAAGGAATTGAGGGCACAGTAAACATCTCATGGAATGACCTGGACTGGATTTGCTGTCCTTCTTTTAAAGTTCTTTTTTGTGAATGGACTCAGAACTAAGGCAGTCACTGCATCTCTCACTGCCAGAACTATAGGAAAGATCCTAGCAGCATTGCAATGGAGACTTAGATGATCTAACTGGATCCTGCATAATTAGAAACAATTGGAATTATGAAAATCCTACAATTTTCTCTCTGGGGGGAGATGGTAAAGGTAAAAGGTAAAGGTTTCCCTTGACGTAAAGTCCAGTCGTGTCCGACTCTAGGGGGCGGTGCTCATCTCCGTTTCAAAGCCTTGGAGCCGGCGTTGTCCATAGGACACTTCCGGGTCATGTGGCCAGCATGACTCACGGAACGCCGTTACCTTCCCGCCGAAGCGGTACCAATTAATCTACTCACATTTGCATGTTTTCGAACTGCTTGGTGTGCAGAAGCTGGGACGAGCAACGGGAGCTCACCCCGCCGCGCGGTTTCGAACCGCCGACCTTCCGATCGACAGCTCAGCGGTTTAACCCGCAGCGCCACCGCGTCCCTAATAGATGGGCGGTGGCAAAATTTGATACATTAATGAATTAATGAATTAATTTGAATTGGTTATAGCCACCCACTCCAAAAGATGCTCATAGTTGAGAAACAACCATCAATTCATAATCCACTTTTTTTCTCCACACTTTTGAAAAGACAAGCTGTATGTCCGTTCCTACAGGAATATAAGAACCTTACCAGCTTCACTTTATGAGCTGGGGCTATACAAGTCGTGGGAAAGGGGCCTTTGACTGTGAGAATGTGGATTCTTTGTGGCAGTCACTCCTTCCATACTGGTTCGAAGCCCATTTTCCTAAGCTATGAAAATGGATATTTTCCTTCCATCTTCATTCCTGCTATTTACTATACTTTATGTATTTCCCGCAGTTTTGAAACCCTTTACAAAAGACAACTTTGGGGAACATTTCCCAAAGACCATTTCACTTAAATTTAGGAAAGATTACATTTTTATCTCATCACAAGCCAGTTTACAATGTCTTATATAAATCTTAGGAGGGCATGGGACAGAAAGAAAATAGCAAGAAATCACAATTGGCTCTGGGAGCAGCAAGGTACAATACATAAAGTGAAGAAAATCAGATTGAGAAAACACATAACAAGGTATCTGGCTACAAGCTTCTCTGGACCGTGTCAATTGCAATAAGAATGGACAACTAACTAGATAACTGATGTAAGTAAAGCTATTCATTTCCTGCATGAAGTGATAGCAATTTTCACCTACCCATTATGCAGCTAGCTCTATTTTCAAGTATGGTGAAATAATGATAATTAAAAAATGTCTCTCTTGTTGTTGTTGTTGCCACAATAGGCTAAGTCACGTTTTCTCAACCAGGGTTCCTTGGTACCCTAGAGTTCCGTGAGAGGTCACTAGGGGTCCCCTGGGAGATCATGATTTATTTCAAATTCAGGCAACTTCACATGAAAGAAGTAAGTTTCATTCTTTATTTTTAGTTTAAGAACACTGTTAATGCATACATATAGGCCTACCCATGAAACAAATGTACTAATTTTTTAACTTCTGGCCTATCTTAGAGCCTGAATGTGCAGGGGTTCCTTCCCCAAGGCCTGAAAAATATTTCAAGGGTTCCTCCAGGGTCAAAAGGTTGAGAAAGGCTGGGCTAAGAGTTGTCACTTATTAATTTGATACTAAATCTCAACCAATGCTGTCTGTCCGCCCTGGCAAAAGCACTGCCAGATATCTGGCATAGCTTGCTGAGACCCCCTACCCTTCCCCAATGAAAATCTAGATACTCATGTGCATGGCCTGAACAATGAGTGACCAGGTGAGCCAAGGTACAGAACACAAGGATTTTACTGAAGCTGCAAAACTTTGTGTAGAATCAGACCAAGTCCTGGGAAAGACACATAGATTTTGATCTGATCATAGCTGGTTCCAATAAAGGAGATAAGACAGTGTTTCTGTGGTAAGGCATGATCCAGATTAACAAGCTTTGCCCATTCAGGAATTGGGTTCAAGGATCAAAGGAGAAAAATGTCTGGCTGCAACTGATGTTGTGCCGTGTTTGATGGTTCTCAGAGGCTTTTATATGGGAGGTTCCATGCCTTCTCCAGAATCCATTGGTGCCAATTAGTTGCAGTCAACAACAGCAGCTCACTCCCCAAGTAGACCACTATTTCAGACAAGGTGTCCTCTAGAGCTGCCATTCCTTCACCCATTCAGCACTCTCACTTTCAACCTTGTGTCACTTTTGCTTACTGAATGGCTACACACACAGGTGCATCTGCTTGAGAGTTTGGAACCATGATTTCAGAAGCTGAAGGAGTTATCTCTGACCTGGGTCTTCAGAATAATAGAGTTCCTTGGGTTTCACAAACTCCTCATTTAGCTCCTCCTACTCCTTCAATGAGGAGACACCCAAGGGTGTCATGGAAAGATTCTACGCACCCTAATCAATCATGGTCACTAAAGTGTTTTCAAACAAAGCTATTCGTTAAACTTGGATGACAGCATTAGGGATAGCTGACAGCTACGGAAAGTCAATAACTTTGCTAAACGAGTAAACATATTATCAAATTAGAAAATGACACAAAATTGGGCATAATGCCCTGATAATAAAAGGGGGGTTTGAACTGTGGATCACAATCCCAAAGTGATCATAAGTGACCTAGAGTGAGTCCAGACTTTTGAGTACTACTTAGCTCATGAAATTGATTTTTTTCTAGTAGAGCCACAAGAGCCCTATGAAGCCCTAACAAAATCACAGATTTAAATTAATTATTTTAATCTAAGTATAAAATATTTATTCTCAGTTTAATATTTAAATTAACATTTATAATATAGGACTCTATTTTACTTGGTTTCTCCTATTTTCATGCCTCTGATATCACTGCCACCACAGCATGTTGTTGTATTTTCATGGTCTTTGGCATGTCTGTAGAATGTGCATGAATTGTAAGCTTCCCCAAGTCTTTTTGGAGTCAGGTGGCCTTGAAATCAATCAATCAATCAATCAAACAAACAAACAAACAAACAAACAAATGTTTATCTGCTATTTTATGTTTCTAGATTCTTCAGAATTGAGATGTTTTTATAGAGAAGTGAGTTTTCTATCTGTGGTTGGGAGGAAAAAGAAGAAGACCACCACCACCAAGGTGGATGGACTCAGTTCCAGTGGTGATGGGTTCTTTGTTGGAAGACCTGTGGGACCAAGTTAGGGACAGGTCATCATGGAGGAAATCTGTCCAGGTGGTTGCTAAGGGTCAACAGCAACTTGATCGATCAATCGAGAAAAAAGATAAATATGACCAATCTGCTAAAAGGGCTAATAAAACTTTGCAACATCTTATCTGTGTGAGTCAGGTTTCCTAGAATAACCAAAGATAAATGGTGAATAAGAGATGAGAGTGACTCACTCTAAAATAAAACCCAGATTTCGGAAATTGTGGAAAAGTAAGTAAACCCATCCTTTCCCATTGGGAAAAAAAATGCTTTTAAATATGATTACTTTTTGTCCATTTCCAAAGTGGCAGTTTCATTCTATAAAGCTGTAAGTTCCAGCACTGTTTCATGTATTCAAATGTAATTATAACAAGCAAGTGATATATTTATTTGTTGCTCAACCCTAAACCCAATGAAACTAAACAAGAATAGTTTTCTTCACAGTAGGAGAGAGTCACACAAATTCATTTGATTTTAGAGGGTCACAGTATTGCAAAATTTGAGAGCCTTTATCCTAGAAGACAAAAAATACAATTGAAAACAATCTCATTAGATTAGAGAAATCAGTGGAAAGTATAGAATGAAATTTAAGAGACACACATGCAAAATTCTGCACGGAGACATCCTTCTTTCACAACTTTGTCCTATTGGGCACCAAATATTAGGAAGGATTCAGGCAAACTGATACAGGTACACTGAAAATGATAAGAGAGCTGGAAATGAAGTCCTAGGAAGAAAAAATGAAGGAACTGAGAATGTTTGGCTTTGAGAAGAAAAGAATCAGGTGGAAAATAATAGCGTTCTTCAGATACCTAAAAGGCAGGTACAGAGGGAAAAATGAAGACCCATTCTCTATCACCACCTAATGCAGAACATTTAACTTACAAAAATAAAAAATGTAAAATCCAATTAAATAAAAACAATAATTTGGATTCCTGTGCTAGGCAGACGGTTGATCCTCATGGCCTCAATGGCTCCTTTCAACTGGAGGATTCTACGGTTTTAGGAAATTCATTATGGGAGGAGGCACATAGGCCTATGCCCTGTTAGAACAGCAACATTAATATTCATTCATTCATTCGTTTGTTTGTTTGTTTGTTTGTTTTTATCCTGCCTTTATTTTTTTTTTAATAAATGCAGGCTTATGGGCCCTTCCAAACCTTAATGCACATTTTTGTATGCTTCTCCACTACAGGCCACAACTAAGGGGGGGCAAGTGGGGCATGTGCCCCAGGAGCCGCGCTGGGGGGGGTGCCAAAATGAGTGCTGGGGGGGTGCCAAAATGGGCGCAGAATCCATGTTTGCCCCGGGTGACACAGACCCAAGTTGCGGCCCTGCTCCACTCTACACGATTTCTTTCTTGCATGCAGTAGAAAAGGAAGATGATTTGCCAGGACAAGAGCTACAGTGTTAGCCTACTTGGTCTACTGAAGTGGGAACATGCATATGCATTAGAGTTCCCATTACCGGCTGTGTGAGTATGGGGTGGTGAAAGGCTTAGGCAAAGGATTCCAAGAATAAGCATCCATCCAACATGTATCAGGGTAAAATTACATGTGACAAAATGATTTAATGAATTAATTTTCTTTGAAGGGAAAAAAAAACAGAACCACCACCACCAAACCCTAGGAATTAATATAATCAGTCTAAAATATGATCCAATTATGTCAGACCAATCACCCTACGAAAAATTGTGCATTAAAACTATAAGAAGTCTGTTTTGTAAGATACACAGAAGGCCAATCAATATCTAAGGTGACCTTATGCTGGATTCCTGTATGTCTGAATGATATAAACAATTAATGAAAAGTTGCCAAATATGTGGAAATACCTAGCAGATAAGAACCTCAAAAAAAAATTATACATCATACTAGATTCTAAAAAATAGCAAAATATTATGCAGAGTGACTTAATCCCTTTTCTCCCTGGAAAGATTATTAATGTAAAGGAATAATTTCCTATGGAAGCTATCCTGTCCTAACTTAGAGCGAAGAACCACGCCGAGACAGTGAGTTGGTCTCTAGTGTTTATTGAATGCTCTAGTAGACAGATAATCCTGCCAAACTGACAGCCTGTGGGAAACCCGCACTGACACACCCAAAACTCTATGTGGGTCTGCTCTGAGTTTCTTCGAAGGAAGGTTCAAAGCCTCTAAACTACGCATGCGTTTTCCCCCCTGGATAGGGGCCCCCTCCTGCTCACCATCCGTACTCATGACATTTCCTATGGGGAAGGGAGAAATCTGTAGTTTTAGGAAAACTAATTTATATTTTATAGAACATCACACAATCTCTGGTGACAATAGCTATATCATTGTATTTCACACAATTTTGCTATTCAGGTTTCTGAAAATTGTGTACAGTAGGGAAAATACGTAAATAAATTTACATATCAGGAGCATTGTATACAGAAAATTATCTCACAATGGCAAGATAAATAATAAATGGCAACGACATGCATTTCTTCTTAAAAAGAAATAATGTGACATTCCTGCAGTAAAAAAACAGCACCAGCTACTGTATGGATATAACAACTTCCAAAGCTTTGGACCTTAGTGACACAGAAATATACAAATATGTATATAATTCAAAGTTGATATTCTGTTTTTTAAAACATCATGCTGTCCCATATTCAGGCTGCTATTATTATTATTATTATTATTATTATTATTATTATTATTATTATTATTTCAAAATAAAGAACCTTCTAATAGGAGCAATACATTGAATAGGGAAAGTTATCTGCTTTTAGAGCAGAGCTGAACAACTCTGAGATACTAATCTGAATGCAGTTCACCAGCTGTAGCTTGGAGATGCTTAGAAAGTCATTAGTAAGTTTTAACAGTCATGACAAGCAGCAAAACCGAAAATTTATTGAGCCACTGGCATATGGGCTACTTTCCCCTTTACAGGCCATAAATTGTACAGACATAAAGTAGATGAGTCAATTTAAGACAAAGTAAGCAAATGTCAGTAAATAGGAGCTGAGGTATGTAATAAATGATTTCTATTATAACTCCTATAGAAAAGACTGCACAACAAATGTATTTTCACAAGTTCATAAGCAGAATGTAGACAGCTCCCCAAGGAAGGAAGAGGAGTCTCAAGAGAAGATATTCCTTAGCTCCAGCTGATGCTAAAGTTTTTGAAAGAACTCTAATTCAGCCACTTCATAAATCTATTTGCCAACAAATCCCATTTTTACCCAGTTTATATAGTTCCTTGCAGGTAAGAGGATTTTAAATGCCTTCCAAATCTGTTAGGTCTTCCTAAAGGCAGAGCAATGTTCTTGAGAATATTGAGCTGACCAGCCAAAGTACCACCAAAAAACAAACCAAATTTCCAAATTAGTTTCTGTCATCTATCCTCATTTTCAACACAATTCAAGTCACATCACAGAGTCAAGATAAAAGAGAAATTTAAAAGATTTGCATGCCACCAAGCTACCTACAATGTGAAACTTTTAGATAAAGTTGCTTGCCAATACAAGAAAACCAGCTTTTGCTCTGGGACTCTCCAGGGGTCTCCTATCCAAGGACTAACCAGCCTTGAACCCCCTTAGGTTCCAAACCAAGTCAGAACTGCAACCTGCTGAAGTACTCATTCTGTGCTAGCAAAGTGAAAAACCAACTCTAAAAATGGAGTGATATATACATTAACATTATTTCCTTTTAGAGAGGAAAATCAAACCACTGGCAAACAATTATGACCAGGGGGATTTGAAACTCACCTCAGCAATCTGATATTGATTCTCCTGATGTTCGTCCTTTGGAATTCTTCAGGTGCTGCATCGCATATGTTAAATCAGTGTTTTCCAACCTTGATAACTTCCAAATCTGTGCACTTCAGCTCCCAGTATTCCTCCAAAGTAGCTGTTACTGAAAATTCTGGATTCTGAAGTCCACACATCTATTTGAAAGTTGAGAAAGTTGAGAAATAATGCTCTACACTTACTTTGAATTTTGCTTGCTGTGAAATCTGGAAGCAGCTTCCAAAATCCAGGAGATCCCTTTGGATTTTAATGAACAGTTGAGAGAGGAGGTGAAACAATATCTGAAGAAGAGACTGGAAAGAAGAAAGCTTTCTGAAACATCTCCTGAGACAGGGACAGCAAGGAGAAATGGGTGGAGTCCTTTGAAAAAGCAAAAACCCTTTATGGGAACAGAGTTGCTGGAGTGAAAATCAAGGATGAAATATATCAGGAAAATAAATACAGATAAGGAAAGAATAAGGGTATGGAGAACTTTAAAGGGCAGTGACAATTTGGACTGGAAGCAGAAGGAGTGGGAATCTAGCCTTGGGGAAGGGAGGATTTTGGCTTTAATATGCTTGCCTGAGCCTTCCAAAAGAAAAAATGGAGGAAGAGGCCTTGGAAAATTATGGTTTCCTCGCTAGAACATTTTGTTGAAGGAACGACCCACTTGCAAGAAACAACAAAGCCGTCTCATCTGCAAATGAATATCAGTGAGTGGAGAAAGGAATGGGTGGCTAAGATGGAGCAGGAGAGCAGCAAACCAGACAGTTGATTTATTTGCTCACCCACAACTACTGACAGAAGTCATAGCTTCAACGGGGTGGGAAGCATATGGAACACGTGTTCACTTTGCATTATAAATCACAGCATTGAGATATCTGAGTTCCAGAAGTTTTGTTTTCTTCTGCCATGGCAGGTTTCTGGTCAAGGTGAACAAAAACAGATGTGATATACAGTTTTGTGTAATGTTTTTGTCTTCTTCCCTGTCAAAGACAGCAGACAGACAGATGGACTTGCATCAATCCTTCCATCCATAACACTTTTATTTAGTTCTAATTTTAACACTGGGTTATTAAATGGTCTTTTGATAGAATGCCAACCCATATTTCCACTCCCTTTAATGGAATTCAGTTAGTACAACATTTATCTGTATTGTAGGGGGATAGAAAGGTTTAAACTGGCCTTGTTAGGAAAATATATTTCATTTGACAAAACCTATAAAGTTGTACAGAGATAGCAACGTCCCTCTTAGCTGTAGAGTTAAAAAGGAAGTACTTTTCTGAAACACCAGCAGCTAGGAGAAATTTTATCAACTCCATTCTTTGTTCTTTTTCAAAGGAAGCACCAGACCCATGCGTGTAGGCTCCCCATGGCTTAAGGGTGAAATCTAGCAAGTGCTCAGGCCACAGACTGCTTGTTGGTAGCTGAAGGTGGGTGCCCTACAAGGATGCCTAGATAGATAGACAAGCAAACACCTTCATACCAGATTCATCCTAGGTTGGGCCATTGTGCATTTCAATGTGCTGTGCTGAAACGACTACAGTACAAGAGTCAGCATCTGGACCTAGTAAGGACGATGGGAAATGTAGTTCAGCAAATGGAAGTCTTCAGCTTGGAAACTACAGAAATAGAAGCAAAAACTATAGGAGTGTGATACTTCAGCAACGCATGTCTTCAGAAGGCCTTCAGTCCCACTTCCTGAATGCCACCTTGTGATCCCTAAGAGCTGTAATATTGGAATCCATCCCCCAAAACTAATAAACTTCCCCCAGACAACTTGAAAAGCTCGCCAGTTTAAAATACGTTTCTGAAGGCATAGTCAAGCTTGTCTTAAAGTTTATGCAATCCTTTGGGGATGTTTCCTGCCTCAAAATGGTAATGAACTCTACCAGCAAGAGTCTGTGAAAAAGCATTTTAAGCTTTGGGCTTCAGGGTCACGGACTATCCAATTCAGCACTAAAGACACCAGTTTTTCTGCAGACGGAGATTTTATTTTGGTGTTCCTCCAAGACTCAAAACCTTGTTCTCCTTCTGCATCCCAGTTGTCTAAAATTTACACCTCCCTATCTGCATACCTCCATACAAGGCTGCTTGCTTAAATATGCACATCCAATTTGCCGAAAGAAGCTCCCTGTACACTGAATTCAAAGGAATGCATGACAACCAAATCAGTTTTATTCAGGATAAAAAGATGAGCATAATATAATTACACAGTGGCTTGTGTAAGATGCTAAATAATTAAAGCAATGTTGCTGGATTGGAAAGGGGTTAAAATATTTTATTCTGAGCAACTTCAGAATGTACGACTCTGCTGTTAGATGAAACAAACTTCTTACTGAGTCAGTAACAAGTTAATTAATCACCACCATCTCTGTTACACCAAGGTCACGTATATGTACCAGCTGTGTACCAGCTCATATACGTGACCATCTACAGTAGTGTGGGGGAGACGGGCGGTGGTAAAAACGTGATAAATAAATAAATAAAATAAAATAAGTAGGTTAAAACTAGGCATGATTTAATTACTTTTCTACTAAGCTTTCTGAAGCAGTCCATATCGTGCATGGGTTATCAGTTGTCTTCGTGAGACGTAACAAAATACCCTAAAATGCTTTGAGATTTATTTTTTTTTAAATAAGAAGGGGTGTGATTTTCAAACTATCCATCAGTGAAAATAAGTCACCCCCCCAAAAAAAGAATATATTGGGGTTCCTGTTATTGTTGCCTTTATTTCATAAAACAGAAAAAAAAGAGAACAAAATAGCAAAAGGTGAAACCGTGGTGAAAGAGTTCATTGTTAATAAAGCATGGCTAGGGAACATTGCAGACATTTCAGCTGAGTGTCTAACACATAATTAGCTAAAACAGAGGCTGAAGGTGAGGAGCTGCTGAATAGAGTTTGGAAACAGACTAGTGAGTTCCCTCACATGGCAAATGTTTAAAACTATTTTTATGGTTATAGTCAGCCCTTCTGTTTTTTTTCTGGTATTTTACTGACATCGACCTATTATAAAAGTTTCAAGAACTGGCTTTTTAAACCTTGCCTCATATGGAACATATGCATATTTTATGCAGTGCTGTCTTGCTCACCATGTACATACCACCTGTCAGAAAAGACTTTAGACTGGAGTGGAGGATTAGCAAGCATTCAAAGTGTAATGCTTGCTTAAGAACCATGCTTGTTAAGCTGTATCCACCAAGAAGCAAGCAACATACACTTTGCTGTAATTAAATGACTTTTAGCCAATCATGCAGAGATCATAAAATAATTTCTTTTGGATTGTTTTGACTTTAGTGCTTGGGAGAAGAGAACAGAGGTCTTCTGGCTGCATTAGAGGGAGAATTGGATCATTCATTTGTCTTTTTCAAAGGCAGAACAGGACTCATATGGATAGAAACATGTTTAAGAGTTTATAACATGATTTGGTTGAAATCCACACTCCGTCTGAGAAATATCAGTGGGTGGGAGATCACGAGAAAAGTGCCACCATCAGCTTTTCCTGTCTGAGAATGTTTGCCATAAAGGTTGGGAGCTATCTAGAAATGGCTCCATTCCCCCCCCCCCCCAAGTTCCTTGGGTTTATAAATTACACATCTCAAATAATGTTAAACAATGTAATTGCTATATTTTTTTCTCAGGTTAAAGGCTTCAGGGGTTGTTTTGTTTATACTTTAAATCAGGAGGTCAGTATTTTGACCCAGTTTCAAAGGGAAAAAAAATGATGCATTTGTCCAGAAAATTTAGCAATTTTCAATCAGTAAAACATGCCTGATTCCAAGAGAAAGGGATTTTTATTCACACAAGCAACATGCCTAAGCATTTACTTCAGAATTCCATCTGAAGTAAAAGTTGAGAATTTTCGTTCATGAAAACGCTGGATGGATTTTTGTAAAAAAGTGGCATGCCCAAAACTTTAAGCATTTATCAGAGGACCAATCAGAAATCCCTAGCTTGGATTCAGTGAAACCTTTTGGTCATCCTTCACACCAAAATCTCAAAGTAGTTCTTCCTCCTATTCTTCCCACACCAACCATCCTGTGAATTGGGTTGGACTGAGAGAGTGCCAGGCCCAAACTCACCTAGCCAGTTTCTGTGCCAGAGAAAGACTAGACCTCAATCTCCCCGTTTCTAATCCAGTACCTCAACATCAAACTGGCTCCCTTACTTATTTTTCTAGCATTCCAAGTAACAACCATTACCCTTTTCCCATTTTTTCCTGTGGTTCTCTTCATATAAAATACTTAGCTTGGACGATGAAGGTGCCACCATCTTGGTCATTCCCTCCCTCTGGTTATAGAGATGCCAGAAAGAACCTGGTCACCATCTCTAAAGAAGCAAAAGCCACACAAGGGTTCCTAAAATCCAAGCTTAAAGTGCACTGCAAACAATGCTAAGGAGAGTCCCTTCCCACTGATCTTTCCACAACTCCCTGTCAATGCTACAATTTGCTATTTCAGGGGTAGCCAGACTCAAGTGTTGTCCATTGCATCCCAAGTCTCTTAAATGGAAGTTGTTAAACCCAGATGTTCTTCAGTTCTTTGATTGATTTTTGTTTGGCCTTCGAACTAAAACAAAATGGGTAAGCATGGTCCTAGATGGATTTGTGTTAATTAACTTCACTACATTCTTGAAAAACTGTGTTTCGACATGTTTTAATAGCTGAAGAAGCAGTATAAGTATTAAATATCATCCAGGTACAATCTTCAATTTACTTTCTCTTACTTGGACTCAAACTGATTTCATATGCCAAATTATGGCCCAGTTAGCTTCTTCAACAGGGGAACCCAGCTCTTTGTCCCTGGTTACCTTAAGACTTTGGTACTACGGATACCTGAAGAGCATATCAACGTTTAAAACATTGAACCAACTTCTTTAGTGGTAATGTTATGTGACATTATTTGCTGCTCACTTCAGCTGTAAAGTTTAAGAAGAAAAGAATCTTGATGAATTTGTAACCGGTTAGGTTTGATGGTATTTGAAAGATTTCTTAAGTATTCCCATATAATAGGTCACCTATTTTTGGACAGAAGCTTTCATCTCTTTCCTTGTCTTTACATTGAACATGTTCATGAAAAAAAATAATAAAGGAAGAGATTCAAATGTTCTCAGAGGGAATGTTTTGCCTTCCTTCTTGCTTTGGTGAAAAATATATAAACAACAGGAAGTGGGAAGGGCTGTGAGAGATTCCTTTGCAGCAGTGGAGAGGATGGTAGAGTGGAGAGCCGGTCTGGTCTAGTGGCTAAAGTGCTGGGCTAGAAACCAGGAGGCTGTGAGTTCTAGTCCCGCCTGGGGCGTGAAAGCCGGCTGGGTGACATTGGGCCAGTTGCTCTCTCTCAACCCAACTCACTCACGGGGTTCCTGTTGTGGGGAAAATAGGAGGAGGAAGGAGAATTAGGTATGTTCGCTGCCTTGAGTTATATATAAAAGTAATAAAGGTGGGATAAAGATTAAATAAATAAATGCAGACACCCAATGGAACATCTCCAAATCTGCAAGGTTGGTTCAGGGAGTGGAGGTAAGATGCTGAGGAAGGCGATGCCACACAAACACAATCTGTGAGCTTGTTTGAGCTAAGGGACAATGACCCATTGAGCTTCCTGGATAACTGGGATTCAACCCAACAACAACAACAACAACAACAGAAAGAACAAGAAAACAAACAACTGGTGTTTGTAGGGATTGTCTTCCAATTTAAAGCAGAGAGGGGAAAATCCCAAAGATACATCCTGAGTGGGAAAACAGTAAGACTGGGAGAAACAGATCATGGAAGTTATGTGCTCACAACATCCCAGGCCACTGTCGTTCTCACATGCCCCTTCCGTTGGGAATGGAAATTGAGAAGCACAAACAAATCCAGAGGCAAATATTTTCAGTACTTTAAACACAACTGGGATCCAGCCCTGGCTAAAACAAATGAAGAACTAGAGCCTTCTTGTAAATGGGAGGGAGGGAAATCAAATCCTTGAAAAAACATACTAACATTGATCATTCAGGGTGCTTTCATAAAGAGTGTCCTTGGAACTCAAATGCCATTTGCACAAACATTAATATAGTGCAAAGCTTTTTAATTTGATTGCTTTGAGCTGAATAGATGGGTCAATGCCAAATACACTGATCTCATCCACTGAATGGGAATCAGCGCACAATGCCAGTCTATTAAAATGAAGTGACTTAGATTGCCCAATATTCACAGCTTCCTACAAAACCAAAAGCCGTTTCTGTGACTTGGGAGAAATGTGGCATTTGATATGAATTAAATGAGGCTGGACACAGAATCCCAACGATTTGGCTTCAGAGGCCATGAGAAGGATTTAGAAGCAAGTTCAGACTTTATGCTTTTTTAGATCTAGATTTCAGTCTCACTTCTCTGGCTTATGGCATTAACTCTTCCATTTCACGCTTATAAAACTAAAAAGAAATTTTGCTCCCTGAAAACTGAACCGCCCCTCTGATCACTTTGGCTGCCCTGTTTTGCACCTTTTGATGACACTGTGTAGCTCTTTTTAAGATACAGTGACTAGAAATGCAAATAATACTCCAGGTAAAAAAGCTATCCTTGAGTATGGAATGGGGAAGGAAGGAAGGAAGGAAGGAAGGAGGGAGGGAGGGAGGGAGGGAGGTTTGTAAAGATGCGTCATTGTATCTGGGCTTCCAGTTTCAGTTTCTTTCCCAATGATTCAAGCAAAAAAAATGTTCCCCCTCCCCCCCCGACCATCCTCAACAGTTGCCCACTGGGTTGACCTTTTTACTGAGCTGGTCAGTCATGCTAATTCAGACTGCCAGAACAGAATGGTTCCTTGTGTGTGATCACTTGACATTTTTGCTCTCAAACATCTTCCACTGACTTCCCACTCACCCAATATGCCACCCTGATCACCGTTGTCAATCATCTATCCATCCATCCATTGTTCTGTTCCACCTGCACCCACTTCCTAAAGACACAGTCTTGCCAATATCCTCCCACTCAGACGATGGCCCTCCAGGAACCTCATTTCCCCAGTCTCTGAGAAATGTGAGATTGCAAGAGACTATTAATGGGATGAGGCAGCTGCTCCAGAGAGGGAAGAATCTCAGACAGCAGGGCTAATGTGAGCTGAGGTCCTGCAACCTCAGTTGGAGTGACCCTGCCTTGTCTGAAACTCTGCCAAGCAGCGCCTCCCCTGGCCTTGTCTCTCCATATGGCTTCCCCTGGGAGAATGAGCAGAACAGGACCACAGCAGGAATGACAGCTGAAGTCCTACATCACTCAGTTCCATATCATGAAAGCTCTGGGGGATTTGCCAGGTGGTATCTGTTGCCATTTTTCTGCAGATTCCTCTAAAGAACACACATTCCCATTCAAAAGAAGAAGCCACCACTGCAATGTTCATCAGTCATCCGCTGTATGTGTATTTCTCCTTCCCTTGATTTCTGCAATTTCAGCCACAACAAACTTGATGATAGGAAATAAAAGAAAGGTAAAAAGGAAGTTGTCTGATAGGTGATGGATATTTATATGCTGTGAAGCTGGGACAGGAAAGCGATCTTTATTCCACCTGACCTCACATCCATGCAGAGGCACTGAATGGAATTCTAATGTTAACTTCAAAGCTCATGGCCAGACTCATCTGTTCTGGCAAAGAACAGGAACACATGGAACTGGGGCATTTTCTCTTGTATTTGAGGAACACTCTGTGGGAAGGGAGGGAGGGAGGGAGGGAGGGAAGACAGGACTAAGGATCAGAAGGTTCTCAAGAATGTGATAAGTTTATCTGCATTCTGACGCGGATTTATTGTAACATGGAGTAGAAACTCTAGTGAAGCAGCAACATTCCCCTCCTAGTGATTCTTGGCTTAGATCAGAATCTATGCAAAATGTCTTTATTTTGTAAGAAGTAACAGAGGAACAAAACTGTCTCACCCAATGCATTGCTGCCATACCTGGACTTTTCCTTCTTGCTAAAACAGGTGGCAAAATACACGAACCCAGATTAAAAGGCTGCAGCCATTTTGTAGCCCTTTGGATGAGTGGACAGATCCTACTTCAAGCAAGACATTGAGCAACACTTAAAGTTTTAGAAAATACAATACGTGCGTTTTAACTTTACTCATTTTATGGATATGCTTCTTTGTTAACTAGAAATTAGGAACATAGGAAACTTCTTTATAGCATGTCAGACTACCTAGCTCTGAATTGTCAAGATCGATTAGCAGATTTTTTTTTGTCATGACCGCCTTTCTCTATTAAGCACTTTTCCAGTAGCTTATCAAGCTTTTAATAGCACTGAACTTAATTTCTAGATGACAAAAATGGGGCTGCTTATTTATGATTTAGTTCACTGGTATTGGCTGGCATATTTTCTTACAGAATAATTTATGGGATTAAAATAGGGAGAAGGCAATTAAATTGAATTCCTATATCTTGATTGCCTTTCTGCGAAAGCACCAATATTCCTAAAGCGGTCCATTTGTATCTTTATCTTCACAGAAATGGTCTCCACACAAGGCAGGAAAGGATAGGTTAACTTGCTTTTATAAACACATTTGTGTTTTATTTTATTTTCATTAAAATTAACATCCACTAGAACTACTGCATCCCATATTCCAATGACACTTCAGTTCTGCATTTGCCTGCTATTGCAAGGTATTTCTGATAAATGAGGTACAGCTCTAACTGCCAAAAAAGGATTGTTACTGTTCACTTGACACAGCTATTATTTTATTTTTAGGGAATCAGGAGATGGTATATTTATAACAAGCAAGCAAGCAAGACTTGCAGGGACTTCTCCTTGCATGGTTTCTGAAAAACAATTTGTATACTTACTCTTACAGAGGAAAATATTACTGTTTCTTAGAGTGTAAACAGGGGCTATAAAATTCTAATTTCAGAGAGACCTATCTAAGTGCAAACTGTTGTGGCCTCTTAGGAGACATGTCAGTCATTTATGAACTGTACCTGTGTGACCTTCTATGCAGCAAGAAAGAGAGGAAAGATTGTCATTTTATTCCTTTCAAGTGATAAAATCTATGGCGGGCAAAAACTGAACTTCAGAATAACTACTTGTTGTTTTTCCATACAACAACATGTTGTGTATCACCAATGCAGAAAGAAATTCTGTTTTTCAATTACTATATACTAAGGCACTATGGAATTTATAGGGTAGCCACACAATGTGGATGCAACCAACTTTGTCTCACCTACCTTTTCAGAAGCTGCAGTGCCTCACCACAGTTGGGGAACTCTGGTATCGCTGCTTCCAAGACGTTTTGGACGTCCCTGGTAGGGGTCCCTGTGTTTCATCCCATGTGGTCAGCTCACCTGGCGACTCACCGGTTGGTTCAGGGGCTCTTTTACCTCCAACCTCCTCTTCTCTTAGGCTGGAGCTCGACCCCTCTCGAACTTCTGAAAGCTCCGGAGTAGGGACCCTCTCCGTTCTTATCACTGTGGAGTTGGGTTCCCCCTTGCTTGATTCCTCGCTTTCCGTGGTTTGGGGATTTGGTTTGCTCATCGCTAGCACTTCTCCCTCACAAAATAAATCTGGAAAGGGGCTAACGGTAAATTTTTTGATTCTCAGCTTTATGTAATGATTGCCTACTCTAATAGACTCAGACTCACAAGCAGGAACTTAATGATACCTGATTTATTAAAGAATAGTATGCAAATACAGAGAAAGCTGAGAATGAGTAAAAGCGCACCAAATACAAACTAAAAACCCTCGGCTCAAACATAATCCCTCCCCTCGCCCTGCCGTTGCAAACTCCCCCCCCCCCAGGTGCTGGTAACCGTTTCTGCTGATGTCCTGGGAAAGGAACCTTGAACACGCGAGATAACCCAAACACATTCCAATCCAGCTACTAACATCTAACAATCCCACGAGATGGAATCCTCCTCCCCTCCCAGACGAAACACGCATCAGCCAAATGACATGCGAAACGTTACGATGTACCGGCAACATTGGAACGGTGAACATGACAGTGGGGAATAGTCTGGCAGTTGGATTCACACACCATTTCATGCTGCATTCTTCTCTAAGACTGAACGGGATTCTCATCATACAGACCTCTTCCCCTCTTCCAGCAGAGGAACCATCCTGAAGCAAGATCTCACATAATTAATCCCACAAATGTGGTTTGACTTTGAAGCGGTACTATAGAAAGATGGCATAAGAGCTGCTGTGGTATTTGTAGAAAGAGGGTGGGGAGGAGGAGATAGGACTGTGCAAAATATTCAAAAGAGGGGCTTTGCAAAACACTTGTAAGCACTGGCACATTCAAGCATTCACACAATAACAGTCTAGAGTCCAAGCTCCTTTTACTGTTTTAATGAAGCAAAAAGACCAGCACAAGAGCAAAGCTGCGAATGGAGAGTTCCCACACACACCTACATTTAAAACTACATTCACATAATTACTTTTTCCCCACTTCCCATTAAAGAATGTCACCCCCCTTCTCAACCCAGGTGGCTCTCTGGTGTACCTCCTCTCTCTGGCCTTGACGTGTGAACACCATAAATCCCTAGCCATAATAACCCAATTCACACTGCAAACCAGCGCCCCCTCCCATCTGGCAACACAGAGTCTGTGACCAGAGATGAGAAAGACTTGGAAGATGCTCCAGTAAGGGGTTCTGTGAACCTTTCGATCGGAGGGATCTGACAACACCTTCTTCTGAAGGGGGTCCCTTGTTTTTGAATTGTTTAAGCAGGTCTGTCTTTAAAAGGCTTTGGAAGCTAACCGTAGCTGTTTCTGGATGTACATGGACATGACTTCTCTGGCTGTCCCACGCAGATAACCAGCAGCCACTTCTGAAACAACCATGCAAGAGTCCAAAACGATGGGCGGCTTTAAGAGGTAGAAGGGAACGGCTTTGTTTACTCCAATGTGCATTGGCAAAATACCCCTTTCAAATGCTTTCTACAGCCCTAGTAATCACTCCCTGTTAAAACACGCAATGTCTTTTTACAGGGAAGAATCTGTAGCATTTCTAAGAAAACCAATTGCTTCGAGCTTTATGTACCCAGTGGTACAGGATTTCAGATTTAGTCATCTTCTTTTTCTTTTCTTTTTTTCAGCATTTATTCAATGCAAAACCAGCTCTGTTGCACATACATTTGGTATTTCTATCACTGTTTTAGGACAAGCAAGTGCTCAGGCAGTGAGATAATAATGGGAGATCTTGTTTAAGAATTAATCAGTCATCATTTATTAGCCTTCTCAAGTATTCGGGTAAATAATACTTAATCCACACAAAATTATCCCTTGTTCTGAATGGCAAAATCATTTCTCCGCTATCTGCATTTTATACATATTCATGTGTTCTGTGACCACAGATATTTCATAATCCTCGGTTTACCTTTGCAGTGCATGCCTGAGCATGTGTCAATGCAAGATATAATTTAAGCATTTATTTAGCCTATTAAAAGAAACTGATTTACAGTGAAAAAAAATGTGAATGTTGTATTAGCGTACCTGTAATTTTCTGAGAGAAACAGCAAGCAAAAAAGGAACAGCAATGGCCTGGATTTTAATACTCATTATTTTAATGCTCTTCAATTTCTGAACTGTGGAAGATGCTCATGAACTGGATGGGCAGATGACAATGAATAGGTGGTCACAGTTGACCCAACCAGAGAGACATAGTAGGTGGAGCTAACTAGATGTGACGGGTCCCTGTTCTATTAAGTTATGCACCATAAAATACGTAGCACCTTACAAAACTGATCCATCAACCGAGCAACAAAAACCTGACTGCATTGAAAAAAAAATCTTCCTTGCATTTATAAAATATTCCACCATCCCAAATACATACTGTACCAGATAGAACGAGGGACCAGCCCTTTTGTCTGTCCCAACTACATGACGCAAAAGTACTATAGGTGGTGCCTTGTTTGCCAGGTAGGAAGAAAAGGCAGTATAGCTTGGGAGGAATGGAGACATTTTATCAGCTCAGATAGCCCTATCAGTTGCAATCCTGTCTGGACAGGAATAGATAGTCAGATAATTTAGTAGAAACAAGTTCTTCCCCAGCTTCTGAACCCATCCTCAGGCATGGAAGATCTTTTTAGAAATCTTGTTATGGATCCAGGTGGACCCACAACTACCTTTGATATTTCCATGGTGCCCAGATTCACAACTTTTGATATTCCAACATTATAGAAACAATAGTTATCATAATCTATCATCTTAAATCCAGAAAGGCTCCTGAGATCAGTTATATCCCCAATGAGTGTATTAAACGCAGTTAGCACTGGTGGACCCCATGTAATGAATACAAGGTCGAGTCTTCTGTCTAACTGTCTTTACTCTGGAGACTATTGCTAATTAATAACTCCTAAATATTGTTCAGTTTCAAAAGTTATTTTGCAGGGGAATTTTTCTTTGCCTCTCCAAAAAGACTCTGTCACACTGTCTACTGCAGCCATCCTCAACCTTTTAACCCTGGAGGAACCCTTGAAATATTTTCAGGCCTCAGGGAACCCCTACACATTCAGGTTCAAATAGAGGCCAGAAATTACAAAATTATTATATTCATTTCATGGGTAGGTCTGTCTATATGCATTAACAGTGTTTCTAAACTAAAAATAAAGAATGAAACATACCTCTTTCATGTGAAGTTGCCTGAATTTTAAATATTTTTTTTTTTAAATAAGCTGTGATCTCCCAGGGAACCCCTAGCGACTTCTTGTGGAACCCAAGGGCTCCATGGAACTATGGTTGAGAAACCCTGGTCTACTGCATGGATCCTTGTGCTTAAGGGCATAGAAAACACACTATATGTGCATTAGGAAGCCAATTCTAAGTGTTTTTCATTCAGTACCCAATGTGTTATAAAGGTAGTAATCTAAGTCTTATGGTGGATTAAATTTGTATAGAAATACATGACATAAAGAATAAGGCAGGGTAATATTTCATTTGTATATATGCATATATGTATATGTATATACAGTATGTGTGTGGGTATGGGTGTGCATGCACATATACAAGTTGTTGACAAGCAAATCTGCATTGGCACAAAATCCTACCTTGTTATATTTAATGGATGCATATATGTGCAGACAAAGCTATTCAAAAGCTATTAAGAGAGATTGAGGCCATTTTCAGAGCACTTGGCCTTGATCTGGCCAACAGAGCTTTTAAAAAGTTCATCCCAATTCCAGTATTATTTAGGCAGTGCCAGCAAAGCAGGCCAGGATCAACAACAGAACAGAAACGGACAGACGGACGGAAGGAAGGAAATTGTGCAGATGGAATGCAAAGTTAAATGTCTCAAAGAGATTATTCTGGGCTGAAAACGAGGAGGTGTAAAACCAGTGCCTCAAGGGTACAGATGCAGAAATTGGATTTAAAGGGAAGAAACATTACAGGCTTCAAATTCCAGACAGTTTCCATTTGGGCCTCCTATTCCTGGTACTTTTCTCCCTCTCTAGGAAAGTCAATCAAACTTGTAATTTCAGGTACTTTGCAAACATGTTTCTATTTTTTATTTTGTATACAAACATACTGACACTCTCTGACACAGACTGCATTTTCATATTAAGGTACACTGTACTGTATAATAATAAAAATGACACCACACTCTTCTGTTAGTAAAAAATATCCAGCTTGTGAATATTCCTGCTACAGGAATGTCATGGAGGGCAAGCCTGCATAAAGGGCTTTTTGGGGGTAAAGGCAACAGATAACCAGAGTTCCCACAACCTCACTTTCATCCTACCTCAAGGAACACAAACGGTAAATCAAAAGTATGGGGGGAAATGCCCTGGATAGCTAACTTCTTACAGCTGGTCCTTTCAGAACAACACCACTTGTATTGTCTATAAAGAACAAAATAATGACTGTGGTAAGCTTATAGGATGGGAAGCTGATATTTCACTTTTTAAAAAATCTGAATTATATTATACCACTTTTCCATTAGCCCCACTCCAAATACAACATGTGTGGTCAAATATATCAACTGCAAAACCTTAAATAAAGGCAGTCAGCCTTAGGAGAGCATTGGCTTCAGTTAACACATGGAAGGAAGACAAAGATATTTCTGGAAGGAGGTAACCCCAAACCACAACCATTTTTTTGTCCAGAAAACCTCCTGGACATGCCCTTGTCATCCCCAAGAGTCAAGCTCAGCTTTAAAGTAAAGCTAATAAGTTAGAAGCATAACCTGATATATCTGATTAAATCAAAGTGGATTTTAAAATAACAGATTGATTTAAGGGGTAAGCAGTGAAGCCATTATATATTCACTATGACATCCCTAAGTCTTGGCCCCACCACCAAAAGGACCAGGACATGTTTATCAATGCTTCTCTGACGTCCTAAGATGAGAAACCCCGGAAGGTAATTGGAAAGGTTGGGCACAAAGAAAGCAGTTCGTGAGGCGGCTTAATTTTAGGAGAAACCTTGCAGATTTGAGCTGGGTTTAGGCCCAGCTGTAGAAGAACCAAGATTAAACAGCCACTGATCAATGACATAAACTCACAGCTACATTTCTCAGTTTACTGTGTCTGAGCTGTTTGCTGAATTTGCAGTTTCTGAGCTGTTTGCAAACATTGCCCAGAGAGAGATACTTTAATAGTCTACAGTGGAATTAATTAGGACATAAATAACCAAATACATCTACATTAATTACCATCATAACTTGGATGTTTAAGCTCATATTATTCAGTTAGAATAGGTCCATTCATTTCTAGGCTGGTAAAAACACCAAGGTATTACTGGCAGCTTATTAATATTTCATTTTGCTTTTCCTGCAGCAAATATTTTTGGCTTACCTATCTTTCCAAGGAAGAAACTCTAGCTTTTATTTGGGCCTTCCACATTCTCAGGTATTTTGTCTTTTTAAAGTGTTTTGTTTGCATTTCATCTACATTAATTTAGATAGCTTCTTATTGTTTATGATATTTTATCTCTAAGTACATAATCTGGGCCTTAAATCACTTAAAGTGCCCATTACAAGTGTAATGATTAAATAAAATTTCACCGTGCCATGGTTTGAAAAACACTCACTGCCAATTACACAGTAATTCCAGTGCTGACGTTTTAAAAAGAATTGATGCATTTCATGAAGAAATTGGAGGCCTCCTGTAATTTGATATAAGAACCTTCCATTTATGGAAATTCGTGATAATATACATCAAACAGACCTGCACAGAAAATACATACATACATACATACATACATACATATAAAATTGAACTGAAATAGGACAAACCTTCCATACGTAACTTACGGTTGCATAGGATAATACTGTATGTTATGTTTTAGTGTAAACCATGAATAGGAAGATTTGGATTTACTCATTTCACACTGGCCTTCAGAGTAGCTCTTCACACAACCTCCTTCACAGATTTAAGGCGAAGATAAAATGGGAGATAACTTACTGTATATAAGATACAGTATGACTTCAGGAAGGGAGAAAGGAAGGAAACCCTGTGAAGTGGACCAATGTCTAAGCACAGGGATTATCTGGCTAATATTCTTTCCAAATAAGTCAATTATTCCAATAAAGGATCAAGAGCACTACCATTCTATAGTACAGTGTTTCTCAACCTTGGCAACTTTAAGATGCATGGACTTCAATTCCCAGAATTCTGGGAGTTGAAGTCCACACATCTTAAAGTTGTCAAGGTTGAGAAACATTGCCATAGTAGGGAAAAGGGAAATATATACTGCAATAAAAAAATACAACTGAATAAAAAACCCACCAACTGAATGAAAAAGCATTGCTCCATTTTTGGTTGGGGGGAGAGGGAGAGACATCAGTATGAAAAACATTTTTTAAAAGATGTTGACTCCCCCCCCCCCGAAATTCTCTGAAAGTGACTAAATCGTTTCTTTATTCAGGAAATAAAGTTGTACGCTAGTTTGCTCTCATGTTTCTTGCCAGCAAAGTTCACCATTCAACCCTTCAGGTCCCATCAAGCTCAAGATAAATGAGAAGAACCCATCATCCTGTAGGAACTACAATGCCATCTTGTTTGAAGGTTCTGAGATTAATCACTCAGTAAGCCCTGAATGGCCACATACGCCAAAGCCTGCCCAAGTCCAGTTTGTTTCTCTGGGGAAGCCTAGCTAACTATTTAGCCTCCTGACAATACCATATGTCCTGATCACTTCAACTGTGTTGTATGGCTATCAAAGGAATACAAGCTTTACAACTCAACCTTTATTTTCAATAAAATAAGATCAGGCTATTTCCACTGTTTAAGCTGCAAAGAGCTTGGATATTTCAGCAAGATTTAAGATCTGTAATATATCTCCCAATCAATCAGGAAGTATTTACAGAAAAGGTACAGGTTTTAGAAGGGTCTTTAGAGTCCTCAGATTTGAATATTCTTTAAAAGCTGTGTGGAGACCTTGAATGGGCTGTACTTGCAAAGAAACCTAACAATTTTTCTGAACTAGAAGAATTCAGCAAAAATGGATGAGGGAGTGTGAGACTGAAAGACTCTCAGCTGCCATAAAGAAAGTCTTTGGAAGTTGTTACAGTATTTCTACCAAAGGAAGTATTAAAAAGTACTGACTGAAAGGGCATTCAGACTTTCCTGCGTTATTTTCCTATTCTGAATATGTCAACAACTGCGCATAAAGAGCCCACCTATAATGGCTGGAATGTGAATACGATTGGGTTTTTGCCTTGGGTGTGATTTTTGCTGTTGTTGTAGGTTTGTTTCTATTGGTTTGGGGTTTTAATTCTATGTTAGCCTCCCAGAGTTGCAGTTTGCAAGCTGAGCAGCCGTATATGTAAATCGCCTAAATAAATAAATAAAGGGAGAAGGATGATGCCAACCCAGTAACAGGTCAGGGAAAGATGGCGGTGAGTGGCTCCAGACTACTAGAAACCTAAGCTTTAATGGGGCGATATTATCCAAACAACCCCACACAAACACACACGCAGCACTTTTGCCCTAAGAATTACAACAGGCTAATCCCACTCAGAACCCTAACATAATATTACGAAACAGTGAAACAGATGCAGAAGAAATGTAACATTTGAAGAGAATGTTCAGGTATGGCGTACTGATACACCCAGTTTCTCCATGGAACATTTCCAAGAATATTAGCACCAAAACCTCTGAGCTTGCTGTTCAGTTCTGACCCTTTAATTTAAAAAAAAAATAAAAATCAGGTCTTCTTTTTTTAACCTTCAGCACTTTCCTGCCCCACTCCCCAGCTATTGGATAAACCCAAATGTCACATCATTTACTCATGCAAAAACAAGATTTAGATTGTTAGTGATTAACTGAACAGCCAGAATTATCAACCTGTCTGTGATATTTTCTATAGGCACTCCTACATAACTTAGAAATTCTCTATTAAAAAGGATTAAGGCACAGTAATAAAAATGTAATTTACATGTGTTTGGATTAACTTGATTGTCTGCATTCAAAAGAATCTAACCACTAGAGAATCTAGCATGAAAGATAAATTTATCTCAAGTGCAGCTTTATTATAGTCATCACTCTAAGCACCTGACACAGTTTTGCCCTTTGCATTCAAAACCAATTGTTATTAAATTTAAAAGGCTGTCAAACATCTGGATCATTACAGGCATGACTTTCTCAGTTAAATGGAAAGAACAATGCCTAATAAAGCAATTTACAAAACATTTGCAATTACATAATGGCATTCAAGGTCAAGGTCTGGAGACCCGAGATTCAGCCACACTGCTGGCCAGAGATAGGATGGGAGACTAACCAGGAAAATCTTGGCTGGAAAAAGGGAAACACATAAATATGACAAATACATATATGAAAATGAGTGGCACTGATCTTGACCTGACATAATTTGAAACTAATAGGGTTAAACTAGATTCAAGAACTCAGTTTGCTATAGGACACTGGGATCATCAACAGTGATTCTCAGCCTTCCCATGAAATTCAAAAGGAATTAAACAGCTTTTTAATAATAATAATAATAATAATAGAGATATTAGCCACATGCCCCAATTTATTACTTTAAATATCTAGCTCTTTTCAGTTTTTGTCTGAGCTTAACAAGACTGTGGGTATTTTAATGATATCCCTATTACTGTCAAGCCACCAAGAATCCCCTGGGATTGCAATGGGGTATAAATATAATAAATATAAATAAAATCAATAATGCCAACTTCCGGAAGACTGCTAGATGGCACCAAGGGATCGCTGTTTGCTGTATCTCCTTCCTGCAGCCAAATAGTGATATGAATTATTGCAGCCCAGATATGACATTCCTACTCTTAGTAAATCCAGACAGTCTTCATTAATCTGACAATATCACCAATGCTCATCTCTTTTTTTATATTAAAAAAATATTAATTTTCTAAATATAATTAAAATACAGAACATAGAACAGATAGAGTGCAGGTCTAAAGAAAAAACAAAAACTATAAAAGTGGAGAGCAGAAACAGAAGGTGACTTCTGACCTTCTCCAAGACAGATACGAATACATTGACAGGTATAATCTCTTGCCATTAGTTAAACCTCAGGGACATTGTTTCTGTCAAATCAAGCCATGTGATCATTAAAACCCAAAATCAAAACTTCATTTTTGTCTGACACAAGCAAGTAGTCTAAAAGTGGTTTGCCATGTAGAAACTCCAAAGCTCATCTCCTGATTAAGTCACTTAATTTGGGAACATATTTAAGTCAGCATACTCAAACGCCCAAAACTGTACCTAGCTCCGAGTTTGCAAATTGTCTTACACCCAATGTAAAATTCTTCTTTCAGTCAACCTGAGGAGGAGAATGTCTATTCTTCTTTTGGGTGCATACTTATCCTCCAAGAAGAGCAGGAACAGTAACAGGAATCAAGTTCTTGAAGTAGGAAAGAAAGCCAGCCCAGATAGGTAAGATCTCCTGGCTGACCTTGGAAAGCTAAATAGGGTTGGAGGTGGCTAATACTTGGATGGGAGGCTGTCGGAAAATCCCATCAAATAGACAGGGAAGTTGGGGGTAGGTGGGGAAGACAACCCACCAACCTGGAAAACAGCGGGAAACTATAACCATAGTGGGAAACTACAGTGGGAAACTATAACCATTACCATTAAACCAAGCCAAATCCCAAAACACCAGAGAATTCCTGGAAGCCTGGCACTCAGACCAAGCAGCCATCAACAGACACATAGAGGTAAACAACATTTACAGACCATTCAAAAGAGACAACAGAAAAGCCAAAAGACCAGGACACTCCCTTGCCAGCAATCAACACCCAGATATGCAAAAATCAACACTAGGATTAACACCAGATGAACCAGCAAGCAGCACAATACACCCTAATCAAGGAACGATTAACTCAGGCAATCAACCAAGCAGCAAACAACAGCCCAATCAAAGAACTCCCAAGGAGAGAACAACACCCCCACCAACACAAGCAGGGCAAGCCACGGTCTATAAACTGAGAGCAAGGCCCACTCCCTCTTCGCACTGAAGACGCCGCCTAGTCTGGCAATGAAACATCTGCAAGAAAACAAGGCTCAGAGAGAACCAAGGACTCCAGAATATAACCATTATGTCAAGAAGACCATGGAGGTGAGGCTGTGACGTCACCAGGACTTTTTCAATCAATCCTTGGAAGAGCACAAACTTTTTTATTTCCTAAATTGGAGCAGGGTGGTGGTGGTGGAGAATGCAAGGCAATCCTTTATAATACTGCATAGGAGGAGAACAATCCTAGCAAAAATTACAGGGTGCAAAGGATTTTCCCATCCCCCTCCATGCAGAGGAGACTCTACCTGACTAGATTTCTGAATGCTGTGTTTCTATAAAGAACCCCAGTCTGAAGCTCGTTTCTCTGCAGACTGAATGTCAGTGTCTGATTCAACGTATAAGTGGAATCTGGACATTTGTCACTTTCCTGAAAATTGCCATTGCCTGCCCAGAAACAAAAGTGCAGATATTGAAGAATCATAAATAGCCTGTGCATATGCATTTTTGATGCAAGCATGCAGTAGCACCTTCAGCAAAGGATCGTTACCTTCTCATGGTGCTGGAGCTTGAGCACCTCAGTGACGCCATGAGCTAAACCGTGAAGGGCCACCCAAGACGGGAAGGTCATGACAGAGAGGTCAGACTAAATGCGATCCCTGGGGAAGGTAATGGCAACCCACCCCAGTATTCTTGCCGTGAAAACTAAATGGATCAGTACAACCAGAGATATGTCGGTATACCATCGGAAGATGAGACCCCCAGGTCGGAAGATGGTCAAAATGCTACTGGGGAGGAACAGAGGATGAGCTCAACTAGCCCCAGACGTGATGACGCAGCCAGCTCAAAGCCGAAAGGACGGCTAGCGGCCGACGGTGCTGGTGGTGAACGGCGAATCCGATGTTCTAAGGATCAACACACCATCGGAACCTGGAATGTAAGATCTATGAGCCAGGGCAAATTGGATGTGGTTATTGGTGAGATGTCAAGATTAAAGATAGACATTCTGGGCCTCAGTGAACTGAAATGGACTGGAATGGGCCACTTCACATCAAATGACCACCAGATCTACTACTGTGGACAAGAGGACCACAGAAGAAATGGAGTAGCCTTCATAATTAATAGTAAAGTGGCTAAAGCAGTGCTTGGATACAACCCAAAAAACGACAGAATGATCTCAATTCGAATTCAGGGCAAGCCATCTAACATCACAGTGATCCAAATATACGCCCCAACCACAAATGCTGAAGAAGCTGAAGTAGAGCAGTTCTATGAGGATCTGCAGCACCTACTGGACAACACGCCTAAAAGAGATGTTATTTTCATCACAGGAGACTGGAATGCTAAGGTGGGCAGTCAAATGACACCTGGAATTACAGGTAAGTATGGCCTGGGAGAACAAAACGAAGCAGGACATAGGCTGATACAATTTTGCCAAGACAACTCACTCTGCATAACAAACACTGTCTTGCAAAAACCTAAGAGATGGCTTTATACATCGACTTCACCAGATGGACAACACCAAAATCAGATTGACTTTGCAGCCAAAGGTGGCAGACATCTATACAGTCAGTAAAAAACAAGACCTGGAGCTGACTGTAGTTCTGATCACGAACTTCTTCTTGCACAATTTAGGATCAGACTAAAGAGATTAGGGAAGACCCACAGATCAGCTAGATATGAGCTCACTAATATTCCTAAGGAATATGCAGTGGAGGTGAAGAATAGATTTAAGGGACTGGACTTAGTAGATAGGGTCCCGGAAGAACTCTGGACAGAAGTTGGCAGCATTGTTCAGGAGGCAGCAACAAAATACATCCCAAAGAAAGAGAAAACCAAGAAGGCAAAATGGCTGTCTGCTGAGACACTAGAAGTAGCCCAAGAAAGAAGGAAAGCAAAAGGCAACAGTGATAGGGGGAGATATGCCCAATTAAATGCAAAATTCCAGAGGTTAGCCAGAAGAGATAAGGAATTATTTTTAAACAAGCAATGCGCGGAAGTGGAAGAAGACAATAGAATAGGAAGGACAAGAGACCTCTTCCAGAAAATTAGAAACATCGGAGGTAAATTCCAGGCCAAAATGGGTATGATCAAAAACAAAGATGGCAAGGACCTATCAGAAGAAGAAGAGATCAAGAAAAGGTGGCAAGAATATACAGAAAACCTGTATAGGAAGGATAACAATATCGGGGATAGCTTTGACGGTGTGGTCGGTGAGCTAGAGCCAGACATCCTGAAGAGTGAGGTTGAATGGGCCTTAAGAAGCATTGCTAATAACAAGGCAGCAGGAGACGACGGCATCCCAGCTGAACTGTTCAAAATCTTGCGAGATGATGTTGTAAAGGTGATGCATGCCATATGCCAGCAAATTTGGAAAACACAAGAATGGCCATCAGATCAGAAAAAAATCAACTTATACCCCCATACCAAAAAAGGGAAACACTCAAGAATGTTCAAACTATCAAACAGTGGCACTCATTTCACATGCCAGTAAGGTAATGCTCAAGATCCTGCAAGGTAGACTCCAGCAATTCATGGAGCAAGAATTGCTAGATGTACAAGCTGGGTTGAGAAAAGGCAGAGGAACTAGGGACCAAATTGCCAATATCCGATGGATAATGGAAAAAGCCAGGGAGTTTCAGAAAAATATCTATTTCTGTTTTATTGACTATTCTAAAGCCTTTGACTGTGTGGACCATCACAAATTGTGGCAAGTTCTTAGTGGTATGGGGATACCAAGTCATCTTTTCTGCCTCCTGAAGAATCTGTATAATGACCAAGTAGCAACAGTAAGAACAGACCACGGAACAACGGACTGGTTTACGATTGGGAAAGGAGTACGGCAGGGCTGTATACTCTCACCCTACCTATTCAACTTGTACGCAGAACACATCATGCGACGTGCTGGGCTTGAGGAATCCAAGGCTGGAGTTAAAATCGCTGGAAGAAACATTAACAATCTCAGATATGCAGATGATACCACTTTGATGGCTGAAAGCGAAGAGGAACTGAGGAGCCTTATGATGAAGGTGAAAGAAGAAAGTGCAAAAGCTGGCTTGCAACTAAACCTCAGAAAAACCAAGATTATGGCAACCAGCTTGATCGATAACTGGCAAATAGAGGGAGAAAATGTAGAGGCAGTGAAAGACTTTGTATTTCTAGGTGCAAAGATTACTGCAGATGCTGACTGCAGTCAGGAAATCAGAAGACGCTTAATCCTTGGGAGAAGAGCTGTCCTAACTCATGACAAGAGCAATGACAAATCTCAATAAAATAGTTAAGAGTAGAGACATCACACTGACAACAAAAGCCCGCATAGTTAAAGCAATGGTGTTCCCCGTAGTAACGTATGGCTGTGAGAGCTGGACCATAAGGAAGGTTGAGAGAAGGAAGATCGATGCTTTTGAACTGTGGTGTTGGAGGAAAATTCTGAGAGTGCCTTGGACTGCCAGAAGATCAAACCAGTCCATCCTCCAGGAAATCAAGCCAGACTGCTCACTTGAGGGAATGATATTAAAGGCAAAACTGAAATACTTTGGCTGCATAAGGAGAAGTCAGGACACCCTGGAGAAGATGCTGATGCCAGGGAGAGTGGAGGGCAAAAGGAAGAGGGGCCGACCAAGGGCAAGATGGATGGATGATATTCTAGAGGTGACGGACCCGTCCCTGGGGGAGCTGGGGGTGTTGACGACTGACAGGAAGCTCTGGCGTGGGCTGGTCCATGAAGTCAGGAAGAGTCAGAAGCGACTAAATCAATAAACAACAACATGCAGTAGCACAGTTGGCACACTCCCTATAAAATGTTCAAAGCATTCTGCTTTATACAGGCATCTTCATAATCTGGTTACATTGCATCAATATTTCAGAATCCATCTTTGAAGTATTACTTTAAGACATAACTAAACACAGATAGATCTGCTGAGATGCCTGTTACCACTGACAGGGAAAGAATAAATCTGCATAGCCAGATACTTCTCACTTTCACTCCTGCAGCTTGTTTTGCATTTATTCCATTAAAAGTAACACATGCCCATGTTTACACATCTGCAAACCCACATGGGTCCAAATGAGGACCAAAAGGTTTTGGCTGCAAAAAACAGAATTTTAACGAAGTTCTTAAAAATGAGGTTTCTCTGACCAGTCTGAAGACTGTGACCAATATGGAGAAAGACACACGCATAAAAGGGAATTAAGGGGAAAGAACATAGGTGTGCATTAAACTGAAACCTTTCGCTTCAATGCGCAAGGCGTCCAGCCTCAAGGGACCGACCATGAGCAGTTCTAAGATTGTGACCACAGATCCAGAACAGGGAGAGAGGCCCATAATTAAGTTACATTGAGTTTAAGTGTGAGAAAGTGAACACAAATGGAAACAGACAAGAAGGTAACTAGAGGCTGAGTGAAACCGGTAGGCTGTCCGAAGGACTGACTCAGCATTACACAAACCTTGATTCCGAGTTAAGTACCCTATGAGGAATGCAGATCTTGCTTTTATCTGCCGATCTACCTTGAGTCAAGGAAGCTTCAGAACTGAACTATGCTTCTCATCAAAGCTCTTACTTGGTCCTATCATTCTGCATTCCCCTGCCAAGACACTGACCTTCTAGTCAAGAAAATATTTGCGTTTATCCAAAGCTTCCCAGCTTTAGCTACTCCACTTATATTACAAGGGAAAATACTCTGATGAATATCAAGCTGCAACAGGATGTTTTTGCTCCTTGATGCTTTGGTGGAGAGCAGGAGATCAGAATATATTACACAAGGTGTCAGGTGATGCCAGCAGATATAAACCGCATGGATACAAAAGCCATCGCGGGTGACTTTTCAAGTCAGTGGAGCTGTGACTCAGTACTTAACTCCATTACAGTTAATTAGACCAAGAAAAGGTTACAGTGTTTCATACATATTAAACGATAGCATGCTTTGTTGCGGTTTGGCTTGGTGTCCCTTATGTTCCCACCCACTGTGCCTTGCAAACAATGATTTTGGTCTTACCGTGCTGTTCAAACCCAGCCAACTATGGCTTAGTGTCATATGTGAACTGGGTTCTAGGTTATACTAATACTTGTTCAGTTCTCTGGATTTTATTTTACTTTAGACCTGTGTATTGATCTTGTTGGGTGTTTTGATGGAGAAGAAAAATATACATACTATATATTAAAACTGAACTTAATGGAACACATGTGGGCCATTTATTCTCATTTTAAACATTGGAAATCTTAAATATTAAATTAAATATCATGACTGAATTAACATACTGCTGAAATCATGGCACTACCCTTCAGAAATACATTAATTACAACAGTTCCAGCATCACGAACCAATGCCTCTTGGTCAGTCACATCATCCAGCCCCAGATTTTCCCTCATTTCTAAGATTCTAGAAGCAGAAGTGACAATAATACTAAGCAGAGATTCATAGCAGAAGCTGGGTAGCCCCCAGGCTTCCCACTTAGCTTTCCATGGAAAAAGGGAATGATTTCCCAGTTGGGATCTGGATGGTTTAAAGATGAGTTACCTATTAACTTTTGCAGTCGTCTGGCTCTTACATCATCCCCTTTTCAGGTTCTGGTTGAGTTCTTTCTCCGGACAGCTCAACTGCTGATACCATCAAGAGCCTTATGGTCTTTCGAAGACAGAAGATATATTTTACCAGAAGGACATTCTGCCTAGAACCCACTTCTGCAGAACAGCTTCCTGGCCTTGAGGGTATGATAGAAATTGAACCAAGTCACTCAGATCTCACAAGAATGGGACAATATCTCTTTTTCTTCCAAAACTTATTAAAAATCCATTTTATCTCAAATGCCACAGTTTAACCCAACTGAAAATGCTGTATTTCATTCCCCAGTGATTGTAATAGTGTGCAGGTGGCTCAGAGGTTCATAAATAGTATAGAGTTAAGTAACCTGCTAGCTTCCATATGGCCCATATGATTGCCAAATTATTCCCTTTAGCATATTTCAAAGGCATAGGGCCTTTAAAAAGATTACATACTTCCATTATTCAACTTTTCTTTCCTAAAGCTTTGCTGAATCAATCAAGATTCAGTAACAGAAGATTTTTGAACAAATTACTTCTTAATTCAGCCCAGACTTATATTCCTGCAGGGATCTGGAAAAATATCAGGATCATTAGCCTAATAATTCCTGTAATAGCACTTTTTCTCTGGGGATGGTCTGAGCAGCATGATAATTTAGTGCATTACCTTTAAACTTCACATCCTGCAGGGCTATTGCTTTTCCAACATGTGAATGGCAAACCTGAATATTAGCAGAGGTTATGTATTTTAGAGGTGAGCAGCTGGAAACCACATAATGAAATATTGCTGCTGGAGTGAATAGAAATATAGCACAGTCCCTAATTTAGCCATGTTCTTTTCAGCAAGCCTGAAAGCCAACTTATAAGAGCATCCTTTGACAGGTTGAAGACCACAGATATATAAAGAAGCCATTTCAAAGCACCCCAGAAAACCTTAAATTAGCTGAAATGATGTCAACAACCCACATTGATGTTTTCAACCAAGATGGTAGAATCTGCACAGAAGCAGACCCAGGGACCTTCTGGAAGACAATGGAGAACAGTTTCCAGAAAGATATCTTGCACATCTCTCCTACGTTCTCAAACAACATGCAGTCATACAAAGTTCATATTCCAGAGCATTTTGTCTGTTTACATGGGCCAGCAGAAAGGTTCAACAAGCTTGACAAATGCCCCAAGTGAAGGAAGTGTGTGCACAAGAGTTGTGGTTGAAGGCAAGCTGGGCCTCCTTAAAGAAAGGAATGAAAACCACTGGTTTCCTAAAACACCCAGTCAGTGGCCACACAAGAACTTAAAAATGCAGGCCTCAAGATCAGGATAAAACCCATTTTAATCCAGCATTTTCTAATAAAGGCCAACCAGATCCTCTGGGGTGCTCACAAAAGCAAAAAATGGAGACACACCCTCTCCAACTATTGCTCCCTTGCAACTGATATTTAGAGGTAGGCTTCCCTCAACTCAGAGGTAAGCCTGAGTCTTCAAGACCACTAGATTGGTCCTCCATTAAGGTATTTAATCCTGTTCTAAAGCAATCTAAATGGGTAGCTATTGCCATATTTGGCGATAATGGATTCCAGAGGTTAACGGTGTAATGTACAGTATGAAGCAATGCTTTTGTTTGTCAGTTCTAAATTTCCTTCTAATCAGGTCTTTGGGTGATCCATCATTTTGGTGTTTCAAGGGGAGGAGAAAACCTTCTTCCTGACCACTTTCCCCATGCCATTCTTGACTGATACACTCAATGATGTCCCCCCTTAGGCACCTTTCTTCTATAGTAAACTACAAAGATGATCTTAGAAAGTTAAGCAAGTTCAAACTTGGCTACTATTTGGAGAGGAGACCATAACAAAACAAAACAAAAACAAAAAACATGGTTGTAGGGGAGACTAGGAAATAATAGAAAAGACTTCTAGGAAGAAAGCAATGGAAAGGCACTTCATATTCTCTCCAGGAAAGAAAATAATAAAAAAGCAACAGTCTACATTCTGCAAGAACAATGAACAAGGCAGCCATCAATGGCTAAATTAAAGTTAATAAATAAAATGTTAAATATAAGTTCAGGCACTGGTAAACCATAACAATGTATCACATTTGATAAACAATAAAAAGATAAATAAGGAAAATTAAGATTGTATCCCCTAAGTATCAGACATATTGCATTATGTGAACTCTGGTTTTGATTTTTCAAGTTGCTTAAAATCAATTTCGTTAAAAAAAGAGAAAGAAAAAAAAACAATAAATGAGAACCTTATTCCACATGGTAGTTGTATCTAAACTGTTTTCAGTTATACCTACAGAATAAAAGTGAAATCTATTACATAGATACAAAGCATAATTTACACAAACTGAACAAAGCAGAAACTAAAAAAGAAATGTGCATTTAGACAGTTTTCTGCTCTTTGAACCTTTCCTATTTCATGAGCTTCCATAATTCTTTATTCCCATCACCTCAAAAATAGCAACTAACTGATCCCCATAATTCCATGAGAAGATTAATTAGCTGATGCTCCCTGCCAAGAAATACATTATTGATTCATTTATAAATGATAAAATTCATTAAAATATTAATCCACCTAGAAATTACATCTCCAGTTCTCACATAAGTAATTCATCAGATTCACTAAAAAAAAAAGATTGATCAATCCATTTCAAATCACACACATTTCTTTGCCTAGCACATCAAACATGTGGGACTCAGATTTAAAAATCGCGACACTGATGAATCTTGCGTAGGCTTTACCCAAGAAGGCAGACCAACTCAGTTAGCATGAATATGGTCAAAACCTAAATAAGGGAAAGTACGGAGCCATTTTTCAAATCAGCTGATCACATCCCATAATTGCTCCTATCAGTGAAGAGTATCCAGTTGTGCTCATCCATCAGTCACATGGACATGAATAGCAGATATGATTTTCCTTATCTTTGCAGCCCTAAAGCTACCAGAAAGATGAGGAACATCATAAAGACAGGAGGAAACTCAAGGTGTGACTGGAAACCTAGGTGCCTAGGTGATATTGGATATAACTCCCTGTATAGACAGTAAGTGCTTCTCAAAGTTCCCAAGACTACATCTGATTTTTTTTTATTTACTTATCTTTTGCACCACAGATGATTTAGCAATACCCAACCAGAAACCAAGGCATCTCAAGGTGTAATTGTGGAAGCAGAGATGATCTACTATCACTTCTATTATTGTTTTCAGTTAAGATCCCACTGCAGAAGATTCCAGAGAGAAAGTACAGTACTAACCTCATTGATAAAGGTCTGAGCTCCCCTTGGACTCAGAAGCAAGATCGCTCTTCGTAATGTGTCTCGGTAGCGGTTCAGCTCTTCAGTTTTCATCGAAGTAAAAAGGCTGGCAAAAACCCTGCTGATGTTTCTGTCTACTTTTTGTAAAGACACGTCAAGTCCTAGCTTTGAAGCCTGATCCAGAAATCCTTGTAGACCACGGATATCTGCCAAAGAGAAACAGAAATCACTCTTTTGGGCCTTTCAAAAGAAGAGGATAGCCCCAAGCAAAGAAAAAGGAATGACCAAGGTCAGAAAACAGAGTTGTCCTGAGGCTTGTCATAGAGACTTCTGATAGCCTGCTGGAACTTACTCCGAATAGGTAACTTGTGCCCTCGATCTAAACCTCATTGGACATCCCTCATATAAAGGTAGTCCTTGACATTCCTGAAGGAGAAGACAAAACGGGACTCACAGCAGCAGTGGGCACGTAGTCTTAAATGAACAGTATTTATTTTTTTCATTGCTTCTCCTCCCCCCAGGATCCGCCCTTCATTCTTTATGATGGTCTCCTCAAGCTCAATGCCATCTGAGAAACTCTTGGGCTCCCAGGATTAGGTGCATGGCTTGGTGTGTTGCTGAGCTTGGTAAGTTTTCACTGAGCAACTTTTGCTCACATAGAGGTATCTTCCACTACATGCCATCAGTACACTTGGGCAAGTTAGTTCCATCTCAGTAAGCATTCCCTGTAAACAAGAGTGGTGAGGAATCCACGCCCCTTATTTATATCTCCTGCAGATAGCTAAAATGCAGCTTGTATCATGGAAATATTCCCTTGCAGAACACTGTGCCTGTTAAACTGCAAGAGCAGCTCAGTGCCAGACCTGAGATACAAACCAGGGATTCTTTTTCAGCATGATTAGAATTAGTGTTGAAGGTTTATATTTTGATGACAGCAGATAAACCCTTGGAGCTTCAGGCATTTCGGCACAAGGGAAGTCACCAAAGGCTACCTGTTCTTGTTGCAACACTGCCAGCCACAAGCAAACCTACCCTCAAGCAATTTGAGAGCTGTGGTGTGCATGTGCCTAGCCACAGGAATGCTGTTGAAAACGGTGCTTTTGTGGCGTCTTCCCATCCTTCCCTCCATGCTGAAGTTCCTCAAGACAACACAGGCTGATTTCAGTTGTGCTTGTCAATACAACCACATATGATTGTGTCTTTTATCATCCTGAATTTGCATGCCTAAGCCCTGAAGTGCATTCATTTTTACAGCAGCCATACATCGCCAGCACTCCTTTCAAAAAGGCAATCACTGCAGCTAATGAGGAGGTAACAGCAAACAAAATAAAACCAAGGATTATATCCAGGTTTCTGAAACAAGACTTGTGATAGTGCTTTTAACCAGGAGAAAACACGGATTTTCAAAGCTGCAACATGTTGGGATTTGTAATGCCGTGGGCTAAATTTAGCCTCACTGTGGGTTTCATTATGCTTGGAACTACAGACTTCAGAAAGCCCAACTGGTTAGAAAGGATATGCAGAGAATTACCGTACTATATTTTACTGTATTACTTGAGAACTCTGATTACCCTCACAACTGTTTTCTATACACACTGAAATATTCATAAAAATAGCATGGGTCCATTTTACTAGCTAAACTATATGCTGTTGATCTTATATTTTTCTTTTCCAAATTCCAAAGCTTGTTCTAAAAATGGAATGCTGTTTGCCAAGAAAGAAAAATGAAGATGCTGTCCTTTTCAAATAAATTGCATTTTCCCTTAACCTGTTGGTGAGAAAGCTACAATATAGCAATAGCAAAAAACAGCAAATGGACTGTTTGAAGTCGAGGTGGGGGGAATTAACTTTTTAACTTCAATGTTTGTATATTTAGAGGGAAAGTATTTTGACTTTGCTTAAAAAAAGAAGACATATTTAAATGAAAATCCAAGACTCACAAAATTTCAGGGCAAGAAAGTCATGTATGACAGGGAAATATCTTGTAAAAAATAACATTGACATTCTTAATCTACAAAACCAAATTATGAATCTGTGATGATTAGTGCCTATCATCTGTGTGTAGATTGCAGTCCCCAAGCCCAGTCTTAGAATCTCTTGCCCTCAGAGTCTGATTTTTTGTTCAAGTTCCACAAACAAATGCCCAAAAAAGGTACACAGGAGTCTGTAAACTGTCTGAAGAGAGTCAGAAGTCCACACAAATGGAGCAAGAGAAAACAGGATATAAATCAGGAACATAAACTGTGAAACAGTCCAAATGCCAAGGTAAGCTGATAACAGGATCTTCAAGGAGAAAGAATTTATGAAGATTGGATTGAAGCAGCATGACTTGGGTTTTTCAAGAAGTTTTTATAGCGGGAGCTTCTCTCGGCCTTTCTCTGTTACAGCTTGTTCTGTTTTGAGTCATTCCAGATTCTTATCTTTTCCCCCCTCAAGCTGCACCTGCAGCCTCCTGCTCTGGCTGTCTTCATACGAACATCTACATTCAGGGACTTGGGAGCATTCCAGATAGTTGCATCTCAGAGTCAGATGGAGGCAAGTTCAGCTGCTCTTTGATCAGATACTAGCTGTTTTCAAGTTTCTCCTTCAGCTTCAACCACCTTCGAGCCAGATCTGGAAGCTTCTCCTCCTTCAGCTCTTGGAAATAATGATGCTTCCTGGACAATTCCATTCCCTCATGCAATTAATCTGATTCATGAGACAAGCATAAACTTAAGATATCTCTCAAAACTTTAATGCAGGAGCAAAATTACCTATCGCTTTAAGAAAGCAGTTTACACAATGGAAGGGGATCAGATGCATTGCATGAAGGCCTGGGAAGGAAAATATTCCACCACTATGGGATCATATAAATATGGGATGGACAAGTATTTCTTCTTGGGGTTGTAATGGTTGGTTGGTTGGTTCCCAGACTGATGAAGATTCAGGAGCCTGTTAGGTAAGCAGTGAGAATCAACCTTCCCCATTATCAATGAAGAGAAATACTGGATCATAGGGTCAGCAAGGAGATCAGAATGTCTCTGCCCTAATGTACAAGGAATTATGTTGGTTGTAAACGGGAAATAATTCAGCAGCTGGAAGTCTTGTAACCAGTCTTCTCAATACATTTGCTAAAAAGAATGCTCTGGGAATCGTAGAGAATCATCTTGGAGAAGACGCCTCTTCTACCCAGATGAGTGAAGGAAGCCTAATCCTTCCTCCACCTTCTTTGCTTGTTTTAATAAGTCTGACCTGCCCACCATGTCCATGTAACAAATGGTTGGTTTCAATCTCTTCTACCAGACGTTGTGTGAAGTGCCTATTGCCAGAGTTCTTATAGTGATAAAAAATTAACCACCACATCTTACCTTACCTTAAAAGTGCTTCCTGTCATCTTTTGAATAAATCTCACTTTCACTGTTAAATTTACAGCACTTCATTCCAGTTCATTGGGTGACACTCAAAGTACAAGAGCTTGATAAATATTTACCTTAGAGATAAACATCCTGCCTGTACCCATTTAAACCGTTACATTTTGCATCTGTCTTATGCATCTCTTCTCCTTGGGGGAATTATCAGAGGATATCAGTTCTTCCCCATACATATTACATTTTGATTGTTCCACCACCTCACTGCTTCTGTATTTACCTTCACCTGTTACGCATCACACTTTATCTTATTGGCATTTATTGTTAGTCCAAGTGGACGACTCCAATTTTCCAAGCTAGCGAAGAGTATCATTATTACCCCTTCGTCCTCTGACATGATTTACGTAAGCTAAGGAGCTTAACTTTTGATCATGACAATTTCCAATATAAATAACTGATTTGAAGATTTAAGATATATTTTTAAAAAGCTGCCTAGTCCTATCACTATAAAAAGAAGACGAAGTTTGATTACAAGGTACTCCATTCCCTATGTATTCCCATGAAACAGCCTGAACTTCTCAATCATTTATTTTTAAAAAATTGTAAGCTACCAAGGGACCTGATAAATCAGTAGTATGACAAAGTAAATAGATGGATGTTTATTTAATCTTGTTGTATCTTGCCTTGATGTATTTTGCCTACTAGGAATGGGATAGGCTAAATACTGCGAAAGAAGGAGACAGAGAAGGAAGTAAAGTCTTGGGGGAAAAGATATTGAAAATGCTTTGGCCTGCAAATTTTCCGAATATTTTTTTTCAAGCAAAACCATCAATGTCCATTAAAAGCCACAACAAGGTGAGAAAGATGGCATATGTGTCATGACATAAGTAGATGGAGATGTCATCATGTTATCCCTTCCAGGGGTGCCTATGAGCAAAACAGTGACATGCTGATGTGGATGTCAGAGGCCTCTCTTCATTTGCACTCAAATGTCCCCCAGGTTGGTCCTTCAGGGATATGTTTGGCTTTTCTTCCTAGTTAGAAGGAAGAACTTCAAAGGGGGAAAAACTGAGGTGACAAGTTTCAATTCCTGGAAAGTCAGCACCTCACTTCAACCAAAGCTTAAGTCTTTTTGTTGATGGAATGCCTACCCAACTCCAGAAACACACTTTCTACTGATAAGATACAGATCTTAGCTGGTAATTCTTACCTCTTATCAAGTATCACAACCCACATATCTTCACTATCTGATCACCTGGAAAGCTTCTTAGGGAATCACAGTTAAACTTTGAGCCGGATAGTAAAGACTGCTTAATATTTGGCTATAACCATCTCACAGGAATCTATTTTATTTATTCAGAAGGATATATGTATCTGTCCTGTGTGGCTGAGCTTGACACAACTGACACCAGTTTAACAATCAAAACCTTTATCTACAGCAATACTGAACACACCCAGCGTGCTGGGTGCAGCGGGTCAGAATAAAGTGGTCTAATGCTCTACAGTTGATGGTGAATAAATCTGCACGTGGCTGTAGCCTAAGTTCAGAATGACTCTGGGCTGGGGAGTTCAAGGCAGGACAATTCAGTGGCTATTAGAAGTCTAGGCAAGAAGAGTGCAGTTGTCAGACTAGGAGTCTGGTGAAGGTGAGATGGCGTGGCCTGGAAGGAATGCAGGGCTTGGCAGAGCGGCAAAGCAAGGGCTCCCTGGGATTAAGGCGGAGGCAGGACCACAGTTGGAGTTGAGAGGCAATGGAGCAACAAGTTCACAGGCTGGGGCAAGAGGCGGTGGAACAGCAGGAACTCTGCAGGCAGAGACCAAAGGCAGCAGGTGGCAGGAACCAGAACGGAAGAAGACTCGTCCAAAAGGCAGGTTTCTGGACCCGATGGAGGAGGCGAGGGTTCTCCAAGAATGGTGTCAGGGCAAGGCTGGAAAGGTCCTTCAGACAAATTAGGAAGATGGCTTGGGCCGAGGTCATCTGTGAGGCTGGAAGTCGAAGGCTGCGATTCGCAGTGGTAGTCCTTGGCAACCGGCTCTGTCTTTTGGCACCTTTTATAACTTCCCTTTTCGCACTGTTGGTGGCTGGGAGCCAATTGGGCCTTCCGTTGCTGGGCCCTCCTTTCAGCCCTTCATTCTCTCACATTGATTGGAGGTGGCAAATGCCAGTCACGCCCCTCTTCTTCTTGTGCTCTGCTCTTCCTATTTTCTACAGTTTCCCCATCTTTTTCTACGGTTTGAGTTACGGTTCTAACGAACCATCTCCTTCCTCCTCCTCTGATTCCTCCTTCCTAACATTATCAATGGTCTTCTTATGTACAATTATCAGAAAGTTTTAAAGTGGACAAAGGATTTTTGGTTTTGAACAAGGCAAGACTGAGTTTGAAGTAGAATTATGTACTAATGAGGAATACATCATTGCTACAGTATGTAAAATTTTGGTGAAATATGAGACAGAAGAAGAGCAGGTGAAAGAATGTATGATAAAGTGGGCTAAACATTTTGGTTATAATATACAAATGGATCAATGGGAGAGCATATGGTTAAAAGGATTGAAATTTACATTGTGTTCTAGCCTTAAAGAGAATTTTTATAAAATGATGCACCAGAGAAACTGTCTAGAATGTATAAAGGTACTTCAAATCTTTGCTGAAAATGTTAACAACATTTTATCATGTTTGGTGGACATGTAAAAAAGCTTAAAACATTTGGATACAAATATATTCTGTATATACACATTCAGAAGATTTTAAAGGTTAAAGTACAACTGACTTTTCTTTTGGGATTGATGGACAAACAGTTGGAAAAAAGTCACAGAATTTTGTTTTTGTACATGATAACTGCAGCGAGATTATTGTATGCACAAAGATGGAAAGATTTGGCATTACCCACCATGGAGGAATGGCTGGTGATGATAGAACTTGCTGAGATGGCTAATTTGACTTCTTTGATTAGAGAGGGAAAAAAAACACTATATTTATGGCTGACTGGAAACCCATTATTGACTTCTTACATGAAATGGGGAAAAAAAATCACTTATGACTTGTGGTTTTGGGATTAAAAAACAACAACAATTGGATAATAGAAAAAAATAGCCTTTTTTGTAATCAGAGTAAGAGATAATTTTGTAATTATATTTGCTACAAAGGAAATCAGAAGTTTTCCTTCCTTCCTTCCTTCCCTCTTTAGTAGTTTGTGTTAGTTTTTATGTTCTTTGTAAAAGTTTTAATAAAGTTTTTATATATATATATAAAGGAATTTATTTCATTTATTCATTTCCCAACCAAGAACCTGCTTTGCTTTTTCCAAGATCAGCCAAGGTTGACTAGATGACGACCATCCAAATTCATCCCTGCCCCTACCCCTTTGAGTGTCACTGGTCAGTCTGCACTGATGAAGGGACAAACCTGATCATGGTCAACTAGCCTTATAAAAAAAAATAATGTATGATTTTCCAAGAGTTCTCCTGCAGCTGCTTTTGCAGACATTATTGATCTATTTGCACTTTCCTGGGTCTGACTTTCTTTTTCTATTTCCAACACTTTCCAATAAATGCCTCTGCTGTAGCTGTTAGTATGTGTTGTGTGTGAATTAGCAGCTTGTATGTGAAAGTTTTAAAAGACATTAACGCCATCATAACACGGTAATAGACTTTAACATCCTCCAGATCCGTTCTCAATGTTGGTGCAGAATACAAAAACAGACCAAATGATTCTATCACTGATGTGACCAGGGGAAGCAGTGAATTCTACCAATCCATCCAGCCTTGTAGGCTAGGTAGCTCCTGACATTCTTTTTTGCCCTTGGGAGCACTTAGAACATGTGCAACTTTTCAAAGCAGGAAAGGTTTTTCCCATAATACACAGAAAAAGCAGTCCCCCTTTCTTCTGTCTTAACTTACAGCTTGCTTAAGAATTTAGAGCAGTGTTTCTCAACCTGGGAGAAGGCTGGCTGGGTGGGGAATTCTGGGAGTTGAAGTCCACCCATCTGAAAGTGGCCAAGGTTGAGAAACACTGATTTAGAGGCACGCAAGAGAATGGTTTCTTCTTGTTAATTTCAACCAACAGAGGCATCACATTGTTAGCAGAGGTGTCTGCAGGATGTGGTCAAGAAAGTCAAGGTTGTTAGAGAGGTTGTAGCCCCTTTCTGCTGACTGAGATTCTGCAGGTGCCTTAATGAACTGATGCCTTTCAAAACAAGCAGTCCCCAGGGATCTTCCTTCCCAAAGCATAAGCAGCAGCATTCAGCAGGAGGCAAAGGAAAAAGACCAGTTTTAGCTGACTGGAAGGGATCTCCTGAACTCCTTTGTCATCGCACACAGAAAGAGAAACCTCCATTGGGCTATGGAAAGTTTATCAGAGAATAAAATCCTCAGGTGGATTTGCTGTATTAATTTGATTATCGATAAACAGGCAAACTGATAAATACAAGCAAGAATTTAGAAGACAGGTTATTTTTATGGGGTACAAGCAGCTAAGAGCAGTCTGGGATCCCCACTTTCAGAACACAACCTTTCTAACTCTAACTCAAGCTTTGACCTCCAAAATGAGATCATAGTTGATTTCTACAATCCAAAGAGCAACATTTCCACCGGCAGTGGCTCATGTGAGCGGTCTAGTCACAGGATTAACATAACAGCACTGAAGCCAATTTACTCAAAATATTGTTTCCCCTCCTGTGGCCTGGGAAACCGCCCCTTGCAATTTTCCAGTTCAGGGAAGTGAAGATACAATTTCACGTGAATTCAATGCTTTGCTTACCCAAGATTTATTGGGGGTGAGCAGGTTTTATTCATACTAAAGACTTTTAAGCCCTTCTTGTACTGGAGAACTCTTACTGAAAAAGTTTGTAGGGGTATTCATTTATTAACCTAGAGTATGAGTTATACTCCAGTTATTTGGGGGTGATCCTTTTGCTTCTTTGTTTTGTTTTGTTTTTTTGTTTTTTCACAAATGCAAAATGGGTTCCAATTGACTAAAGTCTGAAAACAAATGTTGTTGCAGAAACTGAAATTCTCATGCATAGGGTGGGGATTTATCGGGGGCAACATATTAAAATGAACAAAATAAGCAGGAAGAAAATTATATGAACTTAACCTTTCCCACTTCAGAGGAAAGGGTGGGGAAAGAAGATATATAGAACACAAAAAGAAGCATCTTGGACAACTTTGGTCTGTACATAAATTGACCAAAATGATATTCCTCCTCCTCTTCCCCCCCACCTCCACCCCCCTCCTCCTCCTCCTCCAATGGCTCTTTAGGAGGAAAAGGGCATGGCTATCCCACCAAACTTTTCCAAGGAATAAATTCCTGATTGCATAAGGTTGGTCCTTTCATCATGGTAACACTTTAGTAGGTCGCAGTTTTAATTCAACTTCAAGTAGCATTATACACAAAGAAAATAAACCAGTTTTTCTTGGTTTAATAAGATTATGGTTTCATAACTCTTTAATCAGGAGCTGACATGCATTAAAGTAACTTGATTTCTTTATAGTCTGAACAGAATGCACTGCAATTATTGTACTGTGAAACTCTCTCTGGTGTTTGAAATGAAGTATCTCATTTATAGCAAGACAGTCATGATATGCTGCTAAGCTTTGGATATGGGCAATACTAGGCTGTCTGGGCTTTAGTGCACCCTGGTAGTGTAAACTAAATTTTTCATGGCCCTTATTAGCTGTCAAAACTTCAAGAAAGTGGTCTATTTTGCTAGAGGACAAAGAATAAGAATTTTACCAGCTGTCTGTAGACATGCAAGGCCAGTAAATAAGATTGTGGATTTGAAAATTCAGTGCCCCAAAGGTTACAGAAGCAGAGGCTAGCACTGGGTGGGCATGAGAATATTGTACCTTCACTGGAAAATGAAGTAATGGAGGAGGAAGGAGTATTAGGTATGTTTGCTGCCTTGAGTTATTTATAAAAATAATAAAGGTGGAATAGAAAATAAATAGATAGATAGATAGATAGATAGATAGATAGATAGATAGATAGATAGATAGATAGATAGATAGATAGATAGATAGATAGATAAGTAAGCGTATTGCGTAGCCAGTATTCTATGTCACAGCCAAAGTCACTTGTACTTACAGTAGCTGGTTTCGTTTTCTAGTAGCATAAAAACTAGACTCACAGCCAAATAAACCACATTCTCATTCAACTTTCCAAACAGCTTGTATCTATCTATCTATACAGTATATACACACAGGCATTCTATAGGTAGTTCCTTAAAAAGCTAATTTTATTTCAAAGCAATCACTCACTGAGGAGACAGAGGGAGGAGCCCTCTAAACAAGAGAACACGCCTTTCACATTTAGCACAAAAGGGCCAACCACAGGTCTCTTGCTGGATTTTAAGTATTCTATACTCAAATACATAAAAGGCAACCATCTCCGGAAATCAATTATCATCCAAAAATTAAATAGACGTTGGCTAAATTCAGGATTCCCTGAAGAACTATTTCCACTCAACACACCCATTTAATTCTGCACGCTGCAAAAATTGTACCACTTCCAAAGCAATAAATCATCCCCTCTGCATATAATGGCTTTTCAGCCTCCCGCCTCTTTCTGTTGCTGTCGCTAATCCTTGCAAACATTGTCAAGGACACAATATAAAGTAAGGACAATGCTCATGGAGGCACAAGCAAGCTGGCATGTTAATTCTCTCAGACAGCAAATGCCAACATAACCCTAGTAAAAATAAGGCCACCGAGAAACAAGAACATACCAGCATGTTATAAAGAAATTTATTTATTTATTTATTTATTATTTTCTATCCTGCCTTTATTATTTTTATAAATAACTCAAGGCGGAGAACATACCTAATACTCCTTCCTCCTCCTATTTTCCCCACAACAACCACCCTGTGAGGTGGGTTGGGCTGAGAGGGAGGGACTGGCCCAAGGTCACCCAGCCAGCTTTCATGCCTAAGGCGGGACTAGAACTCTCTTACCGCGCCTCATTGGCTCTTGGGCTGAGAGGGAGGAACTGGCCCAAAGTCACCCAGCCGGCTTTCATGCCTAAGGTGGGACTGGAACTCATGGCCTCCTGATTTCTAGCCCGTTGCCTTAACCACTAGGCCAAACTGGCTCAGTTTGTAAATCTGGAAATGCAACATTTACAAATCTTCAGAAATGTCTGGCCCATGGCACTCTAGGGTTCCACGAGAGGTCACTAGGGGTTCCCTGGGAGATCACAATTTATTTAAAAAATTATTTCAAATTCAGGCAACTTAACATTTAAAATATAAGTTTCACCCTTTATTTTTAGTTTAAGAACACTGCATATATACAGGCCTACCCATGAAATGAATATAATATGTTTGTAACTTCTGGCCTATGTTTGACCTGGAATGTGCAGGGGTTTCCCAAACTCTGAAAAATATCTGAGGTTGAGAAAGGTTGCCATAGGCATTTAAAAACAGGCAGCAGAAATTTCTAAAAGGCCTGGATAATAATGACAACAACAACAACAACAACATATTATTATTATTAAACAACATCTGCCTATCCAACGTCCTTGGGAAGGACTTGATCGATGGACAAAAATGCCAAATCCAGTCTAAACATCTGGCTGACTGTACAAACAACCATAATGTATAAGTAAAATCAACAAGTCTTGGGCAGGATCTCAGAGGTCCAAAAAATCCACCAGTAGGTATGGAAAAATATATAACAACAAACAGGATGATGAAAAGCAAAAAATGGATGTCAAAGAAACTTTAAGCAAAAGTTGGAGAACATTTGACTGTTGTTAGAACACCATCCAGTGCTACAACTTAAAAAAAAAAATCTGAATCACTTGGCTGAATATAAAATCTGCTTGGGAAGATTCTCTGCACTTCTACTTCCCCAGAGAGGTACAATGTAATTGGAAATGCTGCTTTCTAAGATTTTGATTAAACACACCAGGAAGCAAAGTCTAATCTCATTCACTTTCTAGTGTGGAGAAACATAAGCCCAGAATTGTTTGGATCTGACCAGCCGTATGAGACTCTTCCACTGTAGCAAACTGATGACAACTTGACTTGTGCATAAGGGTGGAAGAGTCAAGGCCGCCATCTGTGACAAGATCAATCAGCATGTGGATTTCTCATCGTTATTTTCAGAAAGGTAACCACATCTCAGGGTATAAGGGAGAAAAGCAATCAGAGATGTCACCATCCTTGGGTGACACAAATGTACTGAAGTTTCAAAGAACTTGAGTTAGAACAGAAAAGTCCACATGAAACCCTTAAAAAACACTTCCCTATGGGGAGGTTCCATCTTCTCTGCTATGAGAGAGGAGGAGATGCTGAAGAGGGGAGGGAATGCCACCAAAGAAAAAAATAGAAAGCATTTTGTGTGTCTTGAAGGACCTTGGGATGGAAACAGTTCATCACTTAATAGCAAAAACATGGCTACAGTTATGCTAACAGGACTTGTTGTTTATTCATTTAGTCACTTCTGACTCTTCGTAACTTCATGGACCTGCCCACGCCAGAGCTTCCTGTCGGTCGTCAACACCCCCAGCTCCCCCAGGGACGAGTCCGTCACCTCTAGAATATCATCTATCCATCTTGCCCTTGGTCGGCCCCTCTTCCTTTTGCCTTCCACTCTCCCTAGCATCAGCATCTTCTCCAGGGTGTCCTGTCTTCTCATTATGTGGCCAAAGTATTTCAGTTTTGCCTTTAATATAATTCCCTCAAGTGAGCAGTCTGGCTTGATTTCCTGGAGGATGGACTGGTTGGATCTTCTTGCAGTCCAAGGCACTCTCAGAATTTTCCTCCAACACCACAGTTCAAAAGCATCGATCTTCCTTCTCTCAGCCTTCCTTATGGTCCAGCTCTTGCAGCCATACGTTACTACGGAGAACACCATTGCTTTAACTATGCGGACCTTTGTTGTCAGTGTGATGTCTCTGCTCTTAACTATTTTATCGAGATTTGTCATTGCTCTTCTCCCAAGGATTAAGCGTCTTCTGATTTCCTGACTGCAGTCAGCATCTGCAGTAATCTTCGCACCTAGGAATACAAAGTCTTCCACTGCTTCTACATTTCCTCCCTCTATTTGCCAGTTATCAATCAAGCTGGTTGCCATAATCTTGGTTTTTTTGAGGTTTAGCTGCAAGCCAGCTTTTGCACTTTCTTCTTTCACCTTCATCATAAGGCTCCTCAGTTCCTCTTTGCTTTCAGCCATCAAAGTGGTATCATCTGCATATCTGAGATTGTTAATGTTTCTTCCAGAGATTTTAACTCCAGCCTTGGATTCCTCAAGCCCAGCATGTCGCATGATGTGTTCTGTGTACAAGTTGAATAGGTAGGGTGAGAGTATACAGCCCTGCCGTACTCCTTTCCCAATCTTAAACCAGTCCGTTGTTCCGTGGTCTGTTCTTACTGTTGCTACTTGGTCGTTATACAGATTCTTCAGGAGGCAGACAAGATGACTTGGTATCCCCATACCACTAAGAACTTGCCACAATTGCTAACAGGACACATAAAGCTAAAAAGACCAAGACACATTGCTTCTGTTTCTTCTATTGATTGACACCAAGGGCGGCTTTGCTGGGATGTCATTTAAGTTAAGCAAGTTCAGAATTCAAGGGGGGAAATTAAAAAGTCCTCATTACACATTTTATGGATTCTGTAACCTCCCAGGAATGGAAGGCATGGAGGACAATTATTCCAGAACTCCACAGCTACTTGGATTAAAGATGGCAGCACTGGAATCATAGCAGGGTCAGTCCCATCCACACTGACCAACTGTCAACCTGGATTCTGCTTATCTGGTAGTTAAGCCACACCCTAAGAGATGCATCACTGAGTGTCCTCCACAGGGGAAAAAAAAGCCTTTTGACCTCCTGAATCAAGGAAAATCTGCGGTGTTACAGAGTTCAAAAATACAGTGGTAATGTTTTTAGAAGCCTTAACTGAAGCCCAAAGAGAAAACAGTAGAAAAACAAGTGAAGCAAGCATCAGAGCCAACAATTGGCATGAAAGTGGTGGCCAGCAAAAGTTGTGCATGTGGAACAGTGCTCAAGTGACAGAGCAAGGATTTCAGGAATGCTACTTTACTGTTGCAGGGAATAATAATGGAATCTTGAAAGCTCTCCACTGCCCACTCTTACACCAAGCAGGATCACTTGTTGAGTTTTCTTTTTTCTTATGCCATCTCCTTCCCAGGACTGGATGAAGCATTGTCTCAATAAGAGGCATAAATTTCTTCCTTATTATAAAATCAGATGGCAAGACACAATCTGCCATTTGAAGGAGGACAATACACTCCTTTTAAAGTTCAAATAGCATGTGTTTGCTTCAGCTCAGTCTATTTCAGGCTTTGCCAGAGTAGAACTGTGATTGACAGAAGTTCGTGCTCTTAATTTTAGTCTTTAAATTGCTGCAGGGAAGCATCTTCTTTTGTAATAAGCAGCCAGGGTATATTACCCCTATAATCTAGGATTTTGAAATTAACAAAATTACAAAACAAATAAAAGAAAATCATAATGCGTGAAAAGAATCCTTCTTATATAAAACAACTTCTTCTTCCTGTTTTTTCCTTCCCATATCACAAAGCATGTTCACAAAATCTAGAGATGCAGGATCAGATTTCAAAAAGCGTGTGTGTGGAACCCTAACTTATATTACATCTGATTCTTAGTATGGCATAATTGCACCATTAAATAAATGTGTTCATTTATTTGATTTACACCCTACCTTTCTAGCCAAGCAACTGATCAAGGCAGCCAGTAGAAGTTAAAGTACAGAATGAAGACTTAGGAACATAATAATATTCATATTAGAAACCAATTAGTGATTAATGGATAGATTAAATAGGTTAAAATGCAAAACAGATGCACTTAGGTAGAGGAATGGGAGTTAAGTGCATTTACAAGGGAGCTGACTGCATGGCCTGGGAGTGTGCACAAGGCAGCCTGTCTGATGTGACAGATAAATGAATCTTGAACAAGGAAAGGGAGTTTTGTCCAAAAACCGACCAAATATCATATGAAAGCATTTTGATTGTGCCAAACAGGATGCCCTGAGTGGTTGACCTGTTGATGGGAAAACAGGATTAAACAGGAGCAAAGTTTTGCTATTTTGAATGGGAAATGGTGTGTACTTACATAGAAAGCAAGCTAAGCTGACAAGTAATTATTTGGAGATTGATTGATTGATTGATTGATTGATTATGTGCCATCAAGTCATTTCTGACTCCTAGCATTTTCTCCATGATGATCTATACCATCACAAAATTGCATATCATGTTGTCAGGTAAATATCTTGAATATGCAGTAACCCATTTCAGCAAGAAAGGAAAATTAGAAGAAATATTTGAAAAACACATTATTAATTACCCTTTTGTGGAGAACATCTATCTATATGGTTGCTAGGAGTCAAAAACAACTTGATGACATACAATCAATCAATCAATAATCAATCAATCAATCAAAATAGCCTGAGACTGATCCAAAATAGGTTGCTAATTCAGAACAGTGTGACTATAACCTCATCAATTACATTCTTTAGGAGCTATATGTTCAAATGATTATGTTCTGCTGACTTAATACAGAGATGTGCCTGAGATTCATAAGCATTCTCAGTTGTGAATGGGGCAAGTATGTTTATATGTTTTCTTGAAAATATGGAAATACAGATGAAAATGGAAACAGAATCCTGATCCTGGATTAACTGTTTGGTGAGGCAAGTGGTTCTGGTGTCCTTGTTGAAAGTTCTGCACAGTTACGGTCAAATGTTTCCTAGAAATCTATTTTTTTCTGGACCATCCATGAGCAATGAAGATATAGTATCCATAGTCATGGTCAAAGTCTTTTAACATATGTATTTTGTAAAGACATTTTTAAAAAGAAAGTATAAATAAATAGGAGGAAATTCTAGAATTATAGTTAGCAAATTTTTTAACACATTTTGGAGACTATCTAGTGCAGCATTCAAATATTTCATTAACTTTGTTTTAGATCTATATACAGTTTTTGATTTATAAAAGCTTTCTTCGCTGGAAAATGTAACTGTTGCTAATATAACTAAATGGGAGGTTTCTACAATGTCCTTTGTCCTTAATTATTATCCTGAATGATGACTGCTCATTTATCTTCAAACATTAAAGTACTTGAAGCCACTAATATGTAATCATTTATGCTGACAACAAATCTGTAAACAAATGCCAACCTAAAGTAAAAAAAGGAAAAGAAAATCAACTTATAGAGTCAGAAAAAGAAATACGAAAGGGAAATGGGAAACCTTAAATAGCTTCGGGGCAAATATAAAGATAAATTTGGAGGAAATACATTGTTCAGATGGCTGGTTTACGGTGTGTATCACTTTCATTGCTCAAAAAGGAGTTTTTGAATGTTCTATTATTATTCATTATTGTTCTGCATTTACAAGGTTTCCAGGCAGATCTCATTTAGTTCAGCGCTTTTATATTTAACCTCCATTTCCCAACAATAATCAGTCACTCAAATTGTAAAAACTGATAGGAACTCATGGCTGACTCTACAGGTTTGCTCACTGACAACAATTTGATGCATCTATTTTTCCCTTCAGTGTACCAGGTACTGTGATTCAAGCTGTTTATGTGCCAATTATGCAGATAACGAGTAAACTCCTTCGTAAAGCATATCTGGATAAATTTCAACAAAGAACAAGCTGAAAGAAAAGAGCGTGTTATTAGAACCAGGGCAAAAACTTTAAACCAAACTAGTAGAGCATCACTACCTTGTCAATGTAGAATATTTGTGTTAAAAGCTCCAACTTTTGAGCTTCCCCACTTTCAAAGGAAAAAAAAAATCAGAAGGGTTAATTATAGCTCTAATCTTATCCAGATTCCACACTATCTTTTCATTCTCTTTCATTGAGCATCCAAATTTGGGGCGGGGGGAGGTATATTTAATTGAAGCTGTCATTTCAATACCAAGAGAGAAAATGGAGTATCCAAAATCAAGTATCTAAAATAACAGATACTAAATTTAGTTCATGCCTGAGGGTATTTTATTTTATTTTCCTGTATCTATTTGTTTATTTGACTTTATCTATTGTTTATTGCCAATAATCTTGTGATGGAACCAACTGGAAACAAGAATAGAACAGAGAAATCTGAATTGTGTTCCTGGCCAGGTGTTTCTATTTCTCTGCTGATGGATCCTGTCCTCTCTGTGGTGGGTTTTTTTCAAGAACTGTCAACCCAAGAATGCCTTAGAGTTGGCCCACTAGCATTACATGTCACTTAACACAAGTTGCTCTGAAATCCAAGGACTTCTACAAGGATAGCCACACACTTCTCTTAAAGAAGAACTTGGTTTTCTTTTTAGGAAACAGTTTTAGATCTGCATGGGATCTCAAGGCCTACCCATGCATGCAGATCAAGAGGCAGGGAGAGGAGAGACCTTTCTGTCACACATCCTCAACTTATCCAGAAAACAATTCTCCAAATTGTTCATGTAGAGCACAGTGCAGTAATCCAGACAGTTGTGCTGAAGGCGTGAGCTGCTGTTGTGAGAATATCTGGTATGATCATAAATGTTAGAAACAAAATAAAACAGATTTCCCATGCAGTTGGTTAGAAATAATCATCATCCAATTATCACTGATGTAATGGCATAGCTAGTTGCTGAAAGTGAAAAATACCCCATGAGTAAGAATCTCTAAATTCATACAAACCTCAATTAGTTCCTCCCTTCACTGCGGCTTGCAATCTATTATGTCCTATGCCCTTTGTAATAATGCATTCAGTGGTTTTAACAGATGCAAAATATCAATTACAACACAAGAGTTATTCCCCGGCCACACTGCCATCGAGAAACGGATGGTAAAAGAAGTGCCAATATTTCAGTTGTACATAATTTTTATGGCTTGTTTATTATATTCTGATTTTTAAAAAAAAAATAAAAAGAAACTGATTTTTTTTTAATCCGTTCAGTCATGTCTGATTCTTGGAGACTGCCTGGACAAGTCCCTGCAGTTTCCTTGGCAAGGTTTTTGGAAGTGGTTTGCCATTGCCTTCTTCCTAGGGCTGACAAAGAGTGACTGGCCCAGGTCACCCAAGTGGCTTTGTGCCTAAAGCAGGACTAGAACTCTCGGTCTCCTGGTTTCTAGCCTGGTGCTTTAACCACTACACCAGATGGGCTCTCCCAAAGTGAACTGATCTGTACCTTATATGAAAATAGAATTCAGTCTGAACAAACTTCAGTCTCAAAGGGGGCATTGAAAAAGTAAGCATCCCTAAACAGCACACAAATTCAAAAGTGCTTTTAAAAAAATAAATAGAACGTATTTTGAAAATAAAAAGTACGTACTGTAATTCATACATGCTGCTCCGTTGATCATGTATATGCTGCATGTTGAATTGCAGTATAGGAACATACGGGAGAGTTGTACTTTCTGACTTGCAAGATTCAGTTAGTGTAGCCTTACAATAAAGTAGAATTAGGTCATCTGGTCATGTTTCCTGTCTGGTCTACCTGGGAGGCTGACAAATCTCCCACCAGTACAAATCTCCCACCATCTCTTTTTACAGCCTGAAAAGTTAGGGTGGATCTTTTCTGAGTTTCCTTCTGTGCCTGTTATGCAGCTGTGGGATCCTTCCCCTTTTATCTGATCACTCCCTAGGCAGCATCTCTACCCCACATCTCTCAAGGTCATTCCCACGTACCATTACATCTAGGCACAGATTACATTGCTCCTGAGAAAAACTGTGCCCAGGTAATTAGATATCTTCCCACAATGTAGTAATATATTATAGCCTGTGAATTTCAGATAGTAAGAAAATCAGCACAGAAATATAATCAGCACCTTTAATCCAGATGTAAAGGGACACACAGTTATCAAATAGACATAAAGACTGTAGGTCTTTCTTTTTTTCCCAAAACTCCAAGGTGGAAAATTGAACAATATCTTTATGAGGACCAAGCAAGATCTCATAAACCGGAGTGCAAGGTTCTCCAGAACTTTACACTGGATTTCATCATCAAGTAGACACTGTGTGTCTACACATGCACAGCCAGGAACAGCTTATGAAATAGCTATATGAGCCTGGAAAGAGATGCAGCTGCTTTAATGATTCAGAAAGAAGCCTTCCATATATGCTTCTAAGCATTGTAAAGCACCTCTTTTGAAGATTTTACACAACCATATATTATACCAAAAAAAAAAAAGGGATTGCAAAAAGAAAACAAAACCCAAAAAAAATAAGACAGATGTTGTAGCCATAACTGTCTGCATCATGGAAGCTCAGTCTCAAGATAGAAACTAATCCTATGAGCACTAATCTGGAAATAAATCTTGTTTCTGAATAAACTGAAATGAGATTGTAGAATGAACTGTTCATTTTCTGCTAAGAAATGATTTTAGGATGAGAAAGCAATTGTTCTTTACCCTTAAATGGATATAAAAGTAGTTTCACTGACTGCCTTATTATTATCTTGATGATCCAAGACACAAATCAGGAAACACACACAATGCAAATGAGCAGACAACAGTTTGCATTTACATTACGTAGGAACCGGGCAGCTTCTAAGAGCCAATGCCAGATATTTTGCCACTGACTTAGATACACTGACAGACTGATCCCTGAGTAGTGTGCCACAAATTTCCCCTACTTAGTAATAAATCCATTTCACTGAAAACAGTAGAACAACTGATGTTGCAAAAACCAGAATTTTAATTAGGAGAGACAGGAATCCATGGGGTTCTGAATTCTGGTTTCAAATATATAAATACTCATACAAGCTGGATTTCCAGACTATACGCATTTCATTTGTATGTGCATGTAACATTTGCTTAATGTATTGCTTGTTTCTATCAAAGGCCATGCTAGCTAAAGGCCAACATTTCTGGAGGGCATTAGATTGGGGAAAGCTATTTGATATATAAAGAATTTATGTACAGGAAGGACGGTTGAAACCTCCTACAGCAGCAGTGATACAAAAAGGTCTTGGACCATTGCACTAATGGAGAAGTTAACAAAAAAATACAAATTGGTAAAGGTTTAATTAGCAAAAATAACTATGCTACTAAATGGCATTATTCTACTTCTTGGGAGAGATTGTGTGGAGGCAGAGAGATAAGGAGGAATATCAAACAGTCAGTGGATGGGAGAGAATATTACCGACTTATCAAAGAAATGGATTCTTAGCCCATCATGAAAACAGCCTGGGAAAAAGAGACCCCACCTTAGTGAACTCACTAACGAAGGAGGCCTGGAGGGGATCCTAACCCAGTTCTCAAATTTCTGTGCTCCAGCCTCTAATTCTTGGCATGAAAGGATTAAAACTCATTAAAGAAAGTCCATGTGAGTCTTGCGTCATTGATCATCTCTATCAAGAAAGCTTCATTCTTAATATGTTAAAAAAAAAAAGAGGGGGAGTTTTATTTTCTATCTCCCTTCCATAAGGATATCTGAAATAGTCAAAAACAGTATTGTTGTTAAATTATTTTGGGATAGTTACATTGAATACCATTTTCTACCTTTGTTTAGTTTCTGATGTTAGAACCAAGTAGTAGAAGGACCATATTGATGTTGAGAGTGGATTGTAGCTATTGGATTTTGCCTGATTTTATTTGCATTTTTCTTTCTAATTCCATTAGTTTTAAATTAGAGAGAGAGAGTTAAATACCTACAGTACTGAGATTGCTACATTTAATATTACTATTTTTATGTGCTTATATCTAAGCACAGTTCAAGTTATAAATGGATTCTTTGTTTGTCTGATATTTAGTGCAGCTTAAGCATCCATTTACCACAATATTTGTGACTTTTTAGAGGTATGGGGATAAAACATATGTATAATGTAATGTAATGTAATATAATATAGCAATATAATTCAGTGCATATTTATGACCCTCTTTCCTTAACAACAGAGAAATTTAGTGCAGGTAGTTATTAAGAAAACATATAACCTTACCCTTGCAATAAAATAAATCTATAAAAGCAATATAGAAAAGTGTCATCTTTTTTTTTAAAAAATATTTCCTTAGGCTAGAAACTTTTAAAAGGTCAGGCTGATTCAGCTAAGTCTCCCACTGTGACATTATAAGATCTGTATGTCTTTTACATTTACACTATAGAGCATCAGTAATAGGCAATCGTACAATTGAAGACATTGATGTTGATTTCTCAGGGAAAAGATCTTGACCTTCAAAGAGTTTAGAAACACACAGAGCAGGGTCAGAATGAGGCCTTCAGCTGCAGACACGAGGCTGGGCATGTGAAGCAGTGGGAGGAAATGCTGATTTAGAGCAAGACTGCCTGGAAATTAGGGATATTTAGCCCTAATACTTGCTCAGAATTTGCCTCCCACCGCTCCATCCCTCATTTTCTTCTCCAGCAAGATATCTTGAGCAGTACCCCCAACTTCTCTTAAAAAAGTCAGGTTCCCCCAATATTTTTTTTTTTCAAAGTTGGGGACATTGTTGGGAAAAGTTGAAATTCCTTGCTGGCTAGGGAATTCTGGGAGTTGAAGTCCACACCTCTTAAAGTGGCCTAGGTTGAGAAACACTGGTTAAGATACTTGTTTGAAATACTTTTTCAAAGTTCCCTTGCTTGAAATCTCATGCTTTATTTTGTTTTGTTTTGAACTCCAAACTCACCTCTGCTGATTAATTAGCATTCAGTGAGAAATCCACCAAGAATGTTGTGTTTTGATTCCATTTTGGTTTGTTTTGTGGTAAGATGTGGCTGGATGGAAGCTTATTTATTTAAGATTTATATCCATCTTCCAAGCATGAGGTCAGAGCATGAGGTTTCACTATGCTTAGACATAAAATTAGGATCACTGTCCCAATATTCTTCTGGGATCCAAGCCAGGGTAGCCTCATGTGTTTTCAGTTTGGCTGGGTAGCACAGATGTCCAACTATATTAGATACTTGCTTTGTTTAATTGAGTCCCTTTTACACTTGACATATTCACTGAAGACTGCCAAGATTCAGGAGCAGAACTCTAGTGATTAATAGCAGCAGAAGTTAGTCAGTGAGTGGGAAGCCATTGACAAATCACAAGGAGAAACATTTCCAGACCAGATATAGGCAACCATCAGACTCAACTTTTCAGGAGACAGCAGGCTTCTTTTAAGAAGCTTGACAGAACCTGCAAACCAATCAGCAGTCCTTGTCTGTCTTTAAGACTTCCAGTGATTGCCAACTCACTGTGATCTCAGGGTGTCATTAGACATTTTGACAGCTCGGACTGTCCAGAATTTGGTGTGTGATTTAAAAAGGGCTTGTTTTGCCTTCTTACTGCCGTCCCTGTGTCAAAATGTTGATTATGACTCCTTGGGATTCAAATCTAGTTTAATTATGATATTGAACAGTAATGCAGACCTTCAGATCAAAACTCGGTTTCAGGGTGATCTGCTGTAATTGAGATGCTGCTGTAACTGATCTCAAGATTAGTGTTTTTGGCTCTTCCCAACTGCATAAATAGTGACACCTGGACACTCAGAAAGTTCTTAAACCAATTGAAACACCTGTGAGAAGACCTGTCAGGCAAAGGGTTGTGGTGCGTGTGCTCTGTGTTTCTGGACAGACAAAAGTATTGCACAAGTATCAAGGAGCAAGGGCTGAAACCACCAGAAGAAAGTAGGCAAAACCACTGTGGAGAGGGTCTGTGGAGGAATGAGGAATGTGCAATGGAAGACTCAGCTTGGAAGACAGATCTATGGAGCAGACTAGCTGGTGAATACTGGAGCTCCATTGGAAACAACAATGGTTTATCTTTATAATGATGTTACCTGGTTTGTTTGTATTTCAAATCACTGCCCATCTCACTCAAAGAACCACTGGGTAATGAAACATCTGCAAGTAAACAACCAAGCTCAGAGAGCACCAAGGACTCCACAGTTCCTTATACGGTTTATAGAGATAAACCACACCATTCAAAAGAGATAATAAAAAAGCTAAGAAGGAAACAAAAAGACCAGGACATATCCTTTCCAGCAGCTGACACTTAGATAAGCAGGGATTAACACCAGACAAACAATTAAGCAGAAAACAATACCCTTATCAAGGAAATATCAAGGAGAAAACCGCACCCCCACCAACACCGGCAGGGTGAGCTACTGGATATAACCGCCCAGAGTCCCCCTCTTTGGGGGGAGATGGGCGGTAATAGAGATTTGAATAATTAAATAAATAAATAAACAGGGAGCAAAACCCACACTCAACAGCACTGATGATGTTAACGTAGTTGGGTAATGAAAAGTCTGCAAGCAAATAACCAAGCTCAGAGAGTACTAAGGATCCACAGTTCAACCCTGAGGCTACATATGTTCTCTTCTAATGAAAAGTATTTTACTAAAAGATACAATAGCAAAGTCTCCTGTTTTGCTTTCCTCCACAATATGGTTAGGCCCTCCTAATAAGAGTGGGGGAGGGATGACTGATATTGCTCAATACTGATTAGATGCATTAGAAACCTTTCAAAGCCCACGAGTTCCATTTAATCCGATTTTTCTTCCCAGGGCAGAGAATGCAGCAAAAGTATAGAACATTTTAAAGATTTCCAGGAAAAGCAAAGTTGGGTTGGATGCATGTGAAGACAACTAATGAATAAGTATGTCTCCTCTGTCACAAAGGTTATGCAAATGCCCCTGAATTTTTGCCTAGAAAGAAATCATCAAAACTTAATGCACTGGAAATTGAGGGTTTTTAAAGATACTTCTGATGTGCTGTGCTATGCTTGAACTGCATTCTTTACCCCCAGATATGAAGGAGGCTGGTGAGAGATGTCCTAGACAAATGAACATTTGCTTTTGAAGCAGGTAGATATTTTAGAAGTAGCACAATATAGCACTGATGAACCACATATTCTTAAGACCAATTCAATGTCATGATTATGAAAGTGAGTGATTTCATATTATGAGTGTGCTTCCACTCATGGCTGCATTTGGAAAAGTGCTTTTTAACAAAAAAAAAAAAAAAGAACATAAAGGAAATATTTGGTAAAAGTAGAAGGCACTTCCTTACAGTCAACTTTTATAAATCACAGATGTCTACTTTGGACTTATGAGAAACAAGAGGCACCCCATTATTGTCAAATCTGAAATAAGAAGAACCCGTGTCAACTGGTAGATGTGGAAAAAAATGAAAATCCCAAATTGGTTTAAGCTGGAATTTGTGGTGTGAATGAAATGGTAAACATTCTGCATTGGTCTCAGGGAAGATGCTGGATTCTCTTTCTTGGTATAATCAATCAATTAATTATGATTAATTAATTAATCACCTACATAATGAATGAAATTGGCAAAGCCAGAAAGAGTTGTAGACCAGAGAAAATGTTACCAACCCTGGTGCAGGTGCTCCCCACATCCAAGGCTGAGAAACACCCCACAAGAAATCCATTATTAGCGTAGGGAAAAAAATCACAAGATTTAAAAATCAGAGTTGTTAAAGAGAGCTTCATTGTCTGATTATGCTGTAGCTGACCTGTGAGGATTTTGGGGATCCTCAGTATGTGCAACCTATCTACCCAAGCCATGTCCTTGGCAATCTGGAGCTAGCTTTTCAATGCAGGCTTGAGATTTCTAGAGGAAGATTCATTGCCAAGTCCTGGATGAAGCTTTGACATTATTCATGCATGCTGAGACCTGTTATCAACACCATGGACAGTTCCACAGATGCAACCCCAAACAGCACATTTGAAAATGAAGTAAATATGGAACCCCTGAGTAAACTGCATATGGGCTGGGAGGCAAGCTTGTGAATTTATGCACAATTATCACTGTGGCTGGGTTGATAGAATGATTTCTTCAGGATAATCAGCAAGAAAGTGCTAAAGTTCAGGGCAGCAAATAAATATTAGTGATAGCGGGAAAAGAGAGCTGTATAATGTTTAGATATAATTTCAAGCTGCTTATCCTATAAAATAAAATAGCTTTTTGCATTTTCTGAGAGGAGATGTTAGAATGTAGAACAACTATCAAAACCAGAATAGTTTAACAGAATATCTAAATGTCTAGATCATCCATTAAATATGTGAAATTACACACAGTATACCAACTGGGCAATTTACATAATAATCCAAATTTGCATGCTGCATAGTGTGGTAATAATGGGCTTAGGGAATAAATGTTCAGAAACTCTGCTTGTTCTGGGCTTCAGTATTATAGTGCAGAAACGTGACAGATGTATGTATTCTACATTTATCTTCATTTTTTCCTGTTTAATGTTGACATGTCTCTTAGTCCCATTGCAATATGTAGTTAGTTTGACTTGAAAATTCCCCTGGTACCAAAGAGCAAAAATGTTCAAAATAGGAAAGATAAATAGGACATCCTTGAAGAATAGAGCCCCAAATTTCCCAAGCATTTTGCAGAATTTAGCATGGGGCAAAGTCTGGCAGAATAGCTGTGGGCCCAAAACAACAGGTCCAGTGCTCCTCAAATACTAAAAGAGTTGTATATTTATCAAAGACCAGTACTGAAATATTTTAATAACATTATTATAGAAGATTTGTAGAAATTAAAGAAATGTGAACTGAACCCCTTGTGAAATCTCAGGAATAAGGTACAATAGTTGTCAAGGAAAGCCTTTATCTGAAGAGCTCAAAGGTTTTATTCCCAAGTGCACTTAACTGGGTCAACACAAGGCCTATGTTTGGTGAAACCAGAAAGGGATTAAGTATTAGCCTTGTAGCCTCCAGGGACTTAAATTTAATCTCAAACAATCCCAGTTAGGAACAAGGTCAAACCAGTTCTATGCAGTCAATTGTGTTATGGTAGCACCTCACTACTATACTCCAATGTTTTACATATCTGCTCCTCCAAGAAAAAGAGTTGAAGAGAAGGACTGGCTAAAAAGGCAAGCCTCTTGTCTCCCTGACTAAAAATCCAGCACCATAGAACTTCTTAAACCCACGTTGGCTGCAGTGACCCAAAACATCTACTGTTGCCATCTGGGGTGACATATCCAGACTACAAAATCCAGACAGTCTCAGTGGCAGCAAAGAGAGTTTTCTGGGTCTTTGCCTGCCATCTTGTTATTGCTTGCATTTGGCGGCCCACCGCCAATAGAGAAAGGGCTAGTGATATCACAAAGCCCTGCTAATGATCTCCGAATATAAGGTGTTGAACAGTGGGCTCTAACTTTGCTTCTGTGTTCCTATTGCAAATAATCCAGCTAGCATGCATCTAAATAGATCCACTTCTTCCTTTGCAGAGACTCCATCTACTTCTGGTTCTTGGTTGCACATAAGAAAACATCTACAAAAATCTTGTAGATGTTTTTATATAGAGATGTTTATGAGTAACCAAAAACAATTTGGAAACAATCTATTTAATATTAAGCATGAATATCTTGGTGAGTTACACTGTTGCCTTCCTACCTTTATATTTTGAAGGCAGGGGTTCTAAACATATCCTTTCTTCTTCATCATCTCTGTCAGCATGGCAACAAGAAAGATCAACACTACAGAGGCTTCAACCTTGAAGAGCAAAAGGCTTGGCCAAGAGGAATCTGTACTAGACAGAAGCCAGGTAATTATAATGTAGCAAAATACCAAGCTTACATAAAGTATCATTTTTTGTTCTTTTCTCTCTGTCATCAATTTGTAGCCAATTGTGTGGAGGACATTTGAAATACTAAAATGTCATTCTTAGAACTCCAGCAGTCCCCTTTGCAGGTACTTTATCAGCACAGAGAAATTCTATTTCAGAGTAAAAGTGATATTTGGCGGAGGGATGGGGAAATTTCTGGCTTTTTTATTTAGAAGCTCAAGATTCTGTAAATGAAATTAATCTGGGCAGAATAGTAAAATGTATGCTTGGAACCAGATGACTAAAAACAATAAATGCAGCCCAGAAATTCTATCCAAGTTTATTCAGAATTTAGTGAACAAAACCCACAAGATTAGAAAGTTAGGTGGTGCCTATCACATATTGCATAATTTATTTCTTTACTTTTTCAGCAGGGGCTCAGCTACCACCTTTCTTAGAATGATAATCCATCCCTGCTCTCAAAAAGTGCTTGTTATTTCTTAAAATCAAAATCTTAATCCTGTTCTGACACACATTAAAGCCAGGATGGGCAAATATGTCAGATGTAGACCTCAGCCCTGCAGAAAGTCTATCTGTACACCCAGTTGGAAAATGATAGAGACAGTATTCAAGATGCATCCGTATCTGGTTCTGTTAAAAAGATGGCACCCCAGATGCAACAGATATGAATAGGTTTAGCAAGAAAATGCAAGTGATCCTTGTCACTGCAAACTTTCAAGGTTCACAACCCTTGATGCTGTGATCTACAGGATGAAGGATCCTTACCACTGTAAGTAACTCTGAAGGCTGGCCTACAAATGGTGGTAACCCAGAAAGGTTCGTTATTGACACCATCATGGCAAAGTACTGTAGACCTGCTAATGTGTTTGCTTGTGTTTCATTCATATTATCCATGCTCACTATTTTTCTTATCTTTTGGGCATCTTTTTCAAGAGATTAGCTCAATATTAAAGAACTAGTTTGATTGAGCTGAGGACACCTGGGAATGTAATGAATGACCCAGATCACGGCTTTACTTCAGTCAGTAATCAAGACCTATTAGAATCCCAGCTAAAACTCCAGAAAACTATTCCAGAAGGATTGGAAAATCACCAGGATAAATTCTCTCCATATAGTACAATGGTAACATTTTTTCTTACCAAAGAGTCTTGAAAATCACTAGACAAAGCAAAATGGATTGGAAGTTATTGTCAATAATGCAGAAATACTAACTATATTAAAACAGGATGTATGCCCTCAACAAAGGTTAGCTACTAATCAATTTATAATCATTCTGACATTAGAAGCTAAACACAGGGCCTTCAATGGTGGAATAAAAGAGAAAATCATTCACTGGCACAGGATTTTATTTTATTTTATTTTATTATTTTATTTGTTTTATGTTCATGAGTATCAAGAAAATAAAAAGAAAGCATCTATGTCTTTCTTGGATATAAAGGAAATTTCACAGATTTATATAGTAGCATTAAGATGTTAACCCAATTATAACTCCTTTTTGAAGATAAAACGTTTGCTAAATTTCATTCATTTAAAAAAATGCATTGGAAACAGTCTAGAATGCCCTATTAGAACCAAAGAGAATGTCTGTGCTCAGGAGTTGTGGCGTTCTTAGCGTTTGCCTGCAGATGTTTCATTACCCAACTAGGTAACATCATCAGTGCAAGAGTCATTTATTCATACAAGTGTTTCTGCACCAATAACTGACTTGGAGCAGTTTAGAAAATAATAAAACCAAAACCACAAAACTCAGCAACCACAACCACAACCTACCCATAAAACAAAAACAAAAACAAATAATCAGTCAAACAATGGTGGCAAAAACTCACAAGCAACTCAATTGCTAACCACTGAAAAAAAATCTTCTTTTACATATTAATTTAAATAGATTAAAATTCTAAGATAGGAGACATCCGTTCTTAAAAGAATAGAAGAACCAACTATAGTATATGTGGAAGGGCTGGCTTTCAACGATCTTGAAGAAGAAATAGCTAGATTCTTTACAGAAGCTACATGTTCACTCCTTTCCCCAAGTTCTTATGATAGGGTTTTTTGGTTGGGTTGGGTTGGGTTTTACATACATATTTAGTAATATACTCTACTGGGATCTCTATGAGAACTTCAGCCATCAAGATGGAAGTCAGGAGTCCAAGACCAGGCAAGGTCTGGTTTTATTTTATTCAGGGAATTAAGTCAATCTATACACGTCAAAAGGCAAGCATCATTATGAATGATGAGTTAACTGAACTGTGTCATATACAAAAAGGGACAAGGCAAGGATGTCCTTTGTCCCCTTGGCTCTTTATTCTGGTGTTGGAAGTTTTTAACAGAGATATTAGAAGAGATGAACAAATAAAGGGATTAAAGATTTAAAAAGAGGTCTTTAAACTGAGGGCTTTCACTGATAATTTAGTTTTGATACTACAAGACCCTCTGGATACTGTGGAGCATCTGATGAAGAAATTGAGAGAATTTGGCTCATTGGCAGGACTTAAAGTAAATAAACAAAAAACAAAGGTGCTGACCAAAAATATGACTTCGTCCAATCAAGAATTGTTGATGGGTCAGACTGGTTTTAAGATTGGAAACAGGTTAGATATTTGGGGATGATTTTATCAACCAAGAATAGTATGTTGTTTCAGAATAATTATGTTAAAATTTGGAATGATGTGAAAAAAGGTCTGTTAAGATGGGGAAAATTACAATTGTCTCTTATGGGGAGAATATCTATGATTAAGATGAATGTTTTACCTAGGATGTTGTTTCTTTTTCAGAATATACCAATTTTGTCGAAAGATGTACCATTTAAACAATGGCAGGAGGATATCTCTACATTCATTTGGCAAGGCAAGAAACCAAGAATTAAATATAAAATTTTACAAGATGCCAAAGAACAACGAGGTTTGGGTTTACCTGATTTAAAATTGTATTTTGATGCCTGTTGTTTGCTTTGGATGAAGGAATGGATAACTTTGAAGAACAGGAACTTACTGCAACTTGAAGGACATGGATTGAGATTTGAGTGGCACGCCTATTTGTGGTATGATAAAATTAAAGTTAATAAAGATTTTGAAAACCATTTTGTTAGGAGTGCCATAATGAGTGTTTGGAACAAATATAAAACAAGGTTGTCTCCTAATGTACCACTGTGGTTGTCACCTCATGAAGCATTGTTAGAAGAGAAAATGTGGGGGGAACAATTTGGTTAAATTATAAAGATTTGTTAGATTTTGAAAAGGGTGTACCGAAGCTTAAAACAAGGGAACTGTTAGAGTTGGAAGTTTTTGCATGTCATTGGTTTACACATCTACAATTGTTAGAATGTTTTAAAGTGGATAAAAAGAATTTTAGATTTGTTAATGAAACAACTCAATTCAAAATGGAACTTTGAATAAATGATGAACATGTTATTACAAAGATGTATAAAATGTTGTTACAGATGAATTTAGAAGATGAACAAGTCAAGGAATGTATGATGCAATGGGCTAAGAATTTTGGATACAATATTATGTTGGAGCAATGGGAGAACACGTGGAACAAAGGCTTGAAATTTACTTTGAATTATAACTTAAAAGATATTTTTTATAAAACAATGTGTCGTTGGTATTTAACTCTGGATAAGTTGTCAAAAATGTACAGCGGAGTAACAAATGTTTGTTGGAAATGCTCTCCTGGTGAAGGAACTTTTTATCATCTTTGGTGGACGTGTGAAAAGGCCAAAAAATTCTGGGACCAAATATGTGCTAATATTCAAAAGATCCTTAAAGTGGACTTACCTAAAAAAACAAAACAAAACAGAACTGTTTCTCTTGGCCTGATGAAGAAGCAGCTCAAGAAACAACATGGGACTTTGCTTTATATATGATTACGGCAGCGAGAATTTTATATGCACAAAGATGGAAAGATCCACAAAAACCTACAGCGGAGGACTGGATGATCAAACTGATGGAGCTGCCCCAAATGGCCGAGTTAACAGTGCTGATAAGAGAAAATACTGTTTCTGGATTTGTTTCCACTTGGCAACCACTTTTAGACTACTTGCTTGAGTCAGAAAAAAAAATGAAGTTTTGATTTTGGGTTTTAATGATTAAACGGTTTGATTTGATAGAAATAATGTTACTAAGGTTTAACTAATGGTAACAGATTATATTTGTAAATGTTTTCATATCTGTATTGGAGAAGGTCGGAAGTCTCTTTCGGTTTCTGTTCTCTCTCTGTTCCACACTTTTAGTTCTTCTTTTTTCTTTAGTCCTGTAGTCTATCTGTTCCATATTCCATATTTTGTATTTTAATTATATTCTGAAAATTAATAAAGTTCTTTAAAAAAAAAAAAGAGTTCAAGACCAGACAAGATTGTTAGCAAAAGACTGATCAGGGCCCCCCAGCATTCACAGGTGTGACATGGGTAGGAAAAAGTCCATTACTGTACCACATAAGTGCAGGAGAAAGAGACATCAAGTGTAAACCTTGGAGATGACATATAAATATGGTCCGATTCCAAGATGCTGCAGCAGCAGAATCTGCAGACTTCATGGTAAGAATTCCTGCCATATTTAATGTCTCACCTTCATCCTTGAATCTTTGCTGTTAAGCTCATGAATTCTCTGCATTCCTAAAGAGAAATGTATTGCCATGCCTACAATGAAGCTAGCACATACACTGAGCATTTATTTTTTTTATCCATGTGGATGCATTTATGCCCAGATTTTTCTTTTCGTTAACTTCTCTCTCTGTTTAGTTTGGTAATGAAAACACTGTTGTTGTTGTTGTTTTTTAAAAAAAGAGGAGCCAGCAATTTAGAACATTTAGGCAATGAATAATAAAATACTATTAGTGAAAATAGAGACTGCCCCAATGAAATTAATATGAACAGGATCCTGGAAGGCTCAGTCTATAATCCTGTCTCTTCTGTGGGAGAAATATAAAAGAGGAGAGGAGAGGAGAGGAGAGGAGAGGAGAGGAGAGGAGAGGAGAGGAGAGGAGAGGAGAGGAGAGGAGAGGAGAGGAGAGGAGAGGAGAGGAGAGGAGAGGAGAGGGACAGAAGGAAAAAAGTTATTTGAAATATGTGAACTCCTGATAGCTCATAACTCCCACAATGCACCACTGAGCCACAATAAATCAGACCTTTAACACAAGTCATAATCCATCATGAGAAAACAGGCAGATGAAATTGTATTGCAATATGCAGTACATGTCTTTCAGAAATCTGCAGCTCCTTTAGAAATCTAGGAAGCTTAGCAGCTGGCCTGCACCAGGCACAGAAGTAATGATGTTTTTAAAGAACAGCTAATCAGGGCAAACAAAGAATTTATTTCCAGCCTTAAGATTCAGAAGAGACCATTATTTACACTCAGGGACTGGCAAAAAACTACTGTGCAAGAATTGTTCAAAATGCCATTCTTTGTGGAAGAATGTGGCAATGATATTTGGAGAAGGCATTCTGGAGCCATTAGGGACTTTAGATTCAATGTATTAGCTGCCAGATATAACAGCTGGATTTAGTTTCCGAAGCAGGAGGCCTTGTTATCTTCTGGTACTCCAGCTAAAAAGAAAGACTAGCATTGCCTCTTCGGTCTGTCTGCAGTCCCCAAACTATTAGTTTGCCCCCAAACTATTCTGGGTGGGGGAGAGGGGTCCTGAAACAGACTGGGGACTACAGGCATAAGATGGATGTTTTCTCCTTTCTGTCAATTAAAACATTGTTAATTAAAAAATCCTTCTGTCGGTGGAAGGAATCCAATCTGTGGCTGGCAGCTCCTAGATTCCACTCCGACAATGCAATTCTACCCAAGTCTATTCAGAAATTGGCCCTGTTACAGTAAGTTACAGGTGAAGTAGATTGGCAGGCTAAGTTGGTCAAACTTGGTTCCCATTGAAATGAATGAAAGCTGAGACACAGATTACTTGGATTCAGTGCAACCAGTTTGGATCTAACTCACTGCACTGTACAAAATACACTATAGGTGAACTTAAGTTGTGGGCCTGTAAACCACTGAGGTATGTAAAACATGTAAAAACCCATTATGAGGGAGAAAAAGGAGTGACTATAAGATTTGTTTATAAATGTCTTTGGTTTTCCAACCCAGAAGCAACCGATCTCATTCTTAGCGGTGCTGTGGGCATCCAGGACAATCCTACATTTTGTTTGCTCCCATACAATGACTTTAAGTAAAATTTCCCCTTGTGACCTCCTAGAAAGAAAAACTGGTCAACAGAATATCTCCTTTTCAGCGTACAGTTAATACTTCATGCCATTTACTAAGTTCTACTTGGAGATGTGCTATAAATTCTGATTAGCACTTCATTCTTTGGTTCATAGATTAATCAATTAATTAATGAGTGGAGGGACAATTCTGATGAATAAATGTATCCATTACATTGTTCATTATAAACAATATCAACTAGTAAAACAATTGGATCCCGATCCCGATACTTATGAGAAGTGTTTGTTTATTCCAACCTCAACTTTCTATTCTTCTGCATTGTCCTTTACACCACTTTTCACTAATTCACCACAACAAATGTTAAGGGAACTGGATCCCTTTTTATCGCTTAATTCTACAGTTTCATCTTTCCAGTGCTTTGCTACAGAGGTCAAGCATTAGGAAATACTGAATATTTTTGTGGCAATACCAGCAATTCCACATTTGGTTTCTTTCAGTCCCCTTGGATATTAATTACCAAGATTTGGCATTTATTATTGCAGATTTATAAATAAAGTCTGTTATTTTAAATCCACAGCACAATCACTCCTGAAAATGCCAGGCCCCATACTTTCTGCAATGAGTGCTGATACTCTAAATTTATTCGTCTTTTCTCCTAAGCTGCAACCCTAGCTTCTTTCCTGTTTCTCATAAATTTAAATCAAAAGTGTTATTTTTTTTATCTAGCCTTTTAAAAGCAAATGCTCTTCCTTCTTGTGTTTTCATTGTTTTAACATTTGTTCCTTTGAAAAAAATATTTATCATGGAGGCCATGTTGATATTTTGAGCATCAAAATTGGATATAAATGGAGCAAATAAAATAAATAAATGTTTATTACTGATGTACTAATGTTCTTAATATTAAAATCAGCAATAAAGATACACTGTATTGATTATTCTACATTTAGAATTAATGTATAGTACAAGAACACATGTACTGTATATTTATTCAATTTATGCTATATACTGGTAAATCTGGAACAACTCATGTTGATGTATATTTTACATATTTATTAAAGACATTGTTGAGATACTTGATGTCATTTCACTAAAATGAAATGGCTAATATATAGCCATGGCTGTGATGATTTTCTCTTTCTGTCACACCAAAAGTTACACTCTGAATTAGTGGCAATGCTGAATCAACCCTGGGTAATCTTAAACAGCTAAGCTGGGCTAGACCTTGTTAGTAGCTGGATGGGAGACTAGAAGAAAAGAGCAATGCAAGTGGTTTCCCATTACCCTTCTCCAAGGTGTTTCCTAATTTTCCAGTCTATTTTTTAGTCCTGGGATTGGTTTCCCATCTAAGAATTAGCAATCTTGTTATCTGCCAAGTCAGCCTTTGACTACCTAAACCATAACACAGCCTCCTGAGAATTAGTTTGATGACCAGATGATCCCCTTCTCAAACATCCTTCTATATCCCCTTATCTTAAGAAAGATGAGTAACAGAATAATTTCAATTTCAGACTTTCACAGTAGCTAAGCTGTGCCCCACTGAAAAACGCTTAAAGGTGTTGTTACACCTCTTTCATCTTATATCAGAAAAGCTGCAGGGCAGAAACAGAAATGGGAACCATCTAGAATTGCAACAGGACTCTGCCATTTTTTTAAAAATGATCCAGTGGGTTGTAGATATATCCCATTCTGCAGTGTGAATGAATGACATTCATTTCAAAACAAGAGAGGGACAAAATGGTTTTTCTTTGGCAAATAAATTAATGGAGGAAGAAATTTATTTATTTTTATTTATCAAGTGTATTATCAACTTTAGTAAAGGTAAAGGTTTCCCTTGACATTAAGTCCAGTCGTGTCCGACTCTAGGAGGCAGTGCTCATCTCCGTTTCAAAGCCGAAGAGCCGGCGCTAGTCCGTAGACACTTCCCATGGTCATGTGGCCAGCATGACTGAACGGAACGCCGTTACCTGCCCGCCAAAGTGGTGCCTATTAATCTACTCACATTGGCATGTTTTCGAACTGCTAGGTTGGCAGGAGCTGGGACTAGCAACGGGAGCTCACCCCGTCACGCGGATTCGAAGCGCTGACCTTCCGATCAGCAAGCTCAGCAGCTCAGCGGTTTAACCCGCAGCGCCACCGCGTCCCCTTATTATCAACTTTATTAACTTTATTTATCAAACTTTCAATTAATTGAAAATTAGAAAAGGAAGCTCAAGTTTATTTCATACCCTGATGTGCAGAAAGAAAATGAATATCCTGTAAATCATTCAGAATTAATCCTATTGCTTTGGAGCAGCAAAATCATATATTTAGAAGAGGAATATCTTTATTCAATTTCCAGCTGTATAATCCGCAAACTCTGTGGATAGGATGTCATCTGCTACAATTGAGTTCTAAAACATTAATTCCAACTCTGACACTTCCCCTTACATAATGGAAAGCATTAAAAACTTGATGGCACATTGATAAGAATCCAGACAAACCTGGTGAACATATGCACACAATAAAGGCCAAATAAACAATCCTCATGGCCAATTAATAGCCTTCTTTTCCTGCTCCTTCTGAATTACAGGAACAAATCTAGTCACTATGATTAATAAAGTGATCATTGAGGAGCTGAAACAGCAGTCAATTTATATCCTCGTAAGCAGCTTAGTTCTTTTTTTTTTCTTCTGTACTAAGCATTAGCAACCTAGAATATGCTGCAGTGTGCCCACTGCCCTCTGAGCATAGCCATACCCACATACTTTACAGTGCATTTCCAGTTTGGAAGAATTCTAAATCTAAGGCTGTTTTTTAAAGCAACCTCAATGCATCATCACCTTGACGTTGGCTGCATTTTAACAGGAAAATCGATAGAAAATTGGCAAGACCAATATGCATCAAGATATATATTAGACCTGCTGATTATCATAGAGAGAGGAGAACTTATTAAAAGTATACAGATCACTGATCACTGCAGACTATTAGATAATGGACTTTACCAAAACTTTAACTGCTTCTGTGGTCAATAGCAGTAAATTTTCTCAGGGAAAGGACTTGGCAGCAGAAAAATAAAATTAATTCTCTTTACCCTGGCTTGGAACAGGAGTTCTGAACTTTTACGACGACATATATTTTAATACCAAGTCAAAACATTCAAGACAAGAGGGGCACCAGAGTTACTAGAGAGAAGGTCCAAGCAGTGTTGCGGAAACTCTAGGAGAATATTGCTAGCCTGCATCATCATTCTTTATATAAAAAGACTGCCAGTTTTGGACCTGTGCTGTCATTTAATGCTCAACTAGATTTTTGCAGTCCAGATCTGTAGCTTTAGAGTATGTCCTTAAATTCATAAAATGGTTTCAGTGGCAAAGGAATGACTCGGAAATTAGCCCGTGAGATGATGCCCTAGAGCTCCTGCATCCGGGCTGCAAAAAGCCAGATATTATTAAATGGCAACATACAGGCAATTCCACCTCTTTTCTGCTATCCAGGGGGCATCTGGAATTTTGCAGCCCAAATGCGGTAGCCCTATCTTACCTCTCATATCTCTATTTTAGAGCCAGCATAGAAACGGTTATAAATCCATGTTCCAGGAGGCTTAGAACAAGCCATGAACACACCTAGGAACTGGCTGAAAGATGGTGCCTTGCTCAAACTTCCAAAATGATACTTAACACTCAGTTGCACCGCACTTTGTCAGAATATTCTTGCCTAAATCTCTCCTTATTCTGTTCTCTCTTTCAGTAAGCCCCAAGATAAAGAGACTGAGATGTCGCACTCCTCAAAGAACTGCTACTTTGCCATTTCTTTTTTAAGATAGCATTTTGGGGACCAGAGGGCAAAACAAACACATATTGCTCCTAACCTGATTTTTATCAAACTGCCCAGTTTAAATTTCCATCAAGACAAGTCGCACTATTTCATTGCAAGAAACTTTTGCAGTCAGCAAGGTTCAGTGGGCAATTCATTAGATTTTAATATTTCTTTTAGTGCAACTGTGTTTCACTCCTGGTCAGTGCAATGCAGTTCACCCACTTTAAAAGGGCAAATGCTGCATCTTAATTCAGGCGTTCAGCTTACCATCATGACATGGAACCAGGTTCGCTCGAGAAAAACACAAAGACAGGAGGCTATCAAATGGCAATTGTAGCAAGATGAGAGAGGAAGGAAAAAAATGTTGCACAATCAATTGTACCTCTATTCAGTCCTTCACAGCAAAGCTGGGAAAGCTTGTGAATGCTGGTTAGGTCAGCGTGACCACCATTCAAGAATTAGGATTACAGGTAATCCTCACTTAACTACAGTAATTGGGACTGGCGACTCTGTTGCTAAGTGATGTGATCATAAAGCATGCCACGTGATTGTGCCAACTTACAACAGCAGCTGCGGCAGTTCCAGCTGTGGTCCTTAGGTGAATCCTGTGTGGTTGCAGCATTCCACAGTCACATGGTTGCCATTTGCGCCCTCCTGCCAGCTTCCCCATTGACTGCTTGTCGGAAGCCATCACTGAAGGTTGCAAATGGTGATCATGTGAACGTGGGATGCTACGACCATTGTAATTGCGAGCCAGTTGCCAAGTGCCTAAATTACAATCATGTGACTGTGGGGACACTGTGATGGCCATAACTATGAGGAACGATTGCAAGTCCCCCTCATTCAGTGTTGCCGTAACTTTGAACAGTCACTGAACGAGTGGTTGCTGAACGAGGACTGCCTGTATATTCTTATGAGAGAAGTATCAGTACGATATCCATACTGTTATGGTCTTCCCCTTGTAATGTGACAATTCAGAGAGGACAGATCTTGAAACAAACTGGGTGCTTGGGCTACTCTGCTCTTATGCTCTGTCCAGTATGAAGAGAACTTCACTATTGTTATCAGACAATGTTCCCCTCAAATGGTCCCACGGCAGGACATGCAGTTGATGCAGTGTCTCAGGTGGTAGGACCCCACCGGTGGTGGGGAGATGTTTTTAGAGTTTTGGGCAGTTAAGAAAATAGGTTCAAGAAGGAAGTTACAACCTCATGAGGAACTAGGAGTATCTTGGTAATTTAGGATCCTCTTCCTCCATTCAGTATGTCATGTAGAGAAGAACTGGGTAGACTTAACAACTGAAACTAAGTAAAGCAAAGCAAGCATCAAGCATCTTGAGTAGAATTGAGTATGTTTGGCACGCTGTGACCATCTCTTTTTTGGGGGGGATGTTGATTGTAGGAACACAGATAATGGCCCTGCCAGTAGAAAGAAGCCAGAGGAAGGCAATGTTTAAAACCCTAAATCCGAGTGCCATTTTCAACACAGCCACATGTGACTGCTAATTAATTAAGGAAAAGGATTGAGAAAGCTAACCATGTTATCTGTGAATCATGTGTGGTTTGGCCAATCAATGTTCATTAGAGTTAGAGTTTATTAGACTCCTCTTTTAAGTACTCAGTGGACTGAAGGCCTGATGAGTTATGAAGGTGCTTAGAGATTGTGTATGAACAGTTACAATGAAATTATCGAAACAAGTGTGCAAAATGTAGTCACACTCTGAAGGTGGCAATGACTGTAAAATCAACAGCCAAGGGCATCCATTCCTCTTCACAATAACATCAACATGATAAAATGTTTGTGCCATTACATCATAATGCAAGCTCCACACTTTTGCACTTGTTGGAAGATTGTATTGCAAGAGAGCCAGTTCGGTCTAGTGGTTAAAGTGCTGGGCTAGGAACCAGGAGGCTGTGAGTTCTGGTCCCACCTTAGGCAGGAAAGCCGGCTGGGTGACTTTGGGCCAGTCCCTCCCTCTCAGCCCAAGAGCCAATCAGGTGTGGTATGAGCATTCTAGTCCTGCCTTAGGCACGAAAGCTGGCTGGGTGACCTTGGGCCAGTCCCTCCCTCTCAGCCCAAGAGCCAATCAGGTGTGGTAAGAGAGTTCTAGTCCCGCCTTAGGCACAAAAGCCGGCTGGGTGACTTTGGGCCAGTTCCTCCCTCTCAGCCCAAGAGCCAATCAGGTGTGGTATGAGTGTTCTAGTCCCGCCTTAGGCACGAAAGCTGGCTGGGTGACCTTGGGCCAGTCCCTCTCTCAGCCCAACCCACCTTACAGGGTAGCTGTTGTGGGGAAAAGAGGAGGAGGAAGGAGTATTAGGTATGTTCCCTGCCTTGAGTTATTTATAAAAATAATAAAGGCGGGGTAGAAAATAAATAAGTAAGTAAGCAAGCAAGTAAGATTACATGAAAGTTTGTAAGGGGGGAACTTGTGTCACAACCTTGCAAGACATGTATTTTTCCTCTTGCTCCCATTCTGCAGGTGTCTATGTCAACAAAGAACATGGAATCCTTCCTTTACTTGCATCCGAAAGGTCTTCAGTGAGAGCCCCATCACAGGCATTCTACAATTTATTCACAGCCCCTTCAATCTTGTATGATGAAGGGAGAATCCAAAACACTTAGTTACACTTCCCATACTCAAAGAGTCTTTGGCATGGTATTCTTAGGAAGTGGTCTATCTGCACCATATACCAAATTTATCTTCGACGTTGCATGAATGTTCAAAAACAGCTTGTAATAAGGCAGGGAGTTGCATGTTCAAAGGAAAGGTCAAAGATTCCACTGGTATTCCTACACAGATTTAAATCTGGTCTTTGAAAGTTGGCCCATGCCAAGGTTCAATGAATGAAAAAGTAGAAAGTCTGTGAAACAGCTAAGTCATTTTTTTTTCCCTGCAAACAATACACTGAGGTATGCCCCAAAACCTTTGAAAAAGTGGATCTCTGACACCTTATTTTGTAAAAGCCATGAGTTATTGTACAGGTCTATTATCTGAGCAAACGGCATAATTGAAAAGTGAAGTTCTTTCATTCCCAGGGTTCTTAACCATTGGTCTCCAGAGGATCTCTCAGTGACCAAAGAAACCATAATTAACATGCTTTGACAGAGAAACAAAATCTTAAGAAAATGGCACTTCAGCATTCTCAAATGCAGGACAGTAGAAGCATTTAGAACAAAAAACCAAAAAAAAGCCACACAGATGATCATCTAATCATTAAAATTAAACAAAGAGGTCCTAATAAAGCACCACATCTTTTCTACAAAATGGAACATATGCTGCTCCGTTGTAGGACTATGTTTAATCCTTCAGAGGAACATTAGGTGATGAGCAAGTAATTGATTACAAGTCTAATGAGCCCTGACACTTGGAAGCTTGAACTGAAAGGGCTTGCCACAATGCAGGCAAGCTTCTTGTTCTAAAGATGAAATCAATCAGGGAGAGTATAAAACATCTTTGATCATCTGAAAAGCTCATACTTAGGAACATTTGAAAATCTGCCGTGAGTGGGTTTACCTCCTGCAAGCCACTCTACACACAAAGGGAAAGATCTTATGAGGCAGGTTGATCCTCTTTATTGGACCTGCAACCAGAGCGGGCGCAACGTTTATCTCTGCATCAATGTGTCCACTTGCATTGAAATTCTGTGAATGCTAAAGGACACTCAAAGTAGCTCAATAGAGCCAGGGTGAGGGAAGTGTAACCATACCATCCTTGTCCTCCTTCATCTCTCCATGGCTTTCAGTACCATCAATCATGGTTTTCTTCTGGACTGACTGGGTGGGAGGCACATTCCATGGTGGTTCTCCTCCTTTATCCATGATCAGTTCCACAAAGTAAAGCCTAATGCCCTTGGTTTTGGGGGGTGTCTCCGCACTCAACACTCTTAGTCCTTCTCTTTAACATCTGTGTGGAATTTCTGGGGTAGCAGAGTCTCTCTGAAGGAGACCGGCCCACAGGCAACTTGGTAACTGTAAGCCCATCATACCCAACTTTTACCAAGAGTACTTGATTAGGATCCGTGGCATGTCCCAACTCCAATTCACCTCTCAAAATGTATTTTTCTCATTTTCTGGGAGGTAGACAAGGCCCACTCAGGCAGTCTGAAAGTAAGGAAGTATTTTAACATGCATGCATTGTTCCATGGATATTAAGGAACACAGTTTCATGGCAGAAACATGGAGTACACATTTTGTGGTATTTATTAAAATTATCTATTTGGAGGGCATAGGTTTTTCTTTTTTACTATTATTATGTGTAATGTTTTCTCTACTAATGTGTACTATGAAATACAGCCATCCCCACCCCCAGCACTTTTATTTTGGCAGGTCTCTTGTGAAATTTTTGGCAGATACTTTCTACCCAACATACATATGAGGCTGAAAATTAATGGTTTTACTTTATGCCTTTCCTTCCGAGCAACCCAGCGATTTTTGTTCTTATCCCCACACTCAAAAAAGTGCTCAGCCTGCTTTATCTACTGAGCAGCACTTGTTAAAGTTACAGCTTCAAAGGATGTTGTGATAAACCACAGTGAATAGATCTGAGTCTTCACTCTCGAGATAAGATACATCATAACTGCGCAATGCAAGTTTGTTTTTCAGCTTCCAGTAGCTGCAGCTTCTACTTTAAAATGACTGAAGACACACCAGAAAATCAGCTGCAATTTAAGGATAAGAAGCACCTGTTTATGATCTAAGCCCAATGAACATCACTGTTCATTCCTTTTGAGCTACCATTTTTACAAAAGCTGGCAAAAGACAGGGTTAGCAACTAGAAAGTAAAGTAAAATATCTGGCACCTCCAGGCAAGGGTGGGAAAATTACCTGAAATCTTGAAAACTGACTACATTGTGCTAGAAAATCAGTGTTTTCTGACCTTGGTGACTTTGAGATACATGGAGTTCCTCTCCTAGCATTCCCAGCAATGCCTGGCTGGGGAATTGTGGGAGTTGAAGTCCACACATCTGGAGCTTGCCAAACCTCTGAGGATGATTCCTTCATCAGGGCCACGAGACAGGTGGCGTCTGTACAAAATCTCCTAAGTTTCTGGTTTTTAGGATATTCTTTAAAATTACGTGTCTGCTTATCAGTGGCATAATTGCTAAGAGCAATAATCTGAATAGGAATCGATCTGCAGAAAACATATTCCCTACTGCACCTGCAGACAAACAATGAATTCTGAAGATGAAGGACATGTTTGCTAACCTGTAGTGGGGATGTCCCATTCTGACCTCTATCTCAGTTTTCCAACTTTATTGTAAGTGTTCAGATCACAAAAATGAGCTGTCCCACATTGTAATAATCCATTCTGAAGTTGGAGGACTTCTGCTAAAGACTTCTGGAAGACACTATTCTAGCAACTAGGCCAAAACAGACATTCTGGGGTCATGTATTCCAACGTCAGCATACGTACAAGAAGGCATCCTATATACCTGAACTTTTCACCACACAGACTGTACCTGCCTTCCAAACTGTGGCCCAGAGCAAACGCCGCTGCATAAATCACAGACCAGACAATGTGGATGTAGCACCTAAAAAGCTTTTGCAGACTTCCAGGGATAGAAGTCTGCAAAAGTGATGTCAACCCCTTTACAAAGACGAGTTTGCTCAAAATGGATGAACTGAGCATTTACATTTTTGACCATAGCTACTGCTCTTTGAAACCTTCTAAAAGCAGAGTTTTAGGATTTTAAAATATGTAGAATATCATAGAACAGATCATTTCTACTTTAAACAATACTAAGCTTGCCCTTGTCATTTCACCTCAGAATTTCAAATTCAGTGCCCCCATTAATCCTCTCTTCAGAGTGAAGGTAACTGGATTTTCTTTCAAAAGACTGCTCTAGAGAAATCCTTTCCATTTTAATGGAAAGATGAAAGCTCACCTCAAAGCATCTGCTTGCACGACACTCTTAATCACAAATATATCTGCTGTTAAAAGGATGATCTTCAATTCAGTGGTCTGCATCTGCTACTGGTCGTTGGCCTTTAAAACTCATTGATTTTTTTTTTATACTGACTGTCCATGGTACAAATGTCATTGTTAGATATAGTAATTGAACCAAGTAATATATTTGAAAGTTGAGCACATTGTTTTAGTGGGCTTTAGCTTCGTCTTTAAACTCAATAATCTAACAAGACCTAGCTGACAATTTTATCTGTTGTTGTTGTTCAGATTGCTGGAGAGAACTAAAATAGTAGAAAATATTAGCAAACTTTAAAAAAGAAAGAAAAAGTCAAATGGAGAATTGCTCTTATCAAAGCAGATTATCTCTAGTGTTTTCAAAACAACTTTACTGTTAAAATTACCCGCAGGGAAAGAAACCTTTATAAATACTTTGATGTATACAAAAAAGTTCAGTGGCAAATTCTAGGTTACCATAACTGTAGAAGTCGTAAGAGCTCTTCAGATGGGAGATTTTGCAGAGAAATCAGATCATCTATCTGAAGATATTATCCCATTTCCGCAGAATGATAAACAATTGTGAAGAACGCTAGCTATATAATCGCCAACTTCAGGATGCTGATTCAAAAGGTGCAAATTTATCATACCGTATTCTGTATTATTTTATCTTCTTCCACTATAGAATGCCTGACTAAAGAATAGTAAAAAATGAATAAATTCTTAAAATCCTGTGTCTCATGTTGCTTATGATCCATAACATTGCAATCACGGCCCCCGCCCCCAAGATGGCAACGAAGCCGTAGCCTCCGTAATGGGCTCTTCCATTCATACCTTTTAAATCATAACTATTACCACGGTCAACATGGGAAAACGAAAGAAGCGACAGAGAACGCCGTCTGCAACACAACTGCCAGCCAAGCCATTAAAACAGCAGAAGGTTGATAGATTTATTACAAGCAAGCAAGTCTTCCCTGTAAGTAATGTTTCCCCACTTTATCTAACAGACCCGCTTGAGTGGGATTTGCAGGCTGAGATCGAAAGCCAGCCACTTTCAGACCTCTCCTCGTCACTGACAGAGGATGCTTCCTCTCCACAGGCAGTTGCTGTTAGCTCAGCCGCTGAACGATTTGTACAGGAGGGAGACATGGATTCTAACCCTAAACCCCTGAGAGAACAAAATGCACTGGACTTTATAACTAGGCATAGCCTACTAACTGCACAGACCGTTCTTTCAATTTTTGACTTGCTGACTACGATTAAGGATAAAGTTGACTCCCTAAAGGAATCCTTCAGGAAATTTACTGAGGGTCAGCCTAATCATAGTATTTACCCTACCAAATTAAATGACTGTGCTTTACATGCAGCCAACAGAGGAAAGGAAGATTTTACCTCCAAATCCATACCTTTGAGAGGGAGTGCCAGCAGAGGGAAGGAAAAGATAAGCAGCTCCACAGAGAAAGGAATGAAGGATGAAAAGTATTCATTAAGAAAATGTCTTCTACAAACTAATAAGATAACTTTGCAAATCTTAAACAACAGAATAAACAGGGGCAGATGGAGATAAAAAAAAAAGCCATTATTCAGTCCTTAAGTCAGCTTTTACGCTGTGAAAGGAAATCTATGGACTTACAAAAGGTAGAATGGCTTCCATCCAGAGGCAATTATAGTCGAGTCCTGCTGACACTTGGACAGTCTGTGGTACCCAGCATGCTCTTCAAAATGAAACCTTTTTTGAGTACATTTTCAATCTTTGCAGTTCATGTTTTTCACTTTGAAGAAGTTAGATCACTTGTGGCTCAGCGCAGCCAAGAGGGTACTGGCGCTTTAAAATACAATAGTAAAACTCCCCCAGACGATTTCAAGGACTTCTCAGCAGCAGAGCCTCTGCCAAAGAAACGTCCAAGCAAACAACTGGCCCATCCTACAACCACACAGCTGGCAAATGATTCACTAGAAGAAGGAAGCCTGATCAACTCCTTCGGTGCTCTGTCAGACTCAAGGCAGGCCGATATACTCCGGAGATTAGATGTTCTGAGAGAAGCCTTAATGACAACTTGCCAAGCAGCCAAGCCATTAATAAATTTTGCCCTACGAAATATTCAGGACGATAAGCCCAATTTTAAGCAACAACGTGAAGGTAATCCTGAAAAAGAGCAATCTATTGGCACCCCCAGAGCTGCTATAAAAAATCAAGAGCTACAAAATTCTAAGGCAGCCTCTGATTTGGTGGGTCTCTCTGGTTTTAATTCATGTCCTAATAGCCCTCTGAATGTATTAGAAGCTTCAAAATCAAAAATCCTTGTAGTTGCACAGGTTCATGCCGACTGGGCCTCCTCATCTCCACCTCTCCAAGAGTAGTCCCTAAATCTATACCCTCATTGAGGCAAATGGCCTTGGTTTTTTGCTTGACCTGTGTTCTGCCACTCTGCTAATTATCAATGTCCCAAGCTGTTTGTTATAATGACTCCCATCCACCTGTCCACACCCTTTGTAACATGTAGGATGTATCATTTCACATATTGTTTGTCTGGTACCCTGATGCTATGCTGTGCCTGGAGGTAGATGAGAATAGATGTGGATTTTGAGCTGGGGCTGACAGAGGCAGCAGGAGTCTTAGTACCATTGGAGCCAGGATGCCCACAGGGATGAGTGGAGCCACGGTGCTTTCTTTGTGGAGTGTCGTTCTGTCACCCAGGTGTGCAGAGAAACAATCGTGTTCTGACTGCAAAGTGGATTGTTAGCATCTGCCCTGGACTTGAAATCTGTGATATTACTTCTAGGCAGATATCAGGTCAATGTTGCCATTTTTTGACATCGCACACAGAGAATACATTTTATAGAACTCACTGAGGTTGCATACAATTCACGCAAACCAATATTGTCTTTGAGTTTAATATTCATCTTACTATATATCCCTCTATTCCTTTTTATTGTATACTATTTTACCTTATCTTTTATTCTTATTTTACCCTACCTTACTATATTTTATCTATTTTATCTCATTCTAGCCTATTTTATCCCGTTATATTGTATCTTATCTCATTTTGTCTTATTGTATTTTACTGCAGTTGATGTTTTGATATGGTCAAATAGACTAATCAATAAAGTATCATCAATCAATCATAACATTGCAATCCAACAAGAATCCTTACAGAAACGGTCTCTGTGTGCCATCCCATGGGGTGAAAGTAAAAATGTAAGCTGCCCTTCTTCCTACCTTAATGCTTTCCCATCAATGAACATCTGCTGGGGCCGTTAGAAATTATAACTTAGGGAAAAATGACCCAGTTTCTTGGAAGATACAACACTTAGCTCTTTCTGACGTGAGGTGCGATTCTTAATTAGTTTATTCTTTTATTTTATTTTTTTAATTAAAGCTTCATTATTATTTTTTTTCAAAAAATACATAAAAACTACAAGAAATGAAATAAAGTATACTACAAGGAAAAAAAGAAATAAGAAGTGTGAAAATACAAGGAAACAACAACTACATACCACATACATACTGACTTTCAACTTTCTACAACAAAGATATAGATAATTCAATATCAATCTCTTACTCTAATTTAAACTGGAATAAACATTACTTCTATAAAGTATTTCCATCTCAATATAACGTCTCCTCTAAAACACTATTTTTCCCTCGAGATGAATATATAAAAGAAACATGTTTATATTTTTCCCCATAATAGACAGATAATCAATGGGTATCCTTCTTCATTTCCATTTTACTCCTAACCAAAGCATTTATATAGTTAAACATTGTATCTCCACCATTCCATATTTAAACAATAACCGTATTAACATCCTTTTACCCAGAATAAATTCATTGTTCCAAAAACAAAAACAAAAACCTGCCTAAACCTTTAAAGACCGTCCTAATAAACACAATTACCTTATTTATATTCAGATTTGAATTGTACCAAAAATGGTTTTGCCAAACATGAACCCCTTTTCTAAAAAAAATATGAAACAGGACATGAATGCCACTGGCAACCTTCATGGACTTTAGCAATGATGTCAGAAACCAGCTGGGCATCCAAAATGCAGGAGATCATGATTATCTGCTGGACAGCCTTGAGTCTGTGGAAAACTTGAGATGAAATAAGGAAAACTCAAGATGAAATAAGTAACTTTACCAACTTCTCTTGCTCCATAAACCACCTGCAAAACATAGAGAAGTTTTGAGGAGGTAGGTTGGACCCTCACATCCTTCTCTGCCATTCCTCTCTTCTCTGAATTCCTTGCCTTCTTTCAGGTCCACCCCTCCTTCTCTATCTGAAAAGGGTCTCAATTAAGCTTACTTTGTCTCATTATTTCTTTCCACTGTTCCATCTTGGAGAAGAACTGCTTTCAACCTTTCTGTACATTTCACTTTTGTGGCATCTCTGGAAATGCTAAGGCTTAAACCATTGTTTATAAACCACTGGAACAATCACTAATGCACTCAACATGATGAACTCAGGGCAAGGTGTGAAGACAGGACTTTTTCCTGCCTCTCATTCCCTCTCCCAGCCATTCAGCACTTGATTACGAAGATTCAGTGCTTTCATCCGACTACCAATTGGGCTCCTTTTGTGCCACGGCATGTGCTAAAATCTAACTGGGCATTTTCATTTAATAGAATGGCTTCTTTAGAAATACTGTGATAAAAGAACACTTCTTAATTCTGATGGAACAGAATTGGTTGCTCAGACTCAGCCAAGGTCATAGGCAGTCATGTATGAGACCTGAAGGATGAACTATCCGCTCAAGAATCCCTGAAAGCTTTTTTTTTTTTTTTTGCAATTTTATCAACATGTCTTGCTCCATTTGGCAGCCAAAAGATGGTATCCCAACCATTTGCACCAAACCTGGCCAACTGAGGGGACTCTTGCTTCCTACCAGGGTTGAACTTCAAACTTGGAGTCAGTTCTCTGTTTAAAGTGGGTTCTGACCGAGGTCTGACTCTCATCTAACAGTCCAGCTAATGTCAGACCAAATGGTTTAGGTATCATAGCTGGGCAGGGTCTGGACTTCACTAATGCAAATCTCATCTCAGTTTCAAGGTTTCCTTACATTCAAACACACAGGGACCAGCTCAGGGCTTCATGGCCTGTATTTTTTCACTCTGAGTAAGGGTCAGTTCCTTACATCAAGAAATGGGTGGACACCCCCTCGTCCTCAAAAATGAGGAGGATTTTCTCAGTAGCATTCCATGGCAACCAACACGACAGCCTCAGCATTGCAATAGAAGGGAGACCACCAGGGCTCTGCTGATGCATTTCTCGAGCCTCATGGTAGGGCCAGAATGTCAGTCATATTGATAAGAAACATAGGTTAGGACTTGGTGGACCTGAGGAAAGGTAGGGCTCCATGGATTTATTTATTTATGTATTTATTTATTACTTCAATTTATATAGCTGCCCATCTCAAATACATGATTCTGGATGGCTTACAGGGATTAAAACCAAAACAAAAAACATAACACAATATAAAACATATAAAAAAGCAAAAAAAAAACCCATATAAACATATTTTCATGAGCAGCTGTGAACGACAATATGTGGTTTCTTTTTATTGCACTATCCTTCTCCATAATTCAGCGCCAAATACTCTTTTGAAAAGGCAAATTTGGGGGTATCTTTCTAAAACGAAGGCAGGGTTGCCTCTAAATTAGGAAAGCCATTTTGTACTGATTCATGGAGTTTTCAGTGGGCCATCCCCAAATAATTTGAAATACATGGAAGAATATATAGGAAGATTTGTTAATTAATTTATTTATTGCAGTTATTTACTGGCAGCACTCTTAATATGGTGAAGTGATACTTTGAAACGTTACCAAGCCTCAGTTTGAACACTGGCGTCTTTGAACAATGCAAATGTTGTACCCTACTCATAAATCAGAAATACAGATGTATGAAGCACCATGGGCATATTGTTTAGGAATGTGGAAATGTTAACATTTTAATATGCATAATACCCACCATCACTGCATCTATGTGGCAAATATGATAACGAATGAAAAGCAAAATAGTCTTTTGTGAATTGATCGTAAGGAAAGAGCATAAAGGCCCATCTGAGGGCCATCCTTCAATATGAAAACAAAGAAGGCTGCTCTTTAAAGCTATCAGAGACAATTTGCTGACAGACCGGTAATCAGCAGGGACCTCTTACGATGCCCTCTCATTTCAAAAGGTCTGAGACTTCTGACTCACACATTTCTTTGGTAAGTATCTGGGGAAAAGTGCAAGCTGGGCATCTCACAACCTACTCTTTTCTACCACAATGTTAACTTCCAGATGCCACTATCATGTCAAGGCATGGTACAGCGATCTGAAACCCTAGGCACAAAGGTGGTTTCTCTCTTCTCTTGAGTTTGTTGCAAGGCATTCTAGTCCTCAGATAAGGCAGATTCAGCACACTCAAGCATTTTGGGAAGGACCCTTCTTGATTGGAACTGTCTGGACCAGAATTTTTTCATGCTTTGGGATGACGGATCTTAACGATCTTGGAGACACCAGCCTAACGGAAGTATCGATCTCTGCTTCTCTTTGGAACCATCTGGGGAAAGATCAGCTGAGGTCAGGCAAATGTGATGTTAACCGTGGTTTTGGCCAACCTCTTGCAGAGAACTGACAGGACTAGTCCATGCTGTTCCACACAAGGAATGCAAAAGACAGGGTCACCTAGGATGGGGCAAAATATCTCACCCATTAAAAGGGGAAAGGGGAAAGTGAAAAGAAGCTTAAAAGAGTATTCTGGAAATGAAGGACCGTTCTGTGATGAACTTCACATTTTTGAAAATTCTGGTTTCAACTGGACTGTCCCGACATCACCATAGATAAGACAACCTTCTAGGTGTTTCCATTAGGTGCACCTGCTAAAGCTTATAATGCTGGGTCAGACAAGCAGCTAAATTAATATTTCTCTGAGAATTTTATCACCTTTTTTACAATCTGAGAGTGGACAATCCATGCTGCTCCCTGGCACCCCCTTTGCACCTCCCCCCAAACACACATCCCCTTCCAGGGTGGCCAGGCATGATTTTTGTTAAGCTTTAGAGAGCTTTACAGGGGAGCAGAGTTTGGTCTTAAATAAAATCATCACAGAAAAATTAATAATGGCCATGCCTGGGGAGAGTGGAGGGTAGGGGTGAAATGAGTGCCTTTATTAAAAGGTTTAAGGCACCTACAGTATTTTCTTGGCAGGGGAAAGGAGTTAGCAAAGTTTACCACTACCTGCTCTGGTGATGTTAAAATGTTGCCAGCCAAAACTCCTTTGTGATCCTCTCGCTGGGCCAAGGATGCATGACTGCCCATTGCCTTTCAGACAATACATTCTTTCTTGAATGCATGCGCGCGTGCACACACACACAGACACACAAACCCTATTGTTCCCTGAAAGGAGGCCATATTTTATTTGCTTCCTTGGTTAAGCCTTTGCACATTCAGAAATGGAATCTGTTCCACGATTAAACTGGAGTCCCCAAAATTAGGCCAAGTGGAAAATCTGGGCAAGGATACCACAAGCCAGAACAAAAGAGCTTCTTTGCATCATCTACTTAAGTCCCCTTTGCACGGTATTCCCATTGCTGATTTTATTTAAGATGACCCCTCTGTCCCCTGAAAAACTCTTTGTGTTTCTATGGAAGGAAGAAGAGTCTTAAAACAACCTTAAATAAATAAAGGACCAAATATTTCAGGCCTCCCCATTCTAGGAGGGCACTGTTCTTGTTCTGCTATCACCCTTCTGCCATTCATATAAGCCTTCAATGTTTTTGTTCTTTTGGTTTAAAATATGCTAGAAAAACATGTCTCTCTCTTCCACTTAATCACAGTTCACATATAAAGGTAGTCCTCACTTAACAACCATTTTTTCAGTGATGGTTTGGACTTATGACAGTGCTGAAAGAACTGACTTATGACTGGTCCTCACACTTATAACCGTTGCAGCGTCCCCCCACTCCATGATCATGATTTGGGTTCTTGGCAACCGATTCACATTTATGACTGTCACAGTATCCCATGGTCATGTGATTGCCATTTTCAACCTTCCCAGCCAGCTTTTGGCAAGCAAAATCAATGGGGAATCATGTGATTTGCTTAACGACCACGTGGTTTGCTTAACACCCATGGTGATTCACTTAACAACCACCAAAAAAGGTCATGAAATCAGGCCAGATTTGCTTAATGACCACTTCACTTAGCAACCAAGATTCAGGTCCCAATTGTGGTTGTTAAGCAAGGACGACAGTACCTGTATTTCAACAATTGCAGTATCGGAAGCATGCATTGCGTGGCATCTGAACATTGATACGTGTTATATACCTGAGTTTACATGCCCATACGTATCCCTTCTCAACTCCATACTAGACTGGCAAGTTTTTACCTAATGATTGACATTTCTAGCAACTCACACAAACCTTTTTAAAAGGCATTCCCCAGAAGCAGATACAGAAACCATCTAGGGACCATGTTTTCCCAGAATTCTAAAACAGGATATATCCTTTAGAGGAGAACATGTGAAATTCCAGCTTCATTTCAAAAATAATGATCTCCATTCCAATTGATTCTACTGCTTCCCAAATTGGCTGCATAGCTGTAAAGCATGCTGGTTTAGGCACGATGCAAATATGCATTAGGCTGGAAGGGCCATCACTTGCATAATTTCCATTTATTAGTAGGCTGTTTTTGTGCAAAACATGAAAACAAATTCAGCCACAAATTGAATTAGGACTTACTGCCAATAAAAGACCAATAAGTATTTTCCAAGGGTTCTGTGAACCATTTACCGGGTGACTAACATTATTAGGAAAAGCCATTGGGGATTAAGAAAGCAGATACTATGTAAAATGCCTGCTCTGAAACAAATTATCCATTGAATTGTGCTAATGCATTTCAGCAGTGACTTAATAATACTTACTGCTACTTGGCTCCCATCAATAGGCAAGGCCATGGCAACTTTTTGTTAAGAGAATTTAGAAAGCTTTAAACACAATACCCAGCTGCACCCATACTTGGTGCGATGTTAGACACATGAACTGACTTTCTAAGCATTTTTCCAACTTTCTTTTTCCTCATTTGTTTTTAAACCTAAGGTTTTAAGACAGGAAGAATCTGAAACCCTGAAGCAGTCATCTCATCCTGAGCCATCGTTCTGACAAAGAGATTCTGCCAACATACATATATTCATGGTTTTGCAGATTGAAGCATATGTGATCAAAATTCAGATTAGAGGGAAGAAATAACACTGAGGGTTATCTGTACTGCAATTTCGGGCTGCAAATAAATGCCACTGGTCTGGAATCAGCAGCACTGCGTACATGACATGTTCCTGAGGAAGAATAATCTTTGCAATCTTGTGCTGCTGGATCGTGTCCAAATGAAGTAGTGACAGTTTGGAGACTGGAGACTGGACAGCCCCTCTTCCATGTTGCCCCCCCGGAATTAGTTTTTCAGAAAGTGAGAAAGAGCCATCCATATTAAGGGTCACTGATAGTCTGATGCATGAATCTGTCCAGTCCCCTCTGAAAACCATGCAAATTGGTTGCTGTTACCACAACCGCCGGCAGCAAAGCCAACAGATGTGATACGTCTTATGGGAAAAGGCATTCTGTCAGTCTGGATTTAGTTTCAGCGGATGCCCTCAAGGACTGACTTTGTGTGAGAGGGAGAAAAACTTCACGCTCTTTTCCTCTTCGTTCTCCATGCCACGAATGCTTTTAGGTTTTACATATATCTGGTATATCTCCCAAGCTCTCAAACACTCAGATGGAGCATTTGGGAGTGTGGAATGGGGGTGGGTGGTGGAAATTTTCTGGAAAGTCATGCTAGGTCAGATAGGTTGCTGACATATTTCTTTTTCTTTGACACATATTAAAGAGTTCCATTATTTCCACTCTAAAAACTCTATCCAAAAATTACAATTCTTAGCTGTTTATCCTAGCTCTTCCCTGTAAATTTTCCTCAGATTTATCCCAACCCCTAACTCAATACTTTGTGTTTGTGTGTCTGTGCCTTTGAGTCATTCTTGACTCCTGGTGATCGCCTCGACTAATCCCAGCACCTTTCCTGGCAACATTTTCAGAAGTGGTTTCCCTTGCCTCGTTCTTCCTAGGTCTGGGTGAGAGTGACTGGCCCAAGGTTGGATAACTAGCTTCATGCCTAAGGCAGGACTAAAACTCATGGACTTCCAGTTTCTAGCCTGGTGCCTTAACCACTACACCAAACTGGTTATCCATGACTTTCTTACTGGCTCTACCTTTGGTTTCTTAAAGCTCTATTTATTTATTTATTTATTTATTTATTTATCTATCTATCAGATTTGTCACTGCCCATCTCCTCCAACCGGAGGGACTCTAGGCAGTTTACAACACAGAATAAATATACAATAAAAAGTCAAATAAAAACATAATAAAATTCCAATAAAATCCCATTAAAAACCAAAACAATTTCTTGACTACCCCAGCTCATAAAAAACAGATGGCTATGATCTCTTCAACCATCATGTAGGAGGGGCACTTCAAGGCACCAGCCAAACCCCAAATATGTCGATTCTCCTCCCTGCCCCAAGCCCGGTGGCAGAGCCAGGTCTTCAACTTCCTCCGGAAGGCCAGGAGCGATGGGGCTAATCTCACTCCAGGGTCAGGATGTTCCAAAGGGTGGGTGCTACTGCCGAGAAGTCCTGCCTCCTGGACCCCGCCAGATAGAATTCTCTTATTGACGGGGTCCGCAGCATGCCCTCTCTGCATGAGCGGGTGGGACGGGCTGATGATACGGAGAAGAAGCGGTCCCTCAGGTAATCAATTATCAGCAAATTAAGGGGGTTGAAGTTCAGCAGTAGTATTCAAAATAACTATGGCTCACAGCTGGGCCCAGTACCAAATTGTGGTAGGATCTGGGATGGACAACAAGAACCATGGAAAAATCAAAGGTTACGACCCAATAAGGAAGACAATCTGTGGAACAAGGCAAGCATCAGAAGGAAGGATCCAGAAAGTATCCATGGTGAAGGGTCATGGAGGGGGGTGCATCTGTTGTGCTGAATAGGACTCCATTATACCAGGAAGAGGAGACAGACAGTCTCGAGTATTTCTAGGCTTGTGTCTCCCCCAGAGTTCGAGACTGAGACAACAACCTGAAACAACCATTATCAACATCAGCTGATACTGCCAACTGTGACCCTTTTGAGAAAAAAGAAAAAAAAGGTAACCTCCAGGCTTCATTATAGTAATGTGCTCTTCATGGTGTCCAGCCTGGGAACTTCTACAAGTACAAAACCTGGCAGCTGCTCTGATCTTGAGAAGAACACAAAGCAGCCATATCATGTTTATACATAAAGCCCTGAATTGACTGCCAGGTAATTTCCAGAGAAAATGCACAAGGCTGCTCATCTCCTTAAAAGGCTTAGATCTGAGAGAATCCCTCTTTTTACTCAAACCTCCATGCTTACTGAGATCATCGGAGGAGGTCACCCGCACTTGCCTCCAGCTCATCTGGTAGTGATACCGGCTCTGTTTTTTTTTCCTTCCTGATGCTGCCTCTTCCTTTTCTTGGCTTTTGAAAAGCTTTCTTCTACAGGCTATTTATTTATTTAAAAGAGTTACAGGGCTGCCCATCTAATACACAGTAACTCTGGTTGGCTCACAGCAACAGCAATGAAACATAAAAAGTAAAACAGTAGTACAAAAACATTAATATTAACATTTGATCTGTTGATATTATTTGTTAATTTTCCTTTTTTTACCTTGTCTGTTTGAATGGATACTTCAGCTACTTTTTAATATCGTGATTTGAATTAGTAGTCTTTGGTAGCATATAGGGTACCCAGTTAGATAAATAACTAATAAAGACAGAAGCATTTTACAGCTCAGAAGGTCTTGTTCTATATTGTACAGCAAAGAAAAAATAACATACGCTATACATACACTATACCAACTTGATTCTTTATTACAGAGCCACCAAACATATCAAAATAAACTATAAACTATATAATAAAAATGGAATAAGGACAAGACAGCATCTTACTACCCCATTTAATATAACCAATAATGATCCCCAAATTTACAGTTAGCACCGCACAAATGCCACGAGCTATAAATGCAAACTAAGCAACAGCATGTGTGTGTGTGTGTGTGTGTGTGTGTGTGTGTGTGATATGTTGTTGCTTTAGGGCCTTTGTCTGCCAAGAGGAGCATCAGTTAAAATTAATCACTAATCCAGGAAGTGACTAATGAGAGTTGTTAACAGCTCCCTACAAGTATCTCTACAGATAGTGTAGACAAGTAAGATGCGGGTCAGGGATTCGGTATTCCCAGACTGACAGCAGCAAATCTTTTCGGTTTCTGATACCTGCTCTCCAATATGGCTGACAGAAAAATATAAAACTGCAGCAATGTGAAAACCTTGCAGAATTTATTAGCAGCAAGCAACAGAACCCAATATTCCTGACGTGCGCTTGAAAAACAAGAGGTACAGACTGAGATGCTTTGAAATAAAGGCTATCCAGTTGATGTCATGAAGTGGTATTATTATATAGGCTGGAAGTAGACTGAATTACTCTTCCCTAACTATGGGACTTTGCAAGCATTATGGTGTCCTTATCATCTGATAAATCTCCTCCCAACCGCTGGATGACAGACAGACAGTAGTACACGTAGTCCTTATTAGTAAGTCACGGCTAAATTCTGACTGATTTATTTTTATTTTCCATTGACATCAAAGTGCCATCTGTTGCCTATTCACATAACAGAGATTAAAGATTAATAGCTATATTCTCCAAACATATGTGAAGGCATCCTCTTTCTCCTACCAGGTTGCAACAGTGAGTGTGCTGGGATTCCCATTGTCATCAAGGATGGCTATTTCTTAAAAGAAAAGATGAATGAGTGTTAAAGAAATTCACCAGAATCATCCAATGTAAAAGTAAGTTTCTTTTGTATCAAAATGTCAGCCTGAGGCCTAATTGTTTAGCCCCATTAGCCCCTTTGGATGTGAAAAGTAGTGAGGGATGCAACAAAAGTAGGCTATGACTTAACTACAGAAAATTCTTGGGAGGATGAGGAAATAGGCTGTTAAACCACTTGTGGTGTGAGGGGGAACTATGACTAGGAGGCTATCTCCATAAGGGTGCATCTCTTAAGCTCAAGGCACCCATTGCAAATAGAAGTGGTGAGACTCTTGCTGATGGTCCTACGTGACAATCTAGCTAGACTGGAACTACATCGTCATGATAATACGGTGGAACTAAACTCTCCCTCAAATTCAGTTAGAGGTTCCACAAAAGGGCTCATCCCAGAAGACTAATTCCATGTCTTCTTCCCAGAAGAAACACTTAGCTACCCCTCTCCTCTGTTGAATGTACAATTCTTCCGTTAATTGAGAAGACCACATCCTATTTTTAGCATTTGGATTTAGTGTTAATTTATTATAATATGTGGCTTGGCTATGGAGAAGTTGCAATTTCAGCAGATACTCGTAGGACATGTGTGTAGGAGGAAACACATATGGGCCACAGAGATCTCCAGCAGGGCATCACGAAGATCACCCAGGGAGTAACATTTACAACTCTCCAAAATCTTTCCTTCTGAAGCGACTGCCTTTCTATGCTTCTCTGGTCTTTGCAGCCACACTTGCCAACTGGTGCAATGTTTTCTTGTTCATAGATCTGAGGGCCACTTGGCATATCGCTTTCACTCTAGAGGGATGAGTTGGGCGCCTACTCAAAGGAAGGCCGTCTACATACCTGGCTCAATGTCCAGATAATTTCCCAGGCTAAAGAGATGGCAACTCCACAGTGCTGCACTCTACAGAAATCAGTCAGTTCTTGGCAATTTATTCATCAGTTCCGGTAGGGAAAGAAGCCACATCAAACTCTAACCACTGATGTGATAAAACATAAACAATTGTGTTCTTCTGCTTTCAAGCTGAGTGTATTTCATTCAGAGTATCTCTCTTTGCTGGAAAAGACAATTTATCTCACACAGGATTTGGAGCACAGCTTCCTGCTAAGATCCTTGCCTCAAAAAAGCTTTTCTAAAGAGCGCAACTGCCCTTTCCTTTCCCATTTAGGTTCTTTAGCACTTCCACTCCTAGGAGAGTGTTTTGTACACGCAGAACATATTCATTCTGTCTTCCCAGTTTCCAACCAAAAAGTTTTCCCCCCTTTTCACTCACATGCAGCTAAGCAGGGATAAGTGACCCATACCCATGAAACAGACAGGGCTGAGGCAATAAAAGGCTTTCATGGGGATACCCAACTCCCTCTCTCCACCACCTCCATGAGGAAAAAAAGCAATGCCTTTTTCTGTTTTCTAGCCAATCCCTCTACTCATTTATTACTTCGTAATTCTTTATTCTTTATTCACCATCTTGAATTTTATATTTCATATTTTTACATTTATATATTTGTATTTATATTTTTACTGTATTGTTTTTAGCAATATGTTATTTTTATTATCTGTAAACCTCCCAGAGTCATCATATATATGGGCAGCAATCCAACCAACCAACCAACCAACCAACCAAACTGTAAGTTTTAATACACTAAAAATAACGGCAAAACATACAAGAACAGTATAGTATCGCTACAAAACAAAATAGCGTGAAGAACATAAAAGTAGCATCAGACTAAGTTATTCAACCCCCAGATGTTTGGAAAAATAACATTACTTCCAATAAACCCATCATTCCCACAGGGGCTCTGACACCCAGGGCCTGGAGGAAGAGGACTTGCTCAAATGTAGGCAGGGTGAGAGTCAGCCCTTTGAGGTAGGCCAGGTCAGGAGGCAGCCTTCACGAGAGCCTCCGGATCTATGGTTGACTGTTACAGGGAACAATGACCAGCTCTAGAAATCCTGAGAGCGATCCTCTTCCTCTCTACCTTTTCACACTAAAAAGAATCAAGGCAGGACGATCTCAAGGTTTTCTCCTTACCACCTCCTTTCTTTCCAGGCTAAGCTGAGGTTTACATAAAGGTTGCTGAATTCTTCTTCAAGGCCATCTCTATACTCCTCTAGGGGTGGCCATATGAATCTTGGGGTGGGATACCCTTCCAGAGAGCAGGTGCTAGAACAGAGAGGGCCCACTTCCAGGATCCCGTCAGGCGGTCCTATTCAATCAGAGGCCCAGAGTATGCCAAATCCACCAGGTCATACAGAATTAGCAGCAACCGTGGGAGTCAGATGATCACTCAGATAACCAGGTTTACTGTGTCTATGTCTTAGTGGAGCTTCTGCTCAATGGAATGTGCTGGAGAGCATTTCTCTGATTTTTTTTCCCCCAGTAGTCCCTGGTGAGATCTGGCCCATTTTCAAGCCTGAATTACTTTCTTGGCTTCTCTTCCACACCATTCAGTTCAGGTTTTGGAGAATCCTGCTGGTAGAGAGACAAAGTCCTGGGTAGAGTCCTGACCCCCCTTACATAATTTCTTTCCAGCATTCAGGTTGGAAAGAATAAACCCTAAAAGAATTTTTATTGAGAAAAAAAAAATCAATATCCACTGGCAGTGTTCAATGACATGCAGAATGTTTATGTGCAGCTTCCCCAACATCCAACACCCAGTTGAGTTTGACACTTTGTGACCACACGGACACATCCATGAACGATGTCAGAAAGAATAAGCCACATGTCCACACATTCTTTTCTTATGCATTGATTAGTAGATTTTGATACCACCTTTCTCTGGGGACATGGCTAGCACTACCCCCTGATCCAAAACCTTAACTACCACATCACATTGGCTCAATTATTTCCACATTGGCTCAATTATTTGCACTTGTCCTTCAAGAGAAGCATACTTTTCTAGTTTAATCCAGCAAATGTGTTAGAATTGACAGGAAAACTATAAAAGGCAAAATGAACCCATTTTAATACATATGGTAGCCAAGAACAGCATTTATTTTTGTCCTGATCCCTTCTTAGTGTGTGCTCAACCCTTTCTTTCTACCTTCTGAAAAGGTTATTAAAAGGGCTTTGCTTTACTATAAAAGCCATTTAACACCCTTCATTTTGGCTTGGTTGCTGCTGTGGACTCCAAATATCTTTGTATTTAGCCTTTGTGCCATCTGAGGGTTGTTGACATGTGAAAACTCTGCACTTAACAATTTATTTCTCTCAACCATTCAGAGTACAAGTATTAGCTATTACCCTACCTAATGTTCAAAGTCTCTCTCTCTCTCTCTCTCTAATTTCCTATCACTCATAGTCACCACCGACTTTGCTTGACATACCTCACAAAACAAATTAAGGAAGAGATGGAGTTGTTGTTGTTGTTGTTGTTGTTGTTGTTAATCTTCATGTATCAATTTTTCCATTTAGAAACCAACGGACATATTTCCAAAGAAGGAAGAATATACATTTTTTTCCTCCTCAAAAGCACCAATTTAGGTATGATTCTCTAGAATACCTACTGTTGCCATGACCAAAGAATTTCCCTTGCTCTGCACAAGTCAACTATTCAAGAGAAGGTACAAGCAGTTCAGCAAGCCAAATTCTCATGCCTGCCTTTCTCTCTCATCCTAATGAAGAAAGTCAGGAAATAGTGAGACGCAGGCAATGGCATCCGTGCTTAGTGTTTCCCTTACCCTGGTCTCCAGCTCTGGTTTGGCTGATCCTTTTTTTCCCCACAAGCTGAGATAGGAAAGAGGAAGAATCAGCCAAAAGAAGGTCAAGTTGAGGCAGGATTTGCAGGGGCAAAAGAGTGGGGATCAGGAGGGTTCAGCCCTTTCCCCCAGACATTTCACTGCTGTGGCAAACACAGGTCTGAGAATGTGGGTGGCCGTATAAATAAAACAGTGGTTCTAGATAGAGAAAACAAGAAATTCTTGAATCAGAGATCCTGAATAAATCCCTCCAATGTTACCTTTGGGCAACTTATTTAATTTACACCCCACTGTTCTATCATAAGATTAAACTCACTTCTGTCGTCTATGTATGAATTAAAACATAAAATCGGAGAAAAGTCCAATCATGGATCTCCCAACTTTTATCTGTTTGGGAGTATGTAAAGTACAGCGTTTGAATCAGGTAGTACTTTCTTGGCAAAATACGTAGGTCTTTATGGTTGAGACCTCACATGGCATAAGATATCATGCTTCCTTTTAGAGCTTCTATGTTTACCTTAGCTACAGCTTGGCATCATCTTATTGAAGATTCAGGAGAACAGCGGCCAATCAGTTGCTTTTCGAAGCAACCGGGGCATGAAGACGGGATGTACTTTTACGCTTCCATCTTTAAAAAGATGCACATGTAGTACAACTCAAGATACGGCAAGGATCTACTAAAGGGACAAATATGTTACTTAATAAATTGCTATTTTTGAAAAAGTGGTTTGCGGGAGATCTAGCAACTTGGAATTCTGCTGATTCAAAGGACAATATAATATCTCATCACTAGCCATTCTTCTAATGAATCTAAATAATGACCTACATACAGGTTTCCTGCTATGGACAATAGGGAAAAAGTCTATAATTAGCTTTATCTAAGTTATCCATTTTTTATATATGGAAAACACTATCAGCTTTCTCCCCAATTTATCAGAATAGTTAACAATAGAAGCTGCAAGAAGGAAATTATTATTTATTATTTATTTAAATTTATTGGCTGCCTAACTCCAGAAATCTCTATTTAGCATAAATGTTTAGTAAATTACAGGAAATAAACTTCTCCCAGGGAGATTTATTTATTTATTTATAAATAATTCGGACTCTCCATGATTTAACGTCCTTTTTGTCTTCAACAACCAAAGATAATTCAGCTCCACATGTGCTGAAATAATAGCATCGCAACACTTCTAAGTGATGTTAGAGTTACTGGAAATAAATTTCCATTTAGATTTATATTGTGACAACTAAAATTGGGATAAAAGCTTTCTTCTCTTCCAGAATTTGGGTAAAATATGATCCCCTAAAGTCTACACCCATTCCTCTTTTGCTGAAAAAGACAAAAATTGAAAGAGAACTGCAAGTTATTGGATATATGAACTATGCACATTAAATCAATTATTGTAACATGAACATTTTTCCTCTCTCTTCCTATTTCCATGTGCAACTGTATTAGTTCTTCTGCAACAGCCTGCTCACCACAGAGTTAAAAGTAAAGATCGTGATGATGATAAAAGCTATTTGGGAAGTGTGAAATATATTGCATTACTGTGGTTCAAAATATACTTCAGATGTTGGTAACTGTACTGACCCAGTGCCTTGTTCTTTGTATCTTTGGGAAGCACATTTATAGGTATGCAAGAGATCAGCTAAGCCTCAACCACGCACTGAGAGACGGAATTTCAAAGATCACAGGGAGGGAAGTTAAAATGGGAATTATCTAGAAACAGATGACTCAAGGAGCTTACATTAGCACCAGTTTAACACTACATCCATGAGCAGGGAGGGGAAAAAAAGAAAACAGACATTGATTGTGGTACAAGAAACAAATAGGGGCTGCCCTTGGTAAATAAAGACATTTTCACAGAATGATGGAATGGAAGGGTACGGAAAGGGTTTTGGAAATCATCTGGTCTGATCTCCTGCCCAATGCAGGAACCTACTACTGCAATGTCCCAAGAGATAGCCATCCAGCCTCTGTTTAAATACCTCCATAATGGAGAGTCCACCACTTTCTGACGGACAGCTCTTTTGCAAACTATAAACAAACAAATGATGAGCAGATTTTTTATTGTTAGCTTTCCTCAATTTGATGCTCTCAGATAGGTGGATAACAGTTCCCCAAAGGGTATCTAGAGGCATCCACAGTATCCAGTCCTTTCATCAAAAATGACAAAAGGAGCATTGTGTCATCATGTTGCCTGCTCCGTCCCTTTATACATGCATGCGATATCACAACCCAAATACAACAGGGTGGTACAACTTACAGTGCAATGCGGCAATGCTGCTTTTCTCATTTGTTCTCTTAACTGCTGTGTTATATCTGTAGCTGCACTAAATGTCCACAGGAAACAATGTGCTCAAAGTTTAAGCCAATGATTTCCTTTCTTTCAGCCATTACGATAATGACTTCTTGGGACAGGAAAAACACAGAGAACTTACTTCTTCCCTCTCAGGATCTCTGTCCTTGATGGGCACGATCACTACAAAAGGCAACAGTACACAAGACAATTGCTTAGGTTTATTAAATCCTTGGGAGAAGAGCAATGACCAATCTCGATAAAATAGTTAAGAGCAGAGACATCACACTGACAACAAAGGTCCGCATAGTTAAAGCAATGGTGTTCCCCGTAGTAACATATGGCTGCGAGAGCTGGACCATAAGGAAGGCTGAGTGAGGGAAGATCGATGCTTTTGAACTGTGGTGTTGGAGGAAAATTCTGAGAGTGCCTTGGACTGCAAGAAGATCAAACCAGTCCATCCTCCAGGAAATCAAGCCAGACTGCGCACTTGAGGGAATGATACTAAAGGCCAAACTGAAATACTTTGGCCACATAATGAGAAGACAGGACACCCTGGAGAAGATGCTGATGCTAGGGAGAGTGGAAGGCAAAAGGAAGAGGGGCCGACCAAGGGCAAGATGGATGGATGATATTCTAGAGGTGACGGACTCGTCCCTGGGGGAGCTGGGGGTGTTGACGACCGACAGGAAGCTCTGGCATGGGCTGGTCCATGAAGTCACGAAGAGTCGGAAGCGACTAAACGAATAAACAACAACATTAAATCAAAGCTGGAATACAGTTGTCCTTTCAGTTGGGTTGTCAATTCCAGCATGACTAATGAAAAGTTCATCTTCCTTATCAACATGATTTTACCAAGTAATATATGCAGAGAGGTTGTATTAGCAATCAACAGTTACCTAAAATGGTTGGGTAGCTCCTTGATTCCAGAAAGATTCCAAACTGTGGAAAAAACAAAGTAGCAGGCAAAAAACACCCCAGCAAATAAAATAGCTAGCTATAGAATGGAGAAGCTCCAACATGCTAGATGGACATCCTTACACACAACACCTATATACACAGAGAGCATCTCTTTGTTTCCTATTTTAAAATCTGAAATAGTTTGGACTGTGACCAGCTGGTTTTCATCAATCTTGTCATGGAATATTGTTACAATTTACAAGACAATTTGGGAAGGGGTTAGCTGTTCTTGGGCCCTTCTTGATCATGGCAGTTCATGTCCTGACCCTTGGTGCTTTTATCCATCAGTCATGCTTCTCCTGGGCATTCAGAGGTACTGTATGTACCTTATTAGACTGAGTATTCATCTTAAAGTTCATTCATCTTAATATCCATCATGATCACTAGTAAGGACCACCTGCTGGGCAAGCCTGCAAAGAGGTCATATTCCATTCAAACCTGGATTCTCTCTGGTTCAGCTAGCCCTTGGTTTCTGCATGTCCAAAATACCAACAGGACCATTTTATTATTAATGGCTAAAGGTGGTAAGGTGTTGCTATGTGTACCTGAATATATTTAATCTGTTTAGAAGTTGGTTAGTTGCAACAGTTCACAATGATTTCTTGATTTGTGGGCCAAGAGGGTCTATCACCTTACAGAGAAGCCATTTAATTTAGCATCGCTCAGGTGACCATGCACAGTAAGCATAGGGAAGTTATAAGGTGCTAAAATAAAACAGAAAATAGGAAAAATTCTCCATATCTCTCATATGAAATTGGGGATTTATAGCAGATGACACATGCAAAGATGAGGATTTTGTTTGGGGATGAATACCATCTGTGCCAAATAAATCATACCAAAACAATTAATATTTTCTTCATCTGCTACTCAAAAACCATCTACATATTACAGAAGTGTTGTTCGCAGACATATGCACTGTGTAAGCACCAAGTAATTTGATAACTGAATTCCAGAAAAATACATGCGTGAATTCAAGATCCTTATAGCAAGTCCCACTGTACTTCCTCCAAGCACATTTATTTAGTGCCAGAGTTGCTGAAAAGTAACCTCAACACAGTCATATCAGATTTTCCAAGGAAACATCAGAGAGGTTGAAAATGTCCTAGCAGTTAATCAGCTGCTGTCTGAAGAAGAATACTTTCACTAAGTATGCCAACAGGAGCAGAGGATAAAAATGGCAATGCACTTAAACCAGAAGCACACGTCCGTGGCTTTTCCTGATGTGTATGGCCTAAAGAGAAGTTGCACTAATTTTATTTCATTTCTTAAATTGCTATTCATTCATTCATTCATTCATTCATTCATTCAAATTAGTTGTTATTCAGTTAATTAAATAAATCTGACTTATATGCTTCCATCTCCAGGATCAATCCCTGCATTCTGAAATCCTTCGAAGGTTGTTGAATTGCCTTATTCAAATGTGAGCTCTGAATTCACAAGCAAAATGTACTATAAGCTGAGGGAAGCTGCATGGTCTCCAGCCACCAGAGCTAGCAATAAACCCATATGAGTAGCCAAGTTTACTCCCTGAGGAAAACAATAGCACCCACAGAAGATTGGTCTGTAATGGGACTCTTGGGTGTTTCAGCCTTCAGTAACAACTGTAGAGAGGAGCACTGAAGAATTAACAACAAACTAATTCCAAGGAGCATATCAAATGACTATGCCCACCCTCTGCATTAGTGATCCTCTTCTTATCCCCACTGGCAGCTACACTCCAACCCTTTGCCTGTTTTTTTGCCATTTATAATAGGTGACAGCACAATCTGCCATATTTTTGGCCCAAAGCTTTTGCTGTCAAATCCCTTTTTAATATTCAACATGAATCCAACAGGAAAGCTGATTCTTTGTCCTGCGCAGGATGACTTGACTCTGTGCTTTGTCTTCTGTTTCGTTTTTATTCTTAATCTAGCTACAACCATCAGATTGTGCCAATCATTTAAGCTGAAATGCTGAGGAACTTATTGATAAGGCTATTCTTTTCCATGTGCAAAGAGCAGGAAATCAAGGATGAGAAAGTATAGAAATGTGCATTGTTAATGACATCAGCAACAGAACCAACAAGAAATGATATGATCAATTTCATTTATCAAAGTAGATGGACTAAATCCTTTAACATTCCCAATGTTCTCCATGTATAAGTACAATTTTTTTCTTCATTGTGCAGTTTGCTTGGACAAATAACCTGTAGATGTTTAATCTACCCCTCCAAAAAATGCAATGTTCTTTACCTATGTGCCACTGAATTATAGAAAGACAGCTGAAGTTGTGTTGGACTGTTCATTGATAAGAAGGCTAAACTGAGCTAAAGCTATATTTTATTGGGATCATACAAAAACAGTCTCCTTTTGATTTAAACAAAAATCAAATAAACTTCAGAATTAATGTGGCTTTCTCAGATGGCAGCATAAAGGTTTCTCTTTTGTGTTCCCAGAAAGACACAGTAGATTATTGTGGGAAACTGGATGCTGGGCTTGTTGGAACTTTGCTGTAATCAAACAGGCACTTTATGCTTGGTTAATGAAGTAATAGACTAACCTGGGTATTTACCACATGGAAGTAGGAAGAAGAGAATTGAGTATAGATAAAAATAGCAGCAATCCCAAGCTAACCCCTGTCTCTCACTTCTAGCATGAGTTAATCAAACCAGAACAAGTCTGCTCTTGGAAATGAGTCATAGTTAACTATGAATCAGGAATCTATGGAATTCTTTAGTTACTTCTGAACAACAGGCTTCCCAGAATATTGGCAGCAAGATATGTTAAATATCAATATATTGATTAATCTACATTCTTTCAACCATAATCTAATCCCAAAAACATATCCCAAATCCAGCCAAGTGAAGCAGGTGAGTTATCTAGATCCTCCTTTCTCAACTTTTTGATCTTGGAGGAACCCTTGAAATAGTTCTAAGGCCTGGGGGAACCCCTGCACATTCAGGCTCAAACATAGGCCACAAGTTACAAAATTATTATATTCGTTTCAGAGGTAGGCCTGCATATATGCATTAACAGTGTTCTTCAGCTAAAAACAAAGAATGAAACTTACCCTTTTAATGTGAAGCTGCCCAAATTTGAAATATTTTTTTTAAATAAATTGTGATCTCCCAGGGAACCCCTGGTGACCTCTTGTGGAACCCTAGTATGCCACAGAACCCTGGTTGAGAAACCCTGGTCTAGAGAGTTTCTCTACCGGATGACACTACTACAATTCAATACAACTAAATAAGAATAAAGTAATAGTCCTTGGTGGCCCTTTCTAATAAAAAGAATCACAAAGTTCTCTGCTTTGAGCACAAAAGGCAGGGGAAGGAAAGCCAAAAACTTATCCAAGCGGTGAGAAACATTATTTTTGTGTCAAAGCAAACCATGATTAATAGGAACTGAAACAAACCAGCTACTTTTAGTGTTGGAAGAAGACTATAAAGAGCAGAAGGAATATGACATCTTTGTTTCTGTCACTGAAGTTCAGAACATAAATATGCCAGCAATGTTGGCTGACGTGTCGGATGGCTGCACATAATCGTCTTCCAGATACGTGCAAAAGAAAATTCTAGAGTTACAATATTATAAATTACACATGGATTTTTTGTTCTTCTAAAAAAATACCTAGCCCAATATAGCTTGAAATTTAATTCCATGCTAAGATGGAAACCAATAATTTAAATACACCGAGAGAGTTCTGGGAGATATCATATTATTTCTGGAACAAAGATTATGGTATAATGAAAATGGAAGATTAGGCTTCAGTTGACATGTAATCAGCAAGAAAAAAAAAATGAAATTGAAAGACCTATCAAATATATAATAAATTAATTCTTTAAAATGCAGGTAATACGTAGATTGCAAAGCTTCCTCTAAAACCTTGCTTTGGGGAATTGTCCGTCTAATTTCACTTCATTACCCATAAGGGATATTTAAAAAAAAAAAAAAAAAGGTAGAAACATTGCAATTGTCTTTATAATTATAAAACATCCTGCCTGAGGCTACAACATTAGATCTTTTGTTATCTGCATCTAAGAACCCACATTATACATCACCTCATGTAAAATAATCAGTGACAGCAAGAATAATTATCCAAGCATTAAATCACTGATATTAATCCTCCCTTGTGGTTGTTTCAAAGGTCAGCCAGCTCTGCGTGGTGTTCACATTACAACAAGTACCTACTGTCATCAATACTCTCAGCCTGGTGAAAAGCTTGTTGAACATTTGTTAGAGGTAGCTGTTATTTCACACTGTAGAGAAGACTTCAATGTCTTTGTTATGGTCTCTTTTCATCCCAGACCTTGGGCTATATAATCCTAGAACAGTTTCTCCACCTTGGCAGCTTTGAGATGTGTGGACTTCAACTCCTAGAATTCCCCAGCCAGCATGACGTCCACACAGCTTAAAGCATGCTGGCTGGGGAATTCTACAAGTTGAAGTCCACACATCTTAATGCTGCCAAGGTTGAGCAACAGTATCCTAGACCAGGGTTTCTCAACCAGGGTTCTGTGGCATCCTAGGGTTCTGCGAGAGGTCATAGGGGTTCCCTGGGAGATCACAATTTATTTAAAAAATGATTTCACATTTGGGTAGCTTCACATTAAAGAGGTAAGTTTCTTTAGTTTATGTTTAAGAACACTGTTAATGCATATATACAAGCCTACCCATGAAACAAATATAATCATTTTGTAACTTCTGGCCTATATTTGAGCCTGAACATGCAGGGGTTCCCTGAGGCCTGGAAAATATGTCAAGGGTTCCTCCAGGGTCAAAAGGTTGAGGAAGGCTGGTCCTAGAGGATAGAACTGGATCTTAACTAGACTGTGTATTGACTTGGCAAGCTGGATAATCATGCCAGCAAACAGACAGGTGGTCTGATCACTGAGTCAGGTGCCACATATTCAGGGTACATAGTTCTGTTGAACACTTCTACTGACATATTGTAATGTATTTATTTATTGGCTTATTAATTAAACAAATCTATATTGCAGCCAGAGGGAACTCTGGAAACAGCCATGTAATACTTTGGCCCAGATTTTTTTTTTGGGGGGGGGGGTTGGAGATGGAAGTGGAATAGTCCCTCAGGTTTGCAAAACAACATTTTTTTGTTCTCCTTTTCCCTCTTGTGCCCGAATGAGCACAAACGGTCTATCATCATCACTTTCTTTACCACAAATGGGCGTGTCTGATGCCAATCCACCCCTCTTTCGTGCAGGAGTAACACTTTTGTGTAGGCAGACAGGAAGTCCTCTGCCACATCTTAAACAGTGAGAAATCCCCTGATCACTAAGGGGGAGGGAAGTTGTTTTAGAAATACACACACACACACACACACACTTCCTTTTTTTTAGATAAGGGGAAGCAGCAATTGTATTAGTGATTTCTATGTGTCAATGGAAGGATGGATAGAAATAATGTGATCTTGGTTTGATAAAAAGTAAGGGTTTGACTATGGAAATTACTGTATATTCTTGCTGTTGAAAGTTGGAAGTCACCTTTATATTTAATCTTTAAAATCCTTTTTCTCTGTGTTTCACACTTTTTTAGTTTTTCTTTTCTTTTTCTAGTTTTTTTGTTTTTCTGTAGTTTTTATCTTTGTTTTAAACTTAATAAAATTATTTGGAAAAAAAGAAAAAGAAATCCCCTGATCACAAGTAATAACATTTGAGGAAACTCTTCTAACATTATTCAAGGCCACTAAATGGGGACAAGGATATTAGTAGTTTGGGGAATTGCCGTACAAACCGTCCACAAGGGAAGGCTGAAAACTCCCTTTTGCTCAAAGTCACAAGGGTGGTGCCAAGATCAATAGACCCCAGTCCTCGGTGTCCTAACAGCCAGGAACCACGCTGAGACGAGGAGTAGGTCTCTAGTGCTTTATTACTGCTACATTAGACAGAAAATCCTAACAAACTGAAGATGGGTAGGCAAAACCCAGACAGATAAACCCTAAAAGTCAAGGTGGGTCTGTTCTGTGTCTCTTTGAATGGCTGCTCAACTCCTCAGTACTACGCATGCGTTTTCCCCCCTGGATAGGGGCCCCCTCCTGCTCACCATCAGTGCTCATGACACTCGGCCTCCTTTAGCTGCACAGGGAAATGGAATTGTGCACTCCAGGATGGAGCATGACAGACGCCACAGGATTCACCCCACTTATTCTGGAGGACATCGTTGGGAAACTTTTAGTAACTCTGAAACAGTTTGGAAGACTAAGGCATGAGAAAACGATGGAAGGGAGTCGAGGGCAGATGTGAAAAACTGACAAAAGCCAGGAGGGTTTTTCAAAAGCCGCTTTAGAAATGATGCACTGAGATATCATGCTGAGCAGAAATGGGCAATGATACCAGACAAAAGTTCAAAGGCATCTGAAGCCAAAACCTGTGGCTTGTTAAAGGGCAGCCTGTGAACAGAGGATATCTTTAGCTTTGAGAAGGAAAAAAGTGCTATGCTACTTTTGTTAAATTGCTCCCTGTCAATAATAGTTGGTCTTTCCTTCAGTGACTCTCCAGTGCTGCGTGCGGTTAAGGAATGCCTACAGTTTGCTGGGAATCACAGGGCATCAAGTGAAGCATCTTCCCGAGGAAAGTCCTACAGAACCTTGGCTTTTGCCGTAGGGATGAACACCTTCTGGGGCCCCATTCCTACCTGGAACCCAAGCCATTATGATCTGACATCAAGCCATGGGGCTGAGGGTGTGAACACTAGAACCCGCCCAGGGGCAAGCAGTGCTGTGGGTCCTTCCCAATCACTCATTGCTGCCAATGTGTAATTATTTGCTGGAAAAACAAAATGCCTGCCCAAATCACCTCATAGCAGTAGTTTTGAATAGTGTCTCCTTTCTCTCTCAGATTGTCCTAACTTAGAGCGAAAAACCACGCTGAGATGGTGTCTTGGTCTCCAGTGTTTATTGAACTGCTCTAGTGGACAGAAAATCCTGTCAGACTGAAGGGGCGTGGGAAACCCACACAGATAAACCCAAAACTCAAGGCGGGTCTGCTCTGAGTTTCTTTGAAGGAAGGTTCAAAGCCTCTAAACTATGCATGCATTTTCCCCCCTGGATAGGGCCCCCCTCCTGCTCACCATCCGTACTCATGACACAGGTAATTCCAGAAGACTTCCCTAGCTACCTTTAAGAAAATTGTATTAGCACAATGGTTAAGATACAGATGAACCTGATGTAAGAACACCACATGGAAAGAGACAGGTAACATGGTAGAACTTTGTGCTCCCTTTGATTCATTATATGAAGAATCTCAATGCAATTCTATTTCAATTCTGTTTCAATCTGAGGACACACTATTCCAGCAGTAGCATAAAGGACTAAAATACTGGGGCTAGGCATTTCAGTTTTCTTACATAATGCACACAGAAGGAGCAATTAATAAATATTTACCTATAACTGAAGAATATTTTTGTCTTATATTATCAAGAATTATGTCCACCAGAAATAAAATACATTTAACTCACTAGCTATTTGAAACAGGACATTCTATTACAGTGACATATGGTCAACCTTTATTGCAACTGTTTAAATAAGAACGTGTGTGTGTTTTGCTTTCTTTTCAAAATGTTTTTCCCCTTTTTCTACTGTTTTTTCCCCCCTTTGTTTGTTTGATTAAAGTGAAAAAGAGTTTAACCTACTGTCTCCAAACAATTTTATACTGTATTCATTTCAGTCAAAAATATTTTCAGAGTGATTTATAACCTATCATTCACCATGAGCTAACAAAATGCATGGATCTTGGGCTATAGATTTTGTTTACAATCCCTGGTAACACTAGAACTAAAATACAAATATATGGTTACATTTCTCCCTTTTGCAGAATGCAGCAAATTTTGCTAAAATCCCTCTCAGATTTTACCCTCAATTAAATTCAACCCTCAATTAAACAATTATTCAAACAATAATCTCTCATCGGCTCTGGTGCTGTGCATATTCTGGAAAATAATATTTTTAAAAAAAACTGATTGCCATATAATTAACTCCATTTCAATAATAAATAATATGTATAGTGTGAGTTTATTTATCTGTCAGCCTAGATATATCCTCAAGGAAGGACTGCTGAATATATACTTGCCGATGCCCCTTCTTGGCTTGCCCTTGCTCAGAATGAGTGCAGTAAGTCACAATAAATCAAGAGTCATTTTTCATCACAGCAGGATCAAAATGTAGTAACTAAGCAAATCAACATTCCAAGGGGTGCAAATGTCCAATTAGATTCCACATAATATGTTCAGGGATGAAATTTCTTAATGAAATACCAAATGCAATACTCAACAGTAGTTAGAAATAAGCTAAAACTTATAAAAGATTCCACAGCACCACCACCACCCCCCAAAAAAATCCTTGTACAATTAATACTTTAGTTGGACTGTGCCTCACTTCGGATTCAAAAGGAAAGGAAGGTTTACTGACGCTGAAGCGGAAATGCCCACAGTGTTTCCTTAAAGCAAATATATCTCCCAGCGTTACACTGGAGCTATGTGACTCCAGGGAAAGGTGGACCTGCAAATAGGTGCTTTGGGAGTCCCCCCCCCCGCTCTAAAACATCTTGTTGCCTTCAAATCCAAAGCCCTAATTATTACACAGGGTTAATGGAGGGGGGGGGGGCTAATTTGTCCTAAGTATATTTAAGTAGTTTAAAAAATGCCAACAATCCTGCAGAAATTATCTGTTTCAAATGGCGCCAATCCAAATTTTAGAAAAAAAATTACTGAGAATGGCAAGAAACTGTTAGCAAATTTATATGGAGTGGGGAAAAAAATCCAGAGTTAAGCTCAAAATTGTAGAAGACTCAAACTTCAAACCATCTTGCAGAGCAAGCTGTTTGTCGTGGTTAATAGAGTGGATACCCAAACAGTGGAACATCAATACAGAAGGGGCTGACCTAGCTAATGGGCTCCATAGATATTTAAGGGCCCAAAGAGGGCAAAACCCTAAAGGGACACATTATAAGACAAAGCTTGATATATGGAACTGTATAAGAAAATAATAAGCTCAGCTATTTCACCATTAGCGTCTCTTAAAATGCTTTTCATTAAGAAATAATTACAGTAAGAAAAGTGTAATTACATATGCAGATGTGGTTCACCCAGATCCCATGAATAGATTAACTGCCAGAATCCTCTTTTTGGGAGAGATGGGCGGTGATAGAAATTTAAAGAATAAATAAAAATAAATAAAGACACAGTGAGAATTATTTGGCGAAGGCCAGAACATGTTATGGTTGATATACAGTACCTAAAAATTGCTGGAAGAATAAAATCTGACCTTAAGAACGAGGGAGGAACACTAAGAAAATGACAGAATTTGAAATGCTCATACAGAACCAAGACCAGCTGTTAGGGTACCTATATAAACTCCTACTTAGATGTAACAAATTTGAAAAGTATGATAAATTGGATGCAAATTTTAAAGAAACAGTCCTGATACAACAATGGGAAGAATTATGAAACAAATCCATAAAATTTATCCCAAGCTATAATTTAAGAAAAAACTGGTACAAAATGTTTTATAGACAGCATACAACTCAGTCAATAATTGCCAAAATAGATCAATCATACAGTAATAAATGTTGGAAATGCCATGAGATAGAAGGAACATTTTACCACATGTAAAAAACAAACAAACAAAGTATTGGAAAGACATACACAGCACCATTCAGAGAATCTTCGAAATCAAATTTGAAATGAAACCACAATTCCTTTTACCAGATATATTCCCAGATTAATAAAAAAATACCATAACTTAATAAGATACATACTTATGGCTGCAAGGACAAACTTTGCACAAAGTTGGAAAAAAACATACAGTATCAGTGATATGTGATTGGGAACTTAAACTTGGAAAATAAATTTTATATACGTAATAGAAGTTTAACTAGATTTAAGCAAGAATGGCTTCCATATTTACTATACTGTATATCATGCAGCAAGGCAAATAGAAATATACTGTGAATCAGCTGGAATACAAAGAAGGAGAAAGTCAAAACCAAATACTTATCTACACTACCTTTAGTAGATTTTTTTTCCCCTTCTACTTAATTTTTATTTTCTTCTCCTTTTCTGGCATTTACAAATAACAAAACAGTGGAGATTTTGGCAGTAAGCTCAAAAATTTATATTCATTTTCATACTGTCATGAGTACGGATAGTAAGCAGGAGGGGGGCCCTATCCAGGGGGGAAAACGCATGCGTAGTTTAGAGGCTTTGAACCTTACTTCAAAGAAACTCAGAGCAGACCCACATAGAGTTTTGGGTTTATCTGTGTGGGTTTCCCACAGTCTGTCAGTTTGGCAGGATTGATGTCCTAACTTAGAGTGAAGAGCCATGCTGAGACAGTGGGTTGGTCTCTAGTGTTTATTGTCCTACTCTACTAGACAGAAAATCCTGCCAAACTGAAGGACCATGGGAAACCCACACAGATAAACCCAAAACTCAAGGTGGGTCTGCTCCAAGTTTCTTTGAAGGAAAGTTCAAAGCCTCTAAACTACGCATGCGTTTTCCCCCCTGGATAGGGGCCTCCTCCTGCTCACCATCCGTACTCATCACACATACCATAAAAATAACTCAATGTACTTTGTTTGGTATGGTCCATCTTTTATTAATATTATGTTGCTGCTATTGTTAATTGCCGTCAAGTCATGTACGACTCATGGCGACCCTACGTATAAGAGAAAGAAATGCTGTTCGGTCTTGCGCCATGTGCCTGGCTGTTCCAATGTTTGCATCCACTGTTGTGGTGATTGTATCAATTGATTGCATTGAAGATCTTCCTCTTTTCCACTGGCCCTCGACTTCACCAAACATGGTGTCCTTTTCGAGTGATCGGTCTTTCCTGACGATGTGCCCAAAGTATGGGAGTCTGAGCCTAGGTATCTTCGCCTCCAGGAAACATTCTGGTTGTATTTCTTCTAAAACTGATTTGTTTGTTCTTCTGGCAGTCCATGATATTTTCAATAATCTTGTAATAACTTTACTAATTATCTTTGTCCACTTATCAGTATTATAACTTTTGAAATTATATCTTTGTTTTAAATACATATAAACCCCAATCCTGCATGTCAGTGTGAAGTCCCTTTTTATGTACTGTGGATAGAAACTTAAATATGAATGTCAGTGACCCAAATGCCCAAATTCAACTGAAGCAGCCAAATGCATCATTCACAGGTCGGAGTAAATCCATAGGCTAAAGGCAACTTGTATTGCCCTGATAAACAACCATTTTCCTCATTTTACCTGGTGTAAGACCAGAATTTAAAAGCCATGTGCAGAGCTTTTTCATACACACCTGGGCATGAAACAGACAAGTGAGGATTCCAAGAATCAGCAATGTTATTTGAGACATTTGATATACACACAAATTTCACAATAGGATAATCCAATAATATCTGGTTCTAACTCTGTTGGCAACACTTGCTTCTTTTCTTCTACAGATTTTTTTTTCCTGAAAGTTCTATTTATTTATTCTCAGTGCTACTATCATTATCAGACTTTTTTATCCAAAACGACATGCACGGCGTCTCTAATCCCTAGGATACCATGAACAGCTGAAATAGATTTAGTTCAGTCAAACTTTTATCCGCAACTTAAGCTAGTCCTGTCAAGAGCAAAGCTTTGGGCTGCAAAAAGGTACGCCAGCCAGGGGCTCAAAAAACATGGCGTTTCTTAAGCCTATGGCCTGAAGCTGCATTCCAGGCTCCCACCAGTCTATGGAGTTAAGAAGTCTGCTTTAAACAGGTGAATCAGGAAAAGTAAGAAATTAATAATACTCAGATCAAATCATTTTACCCTTAGTAGGTGTCATTGTTTTCAATCCTCCTTCAACAATCACAATTTGGGCCCCATTTTTAAGAGGGGAAAAAAAGCAGTTTTACCTTAGGTTACACATTCTCTACGTACACAGTACGGTCGCTTTATCAGTCAGGAAGCCCATGAAATGCAAGAAATTATATTCCTTGGCGATTTCATAATTACTGTGTTTTTAATGCAACAAAAGGAGCAGAAATGGGTTTCCAATTATTTTCAAATGTTCCGCCGAGAAGAAAGGAGTAGCCAACTCCCCTTCATTACAGTCATTATTTCTTTGCAAGGATGTACAACTTTTGTCAACTGCTCTAACAATGACATGAAATGCTGAACATTATAGAGCGAGAAATGCTATTTTCCAAAGATTATAAAAAGTGCTGCAAATGGAAGAACACGGAAACATGTTCCCTTCTACCAGAGGTTAAGACAGCTTCCCAAATTGTTTCTCTATTAATACTGAGACATGGGACGAAACCACCAGGATGCCGCAAGTCCTTTAAAGGCACCTGTAATTACTAATATTGATCTGCCAGCATGTCTCTTTCAAATATTTTTATACCACATTTAATTTTTGTCTCTCAATTGATGGTGGGATTTTAAGTTAGGCTTTTTCAAAGGAGCTTAATTATGCTACCTTGGAGGAGAAATTGCCTCCCTGCATACTTTAGCACAGCTTACAGGTCAAAACTCATTTGCTGAGAGAATTTACCTTCTTCTTCCTTTCTCAGAAATAAATCCCACTGAGTCCACTGTCTTACCTTGACTCTTGGGCCTCTACGTGAATATCCCTACACAGATATAAATACCTGTCAACACTCTCACACACAAAGCTTGGCTTCCATTTGGATAGGCCACTTTGCACAGAATATACTTTTTCAGAAACTGACAAAGTGTGCAGTTCATAAATACATCAGAAAGCTAGTACACACGGACAGAAACATTACAACTATTTAAACAGTGGCAGTTTGCTTGGCTTCTGGCATGAAAAGAATTTGTAAGAGCAGATTATTTTGGTCACCCAGATTTCTGAAGAAGGTCCTAGAGATTCTAATTAGAGAAAGTGATTGTTATGAGCTGAATCTTCCAGAAGAATTAAGCCTGGAAAAGCTTGGTAGACATTGCTTTTTTCTCTGGCCCATCAAATCATCCAACAAGCTGTATGAATTATAAATTCTGCCTAAAAACAAGGGTTCAGAATGTCTTTTATGGAACACAGATGATCAAATGCATAAGGATGCCAAAAATGACTATGATTTTCCCCTCCCAACATTACGATTACGAAGTGAAGAGGCGGTAAGTGACCTATTTTCTAATGCTAATATTTATTTGGAAAGAGATGCATAACATGATTAGTACAACGGCTTCCATGAAAAGGCTTTACCATCCAATAAAACATGCAAGGCCGTTTCCTCCAGGTGGAAATTGCAGTACAAAAGGATGTTGCATCTAGTTCTTGTATTCATGTTATGTTCTAAACATCAGTGGGAAGAAAAATCATTTAATGAAAAATATCTTCCAGTAAGCTTTTACAATGGACTTTGATTACAATAAAATCAGCAGATCTTGAAAGATTCATACTATATACAAGCACCTGGGTCTGAGGTTCCAGTATGGCAACTGGCATCGTGTTAGAACTACAAAAATAAGAAAACTGCAAGAACTTTCCTGAGGCTGTATTTTACAGATTTGGTTTTGCTGTCCTGGCCTGCTCAGTTTTACAACGCCCATTCTCATAACTCATAAACCAGTTCAATCCAAGTTCATACACAAATAATTCTTACCACTTGGCAGCAGGGAAATGCAGTTACCGTTTCCACTGCAAAAGAGGATCAGGGACTCCAAATAACAGACTTGGCTTGTCTCAGCTCAGCTCAAGGCATTAAAATAATATACTCAATATTGTAAAAGTTGCTCCCGCTTCTTTATGCCCACAGTCATGATCCTAAGTCCCCCAGATTCCCCAGCATAGCTGAAGCTGGTTGGTTCTGATTGAATGAGTTCAATTGTTTAAAGCCTCATTTTGGCCTCAAGTCATTGAAATATGAAACGGAGAATCTGAATTAGGAAAGACGGGTTCTATCCTCCTGCTAGTGCTTCAGCTGAGCTCCTCAGATTCTGAAATAGATGATTCCTCTGGTTGCACTTTATCCTCATCAGAGGAAGGTGTGTTCAGCTGGTCCTGATACCTGCCAATAAACTTATTTAACATCTACGTTCATCAGCTGAAAGTCAAATCTGAAGATTTAACACTCTCGGGCAAAAGAGGACTGAAGCAAGAATGCAGGAGTGAGATAAGAGGAAATGATGGAATGACCCCAAGATTTGGGGAGAAAGAGAGGCTGAGGACTCCAAGAGACAAGCCATACAGATATAAGTAACTGCAGTGGATAGAGAATTAACCAAGTTTAAGGCCCTAACCTAGTTTCCTCTGGATGCTTCGGATTAATTAATCAGACTCAATCAGAGACTGGCCAACGGTCTGTGATGGTAGGAGCCAGTGCCAGCCCTACCAACAGATGCAATGCTCAACAGCTGTTTTGAGAAGTGAACTGGGAAAAGTGACTAAGGACCCACCCCCTGTCCTTCCAGTCTGCTATGTGGAGCAGCTGCTTGATTGCTCCAAGGCATGGCGATCTCCTGAGAAGCTTGATGCCCTGCTGGCTAGCCTATTACATTGCACTGTATTGAGCGGGGGCTGTGGTACTTGAGTACTAACTCATAATGTGTCGATCAGAGCATCGTCGACAGGACAGCTGTGTTGGAGCTGCCAGGTAACTGGAGAGCACAGGAGGGATCACATCCGAAGAGGAGGCCTGGGGCAGAGGAGCCATGCCCTCCTTGCAGTTTAGGCAGAGTGGGACTGCCATTGGCAAGCATGATGCTCAAAGCCTCAGAAGAAAATTGTATGATGGGTAGAGGAAGCCTGCTATCCAAAGATTTGGGGGGAGGTTGATTTTTTTAAAATAGAAAAGGATGCATCCGGACATACAAAGCATGAGTTCTGCCATTCATCTCTAAGAAATCCTACTTTGACTTCTTAATTAACTACAATATATGGGGTTTGGGGAGATTTAACTTTTCCCTCCTCAGTCGTAATTCTGATGGAAATTAGCACACACAGACACCACAACAATTAGCACTAGGAAGAAGCTCCCCCTTGGAACTCATAACAGTTCCCATTGGAAAGCACTTTTCACTAAGGCCTCCCACGGCTGGCCATTTGAGCAAGTGGGAAAGCCTTGTTATTGGACTAAAAAGGACATGATCAATTAATTTAGATGCCAAATTGGCCAAAGGGCACAGAACTTGTACTTTAGCCTTCAAATGTCAAGAATGCCAACTTTCTTAAGCCAGTTTTGGCTTTCTAAGCCACGTTACTATCCAATATTCAAATTACCACATTCAATAATCAATAATTCAGTATTCAGATATGACCTTTTATTAATATTTTTGATAAATTTGCTATTAAAATCCCTTTAAATTCCTTTGACTTTAGAGGAGCTATTTGCAAATACTTTCTACAGATGTCACAAAAGGTCTTAATTAGAAATAAATAAACAAACAAACAAGAGCCACGAATGCAAATCCGTTCCCAGCCCCTCAAAGACTCTTGGGTAATCAACAGCCCAATATGAAAAGGACAGCAAAAATGATACAATGCTGATTTTAGCATTTTTGATCAGCGGAGAATAAATTACATTTCCCTCTCGTGCTTTCTGTAGTTTTTACACTTGAATATTTATTGACATTAAGAAGACACATCTGATTAGCTTTGCGGTTACAGTGTAAACATTACTAGCTTCCACACAAATCAAGGGGGGAAATGGCCAATTAATTTCCTTCTCTGTCCTCTAGCAGATAATGTCAGAACACTGGATTCTCACTCAGCTCAAGAAGTGTGACTTGTGTCTACAAAAAAACATGCTGATTATTTGATGTCAACATGTCTAGTAGATTAAGCAAACCCAACACACAGTGCCAATGGAGTTATTGCCAGTCTGAGTTGATAAACATTGTTAACATGATTTGTGTGTCTTTTCCATCCACAAGTATTTTTTTTACTGCATACATCACCAAAGATGTTTGTTTTGAACCTTAAAAATGCCTTGGCTACCTTACAGCAGTTTACTCCAAGCTGTTACAAGAAGGCAACCATATTTCTGGGCTGTATTTGGAATACATTTCCCCTGACCCTTCATTTCACTGGGCCTGTATTGAGACTGACAAGAATTATTCACCCTCTGAAAAACTCATCCACATTGCTTCTTTCTTTGCACATGGGCTTTGGGTATACTTTCTGGAAAAGATGCATCCACACCACATTGTTAGCAGCTCCAGACAGAAGTACGGTAGCCATGTGGACACTGCCCCCAATGATGATGAAAGGTAGCACAGATCTGCATAAAGGTTGGATGCTGACTGTACTGATGGAAATTTAGGCACGGATACTACAGATACCATGTAGCTGTCCAAAGGGAAAAAACCAATGTGACTTGGGCAACTGTTGACTCTGCCGTCCTGAAGTGAGGCAACCTCCATTTTTAGGGTTCTTGAACTTTAAATCAGATCTAAATTCAGAGGATGCCTTCAAACAGTGGAGCATGTCTTCACTTGAAACAACGTGTGATCATCCTTAATGAAATGTGCCTCGTAAAGAAGTGGGTTGAAAGAGACCCTCAGAATTAATCTCCCCCCCCCTTCAAAAAAGAAAAATAAAATTACCAGGATGTTTAAAAGGATAGCACTTATGGTATCCCCCCTTTCTTTTGTTTTGTTTTCTGTTCTTACATTTTTAATGCTTCCTGTGTTTATTGTTTTGAAGGTGTCCCCCCAAAAGAGCTATGAATTAATAAACAGGAGAAAGATGCTGAGACTGAAGATTTTCTGAAGCGATGCATGTCATGGGAAAATAGCACAGAACATCACCTTCCCATGGCCAAAATCTCTCAAGGTTTGATTCAAACCGTATCACTCACAGTGGCAAGAATGGGCCAGCATCATTGGAAAGAGCACTTCATTGTTCTCTTGATGGTGGCAAAGTGGGACATAGGTAGATCCTAAAAGCAATAGCATTTTTATGATGGCAAAACATCCCACGGGGAATCTTGCTTGGCTTTTTTTTTTTGCAAACGTTGTGGACTACTGGGGGTTCAGATGTCTGGGGCCCCTATCCTTTTCCAGATTCTGCCACTAAATTTGATGGTACTAACCCACCTTGTCATACCACATCTCATCCTCTTCTCTGACTCTAAACCTCATCCTGTCAACACTGTTCTTCTCTGCTATTCTCCCCATCTCTACCACCCAGTTACATCTTTCCCTTCCCCCAAGCACTCAGTCTTGGGTGATCAACTCCCTCACCCTGCCACTATAAAAATATTAGTATTAATATTTGTCCCACCCCTTGCCTTAATGTTTTTGATATGGTCCCACTCATTTGCAGGTACAACCCCTTACATAGCATTCAGGCTGCTGTGGCCCACAAATCAACAGACGGGCCCTCCCCTGCTTTAGGCGCATAAAAGAATGGGTGTTCTGAATCCAGGATACACAACAATCCCCTTTGCCTTTACCACAACATTTTCCAACCTGAAATGCTGTATGGTCTTCAGTTCCCAGAATTCCCCAGCCACCACGGCCATTGTGAGAATTCTGGGAGTCTAGTCATCTGGAGGTTGCCCAGACTGAGAAATGGCGCCCTAAGTATGCAGCTACAAAAGGGAATTTCAGCCAGACAATTGATGCACCATGATCCAGTTAGACCATCCTTCCCTTAGATGTGTGGAGTACAATCAAAACTTCATAGTTGGGGGATACTGGTTTCAGACACAACTGGACAGCACCTCCAGGTGAATCAAAGTTATGATATGCTGATACCGTATTTCCCTGATAGGAAGATGAAGCCCCAGATTATTATCTGTGAACTCAAGGGGGACTCTTATATTACCTGATGAGAATAAGAAGCTGCTGAAAATCAATTAATGGATTGGAGTTGGAAGGGACAGAAGACTCCACTGCAAAGCCTGGATCCCTTTGGACAGTAACCAGAAGCTTAGTTACAGGCAGTCCTCGCTTAACGACCACAATTGGGACCATAATTTCAGTTGCTAAGCAAAGCGGTGATTAAGTGAATCAGACCCAATTCTATGACCTTTTTTGCAGTGGTCATTAAGTGAATCACCATGGCTGTTAAGCAAACCATGTGGCTGTTAAGCAAATCACACAGTTCCCCATTGATTTTGCTTGCCAGAAGCTGGCTGGGAAGGTCAAAAATGACTATCACGTAACCACGGGATGCTGCAAGGGTCATAAATGTGCACTTGTTGCCAAGCGCCCAAATCGTGATCATGTGTCCAGGGGGAAATGCTGCAATGTTTGTAAGTGTGAGGACTGGTCGTAAGTCAGTTTTTCAGCACCTTTGTCAGTCTGAACCATCACTAAATGAACTACCTGTAGTGAGTTTAGAAAGGGCTGCTTGCCCGGTGAACTTAACCCTTTTTGTCCCTTCACACTCTCTTTCTCTCTTTCTTTTTTCCCCTTTCCTACCAACTTTTATTGTAAACCGCCCAGAGTCCCCCTTTTTAGGGGGAGATGGGCGGTGATAGAAATGTGAATAATAAACAGATAAATAAATAAACAAACTTACCTCTTTCTCTCACACCATCTCCATGCACTTTGTCCCACCACCATTACTTTTTTTTCCTTCTGAACTGAGCTCATCTTTCCTCTGTCCTGCTCCCTAACAATCCCCTGGCACTTAAGAGCAAGCTGAGGAGCAGGAAGTAAGTGGCTTTGTTGAAGTCGGGGGAGCGGAGGAAAAAGCAGCGCTGAATACAGACTGCGGAGGACGTAGGGTGTGCTGCACACTCGTCCTGCTCCAAGCGGCTTCAGCCTAGGATGCGGTCGAGAGTCTAACTGGCTAGGTTAGAAGAACCGGTTGCTTCCCCCTCCTGGACTAGGCAGACTGGCAGCAAATGCTTCTTTGGTTCTGGTAGCAGCCACCTCTTTGGCCCCAAGGACGTATTCTGCAGCCAGCTATTTTAATCATCATTATTTATTCTTTGTTTTTTTGTCTTAGGCCCAACTTATTTTGGAGTGTGACTTCTGGTAGACACAGGTACTGTATGCACTGGAACACACTGGGGGTGGGGGGAGGATCCCCACAGTGGTGCCAGCTGGAGTTGACCACCAGCGGTTGAAATGGCGGAGAAGCTGGCCATCGCGCAGGATTCTGATCAGTAGTCACCCCCCCCCCACCCCAAACAGACTCTTCCTTTTCAGGGCAGATCACTCTTCACAGTGAACATGATGTATTTGTGAGGATGGACTGTTTATACCAGAGGCTGGGAAATGATATTTGTGCATCGCTGTACACAATCGCTCGAGTTGGCGGGGGGCTTATTGGTGCGTAACTTGAGAAAAATCTCATTTAACGGTTTCATACTGCAGGAGGGAATGAAGCAGCCTGGAGCTTATCATGTGTTGGGACAACAGTTCCCAGCATTCCCAGTTAGTGTGGTCAGCACAAGCACCAGGAATATGGCGGGTCAAATACGATTCGTGAATACACAAAACGTAAAATCATCCTTTGGAAGAGATCTCCAAAACCGATCTCCATCTGAGTTAAATGTAACTCACTGTTGGGAGCCAGGGAGGCTGGCTCGCCTAAACAATACATACTGGTAACAAGGAGATTAAACACTAAACATTAAACACTTTTCGTATTTAACATGGATTTAAATCAGCAATATCCAGACACAGTATTAAAGCATCCAATTCTTTGAAAGGTAAGAGAAGAGAGGACATTGGGTCCTCTTCCTCTCTACTACCTGCATCAGTCCTGACACTTAAAAAAAAAACCTTTGCCAGGTTGAAGTTGCTGATGGTGAAATTAAGTCGCTCTATCATTGTCATTATGTGCTGAATGAACAAGGCAGGCACACACATCTTGCTGCTAGCTTTCTACACTTTGCTCTTGATACTGGAGTTTACAGTTAATGAATCCTTCCAGTCACAACAGGCATTAAAAAAAAAAAAAAGATATCTAGAACCATTTTGGAAACCAGTACTGCAAATGGCCCGGGGAAACTGAGCGTCTTCCCAGGACATACAAACATGCTACTGGTAAAAATGAATTCTTCAGCAAAGGATCGTTACCTTGTCGTGGTGCTGGAGCTTGAGCACCTCAAGGATGCCATGAGCTAAACCGTGAAGGGCCACCCAAGACGGGAAGGTCATGACAGAGAGGTCAGACTAAATGCGATCCCTGGGGAAGGTAATGGCAACCCACCCCAGTATTCTTGCCATGAAAACTAAATGGATCAGTACAACCAGAGATATGTCAGTATACCATCGGAAGATGAGACCCCCAGGACGGAAGATGGTCAAAATGCTACTGGGGAGGAACAGAGGATGAGTTCAACTAGCCCCAGACGTGATGACGCAGCTAGCTCAAAGCCGAAAGGACGGCTAGCGGCCGACGAAGCAGGACATAGGCTGATAGAATTTTGCCAAGACAACTCACTCTGCATAACAAACACTCTCTTCCAACAACCTAAGAGACGGCTTTATACATGGACTTCACCAGATGGACAACACCAAAATCAGATTGATTACATCCTTTGCAGCCAAAGGTGGTGCACATCTGTACAGTCGGTAAAAACAAGACCTGGAGCTGACTGTAGACCTGTATAGGAAGGATAACAATATCGGGGATAGCTTTGACGATGTGATCAGTGAGCTAGAGCCAGACATCCTGAAGAGTGAGGTTGAATGGGCCTTAAGAAGCATTGCTAATAACAAGGCAGCAGGAGAGGATGGCATCCCAGCTGAACTGTTCAAAATCTTACAAGATGATGCTGTCAAGGTAATGCATGCTATATGCCATCAAATTTGGAAAACACAAGAATGGCCATCAGATTGGAAAAAATCAACTTATATCCCCATACCAAAAAAGGGGAACACTAAAGAATGTTCAAACTATTGAACAGTGGCACTCATTTCACATGCCAGTAGGGTAATGCTCAAGATCCTGCAAGGTAGACTTCAGCAATTCATGGAGCGAGAATTGCCAGATGTACAAGCTGGGTTTAGAAAAGGCAGAGGAACTAGGGACCAACTTGCCAATATCCGATGGATAATGGAAAAAGCCAGGGAGTTTCAGAAAAACATCCATTTCTGTTTTATTGACCATTCTAAAGCCTTTGACCATAACAAATTGTGGCAAGTTCTTAGTGGTATGGGGATACCAAGTCATCTTGTATGCCTCCTGAAGAATCTGTAGAACGACCAAGTAGCAACAGTAAGAACAGACCATGGAACAACGCACTGGTTTAAGATTGGGAAAGGAGTACGGCAGGGCTGTATCCTCTCACCCTACCTATTCAACTTGTACGCAGAACACATCATGCGACAAGCTGGGCTTGAGGAATCCAAGGCTGGAGTTAAAATTGCTGGAAGAAACATTAACAATCTCAGATATGCAGATGATACCACTTTGATGGCTGAAAGCGAAGAGGAACTGAGGAGCCTTATGATGAAGGTGAAAGAAGAAAGTGCAAAAGCTGGCTTGCAGCTAAACCTCAAAAAAACCAAGATTATGGCAACCAGCTTGATTGATAACTGGCAAATAGAGGGAGAAAATGTAGAAGCAGTGAAAGACTTTGTATTTCTAGGTGCGAAGATTACTGCAGATGCTGACTGCAGTCAGGAAATCAGAAGACACTTAATCCTTGGGAGAAGAGCAATGACAAATCTCGATAAAATAGTCAAGAGCAGAGACATCACACTGACAGCAAAGGTCCACATAGTTAAAGCAATGGTGGTCCCCATAGTGACATATGGCTGTGAGAGCTGGACCATAAGGAAGGCTGAGAGAAGGAAGATAGATGCTTTTGAACTGTGGTGTTGGAGGAAGATCCTGAGAGTGCCTTGGACTGCAAGAAGATCAAACCAGTCCATCCTCCAGGAAATAAAGCCAGACTGCTCACTTGAGGGAGTGATATTAAAGGCAAAACGGAAATACTTTGGCCACATAATGAGAAGACAGGACACCCTGGAGAAGATGCTGATGCTAGGGAGAGTGGAGGGCAAAAGGAAGAGGGGCCGACCAAGGGCAAGGTGGATGGATGATATTCTAGAGGTGACGGACTCGTCCCTGAGGAAGCTGGGGGTGTTGACGACCGGCAGGAAGCTCTGGCGTGGGCTGGTCCATGAAGTCACGAAGAGTCGGAAGCGACTAAGTGAATAAACAACAACAAAAATGAATTGGACGTTATCCATCTGTTCTGTACAGCCTGGGGAAAGCTGTTTTCCTTTGCATGCTCAGTAATCCCCTGATGGTGAAATCTTCACCTGTTGAATGTTTGCCTGTTCTGCAGCTACAAAAACAGGATGGATCTTGAGAACCACAGCCCCCCTCCTTTTTTAATCAGCAAACCAATCTCTACCTGTCCTGTCGTTAAAATGGGGATAATTGGGATTAACTTCTTTATAGAATGCTTGGATGGATTATATGATCTGAGTGTTTATGCTACATTCTTTGTACATTTAACAGTATCACCTTCTTTTTAGTCGTTAGTGGGGACGGGGATCATTTACTCTTCTGATATTTGAAGTGAAACTTAGTAATGTGAGCTCTTTACATTTTACAACTAACTGCAACCAACTCCTGTAGTCTGCTCTACTACTTTCAAAAGAGAGTACATCGTGCAGTTTTCGTCATAAGGTCTTAGCCAGCCGAAAATGGTCCAGGCTGATGTGCCACACTGGAGAGCATCTTCGTACAAAATCTCAGCTGTTCTCCTGCTCCCAGGACTATGTTCCTTCTTTAATAGGCCTGTAGCTCAGAAGGAAAACATGCAGACACCAAGACACAATCCTATGAATCACACCAATTTTTTTCAAAAGCCACATTCAGCATCTACATCAGACTTCCTCACTTTCTTGCACTGCACTACTTCTATGAATGTTGAGAGAATCTGGATTCAGATGTGAGTAATTTCCCTGCTGGAAGAAGCAGAATTTCCCCTTTCCCTGGGAAGCTCATGAAGCTCATGTTGGTTTCCAGTACAAAAGAGCTACAGAGCCCTGTAAGGGGAGACAATCAATGAGAAGTAGCATCAATGCATCTTACCCAAAACATCCTCCTGTTTGTCAGAGTGCTGCAATTTAAGACATGAATTGGAATTTGTTCTGCTCCACAATGTCAGCGGTCATCTCTGCAATCAATTGCCCCAAAGCCATTTTTGTGAGCAGGAGTCTTATTGATTTACACAGTTTAGTCTCCAGAAGCACATCACAATTTGTTCCAATACTCCCTGAAATTACATAATTAAGAAGCCGAGTGGATTTCTCTATTATCTTCTCCCCTTCTCCATCCCAGCTTTCCTATTTCCTATCTTCCATTTGTTACTGTTCTCTACAAGCGTGGAACTCATTTGTTATGTCGAGGGCTTCTTTGAGCAACATCTTTATCTTTAAAAAACAAGACAACCCAAACTGAATGAAATTATAACCCGAAGAGGTACAATCCTGTTTTCCACTTTACAGCTGCAGCCCCTGTACATGCAGTCCGTGACTATATAACTTATTTGACACCGATAGGGAGTAAAGACATTTGAGGTCCCTTCCAAAGAAGGAAATTGATTCTCTTTTACTGCAAAATCAGGATCTTCATACACTAAACCTAGAAATTAATTGCAAAAAGCATCCTGTTGGCTTCCCTCCCTGGACCTGCTAGTCTCAACAAAACCAACTGCTGTAAGGAAACAACTGAGATCTTCCTAGAAGTAGCCTCCTTAAGCTTGGCTCATGCACATTTGTTTCTCTCCCCTTGCAGACTGGCAACTGAGTGCTTGAACTGACCCACCCATTATGAGGTTCAATAAGGCAAGATGAACGATTTGTCTATAATGCTTTTGTGCATTGCCAAGCACAAATGACCACAGTATGCTGTAGTCATCAAAACACACTCAAAACACTGGCTGGTGCAATGCAAAAATGAAATAACCTTCATTGTGAGAATTCAGGAGATGGTAGCGCACGGCTCCGGAGAGGACATGGGAAGATTGGTGCAGGGATCCAGAGTGCCACAGTAGAGTCCTTATGTGCCAAAGTAATAATTAGAGAGAAGGGGAGAATCACTGAGATGGGGATAACTTTGCTCTTGTTCTTTGCTCTCAACACATGGAGTGGAAGGTGATATAGAAAGTTTTATTTCAGTTTTGAAGCTGCCTGATTCCGCAATGACTCTGGATGGCTTACTGAAAGAAAATTAAGTATATCAAGAGAAAGAAGACCACTGACCAGAAGACAGAACTAAAAAGACTGAACAACAACAACAACAACAAGTAGTGCACATTTGGCTGTGCACACGGTACATGGGAATGACCTTGGGAGACAGGAGGAAGAGCCGCAGCCTAGACAATGGTCTGATAAACAAAACAAGCTGATTTCAAGTCGTGTTTTGATTAACTACAGTTTCCAGGTCAGATGACTTAATAAGCAAAACTTCCAAACTCTGCCCAACTGGGTTGGGAGATGGCTGGAAATCACATACGCCCCAAACCTGCAGCAGTTTCATTTCATTACACCCAGTGGCTGTCTTTAATCTCGGACCCCTGGTTTTCATTGTTTGCCCAGGCCATTGTGCCACAAATCAGCCAACCACATTTTTAGCCTAGCATATTTTGTGACACCAGCCAATAAATAATAAGATAAGCAAAAGGTGTATGACAGTGCAAAACTGAAGGGGATGCATGCCAATGAAATCAGCGGTGCCCCTATTTTTCAACCAGACTATCTAATGGACGCTTCCAGGTGGGAGAAAGCACCTCAGAAGGGACCCTCCCTAGTCTTCCAGAGAGAAAAAGTGAGGGATGGGAGGATACTTTCAGACTTGCAATATTCTGTTAATGTAACCTTATAATAAAGAGAGAATTAGTACTCATGGTTGTACTTGGCTAGACTACCTCAAGGGCTAATGCACTGTTGTTTCTTCCCAGTAGCACACAATTAGCTGCTGTGTCTGAGAACTCAGCGTGAACATTTCTGCAGGGTGGAGACATCCACCTTTGTACAGATGGCATGCCTTGGGTGCCATTTCAAGGTTCAGCGGTAAGCATAAAGGCAGTGTAGCTGAGATTCAGGCATCTGCTTATTCATATCTTTCCCAACAATTTCTCACTTTTTACCAAGAAATAATGGCGTGCTTCCCTTTAAAACACATCCTCTAATAATCTAGTTCGCATTAGAATAGTTTCCATCAAAAACAAGTCATTTCCAACAGAGTGTCTTGAACGTTAGGAAGAAATTAGATGGAGGGAAGCATAATCCATGCAGAACACTGTCATTTCCAACAGAAGTCATTTTAGACAGATCATTTCTAATGTACCAAACTTCTTTTTTTTTTTTTTTTCTGACTAGGTTCAAGTATCTTCAGCAAAGGATCGTTACCTTGTCGTGGTGCTGGAGCTTGAGCACCTCAATGATGCCATGAGCTAAACCGTGAAGGGCCACCCAAGACGGGAAGGTCATGACAGAGAGGTCAGACTAAATGCGATCCCTGGGGAAGGTAATGGCAACCCACCTCAGTATTCTTGCTGTGAAAACTAAATGGATCAGTACAACCAGAGATATGTCGGTATACCATCGGAAGATGAGACCCCCAGGTCGGAAGATGGTCAAAATGCTACTGGGGAGGAACAGAGGATGAGCTCAACTAGCCCCAGACGTGATGACGCAGCTAGCTCAAAGCCGAAAGGACGACTAGCGGCCGATGGTGCTGGTGGTGAACGGCGAATCTGATGTTCTAAGGATCAACACACCATCGGAACCTGGAATGTAAGATCTATGAGCCAGGGCAAATTGGATGTGGTTATTGGTGAGATGTCAAGATTAAAGATAGACATTCTGGGCGTCAGTGAACTGAAATGGACTGGAATGGGCCACTTCACATCAAATGACCACCAGATCTACTACTGCGGACAAGAGGACCACAGAACAAATGGAGTAGCCTTCATAATTAATAGTAAAGTGGCTAAAGCAGTGCTTGGATACAACCCAAAAAATGATAGAATGATCTCAATTCGAATTCAGGGCAAGCCATCTAACATCACAGTGATCCAAATATACGCCCCAACCACAAATGCTGAAGAAGCTGAAGTAGAGCAGTTCTATGAGGATCTGCAGCACCTACTGGACAACACGCCTAAAAGAGATGTTATTTTCATCACAGGAGACTGGAATGCTAAGGTGGGCAGTCAAATGACACCTCGAATTACAGGTAAGTATGGCCTGGGAGAACAAAACGAAGCAGGACACAGGCTGATAGAATTTTGCCAAGACAATTCACTCTGCATAACAAACACTCTCTTCCAACAACCTAAGAGACGGCTTTATACATGGACTTCACCAGATGGACAACACCGAAATCAGATTGATTACATCCTTTGCAGCCAAAGGTGGCGGACATCTGTACAGTCGGTAAAAACAAGGCCTGGAGCTGACTGTAGTTCCGATCACGAACTTCTTCTTGCACAATTTAGGATCAGACTAAAGAGATTAGGGAAGACCCACAGATCAGCTAGATATGAGCTCACTAATATTCCTAAGGAATATGCAGTGGAGGTGAAGAATAGATTTAAGGGACTGGACTTAGTAGATAGGGTCCCGGAAGAACTCTGGACAGAAGTTGGCAGCATTGTTCAGGAGGCGGCAACAAAATACATCCCAAAGAAAGAGAAAACCAAGAAGGCAAAATGGCTGTCTGCTGAGACACTAGAAGTAGCCCAAGAAAGAAGGAAAGCAAAAGGCAACAGTGATAGGGGGAGATATGCCCAATTAAATGCAAAATTCAAGAGGTTAGCCAGAAGAGATAAGGAATTATTTTTAAACAAGCAATGCGCGGAAGTGGAAGAAGACAATAGAATAGGAAGGACAAGAGACCTCTTCCAGAAAATTAGAAACATTGGAGGTAAATTCCAGGCAAAAATGGGTATGATCAAAAACAAAGATGGCAAGGACCTAACAGAAGAAGAAGAGATCAAGAAAAGGTGGCAAGAATATACAGAAAACCTGTATAGGAAGGATAACAATATCGGGGATAGCTTTGACGGTGTGGTCAGTGAGCTAGAGCCAGACATCCTGAAGAGTGAGGTTGAGTGGGCCTTAAGAAGCATTGCTAATAACAAGGCAACAGGAGACAATGGCATCCCAGCTGAACTGTTCAAAATCTTGCAAGATGATGCTGTCAAGGTAATGCATGCTATATGCCAGCAAATTTGGAAAACACAAGAATGGCCATCAGACTGGAAAAAATCAACTTATATCCCCATACCAAAAAAGGGAAACACTAAAGAATGTTCAAACTATCGAACAGTGGCACTCATTTCACATGCCAGTAAGGTAATGCTCAAGATCCTGCAAGGTAGACTTCAGCAGTTCATGGAGCGGGAATTGCCAGACGTACAAGCTGGGTTTAGAAAAGGCAGAGGAACTAGAGACCAAATTGCCAATATCCGCTGGATAATGGAAAAAGCCAGGGAGTTTCAGAAAAACATCTATTTCTGTTTTATTGACTATTCTAAAGCCTTTGACTGTGTGGACCATAACAAATTGTGGCAAGTTCTTAGTGGTATGGGGATACCAAGTCATCTTGTCTGCCTCCTGAAGAATCTGTATAACGACCAAGTAGCAACAGTAAGAACAGACCATGGAACAATGGACTGGTTTAAGATTGGGAAAGCAGGGCTGTATATTCTCACCCTACCTATTCAACTTGTACGCAGAACACATCATGCGACATGCTGGGCTTGAGGAATCCAAGGCTGGAGTTAAAATCACTGGAAGAAACATTAACAATCTCAGATATGCAGATGATACCACTTTGATGGCTGAAAGTGAAGAGGAACTGAGGAGCCTTATGATGAAGGTGAAAGAAGAAAGTGCAAAAGCTGGTTTGCAGCTAAACCTGAAAAAAACCAAGATTATGGCAACCAGCTTGATTGATAACTGGCAAATAGAGGGAGAAAATGTAGAAGCAGTGAAAGACTTTGTATTCCTAGGTGCAAAGATTACTGCAGATGCTGACTGCAGTCAGGAAATCAGAAGACGCTTAATCCTTGGAAGAAGAGCAATGACAAATCTCGATAAAATAGTTAAGAGCAGAGACATCACACTGACAACAAAGGCCCGCATAGTTAAAGCAATGGTGTTCCCTGTAGTAACATATGGCTGCGAGAGCTGGACCATAAGGAAGGCTGAGCGAAGGAAGATCGATGCTTTTGAACTGTGGTGTTGGAGGAAAATTCTGAGAGTGCCTTGGACTGCAAGAAGATCCAACCAGTCCATCCTCCAGGAAATAAAGCCAGACTGCTCACTTGAGGGAATGATATTAAAGGCAAAACTGAAATACTTTGGCCACATCATGAGAAGACAGGACACCCTGGAGAAGATGCTGATGCTAGGGAGAGTGGAAGGCAAAAGGAAGAGGGGCCGACCAAGGGCAAGATGGATGGATGATATTCTAGAGGTGACGGACTCGTCCCTGGGGGAGCTGGGGGTGTTGACGACCGACAGGAAGCTCTGGCGTGGGCTGGTCCATGAAGTCACGAAGAGTCCGAAGCGACTAAACGAATAAACAACAACAGGTTCAAGTATGATTTCCAGTCAAAAGCAATGTAAAGGTCTGCTAAAGGAAAGAAAACCTTTGTACATCCTGGAGTGTCACATGAGTAAAGGAGACTTCTCCTGGTGGGAAGACATCTCCCTTGATGAGCACTTTTTAATGCAAAAAAGTGCCAGTTTTGATCCCTGGTCTTTCTCTGAATAATTTCGAATATGTAGGAAAATTTCCTGACTGAAATTCTGGAGAACTACTACTATGGGTAGACAATACAGACTTAATTTTAACTACAATTCCAATCATTTTCAACTATTGCTAATTGAGGGTATGGAAGCTCTGGTTAAAACTTTTGAAGTCTGTCATGTTGACTATTTTTTTCCAGTGGATAATATTGATCTAGAGGAACCAGAATTGGATTTGTTATACAACAGATTCCCCCACTGCAAGACAGTGAAGACCAAAATCTCATTAAATGTTCAAAATCAGACTGATTCTCTGATTTTGGCTGGGGAATTCTGGGAGTTGAAGTCCAAACATCTTCAAGTTGCCAAGGTTGAGAAACACTGGTCTAGGGACTCAAAATTTCAAGACCCTGTAGGAGGACATGGGTTGTTCTATGGTAGCCAAAGATCAGAAGGTAGCACCCTTCCCAACTAACTGATTTAAAGAATCGCTTTCCCGAGCTTCAGCTTACTTCATCAGATGACCTTTGGCCTTTTCATAAAATGTGTTAGCTGGAAATGGTGCTACCAGAGTTCAAATTTTCAAGAAATGCCTCATGGAAACTAGAGAAGTTTAATTACCATTTGAAATGAACTGTGGAATAGGTAAAGCCCCATGACTTTGTCCTGCATACTAAGTAGTCAACAGACTAGGTGATGGACAGCCTTCACAACAGTGGTGCAAAAAAAAAAAAAAAAAAGTGACCTGTGTCTATCTGTAGCCACCACCAAGTTTTTATTGACCCTCAGGCCACCTCTCAGACTTAGCAATTTGAAGTGGGGTTTAGAAAGAAAAATGGATAGCTACACCTTGCATATACTTTAGGAACCCGTTTCAGCCCTTAAAATGTCCCCCTGAACAGCCCCTGGCTGGCCCATTTTTGGAGCACACCCCAAAACTGTTATTCACAGGCTGGTATGGCCTTCAGATTGATGAAAGTGGTGCATTCCAGCTTTACAAGGACCAGTCTGGTAATTTGTAAATTCAGGTCGACTATACATTGGTCCTGAAATAGTACCAGCTGAGGAGATTTTGATAATCCAGTGTTCTTTCTTGGACCTAAATTGAACTCATTGGCCATAGTGGCTATGAATCCTGGACCCTGTACCAACGTATCAGAAGTTCTACTAGACCAGTTGAGTAATAGATGGGAAATATAGGACAGAGGTGGCAATTCCAATATGCCATACATCATCTAGACCAGTTTTTAGTTTTCTAAAACTATGGCAAGTAGTATGACTTAAAAAAAAAAAAAGGATAATGCATAAATTATATTTAAAATGGCCTGGACTTGGACAATCTAGTTCAGCCTTCACCAGTCTGTTGCTTGCTCTCCAGAAAAGAAGCTGCTATGTTAAATTCCCAGGAAGCATTTATCAGCATATGCTTACTAGTTGTACAGGAGGCCAACAGTGACACTGATTTAGAACAGCATACGATATGCACTGTTGACTTCAATTGGAAAACCTGGGGTATAACAAGCTACTCGCCTTAAGTAGGGACATAAAATGATGGCTCTCTGTGTTTCCCATATATTATTTTTATTCCAATTGAAAAGACTAAGCAAATGTCTGATAGAGAAAGTAAATATACCAGATTTATATGCATTTAATCTGTATGAGCAGAAAGTAAGGCTCTTGGTTTTTATTCCATTATGACTGAATAGCTGTAAAACATGCGTTACTATTTGCTATAAAATATGAGTTTTTCAAAAAGCCATTATCACACCTCCAAGGTTGTGTGTCACCTTGCAGTACTTGATGCTTAGTGTGGACAGGCACAATCTGGGATTCATCCAGATACATTACAGTCTCTGAGACTTTTGCTTTATTGATTTGTTTTGCTATCAGGTATCACCTATGATGTTTTCATAGGTTTTTGCACTGTACTCACAATTTGTACTGAGAGCCAGTTAAGTGTAGTGATTAAGGCATCAGACTAGAAACCAGGAGAGTGACCTTGGGCCAGTTGCTCTCTCACAGCCCTAGGAAGGAGGCAATGGCAAACCACTTCTGAAAATCTTGCCAAGAAAACTGCAGGGACTTGTCCAGGCAGTCTCCAAGAATCTCCATTCCTTCTTCACTGATAGCCACTTTATCAAAGGGGGCCTTCTTAGAAGTTTGGGGGAGGCACACTTCAATTCAATCTTATTCCATGTCAAGGTCAAGCATCTCAAGGAGCAAAACAGGAAGTCTCAAGCATCTGCATCTTGTGCTCCTAACCCTCCAAAGGAGGGCAAAGGAAGAGGTGAATGTTTTGGCCCACCCTTTTTGGGAGGCCCTGAGGACCAAAAACAGGGATACTGGCAGCTGCATTTCTGCACACCCCTGTTCTCAGTAGAAATGCAAGAGATATAAAAATACCTCAAGTTCCCCCTCATTTAGTACTACTTCACAATCCAGATTCTTCTACGTGGGAAGCGTTTTAGAGCTTTTAAGATCATTGAAGCCACTTCCTATTGTCTGTCTGTGTAGTTTATGTTTGTCTTTATTTAAAGGCTCCATTACAGGGATAATAGCATTAATCAGTCCCGTTCAAATGAATGAGGAAAAGTGACCTCATTGGAAATGAAATTCCCTTAACAATGCGGTAATTGTTTTATATTAGCAGACTGCTTAACGTAAGGGGAACCTTACCATTCAATATCGTTTTCATATTAATTCAGTCCCAAGGGAAACAGACGGAAGATGGGGAGTGAGCATTATCAGTAAGGTATTGAGTGTTTTGGAATTATATTTGGGGTCATTACAGATCTTTAGAAAAAAACAGTTAAAGTTGATGGTGATCCTGTAAAGCTCTACCTTTGCACTCTAAAGTATATGTTTAATATAATTCAGTTGAAATGTATTGAATTAGGGCAATTGTCAAATACATTTCGTACTCCTATCAATGATTTTTCAGAGTGAAGACTCACACAAATATCTCTCCCTTGATACCAAACCACTAATTTTTCCAGTAATATTTTCAGTAACAACAACAACAACAACAACAATAATGATCTTTGATTGCAGAATAAAATTCAAATTCCTATGCAGTTGTCTTCATAGATGTCAGATTCTCTGGGAAAAACCTGGCTGAAATTCCTCAATGCAAGAATTGTGACAACTAGATCTGAACTTGGTAAGAGGCTCTCAGACACGCATCCCTGCCCACACAGATAAGAATCTTTATTGCATCATTATTAATTCAATATTTTATTGCATTCCAGGACAAAGCATTGGCTGCCTTCTGTCTGCATGCGGATGGCAATTTCCTCTTACGTTGGAGGGCAGTTCTAACCAGCTGCCTCTTCAATGGACCAATTAATGAAATGGTAGAATATGGGCAGGATAAAACAACTGTGAGATGGATTCATGATGGGCTGAATGACTGTACCCAGAGACTGTACCTGTATTCCTAAATGATTCCACATCATTTTAGGGAGCAGAACTGAGTGGAGTTCCAGAGGCTTTGTTCTGGGTCTGGCCTTTTCAACATTTTCTCTAATGACAAGGGTTGAGGGGATGATTAAGAGAGTTGCAGAAAAATAGAAACAGTTGGAAATGAAAGAGACAATTTAAAAGATCTAGACATACTTAAATAGTGGGTTCAAATGAAGAGGATGAACTTTAACAAGGGAGGAATGTCAAGGCCTGCATCTGTGGAGAAGAGGAAGGAAGGGAGGAAGGGAGGGAGTGAGGAGTATAGATTGGCAGGTGTTCTAATGGATCACAAATTAAACATGAACCAACAGTGTGATGCAGCTGCTAAAAAAGGCAAATACTATTTTGGTGTACATTAACAGAAACATAAAGTCCAGATCTCAAGAAGTAGTAGTCCCCCTCTGCTCAGCTTTCGCCAGACTCCACTTGAAATAGTGTGCCTAATTCTGGGAACTGGAGTGAGTTCAGAAGATGGCTACCAAGATGGTGAGGGGTCTAGAAACCAAGCCCTGTAAGGAAAGGTTGAAGGATCTAGGTAAATTTAGTCTGCAGAAGACAAGGTTGGAGTGAACTTTTTCACTCCAATTTAGTCTGTGATTCTGGTGGGCCAGATCAAACCCAATCAGTTGAAACTACAAGCGGGTAGATTGAGATTAGATATTGGGAAGAATTTCTTGATGATAAGAGCTGTCACCCAGTGGAACAGGCTGCCTCATGAAGCAGTATGTTCCCTTTCGCTGGAGGTCTTCCAACAGAGGCTGGATTGATATCTGTCCAAAACACATTTGTGGATCTTGCACCCAGCAGACATTTGGAATAGATGATGTCTAAGGCCCCTTTCGACTCGATGATTCTATGACTCTTTCTATAACTGACTTCTGTAGCCTGAGAACATCTTGTTCTCAGTTGAACTTCCACAAAAGAAGAAGCAGCTCCTTAAGTGCAGGGCACCTACAATTTATATCATGTGATATATAAATGTTAGAAAGAGCCAAAAGACAAGTGTGTCTAGGTTTATGTTTAGAAGCAATATTTGGTAGGATCAACTCTGAATGCATTATAGCTTGAAACACAGCATACAAATGCTGGTAAAAGGCTGTTTATATGACAGTGTCAGTACCGTTGTTAGATTATGGTTGATAAGATTATCTGTTGCCAACCATCCCATTTAAATTCTAAACAATTATTTTAACTGTCAGGCCATAACAAGATGTTTATTTTTCCAGCATGAGTTACCTAGAAAGTTTATGCATCTTAAATGTACTGATATGCCTTTGTTGTCAGCAGAACAAGCTAGCTTGAAATATCTCCCAAGAGATATTGGTTCCATGTTTCATGGAGAAAACCTTGATGCCCACTCTAAGAAAACCAAGCCAGTGATATTTTAGGTAAGTTCCTCAGACACAAATGGGCTGTTGATGAACAAAACTTGGTACCATCAGGACAAGAATTATTGGGTGGGGGGGAGGATTTGCAGGTAGCTATCTGAAAAGGGCACAAATAAAAATAATTTAGCTGCTACTAGGTTGAAAGTACTGACAACCAAGAGTTTTGGACCTGGTAATGTAAAAACTGGATGAAGATGAAATGTATTGGAGTTGCATTTTCAGTTGAATTTGGGGACACCACTTGAAGCATTCGTTGTGCTGAGCTATTTCAATTGCTTCTGTTTGATTTGTTCATTGCAAACAGCTGGAAGTCTGTACATTTTGACAATCAACCTGATTTGCAATGGGGGTTGAATAATTTTGATTACAACTGTAGGCAAGGCCCTCTTGATGGACCCAAGTAAGCTTTGAGTGGTAGGATATAAAAATCCAAAATGTCTCACACTGTTCCCATCCTTCTCAGATGCTCCATGTCCTGAATCTTCTCTGTGGAGGTGGTGGCCCCTTAGCGTTTGGGTCAGCCAACATTCAACCTTCCTGCCAGCCATCTTCCTTAACCTTGGAATTAGTTGTCTGTTTGCCCCATCAAAATAGTCTAATTAACCTCTAAATCTCAGTTCTCCTTTGCACTAAACTCCAGCATAGAAAGAGACCAGATTTGGTTTCTTGGCTCCCTTTGAAACATAATTCTGGTCTGAACTTTCCATGACTCTTCTTTTGCTCTCATAAGCATTATCTTTTGCCAAAATACACATATGGAGAGAGATATTTCCATCTCAATTTACTGGTTTGTTGGGGTTGGGATTTTTCTTTTTTTCTTTTAGTTTTCTATATTCAGACTAAGAGCCCTGGATATTTATCTCCACTGAGTTCATTACGAGGTACACTCTTTAAGATCAGCATGCATTTTCAGAATAAACAGAATTATGATCTTACATTGGAAGGTAATTAACATTGTCATTTCCTGGTTCCTGAGTGTTAAGTAAATTGTTCTGTCTAATAACACTGCAGTTCAGAATTTAAACGAACTAAGATAACATTCCCCTTCTCTGCATGTATAGTTATAATGCATAGGAACCCAGATGATGATGCTGTCTTTGCCAGAAGCCTGATTCCATTCATCTTTTCAGATGGCTGTCATGACAGGGGAAAATCAACAGGTTTCCTTCCCAATGAAAGGTTCCGTATGCTAAGAGAGACCTATTTCATGCGTTACACAATAAGGAATGGGGCCCGTATTGTTGCCATGCCCTTATGGATGAGATATTTCAATCCAGCAATGTTAGATGCCTCCTCCTCCTCCTCCTCCTCCTCCTCCTCCTCCTCCTCCAGCATGACATGGAGTCATTGATACCTTACCTTCTAGCAAGCTCCATTCCAAAGGCCCAGACTGTTATGGGAATGTGCCACATTGCCAACTCCCCCTATACAATTTCTCTCTTTCTATTACTGGAATAGCATGAGGCTGCAGAGCCAAAGAAAGGTGAGTTATCTCGCTGTCTATATTTATTCATATAAATTCAGTTGACAGTGAAAGATTCTTGAAAGAAAGGTAGCTCCAGTCATCTCTCGAGAATTTATGCTAAAGGAATGCTACACCAGAAGGACACTGATTTGTATATATTTGTCAGTGATTATCAGCCCCAGGAAGGAGAAGGCAATGGCAAACCGCTTCCAAAAGCCTTGCCAAGAAAACTGCAGGGACTTTTCCAAGCAGTCTCCAAGAATTGGACATGATTGAACAGATTTTTTAAAAATCTGCATAACCATGAAACATGCAACAAGGGCCCCAGACACTCAACCAGAACATCTGCTAAGATACCATATTCTGTTTCTTTCAGCTTTCTCTTTTATACCCCCCCCCCCGCAATAGCCAGCATTAGAACTGTTCCCCCAGTTTGATGGTTTTTAAGTATGGTTGGATTCCAGTTCCCAGCATTCCCAATTAGGAATGTTTCTGGTTGGAATTCTGAGAAATGTAATACGTTTCTCAGAGGTAAAGCTCCAGGTAGCTCTGTCAGGGATTTATAACTAGACATTTGTTTTTAGTGTGTGAATCTAGAGAACCATAAACACATAAGCAAAGAGGTAAATGATATAGCTACTTCAGAGTGCAATTGCCTGTTGTACTGGATATGGGTTGCTAAATAAAAAGACCAACACAAATGACAAAATCCACACTTAAATTAAATAACTACACAAAGTGCTGAAGCAGTAATCAAAATTGAAATGTATAACATCACATGTACCATCAAATTTCAGATCAAATTTACCCAACTGGAGGCCAATAGATTTTTGCAATAATAACAATAATAATAATAATAATAATAATAATAATAATAATAATAATAATAATACAATTGCTGCATAATGAATGGTTGAAAATGCAGTTTGCTTGTTTTAATTCAGTTATAGTAGCACTGCTGAAATTAAGTAGGTATGGATCCGAGTTAGTCCTTGGATTGGCAGTAATTGGCAGTTCCTAAGAGAGAAGAAGGGTCTTGAACCTAAAAGAGTTGCAGAATTAAATCAACATTAAACACACTGATTCCCACCAAACCATCTGGTATTCACAGCCAGGCAAACCATCTGCCTCTCTCAATGAAAAATGTTCAGCTCCGGAAGTGATGGAGTAGAAAGGAAACATTGTCTGTTCTACCACCCTATTTCTCCACAGACTTCCTGGTTTGCAGTAAACTAAACTATAAGACAGGGCTGGGCAGTGTTTGGGATTCAAGGGGGCAAAGCAACATCAGAGTGTGTGTCGGTGGTCCAGTAGCACTTTTCTGCAACTCTTTAAAGCAGCTGCATCTTTTCCTAGGATTGCAAAGCTGAACTTTGGAGGTGAAAAGGTGTGTTTGGTTCAAGGAGCCTCAGACAGATCTTACACAGATGCCCATCTCTGCTCCAAAGTACCTTTTTCTGGCAAATCCAAAGTGAATGCACAGCCCTATAAAATAAGCAGCTTTTAAAGCCCATGGGTTTTGACTGCAGCTGCAAAACATGATTGGAAGAGGCCGGGCCCCAGTTTTTAGCCCAACATCCACACTTTGGAAGGGAGGGGTGGCTCATCTGTCTACTTATTACACCTATTTCTATACCACACAGCTCCCAAGCTTCTAGGGGGTCTACAATGATAAGCCGAATAACATACCGTTAATCAAAAGGTGAGAACTACCCACAAAAATATCGGGTCAGTTTTTGTTATTTCCATCTGCTCTTCTTCTCCCATGCCACAAAAGAAGGAAAACATTTAAATGACACACCTTGTATTGCATCTACTGGCAGAGCAGGAATTTGCACCATCAGAACTAGAGACTTATTTATTCCATCTCAGTGTGCAGGAAATGGAAGCAGAGCTGTCTGAGCCTCCCCTGGTACGGTTCTCATAATGCAAGACAGAAAGTCATGCCAATGCATTCTTTCTTGAATGACAGGCCTTCTCTCTCTTCCCTGAACTCTTTCTCTCCGGACATGTTGCAGAGGCTCCCTTAATCCTCTGGACTAAACTTTTAGGCTACATGGAGGTTGCAGCAAATGAAATCCCTGCCGTGGTTCCCCTGACTGAAGCAGTTGCAACCAGAAGAAAATGTTTGTTCAATTTTGCCTAGGAAGATTTACTTCTGAGTAAACATGCATAGTGTTGGACTGCAGGGCACAATGAATATATTTTAATGGAGCCTAATCATTCTACTATTTTGAAGAGACTTCTTCTGTTTCCACTGCCTATTGGACATAATGAGCTCACATCCCCTTTCCTTTTAAGTTAGTACAGAACCATACTGTTTATAAAACTAGTTTTGTTTTTGTTTTGTTGTTATTATTCAGAAATATGCAATTTAAGCTATTTTTACATTACTAATAGTTCCATCTTAACCTGAAAAGTCCTTTCCTTTCTTCCTAATTATACTGAATCATTGTTATACAATAAAACAAATGAGTAATATTGGCAAAACAAGGCAGTTTCCAACCTGTGCTTGTGCAAACACATGCCTCTGCACTCCAGATCATCTCTTTATCTCCCCAGAAAGGAACAAAAATATTCTAAGCACGAGTGTGCACACACAAACACACACACACACATCTTTCTGTCTATGTACCAAATTAAGGAGTATCATTTTGATATTATCAAAACCACTATATTGCAACAAGACAAAGCTAATGTGTTTGTTATTGCAAAACAGAACTGAATCATCATTAGCTGGGGTCATGAAATATGCTCCTTTAGGCAATAGTAAAGTCCCTACTACTGCTAGTACAAATTGACTTTTTAGGCCCAACTGCAAGTCTAGAAGCGTGTAAGGATATACAACACCCTTTGTTCATCATAATAAAAGCCAATCAATCAAAACAACTTTCATCAACCTTCTCCCTTCCAACTCCCCAACATTCCCAGATAGCATGGCCAAATTGTTTGGGAAGACTGCTTTCGAAGAGCCATCAGATTTGTGTATTTAGCTAAGAATGCTTTTTCTGATAAAGAGTTGTATGTCAGCTGTCCAGGAGCTAAAACTGAGCCAAAAGTACAATCCAGGACACAGCAAAAATGGAAAGGACTCTCTCACACCCAATTCTTCTACCAGCTTTTTAACGCATTTTAAATTAAATCAACACAGTCCATATTTTTATTAAGTGTTGACTGTTAAGAAACAAAAACTCTTCATAAATCTGTGTTTTACAGGGTAGACCAAAAATTTTATATATCGAAGTATTTCAAGCCTTTGGCTTAACTGGTTATGACTGTGGAAGCCCAATTCAAACTCCTACAGCAAGACTGCCAGATACGTGCCCGACACAGATCTGCATGACCTAAATAGCAGCAAAACCTTCTCTGACTCTTTGCTGCTATTTAGGAGTCAGCCAGATTTAGGTAGTTCAAATGAGGAGGTTTTCCTAACTTGAGTTTCTGAGGGAGAAAAAGGCTTTTCAACTGACAAGTGGGCAGGCATCAACCCACAACTTTATCCCAGTAAAAGCACCCCTGGTTTGCAGAAGAGAACCGTGGGTGGTGATGCTCAATGTCAACGGCTTTGAACACACTGAAGGAAAATAGTTTCAATGCCATTTTGATTGTTGTGAGCTGCCCAGAGGTGTTAAGAGTCAGGCAGCATTCAAGTTTAATATATGATGATGATGATGATGATGATGATGATGATGATGATGATGATGATGATGATGATGGAGGAGGCGGCAGAGGAGAAAAGAGGGTGTCACATCTCCTCCATGATAACACATGTGAGGGCTCAGCACTTTCACCTCCCTGCTATCCCTGAATCTATTCACTTTCTCTTCTGGTTGTTTTCTCCCCTGTTTTTCTTCAGACTAGTCTTGAACCTCTTGGGAATGAGTCAGCCTTTCCTAATACCTGGGCCTGCCTTCCAATACATTCACTTTGAAACTCAGACTTTGGTTTGCCTCTGTGCTTTTTGTTCCTATTCCTGATTCTTTATGAAGCAAGACCCCTTTCATGCAAAGCAGCAAAGGAACGGGGGAGAGAAGCATAAGAGCAGGGGCCTTTCCCTCCCCATCGCGCCTTTTGTAGGATATTGCTAATCTGAACACAGAAGGAATTGACTTGATAGATCTCCTGGGTTTAGGGCTAAAGTGGATGAGGCACCATTTGTATTATTAGCAGTGTTTCTCAACCTTAGCTGCTTTAAGAAGTGTGGACTTCAACTCCCAGAATTCTCCAGCCAGCAAAGGCTGGCTGGGGAATTCTGGGAGTTGAAGTCCACACATCTTAAAGCAGCCAAGGTTGAGAAACGCTGTTATTAGCAACTGTGTGAATGGCTTTTCAGAAAGAAACAGCAGGTGTGAATGAAAGTTGGGCGGTTTCACTCCTTCGCATCCGCTACAGTCCTGTTCTCTCATCTTGCCTGTGGTACTTCTTTTAGAAGAAATGTTGCCATGCATGCCCAGTAGCAGAACCACAGTTCTAATCCAGATTGAGACACTAACGGGCAATGGTGTGCTAGACCCGCCTTGCATTGGTTCACAAGAGTGGATTGTTAAATTATCTGGAATTCTGCAAGCCGGTTGAGAGCACAGCTGAGCCCCGATGCCTAGTGCATTCATTGATCAGCTGTTCCACAGCTACCAGCATGGTGTGATGGCAGCAATGCAGCCAGCCGAGCTGGTTCTTAAATATTTGCCAGTACGCCACTGCTACTGGGGGAAAGCAGGGACTGATCCCCTCACCAGGCATTTGTTTTTCAAAGCTTAATTGCAGCAGCTTATTGAATGAAGAACATGCTGTCTCACTGGCCCCTTTAACTGAGATCCTTCACATGGTCCAGCCTTCTCGAACCAAACCCCTGTAGGGGTAGCAACTCACAAGTTCTCAGCCCATGAGCCAAAGCTGAGGAAAAAGCGGTGGGAGATGCAAGAGAAATATGCTGTTCCTACTGTATCAGATACTGAGACTCCTCCAGAAAACAGAAACAGGACAAAAAATCTATTTAAAACAAGAACCTTGCATCTGTGGCTCTCTAGAAAATTAAAATTTTAAGGCAAGCAGCAAAAAGATACGAAAATAAGTGCATTAGTAAAGGCGGACTGAGGCATTCTTCTGGTGTACCGCATTGCAATATATGAACCCTGCCAATCAGTGCAAACAGTTTATTAATATTTTACTGAAAAATGGTGTGATAAATCAAACTTCAGCTGTCTTGATAAGGTGTTGCTAAGCAACTTGCAGGATGGGTGAAAATTAGTTTTCACAGCAACCTTTCAGTCAAAGGAAATCAGAAGAAAAAGAAGTGTGTCAATTCAGAAAGCTATTTTTCACCCAAGAGTTACACAAAAACCCACTGAACCAAAATGTATCTATGGTCTACCTTCTTCAGAAAAGCAAAGAATATTCAAAGAAAAGGAGACTTGTGGGGGGGGGGAACCCCAAAACTTTTGAAATGAAACTTGGTATTTACCGTAATCGCTGTCGTAGAATACTATAAATTTTTGCCATCGCAGTTCGGTGACGAGCTTCAGCATCACATCATTGAGACGGACAGGTGGCCGGGCTGCTAATGTGTATTCCTCTTCCTCCTGACTAGGGTTTAGGTGGCACACTGTCCGTGGAGAACCTCCCATGTTGCGTTGGACAAAGAGGTGAGGAATGTGCATGGCATCTGTCAAGGACTGCAAGGCATTGGCAGAGGCACAACCAGTGGAAGTCACTAAGGCTAAAATCCCCAGGGTCATCAGGTCACAGGCTGAGGAAAAAGAAGGAGAAGGAGAAGATAATCAGTTAGGTGGAAAATCTAGAAACCGGTAGCCAAGTCACGTCAAGCAGCAAGGTGAACATATAGAGACCTACAAGAGGCACATGGTGATGCTCAGAGCCAATACAAATGATGTGTGTAGCCTGTTGTTCAAATATGCAATTTGAGTATGGCATTTTATATTAAATAATTTTAAATTGCTTAACTGATTGAAGAAGCTTCTCTGCTCTCAGACGCTTTCATGTTCCATAGAGTTGAATGGTAGCCATCAGAGACTAGGAGAAATTGTCTGTCTACCCATCTGTCTACCTATCTATCATGAAATAAATGATAGCTAACAAGTATTGTCATGATATGTAAACTACCTAAATTTGATACTGACTCCCTGCTAAAAGATGGGTCTCTGTGTGTAGATTGTGTATTCCTGATTTGGCCCCTAAAAGGACACCATGCAAGTGTAGGTGACTTGTCATCTTCTAGAAGCAGATGCATTTTGTCTCAGAACCTCCCTCAACATTGGACATACTGACTTGGCCTGAAATGCACTGGGCATGGGGCTGCCCTCACAAAGCACTTGGAAGCTTCAGCTGGTCCAGAATGCAGCAGCATGGGCAGCGATGGGGTGCCTTGGTATGCCAGTGTCCCACCTCTGCTCCGTCAGCTGTACTGCTTGCCAGTTTGCTTCCAGGTGCAAAGTGAGATGCTGGTTAGTATGTGCTGTACATGGGGCTTCCCTTGAAGAGCATTCAGAAGCTTCAGCTGGTACAGAATGCAGCTGCATGGGTTGTGAACGGTGTTGGCTGTTTGGCACATATAACACCACTACTACACAAGCTGCATTGGTTGCCAGTGTGTTCCTGGGTGCAATCTAAGGTTCTGGTTGTCACCTTTAAAGCCCCCCATGGCTTGGGACCAGGTTACCTAAGGGACCATCTTCTCCCAGTTGTTTCTACCCATCCAATCCAGTCTCCTACGGGTCCTGTCAGCCAAGGAATGTCGGCTGTTGGGGACTAGAAGGCGTGCCTTATCATCTGTAGTGCCTACCCTCTGGAATATTCTCCCTCCAGAGATCAGGACAGCCCTGACCCTGTTGGCCTTCTGTAAGGCCATGAAGACCTGGTTATGTGCCCGGGCCTGGGGCCCCGAGCATGTTAAGAGCACCGTTTCTTGGCTATATTAATATCCATGCATTGCTTACTTGGCGGTCATGTATATTTATTTTGTATTTTTAATTGTTTTAATTATTTCAACTGCTTTAGAATGTTTATGATTGTAAGCTGCCCAGAGTCACTTGTTGAGATGGGCGGATATAGAAAATAAATAAATAAAATAAATAAATAAAATCTATAAAGCCCCACATGGCATAGGGCCAAGTTACTTAAGGGACCACCTATCTCCCATGGTTTCTGCCTGGCCAGTGTGTGCTAGCCTATTGGCACAGTCTGGGTTCTTTCTGCCATCTATTGGGACCCAGGGAACATGCTTTCTCTGTAGTGGCACCAGATTTGGCACCCCTGAAATCCATGTGGCTCCCATAAAGTCTTGAAGACATGGATACTCTCCCAGGCCTTGGGATGAGACAGACTGGGCCCCGTTGAGTGTGTTTGTTATTTTTGTTTTCTGTTTGTACATTGTGCCTGGATGCCATCTTGTTTGTGGATGGTATTGGTTTTATGTTACTATTTGTGAACTGCCCAGTGTCAGTTGGAGTCTGGCAGTATCCAAATTGAATTAAACTTATTATTTACTATTTTAAAAAAAACCCTAAAAAGGGCAACATTTCAACAATTACCAGCCATGCATTCCATCACATTTAAGCCTAAAATGTTATAAAGTCTACCACAAAGTCCACCAGCTTTGGTTGTGACAGATTGACAAACCCCCCACAGGATATGAATAAGCCATCATTGAAAGCCAGAAAGACTGAAAGCAATTAATCACGCTAGCTGTTGTAAATGCTCGTCTTAAATATATATTCTAAAATGGTGCAAATAACATGTTATCTCATGGAACAGCCAGATTCCTGCCATGTCAGACTTTGTCAGAAGTAATATTGAAATGGAATGCATCCGGAGCACAGACAGCAACCAGAATTTTCTGGAGCTACTAAATGCTAACCAAAATATGACAAACAGTTTCATTTTTCCATGAGTTCAGAAGGACAATAATCTATTGTGTTATGCTGCTAGGAATATTACAGTTAAAAAAATAAAGTTTTAAAATTAATACAATTAACACCCCCATCTTTCTTCAGAGGTGGTCAGCTTGTGTAGCAAAAAACTTTTTCCAGCCTCACAGACCACTTTCAGAACAACCAAGTGAGCAGAGCAGTGAATCCCTAGGTGGACAAAAGCTGACCCAACTCCTACAGGGTACAAAGTTAAACATGGCTTTCTGCAAATTTGAATGCATTGCTTACTATTTTATATTTTCCATCCATTCAAATTTGCAGAAAGACTACTTCGGACACATTATGTGAAGGCCCAGCTCTCTGGAAAAGGCTCTGATGCTGGGAAAGAGAAGGAAAGAGAGGAAGAGGATGACCAGCAGCAAAGTGGATGGACTCAGTTACAGTGGCAATGAGTGCACCATTGGGAGACTTGAAAGAACAGGTTAAGGACAGATCATTATGGAGAAAAACTACCTATGTGGTTGTTAGGAGTTGAAAACAACTTGATGACACATAATCAATCATTTACTATTTATTTGCAATTGTTGTGGTAGAACACTTTTGGCAGAAATAGCAGCTTCCAAACATTTTCTGTATCTAGCTAATAGCCTTTTGCTTCTGGATTTTTCTCCCTATTCTTTGCAGAACTTTTCTAGCTCAGAAATATTCTTAAGTCTTCTTGCATGCAGTGCATGCAATATTTCTCCACTAATTCTCAGTCATATTCAAGTCTGTTGCTTTCCTGTAAGTACTTCATATTCACTGCTTTGTTACAAGCAGCTTGGCTGAAGACCTCTAGTTCATAAAGGTTGTCTTCATGAACCAGGAAAGTTTTTCCTTGTCTTTGAAAATAGAGGTTTAGATTCCAAAAAGGCTATGAAGAAGATAAATCACTAGAATGCATGCCTTCTGATTTATGTTGGTTAAAATAGTTTATCCATAATCTGGGACATGAGTATTTAAGACTGCAATCCATCATAGATTCATTTTCTAGGTAATTAATGCATTAAGTTTCAGTAAATATGCACAGGATTATATTTCATGTCTCTTATTCTAAACATATTTACATGAAATTAAATCCCACTAAAACCAATGCAGTTGATTATTAGATCAGGTTGCAGGTTTATCTGGAATCACTGAGGGAATGTTGTGTGCAGGGGCTGTACTAAATTGGTAATTTAAAAAAAAACTTTAGTAAATGTATTTCAATGAATGAAGTCACTTCTGGAAATCTTAATTAAAATTAATGTATAATTTGATTTGTCCCTTGGAAATTTCCTGGTGGGAATTAGATTTCCTGGATTTGGATGAACCTTGCTGTTCTTTTGGACACTTTCAACATGGCTATGCTCATGGGTAACAATGATTAGCAAAAAATGCCTCTGAAGAAGTATACTGAATGTGGTGAGTACAGAACTCAGAAATTAAATAGGCTCAACAGATGCAAAGCAGGATAAATAACCAAATATTGGAAGGCAGTTTTGAAAGCAACAAAAATAAAGTTTCACTTCAACTGCAAACTGAGTTGAAGGGATCTATCATGGAGGGTTGGACCAGAATTCCCACACAGCAATGACACTCTACATGACTGCAGTTTTGTTGCAGTTATAGGAGTAACTGAAACCTATCATTGATTCTAAGGAGGTGATGACTTTTTCACGTTGGAACATCACACATCGGCTGGCTTTTGTTTATGGAAAACTTTGGTGTTGCTTGTTCCCTTAGACTTACTTTAGAACCCTAAGTATCTCCATCAACATTCAGCGGCAATGCTGAAAATCCACAAAGGAGTGGATCCTTTTTACAGAGCTACATACACCAAAACAGTGTACTATACTGAAGACCATTCCAGACAACAGCAGCAACAGATTCTCTGATTCCTAGACATTTTCTATATAGAACTGCTAATTGGCCTGCAACCTAAATGTATAAATTAGTATGAAAAATTATTTGTGCACAGTACTTTATTTTTAAATACACAATAACATTCATTTAGACTTCCTTAAAAAAATAAAGCAAAGCTTGGTTTTCCTTTTCTCCTCCTCCAGTGTTCTTCCAAGCTCCTGTTCTGATTGGTTTTCTAATCAACAGCCATTAAAATGATGGTGGGTTTTTTTTAAGAGCTCTGATTAGCCAAGAGTTCACAAGACATCAAGGCAAGGGCCAAGTAGCTGTAGCCTTAATTAAGGCTTAAGAACTTCTAAAAGCCACAGCAACAGTGATCCCTCCCCTTTCTCCATCTCTCTTTCAGCTAATGGATCACAACTATTAAAATGAAGATAAACCAGATGTATAGGAGATGGTTTGGCGAGACCTGACATAATGGGGAAAGAGAGGAAAATTTTGTATCCAAAAAATCAGCCACATCAACCCAACAAGTGAATATAAAGTAGGGTTGATTCTTCATGTCATATAGGTTGAAATCGAAAGAAGAAAACAAAAGAAACAGGCTCTTATACACTGATGATTCTCAATAATAATTTATAATAATCATTAATAAATTAATATAGTTACTGATTAGTACAATTAATTAATAATAATTAATAAGATTCTTACTTGCTGACCCGTTCATTCAGATTTATCAAATTCTTTGGATACTTCCAAGACTGGAAGAAATCAGAATTTCCATATGGTTGGTCTGATACATTTTATGTTGCCTACCTTCTGTCTGATCAACATGAGGAAATTACTCTGAGACTTTCTATTATTCTCTTGTATACCTATTACAAGTGAAAGTTGGATGATGAAAAAGTTGGATAGAAGCAAAATTGATTTGTTTGAACTATGGTGTTAGAGGAGGCTCTTGCGCATCCCTTGGACTGCAAAGATAACAAATAAAGAAGTGTTGAAGCACATAAAACCGGTCATGTCACTAGAAGGAAAAATAACAAAACGTAGACTTAGTTACTTCGGTCGTGTCATGAGATCAACATTGTTGGAGAAAGACGTTATGTTTGGAACGGTCAGTGGCAAAAGACGAGGAGGACGCCAAAGAACACGCTGGTTGGATGTAATCAAAGCAGACACAGGCCAAACTATAAAGCAACTGAAAGAAGTTGTACAAGATTGGAAATCATGGAGAGAGCTGGCTTATGGAATCACCAACGGTCGGATACGACTGAATGGGTAATTCGATTTGATACCTATTTCATTCCTCAGGTATTGGTTGATAGGGCCATTAACAGTATTCTTTGAAGTTTGGTCATGCAAATTATTGTTCCCAAAGCTTGTCTGTTTGGTGCACAGATTTTCTTTTCTGGTCCATAACCTTTCATTTGATTTGTCTCATAGAAGTAGTCCTGTTCCCACTTACAATGCAATTTCTCTTTTCTTTTCTAGCTATCGTAAATGGTCACTAAGCAGTGGACAGTTAAGACTGTGAAGAGGGCTGAGGGGCTGACTAGTCAGGAAATCTGGATAAACACTTAATGATAAATGAACACTTAATGATCTGTTGTATGACTAAATTCTAAACAATTGTTCCTATAGATTCAGGGGAAAAAGTGTTTATTGAAAAATCCATTGCCATACTGAATTTTTTTTTTGAAGGGGGTCCCAAAATCATCCTATTTAAAAATAAATAAATAAATACATAAAAGCAATCAAATAATAATTAAAAAAACAGGTCTAGATTTAATGTAGAGGCTATTCTGTAAGCCACCTGGAGTCACTGTGAGTGAGTTGGGTGGCCATGCACTGTACATTTCTTTAATAAAATAAATAAAGATAAATTCTGTGCTGAACTGCATGCAGCTTCTTCATACTTCAGCAAAAAAAAAAAGCAGACTCCTGCAATCTCTGTGTGTGTCTGTGTGTAATGTACAGAAGAAAAGAACTGGGCACGTGAAGAGCGTCAGAGTCCAATAGAGCTGGATGCTATTTCCCAACCCAGGGCCATTAATAGGACTCTGCAACTGATTTTGCTGAAGCTATGCCAAGGCCCAAATAGCTGGGCAAGAGCAAGGAAGTCGGAACTACACAGATTTCAGTAAGGTTTCATCTTTAATGTTCATCTGGGATAAATACAGGTGGTTGGAAACTGCAAGAGGAATTTCCCAGCCTCATTTCTAGAAAGCTGATTAAGGCAGAGTCTCTCTGAATACCATGCAATGCTATTGCCCCAGATTTCTTTCTCCCTGAACCAAGTTGCTTTTACGAGACATGCCGCCAACTGACAGGCCCACTGCTCTCTCTTCCATTCCTTTCCCAGCCTCCGCACAACTCACAGTTGGGGATTTGGGAATGGCCATCATCATTCCTTAAGGCCATTCCTTCCCTGTGCACTTTCCCTGCAGTACTCTTCTCAAACTGGAATGGATGCCCCATCCCACCAGGGTTCCTTCTGCTGCAGATTCCATGCCAACCTGTCTCAAAGCAATGCATGCAGATGCTGCTGCTTGGTGTGCCAGGAAAAAACCCAAGAGGGGATCATAAGCATTGCATCCTGCCAGGATGGTGAGCTTTTAGCAGCTTCCCAAGAAGACTGAGGTCAGAATTTTACCCAAGGCTCAAGAATAAGGCCCCAGGAGCCAGGAGGGAGGAGTTAAAGTCTCAGATAGCTACGTTGCTTTTATTGAACGTACCAGGATGCCCTGCTAAGGAAGATCAGCTACTGCAGAATCCAGCAATCCACCCATAGCATTTAGATGTTGTCTCTCCTGCCCGTACATGAAACAGACCTCTTGCCACTTTCTTTCCTGGTCCATAATATATGGTCACTAACTATATCTCACTTCTCAGTCTTGGTGGACTGAGCACTGGTCACTGACTTGCCTGGTCACAAATTCTTTGCTTTCCACCTTGCCAGCTTCAGTCCTCACACCAGGGATGATATCACCCTTGCAAGTTTGTTTTTTTTTTAATGCCTTTTGTCAGACCAACCTTGGCTGTCAGAGAAAGTTTCATACTGTGTGCTCCGTGAAGGTGAAATCCAGACTGCCACTGTCTTTCCAGATGTTGAGATAGGTTACTCTTAATCCCTGTGACTCAGGGATAAAACTGTGATGGGGCGTATGTGTGTGTGAAAGCTGATTGTGTGTTTCTGATAGGAAATGAAAGTTATAAAACATTTCTACAGTAAGGTTAGGACATACAATTCTCCAGTGAGTCTGTTACTTGTCAATCCAGCAAATGGCTGGGATGCTTTTATTGGCCGCAAGATGGTTCAAAAACAATTGCCAACCAAAGGAATCAGAATTCTTCATGCAACTTGGTGCAGATGGGTGCTTCTTGAAAAAGATGGGCATGAATTATTTTTATGTAAACAACAATAAAAATCCAGTCCAAAATGTAACTGAGATTCCTGTGTAGGATGAAGAAAGAGAATGTCTGTACTTTCAGTGCTGCTCCAACCCAAAAGGCCTCTCATTTCAGGCCTGCATTTTCAAGCATGAAGAATAGGCCATGACCACTTGCTACTACCAACGACAGGACTTTTATGTTGCCTCACATCCCTCCAAACATAAAGCCTTTTGACTTTTTCAGTCCACAGATTCAATTGCCCAGCTTCATGGCTTGTTTGGCATGCATGAATTTCCTGCTTGAGTTCTCCTGCTGCTATGAGCAACAATCTGCATACAGGAATGAGCAGCACAAACCCAAGTTTCACGCCAAGAAAGGTATCTTTTTCAGAGAGCCAAATCCCACTGTGACCCAACGTAGGGACATTCAGGAAAGCACATTCAAATAACTCAAGCTCTAGATCAACTTTCCCCAACCTTGGGAGCTTTCCACCTGGCGGAACTTCACCACATACAACTCCTAATCCTCATAGCCATTGCTGAGCAGTTTGGAGATGAAGTCTACAGAACTGCAGGGTCCCCAGATTGAGGAAGATGATTTACACACCACCCAATTTCTCATCCCCCAACCTATCTATAAATGTCTTACAAGGTTTGTAGCTGACTTTCTTCTCTGCCAAGATGCATTTTGATACAATCGATTATGTCTTAATGTGCCATAATCTCTTGAAAACCATGAGAGCCTTTACTGACAGTCACATAGATCTGTCTTCTCCAAGCTAAGCAGTCCAGTTATTTGGAACTGCAGATTGAAAACTGAGTGACAACTATAGCCCCATCTTTATCTGAGATATTTCTTCACCAGCACAAGACTCACACCTGGATACTGTGTGTCATGGAAAGTTAACAGCAGCACATGCCACACATTTCAACAAGCTACCTTAATATTTTCCACAGATTCTAGATAAGTATAGACACACAGGCACACATTTCACAAACTGGGGTATAAAATATTTCACTTTTTATATCTCAAGGAAGTTTCTTTCGAATGGAAATCTCAGCACTGGCTATCAAATGTTGCTTCAGGTGAAAATTTAAAAGCTGATTTAACTACCAGCTTGAAAAACAAGAAGTGGGCTAGTTAAGCAGAATTTCTTAGTTAAAGACCTCCAAAGGTGCCCAGATTGTGGTGTTCCTCTAACAAACAGCCACATGGACAAAGGAAATATCCCAAATCCATTGTTTAAAAAGACAGAAAGACAGTTGAGCTTCCCTGAGAAACCAAGGGAATATCCCTGGCCCAAACCACAATGACCATATGGCCAGGTCCCATGATGTAGGGTGACTTGACAAGTGGGGCCTGTTACTTCCTGTCAAATGGTACAGAGAAGTTTGTTTCATTTCCTTGCTTCTTCAAATTCCTGATTAAGTGTGAATGCATGCTAAAATTCATTTTAGCACTTGTCAGAAAGCATTATCAAGGCCTGCACTATTTACCTGTACTTGGCACTTAATTGCCACAGAAAATGGTGTTCTCTGTGCAGTCTGTCAGCCCTTCCCATGTGACATGTCCAAACAAAGAGCTACTTGTGAGAACTTTACAGAACTTACAAACAATTGAGAAGCTATTTTGGAAATTTGTCTCAAAGCCCCACTTCATTTCACACCTTACCTCAGTGATATTCGTCCTTTAAGCATGAGTGTAGATGGTTGGCCTTTCAAAAGCAGAATTCTGAAGTTCTGTGTTTCAGCCCTTGACATGCTTAATCTTTTATAAGCAATTATAGTTTCAGATTTACACACAGAAAAAAAAATGGAAAACACAGTTTGGATCATGACCCCACATTGTGCTTAAGTATGAAGCATTCATACTGAACAACCCATATAGTTTCATAAATCCTGTCTTTTCAGAGTAACTTTTTTTTTTTCTTCCCACTGAGATAAAACATATCAGTATTACTCAGAAGTCCTTGGACACTCTCCCAATTTACCATGATACATCCCACTTCTCTGGTAACTAGCCCTGAAGCTGGGTATCTCTATTAGACTTAAATTACATATTCCACCTTTTCCCCTAAGACACTCTTCTTAATCTGTCTCTACTTTTACTTTTAGATAATGACTTGTTAAGTGACTTACTAAAACGTCTCATCTGCTCAAAGTTCTGGTCTTTCTCCATCATGTGTCACCAAAATGGTACCCAGAAGATCTAAAACAGGGATCACCAATACAGCGCCTGAAGGTGCTATGATACCCCCAACAGTATCTGTGTGAGCCCAGACATATCTATCCCCGTGTTTCTCTTTGTGCATTTAAAAAATGGTCAGAATCCCACAATACTATCTCTTGCAGAGCTCAGACCAGAAAAACAAAATACTGTGAGATTTTTGAGATGAGAGGTGAAATCTCACTAAGATGTAATGATCTTGCAGGATTTGGACCATTATTTTTTATGATTATCTTTGTTTTGTTTGTAGTCACCACCTAAAAACATTCCCAATGCCTGTTTATGAGTACAACTATCAGGATTCCAAACTAGACCAGTAATTCTGCTTGTACTTCAACAAATGGAATAGATAGCAAACTAGGAAGGTTCTTCTACCTGTTCACCTTTGGCTTTTGCTCGCTCTATCTCTTCAGTGCTGGTCAAGGTGCGCTCTGTCATTTTATACACCAAAGAGGACAAGCTACATTGTAGGACAGAGAGTTTGCTGTCCTATTAATTCAGAAAACAAATATCTTCTTTGCTCTGAATATTGCAGTGTATATTTAGTCTTCAGCAGGAAAAGAAAAAGAACAATAGCAATGGGTATTGATGAGTGGGAGAGCTGAATAACGTATGTGTGTACCATGTATGACAATTGAGTTCCACTTTTGTTTCTTGGGATGGTGGACTAACGAAAGCACAGAAAGATGAAGTTCACAAAACCCACTATACCACAATGTGTCTTTCTTATGGTTTAACATGTGTAACCTTAACCACATGCTTTATAACCTTGGTTTATGGCTTTGCATAAATTTAGATTTATTCAATAAATCATTTTATTCATAGAGCAGACCAAGATTTAGTAGCTGGGCCACACAACACACTCAACCTGCTTATCAAATTAGCCTATTCTATGGGATGGCACAATACACCAAACTATAAATTAACTAAATGTGTTGGGTTCCTACAAAAGACTATCCAAAACTCATATATTGTGTGAATGCAGCCACTGACCTAATTAAATGTCAGTTCAACTTGGACTGGATCTGGAATCTTCTTTTGAATATTGTTCCTTTGTTTGGATTTCTCATCTGGTTAACTGGCTAGTTTATCAATCAGATGTACAGGATATATGCATTTCACATGCACGCTGTCCGCTTCATCCTTGGCATTCATTGGCGAGACTGTGTCTCCAACCTGGAGGTCTTGGTGAGGACTCGCAGAGTCCACCGGTATTGAGTCCCTGATTATCAGAGGCCAGATGTGGTGGGTGGGACATGTCATCAGAATGGATGACCACCATATGCCTTGCCAGTTGCTCTGTAGTGTAATGGAGTCTGGGAAGAGACCTCGAGGTCAACCACACAAGCACTACAAAGATGCTGTGAAAGAAACCCTATGACACTGTGATGTTCAGCCAAGGGAACCAGAAGTTAAAATTGCTGACAGAACCCGCTGGTGAGCCCTGTGCTATGAAGCTTTAACCAGCTTTTAAGACAGGGGCTACCAGAAACTGAGAGAAAACCATGAGTGGTGTCACAGAATAACACCCACAGTTACTACAACAATGGACGTCCAGTGCCTCCATTGTGCTAGACTCTGTGCTTCCAAACTAGGACTGCAGAGGCACCTCCATGTCCACAGGAGAACTGCACAATAGCATGTCTTCTTCAAATCTGAAGGACTATCAACTGTGCAGGATACAGGATACAGGCACCACCAAGCTAAACTAAATGGAGAAGTATTTTGTGATGGCTATTGGAGCAGGCCTGCAGCGGCTTCTGAATGCTGAAGCATTAATTTGACCCATAGAAGAAAATGGGATCTCCAGAAGTCCAGGAGAAACTCTACTCTGATGAAACAATGCACTAATTTCAATCTCCTGGATTTCTCCTAAGCTTGCCACTACAGATTCTTCTTGTATCTGTTTAATACTACATTCCTCCCACTCCAGAAGAGTCTCTGGGGTCTGAATGATTCAATGGTCTCACTCCATCAGATTCTTCAGTCTCTGGACTGAAAAACAACAACAAAACTTTCTTTTTCAGCAGTACTCTAATATCTGGTCTACCCATTAACTGGCTTTGTGGTAAGCACAAAGGTGGTAGATAGCTGGGCAGAATGACAGACAAGCTAGATGGAACTCCATTACCAAAACCACACTACCAAAGCAGAAGTGCTGACTTCCTATCTTCACGTCATGCTTCTTTGTGAGGTATGTTCTTGCATTTTTCCTCTGTCAAATTATAAAAACACAAGAGTTTGTCCAGAGTCTGATTCCCCCACAAGCCCAGTCCTTGAAATCCCCGCTGTCTGCCATGCCTGAGTCTCTTCCACCAGGAAATAAGCAGGGCTTCACAACCGTAGCTCCTGCTGTTGCTTTAGTAAAAAGAAAGAAGCTAATCTTGCAGAAAGCAAAGGGAAAGTCCAAATGACAAACATTCCTTGCAAAATTAAAAAGTAATTGAAAGAAAATCTAAATGGCTGTTTCACTGGGTTTTATACTGGTGAATAAAATTAATACGTCCACTTAATAATATACTAAGGAGAGAAAACAAGGTTTGGTGAAATAGCGTGGAAGCTTTCGTTTCCTTTACTGCACCTGATTAATAAACAGCTCTTGTCCTCTAGCACTCGGAATACAATCCATGAGTGTGCTCAGAAACCAAAGGAGAGGTGATCTCCCATTGGCATCTTGCACTCGATGCAGTGGTGCCATCAAGCGGTCAAGGGATGTACTGGACTGATGCAAATCCAAACAGAGGTGCATTAAACCCTGCCCAGAGATTCAGAAAGCAATTTTGTCCATAGTGCTATGATACTCATTTATGAAATGGAAAGCAAACCACAATAAGCAGAGATCTCTGTTTCCTATTCTTGCTGGCTAAAATAGCCAGAGGAAGAAAAACATCCAAATCTTCAATCTCTGCTTACCAACAAGTGGGACCTACAACATGCAGTTCACCACAGGGACTTCTCCCCAGAATTCTCTTCCACCAGGATAGTCCATTCCCTCTACCTGGTTCTTCCAGTTTCCTCCAGCAACAATGTGTCCATCAGTCCATCAGGTTAAGTACAAGACTGGCCTTCAGCCTGAGCACTATTTTCAACATAACATCAAACAGGTTCAGCACATCCCCAGGTCCTCCAAACTTAAGAAGACTATAACAATAAAAACAAAAATAAATGAGAAAGAGAGATTGTACAGGTCAGAGGTTAGGAACCAGCTGTCTTCCAGATGATCCTAACCTACCATTGCCACTTGTCCCACCCGAAACAGTCAATGGTAAAAGGTGCTGGGAGTTGTAATTCAGCACTCTAGAGAGCCACAGGTCTGCCAACCCTGTTTCAGGCCCTTGAGATTTTAAGGGAAGCGTAACTGAAGATAGAACGTGATCCAAAGAGCAAGCCTTTGCTAACCCCCCTGCCAGTTTCCATGTCTTCTTCAGAAGAGTAATTAATGAAACAAAGTAGACCATCCACTTCTTAAAATGATTAAGTCTAAAGAAGAGAAGACCAGAGGGGGACATGGCAACAGTCAGATGAAAAAGGAAGGAAGGATTTATGTTTCAACAGAGTGTAGTCCACAGAAAGTGTTCTAGGCCTTTTTTCTTTTTTTTTTGCTGTCACTAGAGGTCCCTACCTGTGAAAGATTGTGGGAAAGCTGGAGGCATCTCTACTTCGATAAACACAACTCAGTCCAGCTGCTGAGTGAGAAGTGCTTTAAAGAGACTCCACCTTAATTAGCTCCCTGTTATTGAGGCTGAGAAGTTCCTTCTATGCTTTTCAAAATTGTTGTCAAGCTGGAAAAACCAAGGAAGCAAGAATGGCATGGATTTCAGTACAGCAAAGAATCTGTAATGCTTCTCGGGGGTAAACACAGAACCTTGAAAATTGTAAGAGTTTCCCAGTCTTATCAAAGCTAAAATAGCTCTATTTTTTTTTTCTTAAAAGCAACCACAAAGATTCTTCCAAAAGGTAAAAAATTCCTCCCCACTCCACCAATAATGCCGTTAATGCATTAGCTTTCTGAGACTTTTTTTTTAAAATGCATTTTCTAGAAGTTTTAAAGGAGTTGTTTTTCCTTAATTAAAAGGTGGCAAGTTTCAGTTAAACATAAAAGAAAAACTCAGTTCTGAGGGCAATTTGACAAGGCAGCCAATGACTTAAAAAGGGTGGGTTCTCCCTCATTGGATGACTCTAAGCAGGGACTGATATTTAGAGTGCTGAGTTTGTTCTAACTCTGATTGTCCTGCAATGAACAGAATATTAGACTAGATGTCCTTCCCATTTATTGATTGTACTTAACTACAACAGAATAAAGAATTCGCTCTATACTACATAGATCTGGAGATGGATTGATATGTCATGGCAAGCAACTTGCTACTTCATCATTTGTGGCATCCTATGGACTAGCTGCAGTGGGAAGCTGCCCACACTTCAATCAGACAGATGCTGATTAAGAAATGCCACACACACATCTATGATATCCTGATTTGATAGTTTAGGGAGCCCATGGAGGCTTTGGCATGCAGTCAAAAATAGAACAACCTATTCGATCTGTTCACTGGAGCTAGAAGACAATAAGGAATCGGACCAGGGAAAGCAAATAATTGTTTTTCTACTACTAGAACTTTTATGTCTGGCTGCTGGAACCTTCATGATGCCCATTTTCAGGCTGCTTGTTTTTCCTGCCTCCAGTTCACTTTTCGATTTAGGATTCTCCTTGACCAGCTTTCTGTTCCTGGGAATTGCCAAGAGGTCATGCATGGGTTCTCTGTCCTGCAAGCTCCCTTGCTCTGCCCCTTTGAACTAGGCCATTCTGGCCATGAAAGATGGGAGTTAAGAAATCCATCTTCCCAGCCTGCTAAGGGGGGAAGAGTCATACGCTAGAAGGCTCTTCAACGGTGTCAGGGAGAATCTAGCATCAAATCTCTGGTAACTTAGAGGTATCCTCTGAGGAGTGATCAGAGATGCATAAAGCAAATTAAATCTGATGTCAAAGTTGTAGGATTTTGTGTTTCTTCTGTTGAAGCATTCAGTTTGCAAATTTAAAACAGCCTTTCACCCCCCACCACCAAAAAAGCTGGAAAATCCACAGTAGTTATGATTTGCACGACAGAAAGAGAATGAGAGATGTTATTATTTAAAAGTAAATTAAAAATAATAACATTAAGGTAGAAACCATTAAAAATAAATGGGAGAGAGAAATAAAAAAAATAATTAGTAAAATAATTGTTAAAGGACAGTCTCCACCATTCAAACAGAGAAGGCCTAAATGATGTAACAATAGATACCCCTTGAATATTATAAGGAGAACATTCTAAAGAGCAGATCCCAATAAGGAGAACGCCTAGTGACAAATGACAAGACAATCCACCATGTAAAGAACCCCATGTTGGACTTCTCCAGACTTAGTAACTGTGGACCCAGTTCCAAATTGAGCAGAGCTTTACCCACTACTAATATAATCTTGGCCTTGGCCTAGTATCTTCCCAGTAGCCATGCAGCTGTTCAGCACAGTATGCCCTTGACTGAAGAGAGGCACCCTATTCCTGTCTGGTCTCATCCTCTTTCATCCTCTGTGCAGCCTTGAGAAGAATGCATGTGGGATAAAAGGATGCGCATGGAGTTGGTGCACATCTACTTCACCAGCTAAATCAGCCCCAGTGATCAGTGGGGTGCAACTGTTGCAGCTAGATTGCCCTCACATCCTGAAGGTGTAACATGTGCATGATCAGATGCTCAACTCAGCAATCTGGGCACTGTACTTGGCTCCAGCTGCAACTTCCAGACCAGATATAAAGGTAACCCACATAAAGTGCATTATAGTAATCCAGATTAGCAACACATGGACAAAAATGTTTAGGAAGGGACATAGCTGATAAGCCAATCAAAGCTGGCAATGCGTACTATTGTCCAGAGATAACATTCAGGCCTCCAGTGACAATTATTATTCCAGGAGCAACCTCAATTCATTACTGCTGCCAAGCACAGGTCCAGGACATGCAAAACCTCTCCCGATTCAGATTCACAAAGAGCTTCAAGTTATTAGTGTTCTGATGGTACCTCATTCCAAAACTCCCTTTGGTGTCTCCAACAATTTCCTGCAGATGTTAAAGAACACTTAGAGCACGTTAGGGCCTAGTGGCAACACTCCTGCAGTTTAGAGGGGAAGTACCACAGAATAGTGCCTTCAACCCCTATCTCAGAGAGACAATGCAAAGGAAATATCATGGTCAACAGGGTCAAAGTTCCCTGGGAGATCCAGCAGGATCAATATACTTGCATTTTCTCAAAAGAGGTCATCCCTCAGGGCAACCAAGGTAGATTCTGTCCCTAACACTGGGTAGAATTCAGACTGAAATGGCTAAAAAAAACTGGCTTCTTCCGAGAACATCTGTGACTACAATGACACTACCTTTGCAACACCCAAACCCAGATTACTTAAACCTGGGTGATAGTTATCATGAATCCTTAGATGCAGCAAGTCTTGTTCCATGACTACGCAGCAAGTAACTATTTTAAGGCTAGTGGTCTTAATGCAGAGATTTATTCACCACTGCCTGGATCTACCCAGTCAACCCTACTTGACTAGTTTAAATAAGCCAAAATGGGCAAAGGACAAGAGATTATGTTGTATGATGGATGACCACAGGTGTCTTCTCTACAACTTCAGTCCTTGGGAATTGATCCAATATAGATCAATTCTGAAAACAGCATTGGATGTCTAACTAGAGTCTGTATGAAGTGCAAACTGCACAAAGAGAGTGATCTTATCCTTGAAACACCTTAAAAATTTATCTGACAGACAAATGTATGGAGTTTTGTACACAAATTTTCCTAATATTTTTGTGTCAAGGATTGAGTAGAAAGTGGCATGTGCTAGCATGTCATTGTATTAGCAGTTTTCATTCAACAAAACTTCTCTGTGCCATGGCAAGTCCATTTTGACAGATTGTTCCACTCTGTCTATGCCAAATATTTTTTAACACCCATTGTAATTAATGTCAATGTCACAAGAGTGTAGGCCTCTGGATGAGCTATATTTCATCCCTTGCCAGCTTGGATTTGCATGAGGGGTGCAAGCTGTGCAGGTTGAATTCCTGTGGTGATTGTCACTTGTACAATTTCATATTGATGTACCCATCAATCTGGCCCACCCAGATTGCAGGACGTACCTCTACAAGCCACGTGAAACTAACCCTTCAGCTAATGAATATCGGGCTTCTTCCAACCAATACTCAAACGAGTAGACTTACAGGCAGAAAGTCAAGGACACAGTTTGTTTGTTTGCTTTTTGGATGGGGAAGCTTTTTTTAAATAAGCACTTTATTCAATTTCAATCTACATAGTTGAAATACAATATAACAAACCTAGAGAAACAAGGAAAGATAGCTAACGAAGAAAAAGAGACTATAAAAGTGAAGAAAGGAAAGATGGTTTCCAATTTCTCCAATACAGATATAAATACAATTTGAGATATAATCTCTCACCCATAATTAAACCATATTAATATTGTTTCTTTCAAAGCAAGCCATTTAGTCCCTAAACCCCGTAATTAAAGCTTCATTTTTTTTAGAGGAACAACATGGACATTTACTTCTACACATGATTACAGCTGCAAGACGTCTATATGCACAATGATGGAAAGATCCGTATATACCTACAGTGGAAGACTGAATTACTAAATTAATGGATTTGGCTCAAATGGCGAAGTCAAGGACACAGTTCTTGAGTAGCTCTTTTCTTTTCACAGATACCAGAAAAGCTGTAATTATAGCATAAAGCCGGCAACTCCACACTATAAAACCCAAGCCATATAAGTAATAGTACCAGATCTTTTCCCACCTGTTGACCCCAATGGATGGAGAGCTGGTGGTTTCTTGGTGAAAGAAGTGCTGATATCTGTGCATTGTTACTGCACGGGACCTGTCTGGTTCCAGGACCTCTGCTCCTGACCTCCTGACCTTCTGACCTTGACCTCTTCACACTTAATGGCAAAGGCTGTGACTGACTCAATGCCTCTTTTCACCAGGGGCAGTGTTGCCTAGTGCCATCATCTGAGATTTGTACACAGTCACTGCCACCATATAATAATTGCCATAGATGCTTCTCCCACCTGCCTAAAGATACCTGAAAGTATTCTGATTGCATCTTTCTTCTTAGAGATACCTTACAAGCCTCTTAAAGCTTGAAGATGTGTCTTCACAAAGCATAAACAAAGCCACATGTATAGTCTGTTTTTATTGGCATGTTGAAATAACTACAGAAATTTTCTCTGTGAGGCAGATGCAAAATGGAAAAAAAAAATGCATCATTTGCAAACCAGCAGGCATGAACATGGGAGACACAGACAGACAGATATGATAGATATGACTTATATATCACTATTCCATGTATGTTTTTGTCTGAATTATATCAAGGTAGAATTATATCAAGGTGGAACAGAAAATATTTCCTATCTCCCACCTTTAGACCAAAAAAAAAAAAGAAAAAAAATCACAAAAATCCAGGGAGGAAAGTTAGGCTGAGAAAGGCCAGTTCTCCTAAGGTCATTCAGCACCATACAGAAACATAACTTTGAAACTCAGACTCCTGGATCCAAGTTAGAATACATTTCCATGGATCTGAATATTTAAGCCCAACACTTATGAAATAAGAAGTATGGCTGATCTGCATCACCAGCTGACCAGGACACTAAAAGCATTTCTTGGATTCAGGAACATGTGACAAGATCTTCTACCTACCTTCAGCCTTTCCTCTCTGGTCACTGCTCTGCACAGTCATTATTTTTGTAACAAGCTCACCAGCGGAACTGTGAAAATCTGGACTTTTTAAATTTTCTTTTCTTTAAAAAAAAATAGGTTTAAGGATAGTAGAATGATGACTGACTTGCTTAAAAAAAACCCACAGGTGAAACTCACAAGAGTCTTCTACCACTTTCCCCTTCTAGCCCAAGAGACCAAAAAAAAAAAAAAATAGTAACACTGTGTGATGTTTACTCCAGAGTAAAGAAGTAGGGGAATCCACCAATCAGTAAATGTGGTTCAATAAGACAGCAAGTAGAGGAAAGGACTGAAAATCAGAAAGGGGGTTTATTTTCAGCCAGTTTAGGCCTGGCTCTCTGTCAGCTTAAGGCTGCAGAGCAAAAAATCTCTTAGCCTTTCAGGGCTCAAGGGAACTTCATCTCTGAGGTATTCTGGATCACTTGTGCAAATGCCCTTTTTATCTATAAACTAAACATCCAGTGCTGCTGCCCGGGATTTTTTTTTTTTTTGAGTTAAAGCCAGTGTCTGGTACGTGCAATCTGGTACGTGCAAACATTGTTTTGGTTACTACATCTGGCTATTTGCATGTAGGCACCGTTCTTCCAAACTTTCCAAAGAATTTCGACATATTCATTTCTCCAGGCTAGCTAATTCTGACATTGCAGTGAAGTTTGTGAAGGACAGCATTGCTGCAGTCCTAGAGTTTTCAGCTCAGGTCCCTTCAGCTAGCTGTTGCTAAAGGACCAATAATTGTTTTATTTATTACCTCAATTTAAAATGCAATGAAAATCATGGGAGAACAATCCCGAAACGAACAAAAAGACTGTTATAAAGGGCCCTGAATGCTAGCAAGGATATATGCCAAAACATCTCCAAAGGAAGATGGTTGGGGGGGGGGGGGGAGAGGAAAGGAGGAGGAGGAGGGAGGGAGGGGGGGAGCAAGGAAGCAAGCAAGCAAGCAAGCAAGCAAGCAAGCAAGCAAGCAAGCAAGGAAGGAAGGAAGGAAGGAAGAAGGAAGGAAGGAAGGAAGGAAGGAAGGAAGGAAGGAAGGAAGGAAGGAAGGAAGGAAGGAAGGAAGGAAGGAAGGAAGGACTGTTTAACCACATGTTCATAATCTCAATAAGCAAGCATGGGCTTTTCTAACCTCTTTAAGGAAGGCTTATTTTTGGAAAAAGGGAGGGTTCTAATCCATCATAGTGATCAAAAAAGGAAGAGTATTGATATATAAGTATTGATATATAAGTTCAGTTACCAAATTGTGCAAGAATGCACACACGTGTATGAGTATGTACAGAAGGCCGCCAAGTTCACACGGTGTTAGGACACCAGGCAAGGTGCAGCCTTGAGGAGCCTATTCCAGTGTTTGAGGACCTTCACCAAGAAATGCCATTTCTAGTTTTTATTTGTACGACCTGTGAGGGAAGCAAGGGATAACACAAGCTGCTTCAAGTCCTACAGTTTAAGCCTTCCATGCGGAACAAATAGGTACTATTCATTCAATCCATTCAGCCAAACATTTGTGCTCCATCTTCCATGAAGCTGAACAGGAATATAAGCAGGATGAACGTTATTCTTCCTGCATTATCCAAGATGCAATGGCAACATCTCTCCTGGTAGATTTATTCCTGAGTTTTCTTAGTCTGGCACCAATCTGGAGGCCCAAAAATCATCTGCACCAATATGTCCCAATTTACAGAGCTCCCTTTTAAAAATCATGCATCCATCTATGTTTCTCCCCATGTCCGGTTCCAGAAATTGAAATGTTTAGTATTCCCTTGGAACACCGGAGATGTTTAATAATACGTTATCCACTTAAGATGTTATTGCACAATGTCACTGTGGAATAAGCTGGAACATTGAAACAACAGCTGGTAGACCAAATCCGTTTTAATCCCCCAATGATTCTTACATGCAGATTTCCAAAGACAAACATTTGGGGGCGACAGCGTAACATACTGCCGTGTGAGCTTATCAGATGGAAGGCACGGCCAGGGACGCAGGACTATTTGAGTGCTGAATATGTTCTCTGAGCAGGGGGACCACCATAACTAGTGAATGCAATATTTCTCATTGCGCTACTACATCCTGTCCAACAACGAGAAGGAAAAAGTATTGTATACCGATAGTCCTCACTTAACAACCATTCATTTAGTTATGGTTTAGACTTACAACAGTGTTGAAAAAAACAATTACGACCTATTCTCACACTTATGACCGTTGTAGTGTCCCACGGTCCTGTGATCACGATTTGGGCGCTTGGCAACCGGTTTGCATTTATGACCATTGCAGCATCTCGTGGTCATATGATCACCATTTTGGACCTTCCCAGCTGGCTTCTGGCTAGCAAAATCAGTGGGGAACTGCACGATTCACTTAATGACCACATGGTTCACTTAATGCCCATGGTGATTTGCTTAACGGCTGCCACAAAAATGGTCATAAAATCAGGTCAGATTCACTTAATGACTGCTTTGCATAGCAACCAAAATTCTGGTCCCAATTGTGGTTCTTAAGCGAGGACTACCTGTAGCCTTCTCCAGTTCAAATATATTAATAGGAATCCATTATCAAAGGAATAAACAACAGAATAAGAAAGGATTTCATTCAGTATTGACTTTAGAGTGAACTTATCCAACTTATTCTTCCTAAACCTATACAAATCAGGACTGTAACACCACCTTGGATCTGGAGAACTCCTTAAACCAAGCTTGATTTTTCTTGCATTTGTGGAGAGCAAATGAATGTGGGTAAAGACCCAGCTGCTTTAAAGATCTTCACACAGGTGCTGTATTAGCTGCCACCACCACCACCACCACCACCCTAGTGTGGTCTAAGGCATCTTTCTGCACTTGAAAGTGAAGCACTGTGCAGCTATAACACAAATACACATGAACTAGAAGGATTGCAATTGGCATTTCAGAGGTGGTTTGCAATTCAAAGGCACAGAAAAATGTGCACATTGGAAGAGATAAGAAAAAGTGTATCTATTAGGGGAAATGTGTACAAAAATGCTAAACAATTTTGGTGCTTAAAAATTTGCAGACCGATGCAGAAATGGGCAAGGATAAACTTATGGCTGGGGAAAAAAATGAAAAATTGAGCAATATCAAACTTGACAGGAATCCGCTCCTCTGCTCCTGCATCAGAAAGGGAATGCTTCTGGTACTTTATCAGCATTGCAAATAAATCCACAAAAGGCACTAGACTAAGCTAACTTGCGTATATGAAAGTAATTTGTGCCTAAGAGTAGCCCACTTTGTACATTCCTTATCACCTGGAGGAGATACATGCTTTTATTTATTAAGTATAAATCAGTGTTTCTCAACCTTGGCCACTTGAAGATGTGTGGACTTCTCCAGCTCCCAGAATTCCCCAGCCAGCCATGGGAGTTGAAATCCGCACATCTTCCAGTAGCCAGGGTTGAGAAACCCTGGTACAGAGAATGAGGTGAGCTTCTTCTTATAAGCCTGGGAGAATCAACAAGAACTTCTTCACAGTCCCACACATTTTACATGGGCTGGCCCAAATTCTTCCCCTCGTTAAACTGGCCACTGGTATTAACTCATTAGGGGGAGAAGTTTTTTCTCCCACTCTTTCCTTTTCTTTTTCCTGTCCATATCATTTTCAGCCCGCCTTTTGAAGGTAAAGGTAGCCTACTATAACTCCAATAAGGAAAGTATGAAAACTCATGGCTTCTGGAATTGTAAAGGAAAAAAGAGAAAAGTCTTCATTGCTTTCTTGAAACACTGTAATAAGCAAACCTTAATCATATCTCTTTCAGTGCATCTCCAGCATAACAGAAGGTCTCTCCTCACTGCCTGTGGTCTAGTTTTCTCCAAAGTCATTCATTCCAGAATTCCCAGCTGGCCTGGCAATTGACCTTGATAACAGGCAATTCTGTCTCCCAAGTCACTGGGAGGATACCATGGTGGGAAGTCTGGTATAAGTTAAGGATTCCTCAGCAAGGCAATGCTCTGCTCAAGGCATCCTAGTTTTGTTCAGACCTTGCAGATAAGACCATTCCAGATGTGGAGGTCAAGGCCAAAGAAATGTAATGAGCCTTCCACAAAGCTCTGTTCATTAGGTAAAGGTAAAGGTTTCCCTTGACATTAAGTCCAGTCATGTCTGACTCTAGGGGGCAGTGGTCATCTCCGTTTCAAAGCCGAAGAGCCGGCGTTTGTCCATAGACACTTCCTCCGTGGTCATGTGGCCAGCATGACTACACGGAACGCCGTTACCTGCCCGCCAAAGTGGTATCTATTAATCTACTCACATTGGCATGTTTTCAAACTGCAGATATTTTCCCCTAAAGTAACATCTGCCTATTTTGCATAACAGTACATAATTTCTTGGGGGTGATTTTGGACAAAACTTTTGTTTGTGGTTAAGAAGGCTGTGTCCTGCCTCAACCTCTTTTGCATCAATGAGCCACCGGCCTTCCCTATCTATTTAAAAAGTTCCTACTTGTCTGTAAGCAAATCCTTTCCATAGGAAGGAGGTTTCATCAAGTTCTCTCATCCTCCAGGCCTTAAGGAAATGTCCAGATCTACCAGCAAATGCACAATCAGTGGCTTCCCTGATCTCTGAAGATACAAAACGTAGTTACAAAAAGGAAAATACTTCAATGTATTTTTAGTTAAGCCTCTTTAATTTTGCTTCGAGAATTAATGTTGTCCCGTAGCCCCAAATGCAAATTATAATGGACATTTAGGATACATACATATGCATGCACATACACATATCCCTATCTATCTGTCTCATCTGCAGGGCTCCATGTGGCAACTAGACAGTATGTAGGGTTTTTTTTTTTAATTACAGAAAGTGTGAAGGTAACATCAACAGCTACATGGATTTTACTAGTTACTGGTTATATTTTTTGCTGAGGCAAACAGAACATCAACCAGCATCAAAATAATAAATACTGGATGGATGGATGGATGGATGGATGGATGGATGGATGGATGGAAGGAAGGAAGGAAGGAAGGAAGGAAGGAAGGAAGGAAGGATGGATATGTGTGGGGGAGATGGGAGGTGATAAAGTTTGATAAATAAATTAAATAAATAAATAGACATCACTCTGTCTTACATGCTCTGATGACAAGGCAATGAACATACTTGTATTTTTTGTCCTATTATTTTTGGTGGCTGAAAGTTGCAAATGGCAAAATAATAGCCACATCATCACACAAACAGGCCACGACACTCACCCAAATATTTCGCTTGTCTCGACATGGAACCCTTTGGGATGTTTGGTCAGCAACAATTAATTTTGCAAGCAAGGCATCACCGACAATATCCAAGCCTGAAATAGGTTCAACCTCTCAGCCCCACACAAAGAGGGGGTATTAAATGACGAGCTTTTTAATCACTTTTCCTCCTCAGCTCTTTGTTAAGGTGGGGAAAGAAACTGTTATTGGAAATTCTCAAATTCACAAGAGTCCTAATTTATGACATGATAAAAGGAATATTATCCAGGAAGAAAAGACAATGTATACTTTTAATAAAAATGATTAAACCTTGTTAAAGGTTCATGGAGTCATAATTAATTCTAACGTTTGTCTAATTTATTGGGCAATTTCGAGGGGATGACATAAAATAGATATATGAATGGTTAAATATGAGGCCAGTGATAAAGGGAAGCAATGGCAGTGGGAGGGTAAAACACCCCCAAATTAAGCAGAGATTAATAAGTCATTAAGAACCAGCTCTTGTTGATATAAAGTTTGGCATCTCATTCAGAATATTCACCCTTCTCACTCACTCCTTAACTCAATATGTATCACCACATCATCATCAGAATGACTATTAATTTTACCAAAGCTTTATATCTAGGGAGGGCACTCAAGGTGGCTAGTTCACATAAATCAATGTGTGCATTTAAAAAAAAAAACTGAAAGCAATACGTGTGCAAAGAAGATAAACTGTGCAGTAGAGAGTTGTGGGTTAATATATTTTCCGGCCCCACCTCCAAGGAGATTAGATGGTTTCTTCAGGTGATGTTCCCATGTTTAGAGGACCTTCAGAGAAGAGATTTTATTGTCTCCCATTTGCTAGAGCCATCATCTACCTCTTCCAGACCCAGCTGACACTTGCTGCCTCCCTCTGGATCTGCATGTGCATCTGCAGAATCACCAAGAAGGGTGAGCAGAAGACAAGAAGCAGGAAGTTGCTCTATCTTGACTCTTGTCCCTTGCTTGCAGAACTCTGAGGAACAAGGACTAAGAATAACCAGGATGAGTGCTGGTGATGGAGACATCTCATGTATACTTAGAAACACCCCTATGCCAGAGGTCCTAATGTTATGGGGCTGGTGTGTGCACTTGGGTTTCTACATTATGCCATGGTCATTCTTACATGACACATCCATTCACCAGAATACAAACCTGACAGGATAAAAGAAAAGCTAGAGTTGGTCCAGAATACAGCCATGTGAGCAGTTATAGGTACCTCTAAGTACACCCTTTTGGAAACATCTGGAGTTAAATCTCCAAAGTTGGAGGGCTGAAAATAATGAATTTGGATTTTAAGAGAGAAGCTTCTGCAGAAGATTCATGATCACCAGCCATCAACCAGGTCCATTCCAGAGGCCCTGTGCTACATTCCTTATTATTCTGCTGATAAGGAAATGAGACCCTGAATCCAGGAGAAAGTTATTATTTGAAAGCAGTTCAAAGGAAAATGTTACTCAATGTTCTTCTCCATGCTTTCCAGCAATACCTTTCATCAGCACAGCTGTTGAGGGTGCAGCTCTCCCACAGAGGAGATAAATATTTAAATTTAGAAAACAGGTCTCTACAGAGGGGATTTGGCATCAAATGCCAGCTCCCTATCTAGACATGCAGGGAGATCAATGAAAGTGGGAGACAATCTACCTCTTAAACTGGAGTAAAAAATGGGAGGACAGAAGAAACTGAAATGGAACAAAACCAGCTTCCAAGTTACTTAGTCTCCTTTTAGCAGTCACTGAATAAGGAATGATATGATAACTTTCTGAACTGCAAAGAGGGGTTATTATTCATGGGAATTGTTTTCTTTGGGGTTTTCAATTTGATTCAAACTAGAAAATTCTAGTTTCTCATTACAATTATTCCTCCACATTTCCAAAATTCCATGACCTAGTTCAGGATTTTTCAAACTTGGCAACTTTAAGATGTGTAGATTTCAACTCCCAGAATTCCCAAGCTGAGGAATTTTAGGAGTTGAAATCCACACATCTGGCTGGGGAATTCTGGGAGTTGAAGTCCATACATCTTAAAGTTGCTTAGTTTGAGAAACACTGACCTGTTTGGTCATATGGGGGTTAACAAACAATACAGAACTTATCTACAAACACAGTCAGGCTTCTCAGAGGTAACCCAAAACTTAAGTGAAGATCTTCCTGATCTTCCACTCTAATGTTCACTTTGGACTAGCCATTTTTCATTAACTTACTTTTTTACAAAGCATCCGCATGACATCATCACCATCAATCTGTCTTCCTGTGACTTCTTTGCATGCTCTCTCTCTCTCTATATATATATATATATATATAGGTAGTCCTTGCTTAATGACCACAGTTGGGACCAGAATTTTGGTTGCTAAGTGAAGCAGTCATTAGCAAATCCAACCCAATTTCATGAACTTTTTTGTGGCACTGGTTAAGTGAATCACTGCAGGTGTTAAGTGAACCATGTGGTAGTTAAGTGAATCACATGGCTCCCCATTGATTTTGCTTGCCAGAAGCCAGCCAGGAAGGTCAAAAATGGTGATCATGTGACCACATGACACTGCAATGGTCATAAATGTGAACAGGTTACCTAGTGCCCAAATCATGATCACATGATTGCGGGGATGCTGTGATGGTTGTAAGTGTGAGGACTGGCCGTAAGTCGGTGTTCCAGCACCGTTGTAAGTCCGAACCATCACTAAATAAATGGTTGTTAAGCGAGGACTACCTGCAGACAGTTGTCTATTTCAGCAGATCCATTGTGGGCTGCAGCAACTTCATCCACACACAAACACCAATACCCCATCACTGAGATACCCCAGGGTACCATGAGTGTGTACCACAGAATAGTTGGTTTCTTCACTTTGAGCTGAGTAACCTGTTGGAAACTTCACTCTAATCATTCTTCATGCCTACTTAGCAAAGCCTGCCATAAATCCATTTTCACAATCTTCTCCAATTCCCAGGAAGGGAGTTATACATTACTGAAATTTCTGGCTGGAGTGGGGAGGATGACTTTTCATCAGCTCTCACCACTCCGCTTCAAGACCTGGGCAGACCACGACCATCTCCCTTGATTTCCCTACGAGTTTCCATGGGGAGCTGGCTTATTTCCTGTGAAAGTTCTGGCCTGACACACATATTTCCCAGTCCTACAAGGCAAAATTTATTTCTTCCAGTGATATCCCACTTCTTTTGTTCCACCACCCTCAGGCACAATGCACGGCTGCCCAGATATAGTGCTAAAATGGATTTTGAAAAAGCCAGATCCAGACAGGCCTGGCATGTTGCAGAATAACAACACTGGGAACTTTGACTCCCCAGGTCAGGAACAGCCCCCGATATTCTTCTCCTGCACCCTCAGCCACTAGCCAGCAGGGCAACTGCAGGGTCAAATTACACAGAAAAGGGCCTTGTAAAACTAATATTCAGATTATTTTTACAAGGCCCAGATTATTTCAGATTATGTCTCATTGGGAAAAGAGGAAATACCATGGGCTTTACAGGTAGTCCTTGTTTAGTGACCACAATTGGGACCAGCAACTTGGTCATTTTTAGACATGGAGCCCCAACCACCAACACTAATCTCTGCCTAAATTTGTGTTTCTCAACCTAGGCCACTTGAAGATGTGTGGACTTCAATTCCCAGAATTCCCCAGCCAGCATGGCTGGCTGGGGAATTCTGGGAGTTGAAGTCCACACATCTTCAAGTGGCCTAGGTTGAGAAACACTGGCCTAAATGATGTTAGATGATTAGATGGCCTCCCCACAAGTGTAGAACTTCCTTCACAAGCCTCTTTGGTCTCAGATGAATGAATTCTCAATGAAGAGGTGGGACTCTCACCAGAATTACAGCTGGAAAGCAAGCAGTCATTCATTCACTGACTCCATTTAGATGCTGCTACCTTTCTGTTGGAAAGGACACTCCAAGTAGCTCACAGTTAAATAGTACAGTTAAAACAAAGTAGTAGCAGTAAAACAAAATGTGGTGTGCGAAATTATAAAAAAAAAAAACAGGGAGGTGAAGATCTAACTATATGTTCATCAATTTACTGCATATATGTGGCTGTGTGTAGAGAGAGAGCTTTGCCAGTTAACCATGTTTTCAAAGTTTGTTTCAAGCAACATAAACAGCTGCCACAAAAAATACGCCAATTAATATTATGATTATACCAGCAAAATGATAGGATTCCAACCCTGGGGTGGTAGTACAAAAATGAGAACTGGAAATGGTTCATGTGATCATCCTTGCCTGCCTTCTTCCCTTTTTTCTAAAGGAACTTCCTACACAGCATGCTACAGTCCAAGTGAAAACTGTCCCTCACTTATTATTAAATTTTGAAAAAGAAGGATTAGGATGCATAATTAACACAACATACAGCTTGGTCTTAGGTGGCTCTTCTGCTCCAGTTGTTCAGCCTCAGTCCAGAAGGGAGATTGTCTGACTTTCAACATGGACCATGATTATTTATTTATTTGATGATTTAGTCTTTTGCAGTTAAATCTGCAATACAGTTTTGGACGGGTTTCAGACACAGATAGAGAAGAGTACATCTAAACACGTGGCTTGGATCAATTGCTTCTGGTTGATGTGGTTTTAACATAGCATGATTGTACCCTTTTTAACATTCAGGACAAGATGTTCTCAGTGAAACTGGACTTCACTAAGCTTCAGCAGCTGATTGGCTAGTGCAGTATCCTAGCAACAAAAGTCAACCGAGATGCATTCATTGCCTTGGATGAGATAAGCAGCTAATAGCCTATTTATGCCCCAGAATGTGCTAATGCGTTGGGAAACAGATACAATTGTGAAGGTAGAGGAAACCTCAATTGACACAGCCTTGTCTGTTGACTCTTGTCCAAATCATTTTAATGTAAAATCATTTCCTTTGGAGCAGATCCCTATAAGGTCTTGTGGCAAGGACCTTTGTCAAAACACGATAGTATTATAGACTCTTCTTATTGAGCTTTAATATATGAGAGGCATCTTGCTTAAATTGTTCAGAGCCATGTCTGCACATATAAAACACAGAGTGAACACATTGGCTGATTTTTCTAAATCAAAATGAGGACAACACGAAGACATTTGAATTAGGCTGTTTTGCATAGCCAGAAACAACAGGGCCAGTATTCTCCCATTTGGCCTCTGAGCTTCAAAAATAAAGAGGTGGCTGGAGGGTGTTTTGGCCTCCAAGAAGCATGGAGTATCTTCCAGATTTTTACAAATGCATCCTTTTGCATTATGCATCCTAACAGTGTTAGAGGATCATGTACACAGATCTTTATCCCATATCTGAAATCTGTCTCCAAAAGGGCAAAATCATCTCAACGCTGCAAGAAAGAGGAACTGCATAAGAGGTAAGTATGATGCCACAGCAATAAGCATTAAGGCAATCAAACCAAATCTAATGGCAGTGGAGCAATAATTAGCTCAGAATTACCAGCATTTCTGTTGCTTCTGAAAGCATGGTTATATTCCATTTGTCATAATGGTGCACACACATTCTTTTTTTTTTTAAGTGCACTTTTATTATGCGTACAGTGTTCCTAATCTGCTTCAGTGCCTAATAGCTCAAACCACATTGTTCTGTTCTACTTACTTTCCTTTTGGGCCCATTTATGGACACTTCACACAGAGCAGCAGTGATGTGCAACAAAGCATCCCAAACTTATGAGAGTGGTAATTTCATCATAAAGGGCCCAAATATTTGTTGAAAATGTGAAGAACGGACTTTTTATCATCTATGGTGGACATGTAAAAAAGCTAAAATATTTTGGACTCAAATACATACAGTATATTAATCTAGAAGATTTTAAAGATTAATATACAATTGAAACCAGAGACATTTCTTTTTGGGACGGATGGATAAACAACTGGAAAAATCATATGGGACTTTGTTATTATATATGATAACTACAGCAAGATTTTATATGTTCAAAGGTGGAAAGACTCAATATTACCTACAATGGAGGAATGGATGGTAAAATTGATGGAGTTGGCCAAGATGGAGAAATTGACAGCTTCGGTTAGAGAAAAGTCGTTGATTAATTTTATGATGAATAGGGAGCCCCTTTGGGACATTTTGCATGAAACAAAAAAGAATGAAATTATGATATACAGATTTGATGATTAATAATATTAGTTGACAATAGAAAAAATGGATGTTATGTTGTCTCCTTAGAGTAATAGTTTAATGTAAGTTTTACTTATATCTGTTGTAAAAGGAGTCAGGAGTTATTCCTTTTTCTATTTCTGTTGTCTTCTTTTTCTTGTTTTTCTGACCTTCTGTTCTCTTTCTTAGTTTCTGTTAGATTTTATCTCTTTGTTTTAAAATTTAATAAAGTTATTATAAAAACAAATCAAGGTCCCATTTTATGGACCTGATCTGCATCATTTCAAGCTTTTAGATGTTTTGACAAAACCATTGGGTGAATCTGTGGAAAGGGGGCTTTCACATGGTTGTGGCAGTATGTGACTTTCCTATATATATTTCTGTATATTTCCAAAGGTTTAAAAAAAAAACAAAGTCATGTAATGAAGAGAGAAAACAAAATAATGGACAATGTTCCACTGAGTCTACCATCAAGAGCTCAAGACACTGAAGAGGCGAGAGAAAGCAGACATCTGAGAGTGCTACAAAGGAATGTGAACTCACACTCAGGAAAGATAAAGTCAAGCAAAGCTCAGGACGGGGAAGGACAAGCAAAGACCCCTACAGAATGAAAAGAGGTTTCCTGATCAGTGAGAAAATTCCATCTAGAATCACACAATGAGATCAGGGAGTATCATGTTGGCAAAAAGAGTTCTTGCTAATGATATGGCTATTTCTGTAACTTCATGTTTTGATTAAACCTGAGTAATTGTTCACTACTTTCCCCTTGCTAATCTAGATGGCCCAAATTCATACCTCCTAACATGCCTTTTAGCCATTTCATTCTTAATTAAACCTACACTGTCACTTTCTTGCATGATTTCATTAACACCATTCCACCAAGTTCAGGCCGCCTGCATTCAAACTTTTTACCTTCTTCTCCATGCTCATAGTTTCACATATTGTGCTTTCCTTCCTTAATTCATGTGCTCTACCATTTACTCTGTATAAATTCCAGATCACATTTTTCGATATGCCACAGCGATCCCAAGATGGGGCCACGGATATCAGCCTCCATTGCCCATCACAGCTTTGATCAATCTAGGCTTTCATATAATGTTCTATAGTAAGTAAGAGAAGATATAGATGGGAATTCCAGCCTTAGTTACAGCCATGGCATGTTCAGCCTTCACTAGCAATCATTTTGGCATGTTTTGGGCAATATGTCAGCCTACCAGGCAGACCAGACCGGGAAATCAATTTTACAGGAAGGCTATTTTTTTTTATTGAGATTGGCCATAATAACAGAACCTTGTAAGTCTGATTGTGCTGGACCGCCTTCCCCTTCTTATACTTCAGTGAATCAAGGAGGTATCTGCCTCTGTAACTGGATTTGTTTCTATTTGGAAGCTGCTTTTGGACTATTTGCCTGTATCGGAAAAAAATGAAGTTCTGATTTTGGGTTTTGATGATTAAATGGTTTGATTTTAGAGAAATAATGTTACTAAATGTTAATTAACAGCAAGAGATTAACTTCTATGTACTTTTGTATCTGTGCTGGAGAAAGTTGGAAGTCACCTGTCTTTTATGTTTTTCTGTCTGTTCTTGCACCGTTTTAATTTTTCTTGTTTCTTTTTTAGACTTGTATTCTATCTGTTCTATATTCTGTATTTTGTGCTTTAATTATATTCTGAAAAATTAATAAAGCTTTATGGAAGAAAAAAAAAAAGGAGGTATATGCCTAAGCCATTTCCAAATGTAACTTGTTCTGGACCTAAAAAATGTTTCAGTCCCTTTTGCTTGGCAATGGTTCCTCCATGGAAGTCCCCTTCCTTACTTCTACACACCATGCCATATGTCCATGCCAAACAGGCATACACAGAGAGAGTAGGTTGCAGAGACATTACTTCTGAGTCTGAGCTGGCCATGACACCGTCCGTGGAAACAAAACTTATTTCTATACCAAGCATGTTCATGCTACTTTATACAAACATTATTTTGCTAGCCAACACACTGCTGCTTGCATTGCACCAATAAAAGGTATATATAGTGTAGTGACACACTCAGAATATCATTGGACCCAGCACTCTGTATTATCCACTTGATCATGAGGATCATCTTTTATTAAGCCCTTGTTTTCATGACCCAAACAAACTTATGAATTAATGTTGATAATGCATCACTGTCAAGAGATCAGGAATCCTGGTATCTTGACCTGAACAGTTGAGACTCACTTTTCTGAATATGAAGTTGGTTCAGGACAATCCCTCTTACTATCCCAAAAGTTACCCCACACAGTGACAAAATTACCTTCCCTGCCCAATATCTCTGTCATAACTACAAAATATGTCTTTTCTTTCAGGAATCATAGTCTCCATTTCAAACCATGATTATGATTTAATTCTTTCAGCATTCCCAGCAAACTGAAAGGCAGCTGTGGCTTAATGTGGTAAAAAGCAGTGCATCACAGCATAAAATTGGCTCCACTATTATTTACATCCCTTCATCTAATTTTTGTTTTAGTTCAGTTGTTTACAGTTTTGATGTTTTTTAATTGTTAATAATTACAGTGATTTTTAGGTATTTATTACTGTTTTAACTTTGTTGTAAGCTGCCCAGAGTCACTTGTAAAAGTGAGATGGGTGGCTACATAAATTGGATGGATGGATAAATAAAATAAAATAAAATAAAATAAAATAAAATAAAATCCCAAGGTTTTTTTTTATTTGTTTTGTTTTTGTTTGTTTCTGTGATGGGTACGGGAAGATTTATATCGTTATTCCTCAACTTGATGTCCTTCAGGGCTGGAATTCCCAACCATCATTGGAAAGTCATTAGATTGGGAAAGATGGATGTATTAAAATTCACAGTTGGCTAACCAAAGTAAAATCCTTTGGTCTTTGACCATAATTTTTATATCTGTCCATCCATCTGTTCATACTTCCATCCATCCATCTATCCATCCATCCAACTTTACCCCTAAAAATAAAGTTGATTCAATTTGCAGGAAAAATAAATATCACGCAAATGGTCTCTCTCTCTCTCTCTCTCCATATCCGAAAAGAGACTGAGAATACTGCAACTTTGTTTAAGAAGCAGCAGAAGAAAACAGCTGTTTATTCCTTTATGCTCCATCTGTTTGTTCTGCTCAGCTTTACCCTGGGGTATCCCCGTGTGGGAGGTGTACCAAAATAGGCAAAATGGTGGGGCTTTGATTGCAATTGATCTCGTAGCTTTTGAGCCCTCCTCCCCTCAACCCCATGGATGTCCCCAGGCTCCCCCTTAAAAGGCATTTCCTCCCCCTGCATAAAACCCCCAAATTTTCTGGTATCTGTACCCTACCTCTGAGAGGAGGGGAAAGTGACGAAGAACAACATTTCTGAGCATGAAACAAGCTGTGAGAGTAAGTTCAACAACTGTTGCCAAATATTTATCCTCTTAAAGCTTTTGTGGCCCTAACAATGAGTTTAAAAAGCCCATCAGAGAAGTAATTAACTCAACCTGTTCAGTAGCTCAAAGAGCCCCCTCCATCGCTGCCAGAGCTGGATGGCAAAAATCCAGATGACTGCAAGATGACAGCAAGGAGATTGTCCAAACATTGGAAATCCTGGTCAGGGGTTGGTGCAGACAGAGAAGGCAAGAAAGACCCCAGTTTTTCCTGCCATTGGTGGGAAAGGAGACTTGTGCATAACATGATTAAACTCTTAGCTCATTACTGCTGATCGGGGTTATTACCTGCCAGTGTTCACGTAATGCTTGAGACCAGCCTTCGCCACTTTAGTGTTCACCAAATGGGTTGGCCAATAATGATCATCATTCTCAGCCAGTGCAAGAGGGAACTTTCATTCATCAGCTATGGGAAGGGGCCAAAATCTCTTCCTTTCCTGGGGGTCATTAGTCTACAGTGTGATACCTTCCTTTAAAACTGGGGTGAGATTTGGCACACATCTTGAGGAATCAACTTTACATCCCACAGCTTAGCTAAGCAATATGCCTGTCTTGACAGCAGTGTGCCAAGATGTAATGCCACTTAAGTGTGGCTGTCACTTAAATGTCTCTGGGTAACTTCCTGGAGGACAGAAGTATCCAGGGAAAATTGATATCCATGTTTACAATAAGATTCACTTTGCAGCCTTCCAAATACCTATTTAGCCAGTACAGTTCCTTCCAAATACATTCTGATGCATTATTTAAGCACTCTACTCTTTAATACAGACCATATTCAAGTCGCCTGGTCAGCTGTTTTCAGCTTCAGATCATTTAAACACCTCCTTCATAATTCAAATTTTCACTTGACAAGACAAGGATTTAAACAGATAACAAGGATCAGTGGAAAACAATGTAGAAGACTCGCTCATTCACTACAACATCAGCTCCTGGGACTGATATTTCAGAAGACTGATGGATGCGCGGTCAAGCAAGAGAACAAACATATAATTTATACCTCTGTGTTTTCCAGTTAAGGCAAAACAGAGCAGTTTTTTCTGATAATAGATTTTGCTTGAGTGTATATGGGAAGTAAATTGCCTTTTGTCCACAGAATATAGCCCTTGTGCAGCAGAAGCGAACATATGTGTATACAGCACTTTATCCTATAGGTATGAATGTGTCTATGTATGTCTGCCACACACATAGATACACAAATACTCCTTGACGATTCCTAATCTAGCTGATCTTTCAGGCCTGCAACAGGCATAACAATTGGGCCCATGTTCAGAAATGGTTAAGTTACAATCGCTGAGAATTCAGATGTCATCTGAATTCTGTTACTGTAAGCCTTTCAAGGTAGTCCAGCAAGAAGCACATCCAGGAGTAGTAGCTCTGTCTTTATGGTAAAGTTGCATTAACAGAATCTTGCAAGTCTGAAAGTATTTCTCCCTCCTTTGCTTTCACAATGCAGAAAACTAGGGAGGGTCCCTTCCAAGATGCTTCCCACACCCCTTTGCCTTCTGTGGGCTGAGATACCTTTTACATGACAGTTACATGTTGCCCAAACCTTCTTGTTTTGCTCCACCTGCAATCAGCTTCATGGGTTGTTTCTCCTCTAACAAGCCAGGGTTTAAAGTTGGCTTGTGGACAGGATAGTAGATCCCTGTCCAGACAAAGCATTATAGACTTTTTACTTTTTTTATGGATAGTCTGTTAATTCTTTAACCACCTGGCTTGTGGGAACAGCCTAACAGAAGTTACCAAAAAGCTGGCATGTTGCTTCTTACCAATAAAACTGAATTACACAGAATATTTTGAGCAAGGGAGTTCAAAGATAAATGATCTCCTAATTAAGAGAATACCATGAGCTTGCCTGTTCTCTATATCCTACAGCAATTGCCTCTTTCCTTCTATGCCACACTTCATTGGTTCATTGAGCAAGACCCATTGGTTTACTGGCTCATTGAACAAGCCACAAGTGTTTCATAAATAAAATTTGGATCTGGAATTCAGATGCAAGTATGCAATTCACATCATTTGACCTGTCCAATATCAATTTGACATAATCACAGGTTTTACTGGATGCCTCTGGTTTCCCACAGATAATGTACATGCAGATATACTGTTATACCACACAGAAGCAAGCACTGAATGTTGAAAGGAATGTATGACACACCCCCTTCAAAAAGCACACCATAAAAACAGAAATATCAGAGAAGACAATATTATAGCTGCAGTGGACCATAGTTTCAAAGAACAAGGAACTTTAGAAGGGAAAAAGTATTCGTAGTGAAATTTGAAGGAATTTTAAGCAGTGCACATAATTCCCTTGCTAAATTCTGGATCGGCATTGCTCCACATTCCTGGTGTTCTTTCATTTGCAGCCAATTTAGGAATGCTGTCATACCAGATGAGAACCAGGGTGGTATAGTGGTTAATGATGCTGGGCTCGAAGTGGACGATCCCAGGTCTAGCCCTGCCTCAGGCACAAAGCCAGCTGGGTGGCCTTGGGCCAGTCCCTCTCTCAGCCCTAGGGAAGAGGAGGCAAGGGCAAACCCCTTCCAAAAATGTTGCCAAGAAAACCTCATGGACTGACACAGAGGACCATAATAAGCAGAACATTTTATTGGATACTTTATAATGACACTCTTCTCACCTAGTAGGGGGTAACAGTTTTGTTGCTGTTTTCTGATTGTTGATTCCAGGACTGAGCATCTACTATTCCATTGGGCTCCTTTATTTGATTTCACAGACTTGTCTTCTCCAATTATATGGCCAAATGGAGACTGATTTCTTTCCTGTTATTTCTCACCCTTTACTGGGCTTTCATTCTTCACCCAGGCTTCAATCAAACACTCCTGACTCTGAGGAAAGGGCAGGGAGGGGGGGAACACTAAATCAACACTCACTGACTCTGGGTTGTGGGGTGAAATCTTCCAGGACACAGAAAGAAAGTAATCCATCTGGACATTTAGGGCCAGTGAATGAGTAGATAGAATGGCATTAGAGACTATCTTTATTTTTTTGTGTGTGCTCAAACCAAGCCTTGTCTGTTCAATGCAGTCTTTCAGAGGATTAATCACCATCTTAGATGGACATATTCAATATTTTCTGTAGCTCTTTTCTACCCTCTACTGGTCCATGGAAGTTTTTCAGCCCAGCTAAGATGGCATTGTTTTAAGTACTATTTGGAACAGACGCATTTAATGCCAATTTGTGTCCTGGGGTTTAAAATCTGGTAACATGCCTCAGAAGGCCTACTGCTAGAAGGTGTCCTTGTATGCATACATTGGTAAAAGAGAAAGACAGTTTTCTTCTTTTGGTCCTGTTCTGGCTGGGCGAAAGAAAATAAAGTGGAGATAGCAAATAACAGCTGAAGAAAATTATTACTGCATCACATCCTGGTTGGGTGTGGGAGACCTGGTGAAAAAAAAAGACCTGGTGAGTCACCATTGTGGTTTGGGAGGTGGCAATGGGCCATTTACCATGTGGAACAGTTACACATTAAACTAGGGTTTCTCAACCAGGGTTCCATGGCACCCTCGGGTTCCACGAGAGGTTACTAGGGGTTCCCTGGGAGATCATGATTTAAAAAAAACAAATTCAAATTCGGGCAACTTCACATTAAAGAGGTAGGTTTCCTTCTTTATTTTTAGTTTAAGGACACTGTTTGCCCTGACTAAGCAAAGACCACACCAAGACAAGGAGAAAGTCTCTAGTGTTTTATTACTGCTATTGTAGACAGGAAATCCTACCAAACTGAAGAAGCATGGGAAAACCCAGACAGATAAACCCCAAAACTCAAGGCGGGTCTGTTCTGGGTCTCTTCGAATGACAGCTCAAAGTGTCATGAGTAAGGATGGCGAGCAGCATTTCTTGGTCTTCTGCAGACATTTCTAAAAATCTCCGTAATTCCTTGTTCCTCCCTCTTTTGATGGGAGTAGGAGTTTGTTAGGATTGATGTCCTGACTCCCAGCAAACACTCTGAGACAGGGAACTGTTCTCTAATGTTTTATTGCTAATACATAACAGTAATCCTAACAAACTGAACAAGCGTGGGAAAAACCCAGCCATATAAACCACAAAGGCTAAGGCGGTCTCAATCTGTGCCTCTTGGAATGGCTCACCAATTCCTCAGTGCTACGCATGCGCTTAACAGTCTGGAAAGGAGCCCCCTGCTCGCCATCCTTACTCATGACACAAAGCCTCTAAACTACGCATGCGTTTTCCCCCCTGGAAAGGGGCCCCCTCCTGCTCACCATCCATACTCCTGACACTGTGAATGCCTATAGACAGGCCTACCCATGAAACAAAGATAATAATTTCATAACTTCTGGCCTCTATCTGAGCCTGAATGGGCAGGGGTTCCCCAAGGCCTGAAAAATATTTCAAGGTTCCTCCAGGGTCAAAAGGTTGAGAAAGGCTGCTCTAAACAGAAGCCACCCCCAGTTAGAATGAACAACTATGGTGAAACAAGGGATTAGACGAAGTCATTAGATAACATTCACTTGGGTATCCCACATCTTGAATTGACAGAAGCATTACTGCTGGGTGTTGCTGCCAAGTGTCTTGGGGCAGCCCTGTTGGCTAGTGAACCCAGAAGCCAGAGTGTCTTTAGAAGGGGAGGGATTAATTTAAGAGACCTATCCTGGACTGCTGAAAGACTGTTTTCTCAATGCTGTCTCTGAGACTAGTCTGGGGGTGCAAGATAGCATTACATTAATAAAACAAATCAGACCGTTGTTGATCATTGTTTGGGTGGGAGATTCTGAATCTCAGATAAGCTGCTCTGAGCTTCCTGGAAGGGGGGGGGGGGGGAATGCAGTGACACATCTAATAAAGTGAATAGCTTTTGAGATAACAAAAATTATCTCAATTGGACCATCTGCGTTTGCACCAAAACAGGGAGAGCAATCCTAAGAAGGCTTAAGAACACACTGTAATCCTGTTGCCATCAAACTGTGTCTGCGAAATGAAACATGCTTATTAAATGTAGTTTAATGAGAAGCATAGGGGAAAAAAATCTGTCTGAAACTCTAAAATGAAATGAATAATAGCAGGAGTACAGGGGGAATCTAAGGCCATATAATGCCAATAAGGACATTTGTTTGAGGTGAAGGAAATAATCACATTTCAATTTGTAATGTTAATCCATTTTACTGCACTGGGTAAACAGTGAGACACACTGTCTTACTTCTCATGCATTCCACGAGCTTACTTATGATTTCAATCAATGCTACAATTTAAAATCTTGCTTAAGCTTTATCTGAGTTCGAACTAAATGGGGCAGGAAAACACACACTGCAAAGCTCCTATCATTTTTCCTGATGATCTTTGGGCTTAACAGCAATGGCTGCTTACAGAATTTATGAGTGGAAGACAAATGTTACTTGGCCAACAGCATTTAAAACAAACAGCAAAACATGATCCCAGAAATACATATCCACAAAGATCCTTTCTGGGAATGCATCTGCATGCCATGAAACGTATCTGTCCCTCCTAAGTCTACTGATTTCGGTTCAAAGATGCACTAGATCAGGGTCAGGATTAAGCTTAATGTTTAGGGCTAGATATTAAGAGTGGAGCCAGTGAAAGGAAAAACTAGTTCCTATTCCCAAATAGAGGGAACAGAGTCTATTATTTATTTATAATTGAATGACTGCCATTGAATTACATGACAGAAAAAAATCCATTGCAATTGATTCATTATCACAGTGAAGGTACAATATGCTCACCATGCTGAACACTCTGGCTGCATCCATGTGTGTACGCATGTATGTATTTATATATCTGTCTATCCATCCATCCATTGATCCATCCATCCATTTAGCCTAATTGCATTGCACCTTACCTGCTGCCCAGGTGACCTTCCAGGTTATAAATACTTCCTTGCTTAATTGCCTGGAGGATTTTTTTTAAACCTCTGCACAAATATATATTCTTTTCTCATTGTTAATCAGAATGTATCAGGACTGATTAACAAGGATTATGATGGATGCAAAAACTATGTGATTCTAGTCTAGGAGCGAATTAACATCACATTAAAATATTCCCTGTTCTCAAAATTATAATACTGAGTCTCCAATCTTTGCAATACCAAATTAGAGTACAATAGAAGGAAAAGGTCAGATCTGGACAGTAGAATGAGAAGTAATATACATAAAAACAATTAATATTCAACTTTCTTTTATTTGATTATATGTACAGCCCCAGTAGATTGAATATTCATATTCACTTTGTCAAGCATGTCTTGTAGAAAGAATAATCACTCCAGAATACATTTATTCTGATCAAGGGGAAAAAAAAATATTTGATGAAATGACATGCACAGTTAACAATATCTGAATGAATTAGAAATCTCTGTTTGTTTGTTTTTCTCTGCAACTGTCATATATTCAACAGTGGAAAAAAATTGCACCAGATGTGTAAGATCCTATTTCCATCAGTATTACAACCAGCAAGACACTAATATCCTTGTTAATTTTATTGGAGGGCTAATAGGAAGATGATGTTGAAGGTGGTTGGCTTATCATTACTACCCAAAACAGATTGTTGCCAAACTTCCCATCAAATCTGTCTGTTCCATCTTAAACTGGAATGCTAGAAGCCAGGTAAATGAATCTGGGCTTGAGGATGCCAGCTGCTGACCCTGTCTGCATTAATATGATTGATTTTGATTAGGTGCCATCAAGTTGTTTTTTAAATCCTAGTAACCATATAGATAGATTTTCTCCATGAGGATCTATGCCTAACCTGTTCTTTCAAGTCTCCAGATGGTTCCACTGTAACTGAGTCCATCCACATTGCTGCTGGTCAACCTGTTCTTATTTTCCTTCCACCTTTCCCAGCATTACAGCCTTCTCCAGAGAGCATTAATATACTTGTATCAAAAAGTAATGTGCAAATCACCCAATATTATGCATGAATTCCTACTCATTTTGAAGAGTCAATGCAATAAAACATGGGCATGTCCACGTCCGCAAAATCCATCAAAGCTTTGAATCAATTTAAAGTCACCCAAGTAGATTTGGAACATCAAATTCATCTGGTGATTCAGCTTGAAGATTCAGTTCAAAAGGATGATCCACAAAATTTGCTAGCTGATCAAAGCTACAGTTCAAAGCTGCACCCAGCACAAGTATATGGATTTATTTCTGTAGTGGTTGCCTATCCTAAATTGTACTCAGACTCACAAGCAAGAGCTTGAATCAAATCTGGTTTATTTAGGAATAGTGTGCAAGTACAAAGAAAGCTGAGAATGAGCAAAAGCGCACCAAATACAAACTAAAAACCCTCGGTGCAAATGTAAGCCCTCCCCCTCGTACAATTGTTTCAAATTCCCCATCCCAGGTACTCCTAACGAGTTCTGCTAATCAACGGGTAAAAAGGACCTTGAACACAAACGATAACCCAAACACATTCCATCCCCATGAGAACAGATAGACAGCCTGGTACAAGGTCTCCCAGCAGCTCCCTCCCAACCGGAACGCGCGTCAGCACCATGGCATGCGAAACGTTATGATGAACATTAAACATTGCAACGGCGAACATGACAATTTCTCCATCTACATGTAAAAAATTGTGGTTCCTACCAAACAATAAAAGAGGAAGCAAGCTCAGTTCTTCCTCAAGTTTGTGCTTAGCCTTGCTGCTACTTGTATGCCCTTCTATAATGCTTAATATTGAGCCTAAAGTAGATTACTGTTATTTTGTGTTCTTGCCTCAGTTACTACAACTAAAACAATGGCCAAAACTGTATCAAGTGTCCCTTCCCTACACATTTTCTCTTTTTCCATTATACAGAGATTGAACAAAGCATTTATACAGAGTCACTTTGGAATTATATTAAAGGAAACTAAAAAGAAATCTGGATTTGCGCTGACTCTTTTTACCCCCATTTTTACGAATGTCTCCTCCACATTATATTTAAGACCTTTCCATACAAATATCTCAAAACTTTACCAAACCCTACTGAGGAAGAATATAAATCTTCTCATCTACTTTAGGGCCAATCCATCCATACCATGGCAGCCATTCTGAGAACTGTAAAGAAAAAATTGTTCTGTGATTACAACTCTGAAAACTGCCATACATAACAGCCTAAAGAACTGACTGTTAGGTTCTGATGTCTCACTGAAAAATCAAGATATACTGGTGAAAGCCTGGAATTTATTCATTTAAATCCTGCCCTTGTCATAAGATACTACACCTCGTTGCTACAGATTAGTTGGGGAAACAAAAAGCATACCTGCTCAATAAAATAAAATAACAAAATAAAAATAACAAAATAAAATAAAATAAAATAAAATAAAAGCAGTGGTTCAGATCTGAAGCATGGAAGGCAGCTTCAGGGCACAGGAAGATTCAGTGCTGGGACTAACTGGGTGTGATGATTCCACTTTTTTCCCATGCCAATCTAACAGCTTCAGAAGTGGTGGGATTTAGATGGGGGAAAAGAATGGAGGGGTGAAATATTAATCTCTTCACCACAGCAATGAAGCCCTAATCTGATTTGTAGAAAAAGCTATGTTTTCTTATTAGGCAACAACTCCTTCTCAAGCCATAGGAGATTCAACAACAAAACTGTTGCTGTTGGGGGGCTACCCTTATTTTTCTAAAACAGAGTCTTCCCTGACTTGCTTGCAGAAAATGTAAAACGAAAAGCTGCCCTTTTGACTGATGAAGGCTACAGCCCTTTGCACACTGATCTGGGAATACACTCAACTGAATGTAGCTGGTTTTACCACTTAATCAATATGGACAGAATTGCTTTTCATATCTAGAAAGGGCAAGCTGATACAGGCATAATGGGCTTTTGCAATCTGTGGGCATAGGAATTAAGGATTCTACCCTTGAACTTAGCCAAAAGGCTGTGAGCCTGCTGCATCCCAAATGCAGTACTTGGACAGGAAGCAGGAAGCAGTAAACCTGAATCCAATCTCTGCATAAATAAATACTGTATCTTGACCTACTGGCTAAAACTACACCACAGTCCTGGTGGACTGGCCCATCTAACAGTGGCAGACAACTTCAAATCATCTTCGGAAACAGCCATCCAAAAGAAACTGAGGCACTGTGGCTTTTCCAGTGATGCCATCTTAACTTTGGGGCCAGATCAAGCTAGATCAGGCTAGATCAAGCAAAGGCCAGACAGAAATTGCTGCTTTTCCCCACAACATATTTGTAAACAACCAAATTTTAGTTCCTATACCAGCTTCACATTTATATCCCATCATAGTCCCCAAATTCAGGAGAGCATTATCTTTCGCTTGATTTAATGATCTCCCCACAGCTATTTTGGAAGAGAAATATGGGAAGACCCCTTATGAAACTTGACACAAGCGCCATAGAAACCACAGCCCATGTTCTTTTGTGCTGCCAGTTCTACAGGGACATTCACCACCAGCTGATTACCCCCTTTTTATCTAAATTTAGGGGGCACTCCAATAATTTTTATTTTCATTGTTTGTTAGATAACCAGGATAAACCTCTCTCTAAAAGTAGCAAAATTCTGCTACATTATGTGTATTTCACAAATGGTTGCTAGTAGTCATTGATGTTAGGGTTAACTTTTTTTTAGTGAATGTATTTTTATTGGTCAATGACCAAAACAAAGTTACTGTCTGACTATCTGTCTGTCTGAATTAAGGATACTCTTTTATTTTATTCAGTATGTGAATGGAAGACCTTCAGGAAATGCCAAGGTGGCAGACTAGGATGAGAAACTGAAAAAAACACCCCAGAGAAGGAATATTGTTGCCTAAACCCAACTCAAGCATCCATGAATTCACCAAGAACTGAATGCTTTCAATTGATTATTTACTTTGGATTGTTGTTGTTATAAGAGAAAAGTTATACTACTTTACTACTTCTGATAAGTAGCAGCTTTTTAACATGTTGAAATATATTTGTGTTGCATGCAAATTAACATGTAATTCATTGATAAACCAGCAGGAGACAACTGATAGAGTTGCAATTATTTAACCGATGGAATCTATTAGGGATTACGATTTTTGATGTTATTGATGTTATTGCCATTTGGAGGATGCAGATTAGACTAAATCAGTTCATACCACAGCTTGCAAAATAATTAAATCATCAATCATCTGTAATTTATTTTTTTTTCCTTTTTTAAATCTCGGGTGATATGTAAACAAGAATCATGGTTTTTCAACAATTTTAGACTGGGTTTGCAAAAACCAATGACTTGCCAGCAATAGCAAATGCTGCTAAGATTGGGCGGAAGAACACCTTTCATCCAGGACCCAAGGTGGATCCCCAGTAAAACTGCAGAGGAAAAGCAGTGCCTAAATCCAGTCTGTGGCCTGGTTCAGACATAACTGAAAACCACATGTGGATTTACTTTCTATACAGTGGGATTGTATTATTTCACAAATCTACCATGTCTTGAGTTGCTGCATTTCAGGGCATTTAATAAAGAAGTGAGAGCTATATAAATAAGTAAGAACTGTTTTTCCTGTGGAACAGCATCCCACAGAGACCCAGATGATCCCAACCCCATTGGCCTTTCATAAGATATTAAAGACCTGCGTATTCCCACAGGCATTTGGGGCAGAAGGTTAAGTGAGCCCCATTGCTTGGTTTATTCAATTACTCTTTTAGTGATTCCAAGTGGAATGATTTTTTCGATCCTGGGCATGTGTTATATTACTGTTTTTCTGGATGCTGATTCTTGTAAATTCTGTTATTATTTTCCTGGTGTTAATCCTCTGTAGGCCACCTGCAGTCACTAGAGGGTGACACACACATGAGATGGGTGGCTGTATAAATTGTATAAATAAATAAATAGCAAGGATGAAGTATTTTTCTTTTATTGATTGATCTGTAGAGGGCTGGAGGCTCAAGGGGACAGAGACAAACATGGATATAGCCTCCATTTTTCTCCTCTTTTAACACCCCAATATATTCAACCCCCCTCTTCTCTTCTGCCTTTCTCTTTCTTTCTCCAAGCCAAGCAGGCTGCTGGAAGCTAGACAGATTCCCCTTGTTGGAGGGATGAACACTTGCGAAGGCTCTTGAGAAGAACCATGAACTCAGGTTGACGGCTTCTTCCTTAGACTTTGCTTTCAACAGCAAAGCTCCAACTGATGCAGTGAATACAGAACAGAAGAGACCCCTGAGATTTTGAAGAGCACACGTTGCATTGACTTAGACTTCTATATGCACGTAGAAGGGGATCATATTCATGTTTTAGTACTTATTCATTTATTAAATGCTCTAAAAAGCAGCTTCTCAAGACATGATAAAGTAGTACAATAATACAAATTAGGCTGTAAGTATTATACTCATTAAAGCCGAGTATTGGCAACGTATTCTAGCCGCATAAAACAGCACACAATTTGCCAAAGCTGAAACCAACCGAACATGAGAGCTAAAAAACACCCCTCAGAGACTAACGCAGGAAACCTAATAAAATACTTCAGATGCTAAAATGTTTAACATGTTTTTGCTTTGCCAGACATGCTTCTCCTCCAGGTGAAAGATCCAAGTCCTTTGGGAACATCTTAATGCTCCGATTCCAGGAAGAATCTTACTGAGGGAGAAGCTGCTCTCGCTTTAAAATCTGGCTTTACTTCTTGCACCTGAAAAACTGAGCAGCATTTGATAGCTTGCTGGACTCTAGATGATCCTACAGGCACCCAGCACCCTGGAGACCTTGGAAAATATTGGGAATGGACCAGGTTGCCTGGCCCTGAGTTATTCCATATTACTTCCAATCAGCATTCTTCTTTTCAGACCCTTTAACTGATACAGTACAGCTAGTCCTCACCTAACGACCACAATTGGGACTAGAATTTCAGTTGCTAAGCAAAGCGGTCAGTAAGCAAATCTGACCCGCTTTTATGAGCTTTTTTGTGATGGTTGTTAAGTGAATCACTGTGGGCGTTAAGCGAACCACGTGGTCACTTAGCGAATCACGCAGTTGTCATGAGTACTGATGGTGAGCAGGAGGGGGCCCCTATCCAGGGGGAAAACGCATGCGTAGTACTGAGGAGTTAAGCAGCCATTCAACGAGACACAGATCAGACCCGCCTTAACCTTTGGGGTTTATCTGTCTGGGTTTTTCCCACGCTTCTTCAGTTTGTTAGGATTTTCTGTCTAATGCAGCAGTAATAAAACACTAGAGGCCTATTCCTCGTCTCAGTGTGGTTCCTGGCTGTTAGGACAAGTTCCCCATTGATCTCGCTTGCTGGAAGCCGGCCGGGAAGGTCAAAAATGGCGATCATGTGACCATGGGGTGTTTTTATTTATTTATTTGTATTTCAGATTTCATCACCACCCATTTCCCCCAAAAGAGGGGCGTAAATGAGAACCGATTGCCAGATCACGTGACCGTAGGGATGCTGCGACAGTCATAAGTGTGAAGACCGGTCATAAGTCCTTTTTTTCAGCACCATCGTAAGTCCGAACTGTCACTAAATGAATGGTTGTCAAGCAAAGACTACCTGTATGTCACCGCAGATGCTGCAGCCTGCTTGAGGCTTTTTTAATGCATGCAGCCTCTGCAAATGGGACCACAGATGAATCTCATTTCTTCACGGAAGCTCTCAGGACCCTGATTTTTAGCGACTCCTAATAAAGACCAGTGTTCTGATTCAACCCTCATGGCTACATTATAAATAAGCAAATCCACTCTTAAACTCTTCTGCATCACCGCCCCCCAGGGCGGTACTTTCCATATCAAATCAATGAGTTTTGTCCCCAAAATACATTTTAACTTGCCTTGTGTGTTGGTGCAGAACTGCACATTTACATCATTTGGGGTCTGTAAATCCCTCTAACAGGACTGGATCTCATAACCATCCCCACCATATATCTCTTCTTTTCCATAGGCAACAGAAATCGAACTGGTCATTTCAGGACTGACAGTTCTTGAAATAATGTGTTGCAGAAGAAATCAGAAGCAAATCTACAGGTAGCCCTTGCTTAACAACCGTTCGTTTAGTGACAATTTGTACTTACGACAGTGCTGAAAAAAATGATTTATAACCAGTCCTCATGCTTATGACCATTGCAGTGTCCCAGTGGTCAGACGATCACAATTTGGGCACTTGGCAATTGGTTCACATTTATGACCATCGCAGCATCCCGTGGTCACATCACTGCCATTTTCGACCTTCCCAGATGGTTTCTGGCAAGCAAAAGCAATGGGGAACCATGTGATTCGCTTAACAACTGCCACAAAAAGGGTCGTAAAGTCGAATTTGCTTAATGACCGCTTCTCTTAGCAACCAAATTTCCGGTCCCATTTGTGGTCATTAAACGAGGACTACCAGTAGCACTTTTCTGTATTTCAGCACCTCACAGCTCTGACTGTTCCTTGTTCTGCTCAATTACTGCCTTTAGATTGGGTTTAGCAAATCTCAAGATCTGGAGAGGGACTGCAGAGACGCAGAGAAACAAGATTCCTTCAAACCGCATCTACCCATGTCAACCTCACTTCTTTTTCGGAGGGGATTGTCATCTGAGTTCACATTCTTCATCTTCAGTTTTTGCTGAATCTTTTCTCCCTCTCTCTAACCTCCTTCCTTTTTTTAATCCCATAATTCCCCCTCTCGTCAAAATTATGCTTCATAAATAAAAAACTCTGATGTCCCCCTCCCTTTCTCTCCCTGCTGCGGATGCTTTGCTTCTGATCCTGGACTTGGAATGAACTCAGCAACTTCACGAGAATGAAGCCTCTATGTGGCATTTAGGCTTTAATGCAATTAAGCCCCCTGACAACCTCGTAAGCTAGTCTTAACACACTTCATTGCTCATTCAGTTCACTCTTAAACCCAAGCCCCAGTGAAGCTGATTTTAAAAGAACCCCAAGAATTAATAGAAACAGCAGAATGTCCTTTACCATGTTGGCTGCTTCACAAAAGAGGTTCTATTAATCTGCAAGATTTTTCCCTGGATCCATGATTCCCAACTGATGTCAGCCATTTTTTTCCTTTGAACCTAGTGCAGGAAAGAGCATAAGCGGAAGGCAGAAAAGAAAGAGGCAGTCTCCCTTTCTCACTCTGACATGACCAGGAACAAATAGTGGGAAAACACAGTAAGCCAATCCAGGTAAAAGTGGTATGTGCTGCAATCCAAGACATGTTTACACAGATGTAAGTGGGGGTGTTGACGACTGACAGGAAGCTCTGGCGTGGGCTGGTCCATGAAGTCACGAAGAGTCGGAAGCGACTGAATGAATAAACAACAAAGTTCAATACTCAGAGAGAAGTCATTCCAAGAACACATGTCTTAAATTGCTGACTCAGACTGGAAAAAGGCAAGGGCCATCCTTAAGCAGAGCTAAATAGCAAGATAAAAGGCTGGCCTGATATTGGTTGATGTTTTGTTAACTCTAGAATCAGTAAGGAAAAACTTTAAAAACCTGGATGTAAGAATTTTTCTTAACCCAGTTTGAAGTCGAGACTGGATTGTGTGCATCACGTAAGTATTTTCAGCCAACTTTCAACAGAAAACAAGGTTACACCGGGATTTCCCCATACCTTCAAAATACAATTCTATTTTGACAGAGAGGACTATTTTATTTATTTTCCAGCAAATTAAACAGAATTTCTTATGGGTTGTTCAAGCAAAACCTGATGGCCATATGATGGTTAAAAATAAGACCACATTGTGTAATTCAGCAATAAAAGGAATGTTAAGAAATGCTTTAATTCCTTTAACTCAGTTATCAGCTGGTGATTTCTGGTGCACACCGCTCTCTTTTGATTGTTGAATATACTGTGCATTAAGAGAAATTGAGGGACGCGGTGGCGCTGCGGGTTAAACCGCTGAGCTGCCGATCGGAAGGTTGGCGGTTCGAAACTGCGCGGCGGGGTGAGCTCCCGTTGCTAGTCCCAGCTCCTGCTCACCTAGCAGTTCGAAAACATGCAAATGTGAGTAGATCAATAGGTACCGCTTCGGCGGGAAGGTAACGGCGTTCCGTGTCGTCATGCTGGCCACATGACCCGGAAGTGTCTACGGACAACGCCGGCTCTAAGGCTTAGAAACGGAGATGAGCACCGCCCCCTAGAGTCGGACACGACTGGACTTTACGTCAAGGGAAACCTTTACCTTTACCTAAGAGAAATTGAACCAAAATGCACATTCTCCTGGGTGTGATACGAAAATGGTATTATATGAGGGTAAATAATTTAGGGAAAGGAGCATTGCCCCCAAATTGCTTTCCTCTGTCTACTCTGTTCTCCTGAACACATTCTATTTTCCTTTGTTCCAGGGAATATCTTAATTATTGTGGATTAAAAAGTAATTGAGCAAACATATCAAGGATACTTCTGTAAGAAAACCCTTTAAATCTCTCATGGTGGTAGTTACCAAGCCTCAAACAATAGTCTTCCACTGATAGCCAGCATATTGTAGTAGTTTATGTGTTGGACTTGGACAGGATAAACCTAAATTCAAGTCCCCAAACAACCAAATTGGGTCAGGGTCAGTCCCGCTCTCTCTGCCCAACTAACCTCATAGTGTCCTAGCGATGAAAATAAAATGAAGGTTGATACCCATCTGCCCCTTGTGCACTTTTAGCATAAAAATGCAGTAATATGTAAATTTAAAAAAAACAACCCATAGCTCTAATGCTGAATGTTGAGTTTCAGCATTAGTTCTGAATTATGGGTTTATTAAATTTGCATTACTTTAATAGACCTATTACATTTGCATTGGTGTGATTAATACATAAAACGATGTAAAATTCCACCTGTTTCTCTGATTCTCCCTCTACGTATCTGGAAATGGGGGGAAAGGAGGGAACAGCCCCAGAGAAATGTTGCTTGCTACTTCCTTCATGATGTTTGACACTTTAAAACCCAAGATACAGATGAATTAAACAGGTGGCGGCTGGAACAGAGGGAAAATGAGTAAATGAAGATAGTTAAATTGGAATCATTTTTTTTTCCCAATATACATGCTAAAAACTGTCATATCCCACAAACACGGGAGAATAATCTAGGGTACCACTGAAGTTTAATAGCTTCCTGCAAGTCAGGATGAAAGTGAAAATGAGAGATTATTATGCAAAGACTGGAGAAGAGAAATAGGTTGCTCATATAAAATGACAGACAGGGCATTAACCAGATGTGGTTTCAGATGCATGTGGGCAACAAACTGAGTCTCTTGTTGCTTGGTCAGTGGTGTTTTCAATCATTCCAAATCCCAGTTTCCACCTGTTGGAAGATTTTGATGGAATGGGCATCTGGACATCACAGTAAGAGGAAGCTGGACCTGGCTTGCTGAAAAACAGCCAGTGGCCCAAGTAGTTATATTTACTTCCTACACCAACCTGAAGATTAATTTATCTATCCATGCCCAGCAGCATAGGTGTTTGATGGTTTGAAAAGGGAGAAACAAACATGGAAATGAGAAACCAAAACTAGTGGGAGCTGGACATTTATACCGATTTTTAACTTCCAGACTCTGAGGTTCAGTGTTGCAACCTTTTATGGTTCAAACACTTTCCTCCCCCACGTCAAAAGAACAAAGGACGTCTTGTAATTGTTCTGTTTTTATCCATGCTTCTTTACATGCAAAGATGACAATGGCGTCTCTCTGCAGTTATTCTTATGTGCAGGCACCCTTGTCACCTAGGCTTCATTAACCAGTCATCCAGCACTGCAGAGAATATTCCCAGTCCTATTGGTTTAAAAGCAAGCAAGCAAACAAACTGAATCCTGGTGTATTCTACTTTAAAAGCTGCACATTAACCATTCCCAGCAGGAAGAGCCCTCAACCACCCAACCCCCTGGAGAAAAATTGCCCTATGCTTTAGCCCGAGAGCCAAAAGTTCAACTCTTTGTCTTTTTGAATAGATTTTTGTTAGAAGTCACATCATGACAACCATTTGAAGAGGCACCACAGAGATTTAAAAAAAAAACTCTGCCCCCTTTCATCTTGTCCTCTGCACAATGAAACCAATTAACAAGAAAAATCTGCCAGGGATGGAAAGAGATGGGTGCCCTTTAAATATTAGGTTGGTGCAACTGAGCCAACCAAATAAGACTTCTTTCTGCAGGGCAGGGCTCCTCAATTTTCTCTTCTATCCAAAATTACCTTCAGCAAAGGATCGTTACCTTGTCGTGGTGCTGGAGCTTGAGCACCTCAGTGACGCCATGAGCTAAACCGTGAAGGGCCACCCAAGACGGGAAGGTCATGACGGAGAGGTCAGACTAAATGCGATCCCTGGGGAAGGTAATGGCAACCCACCCCAGTATTCTTGCCGTGAAAACTAAATGGATCAGTACAACCAGAGATATGTCGGTATACCATCGGAAGATGAGACCCCCAGGACGGAAGATGGTCAAAATGCTACTGGGGAGGAACAGAGGATGAGTTCAACTAGCCCCAGACGTGATGACGCAGCTAGCTCAAAGCCGAAAGGACGGCTAGCGGCCAACGGTGCTGGTGGTGAATGGCGAATCCGATGTTCTAAGGATCAACACACCATTGGAACCTGGAATGTAAAATCTATGAGCCAGGGCAAATTGGATGTGGTTATTGGTGAGATGTCAAGATTAAAGATAGACATTTTGGGCATCAGCGAACTGAAATGGACTGGAATGGGCCACTTCACATCAAATGACAACCAGATCTACTACTGTGGACAAGAGGACCACAAAAGAAATGGAGTAGCCTTCATAATTAATAGTAAAGTGGTGAAAGCAGTGCTTGGATACAATCCAAAAAACGATAGAATGATCTCAATTCGAATTCAGGGCAAGCCATCTAACATCACAGTGATCCAAATATACACCCCAACCACAGATGCTGAAGAAGCTGAAGTAGAGCAGTTCTATGAGGATCTGCAGCACCTACTGGACAACACGCCTAAAAGAGATGTTATTTTCATCACAGGAGACTGGAATGCTAAGGTGGGCAGTCAAATGACACCTGGAATTACAGGTAAGCATGGCCTGGGAGAACAAAATGAAGCAGGACATAGGCTGATAGAATTTTGCCAAGACAACTCACTCTGCATAACGAACACCCTCTTCCAGCAACCTAAGAGACGGCTTTATACATGGACTTCACCAGATGGACAACACCGAAATCAGATTGACTACATCCTTTGCAGCCAAAGGTGACGGACATCTATACAGTCGGTAAAAACAAGACCTGGAGCTGACTGTAGTTCTGATCACGAACTTCTTCTTGCACAATTTAGGATCAGACTAAAGAGATTAGGGAAGACCCACAGATCAGCTAGATATGAGCTCACTAATAACCCTCAGGAATATGCAGTGGAGGTGAAGAATCGATTTAAGGGACTGGACTTAGTAGACAGGGTCCCGGAAGAACTGTGGACAGAAGTTCGCAACATTGTTCAGGAGGCGGCAACAAAATACATCCCAAAGAAAGAGAAAACCAAGAAGGCAAAGTGGCTGTCTGCTGAGACACTAGAAGTAGCCCAAGAAAGAAGGAAAACAAAAGGCAACAGTGATAGGAGAGATATGCCCAATTAAATGCACAATTCCAGAGGTTAGCCAGAAGAGATAAGGAATTATTTTTAATCAAGCAATGCGTGGAAATGGAAGAAGACAATAGAATAGGAAGGACAAGAGACCTCTTCCAGAAAATTAGAAACATTGGAGGTAAATTCCAGGCCAAAATGGGTATGATCAAAAACAAAGATGGCAAGGACCTAACAGAAGAAGAAGAGATCAAGAAAAGGTGGCAAGAATATACAGAAGACCTGTATAGGAAGGATAACAATATCGGGGATAGCTTTGACGGTGTGGTCAGTGAGCTAGAGCCAGACATCCTGAAGAGTGAGGCTCAATGGGCCTTAAGAAGCATTGCTAATAACAAGGCAGCAGGAGATGACGGCATCCCAGCTGAACTGTTCAAAATCTTGCAAGATGATGCTGTCAAGGTAATGCATGCTATATGCCAGCAAATTTGGAAAACACAGGAATGGCCATCAGATTGGAAAAAATCAACTTACATCCCCATACCAAAAAAGGGAAATACTAAAGAATGTTCAAACTATCGAACAGTGGCACTCATTTCACATGCCAGTAAGGTAATGCTCAAGGTCCTGCAAGGTAGACTTCAGCAATTCATGGAGCGAGAATTGCCAGGTGTACAAGCTGGGTTTAGAAAAGGCAGAGGAACTAGGGACCAAATTGCCAATATCCGCTGGATAATGGAAAAAGCCAGGGAGTTTCAGAAAAACATCTATTTCTGTTTTATTGACTATTCTAAAGCCTTTGACTGTGTGGACCATAACAAATTGTGGCAAGTTCTTAGTGGTATGGGGATACCAAGTCATCTTGTCTGCCTCCTGAAGAATCTGTATAACGACCAAGTAGCAACAGTAAGAACAGACCATGGAACAATGGACTGGTTTAAGATTGGGAAAGCAGGGCTGTATATTCTCACCCTACCTATTCAACTTGTACGCAGAACACATCATGCGACATGCTGGGCTTGAGGAATCCAAGGCTGGAGTTAAAATCACTGGAAGAAACATTAACAATCTCAGATATGCAGATGATACCACTTTGATGGCTGAAAACGAAGAGGAACTGAGGAGCCTTATGATGAAGGTGAAAGAAGAAAGTGCAAAAGCTGGCTTGCAACTAAACCTCAAAAAAACCAAGATTATGGCAACCAGCTTGATCGATAACTGGCAAATAGAGGGAGAAAATGTAGAAGCAGTGAAAGACTTTGTATTTCTAGGTGCGAAGATTACTGCAGATGCTGACTGCAGTCAGGAAATCAGAAGACGCTTAATCCTTGGGAGAAGAGCAATGACCAATCTCGATAAAATAGTTAAGAGCAGAGACATCACACTGACAACAAAGGTCCGCATTGTTAAAGCAATGGTGTTCCCCATAGTAACATATGGCTGCGAGAGCTGGACCATAAGGAAGGCTGAGAGAAGGAAGATCGATGCTTTTGAACTGTGGTGTTGGAGGAAAATTCTGAGAGTGCCTTGGACTGCAAGAAGATCAAACCAGTCCATCCTCCAGGAAATCAAGCCAGACTGCTCACTTGAGGGAATGATATTAAAGGCAAAACTGAAATACTTTGGCCACACAATGAGAAGACAGGACACCCTGGAGAAGATGCTGATGCTAGGAAGAGTGGAGGGCAAAAGGAAGAGGGGCCAACCAAGGGCAAGGTGGATGGATGATATTCTAGAGGTGACGGACTTGTCCCTGGGGGAGCTGGGGGTGTTGACGACCGACAGGAGGCTCTGGTGTGGGCTGGTCCATGAAGTCACGAAGAGTCGGAAGTGACTGAATGAATAAACAACAACAACAAAGATCCAAAATTACAATACTGTTTAGGATTCAATTTCACACTTCTCCTTCCCAAATCAGGGGCTGCCTTATTTATTTATTTTGAATGCTAATTGTAAATATTTGTTTCAATTTGGAAAGGGTCATGCTTTATGAACAAGGTGTTTTGTGATGTGATATATATATATATATATATATATATATATATGCATACACACATGCACACACACACACACATATATATATATATATGAAATGTTACTTACAGTGATGATAGAAATTGTTTTCTGTAAAACAGTGCTGGAAGCTTATTTACCTAATGCAGAGGTCACAATAATACCATAAGCAGAGATTGGATACAGTGAATATTTCACCCTTCCATAATACATGTTCAACAACCATAATCGCTCCATAGTCCAAATCCACCATAAACCAAGTTACAAAAATCAACATTAAAGACAGAAAGCACCACTCTACCTGAACACTATTGCTAAAGCAGGCAACTCGCCCAGGAGATGGTTAGATTCACAGAAGAAAACAGATGAGAAAATACACTTTTTAATTATTCGATGAATAATTAACTCTGGAATAGTAATTTAGTGGACAACCTTGGTGGGAGGGTGTTGCATTTTAATTTTTTTTAAGGGCATTAAATCTGCAGAGAGTAATAAGTGGTTATTATGGCAATAAGTGCTTATTACTTTCTTTATTGATTCAGATTTTTTTTGTTTTTATGTCTAGGTGGTATATCCAAAATACCACTTGGAAAAAAATGGTGTTGTTGAACTGTAGTGGTTAAAATATACCATTTTTGAACTCAAAATATCAAAGCAATTTCAGGGTTTGCTTGCTTTCAAATCTAAATATTGTTTAAGTTGTGGTAAGTTTGTAATTTTTTTGTTTCTCAGTTCTAAAACACACAAACACACTCATATACAGTACATATTATATATGATATCAAGCATTATTTTTAGGCTGAGAGCTGTGTTTCAGCTAAGATAACTGAAGGGATAAACAAACAAGTAATTGGTTACACTATTTAAAGATTTTAATGCTTCATTAATTAGGAACTAATTTCTCCTTATCTGTGGCAATAATAAAAAAAATGTAACTTGCTAAAATTGAAAATGTTCGGAAAAGTAGATCTCCCACACCACCTCCCACCACCCCACAAAATATGTCTAGTCTTCTGAAGTCAGCAAAACAGAAGGAAAACAATAAGATGGGAAAAAAGTAAAGAGGTAGAAAAGAGGGGAGATGTGTAGGGATGTAGTCAGGCCAAAGATTGCCATAGTAAAAGCTTTCCTTGAATGGGATTCCATGAGGCAACTTTCCCAAGCTAATGATCTCCAAATCACATTGAAAGTTCTGGGAGTTGTAATCGGAAACATCTGGGGGCACGCGGGCTTCAGCCATCGGCTTTTCAAGCATTCAACCTATAAGTCCTTGGGAGGAAATCAGGCATTTCCAGATTGTATCACCTCAGTCTCAGGATACAAGAGGATGCAGATGTGCCATCAACCTCAGTGCCAGAGTAGGGTCATAGAATAGAATCTCCATCTTCCCCACTGCAAAATGGGTGGGGGGCTTTACACAGAACTCATCCATGGGCGGAGCTGATCCAAGTTCAGATGCTAGCACAAGGCTTCAGCTGGTTTTAGCGTGTTGTAGAGGTAGCACCTTCTTAAACTTGCAGGAGAAACTCAGGTGGAGCTACCCAAGGCCCAGATTCCTGTTCTTTCTCCCTTGGCCTTCCTGGAGAGAAGAATTCCCAGCTGAACCTCAAGCAGCCATTGATGGAATACCAGGAAGGGGGAAACTGTCCTATGAATGCTAGGTATATAGGTATTCTATGTTGGTGAGAGAGAAAGCGATCTGGCCTTCCTGGTTTGCTTTGTTTTGCTTTCAGTGAGGTATACCCAAGGACATTAAACAGCTTAAGATGGCAAGCAAATTACGACTGAATCTTGTTCTGGGGTTGAGGTTTACAGAAGAACCATGCCCAAAGCAGTATAGTTTCTTTTGGGTAGATCAAGGCAAGCAAAGTCCAATGTAACAAAGTTCATTGAACAAAACTGGTCTCTCTATGCAGTATTCAGGGTTAAAAGCTTTATTTTAAGAAAAGCTTTCTAGCTTCAACCCACTTGATAATGGATTTGGAATTAAAATGGGTTTTGTTTTGTTTGTTTTTTAACCTGCTACTATTAATTTATTTTTAAATACGGTAATAGTAATTGGGTGCTGCACCCTGGATTATAATTGCCATTTCCACATTCAATAATTATAACAATGTGTTATTTTATAGGCTCTAGCTGTTGCTGGGCTGTCTTGGCTATTTTAAGAAGAGGATGGATAAAAATATTTTCAGCAAATCATGTTTTACTCTTCCAGACAATCAACATATAGAGCAGTGTTTCTCAACCTTGGCAACTTTCAGATGTGTGGACTTCAGTTCCCAGAATTCCCCAGCCAGCCATGTCCACACATCTGAAAGTTGCCAAGGTTGAGAAACACTGATGTAGAGGATCCCACTGCATGGTAATTATAAATGTCATTGCTTATTGAAGAAAATAATTGTTTGAATCTGACCAAACATGTTGATCATTAAGTAGGGTGACCATATTTCTGTGAGACAAAAACGGGACATTGTGATGGCAAAACTTGACGGGGTTAAAAACGAGACATTGGGATGGCAAAACGGGCAGGGCTGGGTGATGGGCTGGATCGGCAGGCAGGAACTTCTCCAGTTTTCTCGGGCTGGAAATCTTCGGAGTCCTTCATTTGCGAGAGGCAAGGCTGGGCTGGAGAGTCCAGTGAACGGTTGTTCACTGGACTCTCCAGCCCAGTGCCATTCCTCCTCTGGCTGTGCTTTTACGTTCTTTTCTTCCTGCCGTTTCAAGGCAGGAGCCGATTGGCTCTCCCTTTGATCACTGCCTATCAGCCGATCCTGTTATTTTCTTTTTCGGTTTCCCACTGGGTTGAGCTCTGCAGCTTTTTTCCCGCCATTTCTGCTGAGCTCCCCCTCCTTCCACTCAAAGTCAGCCTGCATTCTGACAGGTTTGCAGGAACTTTCAAATGTTTAAGTAAGGTTTTTAAGAAAATGGGACAAAATAGACATTTATATTAAAATGATGGGACGGTCTGGAAACGTTAAAAACTGGGGCTGTCCCGTTCAAAACAGGACATATGGTCAGCCTATCATTAAGTACTTCTGTACTCTCTGTATGAAATCTACTTCCCATGTGGATAGGTGGTCACTACAGTAATTAGCCGTGAACAGACCAGCCAAAGCCTTTATAGAGGCATGTTTATCTGGCAGAAAACTAGATTCCTCCCATGGACTTTTGTTAAGTCTAACAAGGAAAAAATTAAGCAGCTAAGCATTGTCTGAAATCAAAATGACTGATAATCATGGTGAGCTGTAAAATTCCAGGAAGAAGTTATTGATTTAATTAATTATTAGATTTATATGGCCACCCAAATTAGAGAGAGAGAGAGAGAGATTCGGGGTGACATACAGTTTGTAGCAACCTAAACAGAAGGAACTAGCAAATAAAAGGCAATAAACAACCAGCACAGAAAAGAGAACAACAGAGAAGCAGAATAACAGATATAGCAAAAATTAAAGAATTCACCAAGGACAACCAACATTTATCTCATACATATGTGTGGCTCATCCTGGATCTTGGCTTAAGGCCCAGGAAAGAATTTAGGGTCTTTGAGAAGGAATGGGGCCAAGTCTGATTAAGAAAACAGGGATGATGTTTTCACTTTTTAAAACATTTGCAGTACAGAGCATTTCTTCTAGAAGATACTAAATATAATCTTGGACTACATAAGAAAATTCTCATTTAAAAATAAGCTCAGGAACTGAATTTTGTGTAAAAGAAAAAGAAAAGAAAAACAGGTCCAAGCATTCCCATAGGAGAGGTGATAGCTAAACCATAATAATCTCAGATATCAACAGTTTACTTGCAGTGCCAGTAAATACCAAATACAACAGATTATCTAACACATGATCGTATCTGACACACCACACTCTTTTGATATGGGACTATCCAACTTTTGCCTTACCCAGGTCTTTTCATCGTGAAGAACTCAAAAGAACTGGTGTATGATCAGGCACAAATACTTATCAGACAACATGTAATAGATGTGCAGCACCAGTTGGGCCTAGCCAGGCCCAAAACTTTGTTGCCTGTGAATCCAACAGGTGCTCTGCCTCCCTCATGTCGTATTGAACTAAACTGGATGTCCCTAAACACAAAAGCCCCTTTACTCTAGCAGCGTCATGCCTTCCCTTCAGCTGTCCTTGAAGGCCAAAACAGGAAGACTCCCGAGATGATGCCCCTGTGACTCTGGACACACAAAGACAAACTCCCTGTGCTTTTCCAGTGCTCATACTACAGGCACATCCACACTAGTTTCATCTTACCACTACTACATAATCACCCAGGGCGCACAGGGCAATTTTACACCACCCTGATTTCTTTCAGATGCCAACCCTGAGACAACATGCAAGGTCACCCAGTTTGGTGCAGCAGCACTTAGAATTCAAATGATTTTCAGCTTGTGCTTGGGACTCAACATTATAGAGTAGGTTCAGTGGGCATCTAATCTGCCATATTAGGGTGCTCTGTCACATAGCAGATATAGTCTTTTACCTACTACCATTATAGGCTCCCCTACACTCGTCTAATGCTTCATTCCCTCCAGAGTTGCTACCAAGGCAGTGCTCAGATAAGTTGGGCCTGGGCCCGGGCCAGGAAAATAAAACATCTCAGGCAAGCCCCTCCCTAGTTCACACCAAGATAAGGGGAGGGAAGGGGGAGCACATTCAGACTTGCAAGGTTCTGTTACTATAGTTGTTACAGTGAAGGTAGTCATAACCTATATGGCACTGGTTTCTTGGTCTGGTCTGCCTTATAGGACTGGCAGTATGACACCTTGAGTTCCCGAAGGAAAGGTTCAATATCAACCAGATAAATAAATATATATGTATCTACTATTCACTTTATAATATAATATTCTGATTTCAGGTGACAATTCATTCCTCAAGGGTGTTCCAAATTTGCATGTGATGGGCAACACACACTGTATGTGATGTCTAGCTTTGATATGGAAACTCCTTAAGGAAGAGGGATTCTTTGTTGAAAAGATGCCTTCAGGAGGCTGTAGAGTGGGGACAGAAGTTGGGGATGCAACTAAATGATTTTACAATGTTGCATTTAACCATGGACTGCGTAAGACAGCCTCTAAGCACCTTTTATTTTTTTTTAAGTCCAGAAAACAAACACAGTTCTGCACTGGCCAAATGAGTCAACACTGATAGAAACAGATCTTGCAGTTAACCACAAATGGACCTTCTTTGCAGGGAGACCTTCACCAAGGAATGTCTTTTCCAATCCCTATGAGATGCCTCCTATTACCTTTACATGTAGAATTACAGCCCCTTCACCAAGATCTTCCCTCGATGAATGGGCTCTGATTTTGTTTCTGTTTTCCCTTCTTTTTTAATGGACGTCTTTTGACGCTGCTGTAACATACTGCTTTTATTACTGTATTGTATAATTTTATTGCAAACTGCTTTCAGATGCATTTCTATGGGAGGGGAATAGAAATATATTAAAAACATAAATAATGGGTTTTTGTTTGTTTCAATCATTGACTTGTAGAGCAGGCCCGGCTCTCAATAATAATAATAATGTTTGGGAAAGCTGAATGGTGCAGCTAGCAAGCTGCCAGCCTTCATTGAAATCAAGCAGCTGTCTTCTGTGAAGGACTGTAGCCAAATGAAGTGGTGTGGGCCAATTGGTAGCCATCTCCGGAGGAGGGCTGGGGATGAAACCTGCAGGAAGTCACAGCAAAAGTGGACAGAACCACAACTTTAGCAACCCCTTTCTCTCATTCTCCCGCTCTCCCCTCTCTGTTCTAAACTCCACTATTTCTCTTTCTTCTGCTAGGTAGATTGCCACACTGACCACCACATATCCTAGCCAAAGGTCCAAACAGGTCACTGACTGAAAGCCGTGGCTGATAAGGTCCATGTCCATGTGTGATTTAGATGTGCTGCCTTTCCTATTTCAAGGGCAGAGGATACATTATGTTCCTGCAGGAGCTATTTGAGCATGCTAACAGAGAAGACTCCCAGATATTTTACCTTTGGCTGAAGTGATACATTACTATAGGTCTGCAATTCCCTGCTTTCATCCCTACCCGATATATACTTTACTACTGAAAAACTGAATGGCCACTAGACAGCTACGGGTAAGTGGCTGAGTATATCTCAGGCTTGTACACCTTTCTTTATACACACATAGTCTGTCAGCTGGATGGAACCTAAATTCATGAAGACCTTCACACAAGATCATACACTTGAGCTGAGCCTACCTATGTAAACACTTAGCCAAGGTTCTGTCCCATACTGTAGACTCCAAATATGAGGAAAGACATGAACCCCATTTCTCCATGCCCCATCTGTATACATCCTGGTAGAGCTACGTGTGGCTTTTGTTGTAGTCCTTAAGTACACATTGTGAGACCGAAGCAATTTCTTTGCTCATTTTGATGTTCTTTATTGATTGTGGGTTTTTTAAATTAGTTCGCTTGGGCACTTAGATACCATTATTTATTTAAAATAATGGTAAACAATAATAGATGGGTAGAACAGACTGGAGAGCTTCTTTGTGCAAGAGCGATTTGCCAAATGGCTCCCTAAGAACTGAGCTGAACTTGCTTTACAGGGCCTCTCTCAACCTTACAGTCTTCTGCTTTCAGTAGAAGCTGGACATGGACCATCTCTGGAAATATGAGCAGCATTTTATACAGAATGCAGGAGAGCCCTGGATCTGATGGAACACACATGCCAAAGGAGATGGGAGAAAAGTGCCTGCTTGAGTCCTGCAGGAAACCACCTTACGATTTATTCTCATACCCTGGAGCCCTAGAGGGAAGAAGCATGTCCAACACTGATAAAAGTAGGCCACAGTAACTATGAATGAATTACTCCTTAACTGCCTTGTTTTGATACAAAGCCACAGGACCATCTAGGCTGACTTATTGTCATAGACATGTTACTAAAGATTCAGGGCATTTGTTCCATCTCAGGAAAATATTTTCTGACAGTCAGAATATCTGGCTAAGCCACCGTCTAAGAGCAAAATAAAAAAATTAAGTTACGTCCCAGAAATACAGTCCTTAAAAGTGATCCACCAGTTCTATACAATGGTATAGATTTTATTGCTTAAATATAAAGAGAGCCTTAACACACAATCTATATTTTCAAAGAAAATACTGTTTTCTAAGTCTCATTTTGTGCTTTATCTCCAGGTGGAGAAAAAAAAAAGTGTGCTGCAAGCATTGGTTATTAAATGAAACTACACAACTGTTTTGAAAATCTCTTACTTGCACTGACTCAATAGAGTCCACTAGCTCAATCAATCAATAATATTTATTCAGTCAATGACCAGCAAAATTTAAGAGGAAAACAAGGTAAAACAAAAGAAATACAATAATATACTACCAACTAATAAAATAGATCACATAATAATATAGCATTCACTCCACTAGCCCAGATTCACAAGTTAAGGAAGCCATGGCATTTTCTATAGCCCCACCAGCCAACCAGAGGGGATCAGGAAACTACACTTAAAACATGAGATCTGAAATTAGATCCCTCAACAATCTTTTTCTTTAGTACAACAAGCTCAGTGCATGAACCACAACATGAGCCCTGGTCTTCTTAATGGACATCACCAATACCATGTCAAAACTGTTTTTATTAGGGCAACCATCCTTGCCAGAGGTTCATTAGTGATTAATAATGAGATACATTTGAAGATCATCTCTTCCCTAGCGTTATCTGCTGAGTTGCACTAATCAAACCAGGCCAACAAAATTGGTCATGTACAGGGGTGTCTGCAGTGTGTGGTCAAAAAGGTCAAGCCACGATGGTCACACATAAAAAGAGGCAGAGCTTTTGTCACACCGTCATGGTCTCTTTTGACCACACCCTGCAGCAGATACCCCTGGTAACAATTTGATGTCTTAAATATTTTCATCCATCTCAATGACAGGGTGTCTTTTCTTCCTGATAGTTGTGTTTTACATTAGATTTAGACTCCATGCCGCTTTGCTGAAAATGACTGACAGGAAAGGGGGATTCCCCAGTGTCAGTCTGGACCTCAGCTTATGAATCAGAAAGCCTCCCACCTACTCAGCCTCTCTCTACAAGGAAGAGGATTAGTCAGCCAAAGGAGGTGGCAGTGTAGGGCTATTTTAAGGCTACACTTAAAAATCAAAAATGTGTGCCACACTCAGACTTTGGCCCATGCCAGCCAAAGATTTGGGGGTGATAATGCCAACTCTTCTCAGTGGCAGTGGGTTGCTATCTTAGTTGCTTTCTCATTGGTTCTCTATTGTTAGAATTTGCCAGTTCCTGATTATAAATGATGCTGATTTTGTTTTAATATCCTATTCTTTGAAATAGCCTTCCCTAAACAAGTCTCTCTCACCCTTAACTTCAATAGGACAGAATGAAAAGCCACTCACAAGAGTTACAACTCAGGATAAAGCAAGCGAAAGTCAATGGGCCCTTCAAAATAGGCTGTGCACACATGAGTAAATTCTCCATTGATGTCTTGCCAGGTCCCCATAAAATCCCAAATTTGGCATGGCCTGTTTCTTCCACTGTTTTAACTTCCCTTGGCGCAATCCATCATGTTTTAATTGAATAGAGAATGCAAAGTTCATCTTCATTAGTCCATGCCTACAGCTTCATCTCTTTCAATATGCCATCATGGAAATATAATTCCAGGGGAAAATGCCTCTCCTGAATACATTGAAAAAAGTTTGCTTATCCTGGATAGAACTATGAAAAATGTGTGGTGCCCATCAAGTCCAGCACTAGGTCATCAGGACAAGTAGCCAAATGCTTTTAGGAAATTAGGACACAAAGCATAAAGATTGCTGGACTTTACTGTAACTTCTAATACATAAAGATAGGCAAAATTTAAACTGGCTTCACTGACAGCCATTGGTGATTAACACTCATGGTGATTCACCTAACAACCGCCAAAAAATGGTCATAAAATCGGGTTGGATTTGCTTAATGACCACTTTGCTTTGCAACTGAAATTACAGTCCCAGTTGTGGTTGTTAAGCAAGGACTATCTATATTCACTGACTTCTACCAGCTTCTCTTTTCCCCTTTACTAGTCAGCACCAAACCCCAAAGACCGCGGGGAAAAAGGCAGAAATGGAGGAGTGATGCTGAGTCAGCTGTGCCTCACATCCTAATGTGTAACTGAGTTTCTGGGTCTAAGTGAGCCTAGAAGCACCAAGGAAAGCAAGATTGGGGGCTTGTGGCAACATGCCTGAGCAGAATTCTTGAAGAACTTGAAAACTGTTTCTCGTTTTGCTGCTTCCCAGTGAGAAGGGAATAATCAGGCAGGCAGGCAAGAGGAAGAGAAAACGGAGAGGGAAAGAGATAGTGCCTTTGGGGTTTGAGAAGTAGGGCCTGGTGATTCCATTAAGTCCAGGCTGATGGAGGGAGACAGGCCTGGGGAGCAAAGGGTAATGCTGCATCTGACACAATAATTCAGCAGAACTTCATCACTTTTAATTCTTGTCCTGTCGATACGCTGTCTCCATCTCTTTAGCTGAGGCTGTGAAACCATAGGAGTGAATGTATGGGCGTATTGCTAGGCAACTATCTCCCAAGTCTGACACAGCACCGAAATATTTGGATTCAACAGCATTCAAGAGTAAACTGAATAATCATGTCGGGATACTGACCCAGAAGGCCTTGAAGCCCATGGTGCAACACAGCTGCACTCAAACTGCACATACAGGAAATGCTCAGATCAGCTGATGAAATACGCAGTCCATGGTTTGAATGATCAAAGTTGAACTATCCTGAACTTCACTGCCCAAGCAGATTTTCCACTGAAAATCATCTTTAGTGTTGTAAAATAAATTCATGCAGCATCCACATATTCCTAATCTATATGCTACTAAAAATGAACTTCTTCTCTATAGTGCCCCCATTTCCAAGCATATAAAATATCTCCTTCCTAAAATTACATTTCATTTTGTTTTGTTTTGCAAAGTTATTTCACAAAACTGTGGTAATGATAGCAGTCCCAAAAGTCATCTATGGCTCATTAAAAAAATAAAAAAAATATTTTAGACTTACTGGACTCTCCCGCATTTGTACAGTAGATCATTATGTTGCTGGAGATGCAATCAGAATAATGTGTCATTAATACATATAATTTTTGTGATGTCCCAGTTATGTTCTGGGAATAAGTAATTACACATATTAATTACATTTTATCCCAAGGTCTTTGACTCTTTTTGGAGATCCATTTTTTGTTGTTTTTGTTTATTCATCCAGTCGCTTCCGACTCTTCATGACTTCATGGACCAGCCCACGCCAGAGCTTCCTGTCGGTCGTCAACACCCCCAGCTCCCCCAGGGATGAGTCCATCACCTCTAGAATATCATCCATCCACCTTGCCCTTGGTCGGCCCCTCTTCCTTTTGCCCTCCACTCTCCCTAGCATCAGCATCTTCTCCAGGGTGTCCTGTCTTCTCATTATGTGGCCAAAGTATTTCAGTTTTGCCTTTAATATCGTTCCCTCAAGTGAGCAGTCTGGCTTAATTTCCTGGAGGATGGACTGGTTTGATCTTCTGGCAGTCCAAGGCACTCTCAGGATCTTCCTCCAACACCACAGTTCAAAAGCATCGATCTCCTTCGCTCAGCCTTCCTTATGGTCCAGCTCTCGCAGCCATATGTTACTACGGGGAACACCATTGCTTTAACTATGCGGACCTTTGTTGTCAGTGTGATGTCTCTGCTCTTAACTATTTTATCGAGATTTGTCATTGCTCTTCTCCCAAGGATTAAGCGTCTTCTGATTTCCTGACTGCAGTCAGCATCCGCAGTAATCTTCGCACCTAGAAATACAAAGTCTTTCACTGCTTCTACATTTTCTCCCTCTATTTGCCAGTTATCAAGATTCATATGATTGTATATTATATGGAAAATGACAGCTGGACTACAGAACCCAATAGAAATGAATTCTCTGTGCTCTTATTATTGCTAAGAGACTAGTCCTTCAACACTGGAAGGAGCAATTTTTGGCTCCAATTACTAGTGGATTGAAGACCTGATGTTACTTGTGACTTAGGAACAAGCTGCTTAAAAGACACAGATTATGTATAGATCATTATAATGAAAAATGTCATCCTTTATTGAAACTGCTGTGTAAGGTAGTCCTCAACTTACAGCCGTTCATTTAACAATGGTCCGAAGTTACAACGGCCTCGGAATGCATGGTTTACGGCCTGTAAAGAACTTCCAAGTGTCGCAAAATGTTTCACAACCACCGCCACGGTCACACATTGAATTTGGGGGCTTGGCAATCAGCTTGCATTTTTTACCGGTCGCAGCATCCCATGGTGATGTGGTCACATTTTGTGAGGTTTTTTGCCATTTTCCAGCAAAAAATGCCCATTGGGGAAGCTGAATTTGCTTAATGATTGCAGTGATTCACTTAACAACCCATTACTTGCTTAACAGCCACAGTAAAAATGGTCATAAAATCAGGTCCAGTCACTTGACTTATGACCGCAACAACTTACAATGGAAATCTGGTCCCAACTGTGGTCGTAAGTCGAGAACTACCCATATGCCTTTAATGCATTTACGAGAAGTCCATATAAACATTACCCCATTGTGTCGTCTCCTTTAAAGATTTTCATAAACTCCACAGGATAGTCTATGGACTTGGCTAAAGGGATAGGTGAACTGCTTAAATGAAGCCATGAGAAAGACCCAGATAAAATGTTATCATGACGCTTGATACCTCGAGATTTGATCCTAATCCCAAATCACCATCACAATACATCTCAGTCTGATTGGCCTGAAATGTGGAAAAACAAATGAACTTATCACTAGGTACCAATGACAAGTCCAAAAATTGAAGGAAGGAAAATCAAGTTTTGTAACTTTTCCTTTTTTCTTTTTTTTAAGTCACAAGCATTTAATATTGAGCACCCCTGGAGATTTATTCTAATCTAAAATTCTGATCTCATCAGGAACCTCCTCTAATTTTTCACAGGGTGAATTAAGGAGCAGCGAGGAAGTTGGTAGCAGTATATTATTTCTTAGTCAGAGGGCAATGGGTTATGTAATTTAAGGGAAAAGCTCTTTGTAACATACAACTTAAGCTTTTCTTAAAAGCACCATAAGCTGCATTTCCTTAAAGGGTACAAAGACCTTGGAGCTTCTACAATGTTTTACATGAAATGCAAGAAATTAAGTTCACTATTAACCAACTATTATTTCTCCTTTCTCCTCTGTCTTCTCCATTATAATTACTATATTTCTCCTAGTCTTCATAGATATTGTTGTTCCCCAGCCCTTTTTATGGCATTCAGGGGAAAAATCACAGCTTCTTTTAGAAGGCAGACTTAAAGACTGAGGAATTTCCTCCACTGGACTGGGTGGGACAGACACAAATTCTAAGCCCTGCATTCAGTTCCAAAGAGGTGAAGGCCACCTCTCCTCTTGGTCAGCTCCATCTTTGGTGCCCAAGAGTGAAGTTGCCGCTACTGCATCCTAGTGATGACTTGGGCACAGTGAAGTATATGCTGATAAAGATCTGTAGGATTACTCATTCCTTCTGAGCTTCAAAATAGGTGTTTTAGGCATTTCCTAGAAAGCTAAAATCAGCTGATCAGGGAACCTAGATTTGTAAAACTAAAGACATCAAAGGAAGCTTTCCAGAGGGAAGTTGGAGCCAAAATTATAGATCATATCAGCCATCCTCCAGTTGGTACCCTTGAGATATGGGAACTAGGTTAGGGAAGGCTATGTTACGACATTCACACACTTTAAAATATGTTACTGCATTTATGTTAGAGTTCCATAAACAGCACCTCCCCAAAGGAGATCCCTTCTGGCAGGAAAGCAAAAAGTGCTAATTTCTACTAAGGTTCCCCCACCCCCACCCCATGGAAGGAAAGAAGGCAGACAGGCAAACAGGCTAAACACTGTAAATACAGCTGTATATTAATGTGGACTGAAACATAGAAAAAGCTTTTTTTTTTTTTTTTGCAATGTAGACATTCAATTGGCAATTTCATCTCAAACTTGCGGGGCTCAGCAGAATCCTACAGAAATTCCAAACATACATTTATTTCCTAGCAATGAAATGTAAACAAAGTTTGGATGGTGCTTAGATATCTCTGAATGAAGAGCTTTATTAGAAAAGTCTAGTTCCCTTAAGATCCCATATGATTTTCTATCACTTTGCAGCAACCTTCTAGCACATGGAACTGCGCAGCTATAATTATATGCTGCAGATAGCTAAAATTGTCCTAAATACATACAGAAAAGTGACTTTCTTTTGCTTGGAGCAGAACTGAAGCTTTTTTTTTTTTTCGGAAGCACAAATGACACGCTGGTTTGTTTCATCGTATAATTCATAGTATAAATCTTCTTAATTTCATTTGCTGCCCTTGGAACTCCAACCTCAGCTGTATTCCATAAATATTTAGGCAGCTTCCATCCAACTTTTTTTTTCCCATTAGAATACTGAGGCAGGCAGCAGAGAATAAAATGAAGTATTGCACTAATGGAATTTAGGACTGGCCATGAATACCTCTATTTGCCAAGCAATGTTAGCCAGAATTAAAGAAGGCATTAGTGAGACCGAGCACCCTACTGTGTTTCTTCATGAATTGTAAAGCTATACAATGATGATAACAAATATTGTTAATCAAAGAATCTTTAAAGTTTTAACAACCAGAAAAATCAATAGCCAAACTTGACTTGAAACATGAAATTGAAGAAGCGGATGGATAAAGATAACTTTTATGATGGAAGCCTGATTTCTATTACAATCTCTGATCTTAAGATTCTTATCATTCATCATTTCCTCCAAATATTTTTTCCATATTTTCATCTAAGGCAGTATTTCTGAAACTTGGCAATGTTAAGACCTGTGGACTTCAACTCCCAGAGCTCCCCAGCCAGCATGCTGGCTGGGGAATTCTGGGAGTTGAAGTCCACACATCTTAAAGTTGCCAAGTTTGAAACACACTGACCTAAGGGATATTAGAACACTATACAAATGCATGACAAGCATAAAACATGCCACTGTTATTAAAGATTAGCAGACACTCAGTCCTCCTGGTAATCAGTTGAAAATCAAGAAGTATCTGATGTCCAAAGGAGGGCGTGGAGTCCACAGGATGGGGCACCAGTCCCAGATCAACCTTTGATTTAGGTATCTTTTTTAAAATGTCCCTATTTCTAGAATGGATACTTGAGGCATGGTGGAATACTAGCTATATTTTTCACTTGGAAAAACTCCTAGGTTTATCTGGCTTCCAAGGGAGGGATTTTGCATTAACACTCTTGGCGCAGTAAGACTGTAGGAGCCTTCCCAGCACACTGTGCCAAGGCAGTTGCGGTCTTGGGACAAAAAGCATACACGGTGTGACCCTCGTCTGCCAATTTGGCAAATGCAGGCACTGCGTTCAGCGCTCAGATAGGCCTTTGGGCCCACAAAGAGGCCTCTGCTGCCAACTGGCCAGACCTAACCAGAATCTCCAGATGTAAAAGCAATTGTTCACCTGGACCAGCCAGAGCAAAACAAAGAGGCGCTGCCACCAAAATGCCAGCCTTTCTCCCTCCCTTGGAATTTGCTTCTGCTAAAATCTGTTATCTCCATCTTCACTGCTTTGGTTCAAACACCCACTGCCAATAACAGTTCTCAACTTATCAGGAAGGAGTGTGTCTGTGTGTGGGCTATCTGTAGCTGAACATATGCCCATAAAATGGAACTGGGTATCTAGTATGGGGCAGATAATCCTGGATAAGGCCTATTTAAGTGGTTACTTAGAGTCAATACCGACTTGATGTCAAATCATCATCACCACCACCACCACCACCACCCCAGTGCCAATCTGAATGTTCAACAAAATCTGCAGAAGAGTTCATCTGGACCAGGATCAAAACAGACTGCAGATAAAGGGAGGGGAGACACTGTTACTTTTCTTCCTCAAATTAACCCCAACTCCCCTTGTTTGCAATCCAACTTGGGGCATGCCAGTCAGGACTTGGCAAAACTTGTAAATCACAGCTCCCCTTTTTATTGGGTTAAACTTCAAAATATGTAGATAGCAGTAAAATCTTAATAGCCAGGCAAATTAACCAGACATTTTGGAGTAAATATTATGAAATGTTTACTTCCAGACATAACCAGGACTAAATGGAGTAACAATCTAAGGACAGGACACAGTTGTTCTGTGTGACTCCTGATTTTCCCACATACAAAAGTAGATGCGGAATAAATTACGTGCCATGTGCAAATCCAATCACATTTGCTTGCTTTGTGTAATTTTAAAATTCCTCAAAGCTTTTGGAGAATTGCTGGTTAATGTGGTTCCTATTCCTTTTAAAACACGGTCGCTCTGTGGGATATGAAGATGCCTTGGACAGTTAACACGTTGCAAGCAAGAATCCTCTCCTGACAAAGAATTATTGTGTTGTCTCATAGGTTATCAGGGTGATAGGATTGATGAAGAAAGTTGAGATGATTTTAGGATGAAACTGGCAGAGAACGTAGGATCAATCAGAGACAAGGGTTCATCTTATGCTTGTTCTCTGACCTAAATATTCCATGACTGCATACAACAGTGCCTTTGACTGGACTGAGATCCAGATATGGCAGGTACCACCAATTGTTTTGATTCAGTACAGTCTGGATCCCAGTTTGTTCCTGGAACTGAAACATTTTTGATTCCACAAATAGATGACTTGCTCTAGGAGGACTAAAATGGAAGAGATGTCCTGTTCATTTTCCTGGACTGGTTGAACGCTTTCAGTACACTGACTTCTATAATGTCAGATACCCCATCTAGAAGTCTGGATAGGAAGCAGGTAAATTCAGGAGCAAGAATCTCAGAGTGGTAATAGTTATTGGAAGCAAAGAAAGGTAACACAAAAATTCCAGCAAGCACTTCCAAGTAGGAATTTAAAGTGTCAGCATTCTGGTTCATTTTCTCATACATTTCTGGAACAAGGCTTAGCTCTGTTGTGAAGGTGAGGCAATCTGCATTTGTTAATTATTTTATTAATTGCTGCTAGACTTCTCACATTTGAACTGATTACATAGTGATAATAACATGAAAATGTGCTGAGTATTCTACATTCCAGTGTTTGTTTCTTGGATGATTATGTCCAAAAAGTTGTCTTTGGGAGACCAGTGTTCTGTCCTCCACAACTTATAGTGACTCAGATTATTAAATACCTTCATGAAAATGTTGAATGAGATCCTTAAGAGATTTCAGATCAGAGGTATTCTCATTGGAAACTTTTCCCACCAAATTCGGGTGAGGTAGCATAAATGTTTAATCAGGATTTACTCTATGCAGTAGGCTGTTTGTTGTTTATTCGTTTAGTCGCTTCCGACTCTTCGTGACTTCATGGACCAGCCCACGCCAGAGCTTCCTGTCGGTCGTCAACATCCCCAGCTCCCCCAGGGACGAGTCCGTCACCTCTAGAATATCATCCATCCATCTTGCCCTTGGTCGGCCCCTCTTCCTTTTGCCTTCCACTCTCCCTAGCATCAGCATCTTCTCCAGGGTGTCCTGTCTTCTCATTATGTGGCCAAAGTATTTCAGTTTGGCCTTTAATATCATTCCCTCAAGTGAGCAGTCTGGCTTTATTTCCTGGAGGATGGACTGGTTTGATCTTCGTGCAGTCCAAGGCACTCTCAGAATTTTCCTCCAACACCACAGTTCAAAAGCATCGATCTTCCTTCTCTCAGCCTTCCTTATGGTCCAGCTCTCGCAGCCATATGTTACTACAGGGAACACCATTGCTTTAACTATGCGGACCTTTGTCGTCAGTGTGATGTCTCTGCAGTAGGCTGTAGGACACCCAATACACCAAAACTCGATCCGTACTGGATGGAGACATTGTGAGCAGGTAAAAGTAACATTTGAGCCTGTTTTGAACAAGATTCCTCTCCCTTAAGAAATCAGTTTTATGTCTTGGTGGTAGTCTTGGAATTGCACTGCATATGGGACTACCTTCAGATATGTGTCCATAGCTACATTCCCTGTGGGTCTGTTTCTAATCCAAATTAAATTTACAACCATCCATACCTTCTTCTGCATGAACATCGCTCGATCTCCTGGCAATGTCCGTCCTTCAGAGATTCTGTAGAGTTGAGGTTCATCAGAAGAGGATTTTTTTTTTCCAATTAAAATGTTGTCCCATGTATGGAAACATAGCTGTCTGGCTCTTTGACTGGGGCTCTTTCTCAGCCCCAATGAACGTTATCTAGACCAGTAGCAGTTCTTAAACTGTTTGCCCAATTACCCTTGTTCCTGGTCTCAAATAAAGTCATTACCCCCCCCCCCAAAAAAAGAGACTCTGTTGTTTTACAAAAGTGACTCAACAGCGGCAATCCCAAACCAGATCCTTGACACAAACAAGCAATTTCAGACTGTTCCATTATTCCCAGAATATGCCCAATCACCCCTAATTTAAGAACCACAGACTTTTCATCATTTAAAATTATGTTAACTTCAGATATTTATCCAGCTTTATTGCTCCGTTTTTTAAAGTTTAATAACATTTAGCTCCCTCTCCATTTTTTGTACATATGGCTCTGTCAGTTTGGGTCCTTGTACCTCATTTATTCAGCTCCTCCACACTTACTAATATTTGATTCTTGTAAGAAGATCCTCATATTAATGACGTACTACCAATCACTATATAATTCCACGCTATAGCAACAGTGTGTTGCTTTACGCCATGCATTTGTGTGAAGTGACATGTATGAAAGACCCACTCAGAACTGGCCCAAAGTTTTGCTGAGAAAGATTTCAAGTAAGGATGAAAAACATTATGACTTACAAGAAGACTTTACAGGAACCGGGAGATATGACAAAAGATGTTTTCTGAAACTAGAGTCATGTGGACTGGGCAAGGCATGGTTCTCCAGTGGAAAAGGGAGACTGGCCAAGCTTTGATGGAATGATAAAGCCTGGTCTGAACCATGCATGCTGAGCGTCATGGCTCAATTCTTCTGAAACTCAAAGGCAACTCTGGCCAGCTACTGTAGATAATGAACAGGGTAGGGAGGCATGGTTATGTGAATGTCTGAATGAGGAAAGCTTTTAGTTCAGGAGGTGAATAATGAAAGTGGCAAAGCTGCCATTGTCTGTATGTGTCTGGGCAAAGAACAACAAGCAGCACTGCAGGTATTCCACTGGCCTTAGCGTGACAAATTATTCTAGACAAAAGACAACATTTATTTTATTATTCACATTTCTATCACCGCCCATCTCCCCCTAAAAGGGGGACTCTGGGCGGTTATACATTTGGAAACAACGCCACTAAACCTTTTACGCTATTCTTCCTCTGCTCTTTATTATTACTATTCAGTGTGAGGAATTGAAATTGGATACAATCTGACATGGGCTGTTAATCTTCTTTTCTTTTTTCCAGTCTACCTAATAAATATACAAAAAAAAAAAAAGCTTTAACCCAAAATATCCTAGTTTCTCCGCCATCATGTTATTTGTCAAGAAATCTATCTTCACTACCCACTAAAAGATACTCATATAAGCTATGCTTGAGTGTAAATGGTTCAAAACTCCTCTAATTCCAAAGAAAAAGATTATATCAGAAGATTTGGAGAAGCACAACTTATGATGAATGGGGACATCCCATAAAACCATCGATGGAGTGCTTTCCTTAACATGCAATACAGCCTCCCCCTCCACAGTAACCAGAACTCCAATTTCAGATTTGTCAGGCACAGACCTGGGAATTCTGGTCCCAATATCTACAGACTGCTAGCTGATATAGTAAAGGCTGACATAATACAATGTTCCTCTGCCTGATTGCCAATGCAAATTGTTGACCTTTCCATGGCTAACAGTAGCATGCAGAGCAGGAATAAGCACAGTGTAAGTTCCAGCTGGGTACCCATTGCAGCCAGTGTGCCCAGCAACAGTTGTCTTGGTGGCTGCCAGACTCCACGCCCCACCTGATTTTCATTTTTAAAATTCTTTTAATTCAGCAAGAAGCTAGTATGATGCAGATAATGAGCCTCAAGCATCACATTGCTTTCTTCATCTTCTTTTCGTTTTGTCTTTCTACAGTGCTTCCAGGCATCTACCTCTAGGGCCAGGTGCAAGTTTTCCTACAAACTGGAGGAAGTGAAGCAGGGTGGACCCCTGTTAACTACGGTTCTAGTTTCACAGCAGATCAGCAAATTATCATAGTCATAGACTCACAGAACTGGAAATGGTTTTAAAGCTCATCTAGTCCAGCCCTCTGCTCAGTATAGGATCCTCTAGAACAGCCTTTCTCAAACTTTTGACCCTGGAGGAACCCTTCAAATATTTTTCAGGCCTTGGGGAACCCCTGTACATTCAGGACCAAAGATAGGCCAGAAGTTACAAAATTATTATATTTATTTCATGGGTAGGCCTGTATATATTTGAAATAATTTTTAAAATAATTTGTGATCTCCCAGGGAACCCCTAGGGACCTCTCGTGGAATCCTGGTTGAGAAACCCTGTTCTAGAGGATCTCTGAGAGATGATCATCCAGACTCTGCTTGAAGAGCTCCAATGATGGAGAATTCACCACCTCATGTGGCAGCCTGTTCCAGGGACTGACAGATTGTACACTCAGGAGGTTCTTCCCAGTTTCTGCTGTGAACCTCATTCTTTGTAACTTTAAGCCGCTGGTTGTGGTCCTGCTTCTGGGCGACAAAGTTCATCCTCTCTTCTGTGTGACACCCCTTCAGGTATTTGAAGGCTGCCATCATATCTTCCCTCAGTCATCTTTTCTGCACATACCCTGATCTTTCCTCCAGGGCCTTCACCCTCTTGGTAGCCTTATCTACCTTATATTTACCATTGGTATCTTGGTAGCCTTATCTTGGCAGCCCTAGGCTTCACCATTTCCTCCTTTATCATGTTCTCTGTCCAGAATGTAAAGAAGGCATTTTCCTTGCTCTGGAGACCACATTTAATGTATCTGGGAACATTTCTACAGGCAGCTGTGCCATTAATTTACTGAAGTCTTAGGTAAATCCATTACAACAGCTCAGCTTTCCATAGAGAGTATGGATCCAAAACAACCGAAATTCAAGCTTTGAAAATTTAATTATAAATTACTGATGGCACCACATTTAAAAGGCAGGAAAGAAAAACTGGCACTGTCATTATCTCATATAACTTTAAAGGCTAGCATGATTTGAATATTTGCTGCTGCTCTTCAATTCATCAATTTGAGTACTTGTAAATAAACAGAAATTTCAGGAAGGGAACAAGATTCCAGCATTCTTTCCTCACAAAAGGACTTGCCTACCCCCAGAAGGTTTTATTCTTTGTGGAAGTGATTTGCTGAAAACAACACAAAATATATCCATGTAACCAGCAGACAGAGCATCGAAACAGTAGGAAATAGTCATTCTCCAGTAAATCTGCAGTTGATAAAGTGACAGAAACTTCCAAACTTGAGCTGCATTTATTAAAGGACACCAGGCCATGGGCACTCCTGGGGATTCAGATTCATAGTAAGAACTGAGAGTTTGCAAGGCTACTTGGGAAAGCAACACCACTTCTAACTGATGACCTGTCAGTAGTCTTAGAGCAAGGTTTCTCAAGCTTGGCAGTGGATTTCAGCTCCCAGAATTCCCCAGCTGAGGCATGTTATCAGTGCTTTGTTCATTCTTATTATAATGATTGAATGTCCCCTAAAGACTCTTTAGGCAATCAGTGGTCTCCATGCCATGGTCTTCAGGATCCATGGAATCAAACAAGGATTATCTTGGGGTAGAGGAAAGGGTACTGTAGAGTAGCATTTCTCAACCTTTCTCAACCTTGGCAACTTGAAGATATATGGACTTCAACTCCCAGAATTCCCTGGCCAGCATAGTTGGCTGGGGAATTCTGGGAGTTGAAGTCTACACATCTTCAAGCTGCCAAGGTTGAGAAACACTTCTAGAGAATAAATTGAGAGCTAAAATGGTGCTCCTTGGCTATCAGTTTTCTAAACAGAAGTTCCCCTTCCTTGAATGAATGGCTGAATGGCTCAATGACTGAATGAATCAGGTTCTGGAGAGACACTCACATAACCTCTTTTGGGAATTTTAGTTTTATCTTTGGCTCAACAGAGAAAGATTGACTCTTAAACTGTCCTCATTTCTGATATGTCAATGAAGGTTCTCAGTCATCCAGGTGGAATTGTCTGTAGGTTGAGTCATGGCAACTGGATTTCTTTCTTTTTGGTGGAAACCTTTCACGCCTTGTCCAAGCAGCTTCTTCAGTCTGGTAAGGGGACCCCATATGTGTCTTCCAGGGTGGTTGCATTGTCCCTACACCCGAATGGCTGTTAATTGTGCCATGGAGGCATGGATAGTCTTTGGGATGTCTTACTCCTAAATCCCTCGTTCATCCCCAAGTGGATCTTTAGGAGTGGCCTTCCTGGTAGTCTTAATCTTCCTGGGGACTGATGAAAGAGCAGCATGAAAAATGGGAGACAAGTTGAGAGAGGGGTTAAGGAATCCATTCATGCCAAAGTGGAAAATCCTTCCCTCAATAGAGGCAGAGGCCTCAGACCCACAACTTGTTCCCCATTTTTCATGCTGCTCTTTCATCAGTCCCCAGAAAGATTAAGACCACCAGGAAGACATTTACCGGGTCCCCTTATCAACCTTTGCCCAGACTGAAGAAGCTGCTTGGAAAAGCAGCGAAACATTTCAACCAAAAAGAAAGAAATCCAGTTGCCATGACTCAACCTACAGACCTCATTTCTGATATTAAACTTGGGCTCCTAATCAAATGGTTATATGACTCTTTCCTTTTTCTCAACTTCAACTTCAGCTCATACCATGAAATCCCCATTCCCTATCTATCTATCTATCTATCTATCTATCATCTATCATCTATCATCTATCATCTATCATCTATCAATCTATCTATCTATCTATCTATCTATCTATCATCTATCTATCTATCATCTATCTATCTATCTATCTATCTATCTATCATCTATCATCTATCATCTATCTATCTATCTATCATCTATCTATCTATCTATCTATCTATCTATCTATCTATCTATCTATCATCTATCATCTATCTATCTATCTATCATCTATCTATCATCTATCTATCTATCATCTATCTAATCTCCTCCACTTTAGGCTTCCAACAGAATCTAGACTAAGAACAAACATGGCAATTTTCTAAAGGAGCAGCTTGGCTTCAAAAGTAAGACGGGCTACTGCCCAACTCAAATGTTAGGGCATTCTTCTCCTGACACTCCAGATATGAGAGTAGCAGGATTTCCCTATGCTTTCCAGGATAGCATTAATTTTTTCCCCCATCAACTAAATCCCCAGCATGAAAGGAACTTGCTAAATGCCTGCTGCCATTTTTGTTTGCTATTGAAAGACAGGAAGATACCCTACCAGGTGGATGGTCTCCTGAATTATTCAGGTGTGTTTCAGCTCTATGAAATACGATGCAAACAGAGAGAACTGAGCTATTTTATTATATATTAAGGCAACAACTGGGCTATGGACCATTCTGGTTGCCCCATTTGACAAAGAATCCAATAGAGATGGAAAAAGTGCAGAAGAAGGCAACTCAAACCCTTTGTTTAGTGGCTAAAATAATTGGGGTTCTTTAGTTCAGAAAGAAGGCAACTGCTGAAGGATGTAACAGAGGTGTATAAAGTCATGAATGGCATGGAGAACTTGGACAAGAAGAAATGTTGTTTCCTGTCTCAAAAGCGTGTGACCAGTTGAGGTGGTTTTGTCACGTGCAAAGCATGAAGGAGGCTGGAAGAGGGGAAGGGAAGGTGAATGAGATGAATGAGATGAAAAGGAAGACCAAGAGGTGCTTAGATCCTCAAAAAGAAAGAGGTGAGAATTTAAGAAAACAAAAGGTAAAGTGCAAGTGGCTGTAGGGAAATGATAGAAGCAAGAATAGAAAGGTGCGATGGGGTATAATGAATGGCAGTGGAAACAAGAGATCGATTTCCTCTCTTTTTCTCTTATCCCTCACTTTAATTTTATTTTGCTCACTACTTCTCATATTTTGTCTGTACTTTGCATAATGTTGCTTACATCTAAAGGGGTGTAATTCTGTTCTTAGGCGCTGAGTAGGAGTGACTGGCCAGGGAGGGAACTTAGCTCCTTGTCCTTATGCTGGCCACTCATATCCATACCACCAGGAGAACCTTACTAACCAGGCCACCAAAGAAAACACATGCTTTTAAATCCAGCCAGAGGGTGCTGTAAAGAGCTGTTCCTAATTTTCCTCCTTTCCTTTACTTATTGATCTGAGAAAATGCAGCCGCAACAGCCGTCTTATTCTGCTATTTTCCTTCCCAATCAATAATGGCTTTGCAAGAGATGTCAAAAATGTCTAGTAAATGATGCTTTCTGGTTCTGTCTTTAAAATGCACCAGGACAGGGGAAAACAAGCAGCTGAACCCATCTAGAGACTCTCAGGTTTTCACATGTGCTGGGTCTGGGTCGGTTCAAGTTTCAGCATCTTTGAGATCCTCACAGAGACATTTCCTGTTCCAAATTAGGATAACTTAAATAATCAGGATAAGATAATTCCTAAGTTTCTTTTTGGTTCATAACCCAGCATAAAGAAATGTAAGTCAGATTTTTTATTAACACATCTCTGTAGTTATGCTTAATGATATTTGTAAACATAACTAGTTTTTTATTACTGTTACTTCTGAAAGTAATAAAAGTGGAACATGATATATCTATGTCTTAGAGGGAAAGGATTTTTCTAATATACAATTAACTTTTCTCCCTTTCCAGCTACTTTAAAGATGCTAAGAGCAAAATTAAACATATAATATTCATCAGCTAAATACTGTAATTCTGGGAAGCATCATTTAAGGTAGCGCATGGCACTGTAATTTTTTATTCTTGGATGCAGAGTGCAAGAAGAAAAAACAGAGACTACAAGTTATTAGTTTTACTGAGTCTCGTAATGACCACAAATTACTATAACTACAACATTGGAGCGCCAGAGTTGGAACTGAATCTTTATTATCGTCATCAGTAATTGCGGCAATGTACGGAACAGCTCTGAAGCCAGACAGGATGTGGGCCACGATCCTCCAACCACGAGAATGTTGGCCATGTGTGCTGGGGATTGTGACAGTTGTATTCCACCCCTTCTGCAGAATCCAAACTGGGAAGGGCCAATCTGGAATGACTCTGTTTAGCATAAATATTATTTGGATTCATTAAGACTCTCCTTTCACTTTGACTTCCCAAATCATCTCAACACATTCATTCTTCTGGAGACTGTTAGCTCTCTTTTTATTCTCAGCAAAATTTGCCTTTCATTCCCCCCAAAAAACTGCCTTTTTTAATTTTAACCAAACCTTGCTCTTTTTGACTGTTATTTGCTACTAACTGTTTTTCTCTATACAAATTGTTCAGTACCTTTATCCTATCCTCATTTTTGCAGCATTCTGTTACGCACATTTTTCCTCATCCACAGCCTCTTTCACTTCATCATCCCACCAAGCATCCTTTTTCCTATTTCCCATTAGTGTAGCATATTACAAAACAATTCTTTTCACCTCGTTTCAAGCAACTTCTACCTCTTTTTCTACACCCACCTTCCAGTCATTATACTGATAGGTTAATTTTTCTTCTAATGCCCTTTTCATACTGTATGCGACATATTTTTTTTCTTCCTGTAGTTCTTGTTTCACTTTAGTTTTGTTTTTGTTTTTTTCCAGCTCTGTGGCAGGATGACATGCCCAGCTGAAGGAAGCAGTTGGGTCTTTGCTAAGGTCATGGAGTTTCTTTCGGGAAGGCAGATGACTCAGTAGAAAACCAAAAGTATGTAGGCAGAAAAGCAGAAAATGCTAGAATGCATCTGTAAAGTGGGAGGTACATACCTTAGATACAGAATATAAAAAGAGGCTGGAAAAGCAGAGAAAAAAGGATTTAATATTTCAGATGCTGCAGGACACATTGCTGGAGAGGATGTCATCTGGTTAATGCGAAGTGGAGAAATGACCCAGCCTGCCAAGTCCAGAAATTCCAGCCTAGGTCACATGCAGAATTTCCTACTAATGATAAGGATAGTACCAGCCAGTTCTAACACACTTAAGTCAGTATACCACAAGCACAGCCAAAGTCCAGTGCAATTCTTTAGATTTTTAAGGTAATGAGATGATTCGGAGAGTATGCATATATACATCTGCATCCTCTTATACAATACAAGGATGTATTTTCCTTGGATCATGCTGCAGCATTGGGGGGCAGCCATGTGAGACACAGCTGCTTTAAAGAGCTGCAGACAGATGCTACCTGAATGTTCCTGCATGCTGCAAAGCACCTTTTGCTTTTGAAACTAGAAGCACCCCACAGCCTTTGTTGTTGTTGTTTATTCGTTTAGTCGCTTCCGACTCTTCGTGACTTCATGGACCAGCCCACGCCAGAGCTTCCTGCCGGTCGTCAACATCCCCAGCTCCCCCAGGGACGAGTCCGTCACCTCTAGAATATACCCCACAGCCTTAATATGTAATAATCCATTTGCAATACTGCACCCATGAACAGTAAAATTCCTAATGAATTCATCTTAGCCACTGCTTATATATTTATTGGCTGATGTATACTTCACTGAATAATATAAATTTTCTGAAGTTCTAGAACTGAACGTACTTGCCATGATTTAGAGAAAACCCGGAACCTATCTAACTGTACGCAGCTAAACAAGCATCTTTCAGGGGTCAGCCAGTTCAAATATCCACCATTGACTCAATTGTCTACATTAAACACTGTATATATTTTCAGATTACCTTTAAGTATGCTCACTTTTGAAGCTTTAAAATAGTGTTCTTGTTTTGGAGGGGTGTTTGAGGAAGGAAAGTAGCTTGCAGTTATCTAATAACAATTTTACCATTAGAAAGAAATGCCTACCTTTTCTTTCCTAACACAGTAATGCATCAGCCTCAAAAATAGACAAGGATGGTCCTAAGTCTCAGCTTCATCTATTACTTAAGTGGTGCTTTGGATGATTAACTTCTCATTCAAATTTACAGCCCTAGTAATACATGCATTGAGGTCATAGAGCCAGTTTGGTCTCGTGGTTAAGGCAACGGGCTAGAAACCAGGCAAATGAGAGTTCTAGTCCTGCCTTAGGCACGAAAGCCGGCTGGGTGCCCTTGGGCCAGTCACTCCCTCTCAGCCCAACCCACCTCACAGGGTTGTTGTTTTGGGGAAAGGAGGAGGAGGAAGGAGTATTAGGTACAGTATGTTTGCCACCTTAGTTATTTATAAAAATAATAAAGGCAGAATTAAAATTAAATAAATGAATAAATAATGACCTGATTCACACCACCAGACGCTAGAGTTTGGATGTAGCCACAATCTGCAATTGGTTTCCAGCAAAACAGAAGTGTTAAATCTCATCCCTCTGATGTGTGAAGGAGGGAGGAACCCATGAACCTGTGGCTTAGGCATGCAATAATCAATCCTGATTTATTATTACATCTGAGCCATGTGCAGAGATAGATCATAATGCCTACAGTCAACATCCTTGTGCTACAGCAGAATAATGCACATTTTTCCCAAGGATAACTCAGATACTGTTCTCTGCTTGTTCATAAAATCAGGATTGTTTCTTTCAGTCACTCTGTATAACCTTAGTAGTTATTTAAAAAAAACAAAAAACAAAATCAGAGTGGGACTGATAACGAAAGTAGAACAACACTCAGACATGACCACGTATTAAAAAAAAAATGAAGATAATCTATAAAGACAATAGTAGCATAAGCCAAGTTCTATTTCATTAACATTGAAAGGAAAATTGGCAAGGGACCAGGTGTTGCTCATACAGATACATAGAAGCTTGGGTTTGATGTGAGTGTGCATTACTCTTCAAATCCTGTCTAAAGGTGAACCTAGTGCTTAGGTCTAGATTAAAGTTACAGAAAAAAAATATCTATTTCTTTATCTTAAAAGCCCTGGCAAAGCTAATATATTAGTTGATACTTAACAGAAACAGTAATATGAATATGAATATATAAAACTAGAAGGAAAAAAATCAGTATTTATCCTAGGATTTCTATTTTAGGATTGGTCCTGAATGCTAGGAATAAGATTTTGAAGTTATATCAGAGCTGGTGCCAGGATTGCCCAGAATCTCAGCATTGATCACTGCTGCTCCTGATAAGGTTTAGCAGTATTTGTTTTATCCATTGATTTGTTTCACCCATTCAAACAATTCACCAGGTGTCATGACACTCCTGAAGATGTGCTTATTCACCAGGGACAGGTGACTACTTTTGGCAAAAGTCACTCAGTTCAGCTAGTACTGAGTGGCCCCCACTTGCTTCCCCAATTTGCAACTCTTGGCACTGGACATTTAGGAAAATGTAAGGTGGTTGGCAATGCAATGCCAGTCAGAGCCAAATGACCATCAGGATCCCATCCAAGGAACAACACCATCAGGCAGCCCTGTCTGGGGAGGTGGCATAGACTATGAATTCTAGCTGAATCACATTTGGACATGGACAATCCAGAACAACAATGACCACCTCTAGTAAATTTCTGTGGGCCCCTAAAGCCCCTGAGTTGGCTTTTGCTAAACATGAATGATATCAAATTGCAGGGGACCGGAGGATATTGCTTCCGGCTGTACAGAGTATTGAGTCTACTCCTGCTGCTGCCAAGAAGCAAGCTGTGTTCAGCTTCTGAATGTGTTTTACTGCTGCACGACCTTTAAAAGCAGCACTCTAAACATCTGAGGAGTGTTCTCGCCTCATCTCATCTCATCTCATCTAAATAATTTGAAATGTAGACTATTGTTCACAGCCAAAGACTTATGAATATACCGAAGTAATATTCCTCTCAAAAAAAACCCAAATCCTCAAAACTTGTTCATCCAGTAGCTTTATTCTACTCTGAAGGGTAGACAGAATGGAATAAGAGGCTGCCAACACATCTGCATGATGTTGGAGAGGCCAATCTGCAGCATAGCATACAGGAGTGAATGTAAATGTGATTGAATCAGAGATTTCCTGAAGAGCATTACCAGGTGAAGTTCAAACCAGGAGTGAAAGGTCCCCATGGAGAAAGAGAAGCAACTTTGTGATTCATCTTGAATAGAAAGGAGATTCACTGACTCGCTCTAATAACTGTATTTGGCAACCCCACTAGGTCGACCAGATCAGGAAATCAACTCTGCTTTTTTGAGATTGGCTATAACAACAGAATCTTGCAAGTCGCATTGGGCTGTACCTTCTCCTCCTCCTTATATTTCAGTGAATTAGGAAGGGATCTGCCTGAGTCTCTTTGAAATGTTATCTAGTTTTTCAGGACTAAAAAAATATTTCAGCCCCTTTTGCCTTGGTAATGGTCTCTGCATGTCTCCCTCAGGGTCATCTTCCTGACTCTCTACGGCAGTGTTTCTCAATCTTGGCACATCGTCAAGTTGCCATGGTTGAGAAACACTGCTCTGCAACGTAACCCTTTCCTCTACCCCAAGGTAGACCTTGTCTGATTCCATGGCTCCCGAAGACCATGACCACTGACTGCCTAAAGTGTCTTTAGGGGCCATTCAATCATTATAACATGAATGAACAAAGCACTGATACCATGTCTCAGCATTCTGTAATAAACTGAGAGATTTAGCTCCAAGTTAGAATACAAGTTTTGCACGGAGCAAGTTCCAAGTTGAAACACCTGTTTTTCCAGGTAGGACATTGTCTGAAGTCCTGGTCAGCTTTTCCTGGTGAACAATACCACACCACTTGGATTTCCAAGAGTTTCTTGAGTATTGCCCAGTATTTTTTTTTCTTTCTTCTTTTTAGATGTATGCCAATTGAGAATATAGTCACAAAAAAGCACTGGAATTTTTTTTAAAAAAGAATTGCTTCCAAATTACTCCATCAGTTGCAACTATCAACTGCAATCAGGAAAAAAAATAAACACATTACATTTCAGAAGAAATTGAGATATTTTTGGAGACCAGTAGCAGTTTCATAGACAAACCCAAGTCATTAAAGAAGTAAGTGACTATCCAAAGCCAGTGTAAAGTAGGAATGATGTTTTTAAACTGCATCTAGGAGACCCAGCTTGCAGTCAACGGGACTGTGAACTTAGGGCTGGGCCTCCAGTATCCTCTAACCAACTTAAGCATCTTGTTCTTATTCTAACCAGGGAAATATTGTCATGATCTAGTGGCTAAATGGTTATCCATTGTCCTAACGGTCAGGAATCACGCTGAGACGAGGAGTAGGTCTCTAGTGTTTATTACTGCTACATAAACAGAATCCTAACAAACTGAAGAAGCATGGGAAAAACCCAGACAGATAAACCCCAAAAGTTAAGGCGGGTCTGATCTGTGTCTCTTTGAATGGCTGCTTAATTCCTCAGTACTATGCATGAATTTCCCCCCCTGGATAGAGGCCCCCTCCTGCTCACCATCAGTACTCATGACATCCATTCTGGTAGAGTGTACCCAAAGAGTTAGTTCTGAGCACACCTACTCAGAACAAAATTGGAGGAAAAGATTAAATCTTTTAGAAAGAGAGTTTAGAAAGCTGACAACTGAAGCAGAACCTCCCATTTGCTTATTCCAGTATATCTTCATAATCTCAAGCACATTTCTTTTAAGATTATTTTTAGATAGCTAAACTGAGATTAGGGACGCGGTGGCGCTGCGGGTTAAACCGCTGAGCTGCCGATCGGAAGGTCGGCGGTTCGAAACCGCGCGGCGGGGTGAGCTCCCGTTGCTAGTCCCAGCTCCTGCTCACCTAGCAGTTCGAAAACATGCAAATGTGAGTAGATCAATAGGTACCGCTTCGGCGGGAAGGTAACGGCGTTCCGTGAGTCATGCTGGCCACATGACCCGGAAGTGTCCTATGGACAACGCCGGCTCTTCGGCTTTGAAACGGAGATGAGCACCGCCCCCTAGAGTCGGACACGACTGGACTTTACGTCAAGGGAAACCTTTACCTTTACCTTTAAACTGAGATTGCATTGATGAGAGAATGGTAAATTATATGGGCTGAGCTAATAATATCTCCACGCATGCACATTTTATTTATTTATTTATCTATCAAATTTGTCGCCGCCCATCTCCTCCCATCAGAGGGACTCTGGGCAGGAGTCCCATTTTCTACTCTATAGAAATAAAGTTGAATGAATTTATAATATAACCGAACCAAAATATTATTTCACTTCCATTTTTGGTACAGTATATACATATTTAAGTGCATTTAAAATGAAAGAACAGCAACAATGCTGAAAATTATGGATTTCATCCACAGGAACAGAACTCTTGGTTTTTTAATTAGAGGCCTAATTCAGTGTTTTATTTCACATACTACACAAGGGATTCCAATACTGTCTGGAACAACTCTGCAAATACATACCTCTCTCTAGTGAAAAATATTTGCCCCCTCATCTCTCTCTCCCTCTCTCTCCCCTCTCTCTCTCTCACACACACACAAACACACACACACCCTCAAGCCTTTATATTGGACTACTGGAATCAAATTCCCATCTGAGTGTCATGTGTTGTTACTCACAGCAAGAGGGTACATATTTACAAGACTGGAAATGTTTCTTCAAATCTCTCAAAATATATATTTTTGGGGATCCTAGTCCAACCCCAGTTCCCCAGAAACTATACTTATGATTAAATATAGGGCACCCTTTAGTTTTGCTGATGGAAGCATTGGTGAAATGGGCAGCAAACATGTTTTGTTGGATCTGCAGTCATTCATTCATTTTTTTCCATGAAAACTTTTATATGCTGCTCTTCAGCCTCGCAAAGAGGTACCTTCAAAGCAGAAAAATACAGAAAACAGTGGGGGATGAAGCATCTTGTCTCCAAGCATTAAAGCCACCACATCCTCTAGGAAGATCTCAAAGGGCTTTGTCTCAAAGGGCTTGTCTCCAAGCATTAAAGCACCACATCCTCCAGGAAGATCTCAAAGGCTTTGTCTCAAAGGGCTTGTCTCCAAGCATTAAAGCCACCACATCCTCCAGGAAGATCTCAAAGGCTTTTCCTTTTTTTTGCCTCTGCAAGTGTGCACTTCAACAGCTGTTTCACTTCACTAGCAGCCCCAGGTGGAAGTGGCCACACATGCACACCCAATCACAGGCCACCAGGAAGCTCTTCAAAGGAGCTGAGCTGAGCCTTCCACGTGATGCAGCCCACTGCAATGCTTCAAGGAGGGCTGCTTGCCCACATCCACTGCTTTGCCAAGGGCTGCCTCTGAATGTCTTGCACACTCCTATAAATGATTAGCAAAACTACAGTATATTTCAATTTACCCTCCAAAAGCTATTTAACATCAGAGATAACATGAGCTCAAAACAGAGCAACTTCTGCCTCTTTTGGGTTAAGTTTCATTTGCCACTGTCTAGCTATTGATCTCCTTTGCACCAAAATAATTGAACTTCTTAAGGTGAATGCTGGAGCACAATGGCTTGTCACATGACTTATTACATCCAACCAGTCCCTGTTAAAGGTTCCACGTACTATAACAATTGATATTGATTTATTTAAGTTTTGTGAGTCCCCAAAGTACTGCCTTAGGGCATAACTCTGCTTCCATTTATTTGATGAGAAGTATATTGTACCTTTGCATGGGTTTTCCTTCACTTGACTTTTATGTGACTAGCTGGAAACGATCCTGAAACAAGCTTAGTTCAGTTTAGCGTATCTCCAAATCTGTGGTGGATTTAAAAACCTTTCCAAAAGCCCAACCTCTAATCAATACATCCTACAGGGTTTACCTTATTTTATTTCATTTATGCTTAGGGTATCTTAACAGGCTGAAGCAATTGCCTCGCCAGGTTTTAAAACATTGCTTTTCAAAAGGAAGCAATCAAGCTAATTTGCACAGAATTTGGTTTGTTGGTCTGCTGGCATGTTGGAAATGGGACATCTCAGTTCAAATCACACAGGTCAGCCATTAACTCATTAGCTGTACCAAACCACATCATTCTTTTCTTTCTGAATGAGATTTTGATTGCAACAATGGAGAGATGACCGGACAAATAGAGAGGAAGGGGAAAATTAGAAAACGGGGGTGGGGGGGAGAGATAACATTAATTTTACATGACATTAATTTAAAGTATACTTTTTCCCTTCGAAAATCATCAGTGTCGAGACAAAGAGGAAAAAGAAGAGATGCTTCATTATCTTCCCTATAGAAGATTAGAACTTTAGGCCATTTAATTAAACTAACTGATATACGCTTAGGGACAGACAAAAGAAATTACAGCTTCACACCATGCATTCTAAACACAGTAATTTGTCACCATAAGGTGACAAGAGCTGATACATTCACCTCTAGCTTAGACGCCTTTTGAAAGAATTAAGCAAATCCATGCAGGGTAACAATCTCAGCAGCAGTCACAGCAAGTGAAGGCAACTGAGCTTAAAGAGGTGGGTTCCTTGGAGAAGTCAGAAGCCTTCTGTTTAGCTTACTGCTATGCTCAGGATGTGTTCTGACTGGCTGGAAGACCTTGGAAGCGGGTCAAAGATCAGGATCAATTCAACTACTGCTAAACTGAAGTGGTGAAGAAATAAGCTGCTCTTGAGGAATGTCAAGAAAGTAAGATTCACTGGGAGCCAAGGAAAGGGCCATGGGCACAAGGCTTTGCAAAACTGACAATCTAGGTGTCATGTTCACCGTTTCAATGTGTTTGATACATCGTAACGTTTCGCATGTCATTAGCTGGATGCGTGTTTCATCTTTGCCGGGAGGATGGTTCCTGTTGGGAGTGGTTTATCTCTTGGCTGTGAACTTGGAATGTATTTGGGTTATCTCCTGTGTTCAAGGTTACTTTCCCAGGCTAGGAGATCTGACGGTTGCCAGCACCTGGGACGGGCGGCTCTGCTGGTAGGGAGGCGGGGTTACGGTTGCAACGAGGGTTTTAAGTTTGTATTTGGCGCGCTTTCTGTCATTCTCAGCTTTCTCTGTATTTGTCCTAAGTTCCCTAATAAATCAGATTTCATTTAGCCACCTCTTGTGAGTCTGAGTATTTGGGCTGGGCAACCATTACACTAGGAGTTGGTTCCAAAGTATTATTTTCACTGCTTGCAGGCGCCTGAAGCGTCAAAATTATATCCAAGGCTGAAATGTAGGGTTCTTGAGAATCCTGCTCACAAGGAAAGTTTTTAAGGAGTCTTCTTACTCTCAAGGAAACTTTCTTCTAGCCCTTAGGTGGACATTTTTCCAGGCTTCCATCTTCTGATAATTGGTCTCTATAGAATTCAGAACTGGCTCAAATGCTCCTCCTTACCCAGATGGGATAATTATATTCCAGAGGTTTGCAAATTATGAAGACACAACGTGCAGTTAGCAGAAATAGTAATAACAAAACTAAACTTAAATATTTTGGACTCAGTACAAAGGCGAGAATCATTGGAAAAAATCAAAGGCAATCAAAGAGAGGGTGACAGAGGATAAGGCAGGTAGATTCTATTTCTGATGGCAGAATCATGCGCTTACAAGAACTCAGCATGGCAGCTACTCACAGACAACCCAGATGAAACGATGTGCATCAGATTATGAAGCATCTGAACCAAGTAAACAGCAAAGGGCTGTATTTAGCATAGAAGATTCCTGGAGTTGTAGTAGGATATCATGCTTTACAGGAAGGCATTCAATCCTGCCTGACACCATTTTAGTGAAAACTCAGTCCGGATGTCACATGTACAGTAAGAATCAGAAGGCACCATCATATGCAATGAAATGACGTGCCATTGTTAGGACAGTCTGCCAGATTGAAGGTGATCTAGGGAATCAGCTGTGTTGATGCCCTGATGCATTAAAACCAATCTGAGCAAAGGTAACATTTAAGGGGGAAAGTTCACTCAGATGGCCAAGAGAATCACCTATCACTACTTCTACAGTGAAAGCTTTTTGTTTTGTTTTTTCCATTTCAGTTCATCTGCTGGGGGGGGGGGGACAAAACATCCTCCGTGCTTCATCTTGAAGAAAGCTGCAGTTATATACAAAAAGGAGGAAGTAGGAACTGTAAGGAAATCATAATGATTCAAAGGAGACATGACGTTAGAGGTTGCTCCCCTCCTTTGCTTGCAGAGAGTAACTCATATTAGATTTGACAAATCATCTGGGGACCATTTTAACTGGAGTCTGAATCAGACAGATGTGGCTACCCTCAAGCAACAATCCAATAGACACACACAAGTGCACCTCCAGAGCGAAAGGTACACATGAATTCAGGGAATGAAAAGTTGCCTTATTTGAATAATTTAATATAGAAGGATGCTAGGAGCTAGATTTTTTCTTCTCCCACCTTCCCATTAATATAAATGTATACAAAGCACACAAATGCTGTAACATAAATATATGCAAAGCACACAAATGCATTCTGCATGCAGTAACACCCACACACATGACACACACATATGTCCTATATTGTATAATACAATATGCATAATCTTCTATGCCATACACCCTAGAGAGAATGCCAGGTCTCTCTGTAATACAACCAGCTTTGTCTACAATTTAGGTCTGTCTAATTCAACCAGCTTCATCTATAGTTTGATCATGGATGAGTTTCCTAATGGGAAAACTTCAAACAATTAAGGGTCCTCCTAAAATACTGGCAAACCTCTCCCCATCATGCAAGAAATACAGGTGCTCCATAAAGAAGGCCGTGTATTGACAATTGAACCATAGCCAGGATAAACTGGCAAATTATACTCAAATCTAGACTTCCGTCTCAGGATCCTTGAGTTGGGTGGCTTGAAGGAAACTGGATTTTACCATACAGCAAAGAGAATAAACAAACCGTCCAGCTGAATTGAGATGACAGTTCCCAAGATGAGAATTTGGGCCAGCAGAAGTGGAAAACATCAGCCTGAGTAAGGATGGAGGACTCTGTGGTCGACTAGGCAAAGGCAGAAAGCTGGGCTCCTACTAGCTCCACAAGGCTTACAGTACTTAAAGGTTTGCTCATGTACGGATAGAATTGTTATAGCTACTCCTGTACATGGTGTTTAAAAAATAAACATATTTTATCAGTCTGTCCAAAAGCTTTGCTTTTTAAAACTTGCCTCCGATCCACAGTCTATCCAGAAACTTTGGTAAAAATTATGCTATTTCCTTTTAATCCCCCACTTCCACCCCCAAGTTACTTTAACGTGCCACTTTATATCAGCAATGCCAGATTATTAAACCTCACTATGCCCAAATTTTGTTAATTCCTTCCACGCTAAGCAAACCAGATTAATAGTTTTGCATTACAGCTGAACCCAGGTTTATGACTTACTTAAGTCAAACAAGCCATATTTCAAATAAACTATTATGCTGGGTTATAAACTCTCTGTGCCTTGCCTGGTTTTCCCCTTCATTAAGAAGGAAGGGTAAAACAGTGCACCAGGAGTATCACCACCTCATTCTTTAATAAGCCAGGATTGCTGGCTTAAAGTGACACACGAACCAGCCTTTGAACCAATAGATTTAAAACCATCAGCATCCTAACTCCTCGGACATCTCAACCACACAAATCTGTTCACAATTCAACAGCTTCTCCTTTTAGTATCTACAGAGATTTTTTTCCAGATGCTTCCAGGAACACAGTTCAGATAAATTCATTTACTGCTAATCTACTTCTCTTACTCAAGAAAAGGCATTCATGGCCTTGCCACCCCAAAGAAAAGGCCATTTCCCCCCCTCTTTTAACTGGAGAACAATCATGAAGCAGCCAACGGGAACATCATTTTGCCGACAAAAGCAAAAAGGAAAAAGAAATTCTGCATTTTTTGCCTAGCCTTCCTTTTGTCAGTAACAAAACTACACAGAGCCTGTGTTGCCAAGTCTGTATTTGCATAGTGTGTCTTCCAGGAGATAATATTTCAGTTCTCTGAGGTATATAAGAAATGCGAGGATAATATGAATGATCAACTGTAGCGATTTCATGCCAAATTTGGTATCTAGCAAACAGTACAAAAAATTGGAGGGAGAAAAGCTTGCTTTCAGGCAGCAAAACTACAGTTATCTTCCCCTGGAAAATAAGTGATAATAATGTTTGTAATATGTTTACAGCTACAACCCGAAGCTCTGCATCAACAAGTTATGAAATAAAATGCTTAACTACGATGAAAAACAGTATCGATTCAAGTTCAAATCAGGAATTATAGTTTGTTCCAGATCGCGGACAGCTACGTAGGGGGAGAGAACAGAGCAAGGAGTAAATGTCAGTAAGGATCTGAGGTTACAATAAAATTTGCAGAAAGGTGATTTGGGGGCGATTACATTTGCCGTAGCTATAGAAACTGGAAGGCTCGTCTGCAGTGATTGCTCTGTGTACCCCCAAACTGGGTGGTTTGACTCTGTAAGACAAGGCCCGGTTAGCACAATAGTTTCCTTTCTATCAGAGATGCCATCCTAAACTTTTTGGTACGTGGATGTCCAGCTCCCAGCTGTGAGGCATTATAATGGTGTGAGACACAGGGGATGCACCTCCTCCGCGGCTGCTCCTGCCTGGTGCACCTGCAGCATTTCCCCCGGGGTCCAGGAGATCCCATCCCTGCCGTGCTTTGCTAAAGTGGTAAAAGCCTGGCTCTTTCAGCAGGCCCTGGGGAAGGGGGAGGTGATCTGCTCCCTGATTTTCAGACGGTGATTGAATTTAGTTTAACCTTTCCCCAGTGTATTGCTGTGTTCTTGGTTCCTTTTATTATTTTTCTTTCACTCTTTGAAAACTCAAATGTGTTTGAAGTAGCATACAAGGAGGTAGGTAGGTAGACAGATGGAGAGGCAGACAGACAGACAGACAACATGGATGATGGAACGAAAGAGAGGAGGAGAAGGAGAGAGAAACAAATAACATACGTAGATGCTTATCTGGATGGATGGATGGAGATAGATAGATATGTCTGTGCGTGTGAGAGAGAGAGAGAAGATATGAGAGAGAGTAGAAAGGCAGGCAGGCAGACATGGTTGACAGATATATATAGAGAAAGAGTGATGATATACATTCATGGGTGGATGCAGATGATCAAAAATAGAGGTGATGGCAATTCCGGAGATCAGAAGAGCGTTTTTCTATGATTCTCAATTTTAATGGTATCTTTGCTTATGGGCAAATGTATTCAGGAGACACAAAACTGGCTAACTTGGCAGAGTATGGATGAAATCCCAAATCTGGCAATTCTAGGACCCACTATTTTTAAGAGATTCACAGAATTAGAGTCAGAATAAACCAAGAGATAGATATTTCTGGTAGGCGATCGCACTAACTGTTTCATCCCTGCTAAATAAGAGGAGCAGATCATAAGAAAACTGATCAGACTGGATCATCTCAACTATCAGGTCTCACAACCAAGACCACCTACCCATCCAGGGAGGATGAGGAAGATGGGTTCAGGATTCCAGAGAAATATGCCACTGAAGACTCCCAAGAATCCTGTATCCCATTGGAGAAGCTCTGCTAAATCTACAATTAATCAGAATTATCGCTGCCTTGCTAAGGATGTTGCACCTCCTGGTGAGGCCTCTTGAATCATCCAGGCCCAACTCTTATGAGCAGTTCTTTCTTCCTTTAAGCTATGCTCTGAGCGGTACAGGTGCTGTGTCTGTTGTGTTGAACAACATCTGATGCAAAGCCTCTCAACCTCTAACAATCTTTTTTCCTCTTAATTCTGTCCAATCCTACTTTGATCTTGGACTGTTGGCCTTGTGTGGCACCTTCCTACTGCTGAGATGCTGCATTGTCCTCTGCTTTCTACTGGCAGACAACAGACTGCTATTGTCAGCACACGGCATCCCTGGGTTTGATTGTGTTCTAGCTGCCTTCTTCCAACCATGTCATTTGGCCTAGTTAGTGCACCTAGTGAGTGTTTCACATAGCCCAGAGCAGCAACAGTTGCTCACATGACTTTCCATTACTTGTAATTTTTACCCTTGAAATTGTCCACAAGGGAGATCTGACATGCATCCTCTGTAAAGTTCAGTTGTTCCTGTTAAAGCCTTAATAATCCCACATGAAATTTCTACAGTAGGTTTCCAAGCTATTTGTTACAAAGTGCAAATAAATGGCAAGTTGCATGAAGATCCCAATCAATCACAGAGAACAATGTATTGAAACTAGGTTTTAAGATTCTTAATTCTCACTGTCCTTTTTTAAAATAAATAAAGTGCAATAAGATCTGCCTAATAAAGCAAAACATTGCAAGAACATTTTTAAAGCTTTCCACTGCAGCTGGAAAGGGGAAGCAGTGTTAAGTGGAAAAGCCCCTGACTCAGCAGAACTAGAGATAATAGAGAAAAATAAAACTGCTTTTCATTAATCCATTTCCTTTTTTATGCATCATTATTTGGGATCACATTCTGATACCCATCTTTCTGTCTTTAGGCTGAAACTTATATCCAGGGAGAAACCACCAAGACTTCTACAACTGAAACCAAACCACCTTCAGTTTATGTGCACAGCATATGTATGTCTGAAATGGCAAGGTTTTAAGCAAAGCATGCTGTTAACCAAATAAAATCCAGGTGTGTTTCCTTGCTGCTCTGACCACAGGTAAGAACTCTACAATCAACTATCTAGCATTTCAGTAGCTTTTGCTCAACCCGGTTGCCAAAACCCTTCCAACAGTGTTGCTGAGCCAGGAACATCAGCCTACAAAGTCTTGTGTTCCTGGATTTGCACATCCTGTTGTTGGAAGACAAGGAGCAGTTTTGTCCCAGGCACTCTGAGGACCACAGCACCAACAGATCACCAGATACTACAACTGGCCAAAGCAGTTCAAATGATGATCCAATTTACTCAACTACAGCAGGAAAAGATGGCGGTGTTCCAGCACAGTTCAAAGTTTGTGTACTACCCATTCCATTGACTGAATGATCCAGATGGTGCAAATGATACACCATATGTGACTGAGTTGGCAATTAAAGGGAAAACAATGTTGTTTCACGAGAACACCAATAGGTGATATCAAGCACATTAGAGCTCTGTGAAATGCAGTATGTCTGCAGCAAATTACAGGAGTTAAGTCAAGCAAAACCAAAGCAAGGCAACTTCCACATCAGCAGCTGTGTACTAACTATCTACCTGAATCCCCTTCTTAAGTTACTGAGATTTTCAGTGATGGAAGTCAACCTGCCTGATGCAGTTAAGGCAGTTCTGAATTTAAACATCTCAAGGTTATGTTACTTCTAGTCAGGAATTCTCCATATGTGAGAACTCGGGGGGTGAATGTCGTATCTGACATCCACAGAAAGGCACCCAACCCGTGTGATGTATGCCACAAGATGCTAGTTTGGTTTGTGGACCATACAAATTGTTAAGTACTGTTCAAACGGTCAACCACACAGTTCTTTCTCTTCTAGTTACAATGTGCACAACTGCGCTATCTTTTAGCACAATGTGTAAGATGAAGATGTGGCTGTGTTTGGCAATGGGAGAAGATTGTTTCCGGTGAGCATCCACAGAGAAAAGGACTTATCCAGAGGGAAAAATCCATAGAAGAAAAGACCAATAGTTTTGACAAAATGTCCCAAATCCTTTAGCTCTTGTTCCAAGCATAATTCACCCTGTCTTACATTTTTCTTTTAGGCTAAAATAATAAATTACTATAATTGACACCTTGCCCTCTCCCTGAAAATTATTTCTGCAGATATCTTCTTCCCTCTGTTCTTCCATCTTCACAGACAGTCTGTTCACCAGCCAACTTGAGAAACCCATTCCAAACTCCACGGGAAGTTTTAGCAGGACCCCAAATTTGAACTCTTCACTTCCTGCCCCTCCAAACAACCCTTCACAATGAATTTATTTCAACACATCCTGTAAGACGAAATGTCTAGAAAAAATAACCTAGTTGTCTGCAATCTTTTTTTCATCATCCTGCAGTCAAAAATAACCCCATTCAAGCACTTCTCCCCTCTAAACTGATTTTACTGTCTGAAGCCAAGTCGGGGTTTCAGAGGTGAAACCCAGTGTTTGGACAAGATGGCTATCTAATGCTGATGAAGCTGGGATTATTGATTATTGACATTCTGTCTTCAGAACCTCATGGCTACAAATTAAGCTTTTTGCTTTCTTTTGGTACTGTCTTAAAGGTCTACAGCAAGCATGTATGCATGGATAAGTGTGTACATCCATGTGTCTCCCTGTGAATGTGTACATGTGCATGCATATATTTCAGCTTGCTAATATAACATTATGGGTTGTCAGTAAAAACAACAAAAAGATTAACACTTGGAAAGATGCCAACAGCTAAGCCGTATTAAAACTCAGGAAAATAATGTGTGTTATTATACGTAAACAAAAATTCAGATGAAAAGGCTCCCAGACTGGTTTACAAACAAACAAATAAAGAGAAATGATCCTTACTGCCAAGCTTACCATTCAGAAAGCCATAAAAGGAAAAATAGGACCATACAGTTTCAGGATGCTGCATGGATCTTAAAATGGCTATATATAACTAAGAAGCTATTCTATTCAAAGATCATAATAAAATTGGATTGGATTTGAACCAAAATGTCAATGCAATTCACCTAATTCCAGACCAGTACAAAACTCTTAAAACTTTAAGAGCCACTCCAACATTACTGCCAATCCTTTAATTAAATTAAATTTTGCTGGGGAGGGGAGGGGGAGAGTCTTGGCCCAAGCCACTTTCTTTGTGTTGAACTTAATCTGTTTGGGGAGTAGGCCCTTTAGTCTGAAAAAGATAATACCTCCCTGTTGTAAAGTCGTTCAAATGTTCATGAGTCTCTAGCAGAGAAACGGTGGAATCCAACATTTCTTGGTCCCTCAGCTGAGCTGAATGCCTGGCCCTGTTCCTTACCGCTCCTGTGCCTTGGCCCAGTGGAAGAGCTGCAAGGGATCCCTAGGGAAGTGGCACCATCTGGGGAGACACTTTGTCTGAAGGAAATGATGGCCCTGCTTTCTTTCTAGTAAATGATTGTTGGGTAACATTTAAAGCATGACCAAGATCAACTCTCCTGAGATTAGTTAATACCAACTATTTGAAGGAAAACTCAAGTCTTCCTTGAGTCAACCTTGATCTTTGGAACCTCATGGATGTTTTTTTCAGTGGCAATTCAGAAGCGGTTTGCCACCGTCTTCTTCTGGGAAGCATTTTCAAATTCTCTCTCTAGCCAACAGCTCTGGGATATCTTGATGGTTTCCCATCCAATACTAACCAGTCTTGCCCTACATAGACTTTTGAGACCAAGCACAATCAACTGACTGGGCCATTAAAGGCATTAATCTGCATTAGTAGTTCTATAGTGGCCTAACACACAAACTTTTTAGTATTCTCCTAATGCTTAGGTTTATAATCAGTGGAGTGGAGGAGTAAACATTTTTTTATTATTATTATTCATGAAGACTGGGTCATACTCCACTAATGAAGAATGATGCTCCATCAACCTCTGATACTCAATGGCACATTATTATCCAAGTCATGGTATAAGAACATCTGCAGTCACTTTTATGCATGAGAATGACCTTCCAAAATATTGTGAAGTCATAAGAATGAGGGCAGCCAAGCCTAAAATCCATGGGTGATATTAAGTACCAAATGGCAGTCACCAGAATCCTATTGTCAGCCCAAAATTCAGTGATGTGGGGGTACATAAAGGACAATCTGGACTAAGCAGGAATTTATGATCTGGCATTTGAATATTCTACTCCACTGAGTAAAACATTGGTAGACGTAATGCAAAAAGTCAGACTGGGTTAGATGCAAGCCACAAAGTTTGCTTCTGAGTTTTTAATTGGGCTAAAATGGCCAACCAGGATGCAGGGCTCTGCCGATCTGGGTAGGACTTCCAGGATGCTCAGCTTTTTCTCAGTGAAGAGGAACTAGACCAATGCCAGACAGATACAGCAGATGGGACCTTACTGTGTTAGTAAATGTTGGGCTTCCTGATGCAGCTTCATGTCTAAAGTTAGTTATTGGTATTCATTATTTACTACAGTTTATATGCCAATCAACCCAACAAGGCTTCCAAAAACAAACATCAAACTAAAAACCATAATGGATAATAGCAAAAAAAAGAAAAAAGAAAAAAGAACAGCACCCTGAGGAACATTCACCACCTCCAAACCCAAAGTTGCATTAGCTTCTCCGCCGATCCTGCAGAGTCATATTGCAGAAAGAGCTGAAGAAATCGGCCTGCAATCCTTCATGCTTCTAAACTACCCTGGTGGACAGGGACTAAGGTGTGTGAATCCCACAGCCCAAACCTCTAGGTCAAGGTTCCTATCACCTTAAATGTATTTATCCATGTGCATCCATGTGTTACTTTTTAAGAGTTGTTACATCTTTCTTCTGATGTTGCTTTGATGTCACTACCCATTCCCCCTTTATTCTACTGTATGTTCATTTACTAACAATGTTGATATTCCACCCCAGTCAAAGGACTCTGGACAGAAGAATCTCTAAAGAGAAGTTCCCCAAAGCACAAGTAACAGCAAAATCCATATACAATCAGACAACCTGCCGCCGTCATCACTAAGCATACCAACCATCAATGGCCTGCGAATCTTAGGGGGCAGAGTAGGGGACACGACTGAGATGTGCTGGCTTCTAACTCACACCCAACACACTACGGTGGGAACAGGTTCTTAAGCAGCCTTCTCTAGATAATTTAACAGGATAGGCAGAAGCATTTTGGTTAAGCCAGTCCCTAAATTAACCCAGCATCACAGCATAGGTAGCAAAGAATCAGTACTTTGACTTCCACCCTGAATTCTCTTGGCAGCCACAACATAGGTGCTCTTCTGCAATGGTGGGACATGCCTACTAGTGGTCTGGCTGCTGCATTTTGGATCAACTGCAGCTTTGGGGTTGTCTTCAAGGGCAGCCCCACATAGAGTGCCTTGCAGTAATCCAACTGCATGGCATGTGACTTTCTGCTGCCAATGCTTCTTGGCCTGGATAAGACCATATCTGGCGCCCAGCCAGAGCTGGGCAAAAGCCCCTCTAGACACGGCCCCCACCTGCTGGTCAGGGAGGCATCCAGGAGAAACCCCCAAGTCACGGGTCTGTCCCTTCAGTGGGAGTGCAACTCTGTCCAGACCCACAGTGGGAACCTGCAGGTCAGGGAAATGTTTTTGGATGCACAGCAATTCTGTCTTCCGGTATTTATCTGTCTTGCTAAAAAATTATCTGCCCAATTAAAACACTTTTCCATGCAACTGATGAACTTAACAATACGTTCAGTTTATATGATAATAAATTTCTTGGTCATTAAGGTTCTGAAGGACGCCTTGCTGATTGTTTTACATGCAAGTTCATAATGTCTGAGCACTTTTATTTGTTTAACTATGAATGGCTCCATTTGTATAAAGCTTTTGTTCATGTTGTTCATCTTTCAACAATAAATTAACTGTTCAAAAATTGGGATGCCTTTAGATTGTGTCTTAAATTTTTATCATAATCCTTGGCTTGTACATTGTTTCCTATTTATTTGAAACCAGAACTGTATTTCAGTCAAAGCAATTTTTACATTAACTTTCTGAAAGGCTATAAAATCCTGAGATAAAGTTCCCCTTCAGCTGAGCTCACACCAACTCGTCTGTACATGCCAAGAATACAGAAATAGTTTGCCTTTGCGCCTTCAACTTCCCAGTTGAACCTACAGCCCTTTCCAGTTCTGAATGGCTGCACCCTATGAGCTGAGAACATCCTTTAAAATCTTATGTTTTCCATTTTCAGCGTGGGTCTAATAAAACAAATGCTTATTTTCAGGAACTGAACTCTTTCATTCTGTGAATAAAAATGCAATCGTAATACACTGCCTTAATAAAAGCAGAGTCCTGCTTTTGATAGGTAACTTTTCATAGGGGAAAGGAAGCAAATGACTGATTAGAAATCTGACCCTGATCAAAACAAACTTGATCAAATAATTATTCCACTACATGGACAAGGACAAAAATTCTAGACAAGTTCTGTATCTCCTTTGGTGCCAAATGGATAAATTTTAATGACCAAGTTGAAAAGGGCTGTGAACCATCATGTCCACATTGAATGTGAAAGGGAAGAGGACTGACTTCATATAACAGGTTCTGGGAATCTATTAGAAATATATTGAAAATTATATATCTCTTATTTCTCTGTGTTGTTCTGCTATTCCTCTCAAATGTGTTGAATATCCATGAAAAGACTTAATGTCCCCTCCTCCATGCAAGAAAAATTAGCAGAGGCTTTTGTATTCCATCTCCAAGTTCACGTGGGTCTGGAGGTGGACTTTCCTGAAATCAGGCTTTTGATTTCACTGATGCTTTTCCAAGAATTGCATGTAAAGACTGCAGAACAAACAGTCAAATTAATGACTCTTGGCAAGTCAACAGAAGTGCCTTTATTGCAGAGGTGAAAATGATGGTCTATGTGACATGGGGGTTAAAATGTTGGACTACCAGTAGGTAAAGTTGGGTTCAAGTCTACCATCCCCGAAGTCATGGCAGCTCTCCAGGTTATTTTGCTGGGGGGGGTGGGGTTAAAAGCAAGATCACCCTGTAAATTACCTTGAACTTCTGGAGGAAATAAAGGACTTAAACAAAGAAGTGACTTCCAGTGCTTTGAGATGTGCTACACATTGAAATAGGGAAAAACTCATTTGATTCATATAAAAAAAAATCCCTTCTCACCCCTATGGGGGGTCTGTGTCTTCCTCAACCTGGGGTCCTCCACCAGAGGCCTGGGAGTTTGAGGATTCTGTGCACTATCTTGGCTGTTCCTAGCACTGCACTCTTCTGGACAGAGAGCTCTGATGTGGCTCCTGGGATCTGGTGGAGCCCCTCTCCCAGCTTAGGAGTCACTTTGGCCTTCACTTTCCACATCCTCTCCAGGTCCTCCTTCAGGCCCTGGTAGTTCTCCAGCTTCTCATACTCCCTCTTCCTGATGTTGCTGTCACTTGGCACCCCGACATCTATCAACACCGCTGTCTTCTGGTCCTCATCTACTATCACAATGTCATTCACACACACACACACACACACACACACACACATATATACACACACACACACACACACGCACACATACAATCCTGTCCAGTGAGTACCTCCCAACCCTAAAGATGTACCATAAAACACTCTGCAACAATCCTGAGATGCTATATAGTTATGATAAGAAGAACCTAGAAAACAATTGCCTCCCCCCCCAAAATGCTGCAATACGGTTTGCCAAAGAAATGGTACAAATACCGAAAAAGAAGAAGAGCATAACAGGGAAATGCAAACACAAAAGAACTTTCTAGTAGTGAAAGATTATTTGTAGAGAATGCATACAAAAATGCAAATATTAGGAGAAACAAGTAGAGCAATGCACATGCATTCTTCTAGTTATTTCTGAAGTGGCTGCTGCTGCTATTTCCATATTAATTGGTAAAGTGACATGGGAAACAAACTAAAACAAACTGATGGTGTGCAAATCGAAAACTGAGGAAAGTGAACACATTAAGCCGGACGTGAGAGACACTTTACCCCTTGCCATCTCTGTCACAGAGGGTTTCCCTGGAGAGCAGAAGGGAAAACTAGTACATTTTAAGCTACAGAAATCTCTAAACTTGTTCGCCCTGGCAAACAATATGTTATTCTTTAATATAAATTAAAACCGATAGGTCTAGGATACCTGTCCTTTCTAGCATGATTACATTGTCCCCAACCGAAGCCATGCTCCCTGCATTGTTACAGCCTCCATACACAATGCTTCCAAGCCATTCCTTGTTTCTGGAAACTCTTTTGCCTTTCTCACATGCTCAAAGTCCAGGTGATTTCCAGGAGCTTCTACACACCTGTGAAGCTGTGAAGTGAGCAGAACACTTTGAACAGCCACTGATTTGGGGGGGGGGGGGGGAGAACATAGGTGCATATCACTATGAGCATCACATGATCCAATTTCACGATTCCTTTTTCACTCAGACCTCCTGCTCTTTAGAACAGCAGGTGACAATCTCCCCCATGTTTTCGGTTTCAGCTCCCGTCATACTCTGCCAGTGTGTCTGAAATCCCAATCAGTAAAGAATTGCATAATTTACATTCCAAAATGACTAAAAAGTACTAGCAGATGGAAGATTCAGGGCTCTGTGTACTTTATTTTATGTTTGTTTATTGGCATTATATCCCCTCTTTCTGTTTGGAAAGAATATTCAGGAAACTTTACTCACTGGCTGCTCTCAGCCTGGGAACACTTGAGAAGGTCACCTTCCATGTGCCAGCCAAATAAGCTACTGAAGGTGTTCTAAAGAAGATCTTCAGGAGGTCCTCTCCTGCAGAAGGCCCAAGAAGCTTCTGAATAAAAGATGAGGTCTCTCCTCAAGTTCAAGCCTGATTAAGGTTTTAAAGGCAAACACGAACGCCTTCAGTTACGCCGAGTAAGCAGCTGGCCATCAATAAAGATCTTTTAGCATCAGATTTATTTATTTTTTTATTAGATTTGCATCCCACCTTTCATTCAGGAGTTCAGGGTGACATACATAGTGCTGCTTTCTCCAGTTTTTCCCCACAGGGACAACCCTGCAAAGTGAATTGGGCTGAAAGAGACTGATTGTCCCCAAATCACCCAAGGGTGCCCTTGAACTTGCATCTCCCTTCTCCTAATCCCACATCCTAACGGCTCCGCTGCCCTGGCTCTTCAACCATCTAGCTCCTGCTGTGATTACTTGCACCATTAGCCAATTTCCTTCCCAACCTTACAAACATGGAAAGAGGAAATGTGAAGGCTATCCCTTGATTATCTGTTACAGTGTTTCTCAACTCTGGGAGTTGAAGTCCACCCTTCTTAAAGTGGCCAAGGTTGAGAGACATGATCTAGCTGTTGCAGCTTACACCAAACGCAACTTCCAGATTCTATTCAAGGAGAGCCCCAAGTGCAGCTGATTGCTATAATTAAGGCAGCAACAAAGGAGGGATAAAGTATTGATTAATCTGGTTTTAAGCTAAAGGGCAGCAGTGTTGAAATCCCTTCCACTTTTAGCATATCCACAATACAGATTTATATTAACTAAAGATTTGGCCTCTTTGGTCAAGGAGTTGTATAGAGGTTAACTAGAGGCAGCCCATAGCTCAGTTTGGCTGACTGAAGAAAGCTAAGAAGAATCAAACATGGCCGCAGAAGATTTTCAGAAAATTTAGTTATGGCCCCAAGATACATTTACTGTCGTTATTTATTGAGAAAACTCAAAGAACTGAAAACGTAACTGGCTGCAAGGTTGGCTATAGCACAAGACTGGAAAAATTCAGAGCCTCCATCATTAGATCTCTGATATGAAAAATTATGGCAGATTGTTGTCATGGAAAAAGAATGACTTACACAAGATGGGAAATGTTGGGATATACTAGAAAAGTTACCTTCGATTCAATTGGGGAAAGAATTATCCTTTTTGCAAAACACAACAGGCCAAGTGCTTCTTTTTGTTTACCCCAGTATACACAAAAGTTGCTGCTGGAATCTTGATCTGTTCTTAGGTCTTTTTAATGTGTTTGTTAATTCTGCTATGATATTTTAAAACTTTAATTACTGTCATGCACTCTGTTATTGCTTTTACTGAATAAAAAGAAGAAAAAAAAAGAATCAGATCTGGTTAGTACCAGGATGGTAGACATCAGGGTTAAAGGCTAGACTGGGAAATTAAAAAGAATACCCTGGAAGGGAGAGAGGGCAAAGATCTTCCATCCTGCTGCCAATAAAACTCCACGGAAGTCAGCAGGATTCAAGGTCGTTTGAAGAAGGGCTGGCTGCTTTCCAGATATTGAATGAATGAATGACAGAGCTAGTACAGGTAGTCCTCACTTAGCAACTGTTCGTTTAGTGATGGTTCGGACTTACAACGGTGCTGGAAAAACCAACTTACGACTGGTCCTCACACTTACAACCATCACAGAAGTCCCATGATCATGATTTGGCGCTTGGCAACCAGTTCACATTTATGACCGTCGCAGCATGCCATGGTTATGTGATCGCCATTTTTGACCTTCCCGGCTGGTTTCTGGCAAGCAAAATCAATGGGGGACCATGCGATTCACTTAACGACCACATGGTTTGTTTAACGGCCAATGCAAAAAAGGTCATACAATTGGGTCAGATTCACTTAATGAGTGCTTCGCTTAGCAAGTGAAATTCTGGTCCCAGTTGTGGTGGTTAAGCGAGGACTACTTGTAAGTCTTTTCTTAAAGGGTTCATCTGAAGCACTGATGCAGGCAGCATCTCTACCACAGATCAGGCTTCATAACTGAAGAGCTGGGAACTCTCTTTGCTCCTGTAAAATAGATCACTGCAAAGCTGCTGTATATTTTATGGTTTTTATTGTTACATAGGGACTTTAAACCTAGCAATACTGGACATTTTATGCCCGACCATCTTTTTCACTGCCACATCTATCTGGCTATATTTTATGCTGCACTTATTTCTCAGTGTGGTCCATTACTTTGTTATGCCTTGTCACCAGGGCGGACTGCGGGAATGCCTTTATTTTAAGATGCTGGAGATGGAGTTCCTGCCCGAAACACGGGGTTTTCTGCCAGATTCCTGGCGCAGCCTTTTTCCTTGCCTGTGCGCACATTCGCCCTTGCCCACGTTGCCAACAGTTTCCTGGCAGAGCACTCGTGCCGTGGAGAAACTGTGGCAGGTTTAGCTTTTCCAAGCCCACAGATGGGAATCTGCAGAATGCATTTTATTTTTATTTATTTCTTCTTCAAATTTCTATCACTGCCCATCTCTCCCAAAAAGGGGACTCTGGGAGGCTGCTGCCCATCGGTCATTTGCGGTAAGTGAAGGAATCTTGCCAGGAAAAAGAGAAGATGTTGCTAATCCTAGTCCCAACCTGGTGACACTTCGACAATTTAGGAAGAAAATAAACCACTGCCAAAAGCTGCATTTCTTTCAAGCATAGAGATCATATTTTCACGCTTCTGCGTGACAGCTGAGCATTTTTGTAGCTACAGATTAGGACTCTGTCCCACTTACTTGGGGTTCCAAGTTCTTCATCACACCAAAACCACAAATACCTTATGGATTAAGATAATCCATACAGTAATCGTACTGTAATGGTATGGTACAACGGGTTTCTTGTCCCTTGGACTCCATCAAAAAATTGTGGGAGACGGCACACAGGAGAACCGTTGCACTTTGCACAAATCTGTATACCATCAAGCAATATGGAAAACAGAATCTATGTTCAGTTCCTAGCTATAGGACTTTAAGCAATTATTCCAGTGCTGAGAAGACAGGATATTTTTTTTAACAATTCCAGGAACAATTGCCAGCATCAGTTGCAACAGATTCCCCCCACATCCTGGATGTTTGAGTTATAACTTTCAATGCCCCGTCCCTGACGCAAGTGGACTTCCATAAACAACATAACTGAGCCAGTTTTGAAACGTTAACCATTTTAATATTTCTCATTTCAGTGTTTTATCTTTCCCTTGCATTGTATGCAGTATTGCAGTATTCATTTGTTTACTGTTAGCTGCCTTGAACATTGACTGTGTTGTCCCTTTCCTCCCTCTGACTCCCCCAGGAGCTAAGGCAGAAATGATGAGTTTCTTCCCAGTTTTTATTTTGTTTCCTGGGCTTCTAGCATCCTTTTGCACACATTTTTGTAATGGTCTCTGCATAGTTTCTCCAAGCTCGTCTCCATAGCTCTCTACAGAGGAGGAGGTACTTTTAGGAGCATGCATCCAAAAGGATCATCTCAGCCAATGATTACAAGCAGGAGTGTCTGTTGGGGGAGTGAGGTCAAAAAAGTCAAAATAGCATCTACAGCTATTTATGGACACCCCCACCCCAACCCCAAGCAGTCCTGGCCTTAAGAGACTCACTACAGCAGTGTTATTCAACCTCGGCAACTTTAAGATGGGTGGACTTCAACTCCCAGAATTCCCCAGCCAGCCTTTGCTGGCTGGGGAATTCTGGGAGTTGAAGTCCACCCATCTTAAAGTTGCCGAGGTTGAGAAATACTGCACTAGAGGCTTCCCTAACAGGCAAATATATGAACTCCTCTTAATTTTCCTAAAACTGCGGTGCTAGAATTTTCCGGCCCTCTCGGTGCAGCATCTGACAAGGAGTGGAAAGCTCTCTGCAGTAAATATAATACTTAAGGACTATCACTGCAGTTTGCGAGAACCGCCCCCAGCAAAAGATGTACATTTCCCTTCCCAAACTCACCCAGTGCTTCAAACCCAGCTGTCAAGTGGAAGAAACAGAACAGTTTTATGACATGAACGTACCCTATTCATATAATGGAACAATTGTCTCAATGCCATTAATTTTTATTTTACCACTGATTGCTGTAGCAACTAGAAGCTGGGTCTGCATAATGCTGCCCTGCTTCTGAAAAAGCCAAGTTAGCAATACAAGCAGTCCCCGTAATATTTTTTCTTCTACTGTACATATTTTTTTCCTCCCCTCTGATGCCAGATCCTTAATGAACCACCAGAAAATATAGGAGTGTTTAGCAAGACCGCGTTGGTTCTGTATAGATGGAACAACTCTGTGCAATTGGAAAACCTCCAGGCAAAATTAGCAGTAAGCAAATCAGCACTTGCACAATAACATGTGATGATTTATGTGGCCAAGGACAACATCCCAAGAGAGATACAGCTACCGTTGGGGTATTCATGCACGCCTTGTGTACGTACATGTGGCTGGGACTCCTCATAAGACCTGCATTTCTGAAAATCTCTTTCTCAGAAAACTTGGGGTGGCCAAAAAGGATGAAAGAGAGAGGGAGCTGCTCCATGAATCTCAAGCGTGATAAAATCTATACAAGCTGCATTTCCATTTCTGCAGAAAGCTGTTCAGAAGGCTGCTACGTCACGAGCATTCAAATACTGCAGGACCAAAGAGGAAAGGATGGCAGGAAGTAACCTCTACGCCACTGGATTTTGCACACCCACCCCTGCTGGGTTCCATGGTCTGCAAACAGCTCTGTAAAATTGAAAGGGGTGATCCTAGTCCACTGTTGGTTGCACATCTTCAGAGAAACTTAATTTCTATAGTTGAAGCCTCTCCAACAGGCTGTCTCCCTCCAGCCCAGAATCAATCATGGGGTGTCTTGAGAGAAGAATACATATTCAGACTCCCCAAAATAATTCCTACCTATTTGCACAGAAGTACATTTCTCAGAGCTTTTAGGTGCCAGGGCCCAGCTGCCCTAGGCTGATCTCAAAAAGTTAAGCAGAAAGAGACCTGACTGGGATTGGGATGGGAGGCCACCAGGAAATTTCAGGGAAGTAGGCTAGAGTTTGAGACAAGGAGGAGGAGGAGGAAATGGCAAACCATCACCACACTGTTGCCAAGAAAAAAAATATATGCACTTGACTCAAGACAGAATTTAGCCATTTATTTGTTCATTCATTCATTCATTCATTCATTCATCCAATTTATACAGCTACCATCATATATATATATATGACTCTGGATAGCTTACAAACCATTAAAACAAATATAAGAGCAACAAAAAAGAACAATATAACTATGTAAAAACAAGAACAAAACAAGATAAAGGCGTATCAAAACCATCATCAAACACACAAAACTCACAGCCCATAATCCCATTCGTCAACAGCATCAGTACAGCCGCCACACCACACTCCCGTGTCCCTGGGCCCTTGGGCAAAAAAACCCATGTCTTCAGGGCCTTGCGGAAAGCCAGCTTATCCTTACTAAATTGTTATACTTTTTTTCTACAGTCATGGGAACTAGAAACTTGCCTTTTCTTTGGCCCACTAACTTGGGAAGCAGGCTTAGTCTGACCTACAGTGGGAGGTCAGTATCCTGCACAGACAGCCAAGGAACTGGAGTGCTGATTCTGGCCCCTTCACCTGGTGGCAAGAGGAGGTTAGGCAAGCCTTCTCCTCCTTGCCCCCAAAGTCAGGCTCTTTTTGGACCCGCCCGGAGCAGGAGGGCCACTCGTGAGAGCTACAGACTCTTCACTGAAGCTGCCCAGAGAACGGCAATGCCTGCTTTAGGGTACGTTGCCAACGTAGCCTGGCTGACTCCATCTCTATGGTAACCATGTTGCTGGGTTCTTTTAACAAGAAACCAGTCCTTGTCCCACAGTTGAGATGCTGAAAAGTGCAATTTAACTAAGTTGGGTGTTGGCCACCAGGACTTGCTCCTCTAAGGTGACAAAGCATCGTTTTTATTGCCCGTGGTTGTTTTTCTTTTCAGATCAGCTCTGGACACTCTGGAATGTCCAGATTACTCACTAAAATGCCAGCAGAATTGGAATTAAGGGGCAACTGGGCAGGACAGCTGGATCAGGAGGTGGGTCTGCTAAATGACGGTTGACAGTAGCCTTTGTCTTGGGTCCAGTTTTTGAGAAATGCTGCCTCTTCTTTTCACTTTGCTAATTCAGGAGGCAGACATTTGTTTCCCTTCGCTGACCTTTTGCTGGGTCTGAAATCCATGTGGTGGAAATGAAAGAGGAACAGAAATTCCCGGTGTAACGTCCAATGTTTCCAAGCTGCCGCATGGCTAAAACAAGCACTTGCTGCTTTACGTAGGACTTAAATCACGTCCACTTAAAAAGTGTTCCCATCACAACTCAGACAAGTTCAGTATCAGGATCTTCAGTGATTCTAACTGAATAATTAAATTACTTGTATCGATATATGTGTGCATTAGACCTCTTGTTTTTAAACAGAGTCCAAAGTCCAGCCAAAAAAAGCTAAAAGACAAGTAAATCAACTTTTCCTGCAATGATCATTAAAAAGGGTTAATATTCTATAGCAACATGTCCTAATCCTTTACTAATTTCCTTGTCACTTAAAATATTGAAGAGCCTTACAAATACAGCTGGACCCTATTTTTTTTTCTCTAGCTCATTTCATAATTTACAGCAGGCTTGTAGGAGGGGTGGATTAGGAAGTTTATTCTATTTTTAATCTGCTTAATAAGAAGAGTTCTTTGGATGGAATGAAGCCTAAAAGAATACCAAGGCAATAAAATTCAGTAATAATTACTGGGGGCAGAGCAAGGGGAAGAACCTCGCAATGCAAATAATAAGGCGGCTAGTTCTGCCTCTCCATCTGCTTTCTCCAGCTTGCTGCTTGGCAGCTTCTTCCAGGAATCCAAAAAACAACTTGTGTCTCAGAGGACAACATTATTCATTCTTCATCTTAAGACCTGCCAAAGGAAAATATTTGCCCCCTGCTTCTTAAGTGCATCCTCCTCCTCATTCCCCAGCCCTTTTCAGTCATCCAAAAGGTAACTGGGTGATGTGTCAAGAAGGTTTTAAACACAGGAAGTGACCTTCTTGCATGGGCACTGAAGATGTTGCCTAGTCTGGCAATGAAATGTCTGCAAGAAAACAAGGCTCAGAGAGCACCAAGGACTCCACAGTGATCTCCTTCTCCTTCTCCTTCTCCTTCTCCTTCCTAAATTGGGGACATTTATACACACTCCTTCAGAACATAAGAAATTCCAGCAAAGATTCAAGGGCTCTTGGGAGAAGATTTAACCAGGCTTAGAGCAAGCATTAACACCAAGCCTACTCTAGACTACCCGAGGCACATGGCTGGCCCTTGATGGAAGCAGCATATCAGCTTGGATGAACCATTCAGTTCAATAAGACTGAAGCCCCAAATGTTTGCTTGTGACCTGCTGAACAAAATTTCGCAACATCAGTTCTACAGAAGAAGTATTTGCACTTTCGTGGAATCTATCTGGAATGAACCTTGCCTTGACTAAATGGAACGGTTCAGAGGGTTACAGCTTGCTGTTCAGCCTGGCTCTCACATTCGTGAATACTCCAGAATTCCCAACCATTAGACTGGAATTGGCTAGAATAGGTCCTGGAGCCCATCTGACCTTGTTTTTTTGGCTTACCTCATGCCACTTTGTTTCCTTTGTCCTGTATCTGGTTGTGTGCAGAGGCAAGGAATTGTTGTTTGCAGGTGCCCCCAAACACAGTCTTTCAGGGTCAAGCTCCTGCTAGTGCAAGACAAAATGGGTCAAGAGTGCCACTGGTTCTGCACAGCTTGTTAGAAACACCATCCCTGTCCACTGAACTCTTGCCCAGAGGAGGAATCACCAGGCATCCTGTTTTGCATCTCTATTCAGCTGCTGTTACAGTATGTACGTAAAGGGTTAAAGCTGGAGTGGCCAACGGCTCCCTCCGTGACTGTCCGTGTCAATATCCCTCAGTATTGTTTCCAGTGGCTCTGGCAAATGTGGTCCTTTTTGCTAAATAGATCTATAGATAATGTAGATAAAAGTCCTCTGCTCTTTTATCTCTTGCCCGTTGCCAGGTATGTGTCTCTTTCTCCCTGACGTTGCCAGCCTTTTGCCCCATTTGGCAGTTCACCTTTTGTTGATATTTGCTAATATTTAATAAATAAAGATTAGAGATGAGTGGAAGTGTGCTGGGTGCAAACTAAGCTGAAAATTATCTACAGTAAGTTCCTAGCATGGTATTTGTGTCTTCCAGTCATCCTTGACTCCTGGCAAAAATCTTACGATTGTTTGATAGGATTTTAATACTGTATTCTTTTTTAACATAGGCTGGCAAATAATTTTGAGTTTGTGATTCTCGGAGAACCACACTTGAAGGAACACTGCTCAAAAACAATCTGGCTCTCAGTTTTCCGACATAAGCAAGCCAAATTCAGACATGGTCTTGGAGGAGCGTCCAAGAGGAGAGACAGTGTTTCACCACCTGCAGGGAAAGGCGGCTATGTTTGCAAAGCTAAAGAGCCAGCACAGAATAATAATTCATCTGGGCTTGCACTAGAAGCCCTCCTAGTTATACATCTCTCCAGACACTGTTGGATAGGCAATTGAGAAGAGGAGCGACGGACAGGGTATTGTAAGTCGGGGGGCAGTGTATTATCATTTGAATTAAATACAACGTCGCCTCCTGGCATTGATAAGCGACACATAAGGACTCCACTGTATCTAACTACATGGTCTGGTTCCTCTGGCCGGAATGCACCTCTATGTATACTTGGTCCAAAGGCATTTGCGTAAGATGGCAGCTTCTTCCTTTAGCTGCTGCCACAGCATTTTCTTTAGCTGAGACGTTCCTGCCTGAAAGCAAAGGAAATGGGCTGTGCCAGCTTGTCTATTATTTTCCGAAAATCAGGGACAATCTCATTATCATGCAGCAATAAATGTAACTTAATGTATGCAAAGCTGGAGCAGTTAAGCAGCCCCTAAGTGTCTGAATTGTAAGAGTTTGTTGAGATCAAATATTTTAAGTCCATCATCTTACTTCCCAAGCTTCTGCTAGTTAGGATGACTGTTTTCATTCTCATATATAAAACATTAGCTAATCCACATTTACCCAACTTTCTCCATTGCTGGTGGATCAAAACGGATCTGGCCTAACGCAATTACAAATACCTTGGCCCTGCAGACACGCCCAATTTCTCCTATAGCAGAGAAGGTCTAAGTCGACAATACAGTGGAGGACCCGCTGTATTGTTTACGCATTATAGCAATCCAAACAACAACAGCACAAATATAGCAGCAATGACAATGAAGGCCGTTCCTCTGCAGGAGATAAAGGAATGTAGTGAAATCAGTGATTGATAGCCACAAACACAAGATAAGTTGCCTACATTTTCCTTAGTCAAAGTGAGATGCTGCAATCAAGTTAATTGAAATGTAAAATCCAAAACAAAATTTCAAATTATAATGGCATGTTCCCATTAAGAAAATATATGTTAATGTTCCACATAGCTTTACCCGGTTCAGAAACAATCATGCATTCCCATAGTACCATTGCCCCAATTAAAGACAGTCCAAAAAGCAAGCAAAGATAAAGGATAAATTTAAATACCCATTATTCAGGCCCAAAGATGTCCTTCAAACTTTGCAGACAGCAGGCAAAAACAGTATGGAAAACATTCTAGCAAAGCAGCAGGGCACAGCCCTTTTCCATCCTCTAGGGATATGGACCTCATTCAAGGTCAGCTCCAAAGGACAATCTTTGGAGCTGGCCCATGGGCCATGAAGAAGATCCAAGCCCTGGAGGCCCATGAAGGAGAGGACCAGTGGTAATTGTTATCTTCCAGGCAAACTTCAGCTCTAACCCAACTTTTCTAGCCTGGTTAGTCAGGAGGAACAAATCAAGTGCCTAGGTAGATAGGTAAAGTTGGAATCCAGAAGGACATGTTACCTCTGTCAAACTTTTGATCTGCAATGCTGCCTGGCTGTTCACAAGACATAGCCCAAAGGTAAGAGTCCTTATTCCTAGCACTGGTAGATCACTTCCAAAATTTTGCATTGCTTGGAATATGGATTTTTTTTTTCCTTTTAAAGCAGTGGGCTGCTTGGTAGAATACAGAGGGATTGGATTCATACATTGTACTAAAAGTTGGATATTAAATAAATCAGGACTAACTAAATTTGCATAACACACTATACCATAAATCTAAACTAAACCAATAATTTCTCAACAACAATAGCTACAGAGCAAAACTGTGCAATCCTCCTAGGGGTTGGCTGAGATGAAGGTGGACTGCTAGAACACTGCCATTGTTAATGGGGGTGGGGGGTAGGATGAACATATACTCCCAACTTTCTGAGGTCAGTATCAAAAATAGGTAGCTAACTCCATGTCAATTGACCAATTTAAATAGGTTTGTTTCCAGTCCCTCCAAACTCTTTTACACCTCCCTATAGCAGTAAACTTTATTTAGAAAGGAAGAGATCTGTACTTGAGTGGGTGTATTTGATTCAATGTAGTACATGAGAATCAAAATAATGTATTTCATGTCTCCTAAAGGTCAACATGAGGAGGCTGGTGCATATACATTCAAATTTAACCATCAGCTCTTCCAATTGCAAAGCAATGCTTCCTCTTAACATGCAGATGTTCAGTCCACACAATAGTATCTCCCACTGGTAACTGGCAGGGCGAGAATTGCTGAGGGCTTAGAATGCCTGGGTAGTCAACTAAATCAATCCTATCCTCTCACCTTTGCTGAAAGCATCTAGCCTGCTACTGTACAAAAATAGAAAAGAATCTTTGGAGAGTGGCTATAGTTGAGTGGTAGTTCAAACACATTGCATATGAGAGTCCAGGGTTCAACTTGTAGTGTAGATTGTGGTATGGAATACAACCTATCCCAGTAAGTGGAAAGAGTGTCCAAACCAATGATCTATCTCCACCTAAAGCAACAGTCGAGGAGAGGAGAGGAGAAGAAGATATTGTTTAATGGGACTAGATGCTAACATAAAAAATAGGCCTAGTAATCCTTCAAGGTTCCCAAAGTCAAGTGACTTGTCAGAATACTTTTTCTTGTCCAAATGCAAGAGATACTCCAGATTCAACCCCCAAACAACAATTATCAAGAAAACTAATAAAGGTAATTCAGCTTGGAGAAAAGCTGTCTTCAAATATCTGAAAGGCTGTCATGCCAAAGATGGAGCAGAAGTTTCTGTTCCTCCAAAAGACCAGGACAACTGGGTGAAAATTACAAAGAGGTAGATCTTGTTAATATGTTTTCTACTACACATTAAGGTTACTATGGTAACTAATCATTTTGGCCGGGTGAAGAGGTTGAATTTAATTGTCCCCTTTTCATGTGTTAATGGTTGCACTGCCTAAGGGAGGAACTTGCCTGAACTTGTTTTAGTTTCAGTTTCCCTTCTGTGTAGGCTTGCAGAGAATATGCAGCTGAGAGAAATCTCTCCTCTCAGCAAACAGCCTTTAAATATGTTTGTTTTCTGTAAATAACATTATTTTTATAGAAATGCCTGGTGGGTGACTTTTCTGATCTCTCCTGGGCCAAAGGCTTTCTACCACTCTGCCAACAGGTTATGGGCCCAGTAAGCAGCCCAGTATAACCCAGAGAGAATAGAGAGGTCAGCTCCACACCTCATGCACGATTTAAAGGCAGGTAACAAAGACCTGTCAAGATTTTCTTTGGAGCCACCTGGAGATTTTCCAGCAACTGCCAGTCTACAGGACAAAGAAGCCAGCTGAGGTGATTTGCAAAAGAAGGAAGAAGCCATGGCTACCTCCCAGCCCTCAGCGATGCCTACCTATCAGAGACCAACTATTTGAATTGGGCCCTGAAGATGGAGATGTATCTTCACAGAGAGAATCTTTGGCTGCCAATTGGGGAGCAAACCCCCCAAAATCCCAGTGCTGAATGGCTTAGACAGGATGAGTGGGCTAGAGCCACCATTATCCTGGGAGTTGGGGACAATCAGCTAGTCCACGTGCGAGGTATGCAGTTTGCAAAGCAACTTTGGGATGCTTTGCGAGACTTGTATGTAAAGGCAACAGCAGGGAGTAAAGTTACCCTGACAAAAGAGCTGTACAAAGCCTACCTTGCAGAAGGAGATAGCCTTCCTGAGCACCTGCATCATATTTAGCAGCTGTTTGTTGAGTTGCAGGAAAGAGGAATGGAATTTACACCTCTCACAAAATCCTATATCTTCCTGTCCTCACTGAATGAAATGTGGGACACGCTGGTTTGTACCCTGGAGGCTATGCCTGAAGCAGACCTCACCCCATCGTATGTTACACAGCGCTTACTTGCTGAATGGGAGAAGAGAGAGGAAAGATCCCCCCCCCATCTCTTCTGGAAAGCTGCAGTACCAGAAAACAAGGGAAAAGAAGGGAAAGGAAGCTGAGGCCACAGGGCTAGCCAGCCAGCGATGCTTCACCTGTGGTTCAGCTGGACATTTGCAGAAAGACTGTGCCTTGAGACCCAAGAGTAGAAAGACAGAGAAGAAGAACACAAGGGCAACACAGAAGAAGGCTCTTCAGACAACCCAAATTGCACAGGTTGCTGAGAAGGGTAATTCTGATGTATGGGTGTTAGATTCTGGGGCCAAGTGTCATTTATGTAATTGTAAAAGCTCTTTTGTGTCACTGTCTAAAACTGAAAGACAAAGTGTATCTTTGGCTGATGGGTCTGTGACCAAAATTATGGGACAAGGTGACTTGTATTTATCCTGCTTGGGAGAAACTGTAAAAGGTGTGTTGTATGTGCCAAATTTACAATCAAACCTTTTATCTGTGGCACAATTGGCTGCAACAGGGTATGTCATAACATTTAAGGAAAATGGTTGTGAGATACGTAAAAATGGAAAATTGTGTGCTACTGGTATATTAAAAGACTCCTTGTACATTGTGCAAAATGCAAGGAAGCCAAGCTGCAAGGCTGCAGTTGGCAACACGCCATATCATGACCAATGTGTACACCTGATGCACAGGAGATTTGGTCATGCTAATTTCAAGTATATAGCACAAGTGCCACAGCTGTGTGCTGACCTAAAGATAAAACCCTGTGACAAATACTTAGATTGTGTAGTTTGCAAAGAATGCAAAACACTGAAAGCTCCTGTGAGTAAGCACAGTGACAGAGTTACAACTAGACCTTTGGAAATTGTTCATTCTGACATTATTGGTCCTTTTGCTCCAAGTCTTGGACAAGCAAGGTATGCAATGACCATCATTGATGATTTCTCAAGATACACATTTATCTACATCTTAAAACATAAAGATGAGGCATTTGAGAAATTTAAAAGTTTTGTGACATGGGCAAATGGAAAATTCCCTAGGCCTGTATCTGCACTCTAATGTGACAGAGGAGGAGAGTACCTTTCTCACAAATTCAAAAGGTTCCTAGTGGAAAAGGGGATAGAACAAATTCTTTCTAACCCTTACACCCCTCAGCAAAATGGTGTTGCTGAAAGAAAGGGCAGAACCTTGCAAAATGTGATGGAATGCATGCTTAAAGATTCACATTTATCTTTTAAGTATTGGGGAGCGGCAATATCTACTGCCTGTTATGTACAAAACAGATTGTATAACTCTGTGATTCAGGACACTCCATTCCATTTGTTTTATGGTGTGAAACCAAAGGTAAACCATCTTAGAGTGTTTGGTAGCACTGCTTGGGTTCATATTCCAAAACAGCAGAGAAGGAAAGGAGGCCCCACAACAAAGAAAGCCATCTTTGTTGGCTATGAACAAAGCCAAAGGAGCTACAGGTTCATAATGGGAGAGAAATTAATAATTAGCAAAAGCGCTTCTTTTGCTGAACAAAACTGGGGGAGATTAAATTCTAGCTCTCCAGTTGATCTGACCACCACAAAAGAACAGCAAGGACTTGCTGATGGTGATCTTTTGCCTGATGAGGACATGAAACCAGAAAAGCAAACTGAAGATATGTCTGATGAGACAGATGCTTCTCAGGACAGTGATAGGAGTCAAAATTTAAGCCTTGTATTACCTCGCGGATCTCAGAGGAGTAATAAAGGCATTCCTCCATCACGTTTTCAGGCTGAAACAGTAAAGGCTTTTCACATATTCACAGAACCTGAGTCTTTAGAACAAGTGAATGCTTTACCACCAGAGATTGCACAAAATTGGCATTCTGCCATGCAACAGGGGTTAGCATCCTTGAAAGAAAATAAAACATGGAAACTGGTAAATCTACCTCCCAATGAACGCTGTCTGGGTTGTAGGTGGGTTTTCAAACTGAAAAGGGATGCTGATGGCAAAATCCAAAAATATAAAGCAAGGTTAGTTGCAAAAGGGTTCACTCAAAGGAAAGATTTGGACTTTGACAAGACTTTTGCACCAGTTACTAAAGGTGAATCAATTAGATTACTGTTAAAAATTGCTGCACTCAAAGGAATGTCAGTTCACCACTATGACATTCAAATTGCATTTCTCTATGGTGATTCAGACCACAAATTATACATGCAGCAACCCCCTGGCTATGAAAAAGGGGAGAATCTAGTCTGTGAACTGCAGAAGTCAATCTATGGGTTAAAACAAGCTGCTAGATCCTGGAACCAAAAATTAGATGAAAAACTGCAGAATTTTGGTTTTGAAAAATGAAAAGCAGATCCATGTGTATATATGAAGAAATACAAACAAGGCTGTATGTATCTGTGCATTTATGTTGATGATCTGCTGCTGTTCACATCAACAAAAAAACAAAGGCTTGATTTTGAAGCCTGCATGAAAAGCCATTTCACATTAAAAAGCCTTGGAACTGTGACAAATTACCTAGGTTTGGAAATACAAAGGGAGAAAGATGGTAGCTTTCTGTTAAACCAAAGGGGAGATAATGTTAAAATAATGTGAATGGAAAGACATACAGAGTTGTGAAAGAAAATTGGTTTGTGTCTTATTCTGTAGTATAAAAAGGGGTGTGTTAATATATGTTTTCTACTACAGATTAAGGTTACTATGGTAACTAATCATTTTGGCCAGGTGAAGAGGTTGAATTTAATTGTCCTCTTTTTGGATGTTAATTTTTGCACCTGGGGAGAAGAACTTGCCTGGACTTGTTTTAGTTTCAGTTTCCCTTCTGTGTAGGCTTGCAGAGAATATGCAGCTGAGAGAAATCTCTCAGCAAACAGCCTTTAAATATGTTTGTTTTCTGTAAATAACATTATTTTTATAGAAATGCCTGGTGTGTGACTTTTCTGATCTCTCCTGGGCCAAAGGCTTTCTAGCACTCTGCCAACAGATCTCAGCTAAACATTGTAAGACTTCCTTGGTGTAAAAGCTATTTCACAGTCCAAGAGGTGGATCATCCTTTGCTCGAGTCATTGGAACTGAGGTAGCACTGCCATCTGTCAGAGATGCTGTGGTTGCAATCAACTGAGCAGAAATACCTTTTTATCTTACTATCATTTGCCAAGACGATCATTTTCCATGCTTCCTTAAGTAGGGAGCCTCACAAATACTCCAAACTCATGTAATAAGTGCAGGGTCTAATGGCAACCTACATGAGTAATCACCACAAGCATACTTTATATTATTTAGGACACTGGCAATCGATCCATTAAAAAATCAGAATGATTAAGAATGCTACATTTGACAGCACAAAGACATGGAGCAGGACCCCGGACATTGCCCTCAATGCTTGGACAGATTAGCACAGAAAATGGCAACTACAAAACTAGAAATGTACCATAATCACAGAATGCTATCTTCTAACCTGCAAAGGAATCCAAGCAGCCACATTTTAATCCAGTTCCAGCTTCTTTTTCACAGGTGATGTCACAACTGAAGCTGGTGAGATTGTCTCAACCATTTAGCCGGCCTCAGCTGGCTCCAGGAATATCTCTGAGCTACAGGCCTCTTTTTAAGGGACAATAAAGGCTACCTGCACAGTTCTTAGAGCTGGGTCATTAACACTGGCTGGATTAAAATGAACTTCATTTCTACTTATCCAATTCAAAACTGAAGTCAAGAACCCTCACTACCACTACTTTGCTTCCAGGGTCCGAAGATGGAGCTGGGTGCTGGCAGTTTGTCCCAAATGTCTGGATAATTTCACCCAGCAGGTTTATATAAATCTTTTTAGAAGGAAGGAAGGAAGGAAGGAAGGAATATAATAAAGAAAAGAGAGATATAAAGAAGTGACTTCCAATGCTTTATATAAATCCTGAACAGTGTAGAAACACTTTAAAGTATTACGTTTCCAGGAAAGACAGAATACAGACTGATACAGTAACGTCTTGATAGGACTTCACGTCATCTGAGATCATATGTATTCTATGCTCACATGGGACCACCTTCTTCTAAATGAAATTATCTGATCCTGAAGCCCAGTATCACTTCCTCTGCTCTAAAGAGGAAGTGCTCTATGAGTGCTCTGCTCTATGAGCTCAGTCAGGGCAGGATCTTTCAGGATGCTTTATTTTTTAAACACGGCTGAGAAAGGTTAAACTTGACATCTTCAGAATGTAAGCCATGTACTCTAGAACTGAGTTATGGTCCCATTTTCCCTCTCACCTCCAGAAAACCAAATGAAGATGAAGTAGGCAGCTCCAAACATCCTTAATACAATTCTTAATGATCACAGTCGGCAAAAAGTAGAAACCAGGATTAGCTACCACAAGGATTCTCCCTAATGCTGTTAGGGAGACAACTCTTCTTTCCTCCAAACTAGATTTCTGATATCATGCAATTTTTATCTCCCATAAAAATTTGACACTGCCACCTTTGCTTGCTAAATGTTAATATTCTAGGTGGTGAGGACAAAAGATGTCCTCCAGCCCTTGTAGGGGGTATAAGTCTGGCCCGAAAGAGTAGGGAATCCCAAGCAAAGAGTACAAATCACAAAGAACATGGAGTGCTCTTGAGCAAATAATTGCTGTGTCTGGTTGCCAGCAGAGATAGCACACACCTTTTCAGAACAATGCTGTAATCAGCTAAAAATACGCACACATTTCTCTTGCAAAAGGCAAAGCTCTGTTCTCAGACATGACTCTTGTGCCTCGTTGTTCAGTGGCATCAATTAGCAGACTGGCATGGCTATACCATGTTAGGATTTGCTTTTCATGAGGGCACTGAAACAATGGCATCGAATCATTAATAATAAACAATGCCCTCATGTACATTTGCCTGCCTTGCTCTGAACATTTAACAAAGACCTCCCTAAGTTAACTAGCTCAGTTACTAAAAGTTTGTGCATGAGATCACAACAAGGTCATCGCTTTTGGTTTTCCCACCTGATTTTTTTATCTCACATTTCTACAGCTTTCCTTTATTTGTCATAATGATTGTATCTCCAGCAGTAATTCACCAGCCTAAAGAACACTTGGGTTTTAATCCAATTGTAAATAAGTAGATATGTCTACTAAAAGTTCAGCATTTATGGCAGACTGAAGAAGATAGAGGATACCAAAATATCTCAGTCTTTGTTAACAATGAGTTGTAAGAATCAAAGTAGAGTAAGGCATCAGCAACCCTTAATATCAATACACATAAATATGGTAATTATTTCCAGATCTGTGTTGACATATAAATTTGTATATGTAATTCAAGCTTTTATCCTCTCTTTCTACAGTCTGTTTCCTCTTTTATTTATTTCAATGATGTACAAGCCAAGCTAACGATTGGCCTTGGCAGGGAGGGAGAAGGGATAAAACATGCATCACAATGTCACAATGGAACTACTGCAACATATGTCCCTGTGTAAGACATCAGGACACAAATACATAAGGGCAGAGTTGGCAATGTAATCTCACTGCACGCACATCTTTCATGGGTATGTTATCACAGCTTGCCACAAACACCAGCATGAACTGAAAAAATATATAAACATATGTTTTAGATTTATAAGTTTTGCTGTGAAGGCAAGATATTTTGAAAGGCATATGAAACAAACCAAAAATGGATGGATGGGGATAGCACAATACTGACCGTTTATTTCAGTGGCGATCATATGAGGGCCCTTTTTACTATGTTTCACTTAATTAATGTATAAGGCAGGGTATCTCCACCAGGGTTCCATGACACCCTAGTGTTCTGCAAGAGGTCCCTAGGGGTTCCCTGGGAGATCACAATTTATTTAAAAAATTATTTCAAATTCAGGCAGCTGGACACTGAACAGGTAAGCTTCATTCTTTATTTTTAGTTTACGAACCCCGTTAGTGCATATATACAGCCCATGAAACAAATATAATAATTTTGTAACTTCTGGCTTATATTTGAGCCTGAATATGCAGGCGTTTCCCAAGGCCTGGAAAATATTTCAAGGGCTCCTCCAAGGTCCAAAGGCTGAGGAAGGCTGGTGTAAGGTGACAAAGCCTAATTTAATGAAGAATATTGTTAGTGAAGAATAATCTTACAGATCAGTGTAACAACTCACTCAGATGTATTTTCAAATGACTATTTTGAACCAACAGGAAACACTAAAAAGCATTTATTGTGAGATAATGTAACCATGTTGGGATGGAAGTGGACAACTTTTTTGGTTTATCCATACACCCAGAGTCACTGGGAGTTGTGTGGAATATGAATTTAATGTATTATTATTATTATTATTATTATTTTACACATACACACACACAAATACACACACCAAGCCATAGAGTCCAAAGCATCCAGGGAATTTGATGAGTGTTTCTATCGCCAGCATGTCCATCTGGTGAGGCTGATGAAACCTGGACCTAGAAGGACTGGAAAACCATGTTTGCATTTCAAGCTATACCCACCTCCCGAAGTTCAGATCCAGCTAATAATGTGCCCAGCCAGTACTCCCTCCACCACTGGTCTTTCTTCCCCAAAACTTACAGTTACTAAGGGACAGCAGCAACAGGAGAAGCGGCAGTCATGGCTGCTCCACAGCTGTCCATCCTCTAGTCCTCCTCGAGAGAAGCCAGAGGATACCTGCTGGGGATCAAGGGAGGAAGTGCTGCTGGATAATTTGCACTGGCTCATAAATTACGATTATGAGAGCTGTACATCCTTTCTCCTAGAATTCCCAGGGATCATTCCTTCATGAACTAAGGGAAGAAAAGCAGTTTCCCGATTTTATTGGCTTTTCAACTCCAGCTTTCAGGACCCTGAAGGTGGCTCAAACAATAAAATACAATTCAGCTGTTTTTTTTTTCCCCTTACACCAGCAGACTTCCAACATAGCTGTAAGGGAAGCTGGAAGTCCAGGATATAAAAAGGAGGTTTCCAAAACAGGGCACAGGAAGACCAGACAGATATTCCAGCCCGAAGCGAGGCAACAGCCCATCTATTAGAGTGTCTGTGAGAAAGAGGATCAAACAAATCATGCCTTAAGGTGCTCACTAATAAATGACAGCTAGAATGGTTTTCAAGTTTCTGTAGCTTCTTCTTCCTGGTATTAAGCCAGATCAATGAGACCCTATGTGAATCTCGCTTCCTTGTTTGTGCGCTGCAGTTAGCAGGTTGACAATAGCAAAATGGGGGTCATGACAATGACATCACTACAGCTAGAAAGCATCCAAAATGGCTTTCTTTAAGGCTAACATCACATCCAGGGCTGTGAATCTGCATGGCAGAAGAGCCGATAGGAGTCAGAATTCCTTGGTCAGGCTACGGACCAAGCTTGGCTAACAGTGCATTGGTTCCTTCATCCTGTGACCTTGGATGATGTGCGTGAATGTTATACGGTCCTTCCTCCTTTCCCACAGTCCTACTGGGAGTATAGAATTGCATCTGGCATGTTTTAGAGTAGTCAAGGCTGACAATTCAATCTGATTGCAGCCTCACAAATCTTCCTGGGTAGGATGTCCAGAGAAGTGTGGTGGTGGTGGTGGGGGGGGGGTGATGGGGGCAGGAGAGCATAGAAGATGAAAGAATGCAAATGCCAAGACATCTAGCAGAAAACAAGACGGCCAGAATTGTTACCCCTGCGTACTAAAATGGCAAATGCCCAGTGATATCACTTGAGAGCCATCACAGACCTAAAAGTAATATCCAAATTGATTTCTAATATGGAAGGCTTCACATTTAACAAAAACCATACAAGGTAATAAGTATGTAATAATTAAGCAGCAATCTAAGATGTACTAATTATACAAGAAGCACTTATCCTACTGTGAATTAAGTTGTCATCACCATTTTTACAGAAAGGAAGACATTGATTTGTGTTAAGAAGAAACAATAGCATTCAGAACAAGGTGTTTAATTCTCTCAATAACTGTTGCAACAATTCTCAACCTGGGAATTACAGCAGTCACTCTCCAGAGGTACTACACCACAACCTCTTTCTGCAGGAAAGATGTTCTCCAGTTGCCTTACTGTCAGATGACTCCTAACCTGAATGTGATCAGCTGACCTCATATACCAATGACACTTTAATTTGTCCATCTAAACAATTTTCTAAGCCTAAGCAACTCGTTGAACTAAATAGTACTGTTGACTTTCTACTAGTACTATCTACTATCCAACCAGTTGAGTATCTAACTACCAGCTTGTCCATTCCTATTCCCCCCACCCCACCAGCCCATTTGATCTTTACTCACCAATGTCAGAATTGGATCATTACAAACAGGTCCAACATCTGACAGCTCTGATGCCAGAGTCCACCAAATCTGAGGCCCCAGACCTATCAATTCCTTTGTTTTGAAACACAAACCTAACACTGATAGATGAGTGTCCTCCAGGTGCTTCCATCTATACCCCCAGTAAGTACAGAGAACACAGCAGGACACGGCTGGGAGGTGGCTTTGAACATGATAAATAGGTTCTACTTTGAGGCTCAAAACATTTTTCTCATACACACCAAAGTGTTTTTATTTTTCTTAACCTCCTGCTGAGTGGTATAAAAGAGTGGATCATCCAAGATGTCAAGCATTCTTTGAAAAGCAGTACAGAAAAATAAACAATGACGGATTCAGCTGTCTGGCAACCAGGTGTCCCAACCCTTAATTGTGAGGCTTTTCTCTGCAATGGTTGTGTCATGCCAACAAATTCCATGCTTTTGGGTACATGTTGACTATGAGTGCTGATTTATTTATTGGGGGGGGGGGACAAGCTCCAGAACTCTTCTTTAAGTTGACCTATCTGCCCATCTTTAAAAGAGACATTTTCTAGTAAAAGCCTGCATTGCAGCGTAACAGATTAAGCATCTCCACCTTATTTATAATTGTGCCATGCAAACCCAGGGCAAATACCAACGTAGCCAATCAAGTATTTTAGCTAGAATCCAAACGCTTTTTGGCTTCCTGTGCAATATGCGGATAACAAACCAGAGAAAGGAACCAAAGTATTTTTCAAACCAAAGAATGGGGATAGCATTTCTGGACAAGCACATATTTGTGCAGGCACAAAAGCGTGACAAGACACAGAAATATGCAAACCCCTTTCCCAGATTAACCTATCTTGAACATAGATGAAGTTTTACATGCTCATGTGCTGTATCTATGGAATAACTCTTTCAGCATGCATGTAGCTTGATCATTAACAAACGTCACTTCACAAAATAAACTGTATTGGATGATGTTTTGTTTGCTTTCAAATCTGGAAATAGAACTTGGATCCTTTGTAGGTGGATTCTATAGTTATGAGCAGAGTATCAAAACTACTCACAGAAAAGTATTTCAGTCTTTCTCCTGCCTCCTCCCCCCTCTTTTTAAAGGTCATAAAGAAGTGACGAATCTCTGCATATAACATCTCCTGGGCTAAATTAAGCTCAGATCAGAAATGCCCTCAAATGGAGGTTGACTCATTCATTCTATCTTTTATCACTCAGCCAGGTGGCAGCATCCAACTGATCCAACTGATTTTGGCTAGGGTTGAAAAGTGAAGCAGGATCCATCCTTGTTATGACAGGGGATCTCCAAGGAACACCAGAGCAGTTGATTAAGCTGAAAAGTTGGAAAAAACATCCCAGAAGACCATCCTTGATGGATTGAACCCTCAACCCAAGGAAAGTAACTCATCTGTTTCAGTGTTTGTGGGAGAGTACATATAGGAGAAAAACAGCTTTTTCAACTTTGTTTTTGTCATATGCTTTATTTTACTCTGGGATAGGAAGTAAGGCTTACTACAAGTATGTTTTAAATAGCTAATATAAATGTTGAATTTATCTTCATTCCTTTTTCTCTATCTTTTTTAGATGGCCCCACCCCCTTGTGCACTGCAGTTCCTGATATATCGTTTAAAGCAGGGTTTCTCCACCAGGGTTCCATGGCACCCTCGGGTTCCATGAGAGTTCACTAGGGGTTCCTGGTAGATCACAGTTTATTTAAAAAAATATTTCAAATTCGGGCAACTTCACATTAAAGAGTTAAGTTTCATTCTTTATTTTTAGTTTAAGAACACTGTTACTGCATATATACAGGCCTATGCATGAAACAAATATAACTTCTGGCCTACGTTTGAGCCTGAATGCACAGGGGTTCCCCAAGGCCTGAAAAATATTTCAAGGGCTCCTCCAGGATCAGAAGGTTGAAAAAGGCTGATTAAAAGGCTGGGGAATCCTTCAACTCAGTAAAACTTCAGCACTCTGTTGTAAACTTTAGAAAGTGACATGTTAAGTTGATGGTTTATACCATCAAAAATGGCAGAACTCTTTTTTGAGTTTGGACCATTTTGCAAATGTAAAGAGTACTGCAATTATGAAAGGAGGAAGAAAATATATTTAATTCAAAATGGGGAAATATAGTACTCTCAGATCACTGAGTGAAGCAGTGAACTTCATTCACTTTGAAGAAGGCTGCCCCTTTTCCCCCAATTGAATATCCACCTACCTTCCTGATAAAGCTTCTCTCAATTTAAGTCCATTCATCAATTTTGTTTAGTTTTCAGAAATCAGTGGGATGGCAGAAGGAATAAAGAACCAGGATCGTGGAACAAAGCAAATCCCAGAAGGATTTTTTTCAAGCGAAGTAGCTTTTGTTCTCCCTTCCCCTCCCTCCCTCTCTCCCTCCCTCCCCCCCCCCCCTCTCTCTCAAAACAGAGAACCTGCTTACACCTTTGTGGAGAACAATAAGAGATGTCTGCAGTAGTTCTCTTGGTAGGAATGAAGAAATGCAAGATTTATTGGCCACCTTGAGGCAATGGAGGAAAACAAAGCAGTTGAAACAAATATGTAATGGTGAAAAATGGAAAGAGATTAACCTTTTTTGCTCATCTATCCATCACTGGAGTATGCCATGCAGGTCTACTACAGCAATGCAAAGCACTTTATTCCAGCCATGTACTAAGATCCGGGAAAGGTCCCCCAGCTGAGCTCTTTGGCTGCTGGATTCAGCTGCAATCTCTGTGTCCCATTTGCTCTGAAGATGTCCTATCTTAGAGCGAAGAACCACGCTGAGACAGTATCTAGGTCTCTAGTGTTTATTGTCCTACTTTAGTAGACAGAAAATCCTGCCAAACTGAAAGAGCGTGGGAAACCCACACTGACACACCACAAAACTCAAGGCGGGTCTGCTCTGAGTTTCTTTGAAGGAAGGTTCAAAGCCTCTAAACTACACATGCGTTTTCCTCCCTGGATAGGGGCCCCTCCTGCTCACCATCAGTACTCATGACAAAAGAATCCCTTTTCCCCCATTTCCATTCCTGAACTGTAGGGCCAACTCTAAAGCTCAACTCTCTTTGCCTTAGGCAGCGTGGGTATAGAGTTCAGCTAGGAGATGGAAGTTCAAATCTTCATTCAGAAAGAATTTCCATCGTGAGAATAAAATGATAGAAGGCATTATCGCATTTGCTGCCTTGAGCTTCTTGAAGAAAACAACAAAACAGCCACCTCTGCAATCACCTCACTCCTCATTCTTCCCAATACAGGGAAGGATTGCCTGATCCTTCTTTATTTGAAGAAGATCACTGTCATTCTAGCTGGCATGCCTGAATGAAATCCACTGAAAGTCTAGGTTAGAAACAGAGGGCCTTTTTGATCCAAAGGCAAACATTTTTAGGTTGTTTAAGTACACCCCTACTGCAGCCCCAATGCATAGGGCAAAAAAATGTGCAAGTATGAAAAATAGAACAATTTTCCATCACTTCGAAGAAAAACCCCTTTGCCCCTGCTTGCTTCAAGCATTTAAAACATTTTTTAAAGAAAGAGGAAGGACTGGTGTTCTCAAATCAGATCGTGTCCAGGCTAGCAAAGTTCAATATGCTTAAAGGTAAAGGTAAAGGTTTACCTTGACGTAAAATCCAGTCGTGTCCGACTCTAGGGGGCGGTGCTCATCTCCATTTCAAAGCCGAAGAGCCGGCGTTTGTCCGTAGACACTTCCTCCGTGGTCATGTGGCTGGCATGATGACACGGAACGCCGTTACCTTCCCGCCAAAGCGGTACCTATTGAACTACTCACATTTGCATGTTTTCGAACTGCTAGGTTGGCAGGAGCTGGGACTAGCAACGGGAGCTCACCCCGTCATGCGGATTCGAACCGCCGACCTTCCGATCGGCAGTGCAGCGGTTTAACCCGCAGCGCCACCACGTCCCAATATGCTTACAGCAACATTAATATCTTTAAAACCAAGATTGGGAAAACAAGAGTCCATCCAGCTGCAATATCAGGTCAGTAACTATTAACCTATTCTTTTTAAAGACCAAGAAGAAATACATCTTGTATAGGAAAAATGAAATCAGTTTTTTTGCATGTTTTGGAATAAATAAATGCCTGGACTATGTTTGGGGTATATTTCCATACAACCCTGGCTTCCAGTGCTTTGTTGTTACTACAACTACTATTAGTAGTAGAAGTTATGTGTGTCTATTAGATCTTGGGATAACTCAGTGATTACTTTCAATGGCTGCTTTGTGGACCTGGTGCTCTGTTCTGGTCTGCTTCCACCTGACCCTTTTGGCTCTTTAATTTCTATCACTTTAATAGATCAGTCCAGTGTTTCTCAATGTCCGCCGCATTAAGCTGTGCGGACTTCAACTCCCAGAATTCCCCCTGGCTGTGGGAATTCTGGGAGTTGAAGTCCACACAGCTTAAAGTAGCAGAGGTTGAGAGACACTGGACTGGACAGCTGGGCCTACCAACGCCTGTCAGATTCTTAGTCATATTTTCCTTCAAATGCACAATCCTTTGTGATTCACAGAACTCTCCCACTTCCCTGTTTTCTTATTTAGCTGTACGGCTGCATTTATCTCAGGACAACTGTTCCATCCGCACCCCAGCTGCAAACTGCCAACATTTCAGAATTAGAAACAGGGACATGGCTATTTCAATGCGCCTCATGCAGCGCAACATGCCAGATGGAATTGCAGCTCCATCTGCGCACAGGTATATATTCTGCCTCTCCGATCTTAAAGGGAAAATCTTTGCATAGTCCCAGTAAATGACAAGCAACCGTGGCTGGCTTTAAGAAAAATTCAGCAAGGATACAGATTTATTTTTAGCTATTCAAAAATATTTCAAAAGATGGAATGGGTGCCCCTTCATCCTCCTCCATGAAAAAAGAGAAGCTGGTCCTTCCAACCCTCCCCCCTTTAGAAATCTGGCTGATGAAAAGCCCCTACCGGTACACTTTTAGCAGAATGTTCCCATAAATTGCTATTTGCACAGTGTAGTCCTCTCTGTGCCTTTTCAGATGTGAGTCCAATTGAGTCCAATTAAGGTTATTTCCTAGGGAGTAGCAGGATTCCAGCTAGCTTCAAAAGAATTAAACAGTACCTGCAGAAGCAGATAGCCCTGGTTATATTTGCATCAGTCTCTGAAAAGGACTAAAATACGCACATTATTTCTGATCACTAGCTTGCAATATCCCTTTATGATGGGTGTCACACGTTGCATGCATTGGACAGCTAGATGGAAGACTTGTTCACATCTTAAACGTTTTCCATGATGCAAGCCTTGATTTATAATGGCAAGGTGAGCCCAACATTTAGAAAGAATAAGCGGCCTTGGTTGGAAGACGGTGGGCATTTGGAATGGTGCCAACCATTTGGAGAAGTGAACTGGGTGAAACACACAAACTCAACACAACTCCCTTAAAGAGCAGCATGTCTATGCAGTGGAGAACCTTTGCTGACGTGCTTGCAGGACCTCACTGGTCAACCATCAAATGGATCTAAAAGGAAGGTACATCCTCAGTCAGGCTAATCTCAGAGATCTATATTTGTTAAAAGGAAGTCAAAGAGACACCAGAAACCAGCTCACAAGCCACCACCAGCATCTAAGTTTGAATTGTTGGGGTTTTGGGGGGCAAGGGGGCTCATTTGCATCTATTTCCAGATGCTGGACCAAACTACTACCAGAGAGTAGGTGACAACACACAGTTGTAAAAGATGGCTGAGGTGGAATGGAATGTGGAGCTCTGAAGAACCCTACAGATTTGTTACCTACATCTTGTTGTTTATTCGTTTAGTCGCTTCCGACTCTTCGTGACTTCATGGACCAGCCCACACCAGAGCCTCCTGTCGGTCGTCAACACCCCCAGCTCCCCCAGGGATGAGTCCGTCACCTCTAGAATATCATCCATCCACCTTGCCCTTGGTCGGCCCCTCTTCCTTTTGCCCTCCACTCTCCCTAGCATCAGCCTCTTCTCCAGGGTGTCCTGTCTTCTCATTATATGGCCAAAGTATTTCAGTTTTGCCTTTAATACCATTCCCTCAAGTGAGCAGTCTGGCTTTATTTCCTGGAGGATGGACTGGTTTGATCTTCTTGCAGTCCAGGGCACTCTCAGAATTTTCCTCCAACACCACAGTTCAAAAGCATCGATCTTCCTTCTCTCATCCTTCCTTATGGTCCAGCTCTCGCAGCCATATGTCACTACACCTACATCTACCTTTGTGGTTTATTATCCAACAGACATGCGTGTGATGTTAAAGTTGCCCTGTTACATCAAGCATGCCTTGAGAAAATAACAACGGTAATAAGTTATATGCAGAATGAGCTAAGTCACTGAAAGCAGTGGAAATGGAAAGAATTTATCAGGAGACTGAAACTGTAAGCAGAGTCGCAGCTAAAAGAGTGAGCTAACAGAGATTTTAATCACTAAGTAGCTGCAAAGGGAACGTGGGAAACAGTAAAGACGATTCATTCATTTAGCTCAGCATTGCCACTGCTTTTTTCAAAAGCCAGAAACACCCTTCCAAAAAACCAAGCAAAACTGAAACAAAATTACAAAACAAACAATCCAAGTAAAGTAACAACCTCAACCTTAGTTTCAACAGCATTGTTGACTTCTGTGTCATGCATATCATTATTTGCTCTGATTGCACTGAAATTAAAATGTGGTTCTGGGGGGAAGTTTAAAGGCATATTAAATGTCTAATTTGTGTAGCAATATTCTGGATTCCCAACTGGCTTGTTTTAAACCAGTCTGACCGGCATTTTGTTGATCCCATTTTATTTTCCAAAGGAAAGTTCAAGGCGGGATTTAAGGAATTAATTGAAGAAGGGGGCTAAGGTCTCTTACAGATCAGCATAATTACCATATTGATGAGACAGTAAGCCAGGTTTGTCCTCAAATAATTCCTTGTGAATTAAGGCAGGGTGATAAGAATTGAAGAACTTCTTAAAAATAATGTAATGAGATGTTCAAATGGTGGCAAATCTCAGCATATGGAAGTCTCTGAAACCAGCCATTGCTTATTGCTGTTTCCCTGGTGAATTTAACCCTTTGTGTAAGGCTCAAACAAAGATTTTATTATTTTATTATTTTATTTTATTTTCTTCCCTGCCCAGTTACCTGTTCCTCTCACCTTATCAAAATCCATTTTGAAGACCACTCATATATTCTTTTTCCTTTCCCTCCCAGTGTAGCTATCTCCTTCCTCCTCCTCCTCCTTTTTTTAAATTATATTGTTGTAAAACATACATAAGGGATGTGGTGGCGCTGCGGGTTAAACTGCTGAGCTTGCCGATCAGAAGGTCGGTGGTTCAAATCCGCGTGACGGGGTGAGCTCCCGTTGCTAGTCCCAGCTCTTGCCAACTTAGCAGTTTGAAAATATGCAAATGTGAGTCGATTAATAGGTACCACTTCAGCAGGCAGGTAACGGTGTTCCAGTTAGTCATGCCGGCCACATGACCACGGAAGTGTCTACGGACAAACGCCGGCTCTTCGGCTTTGAAACAGAGATGAGCACCGCCCCCTAGAGTCGGACATGACTGGACTTAATGTCAAGGGAAATCTTTACCTTTACCTAAAACATACATAATGTATTACTGTATTTCGGTACAGTGATGATTGTACGGTATTGACTAAAGATTATTAACGCTCTAGTGTTTAGATAACTTAGACCATTGAAGGTAGAAAAAAAAAAGAAGTATTATATCAGTATTAACTATAATTTAAAATGTCAATGTTAATTGGCATAAGATTATTTAGCTTTTTCACCCAGATTTAAATATAACATTAAAAGACTGTGGCAAATTACATCAATAAGGGTTTCTGTCTTGAGCTGATTACTTAGTATTAAGGTCTCTCCTGTATAGTGACTTATTATTATTATTGTTTGGGCACATTAAAAAAAAAATAAGCAAAGCAAACTTGACAATGACTAGAAAGCAAAAGAAAAAAGGAAGAGAAAAAAGAAAAGAAAGAAAAAGACTGTTCAGTTTGGAGGTGGTATTTTTGTTTTGCTGTTTCTGCTGGGAGGATGGCAAAATAAATAGCATGAGATGTGCTGTGTTATATGCATCTGTGTGCAAGAGAGATAATTGTTAGTATGTGGAGAAGGAGTTCCATTAATTTTAGAAACAGATATTTTATTTTGCAGGAAATTAATTTTAATTAGCCATCCATCCACCCCTAGAATTGCTGGGATTATGGCTACTGAGGGAGGACAGAATTTTCAGCTTGAGTTGGCAGGCCAGACCTACAACCTGGGGAGCATTGGCCTTTGCTTTAATGTCTACTTTTCTGTAGAGAGAAAGGGTTGTTTTAAATTCAGCATCATCTTCCTCTTAAACTGTAAGAGTCTCTCTGCTGCTGACTTTGTTTGTTTGTTTGTTTGTTTGTCCGATTTCTATAGCCACCCATCTCAGCAAGTGACTCTGGGCAACTTACAACCATAAAACTATAAAACAGTTAAAATTACAATTAAAACAATTAAAATACAAGATAAATACAAGATAAATATACATGGCTGCCAAGTAAGCAATGTATGGATGTTAATACAGCCAAGAGGTGGGACCATCCACACGCTCGAGGCCCCAGGCCTGGGCACAAAGCCAGGTCTTCACGGACTTATGAAAGGCCAACAGGGTTGGGGACATCCTAATTTCTGGAGGGAGGATGATCCAGAGGGCAGGCGCTATGGAGGAGAAGGCATGCCTTCTAGTCCCCGCCAACCAACATTCCTTGGCTGACAGGACCCGTAGCATACTCAACCTGCCAGATCAAATTGGACGGGTAGAAACAACTGGGAGAAGATGGTCCCTTAGGTAAGCTGTTCCAGCCAAAGAGGACAGCTTGGGATGGTCCAGCAAAGATTGCCTTCAGTATTTGGGGTACAACCTTCTTTTCCACCCCTTGACCAGGGTGAGAGGACCAAGCCCAAAAGACAGAAACCATCTTCCCTTCTACTACTTGAAAAACAAAGGCCCCTTAATGCCAGAATCTGGCAGCCAACCTGGAGATGCTTAGGTCTCAACCCAGGTTACCAAACTACAATGTCCTGTTGGAATATTTTTCTTATATGTTTACACTAACTTTAAATTAAGGAAAGATTGAATAGACAGTAGTAATGCCATTTATAAAAGCTGGCTTCTCTGTTAGAAACAAAAGAGACATCATGTGGCAAAACCCATGTAAAGGAAGACATATATCTTATGCGCTGAAAAAGGTACGTATGGGAAAGATTAATTGCCCACTTAAGAAGACATCTTTTCACTCTAGATAAGGAGATATCTGCTTAACTATAAATATGGAGGCATCTGCTTTAATTCTAAGATAAGGAAACATTTGTTTGTAATAAACTAACTTATTCCATTCCATTGATAATGATTGGTTAACTTGTTAAGGTAAAAACTTACAAAAAGGGAGCCAGAGAAGCATTCCATCGTGGCCACCACCTAAAGTATTCATTGATTGATTGATTGAATTTTGCCACTGCCTATTTCCCCGCAAAGGAGGGACTCTGGGTGGATTGCAATAGTTACTTGACAACTCTAGGTTGAATAAATATATTTTCTTTGACCTCCACTGATTGTCTGGTGAGTTTTACTGGAATTCTCAGCTTGGAAATGAACCAGTGAAAAAGAATTCTGATCCTTCTGACAGCCCCAAAGCACAACCTGGAAGAAAAAAATCTCTTTAAAATACTAGTTTTACAGTAGTTTAGTCTTATACTACTAAAATAGTAGAATTTATAAACAACATGCAACAGCAAAGAAACACTTGAACCTTAAACTTCAAGAAAAAAGATCAGGGATCAAAAGAGGAACCATGAACAAAGGAACAATGGAGGGGCCCATGCAACATGGCGATCAGGCTTCAGAGAAAGATGACATTTGAAGGAAAACCCATGAGGCTCACCTTGAGCACACACACAAAGAAAAGAGAACCAATCTAGTTACTCACTGACCTAGAAGCCTGTCTGGGTTAGATTCCCTTTTGAATCCTGCGGAGTTACAGTCCAGAAGTTTTGGGAAGGGTTAGATGGCTTTCTTTCTGCACAGTCAGTGGCTGGTCTCTAAGGACATTCAAAAGAACAGAATCCTCCAGCAACCTCCTCCTTTGCTATTTAACCTCAAAGGGTATAACGGGGTGTGTGTGTGAGTTGCTCTCTAGATTTACTACCAATTGTGGGTATGTTTCTGAGCTAACAGGGCTAAAGGTACCTGTTCCATGACTAAATATGGTCTCTATTACATTTTCTGCTTCAGTAATCTTGGGAAATGATTTTAAGCATTTAAAAACACATGCTATATATGGAATGCTGTGAATAGTGTGTAAGTTCTTTGGTAGATTATGTTAAGACTGTTGTAAATCATTTTGTCTCATTTCCAGAAACTGCATTTTTAAAGGATTTTAATTACAGGGGAACTTTCTAAACGGATTAAACTACTAGTAATTAACTCTGAAGGTGAACAAGTTATTAATTGCAACAGATAGCTGTAGGATTGTCATCATTTCTATGCCGCAAGAGTAATCTGGTTTGAGATCTCTTTGTGAAAAAGGAAAATCATGGGAGCAGTGGATTTAGAAGAAAAATACCCAAAATTAATAGAATTCTAATAGAAATTAACTCTCAAAAGGCAATCCACAAAATAAAAAGAGCTAGGCTGGAGACATCCAAATGTAATTAGAAGTTGGAGCTTTTTCTTACCCAGTGGAACTAAGCAAATAATATTTTAAAGTGTGTTCCAGATAAAAATCTTTCCTGGAATTTTCACAAAATCACAGGCAACAGTTTGGTAGCAGGGAAATCACATGGGAATGTATGCAAATATTGGATGAGAAAATGCCAGTATCAAAATATTTCCAAACTGTTCTGTTACAAATGAAACAAAGTACTTTAATACAGGGAGGTATATAAAATAGTAAGGAAAAGAAATGTAGCGCATTAGGTTGCAGGTAATCCTCACTTAGCGACCACAATTGGGACCAGCATCTCTGTCGCTAAGTGGAAAATCATGTGACTGTGATGGACTTATAACCTCACCTCCGCTGCAGTTGTTAAGCAAGACATCACAGGACCACAACTTGCAATTTTACTTCCATTTACTCTGCTTGTCAAAAGCTGGCTGTGAAGCACACAAATGGTGGTCACGTGACCGTGGGATGCTGCAATGGTCATAAATGGGAGGATTGGTCGCAAAGCTTTTTTTTGCACATTCATAACTTCAAATGGTCACTAAATGAGGCAGTCGGTAAGCAAAGACCACCTGTATGTTTATCACTGATCATGTAAACATGCCTGTCATCTTGTTTCATTGCTCAGTTTTCTTGGGCTGCCTAGACAGACAGGCAGATAGACAGATATTCTTGCAGCTAGTTCATCTGGATGTTTCAGTGAAGCAAGCAGCAGAAAAGTCCATCCTGACTCTACTGTTTTTGATCAGTGGAATTGAAGAAAACGCAATTATTAGTAGCTGCAAGAAATTGTGAGGCAAAACTTTAGAAGTAGATATAAGTTCCTGAAATCAAGCCAATTGGGGGCAGTGGGGATACAAAACCTAACCCCCAATGGGAGCAAATTACTTCCTTCCTTCCTTAAAGAGAGAAAAATGCACAAGATCAGAGACATTTAGGAATAAGTGGAGATTCCTCATACCTTACAGCTTATGCCTGTAATAATGGTTTTACAGATTCAGTTTTGGAAATGTATAAGCTTTTTGCTCTACTAGTACCCTGGAATTAATTAACTTAGAAGTATTGAGAATTCTAATTTGTTTTTTCATGTTTTAATTTTTGTGAAACTCATTTCTCATTTAAAAAGCTGCAAAATGTCAGAATGCAATTAAAATATGAAACAACAATAAGATTAAAACTAACAATGAACTGGATTTCCTCAAAAATCTCTATTTATTAATTACCATATAATGATGTTAAAACTAAGTAGAAAATGCTTCTTTAAAACAAAACAAAAGAAAAACAAATCTAAAAGAACTACTTACAAGCTTTGGAGGGCTTTTCTGCAAATTAAACACCGCATAACAAACCACATTTTAAATACCCACAGACTCAATACCAGCTGTTTCAGTATAAGAAAACTTATGTCTGAAACAGCTGGTATTGAGTCTGTGGGTATTTAAAATAATACTTTGTATTTTGGTTTTCAAATATAATTAAAAGAGAGAGAAAGAAAATGAAGATGTGATTTTCATTGTGTTAAACTGTCAAACTGTGATCAGTTTCTTTCTGCCTAATTACATGAAATGGCAGAATGATAATTTTATTATTTCTATTTAATATTTTTATTTCTGAATGTATACTCTGCTATTCTGTTCAAATAGGCATTCAAAGCAACTGTTTACAACCAGGAGTAGACAAAACAGTGGTCAGAAAGATAGCTGCTAATGTTGCTGTTTTTTGCAGCAGATACACCAAAAGACCATCGCAGGTGAAAAGTGCCTGTCCAGCTTGGCTGATCTCTGAAAAGGCTGCACACATTTGGAGCACCAGGACATCCTGGGGATGCAGGCAAGATTGGGAAGCTGAGAAACAACCCAAAAGAAGGCAGTGGCAAACCACTTTGGGGGTGCTGCCAAGAGGGCCACCTGGGCAGGCCCATGCAACTACCAGGCACTGAGCTTGACTTGAAAGAATCTTTAACTTTGTTGGGTTAAAGTGTGCCTCAAATTCCATTAACAACCTAAGAGACGGCTTTATACATGGACTTCACCAGATGGACACCGAAATCAGATTGATTACATCCTTTGCAGCCAAAGGTGGCGGACATCTGTACAGTCGGTAAAAACAAGGCCTGGAGCTGACTGTAGTTCAGATCACGAACTTCTTCTTGCACAATTTAGGATCAGACTAAAGAGATTAGGGAAGACCCACAGATCAGCTAGATATGAGCTCACTAATATTCCTAAGGAATATGCAGTGGAGGTGAAGAATAGATTTAAGGGACTGGACTTAGTAGATAGGGTCCCAGAAGAACTCTGGACAGAAGTTGGCAGCATTGTTCAGGAGGCGGCAACAAAATACATCCCAAAGAAAGAGAAAACCAAGAAGGCAAAATGGCTGTCTGCTGAGACACTAGAAGTAGCCCAAGAAAGAAGGAAAGCAAAAGGCAACAGTGATAGGGGGAGATATGCCCAATTAAATGCAAAATTCCAGAGGTTAGCCAGAAGAGATAAGGAATTATTTTTAAACAAGCAATGCACGGAAGTGGAAGAAGACAATAGAATAGGAAGGACAAGAGACCTCTTCCAGAAAATTAGAAACATTGGAGGTAAATTCCAGGCAAAAATGGGTATGATCAAAAACAAAGATGGCAAGGACCTAACAGAAGCAGAAGAGATCAAGAACAGGTGGCAAGAATATACAGAAGACCTGTATAGGAAGGATAACAATATCGGGGATAGCTTTGACGGTGTGGTCAGTGAGCTAGAGCCAGACATCCTGAAGAGTGAGGTTGAGTGGGCCTTAAGAAGCATTGCTAATAACAAGGCAGCAGGAGATGACGGCATCCCAGCTGAACTGTTCAAAATCTTGCAAGATGATGCTGTCAAGGTAATGCATGCTATATGCCAGCAAATTTGGAAAACACAAGAATGGCCATCAGATTGGAAAAAATCAACTTATATCCCCATACCAAAACAGGGGAACACTAAAGAATGTTCAAACTATCGAACAGTGGCACTCATTTCACATGCCAGTAAGGTAATGCTCAAGATCCTGCAAGGTAGACTTCAGCAATTCATGGAGTGAGAATTGCCAGATGTACAAGCTGGGTTTAGAAAAGGCAGAGGAACTAGAGACCAAATTGCCAATATCCGCTGGATAATGGAAAAAGCCAGGGAGTTTCAGAAAAACATCTATTTCTGTTTTATTGACTATTCTAAAGCCTTTGACTGTGTGGACCATAACAAATTGTGGCAAGTTCTTAGTGGTATGGGGATACCAAGTCATCTTGTATGCCTCCTGAAGAATCTGTATAATGACCAAGTAGCAACAGTAAGAACAGACCACGGAACAACGGACTGGTTTAAGATTGGGAAAGGAGTACGGCAGGGCTGTATACTCTCACCCTACCTATTCAACTTGTACGCAGAACACATCATGCGACAAGCTGGGCTTGAGAAATCCAAGGCTGGAGTTAAAATCTCTGGAAGAAACATGAACAATCTCAGATATGCAGATGATACCACTTTGATGGCTGAAAGCGAAGAGGAACTGAGGAGCCTTATGATGAAGGTGAAAGAAGAAAGTGCAAAAGCTGGCTTGCAACTAAACCTCAAAAAAACCAAGATTATGGCAACCAGCTTGATTGATAACTGGCAAATAGAGGGAGAAAATGTAGAAGCAGTGAAAGACTTTGTATTCCTAGGTGCAAAGATTACTGCAGATGCTGACTGCAGTCAGGAAATCAGAAGACGCTTAATCCTTGGGAGAAGAGCAATGACAAATCTCGATAAAATAGTTAAGAGCAGAGACATCACACTGACAACAAAGGCCCGCATAGTTAAAGCAATGGTGTTCCCCATAGTAACATATGGCTGCGAGAGCTGGACCATAAGGAAGGCTGAGCGAAGGAAGATCGATGCTTTTGAACTGTGGTGTTGGAGGAAAATTCTGAGAGTGCCTTGGACTGCAAGAAGATCCAACCAGTCCATCCTCCAGGAAATCAAGCCAGACTGCTCACTTGAGGGAATGGTATTAAAGGCAAAACTGAAATACTTTGGCCACATAATGAGAAGACAGGACACCCTGGAGAAGATGCTGATGCTAGGGAGAGTGGAAGGCAAAAGGAAGAGGGGCTGACCAAGGGCAAGATGGATGGATGATATTCTAGAGGTGACGGACTCGTCCCTGGGGGAGCTGGGGGTGTTGATGACCGACAGGAAGCTCTGGCGTGGGCTGGTCCATGAAGTCACGAAGAGTCAGAAGCGACTAAACGAATAAACAACAAAAATTCCATTTGCATTAGGAAAAAAATATTGCCCAGGGGCAACACCTAGCCAACTGAGCAATGAAACAACTGTAAGATTGAAGCCAACTTCGATCTTAAAATAAATAAACAAACATCTGATCAGGGTTGGATCTTCTGCAAGTCTGATGGGGTTTCCCCTTCCTTCCCTCCCATGCCAAACAAAGTCAAGGCAGAGAAGTCTTGAGTTTCTCTCTCACACTTTCTTGTTTTCCTGGGGTAAGTTCACGTTTTACCAACAGTATCATATGCTTTCTCCAAGGTCATCCCTATGCTTTTCTAGATTGTCTCCCCACCCATGGGCAAAGAAAACAATGGTGTTATGGGAATAAACTACAGACTTGCTCCCCCCACCCTCGCTTGGCAGCTCTCCAAGTCCTGCAGTGCACAGGGAGGTGTGCTGAAGAGTCCGCCTCCCTTCCTGCTGAGCAGTGGCTGGTTCTGGAAAGACTATCGTACTGGGAAGGCAAGAGTCCTCTTCATCCTGGGGCTTGCTGTCTACTGGTAGCTGGAGAGATCACGGGGATGAGGTTATGTGGGAATTTCAGGTGGAACTGATGCACAAACCATGCAGCATGGACATCTGGCCACTTCCCCCCTTTCAGGGTGGCTCTTCCAGTGAATAAGATATTCCATTTCCCCCCAGAATCCCGAACATATTTTACTTCAACCTCATTGGAATCTGGATTATACAACATTAGGAAATCCCAGGGCTATTGGTTGGTCTGGGGAATTAAAACCCAAACCTAACAACCTCCTCCTTGTTTGCAAGAGAATGAGAGGGAGACAGTCATGCTGCCATGGGCATTTGTGTTTGAGTTTTCAGTTTTCCTTTCATAACAGAATGCCTTGTGGCACCTTAAAGGCTAATCAGCTTATTTCTGCAGAAATTTAGGAACACAGTCACTTCCCCAGGTGTGTTCAAGTAGACAATGAACTTGGCTGGGAGCCACCAAAATAATTCCATATTTAAGTTGCCACAAGAAGACAGTGAGATATATAGTATATTAGGTAGTAAACAAAGCAGCATTGCTTTAATGGTTTTCTGTGGAGCTTCATGAACAAAAAGGTTCTTTAGAAGAGACCAGCCCTCAAACAGGTTGTACCCGAGAAGAGCAGAGGAAGACTCTTTAATTCTGCCAGAATCTGAGTGAGTGGACCTTTTCAAGGATTATTGCTTATTTCACCTTTCCCCAGCCTGGTGCCCTCCAGATGTGTTGGATTTCAACCTCTGTAACCCTGCAGCCAGGAAAGGGAAGAAACTGGTTCATCCTCTCAACCTTTTCCAGCAAATACATTAAAGTCGATCTTTTCTAACATGGAGGGAATTTGAAAGGTAGCGATTCAGCTTTTTTTTAAAAAAAGGAGTTCAGAGGTTACTGCTTTGCAACACTGATAAGGTTAGGAGGGATTTTGGAAGGAGTCAAGATAACAGAATGTATCAGTCAGAATGTACTGATGAAACACATCACTTTCCTCCCAGTTATATTTCACAGCATTAAATTAAAACAACCTACAATATTAAATTTGACCTGTTGTGTCATCCTCTATTTGGTATGACTTGTTGTGAGCATATATAAAAAGGAAAGACACCCAAGAAAATAATGTATGCAGAAATGAATAGAAAAATACTAAGCCATTACATTAAAATGTACTTGAAATATATGAACAGAAAAGGTCAAAACAGGGCTATATTCATGCACATAATTTTTGCAAGCTTGCAAAAGTGTTGCATCCCCTTGAATATTATATATGTAGCTCTTGCATTGCAGGTAAGCATTTTAAAAATTTAGTATGAACATGGTGCACCATAAAGCACAAATGATAGGTTTGCTGCTCCAAAGCACTTACACTTCAATATCAAATTTTGACTGTATTTAGGTGGCGATGTTGACATTTTATGGAGTATATTCTATTGTCCTTTCACAGAAAAACAGCCCAAACATTCATATTTAGTAAAGCCAGTAATATTTTAATAGTGATGGATATCTCCTTGCAAGAGTTTAGATTTATATTCTGAAATATATCTAAGTAAATATTCAAAGAAGCTGGTTATGCATATTTTAGGCTTTGAAATATAAGCATGCTTTATTTCACAGTCATTATTTTATGCTGTTTTCTGAACCCATCTTACTCTGCTCAAAAGGATAAATCAGCTTCAAAACCTTTAGAACCCTTTGTATCAGAAGTCAAGGTGAACCTTGGAAAGCAAGTTTTAATTTAATTGATTTGCTAAATGGCAAGAGAAAAAAAAAATTCTAGGCTTATTGGAAGTGAAAAGTGGCATTTGGCAGAATGAAGGAGATGGATCTCCTGAAGCATCAATTCCAGAAGCACAGTTCCCTGTCAAACTGACCTCTTGGCATGGACTGTACCCAATAATCAATATTAATACGTAGCCTGAACTCCATACTAACACATGATATAAATCTTTCTGGGTGGGTACAGCATGGACATCAATAACAAATAATATGGTACGCTCTGTCCAAAGCAAATGGGATGGTGGCTGAATTGGTCAGGTGCCTTCTGATCTTCCTTAGAACTTTAAGGCAAGGAAATGTTTAGAAGCAATTTGACTAGGAAAGGACTCTCACAGAGGGATCAGTATCACAATTCTGTTTTGGTTCAAGCCAATCTGACTTTCATGGCCTCTGTCATAGAATCCCATTGGACCAACAGAGCTGATTTCACTGCACTAGAAGTTCCCATGGATTCCTGAGGAAAGAGGGTTCCTATAATGGCTGCAGTCTGGGATAGACATCGCTGTGTCCTGGTCCCAATCACATTTCATGTGAGTAATGTGAGGAAGGAAAACAGTGCTAGGGTTAAAGAAGAAAATAAGATTGCACCAACTTGGGCCATTAGCAGCTCATCTGATTAAAGAACATGTTACAAAGTCATTTGTACCTGGCATTTCAGAGTTATTCAAAGGAAGATAGAGGATGGATGGATGAATGGATGGATAAGAATTAATTCTCTGATGAGTTTTGTCAGTGTTCAGTTGAAAAAAAAGAATCCATCGACTGCCGGTGGGGAACATGGCTGACTGAACAGCTGTGTCTGCAAGCTCCACGGACAGATCTGACAACACGGTGCCTTTTTGGGGCTCAGGCAAGTTTTACCTGAAGCCCAGAGCTTTTTCATGAATAAAGAAAAAGCTCAGAATCACCCCATTTGCTCTCCAAAACACCGTCTTGTAGCCAGAGAATTGCAAACAGTGTTTGCAACAATCCAGTAAGAGATGACGGGAGGCGGGGATGTCACCATTTCCAACCCATGCTGTAGCCTTAAAGGGACATTAGGTCAAGCCGCCCCATTTCTAAATCACCCAATTTATACTTTTTTAAAAAGTGTTTATACCCTAAGAGAGGCTTTCTATATTAAGAAGTGGATTCTCTTGGTGCTTATTGTTATTTCTGGATTAAATTTTTAAAATCTTTTAAAGTTTTGCCTTGTTTTCCCATTTAAAGATTAAGAAGAACTGAGAATAAATAATTGCCTCCCTGTTATTATTTTTGTACTGAATTTGAAGGATTCAGTATTTTCCTACACATTGCATTTGCTGTTTTGAATCTCTAGCCCTCTATTCACTTTCCCTGAGACGGGCTTGTTAGCACACTTTCTTTTGTTTCAATTTCACTTGGAAGTTTTTTATTAACTCATTAGCTCCTATCTGTGCAAGTCAAGTATCCAGGAGTCGCCATAATCTACTGCCTGAAATATGGAGGATTTCAAGGAGGCTTTTTCAGAGTTCCATTGTGAGCTTAAGCGGACCTACAAACAGAACTTGTCAGATTCCTGTCAAGCTATTCTGCAGAATATTTGGGACATCGGGGAAGATATTTATTTATTTATTTATCAATCAATCAATCAAATTTATCACCACCCATCTCCCAAAAGGGACTCTGGGCGGTTTACAATAAAACATCATTTTATATATTGTAATAATACAATATTATTTCTAAAGTGGGTCATCTGGCTGAAGATGTTATGGAAGAAGATGAAGATTTTGACAAGGATGGAGATCTTTCCATTGACAGCGAGACTGAAGGCAAAGCCTACATTTTGTTGTAGTTGTTTTTCTGAGAGGACGTTACGGGAGAGAAGAGAATCTGCTTTGTGGGAGTTTTTGAATAGTAAGGGGGGCAGTTGGGCTGTTTGATTTTTGCAAGAAAAATACCTTGTGTGTAATAGGGAGATATGTAAATGTCTTGGTATATTATGAAGTGGGGTAAAAATTTAAGAATGTGTAATTGGATTGATAATGAGGCTATTATGATTTCATTTCTCTTTAATGATTTGGATTAAGATTTACTGGACTTTTTTAAAGGTTTGCTTGATTTGTAAGATTTATAAGGTATCTATAAGGTATAATAATAATTGCTTGGTTTTTAGGTTTAATAGGGTTAAGATTGCTGTAGTATTATAAATTATAAAAGTAGACAATTTATATGTTTTTATAATTTGATTTTTATTATAGTGGACAGAAATATATAGAATAGTGGTAGGAAGGAAATAACTAAATGTTGTTTTATGGGAGAGGGAAGTTGATTTAGAAATATATATATAAATTTGGATGGATGATATTCTAGAGGTGACAAACTCAACCTTGGGGGAGCTGGGGGAGGTGACGACTGACAGGAAGCTCTGGGGTGGGCTGGTCCATGAAGTCACGAAGAGTTCGAAGTGACTGAACAAATGTATATATATATATGTGTGCGTGTGTGTGTATGTGTGTGTGTGTGTGTGTGTGTGTGTGTATATATATATATATAAGGGGAAGGAGCAATTGCATTAGTGATTTGTACATGTGTTAATGGAAGGATTTATAGAAATAATGGGATCTTGTTTTGATATAGAGTAAGGGACTGATTATGGAAATTGCTATATATTCTTGTTTTTGAAAGTCGGAAATCATTTCTTTATGTAATCTTCAAAATTCTTTTTCCTTGTGTTTCACGCTGTTTTAGTTTTTTTCTTTGTGTTGTTTTTTTGCTTTTTTGTAGTTTTTATCTTTGTTTCAAAGTTAATGAAATTCTTTTTAAAAAAGAAAAAGGAATCTACCCAGCCATTTATTCTTTTCTCCCATGTACAGATTTCATTTGTAAACCCTTCCCCTAACTCGTAACTATTTATTTATTTATTTATTTATTTTATTTTATTTATTTATTTATCAAATTTTATCACTGTCCATCTCCCCACACCAAAGGAGGGGCTCTGGGAGGTTTACAAAAGGACATGAAATTTTACATGAAATTTTCCCTAATGTGAATAATTTTGTATTCATATTTTGATCTGAGAATACCAAAAAAATTGAAGAAGAAATGAAAGGATCAAGAGATTATATATTAGTTTAAGAAACAATTTAGGCCCCTTTGAATGAATACAAGAATCCCATTAGTATTCAGAATCCCACCCTTGAAAACCTCCCGATTACCTTAACGTTCTATTAGTCAACCACCTCTCTAAAAGAAAACTTGAATAAGCTCTTCTTTTCTGATAATAAACATATAACTTCTAATGCAATATAAAAATCTCCCTTGACTTTGTAACATGTCTTGGTAACTTCATTGACACGTCCTCTAGTTTTCCTAGCAAGAATGTGGAAGTGGTTTGCTTCAATTCTTTAATCCTTCCAACTTTCCAGTCTGGTCTACAGTTCCAGGGTTTTTTGTTTGTTTGTTTGTTTGTTTGTTTTTCAATCGTATGGCACAGCAGTTCTGTGTTCATGCTGCTTTTTCTTGCTGGGAAATCCTTGTGAGGTCCAGCAGCCAGATGTGTAGACCATTTAGCCGTGACGAGTCACGTTGCCCAGGGTGTGCCACAAGGAGGCTGGTCTACATTGCAGCGAGTTGGGCTGAGAGAAGGTGACTGGCCCAAGGACACCTAGCCAGCTTTCATGTCTAAGGTGGGACTAGAACTCACCGACTCCTGGTTTCTAGCCCAGCACCTTAGCCACTAGACCAAACTGGCTCTCTACAGTCCCAGTGACCTGGTGGATTCTTCTTAAGTTCTGAGTCCAGCCACTGCCCTGGGCTGCTATGTAATCCTGTATTTTATTATGTATATATTCTACCATTTTTTTAAAAAAATGTCTTGATCCCCTTTTTGTCTTGGCCTGTATAGGGCAGCTGCACTTTTTTACTTTCAGCCTTTTCGTGCAGTGATTATTGGCACATTTCTGCACTACGATACTCCTAGGCTTAATTAATGCACTATTCAGCTGTGATTTAATTGCTGCCTCTGTACTGGTAAAACACACAGTGTTTACAATTAGTAAAGTCAATAATTAAGTCTGATTTGTTAACAAATAACCAGTTATGCTTGGTAAAAAAGAGGATTTTTGTAAAAAAAAAAAAGCGTTATTTGAAACCTGATGTGATTCTTGAACATGACTTCACGTGTTTGCCAAGTTCTGTACTCCAGATGCTTGCTGTGAAAATTGCAAGCAAACAGGGTTTGGGGACTTACTTTTTAAAGCTTTGGGATTCCAGCACATCAGTTGCTGGTGCGTGTGTGTGTGTGTTTTCCTTATTGCTTCATTACATTTTGGTAGAGCAAGGGGATGAGTCTGGATCTGTTGAGCCATAAGTTCAAGATGTAGTAAGGTTCGTTCCTCTGCCCATCAGCCGTGACCAGTTGAAGTCTTCCACAAATGTGGCACCTTCCTACAAATCTCTACTTTTCCCAGCTGCCACCACTTGAAAGCCACCAACTTGGGGAAATCGTTCCATTGAATAGCATTCAAATTCAGGCCCCTGTTCTGATCTAAATTTGCAATCCTCCTACATTTCAGAGAGAAATCAAAGGTTAATTGATTCTCTTACATCATTGTGTGCTGATGGGAGATCAATTTTTTTCTTCTCTCTCCTCTTGTTAGGTACAAAATTTTACTAGGTATTTTGTACCCAACAGAATGCAATATTTAGACCCTGGCTGTGGATTCTGTTAATTTAATTGTATTGTTTTTATAGTTTTTTTTAAAAAAAAATGGTTTGTTTTTTGTAGTTTCTAAATTGTAAGCTGGCCAGAGGTATGCAGCTGAGATGGGTGGCTATATAAATTGAACTAATCAATAAAATAAATACATATTCAACCACCTATTTGATCCCTTCCCTTTCTCAACTCCACCTCTTCCTTTTGTTCCTCTTCTAATTTGACACTATATACCAAGGTAGCCTAATTTTCCACCTTCTCCTAATCAAGATGAACATCACTGCCCTAGTAATTATTATTTTTAAGACACCTATTAATATAATCTACCCTGATCTTCCCCTTGATTTACAAGGTTCAGCTCTGCCCTCGCCTGACTAGCCAAAATGGCCCTGCTTCCAGAGAAAAGGAATGTGGCAGCAGGCTTGGGAGAATCCTGAGGTTTGCAGAAGTTCAACAAATGTTTGAGAAGATGAAGATAAAGTAATTGCCCTGATGAGAGTAGAAAGAGTTTAAAAATAGTCTAGTGATAACTGAGCATGCTCAGGGGGCATGAAACACAGACTGCCTGAGAGACCTAAAGAAATAATAGGAAATAGAATTGAGTGCTTAGCATGTATGCTTCAAATCAATATTCTCTCACCACAAGGAACGTGCCTTCCTCCTTGAATCAAGCAAGGTCACCTTCTTGGTCCTGATCCTTTTTGCTCATATTACAAAAGCTTTTTCCTGTTCCTTTCAGTTCCCCCAAAAACACGCTCTGTGCACTGGAACTTTTCTCCTGCCCTTCCATAAACAAAGCCACATTTTCTCCATATCCCACAAAAGAGATTTAGGAAGGTGACTCCCACCCACCTTGCCTGCTGGTTCTAGAGAGCTGGTCACTGCTCCTAATTAAGGAAAGAACTGCCTCCCCCTGTGAGGAAAGGGGGCACTTACACAGCACTTGCTGAACCACAGAGAGTGGGCATAGAGGCAGTGTGTGTGAATGCCTCTAAAAGAACAAAGTACAAGAATTATTAATATGGGCTACAGGAGATAGCCAGAAGCTCTAAGAAAGACAGCAACACACAGGCAATTAAAATATACTGACAAAGGCTATACAGCTATACATCCTAATGTCAAATAAAAGAAGATTCATGAGGATTACAGTAAATTTTGGAGCCAAAAGGTCAGGAGGAAGAAATTTGCAGTCTTGCCCTCTGCCTTTTATTATTTAATTGCACTGATCTGTAGAATTGGGTGAACGCTAAACTGAGCACAGGAAGAGCCAAGCCTTCCACAAGCCTCGGCAGAAACTTATTGAATTAATCCAAAGCTTTGGCTAATGGAAAATCAATAGCAACAAGCATGTGTAATATCAGGCCCTCGAAGAAGCAACTTCCTTTCAATTAAAAAGGCGTTCACATTTGCAATGACTAAAAGAAGGTCAGAAACAATAGAGATGGACATACAGGGCAGGAAGGGGAATATGTTCCCTGTTTCTGGACAAAGAGCCTCAGCGCTAAGAAAATTAATTTGGAGAAAGAGAAAACCAGCACAATATCCAAGGGATATAAAGTAGAAGCCCAATAAAAGCCTGGCTTCTTTTGAATCATGCATGAAGAACAATGGCTGGTGGTGTGTAAATGAGGGAGATTTACCCATATTTTTTTCTTCTTTTCCCAAAGCATTCAAGCTATCAGCAACATGGCTTTCTTTCCCAGGAAAAGAAGAGTGGTAGAGAGGACATATACAAGTACAGTTCAAAAGTTGCCTAGCCTTTCCCTGGGATGCTGCCATTGAACCAGCCTCGAGTGAAGCCTGAAAGGATGGTTGTCACAGATACGTGAAGTGGTAGGAACCCTCAAGGCGAGGCGCAAGCATGGCTTGATTTGCACCAGCTGTCCAAGGTAAACAGACTCCTCTGCCCATGGTTTTGAACAGAAGTAGATATCCTAAATCAGAATCGTGATGTCCCTTCTTTGTCCTCTCCTCTTCAAAGCCAACAGCCCATCTTCAATTCTTATTTCCCAGTGGTTCACTGGTAGCAACAAGAGGGCACATTGGCAGGATTTTCTACCTCCCTCTCCCTAGCTGCTAGCGAGCTACCATCAACAACTTGGCAGGTAGTTCCTGTAGAATAACCTAGGGTGGCATTTTCCAACCATCACAACTTCCAGATATGTGGGCTTCAACAATGGACAGTGCAGCCATTGTGAAGAATTCTGGGAATCCAAGACCTCACATCTGGAAATTAGCAAGGCTGGGAAACTCTGCCTTAGAGTGTACAGTAAGATGCTGCAATTTTCTTTGACTTAGCCTGCATTCTAAGTGAACCCAAGATTTGGAAGAAGAGAAGACAGACTATGCAAAATCACCCACACTTCTGACAGTTTTGTCCTGTTTGCAGCCATCATCAAAAATAGACTTGCTGTAATAGCTGACATCTCCTTCCAGCTGAGCTCAACTCCTGGCGCCTTCATGACTGTGTGAATGCTCGTTTCTCGGCAGCAGTAACAGAAATAGATTGCCATTGCTTTCTTCTAGTGCAGTGTTTCTTAAACTTTTTTTCTCTCAGGAGAAAAAACACTTAAAAATTATGGAGGACCCCAAAAGAGCTTTTGTTTGTTAAGGTTGTATTTATTAATATTTACCATATTAAAAATATAAAATAATGCATTTGCTGCCACTACAGCTATCCATAATTGTTTGATGGGATTTTAATATTGTATCATTTTTCAACATAGGCTGGCAAATAATTCTGATTTCTCAGACCCCTGACAGGGTCTTGGAGGATCCCCAGGTGTTCTAGGACCACATTTTAAGAAACACTGTGTGTGTGTGTGTGCACAATCTAGTCTAGAGCCCTGATATCCCCCTGATATTCATCTCCTACCCAACCATTAACCAAGTCCAACTCTGTTTTGCTTTAAACTCAGACAAGGTCATACAGGTTGTTCTTTAACCTGCTGAATTACTTTGCTCAATAATGCAGTCTAATAAATTGCTGGGGGAGAAGAAGTGTGAAGAATCAGAATGAATGGAGAGAGCTTGAGTGCCCTGATTTATTGACTGGAAAATAAGATGAGGTATTTCTCGGTTTTGCTTATTTTCAAGTCAATTGTGTTCCATTTCTACTTTTCTGAAACAGCTCCCACATTAAGCAAATTCCAAAATGTTCTCTCCTTACATGGTTCTATCTCAATTTAAATTCTATATCCACTATATTACTCCTGTTTTAATATATGTAACGGTATTTTAGGAATCTGTCCTTTTAATGTTTCTAATCCATTTTAATATTTCTAATCCACTGCTGCTCCATTAGAAATGTTAAGCCCTTTGGGAGGCACCGGAAGGAAAGTGCTACATATTTTACTCAAACTGAGTAAGCTGAGTACTCAGAAACCTCCCCGGGTCATGTGACACCTGGCCTGCATTTCACCCAGGCGTGGAATAAAACGTTAGAGTCAATTATAAATCACAATGATCAATACTGTGGCTCTTAAAATAGCCCAGCAGTGCCATGCAAAGCCCTGAAAAGAACTCCTTCACCAGGAGCATTAGCACAAATGAAACTCCTTTCGCTGAAGCATTAAGGCAGGTCATCTTTCACACAACCACATGAAAAAGTTCTTCTTGGTTGGGCGTACAGAATACACTTCCGCAGGGACCACCAGTGAGCCAAGTTTGTGGATGGGGTCATTTTGACAAAGTTACATATTAGGGGAGATTAAGAGTTTAAAAGTATAGATACAGATATATTTTCCCTCTATGGAAAAGAAAAGGGCTTGGCAAATGTTCCTAATTCCACAAAATTGACTTTTAGTTGGGTTCAGCTCTGATTCCTCTGTTCTCCATGTTAACTGCATTCCAAAACTGTATTATGATTTCCAGAATTAACAGTTTCATGCTAAAATAAACAGGCCGTATAGTTTTAACTGTTTGAAGACCCCTATACACATGCTTCATTGTCTTTCTAACTGAGGGATTGAGGAACCCACTGGTAGAACTCAGTTAGAAGGCCGACTCCTCTCTTCCCAATGTTTACTCCTTAGCATCTCAAAAGACCAACAGCTAGTAGAAATACCCTGGGACTTAGTCATTGTAAAAGAGCTGATTCACTCACACAAAGAGGTTACTTGGTAACTTGACATTTTCAGGTGGAAAGAAATGAGAATATTACTGTATCAGAAGGAAGGAAGGAAGGAAGGAAGGAAGGAAGGAAGGAAGGAAGGAAGGAAGGAAGGAAGGAAGGAAGGAAGGAAGGAAGGAAGGAAGGAAGGAAGGAAGGAAGGAAGGACCCCTTTGCCTTGTGCACATGTGTGATGGGACCTCCTCCACTTGTGGCCCTCAGCCTCCCCAGAAAGGTCTTTCTGCCAGGCCATCTGCTGCATGACCAAAAGAAGTGGTCTTGGGTCAATAATAAGGCTCTGTTAATTACATGAGATGAGGCATCTTTCACTCCAAAGCAAGGTCTTTTCTCACTTTTAATTGTGGCTGAGGAAGAGAGTATACCTTTAAGTTTCACTTATCTGGACAACAATACAGAGATGGTTAATTTTTTGAAGGAGTGAAGGTGGATAGACCATCCCTGCACTAGGAGCAAACTATTTCAACCACTGATCTTGGAATGCATTACAACTGATGGTGTCTCTCACAGTGTGTGCGCCTTCTTGATTTCTCTCAGTGCTCCTGTGTCTGAAATGACAGCAGGAGAGCAAGGCAAGAGCCTCACCTTAAAAATGTCTCCCATCCTTCAATTCCCTCACCACTAGCTTAGTTACTACTGTGTTTACCCAAAAGGAAGATAACCCTAAATTACTCTGATGTTCCTCACTCCTCCAAACAAGAAAAATAGACTGGAAGAAAATATAAGCCCAGACAAAAGTTCTATCTATCTGTCCATCCATCCAATCTGTATAGCCACCCATCTCATGCAAGGGATTCTGGGTGGCATGGAGAGATTACTCCCCTCCCCCCTTTAAAAAACTGCAATAACAGAGCTCATAAAATCATTGTGTCCGCTGATGGCTCTAGCTGCAGATGAAATTAATCCTGGAGATTCATCTTGCCCCCCTCCAAAAATGTATACATATGTATATTTATTCCATAATGCCTATGCCTTGCTGCAATCCCAAAGGACCCTAAGCAGAGGACAACAACAAAAAGAAAAAGAAAGCCAAAAAAAATTAAATAAGCAAATCAGAATATTGTCAAAACCCATCATCGTCATCATCACCAAAAAGCAAAGTAAAACCAAGGGAGGTGCTGACCATCACTCAGCTGGAACCAAAACTACACTGCCATAAAAGTTCTAACCTGTTTCTAAGATTGCAGCAAGGTAGAGGCTCTACCTATAAGTGTATATAAACCTTCTGGAAGCTGCAGATAATTAATTACATTCTGCAGCTCTGCTATAATTGAGACATGAAGTAGAAAATTTGGAGTGGTGTCGACACACATGCAGCACCAGTCAGGGATACTTTAAACCAAGCCCTTCTCTTCCCAGGAAATGTGCAACCCAGGTGGCTGCGGTATGTGCACCAACACACGCTCCCATTCAAATTTTGCTCTCTGGATCTGGATCTCTGCACAGTGCTACTATTTACCCACTGGTCACCGATTCAGATAATTTGCCTGCAAAATGAAGTATTGTATTGATAAAACTGATTGATGCCTACTTGCTTAAGGCACCATGCGCTCTTTTGCACACACAGCATCTGTCACAGAAAAGCGTGTGCACAAACACACACTCCCATTTCACCCCAAGAGGAGGAGGAGGAAGAGATAAACAGGTTGGGGGATTGAAAGGGAGAAACAATAAAGGGCGGACAAGACTGGATGGAAGGGAAGAAAAGGAGAGAGGAAAAAATGGGCATTCCAAAAAGGGTTAAATTCACCAGGCAATCATCCATCCCCAGCAATTCTTTTCAGCAATTATTTCTGCACTCTTTTGTAACTCTCATCCATTTTTCCCCCTCACCACCTCCTATTTCTGTCTGAATATAAACAAACCCCTCCATTCTTTGGGGAAAACCCACATCTTCATGGAATGTCTTGTGCTTTCGCCGCTTCTGAACCCCTCTTGAATCCTCTGAGATAAATATGCAGACATAGACCAAATACAAGTAACAACAACAACGATAATAATTTTAAAAACGAGGAAAGGCATGCAACATGATTTTCTAAAGTTGTCACTTCTACATTTAATGGAAGGATTCCAGGAAGCCTTTTGCAGGATTGACATCAGGAAAAGACACTGTAATTTTAGGCTTTCCTAATTTCATTCTCCAAAAATACTGAGGCCACAGTTCCCAAAATTGTGGGTTTCAGCTGATTTAGGCACTCAACTTATCTATGATAAGGGTTTGGTTGGTTATACTGTATGTCAGTTTCAGATCTAAGTATCAAAGTTCATTCACTTTCCATCCAAATTGGAATAGCCAAGTTAAATCAATCCCAAATTTGCACCCTCACACACATTACTTCATTAGGCATTTCTCTATGTATTCTCTGCCAAACGCTGAACTTATATTTTCAATATCATGTTATTTAAGCAAAGAACACCACTGGAACACCTGGGAAGTTGGCAGGCAAATAAGTTCCAAATCCATAAACAGAATCTGAAAGAGCCAATTCTTTGTATATCTTGACTATTAAGCCCCACTAACATTTTTAATTGTTTTCACATAATTTATATAGGTGCATGCTTAGAAAGAGATTGTGGGGAGCGAGAAAAACCTATGGAGATCTTGTGGAAAACAAATCCATACTAAAATATTCAGAAGAATGAATACATCAGAATAATTGTCTAGGTAAGTCACATTAACAAGACTGATAGCTGTTTTATCCCTTGCTATCTCGGGAGAGGAGAAAGGTGTATAATTTGTAGTTCTTTCCTCACATCCCATTTATGCTCTAACAAAGGACTGAAAGTTCTGACTGATGTAAAGATTTATGACTTTTTAAATTTGTGGATACATGATCTGGGAATATACAGTATCTATATTAAGGTGGTCAGGAAAATTTAGACATTGCAGGCACTGGAATCTAGGGAGCGAAGAGAAAGCATTAACAAAATTATTAGCGACTTGACATCATTGGAAATTAGAAGTACAACCATCTACTCTTAGGCTGCATAAGAGATAGCAAACAATATCCCATCTCAAGGTCAATTACTGTAAACTGTTAGGCATGATCACACGTATCATCTCACCGCAGGTAAACTGAGTGGATACTTGTATTTATAGTATGAAAGGCTGGATATTCAGCACCTATACTGGCTTCTGGAACAGTGCTACACAATCCATCACCTTCCCTGTTTTCTGTGGAGATACCTGGTAAAGGAACTATCAGGAAGAAGGTGCATGAAAAGCAGAATTCATGAAGAAACCATAAATAATGCAGCACTGAAGAATTTCTTGGTAGCATTCAGTACAGGCCCAAACGTTTTTATTTTTTTTACTTCATTCTCTGCAGGATTGAGCATATCTTTAGGAGGTGTTTTGAACTTTCTTGACTGGCAAAAGGGGGCCAGGAGCAGCCGTCCTTCCCCCCCTCCTTCTGTAGAGGATGGAGGGAATGGCCTTGAGGGACAGGGGAAATAGCTGCTACCAAGACAATGGTCAGATATAAGGAGCTTGAGTCCGGGTAAGAAGGTAACATAGGCAAATGTCTCACACATACGCCCTAGTTCTTGCAAAGATGGGATTGGGGTGCGGGGAGAGCTTTCAGACTTGCAAGATTCTGTTACTACCACTTTACAACAAAAGTAGAACTGGCCTACATGGCATCGGTTTCTTAGTCTGGTGTCACTTGAAAAGCTGACATCTTCACATCTCTCCACCTTAGCGAAGCATTCCTGGCTGCCTACTCTCCGATTTCTGATCATTTTGAAGTGGTCAAAGTTTGGAACAGCCCCAGTATGAAACATTTCCACTATGATCAGGTGAAAATGTTGCAATCTAGACCATAGTTTCAGGCTTGAGAGAGGGTGATTCAGGCTCCAAGGGGCTGTTCTGAACTCAAGATGGTTCTGATCTGAACCGTTTCTGCTTTCCTTGAAGACAGAGAAGGTTGCCAACTTCTGGTAAATACAATCCAAAGCAGGAAATTCACACCTCTAACATTCCTCATAAGTTAAGTACAGGAAATACCTCATAGTACCCACCAAATTGTTTCCCCCCCCCCCCTCTGAAAGAAATTTCAGATTTTTCTATTATTTTCCATTTGCACTGAAACATTCCCAGTTCCATTTGTGTTAAACACCTTCCCCACTAGAACAATCCTTGAGCTAAACTGATTTCCATGACAAGATGCTACCTGCAGATTGCTTTACAGTGATGGAAGAACACTGGCACCCCTGATCTTGTTGGGTTTGCAAGCTGTCTCCAAGCCCAGGGCCGTGCACATTGATGCCATTTGCAATCCACGGGTTGGATGGCACCAAGGAATCATCTTCTCCAAATAGAAAACAAAGCCTGGAGACCATTTCTGTGACCTCCCAAAGCAGAGCACACCAGGTTCAAAGGCTCTTTCTGGAGTTTACCAAGCAGCCAACCTTTTTCTCCTCCTCCTCCTTTTGTGCCACTGCTGAACTGCAGGGAGTCATTTCAGAGCACCGGAGTCCTTTTCAGAGTCAGAGGCAAGCAGTAGGCCTGAAATGTCAGCAAAATTTCAGAGAAATGGACTTGGAGCCCCTTCTGGAAATAGTTTAAAATCTTATCCAATTGGAACTGCTGCATTCATTCTGATTAGTTCAGAATGACAGCATGGGACAGTGTTTTCTAGTCTTACCTGAAGGCAAAGGTGGAAGATGAGGCAGAACCAAGGTACCAGGTGCTGAAAATTTCACTAGGGAGGGAAGCTGAGGGACAGAGCCAGAAGGCAGTTGAGTGACTCAGGGCCAAAGAACCAACAATGATTTAGGAAATCAAACTCAGATCACAAGGGATTCAGGAAGCCTCTAAAGGCCTAAAAGATTAGGTTTAAGAAGAGCCATTAGCCAAGATAGGTAGAGTCAATATGGATCTGAGGAGATTCAATGTCAGTGGTTGGCAGCTGGCAGACAAGCCTATTTTTTTGTAGCTCTCAAGGCCTCCTGATGGCCACAATTCAACAGCCCAAATGTGGAATATGTACAGCAGGATTTCATATTCTTTCAGTTGGTGCATATGTCTTTAATAGAAGCACATTGTCTCCATGCTGTCTCCAGCTTTCTTCCTACATGTGAAATAGCCCTGCTTATTTTGCACAATCAGTGACCGCGGGTGGACTTGGCTTCCTCAAAAAACACTGAGTACAGCCACTAAGACAGTAAACCACCTTTGCTCAGAAGGTTACAACTTGTAGTTTGGTGCTCATCAGGTGAAGCATGTTGCTGACTGAGCCAGAGATGGGATGGAAGTAACCTTGCCAGTCAGCAACCCATAACCATCCTGGGCATTTCACAATTTAAACATTGTATTGTAACACTTATTTTAGAGAGGTCCCCATTCGAGAATCATTTCCTTTTTACTCTGTTTGAAAGCAACTTGCTGAAGGTCTCTTTGTCTCATCACAACAGACTTCCTCTGAGCTGTCCATGGAATAAAAAGCATCACTTTGGTTTAAAGCTTTAAAGTCACTTTTGTAAAGTGCATCTGACTCTTTTCCCCTGGCCACGCTCTGTGTACACTGCTTATTGCAAGAAACCAATTCTGACAACTATAAATAAATCTCATATTAATGATTCTGAAAAGTGCTCAAGGAAAGGCATCCAGCCTTTAAAGCACTTGTACCAAAATGCTCCATCATCTTCCAAATTCCCCTCTTCTGCTTTTCATCCAGTAAGTACAGGATTATTTGAGCTCACATGGCTCAAATCCTCTTTTCCTGCTTGACCCAGTGCAAGGATGGACACTCACCATTTCAGGAGGGCAGAAACAGATGGCATCTTTCTCATCCTATCCCTAGCCTCCTAGGAAAGCAACCTCCACCCAAATGTTCCTTCTCTGTCTCAAAAGTAGCATTCCCTCTGCTGAGCAAGCAGGTCCAGTCCACCCGCTGCACTTTGTTTCCTGCCCAAATGCCTCCTTTCCTGTTGGCTGATGTGTCCTCTGTGGACATGCCTCCTCGGCCTTTGACAGCCATAGAACAGCCCCTTGCCCTGAAAGGCTGGTCACTTGGGATTTTTGCTCTTCCAGTTTCAGGAGAGGGATGCCTTACACTTATTTTGTTAGGTTGCCTTCTTAACTGAAAGAAATCGTTAGGAGTTCCATCATGGCTCCTGTCTTGCCCAAGTGACAGAAGGACTCTAAACTGTTGGTGGTTTTGCCATCAGTGTCCAAAAGTCCAAAAGTAATTGGTGTTAACCACTGTCCTGACAGCTGCCCATCACTGTGGCCAAGTGGAGGGAGGGGATGGAATCTGGAAAGGGATTTTTTAAGCTAGCTGATGCATGGGAGCCAAGCAGCTGGAAGTTGTCACACAGAAAAGCCCTTACATCAGTTGAGACTCTTTTGTGCTGCAAAAGACCAAACAATTACTTGCTGCTGCTGTAATCCAATTCCATAGCCATTAGGCAAAAGACAGAAACAAAATTAAGTCAAGAGTTTCAATGAATATTAAATTAAATAGCTATAAATTAATTGCAATAAAACCAAGACCACGGTCCCACTGCAAGGAATTGCCTGTGGTCACAAAGGTTGAGGCTATTAATGGCAGCTTTCTGCACTTTTAATACATACAACATAAAATCCTTAGAAAACAATCATTTTGAAACTTAGCAATGCATCCCAAATGCACACGCATGAGCACAGCCTTTCAAAATTTGCAGACCTAAATGGATATTGGGGGTTTTAAAATTCATCTCACAATATCTTGATTAAATTTATTTCTATGGGATGTGTAATCCTTGGGAAGTAAAGTGAACAAACCCATTGATGACTTAAAAGATCTGCCTCTACTCCTCTCCTAAAACATTGTCAAATATACATGGAAATATACAAGAAGCAAATTGGCCACAGATATTTGGGAGCCTGAACTAATGGAGACATTTTGAGCCTTGTTTGAAGATCCCTAGAAGAAATACAACCAGAATGTTCCCTGGAGGCGAAGATACCTAGGCATAGACTCTCATACTTTGGGCACATCGTCAGGAAAGGCCAATCGCTTGAAAAGGACGTCGGGTTTGGTAAAGTCGGGGGCCAGCGGAAAAGAGGAGGACCTTCCACATAATAGATGGATACAATCACCGCAACAATGGATGCAGACATTGGAACAGTCAGGCGCATGGCGCAAGGCTGAACAGCATTTTGTTCTCTTATACGTAGGGTCACCATGAGTCGTAAATGACTTGACGGCAACTAACAACAACAACTGTATGAAGTTTACAAAGTCTTTTAAGTGGAAAAGGCTTCCTCATTGTAGTGTTCACACATTCCAGTCCAAACCTGCCCTTCTTAGCTACTCCCTCCATTCCATCGGTTAACTCTTCCAAGCCCCTTACGAGATGGTAAGTTTTTGGTTACTTGTAAAATCTGGTTCTATAGATCTCTCGTTTACAATCATACTTCATCCCCACAATCCAACATTTACTCAATTCTTACACACATAGTCCTTTTCTGCCCCCACCCCAATTAGGTTGCCCTAGACCCTCCCCACCAGCATATCCTCGTCTCCCTACTTCCTCATACCAACAGTAGCATAACTACTACAATGTTGTATTAGCTATCATTGTGATCTGTCAGACATGGAGTTTCCATGCTTTTACAGTAACTACTTACTTTAATAAGGAAGCTTGTGAAGTTGTATAGCCAATGGAAGACCTTTGAAGACAATGGGCAATGATCTGAATTTTTTCTGCTTGGTGTCACTACTCGTACACCTTTAAGTTGTGTGAAGTTTTGAGAAATCCAAAAGCAGCTGGAAGATCAATTTTAATCTCCCCCGCTCCATGGCCTCCCCTCATGGCCCTAAGCAAACCCCTTCCCTCCTGAAGGTGCTGTCTGCATCAGAAGGGAGCCCGCCCTCCCCCCATTTAAATGCTGCTTTTCTAGTCCCAGGAAGAGCTACAAAGGCTTCACGGTTCTGTTCACATGAAAACAGAAAACCTCACAACCAATTTGTTGTTGTTTATTCATTTAGTCACTTCCGACTCTTCGTGACTTCATGGACCAGCCCACACCAGAACTTCCTGTCAGTCGTCAACACCCCCAGCTCCCCCAGGGACAAGTCCATCACCTCTAGAATATCATCCATCCACCTTGCCCTTGGTCGGCCCCTCTTCCTTTTGCCTTCAACTCTCCCTAGCAACAGTATCTTCTCCAGGGTGTCCTGTCTTCTAATTATGTGGCCAAAGTATTTCATTCTTGCCTTTAATACCATTCCCTCAAGTGAGGAGTCTGGCTTGATTTCCTGGAGGATGGACTGGTTGGATCTTCTTGCAGTCCAAGGCACTCTCAGAATTTTCCTCCAACACCACAGTTCAAAAGCATCGATCTTCCTTCGCTCAGCCTTCCTTATGGTCCAGCTCTCGCAGCCATATGTTACTATGGGGAACACCATTGCTTTAACTATGCGGGCCTTTGTTGTCAGTGTGATGTCTCTGCTCTTAACTATTTTATCAAGATTGGTAATTGCTCTTCTCCCAAGGATTAAGCGTCTTCTGATTTCCTGACTGCAGTCAGCATCAGCAGTAATCTTTGCACCTAGAAATACAAAGTCTTTCACTGCCTCTACATTTTCTCCCTCTATTTGCCAGTTATCCATCAAGCTGGTTGCCATAATCTTGGTTTTTTTGAGGTTTAGCTGCAAGCCAGCTTTTGCACTTTCTTCTTTCACCTTCATCATAAGGCTCCTCAGTTCCTCTTCGCTTTCAGCCATCAAAGTGGTATCATCTGCATATCTGAGATTGTTAATGTTTCTTCCAGAGATTTTAACTCCAGCCTTGGATTCCTCAAGCCCAGCATGTTGCATGATGTGTTCTGCGTACAAGTTGAATAGGTAGGGTGAGAGTATACAGCCCTGGCATACTCCTTTCCCAATCTTAAACCAGTCCGTTGTTCCATGGTCTGTTCTTACTGTTGCTACTTGGTCATTATACAGATTCTTCAGGAGGCAGACAAGATGACTTGGTATCCCCATACCACTAAGAACTTGCCACAATTTGTTATGGTCCACACAGTCAAAGACTTTAGAATAGTCGATAAAACAGAAATAGATGATTTTCTGAAACTCCCTGGCTTTTTCCATTATCCAGCGGATATTGGCAATTTGGTCCCGAGTTCCTCTGCCTTTTCTAAACCCAGCTTGTACATCTGGCAATTCTCGCTCCATGAATTGCTGAAGTCTACCTTGCAGGATCTTGAGCATTACCTTACTGGCATGTGAAATGAGTGCCACTGTTTGATAGTTTGAACATTCTTTAGTGTTTCCCTTTTTTGGTATGGGGATATAAGTTGATTTTTTCCAATCAGATGGCCATTCTTGTGTTTTCCAAATTTGCTGGCATATAGCATGCATTACCTTGACAGCATCATCTTGCAAGATTTTGAACAGTTCAGCTGGGATGCCGTCATCTCCTACTGCCTTGTTATCAGCAATGCTTCTTAAGGCCCATTCAACCTCACTCTTCAGGATGTCTGGCTCTAGCTCACTGACCACACCGTCAAAGCTATCCCCGATATTGTTATCCTTCCTATACAGGTCTTCCGTATATTCTTGCCACCTTTTCTTGATCTCTTCTTCTTCTGTTAGGTCCTTGCCATCTTTATTTTTGATCATACCCATTTTTGCCTGGAATTTATCTCCAATGTTTCTAATTTTCTGGAAGAGGTCTCTTGTCCTTCCTATTCTATTGTCTTCTTCCACTTCCGCACATTGCTTGTTTAAAAATAATTCCTTATCTCTTCTGGCTAACCTCTGGAATTTTGCACTTAATTGGGCATATCTCCCCCTATCACTGTTGCCTTTTGCTTTCCTTCTTTCTTGGGCTACTTCTAGTGTCTCAGCAGACAGCCACTTTGCCTTCTTGGTTTTCTCTTTCTTTGGGATGTATTTTGTTGCCGCCTCCTGAACAATGTTGCGAACTTCTGTCCAGAGTTCTTCCGGGACCCTATCTACTAAGTCCAGTCCCTTAAATCTATTCTTCACCTCCACTGCATATTCCTTAGGGATATTAGTGAGCTCATATCTAGCTGATCTGTGGGTCTTCCCTAATCTCTTTAGTCTGATCCTAAATTGTGCGATAAGAAGTTCATGATCTGAACTACAGTCAGCTCCAGGTCTTGTTTTTACCAACTGTATAGATGTCTGCCACCTTTGGCTGCAAAGGATGTAGTCAATTCTCCCAGTGGGTTCTCTGTCCTCTCAGATTCATCTTTCATCTATCTCAGTCATGACCAAATTGTGGGGGAAAAGAGCTAGGTTGCATCTCATCTCATCTCATCTCATCTGTTCTAATCTACCATACAATGCTCTAGCAATCACAAAATCATAGGAGAGTCATATTTTGAGAAATCTGAATATAGGAACTTTAGATATTATATCATTGCTTCAACAACTTTTAAGGAAGGCCCCCGTGTTCTGACTCTGGTATTGGGACTGAAAAGAATGAGCACATTCAGTCCCACCACCAGGTGATCTGTCCAAAGACAGAAATGGGCAAAGGGTGCATAGATCTACATTCAAGGTGGGACTCACTAGTCTTTCAAGAAATCTGGAAGGCCTTAACTGAGGTCTGTTTCACCAGAAAATTTAGGGACTGTGATATGAAACAGAGCCAGTTTGGAGTTGGTTAGGGCCCTGGGCCAGAAACCAGGAGACCGTGAGTTCTAGTCCGGTCTTAGGCCTGAAAGCCGGCTGGGTGACCGTGGGCCAGTCCCTCCCTCTCAGCCCAGGAGCCAATCAGGCGTGGTATGAGAGTTCTAGTCCCGCCTTAGGCACGAAGCCAGCTGGGTGACCTTGGGCCAGTCCCTCCCTCTCAGCCCTACGAAGGAGGAGGTCTGGGCAAGCCACTGCTGCAATATTGCCAGGTAAACTGCAGGGACTTGTCCAGGCAGTCACCAGGAGTCAACACTGACTTGAAGGCATGCACGCACACATCACACACACACACAAACACACACTATAAAACAGTCTAGATTATAGATGATGCCTCTTTTTAAAAAAATCAGGAGGAGTCCAGCTGTACTTTTTTTAGACTAACAAAATTTTATTAAAAGACGTAAGCCTAAAAAGCGCATCATCACTTTTCAATAGCGTTGTCTTTAACCACTGTTGTATGTTACTTTGGCTCAGCTATTAAAAGGTACTTTTTTTTTTAATGGTTCAATCGTGTCTGATTCTCAGAGACTGCCTGGACGAGTCCCTGCAGTTTTCTTGGAAAGGTCTTTCAGAAGTGGTTTGCCATTGCCTCCTTCCTGGGGCTGAGAGGGGGACTGGCCCAAGGTCACCCAGCTGGCTTCATGCTCAAGGCAGGACTAGAACTCATGGTCTCCTTGTTTCTAGTCTGTTACCTTCACCACTACACCAGCCTGGCTCTCTAATATTAATATATTAATTAATATATTAATACTAATATTCTCATCATAGCATAATTCCATTATGTATGTGTGTATATACATACACACAAAGAGAGGGACACCTTGATTTGGCCTGAGTGTGGCCACGTAGGTTGCACCTGTTGGGAACTGTCTTCCTTTCAGGGAATCCTTATTTGGCTGGCACAGCCATCTGAGGCTTCTGAAGGCTGCCTTTCCTTGGTGGTGGGCAAGCTGGGCCTCCTCCCTGAGATGAGGAGCAGGGAGGGTGATCAAGCATGTTTCAAAGCCGCATCTCTGAGCCACCTCTGGTGGTTCCTTCCAGTCACTGAAGAATTCCTCCATGTTGGGAGTCAGCACCATGCTGTCCATCTGAATTCCAGCCATGGGGGAGATAGGCTGAAACTGAAGTGGAAGGAAAAGGAATTGTGGTGGGGGTGGGGGCCTCAGGTGGAGAGATGGGGCTCAGATGCACCATTCTCTGTAGTAGCTGCCCATGGAAGCAAGAAACAGCCTTAACTACAAGAAGGAAAATAAAGAATTTGGCCCTGTGGCCTCCAGAAGGAGTGGGAAGAGATATTCAGGAGAAACAAATTTGTATTTGATTCATACAAGGGCACGTCTTCTTATGTTTAAATCCTAGCTGAAGTGTTATTTATTCCCCCCCCCCCCAGAAGGATTGCCCCCTCTGAACTAGGGTGATAACCATCAGATCTCATGGACATGTGAAGTTGAGCATTGTGGTATAGTCGCATTGTGGATATAGTTCTTGAGGGCAAAGAAGACTCCCTGTTCCAAAAAGGTTACACTCGTATGAAGATTGAAAAGTCAAATCACAGGCCTTTGTTTCCTAGCAAGTTTCACCCAACAGTTTAATAATACTTACTGTACTGTTTCCCAGATGATCAATCAGACAAATCGTACATGCACCATCTTTTTGCCTGGTCAAAACTCTTAAAATAATATAGCCAAGGTTATCCATGGAAATGACACAGTTGCTTTCAGAGACTGAGTCCAAGTATGGCAGAGTGTTTCTTTTTAGCTGGGCATTGTGAATTTGGCTGTTCCAGAATTTTGTAAGTAGAAAAGTCTGCTTACTTATTGCCTATTTCCTACTGTCTCATATTTTTTGTGCCATTAGGTCTCTATGTGTACCTATTAGAGTATCTGCACCAGTATCTAATAGTGGCCAGTGAATATAGAAATGAAAATTTGATAATATCTAACAATAAAGTGTTACCTGACAACACAGTGCCACTGACATCTGCTTTTTTCTCACTTTTCATGTACGTGTAATATAAAAAGTATACTTTTGTTCAGTAACTGTTCATTCATTCCATCATATAGCCTTCAACTATATTTCTTCAGAGCCTCCTGTGGTTAGTTCATATCCATCTTTCAAGGAGCATTTATTATATGCTTTTAATGTCACCACACAGCCATGACATAATCAAATTACATGGCTGTCAGTTATAAAACTTTTGTTTCTCTAAGTTGCATCTTGAATTGGCTGTCCATCATTACTCTGATTATTATAAGGACAAAGGCTGTTCCTAGAAGCTGCTTAATGCATTTGTAATCCCTCTGTTTCATTTGATTCAATAGCCACGGCTTCTTCCTGGGCACTCTGCCAAAGGAAGTTACCCTCCTGCTAAGGGTTGTTTTGAATCCCGTGCTTAAGAGCAGGTTCTTGATAACAGGTTGGAAAAGTTAGGTCCAAAAATAAAAGGGAAGGTTGTGCTAGAGAAGCTGGTTGCCATTAAAAGTAGGCTGAAATCTACCTTCTGTCTCGGAGGAGGAGGAGAAAATATTCGGGGAGGAGAGCAGGGTTTCTCATAACTTCAGAAAATGGTTTAACTTGGGCAGCAGTATTTCTATACCCATATAAAACTAAGAAACTTGCAAAGCTTTGCAGCTGCTTCAAACAACAACCAGACCTTTCCCAGCAGTGTTCCTTTCTAATTTGGAACAATCTGTGTTCCCAACCAGAAGGAACCCCGCCCCCAGCTCCACCAATTTCCCTTTTCCTTCCACAAAATTACAGCAGACATTTGGGAGCAACGAAGGAAGAATGGAACTGTGAGTACATCGCTCAAGGAGGCAAGAACATTTGCCTTGAGCCACTATTCTTAGCTTCTCTTCCAGATTGATGACCTGAGTGATTTCCAGCAGAAATTCAACCTGTGTATCACACCTAGCTCAGGGCGAGAGGGAGTAGGCGCAAGAGGAAAGTAATAATATTTCAGGAAGCCTAGAATGCACCAAATGACTCTCTGAGATCACTTAGCTAGGGTGCACTTAAAGGGAGTCACAAACAAACTGCACTTTATTTGATCCCGTGTTCTAGTACAGACTAAGCTAAATAATGATTCTGATCCTGCACATACCCTCAACCCTGTTTAATAAGGTATTCATGCTTGCAGAACACCCCTGAAGATAATTCCTTAAAAAGACCATGTGAATGTTTCTCTGAAAGCCACCTTTATGCTTCTAGGTATAAAATTCACGTTCCCTTGGACAGAGAAGAGAAATTCAAGAGTCTAAGGACAGAGAGATTCCGCCTTTCTTAGCCATCATCAATAGAACCTTCCTTTTCCTCTACCTTCTCTGACAGCCCTCCCACAATCCTGTTCTCCTTCTTATACCTTTGAAACAAAGGGTTGGCCTCCCCTCAAACCAGCTAGATTTTGCCCATTGATTGATGGATTGATTATGTGCTATCAAGTCATTGTCAACTCCTAGCAACCACGTAGATAGGTTTTCTCCATGACAATCTGTCCCTAGCCTGGTTTTTGAGGTCTTCCCATAGCGCACCCATCCTTGCTCATAGGCCATTTTCCCCCTACTTCTCTGTTTACCCTGTATCACCCTTTGTCTCTCCTTGGGCCATCCTGCTTGTTCTAATGGTCCTTTCTCCCATCCTCCTGGGCTGTTTAAACCATCCACAACTTCTATGCTCTTACTGTATAGTTTCAAACTAGTTTCTGGAACAGCCAGAAAGATACCAGCCCCATCAGCTGTCTTAAGATGTCCCACATTATGCTCAGAAGGCAAAGGGAGATTTTTTTTTCACAGAGGCCCAGCAGTCTACGATTTTCCATGCTTTTTCTGCTGTACATGCCCCTGTTTGCCCAACAGACACAGAAAGCCAGTGGCAGTGTGCCGCAAAGTCCTAAAATCTCTTTGCCACTCTTTGAAAACTCGGCTGTCTCCCTCCCTTGCTTTCTAGTGAGGCCATTCTGTATCTCTTTAGCTGGACTGCCTGACATGCCCCCAAACTTCACTTCAAAGCTCCATTTCACACAGCCAAGCTGGAGAAAAAGACATGGAACAAAACAAGAGCTTGCAAGAATGCTAACATGGTGAACGGAAGACTGTTTGGCTTCTCTTATTGTTCTGCAAAGCCCAGGAAGCTTAGGGTGGGAGACAGTAATCTCAGAGCTGATTGGCTGACATTGTCATAGTTCATAATTAGCTACCGCAAGCTGAGCAATGATTGCTGAAATGCAGCCTTCTCAACTTTCTGGCCCTGGAGGAACCCTTGAAATATTTCTCAGGCCTCAGGGAACCCCTGCACATTCAGGCTCAAATATAGGCCAGAAGTTACAAAATTATTATATTTGTTTCATGGGTAGGCCTGTATATACAGTATGCAGTAACAGTGTTCTTAAACTAAAAATAATGAGAATGAAACTTACCTCTTTAATGTGAAGTTGCCCAAATTGGAAATATTTTTTTAAATAAATTCTGATCTCCCGGGGAACCCTAGGTTGAGAAACCCTGCTGAAATGTATGGCCAGTCCAGCTCCAGATTCAGTGTATAGATCCATGAATGGCAGGAAAAAAAAAAAGATGAGCTGCAGTTTGGTTTTAAAATGCTTTGAAAATTATTTGCAAATGGAACAGATGGTTGTGTCATCTCTCTCTCTCTCATCCCAGATCAATGCTACATGGCATATTAGGCAGTAAGGATGGTATCATACTGCTCACAATTCTTTAATTTTTTTCCCCCTTTAAGAAATTTCTCACTGAAATGTGTTTTAACAGTGATAACCACTTGTTTTGTTCCTTCTTTGATGCTCATGTTTAAAATCCACTGGACTCTACAATTTTCTGCTTTAACTTGGGGGTCCTATTGATAATGGAAAGAAAGGGCATCGCTCTGATAAGTAAAACCAAAGAAGGGGAAACAGAAGTCCCATCAAGGATGCTTGCATTTCCCACAAAGAATTGATCCCCTTTTCTTCGTTGTCCTCTTGCTTGCTCTCAGGTCACAGTTTTACAGGGAGCTCTTGTCTGGCACATTATGCCTACTCTTATATTTTCAGACTCCTGTATAAATGCTCTGTAAGGAAGTTGATGAGCTGAAAAATCCAGTGTGCCTCCCACTCAGATTAAAGGGGTTGAAAGGATTTACCCACAGATAGATATTACATAACATCTGTACTTAACATGGATATATACAGGATAGTTTTTTTTTTAAAAAAAAGCTTTGTATATTTCTTCCTTGGTGGGGAACATTTTCTACTTGAAGTCTGCTATTGTTAAAGGCCCCAGATTGTGCCAGAAATGAAGCTTATATACATGCCCAGAGATTAGACAGTCATCCATCCATAGGATCTGCCTATATAATGAAGAGAGGGAGTTGCTTAGTCACCATAATGACGGCAATTTGGCTCTGCCGTTGAGGCTGACTGATGCCAGTGGGCAAGTACGTTCCTAATCGCTGGAACTGATGGAAGTGGAGGTCTTTACTGCTGAAGGAAAACAGTAGCCCAAATGGTACTCCCATGGTTATAGGCAGCTCCCATGGGTTTTAACTTCAGGCAAAGTTTGGGGTGCCATCTGCACTGTGTGTGTGCCAAGAGCTGTTGCCAAATGTAAAATAAAATCTGTTCCTGTTGGCATTTATCTTGCAACCAAAATTATCTCATATTTTACTCACTGCATCCCATGCTAAAAGAACTAGTGCACCACAGTAGGAACAGAACAAGAATCTGAACAGAATGTAGCACAAGGGGAAGAAGATACTGGGATCAATTAATAGAGTTTCCTGTGGTTTATATTAAGGCTAAACCTTTCCAACAAAACACTTTTTTAAAAAATGTCCCAATGTATTATACTAATTTAAAGCAAATTTATTTGAAACCAAAGCAAACAAAAATCAAACTTAGTGCCTCTGTTACTAGGAATTATATTGTAATAAGATTGTTTAGGACTGCAGCTTAATTTCTGTGAGGATCTGGATGGGTAGAAAGAAACTCAAGCTGATGACAGCTCTAGGCTGGTTGCCCTTCACTTGAAGGAGCAGGTCCATGAAGTGAGGACCTTCTTGGACACTCAGCAGGTAGAAGCTATGGCCAAGGATGTCTTTACTCAGCAAAGACTGTGGCAACTGCAACAGTACCCAGCCCTGAAGCCCACTGACTATGACTCACCCCTTCATCACTACCATATGAGATTACAGCAGTCTGCATGGGATTGCCTTTGGAAATGATCTGGAAACTGCCATTGTTGCAAAATACAGCGGCTAGGGATGGTAGTCGGTGTGAATGGGGAGTGTCATGTAACACTTATTCTCCACTCATTTCATTGGCTACCCATAAGTCTAATGCGAAGTGCTGGTCTGCACCTATAAGCCCAACAGTTTGGCTGCATGGAACTTCAGAGATCTTCTCTCCCGAGTAGAATCTGCCCAGCCTGAACACATTCTTCAATGTTGCCATAAAAAAGCTAACTTTATTTTCTCCATTACAACATACTTAAAACAAACTTACCCATTTTTCATCCTTCAGTTCTCTCCCATTAGAAAGATTAATTAATTCTGATTTTGTGTTTGTGCTAATATGTATTAGTAATATCTTAAAAGCTGAAACACTGAACTGAAAGCAAAAATGAATAATACTCATTCTTTGTAGCCCAGTTTATCTTGTTCAATATTATCTAAAAGAATTGCACCTTGTTGGCTCATATAATGTGCAGTTTTCAAAAGTTATCTCTTTAGAAAACTTCTCTAGATTATAATGGGGCTGCAAGGATTTTTCCCACAGGAGAAGCTATGAAGTTATCTGCCAGAGTAGCTGAAAGGTTCTTCCAGATCTGATAAGTACCAAGGCTTTCAGAGGAAAAGAGAGAATAAAGGAGAATAATCAAGCAGCAGGTAGATACATTTTTCCCTTTGCTTTCAAGATATCAGTACTAAAGTTTAAATGGTAACACTTGGCTACAATGTTCTTAATACTGCTTATGTTTCTAAACAAAAACTAAAAGGGGAATTTAAGCTATCTTCTGACAATGTCTTTTAAAGTTCAAGCATCTTGTACTTAGGTAGTCAAAAGGAGGCAATGCTGAGTAATTTAGAAATTCAATTTATGCTTTCCTTATTTTGAATCACTGTTTTATGACAGTGCTTTCATTCCCAGAGTTCACTCTTTCAACTACAAACAATATAAAAGCAGATTTTTTCCCCCTTTTTTCTTACAGATTGATAGGATGGTTGTTATGTACCAGAGATGTTGGGAATCTCCCATTCTAACCCCAGATATTTTTATTTTTTTTTGGTAGACAAGGGACAAGGCGGGAAAATGAGTAGCCATGGGGCCATTGACTCAAAAGAAGGCTGGGGAAAGAGACTTGGGTCTAAGATACCTAAGAGTAGGATTCTTGGAGTTTTTAAATGGAAAACCTTGTATGAATGGCTTCCAAATTTTCTGCAATAAGTCTACTTATCTGACCTTTCTGATTCTAAGAACTTAGAGAGAAGACACAATCTAATCACTGAGCCTAATTACTGTAATCATTCAGTATTGCTGCTTAGGGGTTACACCACCTTCAGTAGGACCTGATGTTGGCTGTGATGATTGAGAATTTGGGGAACTGTAATCCAACTGAAGGGATATCCAGCTGGAGGAAGCCACAGTAGAGAGGACATCACTTCAAAGGCTTATGAACTTCCAGAAGCAACTGTTGGCCCAAAGTGGAACTAAACATTCCAGACAAGGTGGACTTGGTTTAATGTAGCACAACAACCCTTGTTTTCCAGTTTTTAGTACTGAAAATGCCCACCACTACTGTCCCCATCATGCCACATAAGGAAGTAAAGACATTTGTGGTCCTTCCAGTATAATGTCTTTGTTGGGTAAACTATACATACTGAGGCTTTTCAAAAGATCTACTAGATTCTATCAGTTTTAGCCCCTATGCATTTGGAAGGCACCAAATTACTCCACAATATTGAATAACCTGTTATACTGTATTGTTTTTAGAAATGAACAGTGTACCAAAGCTTCCGGACATTAAAAGGTAACTCTCAGCTGAACCAATTTTGAAGAAAGAAATCATACAGTTTCCCAGCATCATAGTCTCAAGTATTTTTCTTCCCTTCCTCTTGATTGAACTAGCATAAAAATATATTAGTTAAGTCATTCCAGGTGAGATTTTTTCCTCAACAAACCACAGCATTAATAAAAAACATATATTTTTGCTCATTTATATTCTGATGCAAATTATCAGCACCTGCAATGAACACAGGATATTTCTCATTCAGAATATGTTTTGCAGATCTTTTATAAACTTAAGTATGCATTTTCCAGATCATGTCCAATGTGCCCACAGTGGCTTTAGATGTAGCTACATCATATATTTGGTTTAAAATTACATTATACAAACTGGTAGAATAAGCTTCACGTCAGATTGAACGGAAGCTATAAAAGTCAAAACTTGCTGACAACATCTTTCTGTGCAATACGCAAAGGAAAGAAATTGCTTTTGAATAAGTGATAGTAGTTTTATTTATTCATTTCATTATGGTCCTCTTGCAGTTTTTCTTTTTCTTGATAGAGGTTATATTGTGTTCAAACCACTTTTTTTCCTGCTTTACCTTGTTCCAACTCACTCTGCCTTATCAGAGCATATCAGTAATCCTGTTGAATTTACCTGGTTACATCTGGCCGAAACAGGGAATTTCACACATTTTTGGTTCCTTCAATTCCAGTGTTTCCCTATTTATTTCTGATGGAATCTTTATGGCTGACCATCAACACTTGCTCTCTGGCTGACTCACAGATGTTAGATGGTTATCTTTTAAAGACAACACAATACTTAGAATATATTTCTAGCTAATTTTCTTTCCTTCAGTATAATTGCATAAATTCCTCCAGTCCTGAATTTAATCAAGCTGAAAATACAAGGAACAACACGTCTGATGCTTATCCAGATTAGTCACTGAAGCTCATTCTCCCAGGCCTACAAGCACATAATCAAAAAAGCCAGAAGCTACTCCACCTCAATAAAGATGGAGGAAGAGAACTCGATAAGTGAGCACTTAAAGAGGTTTATTTGACTCCAGGGACAAAAAGGAATATTGTTCCAACTATTTGCAAACCTCTGTTATCAATGCTGCTTTCCAGTCAAGAGCTCTTTAGCAACCAGTCACTTGAAGGCTTCTGTGCTAAGGACCCAGGCTATCCCGGTAAATGGCACAATGTCTGCTTGGGCGTTCAGACCCACCACTATTGTGACGCGGCATCCATCTCCATCTTCTCCCCCCGGCCAGCCTTCTCGTGGCTTCTTAGGCCATTCTGCAGGGACCCACTTCCTGAGCTGAGCTGAGGGGCCTTGAAGAACATCTCCAAGGTGAGTCTCTGGGTCCCCCTCCACCATGAGTTCCACTCAGACAGTTTGTGCGGATTCCTCTTGGGCCTGTATTGTATTGCTTTCTTATCTTGCTATTATTGTTTCCTTTGTTTAAGAATCATTCTGATTCTGAGCAGTTTACAACAAAATAAATTACAACAAAAACACCCCAGGAAGAAAAAGGAAAATATAATATGATATGAAAATACAAAACAATAATAAACAGGTAAACATTCACTCCTCAAGGACCATACTACCAATACTCAGAATAACTCAAGCCCCCCAAATCAACAGTAGCAATAAAAAGGAAAACAACATGATAAAAAACAAATCATCATGGTGAAGGATCAATCACAACCCCATTTGCTTTGTGGTGAAGATACCTAGTGTCTGGGGCAGCCTACAACTATCGTAAGCAGATAAAATTAAAATAAATACATCGGATTCCTTCATTCAACTTTGAGAGACTTTGAATAACAAGTGATTTTATTATTGTTACAGACCCGTAGCCATATTTGTTCTAAAGCTTCTTACAGATTTCATTAGTTTGGTATGAGGGTGGATCTAGATCAGCCGGGGGAGCTGCAGGGGTGCAAGCACATGGTCAAAGCCCTGCCCCCTTTTTATCTGAGACGCTAGTTCATTATCAAATAGCACACTAATATCCATGCTGTCTATGGATGATCAGCTTTGAAGTCCAACAAACCCAGGAGACCCATAGCTGGGGGACACTCGTGGAAGAAAGAGGTAGTTCTCCTCAAATGGAAATCCCATTTATTCTATGTAATGGTTAGAAATGAGGGCAAAACCCTTGAAGATTGTCCTTTGGGGTGGAAGGGAACATATTATGGTAAACTGCCCAAAGTCCCTCTTTTGAGGGAGATGGGCAGTGACGAAATTCGAAATATAAATAAATAAATAAATAAATAAATGGTAGAAATAAAGCCAGACCATTGAAGACCTTCTCCATCCCAAGATGGCACCCAATGGCTTATCTAGTATTGCTTGGCCATTTTCATAACACCCGTGGATTTGTCAAAGTGCACAATCAAAATTAGGTGCCGTGAGACTAAGAAGAGGGTGGCCAGACAAGGGTAATAATTTCCACGTGTAATAATGACAGAGGAAATAAAGCCGAGACAAGCTCAGTTCCAAACTTAGTTTAATTACAGCAGATAAGCAAGGAAGGTTCACCAAATGATATGTGGAAACAAAGCGAATGACAAAAGACGTATCTATGTCTATAGTTAAAGCACATTGACCTGAGAATGCGTTTGGAAATATAATCATCAAGTGGGATATAGGAAAGTAAGGGTAAGGGTTGGGGGAAGAGGAAGATGAGGATGAGGATAAGACATGGTTAAGAGACATGAGCATACCATCTGGTTAAGAAAAGGGGGAAACGAACAGAGGTGAGGAGAAAGAGGAAATACATGCATTTGGACAGGACCAGCTTCAAGACATGGGTGAGGAGGGTGGATGAGATGACGGAAGGCAGGAAAGCAAACAGTCAACTGAGGCTTGGGAGGCAAAGGGGGGGGAAAAAAGCAGAACAAAAGTGGAGAACAGCCAGCAATAAAAACATGGATGCAAGTTGGGCTTGGTAATGCTCTCCAGCTGAACCGCGACTCTTCTTTTTAATGTTATTTCTTTACACATTCCCATTATTTGATGGATATATTTTCCAGTGGAGCAATTAAAAATAACTAACACCATAACCAAACAGTGGGTGTGTAGAGGGTTTTGTCTGTAATGCCAAATGCTTAATTTCAAGCATTTCTATATGCTTTGCAAGGCAATTTCCATAACAACTAACCAAATGCCCAAAGTATTTTGCATCTGCAGCTAAAAATAATCATAAAAGAGTCTACTATTTTGCTTAAGCTGTCAATAAAGCTTAATATTCCTCCATGCCAAAGATATGATTATATGAGCTCTATCATGGCAAAACTACCCAAGCTTTCTTATTGTCCAGATGCCACAATATCCATGCTCTGTTTCCCTCCAGATAATGTCCTGCAATTTTACATTCCTCAAGTGATGCATCACCTCCTGTCCCCAAGTCCTTGTGCATGCTGCTCTTGGTTTAAGCAAAGCTTTACTCCACCTTGTCTGCAAGATGTATGTATGTATGTGTATGTATATGTATATACGTATATACATACATGCATAAATACATACTGCAGACAAGGCAGAGTAAAGCTTTGCTTAAACCAAGAACAGCATGCACAAGGACTTGGGGACAGGATATATATACACTATATCCAAATACTGAACAAGTGTTGTTTGTTCCCGAGGATGACAGCCATTTGTTTATTATCTTGCTTGTTAATTATCAACAGTGCTGCCCATATTTTTCTACTTCCTAAAAGAAGTGTACATTCTGTGTACTGCTGAACTAATTACATACCAGTCTGTATTGTTTTGGTCATTGTACCCAGTTCAGTGCTTAAGCTACAGTGGATTTGGATCTATCATTTTGAAAGATACTACATTCTATGTAACCTTTCAAAAGTGAGGAAGAATTATCTATCTATCATCTATCTATCTATCTATCTATCTATCTATCTATCTATCTACCTTGCACTAACCTTGATTAGAATTTTCAGTAAATAAGATAGACAATCCATAGAAGGAGAGCCACAGACATCTAGAGGAAACAATTTGAAACATTTCCTGTGATAGGCCCGGCGTGGCTTTTCCAAATATCAGTAGCAATTGAAGGAGGAATGGGAGAGGAGCAATTATATTAATTTTCTGCTGCCTGGGCTTGGGTGGTTTAGCTGAGCCTTCCCCAACTTGATGAGTTCTTGACGCATTGAACATTGATTTCTGTAATGGACTAACCACGGGTTAGCGAAAGTCGAAGTCTACTGCATCTATGAACCAGACTGAAGAAGTCATTTCACTACTCCTTGGCCAATGACAGCAAAAGCTGGCAAGGTGGCAGTTAAAATATAAAGAATTAATATTTTTAATACACGTTGTAATGGAGAACAAGAAGGGAGTTCCATACCTCTTTATCTTCTTCCACCACGAGAAAAGAAAAGGAGAAACTCTGAATAGAGAGCTGAGATGCCCACACTTAGTTTGTCAATAAGTATATTTGTTTTGCTGAAGGAAATACCATTATCCAAAGACCTCATAAATGCATGGCAGTTGATCTGAGAAAGGATTTTGCATGTTTTTAAAATAAACAGGGCACTGAAATCCATTCAGTTGGTGAAAGTTTCAGCCAGGGTATGGAGTCGTTATACCAGAGGCATCTCAACAGAGTGGATTGATGATGTCGCTTGGTAAATGTTGAACTCTAGATCACATGCATAGGGAAGGATTATTTTGTTTCTTGGTTTTTTGCTTTTCCCCAGAATTGACTGCATTAAAAAAGATGCAGTGAAAAGAAAGAAAGCATATCATCCTTGGTAGGGTACATATTCCTTTATTTTAAGGAGGGTACCTATTTCTTTATTTTAAAAAAGTATTTCCAAAGCAGTCTGGAAAACTCCCAAGGTAAATTACAACTTACAAATTTTAACCATCACAGATGGGGAAAATTAAAAGCAAGAGAACAACAATCTTGTAAAAAGCAGATGGTGGAACAATAATATAAAAACTGAGAAGACTGAAAAAAGTTTTGCTAAAGCTGCCAAAAACTAAACACGGAACATGCCATTAGATCTTATTTAAAGAGAGCATTCCATAGCAAAGGCCCTGTCGTCTGTTTCTACCAAATGAAGATTAAAACAAAAAAGGGACACACAGAAGTGTGGGTGAAGCAATCACAAACAGGTGGAAAACTTGAAGTAGGACAAAAAGGCATTTCAGACATTGTTCCAAAACCTTTAGGCTTAATAAATGACAACTAATAGCTCATCTTGTATCCAGAGGCATATTCCTCATCCCAGATGATATATACAAACATAAAAAGAGGGACCATAGGCCATCTAGTCCAGCATTCTGGATCCCCTGATGGCCAATGACCACATTTGGAAGCCCCCAAGCTTGACCTGGATGGTGATAGTCCTCTCTCATGATGCTTCCAAGAACCAACATTTCATGCCTGGGATTTTGTGATGGAATGTGTCTCTGAGGAGGGAGGTGGTACAGTGGAGATCGCAGGAGAGGAAGGAGGGGGTGCATTCCAGGGGGCGAAATGATCTTACAGTTTGGAGGACCTTGGGAAGCTGGCCAAGAAGCTGAGACAGGACCCACCTTAGGACAGGACCCTGCTATGTGAAAAGGCATCTACACTGAAAATTTATTTCCCCTTCACTGCAAACTAAAGCTCCCCAAGCAGCATCGTCTTTCCATATAGGGAAGCTGCTCCACCCCTCTAGTTGTTTAGGATTTTTTTTTTTTTTTTGCACTCTTCCTTCCCCTTGTCCAGGGTTTGCAACCTGTAGTAAAGGGCTTCTTAAAATGTATTCTGTTCCAGGCTAATACAAAGTAGTGAGATAGGATATCTTATGGTATGATCATAAAGATGCAGAGGTTAGCATTCATCCCAGGGATGGTCAACCTCAGAGTCTCCAGATGTTTTGGAGTTCTGCCCTCGACAGTCCCAGGGAATATAGTTAAAGGCAAAGCCATCCCCTATTCTGGAGAAATTAATCAGGGTACTGTGGAGTAGGAAGGAACTACAAGTATCATCAAATTAAACCTTCTGCAATGTGTAGCAAAAAATAATTAAACGACCATCAAGAGGTAGCTGTCCAGAATCTTCTGAAAAACTTCCAGAGATGGAGCAACCACAACTTGTTGTACAAATTGTACCATCAGGTAGTTTTTCCTTATATTTAAGTGAAGTTTAGGTAGCTGCAACTTGTACACATTCTTTTTAGTCCTAGCTTCTGTGGCACTGGAAAACGCTTCCTGATCATCCTCCCTGTGGCATAGATGAACATCTTGTCTCCACTCAGTTTCCTTTTCTCCAGGTGAACACCTCAAGTTCCTCCAACCTGTCTTCAAAAAGCCTGACCTCATATCCCTCATTCACCTTCATGACACGCCTCTGAAGCTGTTCTAATCTTTTCATATCCTTCTGGAAATGTGATGCCAGAATCATACACAGTTCTCCAGGCGTGTGCAGAGTAGAGGGAAGAGAGGACTCCACACCTCTTTGACACAATTCTCCTGCTAATGCAGCCCAGAACTACTTCAGCCCTTCTGCCCCCCATTGCTGGCTCACGTTCAGCTTGTTGTCAGTGACCTGATGCAGTGTTTCCAAGGCAGATCTTATGAGCGTGCCCTATATTTTCCTCCCTAAATGTAATCTCTAACATTTCTTCTTGTTGAAGGATAATTGAAAACCAGAAACTTGAAAACAAATAATCTTGAAAACAACTGGAACATCTCCAGATGAAATACAAAAGCACATTTTCACTACCACTGGAAGCATATTCCCATTTCTATGGACCACCTCTGGAGGACACCCAAGTTAACAAATGGCCAAATACCCAATTACAAATACTGCACCAATTAAAAAAAAATGTTCTGCACTATGTTCTCTGCTACAGTAAGTTAATAAGGTGATCTATTAAAAGCTGCTGAAGTGTTTCTCCTATATTATTATTCTGCATAATGAATATTATCTTAGTAAATATTTAAACTTCCTAAATCATTTTTAATTGCTAATTTTCCTCCCACTGGCACATACTGGCATTAACCACCAATTCAGAAAAAATCAGTTCAGATTACAGTTAACCCACCAAAGAATTCCCAAAGACATCCGTCTTTCCCTAAAAGCCATACATCCATATCTTTTTAATTTTCCCATATGCTCTGGGGGCTATGATGAAAAGGATTCTGATCAAGCTTCCTTCCCCAGTTGTGGAATGACAAGCCAGAAAGATGGCTCATAGGAAGAACATTTGAGAAGGTAGGAAAACAGGATAAATATATTGGACTCCACACAGGTGGCAACTATCAGTTGGCTCCTTAATGATGCCATCCCTGTTTTTCCTGATAATGCCTAGGTGGCAGGATGCCCTATCTGCACTGTCCGTTTTTTACAGCTGAGCCAAGCGGGATGTGCCAGAGCTATCTCTGGGGGTGGGATGCTGTGTGGGACAAGGGGGCAGGATAATTTTCTCTGGGAACTATTTTCTATAGTACTCTGCTGCCAAATAATGTTTTGGCTCCAAGAGAGGAGAATATCTGTAGCTCAGGGTTGAACTGTGGAGTTCTTGGTGCTCAATGATGATGACATTACATAGTTGGGTAATGGAACATCTGCAAGCAAACCACCAAGCTCCAAGAGCTCCACAATGTTTTGGCTGTGCCACAAGAACGAATCCCATAGTGCTTTACAAAGGAAGAGTTGGAGGACCACATGGCAGACCTGCAGATGTCTCCTAAAGGTCATTGGTATCTGAAACCATCAAGGTGACTACACTTCTAGTGGAGATAATACAATCATTGGTATTCGATACACCCCTAGCTTGGTATTGTTGCAAGCAAAACACCACATCCCCTTTTGTGGGACTGGTGTTTGCATCTTTCTTTCAAATGTCTCCGTGATAGTATCTCTGTCTTAAAGCACATTAGCAGTCACCTTGGCTGAGTTTCTGTAGCTCAGTACGCATTATATAACTCCACATTCTTTTCATCCTGCTACAGACAGGGGAGAGAGAAGGCACAGAAGTTCAGATTCAAGGCATACCCGATCCCTTTGTGATCTACTCCTGCCTGAGCTACAAGGGGAGAGGTCATGACAAAGTCATTTTCCTCCTGTCTTGCAGAATGTGCTGCAGGCAACTTCTGTATGTAAAAATAAAACGGAGAAAGAACTTAATCTGTCCTAGCAGGTACTTGGAATAATAAACCAGCCAACAATGTTGAGCATCTTACAGATATAATGGAATGGCTTCACAGCACCGACAACATTTAGCTCAAGTGACAGGTTCACTGTGTTCTATTCAAAGCCATACATTTCCACAGAAATAATGTTCTCCTCATGAAGAAAAGAACTGCTCCAAAGGCCATTTCTCAAAAACATTTCTAGAAGCTTTGTCCCTGGGAACTGTGACACATTTATACCTGGATCTTTTTATGAGCACTATTCCACTTGTTAAGTAACCATTCCCAATGACAGTATGGAATCCTCACATCTACCCATTCAAAATGTCAGCAAACATTTATATGTTCAACCTGCAACCTCAACACTTGTTCTTGATAGTCATACAATGAGGAAAGATTATTTGAAGGTCACGTTGCCCTTTCAGGAATGGAAGACTTGCTTCCATTCCAAGGGGCGATTCAGATCCAACAGGACTTCCCACTGCCAATTCTTCCTTGCCACTTGAACCCCCAGCATCACCTTCTTATGATTCAGGTGCATTTCTTCCCTCTGAAGGAGTTCTGAAACACATATGGCTGCCCAGAGTGCCTTAGTAGATGGGCAACCATGTAAATATGTTAAATAAATAAAATAAATAAATAATGAAAGGAGAATGATGCTTACAAGGAAACAGGAAAACATGGATGATAAAAACAGAATGTCATTTAAAGTTTGATTCATCTGGTTTTTGCTTGGAGCAATTGATATGGGAATAGAGGACATTAACACCAATCCTTTATCATGGTCAGTTCATTATCTAGTTACTCTGAGTCTCCTAGACACTAGTGATCTATGGTGGGGGGAAGGACTCACTAAGTTGATCTTTAAGAATCCAGCTGGTTTCCAACAAGCACTTGGGGAGAGCCCCAGAAACTTATTGGGCACTGTACTCCTTGAGGAACAGGAGGAAGATCTGCAGCCAAGATGATGGTCAGATAAAAGAAATCTGAGTCTGAGGCAGGAATGTAATTTGAGAAAGTGTCTCAGACATGACCCTCCCTAGTTCTCATGAAGAAAAAGGGAGGGGGAAACACATCCAGACTTGCAAGATTCAGTTACAATAACCTTATGATAAAAGTAGTATTAGCTTGTCTGTCTTTGATTTCCAGGTTTGGTCTGCATTGGAGGGCTGACAGGCACCTCCTCTGAAGGAGCAGTTACACAGACTGGGGTTTCTTCTGGACTCATGGCTCTTGATAGATTAGCACATTGAGGCTATGGACAGCAACCTCTCCGGGACCAAGTGGGAGCTGAAGAGAGTGACTCATGCCCTTTTCATCTCCTGGTTAGACTACTGCAATTTGCTGTATGTGCGGCTTCCCTTGAACATAATTCAGAAGCTGCAGTTGGTACAGAATGTGGCTGCTCATTTGCTGAGTGACATCTGCCTGTTCAAGTAAAATAACACTTATCTGTCAGGAGCTATGTTGGCTTCTAGTAGGCTCCTAGGAGCAACTGAAGGTGTATTACATTACATCTAAAGTCCTATGTAGCTTGAATCCTTGGAGATACACTCTCCAGGGAGAATCTGTCCACCCTACAGGGTCTACATGAGAGATGAGTCTATGTAACCAAAATCAGGAGTCCAGTAGTTGGAAAAGATGCCACCAGTGTCCTTCTGAATTTGGGCTGATTTTGAGAGGGGAGTTTCCAGATGCCTCCATCTTGGATGACAGTTCAGAGAATGGCCTTTGCTGTACCAGCTCCATCACAATGGAAGAGCTTGTCTCTTAAAGTCAGAATTTTATTCTATATTTCATGTTGTTCTTATGGTGTTATTGGTTTTATCAACGTAGGTAGGTAGGTAGGTAGGTAGGTAGGTAGGTAGGAAGGAAGGAAGGAAGGAAGGAAGGAAGGAAGGAAGGAAGGAAGGAAGGAAGGAAGGAAGGAAGGAAGGTCCCCGAGTCATTTTCTGACTTCTTGGGGGATGCCGCTTTCGCGAACGTTTTCTTGGCAGATTATAGAGTGGGGTGGCTTGCCAGTGCCTCCCCCAGTCGTCACCTTCCCCAGCAAGCCAGGTCCTCATTTACCAACCTTGGAAGGACGGGAGGCTGAGTCGACCTGAGCCGGCCACCCGAGAGAGAATCCTGCTTCCGCTGGGATTGGACTCAGGTCGTGGGGAGTTTCGGTCGCAATCCTGCCACTCTGTGCCACACAAGGCTCCATGTAAGCGACCAAGAATCTGGTGAATTGGGTGGCATACAGCTTTTTGTAAATAAATAAATGCCACAGATGCTTACTCTTGGCAACAGAATACCAACCCAAATAAGAAAATTCTTCCTGGCACTGTTTTCACTTAGACTTCAATTAACCTTCTAAGGGAAAGATTGCTTCAAAATTATAATCAGCTCATTAAGAACGTTCTGTAGGAGCCTCTACTGCTGAACCCAGAAATGGGTTGCACAAAGCACACAAATACAGGTGGTCCCTGACTTACGACCATTCGCTTAGCGACTGTTTGAACTTACGATGGAGCTGGAAGAAGTGAGTTGCAACTGGTCCTCACACTTACGACCATCTCAGCATCCCTGCCATCATGTGATCAAAATTCAGGCACTTGGCAACTGGCTCGCACTTATGACAGCTGCAGCATTCTGGGGTCATGTGATCACCATTTGCAACCTTCCCAGCCAGCTTACAACAAGCAAAGTCAATGGGGGAAGCCAGATTCACTTAATGATCATGGTGATTCACTTAACAACTGCAGTTATTCAGTTAACAGCTGCAGCAAAAAAAGGTCATAAAATTGGGCATGACTCACTTAATGACTGCTTTACTTAGCAACAAAAGTTCCAGTCCCAATTGTGTTCGTAGTCAGTGACAGGAGAACATAATAATTAACTAATAATTAATTATATGTGGTCTGTTTCATTTATATAGCATGGTTTATATAGCAAGGTGTTTTAGAGATGAACTAAGTGACTACCTCAAGCAACTTCATCATTCTAACATGGGCAAAGAACAGCAACCAGTAAGAAGGCAATGTGAGTTGGTCAGTTCACAAAACAAATAAATACCTACCCTTGGTTGCAAACAACTAATATTAAAACTTAAATGGATCTTACTGTGTCCTAGACTAGACATGTACTAATACTCACAATTTTCTGAACTATATGATGCATGCCACTCCAACCATTAATATTTTCTTCTATTTATTTATTTGACAATATTGATAAGATGCCCCTATCCATACTGATTCTGGGCACTGTGCAAGAGTTCAAAATACAATAAAAAACAAAGCAATTTAAATCACAATGGCCCTCAGCTGTGATGGCTCCCCAACCAGAACTAAGGGCCAAAAGATCACTGGAATAATACTCCAGTGAAATCCAGTGTATATTACAGTCATCCAGTATAATAAATAAAACCTGATACCTAATAAAGCATTACACAATGTTCAATTGCAGGCAAGGCTTTTGCTGCAGATAGTCTTTCCCTATGATGACAGCCTTCTTGTAAACTGTCTGCGTCACTAAAATTTGCATGGAATAGATGACTTTGAGATTTCCATCAGCTATAAAGTACTGCAATTGTAGGGATTTAACTTGCTCCCTATAAGCAAGGATAGTTGGGGCTGCCCATGGTAAAATGCTCCAGGAAGGAAGGAAGGAAGGCCGTCCGTCCAAAAATGCATTAGAGAAAATGGCCTGTTTCTGAAAAATGGGAAAAGTGCATATAAAATTGTATTAGGAGAAATGTACATGAAAAAATATGTATTTTCATGTGATTTTTTTAACAGTTTGCAAACAGTTGTAGAAGTGAGACACAAAAAGAACAGAATGAAATTAAACCTGAAAAATTCATATATGTTGTACATGGCTACCATCCTAATCACCATTGAAATCAGTTCTAATTATACAAATTATACAAATTACCTTTATTATTGCATGAGGATATACCAACTAATAACATCTCTGATATTAAGCCATTGCCTATATTTCAGTTCACCCATAGTTTGCAGCTTTCTCCAACAGCTGCAGCTTACATTTTTGGAAAAAGTAAGAACAATAAAGCCACCATTTTCTAGCCGGTGTGAGATGCTCAATTAATCTGAGTGTAGTAGATTTTAGCATGAAATCTGACACTATACCTTCTTCCACACAGTCCTAATTCTCAGATTATTCCCCCAAGGGGTAGGTGGGTGTCTTTTAACACTACAGTCCGAGGCCCACCTACCAAACAGTAGAATCCTTGGATTTACTTTTGAATAGATGTGCAAAAGATTTGGCATTACAGAATGTAATGAGTGTGATTTGAAAGCTGTTCACTGGACTGTACAGAATAGAATAGCAAAGGCAAATATATATATATATCTCCAAATCAGTGGTTGGACACTTGCTTGATATTTAAGAGTTCTCCAATTCACTCTGGTTTTTAAAGGAGGCTGGCAGGACAGAATATGAAAGACTGCTTCCTTGGACTTCCCCAGAAGTCCTACCTCCGTTCAAGATATGTCCTATTCATCAACGATAGAGAGAGAGAGAGAGAGAGAGAGAGAACATCTACATCCATTTTCTACCACCCACCTGATCCCTCTGGAAGCCACAAAAACAGCTGAGATTTACAACCTGCAAAGAGGTTGCACACTCTGGGATCCACCTGGATCTAAGTGGGGATGATGGAAATGTAGTCATGCACATCCAGAAACTGGGAAAGACTGCTTTAGAATGGAGGCTCTAAGGCACACCCCGCCAGCTGTGCTCCCAAGAAGCAGATGAGATGTTAGCTCTGAAATCTTCCACTCCCTTGAGCTGGATTGGAACTAGTACTCTGAAAAGCAACTCGCTAACCCTTTTCCCCCATGGCGTGAGTCTGCCTTGCAGCTCGTAAAAACCAAATACAGGCACTCGGTAAAATGAAGCATTTCATGTTGACAGCAAGACAACAAGTTTATAAATCCAAGTCACTCTGGCATGTGGATAAGCTTTTAACATTCTAATTGTCTCACCGACGATCCTCCATCTCTAAGGAGATGGTATCTAACCTCCTGCACGCCGAAGTGTCACTTGAAAGCTGTGCACTGGCAGTTCACCCAGAGGTCAGCATAAAGGCACAGGGATGTGTCTCGTCTAGGGCTGTCTGGGGAATCACTCGGTGACAGTCCTCACAGGTTCTGTACAGTAACTGCCACAAGAGAGTCAAATATTCATGAATTCCATAGAAAAATGTACATGCTCAATAGGTCCTAAATCCTAAATCCTGTCAAACATAGTTTTGGATTGTTATTTTTAAAAATTACTCTGTAATAGTATACAGGTAGTCCTCACTTAACAACTGTTCATTTCATGATGGTTTGGACTTACGACTGTGCTGAAAAGAATGACTTACAGCTGGTCCTCACACTTACAGCTGTTACAGCATCCTCATGGTCATGTGATCACGATTTGGGCAATTGGCAACCAGTTCACATTTATGACTGCCGCAGCATCCTGTGGTCACATGATTGTCATTTTCAACCTTCCTGGCCAGCTTCTGGCAAACAAAATCAGTGGGGAACCACATGATTCACTTAACAACCATGTGGTTCGCTTAATGCCCATGGTGATTTGCTTAACAACCGCTGCAAAAAAGGTTGTGAAATCAGGTCAGATTTGCTTAATGACTGCTTTGCTTAGCAACCTCCGGTTCTGGTTGTGGTCATTAAGCGAGCTTATTACAGAAGGTTTTATAGCCTTTCCCGCTTTTCTCCTCAACCTTCTCTAGATACCCAGTAGCATGCAAGAAGGAGCACCCCTCTTAGAGACCGTGCGGGGAGCAATGGTGAAGAGCTTCCTCAGGTTTCTGAATTCTTCAGAAAAGCAAGCAGCTTACACAGACAGCAATGCACTGGCAGTATTAAATCAGCCCCAGCTACTGTGTCCATCAGTGAATGACCAGCCCCAGGTCAGACCAAAGGCCTATTTTGTCCTGAACAGGCCAAACAAATGTTTTGGGGGAAACCCACAAACCAAAGAGTGGGATTGCCCTTTCTCCCCTTTTTTGCTCCCACTGATATTCAAATGAATTAAGGATTGATTGATTGATTGATTGATTGATAGATAGATTATATGCCATCAGGTTCGTGTTAATTTTTAGCAACAGAAAGCAGTACAGAAAATCTATAGATTTTCTCCAGGATGATCTGTCCTGAAATGGCCTTTTGGGTCTGGCAAGGGTACATCCATTACCACTGTTATGAAGTTCACCCACCTTGCTGCAAGTTGTCCTGTTTTCTTTTTTGTCCACCTTTCCCAGTTTCATAGACTTCTCCAGAGAGCTAGATCTTTGCATAATGTGTCTAAAATATGATAATTCGAGCCTGGACATACAAATGTCCATACCTTAAGTGAGGACTTTGGATTGATGTGGTCTACAATCCATTTCTAGGTGCAAAGATTACTGCCGATGCTGACTGCAGTCAGGAAATCAGAAGACACTTAATCCTTGGGAGAAGAGCAATGACAAATCTCGATATAATAGTTAAGAGCAGAGTCATCACACTGACAACAAAGGTCCGCATAGTTAAAGCAATGGTGTTCCCCGTAGTAACATATGGCTGCAAGAGCTGGACCATAAGGAAGGCTGAGAGAAGGAAGATTGATGCTTTTGAACTGTGGTGTTGAAGGAAAATTCTGAGAGTGCCTTGGACTGCAAGAAGATCAAACCAGTCCATCCTCCAGGAAACAAAGCCAGACTGCTCACTTGAGGGAATGATATTAAAGGCAAAACTGAAATACTTTGGCCACATAATGAGAAGACAGGACACCCTGGAGAAGATGCTGATGCTGGGGAGAGTGGAGGGCAAAAGGAAGAGGGGCCGACCAAGGGCAAGGTGGATGGATGACATTCTGGAGGTGACGGACTCGTCCCTGGGGGAGCTGGGGGTGTTGACGACAATTTGGAGGTATGTAAGTTAGAGGAGATTCTATAGTGAGGATGTACTAGTAAAAGCTTCCAGATCCACCCTAGTTAGGTCTCTAAGATTTTGATGTACAATTTCCACCAATTTTGACCACTGCCAATATTACAGAGAGTCAATGGAAGTGCTGGCTAAAATATCTGGAAGAATTCCAGTTAGGAAGGATGTTGTAGAGGGCAACTTGAATGTTTTGCAGGGGAAGTGCCAAGGAAACAACAGTTGTAATATTTGACAGGTGTGGGATATAAAGTTATTATAGCCAAAGAAGAAGTGCATTTTTTAATTTGGAAAAAAAAATAAATTGGTCAAAGCATAGTCTCAATACTCCCTTTTCTTTTTCATTATCTGAAATGGAGGTGAGGGAAGGAGTCTTATATGAAATCTATGTCAAATTATTTGTTATGTGTAATCGAAATTTATCCTGATTTTTAATACCATACACATTGGAGAATTCTTAATTATGGGTCAAGTGCCTGCTTGTTCTCTAGTTCTGAATATTTGTAGGTGAGCTGCTAATAAAAAGCTATTAAAGAACAAGAAAAGGTTAAGGGAAATATGCCCTACCATTGGAACTGCCAAATATCAAAGTTATAGCAGTGCAAAAGGAAGTTATGCTGGAAAAGCACGGGCAGTCAACATTCAGAAATTATTTGGGAGACATATGAAGCTGCCAGAACTATACACAGGTAAATCCAGCGATTAGAGTATCCGGAAACTGTACGTTCACAGGCAGTAGGAATGTTCTCTTGTAGAGACAGTGACACCAGCTCCAAGTTTTCAGTGTGTGTTATCATATACAGTATTTTTAGTTTGCTTCCCATAAACTCCAAGGGATTCACAAGGCCAGAAGGATCCAATGCGTGTCCTCTTAAGGCCCCTCTCAATCTCTGGAAGTGACCTGGGCGTGTACCTGCTGCTGTACCTGCTGTTTGTTTCCAGAATCCTCCATCCCAATCCATCTTGAAAATGCTAGTGTGGAAAAGGAGGACTGGGTTATGGGCCAACTCTGTGATGGAGTCATACACCATTGATTACTAGAATTAACTCTTGACTTCCAAGCCACTATAAAAAAAATTCCCTTCTCACCCCATGGGTGGTGTGTGTCTTCCTCAATCTTGGGTCCTTCACCAGAGGCCTGGGAGTTTGAGGGTTCTGCGCAGTATCTTGGCTGTTCCTAGCACTGCACTCTTCTGGACAGAGAGCTCTGATGTTGCTCCTGGGATCTGTTGGAGCCCCTCTCCCAGCTTAGGAGTCACAGCCCTGAGTAATCCTACCACCACTGGGACCACGTTGGACTTCACTTTCCACATCCTCTCCAGTTCCTCCTTCAGGCCCTGGGACTTCTCCAGTTTCTCATACTCCTTCTTCCTGATGTTGCTGTCACTTGGCACCCCGACATCTAGTGCCAAGCGTGTCTGTCTGTCTGTCTGTCTGTCTGTCTGTCTGTCTGTCTGTCTGTCTGTCTGTCTGTCTGTCCGTCCATCTATCTATCTATCTATCTATCTATCTATCTATCTATCTATCTATCTATCTATCTATCTATCTATCTATCTATTATGCCAAGCTCAGAAAAGGATTAAGCTAAGGAAATTGAAGGGTGAAGTCCATACACCAATTCATACATTGCCTTCTACTCTCCAAATTTCTTCTCACCTCTTTCTTTTGATCCAATCATTTTTTGTTCCTCTAGCACATTCATTCCTCCTTTATTGTGATTTGACCCTCATTTGTTTTCTCTGTATGACTGAACCCCTTTAAGGTGCTTCCTTCATGCTGGACATTTGCTTTTGTATTATCACCCATTCATTCATGACCTTCTCACTTCTTGATCTACCACACACAGTTCCTAGGACAACCACTTTACTATCACTTCCCTATAACAAAAGGGGCAGACACATGATCTGACGCACAGCCATTTTTGCCTCTTTTGACAAGCATTCACAGATCTTAAAATGTCTCCATTTCCCCATCTTCTGTAAACAATTTAACATAGAACAGAAACTCATCTATCTGCTCTGGTTATATCCCCATTTTAGATGCAATTGGCATACAATGCAATGAAGTCTAGCTCCAGCAGGTTCATTCAATGATAGGGTTTTTTTTAAAACACCTTTGCAAAACATTAGTTAATAGGAACTTTGTGTTTCCATTGGATATTACACATCCAATGCCAGAGAACGCAGTAAGTCTTGCAAAACATTTGAAAGATGCTTTGTTTCACTTGCACTGTCTGGGATTAACCTTCCAGGGCCGTATTAACACTTTGAGCTCACGCTAACAAGCTCTTTCAAGTGCTCTGGAGCTCCTGTTTGCTGGATAGCAACTACTTGGCCAGTTTCCCAGGTATGTTTGTAATGGCTGATCAGTTGGCTTTTTCTGTTTTGTTTGTTTTCCCATTTCCCCCCCAAAAGGAAGCCATGAGAGACCCCACGGATGGGGCAGGAAAAGGTTTAACTCCATAGGTGTGTATTGAAGAATCCAGGACAGAAGAGGCATAGCACCTAAAATGGTCCTCATTTTGCAGTAACTCTATAGCTCCTGGTCTCTGTGTTGGGAAGGACACTTTACCAGAAGTTAACCTTCTTCATCCAGGGGAAGATGACATATGAAATCCTTGGTAAAATTCTTCTTAAGATGATCCTGAGCTGCAGGGTGACCCATATTCCAAGTTTGGAAAATCCTGCGCAGCAGTGTTTCCCAACCTTACCAACTTCCAGTTGTGTGGACCTCAACCTCCAGAATTTTCTACAACAGGCATGCTGGTTGGAGACTTCTGAAAGTTGAAGTCCACCCATTTGGAAGTTTCTGTACAAAGCAAGGGAGATGTCCTTGGAGAAGGAGTCCAGAGGCCATTAGGAAACAATAGGACACGGAAGAAACAGGTGTTAAGTCCAAAAAGGTGGAATAGTATTATGAAGTCACTAGCCTCACCCCCTGGATCTGGGGAGTATAAGAGGAAGGGAAGACATGGAGAAACTTACAGATTTCTCTTATTATAGCCTATCTCTATAACTGTATTCCAGTCTGCCTGCGGAGTCTGTTTGTTTCCTGATCTGGTCTACCTTGAAGGGCTGACAGTTTTCCAACATTGAGAAATACTCTTCTAGGCCTACCACCAACCAAGCTTCATATGCTATGTGGAAACAGTAAAACTTCTGTTTTATGAAGGTTCTAGGCCAGGGTTTCTCAACCAGGGTCCCGTGGAACCCTCAGGGGTTCCCTGGGCGATCACGGTTTATTTTAAAAATTATTTCAAATTCGGGCCACTTCACATTAAAGAGGTAAGTTTCATTCTTTATTCTCAGTTTAAGAACACTGTTAGTGCATCTAGACAGGCCTACCCATGAAACGAAGATAATAATGTTGCATCTTCTGGCCTATATTTGAGCCTGGATGGGCAGGGGTTCTCAAAAAGGTTTCAAGGGTTCCTCCAGGGTCAAAAGGTTGAGAAAGTCTGCTCCAAACTGAACAGAGACTGACTTCAGTGTAAAGTAGCACAAGTTCTGCTGTCTTTCTTACACGTGTTTGTGTGTTTCATGTCAGTAAAATGCCTGAATCAATACAGTAGCCGTCCTGAGAAAAGCATTTAGGGGGCATTTGCCCCTCATTGTGGGCCACACATGCACACACACACACCCCATACCATATACATGCATGATGACATTTGCCCTTCCTTATCTTGCATTTTATATGTTCTTAGGCCTAACGCCCATTGCAGTAAACCTCACACTCTCAGCATGCAACCTTATAAAAGAGGAAGTGCAGTTTTACAGGAAGTTTACCGCAGGATTCAGAGCTTAAAAAAAGTCGATTATCTATGCTCAACAAATTGATTCAAAGCTGAATCAGTGCCAGCTTCTTTGAAAAGTCCTTAGAGGCATACAAGAAGTCTTCTGAGGTTCCTGCAGGAAGACGTATGTGTTCAGGTGTATAAATTTTTCCCCTCCATCAACCTTGTTGAGAGCTAAAGAGATTTCTTAGAGTTAAAATCTGACCTCTGAAAGTAAAAAATTCTACTTCATCTCATACAGCGCATTAGCTAAGAACATCACAGGAGGCGAAAGCCAGTTGATTTATAGTTCAGATTGCATCTCTGCCAGGATGCCGCAGGAACTGAGAAGAAATCCTGAGAAAAAGATGCTGTATTGTGAAGAAGAGATAATTTAATCTCAAAATCTACAAGGAAAAGCTGTTCCCTACCAGAACATGGAGGTGTTGAACTGATGTTGGGGCACTCCCATCAGTTGGTGGAGGGCCAATAAAGTGAGTGTGAATTCAGAATGAGGAGGAACGATGGATTGCTGGAACATGGGCCTGGGAATTCACCAACTTTCCAACACTGAATGGGATGCCAACCTGAAGAAAAACGGGTACAGACTTGCTGTTTTTGGGTCCCAGTTCTGTCACTCAAAGCCTATGTTTTTTCAGGGTGCTGGCATGCAGGTGACCAGCAATGGCTGGCCCAGCAGGGCCTCTTCTGGACAGGATAGGTTGGCTATACAGTAGTCACATCCTCCCTGGATAGACTACTGTGGTATACTTTATGGGGGTCTGCCTTTGAAGATGACCCAGAAACTGAATCCAGCTGGTGCAGAATGTGGGCAGCGAGGATGCTGCCTGAAACACATTTTACAGACTGTATTAAACTATTCCTAAAGGAACTACATTGGCTGTCTAACAGCTAACCAGTTAAGGCTTTAGAGCAGAGTTTCTCAAACAGGGTACTGTGGCACCCTCGGGAGAGGTCCCTAGGGGTTCCCTGGGAGATCACGATTTATTTAAAAATTTATTTCAAATTCAGGCAACTTCACATTGAACAGGTAAGTTTCATTCTTTATTTTTAGTTTAAGAACCCTGTGAATGCATATAGACAGGCCCACCCATGAAACAAATATAATAATTTTGTAACATCTGGCCTATATTTGAGCCTGAATGTGCAGGGGTTCCCTGAGGCCTGAGAAATATTTCCTCCAGAGTTCCTCCAGGGTCAGAAAAATGAGAAAGGCTGTTTTAGAGCAGCGTTTCTCAACTGTGGCAACTTTAAGATGTGTGGACTTCAACTCCCAGAATTTCCCAGCCAGCATGGTTGAGAAACAGGGCTCTAAGCATGGCTGGCTGGGGAATTCTGGGAGTTGAAGTCCACACATCTTAAAGTTGCCACGGTTGAGAAACGCTGCTTTAGGGTTTCAGAATAGATGTTTATGTCCCTGAACAGTTTAGGACCTTGATCCTTGACAGCGTACCCCTCCAGGTATGTCCCAAGCAAGTGATCCCTGCTGGGAAGTTTCCTCAATATTCCACAATTGGAGCAGAAATTGAAGCAGATAGATGAAGTTGGAAAAGACATCTGTTGTGGCACCCAAGTTCTTATCTGGCCCCAGACCAGTTACTGTAGTTTTAATTTTTTGAATCATTGTTTATTTTAATTATTGATTGTCTCAGTCCGAAGGGTCTTGAAGTGATGTATAAAATAAACATTTTAAACAAAGTAACAATAATGATAATAATGCAAACACTAAACCATAACATAAGGAAAGTATGAAAATATGCATATGCCTACAGAATAACTGTGACAGTAGCCTGTGATCTGAATTTGGAGGGGGGGATTAGATTTATAATTTAATCCTTAATGAACCTAAAATTATCTGCTCATCTCTTATTATAAATGTAACTGGAATAGGGATAGACAGCTTATTCTATTTTCAGTCTGCATCAAATCTGCATGTATTCATCCATAACTCTTTTCTATCTTGTCCCAATTGTTGGCAGATATTTTAAAACTCATCCTGAAGTTTTATATGTGAATATTTAAATGCATAGCTAACAGTTTCTGTCAATGTATTTATAGATACTTCATCGCTAAAGTTCATATTTCCAGATATATTTTACCTTAAAAACGCATCTCAGTATACTTTTTTTTCCAGCCATAACAGAGTCATGGAAGAAGGTGCAAAATCTAAGCAGTAGTGCCATGAATCAGTCATCCTCAGTTTATCAGATCAAGAGCTGGAGAAGGCTGTTCAGAAGCCTCCCCAAGAATTAAGGCTAACATGGAGGAAGTTCCTTGCTCAAGCCAAAATATGGGGAAGGGTCCTTATCCTATCCAGACAAAACTACTGGGACTCAGGGAATCTGATTTGCCCCAAGTCCTTGAAAGGGAAGAAGAGATCAATGTGAAGAGTGAAGAGCTTCAGTCGTCAATGGAGAAAAGCTATCTACAGTATGTGGTCTCTACAGTAGGAGTCGAAAATGACTTGATGGCACATAATCAATCAATCAATCAGCTTCAGAGGTCTAGAAAGACAACACAGATCGTGGATGGAACAACCCTTCCTTATATTCATCTTGGCTCCCAGGGCTGGTTCTGGCCTTCATTTTTCCAAGACCCCATTCCGCTGTTCTTTAGCTCTTTCCTTGTTGAAACTGTGCGTGGCATCTGATCTACAATTTGGCTTATCTCACACTTTGCTCCCAGTTCTGCCTCTGAACAGGAAACAAAACTCTGACCTTCATTGCTGTTCAGTTCTTGGTGAAATTTCACAAGAACTCTGCAGCTTCGGGCAGGAGGAGAAATAATTGCTTTCTGATCTGCACTTTAATCTGGAAACTCCTTGGATCAGTTTGTTTCAGAACTCACAAAGGTCAGACTGATCAGCATCACTAAACTGGAATGGAGACATTCAGGTTTGAAACAGCCATGCTCAATGGTTGGGTTTAGGCAAGTTGCTGTTGCAGAGCTTCATTTATTTTCAAGACTACTGAAACAATAAAAAGGAATCGCCTCCATGTTTGTCGCCATCAGCTTTCTTTCTTCCTTAATTAAATCATATTTATATATGCCAGCCTATCTTCATTTAAGAAAGAAAGAAAGAAAGAAAGAAAGAAAGAAAGAAATCCCTTCGCCATTTTACAAATCTGTGATAGAATTGCTTTCTTAGCATAGCATCTTGCCTGATGTGATATAGAGTCCTATGCTCAATAACATGCCTCTCTCTTAAGGCGCATAAGCTTAACCAAGGCAATATAACTTCTTGCCATTTATGTAGAACATTTAGCAAAATAACAAGTATTAAGACTATAAAATCAATACCCTCATTAATCACCTTACAACAGCAAGTTTTCAAAAAAAACAAAATCCTACCCTCAAAAACAAAAAAGACATGCCATGGGAGAGACAGCCAACGTGAGATAAGACTGGGAAAAGCCTGAGGAAATGAGCTTATGGTTGGCCCGGAAGAGGGATTTCCACAGGCAGCCCCACCAAGGAAGACCTCATCTAATCCCAAAGGCAAGAGGAACAGGGTCTCCCAAGGTCAGCTGGCCCATGTGCTAAAAACAAGATGGAGACAAAAACCAGGCTCCTCCCTCCCAAGCCACAGACAGCTCTCAAGGTACCTAACAACGTCATGATGGACTGAGTTTAAAGTCCAGGCATCTAGAGATGGATCCATTTTTAAAACCAGAAGAGACACATCCCCAGTGTGCTGGTTAGTAATCTAACTGCTGTGTTGTGGGCTAACTGCAGTCTCCAAGGCACCTCCAAAGAAACCGCCATACATTTAAGGCAAGATAGTAGTCTGAATTCAGAAATCACAATGAATAACAGTAGACAGGCTCTCTCTAGTCAGGAAATTGAGATCATTCCCTGTATCACAGTGTGTGTTTGTGTTTATGTATGCATGCATAGATATTTTGGGAATTAATCTTCATGGTAATCCCAACCCTCTTCTTTGCCTCATGCCTATGCGTTTTGAGAACTAAGCCTTTGATGAGAATTTAGGAAGGCTTAATATTAGTGCTAAGCTATGAACAGTCTCCAGTGAAATATTCCACATGAAAAGGGAAGGAAAATGAAGCATCAAATGGTGAGTAGAACCGGCCTATCATTTTACACTATACGAGTGCACAAACAGGCATTCAACTCAAACTAATAACTCAGAAGGTAGGAATAGTGGATGGTAGGTAGACACCTGGCTGAAGACTGCAGGTTTCCCCTACACAGCACAGATGCTAGCAATTGTAGTCCAATGCATTAGGCATCATGAATTATTGGCATACTGTAAAGTTTCAGCATCCAACAACAGAAACCAATGTCTGCAATTATCCCTGCATTCAGAAAATGCAGATTTATGGGAAATGGCCAAGACATCTATGTAAAAGCCAACCTGAAAATTTATGTATACGTATGTGCATATGTATATGTGTACACACACACACACACACACACACACACAGTATATATAATTACAAGCAAAACTCAAGATCAGAAAACTGATCAATAATCAGTATAATAAAAGTAGAGTTTGGAGTTTGTGATTTGAAATGATTATCACACCAACTGCCACAGTAGCACAGGACAAGGTCATGGGAAAGAAATCTTTACTGCTTGGGATTCATACAAAGAGACCACAAGGATTCATACATTCTTTGCAATTATCATACAAAATAAATAACGTTCATCACACCAGCTCCACCTCTTTACCAGTTTTCATGGGCAACTCAGCCCTGCTTACTGTGTCTGCTTCCCACATCATGAGGAACTTGACTGACAGCCTTGACAGAAAAAGAACCCTCTCTGCAAAATTCTCCTCATCCCGACTCAATTCAGCTAATGGAACCAGGGACCACGTGAGGAAGAGCTGTCTTTGAAGACTGATTTCATGCATGCTTGCCAAGAGAAAATGGAGAATAAATACCTGCATTTTTTCAGGCTTGCCCAACTGAGGGGTTACAGTTGCAGCTAGATGTTGGTTCTACACCCTCCCGGAAGCAGGAAGGAAAGCAATCTGCAGAACGCTTGGGAGAACAGTACCAGATGTATTATTCGTGCAGGAGCTGGAGTAGGTGAGACAGGAGCCGGCAGTTCCCAAACTAGAGAGGGATATTGAATAGACATATCTTGCTGCTGCCACCCCGCCACCCCCCAATAAACTTGGCAAGTATCCTTTAGTTCGAAAGGCTGAGGAAGCAGCCAAGAGTTAAAACCCTAGAACACAAATATAAAAATCTTGGATGTCTTTGCACTGCAGTGGGCAATCAATTGTTGCTTTTAAGGCTTCATTCTTGTCTGCAATAAACTTTTTAACCTTGTCAAATCTTGAGAGTCTTCTGCCAAGTCTAGCTGAGTGCTGAATTAAGGGTTACATGTCTGGAGACCTGTGGTTCACTGCCAAGCCCAGGTGTGAAGCCTGAGCATTCGACCATCTCCTTAACTTAGGCTGGAAATCACAGGGTGGAAAGTGAAGGGGAAAGGGAGTCTCTATGTGCTCACAGGCACATTTACTCTCATCTTTCTTACTAGTGGGAATAATTATCAATTATTCAAACCAGACATAATTTGTAGGGCTCTGATTTATTCTCCTCTTTTTTTCCCCCTCTCCGAGCTAGACAGAAACCAATTTTACTGCTTCCTTAATGGGTACCAATCTAGAAAACTGTTAGAAAAAATTTAGTACTGGGTGGCTGAGGGCAGTGACAAAGCTGTACTGTATTTTAATAACAACAAAGTTACTCAATTTCATGCTTTATTTTGCATTCATTGCACTCTGCCTTTGGTCTTGTTTTTAGACATTTTTCTGTATCACACAATAACACACCCAATTAAACTTTACCGTTCATTAACTAAGGAAAAATGGTTTATCAAAAGCCACATGTACTGTTTCAAAAACACAACAGGTGCTTAACTTTTAATTATGAAATGCAGTTCTGAACCGTTTGGCAAAGAGGACATGAAGGAAGAGGTTGTAAGGCTCAGTAGACCACCACTGGATTTTAACATCTGCCATCTTCCAACAGTAGCTGGACATGTAGGTAGGGCATCTGTAGGTGGATATATGCTTAATGTTGAGTGTATGCCTGGCTTTGGGGAGTAGCCCTCAACAAGCAATGCAAAACCTGGTGCAGCCCTCGGGCCAAAGGAAGTAACAATCTTCGTTGGGGGCAGACAAAATAATGGGCCTCCAAAAATTCCTCGCAGCAACCACTGTGGGAATTGAGAGTTTCTCAGGGTAGGGACACCCAGTATGTCAACAACAAACAGCTAAACAAACATCACACTTTAAGGCCAAGCAATGCAGAGCAAGCGATGCATAAAAGCACCACCCCATTTGTAAGTCCTTAAAGCACCACCCTTTCCCCAGACTGTGCAGTATCTGTGGAAGATGGCTGATCCTTTGGGACAATGTGAGATTCTTTAAGGCACTGAGACAGGGGCTATGTTTATGTCCCTGCATCCTCCAAGGTGTTTTCAGGGGACCGAATCTGAAGTTTTGTTCAGCTCTGTGATTTAGGATTAAAGTTTGAGTAGTCATAAATGTTTGGTGAAATGTTTTGATTATTAACGATTCAAGGGACAAAGAGCATGGTGCCCAATTGTAAAGGCTGCTGCAGAGTATGCACCGGTAGCCTTGACTTGAGATTTCTGTCACTGCAGTGACAACTAATGACAACTAATTAGGACCATGACTATAATTTACATCAGAACATATTTGATTTTCTGGAATACTTGACAATGTGTGATGATAGGTTTCTCCCACCCCACTTTCATTGTTCAGCAGTGGACCTATTTTTTCCTCTCCCCAGCAAATCAATGGAGAAATGCCATCACTGGCATAGAGGGAAAAAGCTGGCAGCAATGAAAGCCTGACAGATGCCTTGGCATCACAACATCTCAGCCATGGTGACAAGGGCAGATGCCATGTTGGAACTGCCAATAAAAAGTAATCATTTAACAATAGCTCCATCAGTCAACTGACCAGTCTCCTAAACCAACCTGAACAACTAATTCACATTGCAATAATATTCCAAAGGGACTGAGAAGGATTAGATGTAGAAAAAAATAATCCCTTCCCTTTATTACAGATTTTTTCCCCTAATTCAGCATCCCTTCAAATTTTCTTGGTGACTGTAGAAGGCACAAGTATTTTCATAATAACTTATATGCTACCAATCTGAAAAAAGAATGGTCCCTTAGAAGCTAAGTAATCTGAATGATTACTGTCCAGTTATGAATACTTCAGCACATATCTCAGAGGAAAGCAGCCATTTCTGTCTCTGCCAAAATCCCTACAAGGGTATCTCCACTGAGTCACCAGGAGTGAAATTGAACTCAAAAGAGATTTTGCTTTTTTAAAAGCTACCATGCTCCTTTTCCATTTTGGTATTCACATTTCTGATGTAACCACCAAATTCATTATCTGAGCAGTGTCAACCACCTACAGCTTTTAACATCCTACCAACGTGAGCTTCTGTTAAGAAAACTTTCCCACCTTTCCCACCTGCCTTCCAAGTGTGTTGCGCATCTCCCTTCATTCCTTCAGTTATGCTATCATACTTGACCATTACATTCCTCTCAGAAAGCATGGGCAATATGTTGAAGAGTAAAAACCTGGCATGCTTTTGGTATGACGTGTGTGTGTATGTGTGTCTCCATTTCAGAGTGTATGTAATTTTCCACTTTACAGCTGGACATATTCTGTCTGGTACAACCAACCATTTTTTTCCCACTTGAAGTTTAGTTTAACTGACGGCACAAACAATTTGCTGGGTCTTTACTGAAAGAATAGTGTTAGTCAATTGCCAGATTTTGACAGGAAGACGACTCAACATTATTTAGCAGCAAGCTATTTTCTAAGTATGAATACACACACATCTCCAGACACACATTCCCAATGAGAGTTTCATGAAAGCACGGGCCTCTTACAAAATGTTTCAAACACCTTGGCCAAAAATTCCCTGTTAGTTAGCAGCAGCAGGATATAAGTGAAATAAATAAATGACCAAGCAGAAATTGCTTTACCTCTGAATTCTCTACTATATTTCCCCATTTGATCACTTCAGTAGATGATGTAAATGATCCTCCAAGAGTGTGGCCATATAAGGGTTACAATTTGGTTCTCTTCAGAAAGAATTGAAAAAAAGACAATTTATCCTCCCATCTTAATATAGCAGAGTATTAAATTCTTAAGTTTTATTCATGTATATATATATATATATATATAATGAAAGAGAGAGAGGTGCAGTTATGTCAGACAGCTGTTCTCTTTTATTAATAGAGAAAAGATCATATTCCTGTCTCTTAATTTATTAATATTTAACAAATAAATGTTTGAAAAGAATATGAATATTTTATTCTCTGTGCCAAGTTGTGCCTTAAAATTTGCTCTACTAGAACCCATTGAGCTTAAAATTACAAGGAAAAAAAAAGGTTGCATGTTTTAAGAGGTGGTGTTTTCATTGTGCAAAGTCTGATACTATTAAGTTAATTGCACACACGATGTGCAACCATGATTTCCATTTCCAATGTTTAGGTTGAGTTTCTGAATATCAACATGATATGCATGTCATGAACTGGATTTACTTTATGAAATTACGTATTTGATGTATGAGTAAAAGTAAAAAGGATGGGATAAATTAGTAATGCACCATCAACCTCCTTCTTTTTGCCCTTTTCACTATTATAAGACATTGACACAGTTGGCTTTTCACTAACAGGAGAGATTTGTGTCATACTGAGGTTGGATATTCCAAGTTGCCTCACCAGAGTCTCAGGGAAAAAATGACAGATGATGATGATGATGATGATGATGATGATGATGATGATGATGATGATAGGAAGGGAGGGACATGTAAGAAGGGGGTGGACATAGAAATGGAAGGATCCTGAAGCAGGAGAGGACAAATCACACATTAGTTGAAACTCATCATCCGAACTTTGGATATAGGTCAATGAGAGAAGTCATTTTCAAAGAAGAATCCATCTAGGTGGTTATATTATCATTATTAAATTGCATAAACACGTTTTACCCTATGCACTCACAAGGTGACAAATATTCTCACAGTATCAACATTAGGCTTTATAGCAGATCTAGCTGTAGATCTCTCTCTCTTGATCCCACTCTCAGTAATTAACTATAGAGGCCTCAAGGACATGGCACAGCTAGAAGAATAGATTTTTTATTATAGATATCGAAGGAGTCATGTACAAGCAGAAGATCAGCCTACAGTAGAGCACAGGGATCAGGTCCTATAGGTTTGTGTGACTGTATGCATATGTCAGTTCCAGAGGTTAAATCCTAAGTCTTTGTCTCCCACCTTATTGAATCAACAGGTTCCTAGCCATTATTTCCCTAGCTTTGGATCTGGTCATGTTTACACCACAGCTCTGTCTGGCTTTACTTCCCACTTCACTACCATCCATTCTTGCAATAAATAAAGCATATAAGCAATATTAAAATCAACATCATAATAACTGCAAGGAGTATCATCCTCAGGTTACCCTCAAATAAAGCCCTTTGTTGTCTCTACCTATTATGAAAGCCAAGATTGTGCCTCCAAAAGTCAGAAAGAAGCTAGCCTAATGGGGTTTCCTTAGGATCAACTGTCCAACCAAAGGAAATTAAGAAGTTTCCAGCTCACTCGAACAATCCCCTGGCTTCAAAAGACTTGTACCAGTTTTCTTCACCCAGTTGTCCTCCAGAATAGAATGGCTTATTCCTAGCTCATCCTTTCTCTCTCCATTGGTGGTCAACAGTTGTCTTGACTTCCTCAGAAACAAAGGACAAATGCTTTCTCTGTTGGGGAATTCTGGGAATTGTAAAGCCAGCATATCTGTGAAAGACCAATTTGAAAAAAAGAAATGGCAGACATTGAGATAATAGCTTAACAATATAAAATGGCTCTTTTTAGGAGAAAAACTTCAGCAAAGGATCATTACCTTGTCATGGTGCTGGAGCTTGAGCACCTCAATGATGCCATGAGCTAAACCTTGAAGGGCCACCCAAGTCGGGAAGGTCATAACAGAGAGGTCAGACTAAATGCGATCCCTGGGGAAGGTAATGGCATCCCACCCCAGTATTCTTGCTGTGAAAACTAATTGGATCATACTTTGGCCACATAATGAGAAGACAGGACACCCTAGAGAAGATGCTGATGCTGGGGAGAGTGGAAGGCAAAAAGAAGAGGGGCCGACCAAGGGCAAGATGGATGGATGATATTCTAGAGGTGACGGATTCATCCTTGGGGGAGCTGGCGGTGGTGACGGCCGACAGGAAGCTCTGGCGTGGGCTGGTTCATGAAGTCACGAAGAGTCGAAAGCGACTGACCGAGTAAACAGCAAGGAGAAAAAACTCATTTTCATACAGCTCTTCTCCCATATTACTAGATCTCAGCCTTTCATGGTTACATGAAGTTTCAACTTCCAAAATTACCTCTTGATGGCCACCAGTAAGTTCCTATGGCCACTTCCCCCTTGAGCTCCAGTCAAGAAGAGTGGAGAGATATTTATTGATTGATTTGGCTTGGATTGGATTGGATTGGATTTCTATAGGCACCCATGTCAGCAAGAACTTCCCAGGCTACTTCCTTAATTCTATGTCCAGAGGAAACAGCAAAATACATCAAATACAAAATAAATAAGCTCCACACATCCAGTTGGAAACTCTGGCCAATGATACAGGATTAAACCATTTCCCAACAGAGTTCTCAAAACTGTAACAGTCTTTCCTGTTCAAAGCCAGGCAGTTAAGTAGGTAAGAATAATTAATATTTGATTTGGGCTTTGCTCCTCCTGGAACTCATAATATTTTATGCCAACCACAACAAATCAATGTGGAAGCTGAAAAGGAAAGCAAGGATGTTCTTACTAAGGCTGAAACTTTTCCTTTCAAAGGAATGTTTCTGCTCAAAAATGTTCTGAGAGCCGCCCCAATGGGAAACAACAAACCAATCTTTATCTTTTGAAAAGTCAAGAGTGTTTACAACTCTACCATTTCAAAGCTATTGTGTGTGTGTTTTCAATTACAATTTTTGCTAAGACCTCAAGTGGGTCTGTAATAGCAGGAGGGTGCGCAAATATTATTGTGCTACTAAGCCAACGCTGACCATTTCTTTTCATCCCTGCCTCATCTTTTATTTTTCAGTTTTAACTGCCAGCACAATTTTGCAGAACAACACTCTAGAATAAAATGCATTATTCTGATTTTCTAATAAAGGTCTATTCAGCGTCTCTTCAGAATAATTTCAGTTGGTAAACTTGCTTAGTGTTTTCACTAGGATTACATATTTATTTTGAGCAAAAGATGACTCACACAAGGCTCAAGGTGCAGTTATGTGCAAACAGGACCACAGGTTCAACAGTCTAGACAGCAACCAAGTGATGCCTTGTTTAATTCCCACCCTCCCTTACATAAGTAGTTGACTTTCACTCTTCTACAGGAAATTAAAAATGCTGTACCTTTGTGGCAACGTTCTGGGGACAGTTTTCTTAGAACTGCAATTATAATTCTAGCTCAGGTTTGCAGGGACAAGCTGGTTTGTAAAATTAATGGAGCTGTTCGTTTGAGAAACCAATAACCTGGCCTTGGCTGCAGATTCTTCCAAATCAAAGAATGCAGATTTGCATAGAAAACATTCTGCAGAAGAGTAGAAGAGATAAATGTTATGCTGTAGGAAGAGAAATGCACAATCATACCAGGGACAAAGTGTTGAATTTAAATTGTCCAGTGTCCCTGACCTAGAATGGGCTTAGGAACAGATCAAAGCTTGTGATGTTAAAAAAAAAAAAAAAGATTTGTTAGGATTGTGTCCCATTAGCTCAGGAGCAGGCAGTCTGCAGTCCTAGACCTAACTTTCGCATGGCCCCCTCCGCTAAGCCATTTCTGACCTGACGAAAAACATTAGTAGAGTTTTCTGATGCTTTGGGATGGGAAACACTCCAAAACTAGTGCAACAGCTAAACAAGATGGTACAGAAAAGCTTCAAAACAAACAAAACATCCAGAATTTCCCCTTAATGAAAGAAACAAGAGAGAGAAAATATGGAACCATCCAGCTTGCAACATCATCCATGCCGTGCACACTAATCTCCACTCAACCAGAGAATGTTCAACATAAACCATGGCAGGGGCCTGTCGGGGGATGTTCAAAATAGTTTAGAAGGTGGGCGAAACTGCATGTTTGAAGCCCTGTCCCCTTTTAACATGCGTGCACACATTGCACATATGTAAACAATATGGTGGGACTTTGATCGCATGGTTGCGCCCATCATCCAGAGTTTTTTATCTGTCCCCAGCCATCCTGCCCATGGCCGTCAGAAGGTTGCCTATCCCTACATCTTTGCAAAAGTAATCTATGATTAACTCTACCAAACTACTTTTCAGGTGAAAATGGAATTGACAACTGTGCACAAGTTAACAGAACAAAATGGTATCCAGCATCTCTTAGCTTGGTAGATACTCAAAGGGATGAAGGGAACAGCAAATGGTCTGAAAAATCAGTCCAATGATGGCCAAATGGGTTCCAACCACAGAATACAGCTTGGACTTTAAAACCAAGTTTCCTTCAACCATTAAACTGCTTGTACCCATTTCCTCTCAGAAAATTGAATTGTTACTCATTTGTTGAGGTTCTTATTGCTTTGGATATTTGCATATTACCGTCTTTTGTAAAGGAAACACAATCATTTTTTATCTACAGTTGTGTAATGTGATGTTCAGACCCTCCACACAGGAAAAGACAAAAGAATCAAAACTTCTATTCAGGGGATTTAATAAAGGCTCCATATTACATATTAATCCCACAGAGTTACAGGCCAAATGTTCATATCTCCATCTGCTGCAAGCAGACATTCTGGCTAATTCTCAGTCTAATTACAAGACATATGCACACCACTGAAGTTCGCTGCATGCTTTACACAGCAGGTCAATGGTTACACTCCAATACTGGGTGGCATCAAGAGCCCCATTTTTAGAGCAAGGGGCCCAGGGTTTCTAAGGAGTCAAATGGTGCCTTAAGCCAATTAGAACTCAAGAAACGTCTTCCAATGACAACAGGCTAATTTTGGCCCCAGTGGTAGATCTGGGTCAAGAACATCCATGCTGCTCATTTTTGCACCCCTGATTTTAAACCCTGTAAGAGGCACTAATAAATGCATTTTTTGTATGCAAGCAAGCTTGAACATTCTTTAAATAATTACCAGATTTGCAACATACAATATGGATATCATATACAGTATCCCTTAATGGTGCTTGCATATCTCCCTTTCTTTTAAATAACCTTGACGGAAACTCTTTAGAAATTACTCTTCTGGGGCCTTCTTTAAGTGAAGCAAAATTAAGAAGCAGACAGCGTAGCATTTCTTTCTTATTTTTTGGCCTTTGAGAAGATTTTTGACATCCACCATAACGGCATTCAAGAATTACCCAGTCTTTCTTTATCCACATACGTTCTGTTACTTATACCTTGCAGCAGGAGAATTTAAACAGTAATAAAATATTGGTCCCCAGCACCGCTATCTTTCAGCTTGCCAAATATGGGCAATCTAACAACTCTCTTCCTCATTATGGGGCAAAATCAGTATTACAGGGTGATAGCATTAAAGAGGTTATAGAACTATGTAAGTCAGTTAGAATTCCTCCAATATTATTCACATCATAACTACTTCTATTGAAAAACATGTCTCTGGTTTGGCAATCTTTCAGCATCTCACTGATTATGGCACACAATGTTTCAAAAACCATTTTGCTAAGAAAAAAAAATTCTCAGTGAAAGGTCACCTCAGGTTCTGTGGTCTATATCTCTGGAGTTTTACTAGAACAGGCTGGACAGCCACCTTTTATGGATGGTTTAATTGGTTTTCCTACACATTGCAGAGGGTTTGACTAGATGATCCATGGTGTCCCTACAATTTAATGTCCTACATCTTAGAGCCACAAGCATCAAAGATCATGGGGTCCAAAATGTGAACTTGCTAGGGAAGAAAAACTGAATTATCCTGGATTTTCTGCATTCCTTGGATGCTGTTGCTTTTAACATATGGTCGCTCAGAGATTTATTTTCCCTAAAATGCTACCAACACCAGCAACAATGGCTAAAGCAGACATTATCATAAATAGGTAGAAGTTGGAAGTATCATGGATACTTCCTTCTTGGATGCCAATGCTTCCGATGGGACACAAGGAACTCTATTTATTTACATATATCACCTTTCAACATAACAGTAGCTATCATTTAAACAGGTTGGGTTCATCCCACAGGGCAGTTGGTGGTAATGGTCCTATGGGATGGTGGAAAGAGACCAGCTCAACAGGCTTTTAGGATGGTTTTATTTGCCTTCTACCCTCTTCTTTCAGAGATGGTTGTTACAAGACAGTTGATGGTGATAGTCCTATGGAAAACAATGGATGAATCCAGCTAAGCACATTTTATCCTCCCTCTCTCTTCCCACAGGGCAACTGGTGGTAATGCTAAGTGGGACAGATGGAGGAGTCCAGCTGAGTAGGCTTTGAGGGTGCTCTGCCTCCCCTACCTTTGGGATACTTGGGGTGGTCTTGGCCCTGTGGAAGGTGAGAAATAGTCCAGCCATACAGTTGCATCACTGGTTGCCACCTGGCTCCTAATCTCTTATCTTATCTGAGGGAATCTATAAAGAAAACAAGACTCAGAAGGGCATAATATGTCTCCAGAAGAGCCATTTTCAACTGAATACCATTCACTGACCAATAATTGTCTTACCACAGGTGGGTGCAGCAAATACGCTAGAAAGAACTATTGAACACTCAGGACTCCATTTAAATGATGATGCTTGAAACTAGAAATAGAACAATGGTCACTTATACCTAAGGGTCATTATAGCCCTTTCTACCAATATAGAGGCTGTGTTTTCATGCATTTACTTCTACAAAAATAGTTATTCTTAGATTACTGTTTTTTGTTGTATGGATCTTTTTTACAAACGTATTTTTGAAACCTAATCCAGTTCTGACTGAAGTTGATTCAAAATGTATTAAATAAACAAATTAATTAAAAACCTGTCCATTATAACACAACATTTATCAAATTTCAAATGAAGACCAGCCCACGAGAAAACTGAGCAGATGGAAACCTCACTTGTTCTTAGTTCTTTTTCATTTCTTTCCTAGCTACCCCCATCCAATCTCCGGACTCAAATTTCAATACTTTTGAAGGTGGTTGGCAGTGAACCATGCAATTTGTGCATTGGAAGCTTGTTTAGAAGACCTGAAAGTCAAACTTTGGGTATTTTCTCAGACAAGTCTTATCTTCATAAGTCACTTGAGTTATTTCCTGATCATTGCTAACCTGTAGGGCAGACATTTGTAATTGAACTTAACATCCTGGACAATACAGAATTTGAATTCCAACAGAAAGTGACTAAACCAAGAGCATCTTAAGGCTCATCTGTAAACACCTTGTGAAAAATAAGGTTCACTCACATAATTTCACCTGGAAAAAAAAATTCTTTACTGAACAGCACGCACACACACACACACATGCACACACACACACTGTGTGTGTGTGTGCAGTATATATTCATTCATTCGTTCGTTCGTTCGTTCCTCAACACAGAAAGTGTGATTTAACAGGAGCACTAACCCTTAATGTTGGTAAATGCTTCTCACTTCCAGATGGAATTAGATTTATAAGTTTCTAAACTGACAGTCTATTGCCCAGGTAATTGGTCAAAATCTTGAGGGTGGGCCTTTATAATGAATTGTATCAAATGAAGTGGATGCTTGGACATCCAGTTAATTTTTTAAAGATGAAAGGAAAGTGCAGTGCTTCTCTGTTTGATATCTGAAGCACTGTTTCAGATGTTAAAGGAGGTTAAGTCTGCAGCAGGCAGTTACAGACAGTCTCCAAATCTGGCATTAATTCACTCTATCCTTTCCATACTGGCATCACCAAGACACCAGCAGGAACATTAACTACTTTTAATAACCCGCTTCTTTCATGAGCAGAATTTCCTGTCCTGCTTCAAATAATACTTTCAAATTCTAATGTCATGGAGATAAGGGCCTGGGACAAAGGAATACACACAGTCTCAATAATGCTAAACAGATCAAGATTATTATTGCTAATTATGAAGCGTTTTTTTTTTCTTTTTTTCTTTTAGGAAAACAAAAGTGGCTACAAAGTAAAAGGCATAATGATCCTTTTATATGAATGCAATACGTGGCATCCCATGGCTGCTGGCTACTGTTTTAAAAATATTCAGACTGACTAGAGGATTAGAGAAGGTGGTTTTAAATGTTTGAACAAAAACACAGTTGAAATTAAGCCTGTACAGGAGAACATCCCCTTAGTTGAGTTCCTTCATGCTAATGAATTTCCTTCCAACATTCCAAATCTGCTCTTCATATTCAAACAGAAGCCATCTGGCACTTATCGTGTTCAGTAGGATAATGACATCCCAAAGTTCCTGCAACTTCCACATAAGAAGTGGTGTGGTGCAGTGGTTAAGGGATTAGATTAAGACTGCAGTGATGTAGATTTCAGCTCATCCTTAGCCATGGAAATTCACTAGGGAACTTTAGGCCTGTCTCTCCCTCACCCCAACCCCTCCCAGAATTGTTGTTGTGCAGATAGCATGAAGGAAAGGTATTCCATGTATGACACCTTGGGATGGAAGTCTAACAAATGAGCCAAATGCATAAAGACAACATCCTGTTTGCTCTATAAACAAGGTTTCTGCATCTCCCAAGCAGCTGGTTAAACTTTTTTTTAAAAGGTAACTAATTTCTGCATGCTGAAATAAGACCATTCTTAGGGAGAGCCTAGAGTACAGTCTGAGAGCATCATCTCTGCATGCAATTGGTCCATGGTTCAGTCAAAGAGACTTCCAAGCAGGGCTGAGACAGCCTCATGGTCAACAGCCTCATGGTCATGAGCCTCATGGTCAACAGCCTCATGTTCAACAGCCTCACGGTCATGAGCCTCATGGTCAACAGCCTCATGGTCAACAGCCTCACGGTCATGAGCCTCATGGTCAACAGCCTCACAGTCATGAGCCTCATGGTCATCCTAGAATGCCAGTGCTGGCAACCTGAGTTAAATGAATCAACGTTCTAATAATATAAGAGATTTCTTTTCCATCAGGGATCACTTAAAGTGTCAGACAAAAAGAAGAGATATTGGAGGCATAAGTAACCACCATTTCAGTCTCCCCTCCAGCATATAAATCAACAAGAAGCACATTTTATCTGTTTTCTCCCTGATCAAATCAGCTGTTGAACAAGTGTATTCATATGCCAGTATCCCTGATCTCCATGAAGCTGCAGTATCAAAAAAAGGTAGAAGGATCACAGGAAGAGCTGACTGTGCTTGCTAATGGCCTTAAAGAAAATCACTCCAGGATTATGGTGGTGGCACAGACTGGAATGAGGGGCATGAGATCTCATCTGTTCCAAGTCCACAAGAGACAAACACAGTTCAGAGGCTTTTTTGCATTGTACCGGGTGACCCGCTGCTGTCATTCAGTACACTGCTTCCTGCAGAGCTAGGCAGACATGAAGGTTAAACAGAAGTTAGGCAGCCTTACCTAAATGCACCAGGGAAAAAAATCAACAACTCGTTTAGCGTTTGATCTGTTTTGCCTAGAACGAGAAACTGGTGGCAACACTGAAAACCTCTTGGTCTATGTTTAAGGGCTAAAGAGACGCCCATGTGAGGGTTGTGATATGTTCCCCCTTAACTGTGCTACGGCCGGTGGGCTGAGTAGCACTTTGAAGGCGACATTTCAGAGCGCATGTAGAGTCAGTTGCTTTAAGCCAATGTTTCTCAAGCTTGGCAGCTTTAAGATGTATGGACTTCAACTCCCAGAATTCCCAAGAATTATCCTTGGGAGATTCCTATACTGAATTCCCCAGCCAGCAGTTCTTTAAGCCCTCATGTTGAATAGATGGTCTCATGGGAGAAATGCAAAGAGCAGAAAAATGTATCTACCTGGCTTTTCCCCAAGGGCTCAGAAAAAGAATGGGAAAACCACCTTTTCATTCATCTCCAACCTTGAGAAGTTTACATCTAGGGGGCAAGGGGTTACACCTGAGAAGGGTTCCAGTTTTAATTATTAATTCTCATATGGAAGGTTCAGATTGACCCATGAATATTGAGAAAGGGGGTAAAGTGAGAACAAGTGCTCTGCTTAGAAAACTAAAGCAATGGATTGCAATTTTCAGTGGCGCATCAACCAAGACAGAATAAACAAAAAATGCCACCCCTTGTTAAGAACAGTAACCATGTGCTATTTGTTTGGCAAATTGGCCCCAGTCACAGTGAGGTGGAAATCAAATCTCATTACTTAGACTTGGATGGTCAGCACCACTCAGTCTTACCAAACTTGTTCTACAGGTAGTCCTTATTTAATGCCCATTCATTTAGGTTCAGACTTACGATGGTGCTGAAAAAACCAACTTACAACTGTTGCTCACACTTACAACTGTCATAGCGTTCCCACAATCATGTGATCACGATTTGAGCGCTTGGCAACTGGTTCGCATTTATGACCATTGCAGCATCCCGCGGTCACATGATTGCCACCTTTGACTTTCCCAGCTGGCTTCTGGCAAGCAAAATCAAAGGGGAACCGTGTAATTCGCTTAATGACCACGTGGCTCACTTAACAACTGTGGTGATTCACTTAATGACCGCTGCAAAAAAGGTCATAAAATCGGATCTCATTCGCTTAGCAACCAAAATTCTGTTCTCAATTGTGGTCATTAAACAAGGACTACCTGTAGTTTGTTTGTTTGCTTGCTTGCTTGTTTCATAGGTTCAGGCCTTACTAGGGGAAGCTGCTGGAAATAAAAATTAACAGGAAAAAGTGAATGGAAAAGAGGAGCTGCTCTCCCCCACCCCCCCTTAAATCTACACATTCAAATGCTAATCATGCACAAATTAGCACTCTGGGAAGAATTAATGAATTTACCTAATGTAACTTATTGTAATCAATTTATTCCCCTCCCCACCATGTTACTTAGACTCACATCAAGATCATATGCAGGATTATACACCAGTAAATGGCACCTTTTTTTCTAAAAGCTTTTTAAAATTATTTTTGACAGCTTTGTCACTTCAGATATAATCAACAGGAATTAAAGGCAATAAACAAGATTTTAGAGTACACATATTTGCAAAGGGAACTTTGTCAGACTTTACATTTTCAGGTTCACATACATATGAAGAGATAAATATGCAGAAAAGCTCTAAGCATGAATGTGAATTGGGCTTTCCACACACAAAATCAACAGTTCTTCTGAGTTGGAGTTGGCAGAGAAATTTGTTAAAAATAAAAATAAACAAACCCAGCCATTTTAACCCACATGAATTGTAAGTAAGTCAATCTTCTCTACCAATATCTTCTGGAGATAGAGAATGATCTTGGCTATTCGATGCTTTGGGATAACTTTAAGGAATTTTAGGTTAAGGATCTCATGTGCATTTGCTTTTCAAAATGGTTTTTATTCTTTCCCCTTCTTCAACAGTGAAAAAGTATCTTTAAGAGAATGGCAGTCATAAAACATTCATTTAGATACTTTATCTTAAACATTTATGGTCAGCCTTTCCAAAAAGGCTTATATAGTGAACTACTGCAAGTTTCTTCTTGGTCCAGAAAGGTGTTCTGAATTGTAAACGAGAGACTGTTTTTCCAGGAAGAGCGTAAAAAGCTGCAATATAACATGTGTGATTTTTAATTTTGCACACACTGTGTACCTTTAAAAGACACACACCCATATTTCTCACTCCCCCTTGTTGTTTAATGTTATATTCCATGACAAAAACCAATGTTTTCTTACAAGAATATGTTGGACTGGTTTTTGCAACCCCACCATTTTCATAAAATTTGATAGCTTCCCATAGCATGTCCAGAAAAAGCTGCCCTTTTTAGAATAAAAATGTACAAAGCTGGTATCAGTCAGCATTGTCAAAACTCTTGTTAAGATGGCCCTCAACCAAAGTTTGATTTATAGTTCAGGTCTGGATGATCTATTAAGGTCAGCGTTTTTAACCATGGCAACTTCCAGGTAGGTGGAATGGCTACATGGACTGTGGAAACCTGGGAGTTGAGGTTCACACACCTAGAAGTGCCAACATTAGGACAGGCTGATCTTGATCAACACTGTTTCCATTGACTAGCGGAGACCTTTGGGATCTCAGAATCCAAAGAGGAGGATGGACCATTAAGCCACAGTTCTGTTTCTAATGTAGTAATGAACCATCAACAGAGGAACAGTGAAATCCCTGGGGAGCATCTTTTGCAGTGGGGATAAGAAGAAATTGACACACTTAGCTGGGGTTGGTGTTTACTTTTACACCGATGACTGGCCACTTTTTAAATCTGCAAACGCAGTACAGTTTTTGCACTACTTCAACGTTGCAGTACACAGATGAAACTGTATGTAGATTTTGTGTAGGGTTACGCCTCCCCTAGTCAAAACAAGGTCATACCTCTCAAGATACACTGATCTGACCTTGAGAAATTGGAATGCTAGGTCCACCCTTTCTTTTTCAATGCCAGGGTCAAAAAAATAGTCTTCCACCTGTGCTAAAATCCTTAAGGAACATATTCAAATCCTAAAAGAGTGTCTGATATAGTCATGCACTTAATGGAAGAAGACAAATTCAGGGCAGCCTGTTTCACATATAACTTACATCTGCATAGCCGACCATTCCCTCCCTATTTCACCCTGACATAAACCTTACACCAATCTATCCCCCCTATGCGTCTGATGAAGTGAGCTGCAGTCCACGAAAATGTAGACCTTTCAATAAAATTTGCCAGTCAGAAAGGGTGCAGCCAGACTCCCCCTGATTCTATGCTTAATCCAGATGAGACAGGCATTTTGGACAGTCCAAAGACAAGTCAAGGAAGAATTTGACTGCTGTTTAGGAAGATGCAGCAGGAGGAAATCTAAGAAATACATTTTAGCTTGTAGCATTGCTTCTTCCAACTTCCAGTCACTTCCTACATTTTGATAATGCAAAGGAGGCTCTGGCATCTGGAAAACAGACTTCTGTACCAAAGACAAGAGAATTCACTGCACCAAATCTGGTTGGTAAGACAGACCACAAGAAAGAAAAAAATGCAGCCGTGTTTAATGCTGATCATACATATTTCACAACCCCTTCCAGTCCTTCATAAATTAATATTCTCATTAAGTAAGCAAGAGAATCTCAAAATGCAGAAGTTGTGGACTGGAAGAGGCTACAGATGTGACAATTAGGGAGTGGGTGGGATGGGCAGGAGCTGTTTTCTTTCTCCTTCTGCCCCCCCTTCTTAAAAAGGGACCTCCTTCCTTCTTCTTTTTAAAGAGATGATCAGCTGTTCATGTGACACAGCATGGGCACCCTAACCACTGGATGGCCAAGAGATCAGTCTCACAAAACAGAAGCAAACTCTCCATGTTTCTGCAAGTAAATACTTAAGTTTGGGGTAGGGGCCGGCCTTTTAAAAGCAAAAGAAAAAAATAGATCATTCCAGTGGTCCCCTTATAAGGCAACCTTTCTCCATAGCAAATTCCAGTTAGAATTAGCACTACCATTCGGTGGCTCCCCTTTTAAATTCCTCTAAAAAAAGTTCAACAAAGCTGGCAAATAGAATGGAAATGAATCATTCAGAACAGCTAGTACACAACACCACACTTAGCTTTGTCCCTCTTTTTGCAACATGTATAAAAACGATAATTATCTCTACATGTTTTACAGATAAACACCATAAAGGTTTCGGAACTTTTAAAAAATCCACTTAAAAAAAACCCCAAGTAAAAAAATTCTGGAGACTCCTTTTTTGGAGAAAGCTGATGCTAAAAGCCTAAGCAGGATCAGACCCAGTTAGTACTTGGATGAGAACCTACCAAGGAATCCTAGATTCTAGATGAGGCTAGAAAGTTGGGTGGGAGGCATCCTGGGAAAAGTCAATGGCACAGTGCCTGGGTGCTTGCCAAGTAAAGAAGGTGGACGTGTCCGCAAAGACACCAGGAATCAAACTTCACAGAAGGAAGAGTTTACTTTTTAGTTGGTCAGGTCACGGCTCCATCAAGCACTTCAATTTCAGAATTATTATTTTTTATGCAGCAGCCATCACCAGAGAAGGCCTTTTTAAAGAAGATTGACCTTCTCTAGACATTATGTATGTCAATTATTGCTAGTACTAATGGGTGAAAAGGATGAGTGAGAAAAGGCTTTTTATTTCAGCTTCTAAAAGGGTTACAATCAGAGTCTAGTTGCCTCCAGTTCAGATGCCCAAGACTGTATGTCTCTTCAGATACCTAAGTTTGTGCTGCAGAGCCTCCCGAAGCATCTGAGAATTTGGGATTCCAAGAAGACTGGATCCCCTTGCACGGGACTGGAGATCAGATGTTGTCATGCCAGGAAACAGACTTCCAAAAGAGAAACTCCAAAAGAAGACAGAAGGGGGCAGAGGCAGCTGAATTATTACTCTTTGGGGAAAACCTTTGTGGCAGCAGCAGAGTAAAAATAAATGCATACTGTGTTATTAGTGGAACCAACCACCTAGCAGAGTGTTGGCTGCATCAGCAGATCCACAGTTATTTGGGAAAACAAAGCTCAGAATGCAGATGGGAGCCACAGGCACTCACAAGGCGCGCCCTCACAGCCCCAGCAGTGGCAAGAAGTAATGCTACTGTTTTAGATTAAAGAGATGCTTGTAAGGATAACTGAGAAAATATACGAAGCGCTCCAGACACTTGAAGCATGCTACTGTAGGTACCAAGTATCATTTAAAGACTTTTTTTAAAGTGTTGCTTATCAATGGGCTATCTATAAATGATCCAGCACCAGGAGAGCTGTGCTCACAACCGTAAGTGACTAAATTTAACTGATGGAGGGTCTGAAACTGAAAAGCACTTCACACTTCAGCTCTCATCCACCAACGCAAAGTCCTTGCTAGGAACACATTCACTCTATTTATTTTCCAGGCTATTTCATTTGATCTGCAGAGCAGGAGACGCTACCCCATTAAGAACAGAAATGTCGTTGCCTGGGTTTGCTGTGCCAACAGCCCACACAGATGGCACATTAGAAACATGGAAGTTGTCTCAAACCACCTAGGCTGGTATTTTCTACGCTGCTTGGAACAGCCAAGGATTAATGGTGGAAACTTCTGCATACAAAGAAAAGAGTCACTTGTCAACCCCCAGATGCCCCCTCTACCCACAAATGGCTTGATAAAGCCCTAACTTCCATTTCCTCTGCTAATCAGTGTCCTTGATTTCTCGTGAGTTCAGAAGAAACTGACAGCAATATTTTTCAAGGGTCACCCTACAAAAACAGGGAAGGGAGAGAAGCTAAATTTGTTTGTAACTGAAATCAGATAGAGGAATTACTCCTCCATATTAAATAACATTCCTTTGTGGCACACTCCCTAGTACAATTCAGCAGCAATCTTGAGGCACCTCCGAAGCTCTGATATCCCTATATGGTAACACTTCACAGGATCAACACTCCTTTTCTCTCATGATGGAAAGCAAAATCAGGGGAAACCACCCCTAATCCGCACTGGTCCATGCAAGGAGATCCACCATGTGTCAGTTGAGTTATCAAGCAGCAACTGACGTATGCCGGAGAATTATAACCTCTCCTTACCACAGTCAGAATTTATGAATCATATAACACACACTGTCATGAGTACTGATGGCGAGCAGGAGGGGGCCTCTATCCAGGGGGGAAAACGCATGCGTAGTACTGAGGAATTAAGCAGCCATTCACAGATCAGGCCCGCCTTAACTTTTGGAGTTTATCTGTCTGGGTTTTTCCCACACTTCTTCAGTTTGTTAGGATTTTCTGTCTAACATAGCAGTAATAAAACACTAGAGACCTATTCCTCGTCTCAGCGTGGTTCCTGGCTGTTAGGACACACACAATCCTTTTCAGCAAATGCTGTTGAGCAAATGAGGGGCACATTTTAAAAAATGTGATGAGATGAATCCAGCGCTGCAATGCCTTCCTTTCCAAAAAGGTTTAAGACTCTGGAATCAAAGCTTATAATCCAAAGTGGGAATCTTATGGTTGTTTTGCACTATAATATTGTTATTTTTAAAGCAACACCACCAAATGTAGCACCATATTCCTTCTCTTTAGAGGGGACAGTAATGGCTTCCATTTATTGGCAATGCCATTAAGACTCCCTGTGTGCAAAATGGGTTTTAAGCTTCAAAGGCTTTGCTAAAAGCCTGGATTACAGCCAGAACTGGATTTGAAAAATCAAACATTGAATGTCAGTTGAAGGGACACTCCAAGTTCTTGGTGGCAAGGCGAACAGCCACAGAAAGCACAAACATCAGCGTGTGAAACATCAAACTTCAGACAAATAAAAACTCAATTATCTGGAGGCATTATTAAAAATTATCATAACTGCCTTTTGACATCCACTGCAGTATTTAGCTGGATGTGCAAGAGGTGCTCCATTCTCACAGGTCTACGTTTCGGTCACTTCTTGAATAACATACCTGGCCATAGCAAATGTCCCATCCAACTTTGGAGTCTGATTTGCTTAATGATTGCTTCACTTAGCAACCAAAATTCTGGTCTCAATTGTGGTCGTTAAGCGAGGACTACCTGTAGGCTGGAAATTGATTTCATGGACAATTCCTGGACTTCTGGCTCAAGAAGAAACTATTCTTTCACTGAGACTAAAAGCTTTCTGCTTCCCTTTTAGAAGAACCAACAGCCTGAGGTGTTAATCAGGAAGCTCCTTCATAACAAATATACCGCAATGGGAATTTCAATGGAAGAAAAATACTAAATTTTCACTGAATATTACATTTAGAGAAAACTGCTATGTTTTCCTGCTGATAAACTACTCCAGTACTGATTGCTAAAATGGATAGTTCGTTTTCCAAAAATTGCTGGAAACGTAATGATCAGGTTGGATCATAGTAATGTTGCAAAGCTTAACAGTTTTGGCAAATGATTGATAATAGAATGAAACAGACTCTAAAAGCTGGATTTCCTTTCCAACCTCCTTTTTAAAAAATTAAACACTACTAAACTTTATGTCCCCACGAAGTATAGCAAACTAGCTTTGTACGTGGTAACTGCTGCAAGGATAGTTTACTTACTGGAAAGTACATTTGGTCCCTTTTGCCTGTACCACAACTGAAATTGGTTCCTCTTAGCATAAAGTCTTAAATTCTAAGGCACAATGATCTGTGAAATGAAGATAGATCTTTCACTATTCAGACAAAGACTACAGTAATTCTTCATCTTACTTCATAGTTTATATTATTGCTATTGCTATTAATATACTAGTTGGATTTCAACAATGGGCTGCAGTTTTTAAAAAAGATTTAAGATATTCAGTTATATAAAACTAATGAAACATTGCACATTATTACCTGGCAAATTGAATTTAACTTACTTTTTAGTTTCTACTTAATTTTGTTTAATTCTATGATGCTTGAAAATTTCTCTCTGTTTCATTTTTTCTCTGCTCTTTCTTTCTCTTTCCTGGTTTTTATTTTCCTCCTTTTTCCCCTTTCTCAAAAATCTTAAAATAAATAAATAAATAAATGTGTTGTTTAAAAAAAAAAAAAATCCTTCATGAAAAAGAGTGCTATGGTAGGCAGCGGTCAGCAATTCCTGATAATTCTCCAAAACTTAATTTGCTGCCTCCAAAATTTAAAATTTGCATTCTCTGTGAAGATAAGCTCAAACCTTTCCATCTTCCTAAGTTACATATAACTTGTTCCAAGACAATGTTAAAGTTTAAGGGATGTGATGTCTGCAATTTAATGAGGAGTCAAGACCTTTTAATATTTAATGTAGCTGGTACAACACTAACATGGCCAAATCCTGATAATTTATGGGAGCCTGGATAGTTAATAGGATCCTGGGATGAGCAACATAGCCATATACCTCCTTCAACAGATTTATAACTTAATATATAATGCAGCATATGATTGTTAGAAATTAAATAGGCATGAATCTGAAGCATATGTCATTTTGCTTCCAAAACAAGCTATCAATTTCACAGTACTTGTAATAAGTACGTAGTTTATTCCAATCAGAAAAAGAAAAAGCTCACAGCATAAACTTCCTCTCAATCTATTATACCCTGATTCCAACCTATATGAGATGAAGATTGGATTTTCAAGACCATGCTTGGCCTTTTAATATTAATGCCGAATGGAGAAATATCTCAGCTCAACCAGATATGGAAAAAAAATGTGGAAGGCAACAAGTACCTCTTTCTCAACCTTGACTGACTCTTGTCTGTTTTAAGCTTGTTAGAAAAAATGGAGGGCACTGGAAAGGAAGAGGTGAACACAGGGTGAGTTAAAAGCATCCTCACCTACCAGTTCTCCCCAATTAACATTCATTTTCCGTCAGTAACCAAGGACATTTCAACATATCTTCCCCGCTTCCAAATTTGTATCTGGAAAAAGTGCACAAGGACTCATCTGGGAAAGCAGCAGAAACACACAGCAAAGGAACATGGAAGTCAGAAACTCAAAGGGGCAAGAAATAATTGACTTAGCCTTTTTCTTTTAATTCCTTCACAAACACCAATTCTTCTGCAGGAGAGGGAATAACTAAAATACGGAATCTTCCTTTTTAGCTGCATTTGCTCTGTGCCCATCTTTTCCCTCGATAGTATTTTCTGGGACCAAAGCAGAAATGCAAGGCTGCCAAGTATCAACACAGTTTCATTGTGCAGTTTCATGATGGAGATGAGCATCAGCTGATATCACAAACTGGTCATAAGCATGTAAGTATATGCAACAGTCCGCTGTGCAGAATATGTCATGAAATCTGTTGTTGGTTTCCAAGACTTAGACACGGACAGAGATTCCTAGTTTGAAACCCACATTGCTCACACAATAGCTTTCAAAAGAGCTCATCTGATACAAGGAATCGTCTATCTGGGACGTTTCTGAAAAGACAACAAATGGATATTATTTCTTCAAATCTACAGTTCTCAGAGAAAACTGCAGATTGCCTAACTACAGAAATCCACCACCCACCAGTGACAGGAAACAGACTAGATCCTATGGCAGATGGAGATGCCATGTCTGTCCCCATGTCCACTTTGACAACACTGTTACATAAACTAATGAACTCGCCCACGATACCAGAGGTCATTCTAACCAGCTGTCATTCAGTGTCATAATTTGCTAACTACGAATTACATTAGTCAATCACAAGACAAAACAATACTGGAATAAATAAATGACGTTTTCCTACTCCACATGGTATTTTGTGGCTAGGATGAAAGCTGGGAGGCATGAGACCCGTTCTTCCAAGCTGCCGCCATGAGGGGCCTAGTTTGCATCATGTTAGCAACAACTTTTTGTTGCAGTCCTTGAGTATCAAAGTCCTTGATTTTGTTGTAAACCGCCCAGAGTCCCTCCAGTGGGAGGAGATGGGCAGTGACAAATTTGATAAATAAAATAAAATAAAAATAAGTCAAGGCCGAGGCAGTGGGGAAAGATTCCCCACTCTGTTGTCCATGTCCGTGAATCCCCAACTATTCATGCACTTGGATCTCGATGTCTTCTTCCCGCACAGGGCCACCTCTGTACCTCTGTCTCCTTCAGACTTTCAGAATTGAAGCACAAAGAAAAAATGGAAATGTTACACTGGTGTTTCCAAGTATGACTGATTCAAGATTTAGATGACATTGGACTGACATCTTATTGCAAGAAAAAGAACCTCCATCCTTTCTTTTTCCCTCTGTCTCTCTCACTCCTTTTGTCCAGTTCTCTTTCTATTCAATGTCTAATCTTTTATTACTCAGGGAAACTCTTCTGGGAACCACCCTGTTGAAATGTGCCCAGCTATCAATATACCCAAGCAAAGTTAGGAAGGTGGGCATTACGATTATCTAGTCTGCCTCAGTTATAAGATGCCCTCCAAGGAAATTATGTCTTACAGGAGCTGGGACTGTTTTCCTGGACAGACCACGTATTTCTGCGTAGTGAACTGAGACAGCGGAACCTGTTCTGCTTGTTACTATCACAGAGAAAATAGCAAAAAATAGACACCATTTTTTTAGCTATTTATTTATTTTATTTATTGTTCACATTTTTATATTACCGCCATCTCCCCCCAAGAGGGGGACTGCAAGCAGTGTTGAGTAAGTCAGAAAGAACATGACTTTGTTCACTCAACATTCATAACAAAAAGCTAAAAAAATATAGGGCACTGTTTAACTTAAGCTGTTTAATTATGAGATGGAATGGATTATCACAGGTTGACGCCTACATGTTTTCAATAAGAAATCGTCATCATCATTATTTTTTATGTATTCAGCTTGTATGAACAACAGATATATATATATATATATATATATATATATATATATATATATATATATATATATATATAAGAGCTGTGTTTCTTCTCTCCCCCACCACACCCTGCAGAGAGACTGAAGAGTGCCAGGGCTGGTAACATACTACTTTTATTGTAGTGGCTTGATTCATTAACTAGTTTTGGAATTTCAATTGACTGCTTTATTTGTTTTATTGGTTTAATAAGTATTGCATTGTTTGGAATGTGCCTTTTACTAATCCTCTTGAGAAGAGTGTGAAATTTCTCTAAGAACGTCCTTATTCCAGAACACCAATTAAGTCTGTGCCAAATCTAAAATGTCTGGCTAGACATTTACACTCCAGGAGTGTGACTCCCCTAAAAACTTGATCACTGACTGAAATATATTTCTGTTTTAAGTTATTACTTAGTTTGATTTATTTACCTTTTTCTTTATGAGCAGATTGCAGAAAGATGCATGGCTTTCTCAAAATCATGAAGGTTAGTTTACCCTAAATGGATATAAAGCAGGAAACTCTGGAGAAACTGAGTTTCCTGCTTGATGGGTCAGTCCTGGTAGGTTTCATCTTCTAGGGAAGAGACAAGCTGAGACTCTCCCCATTCCTTGAACAAAAGCCAATCCAAATGGCAACTGAAACTTGGTCTATCTTAGATAGTGAAGACCTAGCTGCATGGTGAACCAAGTTCTTTTCTCCAAGATATCTCTGCTGCTCCTTGCTTCTCAGCATCTGCTACCTAAAACACTTTTATTTATTTATTCCCCCTCCCCCATGCATTACAAACTAGAGGCTGTATCTCAATGGCTTAGCATGCATTCAGCAAATAGGAAATCACCATCAACATCTCCAGGAAAATCTGGGAAAGATTTCTCTCTGAAATCCTGGAGAACCATTGGTAGTTAGATGGGATGACATTATTAGATTGCTGATTTCCTAAATTACTTCTGCAAGGATAAGAAGGGACATCACTGTTAGGTAGGACCATTTTTTTCTCTTGCTTGGAGTTCAAGGTGCAATAAAAATCAGGAATGAGACACACAGATTGAGATATAAATATGGCATCATCTACTGACTACAGAAATAAGGAAGTAAATTTTATCTGCTGAAAATACTATAACATGCTACAAAAGATCACCTAGCAGTTTTCTGAACATCCTGGAGTAATTCATGAATTGCTTATGAAATGTTTTGATATACAGTATTGTTCTTAGAAGTACTGCGATCACTCTATTCTTTCAAAGTAACTATTTTAAAAAAAATGTGTTGAGACAGGCTGTTTTTCTCTCTCAAAGATAAAGACCCAGAAAGAGGTTCATGTTTCTCTGTGGCTCAGAGACTTACTGGATTCTGGCTCGGCATTGGACCATTAATCCAGCCATCATGATTAGTTGAATTTCCTCCTTCTCATTCCTAGAAACTCTTAAAAGCACTCTAAGGAAACACAATTAGCTAAAATTGGAATTCAAGACTAGAGTCTTTGAATTTCAGCTAATCCCCCATTCCTCACCCTCATCTGTAGATGGCCTATTTTTCTAACTTCACCAGGAAGTGACCCAATGGCAGAGAAAGAAGGAAGGGCTGCAGAATTTTAGGTGTGAAGGACAGACTCCTTCAATAGTACCAATTTGAACCTGGCTGTGCTGCAGGTTAAACCGCTGAGCTGCTGAGCTTGCCAATCGGAAGATCGGCGGTTCGAATCCGCCTGATGGAGTGAGCTCCCGTTGCTAGTCCCAGCTCCTGCCAACCTAGCAGTTCGAAAACATGCAAACGTGAGTAGATTAATAGGTACCGCTTCAGCGGGCAGGTAATGGTGTTCCGTTCAGTCATGCCGGCCACATGACCACGGAAGTGTCTACGGACAAACGCCGGCTCTTCGGCTTTGAAACGGAGATGAGCACCGCCCCCTAGAGTCGGACACGACTGGACTTAATGTCAAGGGAAACCTTTACCTTTACCCTTTAAGCCCCCCAAAAGCTAAGCAGGCTTAGTCCATGTTAGTATTTGGATGAGTGACCAAGAAATTCCAGAGCTGTAGAGCAGACTGGGAAGTTATAAAATCGATCCTTCAGTCCTGGATGGTGATGATAAACTACCTTGACACTGTTGCCAAGAGAATGACATGGATACATCTAGACAATCAAAAGTGTCTTGTCTTTACCTTTCCCACCATGAATATGTAAAACTCCATAGCCTTGTGTCCCACCTTTGCCTGTCCCAGAAACTCTTGTCAGGATGAGGCTATACCACAAAAGATTAGGGCTGGAATTAATTTATCATGTCCAAGGGAAATGCAGGAAAAAGACCAAATTTAGCCAATCATATACTTCTATACCTTCATTCCTTTCTCCAGGTTATAACTGGAGACAGACAACATGAAGACAAAACCATCTATCCACTCAAGGATGGAAAGGTTATTAGTGATTACTTCAGCAATAAGCTGATTTTCTCTCTGGACTCCCCATAGGGCAGGCATTTGCTCTGAAAACGGTTTTAGGGAGGTTCTTCATGAAGCAAACATACCTTATAAAGTGCCTCTTTAAAATGCCTTATACAGCTCTATATTTTGCTACTCATCCATGAACAGGCAGTAAGTGACCAAGTGAAAATATTTGATTAATATACTGACCCAACCTATTGTTATTAAATCATTTTTATGCCACTTTTTGGCCTGAAGACACTCGAAGATGGCTTACAGCCCTTTTAAAAATAAGATACAGAAATGCAATAATAAATCAATAGTAAAAAAAATCTAAAAATGAAATACATCGTTTGGAGAAAGCTGTAAACCCAGGCATTTGTGGTCAACCGATAGGCATCAGTTCATTGGAGTATGTCATTATCCTGTGAAAGATGTTTTAGGGAATTGCCAAAGGGGTGGGGGAGATAACACCACTTGGGTCTATACAAATTATTTCTCCTATTTTTTATTCCTATGTCCTATAGACTATATCCTACAGAGACGTATCTAAAACTCAGAACTCAGAGCTAATTTCTTTGTCTGCTTGACATCGTTACTCAGCATTCTATGGAAAGGACAATGCTTCAAAAATTAAACAGCCCCCAGGTAGCTCTAGAGATCAACTAATTTCATGCTATCAGTATCTTGGCTTTTTAATGTTGATGTTGGATTGCACAGACAAAGAATAATCTTAATAGAACATTTTTTGCATCCATATCCTAAAGGGCCTCCCCTATGGTTTTCTGCTGTTGTGGTCCCATCTCCAAGCATTATTTTTAACCACTGAACAAAGGCTAAAATACATTTTCATCATTCTACTTTCCATTTTCTCAGTTTGGGATTTATTCACAGAGGTGGAAGAGTCCTTGCCACTTCAAAGCTTAACATTCAAAATACTTTGGTGGCTAAAATATCATAGATTGATTCAGTGCTGCCAGTGGAAAAGGGGAAAAAATAATTTAGTTTACATTTGAATATAAATGTCCCAAGTCCTTAAACGAACTGGAATTCAACTTTGTCTAATTTTACATGCAGTATTTAACTGAAAGGCATATACCAAAACATCCATATGGCGGGAAGTGCACCCAGCAATATGTCGTATTTGCTTATTAAATGTGCTTATTAAAAATATCAAACTGTGCAGCAATCAGGATTTGAGAGGGAAAGGTGATTTGACACATGCATGGGTGTGCACAGGACATCAACCAGCACCTCCTTCCATCAAATGTGTCATTTCCTGGTAAGCCACAGTTCTTCTAGGAATGGTACATCAATACCTCTGTGTGCTCCAAATCACCCCTGCCCATTTGATTCTTGATCACTGCACAGTCCCATAAAATATAAATCATGACAGGAATGTTCAGAATGTCTACATTGGGAAAAGTACAAGTGCAAGATACATAAAAACTTAGTGGACTTTAAGGTTAGGAGTTAAGCAGTATCAGTGAATCTGAGAAAGCAGATCTGGCAGGAGAGAAAGGCAGAATATAGGTTTGCCAGGTAAGGTCTCATTAGGAAGCTACTTCTGTGAAAATTCTAAAGAAATAGCTAGGGAACTAGAGAGATCACATGAGACCATTATAAATGGATGTATAAATAATGCATATGCACAGTAAAAGATGTCAGTCATTTATTCACAATGGCAAAACAACACAATTAACAAATGAATCATTAATTCAACTGTGGCAAAACAACACTAGTGACTGATCAGGAGAGGAATAATTTCCAAAATAAACGTAGGAGGACCGGGAAGAAAATATGCAACAAGGAGTTCTAACCTAAGAGAAAGTAATTATATGGATGGGCATACAGTACAGGGCAGAAGAAGGCCTTTGTGACATTGGCCTCTCGCTTGTCTAACTCTAACGTGACTTAGTTATATCTGCTCCCATCAATTCAGGGCTTCAAACTGACAATGCAGAATATATGGACTCTTTAGTTATTATAATTTCATTATCTTCAAAAATGTTAATTTACTGTTACTGGACATCTGTGTTTTACCATTTTGTGGGTCTAGTGCCTTATACAAGAAGCTACCATTTAAGAGCATGTCTTAACAGTTGCCTAAAAATCCTAACTACATTAATTAACTGTAAGAAAAAAAGGAATGACCATAGCTAAAGAGGAAAACACACTCTCAAATGCCAAAGTTCTAGGTCTTACAAGAGTTTTATGTGGTGCCCATATGTCCTTTCATGGTCCTGCCTCATACCATATTCAAGTTCTGAATAACATCACTGAGCATTAATTGATAATAATAAAGTATTTTGTGTATCTGAAGCCCAAGTGAAGCTGTGCCAACCTTATCTTGTTTCCATGCATTGCAACAAAATATAGGAATATGATCTGAAGCTAGTTAGCTCATGGTCCTGGCCACAAGCAGGAGATGAAATATACTATAATATCAATGCAATAAGCAGTGAGATACTGTCTAAAATATATCACTGCTACCTGAGGCAGTATCAATCACAGCCACAGAATATATTGAAAAAGAAGGAAATTAAAGTAGCCAGCTTTTCTTCCCAGATGTTCTGAAAACATCAGGTCAGTTTCATAACTCTCCGTTTTGGTAAGAGATGCCAAAGCTGATGACGCATTGCAATAAAATGGCTATATATCTTGAACAGAGATTTTCAGCAATACACCTTTTGCAGTGGGGAAGAAATGTCCTTTAAACTCCTTCTGCAAATGACTGTGAACACAAAGGTCTTCTTGATTGACCCTTTTAAGAGGAAAATCCATTGTTCTGGGGACACTGCTGCATTTTCCGTAGTACAAATTGACATGATGCAGGCACAAGTTTGCAGGCTTACAAAGGAGAAAATAAGAAATCACCATCAGCACCTCTCAGTCAGAAGGAAGTACAGAATAAATAATCTTACAGCACAACCTTTTTGTTTAATATTATCTGTATTTCAGACTTCAGGAAAGAAACTAAAGCTTTTCCTACTAGGGCAGCAATGCACTGACTTTTTAGGATTGTGTCTCCTAATGAACAGGCAATAGAAGATCTTTACAATAAAGGGTTAGTAAGAACACCTAAAACTTCCAACAGAATATATTACATTATTTTTCAGGATTACGCCTTCCTAGGAAGCTCATAACATATCGACACACAAAACACTGCAACCCTCATGTCACAATGCAGAGCACATCCTTCATTATAAAACCAGCCCTAGAAGTCTTTGAAAGCTGATTGGAGACTGCATATGCTCTCAAGACCGGAAAAGTTGCTGTCCATGGTACTCACCAACTTGATGGCTCTTGCTGACAGAGTAGAGATCTCGCAAGGCAAGGACAAGGGTCAAGGAAGTCAGTACGACTGCATGTGGCCTTCAGATAACTCAATCTCAAAGCATTATGGCACCTTTCATGCTAGGTCGCATGTTGGAGGTTCTACACAATCATATGGACACCTATGTGTACATCTAGATGTTTCAACAGAAGCAAGTAAACATTCTGTTCTGCAGTTCAGAGAGTGGGACAAGAAATATATTCATAGTAGGGTGCACAGATGGTACTTCTTGACAGCTCCTTAGCAAGCACAGGTACAAGGGACAGAGATTCAAGGTCAGTCTATTGTAGATGCTGTTCCTGCATCCGACTGTTCTTGGGGTAGAATTTAGAAATCAGAAGCTCCAGGCCTTCATGTAACATAGCTAGAGTACTCAGAACCAGTTGCCAGAATGAACCTACTCAGAAATGAAATCTATTCTGAATAGGACATTACTTCCAACTATACTGTAACATCCGAAGAGATATTCCAAACAAACTGACATTCCTCTGTTTTTCTGCCCTTTCACTTTCAACACAGCAGCAGCAACATAGTTGTGAACACGGTGGCTATTTCACTTAATCAGAATCCATAACTGCAGATTCAGGGATGGAAAAGCTGATTCTATGGAGACATTTGAATTAAGCATTGACTCCTTGGCACCAATCTTGTTAGGCTTCTTCTCTTGTTCTTTTCGCTTCAATCTCCACCTCGAAAGAGGATCCATATGAAGAAACCATGACAGTAATCTCCCAATGTAGTCAGCCCAGAATAAGTATAATATAAATTAGAACACTTAGCTCTTAAAATGTTCTTCCTGACATATTCTGCACTCAGTGATCTTTCCAACCAGCAGTGTGTTTCCAGTATTTATTCGAAAGGAACCAAGGGGCATGTCAGAGGCTTTAAGTTGTTAAAGAGCAGAGATAACAGAATTTGAGCTTTTGGGGACCCAAAGATTAGCAGATGGCAGCATCCAAGTGATCATGTGGGACTCTGAAGCTAAGCAGGGTTGGGCCTGAGTAGTACTAAGATGGGAAACTACCAGGAAATTCCAGAACTGTAGACTAGTCTGGGAAGTCAAAGAACACCCAGAAGTTAGCGTTAAACATCTTCCGTAATGTTGAGGATGCTCCGTAAGTCCTTAAAAATCTGGCTTTATTCCTAGGGCTGGGGGTAAGATGGCTACTAACCCCTTGTTGGTTTTCAGAGGAGATGGTATTGCTCCATTGGAGGATGAGGATATTACGCTATGTTATTCTATGTTCATGATCCTTTGGCTTGGCTTTTTTATTGCTCATGACTTTTAATATGTAAACCACCCAGAGTGAGTGAGTGACTGAGTGCAAAGATAAAAATGTATGTATATATGTGTGTAAGTATGTATGTATGTATGTATGTATGTAGCTTCTGGAAATCAAGCTTGGCTATAAGCTATGGAATAGAAAGAGCACCACCTTCTTGAATCTACCTTCCAGGACTGAAGCCATTGCAAACTAAATGCAAGGGAAAGATAATAAAAACAGAAAGCTGAAATTTAAAAAGAACAGGATCATTTTGAATATTATGGGACCCACTGCAAAAGCCTGATCAGGCTTGCTAAGCAGAGCAGATATTTAATAATAAATGAAAGGCTAAAAATGACCATCTAGAATAGGGTGGCCCGCATAGCCCAGTTAACCCATTCAATTGAGTATCTAAGCCAGGAAGGTAAGCAGGCTTGGGCTTGATTAGTACTTGGATGGGGCCACCAAAAAGTCCTCAGGCTGTAAATTGGACCAGGTAGCAAAAAGAGAAAAAAATCCCAAAAAAGAGGCAGAGGCAAAGCACTTTCATCCTGATGCCAAGAAAACTGCATGTTTGTGACCATCAGGAGTCAGCTCAACTTGAAGGAGACATTACTGTTCTAGGCCTACGTCATCAGAAAGCAACCAAACTGGAAAAATGCAGAAAAACAGATGATCAAAGTGCAATGTATAGATTACTGTAATACATATTTATGAGAAGAAAGTTTTAGGTCAGTCCTTCTGGGAATGCAATCCCGATTGCTACGCTCTGTAGATCAATCAGTAAATAAAAATTGGCTTGTCTGAGACATTTTTTTTTTCCTTTCCAGGAAAGAAAGAGATTGAGAAGCATTGATTTCAGTGGTTCTCCACCCCTCCTTCGGATCAAAATTAACATTCTAAATCTCTCATCCAAACATCTGTGCACTTATTTAAGGGTGCCTCAAGTTATGCAGTTTGGGTTTTACACTTTTGTTTAAAAGTGAGCTGTTTTTTCTATTATGCAGGATGTTGTGACCAAGGTGACAGGATGCTGGAATATAATATTTCAGACAGCAGGTGAGAAGATTTTTTTTTTTCTTTTTCATGTAAAAATGCTCTCTTTATGGAACAAAACCATCACATCCAAGACAGGCTGTAGTATGGGAGTCGAATTAAAAAAAAGATCTTTCAAAAGGCAAGGATTCCTCCTTGTCATTTTCTTGCATCTCCTGATTACATGTTGCAATTAACATAAGAGGCAGTGAAGACTACTCTAGACAATAAGCTGTTCAAAAACTCTTCTCAATTTGCTTGTTTCTGGGACCGTCTTGGGTTTTTCAGTCCCTTATTTTCACTTTATGGCTCCTCTGCATCTACTTCCCCTTCTATGAAGTCCTCCAACCTCTGATCCATTCCTCCTTTGCAATGGCATCTCTCACCTCATTCTTTTCCCTTGACAAGTTGCATTGGCACAGGATTGGCCCCTTAGATCCACACTAGATCCCCAGCTGGATCCCCCCCTCCCCACAAGAAAAAGGTTCTTGGTGAGTGAAACACCAAGGCTGTGATGGCATTTCTCACCAAGCCACCAGCCAAAACTGGGCTGCTTTTTCATTCTGTCACGTGTCTTCTTTATTACCTTGCAGTTTTAATATGTGGCGAGGCTGCTTCTGTTTTCATCCAGACCTAATGATATGAAACTGATTGAAGCTTTGGAACAAAATAACAGCTGTCAGAAGAAAAATCAAAATACAATCCATGCTCTAGCTGTGTTAATGGTGTCAGAGATGAAAGATTCATCTCTGAATTTGACAGATCACTTGGACATCATCATGGTATAAATGAGGAACTGGTACACAGAAGGACCACTTGTAGCCAAGAAATCATCCATGTGAACAAGGGAAGCAAAACGAGAATATTTCACTTTAACCTAATCAAATGCCATTCTTCATCTATTGCTCTGAAAACCACACACCATCTCAAACCCCACTTTTTTCTGCCCTTTTCCTCAAATCAAGTAATACATGGTTATACCTCACCAGATGCCTCTCTGGAAAGAGTACTCAAGATTAGCACATACCTTTTTACACCAAAGGGTATCACCACCACAGCCACATTATTTCCAAGCCCATTTATCTTTTGTATACACCGTCCTTTCATCCATAGAGATTTATACAGTGCTTCAAAAGATGTAGTTAAGAGCCTTTTCACAGATTCCAGCATGAGAGTTGGCCATGCGAAAAAAGCTCTCTTGTTTAAATGACTAAGAACTACAGTGCCGAAAGGTTTAAACCCAAAGGCAACTCGCTGATCAAATTCTACAAAAAGATGTTAACTCAGGCTGGAGGAAACTTACGTTCACTTGTTCTACTGTCCTAAACATGAGAAAGTTATGCTGCTCAAATTCTTTGAAAAGAAACAGAATGCCTGCTTAAAAGCCAAGGAAAGACAAAAGCTTTAGCTTAAAAAACAGCAGTCTTGAGAAACTACAACACAGCCAGAGGACATTCAGGCTTGCATCCACCTGAACAAATGTGCAACTGAGCTTCTTCACCTAATTTTCTTTCCCTCCCTCCCCTCAAGTCACTGTTTACTCCTGGTGACTGCCTAGACAAGTCTCTGCAGTTTTCTTGGCAAGATTTCAAAAGTGGGTTGCCATTGCCTGCTTCGTAGGGCTGAGAGAGAGCAACTGGCCCAAGGTCACCCAGCTGGCTTTGTGCCTAAGGCAGGACTGGAACTCCCGGTCTCCTGGTTTCTAGCCTGATGCCTTAACCACTACACCAAACTGTCTCTCAATTCTCTCAAAGCATCTGTTAAAACTATCTCCCCAGCTTTGAGGAAAAGTATAATCCACCAAATTGGGAAGAAGCATCTTCTATGAATGGGGGAAAAAAAGGTAGTCTCTGCCTAATTGAGTTGAAAACACTCCTTCCACAGCACACCAAGAACAACCGGCAATGTTTACAGCTCATTATGAAAGGTGAAGGAGAAATTGCCATGGACAAGAAGGTTCTTCTATCAGCTCATGTGCGTAACCCTAAATCCCAATGTAACGCAATGTGCTTAACTTTGATGCAAGTGTGCATCATACAGTAATTGCCTCTTCTTTGTGATACACATCTGTATCTTAGAGGTCCTGAACAAGCCTTTCCTCTAGACTGGGCCAACTGTACAGGCTGCATCCCAAAGTGATGGTGGCCAATCATTAAATTATATGCTTAAATTATGTGACAGCAACAACCAAAGTCTAGGTTTTGACTTTCCACTGGAATAGTGGCATAGGCAGACTGTCTATTCCAGCCTTCTGGTTTTGACTTTGGCTGTTGCTGTCGCATAATTTAAGCCAGTTGGATATGTTAATTCAGCAACAGAAAACAGTATTATTAACATTTGTCATCTAACTTACAGGTTTCTAGGGGGACAATAAATGCAGCGATCTATCATCCCCAATAAGAAATCATTCTTTAAACAGGCAAAATCACGAGATGAAACACAACCTGGAACCAGTCATATTAATGAGTTGTTGTTCTCAAACTTTGCAGGGATTTTGGGAAAACATGTCTCGCACTTTTACTGAGGCTGAAAATGACTGCCCAGTAACACTTGGGAGCAGGTTGTGTCTCAGTAGATTAACATGATTACCATGGGCTGAAGGGCACTGCTACTTAATGGGATAATTAAATGCTACTTAAATACCGAAACATAAATTTTGGAATGAAAATATGTATTTGCATCATGTGACTAGCAGCCTTAGTTGGGGATTCCAAATAACGTATCTTTTTGTGGTCTCCACTGACTAATCAAAGAGTATGCATTAGTAAGAGTTGCCAACTTAGGCAGTATTTTAAAAGGACTAAGTGCACTCAATTTGAGCTGATTCATCATGGACCCTATGTGAAACCGAAGCTAGTTTTACACATTCTCCAGCTCTCCCAGTCTGGAAGAGCTTCAGCAAGCGTTTTTGATTTCCACTGCCCTTTCCACCAGCTGGCTCTGCTGTGACCCTATGTGCATGCCTGGCTTTCCCAGTGAGCCACATGTAGTCACAGAGGCAACACATGGCTAACTATTGGCAAAACAACAAGGCCATTCATATCGGATGGTATTTAAATGATCTGCTGAAGTAGTTTTCACCCAGGAGGGCAGGGACTTAGTTTAACTGTGGCTCACACAGGCACACTTACTATGGCTACCAGATTTGGGCTGCAAAACTCCACACCACCATGAAGAATTAGATGTTCCAATGGCTCTCTGCTGCCATGCAGTGGTTGTCCAGATCTGGTAGCCTAATACTTGCTTGAGGGGGCTTCCTTTAGAAAGGACCTTCAGGCCCTGGTTGTGCTTTCCAGGAATCTACCACAGGGTTAAAGAGGAGTCATGTTGAAGAGAAACATGAGGCATAAAAAAGGAAATCTGCAGGAATGAAGATTTGGAATAACCTGTTTTAACATATCAGCAGACTAGACTTTTAAAGAAGGTTAAACTCGAATCTCACGATCTGTGGTTGTTTCAGGAAAAGTTGCTTTATCATAATGAGTAGACAGCACCATTTGGGTTTCATATGCATTTGGAGTTTACCCAAGTGTGAGGAACTGGTTTCATTGTGCTTGGTCTATAGCAGTGTTTTTCAAACTTGGCAAGTTTAAGAGGTGTGGACCGACTCCCAGAATTCCCCAGCCAACTCCATAGCTAAAAAGCCTTTTTTTTACTCCAATGGAAAGACACTGCTGATTTAAAATCCTGAACTGAAGAACTCTTTACATATGAACTGGCTTTCTGTTCATGCAGTGAAAATGCCAATCAATATTACTCCATCTGTCGAGGTTTACATTTACCTTTTAAACAACTGAGTTTTGGGTTTCATATACCTCACTATTTATTTTTTTAATTTCTATTTTTTTTTCCTCTTTGATTTTTTGTCATATTTAACTGTCTTGTTCTTTTCCTTGTTTTTATATTAAAGGATATTTTTTTTTAAGGACAAGGAGAAACATAAAATAAATCTCTGAATATTTATTGTCATGTTTTCAATCTTCATGAGCCAAACAACATAAAGCATTTCAAATTTTACTGATTTCAATGCACAGCTTTTTTTTAACCTCAATGGGACTTAAGGAACTTGTTCTGATCAAACCATATTCTCATTTTTTCCTAGTGTCTCTAGTTTTTCCATTGCCCCTGCCACTGCACAAAAGAATTTTTTTCTGACTTGTTTTGTTTATTTAGAGAATAGGGACTAAAATTAGTATTTCAATGACTAGAACCTTCCTAATGCAGCCCCCATTTTTCACTGCATTTTGCCAAAGCTATCCCAGATATTTTTTCTTGCTAGATAACTCACCATGCAAGAAGGTCAGACTCAACACTTCTTCTGATTCTTGCCAGCTAACACTGTCCTCAGATTGTTAAGAAATCCAAGCTAGCTCTCACGATAATAAAGATTTCTCAAAATGTGGGATTTTTATTACCTCCTCTTTATTGCTCTGAGGAGATCAAATTTTCAGAGTTGCAGTAGATTTGTTTCTGTCCTCTGTTCTGGGGACTGTACAAACCAAAAGCTTCTTTGAAAAAAGAACAGCTTCTTCTTGTGTTGGGGCATCAGCTGTTTCAGTCCACAGAAAGGGGGGAAATACAAACACTAGGAAGTATGGCCTAAGAGAAGACGTTTAAGGGATTTTGGGAATAAGAAAGAAGAAATGAAGATAAAGGCCACTGTTCTCCTGAAAACATTACCCATTCATTACATCATAAAATGAGCTGTGCTGGGTCGGGCTAAAGCACTATCTAGTCCATTATTCTATTCCCACGGTGACCAAAAGGATGAGCAGAGAAACACATATTGAATGTAACCAGCCTGGGAATATTAGAGCAGACCTCTGCTCATGACCCCTGCACAATGAAATTCCCAGCCATATTGCCTTGGATATTGAAGGTAATATACCCATCATAACTAATAGTTCTGGACAGGCTCAAAAAGTAAAGATGTAGGTTTGCCACTGCCTTCTTCTGGGATATTTTCATTAAAAAAACAAAAAAACAAAACCTCCCAATCTAGCTGGGATTTCATGAGGGCATCCCATCCAAGCACCTACCAAGTCCAGCCTTGCTTAGCTTCTGAACCCAAAGTCAACCAGTGCTACAACCTGCTAAGATTACTGATGGCTTCTTCCCCCCATAAATTTGTCTAATCCTCTTTGAAAAGTATTCACTTTGATGGCCAACCATACATCTGCCATATTTAAACAATATACTTGATGAGAACGTTCCTTTTATAAATCCTGAGTCTCCAGCCATTTAGCTCCATCTAGATGACTCCAGATTCTGGTGATAAGAAAAAGCAAAAAAATGCCTCCCTTGATATGCGTGTAAAATTATGCATGCTTCTCTCATGTCTTCATTTTCCATTTCGCTGAGCTAAGAAGCTCTACATGTTGTAAGCTTTTCTCACACAACACTTATTTTGGCCTTCTAATCATTTAAGGAATGCTTTCCTGCACTTTGTTTTTAATCCTTTCTCATTATCCCTAATAATGCAATTTACTATTTTCACTGCATAAAAGGTAAAGGTTCCCGTTTAGTCATGTTCGACACTAGGGGGCGGTGCTCGTCTCATCTCTGTTTCATGGCTGAAGAGCCGGCGTTGTCCGAAGACACTTCCGCGGTCATGTGGCCGGCATGACAGGCACGGAATGCTGTTACCTTCCCGCCGAAGTGGCACCTATTTATCCACTCGCCTTTGCATGCTTTTGGATTGCTAGGTTGGCAAGAGCCGAGGCGAGTGCGGGAGCTCACTCCATCACGTGGTGCTCGGGTCTCGAACCGCCTAACTTGCGGCCTTCCGGTGGACAAGCCTGGCGTCTTACCCGCTGAGCCACCACACCCCTATTTTTCACTGCATAGACTATTTAAATATCTATTACCTAAATTTTCTGTAAGTTTTTTAGTTCCTTATAATTTTAAATAATTCTGTGATATCCCAGCTTTGTATCAGTTAAAAAGCAGTGCTCCCAAACCAGTTCCTTGGGGAACCCCAATGTTTTGCATCTCTCCAACGTGAGGGATGTGTCCATGTATCTCACCTGCTGTTTCTCACTCCTTGACTAGTCATAGAACCGTAAGACTCACTCTGTTATCCAGCAGCCACTACTTTTGTGAATAACATTTCAATGGAGCTAGTCCAGAAAATCCAAACTTGTAGATTGTACCAGTTATGTCTATAAGAAATCACAGTGGATCTTAGGAAATACGGCTTTAAATAAGAGCAAATAAGTGCATTGATATGAATCTACCTTCTGTGGTATTTATCCTTAAAACCCTGTTCCAGTAGTCCCATTTCATTTTATAAAAAGCCATTCATTTAGGAATGTTGTGATTTATTTCCATAAAATAAAGCCAGCACAGCACTGGCTGCAGGTAGTTTTATTTAATTTTATTTTCTATCCCGCCCTTATTATTTGTATAAATAACTCACGGCGGCAAACATACCTAATACTCCTTCCTCCTCCTATTTTCCCCACAACAGCAACCCTGTGAGGTGGGCTGGGCTGAGTGGGAGGGACTGGCCCAAGGTCACCCAGCCGGCTTTCGTGCCTAAGGCGGGACTAGAACTCTCATACCACGCCTGATTGGCTCTTGGGCTGAGAGGGAGTGACTGGCCCAAGGTCACCCAGCCGGCTTTCGTGCCTAAGGCGGGACTAGAACTCACAGCCTCCTGGTTTCTATCCCATTGCCTTAACCACTAGACCAAACTGGCTCTCTTTATATCGTTTATAACAGCATGGAGGAATGCTGTCACCAGGACAATAGACCTCTTTATCAGGGTTCAGTTAGTTTACTGAAAACATTCAGGCTAACTGATCTGAACAAGCATTATTATCAACGGACTCTACAAAGCCCAGGTCGTCCCTTTATAGAGGGTTGGGCCCAAAGAAAGCACGATCTGATCAGGTGTACTTCTGAATTGTCGTTCTCACTCTGAGCCAAGTAAGCAGAAAACAGTGTGATGTCTGTGGGAAGACATTTTTCAAAAGCAAAGGTTAAATCTCTAAACACTTTTCCATTTATGTGCTTCTCCATGAACATTTTAATCGGGAAAAGGCAAAGCAGTGCAAATGAAGATGAGTTTTAAACAGGGGCTGCAGCAGTGCTCATTGGAAATGGATTAACCACAATCTTCGGAAATATAGCTGCATGACAGCAGGCCTACCCACATCACGCTCAAAACTACTTCTGCAAAATGGATGGGAAAATTGCACACACACTACAGTTCTGGTCCTTTCCCCCCTTTTTTTCTTTCTTTGAGTGAGATGTTATTCAGTTGGAGAAAAGACAGGAGTGGCACAAAAGCTGAGGCAGGATCCTGAGTTAATATGCTATGGCTGCCCTACAGAAAATGCCACAGGGAGAGGCGTTCATTTTCCTCCCATTCTCTCTTAAACCCCAGCCGTTTAACAAGCTACACCGAACGAGGCTTGTTTTCCATCTCTGTAATGCAGTGTCTTCGAATAACAATGCAATGCTTTATAAAACAAATAGTAATCCATTCTCAGAGGTATCAAAAAAACAGAGGGATGGAAATTAATAATTTTATTTGCCAGAAGCTATTTACTTGATCCTAGTTAATAGCCCCAGTAGCTTCTACCCAACTGACACAAAATAGCTCAATTAAGCGTGTTGCAGAAATTGGATTGATGCACTCTTGAAAGGTTAGGGACCTCATTCTGGATGCTCTTTTCCTTGTATTACTGACCTCAAAGGTTAAGTTAATAAATCCACTTTATGGAAATCATGTCTGTCTCATTTAGGCAAACTGGCTGATTGCAACAAAGATAGACAGGCAGTCCCCCAGTTCTGAGTTTGTGACAAGCAAAAGAATGTAGGGGAAAGGGAAGTAGAATCAAACACTTGTTGTAAGGTTGACCACACTGTCATATTACTTCTTTGAGTTCCAAATCCAAAAAATATATAGGTAGTCCTCACTTAACAACCACAATTGAGACTGGAATTTTGGTTGCTAAGTGAAGCAGTCATGAAGTGAATCTGACCCGATTTTATGACCTTTTTTGCAGCAGTTGTTAAGCGAACCATGTGGTCATTAAGTGATTCACTTAGTTCGCCACTGATTTCTCTTGCCAGAAGCTGGCCGGGAAGGTCAAAAATGGTGATCATGTGAACACAGGATGCTGCAACGGTAATAAATGTGAACTGGTTGCCAAGCACCCGAGTTGTGATCACATGACTGTGGGGACACTGCAACGGTTGTAAGTGTAAGAACTGATCATTAGTCGTTTTTTTCCACACTGCTGTAAGTCTGAACTGTCAGTAAATGAATGGTTGTTAAGCGAGGACTCCCTGTACAGATAAATTGGAGACTAAAAACGAAGTCCTATGAAGGGAGAGTGAAAGAGCTGGGCACATTCAGCCCTCAAGACATCTGACTGGGGATGTGATATCACTCATATAGTACTTGAAAGACTGTCAAACAGAAGGCAGCTAAGACCTGTTTTCTCTCATTCTGGAGTTTGGGATATTTAAGATACAGGAAAATAGACTAGAAGAAGGTTCCTAAGAGTAAGCAGGTTGACCATAGAGCCATTGACAAAGAAAGACGGTGGAGTCCTCTACACCAGATACATCAAGTGGAGTTCACATGGCCATCAGTTCGGGATGTTTTAATTTGGGTTCCTGCAAGAAGCAGGAGGTTGGACTCCATAGTTTAAATCAGGGTTTCTCAACCAGGGTTCCATGAGAGGTCCCTAGGGGTTCCCTGGGAGATCACAATTTATTTAAAAAAGTATTTCAAACTCTGGCAACTTCACATTAAAGAGGTAAGTTTCATTCTTTATTCTGAGTTTAAGAACTCTGTTAATGCATACATATAGGCCTACCCATGGAAGGAGTGTAATAATTATGTAACTTCTGGCCTATCTTTGAGCCTGAATGCACAGGGGTTCCCCAAGGCCTGGAAAATATTTCAAGGGTTCCTCCAGGGTCAGAAGGCTGAGAAAGGCTGGTTTAAATGGATGAACCTGGTTTGTTTGTTTGTTTTATTTTATTTATATCACCGCCCAACTCCCCCAACAGTTAACGGTTGTTCATTCATAGATTTGTCATCTTGAGTTTTCTATTCTCTTGAATTGAATAATAGCACTTTTGATTTGATCTCTAAAAAGTGCTTCGGAGCAGCAGGCGTACGATTATAGCATCTATCCGCACCACCTCAAAGGTAGAGCCTAGAAGTCCAACTGCACCACACATTCAACACACAATGAAGGGGTTGTGTTCAGAATACTCTTTGCTCCCTTGCCTTCTTTTGCTGGACCAGTGTGCAAATCATCCATAAAAAGGGCAACTGCTGTGCAGAGATTTGAATTTTTTACGCACAAATTATATAAGACAATTGGCAGCTTCACTCATGGTTACCGTTTTCACCATGCATTCTCTCTCTCTCTCTTTTTTTAATGAGATAGCTGATGAACCCGGTTCAAGAACTACAACGCTCAGGAATCAAAAAAGGGGAGAGAGACATAGGAAGGCAAGAGGATGAATGGGTAAAAAAGGATCCATGCATCCACTCAGTATCATTGTAACTGTACCTTTCAGGCTAACCCCCACAAATCACACTGCTTGTGCTGTAGGTTAATTTCAAGACATTCTGGAAGTCTATGTCATTCAAGAACAGTCTTTCCTGGTGGAAATTAAGTATTAGAACTAGGCATTGTGATCCTTCCAACCACATTCTGGAAATATACAGTGTGTACAAGGTATGCAACACAGAGACTCCTTCTGAAATTATGGAGCTACTGAAAATAATATGACCAAAAATGAGGAAGAAACTACACTGAATGCCATTAAATGATTATGGGCACTTGAAATGTTGCTTGCCCATCAGGCCAGGTGAGATGGCGAGTCTATCCTGCCCAATATTGCCGTCAACCGGCAATGGTTCAAGCAGAGAAGGATCCTTCACTCATTCCTATCCAATGCCAGATGCTGAATCTGGGGGTTCTGCTCTCAGAGCACATGGTGCACCCCCAAACTGTGTGGCAACCCATCCTATCAATGCTTTGCTATGAAATATTTCCAACCATTTGTTGTGCCCCTTTCACCATCGCTTTTTGGTTTTTTGGGCTGCCCAAACGTGCACACTGCTATCACAGGGGGGGAAATGGTATTTGGGAGAAAAGAGGAAAAGACGGTACTTGGGAAGCATGAATGCCAGACACGGAGAAGTTAAACAAGTAAGAGTGCAAAATGTCAGGTAGCCAATTAATCTCCTATACACAACTGCCATGGCTGCTTCAAAAATGGAAACAGACACTCATAAAAGGCTGCAAAAATAGGCATTTTGTCTGCATGTGATGAAGCAGTCACAGCTAAAGGACCCTTCTCTCCATCTCCAGAGCACAGCACAGAGAGGTTCCAGGGAGCAAACTGTGTCTGGAGAAGCCCGGGGTGTGTTTATTAGCTCTGGGCCCTTGAAAGATGATATATTTGCCATGGGAAATAAAAGCTGACAAGCTTGGAGAAGAGGCTAGCTTTTATTTCAAACACCTGTATGTGCATATGAGCTTCAGGTTGCATCCCTAACTCACTGTGGACTATTTAAGAGATTTAGCAAGATGATTTCTCTATCTTACTGCAGGCACCTCTTGCCACAGCAGAAGACTGAAGGGAATGCCTGACCTTTTGTCTGAATCTCAACTTGGCGGCGGGGGGGGGGGGGACCAAGAACTTATTCTTTTTCCCCAACAGGTACTTAGCCCTTATTTAAAAACAAAACTCTGTTTCTCTAAGTATGGAAAAAACAACCACCGAGATTCTGTCTTTATCTCTCATATTTGGTTACCAGGGCAATCAATCCCCAGTAATGTCAGTTGCTTGGCAGAATGATTTATTACTGACTTTCCCACCACCATCACTAAAAAAAAGATTTTAAAGAAGTGCTGTTCATCATATTCTGACTGATGCAACTCATTTTAAGCATTTTGTCTGCTCCTTATTGAAAGAACTGGACATAAAAGCTTTTTTTTTTTTTTGCTACAGGAATGAGGAAGAATTGAAATAAATGTGTATCTATACACCAACATTTGACTGAGGGAAGTATGGACTTCTGTTCATGGCAGGTAAAAGTTTATGCTTCTGGGCTGGCATAAACATAAGTGCTGAAGTCAACAGGGCCAGAAGTAAAGTATCTGAAAACACTGGGTGGCAAAAAGTTTGTTACCACACAAAACCAGAAAGAATAGAGGCACGGAGTAAGCCCAAGAGCTTTCATCTAACTGCAGATGCCTAGATTCTGCAGTAGCTGATCTTCATCATGATAAATGATCCTTTCCTATCTGCAATAAAAGCAACTTATCCATCTGAGCTTCATCCTTGCTGTTGGGTGTGTGCTTGCATTCCACAACAGAAATTTATTGCCATGCCCAGGGTGAAGCTCTGACAAGTAGCAGAGCCACACATTTCCAGATCCACACACTGCCTTGTGTTTGAGATGGACAATATCTGGGCATAAAAGAAAATAAAAAGCGTTTAGCAACAGCGCTCAAAATTAAACATTCCCATGCCCATCTTGCTCCTTGAGGTGATATTCTTGAGGCAGCACTCTGAAAATTAACAGGACAATTGGGAGGAGCAGGCACATAAATCCATGGTATGAGAACTTCAGGGAGAATTCCTCCTCCCAGTTGATTTCCTTTGTCAGAACCAAAATAATCCTTATTGGTCCTAAAGTAGATTGTAGAAACAGAGAGAGAGAGAGAGAGAGAGAGAGAGAGATGGGAGATGAGGACCAGCATGGTATAGTGGTGAAGGTGCTGGACTAGTGGGATGATCTAGGTTCTAGTCCTCCCTTAGGTATGAGAAGCCAGCTAGGTGACTTTGAGATGGTCACTCTCTCACACCCCTAGGCTCAGAAGTAATATATATATATATATATATATATATATATATATATATATATATATTTACCAACCTGCACTGAACCATTGTGTTAGATTACAGTCCCTAAATTTCAGAGCAGAGGGCCTCATCCTGCAGTGGATTGACTTAGACCAGTGTTTCTCAACCTCAGCAACTTTAAGAAGTGTGGACTTCAACTCCTAGAATTCCCCAGCCAGCCAGGCTGGCTGGGGAATTTTGAGAGTTGAAGTCCACGCTTCTTAAAGTTGCTGAGGTTGAGAAACACTGACTTAGGCAGGCAGACAGATCGCAATCACAGAGACAGAGAGAAAATATTAGCAAAACTGGAATGCTGCCTGAGAGAGCTAGGATGGTCTCACTCCTTATTCTGGCAGATGGCATCATGGCTTCATCCTGAAAAAAGTCCTGGATTTTATCCCTGGGGACATGAATTCCAGAGGTTACCCCTAGGTGGGCTGTAACCACATCCCAGCAATACAAGTTTGCAAATGGGTCCTTGATAACAGACACAAAATCTGGCATAGGTTGATTTGGGGAGCTGTTTACCACTAGTCCTCACTTAAAGACCACAATTGGGGCTGGAATTTCAGATGCTAAGCAAAGTGATCATTAAGCAAATCCAACCCGATTTCAAGACCTTTTTTGCAGCAGCTGTAAAGCAAATCACCACAGGTGTTAAATGAACCACATGATCATTAAGCGAATCACCCAGTTCCCCACTGATTTTGCTTGCCAGAAGGCAGCCAGGAAGATCGAAAATGGTGATCACATGACTAGGGAACGCTGCAACGGTCATAAATGTGAACCAGTTGCCAAGCACCCAAATCGTGATCATGTGACTGAGGGGACGCTGTGTCGGTCATAAGTGTGAGAACCAATCGTAAGTCGTTTTTTCCCACATCGCTGTAAGTCTGAACTGTCCCTAAACAAATGGTTGTTTAATGATGACTACCTGTAGATGGGAATCTCTGCTTTTGATAGAAAATGCAAGAAGGAAAGGAAGCTGAAAACCGGCAGCTCGGAAAGAGCTTGTTGGATTCAAAGCCTATAGTTCTTGCTTTCCCATTCCCTTTCTCAAACAAACTTTATACACATACAAAGAATTTATCTGATGGAACAGATCTTTAGCTGCCCTCCAGGGCTAAAAATGTTTTTAGTAGAAATTGTAATCGGATTTTCCTTTTAGCAATGATGTATTCTACGTGTCGCCACCTTTTTTTCAATCTGTAAGGCTTCCTTCCACCTACAAGTAATTAATCCACATTTCCAGTCATCAGACATGAAAATACCGAGGATAAGGCTGACTTTATCACAGCAGCACACACATTTCCCTGCTAAATGTCAAGCTGGCTGCCTTTTCTCACAGCCACATCTTCTTGTTGTTAAATTTGTTCACCAAAACAAGTATATGTTGCCTTGAAACTTTTCTACATGCTATATAGCTGTAGGTTGTTGGTCTCTGACTGCTCACACTCAATATAGTGGCTTTTAAGAGCTTTGCGAAATGTTTGCCAAGCATCCCATATAAATAAACTATTTTATATCTTGAAAAATATTCCTTTCCCCTTCTTATTATTACCAGTGACACTTACAAAAATCTTGGTTCCTTGAGAGAGCTTTCTAAGAGCCATTGTTGCTTTATATTACCTAAAGCAATAATGCTCTAATTTAGATATTGTCGCCCAGTTGCTTTGGAGAATGCAGTAATGGCAAGCAAAGAAGGCACATAATTGCACCCTTTGCAGGGCTGAGCAACTGCCCTAAAATTAGTTTGCAACCCCCACTGACCTGTCTTGAATGCTGGACCAAAGTAGTACAAATTCAGTCTATACTAAGAAATGCCATTCCAAGAATGACCTTAATCCAGCTGAAGTCCCTCTGCCTCATCTCTTTCCTAGATTGTTAGAAAAGCAAATAGGAAAAGTCTGAATATCTTGCAATGAGTGGTTTGGAGAAAGAGTGGGATAGAGAATTATAGTCTTAGAAGCAATTTGGAGGTCACCAAATCCTGGTGCCCTCAAAACTATTGAAGGAAGAGTCAGCTACCAGTCCCCATTCAGTGCAAAGGCAGCACTGGCCCAAAATATTTTGCTGAGGCAGACCGACAATGCCATCAAATTTCAAGCCATATCAAGGGCCACTAAATGATTTGGGCACCGGCAGAAACTCTAGCAAACACCTACCTCTTCTATGGCATTAAAATAAAATAAAATAATAAAATAAAATAAAATAATCTACCCTCTACAATAAAAAGGTAATTATTATTTGCTGATCCTCAGGTCACTTAATTCCATCTACCTGGAGTGGATACCTTCCTCAGCGAGAGGTGGTCAACCATCCTTAGCATTGGCTCATTCATCCCCTCTTGCTGAAGGACATCAAATCCAAAGTAGCCATCAAAATAAAAAGACATTCTCAAAACTAGTAACCCTGTTTATTCAAATTTACCTTGCTGAACAACTAAAACTTTAGCTGATTATCTGGTTGACTGGGCTGACAAAAAGCTGGCTGTTGTAATTTCAAGCCAAACCTCTTGAGGAGCAGCAACATATCCAACTGACTGACACTGCATTTTTGGAGTCTGGAGGAAAAGAGAGTATTAAGGAAATTATCAAAAAAGACTTTTACTGAATTTAAGCACGTACATTTCTGACTCAACACACCTTTGTATCAGAGCTGGTCTGAGCTGCTTTATGGAAACTATCACAGATTTTGAAACAATAATGAAATGGAAAGAAATCCAATGTCAGTTAGAAAAATATGAGTTGGGATGAAGCATCTCTTTGCAGTCAACCAAGCACAGAAGATGCTTCAAAGGAAGCTTTTTGAAGTAACTCTTCCCACTGTTTGTAATTAGAAGCATGGTGTTAAATTATCAGAAAGATGCCATTCCATAATATGTTGGATGGTTTCCCAACATTAGTAAGCATAATTTTTAGAGGGCTTACAAGGCACACTAAATAAAATACTTGTGAATCATAAATTTCTTTTCATAAAATGGAAAGAAAAAATGTTTGGCCATCTGTTTAGAGAACTTCAACAGGAATCAGGATATTTTCTCTACATGCAATTCTACTCAATACAGAACTGGCTCAGCTATAACAATTAAAATGAGGGTTATTTTTTTTTCTTTAAAAACACACATACAGTTAAGATCACTGAAGTCAGAAGTGCAACATGGTGTATGCCTTTCACCCATCAAACCAAATTGAAACCAATTTCAGTTGATGTTTGAAAGAAAGTGACTTGAGTGTTCAAATATAATTGTACAAAATAAGAAGAATCAAGCATTGATGAAATGCAATTAATGAATGTGATTCAGAGAAGCTTTTCAGAATCAATTGGAAAAGGTGGTGTGGTCATTATATCTCTCTGCAGTTTCTTCAAGCAGCTGCATCTTTTCCTTGGGACAACATCCTGACAAAAGATGCAGCTGCTTTAAGGAGTTGCAGTATGTGCTATATGAGTGCCCCCCACAACCCTGAACCACTTTCCATCTAATCCTAATCCTAATCCTAATCTAATCAAAATTGCCATAGAGTTCTATATATTAATTTCTCATAGGCTGAAAGTCACAACTTTGTCCAGTTTGACATGTCATCACCTGGTAAACTTCTAACTGAAGGATATGATTTCATGCTATGGGTGAGGAATCACTTATCTACAGGAAGAAATGCCATGTTCCTTCTACATAAACATCAATATGATGTCAAGGAGAGGACTAGATTGATTTTATCAGATGATGATGATGATGATGATGATGATGATGATGATGATGATGATGATGATGATAGTACTCTGAATTTTCCTGGAGTGAAGAGTCACTCATGAAGTCTCCAATGTACAGGGTACAATGTTATCTCTGAGAAGAGGAGGTTGACTTTTTTTCCCCAAACAAGGAGATAATTATCTAGAGGTACTCAGAGCAGGGCTTAGATGGCACTGAAGTCCCATGCCCACATATTGCAGAGTGGTGTGACCAAGTTCGCAGGGCAGCTAGTTCTTACCCAATCAGTAGAAACTGACTATTCCAAAAACAAAGGATAGATGGAAGAGATGAGAAGGGGGAAAAAAATAGAAGAGGGTTTAAACATGGTTTCTATAAATAGGCTTCTTCTGGAATCACCACAGCTGCCAACTTTATTTTCATTATGGCTTCCTAGCTTTCTTCATTAAATATTATTAAAGACCACTCTGTCCTTAAATAGACCTAAATACAACTAGGTAGAAATGTCCCTCCATTTTTCTCAATCCTGTTCATCTCACTCTGAAAGCCAAGAGAGAGAGAGCAATCATTATGAAGCACTTACGCATATGTATACAAGTCTCTACGTCACTCCTTATGTATACAATGTATTGAACGTATCAGCAAACCGATGTTTACCTCCAGAGAGCCCATGCCAGTGACTGGTGGATCATGTGATGAGTGGGCCACAGAATTAGTGTGAATTAACAGTATGTGCAATTATATCCACTGCAGTATCCATGAAACATGAATCCAGCCAAGTATCTCAACCATCATTGTATTTGCTTCGGCTCTTATGTGCAGAAAAGAAAAATCAAATGGAATAAAATCTCTTTTTTTATAAAAATAATCCCCTTTATTAAACAGTTACTTCATAGTTAACAGTGTTATGTACAGAAGCATGCTCAGATTAGTTAAGAAGAAATAGACAAGGGTTACTTGTCAGGAACATCCTTGCTGCATAACAGAACATCCTGTGATTTGTTTTTCCTAAGTCATGACAAATCACCGCTCCAAAACAAAACAAAACAAAAATAAGGAAAGGAAGTGATTCTTCAGATGAGAGGAAAACAAAACAGCAGCAGTGCAATGCTATTATTCTCCTAATAAAAAATACTACTTTTGCAGATGCTTTCTGCAGTCTGCCCGAAAGGTTACAGCACATATGAAATTAGACAAATAAGAAAAATAGCATAGACCCTCAAGTTATAATCTGTAGAGACTGCGGGGCTTTAATTTTATGCAGAGCTGGCCTCTCTTCTCAGATCTCACAGCATCCAAGCAAATAATGCAAAATAAAAGAGAGATTTACTTAATCTAGGCAACTTCACAACACTACTACGAAATGCAGGATTTTTGCTCTTTTAATGGAAGTTTTGTTTTGTTATTTTAATGCACAGGTCCTGCTCAGAGCGGCATCCACTACTAGGCTTATGCAATTTCTAATTTACAGAATCAAGTGTGCTAATACAATATGGATGAAATACTGGTTTAATTTTTTATGACAAAGCACCTGACATCGTAATACATCTGTGGAATTAGATATTGTGATGAAAGCTAATTATCTATTGAGGGCCTAACATGTGACATTAAACGTACTCTTTGAAACAATACAGGGTTCTTTTAAACAGTTAAAAAAAACTGCACGCTCTGCAAATACGGATAAAAAAGTAGTGTGCTGCACTGGGAACACTGGAGCAACTTGTCTCCTATAGAAATTTGTCTTCGTGGGGCAAGCTATTTTTTTCATGGATTCTAAAAGGGAATGGGAGAATTAGTTTTGCTGCCATATACCCTGCAGTCCTAATTCAAGCTGGGCTCCTCTCAAGTTGCCTCTGCTTTTTAAGAGCCCTCTGACTTATTCAACGCCACATTGATGATTATTCAAGTCCACAAATGAAGGAGAACCATGTTCCCATCAAAAGGTATGCCACTTAGTTAGTGGAGCAATACCTCTCCTGATGAGCTGTCAGAACAAGGCTATTGGTTATTAAGAGGTTTTCATACAGCTAAGCCCAGAAACACTGTCTTCTGAACTATTGGAAGGATTGGGGCTTTATGTGAGATTATGCTATATCAGGTTTTGCTAAGGGGGGGAAAGCACAGGTAATGCTCAGACTTATGCATGATCTATCCAGAGTTGTGATGAAGAGAACAAAAACCCTGATCTGCAAGACTAACCAGAGCCCACCTTGCAGATGACATCAGCCAAGTTCAGTATCTTCTGGTGAAGTAAAATACCCTGGCATCTTTAAAGGAAAGAGCTGAACGATCATAAAGTTCACAACCCATATTTGCACTGGAGGAGGACCAGAAACATCCGTTCTCATTTTCAGCAAGCCATGTTCACACTTCAACTGGGAACTGTGGCTTTTACTTCTATCAGGGCTTGCCTGAACAAGCCAACTCTGAGGCTTTCCTTGTTAGTCCAACAGTTCAAGTGATTCAGTCCATCTTTAGTCAGACAACAGACCCTGATATGTTTCCAGAAGTTCAGCTCATCAAGGGAGTTGAGAACTGCCCAACCTTCCCCACTGTTTACCTTCTCCCATGGCCTTCTCTGGCTCTCCATTTGTTTTATTCTATTTTATTTAAAAATATTCATATACCACTTCCTATGTTAAAAAAAGAAAGCTCCATTAAAGCCAGGCATTAAAACAATAATTTACCAGTCAAAACACACATTAAAATGTCATATAAACTATTTAGAGTAGCATGAGGACTAAAATAAAGATAAAGCAGCCACAGAAGTTTAAACATCGCATCAGCATTGTTGTGGTTGTTGTTGTTGTTAAGCCTGGAAGAAGAAAAATGTCTTTGCTGCGAAAGAGATAATCAAGAATTTGCCAGGCATATCTCCAAGTTATGGAGCAATTGTTGAAAAGATCTGTTCCAGGGGAGCTACTTGGCACACTTCGACATGGGAGGGTGCCCAGCAAAGGCCTCTCAAGCCAACAATAGAGCAATATGGGAAGTTCCTTCAGAAACCATGGTTGCAAAGGGCTTCAGAGCACCTTGACACAATGAATTGGGACACAAATGAATTGGGAGTCAGTGAAACTCAGAAAGAACTGATGTGTTGGGTTTCTTTCGCCCTGCCTCAGTCAGGACACTTGCCACAGCACGGTCCACTTCTATCTTCTCCTCCCCAATGCTCCTTTCCTTCTCTTTTTCAGCCCCACTGCAATTTAGACAGCCGAGGCTTATTCTGTCTCATCGTGAGCCTCATTTCTCCCACCTGAATCCACTCCACTTCAACCTCATTTCCTGTAACTGCTGGGGGCAAGAAGGGGAAAGACTCCCTTATTCTCTCTCTGTCTCTCCAATCATTGCATTAACTATGTACCATGATTTATGGACCTACTTCTGTCCTGATTCAGATGCTAGTTGTGTACACGCAGCTTCAGACAATCTCACCGTAACACATAAAGGTAGGTTATATGCTGGACAAGACAATAACATCCCCTTTATTACATTCTGCACGGCTTCACCCAACTCTCAGTGAAAAGAAGCCATCAGCAAATATACCCAGCACTGAAAAAGGCAATAAATGGAGCCTCCTTTGATATGTCTGGTGAGTGCTATTATATCTTCTTGCTATTTTACACAAGATGATAGAAACAGGTTTAAAAAAAAAATGTGGAATCTGAAATTAAGCGCCATATTGCATCCTCAGCAAATCTGGATACTGAGGTCCAACTCATCTGTAGGGCAACAAGTTAAGGTTCATTAGCATAATGCCACTCACAGGTGAAGACAACACAAACCACAATATGGGAATTATTGCATACAACAATGGGGCTTCTTGTTATCAAAATTACTGAGCTAATGTATGGGAACAGCAAAATCGTAACATAGAATGCAACTGTTTTTATATGACTGAAAATGTTTGAAGGTGTTCTGCCCCCACATCTGGTGTTTAAATTCTCCCAGTGTTTGGGGTGCTCCAGGCTTGGTTTGACCAGTGACTTCATAAATGAATGAATCTCCTTTTCCCAGCACAACAACACATGTGGCAGAGACAGGAAACAGGAGAAGTGTGAGGCTCCAAAGCCAATAAACTATCCTAAAAATGCAGCATACCTACTTTATTCTGAGCAATTAAAAACTAAAATTTACCCCCACACGAAATTGTCCTTGCTTAGTTACTTCCCACCCACCGTGCAAAATATAGCTTAGTTTCCTTTGGTGGAGCTGAAAATTGGATCAAAAAAGAATCCTAAAGGTTAGATAACAACCCCATAAAATCTGCTGAAGCTAACCAAGTGAACTGCCTCTGAAATTTGCTTGAGTGCAGTATTACATGGAGCAACTTCCTAACTTCTCTTTTCCCCACCCCACCTCCCACATTTAAATCTTTCCTGTAAAGATGCATGTGCTAGATTATTTTTAGAATCACTTCTGGGACTTTTCATATCTAATTTACATTACTTATATTCATTTTCTCATGCAATTTACATACTGGCTAAAACAAAAATCAGAAAATGTCCCCCCATTCATTTCTTCTCTTCTAAAATCCAAGGAAAGTAAATGAGGTCAACACCCTCCAGACCAAAAGCTCCCAAACATTTGGTGTTACCCCAGAAATTGTTCAAAAGCAATCCCTCAAATGATTTTATCTTTATATTGCAGAAGGGGAAAATAATTCAACAGGACAAGGGGATGTAATTGCGCTGATGCTTTAATTAACTTTAATGCAATTTCATCTAACTTAAAGAATGCTTCTTTTTGTAACACATGGTCTTATTAATATTTTGTATTGAGACATGCCCTAATGGCTAATCAATAAATAATAATTAGTATTATTACTACTATTTAACTTAAAGAAAGTGAAATTAATTTTCTCCCTATCTCACCCATTTTGGGAGATGCAGCCTTGAGTGTGATCCTTGGCCCAAAAAGCCTTCTGCACCCGTCTCGGATAAACCCTGCTTTTGAATGGTTGCAGGACTGTGCATGCATTTAATCTTATATTTGACATTTAAAGGAACAGGTTGTTACAACAGAAGTGAATGCACCTAGGTACATAAGCAAATCAGGAAGACTGCAGTCCTGGAATCACTTCCATCTCAAACCAGCTTGGTTTTCTCAGGTTGGCTGTTCAGCTGCAATCCCTGCCCATCCTCTGTGCCAGGCTTGTAATGGCTTGATCACCTGATCATATCAAGGAAATGGTAAATTTTCATTGCTTATGCCTTATACTGTCCCTCCGGTCAGTCACTTATGCCCTAGTCATCTCTCATATATGTAGACTATTGCAATGCGCTCTGCATGGGGCTACCCTTGAAGAGCATCTGGAAGCTCCAGCTGGTACAGAATGCAGCCGCGTGGGCGATTTTAGGTGCTTCAAGATCAGCACATACAACTCCTTTGCTCTGCGAGCTACATTGGGTGCCAGTCTGCTTCTGGGTTCAATTCAAGGTGTTGGTTATCACCTTTAAAGCCCTCCATGTCATGGGGCCAGGTTACCTGAGGGACCACCTCACCCCCATCACATCGACCCATCCCACCTGGTCAGGCAGAGAGGGCATGTTATGGACCCCGTCCATGAGCGATTGTCAATTGGCGGGGTCCAGGAGGAGGGCCTTCTGCACCATGGCCCCCACCCTGTGGAACACGTTACCCCCAGAGGTGAGGCAGGCACCCCCTCTCCCAGCCTTCTGGAAGGGAGTGAAGACCTGGCTCTTCCGCCTCGCTTGGCGTGGGAGGGGGGATAGTCAGTCATGGGGGTGGTTGGCACCTTGATGCGGCCCTGAGGAATTTTATTGAGACTGTTTGTTTCTCCATCTTGGGTTTAAAATCTCATATTTTATATTTTTGAGTTTTTAGTATATTTGTATATGTATATTTTCTAATGTATCTTTTTAAATTGATATTTAATTTTTATTGTTTTATATTCGCTTGTAAACCGCCCAGAGTCATTGCTGAAATGGTGGTGGAAAAATGCAATACATGCATACATACATACATACATACAAATCATTTGTAATGCTGTTTGTTCAAATTTGAAACTAGCCAGCTGTGGTTTGGAAGGCCCCATGATAGGTACAGCTATTGTATTTAGTGCAAGAAGGGAAAAAACAACAGCTTAAAAACAAACACAGGAATAAGCTTCAAGATGGTAGTGAATAAGGACGTTGGTTCCCAAAGTTCAGAAGCTGTTCTGATGTGAATAACAATAACCTCCCATTATTATTAATTTTTCTTTCAGATGAAACACTTTCCAGCTCGCTTGCTAGCTGAGAAGATCAAGAAAAACCTCTTTGGGGAGCAGAAGAACAACATCACTAAGGCCCTCAGGATTTGATTTGATTTGATTTTTTGGAATCAGTGGTTTTAATATTTTCCATTTATCAAAAATAATGTTCTCATTTGATCTATCTTCACCTCTCCTATAATGCAACCATTTTAGGGACCAACCCAAATTCTAACCATTGGCACATCCAGCAAGAAAACAAGTGGTGGCAGGCTCTGCAGGCCCCCTGTGGGCCACAGTTTCCCTCTTTCTGGGCCTGCTTTTCTGAAGAGTAATGGGAATGATGCACGCAGCAGGAAAAGGTTAGCTGCATTTCAGCTGCAGTCCGTGTGATTCTGATAAGGTTATATGGAAAGATTCAACAGCCGAGTCAGATAACTGGCTTTTATCCCCAGTCCTGTCATCGAGACGCTCACATCTTGTTAAGCTTGTAACTCTTGCACATTTGCATACATTCCTAATCATTCTGCTTGTCTGACAAGTGGTTCAATTATGAGTATGAATTATCTTAAGTATTTATTAAATAGCTTTATTTTTGTTAGCACCTGCCAGCTCTTATTTGGAGATAGTGTCAGCTTAAACACTGGTGACTACCACTGATACATAGCAGTCAAGCAGGGCCCAGCCACAAAATAATGTAGCGTGCCATGAGCTTCTGACCAGGGTCCTATATCACCCATCATTCTCTCTCTTCAGCTCAACCCCTGTTGTGTGCCCACTGAAAACATTAACCCATTTTTCTCACTCATTGTTTTCCTCTCTATTTTGTTTTGAAGGGGCAAAATCCCTGCCCAGTCTCATCCACTTGCAATTATTTTATTTCTCTCCTTCAGATAGCTCTCTGACCCGTTACTAAAGAAATTTTAAAACAGTATGAACTGAGAGATGACTAACTCAGGAAATGAAAAGATGGTTTCAGACTTTTGAATCTCTCTGCTTGGCTGGCCTTCTTCCTTCCCAACTCCCGCATTCTATTTCTGGTCTCACCCAACAGTCAGGGGTTTTCCCGCCTCATTCATTCATGGACTTCGAATTATTGTGCATTTATTTTTGGGGGAGGGATTTCCACACTGGCTGGGAAATTCTGGGAGTTGAAGTCCACACATCTTAAAGTTGCCAAGGTTGAGAAACACCGTGTTAAGCCTTGGAGCCCGCCATTCCCTCTCTCTTGCCATGGGTGGTTTTGCTGCTTTGCATTCAGTGCCACAAGCACAGAAAACCTTGAACAGGCGCGTCATGGTTTTGAGAGAAAACCTGGAGTTTCTCAGCTGTTTAGCATTCCTGGCTGCTGGGTCTATTCGTTCCAATTTGGTCTCACAGCTGTCCATCTCAGTTGACCTCCCCGCTATTTAATCTGATTGGCTGTGACAATCTTTGTGATTATTTCACACTCCTCAAACCAGTAAACGAGGAGGGCAGCAAAGTGGAGGAAAGGAACAGCAACGAGGAAGACTGAAAGAGCAACAAATGGCTACATTCGCTATCAAAATAAGTATTAAGAACCTTCTAGGAAGGCAGCAGTCAGCAGTTCTAGACAGACCCATTATTTATCTGGGCCACCCAAGGCCACCCAGTGAATTGCCAAGGATCCATTAACTCAGCAAAGTGAGAAGAAAAAGCCCAGAGTTTAAACTCTGGACCACAGACCTTTATAAAAGCTTTGGTTTCTATGCACAGTAAAGGACAATCCATCTAGTGCTTATTTACGGCAAACAAACTTCTTTCTGGTCGGCAATAAAGAGGCTATTAAATCAAGGCCATCCTGAGAGCCTTCTGGCATTGAAGCCTCCTCCTGAATCAGGGGCTTAGAGTCTGGAGAGCTGATATTAACTGCCAACTCAGGTGTGAAGCCTGACACACACTCAAATAAAATAAGACAATACTCATACATAGAGAAAATAACTCAAAGCCAGGTACATTCTGCCCTGCTGAGATGGTCCATGAGAACCAGTGTGAAAAACAGGAAAGGTGAAGAGAGGAAAACAAAGGCGAGACAACCATGTACAAACTGTATTGTAAAATGCTTTGTGATAGCTTAACCCAAGATCCATCCCTTCCGTGCTTATGTGCAATGTTGCAATGCAAGTTCAAAAGGGACCCCGTTTCTGCCACAACTTAAGTTCTGTCATTTTCATCCCCATGGCTCTCTATAAACACCACTTTCATCCATTATCCTACAGTGCCATTTTACACATACACACACACACTTACTTAATAGACACATTTTCCTTATTTTTTTCTAGACATCCACTAAAATGTCCATGTATTTTATCCCAGAGATTCAGTCTTTGAAATCCATCCCATTGTGGTCATATCATTATTTCTTTAAAATTATTCTCATTGTTTACTGTCTGATGGAGCTGATCACATCTTTTCCAAAACTGTTCTCAACAAGTATTGGTCATTTTCCTCCTTTTGGCCTTCTATATGCCAAGGACGTATCTATACAGCCAGCTCATGACTGACTGCTATAAACAAAAAGTAAATTAAGTAAGTAGTCTCAATTTGTTCACCCTATCCATCAAACTTTGGCACCAATATAAACAAGACTACATTATCCAGTCATAACTGCTGTCCATCTCACAGACCGTGCCTAGAGGAGAAAAAAAACTGTTGACATTAATTTCGTTTGATATTAGTTTCATCGGGGATAAAAACTGACACTTTCTTCACCACCAAGTATAATGTATTTTGAAGGCACAGATAGACAGAACTCATTTTAAGTGATCAAAGCATCCACTATATCATGCTGAGTGCTGTGCTGCCCTCAAATCAATTCTGACACTTCATGGCACCCAAACAAAAGAGAATGTCCACATATGCAGATGAACAGGAGCTCTGGTCTAGTGTAGCAAGGAATTAAACGGAGGATTGAACAGGATGGTGGTCAATAGCATTTTTATCAAAGAATTTCAAAATGCAGTCAATAAGCAGAGGGGACTATTCTTACGAACTTTTCCCTACACAGGAAATTCAAACTAGCTGTAGAAGAGAGTAAGGTGATGATTGACAGCAGAACATAGAATCTACTGTATATAAATATGAGGGTTTATTTTTTCCCTTTTCACCTGCGTATGCATTTTCTGTTCTGCTTCCATACAAGGAACGAAAAAAAGAGATCCTACATTCCTCACTCTTTTGCTGTCTCCTTTTTCCTTGAAGCATGGGAAAGAACTTCTAGACATAACCAAAGAAGATTGTAGAAACCATTCTGGACATTACGTTCAGGTTTTTGGCATAACAAACTTATCACAGATATGTACCTAAGTTTATTATTTTAACCATTAATTATAATAGATAGAGAGATAACCTTCTTAGCTGTGTTTGGAATTACGATTTTGGTCATCATTTGAGGCAAAATCACCTTCAGATTGTGATTGATTCCTGGATGGCTCCATGAATGTGGACAACTGTTGGACACATCATCCCCATCCATCATGTGGTTTCTTTCATGGGGCAGAATAAAGGAGGGATCAACTGGTATTCCAAAATCTATTCAGCTGCTATTACGTGCATCAGTGCTTCTCAACCTCAGCTACTTTAAGACGTGTGGACTTCAGCTCCCATGGCTGGCTGGGGAATTCTGGGAGTTGAATTCTGGGGAATTCTGGGAGTAGAAGTTCACATATCTTAAAGTCGCTAAGGCTGAGAAACACTGATGTACAGAAATGAGGTGAAGCTGCAATAACCAAAGACCACTCTCTCTGGGAGTGACAGTACTAGTTACTCACAGGATAGTTCCCTGTGGCTCTGGAAACTTCTTTGATACATATATAAATTGTTGTTCTTAAGTCTTCTGCTCTTTTATCTCTTCCCCGTTGCTCAAGTATCTCTCACTCCTCTTCCCCACCTTTTATTCCGTTTTGCCAGTTAACCATTTTTTATCGTTACTATTGGTAAATAAATAAATGAATAAATATGTAGCTCTGTCTCTATACAGCTATCCTCGCTTAAACAACCGTTTGTTTAGCAACCATCTGGAGTTACGACGGCGCTGAAAAAACTGATTCACAATCATATCTCATACTTATGACCCTCACAGCATCCCCGCAGTCATGACTGCGATTCAGGTGCTTGGCAACCATCATGCATTTACAATGGTTGCAGCATCCCACGGTCACGTGACCACCATTTTTGTCCTTCCCAGCCAGCTTCCCATAAGCAAAATCAATAGGGAATCATTGGGTTTGCTTAACAATGGCCACAAAAGTGGTCATAATCAGGTCTGGATTCACTTCATGAACTAAATTCTGGTCCCAATTGTGATCATTATGCAAGAACTACCTGTTTGTATGTATGTATGTATGTATATTTCCAGCTGAACTGAGTGGTGTGTCGACTTACTCTGATCTGGATGAAATGATTGGCTGGGGATCTGTTGGGTGTAAAGTAAACCTGAAATTAAGCCATAGTAATTTTTCAACAGCAACATCCTAGAAGGAGACAGTGGCAAATCATTTCCATAATGTTGCCAAGGAAAGTCCATGAGAACAAGAACTTAAAAGCCTTGGATCAGGTCCAATCCTAGTTGAGCCAAAAAGTTTCAAAACTGAATTTGCTTCTTTTCTAGATAATGAGTTAGCCATCTATGTATTCAGTCTCCTTTTTTTTTTTAATTTGATAGTAGACAGCAGACATATATCACTGTTCAATTAATGATGATCATGTAAACACCACAAAAATTTGATTTCTGTATTTTTCCCTGCAAATAATTTATAACTCCATTTAAAATTTACCAAAAATGCAAGAAACCACACCCATCATTTTTAAATGCAGTTTGAGCTGTGGAGCTGAGCGTGCATCATTTCTTGCCCTTTTTGACAAAGATCCAGCTGCTTTGCAATCCAGTTCATCTGAGGAAATATATGGTGGAAGCAAAACATTTTTTACACAATGTAAAAGAGAAACAATACAAGCAGCATGGTGCAGAAAGAAGGATGCACGGATCAGCTTACAGAGTAATATATTGTTAGACATTAAGGAGCAAACTTCAGCACAAATCCCAGGAGAGTTAATCTGTTCTGTCACTTTCTACAGAGGTTTCTCAGCACCAATGCACTGTCATGAGTGCCGTTGAGCTAAAGTCATCAGCGCAATGGCACTCATGACAATGACAAGGAAATAGGTGAAGGGGGACAAGTTAAGTAGCCATCAACCCACAACGACTAACGGCTAATAGACAATAGATAAACGGATCACGGAGCCACCCAAGCCATCAGCGGCAATTGCAACGGGGATCGCCCAGCTGAAAGCAATCAGCAGAAGATTGAAAACCGGAGGATGGGCGATCCTGGAAACCCTCAACCAATGGCAGGGCAACACATGGGACAAAGGGGGGTGACGTGATCGAGAGCGAGGGGGCGCTGACCGGCGCGGGGTATTTAAACCCCGCACCGGCGCGCTCCTGTCACTCTCAGCTTTTTTCTAACAACGTTGTACCTATCCTGAAATAAACCAGAGCCTGCTTCGCAACCCAGTGTCTGAACGTTATTCAGAGGTAGGCAGCGCATGACATAAAGCTGAGAGTCATAAACTCAGCCTCGCCGAGCCCCACCGGACGACAACGAGCCGCGGGAGGAGTAGACGGCGAGAAGACCAGCAAGATGAGGCCGGAACGGCGCGGGCAAGGAGGGCGAGCCGCGCGGCAAGAGGCAGAGGAGGACCGACCGAGGCCAGAGGCACCGCGGACTCCCGGAGCCATGGACGCCCACCCAACCCGACCCGAGCCTCAGCTCCAACCCCAAGGGGAGATGGCGACGGAGGCAACCCGACCGCGGGAGGGAGCAGCACGACTTCCGAAACCAGCGGAGGACCCCGCGCCCCACATCGCACCCCAGCAACGGGCGTGGAGCGACAGCCCCACGGCGCTCGACACGGAGGAGGACGACGGAGACACCCATCAGACGGCGGAGGAAGCGAACCCGCGGCAGAGGGACGATGAACCCCGCCGGCAACCCACCCCCGAGGACGCGCCAACGGAACCGGCCCCAGCGGCGGCGCGGGCTGTGGACGAGGAGGCACGAGCTGAACTCGCGGCCATGCGGGCTCAGCTGACGGAACTCCGGACCATGCTCCAGGCGCTTATGCCCCCCGCGCCACCCAACGACGTCCCCGCACAAGCCCACACCCCGAGCGAAGCATCGAACCCACACGGGCCAGCGGAGGGCCAGCAGACGGCACAGGCGGCCGACACCACACCCCGAGAAGCGAGAGGCGGGGCCGCACAAAACGCCCGGGCCCCAAAGGACTTCCCCATCTTCTTCGATGGGACCCCCACAAAACTCTCGTTTTTTGTGACCAACGCTAGGGAGTTCATGGGGAGGCACGGACACTCCTATGACTCCGAGGCCGACAAGATCGCCGCCGTGGCGATCAAACTCCAAGACAGGGCGGCGGACTGGTACGTCCAACTGTACGAGTCCAGCTCCCCCGCCCTCGCCACCTTCCCTGCTTTCATCAACGAGATGAAAAACTATTTCGAAGACCCCCTAGCTAAAGTACGGGCGAAAAGCGCACTCCAGAGACTTAAACAGGGCACACGCACGGTCCCTGACTACGCCCTGGAGTTCAAAGCCCTCGCGGGAAAGGTCTGCGACTGGTCTGAGACCACCCTGCTAGAAATCTTCAAAAAGGGGCTCAACCGCGACGTTCTCCAATGGGCCCTCTACCGCGACGACCCAGAAACGTTACACGGGTGGATCCACCTCGCGGGGAAAGCCGAACACGCGCACCGCACCTTCCTTATGACAACCACGGAAGACACAAACTACGTCGGGAAAAAGGTACCCGCACCACACGGGGGGATGGCCGGCCCCATATACCCAAAAATGAAGTTCAACCGGGAGCCCTGCGGGAGGTGCGGCAAATTAGGGCACAAGACGGCGGACTGCTTCGCCAACCGACTGCCGACCAGCGCGCCCAAGCCCGCCCCGAAAATTAGCCCCAAACCACCCAACCCGGGGCCGCCCCCTCACCGCCGAATGACCGTGGCCACAGCGACACCGGAAGATGGCTGGGACGCTTACTGGGGAGAAGAGGACAATACCGACCCCGACCAGCCGGCGGGAAATGCTCCCCGCTTGCCCTGAAACGCGTGGCGAGGCAGGCGGCGGGACAGCAACGCGAACCACCTCAACGAAACGACAAAAGCTCCGTAATATTGGCAGCAATTCAACTCTCTGCCGGCAACGGAGCCACCACGGCCGCGGCACTAGTGGACTCGGGGTGCTCAAAAAACCTTATCCACCCCGACCTAGTCGCCAAACTCGAACTCCGCTGCTTCCCCCTCCCCACGCCGCTAGCATTCCACCAGCTGGACGGCTCCACAGCGGGGGGGAAACCAGCCACGCTACAAACCGAGCCGGTCACCCTGCAAATGGGCACTCACACCGAGCGCACGTCGTTCGTAGTCACGCCCATCGGACGGCCCATTGCAGTCCTGGGGATGCCATGGCTCGCGAAAAACAACCCGCGGATCAACTGGGCGACCCGCACCTTCACATTCGGCGACGGCGAGTATCGAGCACCAGTACCAGCTGGCAAAAGCAACCCCACGGTAGGACGAGCGGAGGCGACCACACAAGACAACGCCGCTACCACTGCAGACCTACCGGAACAATACGCCGACTTCTCCGAGGTCTTCGGAGAAGCAGAGGCAGACCAACTACCCCCCCACCGCAAGACGGATTGCCGAATCGACCTACTGCCCGACGTCCCCCTACCTAGACCAAAGATCTATTCGATGACCCCGAAGGAGATGGCAACCCTCCGGGAGTTCATCGATAAAAACCTAGACAGGGGATTTATAGAGCCAGCATGCTCACCGGTCGGAGCCCCCGTCTTATTCCGGGAGAAGAAAGACGGGACCCTACGGCTCTGTACCGACTACCGGGGCCTAAACGCGGCTTCCCTGTCCAACAAATACCCCTTACCCCTGGTGAAGGACATGCTCGCCCACCTGTCCACGGGCAAAGTCTTTTCCAAATTGGACCTGCGCGAGGCGTACTATCGCATCCGAATCAGGGAGGGGGACGAATGGAAGACGGCGTTCAACTGCCCCCTAGGCGCTTTCCAGTACAAGGTACTGCCCTTCGGACTCGCGGGGGCCCCTGGGGTGTTCATGCAGCTCATCAATGAGGTACTGCATGAACATCTGTTTAAAGGGGTCCTGGTCTACATCGACGACGTCCTTATTTACACAAAAACATACGAGGAACACGTAACCTTAGTCAGGCAAGTCCTCGACAAGCTCAGAAGGGCGCAGCTCTATGCAAAGCCCACAAAGTGCGAGTTTCACAAAGACCGCCTAGACTATTTGGGGTATCGAATCTCCGGGGACGGCATCGAAATGGACCCCGCAAAAGTCGAAGCGGTACTAAACTGGGAGCGGCCCCGCAACAGACGGCAACTACAGAGCTTCCTGGGATTCGCGAATTTCTACAGGTCCTTCGCCCGGGGGTTCGCTGAGATAGCCCTCCCCTTAACGGACCTCCTCAAAACCAAAGGGGTGGGGGACACCAGACGCGCCAAGAACCCAGGCACAGTGCTGAATTGGACTCCCGCGTGCCAGACCGCATTCGACAAGCTGAAAGCGCTGTTCACGACGGAGCCAATCCTCGCGCACCCGGACCCAGAACGGCCGTTCGTGGTCCAAGCCGACGCCTCAGACTTCTCCCTGGGAGCCATCCTCCTACAAAAAGACTCCACGGGGCTCCTGAAACCATGCGCCTACCTGTCAAGGAAGTTCTCCGAGACAGAGAGGCGATGGCACGTCTGGGAGAAAGAAGCCTTTGCGGTGAAATCGGCACTAGAAACATGGCGTCACCTACTCGAGGGAGCCACCCAACCATTCGAGGTCTGGACGGACCACCGGAACCTCGAGGCCCTACGAACGCCTAGACGCCTTAGCCCAAAACAGGTCCGATGGGCACAATTCTTCAGCCGCTTTGATTTCCAGTTGAAGTTCATGCCGGGCAAGAAGAACTTCCTGGCCGACGCCCTCTCCCGGCTGCCCCAAGACGAAGAGCCCGCCCCAGACACCATTGGGACGGTCCTATCCGCCTCGCAACTGGGGATGGCCGTGACCACCCGAAGCGGCGCACGGAGGCAGCTCGACGCTACGGCGCAGCCGACGGCGGGACAACCGGCGACGGAAAGAAGGCAACCGCAACTACCAGGGGGAATGCGCACGGACCTCGCCGCCGCCCTCAAAACCGACCCCTGGTTCCTGGCAAACCCCGACAAGGTAACGATGGCGCAAGACCTAGCATGGGGGGAAGGCAGAATCTACGTCCCGGACTCGCAACGCCAGGCGATCTTGCATAGGTCACACGACGCCAAGCAAGCGGGACACTTTGGGTTCCTCAAGACCCTACACCTAACACGGCGGCAATTCTGGTGGCCCGCGCTCAGGCGAGACGTAAAAACCTACGTGGCGTCCTGCCCAACGTGCGCTAGGGCCAAACGGGCACCAGGCAAACCCGCGGGGCTATTGCAACGGGTGGCAGAACCCTCCCGCCCATGGGAGGAAATCTCTATGGATTTTATAGTGGACCTCCCACCCAGCCAGAAGAAAACGGCCATTTGGGTGGTGAAGGACTACTTCTCAAAGCAGGCCCACTTCATCCCCTGCACGTCAGTCCCATCCTCACAACAACTAGCCAAACTCTTCCTCATCCACGTGTACAGGCTACACGGATGTCCCGCACGTGTGGTGACCGACAGGGGCACACAGTTCACCTCCAAATTCTGGCGGGCCTTCTTGAAGCTGACGGGGACCCAACAGGCCCTGTCTACGGCTTGGCATCCGCAGACGGACGGAGCCACTGAGGTTCTTAATGCCACCTTAGAGCAATTTATACGATCCTATACGAACTACCACCAGGACGACTGGGCTGAACTGCTCCCGTTCGCCGAAGTCGCATACAACAACGCCGTCCACACGAGCACGGGAAAAACCCCGTTCGAAGTAGTCTCGGGGCGCGACTTCGTCCCCATACCGGAGCTACCTCAACCCCCGGAACCCCAGGTGGACGCCAGCGACTGGGGACGGAAGATCGCGGAAGCATGGCCAGTAATCACGGCGGCGCTGAAGGAGGCACAGGCTGCTTACAAAGAGCAGGCCGACAAGCACCGGCGACAACAACCGACGTTCCAGGCGGGGGATATGGCCTATCTCTCCACCAAGTTCCTAAAGTCAACCCAACCCTCGAAAAAACTGGGGCCTAAGTACATCGGGCCGTTCCGAGTCACGCAAATAGTGAACCCGGTAGCAATACGGCTGGACCTGCCACACAACCTCCGGAGACTCCACCCGGTGTTCCATACCAGCCTCCTAAAACCGGCGACCTCCTCCCGATGGCACCCAAGCATGCCACAGCCCGCACCGCTAATGATCGACGGGCAACACCACTTCGAGATCAGGGACATCCTCGACTCCCGTAAGCAACGAGGAACTCTACACTATCTGGTCAGGTGGAAACATTTCCCCCACCCGGAATGGGTGGCGGCGCACAACGTTAACGCGCCTGACCTGACCAGAGCATTTCACCGGGCATACCCCGACAAACCGCAATCAAGGTCAGCAAAACCAACCCCCCCCCCCGCAGGCCTCCCCCCGCCTCCCGTGCCCCAAGGGAAAGGGCCCCCCCCAAGCCCGCGACTTGGGTGGACCTTCCTCCCCCCGGGACTCACTCCCCCCGCCCCGGGCCCACGGGGTGGTGACAAACGATCGCCAGCACCCTCCCCCCGCCCCCTGGCCGCGGGGGAGTGGCAAGCAAGTCAACAGGGCAACCTGGGGGCAACGCCCAGGAGACACAACAAAGGCGACGCACTCCAAATAAGCAAAAAAGGGCCCTACCTGGAGCTGAGCAGCACCCGACCAGCCACGCCTCTCGCCTCGCCGAACTGAGCCAAACAAACAGGGTGTGGTTGGAGCATGCGCACGCCAGGTCAGAACCCGAGCATGCGCACCATGGACACACCCTGGGAAGGCACGTGGTAGAGGGAAGAGCAAAGGGAGGGGCGACAACTACTCCGGCGGGAACTTTTGAAAAAAAAAAAAAAAAAAAAAAAAAAAAAAAAAATGTGGCGTTTTGACAGCTCTAAGGGGAAAACCCAGAAACCCGGGGGAGAACACTATTCGGAAAGGGGGCAGTATGTCATGAGTGCCGTTGAGCTAAAGTCATCAGCGCAATGGCACTCATGACAATGACAAGGAAATAGGTGAAGGGGGACAAGTTAAGTAGCCATCAACCCACAACGACTAACGGCTAATAGACAATAGATAAACGGATCACGGAGCCACCCAAGCCATCAGCGGCAATTGCAACGGGGATCGCCCAGCTGAAAGCAATCAGCAGAAGATTGAAAACCGGAGGATGGGCGATCCTGGAAACCCTCAACCAATGGCAGGGCAACACATGGGACAAAGGGGGGTGACGTGATCGAGAGCGAGGGGGCGCTGACCGGCGCGGGGTATTTAAACCCCGCACCGGCGCGCTCCTGTCACTCTCAGCTTTTTTCTAACAACGTTGTACCTATCCTGAAATAAACCAGAGCCTGCTTCGCAACCCAGTGTCTGAACGTTATTCAGAGGTAGGCAGCGCATGACATGCACATGCTCACAGCATGTTGGCTGATATACGTGCTAGGGTTGTACGATGTTTTGGGCCTGATTCCCAAAACAGTGGCAGAATGGAGTGTGTCAGCGTGCAGGGCAGCATGGACAGAGTTGTTGTTTTTTAATCCATTCAATTGTGCCCCATTCTCGGAGACTGTCTGGACAATTCCCTGCAGTTTTCTTGGCATGGTTTTTCAGAAGTGGTTTGCCATTGCCTCCTTCCTGGGGCTGAGAGAGAGGGACTGGCCCAAGGTCACCCAGCTGGCTTCATGCCTAAAATGGGACTAGAACTCTCAGTCTCCCCATTTCTAGCCTGATGCTTTAACCCAGCGTTTCTCAACCTCAGCAACTTCAAGACATGTGGACTTCAACTCCCAGAAGGGACTGCAATTCCCTTGCTGGCTGGGGAATTCTGGGAGTTGAAGTCCACTTGTCTTAAAGTGGCCAAGGTTGAGAAACACTGCCTTAACACCAAACTGGCTCTCTGCGTGGACACAGCACTTGTCTGCATCTCTTTTTTAGCAATCTCACCATTCCTTGGTGTGGCAGCCATATAAACTTCCGAAAAGTTGTTGCTTTAAAGCGTTGCATACAGTCATGCTCCCCACAATCTGAAGTCACTTTTAAGAATCAAACCTAACATGCTGTATAACTCTGATGGGTTTAGAAGACACGGGAGGACACCTTGGAGATTCTTGCTCTGTGTCCCTAGACCCATCAGTGTACCTGCCTATATAACATGGTTAGATATGGAATATACTGTAAATGTCTTTATGCTAATCTTTAGGCTAGCCTCAGACTTTGCAAAGCTCAGAGTCAGGAGCTTTTTCAAGTCTGGTTTTATGAATAATAAACTCAGAACCATCTTTGGAAAATGCATTTCTGAAGTACGACTTCTAAAGTTTTTTTCCCCAAAAAATCAGTTTTTTTGTCAGTTCTACCTTGTTCTAATTATTGATACCTTTATAAATAATTTGGGTATGTATGTTTTCTCATGAGTAAATATATTTCCTATGCTTGGGGAAATTCTGATAGCGTGGTATCTTGATAGTCATGGAAATGAGTATATATATCACTTGAACTATCATTTGAAAAGTTGCATCTCCTGTGAAGTTCCAGATATATTTCAATATAAAGTTTTGTTCCTTAACATTGTATTGATGCAATGGATTTAGAAATAGCCAGTCAACATTTGATCCACATGCAATTAAAGCTTTTTGACAAAACTACTGCCAGCATCAGTTGTGTGAAATAGATTTATACAGAGAGGGGGAGAGAGATGGAGGGAGGGAGGGATGGACATGAGGAAGGTTATACCAATGCTTTCCTCCACAAAGGATGACTTGACCAATATGGTGGACAGCCTGTTGGAGGGAAAGAAGACACGATCACAATTACAATGGAAACAACGGAGCACATTTTTCACAGTGACAGCTGGCAACTGTCCAGAGAAAGAACATGCAGTCCATGCTGTCCCATTTCAACAAGTCCCTGATCTCTGACTCCACTGGGATCTTAGGAGCCCACAAAGACAGGCTGCTCAAGACAGAAACGAGCCAAATCTTTTTTTCTCCAGAAAACTGCGAGCAATCATTCGCTTTTCCATGGGGACCTAAGTGCCAGAACCAGATAAAGTCTTGGCCTTTTCACTCTTTTATGACAAAAGTCACTACTTCATTTCTTGCCCATGTGCTGTCACCTTTTCAGTAATGTGGGGTAAGAAGTTTGCCCAGATGCTGAAGGGGAGGGGGTGATGGCAGGGCTGTCAAGAGACACCTTTCCTTCTTCCTCCTTCATTTCTGATTTATGGATCTGCACTAAATTTCCCTTATGCATAGCACAGCAGTAGAGACAGTCATTCTAAATAGCCCTATAGAAATACCCTAACTTACTACTGTGTGTAAAGCATAATTAAGAACTTCAATGAAATGTGAACTTGTCCACTAAGAGTTGCTCAATTAAGCCAAGAGAAAACAAAACTTACTTTAGCATCATATGTTATCATAGGGTACCTGTGGAACAGTCTCATCCCAATCCCATTGACCCATCCCACGCGGTCCAGCAGGAAGGGCATGTTACGGACCCCGTCAGCTAAAGAATTCCTTCTCTGCCATTGCCCCCACCCTGTGGAACATCTTGCCCCCTGAGTGGAGGTTGTCCCCCACTCTTCTGGCCTTCAGGAAGAGTGTCAAGACCTGGCTCTGCCAACTAGCTTGGGGGTCCAAGAGTGACCACCTATCACTGGTGGCTTAACAATGCTCTCTTCACCTTTTAGTTTCCCTCTTTTATCTTCTTCTGTTTTTGAATTTTTATAATGGTTTTTATAAGTTATATTTGTAAGCCGCCTGGAGTCATTTTATAGTGAGATGGGCAGTGTATAAATTTAATAAATAAATAAGTGAACTGAGTTGCTTGGTACAGCCTGCCAGTTCTTCCCTCGAACCAGCTTCCCGCCTCCTTCTGGACTGTCAAATTCCAAGTTTTGAAAGACGGACCAGAGTAGAGAAATGGCTATTGCAAATACAAGTAGCATCATCCCCACACAAACCTGTCAAAAGAGAATTCACAGGTAGAGCACAGCAGTGTGCTGTTTCTTTTATTTGTTCTTCTAAATGACCGGAGAATTCATACATTAGTGATTTCAGGGAACAGAGGCAGTGTTTGAGGATGGCCTTGAATATCCAATATGCATTTCATTTTGTATGTACAGAAGCCAAAACAACTGTCACCAAGACAGAAAGCTTTTCAGATGTTACTTGATGTGAAATTACAAAGGTTTATGGACAATTTTATAGGCAAGTGATAGATTTTGAGAGCTGAATATAAACATTTATCCTATAATGCTGAATTCCCTTCTGCCTCTTCATTTCACTTCCAAAGGTAAAAAGCAGGTTTCCAAGTTTGCTGAAATAAAACCATGGATCAAAAACAGGCAGTATCACATCCTTGATGTGGCTGTCTATCCACAGTTTTGTTTAGCTCTGTGACTTGCCCATTATCAAATAACGCCAAAACTGTGCCTTTTATTAATTGGAATGGTATATTTAATGTGGATGGTCCAATGGGATGTGCTTTCCACTTAGAGCTCCAATAAATGTAAGCAATAGGGCTGGGTGATGCTTCAGTTTCCTTCTGGAAGAGGGGCGTTCTTGAAACAGATGCAGCTGTTTTAATGAGTTGTAGACTAATGTTCCCCATCACTCCTGTATTTATTTATAATTCACATTTATAAGGCCACCCACCTCTTCAATGACTCTGGACATTGTATAGCAAGGATAGAAAACATGGAAAAGGATGATGGTCATTCCAGTGGAACTAGCATCTATTAAAAACCTGTACATTCTGATGTCCCTCTTCCAGTCGAAGAGTGCTGGTACAAGGTTGGGACCAGAATCCCCACAATCCTCTTGCCATATTTGCAGGACTGATGGAAATTGAAGGCTAAAGCATTATGGCACAAGTCTAACTCTGCCCTAAACAGTCCCTATTTAGGTCTCTGATACAGAGTCTTCTCACACGCTCCTGATCAGTCAGGCATCTGTCACCAGCAGCAAACCCCACCCTGCTTATTTTCTGCTGTAATGACAAATACATTATTTCACACATATTTGTGTACCCACTGTAAAAGAAAAAACAACACCGCTATTATAAAAACTGCACAAAACATTTGAAAGTGCAGCAGGATTTTGCAGAATAATTTGAATGAATTGTTTCCACTGTCTGACATTATATTAAGCCTGGAATTTTGCCCAGGAGCCCTTAGTCTGCATGGGGGGAGAGAGAGAGAAAGACTCAAGGCTTGAAGCATCCCTCCTCACCCAAGGCCACCTCAGTAAATTTTAAAGGGGTGAGATTTTTACTGAGACTTTCCAGCTCATAGCTCCTCCCCTCCAGGGACCAATTTAGGAGATCAGCAGAATCAAGCGATAAAGGTTTTCTGTTTTCCTTTCTCTCTTGCTGGCCATTTCATGCCACATCAGGCCTATTTGTCAAACACTGACACAATGGTTCAATTGGAAACAGACCTACACACTCTTTCTGCTAGATTGTTCTGAATCGGGGAGAAAAGAAAAGCACTCAACAAAAGCCATTTCTTTGGCTGATCTTACCTCTGCCGGTTTCCCTTCCTTGTGGAGAGAAGCTGAGCTATTAGGACACCTTTTTTAATGGTGACGAAATTATCGAACAACATCCCTCATTTCCCCCGCCATAAAATGACTACTTCCCAGACATGTCTTGCAGTTCTTGTAACTGACAATTGTGATGGCCTGGATTTACAGTGGGCAACCTAACACCAATAATTATGTATTTTTGTGCTTACTATAGTCTGGGCCATCTGTCCTTATTAGGCAATCCCCCCCCCCCAAATTGAAAATGATTCTTTTCCAGCAAGGTTCTCACAAAGTTCTCTTTAGCAAGATTTATTAAGATGAAAAGGATGAACCAGCAAGGAGACAGGTCTCTTCACAATGGAGAAAACTGAAGGTGGTGGTTTACGCAATGCTCTCCTGAATCTTTAAGGGACCAGTCGGAGAACCAACCATACACTGAAATCATTTGGAAGTTCATCCAATCCACTTCCATTTTATTTCAGACCTTCCTAGTTTTGTGACAGCTATAAAAAGTGTAAAATAAATATATACATACATACAATGCAAGAAGAAACCAGCAATATCTATAAGGGAACTCACACAAGAAAGGCACAAGCCAAAACTTGTGCAATCCTCGATTCCCAACTTTTAAAATATGAATAAGGGACGCCATCTACTGCAAAGAAAAAGTTAACAAAACTGCTTAAGCTTGGAAGAAAAAGGGAAAGAAAGTGTGTTTCACACTGGGATACAACAATACTGCTTCACAAGCACTGAAAGTGTTCAAAAAGACTGAGTATTCCCTACATCAAGAAAATTTAATCCTTATTTTCCCATTTGAAATCTCAGTGGCTATCTATAAAATAAGCTGAGATAGCTCATCCATTTATTTATGAACCTAGTGTATTCCTGCCAAGCAATCTGGTTTTGGACGACATAGGCATACCTTGTTTTGGGGATGTCTCCAATTTTTTTTTATTTTATTTTTTTTAGATCTTTCTGAAAAAGAATGGTTCGTGTTCCTCGCATTTCATTTTGAAGCTTTTGAAGATGAAGTGAGTATTCTAGCCAGCATTAACCACCAACAGATAAATGCCCTGAACTTCTAGTAATGCCCAACAGGTAGGGGCCGTTGTCCTTTATCACACCCACAACGGCCACCAGCTATGCGTGATGGTCTTCCCAGCTACACAGCCTCCCTCTCCAACCCCAGTGGAAATAACTCACTTTTCTAGCTCCTTATCTGGTCAGGCTTAGAAATCGACCTCTTCTCACCTGACAAGTGTTTCATGGAGGGAGAAGAAAGGATTCAGGAATCATCTTGAGATAGCAGCATCCCACCCCAGATAATTTTCAACAGTCCTTTTACCTGTGCAACCAGAAGAGATAACTCCTCCCTATTGTTTGATATCAAAGGCTCTTTAGACCACTCAGCATTTCTAATGTTCCACCACTTACGGTAGAGAACATAGAGATGACCTTGGAGAAGACAAGTGGAGACCATTAGCAAAACATGAATCAAGCCCGAGAAGGGACGAAAGCATTAGAAAAAAATGTAAAGTGATCCTGCCTTGAATCTCTTTGGTAGAAGAGGGAGGGATTTCAAGATAGTCTACATCAATAAAGTAGAGGTCCAGTATTTCTTCTGGAGTCTGTTTCCTGACCTGGCCTACCTTGAAGGGCTGACACTGACAAGAGCTCAGAGGGAACAGAGCTGGAAATAGCATTGTGTCAGCAGGACTGCATAAGCTGACCATGGCACAGCTTGTGCCCCTGCAGAGGAGTTAGGGTTGCAATTCCCAGATTTCCTATCAACACGGGCAACACCTCTGGAGGAAACCAGACAGGCACAAATTATTAATTCTGTTGCTGGCTTCCTTCTGCAAGATTTGTTGTCAGAGCCTGTCCTAAACAGCAGGGTAGGAAACAGTAATTTAAAAAGGCAAATGAACACTATAGTTGCCGGAACACTATCTTTTCTACCCAGCTACATGGTCCAGTCTGGCCTCTACCGCATTTCAGAAGGACTGACTTGTTCACTCCATCCTGTTGTGATGCAATCAGCTTGGTAGGGATCACATTTTGCAGACCAGATGGTCAAAACGTCAGATTTTTGACTAAATGATAATGAATGGTATCAAGCATTCTGAACAGCAAGCCCTCAGCATCTGCATCTGGCCAGACTGATAATCATAAGTGACATTTTGTGTTGACTGACTGGGGAAAAAGGCACAGCGCATGATTGCTTTTAAACAAAATGATACCAAACATGCAAGCAAGGTGCTTCCAAAGGATTATGTTTGTACCATTAAACCAATTCCTCCATGCAAAGGATTTGGGGGTGGGGGGTGGGGGGTGTTTGTTTTTCTGTTTGTTTTTGTTTTGATTTCTTGGAATAAAAATGAGCTGGCTATGAAGTCCTAGCAGAATGTGGTGGCTCGTTGGCGGACATAAAATCAAATATAGGCCGTTGCTACAGAACAAAGAACTCGTCATACATTCCCAGCCCGGATTTCCACGGAAGCAGAAACAATTTCTCTCCTTAAGTTATGATCCTCCTACATGGGCAAAGGGCAGAGCACAACCTTGGCAATTTCTGCCAAGATTCCCAGACTTTAAGCTCAACTCCCTTTCATTTCTGGAGGGGGAAAGTGCTGCCTGTCTCACTGCGGTGCTAAAATCTTCTTCATTTTACACAGACACAAGGTTCTCATATTGGGAAGGGCTGCCTTTAGTACTTTCTCATCTGTCCTGGCCTGTAAGATTAATTTCCTTCCATTAGGAACAGCAGGAACTGCTGATAACATAGTGTAGATTATTGGACTGATTAGATGTATCTTATCCAGAAAGAACAAACTTCTTGCTTCTTAATCAGGAGCAAACAATCTGTTTCAGTGTCCAGCAAATTCAACCAGCAGGACTTTCAGTAGTGCACAATGGGCAAGGGACTGTATCTGGAGGCAAGGATGCTCCAAACTGGAACTGGAATGAAACCAGCTTGTCTCCATTTCCACCTACAAAATGTCACAGAGTGTGATAGTTCATATTTCGAGAACACACCTTCCCCACCTCATTTTTTTAACTTGGTTTCCACTTCTCATTCTCATTTTTGAGTCTTATTTTGCCATTTATTAAAGAATAAACAGGCACAGACCAAAAGAAAAATGAAGATACAAAACATCAGGCATAGAGGCCCATTCAAAGCTGAAACTAAGCATGTCCAGACTATGTCCAGATCAATTCTTGGATCATCATCTTTATGATGCAGAATTAGGGTTAGGGTTAGAGTTAACCCACCTTTCTAGAGACTTTTTGGTCTTGAATAAAAAAAAGGCACTAGTGAGTGTTAGAACTGATCTGGATAATCTCTGATTAGAGGAGTAATTAAATCCACCGCCCAAGGATAATCAATAGGGCATTTCAGAACTACATGTACAATTATTTCAATTTCAGTGCTGGGTATATGCACCAATGGTCTTGACAGGGGTTATTATTGACCACCTTTGATGGCAGAGCATTTAAGTGGGCCAATTCAATGGTATAAAGGTGCATGAATAGAGTAAAATATTTGGGGATTGAGAAAAATGGGTATGTGAGTTAGCAATATAGCGAAGGTGTGAGATCTTACATCAACCCCTTTGTACCTCAAGACTGATGAGCTGGAGAACTTCAGTTGCAACAGAGTGAGAAACTTAGCAAAGAGATCTCAGGAATTCAAACTTCTTTTGTTATAGTCTCTACACTAAAAATCAACTTCCTACCTATCAAGCAACTACCAGGTGCTATTCAAAGGCCATTTACCTTAACAGAAACTTGTTCCTTCCCTGCTTTCTGTGAATTGTGGTTTTACAGATTTCAGTTACTGTTCTCTCTTTCCATATGTTTCTTTCCTTAAAACTCATCTAATTGTATTAGTAGTGATCACTTCTTTGATTGATCCCTGGTTCTTCTGGTTCAGCCTGCTGATACAATGGCAAGTCCTAATGGACTGGATCCTTTCTCCAACCTGAGCCTCTTCAAAGGTCTCCAGAAGGTTGGGAGATCCTCTGAAATAGATCTGTGGGTTTTTTAAAAACTTGCTAGAAAAAGGAGAATGGTATGTCTCACTGAACACAGCCATATCTTCTAACACAATATACAATGTTGAAATGGCATGTGGAATGACCTTGGGAGACAGGGCAAAGAGGCACAATCAAAGGAATGGTCAGATAAAAGGCAGCTGAGCCCGCAGCAGGAATGTGGTCAGGGCAAGAGGCTCAGAAGAGACCCTCCCTAGTTTCTTGGGCTGTAAAGGAGATGGGGGAGGTGGGGAGAGATGTATTTTCAGACTTGAAAGAATCTGTTAATGTAGCTTTACAATAAAGTAGAATTAGCTCACCTGGTCATGTTTCCTGCCTGGTCTACCTCATAAGGCTGACAAATGTAGGGGCCTTCTGCCTTGATCCAGTGCTAAGTAAACTTTGAGCAGGGAGATCATGTTTGATTTTATGACAAAGCTTACTTTGAACCCAATGACTATTTTCACAAATGTGAATTTAGTCTGCAATAAAATGATGGGCTATTTAACAGACCTTTAATGCATCAAGAAGGAAATTTCAGAGATACACACAGAATGATCTTACAAAGCTCCGTAAAAGCAGGTTTCATGCCTCTACCATTCAGGCACAAATCTCCTGAGCAATTGCAATGCCTAAATAATCCTAAATTTTATAAACCATGAACCTCAAGCCAAAGAGACTGTGGAGAAAAGAAGCTGCATTCCCCAATAAACCCAGATGATGCTATACCAAAAAGAAAAGTAAAGCATTGAAGTCTGTGAGAAAAAATGTGTCAAGAAATGTGAAAGAAGGGGTGTTCAGCCACTTCTATCTTCCCTTGGGGAATCCTAAGGCAGTTTACCCCTATATAGGTTCCACAAAGAAGTGAAGAATTGGCAGATGGGAAGAAATGTACAGCAAATAAAGCCTTTTTCCCAATCGTTAGAAACTTCACCCTTTCAAGTGCCACCTCAAAGTAATGCTGCAAAAGATGCTGCAACCTGGATTTCCAGACTCCTGAGTTGGCAAGACAAGAAATCCTACTAATGCACAGGGCAGAACAAACTCTGTTGCAGTGTTTGGCCAAAGTTCCACTAAAAGAATATAAAATTTTAAAACATAGGAAGTAAAATTAAAAAGAAAACAGAAATAACTACATAGTTGATGTGATTAAACCATGGTGAATTTTATATACAGTAAAACAGAATTTGGCCAGGTTCAAAGAAACTTGGCTTTGCTGGTCAGCTAACAGCAGCCGTACATAGACTAGATCTGAATGGCCTAAGAATTTAGTTAAAATGGGATTTATAAAACAGAGCCATGCATCTTTATAAGATGGACCAGTACTCCTCAAACTTTGACCCTGGAGGAACCCTTGAAATATTTTTCAGGCCTCGGGGAACCCCTGCACATGCAGGCTCAAAGGTAGGCCAGAAGTTACAAAATTATCATCTTCATTTCCTGTGTAGGCCTGTATGTTGGCAGAGTGCTAAAAAGCCTTTGGCCCAGGAGAGATCAGAAAAGTCACACACCACGGCATTTCTATAAAAATAATTTTATTTACAGAAAGTAAACATATTTAAAGGCTGTTTGCTGAGAGGAGAGATTTCTCTCAGCTGCATATTCTCTGCAAGCCTACACAGAAGGGAAACTGAAACTAAAACAAGTTCACGCAAGTTCCTCCCTTAGGCAGTGCAACCATTAACCCGTGAAAAGGGGACAATCAAATTCAACCTCTTCACCTGGCCAAAATGATTAGTTACCATAGTAACCTTAATCTGTAGTAGAAAACATATATTAACACTCCCCTTTTTATACTACAGAATAAGATGCAAACCAATTTTCTTTGACAACTCTGTATGTCTTTCCATTCACAATATTTTAACATTATCTCCCCTTTGGTTTAACAGAAAGCTACCATCCTTCTCCCTTTGTATTTCCAAACCTAGTTAATTTGTTACAGTTCCAAGGCTTTTTAATGTGAAATGGCTTTTCATGCAGGCTTCAAAATCAAGCCTTTGTTTTTTTTGTTGATGTGAACAGCAGCAAATCATCAACATAAATGCACAGATACATACAGCCTTGTTTGTCTTTCTTCATATATACACATGGATCTGCTTTTCCTTTTTCAAAACCAAAATTCTGCAGTTTTTCATCTAATTTTTGGTTCCAGGATCTAGCAGCTTGTTTTAACCCATAGATTGACTTCTGTAGTTCACAGACTAGATTCTTCCCTTTTTCATAGCCAGGGGGTTGCTGCATGTATAATCTGTGGTCTAAATCACCATAGAGAAATGCAGTTTGAATGTCATAGTGGTTAACTGACATTCCTTTGAGTGCAGCAATTTTTAACAGTAATCTAATTGATTCACCTTTAGTAACTGGTGCAAAAGTCTTGTCAAAGTCTAAATCTTTCCTTTGAGTGAACCCTTTTGCAACCAACCTTGCTTTATATTTTTGGATTTTGCCATCAGCATCCCTTTTCAGTCTGAAAAACCACCTACAACCTAGACAGCGTTCATTTGGGAGGTAGATTTACCAGTTTCCATGTTTTATTTTCTTTCAAGGATGCTAACTCCTGTTGCATGGCAGAATGCCAATTTTGTGCAATCTCTGGTGGTAAAGCATTCACTTGTTCTAAAGACTCAGGCTCTGTGAATATGTGAAAAGCCTTTACTGTTTCAGCCTGAAAACGTGATGGAGGAATGCCTTTATTACTCCTCTGAGATCCACGAGGTAATACAAGGCTTAAATTTTGACTCCTATCACTTTCCTGAGAAGCATCTGTCTCATCAGACAGATCTTCAGTTTGCTTTTCTGGTTTAATATCCTCATCAGGCAAAAGATCACCATCAGCAAGTCCTTGCTGTTCTCTTGTGGTGGTCAGATCAACTGGAGAGCTAGAATTTAATCTCCCCCAGTTTTGTTCAGCAAAAGAAGCACTTTTGCTAATTATTAATTTCTCTCCCATTATGAACCTGTAGCTCCTCTGGCTTTGTTCATAGCCAACAAAGATGGCTTTCTTTGTTGTGGGGCCTCCTTTCCTTCTCTGTTGTTTTGGAATATGAACCCAAGCAGTGCTACCAAACACTCTAAGATGGTTTACCTTTGGTTTCACACCATAAAACAAATGGAATGGAGTGTCCTGAATCACAGAGTTATACAATCTGTTTTGTACATAACAGGCAGTAGATATTGCCGCTCCCCAATACTTAAACGATAAATGTGAATCTTTAAGCATGCATTCCATCGCATTTTGCAAGGTTCTGCCCTTTCTTTCAGCAACACCATTTTGCTGAGGGGTGTAAGGGTTAGAAAGAATTTGTTCTATCCCTTTTTCCACTAGGAACCTTCTGAATTTGTGAGAAAGGTATTCTCCTCCTCTATCACATTAGAGTGCAGATACAGGCCTAGGGAATTTTCCATTTGCCCATGTCACAAAACTTTTAAATTTCTCAAATGCCTCATCTTTATGTTTTAAGATGTAGATAAAGGTGTATCTCGAGAAATCATCAGTGATGGTCATTGCATACCTTGCTTGACCAAGACTTGGAGCAAAAGGACCAATAATGTCAGAGTGTACAATTTCCAAAGATCTAGTTGTAACTCTGTCACTGTGCTTACTCACAGGAGCTTTCAGTGTTTTGGATTCTTTGCAAACTATACAATCTAAGTATTTATCACAGGGTTTTATCTTTAGGTCAGCACACAGCTGTGGCATTTGTGCTATATACTTGAAATTAGCATGACCAAATCTCCTGTGCATCAGGTGTACACATTGGTCATGATATGGTGTGTTGCCAACTGCAGCCTTGCAGCTTGGCTTCCTTGCATTTTGCACAATGTACAAGGAGTCTTTTAATATACCAGTAGCACACAATTTTCCATTTTTACGTATCTCACAACCATTTTCCTTAAATGTTATGACATACCCTGTTGTAGCCAATTGTGCCACAGATAAAAGGTTTGATTGTAAATTTGGCACATACAACACACCTTTTACAGTTTCTCCCAAGCAGGATAAATACAAGTCACTTTGTCCCATAATTTTGGTCACAGACCCATCAGCCAAAGATACACTTTGTCTTTCAGTTTTAGACAGTGACACAAAAGAGCTTTTACAATTACATAAATGACACTTGGCCCCAGAATCTAACACCCATACATCAGAATTACCCTTCTCAGCAACCTGTGCAATTTGGGTTGTCTGAAGAGCCTTCTTCTGTGTTGCCCTTGTGTTCTTCTTCTCTGTCTTTCTACTCTTGGGTCTCAAGGCACAGTCTTTCTGCAAATGTCCAGCTGAACCACAGGTGAAGCATCGCTGGCTGGCTAGTGCTGTGGCCTCAGCTTCCTTTTCCTTCTTTTCCCTTGTTTTCTGGTACTGCAGCTTTCCAGAAGAGATGGGGGGATCTTTCCTCTCTCTTCTCCCATTCAGCAAGTAAGCGCTGTGTAACATACGATGGGGTGAAGTCAGCTTCAGGCATAGCCTCCAGGGTACAAACCAGCGTGTCCCACATTTCATTCAGTGAGGACAGGAAGATATAGGATTTTGTGAGAGGTGTAAATTCCATTCCTCTCTCCTGCAACTCAACAAACAGCTGCTAAATATGATGCAGATGCTCAGGAAGGCTATCTCCTTCTGCAAGGTAGGCTTTGTACAGCTTTTTTGTCAGGGTAACTTTACTCCCTGCTGTTGCCTTTACATACAAGTCTCGCAAAGCGTCCCAAAGTTGCTTTGCAGACTGCATACCTCATGCGTGGACTAGCTGATTGTCCTCAACTCCCAGGATAATGGTGGCTCTTGCCTGCTTATCCTGTCTAAGCCATTCAGCACTGGGGTTTGTGGGGGGTTGCTCACCAATTGGCAACCAAAGATACTCTCTGCAAAGATACATCTCCATCTTCAGGGCCCAATTCAAATAGTTGGTCTCTGATAGGTGCTCCAGAGGCATCACTGAGGGCTGGGAGGTAGCCATGGCTTCTTCCTTCTTTTGCAAGTCACCTCAGCTGGCTTCTTTGTCCTGTAGACCAGCAGTTGCTGGAAAATCTCCAGGTGGCTCCAAAGAAAATCTTCACAGGTCTTTGCTACCTGCCTTTAAATTGTGCATGAGGTGTGGAGCTGATCTCTCTATTCTCTCTGGGTTTTACTGGGCTTACTGGGTTTACTGGGCTGCTTACTGGGCCCATAACCTGTTGGCAGAGTGCTAAGAAAGCATTTGGCCCAGAAGAGATCAGAAAAGTCACACACCATGGCATTTCTATAAAAATAATTTTATTTACAGAAAGTAAACATATTTAAAGGCTGTTTGCTGAGAGGAGAGATTTCTCTCAGCTGCATATTCTCTGCAAGCCTACACAGAAGGGAAACTGAAACTAAAACAAGTTCACGCAAGTTCCTCCCTGAGGCAATGCAACCATTAACACATGAAAAGGGGACAATTAAATTCAACCTCTTCACCTGGCCAAAATGATTAGTTACCATAGTAACCTTAATCTGTAGTAGAAAACAATTTATTAACACTGTATAGTTGCATGAACAGTATTCTTCAACTCAAAATAAAGAATGAAACTTACCGCTTTAATGTGAAGTTGCCTGAATTTGAAATAATGTTTTAAATAAATCAGGATCTCCCAGGGAACCCCTAGTGACCTCTCGCGGAACCTGAGGGTGCCACAGAACCCTGGTTGAGGAACCCTGAAATGGACAGTGCAACAAAATACGGGCCATATTTTCAATCACTCCTTTGCCCCAAATGTAGTCTTAATACATCAGGAATTTTTTTCTGGATTCCCCCTCAAGAACAGTCACTGGGAGTACATTAAAATGTGCCAGGTAAATGCTCATCTGAATTTGGAGATGGTTATTTAAATATCTTGTTTGTCTAAAGAAACACTCTCTAGGGAGGGCCATCAGAGCTAAACACCATAACATGTTGCTTTAGCCTGACACCAGCTGCTTATAGCTCATCATCAAAACTGCATCTGTGAGAAGCCGTAACACTGCAATTTCCAGTGGAGCGTTCTTCGTCAAGACAATTCAGAACTGCCATCCAAGATCAGGAGGCCAGACCCACCAGAAAGAACAATAGCTTTAACCCATACGAAAAAATACACAGCTGGGCACAGCTCTCCACTCTGCTCTCAGCCGCTTCCCAGAGGATGACCACATTGGGCACACAATGTGCCATCTGGAAGATGGTCCTTAGCAATTTAGATTGTACCTTCTCTAAGGGAACAAAAAAGCTCTCTAGGCCTGACTGGGCTCCAAATAAGAGCTCTAAACAAGCTTTGGCAGAAATCATTTTTAGTGCAGTTGCTGTAAATAATGTACTTCTGGAGTCATAAAAGGATTATACGGTTGTTGCAGATTTTTGGGCAGTTTGGACAACATCATCTTAGCTTTAGTGTAATTAATCTTCAGTGTTTCCCGTCCCACAAATGTTACATGTTTACATTCCACCAAAAACCACTTTGGACGTGAAGTAGAACCTCCTATCAGTTCTCCAAGGCCTGTGCAGATCAATGGAGAACATTTTCTTCCTGGAATAAGAGTAAAAAATATTTGAATCAAATATCTCAAAATAGCAATTCCTGATGAAGAGAACTGCTGCCCCCAAGTCTTGTTGAAGACTCCTCATGGAGAATTTTTGCAGGAAACAGAAAGGTAGTCTGGATCCGTATTTGATCCAGCAGGCTTCTATGTCTATTGTTATGAATTGCCCTATATATCTGTGACCAGTTGACAAAATCTTCCCAGAATGTGCACTGTCACCTACTATGGAGACATCAAGTTAAGAAAAGCTAATGCTGAGTTTGTTTAGTTTCTTGCACTAGGCCTGATTTGCTGGAAACCTATTTCACTCCCTAGCCATTGAATACAGATGTTCTCCCAAGGGAATCTAAGGTAATGATGAGATTTTACCCAAGTTAAATACTCATCATGGATTTCTAATGCCATACATCCTATATTAGATCTTAATCAAATAATTAGAGGTTGAAATCAGTTCTCACTTGGGCAAAATACTCACTGACCATAATCAGATTCACTTCCCACCTGCTACATTAGACAAGTACTGCAAAATTAATGCCTAGCAGTTCATCGCCATGGATACAAAAGGGACATTTTCATTTTATGGAACTTTCCCTGGAAAAATGAAAGAAATGAATTTTAAGCATCCTTCCACCCACAGGAAGTATACATGTTACAATGGTAATGCTCGGAAAAACAACTGAGCCTTAAACTCATTTGATCATTTATTATGTAGATTTTAAGAACAGACATGGTATTTTTGAACTATGACTACCAATACGATCCTATAATCCAGGGTTTCTCAACCAGGGTTCCGTGGCACCCTAGGGTTCTGCGAGAGGTCCCTAGGGGTTCCCTGGGAGATCATGATTTATTTAAAAGATTATTTCAGATTTGGGCAACTTCACATTAAAAAGGTAAGTTTCATTCTTTAGTTTAAGGACATGGTTAATGCAAATATACAGGCCTACACATGAAACAGCCCAAAGTCTTTGCGATATGAGATGGGCAGTGAAGAAATATGATAAATAAAAAAATACAATACAATAAATAAATGCAATAGTTTTGGACCTTCTGGTCTGTATTTGAGCCTGAATGTGCAGGGATTCCCTGAGGTCTGAAAAATATTTCAAGGGTTTCTCCAGGGTCAAGGGTTTCTCCAGGGTCAAGGGTTTCTCCAGGGTCAAGGGTTTCTCCAAGGGCTCCAGTCGAGAAAGGCTGCTATAATCTAACAGTGGATTTGTTCTTATCGGCCAAGACAACAGCCATATGTAAAAGTTTACAGTTAGCCTAAGAGAATCAAAATACTTTAAAAAGTTTTCTTGAGGAATGCCTGCTCCAGAAAACCAAAACAGAACATAGCAGCCAATAAGGAATGGACATGGTCAGGAGCCACTCGGTGCAAACTTACTGGTAGAAGAAAAAAGGGAATGTCTTACGGGGGCATAGAATGTCCCATCCTTCAGTGTTTGTTCGATCCCATTTTATATTTGACTGCCCACATAGGTGGGATGTCCATCAAGATGTGGGCTAGTGATAGGAAACAGTCTTCCTAGCGGTATAGCAGAGCAGCAATGGCAGCCCCCTGGGTGGTGAGAGGTTGGTGATCCAAAGCCCTGCACACTGTTACTAGCCATATAGTCACTGCCGGTATGAAAAGGCTGAATTCCTGTAAAGATGTCAGCTTGTAGAGACCTCACCTAAACCTGCATGGATGCGACAGAATGAAGACCTAGGCTTGGGAAACAGGGAGGAAGGAAGGACTGAACCATTAAGGAGGAATTTCAGAAAAGATTTCTGTGCAAAGGGGGAAAGGTGCATGGCAGGGAACTCACTTAGTCCCCATCAGCTTTGCAATACAAACTAAAGGAGAGGGGGGGAGACTACTGGGAAAAAAAACAGAGAAAAAGAAAGAAGATGGAAAAGGACAGGGAAAAAAAACTAGAAATGCTTAAAAAAAACACAGTGGTACAAGCGATCTGATTCTTGTAAATAAATCGATCACTTTTCTACCATATCAAAGAAATGTTATATTCATTTGAATTATTACATGCCCTAATTTATTTTGTTTGTCTATTTATTAAATTTATCCCCACCCATCTCCTCCTGTCGGAGGAACTCTGGGCAGTTTACAATAAAATAGTCAATTAAAAAACCAAGCGTGAAATATAAACACAATATATAAATAGATCATTGCCCTTGGTAGACAGGTATAAAAATAAAATAAACATGGGAATAAAATCCAAGCGGCAGGAGGGTCTAATACGGTCGATATGTGGGAGGAGCGCTCTAATAGACATTGTAAAAGAGTGAGTCAAACCTAAACCCTTTGTAATCACAATTACTGTATGTACTATTTAAATTCTGCTGCTGCCTTGGAAGTACTGTATTGGCCAGATTTTGGCCGCTTTCTTCTGATACTGCTACTAAGATTCACGGAAGCCATACTTGCATTTCAAACACTACGCGCACTGATTTTATCAGTGCTCCTGGAAAATCAATGGTCTGTATGCCATCAAATTTACACCGACTGCAGATGGTCAGGTGCAAAATATGCATTGTTTGCTCATAAAATTTAAAAAGTTATTTGGGTCTCAGAGCACACACTTGTACAGTTTCCCAGAGTACAAAATTTGCTTGTTAGAAGCAGGAAGCATGCCTTTCTTTTTCTGTCCATATTCTTCCTGGCATGCTACACTACCTTAGTGTCATGACCTCGTTGCAAGGCACAAAAGAGCCTCACAATGTAGATCATGATCATTAAGGAATAGAGGAAGAAGATAATTAAACCAGGATTAAACCAAGCACCCAAAGCACCCACACCCATGGACCCATAGACGGCTGAAAAGGAGGACATCGGACGAACAGAGATAAGCCGCACCTGGTGCCCTGGAGGACACTCCCGATTCGAGGGGACAAAGGAAGACACCGGGAAAACGCCCATGCAGCCATCAAGGATCCCATCAAGAGGGATTGGGACAATGAAGGGTGGAGGAGCCCGGGGCCCTACGAGAGGGTATAAAAGGGGCACCTCCGCACCACACACCCCGTTCCCGTTTTTCGTTCTGTCAGCCATCATTCCAATAAACCAGAAATCCTTAATACCCATTAAGTGAGTCTGTGTCTTATTGCGAAGTGAGACTGACCCTGACACTTAGTCATAATGAAACTTATTTTACCTTGTTCAGATTTTGTTAAATTCCTCTGCGCATTTTCATGCTAAATATAAGCAACATTCTTCAGGTCTGATCTGATGAGTACCATTAACGGATCATTACTTAAGACAAGGGTGTGTTCATTTTGGTGGCTTCTGTAGCAATCCCTTTGTATTTCCAATGTCTCTGGCTGAGGGCGGGGTGTGTGTGTGTGTGTGTGGATATATGGCCTTCACGAAACCATTGGAAAAATTAGAAGTTTCAATCCAGGAGGAAAAGGAGAGCCACTGGGCTGAACTTGTGCTTCAGTGACAGATCCATTGCTTTGTGACGGGAATGCGCAAGGCCAGTCAGGAGTTGAAGGATGGTGTCTAACAGGTGAGGAAGTCTCCCCTGTGCCCAGACCTTGGAAAACAGTTGCCAATTAGGACAGGGTGTAGTCCGAATCACTGATCTGATTCAGCAGCACCCCAAGACGATTTCTTATCTATAGCAAAAAAGATGTCTAAACTCTCTAGCAGGTTTGCTTGGAGCAGAAATGTATGCATAGCAAGCAGATTTGACTTGCAGATTGCTTCACTTCGTAACTGATTCGCTCGTAATAGAAGGTTTCATTCAGAACTGTTATTGCATCCCATGTTCAGTACATCATGACTTCATGAGAAAAAGAAGATTCATCCACAAAGGTTAATTTTTTATCGTGCATTAACCCCATGGATCTTTTTGAATTTGCAAGCTCTTGCTGAGGATCACAAAGGGCAATTTATGTTGCATAGTTCTGAATCATTGCATGCTATTTAATTAGGAGTTCATTGTTGAACATCTCAAAACACATCAGCCCAAGCACAAAAACAAGCAAATATAAGAATCAAGAGCCAAAGTTTGAAGAATTTGTCCAAAACGTAAGGGCAGAGGACTTTACTTGTCAGCTCCAGGCCTTCCCAAGCCAATGTTTTATGCTCTTATTTTTTACTGATTTTGCTCTGCTTTGATGACATTGAAGAAATCCATGGCAAATCTCCTAACAGCTAAACTGTTCCTACCTGAGTCATGACGGCTGGGGATAATAACATTTGTACTGCAAACTGTCTGGTGAGCACCAGGTTGAAGAAGTTGGATGTGAATCCAAATGCAGAGTCATTAAAATATATGAAGGGTATAAGAGATGTAAAAGTCAGACCACTACTACCTCCTTGGAGAAAAACAAGGGGTATGAGTAATTAAATATATATAATTACGTGGGGTAGTTAAGGGAGGAGATCTTGTGTAGCAGAAAAGATTCACAAGCGTACCACAAGATTCTTCATGGCCCCTATTCTGCAATTGTTTCGAAGTTCTGCAATTTGCCATGTGTGACTAGGCAGAAATAGATCCTTCATTCATTCACCTACCCAGGAAAATAAGTAAGTAGTAGGGTGCTTTTGGAGCCATAACTGGGGAGAAGCAAGAGACCACACCTTGTTCCAGTGATCTCAGCTGCCAATGTAATTTCTCTTTTGCTGTCCCATTTGTACAGTCGTGCCCCAGTTTTTGTTTATGCAGTAAAATAAGGAACCAGCCTTCCATCTCTATCTAGCATTCTTACTCTGATCTTTGAAGAAGGTTAGGCTTCTGAACAAGCCCGCCCTATCAGTAAATGGAGCAAAGCAGCAGGGGAGGGTCTGTCAAAAAAGTCAAGATGGCAGCTTTGAACACATAGTCAGCTGCCATCAATACCTCACCCCTGGAGCAAAGATCTCTGTAGCCAGTGTCTATATGGGAGATGTTACAGGTTGACAAGGTAATGATACCATTGAAGGAAGAAATAGATATTTGCCATGCTTGCTCCTGGATTCTTGTGAGTAAACCTCATCAGTCCTCAAGTTCACATGCCAACTTTTTAAAGACCTTGCTCAGAAGACTTTCATCTCTCTAGAAAACCTTTCTATTTCACACCTTCTAGGGATCTCAGTTATGTATAGTAGCAACTTCCACCAGGGACCGAAAGAACTGGAAACCATCATTTCTTTAAGACCAGCACAAATAGCCCAGCCTAGAGTAATAATTACTCTTTAAATCACCTTTCCCACCCTGGACCTCATCGTTCATGTCGGAGGAAACTGGAAGTCCCAGAACACCCAGGGAATATATTTTACAACATTCCTGCTGCTGAGATGACAGATAACGGCATTGTCCCCATAGCATCGTCCTCCCTCCAGCTACAAAAATAACTTCTACGTTTAGAGAGATCCCATTTTTTTCTGCCTTAACTGCGGACGGAAATTTCACTTCCTCATCACCACCACTTGTGAGCCGATTGTGGGGGCAGTAACAGTCATTGGTTCACCTCCAGCTCTCTCTGGGCCAGCACAATTCTTCAGTTCTGCTCCCAAGGGCTTTCTACAGATTCTCTGGCTTCTTCCCACCCAGGGGAAGAACACAGAGATCTTGAAAGAACACAGATCTTAAAACACGAACCTTTTGCATTATTATTTCAGTTTTATTTCCATCATAACCTGCTGAATTCTTAAGAGCCCTTATCTTTGCAAGAGTAACACATTTGTCTGAATGCCAAACCACATCTGAAAAGTGTCTTTGTATCCAACAAGCTGATTTTTTTTTTTAAATGAAAACTGTAGGAGTGGAAAGATGATAGAAGCAAAACAGGGTTTGGGAAGGAATTTAACCCTTTCCCCTCCCCTACTGTAATTCTTTTTCTTCTGCATTGGGTATTAACTATTAAGGGCCCTTCCACAGGGGTGCCAAGTACAACATTTGATGGAAGATGCAGAATTGAGGCATCCTGGGTCTTTCACTTTTTGTTTTAATTTTTTTCAAAAATCTAGCTGTTACAGTTGCTAAGGCAGGCTCTTACCAAGTTTTGGTTCACGTGCAAGAACCTGGGATGAGCAACCTCTGAGTCAGTACTCCCCTTCTTTGATTCCGACCTTAATTTCCCAATTCATTGCAAGTCAGATTCTCATGACTTTTCAGTCAACTAATTGTGGTTTGCTGACTTCACATTTACTACATATTTTATTCATGGTTTCCTGAACAATAGCTATGGCAAAGCAGCAAACAAACCACCATGTCTCCAAGGCCAATTCTAGCCAAGTGCATGCACCCTTGGCTGACCAGCTATGGTTTGCCAAGAACCATGGTTAGAGAAGGAATTAGCAAGATACAGCACTTCAGCCTGAAGCCCATTCCTTTAAAACCCAACCATGACTTAACATTTTATATGAGACAATTCTGGTCAAGAGAACACAGCACTGCCTGAAATCTAGTTAACCAGGATTTCCAGGGACTGTCTTGACAGGAGATGGTCCTTCAATATGCTTGCCCTTTTCCATGACCAATACAAGGTTCAATTATAACCCTTATGACAATAGCAACCCTCCTAAAAACAGACAGACAGAGATAATCCTCCACTCCTTTCCTCTTATGAAGCCCATTCCTGATATTCTACTTTCCTAATAGAACTTCTCTGCTACAGTCCACCCCAACTGGCAGTTACCTCCCTTCTGCATTTACCTGAATATTCAACTTACAAAAAGCACAGGATAGCAGTAACTGACAAAATTATTTTCTGAGGCTTATTAGTTTGAAGTGTTGGGGTATTTTTAGAAACTGCTCTGTAAAGCTGTATTTTTCAAATCAAAACTGAATTTTGGTTTTCGTGAGAGCCCCATTTCAACCACCCATAGTCCAACATATAAAATTCTGAAACCCCCATACGGTATGTTGTTTTAAGAACAAATCCTACTGGCAAAGTAATGATGCATGGACTTATTTCATCTTTCCTTGCGGTGATCTCAAAACAAATAGCTTGCAGCTGATTTGTTTTGCTGAGACATCTCTCTTCCAGATCATGAATATTTTCCATTTCCTAGTTTTTCAAGTAATTAAACTATTTCTATAATTAAGACTTGGGTCCACTACTTATTGCCAAGACACTTCTTGTAGCCATCTGATATTTACAATCATATCAATAACTGAAACAAGAGCTAGCACTGTTTATCATTGCTAAGAGGGAGCACCAGTCTGCAACTAAGTAGTTTAGGGATTGCTAGAGTTTTAGATACCTGAACTGTGGTGCTGGCCGTGGTGGTTGTTCTTTGAAGAGAATTTCCTGACTGTAGAGATGTATGCTTTTCCATAGCTGATTCTTTAATGTTAACTCTTGCATAATTTATTCTCCTCATAGCAAAGAAGTTCCTAGAATCCCAGGCCAGATTCCTGCAATATTAGTGAGCCTTGCTACAGGGGATGTTACAACTGGACAATGCATGAAATCATTTTCAGCAGTGATGCCCATTGGCTCAAGCAGCTACTGCATGTGAAGAAAACAGAAGCATTTCAGTGCAGTTTTGGTGCTAACGTCAACTGGGTTCACCTACTGCACAAAGCCATCATTTGTTGAACCATGGTTTGTTGAACATACCAGCGCTAAGTGATCAGCCATGGCTTAAATCTTACACTAATTGACTTCATATATCATGCTAACCACAAGATGGTACAATGGATAAGCCAGGCCACTGACTGGGGCTAAGGAAGCATACTCAAACTTCATCCATTCCATAGGAATTTGCACAGTCAGCAAATTCAATATTTACTTTTGTTTCCCATCATCCAAAACAAAACAGGATTTGGTAACAACCAAATTAACTTTATCTCTGAGGCCGTCTTCTCTTATTTATGTTATGCTAACCATGTAAAAACCAATCTGATCTTAAAATGGGGGCCACATAAGCAGCTTCCCCCAAATTTGGCTATATTATGGCTACCAAATTTGTATGGCTAAACTCTAGGTAGCCACTAGAGAGCAGCCTAGACTGCTGTGTTGCTGCCATCTAGTGGTCATCTACAGCTCTGCAGCCAGAGGGCAATCAACAGCAGAGTTTCCCAACCTTGGCAACCTCAAGATGCGCGGACTTCAACTCCCAGAAGGCTTTTCCAAAACAATGGGAAAAATTGCTCAGAAACAAATGCTTCTGTGCTCTGGTGAAAAGGTTTGCAACAAGTATATCATATACCATGATACATATTTTTATTATATTCCTAAGAGGAAAAGGGTTTCTGGTGAATGCTTCAAAGGTCTGAATAAGATCAGGTAAGCTTATGAAATGCATAAAACTGCAAGTACTTTAGTCTCTCATTCTGTTGTGCAAACTGCATGATTCCTGTATTCTATTGGTACCCAATCGAGGTAATAATCACTCCAGTAGTTAAATTCTCATAACCTGTGATCAGGCATTCAGAGTTCTCTCTAGAAGCATGAGAAACCTTTGATTTACTATTGCTGGGCCACTAGAAACCCCTTTCTCATGTTAAATGTATTCATTCCACAGAAATGTAAAAACACACTTCTTTATAAAGAAAGATCAGGAAAAAATATATAGGGTTTGTCTGTATGTATGTGGATGGATGGATGGATGGATGGATGGATGGATGGATGGATGGATGTTACAGAAATGAAGAACACTTGCAGAAGTATTGTTGTCCATTTCTGTAACTTAAAACCAAATCCATCTGGAGTTAATCATAAATGTGGATTGAATATTCAATAAATTACAAAGCTTGTATTTTCTCCATACAAATGCACACAGCCAAAGACACAAAGATTTGGGATGTGTTCAGATAACACTCTTACCAAACCAAGCCAAGATCTAGCAGCTACATTTGCACAATTTGCCAAGCTTGGTTAATTTTTTGTATCTTCATGAATCTGACCCATTTCATTGTTTATAGGATGGGGCCAGACAAGACACAAACAGCTTGGAGTGTCCTCTCCCAGGCATCGTGTCCAACTGAAATCCACATGGCTCATTAATTACCCAATTCACACATTGCTTCACCATGAGCAAACCACAACGGGGCTTCAACATTTTTGAAATTTATTTTTATTTTACATTATTAGTATGCTGCCATTTCACAAGATTCTGGGCATCTAACAGCTATAAATGCATAATCAAGGCATCGTAACTATAAAATCATAAAAACATCATGAGCTGCAAAAACATAGAAACAGAATAAATTACCAGCAGGCATTAAACCATAGACAACAGGGTCTGTCCTGGTATCATTGTCCCTGCTGAACTATTCTCCAGAGACCTCATGAAAAATAATAGTCTTCACCTCTTTCCAGAATACAATAATACAGAGAACTAAACATTCCAAATGTCAGGGGGAAGAGATTCTGAGGGGCAGGGGCAGCTCTGGAGAAGATTTGCCTTTGTGGTGTTTGCCCCCCACATCTCCCAAGAGACCAAATTATAGACATACCTTCCAAAGTAGAAGGCACTGTTTGGAAAGATTGTCCTCTGAGGAGCAGACCTTTAAATACTGAACAAAAACCTTAACACACCATGCTAAGTCCTTCATCGTGCTTACAAATTTATTTCCACTTAGTACGATGATGGGTGAACCCACTCAAACGCAGTGAAATATGAAGGTTGTAGATTAAGTAAGATGCTAAAACTCCAGGATTCTACCTCTGTGCTGGGAGTAATCTCAGCTTCTGCTTATTGCCACAAAATGAGATAAATAGCTCTCCATTACCCCAGAATCTCAGTTGGTTTACCTTCTTCCCAACACCCACAACGTTTGTTTTTTTTTAAGAGTTCAAAGTGATTGCTTTTTCTCCATGCTTCCATTCAGAACATCGTTAACTGCACCTTCTTGTAAGCTGTCCTGAGAAACAGCAATGTCGAATGGTGGCATAGAGTTTTAATGTGTTTGATTTCCCTTCCAAGCAAGAATATCCTTTGTTTTTGTGTGGCGCTGCGGGTTAAACCGCTGAGCTGCCGATCAGAAGGTTGGCGGTTCGAAACTGCGCGGCGGGGTGAGCTCCCGTTGCTCGTCCCAGCTCCTGCTCACCTAGCAGTTCGAAAACATGCAAATGTGAGTAGATCAATAGGTACCGCTTCGGCGGGAAGGTAACGGCGTTCCGAGTCGTCATGCTGGCCACATGACCCGGAAGTGTCTATGACAACGCCGGCTCCATGGCTTAGAAACGGAGATGAGCACCGCCCCCTAGAGTTGGATTCGACTGGACTTTACGTCAAGGGAAAACTTTACTTTACTTAAGATAAATATGGCTGCACAAACATTGGGAAGGGTTGCACTGCAGCATTCCAATTTGACCACCTCCAGATGTGTTGGTCTAAAACATTCAACCCACTTATTGGAAGTTATTGGTTATTGGAAGTGCTAGCTATGGATGGTGATAGTTGGAATACAACACATCTGCTGAGCAGAGCATTTTCTATGCAGTGACTAAAGAATGGCCAATCTACAGGAGTGTTTTATCTTATCACCATAAAATCTGAGTCATGAGGTCCATGACATGCTTCCTAATTCATCCTCCTGACACAATTCTCACCGGTATTTTGTTTTTTCCCTGGTTGTTTTACAAAGTGTCTTTTGAATGACTTGGTACCCCACTCAGTAAAACATGCTTCAATCTTTATTTGGGGGGGATGGGTTGAGGGATGAGGAACATGAGCAAAACTTATGTGGGGTGAAGTTGTGGAAGAGACACTGTCGAGAGAGGAAGACTGGGGGGGAGAAAGCACACCTTCCCCTCATCAAGCCGCAGATGGGGAACGGGTCTTTGCTTTAAACAATAAATCCATATCGAGTGCTTTCTTAGAGAAATGTGGAACTGCTAACAATCACATGATGGTTCTTGATTTTTAAAATTTGTTTCTACACAGACCAACATCTTTATAGCCAGTTCAATTCAATTCAAATTCAATTCCTGTGAACTATGGGGTGGGAAGTGTCCATGATGTTTTCTTGGCAACAGTATTTTAGCAGTTGGCCTCTGCTTTCTTCTGGGATCTTTTTCCAGTTTCCACATTCAGCTGACAGCCTTGCAGGCTCCCAGCCAAGTTTTTACCAGGTTAACCGCACTCAGCTTCCAGTATCGGCCAAGGCCAGCTAGGTGTTGCCACCTGCTGTAGGCTCAGAGAAGATGAATGATCTTACAAAGCCAGAACAGCCATTGGTATCTGGAACTAGATGGCTACAGAGGGCAAAAAAAGAGGTGATGTTTGTTATTTCCCAAGTTATTTGCATTTGAGCAACCACTGCATTTAGAAGAAATGCCACCGTGGCACCTGATTTTTAGAAGGGGTCACTGTGGTTGGTCACACTTTCCCTCCTACTGGAGGGTGGGGGACATCAGAAAGGAGAGCTGCAAGATGCACCAAAGGAAGAACACCACCAAGAACTTTCATGCCCCCAGTGATAAATTCTGGAATATGACAGGAAGCAAACTTTTTTTTGGGGGGGGGTGGAGGAATCCAACATATTTCCAATGTAAATTGCCCCTTCCAAGCTGAGAGGAATCATCCCTTTTGTGACTGATTTCAGCCTTCTGGAAAGCCAGAAGAAGGCATTGCAAGTAAAGCATGAAATAAGTCTAAGTATTACAATGCCATCAGATTCTCCCTCCGTGTTTATTCAAGCCACAGAATGCAGCCCAGAGCTTAGCTGTCTGAATGTCAATGGCATGGAGGATCCATCCTGAATTTGAATGAGCCCTTCTGTGAAGTAAGATGCTATGCAAATGATTTCCATTATCAGTGACCTCAGCCAGTCCAGAATACCAGCCAAAAAGATAAATTAAAATGAGATTATCAAAAGCCAGCCTAATGAATATCTAAGACAAATGTTAAGCACAGCACAGAATGCTGTATAACACCCATTTCCAAAAGTTCTTGCTTTCTACTCAATAGCAAAGGAAAAACGCTACTGCCGGTGGTGTCAAGCAATGAGGTGAGTCTATTTTGCCCACTCAATTGCTTGCTAATAGATTGTGGTGGTCAGTCACCATTTCCAGCAATAGCGGACGGTGCTATTTCAGCCCTTTTCCGAGATTAGCCGATGCTTCTGCAACTGATACTTGGACAGTTGGCAAATGTGGAAATGCGCTTGAGTGGGGATTTAGGAGACCAGATTAGGAGTGGCAATAGAGATTTGAAGACTAGACATTTCACAGCCTGCAGCAAGAGCTTAGAATTGCAATCCACCATAGATGCTTGAACTCAGCTGTTGGACCTCTTTAGATGAATACAAAAATAGAGGTCTGTGCCACCAGCCCCTGTAAATAATAAGTAGCATGAACCTTCTAGGTTGTCCAAAACCCAAGACCAGTGGGAGTTTGCCTTCCAACCTTTGCTAGACTGAATCAAACCTTCATGCTATGCTTGAGGCTCCAGTGCAATTAGGAAGGAGGTGGAAGATACTACGGCTCTCAACTTTCTGCCCTCTGATCCGTCTATATGGAGAAGCCCTGCCCAGGGAACAACAGAAGGGGCTAAAGTGCCACATGCAGTTGGCATTCCCATCTCGCCGTGGCAACACAGATGTGTTTCATTCTCCCACTTCCTCCTCATTTCTTCCCTCCCAGATGTCACCTCCTCTAAAGACCTCTATCAATACAAGGAAACCTTGGCAGATTGCCTTGGCTCCCCTCGGGCAGCTGCTGCTGAGTTCAGTCAATATACAAAATCTTCTGACAAGGGAGAACAGAGGGGCCGCACGAACCTTTAAAGGCAACAGGGATTTATCAGCTAGCAAATGTGAAACTCTTTCAGACTTTTCACAGTGCTTCTTCAGTACCAAATTCCATTTATTACTACCTTTCAATAGAAAACCACAAGCCTCTTTTCTAGCAGGTAGATTTAAGGGCCTCCCTGGGGAAGGAAGGAACAGGACTGGAAATCAGTTGGTAGGAAAAAAGGAAAAAGGGATGGCATAGCTGGAGGCTTGCAAATCAGCTCGCTAAGTCCCAACCAACCAACATCCCAATTAGGTAGAAACCAACTTCGGTTGGCAACGGTCTCCTCATCAGGATCATAAAATCAAATTAAAACCAGCTTCTTTTTACAAGGAAAGCCAATGCAACTGAAAAATCGAATTTACGGAAGTACCCCGAAAAGCCAACACCACAGTTCCAACAAGAGAGAAGTGGGGAGGGTGTTTTAATTAAAAACAGGGTAGGGAACACCAGGACTCTTTTCTTCAGCCTCCACTTCCATTTGCAGGGCAACAGCCTAAGAGCACAATCCGCATCCCCCAATGTGGCACTTACCAGATGGGATAGATTACAAACTGGGCACTCTGCTCTTTGTAATCCAGCCCCAGTAGAAAGGGACATAGTAGAACAGAGCTACCCTCATAAAGGAAGCAGATCTTAGCAACTTTTGTCAGACTGACACTGATCTAATAAAAATGAAAACTAAACAATCAGGTAGGTTGTTCCTCCTTGGAAGCAAAGAAGAGGCAAATCATGGACTGCTGAATATGTCTGGCAAAAGTTTATGAGATGCTGGGCTTTGTTTCAGTTATGTTCTAATGCTTTGCATTTTCATTGCCCTGAACAAACAGGGCCTCCTCTTCCCAGCTAGCATTAATTAATGCAGTCTATCCCTTCATCCACACCCCAAACAAAATAACCCCTCCCCTAACAAATAATTACCACAAGAAGAGGCAAAGCAAAGTCTTCCAGAGTCTGGAGGTCCAACTTCTTGATGCTCAAGAGAAGGACCTTAATCTCCTCTCAGATAAGGACACTACCAAGACAGCATCACACACCTTTTTAAGGTTTCAGAGTTTGCTCATCTGTTGTTCCAAAGTTCAGGATCAAGTTACCAAAAAGCAGATTCTGATTTAATGTGTTTTTGTTTGTTTGTTTAATCCAAAGGATAAGAGCAGAGGAACCAATGACTCAGAGCAGTAGCAGGCAACCCCTCAAAGGGGAAATTTCAATTTGGATCCCTACACTTATCAAGAGAATGTTCACAATGGGCTAAATTCAAATCTAGAATTCTGTACTTTGTTGATAATACAGTGTGTAAAAGAAAGTGAACCAACTGCAAAATATTCCGTTTCTCTTCCCAAACAACTCATTTTTCCTTTGGAACAGACTGATCTAAGCATTCTAAGGAGGGCTCGTAATTTATAGAAAGGCATTGTTCAGAAGAGGAAAATGGTTCAGATGTTCCAGACATGGTCTACCCCAACTTGGGCCATTCTGAGAGAAAAATAAAAGAATTCTGAAGAAAAGTGTCCTGTTCTAGACATGGATCTCTCCACTTTGAACTGAAGGTTGCCCACCTAGTCCTTCATCTAAAGAAATGGAAAATCCTATTCCATGCAAGTTGTTATCTGGGAGAAATGCCCTTAGATTTTTTTCCCTTCCAGTTCCTTCTCAATTATATTCTTCTTTAAATCAGAGATGGGAAATCTTACGTTACAGTTTGCATTCCCACATCTGACAGACTGAAATTCTAAAGCCAGTACAGCTAAAAGTCCATGTTTATTTGAAAGGGGCCATCTTAATGAAGGCTGGGCTAGATCCTTTGCAGTTAGAGGTGAACCATGCAACTGGTCTCCCCCTTCCAGGTCCATGATAAACCACACAATTTTGCAAGTCCATTGAATGCTCAAAGCTTGCTGTCCACATTGACTACCCCAGTGTACCTCACCATAAGGCTGGGACTGGACAGAAGCAAGAATGAATGTTAAAAAAACAATTCTTGCACAGACGGCGCAGAGAGGGGCTAGGAACTGACCCCCTCCAAAAGTGGACATGACAATGAAAGGGGGGACACCCACTAGGAACTTTCCATATTTATAGAATCATGGAATTACAAAATCGAAAGGGACCACAAGGACTGTCTAGTCCAATTCTTCTGGAAAACCAATTAAACCATCCTTGAGAGGTGGCTGTCCAGCCTCTTCTTCAACATGTTATTTTAAGAAAATGGACACCAGATTTCTTTACAAAGAAAAACAGATTATATTTTTGATGTTACTATCAATTCACTCTTCCTTCATTATCCAATTCCTGGGCCTACTGCATTTAAAAGTAACTGAGCAGATATCCACCTGACAGTGACAGACCTTCTGGCAGATGTAAGGAAAGGGAAGGAGAAATAACTCCAGAAGGAGATGGGATAATAAGGTGGAAGAGAATGGACTTGTGGCAGCAGACTTTTCAACACATAATGAGATCTAGAGGGAGAAGTGCTCAAGGACCAGAGTAACCAAGAGTACATTCTGGCAACTGTCCAATCTATTCACTGAACAAAACTCACTCTGGAAAGTACAAGGAAACTGGAAGGAAAGCAAGGGGCTGGGAAAGTTGCAAGTCCATGACATTCTGTGAAATTCAGGAGTCATTCATGGCCAGCTGCACCAAGCACCCACAATCCTGGAAAGCTTTCAGAGTTAGGGTGAATTGATAGTACAGTGGGCCTTGCCAAGGTGATTTACAGGACAGTCTCTCTCTCATTGCTTCTGTCTGTCCCACTGGATCCAGCAGGGCGGGCATGCTCTGGGTCCTGTTTATTAAACAATGCCACATTGCAGGACCCTGGAAACAGGCCTTCTCTGCTGCGTTGCCTGCCCTCCAGAATACCCTGCCCTGGGAGATCCACGGGGCCTCAACCCTGCAGGCATTCCTAGCAAGTCCTTGAAGACCTGGAGGTTCAGTGAACCCACCAATGTGCTTTTGTGCTTTTTATGACTGGAGTTGGCTTTGCCTTCAGCTGCCAGCATTTCGTCATTGTTCTTGCTGCGATGGGTGGGTATGTAAAGTGATGTAAGAAATATAATAAACAAATAAAGGAGCCCAAAGGATGCGTGTCCGGAGGAAAACAAGTCAAGAATCAACAGCTGTGAGAAAACACACACACACACACCGCTCTATTGTGCTGGACAGGCAGTTTCATAGCAGCTTCCAGGACTGGCTTGGCTTTGCTAGCCTCTGGTAGTCTCCCTTGAATCAAACTCAGCTCCTAAAGACTGCATGGACACGTCCATATTGTTTTCTTGAGAACAATACAGAATATTGCCACTGCCGTCTCCTCTTCCTCCTCTATTTCCTCCTCCTCTTCCTCTTCCTCTCCCCCATCCAGGCCCTGATCCTGCTTAATTTTTGAGCTGAACCAGAATTGGCCAACAGCTGCCACTTGCCACGTGACCTGTTGCAAAATGTTTATCTAAGCAAAAACTTAAAAATATTGTCCATGATCCAGTGAGTCATACTGTACGTGTTTTGAAAACGGTGAGGTTCTACGGAGATTGTGTTTATTTAAAGGCAGTGTAATAAAATCAGGTCACCCTCCCCAAGACTTAACAGATAGCTCAGCCACTACTTGGGGGGTCTTCTTCTTTCCTTGGTTTGATGGCCTGACTTCGGTGGCCTCCAGCAAGCTACCAACTACCAAACAACATCTGAGTGTAGCAGCTGACCAGACACAAACAAGAGAAAATGCATGTTGCAACGAGGGTGCCAGAAAATGATTAATGGGAAAGAGAGGAAGACAGGCATAATCTTGGCTTGAAGCATAATTTGGCTTTCACCCTCTGTAGACAACACAGGAGCAGCTCTTCCTTGTTACAAATTTCTCTTTCTGCTACTTCATTTCCCTGCCCAACCCTGATAAACAGTTGGTGACTACCAACCAGGGAACAGGACCTGCTGAAAACCAGAAAGGGAAGCAAAAATACTATCTCAGAACACATATATAACTCTGTGCCTGGGTGTGTATGTGTATATATTAAGGGGAGAAAAGTGCCTCCATCTTAGCTTAAAAAGCTTATTTATTCCTTTATACCCTCAGAAACAGGGAAATTAATTCCTGTAAGGGGAGTATGCACATTTTTAAAGAATACAGTGGATGCCTAAATGTTCTGAACAACCTAAGGACCCATTTCAACCCTTAATTCCCCACAAGAAACCTTCAGCTCCATCCACTGCATGGATACCAGCATGTCCTCAGTGTTGCTTTCCAGGTCAAAAAAGGCTGTTGATCACTACATTAAAAATTATCTGTTTGGTGGGGTGGGGGGGCAGTGTCAAAAAAGGCAAGATCGCAGCCATGACCATATGGACAAAGTCCCACCCCCTTTTTACAAGCATTGTGATCTGAAACTACAATTTGCTAACAACTCTTCATGGTTGATGGGCTCAAACTTTCATGTGGCCATCACACATCACTGAGCTAAAATATTCTTGTCCCCTGAGAAGGAATATCTTTCAAATGCTCTGGAGCAGTGTTTTTTAAACTTGGCAACTTTAAGATGTGTGGACTTCAGCTCCCAGAATTCCTACCATTGCAGCTTGAAGGTAAGACAAGGAAAATCCACACTCTTTTTGCATAAAAAGCAAATTTGTCATCTTACATGTGACCTACTTATGTGCTTAACTTTAGAGACTCAAAATGTAATTTGCAAATAAATGCAATTCTGAAGTCCAGCCCATCTTCTGCATTGCTGGGACAGGAAGGCAATAAGCACAAGCATGGCATCTTCCTAAAAATGAAAACAAATTAGTTATTTTGATGAGTTCACTAAGAAATCAGATGGGGGGGGGTTTCTCCATCATTTTGTTTCCTCTGATTGTCGCACACAGTTCTTAGTAATTAGTTCTTGAAAGATCCAGTCCTGATTACAAACCTGTAACCTGTTTATGTCTGGATAAATCAAACACAATCTAGTGATTAATACACATTTCAGTGCATGCCAGTGCAGATTTTAGGGGAATAAAATTCTGTTGGCTGCCTGAAATAAAGATTGATGTTTAAAAATAAACTGACAAGTTTCAAATGTGTAACTACTTCAGCTCATTGCTGCGTCTGCTTATTTCTCTCTCCATGAAACATTTGCACTGTCATAAACTTCAGCACTGCTAAAATGACCAAGAAAACAAGGGGAAGGCATGGGAAATGATATCACCTCACCTTTCAATATTCATTTAACTCTCTTTTGACTAATGCCTTTTTGGATTCACTGAAAATAAATGGAAACCATTATTATTACGTAAAAGGAGGAGGAAGGAACCACCACCTGGGATAAAAACTGTGATATAAGCACATCTTCTTCCCCAACGGAAGGACCTGCCAATCATAAAGCAAAGGAGGATAGAGGGAATGTGCAACTCTGCGCACTAAAAGGGGACAAATTATTTTCATAGAACAAAACACAGCACTAGTAATTTTGCACAAATGCAGATCAGATCTGTTGCCAGCCAGACCGTTGGCTAGAAGCCCAGTTTGATGATTTCGTTCTCCTTAGAGGTCCACAGCTTGGATCGTCTGCCGGATTCAGTCCTGCACCTGGATGCTGAGGTTTTAGCAGTGGAGAGAAGTGTGCGCTTGCACAGCCAAGACTGGGGTGCCAAATGGGCCTATTTGCGAGGCAGTGGACTGTGCCATGGTAACACCTGCCTTATTTGCATCCCCTCTGGGCTCCTGTAATTAGCATCCTCTTTGGACTGCAGCAAGACACTCTTCATGGAAGGCTGTTAAAAAGTGTTCCAAAACTCCAGAAAAACCTGGAATTCTGCAGTGCAACTTTTGTTTAAGGAGGGAAATGTTAACCTCTTATTCAGGGCTTTTTGCACTGCAGCCTTCAGCTGCTTGATTCCCTTGCATGAACCAAGTTGTAAGCGAAGCTGAAGCATCCTCTCCTTCGGATGTAGCAGTGGCCTGATGCTCATCTATGCCATGGCCCCCAACTGGTGGGTCCCTCTGTGTCTTTACTGTTCCCAGGCCAGTAAAAAAAGAAAACACCCATTTTTCATTTTTCCAGTCACTTGGGCTAGAAAAGGAAAGGGGCTGAATTCTTGTCAACTGTGACTGTTTAGGACACAAAGGTCCAGCCTTTCACTTTTTCATCAGGAAATGAAAATGCATAACAGTCCTCCTGACCTCAATAGGAAAACAAATCCCTACTTTGTGAAACATGGAAATGAGCTGGCCTTAGGACTGTAAACTAACAAAAAAACAAAAAAAACCACCCTGAAATACAGACTTTAGTACTGCTAAGAATGAACAATATTACATCATATTTCCTTGGTTCTTAGCAAATATGTATAAAAACTTATACATACATACTTATTCCAAAATAAATATATTCAATTTAGTTTTTTTTAATCAAACCATTGAAATGACAGGATTTAAAACTCTCATAAATTAAAATCCCTCCAGCACGGTTTTGTGAGAGACTCTAATCGAAAGGTCATAGAATATTTGAAGAACTTTCTGCACACCAAGCTTCCAAAGTGATTGTTCCTTTGGAAGTGTGTAACTCAGCCTCTTTAGAAAAGTGTGCAGTCAAGGACTTGTATTATCACACGTTATGGCTAGGAAAGATCTGTAGGAGTCAAGGGCAAAAGGGAACATCAGCATGTGCAGGATCCCACCCTAGGCCAGTAAAAAAGGAAAACACCATTTTTCATTTCTCCAGTCACTTGGGCTAGAAGACGAAAGGGGTTGAATTCTTGTCAACTGCGACTGTTTAGAAAACAAGGGTCCACCCTTTCACTTTTAGCTTAGCTTCTGTAAGTCAAAGCAAGCCATTTATTGTTTCTAAACCCCCTATAATGCCAAAAAGCACAGAAACGTATTATGTCCCTTACTCAACAAATTAAGATGGATGCTGAAAGGGCTGAAGCCATTTTGTAAATAAAGGCCCAAGAGTGGAAACCTTGAAGGAACTAAAACAAGCAGCTACATGGCCAGTATTTCAAAAATGCAGAAGATCCCCAGGATTTAAACTTGGGAAAGAGCATTGATACAAGGCAATATTATATTCCAGGGAGCTGTAAGATGGAGAACATCTTCCTAAGCACTGCTTCCTAATTCTCTGCAGCAAATTGATCTAAACTTCTTGCATTCACTTAGAAAAGCCGATTTGGCAGTGGGTAGACTAAGCACCATAGATAACAGAAAACCTTCATGGGTACAAGTTTTTTTGGGGGGGTTGCTTTGCTTGGGATTTAGACTTGGGGGGGGAGTTTGGGGGGTTGCAAAAAAAAAGTTAATAATGAAATACTGAAGTCCCGATCATTGTGCACAATTATTGCATGCTGTTATTTATTCATAGTTCCCAAGATAATTTGTCCGGAGTGCTTAATAAGCATGTGGCAGGAATACTGTTTTGTTTCATTTTCTTCAGCAATGGCCCGAACATGTCCCAAATGGCACTGAAATGCCTACCACATCCCACGTTCTTTTGAACCTTTTTTTATTACTTTGAAGCAAAAAGGAACTTACATTCTTTTATCCCCAGCCATTTAGCATATGTGCAGAAAAGCAGCTGTATGGTTGTTGTTTTTTTAATGTTTACCCTCGGTGTGTCCCTGTATACACCCTTCCTAATTTCTTATTTCTTTGGGGAGCTCTGAAGGATTCTAGAAAGCAGTTGGAGCCTGCTGCCCCAGATCTGTGGGGGAAGCCAAAATCTTTCCAGTGGTTTGTTTTCAAATGCAAATATTGGTGTCTGGAAGAGAGGGAATCCAGGGACAGAATAGGAGAGCCATTCATTAAGTAACATCCCAGGAAAATGTCACAAAACCAAAAGCTCTGCATCCCAGGTAGTCCTCGACTTATGACCACAATTGGGACTGGAACTTGTCACTAAGCAAGATGGTCATTAAGTGAGTCATACCCAATTTTATGACCTTTTGCCATGGTCATTAAGCAAATTGCATGGTCATTAAGTGAATATGACTTCCCCATTGACTTTGCCTGTTGGAAGCTAGCTGGGAAGGTCACAAATGGTGATTATGTGACTCTAGGATGCTGCAAGCATTGTAAGTACATACCAGTTGCCAAGCATCTGAATTTTGATCACATGACTGTAGGATGCTGCAATGGTCATAAGTGCAAGGACTGGTCATAAGTCACTTTTTTCAGCGCCATCATAACTTCAAACGGTCACCAAACCAATGGTGATAAGTCAAGGACTACCTATACTTTAAGTGAAAGCCACAAATCTGAAATCAAAAAGGGTTAGGGCCATTAGTACAAAACATCTTTCAAGTCAACAACTGAAAAGGCTCCAGAAAATTCTTATTGTACCACCAAAAGTAGCAGCTGCAAGAAAGAGAGGTACTTACTAGCTTACAACAAAATCACCACACACACACTTTCTCTGCATAATGGGAATATAGCAGCTGCACTTTGTAAACAGGATGGCATTAGAGGATAAAATTGTGTCATTTTTCAAATCCTTACATCTAGTTCCTTCCTTTGAGACCCATTACCTCTGAGGAGGTAAATGGTTATTGCTTCAACTCACATGTTGCATTATCTGTCAGATCTGGAAGCCAGCAAGTGGAGAAGAGTTTTCCATTCCCAGGTCCCAGGTTGGGAAGTTTTTCTTCCCCTCTCCATGAAAACACCCATCATGGTGCTGATGTGACTACTAAACGTATGACAGAGGCCTTTCACACTCCAGGTGTCCACGGCAAATTAGCCAAGCACGTTTATACTCAAGATCCCATTATAAATTCATAGAAACATTCACCTCCTTGTTCAGAGTTGGCTTACACAGATCAAACAGGTGTAATCTTGATGGTCTCAGATTTTGTGGCCAAGACATTTGCTCAGGTATGCCAAAACCCAGTCTGAACAAACAGATCCTCAGGTGATGGATTATTTTAAGACTCTTATCAATTCAAAATGCCAGTAATCAATGTAGTAGAATAATATCCTACAGAACAGGAGGTCACCATCTGACAGAAGCGTTCTAGTCAGTCTTCTCACTAACATGCTGATTTTGTTCAAGCATGTTTTCTCCCTGCCTGGGGAAGCATCCAAGCATACAATTCCTGTGTCTGTAATCTAAAGCAGTACCTATTGGGGCCGTTACCAAATTGTATCAAAAAGGGACTGTATCACCCTCTGTATGCTGTATGCTGCTTTTGTATAGATACATACTTAGAAAATTATGGTTGTATCTTAGGAAAGATTTCCACTCTTAGGAAAGACTGACAGAGAACTGGTGGGATTGCTGCCCAGATGCTGTGTGTTGATGGCAAATCTGAACCCTCCTCTGCTCTCATTTTCGTCTTCAAAATCTTTCCTATATTTTGAGAACTGTTTGGGACTGCCCTATGGCATAAAGAATTCCTTGGGCTCTAGACGTGCCAAGAAATACCTCCATTTCCATTTCTGAGTTTTCTTGTGTTCACAGAGACACCTTGAAGATTCTCTCGCACTGCACACGCACTCTCTCTCTCACACACACACACAAACCCTCATCAACTTCATCCCTCTTTAGTTGACCTGGGTTGCTGAAGAGGGAGATGCAAAGTCATCAAGCTAATATTCCTCTTAGAAGACCAAAAAGTCAGGAACCAGGAGATGGATAAGGTATTCCCTCTAATGGGGAAATGGAGTTATAGCATCACATACACACACACACAGACAAGTTTTCAATTTTACTCTCAGGAAAGAAAATAACAACTTCAGCTCTCCAACATCAGGTGTATCATAAAGCCATATGGAACAGCGCTTGCTTTCAAACTGGCAGAGAATCCTCTTGCTGAAGTCCTTTCAATATCTTGGTTTTATCTGAAGAGGCAGCAGCATCTAGCAAAAAGCTCAGGAAATGCTGAGGGTGTGCAGATGATAGAAGTGTGGGCTGTTGCTTGGCTTGGTGACACAGACCTTCATTTTTGACCCCATTGCTCCTAACCCTGTTAGGCAGGTCCATCTTAGTTCCCCTCCTTAATATGGGTACAGGTAGTCCTCGTTTAATGACCATACTTGAGACCAGGATTTTGGTTGCTAAGCAAAGCGGTCATTAAATGAATCCAACCTGATTTTACAACTTTTGCAGCAGTCATTAAGTGAATCACAGCAGGCATTAAGTGAACCACATGGTTGTTAAGCGAATCATGCGGTCCCCCATTGATTTTGCTTGCCAGAAAGCTGGAAAGGTAGAAAATGGTAATCACATGGCCACATGACGCTGCAATGGTCATAAATGCAAACCTGTTGCCAAGCGCCCAAATCATGGTCACATGACCAAGGGAGATGGTTGTGAGACCAGCTGCAGGTTTTCTTTTTCAGCACCGTCGAAAGTCCAAACCATCAGTAAACGAATGGTTGTTAAGCGAGGACTACCTGTATGCTGATTGCTAGCTGTGAAAACAGGTCTGCCCTGAGCATGCCTCCTCCCAATCAGGGAAGGAAGGGCTGTAATTTTTAGAAAGAAGGTTCCCTGCCAGCTGAGTTTTCCCAAGCTATTCATTGTCTTTCTCTCACCTTCCTTTCCTGCCAGCAAGGCATTTTAAGACAGGGCAGACAGACGGTTAGCACATCACGGGCACAGATCGATATTAGAAATAGGGCTGGCTCAATGACTGTATTTTCGGACCATTTGAGAAATGCAGCAACCAAAGGAGTCCCACTGGCCGCACTTAAAAGCCCACCCTCCTGTATTCGCAGAACCATTTCGTTAATGCGTCCCACCTTCACTCAGCTTTCTTCCTTCCATCCATCTGCTACGATTCTTTACCCACAGTCTTCAAACGAGGGGGGGGTGTTTTTTCTGTGCACTCCCCCTCATTATTCATCTCCTGGTGAAGAGTCACAGGCCAAACACTCTCCACCTCTTTTTATCAAATAAAAAGGCTCTGCCACAAACATTGTAAAGAAGCTGCATACCAGAATGAATACACAGACTGGAGAAGTAAACAGAAACATCACACAAGAACCAAAAAAAAATGCTCATCATCTCTAGATTTATAATAGACTGGCCCAAATAAAAATCAGGCGCTTCCTCAGCTCCTTTGTGAAAAAGGAAGCAAGTTATTTCTATATATTTTATTATTTGTTAGATGTATCTCCCACCTTGCTCCTTCAAGAACTTGAGTAGGCTGCCCTGGGGACCTCTTCATTTTACCCCATACACTCCTGACTGGTCACACGGCTACTGGGTTTCCCATAAAAAGTTGGAATGCAATATAAGGCAAATTCTCTTTGAGTCAAGTTCAACTCTTGAACTTCATGGGGACTTCATGGACACATCCATGTAATTTTCTCAGCAAATTACAGAAAGTTGGAGACTGCTTTCTCCTAGGAAGTTTTCCTTTTTTTAACTTCCCAGTCTAACATACCATCTTGGTAATCTCCCATCCAAGTACTAACCAGTCCTGATCCTGATTAGCTTCTCAGCCCAGACAAGGTGCTGGCCACCTAGATGGGTTTCAGAGCAATACTTGTGCTGAAATTAAATAGATAAACTAATTTCAGGATGCATGCTTGCTGGGTCTCAAATTCTTTTAAATAATTCAAAATATTCCAGTGAACTAATTTCCTTCCATTTGATAATCAGGATACAATTAATTACATCTGATTCCTGAATACCACTGATGAATAACCTAAGAGGACAATTTCCAGATAATACAACTCTATGAACTGTAATGGGATTTAGAATAGTTTTCAAAATACTTTTGATCTCAGGATAAGGCCAGATATGATATCAGCCACAATACAGATTAATATTAAATCTCCAGCTATTATCCTGTACTTTTATCTACAAGAAATAAAAGGTCACTAATACAGTACCATAAACAAATTATTTTCTCTGAACTAGCCATAATTTATTCTGTAGATACAGCATGATTTCTAACTAGCCACCTCCTCATTACACTGAGGAGACCTATTCCTAATTTTTCTTTGAAGATACCTTCAGATTTGTAAACAAAGGACATATCTAATCAATCCTTAAAAATATATTTAATTACTACCAATCCTGAATGTAGATTTTAATCCTATCTGAGAATATTACTACTTGGTTTATCTTAAAACAAAAATTAGTAAAGGTGGCTTATATCCTACAATAACTGCTCCCTCATAGAAAAAAAAAATCATTTTAATGATGCTATAATACAACACATTAGCAACACATTAATAATGGCAATTCTCAACATGAAAATGTCACCATTTTCTGTCCTAAATAGCCACTAGATATCCAATTCTATTAAATTTCATATCACACTTTTAAAATAATATTTTCTCAAAGCAAAACATTAACATTATATCAGTGGTTGTTCCTGAGGGTCTGCTGCATGGCCCAACTGAAGACCTGGTCACTGTCTCAAATGCGAGGGAAGTGAGGGCTCTGGATCAGATCATGCCCACGCAGCCTCTGTCCTCCCATGGATCCCAAAACTGCTCCTGATTTACAGATGAGTTGAGGGAGATGAAACAGCCAAAGAGGAGCCTAGAGTGCCACCGGAGGACGACAAGCAGTGAAGCTGACCAAGCATGAGCTAGGGTCACTCTTAGGGCCTACCTTTGTAAGGGTGGCAAAATGTCAGCATTTCTCCGCCCTTTTAGCTACCCACCAGCCTTGTTTGGGGTAACCTGGACCCTCTTGGTTTAGAGGGTCACCTGCAAGGTCACTGTGAGGAATACACTAGACATCTGTTGGATAAAGTTGCTCGGACTTACTCCAGGTTGGATTCTAAAACCTTGAAGCAGATCCTATGGAAGTAACTGAGGCTCAGTCTGGCTTGGATATTTGGGAGGAGTTTCATCCTATTCGCCTTGAGGAAGAGGACAGTGTTCTTGGGACTACGAGCTTGGTCATCTGTATATCATATCCACATCCCACCAGGTGGACTAAGGTTTCCCAGGAGGTGAACATCATCCCCCGGGGATCAGATTAGCCCCGACCCTGGTGGTCTTTTGTAAGGCCTTAAATATTTGGTTCTGTTACTGGGCATGGGGGTTGGGACGTAGTTGTGATATCCTGTTTTTTATTTATTTAGTTATTTATTTATCAAATTTCATCACCGCCCATCTCCCCCAAAAGAGGGAGTCTGGGTGGTTTACAATGAAGCTGAAAAGATTAAAATACAATAAAAAACAAGATACATTACCCGACGTATAAATAGAAATATAAAATATAAAATAGTATCCAAGATGGCAATTAAAAGTTCTAATTCAGATTTATAAATACACGGGGACCACTTTAAGGCGCCACTTTTTAACTGTTCTTAGCAGCCCAGAGTCATTATGTTGAGATTGGCAGCCATATAAATTGAAATAAATAAATAACTATTACTGCCAATTTAGGTGCTTGACAATACATGGAAATTTTGAAACTAAAGTTCCCTCTAAGAAAACAATTCTATAGAATACAATAATAAAAAAAATCTTGCTGCTTTCCTAGCTCCCAAAAGTCCGAGACTGCATTTCACTATTTATTCAAGAATGTATTTATTTCTGCAGGAATACTGAAGAAGTTTGGATTTCTCCTGTAGTTACCATCAAAAGTTAAGAAAGCATTACTTTTTATCCAACATTACATAGGATAACAATAGTATCTTATTGTTTAGTTCTACTATTTCTTCAAGTAATTTAAACCAAACACTGAGATAACTAACTGATGTTTCTCGCCAAACAATAACATTGCCATGAATAACTTAAACTTTTAACATCTATCAAGATTTAATTCCATAGAGTTGCTTTTTTTAAAAAAAGAAATCACAGTAGGTTATCACGAGGTGATTTTTGCTACTGAAAAAAAGAAATTCGCTGGATGTGAAGAACAGAATTACAAAGGGGCACAAGTCAAATACGCACATAAGGGTTGCATACACATGTGTGCGCACACGCACACATACCACTCAAAATGTCCATGCAAGTTCTTTGTGCAGATCCTCACCCTACCTGCTTCCACATCACACTGTGCTAATCTCAGCTGAGATATTCCCAGAAATAACCACTTTCCCAACATCTGTGCTGAAGACACACTGCTGACATCTAGACATTCAGCTAGATCTAGATCTTACATCTAGACATCTAGATCATTCAACTAGACATTCAACATTGGCGAAAATTATCTCCTAGGATTACAATTCATTCTTCACATACAAGAGCTGTAAATCACCTCCATCATAAGAGAACAGTTGTTATGAGGAGTCCCCAGCAGGCAGGGACATGGTGCAGCCCCACATATTGAAATCTAAACTGTCAATCACAAAGAATTGCAAATCCTCCAGAGCAGGAAGAAAGGGCATAATTCTGTCCAGGACCTGGCTGTAAGTCACAAACTTCCAACTTCACATGGCTTAACTGGGCAGCTGGGCTTGAACATAGCAGAAAACGTCTGGATGCTCAATATGACATACCGTAATAAAAACTGGTATTACAAACTGGAATGAACCCTTCTTACACTGACTGTACTTTAAATTCATTTCTCTCTCCATTTGCTGTATGGACTCTGCTTGGTGCTTCGTGGCCTTGGAGGCAAGAAGTTATTGGCTGTTGATAGAATTGGCGTCTCTACCCTAACCACTGGCCCTTAGCTTAGCACCCACTGCTAGGCCCAGTAATTATTTTATTGAAAACACTGGTACTCCGCCTTTCTATCCAAATATATTAAGCAAGGTTGATAATCCACGGAACGAGAAACCCCACCATAACAAGGTATCACACAATAGCCCAAGAAGTATGAACTGCTAATAAACGGGGAGGCAGAAAAAAAAAAAAAGAGGGGGGAGTAATATGGAAAGTGAAGGCAGTCAAGGATTTTTCAAGGCTTTCCAATTGTTGCATTTTATCCTCCATCCATATCTGTTCAATTCCATTTGCTTCTGGGCAGATGGGGAATAAGCAAAAAGATACATTTTCTTGGATGCAGAGAGACAGGAACCCATTTACAAATGTTGTGCTCTGTCGGGCATCTGTGCACGGCTGCCAGCAGATGTTATTGTAATTATGATTAAAATGCTACAGAAATTATACTAATCCAGTAAGTCATGTTAGTAAATTCATTTGCTCTGAACAGTAAAACTGAACGAAGAGCAAAAAGCAAGGCCTTTTCATACTAGATGAGAGGAGCAACTAATAATTAAGACACAGCTGGAAGGACTACACAATATGGGAAGATATGTGGTGGGTAACTTCTGGCCTCTGTTGACATAAAGCATACATGTACACTCATTTCTATCTATATAAGTGCATTAAGAAATTATTGCTATGATTTATGTTGGTTTCACAGAAGGCAAATCCAGAACATTTCCCCTTCAAATCTCACTTACACCACACCCCAGAGGATACCAAGTCAGTAGTACTTCTTTAATTAAAATTGATTTGCAGGGACTGTGAAAAGAGGCAGAAAGATTGCAAGCATGAAAAGCAGAGGGCTGCTGAGAAAAAGGGCTGCTGGAGCAGTGTTTCCCAACCATGGTGGCTTCAAGATGTGTGGACTTCAACTCCCAGAATTCCCCAGCTGCCAGCCATGCTGGCTGGGGAATTCTGGGAGTTGAAGTCCACACATCTTGAAGCCACCAAGGTTGAGAAACAATGTGCTAGAGAACGGAGTAAAAGATGGCAAAAAGAACGTTCCTTAAGCCAGACCCCTTAATCATTATTGTAGACTGTTAGGAGGCATTAATGTTTAGTGTCCAAATACTCAGGAAAGGGGTAGAAGTGGGGAATCTCCTCCTAATCTCTTTGCATCCTCTCTCCACTTCCTGCACCATCTGAAGATTTAAGTTAAAACTGGTTTCTGCGCACAACCTCTGAAGTGATGCTAGAGATATTTTCCTTGAATGCAGCTATGTGGCACTTTTTGATGGCTTGCCAACCTCAGTCAACATCTTCCAGGTGTGGGATGATCTTTAGAGATGTTCAGAATGAAAAAAGAAGGGTTAGCCATTCCCCCTTGAGTTTGCTTCCCAGAGTATTCTCCTAGGAAAATAACTAAATAAAGTGGGTTCTTCTTGGGTTTAGTTGGCACCCCAAGTGAAACACATAAGAGGGGAATACTAGTCGGCTATTCTTTCCCTTCCCAAGACATCCTCTCCAAAATCCCAGCTGGAGGAAAAAAAGAGAGGAAAAAAAAAACATCTATTGAGCATTTATGGCCATTCACCAAAATGTCCATGTAGGATCCTGAACATCATCAAAAAGCTGATTTCTGCTGCCTGAACGTATGGATGAGTTTACACAGTGAACTAACCCACCTGATCAGTTTCCTTTTTGGAGATCTGGGTGCTGTGTGATCCCAGTCTATCTAATTAAACCAGGGTTTACAGCACTGGCTTCCAGGTTTCATATGGAGGTCTTTCCTATCATCTACTGTCAGGTATTTTTAATAGAAAGTGCTCAAGACTAAATCCCGAAGAGGTGTTCAACCTGCCAATATTTTATATTATAATTAACTGTCATCTTGCCAGATTCTGAGAGGGATTTAATCTTGTATAATTTTTAATAACTTTTTTAGCCTCTGATAAAGTGTGCTAAAGGCTCGCATACTTGAAATGTAAGTGTTAATCAAAGGCAGTCTTCTCCAACTTCTTCCAGATCTATAGACTCTGAATTTTTTAAGAGAGTCAAAGATGCCATGAAGATTAAACTCTTTGCTCATAAAAAAAAGCCATCACTAACTGATGGCTCAGATGGCTTGATTCCCTCCTCCGTTAAAATTTCCAGAGATAGGTGATCTCTGGAAGCAGATCTGACCCATGTTTATTAAACAAGTATAATAGTACCTCTTCTTTAGTTCCAAAAGTCCCAATATAGCTGCTTTCTTAAAACTACAAAGTAGATTGTACAGGTTTTACACTCTTTTAAATATAAACAACTGGGGATGGAATTTTCTGTTATTAGATAGCAAGGAAGGAAGAATTCCAATGGTAAAGTCCATTCTTCTCAGTTTTTAATTTACTTTTTTTAAAATACCATTACGCTACCAAGTCTCATGGTGGTTGACCCTTAAAACCAACCACAACAGTTACCTACAACACTACATCATTAATAGTCCAAAAAGGAACCAACACCCAGGTATAATGTGCAAATGGCAACTCTTCCCCGCCCAATGAACAGGCTGTGTTTGATGTTTTGTGGTGAGCTGAGAGTGCCACCACCAAGGGGGAGAGAGATCTGTCTGAGGTCATCTCCAAAGGACCACTGCATTTTGCAGCCTCCCCATCTCTACCTGTTTCTATCTTTACCCAATTAACACGATTCTTATTACTGCAACACCAAAAAGCTTTGCAATCAAGATAATACAACATTTTAACTGACTATGTTATACCACAGATGGCCTGTTCAGGAAACGGGGAGGCGGTTCTCTCTGCTGCATGCTAACAGCAAAGAGATGAGGCTAAAAGGAGACAATCCCATTGAGTGCCTCTTCAAGGGAAGGGCAAAATATCAGCTAAGCAACAGGCAGACTATCAGCAGAATAACTTTACTGTAATGCAAATTCAACACACAAGGTGACTTTTATATAAGTGGCTCCCATATATCTGCTTTCCCTCCCCCCTTTTGAGGGGGGGTGCAGAATAGAATTTGACCTTTGCAAAATGTAAATGAAACCGTTCCTGACAGAGGAATTAACTCAAAGAATTCTGCATGCCACCAGCAATCCCATTTCGATGCTTCTTACACTACAATCCAGTGGGTAGAATGAAGCACTTAGATCTTCCCAGGATTCCATAATTAAACTGAGATAAAGCCTTCCTTGAGTTTAGCTCAACTCCTAATTACTTCGTGGTCACGTTCCTGTAGTTCTTCTTGGTTCTCGTATGGGAAATGGTTGGCCAGTGGCTTCTCCAGCAACTATTTTGGACCTCCCAATCTAACCTACAGACTTAACATTCCCTGGTGGTCTTCCCTCCAAGTCTGGTCCAGCTTAACTTTTTAGATGAGCCACGGTGTGCTGTGGACTGCCACCTATCTGGCTAAAATTAATTTTAAAAATATCTAAGTTCAAACAGATGCCTCAACAACAGCATTGGAATCCAAGTGCCCAGTATGTTTGGTTTCCTTAATTTTCTCCCTTCAAGTTCATTCAGATGAAAATAAAAAGGGGGGATAATTTTAAAAGGTTGCTAAAGGAATGACTCTGGATAAAGTTGAGCTGAAGAAACCCATCTGGGAGATGTCATGCAGCCCAAATTGCAATTTTTAGATTAATACCTCTTCATTCTTCTTATCCTTAACTGGAGATCATTAGCATTCCAATTTCTTGGTGCATATTTAATTTAATTTTAATGCAAAGGGAGAAGAATTAGAGACTGTAGCAACCAAGAGATCAGAGGCAGAGAAGAACCAGACTATACAATAGGGCTCACTGAGGTGGAAAACAGGGACTTCTGTGGGAAAATTGAGCATTGAACAGAAGGCAATTTGCCAGCTATTCAAAGCCCACTAGCCTAAATCTAGCATTTCAAGTAACAGCAGTCAACATGATTCCAGAAGTCTGATTAAGGACAAGATATTACAAGGAAGCTCCCTTTGAGCCAAGCTTGACGATTCCTCAGGGAGACATCTATGGAGTTTTCTTGGCAGTGGTACGGAAGTCATTTGGTATTGATGGCTTCAAGGCTGAGACACCATGTAAATATAAAGTAAGTTCAATACCAGTTCCTAAATAAATAAATAAATAAATAAATAAATAAATAAATAAATAAATAAATAAATAGCATTAAAGTTATATAAACAAGGAGATGGGGAAAATAATGATAGAAGCATCAGAGCCTTGCCTTGAAAAATACAACTCTGAAACAGCTTGGATCGTTCAGGGATATCCTACAAGGACCACAAATTCTGGATTGTCACCTTGTGGTTACTCACAAATGGCCTTCACAATGGTGATGATGCCAACTCTTTGGAATTGTCCCCGAGATTGAGAAGTAGCCATTCGTACTTCAGTGTCCCCTTAAGGCCCATCTTTTCAACCTGGCTTTTTTCCTGTGTGCGCTCGAGACAGATTTCATGATTTATTTCATTTCATTTGTGTTTTGTGATTTTTTTTTCTCTTACCTATTTTTAATGTGCATGTCACACATCAGTTTTTTTCAACTTACAGCTGTTTGGTTGTTGTTATTGTTAAACCACTCTGAGATGACTTAATGGGAAGTGGCATATAAATGTTTTAAATAGACAATCAGTAAACTTTCAAAACGGGCTTTGCTAATTAAGGGCTTCCTGTGTCTCCTTAGTGGAAAAGAGAGACATCACAAAAAAATGGTGCCACCCTCAGTAGAGATGGATCCCTACATGGAGGAAACAACAAGTTAAGCTAACCAGGGAGCAGCATTACTCGTTTTCAAGGCAGGGGCCCTTGGTGGTTAGCACCAACATTTGGGGCATGACAAGTTTTGCCTATATAATAATTATTGTCTCCTACTCAAGCTGTTTTCCTTTAGCAGTGTCTGACGACAACTGCTCTAGAAACATAGAGGGAAAAAGTTCCATAACTATTCATCTGCAGCTTTTTGTGAGCCTCAAAATCAAGGCCTACTATCAAAAGTATAGGAAACAAAGGCATACTTCAATGTTCTTTTAAGATGAAACACACTGGATGGACTGTCTACCAGCACCAAGTCTTATTATCTGGACCTGAGCATGTGCAACCACCAAGCCTTCATATCCCACCATTCATCCCCTGTAAAAAGGAATTTGAAACTTGGCAATCAAAGCCAGGAGCACTGCAATTTCTCAATTTGTCAGATAATTGGTTTTTCCATCTCTGCTTAATGCAGGTTCTATCACTGCTTCTAAAAGAGGAGGAAAAAATCCAAGCACTGAACATACTGATCTTCAGAAATAATAATAATAATAATAATAATAATAATAATAATAATAATAATAATAATAATAATTGGAGTACTCAAGTGTACGGTCACATCGTCAGATCTTGACAATGTAGAAAAGAAGAAGAAAAAGATCAGACACACTTGTAACTCTGCTTATGGTGTCAGATTAGTTTAGCTTGACATATATAATTATGATGGTTACTTTCACAAGAGTACATGACCAGGAATCCTCTATAGTCAATTTTCCCAGGTTCTTATGAAGAAAAATAAGATGGGGCTGTAAAACTGTAATGAAATTAAAACAGAGATACTGTATTTGGTACTTTTGAAGTGTTGCATTGCTTCAGGGGTACATCATGTGTTACGAGAATAAAAATGGAAATCAACACTGAAATTGATCCAAAGAAACCCTCTACAGCAAACAGAAATCCCATTCCTCTTAGCACAAGATCTTAGCATGACACAAAAATGCATAAAGTAAGCCCTCTAAATATGGTAGAACAATGAAGGTGCTGTGCAGATCCTTTGTGCAACATCATGCACATCCAGTGAAGGACAAAGGCAGAACAACTTACCATACACAAGATGTCATGGTGGTTTGTGCTTGATGATTATAACATGAGGTGGTTTCCATTCTATGGCATAAATTCCAGTAGGACCTTAAGATGCACACTCACACTCAATTCACAAGAATCTTTTCCCTGGTCCTCGCCTAATTGTTCACCGACGTACACCAGCCACAGAACTTCTTTTGTTCATGTACCTCTAGATCCAACCCAGGTTTTAAAAAAGGACCAACAGTAGAGAATGCATGTGGCTCAGGGTTGAACTGTTGAGTTCTTGGTGTCCTCTGAGCTTGGTTGTTTTCCTGCAGATGTTTCGTTACCAGACTAGATAACAACATCAGAGCAAGGGAGGGTGGGGTGTGCTGGCTGTTTATATATAGTAGCTTGTCCTGCCAATCTTGGTGGCAATGGGGATTTTCCTTGATGGTTCCTTGATTAGAGTACTGTATTGTTTCCTCCCTGTTTGTTCATCTGCTGCTGTTTCCTGATTATCTGGGTGTTGTCTGCTAGGGAGACAGTTAGCAGCCAGTAAACTTTCTTCTCCCATGCCCTAAAGATGTTACCTAAACCAATAACAAAATGTCTACAGGAAAACAACCAAGCTCAGAGAACACAAAGCAAAATAGGACCATTCTGACTTCTTTCTTAGGTCACTTTGCTACAGAAATGCCCTCTCAAAACAATCAGGGAATCTTTCCCCTCAACTGCTAAAACACTCTTCAGATACACAGTTTCAGTAACGTGGATTGTTTTAGACGACATGGAACCTGGACTTCTAGAAAATGCAAATGGTAGCCTAAGAAAGTGGCTCAAGGGCTACTTATAAAAAGAGTGCATCGTGTTTCCCCAAAGGAAGATATCCTGAATTTAAGACAACAGCCTTCAAAAGAAAAAGTGTATTAGGCAGGAGAAGAAAAATCACCTGCTTCCATCAATGTATTTTCTGCAAATGACCTTCACATTTTCAAGGTAAATTATTTGTGGAGTGGGGTGGATTTATCTTCTTTTCAGCCAGAACTCAAGGAGATCTATAGTCAGATAAAACATCTCTGTATATGCAGAGGGAGAAACGACCCCCTCCCCCCAGTTTGGTGAGTCCAGCGGCTACTGTTAGCACCTTCTGTTAGATCAGGAGAATGGAAAGCTCCCATATGTAAACTCTTACACGACTTTGGGCCCCTGGAGCACTGAATTTCTGTACAAGCTTAGATAAGTCAGTGTGATAATGGGACAGAGTGGACTGACCGAAGATCCTTTGGAGAAAATACAGGAGGTGATTTCATATAAGCACCTAAATCAAAGACTCCCTGAAGATCTCAGTGAAAACTTTAACCTGGTTGGCTCAGATATTTAAAACAAATGCTCATGTCCTCTCCAATAAGCAAAGGGAGGATCAAAACATGGCTTCTCCAGCCCTGGGGAGAGATCTTTCTGCTTTCCTGCAAGGTTGGACACTGTGGGAGCCAGATGAAAGAAAGTATGGAGTAGATGATATAGTACCAACTAGGCATAAGGTTCAATATACTCACATCTGTCTTCTCAACTTGTCCATACCTTATCTACACCAGGGCTGTGACAGAAAGATGAATCAAACCATGCAAAATGCCAGTGTGAAGCATCTGACCCACCAAATACAGCCTCCCCAAGATTCATGAAGGACACACTGGCACTTATTTCTGCATTACGACCGTCCTAGAGAAAATATGCACAGCACTCTAATTTGCAAGATAAGCACTGGGAAATTTTTCCATCTGCAGAATGGAAGCTCCATTAGGTTTACACCCAAATTATTCTGCTGCCAAGAATTTGAATCAGCCTTCATATTCCACCTGATCGGACTCTAGCAAACATTGAATGATGGGTTCAAAAAATCTGATGTTCTTCCCAGCAGCTGCTATCTGTAGATATTATCTCCATACCTAAGTGGCAGTAGGACAGATCCTGATGATTACCAGCCCGTAAACCCCCAAGAAGAAGAGAATCACGTACTAGGCATCTGTATTAGGAAAAAGCAGGCTTTAATATGTAGATATTACAACATGTGGCTGAAAGCAGCACGATAAATGGCATTTATCTTTTAAATACCTCTTTGATTCAATCTCCAAAGACATTTTCTGGAAGGTTTCCATCATATATAAAGATCTGCTCCTGCTTCTATAGAAGCTCTGAGTTCATCAGCACAGTTCACAAATGGTATCCCAATCCAGAAAGAGGTTCGGCAGAGCTGTCTATTAGCCCTCTTGCTTTTCCCCTTTTATTTTTTACTTCTGGATCCGCTAAGACAGCTGGGGAAAGTTTAGGAACACTACTTTAATTAGGTGAGGCTGTACTTTTATCACAGACACCAGCTGGCCTCAAGAGAGCACAGGAAAGCTTGCTCTGTGCAATAGGCTTGGTTCCTCTACTAATCCTTGATAAATTTCATTCAGCCTACAAGAGGACCCTATTAGATCAACTGCTGGATCTGGGCCTCTGTCCAGAATTTTTGCAGTCTATGGGCTATAATAATGTTAGGATGTTTCCTAAGCATTCCAGAATGTTGAATGGCAAAATGAGTTAAGTCTCTAACAATTTTGGGTGAGATGGAATCTGAGTTTGCAGCGAGCTATACCTCACCACAGAGCCTTTTCTCTCACACACACCCTTTAATGTCCTTCCATCTTTTCTTCAGGAAGGCAGATTTACCAGGACCCCTTTAGAGGACTTTATAGGTCTTTGTGGCTCACGGCTGGTCAAAGCAATGGAGCAAATTCTACTGTACTATGAATTTTGTGGGCATTGAGGCAATAAATGTACTATGTCCTTTTAATAAACTTTCCAGGTGACCCAGATTAATTCTTCTCACCCATTTACTTGCAGAAAGACAGCTTGTTGCCTACCTATGAATTAGCACACTTTTGTGCAGCACACAGAACGTGGCACCATTAGCTTCCAGCACAGGAGTTTGGGGTAACATACTACAATTTAAAAATGTATCAGGAAATTCAACAGTATATCATGGAAACATTAGAAGCAGCTTTGATGGCAACACTAGTCACTTACCTTTAAGTCAACCCCTGGTAGTTCAATGGGGTTTAATTCTGAGTGGACATCTAGACAACGTAACCTATTTCCTCAAAAAGGAGTATTAAGCCACTCATAAGCCACATCAAAGCAAGAGCAGGACAAAATGAAAGTGCTACAGATGTCTTCACCGTGGTGGTCCTTTTAACAAGTCTGAGCTGGATCTCAGAAGTCACCAGGAGGTAAAAACATTCATTCCCCCCACTGAGTATCAGCTTCAATGGTCCCATCCTGGTTAGCAAAACAATCAAGAACATAGTCAGTTGTCTAGAAAGACAGGACAGAATCTCCTGCTTTCTGCTGTTTCTGGCAGGTGCTTGGAAAATATTAGAAAAATAAAACAGATTAAAAGTATGAGTGATATATGCAACCATATGTTCTTTCCATAGAGAAAAATCTGGACGCAGCATAATATAACCAAATGTATGAAACCAACAGTCAAATAGCAAAGAACCCCAGAGGAAAGGAGATGATTAAGTGCCTATCAATGCAAACTTACTTGGGAGTAAACCCCATTAAAGGCAGAGAGGTTTGCTTCTGAGCTAGCCAGATGCTGAAATGATTAAACCCTTTAAAAATACATCTCTTACGATTTCATCATGCTGCAGCTATTCCAAGGTAATACACTAAAGCCATCTGAAAATTAAATGAATGTATCCAGGTCTTTCAGAATCAGTGTGCAATTTTATTATATATATACTCAACTCATCCTTGACCCCCTATGACTCAATTGTTTTTCAGTTGTGCCAAAAGAGCCCTTGGGGGTTCTCAGGAATCCATCACTGCCTTGTCAGCTGAAAACAATGGCCAAATGTTCCTGGAAGAAAGCTTGATCTTTACCAACAACCATCAGCAGAGGAATCATGTCACTGCTTACAATAACTGGGTTTCCAATACATGTCAAGCATGAGTTAGATCTAATCATGATTAAGGTAGTCCCTCAGCAAATGTGCCCCAAACAACACAAAACATTTTTAATCGATATCCAAGCACTTCCTGTTTTGTTTTGTTTTTAATGTTGCTTTAGAAACTTAAGTGGATGAGGTGGAGGGAAATTAATTCTTCCCATGCCTTTCATTTCTTAAACCAAGTCTCCATGTCCCTGCAGGGAATGAGAAACAAATTTAAAGGGAAGGAGAAAGAGCTGCTGAAGTGGCTTTGCTTGTCCTCAGATTTTCCTGGAGGACTAATTCCAAACTAGTCATGAGATTCAGTTAAGCATAGAGGTAAGCCACCCAATGGTGCATCTTCAGCAAAGCAAACACTGGCTCCAAAGCATAGTTAAAAATCTAGGATCTAATCATAAAATGACCGTGGTTCTGGGTTCAGACAACACAGTAAACCAAATGACAAATGAATCAGCAACATAGCATTCCAAAGACTTGGGATGTCAAAACACATTCCAGATATTCAAGAGTTCAGTAGTGGAAAATCCGTACTAATTAGCAAATGCTTCATTCTCTTTTCAGTATTGTTTAAGCATGCACACACAGGTGTGTGGGTGTGCATGCACTTAAAATGCTTCTTTGCCACTAAAAGGTTTTCGGGACATGAGCATTTGTAGGCACGCCCATTTCTTCAGATGCATAACATAGAGAGTGAAGGTTATGAATTCTCTGTGTATTTGCTCTGGACTTCTGAGAGGCAAGAAAGATCATTTTGCAAGGACAGAGAGCGCTGCAGTTCCAAATACAAGCAAAATCAGCTGAAAAGAATGACACTTTGAGGGCCGGTCTGCAGAACAGCCATCCTGAACTGGGAACAATCCTTTAGCCACACCAGCTGGGCCTTCTGGAACCTGCAATCCCATGCATATTCTACTGGTAAGACATCCCAGGCCCTACAGCTGTGGCACTTTCCAGAACTTCTCCAGAAGATATGCTACTGAGAAACCCAGGAACTGCCGAGCACAGACAGCCTTGAACATCAGCTTGTGCACCTCAGAATCATCAACATCAACCAGCAGCAGGGCTCTACACAGATCTTTCTGGTTCCCACCAAGAGCTGCACAGATCAACCCCACCATCTCTTGCAATTATCGCCCTTCTCCGATTTCCACACACATCCCCTCCCAACCTAATCAGAATTAAAAGCCATGGCACTCCCTGAGCTTCAGCATCTACAACTTACGGAAGAAGCTACACCCAAGCATCTGCCACACAGAGAGATATCCATGGACAGAAGAAGCTATAGGATCAGATCACAAATGCCTCCATAATTATGATTCTGTTGTGTGGTCTGATGTCACTTAGAAAGGCACCAGGACTGGGAAGCTGAAGCTAAAGCACCCTTCAGAGGTTTATTAGAGTAGCAAAAGCCAAGGACGCCTTCACGAGCTCAGTAGATTCACTACTACTACTATTACTTTGACAGTTCTTAGTTCATGGGGGAAGGAGAACCCCAACACCACTATGACAATGGATGGAAAGAACGTTAGAACTACAGTATGGTTTCTGATGGATCATGCTGTCCACCCTCTGTACAACAGCAGAAAAGAAACCAGAAGGAAAAGAGAAATGTTATCTGGCCCAGACATTGCCCCACACCAAAGAAGAAACTATGATAAAGCAACTCTCTCTCCTCTCAGCTAAGCACTGGGTCCAAACTCTGATCATCCTTGGGTCTCAGATGACCCTTTCACAGCCCCATCACAGATCCTTCCTACCACATAAAAACAGAACCAACAAGCATACACCCCAGAGATTTCTTTCCTTCTTGGAAAAGTCGCATTTTCCTAACCTGCCATCTGTCTTCCAGCTTAAAAGCTTCCATTCAAGGAGAGAGTCTAAATTTAGAGGACGACCACCCATGAGTGGACAGTTTAAAACAACTCTTATAAGGGTCCTGCAGAAAATTTTGCAATGCCTAATGAGCTGTCCCAAAACAGATTAAGGAGGAGGTCTCAGATCTTTTCGGAGGCTTTCCACAGCCTGCCTCCCGGTCTAGCTTTCTAATAGCTTCTCTCTCCAATGTAGAAGAAAAACAACATAATTAAATGTATATAATTGTATACCAAAGAGAACAGCAGAGCTCCCGTGTTTTGGATGCATGTTCTGCTTATTTTAAATCCCAGGGAGAACAAAATGGAAGAGGGGCTACTGTAAGGCTGCAAAAAGAAAAAAGAGAAGCTGCTTCATGAAACGTTAATTTAACTACCCAAATACTGCTATCCTTGATGAATAGGAATAAATTTTGATACCAGCTACGGAGGCTTTCTAGCTGTATGAGCCTCTATTTGCAATCCAGGATTTCGCCAATAATCAGCCCTGCTATTCTCAGCTTCCTTAATGCAAGAGAACCCCCTTTTTTTCCCCCTCCCCTGGCTTCTAACCATCGTGCCCAATGAAAAAACCCTGGAAACTCAAAAATCCAGAAATACTTTGCAAAGCCCCTCTCATCCTAAGATTTTTTTTTAAAGGCATTTTTCTCTATGACTTTGGGATTTTTCTTTCTTCCATGCCAACATACTTAGTATTGCTGTCCATGGGACTCAGGAAACGCTGAATTGAGCCACCCAGCAGTGACACCCCACCCAGAAGGACAAGGTTCAGGAAGTGTCATAGCCAACGGGATCTCCAGCTTTTATAATACGAAACAGGGTGGGGGTCCTGTGGGTACCAGAAAGAAAAGTGACATCAGAAGGTCAAGGCTGACATGGGGAGTGATCCTGTCTCCTCCTTAGCCTCGCCCCCATGAAAAAATGCTGGAAATTTTCCATTTTGAGCCTTCTCAATGGTTTATGGTGTAGGAAGGGTGGGAAGGAATAGCTGATCTCCCCAAATCTTTCCATTTTCATCCTTAACGTCCCCCAGTTCCAAAACAGAGTGAAATCAAATGAAATGTTTGTTAAATATCTCACATTCTGATAATCACTGCTTGTTTGGGGATGGGGGACAAAAAAATCCTTCGACCTTGCTGTCAGAGTCCCCTCTCACATCATCTGTTGCAGCGTGCTTTATCTGGGGCTACCAACAGGCTTCCAAGGATGACTCCAAGGGTCTTGGCTTGGCACCTGTGTGCACCTGCACCACCTGTAAGACTAACCCACCCGGTCGTCCAGCTGGAATGAGGTTGTTGAGATAGAAGGGAAGGAGCAACAACGGCAGGTGTCCCTGTGTTATGGGAGACTCTGACGATTCAAATGGCAGGTGCCCTCCCTGACAATGTTCCAGAAGTCCCTGAAGGTGGACCTCTTTCTCAGGTTTAAATTGAAGAGGTTGTAAATAATGCACCTTTAATAAACAGGTTTCCTGTCTTAATTTAAGCAAAAAACCACACTGAGACAAGAAATTAGTCTTTAGTGTTTATTAACCGCTATAGTAGTCAGGAAATCCTACCAAACTGAAGGAGCGTGGGAAAACCCAGACAGATAAACCCCAAAACTCAAGGCGGGTCTGCTCTGGGTTTCTTTGAAGGAAGGTTCAAAGCCTCTAAACTATGCATGGGTCCCCCCCCCCCAGGATAGGGGCCCCCTCCCACTCACCATCCCTACTCATGACATCTCCACATCTCACCTGAATCAATTGGTTCAACCACTAGATGGCAGCAGAGAGTTAGGTTTTGGTACCTCTTCCCTGTCCTCTAGCAATCGCTTCAATTTTTGCAGCTCGGATCTCGGATTCCTATTAATATAGCTGAACGTGGAAGGACAGATCTAGAAATGCCCCATCTTCATAAAAAATGAATCTTGGCTAGAACTGGGTCAAACTGGGAACAATGCACTCAAACATACATGAATTTTGACATGGCAGCTCACCCCCCCCACATTTTTTTTCCAATGCATCATATGTTGATGAATCATTCTTAGGAGAAAATAATAAAATTGCCAAGACATATAAATAGGTTTCCTTTTCTACAGTAATTACTTCGGAAATACACTGCTGCTGGAATAATGCAGGTGATAATCAATCTTGACTTAGTCATCAAAGTTTGCCCATAACGAAGAAGTCTTCTGTTTGTAAAAGCAAGTCAATTAATTTAGGATTGTTTTCTATTGTAAAAAATCTAATTTGGAACCATTTATCTATGGAGCTAGTTGTCAACTCCTGTAAATCCAAGAATAGTTTGCAACCAATCATTAGTGCAGGATATTTAATCCATTTTAAATCGGCATGGAATTACAGAGCGCATCTGATTAAGCAAGAGTAGTAATAGATAATAAATCGGCATTTTCTTAACGCTTTCCTTCTTCCGTCACCTTAGGTTGCCAACTGACCAGGCCTGGTTGTCCCACCAGCTCGTATGCATTTGACTTCCAGTTAATTAGTGGGAATGGACAGATGAAGCGGAAGTGTGAAGAGGACACTTATATCTATCATATTTTGCCTTTCCCGTTTGCTGTATTCTGCAGCAGCACAGACAAATCCAGACTGCTGCTCTATGTCTGGATCATTCATGCACATTATCTCCCTAGCCAGGCTCCAGAAAAATTGGTTTGCGACCTGTTTCTTCCCCACCAAAGTACAGGCCCATTCCTCTTTTTTCAAAGCTGCCATTCCTCCTATCTTTCATCCCTGCATGCCCTCTTTAATCAGACCACCAGAACTCACTCTTCTAGGTGGCCATTCCCACCACAAAGCGTCCTGTTCATTCATCACCACCAGAAGCACGTCCGGGGCAGAGAGAATACAGAGTCGCTTCACCGAAACAGTCCTCCTTTGTGTGCCTCCCTTTAACAGATCCCTCGGGCTCTCTTTCCCCCTTGCCAACAGAAAGACAGATTGACAGATCCCCAAAGCAGGACAGTGATCAGAGGAAAGATTTAGAGCACAAAGCTGTAGACTGGTTTCCACTTTCTTCCCCCACCCCATACACATACTTTTAAAATAATATCTCCATCAGTCATTCAAAACATCTCATGACCTTGTTCTGCAGAAGCCACACCAGGGAAGGTGAGGGCGGGCAGAAGGGGGCCAAATGCCACAGACCACGATAAAGTCCAGGCTTCCTCACCCTGCTGGGTGTCCAAAACAGGGACTGGTCAAAAGCTATGCTGAAGGCACAGAAACCACATAAACCTGCAGGCAACCCTTTCTGAAGACAACCAACCAGAGTGAACACTTGCAGGTGACTGTCCTCTCTCCCGAAGGTCTCTTCTCTCCAGATGCCAACCCAACAGTTCCCACCGGCCAGGCCACCCTCGACTTTAATTGCAAGGCAGCCCGGCTCTGGGAAACGGAGGTCCCAGGGGGAACCCCTTGAACGACCTCAAAGCAAGCCCACCAGGCAGGGGCCCACCACCTTCCCTTCTTGGGGCCAAAGCACTCGCACCGCAGTCTTTTCAGCAGGTCCCCCAACCGAGGGCCTCCTCGCACTGCCCTCCTCATCTCTTCGCTGCTTCGCCCTCCTGTTAGTCTGCAGCCCCCCTCACCTGCCCCCTTCCTGGAACAGAACCGTCGCAGAAAAAGACGCGCAGCGCTGCGGCTCAGCGGGGCGCTGCATCGCTGTGAGGCCGGGGTCCTCTCCCCTCCCCCGGCTGCTGCAACCCCCCCAGGCCACCGGCCAACCCCGCGGGTCCCCCTTCTGCCCACTCCAGGGGCTGCGCGGGAGACCGCCCCGCCCCCAGCCCCGCTTCGCTCCGATCTCCGCGGGCCTTTCCTGGGGAAACAGCGCCCACCTTTGGCCGAAAGGAAACTTTCCCAGGCGCAAAACCAGAACCGGGGGGCTGGGAGGAGCTCGGGAAAGAACCGGGGAAAGGTCGTGGGGGGCGTCCCACCGCTTGCGCCACGCGGGCGACCCGGGCCGGGCGTCGCAGGAGCGCCCGCTGCAAGGAGACCACCGGGGCGCCTTCCCCCGCGCCCGGCGCGGCAGCGCACCCGGGGAAGCGAGCTCAGCCCGGCCCCTGCCCGGGGCTCCTGCACGGCGGCGACGGCGGCGGCGGCGCACGCGGACGGCCCTCCCTTCCGCTCCCCTCTGTCGGCGGCGGCGGCGCGTACCTTCCTGCACGGCGTGGAAGGGATTGTTGGCTTCTATGAGCTTGATGGTGTAAGTGATCTTCTCGCTCTGCAGAATGTCATCGTTCAGACTGAGGTCCGCCACCGCCTGCTTGAAGATCTCGTCGTCCTTGGCCGCGTTGCCTTCGAAGATCGCCCCTGAGTGTTTTTTTTTTTTGGGGGGGGGGGGGGAGGGCAGGAGAGAAGAGAGAGAAACGTCCCGGTCACCGTCAGCATCTTCCGTGGGAACGCAAGAGTCCCGCAGAGAAAGGGAGGCGAGCCCCCCACCCCCGGCCCCTTCTGTCCCTCAGATCTCCTTCTCCTCTCCGGCAGTGGCCCCAGCTGGATCGGCGCCCTCCCCGCCCCTCCCCCTCCTGACCTTAAGGGACCGGTCCCCACGCCGGGCCCTCTCCCCGTCTCCCCTCTCTCTTCCCCCAGCCGTCGGGCACGGGGACCCCCCCGTCGTACTACGGCGGCGGCTTTCTTATCCAGACTCGCAAACTCGGCCCTTCTGATGGTCTGCCCATCCAGACCACGAGTGGATTCAGCAACTGGGTTAAAAACACTGCGTGACTTCAGCCAGCCTCTGGTGAGGACGGGCTAAACTGGATTCCCTCCATAAACCGTGTTAAGGGAACCCCTGTGGGCAGTTCGCACGACCCAGTCGGGACCGCAAAACCCCGAACGGCCACGAAACAGCGGCGAACGCTGCTGGACCCCCGCGTTGTTGCCTCCTGGCGCCCGTCCTGGGTCTTGCAGCCCGGGACCAGGTTTCCGAGGCGATTTTTTCGGCCCGCGCGGGCGAGAGACCCGGAAGCCTGGGTCGGGGCTGTCCTCGGCAACGAAGCTCCCGACCCCTCTGGAGGCCGGGGAGAGCAGGGGCGGCCCCCGTGGTGGCGGGAAGGACGGAGGGACTCTTCCAGCGGGGCCCTTTCACGCTTTGGATCCTGACTCCCGTAATCCCAGAAGGGCCCCCAGGTGGGAAAGGGCAGGGCTCCGGGACGGGGCTGGTGCTGAACTGAAGCGGCTCGGGCGAAGACGAGCGGGGAGGCGAGAGAGAGCCTTTCTCAACGGGACCCGCTCCGGGATGGGAGGAGGGACGCGCGCTTGCAGGAACTTCGGAGTTGTGGCCCCGTCCCCGCCCGCCGGCACCGGCTGCAACCTGGACGCCTGGTTCAGCCTGACGCCCTGGCACCCATTGATCCGGGGAGGGGAGGGAAGCGAGGCTTTCTCAGAGATCTGGCGGGTCCTGCCCTCGAGGATCCCGGGCCTTGAGGACCAATCGCCTCCCCGCGTCCGGCCGCCCCATCTTATTTCTGGGGGGCTTGGAACGGCCACTCCGACGCTGAAATGCGGGGCGCAATTCTGCCCTCCTCCTCCTCGCGCGCTCTCCCAACCTCTTCGGCCCCCGGGAGAAGGCGAGGGAAGGGCGGGCGGGGGAATCTGCCCGGGACCCAGCCCTTCCCCCGAAGTCGAGGCTGAGCGGGACCGTGCAGAACGCCACCTCGAGACAGGCGACAGCTAGATGGCAGCAAAGCCCGGGGAGGTTCCGCGCCTCCCTGCTGCCCTCCCCGGCCCCTCCGGAGGACTGCAGCCCGGGATCACGAGCCTACGGCGAACGGCGCGGGGGAGCCCGACCCCTCCCGCCTTCCCTCAGCCCGCAAGGCCGGGCCTCCAGGCCAACACCGGGAGCCGATTGCCCCGAAAAGGCTGCTCCCGCCCGCTCCCTGCCTCGCACAGCGCCTAGCTGAGCTGGCTTCTGCCGCTCGGGAGCAAGCGGGAGCCCGCCGGGACTCCTCCGTGCGCGGAGGCATCCAGGGGAGGCTCCCGAGCCCTGCGGGGAGTCCGGAGTGGGAGAGTTTTCCTGAAGCTGACCCACGCGCTCCCCACTTTCTACCGACGCGGAGGAAGGCCCGGGGATGTCCGGCGCTGCTGCGGGTAGCACAACCGAGAGATGGTGGGAGTGGTGATCCGCCTCTGGGAGTTTATCCGTCCTTGGGTTCATTTTAAATCTCAACAGTTCGCTCTTTTCTCCCTTCGCCTTGGCACCTCCCAGTTCTCCCCAAAGCCCCGCTTCGGTACTAGGCTTATATCCTGCCTTTCAAGGGGATCTGCCTTCCTCACAACAACCCTGTGGAGTAGGTGGGCTGAGAGAGAACGACGGCCCCCAATCATCCAGGGAGTTTTCATGGCTGAGGATGGGCTTGAACCCGCAACCCTAATCCAGCACCTTGGCACGACCGGTAATATGTTTCCCACCCAGTGTATGTGAATGGTGATTGATGATGCGTCTTTTCTTGAGGGACACGGGGGACTCAGCACAACAACCCTGAGAGGTAGGCTGGGCTGAGAGGGATGGCTAGCCGAGAGTCATTCCGGGAGCTGCCCTGGCTGCGATAGGCGCCCACCTGCCTCTCTTCGCCCTGGGCCGGTGCCTCGGCGCCGGAAGTGGCGTGGAGGGATCCCCCAACGGCCGAGCCGAGCCCCCCCCCAGCCACCCACGAACACTTTCCCTCCCACCTCGGCCAGGCGGGGGAGATTCAACTCCAAAGTTGGAGGCGTTCGGGAGCTCGGCGGCGCTCTCCTCTCCGGGAGGCGGAGAAGCCAGCGGGGCGACCGCGCGCAAACAGGTCTCCAGGCGCCCGCTGGCATTGCGGGAGGGGAAGCGACTGCGGCCGGAGGAACTTAGGATCGTCTCCGGAGAGACGGGCGACCCTCCCGCGCGGCTGAGACTCAGCGCAGATTTTATTCCTCCCCTAACTTTGCCATAAGGTGCACTTGATTTGCGGGTGGGGAAGGGAACCTCGCTCTCCTTTTTCGGGGCCCCTCCAGCTCCCTCCCCACTCCGGCGCGATTATCCTCGCCTTGCGCCTTAACCAGATCCGATCGCCCCCAGCCACCCCCCCCCGCGTCAACCTTTTATTAATTGATCCTTCGCTAGCCTGCCTCTCCGCGCACGCACGCACGCCAGCAACACCCCGGCGGCGGTTCTTCGGCTTTTCTTTCTTTCTTTCCTTTTTTTTTTTCTTTTTCTATTTCTCTTACCGATGTGGATGATCGAGTCGGCTCGCACGGAAACACAGTGAAAGATCCATGGGAAAAGCCAGACCATCAGTACTTCCATTTCCAAGCTCTGTCGAAGCACATCAGCCCGGATTTGGTCTGAGAACAGCCACGGAGATGACGGGAGGGAGGGAGGGAGGCGTGGGAGGGGGGTGAGCGCGAGAAAGAAACGTAAGGTTTGGGGGTTTAAAAAAAAAATCAAAGGGAACGTCCACCTCTCCCCAGCCTAAGTAATCTCCAAGCTCAGGATTAGAGAAAAAAGTGGAGGAGGAGGAAGAAAAAACATTCAACCAGCGAGGAAGCGGCTGTAAACAAGAATGCCGGGGACCGCTTTTTCGGAGCGGCGGGGAGGATCAGGCTGGAAAAGGCATTCGCGAACGATTAGATCCCGCTTGGGTAGGAGGCGGCGGTGACCGGCGGTGAGCCCTCGACTTCGGCAGCAGCTCTTGAGCTCTCGTGTGTCTCTGAGTGTGAGTGTGTGCGCGTGCCGGCGCGCGCGCGCGTGTATGTGCCCGTGCGCGCGCGCGTCCCTGGGCCCCAGCAAACTGCGGAGGCACCCCCATCCTCCGCGGCCCCCCTCCCGCGGACCACGTGATTGCAGAGCCTCACTACTCGTTATAGTCTGGGCGCAAAAGCAGCGGAGAGGCGAGGAAGTAGCAGCTCCCGGAGAGGGCGGGGGGAGGAGGAAGAGGAGGCAGCGGCAGGAACAGCCCGGAGAGGGGAGGGGGCTGGAGTGGAGGCTCGGGCCCGACCTCCCGGCTGCTGGGGAGCCAGGCGGGCGAGCAGAGCTTCCAAGTGGACGCGAGGCGGCTGGATGCCAGCGCAGGAGCCCCTCGGCGAATCCCACCCCCGGGCTTGACGCCCCTCTCCAGAAGAGAGAGGGAGAAGCCAGCCCAGCCCGGGGCTGCGGGGACGGCGCCCCTCTCCCTCCCCGGCGGCGACATCGAGCTGGGCTTCCGACCGGCGGCGGCGGCGAAGCAGCGGAGGCACCGGCGGCGCCGCGCCGGGGAAGCGAGGCTCGGGCCGGAGCCCTCCTTCGGGCAGTGGGTCTCGCCCCTCCGCTGCGCCCGGGGCGGCGGGGGTCGGGCCGCAGCCACCCCCAGACTCGGGCAGAAGTTGGCCACCCTCCTCGAGCCCAGCCGGTGGTGCCTGGCCGCGTCCGGCGGTGGCCTCGGAGTGGCGGGGCCCGGGAGGCCTTCTCGGGGCGCGGGGAACCCCCATTGGGGCGGAATTGCGGTCCTGTCAGGTCCCCCGGAACAAACGCGGAAGGGGCGACCCCGAGGCCGTCCCGGATTCTTCCCGACGAAAGCACCCCCCCCACTGCGCCCCCTGCCCGGCTTGCGCCCCATCGTCGTCCCTCGGCGCTTTCCGCCCCCTTCCCGAAGTCAGATGAACAGACACCGCGCAACTCCAGGGAGGGCGAGACGTGCAAAGTTGCTGCCGCCGCCGCCGCCGCCTGGTAAATGAACGCCTGCGTCCTCCATTGGACATGCTTAGACTTCAGAAGGCCGATTCATCCCCGTAAAACAAACACGCCAGTGATTGCAGGCCCCCGAACGTGAGAAGCCTTTAAATACGCCACCGGGATCCCGAGAAAACACATTCATTCAGGAGCCGGGAGAGACTAACCCGAGGCGCTGCCAGGAGAAATGAGGGGAGGCGCGGGATGTTCACATGATTAAGTGGCAGCCTCTGGAAAGCGGGGGGGGGGGGGGGCAGCCCCGGTGGTCGGATCCGCGAGTGGAAAGACTGGCCCGGGATCTCTTGGCGTGGGAAACGCCGTGCCCGTGGCCGATCCGTGGAAACAATCAGCACGACCCTCCCCCCGCAGAGTTTAATCCATGTGCTGGGGGTGATATGAAATCATCCTTTGTATGGGCGGAATAATCCCTGCTGGACCCCGTCCAGAAGTGCCCGGGCGAGCCTCACGCATTTCCTCGTCTGGGGTACCTATTCCAGTGTCAAAGAGGGATAAACGCATCAGGCAGATCTTTGGCTGACGCTTCCATCCCACCTATATTTTAGAATAAATCCAAGTTTGCTGCCACATAATATATGAAATTATGATACCGGAGTCATGTTTATTCCTTACAGAACAATTGGATAGGAAACTGCCTACAGATTTCCCCTTTCATCTCGGAAGAAAAACAGCCAGAGAATAAAAGCAATCAGGCGGTCTAGCCACACAATATTTCAGGGGCAGAGAATGAAGTTCTTCCTCCCCATCTGTTAAAACCGATGGGATTTGAGGTTCCTTAATTGTGGCTGGCTCAAATCTTCTGCCTCTTTCTCTTTTAAAATGTAAGTCACACCTTCAGATGAGGGGTCCAAAACCCCACCCTGCAATTCTCCCTTTCCCAAAGTTTCCCCACAAGGGCGGTCCTCCGGCCTTTTCCGCCTTTCCCCCTTCGATGGTGGTTTCTGCTGCTGAATATTCTTTGTGGATACAGCCACAGAGTCTCTTGCTTCTCAGCACCAAAACTTGAAAGAGATGCTTCAGAAGCCAGAGGTGCCACTTCAGATTTCCAAGCAACTAAGAATGTTAATTAGGAAATGTGGCACACACCACCACCACCTTTAAAAAAAAAAAGAAGCTATGCAGCTGGAAGGAAGGGAGCTGCTCTGGGCCACCTGCATTTCCTCCCTAGTGCTGCAGTCAGAGTCTGTGATTTGGGGGGTGGGGGGGGTTGATCTCTGTGAGTATTACAGATAGGGAGCTAAGAGTTAAGTCTGCCCTTTGACAACTTAAAGCAGCATCTGAAGGAGGTGCTCAGCCCAGATGTATTTATTTATTCAACTTGTACAGCTGCCCCAGAGCCAGTTTGGTGTAGAGGTTAAGGCACCAAGCTAGAAACCGGGAGGCCGTGAGTTCTAGTCCTGCCTTAGGCACGAAGCCAGGTCAGTGACCTTGGGCCAGTCACTTGCTCTCAGCCCTTAGAAGCAAGCAACAGCAAACCGCTTCCAAAAAATCTTGCCAAGGAAACTGCAGGGACTTGTCCAGGCAGTTGCCAGGAGTCAAAAACTGACCTGAAGGCACACACACACACAAATAGCAGCCTCACTCACAAAAAACTCTGGGCAGTCACAAACAAAAGCAATCATTAAAATGGTGAATATAAAAGACAAGCAAAACTAATTGCCAACCATGGATGCCCATGGCTGTGCCCCTAGAGATGGATTCACCCTGGCCAGCTTAACGCCTGAGGGAACAACCCGGTCTTCAGAGCTGGCCAAAGGCCTGTAGGTTGGGGCCATTGGCATCTCTGGGGCAAGCTGTTCTACAGGGCAGGTGCCACCCCAGAGAAGGCCTGCATGCCAGGTCCCATCAGATGGCTTTGCTTGGCAGGAGTTGGAGCATGCCAACTCTGTTGGATCTGGTGGGATGAAGAGAACAGATGGAAGACAGGCAGCCCCACCAAATTAAGCAAGCTTGGTGCCACTAAAATAAATGCCCAGTTCACTTTGGATCCCCCCCCCATAACAAGTCCTCCTGTGCTGCCCCATTGCAGCAAGGGGTGCTCCTGGGAAGGAGGAGTGAAGAATGCAGGGACTTTATGCCAAGTGTGGGTATTCCCAGCAGGGTCACCCAAGGCTGAAGCTAGCAGGCACGGTAGGAAGATGCCAGGTGATCACTTTGGTGACAATGGCAAAGGCATCAATTCCTACTGCACAGGAGAAGGCCATGGTAAACCATTCCTGTATTTTTAACAAGAAAACCACATGGATGTGGTCACTAGCAGTCGAAAAGGACTTGATGGCACATAACCAATCAAATCATTCTGAATCACCACCATGTAACTTCTGAACTGTTGCTTTGCACCATTTTACAATCTAGGGAGCTATCCTTCTCCAACTCTCTGACAGTTGCTTTCTCAGCAGAACCTGTACAGGTAGCCCTCAACTTACGACGGTCCAAAATTACGAATGGGTGCTTTATGGCTTGCAAAGCACTTCCAAGTATCACAAAACATCACACGCATACCCCGCGGTCACATCATCACATATCGGGCACTTGGCAACCAACTCGCATTTATGACCGGTTGCAGCATCCCACAGTCACTTGACTGAGTTTTGTGACTTCTTTGCCATTTTCCAGCAAAAAATGCCCACTGGGGAAGCTGGATTCACTTAACGACCACCATAAAAGTGGTAATAAAATCGGGTCCAGTCATGTGGTGACTTGACTTATCACCACAACAACTTACAATGGAAATTCCAGTCCCAATAGTGGTCGTAAGTTGAGGACTACCTGTAAATCTCAGTGGTCAGAGACGGTCCAAGAATAAAAAAAAAGTGTCCATGGCCACATGCCATTTTAGAGCCACGATTTGCCCAGTTCTGGTGTAGGCTCTGGCTGTACGGAGCAACAGGTTGCTCCCCATCTCTCCATCACCTCCTACCAGCTCAGACGCAACTTGGTTCCCAACATTGTGCAACAGTGTTGAAGAAATCACTGCACTTGTTCCTTCATAAACAATAAACTGTATTCCAACTGAGCACACTAAGTTAATCCATTGATGCGGCAACTACTTTACTGTACAAGTAATTTGACTTGTGTCTATCCAGGACCTTGAGAAGACTCAGAGAGGGCTGATGGTGGAATGTTCTTCTGAACCTCCAACATAGTCCTATAGCAATGCATTTTTCCTCCACTGTTTTGGAGGAAAGACAAAAAGAATTGCTAAAATCAATCCATCTCATTATTTCAGGCATTGGATTATACCTCAGATGGACTTCTCTCTATGTATGAGACCTGGGAGAATTGGCCCATTGTTTCCCACACCTCAAAAAGGTACAACCTTGACGGTTTGGTCTGGTGGTTAAGGTGCCGGGCTAGAAACCAGGAGACCGGGAGTTCTAGTCCTACCTTAGGCATGGAAGCTGGCTGGGTGACCTTGGGCCAGTCCCTCTCTCTCAGCCCAAGAGCCAGTCAGGCATGGTAGGAGAATTCTAGTTCCACCTTAGGCATGAAAGCCAGCTGGGTGACCTTGGGCCAGTCCCTCCCTCTCAGCCCCAGAGCCAATCAGGCGTGGTAGGAGAGTTCTAGTCCCACCTGAGGCACGAAAGCTGGCTGGGTGGCCTTGAGCCAGTCCCTCTCTCTCAGCTCCAGAGCCAATCAGGCGTGGTAGGAGAATTCTAGTCCCGCCTTAGGCACGAAAGCCAGCTGGGTGACCTTGGGCCAGTCCCTCCCTCTCAGCCCAAGAGCCAATCAGGCGTGGTAGGAGAGTTCTAGTCCCGCCTTAGGCACGAAAGCCAGCTGGGTGACCTTGGACCAGTCCCTCCCTCTCAGCCCAAGAGCCATTCAGGCGTGGTAGGAGAGTTCTAGTCCCGCCTTCGGCACGAAAGCCAGCTGGGTGACCTTGGGCCAGTCCCTCCCTCTCAGCCCAAGAGCCAATCAGGCGTGGTAGGAGAGTTCTAGTCCCGCCTTAGGCACGAAAGCCAGCTGGGTGACCTTGGACCAGTCCCTCCCTCTCAGCCCAAGAGCCATTCAGGCGTGGTAGGAGAGTTCTAGTCCCGCCTTAGGCACGAAAGCCAGCTGGGTGACTTTGGACCAGTCCCCCTCTCAGCCCAAGAGCCATTCAGGCGTGGTAGGAGAGTTCTAGTCCCGCCTTAGGCACGAAAGCCAGCTGGGTGACTTTGGACCAGTCCCTCCCTCTCAGCCCAAGAGCCATTCAGGCGTGGTAGGAGAGTTCTAGTCCCGCCTTAGGCACGAAAGCCAGCTGGGTGACCTTGGACCAGTCCCTCCCTCTCAGCCCAAGAGCCATTCAGGCGTGGTAGGAGAGTTCTAGTCCTGCCTTAGGCACGAAAGCCAGCTGGGTGACTTTGGACCAGTCCCTCCCTCTCAGCCCAAGAGCCATTCAGGCGTGGTAGGAGAGTTCTAGTCCCGCCTTAGGCACGAAAGCCAGCTGGGTGACTTTGGACCAGTCCCTCCCTCTCAGCCCAAGAGCCATTCAGGCGTGGTAGGAGAGTTCTAGTCCCGCCTTAGGCACGAAAGCCAGCTGGGTGACCTTGGGCCAGTCCCTCCCTCTCAGCCCAAGAGCCAATCAGGCATGGTAGGAGAGTTCTAGTCCTGCCTTAGGCACGAAAGCCAGCTGGGTGACCTTGGACCAGTCCCTCCCTCTCAGCCCAAGAGCCATTCAGGCGTGGTAGGAGAGTTCTAGTCCTGCCTTAGGCATGAAAGCCAGCTGGGTGACTTTGGACCAGTCCCTCCCTGTCAGCCCAAGAGCCATTCAGGCGTGGTAGGAGAGTTCTAGTCCCGCCTTAGGCACGAAAGCCAGCTGGGTGACCTTGGGCCAGTCCCTCCCTCTCAGCCCAAGAGCCAATCAGGCGTGGTAGGAGAGTTCTAGTCCCGCCTTAGGCACGAAAGCCAGCTGGGTGACCTTGGACCAGTCCCTCCCTCTCAGCCCAAGAGCCAATCAGGCGTGGTAGGAGAGTTCTAGTCCTGCCTTAGGCATGAAAGCCAGCTGGGTGACCTTGGGCCTGTCCCTCCCTCTCAGCCCAAGAGCCAATCAGGTGTGGTAGGAGAGTTCTAGTCCCGCCTTAGGCATGAAAGCCAGCTGGGTGACCTTGGGCCAGTCCCTCCCTCTCAGCCCAAGAGCCAATCAGGCGTGGTAGGAGAGTTCTAGTCCCGCCTTAGGCACGAAAGCCAGCTGGGTGACCTTGGGCCAGTCCCTCCCTCTCAGCCCAAGAGCCATTCAGGCGTGGTAGGAGAGTTCTAGTCCAGCCTTAGGCACGAAAGCCAGCTGGGTGACTTTGGACCAGTCCCTCCCTCTCAGCCCAAGAGCCATTCAGGCGTGGTAGGAGAGTTCTAGTCCCGCCTTAGGCACGAAAGCCAGCTGGGTGACTTTGGACCAGTCCCTCCCTCTCAGCCCAAGAGCCATTCAGGCGTCGTAGGAGAGTTCTAGTCCCGCCTTAGGCACGAAAGCCAGCTGGGTGACTTTGGACCAGTCCCTCCCTCTCAGCCCAAGAGCCATTCAGGCGTGGTAGGAGAGTTCTAGTCCCGCCTTAGGCACGAAAGCCAGCTGGGTGACTTTGGACCAGTCCCTCCCTCTCAGCCCAAGAGCCATTCAGGCGTCGTAGGAGAGTTCTAGTCCCGCCTTAGGCACGAAAGCCAGCTGGGTGACCTTGGACCAGTCCCTCCCTCTCAGCCCAAGAGCCATTCAGGCGTGGTAGGAGAGTTCTAGTCCTGCCTTAGGCATGAAAGCCAGCTGGGTGACTTTGGACCAGTCCCTCCCTCTCAGCCCAAGAGCCATTCAGGCGTGGTAGGAGAGTTCTAGTCCCGCCTTAGGCACGAAAGCCAGCTGGGTGACTTTGGACCAGTCCCTCCCTCTCAGCCCAAGAGCCATTCAGGCGTGGTAGGAGAGTTCTAGTCCCGCCTTAGGCACGAAAGCCAGCTGGGTGACTTTGGACCAGTCCCTCTCTCTCAGCCCAAGAGCCAATCAGGCGTGGTATGAGAGTTCTAGTCCCGCCTTAGGCACGAAAGCCAGCTGGGTGACTTTGGACCAGTCCCTCTCTCTCAGCCCAAGAGCCAATCAGGCGTGGTATGAGAGTTCTAGTCCCGCCTTAGGCATGAAAGCCAGCTGGGTTACTTTGGACCAGTCCCTCTCTCTCAGCCCAAGAGCCATTCAGGCGTGGTAGGAGAGTTCTAGTCCCGCCTTAGGCATGAAAGCCAGCTGGGTGACTTTGGACCAGTCCCTCCCTCTCAGCCCAAGAGCCATTCAGGCGTGGTAGGAGAGTTCTAGTCCCACCTTAGGCACGAAAGCCTGCTGGGTGACTTTGGACCAGTCCCTCTCTCTCAGCCCAAGAGCCAATCAGGCGTGGTAGGAGAGTTCTAGTCCCGCCTTAGGCACGAAAGCCAGCTGGGTGGCTTTGGACCAGTCCCTCTCTCTCAGCCCAAGAGCCAATCAGGCGTGGTATGAGAGTTCTAGTCCCGCCTTAGGCACGAAAGCCAGCTGGGTGACTTTGGACCAGTCCCTCCCTCTCAGCCCAAGAGCCAATCAGGCGTGGTAGGAGAGTTCTAGTCCCGCCTTAGGCATGAAAGCCAGCTGGGTGACTTTGGACCAGTCCCTCTCTCTCAGCCCAAGAGCCAATCAGGCATGGTAGGAGAGTTCTAGTCCTGCCTTAGGCATGAAAGCCAGGTGACCTTGGGCTAGTCGCTGTCTCTCAGCCCAGCCCACCTCACAAGGTTGTTGTTGTGGGGAAAATAGGAGGATGAAGGAGTATTAGTTACGTTCCCCAACTTGAGTTGTTTGTAAAAATAATAAAGGCGGGATATAAAAAATCTTATTGTTTCTGTTAAGTAGAAAAAACATTTCTTCATTTACAGTAATTTACATGCCACCTCCTCTTTGGCTTCTAGGCAACACTGAGACCTGGCACACGCAAAGCCCATTGGAACTGATAGGTAAATGGCTATCTAGCACAACCTTACGGACACACAACAGGGGAGCAATAATTGTGCATCAGCCTCTTTTTTTGCAGTTTGACCTTGGAGAGCTCAGCATCACTTTGCCGCCATTCCACTCCTTGCAAAGGTGATGCAGAAATTGGATGGCTTACCTTCTTAGTGCAATCCTCTAGTCCAGATTTCTATTTTCAGCATAAACAGGAAATGAGAAGTTCCACCTGTATCCAATAGACTCTGCTTCTGCATAAGGCAGGTTGACTGAAAAATTCACTCTTCAAATTCCTGGATGCCTTTGAAAGAGTGCACCGAAGGGATTTCACCTGGGGAGACACGGAAGTCCATCAGGTATGTCACCACCTGAGCCAGCTCAAGCGTATTATTTTTCTATTTATGTATCTAGTTAGAAGCAGCTCAAAACAGACTTCATTGGCTCTTACCTCACACACAGCGTATGGTTTTGGATACTATAGTTTTGTATTTATGTTTTGCTCATGACATCCCATAGAATGTGGGAAGCTGAGAACTGCATGCATTCTTTGTAGCTCTCTTAACTAGGATTTCCTGGAAGACGGAAGTGGTTGTACGGATGAAGAGGCCCCATTCCAACACAATCAAAGTTGGGATGGGTGGCTTCTGTCAGCCTGAGGGGCTAATTCATTCACTTGGGGGTGAATTTTCCAGATGTCCCATTTATTTATGACTGTCCGGGCTCATGCAGCTGTCAAGCCTAAGAAGCGAAAGCCACACAGAGTTCGGAAAGCTATATGGGGTTCAAAACGTAATCTTCAAAACTTTGAGTAACAACAACCACAGAACTCACTTAAAAACGGCAGCCAGTGCATCGTAAAATCTCCAGTCTACTCTGCACTCCAGATCAGACAAAGCTGGTCACCTGCCATGACTGGGCTTTTGGAATCCTTATTCCAATTTTAAGCTAAGAATATGAATGAATGAATGAATGAATGAATGAATGAATGAATATATATATATATATATATATATATTTTCCCCCAGGATTCAAGCAGTCATAAATACATTATTGTGCAGGGATGATGGGAAGTTGCCACCATTCAATCTTCGTGGACTTACCTAGCTCCAAATCCAATTTGCTATTTTTGCAAGAGAGGAAGCTTGTATGTATAGCTGAAAGCTTAATATGTGGCATTATCAGGAGAGGAGCAGTTATATGGAGCCCACAAATTGCCAGATACTGTACGCTAAAGGCTGAGTAGCTAATAAGTAAAAATGCTTGATGCATATTACAGCAGTACAAATATCTGACCTGCTAGAAAGGTGGGCTGATAAACTGCACATGTCTATTCTTCCCTCAATTACGGTAACTCAGAAGGGATAATTTTTCTGTCACCAGAATGACAACATTTATGCACAAAGATATATTGTTTTGGGGTTAACACAAACATTTAACAATACTTTTAAAATGCTTAGGGTGAAAAACCACCAAACATCCTGAAGACTGAGGGTGCTTAGTGGCTATTGAAGGCTCGGTGAACAAGGAAGGATGGAGAGAGAAAATCAGAGATTAGAGTAGAACAATTTTTCAAGGAGGCAGCATGTCCAACTGGTTGGCAGATTGAACAACAGCTCTCTACCCTGAAACATACTGTTCTAAGTTTTCCTTGGATTTCTCAACTGGAAATGGGAATTGATGTCCAAGCCACCTTCATTCAAAGATGCTGCGTTTCATCCCTGGCATTAGATCTAGGACAGCCCATTCCTATCAACGGGCCTTGGCATGAGCCTCAGTTGTAACTTAGCTCTAATGGAATAAAAGATTCCATAAAGGCACCTCCATAATTCTGCTGAAGACACATTCTTCTAAGATGATGATCCTTTGTGGGGCCATGCTGCCCCAGAGAAGGATTCCTGCCTTCCTCCGCTCAGAATCCGACTCAGAATAATATCAATTCTATTTGGTCTTCCTAAACAATTTCTCAAGAACTGTGTTTAAGAGCTGTCAAAAGAGACAGGATCTCCTTCCTTTCTCCCTTATTCCCTCTGTAATATGCATCAAGCATTTTTACTTATTAGCTACTCAGCCTTTAGTGTACAGTATCCTTTTAAGTCTCTGGCAATTAAAATCAAAATTATCGTGTTTACAACACTTAGATACCTTTTTTTTATTTCTGCAATCAGCAGGAAGTAAAGGCATAATTGCCACAAAAATTACAGTTGTATTAGGCTTCAGAACAAGAGACGGGAAGCCTATTTTTAGTTGGTGATAACATCACACACTAACAAATTTCTTCATGAAGCTTCAGTGGAGGAGAGCAGAGTCCTTTGAAACCATGAGTGAAAGAAGCAGGTATTCCTAGGAACAATAGCCCAGATGTTTCATGCATTAAGAGAATTTATAGAGACACCCATCTTAAGGAAATAACTCTAACAATACAAGACCCAAATTTAAAAATGACAATATAATTAAAAAACAATACATTCAAAAACTGAGGCATCTACCCAAAGACTCCTTACCCCAGCTACACACGTGGAGCTCCACTGTTATTATACAACTGCTCCCCAGCTATAGAATAATGGGTGCCTTAATTCAGCAACAACTGGAAGGCTATTGTTTCAAATGCCATGGGGGGCCTACGGCTGATGAATGCTGAACAGAATTTGCTCTGGCTGGGCCTGTTTCGGCACTTAGAGCAGGAATCCTCTGAAGGAGCTGGAAGTCTGGCTACTGAACCATAGTTTAATACGACAGAGGAAGAGGGCATGGCTCTGTTTTCCCTAAAAGCAACTTGTAAAGCAAGGAAGAACATTAATGCGCCCTTTGCACGTTGCTCAGATGGAAGGGGTCTACCCAGAGGATAGCGGTATAGGTGGCCTCATCTACAAGGGTGCCAGGATGACCTGCAGAATATCATCTATATTTTCACCTATGTATCACCATTGCACACTTCCATCCTGAGAAAAGTGCATAGCTGGTGGCATCCCATTCGTGTGATGTCACCACACCCACTCTCCACTTGACTCTCCTCCTTGTTCTTTGCTGTGAATGCTCATGTATACATGGATCTGTGGCATTGCCCCCAGCACTGCTATGTGGATAATCGCAGACACCATCCTTGACACCCGAGGATTGCAATGGAGGGTCTTGAAGGGGAGGTTTCCGCCGGGCAAGCTATATGCCTAGTAGGATATCTGGGGGTAGGAATGGCTCGTGTGTGTGAGAACCACTTGCATTAAAAGAAGCTGAGTTTGAGGATGACGTCATCCATTATCCTGAAAGCATCTTTTACTGGGATGGTGCAGCCCTGCAGAGAGTAAGGACACAGCCGCTTTAAGGAGTGGCCAACAGATGCTACATTTGCCCTTGAGTGCTCTGAAGGACTTGTTTGCGTTCCGGTATGAAGCACTCCACCGCCCTACCCTGGCACATGGACTTCTATGTGCATGTTTCCTCTGGAGCAGGAAATCTACACACAGACTGATTAAATTCACAGAATGTGCTAAGCCATGATGGCCCGCTGAATCAGGCACAAGCCAAAGCCACGCTAAACCCTTGATGGCTAAGGCAGTGTTTGAACTCAGTCCCAAAGTTCCATCAGAGTGGCTTGGTCCGCTCAGTTGGTGAGGTCCATCCGTGGACCTTCAAGGTAGGGTCAGGGAAAGGAAACCCTCCTGTTTTGGTTGCTCCGCTTTTCTTAAGTGTGGCTGTTGTTTTGTAACTTATATTTATCTTCAGTGGAAATGCAGGACAGATCCATTTTGGGCTCTGTAATTTCAAACTGAATTTTAACTCCAATGTAACTGCAGGGCATCTGCTACAGGCAGGCAGAGGGAAGAATCCATCCCTGCAGAGAAAGACTTTTTGCTGGCTTTCTGCAGCTGGTGCAACATTTGCGCTCCTTCTCCAACACTTACAGTGACAAAATCCTGACTGGAGAATATGTCAGAGATTCAGGAATATTGAGGTTTTTCGCAAACCTTCTCAGTAGCATTTTGTGGACTTGAACCCAGCTCTCTCGGAATTGTATCTGTATTCTTTCATTCTATTGTTTATTTTTACAGGTTAAAAAAAATACTCGTGAAAAAAATCTGCATCCATTTGTTAGTAAAGGTAAAGGTTTCCCTTGACATTAAGTCCAGTCGTGTCCGACTCTAGGGGGCGGTGCTCATCTCCGTTTCAAAGCCGAAGAGCCGGCGTTTGTCCGTAGACACTTCCCTGGTCATGTGGCCGGCATGACTACACGGAACGCTGTTACCTGCCCACTGAAGCAGTACCTATTAATCTACTCCCATTGGCATGTTTTCGAACTGCTAGGTTGGCAGGAGCTGGGACTAGCAACGGGAGCTCACCCCATCACGCGGATTTGAACCGCCGACCTTCCAATCGGCAAGTTCAGCAGCTCAGCGGTTTAACCCGCAGCGCCACTGCGTCCTGCATCCATTTGTTATCAACTTAAAAAAAATATTTCCATTTTCCCTTCCAAAATTTAACTGCCAAAATTTAACAGCCAAAAAGTAAAGAGTTAAACAATTTTCTAGAGTGCTACATCCTGACTCTATAGTGCTTAGGCGTGTGGCTAGAGGATTCAGACCTTCTTCTCCCCTGCCCTAAGGCTTGGAAAATAGACCAATCTCACAAAAGATAAACAAAATCAAATTTTATTTTTTGTTTTTTAAAAAGACGCCCTATTAAAAAATGTTTTAAATTTCCAGAATGCAAACTTCCTATGCTGAACAGCAATGACAAAGTGGTTTGGACCACGGGAAAGCACAAGCTTGATTTAACCAAACAGAGAAAATCCCAAGGAAGATGCAATACTCCCCAATATACTACTAGTTTGCTCCAAAAAAAACCCTCCTTGCTGCCATAATTGTCTCCACTGAAACAACTCTCTGACACCACGTCTGTGTCCATCGTTCTTCCTCTGCTTTCAGACAAGGCTTGACAACTCGGACCAGCCTCTGGAACTGTTTGGCATTTGAATCCTGGACTGATGCAGACCACTCTTGGTTTTTATGGCTGCCTCACCCCATTTTACTGCACCCTAGCACCCAATCAGCTACTTATGTTCTAGCTCTGCCTCCTGTGTCTTACAACTATGACTGTGGACTGGACTCTGTGGACTTCTTGCCCTGGATCCCTGGACTCTCAGCTTCAGCCTGCATTGGCACCACCACTACTGCACCCTGACTATCAGGTAAGATCTCCCCTTCCTTCTATTTCTCCAGGAACTTGTGTGCAACTGCTCAGCCAAACATTCTACCTGCCTGCTGGGCTGTCTGAATTAGCACTGAACCTGCTGCAACTTGTTACTGTGGGATTACGCAGTCTGGAACAGGGGAGTTGTAGGGAGCCATGGAGATGACTTTGGAGCAGGGTTTCCCCACCAGGGTTCCATGGAATCCTAGCATTCTGCAAGAGGCCACTAGGGGTTCCCTGCGAGATCACTATTTATTTAAAAAATTATTTCAAATTCCGGCAACTTCACATGAAAGAGTTAAGTTTCATTCTTTATTTTTAGTTTAAGACTCCTGTGAATGCATCTATACAGGCCTGCACATGAAACAAATATAATAATATATTGTAACTTCTGTCCTCTATTTGAGCCTGAATGGGCAGGGGTTCCCCAAGGCCTGAAAAATATTTCAAGGGTTCTTCCAGGGTGAAAAGGTTGAGCAAGGCTGCTTTGGAGAATCCATTCTGAAGCCATTAAGATAACAACATGCGCAGAAGCATGTGTTAAGCCCAGGGAGGCAGGTGAATTTTGGAAAGAATGGTTCTCCCCTGACTTCCAGGGCATCAGAGGGAAGGGAGAGAAAACACAGATAGACTTGCAAGATTCTGTTACTCCAGACAATCTCAATAGAGTAATTCTAGCCTTCCTGCGGAGTCACTTTCCTGATCTGGTCTACCTTACAGGGCTGACATCAATCTAGACAGCCCAAAACCAGCACCAGGTGATAGAGATGCTGTGCAATAAGTAGGTCAGGACTATTATATCTGCGCTGACATCATCCAGGCAATCCCTACATGCCAGCAAGAGTTTTCTGCAGCTTTTGCTGCCATCTAGTGACCATCCAAATTTTTGCAGCCTAGAAGCGGTAGCCCCAGATACTTTATTTATTTGAATCCCGCCTTTATTATTTTTATAAATAACTTAAGGTGGCGAACATACCTAAGACTCCTCCTCTTTTCCCCACAACAACAACCCTGTGAGGTGAGTTGGGCTGAGAGAGAGGGACTGGCCCAAGGTCACCCAACCGGCTTTCAGGCCTAATATAATTTCATATATTTCATATCCAATCAACTGAGAAAAGCAGGAGCTGAAACATTTTCCTTCCAAGTTTTAATCTTTCAGTATTTTAGTCACTCTGAGAAATATAGGTCTTAAGGGACTAGCAGATTCCTGCTATAACAAGCTTATCTGAAGTGGCGTTTGATGCTTCGAAAAGTGCTCGTATCTGTCTATAGATATACAGGGAGTCCTTGCTTAACAACCATTCATTTACTGATGGTTCAGACTGAAGATGGTTCTGGGAAAAACAACTTACGATCAGTCCTCACACTTACAACCGTCGCAGCATCCCCACAGTCACGTGGTCATGCTTTGGGCGCTTGGCAACTGGTTCTCATTTATGACTGTCGCAGTGTCCCGTGGTCATGTGATCGCCATTTTCAACCTTCCCAGCTGGCTTCTGGCAAGCAAAATCAATGGAGAACCATGTGATTTGCTTAACAGCCACGTGGCCGCTGAGATTCACTTAACAACTGCCACAAAAAAGGTGGTAAAATTGGGTCAGATTCACTTAATGACCGCTTTGTTTAGCAACCTAAATTCCGGTCCCCATTGTGGTCATTAAGCAAGGACTACCTGTAGCAACATAGGCATGCACAGACAGAGATATATCTATATAAAGAGAGAGAGAGAGAGATGAGCATATCTATGTCATTTTGTCACAATTGTCTTCCCAGCTCAAGAGAAAAGATTTGAGGAATCCTCTATGGGTCTACTCAAAGAAGTGCCTGTGAATTCAGTGGAGTTTACTCTGATGTAAGGGGAGGGGAGGCTTTGTTTGCCAAATGTCAGAAAAAGCCGAGGCACCTGGCTTGGGGGGCACCCCTTCCAACGGGGTTCGAATCCTCAAGCGCAACGCTTTTTACTCGTAAAGTGTTTGGGGCTGTCATCTTTTCGGGAGGAAGTCTCACGACGGTCAGCATGTCACCTCTGTACAGATCTGCCCAGGCCCGCAGCAGAATTTATCAGGCACAAATGACAACAAAGAAAAATCGCAGTCTACAGTCTAAAAATCTGACCTAGGAAGAAAACAAGCTGGGGAAGAGAGGGAGGGAGCAGAAGGACGTTGTAAGAAGGAAGGAAAACAGCCTGGCTTCATACATTCTTAGCTCGAAAGAACCAGCAAGAAATGCAGGCAACTCCGTGAACGTTGCTCTTTGTAGATGCAGGAGGCACGGAAGCAGCAGGAGAATTCCCCGCGTCTGAAAGAGGGCCAAAGGGCCTTACCTGGACATGAAGCGTCATGGGGCGAGGTCTCAGCTGCTCTATTAAGAGACTCTCTCAAGCTGGCTCCAGGTGATATTAAATCTCAGTTTTCTGGGCAGCGCGACAGAGGTGATCTGTCATTTTCCTCTCATCAGTCGGTCTACAGCCTTTGGATATCCTGGTGGCCTCCCATCCAAATCCTAACCAGGTCCCATCCTGCTCGGCATTTTGAGATCCGCCAAGATCACATAGGGGATGCCTACTTTTAGTAAAATGTCGGTCTGAGAGGGAGTGATGTGTGACCAACAAGCAGAAGTTGAGGGGAAGCTAAGAAATTTGGGGGCAAAACATGGTCCAAAAGATTTTTAATGTGGATATACAGTACAGTTGAAACCAGAACTGCTCCTCCTGGGTTTGACGGATAAACAGCTCGAGAAGCAACATGGGGCTTTGCTTTTATATACAATAATAGCAGCAAGACTTTTATATGCTCAAAGATGGAAAGCTGCACAGTTCCCTCAAGGGAAGAATGGATGGTTAAATTAATGGAATTGGCGCAAATGGCTAAGTTGACAGCATTGATAAGAGAAAATACCATGACTGGATTTGATTCTACTTGGAAACCGCTTTGGGACTATTTGCCTGTATCTGAAAAAAAACGAAGTTCTGATTTTGGGTTTTGATGATTAAACAGTTTGATTTGATAGAAATAATGATACTAAAGTTTAACTGATGGTAAGAGATTAGATTTGTATAATATGCATTTATATCTGTGTTGGAAGAGGTTGGAAGTCCCCTTCTTCTTACTCTATCTGTTTCTGCTTTATAATTTTTTGTTTTTCTTTAGCTCTGTATTCTATCTTTTCTGTATTCTATCTTTTGTGCTTTAACTATACTTTGAAAAATCAGTTAAGTTCTATTTAAAACAACAACAACAAGCAGACGTTGAGCAATCATAGCCCTAAATAAAGAATAGGCAGACAAAATGTTGCTCCCCAAACCAAGTTAGGGGCCCTAAGAGACCCCACGATTCTGTCGCCCAATTTGGAAGAAATATTTGGATGTCAGTAGGATGATTGCTCACTGTGTTTGGTGGGAAAATAAACACGTGGGCTTTGCTATCATCTCAACACACCTTAGCTTGCTCCTTTGCCTGGTCACAGAGATACCAAAACACTCCAAGCCTTCACTCTGAAAACTCAGCCTGACTTGCTTGCAATACATCATTAGGCCATCACCTGTCCCCTTCAGTCCCCAGAAGCAAGCAAATTGAGAGTGTGCCCCATTACCACCAAAAGCTTTTTTTCCTCTGCCTCATACTTTCTGTCTCAAAGAGTTCCGAGTAGACACTTCACTAAATTTCCAAAGTTGCTTAAGTTCCTGGGAGGCACTGTGGATAAAGAGAAGAAGGAAGGAAGGGACAGTCCTAAGAAACCCTCCACCATTCTCAAGCTGATTAGCAGAAGCAGCATTTGAAGGGTGTAAATGTGTCTGGTGTGTAGCATGTAGTTTGGCCCCGAGCCATTACAGACCACAGGTAGAACTTTCACATCACTTCAGACATGAACTGCTTATGCTAAATTCTTCCCTAATGTTTGAACCGGATGCATAAATCCACCTAAAAAGCTATTTCAAAAAGAGACAGCTCAAATAATTTAAAATCTGTCCAACTATTTTAAAAGTTATTTATCGCAGCAGTAAACACACGTTGTCTGTGAAAACATGCAAACTACAGGCCTTTCCCTGTTGCTGATTTCTTTCCACTTTCTTGAATCGACAGAAAACTATTCCAGCATGACATTTTTTATAGAGTGTGTATACTTGGGGCTGTGTAAAAAAAAAGATAGATAGATAGATAGATAGATAGATAGATAGATAGATAGATAGATAGATAGATAGATATGACAGAATATTCTGTAGAACTGAACAAATATAATCTAACTTCTGAATAATCTGAGCTCTCATAAAAGCAAGTTTCTAGCCCTTCCCTTTTTTCTTATCTATTATACATATTTTATCTTTCTCTTCTAGAAGTTCAAGGTGATCCATGTCCTGAGCAGGCCAGATGAACTTCACTGCATTAGACTGCAGTATTTCTGTCCCTTCAATCCAAGCCTGGTTCTGAAGATGTACATCAAAGCGTGCAGGCAACATGCACTAAATTTTTAGAAGTAAGGCAAAATGCAGTAGAAAATACCCTCAACGTTATAGCTGCTGCTGTACCATTATGTTCCCCCCCTCCTCCTCCTCCTCCTCCTCCTCCTCCTCCTCCTCCTCCTCCTCCTCCTCCTCCTCCTCCATAAATAATAATTTGGTTTATACCTGCCAAGGTGGCTTGGCTGAATTAAAAACAAAATATAGAATTATAAAAAAACCCTGCATAGGTACTCTTCCCTGTGAGATAATTCCAACTGAACACAATGGAGCTAATTTTTATGTTGAAATGTATGGGGATGAATTGTAGGTGAAGAAAGATGAATCAGAAACAGTGCAACTTCTGACAACAGGATTATCTTGGCACAGTTTGACATTGTTGCTTCCAAGCTGGGTAGGGGAATATACCCAACCCTAAATGAAGTGTTGCTATAGACACTGGAAATCTTTACAAATAATGCCCTTCACACAGCTCTGAAAAAATTACCTATCCGTCTTAGTTCTTGTCATTCTACTACTTTGCCCTTAAAACAGCATGTGACAGATGTACAGCCATAAGGTCTGCACACCTTGGCTTTCAGTAGTGGTGTTCAAGCTCTCCATCCAGAAGGAACTCTTCAATAAATGACATGGCGCTCTCATATACAGGTAGTCCTCAATTAACGGCCATTCACATAGTGATGGTTCAGACTTACAACAGCACTGAAAAAAACAACTTGCAGCCAATCCTCACACTTATGACCATCACAGTGTCTCCACGGTCATGTGATCATGATTTGGGCACTTGGCAATCGGTTCACATTTGCGACCATTGCAGCATCCAGCAGTCACATGATCACCATTTTCGACCTTCCCAGCCAGCTTCTGGCAAGCAAAATCAATGGGGAACACATGATTCACATAATGACCACCAGAAAAAAGGTTGTAAAATCGGGTTGGATTCACTTAATGACTGCTTTGCTTAGCAATTGAAATTCCAGTCTCAGTTGTGGTGGTTAAGCATGGACTGCCAGAAGAACAAACAAATCAGTTTTAGAAGAAATACAACCAGACTGTTTCCTGGAGGCGAAGATACCTAGGCTCAGACTCCCATACTTTGGGCACATCGTCAGGAAAGACCGATCACTCGAAAAGGACACCATGTTTGGTGAAGTTGAGGGCGGTGGACAAGAGGAGGACCTTCAATGCGATGGATTGATGCAATCACCACAACAACAGATGCAAACATTGGAAAGGTCAGGCACATGGCGCAAGACTGAACAGCATTTCATTCTCTTATACGTAGGGTCGCCATGAGTCATACACGACTCGACGGCAACTAACCACCACCACCACAACCGATATTGAAGACAGTGCTAAGCTAGATTCCCACATGCATAGTCAAGTCATGCTGACTGTTCCTGAGTGGCATTATTCTCTTGCCCATGAACTGAGAACACCCCTGGATCTTCTGCTGAAGGTCAGAAACTGCTAGCAGCACCAGCACATGGAAGAGGTAAAGAGAGCCAGAGGTCAAGGAAAGAGGTTCAGCACAGCCAAGCATTTAAGAGTCAGGAAGGATAAGCCATAAAATCCTAGGTACTAAGGAAGCAGGAGGACAGGCTGACTCCAGCAAAACAGGTCCACTTGTTGTGGACTCGTTTCTGTTTTAGTGTATCTGCAGCTCTTCTCTGTCCTAGTCGATCCTAATTTGAATAGGTTCAGGATTTTTTCTGCTTCTTCCCTCCATTAAAGTCGCATTCTAAAGTTTTCCTTCTGTCGACATGCCTGTACCATTGCTCTTGTGAGGACAAGGGTGTTTCAGATCACTCTTCCTTTGGGTCACGCACATTTGTGCCAGAGCTGGACGCCTCTTCTGTATCGTCCATTTTTCCCTGACATGGCAGCCTTTTTTGAGACCTCCTGCTGCAACTCTTCTTTCGAAAAAAACACAGCAAAACAAGAACTGGTAGTCAGCTTTCATCTCTGAGTATATGCTTAGGGGCACGCATTTGATCATTATCTATTCTCTCTGAGCACAGAAAGTTGCCTTCTCAAGTAACCCATTGATCTATTGCCTGGCAGTGATTTTTCAGGGTTTCCGCCAGACCAGAATCCTTCCAGATGTGTCTTCAGATGCCAGGCGCTGAAGCCAGAACTGCTGTTCTCAATCTGGACCTGGGAGAGGCTGCAAGAAAGAAGCATTTCAAAGAGACTTCTCCTTGGTTAACTTGCTGTATCTCTGGCTGCAAATTTACTGCTAGTTTTCAAGACTAGCGCTGAGATGCCTTTTGAAAATCTGTGGGGTTCTTGCTCCTTTGGCCTGCAGCTAGGTGGGGTTTGACAGGACTCCCACCACCACCACCACCCAAATTACCCCATAATGCCAACATTCTCCGGAATTCCAGTTTTAAGGTCATGGACGCTTCCAGTCTTTCGAAAAGGGGAAAGATCCTGCAAAATCCTTTTTCCCAGGGAAGGTTCTGCTGCATTTCAGCACATTAACCACAGTGGTTGCCAGGCCCAGGGCTGGGTATATGGAGAATACCAAAAACATTCCTCAAGGGGTTTTTGTTTCCTTCTGGGTGAGGTCACTCTTCAGCAAGCTCACCATGCGCACCACTGCTTTCAATAATAGACGCAGTGAAGGCTTGATAATGGAAGCATTAACTTCACTTGTGGCTTGTGTCTCACTTCAGAGTATATCTCAGAGGTGCGGAGAAAAAAAACAGTGGGATTTTGTGTTTCTCTTTCTGGGAAAAAATCCAGTCTATGCTGTGTCTTACCCACGTGCTCCCTCCCAAATTTTAAGAAACGTACTTAGGCCTTCTGGTTCGGAAGAGTGGAGCATTCGATGAGTGCCCTGGTGGTCCAGCCCTAAGTATGAGGTTCAGTAAACAGACTCATGGTGTGCTTTTTCATGGGGGTTATTTGAGACAAACTGGAAGCACATTGTAGTCTCCACAGTGACTTTCAGAGAGAAAGGGTTGGGTGCAGCTGAATAAATAATATTCAGCAGTGGCATCTATCAGGCAGAGCCAATACCAATGAACATCATAACGCAACTGACACAAATTATATAGTCCTTGTTACCTGCATGATAACACACACACTGTTTTCTTGGCTTGTACTGGGTATCTACGACGTGAAGCATTGCCCGTTCTGTGGCATCACCTCCACTAGTTCCTTAAGATGTGCCCTCCCACTATATTTGCAAGGAGACTTTCCCTGAATCTAGCTTAACTGTTTGCCAACATACACCAGCCTCAGAATTTCTTTCATTCACATATTGTTAGATCCAACCCAGCCTGGTCTTAAACAGGGACCATCCCAGTTTCTTTTCCCATAGAAATACCCTTTACAAAGATCAGAGAGTACTTCCTCTCAGCAAATACAAGATTACTTTCAGATACAATTTCAGCAACTAGGATTGTTTCAGATAATATGGAACCTGTGATGTGGCTTACGGTATATAGTCATGGTAGATGGAATGAGCCAAGTATATAATGGGCGACGTTCGTTGGGCTGTCTGTGCCATCACTGGGATCTCATTGTGGGTTGTCATAGATGCTGCTTGTTTCAGCCAAATGCAAAAGGTGGAAAGGAGGTGATAAGGTCTACAAATCAGCCACATTTAGGACTATGAGCTTTGACCGCTTTGACTAGCAGATTAAGGCAATTACAGTTTTCACCAATTAAACAATATGAACCCAATTTCAATGATGGGGAACAAATTTTAATTAGCTGGGATATGAGCTAAGACATACTTGCGGTTTCAAATACCATGGCTTCAATCTGAAAGGCAGCCATGGTTCAATCTTAAATAAGGGAATGGCCATATTTATCTTAGTGAAGTCAGCTCAATAGTCGGCCAAAACGGGTGGGGTCAGAGAGCTTCTACCTAAATCCGTGTTCTGAAATCAACAGATTACAACACAGATCCGTCAGTGTCTGCAGAGGGGCTAAAATCTGCAAGATTGAAGGCAGGCATGGTGTTGCGATCTGAGCCCTTCCCCTTTGGTATGTGTGCATAAAAGGAGGAGGACTTAGATCATGATGGATACCACTGAGAAGGTCCCTCATCAATTCATTGAATCATAGTTGGAAAAAGCAGTTAGGTCTTGGTGTCCAACCTCTTGCTCGGGGCAGGAATCCAGATTTTTATATATTTTACAGAGTTCTTTTTAACAAGATTCATTAAGATGACAGAGAAGTGATGTAAGAAATCCATCAAGCACACTGATTTTCAGTGCAGAACTAATATATCTCAGCTCTCAGTAGAGACTTTAAGCCTTTTTCTCCTGGCCTTCTCTCCCCAAAGGGGAGGTGACGCTCAGGAAGTCTGCAGCTGCTAAGGAGGATTGAATGGGAGCCTGCTGGAAGCCCCATCTTCTCACTTGCATTTATCCCGCCTCCTCATATTCATTTATTCACTAAATTTATACGCCGCCCATCTCACTGTATGGAGGCTTACAGGTAAAAAGAGAGTTAAAAATCTACAAAAATATACAAAGTTAAAGAGAGAGAGAGAGCATACTCAAGCCACCAACCACGCCCAGGGCCACAGACCCCTCTTGGATCCCCATGCGAGGTGGCACAGCCAGGTCTTGATGCTCTACCAGAAGGCTTGAAGAATGGGGGCCGACCTCACCTCCAGGGGCAAGGTGTTCCACAGGGCGGGGGCAACGGCAGAAGAAGCTCTCCCCCTGGACCCCGCCAGTCAGAATTCTTTCACTGACGGGGTCTGAAATGTGCCCTTCCTGCCGGACTGGGTGGGGAGGGGCCGATGTAATTAGGACAAGACAGGTCATCAGGTAACCTGGGCCCATGTCATGTAATTTCATACCTTGATTTACACTGGGTTCGAATCATGCAAGAGACTTCCATGGACAGAGGACACTCTTGGTTTTACAAGACCATCCTTCAGTTCACAGAAGAAGTGATCACAGGAAAAGATGCATTTGATTTACAGACAGGTGTGCTTAACAACTGTAATTGGGACCAGAATTTTGGTTGCTAAGCAAAGCAGTCTTTAAGAGAATCTGACCTGATTTTATTTACCTTTTTTGCGGTGGTCATTAAGCGAATCACCACAGGGGTTAAGTGAACCACATGGTTCCCCGTTGATTTTGCTTGCCGGAAGCCGGCTGGGAAGGTCAAAAATGGCAACCATGTGACTATGGGATGTTGTGATGGTCATAAATGCAAACTGGTTGGCAAGCATCCAAATTGTGACCATGTGACCATGGGGACACTGCAATGGTCGTAAGTGTGAGTACTGGTTGTAAGTCGGGTTTTTCAGCACCGTTGTAAGTCCGAACCATCACTAAAGGAACGGTTGTTAAGTGAGGACTACATGTAGTTAGAGATCACTACTGTTAATGACTAATTCCAGGCCATTATACAGAATGTGTCTTCCCTGCCATGGACTCCCTGTAGAATAATGCAGTCCTTGATGCCTAGCCACCTATCTTCAAGACTCCTGGGGGTCCCACATAAGGAAGAATGTTAGTCTCACAAAAAACCTGCTCCATCTCCTCAAAATGAGTTTTGCCTCCGTCAAAAAGTCTACAGATTTAATTTGAAATGTCCCTTTAGGCAAAATCCGGCGACAGATGTAAGTGCAAGCACTGCATGAGAAACCACCCAGTATGAAGAGTGCACAGATTTCATGCGCGCTCTAATACACAGCAGACTCCACCAAGTGGATGCATTTCAGCTTAGAAATGGTACTATGCGCTCTTGAAAGCAATAGAAAAGGTAATTAAATGAAACGAACAGAGAATCCAGTTCCAAAGGGGAAGGATCCACACTGCCATTCAAACATCCTCATGAAAAGGAGAGTAGGCAATACAGCATTCAAGCTCTTTTTCATGTTAGCCTCCTTTCCACTCTTTCTTAATAATGGACAGCAAACTCTTGAAACAAGGGCCTTCTATTGCCAGCTTCCAATTAACTGTACATTTTAAATTACTGTAGGACTTGAATATATTGGTCAAAACACAGGCTCTTCATTTACTAGTTAATATCGTATTCCATCCTTTGTTTGAAGAGCAGGCTGGCGACAGCTGGCAGAACAGCACTATCCTGCAATAACCCCTGTTCTCCCCCATGATACAGAAAGTGTGATAAATTATCTATATTCTAGCACAGCTCTCTGGGCCTCTGATTAGTTGATACCTTGCCTGCAACCCTGAATAGGTTAGATTTTATCTGTTGTTTTCCAGCAAACACTTGCACAAGTTGCTTTTCAGACTGGTTGACTGGATCCAGATGCAATTTTGTGATCTACGTTTAATTATGATGGAGACGGGGTTAGCCACTAAAGTTTCTGACTTGCTGGGTAGCCCACCGATACCACTAATGGAAGCATCACACCATTGGGTAGAACAAGCCAATTTCTGCCATGGGGTTAGCATTTACTGGACCCAGCTATAAAAGTGATACTTGATCTCATGGCTAGTCTTCCTCATAGTTAATCCCCAAATAAACTTTAAAAAAATCAATCTGTGCAGTTAGCTATATTTTTCAAAAAGGAAATTTCTAACCAAATTCCCTTCTCCCCATGTAGATGGGTCTGTCAAGCTTCCTCAAGACAAACTCAGGAGTAGGCTCAGGAGACAACTGAATAAATACAGTTAGAAACTATTTGTATTTGTTTATCCAATTGATCCCCACCCATCTCCTCCCATCAGGGGACCAAACTATGAATTGTGCTTCAGGAAAAGGAGCCATGACGGTCAACAGTTTCCAATTAAGCAAGAAAGTTAGTCCAGAATTTATATGTCAGACATTGCAATGCGGCCCTCTGTGAAGGAAATTCCCACGTTTCCTTTTCTCTTGAGTACCGGAAGTAGCCATTGAAAGAGATACTGCTTTTGTCCAGACGCGTCTCCCAAGTTAGGTTGGAAGTTTTCAGCCGCTAACTGGACTCCACATCCTCTGCGGTTTCCACACCAACCCTTGTGCTCTAAGGATACTTCACAAGGTTTCCATAACAAGGAAACCCACAGCTGGATTTTTCTTTCCTTTGGAAAGAGTGCTTGGAACTAGGGATCAGCAATTCTTCGAACAGCTGGGTCGGCTAGACCAGGGTTCCTAAGCCAGGGTTCTGCGAAACCCCAGGGTTCTGCGAGAGGTCCCTAGGGGCTCCCTGGGAGATCACGATTTATTTAAAAAATTATTTCAAATTCAGGCGACTTCACATTAAAGAGGTAAGTTGCATTCTTTATTTCTAGTTTAAGAACACTGTGAATGCATATAGACAGGCCTACCCATGAAACAAATATAATAATTTTGTAAATTCTGGGCTATCATGAGCCTGAATGTGCAGGGGTTCCTGAGAAAGAGTTCTAGGGTTCCTCCAGGGTTAGAAGGTTGGGAAAGGCTGGTCTAGAACATCAGTAATTGCTTGGAACAGGAGAGAGACTCTCTTGGTAAAGGAGGGATCTACCAGTTGTAAAAGTCTCTCTCTTTCCCCCACCAGTACCAGGATGAGGCTCAGCTCAGAGGCCAAGATAGGACCCTCATGGGAATGACATCTGGATTTCACCTAACCGTTGTTATTTCAACTCAACATGCACAGATGGGTCTTCTATTTGCTGAGGATGCACAGAAGAGTTGACTGTGGCTTTCTTGCATGGGTTGATCCATAAGTTGTTAGGCTCCAAAAAAGGAGAATTCAGATTCTTTTCAACAAAAGCATTCTTAGTTTTATTCCCTTCTTCCTGCAATGGTTCCCTCTTCCCTAGTCATCTTCAAAGTCCTCCTTTTTTCTGGAATAGGAGCACTGAGGGCAATGAAGCTAGTCCTCACTTAATGACCATTTGTTTCATGATGGTTCAGATTTACAGTGGTGCTAAAAAAACCACTTACAACTGGTGCTCACGCTTACAACCATTGCAGCGTCCCCACAGTTATGTGATCATGATTTTGGGCGCTTGGCAAACAGTTTGCATCTATGACCGTCGCAATATCCCGTGGTCACATGATCACCATTTTTTACCTTTCCGGCCGGCTTCTGGCAAGCAAAATCAATGGGGAGCCATGTGATTCGCTTAACAACCATGGTGATTTGCTTAATGACCACTGCAGAAAAGGATCGGAAAATCAGGTCAGATTCGCTTAATGACCACTTCTCTTAGCAACCAAAATTCTGATCTCAATTGTGGTCGTTAAGTGAGGACTACTTGTAGGAATAATGAGAACTAGAACTGGTATCCAAAGCTATTTTTGCAACACCCTGCTGGTTTTTCAGCCAATAAAACTTAAACTGAGCTTTAATTTAGCAGGTATGTTACTGTACAAAGACCTGCATGGGATGCTATGTGCTTCATAAAGGGAAGCCCTTTTTGCTACATAGCAGGGACTTCGTGGCACCTGACCACGCATGTGGGTAGGAGCAAAATATACGTCTGGCTGCTGCTTTGGGGACAGAACAGCCTTTTAGATCTCAGAAATACTCCCTCTATTCCATTCCATTCGGCACATTCATTAAGTTGAAAGCTGTGGCATTTCCTGTTCTCACTTTGTGCCTCCTTTATTCCCAAGAGGCCATTTCATATTCCATATTGACCCCATGCAAAAAGTTATATATATTATATTTATTCTATAGTTTTATATGTCTTTTATTTATGTTTTATTGTAAACCGCCCAGAGTCCCTTTTCTGGGGAGATGGGCGGTGATAAATTGGATAAATAAATAAATAAGAGTGATTCAACAAAGCCAGCAGATTCTTAATGGCCAGAGTCTACCACCTTTTCAGGAGCTGCTTAGGGTCCAGAAAGGAACAGCCGGGGCAGTTGGATAGAAGAGTCCCGGGAGTTTGGATCAGTTGTGGTTCACAAGCCATTTTCAAGACTTACAGCACATGGCAGTAAATCTATGTGTACAGCAGTGTTTCTCAACCTTGGCAACTTCAAGCTGTGTGGGCTTCAACTCCCAGAATTCCCCAGACAACTGGCTGGGGAATTCTGGGAGCTGAAGTCCCCACAGCTTGAAGTTGCCAAGGTTGAGAAACACTGGTGTAGAGTGACCATACATCCTTTATTATGAAGGACAGTCTTTATTTCAGAAAGCTGTCCTTTAGATATACTTAATTATTTATTTTCTTGGTTTTGCTCTTGAATTTTTCTTTGTAAAGGAAAGTTATAAACATAATTCATTTCTTCTTCTTCCTTATCCTTATGAACCTCTTTCAGATTTTCCTCTTTTTCAGGTTTGTCCTTTATTTTTTCCAAGGAAATATGGTCACTGGACCTGTATGTCACCAGCACTTACATACCACGCATCTTGGATTACCATCTTTAAATAAATCTGTGGTTGGTACTATTTGCTACACGAAATAGTAGGGGATCTGCCTCTGTGTGGATTTATAAACACCAAAAAAGGCCTTTCTTACTAGTAGTACCCAGACTGAATTGCTTTTCCCAGGTTACCTATTACTGGTGCCAAATCAGCTTGCTTTTTATTGTCACTTCAAATCCTTTTCCTAACACAGAAGTTCAGTAATGTAATTATGTGTGCATATAGGAATGAGAAATGTTTCAAGGAAGGGAGGGAGAGAGGGAGGGTGGGAGGGAAAATGAGACTCTTACTTCACTTTCAGCCACAATTCAGGTTCAAGAACTTTAAAAGCAATCCATGTAACAGGTTCTAAGTGAAGCCCAGCAAATAATTTAAGAAATCTCCATCTCTTTTTAAATGTCTCCTGGGTAGAAGCTGTGGAAGAATTATTCTCCACAGCCAGGATACATGAAACAAAAACCAGATCTGTGAAATATTGTCTAATAATGCTCAACTCACTTAATTGAAAACCAAGCAAATATTCCAGCTGTGCTTCCAGAGCATTCAGCTTTAGCTCCTGCACTTTAATTTGACAAAGGATATGAGAGTAAACAAATAAAATTAATAAAGTTAAGCAGAATCATGGCTACATTATTTCCAGTGTAACAAGAAAATAGTTTTGAAGTTATTGGTTTCACAGTATAGAGAGAAGACAATAATATTTAGCATTAATGCAACACATTTCCAATGCTCAGCACATTATAGATTCATTCAGCACTTTTTTCAAGTGTTAAACCAATATACTTCTGTCCATAATGCAAACAAACAAGGCCAAGTCTATTTATTACATTTATTTTATATATACGTATATATACATATACATACATACATACATACATACATACATACGTTGTTTATTCGTTTAGTTGCTTCCGACTCTTCGTGACTTCATGGACCAGCCCATGCCAGAGCTTCCTGTCGGTCGTCAACACCCCCAGCTCCCCCAGGGATGAGTCCGTCACCTCTAGAATATCATCCATCCATCTTGCCCTCGGTCGGCCCCTCTTCCTTTTGCCCTCCACTCTCCCTAGCATCAGCATCTTCTCCAGGGTGTCCTGTCTTCTCCTTATGTGGCCAAAGTGTTTCAGTTTTGCCTTGAATATCGTCCCCTCAAGTGAGCAGTCTGGCTTGATTTCCTGGAGGATGGACTGGTTTGATCTTCTTGCAGTCCAAGGCACTCTCAGAATTTTCCTCCAACTCCACAGTTCAAAAGCATCGATCTTCCTTCGCTCAGCCTTCCTTATGGTCCAGCTCTCGCAGCCATATGTTACTACAGGGAACACCATTGCTTTAACTATGCGGACCTTTGTTGTCAGTGTGATGTCTCTGCTCTTAACTATTTTATCAAGATTGGTCATTGCTCTTCTCCCAAGGATTAAGCGTCTTCTGATTTCCTGACTGCAGTCAGCATCTGCAGTAATCTTTGCACCTAGGAATACAAAGTCTTTCACTGCTTCTACATTTTCTCCCTCTATTTGCCAGTTATCAATCAAGCTGGTTGCCATAATCTTGGTTTTTTTCAGGTTTAGCTGCAAGCCAGCTTTTGCACTTTCTTCTTTCACCTTCATCATAAGGCTCCTCAGTTCCTCTTCACTTTCAGCCATCAAAGTGGTATCATCTGCATATCTGAGATTGTTAATGTTCCTTCCAGTGATTTTAACTCCAGCCTTGGATTCCTCAAGCCCAGCTTGTCGCATGATGTGTTCTGCATACAAGTTGAATAGGTAGGGTGAGAGTATACAGCCCTGCCGTACTCCTTTCCCAATCTTAAACCAGTCCGTTGTTCCGTGGTCTGTTCTTACTGTTGCTACTTGGTCGTTATACAGATTCTTCAGGAGGCAGACAAGATGACTTGGTATCCCCATACCACTAAGAACTTGCCACAATTTGTTATGGTCCACACAGTCAAAGGCTTTAGAATAGTCAATAAAACAGAAATAGATGTTTTTCTGAAACTCCCTGGCTTTTTCCATCATCCAGCGGATATTGGCAATTTGGTCCCTAGTTCCTCTGCCTTTTCTAAACCCAGCTTGTACATCTGGCACTTCTCGCTCCATGAACTGCTGAAGTCTACCTTGCAGGATCTTGAGCATTACCTTACTGGCATGTGAAATGAGTGCCACTGTTCGATAGTTTGAACATTCTTTAGTGTTTCCCTTTTTTGGTATGGGGATATAAGTTGATTTTTTCCAGTCTGATGGCCATCCTTGTGTTTTCCAAATTTGCTGGCATATAGCATGTATTACCTTGACCGAATCATCTCGCAAGATTTTGAACAGTTCAGCTGGGATGCCGTCGTCTCCTGCTGCCTTGTTATTAGCAATGCTTCTTAAGGCCCACTCAACATCACTCTTCAGGATGTCTGGCTCTAGCTCACTGACCCCACCGTCAAAGCTATCCCCGATATTGTTATCCTTCCTATACAGGTCTTCTGTATATTCTTGCCACCTTTTCTTGATCTCTTCTTCTTCTGTTAGGTCCTTGCCGTCCTTCTTTTTGATCATACTCATTTTTGCCTGGAATTTATCTCCAATGTTTCTAATTTTCTGGAAGAGGTCTCTTGTCCTTCCTATTCTATTGTCTTCTTCCACTTCCATGCATTGCTTGTTTAAAAATAATTCCTTATCTCTTCTGGCTAACCTCTGGAATTTTGCATTTAATTGGGCATATCTCCCCCTATCACTGTTGCCTTTTGCTTTCCTTCTTTCTTGGGCTACTTCTAGTGTCTCAGCAGACAGCCATTTTGCCTTCTTGGATTTCTCTTTCTTTGGGATGTATTTTGTTGCCGCCTCTTGAACAATGTTGCGGACTTCTGTCCAGAGTTCTTCCGGGACCCTATCTACTAAGTCCAGTCCCTTAAATCTATTCTTCACCTCCACTGCATATTCCTTAGGGATATTAGTGAGCTCATATCTAGCTGATCTGTGGGTCTTCCCTAATCTCTTTAGTCTGATCCTAAATTGTGCAATAAGAAGTTCGTGATCGGAACTACAGTCAGCTCCAGGTCTTGTTTTTACCGACTGTATAGATGTGCGCCACCTTTGGCTGCAAAGGATGTAGTCAATCTGATTTCGGTGTTGTCCATCTGGTGAAGTCCATGTATAAAGCCGTCTCTTAGGTTGTTGGAAGAGAGTGTTTGTTATGCAGAGTGACTTGTCTTGGCAAAATTCTATCAGCCTATGTCCTGCTTCATTTTGTTCTCCCAGGCCATGCTTACCTGTAATTCCAGGTGTCATTTGACTGCCCACCTTAGCATTCCAGTCTGCCGTGATGAAAATAACATCTCTTTTAGGCGTGTTGTCCAGTAGGTGCTGCAGATCCTCATAGAACTGCTCTACTTCAGCTTCTTCAGCATCTGTGGTTGGGGCATATAATTGGATCACTGTGATGTTCGATGGCTTGCCCTGAATTCGAATTGAGATCATTCTATCGTTTTTTGGATTGTATCCAAGCACTGCTTTAGCCACTTTACTATTAATTATGAAGGCTACTCCATATAAATTTTTATTAAAGATTTTTTTTTTAAAAAGGAAGGTAAAAACTAATACAAACTAATATAAAGTAAAAAAAAGAAAGCTAAAAGTGCAAGAAAAGGAAAAAAAGTAATAGAAAAAATAGAAAAGAAATAAAAAAGATACAGTGAAGCAGCTTCCGATTTTCTTTACAGTAGTTATAAATACAATTATAAATTTACCTCTCACTCTTTGGTTACAACATAACTCTCTTCTTTCTGTAATCTACCCTAATCATCAAAACCATAAATCGTAAGTTCATTTTTTTTTCTGTTATACACAAAAAGTCTGGAATTTTCTAGCTTTTTTACGGGTCCATCAAATGTGATAAAATGTCCCTTCTTGTTGTTCATACTTTGAACATAAATTTGAAGTGCCTTTCTACATTCTTGACAACTTCTCTGGTGTCATATACCAACGGCACATCATTTTATAAAATTGTCTCGAAAGATTATAACATAGTATAAATTTCAGTCTTTCAGCCACATACAGGACTTTCCCATTGTTCCATCTGTATATTATAACCAATTTTTTTAGCCCACTTTATCACACATTCTTTCACTTCTTGTTTCAAATTTCAATAAAAGCTTATACATTTTAGCAATTACATGTTCATCGTTTGCACACAATTCTATTTCAAACTCAGTCTTACAACGTTCAAAACCATAAATTCTTTTCCCTATTTTAAATCTTTCTAATAATTGTAAATAAGAGAACCATTAACAAACTGTATCGCTCTGCCACCAGTTCTCTTGCTTTTATTTTATTTATTATCTTATTTACTATTCAGATTTCTATTACCGCCCATTCCCCTTGACAAAATTCTAGCATCTCCCAAAAGTTAGCCACTTGTGTTTGCTTGTTATTCCTCGTCTATAAAATGCTTCTTGTGCTGAGATCGACAAAGGCGTTTTCGGCCACAACCTGGGTTTGTATGTATTCCGCATGCTCCATATGGCAGATCTAACATCATAATTTTTAAAATCCACATCAACCTTGACTTTATTGTACCATATTTATTGGATTTCTCAGAATGTCTTTCCTCCAAAAAAGTTCACACAGCTCTTTCTCAAACCAACCTCCTTGTGGGCTTGTATTGATTGAGACAGAATACTGAATCTGGAGACATTCTCTGAGATTCCTGACCCAGTCTGAACTCCACTCTTCTTTTAAACAAGTTTTTTTCCAGCACAGACTCCAAACTGTAACTTTGCTACCATCTAGATTGCTGTTACTTCCTGGATTTCATTTAAATATAACAGCAACCACAGCAACACCTTCCTGGTAAGTCAGAAAGTTAGATCTCTGCAACAGTAAACAGTGTACCTATGGAGCTTGTTAATTTCCCATCTCTGGAAATTTTAAAAAGAGGCTGGGCAGTCACCTCTCATGGAATATTTAATTGGTTTTCCTACCTATTGCAGAAGGTTGAACTAGGTGATCCTGGGGATGTACCTTTCAATTCTATAGAGCTTCGATTCTGAGCTTCTATGACCTAGTGGTCATCTGGATTTTTGCACCCAGATATAGCAGTCCTAGTTTTTATATAGTTGTGTTCAGACATTACTCTAAGCCAGAGTTTCTCAGCCAGGGTTCCATGGCACCCTTGGGTTCCTCAAGAGGTCACTAGGGGTTCCCTGGGAGATCACAATTTATTTAAAAAATTATTTCAAATTTGGGCAACTTCACATTAAAGAGGTAAGCTTCATTCTTTATTCTGAGTTGAAGAACACTCTTGGTGCATATATGCAGCCCACCCATGAAATGAATATAATAATGTTGTATCCTCTGGCCTATCTTTGAGCCTGAATGTGCAGGGGTTCCCCGAGGCCTGGAAAATATTTCAAGGGTTCTTCCAGGGTCAACAAGTTGAGAAAGGCTGCCCTAAGTTCTGTGTCTAACAAATCTCTCAGTGGGTCATAATGCCACCCTTCATAACTAATGAAGTAATCTGAATTGTATGTCAGAATATGCTAATTAATAAACTACAGCTCCAGTGATCAAAATACTTGTACCTTGAAAAGGGACTAGAGGTTTATGTTTCTCCTAAACCTTCTTCCTTTTTGTCCTACAGAGATTACTAAAAGCATAGGGAACACATTAAAAGAATCATAATTGCTCAAGATATATATATCTGCATACTTGCTCAAGATAGAATATATATATATATATATATATATATATATATATATATATATATATATTCATATTCTATTACTAGGCAACGAATACTTTTCTACTCTGCAGTTTTTGACACACTCAATATTACTACAGAGCTGTATGGAAGAGCAGCTTATGCATCTCAACGTGGGCATCAGGAATATCAACAATGCCCCTATTTTTGCCCTCTGCAGAACATGTTCCTAATTCTTTAATGTCTGCACAGTTCTAAGATATTGTTTCTCTATGACTTTATGTCTAAAGCTGGATTTCATACTGTTAAACAGCAGGCTTTCTGTTTTTTTCTGACAGGCGAGGCAGCAACTGGCAATTAACTTCAATATACATTTTAGGAAAAATAAATAATTGCTATTGAAGTGCCAGGTAAGTACAATTTGGGTGTGGATTGTATAACCCCTTTTGCATGGAGTGGAGAATGAAAATCTGCTAGAATACTGATCAAAACACAGAAAACGGTGCAACTAGCAGAGTTTAAAGACATTCCTGCTCCGCAAATTCTCCTTTGCTGATGATGACACTTGAGAATCACCAGATGTTTCCAGAATATTCAGATACTGTAATAGGTGTCCATTGATAACTTGGCTGTTCCTGTTTTATGGATGATGATGGACAATTGACAACATTGCCAGAACATCTACCAATCCATACTTAATGGTATAGTTGAGCGCTTAACTCCATAGTCAACATTTTCTTTGATGGGAAGTCTTTGATGGTCTCAGTAGCTGAGCTGCAATGGAATTTAATTTTTGCCAATTTTCAGTCTGATACCAGTCCAAATTAAAGCCATCAAAGAATCTCCTTAAGATTGAAGTCTACTGAAGATTTTGTGCTTCATAAGCATTTGAAATCTCACATCTACCATTTGAATTTCAATACTATGACGGCATTTGGACAAAGAGTTGTGAGTATTTACTCTGTAATCCTTAAAACCATTAGAAGATTATGTTGTTCAGATTTTTCTCTCTGTGGGTTTTCCTTATTGTGCAAACCTTGGTTGTAACATACTTTCTAATTTTACGTATTTTTTTCAGGCATATTCAACCTTTTTTTTTTCCAGAAATGTGAAAGACAGGGGAAATAAAAACAATTTTTTGTGTGGAGGCTATTACCACTGCCAAACTGGGAAAGAGGTTGCTCAGAATTAATATGTAGAATAGATTTGCCAGAAACACTTAAAATTAATTTAAAATAAAATAAAAACTCATTAAGTCAAACAAATGAAACAATGTTTTGTCTATGGGGAGTGACTGCCAAATATATTAATGGACATCACTTGAGTTTTACAAGATGGTACATTTTACTGGTACATATTTTCCTTATTAGTTCCCTAATATAGGTAAAATTACTTGATGAGAAATGATAGACCAGCAAGATAACTAGGACACAACAGAGTTATCTTTGAGTTTCTGGCCCATAAAAATAATACTGTTTGTTTTTCATTTTGTGGTGATAATAAATAATAATACTGCAAAATTAAGCTAAACTAAGAACATCTTGACCAGGTTCTGTAGGCATCATACTCTAACATTAGAATCCAAAAAAGAGGGGCAGAAGCCAGCCTGTGGAAGCTTCTTTGGGCTCTACCAGGCTCCCCGCCCTACCAATTTTTCCTTTTTTGAAAAAGAATTCCTTTTTTCCCTTTCTGAAGGATCTACGACATGTTCCATTTGGTGCAGATTTCAATGGGCAGGACACTGGGATGCTGGGCATTTTGTTCTCGTGATGACAACAGCTTTAAAACCAACAAACAACCAAAACTCCACTGTTTTTTTACAACTAATAAAATCTGGGCAAGGATCAAATGGGCCAAAACTGATCAAATGAACATAATTGTGCTCATGCTTTCTATAAGCATTAAATATTTCTGTCAGGGTATATCCACGGCACAATGAAAGTCCTATTTTCTGCAACTCTTCTAATCTAAGTAAGAGTTTAACATTCACTTCTCCACTTCGTGTCCCAGTGTGAACCCTTCACTTTAAAATGCCTGCAGCAATTGGAATGTATATTCTGGGATTTTTGAATACTGGGTTCCAATAGTGGAGGACAGAGATGGGTTAGCAAATGAATTTTTAGAACAAAGATGCTCAGAGAAGCCAGGGATGTGTCCCAGACTGTGGAGCCAGAAGTTAACGATGGTGGGAGTACCACATGAATGTACTGGGTCTGAGGTCCAAAGAAACAAGACCATTCAACTTGTATAGCTGTCCCAGAGCCAGTTTGGTGTAGTGGTGAAGGCATCAAGCTAGAAACTGGGAGACTGTGAGTTCTAGTCCCACTTTAGGCATGAAGCCAGCTGGGGGACTTTGGGCCAGTCACTTTCCCTCAGCCCCAGGAAGGAGGCAATGGCAAACCACTTCTGAGAAACCTTGCCAAGAAAACTGCAGGAACTTGTCCGGGCAGTTGCTTGGAGTCAACACTGACTTGAAAGCATACACCCACAATTAACACTGCCGTATCTGGGCTGCTGGACTCAAATACAACGCTAGAGGGCACTAAAGGTTTAGGAGTTTATGTATCTCTTTGCTACCCCCTGGTGGTGGCATTGATTTTCGTAGCCTGCATATTGATGTTAATCAGAAAATAAATTACATATATTTATGGTTTAAAATTCAGATATAAATTCTTGAACATGCACAACCCAACAATCCTGAAGAATCTCCCCAAAGTTGATATATTTGCAGGAGGAAATCAATGCCGGAATACTGGGGGAATATTACTTTCACATCGCATTTTTTTTCCTACAGACATCAGTAGGAGAAAAAAACACAAGAACATCTGTTCAATTACAGAACATCCCTATTTATTATGTTTATCGTGCCCACCCTCTAAGGACCCCACAGTTGTAAAAATAGAGTTCCCAAGTGTTCTTCCGTCCAGTTATGGACTCCCTCAAGCATTGCTTTAATTGAGAGGAGGAATACTAGTATCAGATACAGTTAGACAACTCATTTGCTGCCGTGCAATCTGTTTATACAAAGAATTCTGATTTATTACTTCACGTACAGCACCAGATTATGGGAAGGGCCAAATCTTCTTCTAGACTCTCCATACGGATTAAAAGTTGGTTCATTCCAGACGCCAAATGCCTGAAATTGGTCCTATAAGGTTAAGAAAGAACTTGGGTAGTACTAAGTCTGTCCTGAAGCAAAACAATAAATAAAATAAAATAAATTTGGAAAGATTTCTGCTTCTATCCTCAAGTCATTTGTTGTAAGCAGATGGAGTTATATTATTCCACAAAGGCTGAGGCACAGTCTGCATTCTGGTGCATTCTTGTAATATCAGCCAATTTTTCTTGAATTGTTTTGTCTAGGACACACACATCCCCTTTTTTAAAAATGTCAATTTTATATGGTGCCGACTAGTAATTCAGAACATGGTTTGTTAATATTTGTATGACTTAAAAATTTAATTTGACATTTTAGTTCCTATTAAGTTGTAACTATTTTTTTCCTGTGTTTAATAAAACAAATCAAAAAGGGTTGTATGCTCTACTGCATTCTTGTAATAGCATCTGCAGCACAGCCTTCCACATTCTTCCATATTAGCCCACACTATGGCCTTGGACCAATGTGTCAAGGCTGTTCAGTGCTGGGAAATAGGGACCTTAAACAGGGACCTTAAGTCTAAAATGAGTATCCTGAAATATTACATTTTATTTATTTTTATCCCTTTATTATTTTTTTATAAATAACTCAAGGCGGTGAACATACCTGATACTCCTTCCTCCTCCTCTTTCCCCACAACAACAACCCTGTGAGGTAAGTTGGCCTCAGAGAGAGGGGCTGGCCCAAGGTTACCCAGCCAGCTTTCATGCCTAATAGTCTGGTTGATATAAACCACTGTTTCTCAATCTCAGCAACTTGAAGTTGCATGGACTTCAACTCCCAGAATTCCTCAGCCAGCGTGCTGGCAGGGGAATTCTGGGAGTTGAAGTTCACGCATCTGTAGAATGCGTGAACTTGTAAGCTATTTCTGAATTAGCCATGCCACCCAACTGTGCACCTTTCAAAACTGATGGACTACAGTTGCTAACATCTCCAGCCAAGAGGGCCGTGCTGGCTGTCGATGATGGAAGTTGTAATAGAAGGTGCCAGTCTGGGGAAGCTAATGAACATTATGCAGGAGCCTCAGCTTCCCTTCTGGCCCTTTCATGGGGATGCACTGCAAAGTAAGCACTTTCCAGAACGCTCAAGACTTGATCAAATGCAGTCAAAACTCGGTCTCCAGCCCAGAAATTCTTCTTACTGGCCTGATAGAAAGAGAGAGAGAAGGGCCGTGCTGTTCGCTGACATTCACTTGAAGTAATTCATGCCAGCAGCACCAAAAGTGGTCCAAAAGCATTTCTATTTGTGTTAGACAGCGGCTTTGTGCAGAGACAGTCCTTTTTGAACTGAACGATGAATAGAAATAGCAGGGACCTACATTACAGGACCATGCATAGAGGAAGATAATGAGACTTCAAACACATGTGTGAAAATTGCCACCGTAACAGCACAAGAGTGTGTAGGCTCATTACTCTGGATTATTTATTTTATGTAATCCTTTCCAGAGCAGAGATGACAAGATGCATTCCTGTCCCCTGCCCTGCAGTTTCTCTCTCACAAGCAGCCTCACAGCGGACTAGAATCAACCTTTCAGCTATAAGCTTCTGATCTGTTCATCTGTTCTTGCTCCGTAAACAGGCCTGAATGGGTCACACCATTGTTTCTCAACCCTGACAACTTTAAGATGTGTGGACTTCAGTTCCCAGAATTCCTCACCCACACATCTTAAAGTTCCCAAGGTTGAGAAGTACTGGGTTACGCAACACACTCACATCTTATCCTGCCCAGTTTCTTCATGCTTGCGGTGCTGATGGGGTATGAACCATCAGGACTGGACTGACTGACACATCTACCTTTGAAACGGGTCCAGTGGTGTGCTGCTCCAAAGCTTTGACTTCAGCAAGCAAGGGTTTTAAGTGGATGGTAGGCAGCTACGGTGGTTGATAACTGTCTTTCGTAAACTGCATAACTATTACCCAGTTCAAAAGCCTTAAAATAAATTGTGCATCATCAGCTAAGTATGGAAATAAACATTTTTCCACTTTAAGCAACATTAGTCTCATTTCAGCAGGTCATCACTGCTTTGACTCAGAGCCCAATTTCCACAGTGCTGAGCGTATAAATGGCACACAGACTAGATTAGCTTCAGACAGGAGATCCATCATCTGTTGTTACATTAAAAGACCTGTATGAGATGCTCCAAGCTTATTTTTGACAGAACCTTTCAGAGATGGCACCTGTATTCAGGTACCTTTTAAATGGCCAGTACAGAAAAGAGATACAGTGCATTGGATGTTTACTCACAAGTATAGTCTACTGGCTCCACTGAAGTTTACTCCTAGGTAACATACCCATGCAAATTCCGTTGAAGTTATTAGCACTTTCTGATAAGCAAGCAGGGGTAATATCTAGCACAGGGGTGGGCAACTTGGTTCTTCCTCCCCCAGTGCTGGTCTACCAGTTTCACAACCCTTTTCTATTGACCATTCTGGAAGCTGAAATCCCAAGCATCTGAAGGGCACCAAGTTGCACCTCCTAATCTAGCCTATACCATCTACATACTTATTTGTGGACTAGTACATTAGTCCTTTCCTCATTCTAAATTGGTATTCTCCACCCATCCTGGAGTGACTAGAAAACCATAACAGCTTGAAATCTTCTGCCACAATCACTGGTTTCTGTCCTGCTTCTCTTGCCATTCATCTGAATTCTCTCTGAGATAACAAGTGACAGAACCTAACAGATTTTATACATCTTGAGGCTTTCCATGGACAGTGATGGAATGAGGTGGGGATATTCTAATCCTGTTCAACTCACAGGCTGAGGATGAGATGAAGACAACAGCATAGAGACAGAGAAGAGCAATGATGTTGCCCAGGGCATTTTTGTGCCATGGTTAGGTGCAACCAAGGAAAGTCCACCGGTTCTCTCTCTGAAACGCTGGGGCTCCTTGGAGCTTGTGGACAATTTCTTTTCCCATTTGCAGGATCTCTTCTGTTACCATGCCTTCCAACTCTAGGGCTTCAGGTCTTTGAAGGGGAAAGGTCGCTGGATGGTTTCTCAGCTCATCGTCATAGCAAATGCTGGATTTTTTTTCCCCCGTACAGCCAGTCAAATGCACACAAAATGAAGTAAGAATGTGGAGTGAGAGGGTTATCTCAAGTTAGTGGGGAGGATGGGAAGGTTAGGGAATTGTTACGGGGTGGGGGGTTCACTTAGACCTGCTATGTTACAGCTCAGGAAACAGGAATGATTTTTTGTTCCTTATTCTCAGGGTTTTGACGTAAGGCGGGTAGATGTTGGTGAGGTAAAATACAGAGCAGATATAGAATCCCCCCCCCCCCCCATGTATGGACTAAGATGTTGTAAACTTTTCCAGACCACCAAATACCAAACAATCTTTTTTAAAATAATACTTATGAGTGTTTATTTAAGAAAAGGGGGAGGGAGGGAAATTGAATTTTAAAAAATGATTTAATAATGTTTTAATACTTTTAACACACTGATTATATATCTAAATGGAAGATATGTCCTTAAGTATTCCATCAACTTCTAGAAATCCTTGTTTCCCTTGTCTATGCCAAGATCTAAGGAGAAGAGAAGTTGTACCTGGGAGAAACAGTGGAGCTATGAAGCTAACAGATGTTTAAAGGCTACTGCTCTTAAATGATCTTCTCTGTTTTACTCAGGAAGCCATCACAATCCACCCTGCATTTCTGTGTAGGGAAGAGGGGAAAATATCCCCTTCTTTGTGCCACAACAGATGGGTATGGCTTCTCATCAGAAATAATTATCACAGTATACTTCATGACCAAGAACATCCCTAGTACTATTTCCCACTATGATAAGGCCGCTAATACAAACAAAAATTGTTTTTAAATAGTTTCCCACATGCAGCCTCCACAGGGATTAGTGTTATTAATTAACAGGGTAGGAGCATAAATCCCAAATCCTTCCACAAAGCCCATTAACGCCTTCATTTACCACACGGATCAAAATACAGCCTCGCCGGTGACCGAGGTGTTTGAATAACCTATTTAACACAATGCAGCACCAAAACAAAAGAACCTGTAACAACAGTGGTTTGCCTGTTTTCTTCCTGGTATTAAATAGGAAGCTCTTTTTAGTAAACAGGCATCTTAAAATGGAGGACTGGAAAAAGAACAACAGTGCCATCCCCTGTTTGCAAAAATCATTGATTGTTCCTACTGTTAGCAAAAAGGAACCCTTCCATAAACTTTCTGCCTTCCCTTCCTACCAAAGCGTGGTAATTCAGACCTGAAACCTGCAATACATTTTCCAGTTTCTCTTTGCACTCAAGTTTCTCCTTGAAAGGTAATCTCCAAAGCATTTCCCTTTTTCACCGTATATACAGCAAGAAGCCATCACGCATTTAGAGCCACTCAGAATGTGATGGAGTTGTCCTGATGAAGCACAAGCCTGCGGCTGCTGTTAACCCTGGTTTTCCAGGAGGTATATTTGCACTACTCTGCGTAGTGCCCCAGATGGGGCTTCCTCTGAGCTGGCACCACAGCTCCTCATGCCTTGATTGCACCACACTTAGTCTACCTCAAAGTGCCTTCATAGCGTTCCCCTGAATAAGGTTCAGCAGATTAGAATTGCTCGACTGCGAACTCCAAGCTACAAGACTGGACTTCCATTATGCCACATTGTGAAAGGTGCATTATTTGCCAGCTGGTTTCCAGTTTCAGTTTGAGGGATTGTTTTCAGCTTTAAACCCTAAATCAGCTAGGGTCTGGCCATATGGGGACCTTCTAACGAACGATGATCCTGTCTGGACACTCAAGTTATCAGGAGGGATAAATACTGAGCTAAGGCCTCCTTCTCAGCCAGACCTTCCTGATAACTTACCTAGACTTTGACGAATGAAATGTAAGGTACAAACTGAAATAAAATAAATAGCAAGCTGAACTTGTGTGAGCTCAGATGCTACTGGGTTAGGAGACATCAGGAAATCCCAGGCCTGTAAATTAGGCTGGGATTTTTTTGTATTAAAAAAAAAAGCTCCCTACTTTCATATTGTTGCCAAGAAAACTACATTTCTCCAGATAGCAATCAGGAGTTGAGTTCAACTTGAAGGAGACTTTACTTTTCCCTCTCCTTCACAATTGTGCTCAGCATCTTAATTTCTCCAGAGAACAGTTAAGAGGGGAGTAGCATTAAAGACCAACGGGGTGAGCTCCCGTTGCTAGTCCCAGCTCCTGCTCACCTAGCAGTTCGAAAACATGCAAATGTGAGTAGATCAATAGGTACTGCTTCGGTGGGAAGGTAACGGCGTTCCGTGAGTCATGCTAGCCACATGACCCGGAAGCGTCCCTAAGGACGCCGGCTCTAAGGCTTAGAAACGGAGATGAGCACCGCCCCCTAGAGTCGGACACGACTGGACTTTACGTCAAGGGAAACTTTACCTTTACCTTTAGCATTAAAGACATATCACTTATGGATTTGGGGGATCTTCCAAGTTATGAGCTACTAGCACTACGAAGTTTAGCCATCTTTCCTTCAGGAGAGTCGCCTGACCTGTACAACATTTATTTATTAAGAAATAAATATCCCTGAACTCAAGAAAAGCCTACTAATGAGTTTAGGGCTGCATCCATAACTGCTCCTGTCAGATAACTATCAATCTCTTTTATATTGTATTTTATATTGTATGTTTGTTGTTTTAACTGATTGTTTATTGTAAACCGCCCAGAGTCCCCCAATGGGAGGAGATGGGCAGGGACTAAATAAATAAATAAATAAATAAATAAATAAAGGGAGGACAAGTTAGTTTCCTAACATGAGGTTTTATTAAAGCCAGGATGAGTGAGTAGGCAAGAGGCAGTGAATATATATAGATTGGTACCAATCTGTAAAGTATCTCACCTCAGCCCTTACGCCCCCAAAATAGACAATCAATTTTATTACATACAGGTTCCCGTTTAGTCGTGCCCGACACTAGGGGGCAGTGCTCATCTCATCTCCATTTCACGGCCGAAGAGCCAGCGTTGTCTGAAGACACTTCCGCGGTCATGTGGCCGGCATGACAGGCACGGAACGCTGTTACCTTCCCACCGAAGCGGTGCCTATTTATCCACTCGCCTTTGCGTGCTTTTGGATTGTTAGGTTGGCAAGAGCCAGGGCGAGTGCGGGAGCTCACTCCATCACATGGTGCTCGGGTCTCGAACCGCCTAACTTGTGACCTTCCGGTGGACAAGCCTGGCATCTTACCCGCTGAGCCATTGTGCCCACAATGCAATTTATAGAACACATTGGGGGGGGGGCATGTAAAGGGGATGAATTTATTTAAACTCACATTGTTTCTGTATTTTATTACTCGTTTTATTATATCTTGCCTTTTTATCTTGCAATTTTATCCCTATTTTACCCTACTGTATTTTATCTCACCATAGTATATTTTATCTAATCTTACTGTATTTCAGCTGTTTTATGGTATCATATTTTATATTTTATATCTTATAGTGGCTGATGCCCAACTTTCTGATATGGTCATTTGACTAATCAATAAAGTTATTCATTCATTCATCCAGTCATTCATTCATTCAGTTAAAATGGCATTGGATGCACCAATGGAAGACCTGAAGGACTGGGGGCAGATCATCATGGACAAAATCTATTTATGAGTTGAGACCAAAATGACAGCACAAAATCAATCAATTTGAGGGAATAAGGCCGTCTCCTTCAAGTCAAGCTCTGGTCCTGGTGACTTTATAAATATGCTTGGGTCTCAAACTCCCAAACTTGCAACCTTCTGGTTGCCAAGCCTGGCGTCTTAAGCACTGATATATAGTTATAGCACATCATGGCTAAATCCAAGCCCTTGATGAACTTACCTGCCTGTGTAAGATTTAACCCAACAGACCTGCAGGTAAAATGCCACTGTGCTCCTAATAGGAAGAGGGGGTAGTGAAAGTCCTCATACAGGTATGCATTCAAGCTCATACCTCCACACACAGGGAAACATCCAGGTATTTTGCAGAGCAATAGCATTCACAGAGCAGATTATATACGAAAATACTACCCATTATATACTACCCATTATATACTAAAATACTTCCCCCAGGGAGAAAGGAAAAGCTTATCAACTGACAGGGATCAGGAATGAAAAATACCTTTTTAAAAAAAATTCACCAATTTTTTTTTTAAACGTAAGAGGACTAACAGTTCTAACAGTGAACTGTTCCTAATGACCAAGGTAGAGCCAGAGAAATTATCCTTCTTTCAAATGGGGAGTAAAGAGGACAAGGATGTTTGGGGAGGTCTAAGCATGTCGGTATGACTCACAGGGACAGAGCAGATTTTGCCAGTTCTGCAGAAACATCTCTTAGCATTCCCCAGGCTTACTACAGGAGACTAAAAAGCAAAACCTTAAGGCAGTGTCTCTCAACCTTGGCGACTTTAAGACGTGTGGACTTCAACTCCCAGAAATCCCCAGCCAGCATGAATTCTGGGAGTTGAAGTCCACACATCTTAAAGTCACCAAGGTTGAGAGACACTGCCTTAAGGGAGTGTTTGTCTGCACTATTATTACACTAGGTGTGTCTTCCCTTGTTCTCAGTTAGCAAATACATCTTGTTTGACCCAAACTGGTAGTTCCAAGCAGCTTTCTGTTCCCACTGTCTGAGCAGCATGAGAATGTATGCCTGCAATCTTGGCCTATTGCTAAGGAGGTCCCCCCAGGAGGAACATTAAAAATAGCAGATCATTTTCCCCTCCCCACACATACATTCCAGAACCTGCCTGTATCCAGATTTACTGAATAAAAGTAAGCTATCTCTATTTTTGTTCATCTAACTACAGTGTGAAGGCTGAATTTATTTCTGAATGCAATTAAGCTTAATGTGCAAGTTCTCTTTTTTGGTTCATGCTTCTACTCTGCAAGATTGCTGTTAGCTGCTTGGAGTTCTTTTATTAACGTTTAAACACTCCATCACATTCATCATCCATCTGTCCTTTGATTCAGAGTGACCTGTGTTGACAAGAGGGAGACGAGCCACCATTGCCTTTGAAACCTGGTTTACTGTTTTGCAGCTGGTCCCTGAAAGAAGGAGAGGTGCTGAAATAAGTTTGCTCTTCAGAAAGAGAGCTTTGCTGCCCAGCCAGGTCCATTTACTCCCCTAAGGGAAGAAACAAAGCCCAGGACTTCCAATGTTTATTTTATTTACTTAAAATATTTATATGGCCACCTATCTGGTAAAACCCAACTCTGGGCAGCTCACAACAATAATAAAACCACAGCAGTAAAAACAATTTTAAAAAACAAGAAAAACCAAGCGCCTCCATCCATTCTTCTATAGAATCTCTGGGATCCAACCCTATTATCCCAGTGCCTGGAGGAAAAGCCAGTTCTTTACTACTTTCCAGAAGATAAGAGGGATGGAGTTGTGGAGGAAGTACACAAAATTTTGATCACCCTTCAAGAAGGAAGAAGACTATTACATGGCTATTTTTATTATGCTGAACCATTGCTTCTCTTGAAGGACAGAGTATCCCAGTTATGGAAAGACATCATAATTCTGCAATCTTCATTGTAGCTCAAGAATTACGTCAATTTTATATCCACTCTCCTGATCAACTGTCTTTCAAAGGTCCATGCGAATGAGGAATTGGGAATCAGTCACCCACTTCACCATCATGGAGACAGAAAGAGGAACAAAGTCAGGGCAAATCTTCTTCATCATTTTTTTATATTGCCCAAGCAGCTGAGTCAGTACCCAAATCTTTTACTTTGCAGAATCCTTCAGCAAAAAAACAACCCTGAAATGGCAACGTTATTCATTCAGTCACAGCAGTCACACATCACCTTTTTTAAAAAGGGGTGAGTGATGGGTTGTATCGGGATAAGTTGCCTACACAAATGTAGTTGACAAGTTGTTTTTAACATGGAACACATATTGGTTTTTCTTACTGACTGGTTGAGCACAGGCCAAAAAAACCCGAATCCATTGATAATCTTTTCTTCTTCCTTTATGTAAGGAGAGATCTAAAACCTTTTGTTGTGTCCCCAGAGATCTTTCTAACCACAACTGCAAAAAAAGTTTTTTAAAAATAAAAACAGAATTGTTTCCTTCCGTTTTTTGCCATGAGAAATGCATAAGCTTTACAATAAACTCAACAAGGAAGGAAGGAAGGAAAAACACCAACCATATAGAAAAAGAAGATCCAGTTGTAACAGGAAAAGAGGCCTGGGAAGAGAAGTCCGGACTGTCTCCCCACACTTAGCTTCCTGTAGTTCCTGTAATTCTACCTTCTGCTATTGATGATCAACATTTGAAGGACCTGCATCAAAGGCCCACCATCTTATCACTTGGCCTTCAGCTACACATGCCGACATATTGGATATTGTTGAAGTTAAAGGAGAGGAATGTAAAGAAACAGCTGCCTGAGCAGTCAAGATACCTCATAGACTTCTGTCCTCATGTCTTCTGTCCACATTGGAGGAGATCAAGGACTCTCTGTTACTTTTGTGGAGGAAATACAGAAGAAATTCAGGAGAGTGGAAAGCATGCAATATAAAGCTCTCTCAGATAGGCAGCTCAAACTTTTGCTGCCTTCTTTCTTGCCTATTACTAGGATTCAAATCTTCAAGCAGCATTTAACTGAAATTTAGGATCTGGATCAGGAGTGTTCTCCAGGAAAAGAAAAGTATGTGGATAATTCTTTCTGATCTGTGTTTTTGACATGTACCTTCTGGGAAGGCCATGACTTCTCAATCTCACCACTTTCTCCTTGTTCTATTATTTGGAAATTATTATTTAAATGGGAGACTGCTATCAAACTGGAGAGGGAACACAATTTACTTTATTTTATTTTATTTATTTTAATCAAACAAACTTATACAGCCACCCATCTACCAGAAGGAACTCTGCCCTACCGGACCTACATTCAGTGTCAGGAAAAAAACACTGAATGTTCACCTTGAAGAAGAGGACGAATCTTCTTCAAGAAAGCTGAGATTTAGAACAACCATCTTCCTGCAGGAATTATTTAGTAAGCTTTTTACTTGCACTGGTGAAATAGTCCAGGTGAATTCATCTCTTGTTTAGGACCAGCTTCAGTCACGAAAAGCTGACCATCTATAATACTCCAGCCCATCCCCAGTCACAAAAAGAGACTCCATCACTTTAAGGCACTTAATGTTTAACTTGCAGCACCAACTGCAAAATAGATTTTGGGATGAGGATCTTACGGGACCAGCCTTGTCCAACCTCTGTGATTCTGCTGACCTGCAGGTCATGTGAGGAATGATCTGGAGCTCAGTCTCCCTTATGAGAGACTTTTCAAGGAACATCTGTGACCCAGGACATATCCCTGTGTCATCCTCATTGTGCGGTTACATTTTCTAGATTCTGTACTATGAATGATATACTTTCCCCCACGAAAAAGCTAAAGATAGTAAAGCTGGAAAAGATGCTGGGAAAACAATCATCAGAGGACAAAAGCAACTCATCTGCAAGAAGGATTTCAGTGTTTGAGCTTTTCTGTTTAGAAAAAGATAAGTAAGGAATGTATTTATTAAATGTACAGGATCTAATTCTAATCGAACTATTTTCTTATTTCTACAGGAGCTCAAGGCAGCGTACACAGTGTTTCCTCCTCTTACTTGTCCTCACAGCCACAGCTCTGTGACGCGGGTTGGGCTGCTTCTAGTCCAACACCTTCACCACTACACCATGCTGACTATCAGTACCTGCCACAGGTGTATAACTCTGCACAACTTGGATAAGAAGAAAAGGCATTTGGGCGCAGGCCAAAGAAATAAAAGGCTTCTGAAAAGAAGGAGCTAAAAATCAATGTAACAGAACATCACCTACACTTTTGATCCTAGATAGCATCTTTAATTCTCTGGAAAGACAGAAAAGTTGTTAAACAAGTCATTACACTGATACTTCAAGTCCTGGGAGTATGATTTTACACATAAACTGTACATCCCTGGAAAATATACATTACTATGCTTGACGCAAGAGTATTTTACAATCTGGGAGAAAAGTTGGTGTTACCTCAGGTTATTTTGCCATAAACATCTGTAGAATATGAGCTATGAACCATTAAAATATGAGATTAGGAAGAGCATAAAAGGAACAACTTACACTGAAAACATTTGAGCTATCTAAAATGGCCAATTCAAATTCTTTTTACTTATGTCTGGTCTGAATAAATAGTTTTGCTTCAGCCAAAAGTTGAACTAAAAGGGCGAAAATAGAAAGAATTGGCAAAGGTTTTAATTGTTGATTCTATTGTAGACCACCCAGAGTCCCCCTTTTTGGGGGAGATGGGCAGTGACAGAAATTTGATAGATAGATAGACAGACAGACAGACAGACAGACAGACAGACAGACATCACATAAGACCTGAACGAAAGTTGGTCTTAAATATGTAATATTTATCCAGAATTTTATCCTGAATGTGTCAGTACAATGCAAGTACCTCTAAAATTGCAAGAGGCTGGCTTGCAAGGTTGCTTCTAGATTAAAAGTCCTAGTTTGCATAAAATAAGGTGAGCATATTTGAGGTAAATCTGGGTTGCACATAAACATAGGAATTCATAAGTTGGTGGCACCTGCAAGGTACACTCCAATGGAAAGTGACAACAGAAAAAGAGACGGGTTTGGGAGAAAATGTGCAATATTTTGAATGAATAAAATCCGGGGTGGGGGGGGGATCATTTGCTTAGATTACATGAATGGATGGATGGGAATAAGATTTTTTAAAAATACAGAAAAAGCCACTGGGACATTCAGAGACTCAAGAGCAGCCTGGAAAATGTCTGTTTTGAACATGTGGTTTAAGTTTTAGTCTACAGTGTCATGCAGACACCTAGAAAAGGAATGAATCTAAAAGCACAACTGATCTGATGCCTTATAGTGAGAGACTGACCAAATTAGTGAGGGAAACAAGAATCATGACAGGTTTTTTTTGATACAGGACAGACCATTTTGTGGCCCTGCATTCTAAAAGTATTAGAAAAAAGGTTAATCACTCAGCAAAATGAGTGGACATAAAAAAGACAGGTGCTGCCTGAAACTGAATGAAATTATATGGGAATGAAATCGAATTCAGAAGGAGCGTTTTGGAGATTTATATTGGAATGACTTGATACGTGGAAGAGGAGAGTTGAAACAAACGCTATAAATGTTGGTGCTGAAAAAAAGGATGCCATAAATGCTGCCAGAATGTTGAAAAATTTTAAGGCCGCAGGTGTGGATAGTCCACCTGGATGGACATTTCCTTGTTTGCTTATTGAGTGGCTCCAATGCCTTTCTGAAGACTGTTTCTCTCCCCAAAGCAGAAAATGCCATTATTGTGTCCTTATGTAAAGAGAAAGGCCACAAGAATGCATGCAGAAACAACCAGGGGTTAGTTTGTTCCATATGCCTAACAAGGAATTTCTTTTCATTTTTCCTTTGATGCAAGATTCTTCAAAACATTAACAAGCCTCTTTGTAAATCCAATATAGGAAAATTATCCAGGTCACTCTCTTGGTTTATTGTTTGTATATCCCTTTTAATTATGAAAACATCAGCCGGTTTCTTTTGTATGTCCAGTGTAACATCTTTTTCCATCTTATTCTTGTAGCCTGTCATTTATAAATCCACCTTCAACTCAGTCTCAGTCTTGTCAAGTAGAACCTGTTCCTCTTCCGTATCATCTTTTAGACACAGTCTCTCCATAGAGGCAGATGTCCCTGTTGACATTCTTAGTATTAACTTCTGAGTCCATTTTTCAAAAATATCCTTCAATATGCCCAATGTTAGAATATTTTGTTCCATTCTGTAATTATAGTTCAAGTTTATGTGTTCTTCTCCTTTAATTATAACCCTTAGTTTCCTCTAGTGTCCAATTAGACAGCCAGCCTGGTGCAGTGGTGAAGGCATCAGGCTAGAAACCGGAAGTTCTAGTCCCGCCTTAGGCACAAAGCCAGTGGGTTGATGTTGGGCCAGTCACTTTCTCTCAGCTCTAGGGAGGAGGCAATGGCAAACCACTTCTGGAATCTTGCCAAGGAAACTGCAGGGACTTCTCCACGCAGTCTCCAAGAATCAGACACGATTGAACCGATTAAAAAAAAGTGTCCAATTTTTAAAATCGGATGTTCTTTTTAAAAAAATCAAAACAAAAGCATTTTCCCACAGGAAGAATTATTATTAATTCCAAAATCTTATTTCAAATTTATCTGGACCCTTAGTCTATTTGTAACTTTCTAAAATCAAAGTTTTAATCACTCTTTTGCTGTTTATTCCAAAAAAAAAGTTCTTAAACTTATAGTTAGAACTATCTTTTCCTAAGGAATGAAGGAAACTCGCCTGGTTCTGTCAAACTTATCAATCCAAAGTTTTCTAATAGCTGAAAAGCAGTTAAGAAGCAATTTTGGAAATGATTAGAAAAGGAAGTGTGCGAACTTAGTGTCCTTTCAAAGGTGCTGACTGTGGCTTGAGGAAGATGGCTATTACCCCATCTCCCAGAGCATTAAACTCACTGGAGACTGTTGTTTTGTGGTCTCCTCATGAGGAGCAGCTGTCTGGAGCACTTGTGGGTGATCTCAAGTCCTCTCCTTATCTGAAGAGTTTCAATGAGCCGGTCTACTCATTGGCTCTTGGTTCTTCGCTGCAGTCATTGACTCCATCTTCAGCCCACAACTTCTTTCTCCAGAAGTCCATGAAGATGATTGTGTTGTTGGCTGAGAATCTGAAACCTTTACAGGGAGTGATGGGTATTATAATGCAACTGAAAACTAATATACTGAAAACGAAGCTAGTTGTGTTTGACAGGAAAAAATGGAGTGAGTAACTGCAAGTTATACATAAATGAAGAAAAAATAGGGCATTGAGATGAATTTGTGTTGCTTGGTAAAATAGTTAGCAAAAAGAGGAAAATGGATGGAAGCATTTTAAGATGCACAAATGCTAATAGAAAATATGTGTGGACAAGGAATGAATGTTTGTCAAAATAAGTGAAAATGGTTGTGCGTCACAGCACGCTTTTACCCACTCTGTCTCATGGAAGTGAAACTTGGATATGTCATAAGAAACTTAAAAGTAAAATGAATGTAGTGGAACTAAGTTATTTACTGTAGGAAGCAGGCATGGAAGTAAAACTTGGATATGCGTCACAAGAAGTGACACAGCCAAGAAGAAACAGATGCTGCATGAATGTGGACTGACTGAATACAAGAGTGAGTGGCCAGTAATGAAGGAAGTACACAGTGAAGTGGTTTGGTCAAACAGAGAGTACGAATATCAAATTGCAAAACAAATATATGGGATGAGCATGAACATGTTGAGAGGAAGGAAAGACTGAGAAAGTCATAGAGTGGGTAAGATCCTCAAAATGAAATTGATGAGAAGTTTAAAGAACAAATGATTATGTTGGAGAGGTGTATGGATATGGTGGAACCAAGGATGGTCTACTCAAGCCTTCTTATGTTCATTAAGAAAATGAACTACCTAGACAATCTGATGATAAAAATGGCTTACTCTGACCTTCTATCTTGTCAATATCGTGTCTTATCCCCATCCCAAACATTATTCCTTCTGCAAGCACTTTTGGTACTAATTTGTTGTTGTTGTTTATTCGTGTAGTCACTTCTGACTCTTTGTGACTTCATGGACCAGCCCACGCCAGAGCTTCCTGTCGGTCGTCAACACCCCCAGCTCCCCCAGGGACGAGTCCGTCACCTCTAGAATATCATCCATCCACCTTGCCCTTGGTCGGCCCCTCTTCCTTTTGCCCTCCACTCTCCCTAGCATCAGCTTGGTACTAATAAGATACCCAATTTCCAGCCCTCATGTTGGAAATAGATGCTAAGGCTTTAGAGACAGAAGACAGAGAGACAGAGAATTTCATCATCAACCAAACTGTAGGAAAGACTAGTTGTACAAATGCTTCTTCACAGCCTTGTCAGTAATATAGACATTTATGTCCTCTTGAAAATATAAGTGCCATCCTGAAATAATATTTTTAGAAACAATTTTCTGTTACAGGATGGTTATTAGCACGATAGCTGCCAAAGCAAGTGAATGGGATTTAGGGGGAACTCTTTTCCTGCTTTCAAAAAAGACCTTTCCTCCCTTTTTCTTTCTCTATATAATTGTAATTTACACACATTCACAACTCAAGGTTAATAATTTGAGCACAACTTCTACCAATAATACTATAGCAAACCACTGTATTTGTGAGATGCATAAAAACAGATAATGGAAACTCATTTTTGAGTTGGTGAAAAAAATATTCTTGAAAGCCATTTTGGTTTAATCCAGTTTGGGGGTTACAATATGCAGAAAACCTGGTAAAGATCCAAAGAGTTGTATATTTGGCAAACTATTATCTACAACAGAGGACAAATTTGCAATAGAGTATGTGGGTCTGCTGTTCAAAGAAAAATCTAAAATTCATGTAGTCTGCACATGAGGTGGTTAGAGCATGAGGGGCTGTGTGAAAAGTCTTTAAAATGTAAATTAGTGCTCCCAGTCCAGGAATGGGTACAAGCATGCTCAAAAACTGATCTATGCAAAGGTCTTCCTGGCCACAGCTGCCACCTGCTCTTCAAGCAGGAGCTGCAAGTCCAGAAAGACCCCCAGATTGTGCACCAGTCCCAAATGGGAAAACGCAACTCTATCCAGGACTGAAGATGGAAAATCTCCAGGATTGTGGGATCCAACTACCCACAGCCATTCAGTCTTGCTAAGGCTGAGCCTCCCTCTGTTCTTCCTCATCTAGACCCACACAGACTCCAGTCACTGGGACAGACCTTTGGCAGCATCACTGAGATAGCCAGGGTTGAGATGTACAACTGGATGTCAGCAGCATGCTGATGATTCCTGACCTGAACCAACAGATGACCTCATGTAGATGTTGAACAGAAGGGGTGAGAGCACTGAGCTTTGAAGGGTCCCACAAGTTAGGGGCTTTGTGCTCAAACTCTCTCCTTCTGCCAACACCCACTGAAACCAACCACAAAGAAAGGATAGCCACCACATCCTGGTGTCCCCCACTGCCAGCCCTGTAGCTGCTCCCAGCATTTCCAACACTTCCACAAATCTTCCTCCTCACTGACATCAAGGGGAACCAGCATGACAGCACAACCCCTGTCCCAGGTCCACCAGAAGTCATCCACAAGTATGATCAATGCTGGCTCACCGCTATGCACTGGTCTCAAACCCAACCAAAAAGGATGGGCTTTAATTCCTTTCCTGCAGGGCCTTCTGGAACTGCAGCCCACCCATCTTCTCAAAACCCTTTCCTAAAGAGGAAAAGTTGGAGACTGAATGAAAATTAGTTAGGACTGTGGGGAGAGCTACATCACACCTCCTTCAAGACAGGTGAAACCACCTCTCCCTCAAGGAGGCTGGTACCCAACCACATGTCACCACTCAAGTGGCCTGGGGTGTAAGCCTTGCCGCACCAACACTGGCCTCCATATCGTCTTCTTGTCTCCCTGACATCTCTTGCTCTGCCACCATTCACACAGCCCACTTAGAAACAGATGAGGCTGGGGCCAGATCTCCCAACATGCCCAACATTTCCTCGAGTCTTCTTCCTCTCATTCTCTGCCCTCCAAACCTCCCAACAAAAATCACAGCCACAACCCTGAATCGCTCACCAATAGTGAACCTTCCAGATACCCACTCTCAAAAAATGCAAGAGAATCAAGAACTTTCCAAGGCAGGAACCTAAGAACTGGTTCGGGAGTGCTAATTTACATTTTTAAGACTTTGCACAGAAAGCAGAAGAGGCAAATTTGGAGTTACTAGGTTATTTAATCAGGTGGAATAGATGTTAGAACAAAGTTCCATGAAGGAAGCCCATCAGTTGATGGACAGATCTTACCTTAAAATCTTTCCAAATACAGGAAACTCAACTCATATTTTCAAGACTTGATCAATAGGTTTCATTTGGGCAATGTGTGGAAATCTGCTGGATTTTATATTTTCTACTGTATATTTATTTTATTTTATAGAGTATTTCTATTGTAATTTATGTGTTTTAACTTTGATTGTAAACCGTCCAGAGTCCCCTTTTTTGGGGAGATGGGAGGTGATGGAAATTTGAAATATAAATAAATAAAATAAAATAAGGGCAGCAACTTAACAAATGTGATCACGTATTCCTCCCTCCAACACCAGGCAGTCTCTAACTATATTACTCTCATAATAACTTTTTTCAAATGGAGGCCTGAGAGGGCAGACTGAGCATACAATTCTGTCTGCAAAGTATTTAGATAATACCGAGAATTGGAGACACTAGACTGGAGAAAGCCGGTGTGGAATATGCAGGAGCCATGCAAGACATCTGGAGGAGGAAGGAGCATTGTTGGGGAGTAAATACATAGCTGTGACTTCGCATGTCAAACAGCAGAAAAACGGAGGAAGAAATATATTACTGTCCTACCTTAATACACTAGAACTCAAGCATAAAGTTTGTGATGGCTATAAATTCTTCGTGATAGATTAGATAAACAGATGGGAAAGACTCAGTTTATGAAAGAAAAATAGTTTGAGCACTGAAGGCCAAAAAAACATGGCACTGGAATCTGGGCCTGGTATGGGCATCTAAGGGCAGAGGGATTCTGCATTTCAAAGGATCTAGGGAGATACCGAACACATTTCCAAATATTGTTTGGCTATATACTTCAGAGAGACCTGTCAGATAAAACAAATGCATTTCTTAGCTTGGAGATGTACAGAGTCTGTTTATTGAGAAGTAGCTCTTAGTTGAAGGTTGAGCATGCATGCTTTCCATGGATTGATTCCTGCCATTTGGAAGTGTGGCCAAGGGAAACAGCTTTGCAAAACCTGGTGAGGACAATAAAGGGAAACCCTGGGTCAATGGACCTTGATATAGTAGACTTTGGGTAAAATGGGCCTCACCCCAGAAATCATGGGCAAATCCTTGTTTCCAAATTCTAGTTTCTTTATTGATTTAAAAGCCAGCAGACAGGTCCAAAAACAAGTCAATATTCAGTAGCAACTTTTGTATATACTAGGATAAACAATAAAAGGGAATTTGGCCTATTATGCTTTGCAAAAAGGATTCCATTTCCCCAAATTGAACCAAAACTTTTCTGGTATATCCCAACATCTCCCATTTTTTATATGTCAATTTTTCCATTACAACAATTTTCCCTAGTTTTTCATACCAAAGATCTAGTGATGGAACTTCTGGGATTTGCTATAAACCATGGTTTACAAACTACCATAGCTGGTTCATTCAACAGTCAGAGTTGTCAGAGAGAAACCACTTAATGATTGAGCACAGTCTAAGAACCTAGGCTATATAAGAGGAACTGTAAATATCATTGAACTGTTGAAGTCTAGACAAATCCTAGTGATTTGAAACTTGAGGGTTATGACTGACTGAAGAAAACTTTATAACCTACATGGTCTGTTTTAGGACTCTGAGGTCTTAGAATTTGTGATGGGGTGAATCAAAGTTGTCCCAACTTTTTCCCTAAAAGGGTTGTCCCTGGTACTTTGGCTCATCTGCTCAGCCATGTGCAAAGGCGTCTGCTAGATTGCCCAAATGATGCAAATTACACAGTTCATGTCACTGCATGATACTGTATGTCAGTGAGGTGCCATCACTTGCTTCCTCCTACAGACACCCATGCAAAAAGACAGGGAAGTACAGACAAAAGACATGAAGGTTGAGAGATGGGCTGGCAGCCTACCTCCCTGTTGAAAGAGTTAATGTGCCTTTGCAGATGGCTGAGCAGATGAGCCAAAGTACCAGGGACAACCCTTTTAGGGAAAAAGTTGGGACAACTTTGATTCAACCCATCACAAATTCTAAGACCTCAGAGTCCTAAAACAGACCATGTATTATAAAGTTTTTTTCAGTCAGTCACGGCCTGACTTGTTATCTAGGATGAAGGTAAAGGTCACAGAATCAGCAATTCTGACAGTCAGTCTTGTGTTGAGGGCACCATTAAACCTAAATATCAATAGAAAAAGGATAAGCATAGAACCTCCCAAGAATCTGGGTGGCTTCAAACAGTGTTTACTTCCTAGGATACAATCATATTCACTTAATTGATTCTGTAAGGCAGAGCTAAAGAATGGGGGAAACAGAACTTAATGGGCCTTGTGTGAATCCATGCATTTAAAACAGCAGCACCGCCAAAATTTCTGTTTGATTTTCAATCTGCAGCCGTGATGATTCCCTAAGAAATCAATTAGGAATTAGCCGATGCTCCTGTATGACTTGATAGGGGGAGGAAAGAGAAGGGCTTGAGTTGAATCTGCTACAGTTGGAAGGCTATTATTATTGAGGGGAGGGTTCAAGACAGCCAAGCCACAGATGCACCATTTGCATCAGGGTGAGTGATGGGTTATAGAAATAAGGGTGTCTTCAGGTGGGAAGAGAACCCATCTAGGGTTTGTGTGGGCAGTTCTTCTGCTTTGCAACACTCAAGCTCCATGGAGCTTGGGCTCTTTCCCCATTGCTGGGTTCTTTTTTTCCCAGACCCAGGGCTGGCATGATGCCACAGGGTCCTGGCATCTGACTTTAGTACAGCCCAGGGTCTGTTTGGCAGCTAATGACCAGCTTCTTACATTGCCATAAAGACAAATGAGGCAGAGAAAGGATGAAGATAGGGGTGGGGATATGGAAAGGGTTCCCTCCCCCAGTCTGCTAGAGGGCAGTGGGCATTTGGGGCAGTTGCATGAGAACAATTGTGGGGGTTGTGAGAATGAGTCTGAGGTTTGGGGAATTTTTTTCCTGGGAGATGGGGCAAGTAATGACAGCATTCATTTAGAAAGTTTTTCTGCTTTTTGAACGTTCCTCCTCCCTTCGCAGACTTTCCCTTGTATACAAATGATTAATAAGCATTCACCCATCCTGTTCAAATGTGCCAAGATTTTCAGGTAGGTAAGAAAAGGGTCTTGCCACATTTCTAGGTTTTTGGGGTCCTTGGTGCCACTGTGGAAGGCTGCAGGCCTGCCTCCTTCAACTCAGCACTGAGGGTCAAACTATCACTGATATCTCTCAGTTGGTGAGATGACAGATGGATCTGGGCCTCAGCAATTGCTCAGCCTTACCGATCCCTACCAACGAGAAGAAAGAAAGAAAATATTTTCCAAGATTTCCCTTGGAAAATCAGCACCAACCTTTCCCAACTGTTGCCCCTGCAGGCAAAATAACTCGGAGTCCTGAAGCGCTAGAGCTCCAAGAAAACAGCACTGAGGTGCAAGTTCAAAGCAACAAACTTGCAGGGAAAGTGGATGGGACAAATCAGAAAAGAAAGAAAAGCAATTGCTGAGTGCAATCAATCAACTCCTATCAACATGCATAAACAATATTAAGTGAATTCATCTGGGGAACAGGCATTCATAATTTAAAAATATGACAACTGCAACTGGGCGCGTGCATCGCCCTCCACCAACCTGATATTAAGAGTGCTTGAGATGTCCTCGATATGTCACAAGCATCTAGAAGACTATTGTCCTATTAACTGTAAGATCAGTGATGCAATATGTTTGCTAATGGGAACAGGCTGGATGTTGAGTGAAATGAGTCCTTAGAGAAAGACTTTCATTACTTAGAATGAGTATAAGCAGGAGGGAAGGTAGGATTTTTCAGGGCGGAAGAATGGTTAGATCTCGGAATACTTCCGGTTTGAGAAAGCTCCGCGCGTAAGACCCCTAGCAAGTGAAATGCTTTATGGCTGATGTGATTGAATTCCTCCTTTGGCTTTCTTCTGAATCTCAACTCGACTTTTTTTCCCCAGAAGAACCATCTTCACCAGCATTACTTAAATTGCTTTCTTACCATTTCCTGCACGTGTAAGCAAACAACATCAGGGTGCTACTGCGAGGTTTATCTAAGAACACAGATCTCCTGCCCTCACACAGTTTTACCTGTTTCTTAGTTTGGTATGCTGCTGTCATCACCAAGAACTCCTGGCAGTTAACATCTTAAGCATGAACCCAGAACAATATGAAATACATAGAACAGCCATAAGGTCACTTAGAGCAATAAAAGCAAAAACAGACAATAATGGGAGGAGGAGGAGGAGGAGGAGGAGGATTTCAAGCCACATCAACTGATTCCAAAATTTTGATTCAGATATTTTTTTTAATGTTTACTAAAAGCGACACCCATTGTTTCCTCAAATTGTCTCATGAACAAATTATAAGGAACGGATTCCTTAATTCTGCATTGTTTTATTTATTCTAACTGGTAGCTGTTTTTTGACAGATCACTTCTAGGATGGCTTACAGCTGATTCAACAGGACACTGGATTCTAGTGCCATCTACTTTCCAACTCATTTCTCAGGGGTGGGGAGCTAAAAGAGGAAGAAAAGCCCCTCCTTGGCTTTTCAGCATTCCTTTTTTGGGGGGAGGGATATAATTTTGATTAAGAATTTTAATTACAATAGTAAAACCTATTACAAACTAAACTTAGAGAAAGAGAATGGAAAGAAAAAAGAAAAATGCAGGAAAAAAGAAAAAGAAAAAGAAAAGAAAAGAAAAGAAAAGAAAAGAAAAGAAAAGAAAAGAAAAGAAAAGAAAAGAAAAGAAAAGAAAAGAAAAGAAAATAATATAATATAATATAATATAATATAATATAATATAATATAATATAGAAAAAGAAAAAGAAAAGAAATACATAAAGAAGTGACTTCCAAACTTCATCACAACAAGTATAACAAACTGAATAACTTTTTACCCTTTATAAGGTTAAACAGGTATCTCTTCAACCCATATCCCATCCTTTATCTATAAGCAAATCCATAAAACATCAAGTTTTCAATCCTAGTGTCAGCAAAAAGTCTGTAAAGGGTTGCCAGAACATTGCCAAAAATATTTTAGTTTAACCTTAATCAAATAAACCAGATTTATATTCCTTCCTTTTACTTCTAACAGTCTTAATTTTTAATTCAACCAAATATTGTCATAGGATTTGATTTCTCTTCAATTCTATTTTATCCCATTTCTTCAAGTCTTTAACAAGCCTCTTTTGTAGGTCCAATAAGAAAACATTTTACAGGTCATTCTCTTGGTTTATCATTTGTATTTCCTTTTTAATTCTTAAAACTTCAGCCAGTTTATTTTGTATATCCAGTAAAGCATCCTTTTCCAAATCATTCTCTTGGCCTGTCATTTGTAGTTCCAAGTTCTGTACTTCCTCTGTCTTGTCAGATAAAGTTTCACATCTGTCGTTCCTTCATTAACATCTTTTAGACATAGTCTATCTATAGAAGCAGACATCATGATTGACAGTGTTGATATTGTAGTTACTAATTTCTGGTTCTATTCTTCAAAGATCTCCTTTAATGTTTCCGATGTTACATCATTTTGTGTCATTGTGGTAGTCCCAGTATTAACTGTTATAAAAAACAGGCTTGTTTTTTTTTTATTATTTGCTTATGCTTAAAATCTTTAGTCGCCTCTAATGTCCAGGTTCTAAAATCATCACTTATTTTTTGTTATGACTTGCAACAGCCAGAATAGCCAAAATAAATCTGTTTCCCAGGAGAAGTTGTTTATTTCTTATAGTTAATTCCAAAATCTTACAGTAAAAGTCAATTTTCCAAATTTATCTGGACCCTTAATCTGTTTATACCTTTCTTAGATTTGTGCTGTTTATTTCAAATTCTTTAAGTTCTTAAGCTTGTAATTAACTTTTCTTGTATTCAGAGTTGAAGATAAACTGGTGCGATAAAGACTTTTCAAACTTGTTGTCTCTAATAGCTTTAAAATGGTGAATAGGCAATTTCCAAAAGTGATTAGAAAGTGCGGTTTGTGAACTTAGTGTCCTTTAAAAGGCTTCTCCACAGTTGTGAGCAAGTTGGCTGACCCCATCATCTCCCAGCACTCAAACGCATGGAAAACTGCTGTCCAATGGTCTCCTCACAAGGAGTAGCTGTCCGGAGCACATGTGGGTGATCTCCTATCCTCTCCTTACCCAGAGAGATTCCAAGGAACTGATCTACTCACCAGTTCCTCGGCCTTTGCTGCTGTTGTGTTGTTCACCAAGAATTACATTTCCATGGAAGGAAATCACAGGAGACTGAAGACATTTCTTCACTTTAAGGTTTATTTACAGGTGGAACATAATATAGTAGCGGGATTCACAACATTAACATTTCAGCAAATTCCTATTTTCCACCAGATTATTAGGGAAGCCCAAATTATCATGATTGTCTGCAGAAAGTAAAGTCATTGTACACAATCCTCACTTGCCTCTTCTCAGTTACTGGGAAGAATGTAAGTCAGTTATTTTCAACCTTGTACTGTAACTTTTAGGTTTATTACCAACTTTTAATTAACTACTTTGGTCAGGCCCTGAGAAATACCCACACTGATTGTTCTTTATAAATTGCCTGAAGCCATGAAACATAGCTAGCGGCTTTATAAATCCCTTTATTCTGAAGCTTTACAGACACAATGAGAACTTAGGGACTATGATTCACCAGGCATGACCACTTGAGTTTTTGAGGTCTCCCCTCTACTCAGATGATAAATCTCCTAATCTTGGTCCCCTTGTTAGCTACTTTTGAAAATATTCACCATATCTTTCACCTGAATTAACTTCAAGGTGTCTTGCTTCAAGGGTACCAAACTAAGCAAGCAAAAACTCAGCCTCCCTTTGATGGATAGCACTACCACCTTTGCAATCCAGGACTACTGAAATCATCTTTCTTGAAGGGGTGGGGAAGATCCTTGCAGTTCCTCTTCCTGTGGCCAGGATAGTCTATACCAGTGTTTCTCAACCTTGGCCACTTTCAGATGTGTGGCCTTCAACTCCCAGAATTCCCCAGCCAGCTGTGCTGGCTGGAGAATTCTGGTAGTTGAAGGCCACACATCTTAAAGTGGCCAAGGTTGAGAAACACTGGTCTATCCTATGCCATTAAGCTGTTCTTGGCCCCAAGAAAGGTTTTGTCTTGGAAGGACAAAGAGAAGTCTATTTTTCTTTCATTTTACAGGCAGTGACTAAGCTGTATGGAGTTAGATGTAGAGTGGGAGCACAGGCAGAAAAAGGAGTAATAAAATTTCAGCCTGGAGATGGTTTTATTTATTTCTATTATCTATTATCTATAATAAAACTAGCTTAGCAAAAAGTTATGTCCAAGAATTTCTTGCTGCTAGCCTTTCAGTTCAGGTTGCCCTCCCTTGAGCGAATGTAGCTTGAAGGTATTCTTGGATCCATCACTGGAGGACCAAGTGCGCTTGTTGGCAGGACAGTTTAAAGAATTGAAGGGACCAGGTCCAGTGGGCATTTCCATCATTCAGTCAGGAGATATTTACCAAATTTATATGAAGTATCTTGCAAATATTTGTGCATGTTTGTTGATAGACGTCTAACACTGCACCTCCATCAGTCTCTTCCTGAGGTACAAAATTGTGTTTAAAAATACAGATTATTCTAGAGTCTTTCCTGCAGTTCAACATTTGTACACTGTCATGCTGATCATGAGTTTGTCACTGGAAAAAAATTTCATCCGCATGGGAAAAAAAAACATCGTTTTTACTTGCCAGACCTTGAGGGAACAACTTTTAGATACATGTACGACAAATAGGCTAAAACAGATTGTTCCTGAGCATTTGGCATGTTAAATCCTTAAGCATCAATTATTCATAGGGATGGAAACCACACACACACACAATTTATCACAACTCAAACAGCATCCTCCTTGAAATTCAGTGTAACTCATATATAAAGCAACAGGAGAAAAGTGTTGTGCAGCCTATAGCCTCTTCATTAAAACAACCGCAAAACAAAATGATTTGTGGTGATCACAGTATTTCTCCTCCCACCTTTTACTGTATTTTATAACTTATACAATCCTCAAGCGAAAAGCACTGTTTTATCACCAGTATCTTCAGAGACACAAGGAACTTTAATCTCTCAGAAAATTGTGTTTGCTGTTTTCTCATTTCCCAGAAAAATGAGGAGATGACCAGGCTACAAATTAGATTGAATCAGAATTTTCCTCCATGCTTGGTGTTGGCATATGGGGCTTCTACACTCACTGAAATAATCTCAGCATGCTCATAAGACCAAGCGTAGAAGGTACCTGTGTCCTTTCTCCCCAAGAGAATTTGTGAGCTGAAGACAAAGCATGGGGGAAGGTAGGAAGGTACTTACTTTGCTAAGCAAACTTAAACCAAATCACAGTGTTTCATAAAATAAACATTTGGACTGGCACCACTACCTGAAAATAAGCATAGGAAATTATTTCAGAACGAGCCAAACCATTAGTCTCACCAACCCTGAAGCTTCCCAGGATTTTTGGCAGGCAAAGAGCTGAACCTGGAATCTTTGGTATTGAATACCCTTGTTCCAGTATTTACTTACAGGCCTTCTGATAATCAAGGCTGGTATATGATAAAGCATGCAATGCAGAAGTCACATTGCAACTGGGCTCACTGAAAAGAATTCATATTTGAGCATTACTCTCCTTTATGGATAACCCAACTTGGCAGGCAGATCCTGACTGAGAAGAGAAATAGCAGATCTTGAGCTGGTGGACTGTTGCCTTTTCCCAAGATTGCACATTGGAGAATCTGCAGAAGGAATGGCCTTCAGAATGAGGCCTCAACAAATGCTTTGATGTAATAATGTATCAAGATTTGAGTACACTCTTTGAGTGAGATGGGCAGTGATGAAATTCGAAATATAAATAATAAATTAATAAATAAGATTTATAACGATAAATGGGTTCAAATACACACAGCAGTACAAAGAATTTTGAAGACTGATTTTTAATTGAAACCAAAACTTTTCTTGTTGGGACAAATGGATAGACAATTAGAAAAGAGTTATGGAAGATTGTTTTTATATATAATACAGTAACTGCTGCAAGATTATTATATGCGCAAAAATGGAAAGACTCTGAAATACCCACAGTGGAGGAATGGCTGGTGAAGATGACAGAATTAGCAGAGATGGCAAAATTAACCTGTCTGATTAGAGAAAGGGCAATTACCACATTTATTAGTGACTGGAAACCCCTTATGGACTTTTGGAAGTGTTGCTCCCTCACCGTGCTAAATCCTATAACCTGTTTGAACCAAGCTATCAACCCAGCAATGCACTGATTGATGCAGCGAGGTCATCCTTGCCAAGAAGACAGAATGCCTGACTTTATGGTGGCCTGGTGTCTTATTTTACTGAAGACCATCCTGCACTGAAGGGCTGCCCAGCCCATCCATGGTTTCAGGATATCATAAGAAAGAGAGAAGCTTGAGCTGCCTACCAGTAGGTAGCAAAATGAGGTGGTGTACAGGTTGCCTGATTGCAGCCTTCCCCACTATCTAGAACTGTGCTGTAATTCTACTAATGTTGTAGGACTTTTTCAAGATAAGCCCCTGTAAAAATAAATTAGCATGTGTAAATGTGATGTAAACGTGCCTTCTCTTTTTTAGGTGATGTGCAAATGGCCATTCCCATCTGTGGCTATTTTCTCTATCTCCCTCATGCATGGCTAATTAGTCATTTAATTCAATCAGACTGTGCTCATGTGTGAAGAAATTGAGATGAGACTAGCGTTTTTTTTAAACAAAAACAAAAACCTTGTTTAATTTCCAGCCAGATTTCTCCCTTTTGATACAATGTCCTGTTCACTTCCTTTGTTATATTTTAATTGCTCCTAATAAAGCTATTATATTACAGTGGCTTTTTGTGGGGAGGGGGGTCCTTTTCCTGCAGACCTGATTACACTAACTTTGAAATATATAGACTTTCTGGGCCAAGGAAGACATTACAAAATTTGGTAAAGATGCGAATGCCAGGAGATTTTTACCTGTTGGAAAATCTGGCACAAAATCTAAATGCATTGTCTTATTGATGTTACAAGGCTCAGGTTGAAGTCGGAGATCTTCATTTGCTTATTTAGAGCTCTGTTGCAGGTTGGCCAATCATGGACTTCACTCTATGCTTTGCCTGCCCTGACCTTCACACACATGTATGCTGACACACACACAGACACGCACACTGTGCAGTAAAGGTGATGAAAGATTTGTTACTGCTGCCAACAAGAGGCCAACAGCATCACAGATTCCTTGCTTCATTGATAGACTTCTATGGAGCAGGATAATTCTGATTTATTTGTATTCCAAAAATGAGGAAATCTAATTTTCCTTTCAATTGACTGAAGAAAAATCCATTATTCAGGGCAATTCTATGCATCCCAAATCTATTTAACTAATTAAGCAATTCAAGCTTAAGTTTGTATTTTGGTGAATTGCCGACAGATAACTTAGGCTGGCTCAGGCTCATAAAGCTTTGGACACTACAATGAGCATCTTGTTTTGGGCTTTAAGAGCAACTGAAAACCAGCATAGCTGATTCTGCAGAGGATGAACATGCTACTTGTCAAGCTCTTGGCAGCTGCTTGCAACCAAATAGCCAAGATTCTCACAGAGTCTTCTTTAACCAGATTTATTGAAATGGAAAGGGTTATGGATATCTTGGCAACTGTTTGTTTCCTGTAGCCCAGTTCAGAGGCAGAGATTTATTGATCTACTTGATAACCAGTCAGTTCATGCACTGGGGAGGTAGCTACCCATTTTCTTGATAATGGAAGAATGTGCTTGCAATACTTGTAAACCACCATCCTCTTTCCCAGACTCTGATAACCCCATTACACCACTCACCAACTATGCCATTGCATTCTAGGCCAGCTCTAGAGCCTTTTATAAAGAGTACATTGCACTCATCCAATTCTGAGAACATCAGTACATGCACCAAGAGTACCAAATCTCTCTCTTACAGGAAGAGACACAACCAAAACTCATACAAGCACCATATCCTGCAACAGGGCCAGTGCCAGATTCAGAAGGATGACACCTTCACCCTTTAGAGGATGTACAATCCCATCCAGAATTCTAGCAGGATTCCAGATAGCTCTCAAATACTGGAGTGCATCACCTAGAACCAGCAAAAACTCTGTAGGAGATCATGGGAAGGCTGGGGAAATAATGGAAGGAAAATTAGACATAAATATTCAAGGAACAGAAGTCTACTGATAGTTCATCTTATAAACAGCAACTCAGTCCAGGTGGCCAGAAATCTGGGAAGAAGCATTTCACAACATTCGAAGAGACTCCATCTTAATGAACTCACTATAAACAAGGACTGGAAATTCCCCTTGCAGTTTCTGTATTTACTGAAAGAATAGCATTAAAGATCCCTTTCTGAACTCTGTGTCATTCTTGCTTCCTTGATCCGTTGTGGGACCTGATAATCTGTCTTGTCAGGATTCAGTTTCAGCTGTCTTTCCTATACCAAGATCCACAGAAGCTCTTAAGATACCCTACCTTACACAGGAAAGGAGGAGCACAGATGTAATGGTATGTGGGAATGACCTTGGGAGACCAGGCAAAGAGATGCTGCCTAGGGAACGGTCAGATATGAGGGAGCATAGCCCACAGCTGCATAGTGGGTGGAGCAAGAGGCTCAGGAGGGACCCTCCCGAAGTTATCGGGCTGTGAAGGTGACAGCGGGAGAACTGTACTTTCAGACTTGCAAGATTCTGTTAATGTAACAGTAAAGTAGAAGTAGCTCATCTGGTTGTGTTGCCTGTCTGGTCTACCTGGGAAGGTTGACAACAGCTGAGTATCATCAGTGTACTGCTGGCAAAAAGCTCTGGGACCATCCAAGAATCCCACCAGGGTAATTCCCAATTACAGATAAACAAGATAAGCATCTCTGATAACAAAACAACACTAGCACTAATCTAGTTTCAGTCCAGCTCACTAGCATTTCTAAAAAAATGTATTTATTAAGTCTACCAATATAATCATCATTATTGTTTATATGTGTTTATTAAGTCTATGAATACAATCAGAAAAGGCAAGGAGAAATACAGAGAAAGCAAAGTGTAAATAAAGCTTGCAAGCCCTGTAAAATTGATGAGAAAAAAATTGAAATGACAATGATATAAATCTACATATTAAAATATCTTACCTCGATTTGAAAGTTAGAATCAGTTTTCAAATAAATCAATATCAGAATCAGACAATTGTACAGGAATTGGCAGCTTTAACTAGTACAATTTGATTTAGAAATTATAAACTAAGGGGGGGAAAGGGGGACAAAATACAGTAAGTTCTGCCTGGTCTGAACAATTTAACTAATTTAGCAAATCAGAAAAAAAAAAGCTAAAAGTTATCTGATATTATGAGAAATTCAGACTTTGCGTATGGAATGAACCTGTCTAACTTTTCAGAGGCTATTTCAATATATCAATAACTTTCTCCACTACAGAACAGTTTCTAACTAAATTCAAAACACATGGATGGGGGTATAACCAGAGATTTGTTATAGTATCACCATTAAACATTATTAGTCAAGTGCCTTAACATCCATAATTAAGTGGCAAGACTACATAAGAATTTAAAACTCCGTCTTCCATAACCAGAAAAATATGTCTATATTCTTTCAGAATAAGGCACATTGAAATACTAAAATCTTGACCGCTTCCTAGGGACTCCATTATTGCTGCCTGTTATGCAGCTAATAATTCTGCAGTTCAACTCAGAGATAAAGTCTGCTGCTAAATGAATCCAATTTGCCACCATGTAATTAATCAAGCCCTCTTCAAGACTCGGTAGGCGATACAAATTGCTATTCTGAAGCAGAAGTGCTTATATCTCAGTATTTGCAACCATAAAAATAGCACAGGCAGATTTGAAGTCTGTGTTATAACCTGATTAGTCAAGCATCCTAAACCATTTTTCATTCTTTACAGAAAGCTCCACCTCTCCCAATAGAATAAGTTCCTGCCCTGGGCAGGGGTTGGACTAGATCAGTGTTTTTCAAACTCGGCAACTTGAAGGTGGGTGGACTTCAACTCCCAGAATTCCCCAGCCAGCCAAGCTGGCTGGGGAATTCTGGGAGTTGAAGTCCACCCACCTTCAAGTTGCCGAGTTTGAAAAAAAACTGGAGTAGACGACCTCTACTTCCAACTCTGACATTCCACAATTCCATGAACTTATCTCTCACCAATCTTCCCACTCTAGAATTTCCTCCATGCACTGATCTACCCACTGGCTTCCCTTGACCTCACAGACCTGTCGCAGACACAGAAGCCAAAAGGGATTGCTTTGAATTTGAACTGAAGCCAAAATTGCTTTGAATGGGACCAGTTGCTCCAGAGCAACAGCTCCATCTAATGCCCAAGGCCTCCGTCAGCAAGAGCTCTGCTTTATAAGAATGGTGCACAGGGGAACAGGATCCTGGCTGAGGGTTTTATTCCACATCCCTAAGTCTACCAGCCAGAGTTCAGGTGCCATAACGTGGCCCAGAGAGGCAGACCTGTGCTAAGAAATAAAGCATTTGTGACTGGTGCAAGAATTGTGCTTATACATCCCTTTGCACAAAACTCCAGCCCTGGTTTTCTCCCAAGGATTTCTTTGAGGTTGTTCTCTATCTCTCTCTCTCTATCTATATCTGTATCTATATATTTGTATCTCTCTATCTCTCTATCTGAAGAACAACCTCAAAGAAATCCTTGGGAGAAAACCCAATAATACATTTTATTAAAAGGTTTAAAGAACATAAAAACTAACACAAACTAATACTGAATAAAAAGAACAAAGAGAGAGAGAAAGAAGAAAGAAAGAAAAAAGAAAAGTGCAGAAAAAAAGGAATAGAAAGAAGTAGAAAGAAGCTTCGAATTTCCTTTGCAGCAAATATAAGCCTGATTACAACATTATCTCTTATTCTAAGGTTATGGAAAAAAGCTCACTTTTTTCTATTATCCATTTTTTTTTCCTAAGCATCAAAACCACAAATCATAAGTGCATTTTTTTTCTGTTTCATGCAAAAAGTCTGTGAGAGGTCTTTGGGGTTGTTCTTAACGTTTGTCAGAAATCCCAGGGATCTGTTTCAGAGATCTGATTCAGGAAGACCTTCTGCCAATCCCTGTGTATAATCTATATGGATTTTTTAAAAAGTGCATCCAACACCAGAGCACAGAAGTAACAGTCATACCTGGCAATATGTGATCTTCCTCACTTGGACAAAAATTCTAAGAGATATTTTTGGACTGGTGAATACCAATATACCCACCAACACTTCCCCTGCCTTTTGCCAAATTCTTTGCCCTGCTTGATTTAATGTTGTTAATTTTAAAAAATGGAAGGAAAGGCAAACATGCTGGAAAGCAAAGCATCAACCTCAAAGGAAAAGAGAGCGATAGATAGCAGGGGTAGCCATATGTCATCTCAAGCTCCCCGAATGAAAATCAGGACCAGACTCAAACAAGGTGATGAATAAGTGTACTCCCAAACATAAGATGCATGAATGCAACTCCCAGATTGCCAACTTTTACTCCATGACTGCAACAATCACACTAAGACAATTATAAAGTTCCTTCTTCCCCAGAATGTGTGAATGAACCCTTTCAAAGCAGGGAAGGAGACGGAAAGCTTCCATGTTCATATGAACTGCAATTATATCCAAGTATCTAGATGGCACTATAAACTGCCCAGAGTTGTTGGGAGTCGGGCAAGATATACATCTAATAAAGAAATAAAATGAATAAGTTACCTGGGGGGGGCAGGGAATAAGAGGATGTGACTGAATTTAAAGGGGTGTGACTTCAAGAGGAGAAATTGTTTAGGAGCAATGGTGTATCTGCTGTAATATGTGTTCCTTCTTTAGCTATTTGTTAAAATCCTAGATGCCTTAAGATACCAAGTTTACAACATTGGTAAACTTAAGAACAAAGATAATCATACAGATTTTGCTCAAGGCAAAGAATGATAAATGGCCCCCATCAAATGACTACGTTGTGGCAGAATATTATTTCAAAGAAAAGCACCACCGAGATGAAAATTTTGGGAAAAATAGAGAGGGTGGCAGAAGGAAAGGTTTAATGAACTGTAGCATTCAAGTCAGCCCAGCCATCTTTCCTTGTTTGAAAGGAAGGACTGCAAAGACATGAGAATAACAGCTTTCTGAGATGTTAAACAAATGTGCCTTTATTTTTACATACCTATACATTTTTAGATCTCTGAGATAGGTAACTATATCCCAGCAAAGAAACCATGTTAAATAACACTGGGTTTAATGAAATTACACTCCAATAAAGCTAGACACAGTTATTTTTTTTAATTTAAGGCTTCATCATAGGTGGGAGGGAACTGGTAGACTGGGGTGTCTGCAAGGAATGGTCACAAAAGTCAGTATGGCAGTTGGGACAGGGCAACCGAAGATCCACCTGTTTTTACATGCAAGGCAGAGCATCGCTCACATCTTTGGGGCCACACCTTTGACAGGACCTCGCAGATACTAGATGCTAGTACAGCAGGGACTGGAACTGTAAAGGCTCTTTCTCTTAAAGCTAAAACACTGGCAGGTTCATACCCATGCAGACTAAAGCGGCCTGACTCGCTCAATTTTGTAGGGAGAACCCGCTTCTAGTCCCAAATTTCCAAGCGGTGGGGGTGGCTGAAGCTAGAAGATGCTGCTTTTATGGGGCAATGCCAATGCTTTGGAAGAGCCTCCAGGCAGAGGCCAGCTAGCCTCTTGCTTGTCTTTGGAAGAACATTCAACCCAGAGTTATTTCAGAAGCCTTTCTCTTAAGATGAAGCTCTGCACCAGATTTCACCTCTTTATTTTTGTTTTCCAATAGTTGTTTATGCTGTTCTTCTGGTGGGTGGGTTTTACAAGTTTATCCGTTGTCATTTTAACCATATCTTGGAAGTTACAATCTTTGTTCTACACTATGCAAGCCACCATGAGTTGTTAGATGGCAATGGGGTATAAGATAGATAGATAGATAGATAGATAGATAGATAGATAGATAGATAGATAGATAGATAGATAGATAGAGATAGATAGATAGATAGATAGATAGATAGATAGATAGATAGATAGTAAAGGTAAAGGTTTCCTTTGACGTAAAGTCCAGTCGTGTCCGACTCTAGGGGGCGGTGCTCATCTCCGTTTCTAAGCCGTTAGAGCCGGCGTTGTCCGTAGACACTTCTGGGTCATGTGGCCAGCATGACTCACGGAACGCCGTTACCTTCCCGCCGAAGCGGTACCTATTGATCTACTCACATTTGCATGTTTTCGAACTGCTAGGTGAGCAGGAGCTGGGACTAGCAACGGGAGCTCACCCCGCCGCGCGGTTTTGAACCGCCGACCTTCCGATTGGCAGCTCAGCGGTTTAACGCACAGCGCCACCGCGTCCCTAGATAGATAGATAGATAGATAGATAGATAGATAGATAGATAGATAGATAGATAGACAGACAGACAGACAGACAGACAGACAGACGGCATCAGAGATAGGAAAAGCATGGCCACCCACTACCATCATTTTCACAGCCTAAAAATGCAGATACTTCCTTAGTTGACCTTGTTCCTCCTGTCTGATTAAGGGACCATTCCCATGGTTAACCAGGTTGAGCAGCTCCTAAAGGAGACAGTAAGGAAAGCAATATTGGGGGAGGGAGAGGGCCTCCTTTGACCTAGAAGATCTGTTCAGTTACAGGCCAACCTCAAATATTCAATTTCTAGAAGATGTTCTCCTCCAGGCTGTGGGAATAAGGGAGTGAAACTCTTTGATTTCCTTGGAGATAGCCTAAATCAGACATTGGATTAGAAGAGTGGAGTCCTGCTAGTTTTCTTGGACTTCCAGATTCTTCTGGTGGGTTAGGGGCTGAGGACATGTTTAACAATGGTCCTGGCTTTTCCTGTTGGGCCATGTCCAGGTGCTATGGGAGCATTGTTCAAAAAGGATGCTGGAGGACTACTATTTGACACTCAGGCTACTAACCTATGATGTTCCACATGATTCCACCTTCCTGAGCTGGTCAGATTTGGCTATTGTTTTCCAGACTTTGGTTACCTCCTGCCCTTGCTGCTGCAAGGATTCTATCAGAGGTTTCTCTTGGGAAGTGGGTAGAAGTTGCAGACAGTGCAAAAAACAAACAAACAAAAACAAAAAACAAAAAAAAACAAAAAAAAACAAAAACAGCCACCCAGGGATAATATTATGACTGTTCTGAAATACCTGTCCTGGTTGCCAATTGCTAACTGAGCAAACATTAAGGTCTCAGTACTGACCTTTAAGCCTCAAAATGGCTTAGGGCCAGACACGACTTCTCCACTACCCATCCACATAAGATATCAGTAAGCCACCCAGAGTTACTGTGTGTGAGTTGGGCAGCTATATAAATTTGTTAAATAAATAAATTAAAAAAAAAAAAAAAACCCCGATGTCAGGTTCTTCTCCTACTTTCCTTCTGAGTTAAGGGGGACTGGCAAAATGAGTTGCTCATGTATCTGGGCTGCAAACACCCAAACGACCACTGGATGGCAGCACAGGCTTAGTATTTTTCAGTAACTCTTCAGTGCCATCTGGTGGTGCTCCAATTTTAAAAAGTCCATGTATGGAACTAAATGCTTTTATTTTTTTTTGCTTAATTTATTTGTTTTCCTATGATAGATAGATAGCGCTTGAAATTTCCCAGTGCATTTCTTTCGTGTGGCGTGTTTTATGCCTAAGCAGAGAACCTGTGGACATTTAAAAAGAACAAGCGAACTTCAGTTTGTCCCATCCGGATTTGCTGACTAATAGTTTTGCTTGTATGACTCTAATCACACAAGCTGTGGTGGTGGGTAAATGGGGGGAAGACAGGGAGGTAGTGATTAAACCCATGAAAACTACCATCAGCCCCAGGAGCTCAAAGCTTCCCATTTTCCCAGACTTCGTCAACCTGGTGCTTTAAGAGACGATGGGCATCGCCACCCACAATTCCTAGCCAGTGCTAAGAGACTGTAGCAGTTGAAACCTCATGCATCTTGAAGGTCTTAGACTGGGAAAAGATGAAATAGTAAATGGTCCAGTCAGTTGTGCTTTCATTGAGGAGGTGTAATTCCACTCTGCCCTCCTAAAAAAGACATGAACCTTGAGCATTCTCAGTTTTCTGGGGTGATTCTGGGTCTTCCCTTAATTTTTCTGCCTCAAAGTTTTATCAGTAGCCCTTGCATTGGGACATGTGAAGACCCAGCTCTCTGGAAAAGGCTCGAATGCTGGGAAACATGGAAAGAAAGAGAAGAAGGGCACAACCAGCAGCAAGGCGCATAGACTCAGAAACAGTGGCATTGAGTACACCATTGGAAGACCTAAAAGACCAGGTTAGGGACAGAGCCTCATGGAGAAACTCTAATTAGGTGGTTGCTAAGAGTCAACAATGACTTGATGGCACATAGTCAATCAATCAAGAAATGCATACATAAGGATAGAAGATCAGGCCGAGGTCCGGCTGACTCTGGCCTGTTGTTGGGGTATGGGTATCGGCAGGGTATGGGTAAAAAAGTCAAGATGGAGGCCACAGTGGTGTGATCAAAGCTCTGCTGTTTATGTGAGCCCCCTCCCCACCCCCAATATTTAGAGATTACGAGTTGATTATTGCCACGAGAAGATTCACTCACTCCTATTGAGGACGTCTAAAGCAGCAGCAGCAGCTTGGAATGTATCAGTTTAGTAGTTGAGTCTGAAGACAGAGTGGGTTGTTCTAGAGGAAAACCAAGGAAAGCTCAGGACTGGGAGAGGATTCAAGCCTGCAGGTCTGGGCAAAACCTGCTAGAGGTTGAAGGTACAGCAAGCTGCATACCAAAAAACGACGACGCTTGAAGTATGCAGAAGAGCTCGGTAAGCTAAGCTTTCCAGAAGGATATATGACTCAAATAGCTTTGCAAAAAGAAAAGAAAAAGAGGATGAGCCTCCCTAGAAACTAGAGACAACGGAAAGCGTTTTATCACATTCTGTTCTGACTGGGTGGCTGGGACTGAGCAAGACCAGAATTTGAAACCGTTCGTGGAAATTCCCTAGTTGCAGGAGGTCTTAAAGCTTTGTTGGAAAGGAAAAGAATAAACATATAGATGGGAAAGGGCAGTGGTGAGTTGAGCATTTGCAGAGCAACAGCCCAGATGGGATGCGGTCAAAGCCGGGGCAGTTCAACCTGACCAGCTAGAAGAGGTTGCACTACTGTAGTCATCGGACATGCAATAGATGCTCCAAGCTATAAAGCTCAGGTAGGCTTCAAGGAAGCCAGATTAGGAGACAATCACACTGCAAAGCCCTTCAGAAAGAGGGTGACTCCCTACAGAATTAGCTGCACACCAACCTGGTGAAACATCTACCCCGCAGATCTTCATTTTATCGAGATGAAACTTCCGTTTATTGGCTGTCATGTAGCCCAACTCTTAAACCAATTCAGTGCTTTCATAGTCTCCTAGAGAAGAAAAAACTGATGGTACTTAATCTCCCCTGCAAGAACACAGAGGACTGGCTTACATAGAGCCACACAACTGGGTCATCTAATTCGGTGTTACTGACACTGACCAATGGCACATCGTACACATTTCACACAACAGGTGGGAACAGGACTGCGCTTTGCAGGGCCTTGTAATACAAATGCGAAGAGATTGCTACTTGCATTCCATTATCCTCCGAGAATGCTACTTGCATTCCATTATTCATGTGAACACAAGTGGAATTCTCAACATGGACAAGTTGTGCACTGTCAGGGCAGACCAGCAGGTACATTGGGATGGCAAGAGGATGTAAAAGAAGGCTCTCCAGATATACAGCACGTCAGTCCTCGTGCATTTTGGGAGAACACTTGATGAGGCTATTGAGGTTCAGGTGCACCATTCCCATCTAGATCTATTTCTTCACATTTATGGTTCCACTGCTTTGGTGCGTCCCTGTGACCTGGCAAGGAACACTTTTTAACTCCAACACTTTGCCAGTCTAATCTAGGTTCCCTGGCACAGAATCCCCCAACTTCAGTGAGATTCACTTTTCTATAAAAGCATTGAAAAGGCAGACCAGTTCAACCACAGCTGGTGCACTGCACATCTTGTGCCCAATTCATTACATTCTTCTGGTTCAAAATTTTAATTGCTACTCTTCCTTCATATTTATTCCTTTTAACACTGCTTTAATTCAAAAGAATTCCACAAACTACCCTTGCCTGGAATTTATTTCCGGCTATTTATGATAATAGCCTGTTTTTAAAGTGCCTATTATTCTGTGGCAGAATTTGTTACGCCTTTTACAGGAGCCCTGCAAAAGCCACTCATCCCTCTCTCGCCTCCCCTTAATTGCCAATGAGGGCTGGGATGCAATTGTGCCTTCTGATCTGCTAATTTAAACCCCACCCACCAAAGTGAGCGACAATGGACTGGAGGAAATTATATTTAAACAGCCGAAATCAACCAGTGTAGTCAGAGGGGGGAAGGACAGCTTCTTCTTGGCCAGCTACTTGAGATCAAAGAGCCGGCTCAATTGTGAGGTCATTAAAGGACAACCAAACACACAGTAGCTATCCATGGCAAAGAAAAGAAGTAATTGGCTATTTCAACGAAAGAGCGGTTGAAATGGGATGCGGCCCCAGACCTGGCGGTCGGCTGATACTCCCATCTCTATGCCTCATTGACTGCTCATCCGTTTGGCAAGTTTCGAACGGCTGTTCCCTTCCTAATTGATCCCACTGGGAGCAGGGGCTGCATTTAATCCTAAACAATCATTGAATATTTCATTGTGGCATTCACTTGCCACTTCTGGGTTGATGGTACTCCGGGCAGCACAGTTTCAGCAAGATAGAGAAAGAGATCACAGATGGGCAACTGGTTAGCCTTGCTGGCAAAGTTCACAAATCTCCAGAGGTGCTGGAGCCCATGAGTGGCCAAGGACTTCAGCATGGATGCAAAGTGTTGTTTGATTCCTGGCTATCGCCTTTGACTGGCAAATGCATTATAAATTACTTTTGAAATCCTGCTCCTTTCAAAAGGTTAGCCCACGTGGCTTGGCATATTCATGAAACAGATCCAAATCTCCCTTGCACAGATAGCATTAGTCTGGTTATTTTATGGATCCTTGCCAGTTTATTTGAAAATATTTAGACGCAACTATATTTCAGTGTTAAGTTATCACACTGTTGTTTACCAGACTTGGGCAGTACATCCAACTGGAAGGCAAAAGGGTATTTTGAGTGATCCATCTCCTAGGATTACATGCCCCCCACCGCACCCCCAGCTGCAGTGTGATCCTGGGAAATAGCACATTTGGTATAAAGAATTGTAGACAGGTTCTGTATGCATACATGCACACACACACACACACCCCACGTGCTTCAAAATATCTCTTGCCTTTGAATCTGAAGCTCTGCCCAGTCCTTTTACACATCAACTAACTACTTTTTTTTTTGAAGCACCTTTAGCCTGCTCAATTCTTAGGCTCAGATTCAGTGCTGATAACGACGACAGGCAATCTGGTGCCCCCAAGATGTTCTGAACTCATTCCCATCCATCCCATTCAGCATGGCCAAGGCAAAAGATGGAGATTGTAGTCCAAAACATTTCAAAGACACCCACTTGTCTGCATGGAGTTTCAAATATTTACAGATAGTCCTTGCTTAACAACCACACGTGGGACCGGAATTTTGGTTGCTAAGTGAAGCAGTCATTAAGCAAACCTGACCCAATTTTATGACCTTTTTTGCAGCAGTCGTTAAGCAAATCACCGTGGTCATTAAGCAGACCACATGGTTAAGTGAATCACGTGGCTCCCCATTGATTTTGCTTGCCAGAAGCTGGTTGGGAAGGTCAAAAATGGCAGTCACGTGACTGCAGGATGCTGCAATGGTCGTAAATGCAAACCAGCTGCCAAGCATCCAGATTGTGATCACATGACCACGGAGACACTGTGACAGTCGTAAGTGTGAGGACTGGTCACACGTCAGCGTCGTAAGTCTGAACCATCACTGACCGAATGGTCATTAAGCAAGGACTACCAGTAGTCACTCCGTGTATAGAACAGTGGGTAATGTGCAAAGAGTGAGTCAGCATACAAACACACAAACACATGTGGGAGACAGTTAAAAACTCGCCTACCCTAGTATTTCAACTACATTGGGATTTCTGAGCAGGGAAAGTAAACACCTCCATGGAACCAGCCTGCTCAGGAGTGTTGTGGTCTCTTCCCCACTGAAAATCCTCCAAACTCATTCTCCAAAGCCAGAGGAACTCACACCCAGGGTTTCCTGCAGCGTGCAAGTGCCTGCAGAGGGCACTGGACCAAATGCTTTGCTACGTTCCTCCAGTGCAGACAGGGACCGCTTTCTCTGTGGTTAACACTCACCCAAACACTGTTCTGTTAATTACTTCCCACTTACTCAGGCAAAGGAGAAGCCCGAGGCAAGCCAAGATTTAGTTCCCTTTGGATGAGATAACACCAGCTGCACAGTCTTTGTAGCACCTGCTTTTCCCCAGTGAAACAAATAAAGCATAGCGGCAGCAGATAACGTCAACAAGAGGATTGAGCCGGCATCAGATGGTCTCCAAAGTGGCAGTGTAGACCCCTGTAGCCATGCAGATGACAAATTCATTCCAATTAAGAGCTTTAATCCCTGGCTTCTTCCCTCTATCGGCAGTCACGCTGTCATCCCTTCCTCCCTCCTTCAAATTCTGATGGATGCCACCTTCCCAATCCTAGGGAGAGATTCTGAATTGTTAAGGGTTGTTAAAATCCCTCCCCTTACACCAGTGTTTCTCAACCTTGGCCACTTGAAGATGGGTGGACTTCAACTCCCAGAATTCCCCAGCCAGCAAGGAATTCCCCACCCATCTTCAAGTGGCCAAGGTTGAGAAACACTGCCTTATACTCTTAATCATCCACATTTGTAAGGGAAATGTCTAAACAAAGTCCACTCAGGATTGGTGGATTCCTGCTGTTCAAGAGAACCAGCGCCATAACACTTGAAAGGGCTTCCCTGCCTGTTACCTCTTACACTCGTTAGAGCTGTTGGGCACCATCCTCAGCAACCCATCCCACCATAGAGCAGTAATCTAACACGTTAGAAAGGTTTGGGGTTAGGGAAAGCTGTTCTGGGTTACTTTATTCCAAAGGCAAAGGAGAGCTTAGCAGCTTCGGCAGCGATGAGACAGAGTGTATCCTACTGATATTTTATTACTGGAATTGCACTTATGGGCATCAGGAAGAACGGTTATGATTCTGCACACGGGAATTCTTCTGCTGCCATGGGAAGCATTTGACACACAATGGTCATTCACCAACAACTTCCCTGCACAGCTCTGCAGCTTCTGGGAAGAGTTTGCACCCTTGGTGATCGGATGGCAAAGGAACCTATGGGAATTATGGACATCTCTACCTTGGACCCAAGAACTGCCTGGTTGCCTAGAAGTCTGCCTGTCATGGCAGAAGCTCAGAGCAGAAGATGGAAAGAGACAGGAGCTCCTATGAAGTATCTCCATCTACCCATCCAGGATTGCCCTCAAGATACATCTACCCTCTACTGGAGAACCAGGAAAAGGGAACTGAAATGCGTAGCTGGAGAAATAGGCAACTTGAGGACTTCCTGAAATGTTGGCATTCCTCCAGATATTTGTAGGAAGCGATGAGTAGACAATCTGTAAAATAATCCTCTGCTCCCCACTTTTGTCAACAGCCAAATATGGGTCTCTAATTTTCGGGGAGAGGTACTGATGAATCGGCACCGTCACTGCAGCACATGGAGCTGGTGAGGGGGACAAAATTGGAAGAATAACCCCATCTCATCTCAAATCAAGTTGGCGGGTCTAACTAGGCTGTGAAGCAGTTCGCCATCATTTAGAGGAAAGGGCATACAAAGTCCAGGACATTTAATGAAATGACCCATTTTAAAAAAGTGACATCATATCAAGCTGGATTTTAGCTATTGGGATCAGCAATCTTTATGAATCTAAAATTGCCTCTACTGGGTTTTCTTCATCGATCCCACTTTCAGTTCATACTTTGGGGGGGGGGAGTTACATAATCAAGAAGCACTTTAAATTACCTCATTATCCAGCTGACTGCACAGAAAAACGGAGTCCTAAACCATTGCCGCCTTCTGTCAAATGGGTGACATAAAGAACAGAAAACAAATATAAATGCAACAGATCCATTTGTTCTGGAAAACTCTCCTGAAAGTCTCTATCCCAGCCCTATTACCAGAGGCAGAGAGAATTGATGAGAGACTGTGAAATACAATTTATTGGCTAATTTATCAGAGCTTGTTTGCTTTCTAGCAGAAACGTCCATCAAAGCAAATGTTACCTCGTAGTTTTGATTTAAATTGTGTTTCTGGTGTGATTCGTAATGTATAAAAATGGAAGTTGGAACAGAGGTTTGTTGCAATGATATCTGAGACACAGGGAAGACCAAAAAAAAGCCATATATTTGATACTCTTTCTGTTAGATATTAGAACATGATAATCCAGATATTTTAACAGACCAACCATCCTTCCCCAATCCTGAATTCTTACTTAACCATTTTGGGAAATGGTCCAATGTATCTGAAGAGTTTCATGTTTCAAAAGTCTGCTATAAACATGTTAGCCAGAGATAGATAGATAGATAGATAGATAGATAGATAGATAGATAGATAGATAGATAGATAGATAGATAGGCAGGCAGGCAGGCAGGCAGGCAGGCAGGCAGGCAGGCAGGCAGGCAGGCAGGCAGGCAGGCAGGCAGGCAGGCAGGCAGGCAGGCAGGCAGACATGCAATAAAGCTACTTGTTCCTCATTTGCAATTTGCAGTGTTATTTTTCACTACCTTCCAAAACATCTCTAATGCACAGTATCTTACAGGTTTCATCTGTGGCATCGCCATATAGGACTGGAAAAGCTATATCATCGTAAAGAGTTTGGGGCACTTGGAGAAATGATGACTGAAGGAGGACCTGACTGAAGATTGTTGACATCTCCCTCTCCCAAAAAACTAGGACTGGTATTCAATAAATACCGGTGAAACTGATTGGAAAGAGATTTAGAACAGACAAAAGAAAGTACTTCTTCATACACAGCATAATTAACCAGTTGGATTTATTATCACATAACACGATGGCCTCTGACGTGGATGGCTGTAAAAGGGGATTGGATATTTTCATGGAGAATAGGTCTATCAAGATCTATCAGTCTTGAAGACTCATTATTACCTTTGAGTTGAAGGCAGCGTATTTCCCAAAATCAGTAGCAAGAGAACATTGGTGGGAGAAGCAAAATGCCATATTAGGATGGGATGTGGCCTGATCATTCAAGGCTGTTTTTATGTCCCCAAACCTGGAAATCAGTTAGACTGAGATACTGATGGATCAGAATGAGCTTCATGCCCAAGCGACCTTCATGACTGAACAGGGACTGCTATGGCCCTATGGATACTGTAAACTCTCAGATTCTCACAAGAAACAAGAAACAACAGGAAAAGGATGCTAATATGGGAACCCATGCTGGCTGGGGAATTATGGGGATTGAAGTCCACCCATCTTCAAGTGGCCAACGTTGAGAAACACCGCTGTAGAAAGTAAAGACGATGACCTTGACAGAGAGAGGGGAGGTCCATTACCAAACCAACAAAAAGGGAAACATTAAGAGCTCCAAATGATGGGGGAGGATCATGAAAATGTCTCAGACAGCCCCGTAATACACATGAATATAAAAGAGGAATGAGGGAAGCACAACCAGACTTGCAAGATTATGTTACTATAGCCGATCTACATAAAGTAAGTTTTTAGTCCTCTGCAGAGTTTATTTCTTAGTCTGGTCTGCCTCATAGAGCTGACAGCACCAGACCCTGCAATAAACCCAGATATCTACTTTGCCCCCTCTTCTTCTCCAGCAGCATGTTCACAAGCCTCAGCAAGGACACACACAAGATTAGAGGCCCCTTCACCTGCTCTTCTTCAAATGCCATCACCTGCCAGCAATGCCCCTCTGGATTCCATGTAGGACAAACGGAACAAATGTTGCGCAAAAGAATGGACACATCAGGACTTGACTCAAAATGAGGACAAAGGAATATCAGAGCACTTCGCCCTCCCTGGACAATCTATGGCAGACCTCAAAGAGAACATTTTGGAAAAAGAGATTTTAACAGCATCACTGAACTCACTTGCATCAAACGGTTCCAGGCAATCTCAGAAGTTCTCAACAAACACAATGGGGTTTTAACACGTTACGAGTGTTAATTGATAAAATACTTGTCATCTTTCTCACATGTAACCTGTATCTGATTAACCAACCTGTCTTCCCCTACACCTTTCCCCACCAACACCTCACCCCCATTTAAATCCTACACCAGTCTACTCCTTCCATGCATCTGATGGAGTTTGCAACAGCTTCTGAAATCTTCTGCTTTTCAATAAAATTTGTTTAGATGGAACAGGTACCACCAAACTTCTTCTGGGATTTTGCTATCCAATCACGCAGCTTTGCATGTTTGAGCCTGTCAACATTAGACCAAGGGGAGATACGATTCTCTGAAAATGTAGACCCCAACACACAAAATGGAGGTGGGAGTGACCCACCAGAAAAGAGAGACAGGATGACACAAGTCCTACTCCCACCCCTCCAGAGTCTTGTCACTGATATATCCCAAACATTGGTTGAATGCTATTTCAGTGAAAGCCTGCAATGGAGAGAGGAGCAAATTCTTGGTTAGGAAGAAGATTTCAAATACGGACAAGTGTTGGAATTGAAAGTGACCAGGAAATAAATAGCAATAAACTACTTCCCATTTTCTCAGGCCATACTCCCAATGATAATCTATCTTTCTAGAAGGAGAAATTATAGCTAGTCATTTCCCTTCCAGAAGAAGGATGGTGCGCTAAAGGTGATTCAAGGTCAACATCTATTTATCTACATACCTGTCTGGCACCTGAATGGCACATTTTATCAGCCTATTCCCTTAATGATGCCGCATGATGGATTGCGTTATTTCCCCGGCTTCCCTCCTCTGACTGTAGCAAGGATAGGAGCGTGCACGATGTTTTAAGCCGAGTCTAAATATAACCTTGTTAGTCAGAGGATCTAAACAGAAACTACAGATGGTTGAAAACATCTACAGATGGGGGGGATTCTGGGCCAAAGAAAATATTCAGCCAGTTTCTTCTTAATCTGTTTCTGAAACAGGATTGTTTTTATTCTACCATACTGTGATTGATCTGGTAATTGGCTGTATAAACATGTAACAATAAATACAGTACTGCAATGGAATAATAAATACTTAAATTAAAAAATCAAGGTTCTATTTTACTGTCAGTCCTATTTTGACTTCACATTCGTTATGCCCTAAATTCATTAAGCCATTAAGGGTAGCTTGTGATCTTAACAACATTTCAGAGGTTGTTAAGGTAAAGTTTGACAAGTAAAAGCTCAGCGTCTTGGTTTCAGACTACTAGGAAGCAAGCTAGGTTGTGTGACACCTTCTGTGTTTTCTTCCCCCACACGACTGACCTTATCTGCATTTATAAACTAAACAATGTAAATCCTAGTTTGTATCTGGATGGGGAATCACCAGGAAACCTCAGTGCTGTAGGCTACATTGGAAAGTCCAAAAACATCCCAGAAGAACCAATGGCAAGCATGTGTTATTTAAGGGGGAAAGCAACAGCGCATCATGGAAGTCTTTACGATGTCACCAGGAATCTAGCTCACCTTGAATGAGATGTTACTTTCATGTTTAATCCAGGATGACAATGACACATTTGATCAAGACCTTTGCTGTAGTGAATTGTTCCTTCCCTTTTCATCTCTCTGCCTTCCTTCCTACTTCCTCTCTCATTGAGAGCAAGATTCAGAATTGGGACATGCTCACAAGGCAGCCTCTTCCTCCCTAATTATAACCAAGGATTACCAAAATCCACAACAACTTCCAGTTCGGAATGGTTTAATCCATGAGATACGATGTTAGGCAGTGGAGAAGAGAATCCCCAATAGCAGCTAAGAATTCTTTCCTTCCCCAGATTCAGGCAAGAGTAGTGACCGGCATCTACTCTAAAAGGTGGCTTACTGTTGAGTGCAAAACCACACCATAATGGCATTTTCAGCCAACAAAAACTTAGCTCAGAGCAATATTTAGTTGTGCTCACTAGATGACTGGAACTGTTCTTCTTCATTGTCAGTTCAGCCAGATAAAACATACCCCTGAGTTTGTGGGAAATTTGGTATGAGTTATACTGTACTATGCTTTGGGAAATTCTACAGATGGGCGGCTTTCAATGTCAGATTGTCAGAAATCCTGCTGAGAGCCAGTTTGGTCTAGCGGCTAAGGTGCTGTGAGAATCGTACTCACGGAATAAATTTGACAAAGTCTTGAGAAGCAGCAAGAAGATTTTATTGACGTTCTTGCAAGGACGGGTGCCCAGCCAAGATAGGCCCACCCCTTCACACAAAGCATGCAGTTTTATTCCCTACCCCCGGCCGGTGAAATCCCCCCTCCTGTTCCCCATTGGATAGGCACTTGGGAGTTCACAGCCTATCCGAGACCCCTTAGATTTTGCAGGAAGTCCCGCCTTTGTTTATATCTCCCATTCCTCACTTTTTACCTCCCCCAGTCCCCTATTTATTCTTTTCCTTATAAGGCAGCTAGCCCCCTTGGAGTAAGTAGGTCGGGGTCGTGTCTGACCACAAAGTTCGCTAGCACTGGTGTTGAGCATGTTTTCAGCATCAGTTGGGCAGCTTCTTTCCTTAACACCTGTCAGCATAGAGATATTATCTTCTGTTCCCCTGACCACATATTCCACATCCTTAATATACGGTCAAGCAATTCTAGCTACTAGAAAGCAAGCTTCAGTTAGCAAGTTACTGAGAAAGCAAGTCCTGTTCTATTGTAGGCCTTGCAAAAACAACATCACTATCCCCCCTTTCTCACAGTGCTGGGCTAGAAAGCAGGAGACGGTGAGTTCTAGTCCCGCCTGAGGCACGAAAGCCGGCGGGGTGACCTGGGCCAGTCCCTCTCTCTCAGCCCAACTCAGTGCAATGTAGACCAGCCTCCTCGTGGTGCACCCCGGGCAATGTGACTTGTCACGGCTAAATAGTCCACACATCTGGCTGCTGGACTTCACAAGGATTTCCCAGCAAGAAAAAAGCAGCATGAACACTGAACCGCTATGCCATACAATAAAAGAAAGAAAGAAAGAAAAATCCTACTTTCTGTTCACCAAGACTGGCAGGGTTTGCATTGGATGCTGGCTTAAAATGTGGCTGACATAGTTTCCAGCTCTGTATATTAGATGAACTCAGGCATTTGAGTCAGCTTCCTGCCGTACAGCTGAGGAAACCATGAATCGGCTTATTGCATTAGCACAGCATCTTCTAAGCATCCCAAAAATAAGGGGCTGTGGGCACAATCTCTCTCCACTGATCTCCTGTCAAGACTTGGTTACTTAAACAATTCACAGATCGGTCAGTTCTCACAACATGCTAAAACAGAGCCAAATAAATTAGATCACCGTTTGTACACACGCATCCTTCTCACACAGCAAAAGGCAAACTTTTTAATTACTTGCAAAGCAGCTTTAGAAGATGCTTTGTTTTTTAGAACTTTCACAATAAAATTAAAGCCATGTCCCAAATAAACAATGTTGATCAGACATTTTATTTGTTTGTTTGTTCGTTTGTGTATATTTCGAATTTAGTCACTGTCCGTCTCACTCAAAGAGTGACTCTGGGCAGTTTACAATAAATAAAGTTTAAAACACAATAAAGCAATGAAAACAATATTCTTAAGTAAAGATATAAAATCCAAGCTAGGGATGTTAAAAGGCTCTTAATTTAATTCAGTTCAGTTCATGGGAGCCTCTGCAAGGCGCTAACCACCCCCAGGATTGGTCACCCCTCCTCACACCCCACGCGAGATGGCAGACAAAAAACGCAGTGGGGAAGAAAAGGAAAAAAATCTCACCCTTCTGCGTCATGGAATTAGAAAACTACCCCCAGTTTATTAGGGGAATAGATATTTGTTCTAAGTTGTTTTACAAATTGCTGTAAGGCTTTGTACATGGTAAGCACTACATGTTTCACTGATTATAGAAAGGTCTTTGATTGTGTCGATCATGTCAGAAAAATGGGAATCCCAGAACACCTTGTGGTCCTCATGTGACTCCTATATGGTACATAGGCCAAGAAGCCACAGTATGGACAGAACATGGCAAAACAAACTGGCTCCAGGTTGGTAAAGGAGTGTGAAAAGGCTGCATCTTCTCCCCTTAATTATTCAACTATACGCTGAATATATATTAAGGGAAGCTGGATTGGAAGAAGATGAGTGTGGTTTTAAAAACTGGAGGAAGAAACATCAATAACCTGCACTGTGCTGATGACACATGTTCTCACAACATGCTAAGACAGAGCCAAATGAATTAGGTAACAGTTTGTATACAGGCATCCTTCACACAGAGCAAAAGGCAAACTTTTTAATTACTTGCAAAGGAGCTTTAAAAGATGTGTTGCTGTACACTTTCAGCCTTCCCTGGCTTACGAGTACCAAGTGCCATACCAAGACATACATAACCAGGATGCTCGCAATGGAAGATGGTGCAGGTGATATTCTTCAGCCTGTCTTCTGACCAGGGGAGATGCTAGTGATGGCAGTGAATGTAGCAGGTCTTCCAGAGGTCAACTGCTCCTATTCCCAACATCAGAACCATCCATCCCCCAAACTTGGCCCCAGCCCTGCTGATGAAAGTCAACCATTTTGCTGCCAAAATTCAGCAGCAGAATCTCAGTGAATCAGAGAATCTATGAGCGGCCTGCCCTGTGAACTGGAGCCAAGGCCTTCCTGGACTGTTGCTGTCCGTAAGCATGGGATTCCGACTCCCATCAACCTTGCTCATTTGACCAACGTGTCTGGGGATGGTGGACCCCTCCTGGGAGGCACAAAATCAGGAAATCATATCTAAAGCATTAAGTCAGTGATTGCAGAAGCCGAGCAAATCCAACCTTTAACTCACAATAAAATTAAAGCTATGTCTCAAATAAACAATGTTGATCAGACATTTTATTTATTTATTTATTTATTTATATTTCGGATTTAGTTTATTTATTTATTTATATTTTGAATCCATCTCACTCAAAGAGCAACTCTGGGTGGTTTACAATAAATAAAGTTTAAAACAAATAAAAACAACAAAAAACAATATTCTTAAGTAAAGATATAAAATCCAAGATAGGGATGTTAAAAAGCTCTTAATTTAATTCAGTTCAGTTCACGGGAGCCTCTGCAAGGCGCTAACCACCCCCAGGATTGGTTACCCCTCCTCACGCGAGATGGCAGACAGGTCTTCATTCCCTTCCAGAAGGCCGGGAGAGAAGGGGCCCTCCTCACCTCTGGGGGAAGAGTGTTCCACAGGGCAGGGGCCACAGCAGAGAAGGCCCGCCTCCTGGGCCCCACCAATCAACAGCCTTTCATGAACGGGGTCCATAACATGCCCTCTGCACCTGACTGGGTGGGACAGGTTGATGTGATGGGGGTGAGACATGTTCTGATCTTCTAACTATGAAGGCTACACAGTTGTTTTTTTTCAGGAAATTTCAGACAGGTAGAAGACACCAGACAACATTCTGGATTTCCTTTAAAAACAGATTATGCATCCTCAGATAGAAGGGAATTGCTATGCAAAATAGAAAACAGAATTGCTGGCTGTTACCTACCAACAGTAAAAACTCATGCTAAATTGTGCATGATCTGCATGGCTTACCAAATTGTAGAAGAGCCTTAGACTTATTTACAAAATTGTCCTAGCGAACCAGTTTTCTCATGCATATTCATTAGCACACTCTAAATGTACTCCGACAAATGAATAATTCATTTCATTGGCTTGTAAACTTGACTGCATATTTCTTGTGCAAAATAGTTGGTGTTTTCTTATGGTTTGCATTAATTTTCTGCCCAACTGTTCCTTTTCTGATGTTCCAAAGGAGATTCTGTTCTCCATTTGCCCTCTAGAGGACGCAACACAGCATGAACACACTCTGAGCTTTTTCTAAATCCATCATAACTCAAAGTAACATGAACTAAGGTCGCAAGACGGAAGCAAGGAAAATTGCTTGTGCCTGGCGGAAGCTGAGCTACTATTTCAAGGGAATCCAAGAACCTCTTCTTCAGTCCACCCATAGGACTGAGATAATTTCCCAAGATGCACGGCTGGAATTTGCAAATTAAAATAAAAATAGAAAGTTAGATTCTTTAGGATGCCACATCTCTTTGATGTTCTGCTTCACCTGCCCCCTTTCAGCTAGCAGTCCAGAGACCTCTTGCCTCTGATGTTTCATAACCTCTTCCATGCCTCTTAAGCCTTCTTCTCAGGGCTCCAGATTAGAGGAGATAAATTAAGGTTTGCAGAGACTGCATTCTGTGGTTCCAAGGAATAAGCATCATGAGCATGTTCCTCTAGACTGACTGTGGTGTGTCACAGGGCACCCTTTGGTCCCAAGTTTAGAAGATATATATGAAGTCATGGGGTCATCAGATCTTTGGGTACATCAGTATACTGATGACACTCTGCATGTCCAAGACACATGAACCTATTTTGAAAGAGTATCTGGATTAACTGGCATTATGGATGAGGGCCAATGCATTAAAATAGAATCCTCACAAGATGTAGACCTGGTGCAGGAAATGGGGTGCTTCCCTATTTTCAGTGCGATGGTACTCTTAGAAAGAACAAGATTGCACTTTGGGTGTCTCAGAGCCATCCCTGTCACAGACACTGGAGGCCCAAGTGACTTCCCTGGCTAGGAGTGTCACTATCCAGGAGCTGCTGGTGGTGCAGAATGCAGTGACCAGGTCTCTGGGTGGAGGTCCTAACTGCGCACCTGCTGCACCACCCCTGGAGCCTTAGCATTGACAGCCAATGAGTTATTGAGCCGGATTCAAGGTTTTGCTTGCCATTATTAATAGTAATAATAAGGCCATTATTAATTTGCCGTCAAGGTACCTGATGGACTTCTCCGCCACTGGAGACTAGGTTGAACGCTAAGGTCACCTGAGAAAGTCCACCTGAGAAATAAAGCATGCCATCTTGCAGTTACTTGCCTGCAGACCTCCTCAGCGGTGGCCCCTCTCTCTCCTGAAATTCGTGAGCTGCATATGAAGACATCTTTTGGCTGTCTGTTAAAAGCCTAACTCTTGGTCCAGCCTTTCCTGAGGATACACTGGCCTGGTTCATGCTTTGTTCTCATTTTGCCCTCCCTTTTAAAAATTGATATACTGTTTTATATTGTTTCATACCTTTTTTTTTAAATCACATGTTTGTATTTTCTATTTTAGTTATTGGCTGCAAACCACTGAAGAGATTTCTAATATTGAGAAGCATGGCACAAAAATGATAAACCAGTAAGGGGAAGGCTTATGCCAAATGCCAACTTGCAGGAAAAAAGCATAGAAGAGGATACAGATTTATATTAATTGTGCACCTGCTTTTATTTACAGAGGTAGACATACACATGTGCAGATATCAGTTTAAAAAAAACAATACAATAGTTCTTGCTATAAGTCTGTGATCAAGTTGGACTCTTTGCTGAACAGGTTCCTATTGCTGATAATTAACTCTTATTTTCTCTTTGTTAGGAGTTGGGTATCTCAAACCAGACTTAGACTGGACAGCGCTTCACCCAAAGGCCACCTCAAAAAAGGGGGCTATCCACTTTCCATAGCATGAAATATTCCCAGAAATGGCCTTTTTTTTTCAAAATCCTCACTATCTACTTGATTGGTTAGAAGATTGGTGGAGATAAGCCATGATACCCACCCTGGAGAGAGACAGGAAGTTTTGCAGGTGGTGTGACAACAGATCGGTATAATAAAATCCATCCTTTTAAAACTTTAAACCACCACCTTGCCTCTCCCTGCTTTTTAAGTCTGAGTCCCAGTAATCTTCCTACTTCCTATGGGATAAACAAGAATCCCTCTTGAAAAACAGTCTTTGTTTCCTGCAAACACTGCAACTGAGGGCTTGTGTTGACAACGCCACAGGAGAAGCAGCTTTAACAGCTTACAGATTCCCTTCTGTGAGGATGCAGAAGCAGCCTTCTTTAATCAAAAGCAGCTTCTCTTATTATTAACCTCTAGAGCAGTGTTTCTCAACCTTGGCAGCTTGAAGACGGGTGGACTTCAACTCCATGCTGGCTGGGGAATTCTGGGAGCTGAAGTCCACCCATCTTCAAGCTGCCAAGGTTGAGAAACACTGCTCTAGATAGTGGGCTGATCCACTTCCAGGATCTTGAACGAGGTACGCATGGGATGCATCTTTTTCATAGCACAGAACATTTACCACTCAGAGGAACGTTACCCAATCTGCTTCTCTTCCCTACTATTTCTTGCAGCTGATTTGGGGGAGAGGGGAGTTTGAATCAGAGTGAAGAGCAAGGCACGAAGCCACATATACCAATAACTGTTTGCAAGAACCTCGTGCAGGGAAAATGAAGGGAAGCAGACTTCCTTGCTCATGAACTGGAGTGCAGGTGCAGATTCCTGCACCACCCGTTCTTCCAATAACCTGGAGCAGATTTTATTCTGGATGTCCTAGGCTTGGGTAAGATGGATCTTTACACCTTTTATTTATTTATTAATCAAATTTATCACCACCCGTCTCCCAAAAGGGACTCTGGGCCGTTTACAAACGTGCAGCCAATATAGCACTGCCTTGCACCAAAGGGCCTAGAATTGGAGGTCTATTTTTTGTAGAGGTGCAAGGACCAGAAAGGAGGCATTCCTGCCCAAAAGGTGTCGGACACATTCCTGAGCTTCATTAGCACTGGCAAAGAATGGATTCTGAACTATTTTCTTAACTGGCTACTTAACATTCAAGGGAGCTGGAAGGGGACCCGCATTTTGGTAAAAACATGTCTTTCTAAACCAGAAGCACCTCAAACCCCGATATGCCATTCCCAACACTGGCTGGAAAAGAACAAAAGAAATCACAGGACAATCGTTGAGTGTTGATAGTCTAAAGAATTTCAGACCCCGATACAGCCAAGAAAACCAACTTTGAGGACTCTTCGGGTTTTCAGGCTGCCTGATCATCCCAGGTAGTTTGAAGATCCAAGATATATCCTCATCTTTATTATGAGCAGAATACATTGAAGTCTTGTAAACATTTCTGAAATATCAGCTCATTTACTAACATCCAAGCTGAGAGTGAGAGAGGAGGGAAGCACAATTTTTTAGCTTGTAAACAAGTGTTATTTTCCCCAAGAGCAACATGGATACACAACCCATCCTCTCACAGCTTTCTCCAGCATCACCGTGTTACTGAAACCAGCATCTAGCATCCCACTTTAGCCTCCATTTCAAAATAATAATAATAATAATAATAACAACAACAACAACAACAAAGCATCCAAAAAGGTATGGTAGGAAATGAATTTTATTTTGTTAATTTAAATTATTTATATGGCTGCCCATCTCTGAACAGAGCATCTGGGTAGCCTACAGAACAAGATTAAAACAACACTGAACATTTCTTTTAATCTGGAAAGTTATCTGTCTATCTTTCTTTCAAGAGATACACATTAAAACACAGCCACTCTCATTCCTTAAAATTATATCTGATGATGGGCAAAGTCAATACATCGGTAATACCCAAACAAATCTTAAAAACTATAAAATGGACCCCTTAAACTTAAAGCAAGATGCTCTGGTTTTATTTCAAATCTTTTTCACCACCTATTTCACTTGAAGGCTCTTCATCTGCAATTAGTAATGCCTGTAAAGCTTACGCTCTCAGCATTTCATTTATTTATTTTTATTATTCCAATTTATATCACCGCCCACCTCCCCCTAAAAAGGAGGGAGATGGGAGATCTTCATTTGAAAACAATGTCTTCATTGTTTTGTAGTGAAAGAATCTAATCTAAAAAGAGATCATTACTTCGATCATAAAAAGATGATTATCAAAGCTTATTGGAATAATATTTTTCACAATACTGGTCAACTAACGTGATAGAAAATTTAATTGACTCTTTTCCCCTCAATTAACTCTTTCCAAAGAAAGCAGGGACTTCCTTTCTCTGAAGATGAACTTTCCACTAATGGTCCATGTTAGGAGAAGACTGACACTCTGTGACAGAGCATGACTAAATTCATGCACACAGAGTGTGAAGACATGGTGGAATAAATTCAAACCATTTTGTGAACAGAAGATTATGTATAACTGTAGAGAAACAGAAGGTAAAGAGAGGTGATGTATTTAGTGGGAGACATACAATTTTTTATTAAACAGCTTCCTTCTGGTGGTGGTTCTTTTTAAGCGGGGAAAATATAAATGAAACCCTGTCTTCTCCTAGAGTTTCAAATACACGAGCAGGCCACAAATCTCATAAATTTGACATTCCTGAGTACGGATGATGATGATATTGACAGGAAGCAAAGAACTGGTCCCCAAAAAGTCAAGAAATCTCCTGAGGGGCCTTTGTTTAAGGTTTATCATTTCCATGATATCTAACTCATTTATTTGGGGCTGGGCAAGGTATTTGGGGAGCAAGAAAGGGGCGCTGAACTCTGTCCTTCCCATCCTTGTATCCCTTCCCAAAACTCTTATCTCTATTGTTTCAGGCAGGTTTTTAAGAAGACATTTTAGGTAAAAAAAGTCCCAGCAAAGCCACATAGAAGGTTTTAAGGAGCCATTTGATGGGAAAGATCTCTTCCCCAAATTCTTGAAAAACAAATTAAAAGGAATATAGGAAGTCCTGATGAAGCTCAATTCAGTAACACCACTGCTACCAGCGAGCAAGATATAATTAAATCGAGGAGTGGCAGAAACCAGTTTAACAAGCAATACAGGACAAGACAACATCAATGGCTACACCAGTTTTGTTGTTTATTCGTTTAGTCGCTTCCGACTCTTCGTGACTTCATGGACCAGCCCACGCCAGAGCTTCCTGTCGGTCGTCAACACCCCCAGCTCCCCCAGGGATGAGTCCGTCACCTCTAGAATATCATCCATCCACCTTGCCCTTGGTCGGCCCCTCTTCCTTTTGCCCTCCACTCTCCCGAGCATCAGCATCTTCTCCAGGGTGTCCTGTCTTCTCATTATGTGGCCAAAGTATTTCAGTTTGGCCTTTAATATCATTCCCTCAAGTGAGCAGTCTGGCTTTATTTCCTGGAGGATGGACTGGTTTGATCTTCGTGCAGTCCAAGGCACTCTCAGAATTTTCCTCCAACACCACAGTTCAAAAGCATCTATCTTCCTTCGCTCAGCCTTCCTTATGGTCCAGCTCTCGCAGCCATATGTTACTACGGGGAACACCATTGCTTTAACTATGCGGGCCTTTGTTGTCAGTGTGATGTCTCTGCTCTTAACTATTTTATCGAGATTTGTCATTGCTCTTCTTCCAAGGATTAAGCGTCTTCTGATTTCCTGACTGCAGTCAGCATCTGCAGTAATCTTTGCACCTAGGAATACAAAGTCTTTCACTGCTTCTACATTTTCTCCCTCTATTTGCCAGTTATCAATCAAGCTGGTTGCCATAATCTTGGTTTTTTTGAGGTTTAGCTGCAAACCAGCTTTTGCACTTTCTTCTTTCACCTTCATCATAAGGCTCCTCAGTTCCTCTTCGCTTTCAGCCATCAAAGTGGTATCATCTGCATATCTGAGATTGTTAATGTTTCTTCCAGAGATTTTAACTCCAGCCTTGGATTCCTCAAGGCCAGCTTGTCGCATGATGTGTTCTGCATACAAGTTGAATAGGTAGGGTGAGAGGATACAGCCCTGCCGTACTCCTTTCCCAATCGTAAACCAGTCCGTTGTTCCGTGATCTGTTCTTACTGTTGCTACTTGGTCGTTATACAGATTCTTCAGGAGGCAGACAAGATGACTTGGTATCCCCATACCACTAAGAACTTGCCACAATTTGTTATGGTCCACACAGTCAAAGGCTTTAGAATAGTCAATAAAACAGAAATAGATGTTTTTCTGAAACTCCCTGGCTTTTTCCATTATCCAGCGGATATTGGCAATTTGGTCTCTAGTTCCTCTGCCTTTTCTAAACCCAGCTTGTACATCTGGCAATTCTCGCTCCATGAACTGCTGAAGTCTACCTTGCAGGATCTTGAGCATTACCTTACTGGCATGTGAAATGAGTGCCACTGTTTGATAGTTTGAACATTCTTTAGTGTTTCCCTTTTTTGGTATGGGGATATAAGTTGATTTTTTCCAGTCTGATGGCCATTCTTGTGTTTTCCAAATTTGCTGGCATATAGCATGCATTACCTTGACAGCATCATCTTGCAAGATTTTGAACAGTTCAGCTGGGATGCCGTCGTCTCCTGTTGCCTTGTTATTAGCAATGCTTCTTAAGGCCCACTCAACCTCACTCTTCAGGATGTCTGGCTCTAGCTCACTGACCACACCGTCAAAGCTATCCCCGATATTGTTATCCTTCCTATACAGGTCTTCTGTATATTCTTGCCACCTTTTCTTGATCTCTTCTTCTTCTGTTAGGTCCTTGCCATCTTTGTTTTTGATCATACCCATTTTTGCTTGGAATTTACCTCCAATGTTTCTAATTTTCTGGAAGAGGTCTCTTGTCCTTCCTGTTCTATTGTCTTCTTCCACTTCCGCGCATTGCTTGTTTAAAAATAATTCCTTATCTCTTCTGGCTAACCTCTGGAATTTTGCATTTAATTGGGCATATCTCCCCCTATCACTGTTGCCTTTTGCTTTCCTTCTTTCTTGGGCTACTTCTAGTGTCTCAGCAGACAGCCATTTTGCCTTCTTGGTTTTCTCTTTCTTTGGGATGTATTTTGTTGCTGCCTCCTGAACAATGCTGCCAACTTCTGTCCAGAGTTCTTCCGGGACCCTATCTACTAAGTCCAGTCCCTTAAATCTATTCTTCACCTCCACTGCATATTCCTTAGGAATATTAGTGAGCTCATATCTAGCTGATCTGTGGGTCTTCCCTAATCTCTTTAGTCTGATCCTAAATTGTGCAAGAAGAAGTTCATGATCTGAACTACAGTCAGCTCCAGGCCTTGTTTTTACCGACTGTACAGATGTCCGCCACCTTTGGCTGCAAAGGATGTAATCAATCTGATTTCGGTGTTGTCCATCTGGTGAAGTCCATGTATAAAGCCGTCTCTTAGGTTGTTGGAAGAGAGTGTTTGTTATGCAGAGTGAATTGTCTTGGCAAAATTCTATCAGCCTATGTCCTGCTTCATTTTGTTCTCCCAGGCCATACTTACCTGTAATTCGAGGTGTCATTTGACTGCCCACCTTAGCATTCCAGTCTCCTGTGATGAAAATAACATCTCTTTTAGGTGTGTTGTCCAGTAGGTGCTGCAGATCCTCATAGAACTGCTCTACTTCAGCTTCTTCAGCATTTGTGGTTGGGGCATATATTTGGATCACTGTGATGTTAGATGGCTTGCCCTGAATTCGAATTGAGATCATTCTGTCATTTTTTGGGTTGTATCCAAGCACTGCTTTAGCCACTTTACTATTAATTATGAAGGCTACTCCATTTCTTCTGTGGTCCTCTTGTCCACAGTAGTAGATCTGGTGGTCATTTGATGTGAAGTGGCCCATTCCAGTCCATTTCAGTTCACTGACGCCCAGAATGTCTATCTTTAATCTTGACATCTCACCAATAACCACATCCAATGTGCCCTGGCTCATAGATCTTACATTCCAGGTTCCAATGGTGTGTTGATCCTTAGAACATCGGATTCGCCGTTCACCACCAGCACCGTCGGCTGCTAGCCGTCCTTTCGGCTTTGAGCTAGCTGCGTCATCACATCTGGGGCTAGTTGAGCTCATCCTCTGTTCCTCCCCAGTAGCATTTTGACCATCTTCCGACCTGGGGGTGTCACCTTCCGATGGTATACCGACATATCTCTGGTTGTGCTGATCCATTTAGTTTTCACGGCAAGAATACTGGGGTGGGTTGCCCTTACCTTCCCCAGGGGTCGCATTTAGTCTGACCTCTCTGTCATGACCTTCCCGTCTTGGGTGGCCCTTCACGGTTTAGCTCATGGCATCATTGAGGTGCTCAAGCTCCAGCACCACGACAAGGTAACGATCCTTTGCTGAAGCTACACCAGTTACTCCTTTGCAATACTTTATTAGTCCACCCATGACAGGCTAGTACAATTGTGATGAAGTTTGCCGCATCCTTTCAAATGACTGGAGAACTACAGAAAAAAATATCCGGAACTTGTCAGTAATGTTGGTTTGAGTACTGCTCAGCAATGGCAGGAGTGAAGGGTGCAGATTCCAAAGGAGCAGATGCCCCTTCTGCAAGATACTCCACATCCCTTGAGGTCTTTCCTAAGGGGAAGTTCGGCTAAAGGGTAGTGTGGCTTATAATTAGCTGCATGGAGCATTTTTGGAGAGGAACACCCAAATCCACTGAGGGGAAGTTGGGCCAGAGAAGAAGTTGGTGTGGACCAGGTGTGATCCATGGCACTGAGATTTCTTGCCACTGTGTTACGGGCTTGAACTACCGGCATCAAAGCACTTCAACTGAGGCCACGGTGGTACATTCCATGGTGTGCTATGGTGAAGAATGCCTGGCTCCATACTCCATAAATCTCATCTGTGCAAAGCACAAAAAACACATCTCACATCCATGGGAGCAGGGGTTCTCTCGGGCTGGCAGGGCTTTCAAAGGTCCAGAGATCTGGTACTTCATGGAGAGTGAAGGCCTATCCAGGTGAGTTGATTCTTGTATCTCATCAGCTTGTAGAGACCCACCTTCATCATCCCTGTCAAATCGGTTGATTACCTTTTAATTTCTCAGCCTCTTAGAATTAACGCTCCTTCCTTGCAAGCTGTCAAGTTCCCCCGAACCAAGACTCGGCAGTAAAACACAAACCTCCTTTTCATGGCTTCGCTGGTTTCCTATGCTAAGTCTTGGCAGAAGTTTTACAGACATGGCTCAGATAAATAAGAGTCTCTGTTGCAAAACAAAAGAATGCCACATTAAAGTTGATCACTGCGAGTCTGCAAATTCCTCATATGGCCATAATGGCAGTTGTGAATATTGCCCACAGCTTTTTCTTCCTGCCTTTCTTTTGAAGTTATGGGCCCTCTGAGTGGCACTTGATGGCCTGAAGCAGAGCAGTTATTGAATGTTTACATAAATGCAAACTTTGGTCCAAGGACTGCCGGCTCTCGACTGATCGCGAGCTTTTGAGCACATTCCCATGGAAAAGCCATCACCTCGTCCCCTGTGTTCTAGAAGAAAGTCCGGTTACGTTGTGGGTTGAAAACTTTTTATACATTATTTATGTATATTTCATGTGCGTGCGTGCGTGTGTGTCTGAGGGGGAAGAGAAAGTGTATAGACCAGCCTTTCCCAAACTTTTGACCCTGGAGGAACCCTTGAAATATATCTCAGGCCTCGGAGAACCCCTGCACATTCAGGCTCAAATAAAGGCCAGAAGTTACAGAATTATTATATTTGTTTCATGTGAAGGCTTGTCTTTATTTTTTACTTTTATTTATATTATTTATTATTGTAATTTTATAGTGTGGTTTTTATAATCGTTGTTTTAATTGATTACTGTAAACTGCCCAGAGTCCCCCGAAGGGAGGAGATGGGTGGGGACAAATTGGATAGATAAATAAATATGCGTGGACAGCGTTCTTAAACTAGAAATAAAGAAGGAAACTTAAGTCTTCAACGTGAAGTTGACTGAATTTGAAATATTTTTTTAAATAAATTGTGATCTCCCAGGGAACCCCTATTGACCTCTCATGGCACCCTAGGGTTCCACGGAACCCTGGTTGAGAAACCCGTGTGTGTGTGTGTGTGTGTGTGTGTGTGTGGAGAGAGAGAGAGAGAGAGACAGATTTCCACCCATAACCTATCCCAGTTTCCCTACCCCATAACCTACTCCTGGAAACTTCGGGAACATCACAGCTCATGCGTGAACAAAGGAATGGACTATCTGTCTGGGTCCAGAACAGTCCTAATAGAAAACCACATCCGTTTTTCCCCCTATCCATCATATCTGGACTTATCCCGATGAAACAGGTAAAATGTAATCTTAATAATTACAAAAAAGTCAGTGGAAACTGATGGAGACAGTTTGGAAGTGGGTGGAGAGCACAGCTTGAGTGTTAATGATTTAGACCAATTTTATAGACAGTTCGGTTTAATAATCTGAGCAGAATGAGGGGGGAGTGTTTATATTCTGTGTCCTGTGCTTTTTATTGTTGTAGTTTATTGCATGTTTTATTGTGTATTGTATTGTATTTTTTTTATGTCATCTAAGTAAAAAAAAAAGCATGTCTTGCTAAATTATCATTATAGACCAAATGCAAAGGAAGAAAGGATCTCTGCCAGAAGTTGTGCCCAGGGGGTCCAAGGCAAAGATGGCAAGACCAAATGTCGCCTTGTCCCGTGTGATCTGGAGTGAGCCAGCAGGCGTTCCATGGAGCGCATCTCCTAACTTCAAGCTTGTTGAGAAGCAGCTAAAAAAGTTTGCAGCAGGTGCCGAGTTAACCACGGCTGATCCCTCCAAAGCCATGCAGAGGTGGACCAGGTTGGTTCTTGCACAGAAGACAATCAAGGAATATCAGTACTGTAGGCTAGACTGGGGAATTACAACAGACCCACGGAAAAGGGCAATGACCAAACAGTGGGTAGCTGCCAAGAAAGAGAGAGATGGTATCAGGACCAGGAAAGCCGAACAAAAGCAAAAGAAATCAGATTTTCCAAAAGAAGTTATTTTTGTCACAGAAGCAGAATCAATCTTAGAGGACGAACACATTACTGCATTTACCTTTATGGATTCTCCATGCTATGCCGAAGAGAAAACTAACCCAAATGAGCAAGAGTAATTGCTAGAACAGTATTGTACAAAACTATTAATACTGCATGAATTTATGGCAGGTACCTATGCACATCGTGCACATGACAAATACTTGAATGCCACTTCAGTCACCTGAGTCTCAGTGGCTTACGAGCAATAGAGAAACCCAGGGCAGCACAATAGCCAACAAAATCATCAGTGGGTCAGAAATAATACAACCAGCAACCCTAATTTATCATTATAAAATCATGGGTGGTATGTCATCAGAGAAAATGACAGATTCATCCTGTACCCAGGTACCCCCACCCCTCTCTCCCCAGTCCCCAAATGCATGTTGAAGGAGCCGCCTTCTTAAAAGCTTCCTCAATCCTACAAGGGAGTGTGTGGTTCTTATAGCTGGTGGGAGGGAGTTCCCCAGGAGGAGAACTTGCCCTAAAATGCCCTCTTACAGCATCTGCCCAGCAGCGGAGACTTTCAGCAAGGCCTCTCTGTAGGCACTCCTTGTATGAACAGATTCTGTAATACACCACGCTTCTACTCACACCAACAAGGATGAAGCGTTCTTCAGGTGTCCAATAAACCACCACGAGATTTGTCCAGAATCTAGCAGATTGGGGTCTGGCTGGCAGAACGAGATCTTAAGAATCCTCAGATTCAACCAAAATTCTGTTTTGCTTTCTTTCAGAAGAATCCGATTAAGCCAGAAGAAGACAGGCATCAAGTAGAAAATGTTATTAGAGGTCTCTCTCTTTAATATCGGGGCATGAAGCTGTAACCATTGGGGAAGGAAAAACAATACCCCAGAATACAGGCTTCTACCTCTGCTGTTACACTGAGAAATTAGAACAGCCCAGCACAGAACCGCTGCAGAAGTTCTGGATGCTTAGAAAACACCCTCTGAAAAGCTTGTCCAGAAAGCCATTAGAGGTCACAAGATTCCCACGGTGAGAAGATGGCATGGATAGATGGCCTGGGTAATTCATGTTATTTTTCAAGTCTGCCTTGTGTGTCAATATTCAATATTGTTCCAAGGCCCTGCTGATTTTTCCCCTGTTGTGCTTTATTTCAAACTCTGGGGTTATCTCTTAACTCTCTGGATCTTCTTCTCTCCATGCATCAGGCCACCAAGGGCATGGCCAAGCTGTTCTAAAGAGGGGCTTCCCATCACTCTCAAGAAGGCTTCAAATTCCCTCCCCTAATGCTGGCAGCCCTCTCACCTTGGAGAGCCTGTCTCACAGCCCATACTGGGTCACAGGAGAACAGGAGGGAATTCATAATGCCCAATGCATTTTTGTACCAAATAGTTTTAATTGGCATGTTCTTACATCTAAACACAGAACAAAACTATTCTTCCTTTTGCATTTTTGGTGCATCTGTGGTTCACTCAAAAGGAAGCTGGTGTTTTTCCTTCAGCACAGTCTTCTGTATAAATTGCTAGTTTTAAGGCCAACAATGATGGTCAAATGAACGATTTGTAGAGCTTATCTATTTTGCAGCTTCTTATTAATAGCTGTTGTTATGAGAACTTGCTACACCAGTCCATTTAACTATTTCCCCGACATCACAACTTCAAGATAATCAAAGTAACTTGTGGGTCTTTCCCCTCCTCTGACTTCGTAACTAAAAAACGAGAGGCTAAACAATAGATAAGAAAATTTGCCAGAGGTACAGATTTCTTGTGAATCACAAAATGAACTTTTTTTTAATCAGACCGTTTAACTACAATCATTTCATTATTTCCCATCCTCCCTATTCTTATTCCTTTCACCCCTGAGGAACACAATCTGAACTTTTGTTGAATACAGGAAGCCCTGCCCAACTCTCAACAACAGTTCTTTCCAAACCTTATTTGGCAAATGCTGATTTTTGAAAGAAAAAGAAAACATACACTGAAATATGTACACCAGCGTTTCTCAACCTTAGCAATTTTAAGACGTGTGAACTTCCTCCATTGAAAGGTTTAAAGATTATTTTGTGTTTAAGATGTCTTTAATTTTGTCTTTAAGATGTGTGGACTTCAACTCCCAGAATCCCCATAGCCAGCATGCTGGCTGGGGAATTTGGGGAGTTGAAGTCCACACATCTTAAAGTTGCTGAGGTTGAGAAACACTGATACACACACACACACCCCTATCTCAAAGGGAGGGAGAATATTGTATAACAACCAAATTTGTTTCAGAAATTCCTTTATCAAGGGCACTACAAAGCAAAGAGATATAAGCAATGTGTATTATTTTATTATTTAAAACTATTCATGTATAACACAAATGACAACATGCAATACAAAATAATCTTTAAAACTTCCAACAGAAGAAAGATTTCAAAATATTTTGTTGATAGTCTTTGTCTTGCTTTGATACTGAAAACCAATTAGATGAAGAAATCTTAAAATAACGACAGCAACATACCCAGTGACCTGGAGCTAGGAACACAAGTCCTTGAAAACTCTCAGCCCTTGGAGAAGATGACTCCACAGATTAAATGTAGGGTTAAAAATATCCTATTGGTTCATCTTTTTTTTTGTTACTTTAATTTTTTCTTTGTGTTCTCATGGAAAACAAAATAGACACACCACAGGTCCTCAGTGGTATCTTGCTATTTTTGTTCTCAACTTAAATAACAATGCTGCTTTTGTTATGTATATTGTATGTTGTAATGCATCAAAAAAAATTGAAATCAAATTGATAAAGATAAATGTTCCTTCTATTTATCTATGCTTTCTGGCTAAAATCATTTTGATTAGAAGTCCCTCACAAGCTTTTTCTGGAGAAAGAGCAAATGCTTTAACTTCTAGTGGATGGAAAAGTTGGGACATTGGGGATGAGGGGAGAAGAGAGAGAGAAAACAGCATTTGTACCTTGACTCACAATGATCTGCATAACTGCTATCTCTGCTGTCCCCTGGATTGATGAAAACACCCTTTTACATCAAATGAAATCTTTATTACAGTCATAGACCAGCATAAGGAAGGTGGGGCACAGTCATTAAAAAAAGCATAAAGGGTACATCAAGAGTAAAAATAAAAATCTAAAAAAATTACGAAAAAGACATATGAATTAAAAACTAAACGTATATATAAAAACCAAGAATCTAAAGGAATCTAAAAGAAGGGGTAGGAGCATTAGATGGGTGTAGGGGAGCATAAAAGGTTATGCCCTTGCAATAAACACAAAGTGGTTGTTTCCATGGACTTCCGTTCGATGGAACATTGCTAGCCCTGAAATCACAAATTTGTCCTTCAGCGTCTTTGTGTTTTTATATGCCAAATGTAGCAACATGCCACATCCTTCCTGGTATATTTCTAAGCAGTCCCCAGAATCTTTTCCCCAGGCCCCCCAACCCTTTGAACTGCACATTCCTCCACATGCTCTGCCATGCTTCTACAATATACATGCTTGTCAATGCATAGAGTAGAGATGACAACTTAGGACTTCAAATCTTAGATTGGAAACAGCTCCCGAGACCTTTCAGTCCAACCTGCTACCTGGTAAAGAAGGCAAACTTAAGCATCCCTCACAGAGAGCTGTCCATCCTCCACATGTGAATTTGCACAGCTGTGCCAAAGACACAGGAGTAAATGGTACCCCTTTGTAAGTTTGAATGTGTCTGCCCATGTGCCCAGCTCTTCTGCCTGAACAAAACACAGTGCTTACAGCTTTGTCAGCAACATAGGCGAGTAACAGCCTTAAGTTGCTACTTCCATAACTGCACCAGACACTTTCACAGCAGTTGAGACCAGCAGCAGCTCCTCAGCCAAAACAAAGCAGAACCCCAAAACAGAGACATCAAGCTACCTTCAAGAGAAGGGCCATAACCACGATAGATGGAACCGATGGCTATTGGAGATGTTAGAGGAAACCAACCTTCATCTCACATGAGGTGGCAATTCCTAGACTCCACTGTACAGAAAACACACCACTTCCTCCGGCCAACTGCCTGAGATTTAGCAAGGTGCGCTCTGTGCATTGGCTAACCTCAGAGGCCTAGTATTTGCTGTCAGATACCCCTGTTAATGAGAAGGGTTTAGCAGCCCTGAAACTTTATCCCTGCATGCTGTTAATTTTTAATCTCAGTTGAAAGGGACCCATGCATGGGGGGAGTGACTCATACAGAGTCCTTTCATTCATGCAGTGATGCCTGATTTGGGGCAGGGTGCTGCAAAATGAAAGCATGAGGCAAGAAAATGGGTTAGTTCTCTGCAACTGCCGTTACAAACATGCTCTTCGCAAGCTGAGTCAGGAAACGAGAAAATGAAAGAGCCCATTAAATGTGCTCTTGCAGGGGTGTTGCCCAGGGTCCCCAACATGGTGCCCTCCTCCCTCTGTTCTCCACCTCCAGATGCATTAGGATTACAGCATCCTGACCACACAGGCTCTGGGATTCTGATGGCTTGAGTCCCAACAGACATGGAAGATGCCAGGCTGAGAAATGCTTCTCTCACCTGATGCCCAGGGGAAAATCTTGGGGCTGCTTCCAAATGGTAGGAATTGGGAAAAGGGGGTGTAAAACAGGGGAAGTGCAAAATTTATCTTTTCTTGACTGGTGCTCCTCTCTGATAGAAGTCCTAAACTCCTCTCTGATAGAAGTCCTAAACTTCTATTTTCTAGGATGTCAGGCCTTGGACTTTAGGAAAGAGCTCTACAGAAAACACAGAAATGGGGAGGGGCGGTTTCCTCTCTTATCAGTGCACCCCCCATCTTGCATTCTGAAAGCAACCATGAACTTACAAGGGCTGGCTTCCTTCCAACTATTTACCTGCAACAGCTGCACCAGCCTTGCTGTGGTGGAAGTACCAAAAGGAGAAGAACTCCCCCCCACCCCCCAAAAATACATCCATTAAATAGCCTTACTTGTGATTGCAGACATTCCAGCTTGTCTCTGCTTTCCATCCTGAGGTGGCTTCTTCTGCACCACCATGAAAGGCACCCAAACCTCTGCTCCCAGAAGTCTCCTGGTGATAGAGCTGAACCTCAAAACCTCAAACTTCAGGAGGTCAGCATGTGCCAGAGAAGGCTGGCCAGCCTGGCACAGGATAAGCGAAGCCAAAAAGCAGCTTTACCAAAACCCAGAGGCCCACCAGGTCCATATTGCAGAGGGGCCTCCATTTTGAACGCCAGCCGCTTGAGCAAGAAGGCCCACAGCAAGGTGTCAGGAGGTGGGCCCAGCCTTCCACCTGGAACCTTGGAAGAGGAGCAAGAGCTTAAGGCATCCAGGTTAGGCCATTCCCCCCACCAAGGCTGCATCCAGCCTAAAGCACAATCCGGCCTCTCCCCGCTGATTTCCTGTGGCTGCACCTTCTGCTAATCGAGCTCTGGGGGAACCACCTGGAAGATACCTCTGCATGCTGTCCAGGGTGCTGATAGGCCAGTTTGAAAGGCCCTCCTTGGAAACTGCTCCCACCCCTTAGGAACAGGTGAGCCTCTTTGCACTCAAGCAACAGGCAGAGAATGAAGGCTGTGCAGACCCTGGGAATCTCCCTGAAAGGTGAAGGTCCCTGACAAGAATAACATCTCTTTGGGGCTTGATCTGAAACTGCACCTGCCCGTTTCTGACCCTTCTCTGCTGGGTTCTTTATTAAAGGCGCTTGATTGGGAACTGGAGTTAATTTAGTCTCTTTGCTTGGGCAGGGCAGGGGCTTCTGCTGTGCTGCCCTACGGAGGGCACAACTTACCTGGTTCTTAGCAAGGGAAAAGGGAAGCTCTCAAAGGGGCCTGTCCCTCTCTGGGAGTGCAGCTCTCAGGCCCGGGGTCTTGTCTCTTCTGGCAAAGAATTCTCATCCTTTGTAACTCACACAAGTGACAGCAGCATGATTTTGCCGGAAATGTGCCACAAAAGCGCCTGGCACTCTGGGCTGCATTCCCCCAAGCAAAATCTCTTGCAACTGCCCTCTGGGTGGGGCCAGAGAGCCCCCCACCCTCCAATTTCCAATCTCACTCCACACAGTTCATTACATTCATTCTGCCTTTAATCTGCTTTGTGGTCTGAGGATGATGGGGGTTGTTAGTTTTACATTTTGCAGCATGCAGACATTCCTCACATGCAGCCCACCCATCCCCTACTCATAACTGCATCTGCTGCTCTTCCATCCTTCACGCCGATTTAAACTTGTGCCGAGTCAAGACTTCTGGATCTATGGCCTACAAACAAACCCACTGCCACATTATTCGCCAGCTCACCCCCTAACACCTTCCCCATTCCCTGCTAAAGGGAGAGCTGTTATCTCCATGGACATTCTCCGTTCTCCATCCTCTATGCGGCAAGGAAGACCCAAATACAAGAAAATGAAAATACTTTTAAAAAAAATATTTCTTGTTAAAGAAGTGTTGAGCAGAATAAAAACAATACACATTTTGAACTGAAGATAAGAAGAATAGGGAAAAGTAATAAGAAAGTGAAAAAGAAAAAAATAGAAATAGAAAAAAATGAAAAAAAATGAAAAAGTAATAAAGAAGTGGCTTCTGATCTTCTTAACAGCAGTTATAAGTACACTTGCAGGTAGTCCTTGCTTAATGACCCCAATTGGGACTGGATTTTTGGCTGCTAAGCAAAGTGGTCATTAAGCAAATCCAACCTGATTTTATGACCATTTTCATGGCAGTCGTTAAGTGAATCACCATGGGCGTTAAATGAACCATGTGGTTGTGTCAACAGTCCCCCAGTGATTTTTCCAGGAAAGTCAAAAATGGCAATCACATGACCATGGGATGCTGCAAAGGTCATAAATGTAACTCTGGTTGCAGAGTGCCCAGATCGTAATCAGGTGACCAGAGGGACACTGTGACAGTCATAAGTGTGAGGATTGGCTATAAGGCAGTTTTTCAGCACTGTCTAAGTCCAAACCATCAATAAATGAATGGTTGTTAAGCGAGGACTACCTGTGTATTTTACCCTCTCCCTCTAAGGTTACATCATAATATCCCTCTTTCCATAATCTACCCTTTCTAATCATCAAATCCATAAATCACCAATTCATTTTTTTTCAGCAAAAAGTCTTATGAACTTTTTATTTTTTTATGGGGTTTCCAGTCACTAATAAATGTAGTAGTTGATCGTTCTCTAATCAAACAAGTCAATTTTGCAGGAGTGATCATACATAACATGATCTTCCCTGGCTCTTTTGTAATGGTCTGTCAGTCCCAGCAAGAAAAATTCTGGTTTCAAAGAGAATGGAAACACTGATGATGACAAGGGTAAGTGGTCATGTTGGGATTCCAACGGAGGAGGAACAGGCCATTGGTCTTGATTCCTTGTGGCAAAACTCGAGCACAACAGACACGTTTGCATGGGCCCCTTAGGCACAAAGGATGACATTGGGCAGGGGGCTGCTACCTCCCCTCTTGCTTTGGAGTCACCCTGAGGTGGTCTGAAGGAAAGCTGGATTTGGGTCTGTACAATTCCAGGACACTATTTCGCCCCAGGATGCATCAGAAGGCTTCCCGCATAAACTTTGCTGGGAACACTCTGCAAGTCAAGCTGTTCAGAGTCTGGGGCACAAGCCGGGCTGTGTGGTGTGGGGGCGCTGCTGGGGTCTCCCATGACCAGGGACCCGTGTCCAAAGCAGATTTCCCACCTACCGAAAAGCCCTAGCTCCTGCCACCCAGGGCCCGCTCTTCAAGAACGGGGGTTCAGCGCCCAGCCCACAACAGCTTTATCAGTGCCGGTTTTCCAAGTATAAACGTGAACCTTGGGAAACCCGCACGTGGCTTGCCTTCCTGACGTGCGTCAAACTACAGGCTTGGCTCCTTAGCGTCCAGAATTAGGCTCCCAACTTCCATCCTTGCATGGGGGTGCGTGTGCGCGTGCGCTTTGCAGCCCAGTTCTGAGATCAGAGCCCGCCGAGCTGCGGATCCTTATCTGGGCCGGGCATCCCTGCCCTCGTTGTGGCTCCTGTATCGCCCCAGCCTTGGGAAAGGACCTTTGCGGTGCGGCTTTTACAAACGCAGAAGCGCGCGCCATCCGAGAGAGCGCGCGATCGACTTAGATCTCAGAAAGAGGATTAAGGCCTCTCTGATTCCCGGCGGGGGGGGGGGGGCTCAGAGGATCGCCGGAGAGCGACGAATGCCCGCGGAATGACTCGCGCGGGCGCCCTTCCTCGCGCGGCTTCTCGCCTTCCTCCTCCCCCCGGGCCGGGCCGGGCCGGGAGGGCAACGCGGCAGGCTCAGCTTCTCAGCGGCGGTTCACGTGTCTGCTCGCCCCCCGCCCCCGCCTCCAGGGCCGGGCCATCCACACGTGCTCTCCAGGAGAAGGGAGCGAGCCAGGCTGGGAGCGAGCCAGGCGCCGCGTCCGAAGATGGGGCTGCCGCGGGGCCGAGCCACGACGACGCGAGGGGGCCGGAGGGGACGCGCTCGCCTCCGCCCGGCCGCCCGCCCGCGCGGCCCTGGCCGAGCGGGGCGGCGCTGCGGGGGACGGGCGATCGCGGAGAGCCGCCGGGGGCCGTCCGGATTCCGCTCGCCGAGGCGTCGCGCGTGGCGGGGGCGCGGGCCCGGGCCTGGGCGGGGTGCCGGCGGGCGCCTGGCCTCTCCTCGCGGGAGAGGGGGCCTCGCTCCGGTGGGCGGGACAGGGACCCCGAAGGGCGACTAAGCCGGTTTGCAGCTCCGGCAGGCCCGCGCGAGACCCGGGTGGGCCCCTCCTGCTTTCAGTCCTGAAGCCCGGTATGCGAGCCGACCTTGGCGGCGGCGGGGGCGGCCGTGTGGACGGGGGTCCCCTCGCCCCGCGGGTTTGTGCCCCTAAGATATCAATACAATAACCGCTGAAGAGGCTGGTAGGGGAAGCCTTCAGCCTGCGCGCGGTTTATCAGTACCGGTCCCTCGTACAGCAGCGACGTCGTCAAGACGCGGGGTTTGGGAGACATGCTTAGGTTTTGAACAACGCAAGCTTCTCGTTTTCGGCACCTAGTTTGTTCTCAGAGCACGTGATTTTTTTGAATTTGGAACCAAGAGGCAGAGATGGCCACGGCCTTTGGATTTCTGAAAGGCTTAGTAAAGAAAATGGCAATATGTACAACAAAGGCCCGTTTTCTTCAACAATGACATTTGGGGTGGGGTGTCATGCAATCAGATACAGCCTAAGGGAAAAAAATAAATAAATCCAGTGTTATCTGTGTGCATTGAAACAGGAGCCCAACTGCTGGTCTAAAAACAACTCAGTTTACAGTAGTTGCATATGTCGGCATGGTCCGTATACCACGGCCTTTTCAACAGCAAGAGACAGCGCAGTGGTTACAGTATTAGACTAGGTTGGAAGGCAACTCATGCTGCCAAGCACTGTTTTATCAAGAATCTCATGGCGGGGGGGAGGAAATACCTCTGACTTAGTCAAAGGCATCATCTCCTGAAACAGAAAGGAACAGAGGTGAAACCAGAATGTGCAATGCTGAGATCCGGAAGGGCGAGCCTGATCCACGGAGGAGGCATGAATGCAGGGCGGGCTGACCCAAACCTTGCTGGTCTCCCTTGGGGCATTCTCAAGGCTGCTCCAGTGAAGCCATTCCTGCCCAGGAAGAGCCCCCTCCCATAAGGTGCCAGCCTCTTCAGCCCCTCCATCCTCCCCTGGTCTCCAGGCTCATCAGCTCCGGCTTAGGACCAGGACCCGAACTTCAGGCCTGAGCTCGTTAAAACCCAAAGCGCCCTCAAGCCTATGTGCGCTGGGCTGGCTGCTGTTGCCTTTGTCGTCTCAAAATTGAAGGGAAACCCAGATTTTTCACTCTCATAATTACCCTTCTTTAAGTTCTTTATTTAGAGCTTTGGCCTCTTCTGGGGAGGACCTGTCTGCATCTCTGTCTGTGTCTGGCAGATAGTGGTGGCGTCTCTTTTCCAGAAAGTTATTTGAAGGGGGAAACTGCTACTAGTTTACTCAGAATTTTAAGGGACATGCTTAAATATTTGACAGGCGCACATTTTTTTCCCCTGATAGTAGTACCAGTATCTACACCAAAGAGCTATTGGGGCTGACCCCATCATTTAGGAGCGCTGGGTCTTTACTCTGCAACAGAAAAGGGGGGAAATAGTCCCAGTCATAGCTCTCCAATTAATGAACTGAAATTCACAAGCAGTTCATAGCAGCCCTTTTGTTACCTCAATTATGCATTAACGGGGGGAGTTAAAGCATGCCAGGATACCCCTGCTAAGAGCTTGCTACCTGGTCAACCGTATCAGCCACTGCATCATGGAGGAGCAACGTGAGCCTACACAAACATCCAACTCTGCTACGTTCTCCGATATGCAACTTCTCGTCAGCATTGGCCTAAAGTCCTTCACGTATGAGAAAACTGTGTGTTAGGCAAACATAGGAATAGCCAAGTTCCTCGAGGTGGAAACCGCTGAGCAACTGAGAAAGTGGAAGTTGCCTGACCTTGACCTCAAGGTCCGTCAGCCCTACCCGGTAACACCCACGGGGGGGGGGGGGGGATGATCAGAGCTAGTCCAGCAATCTCATGTAGGCAAGGCAGTTCTTCACCCACAAAAGCAGGACCATGAAGATCTCGCATTAGACTGCCCTTTGCTCAGCAGTACTGGTTCTCCTCTCTCAAAACTGTTTATAAAAAGACTACCACAACCTAGGGACCTGGGGGTTATCTCAGGGATGCAATGGGGTTGAAAAAATGTGACTCAGAGCGGTAGTTGGGAAAGAAAGATGAGTCTGCGGTCCTTTGCATTCCAAACATGAACTGTTATTCTTTTACCAATGGCCATAACATCCGAATGTAACAATGGCTGAAGCATGTATGCTGCAAATGTTCGCAGGCAATAACATTTAGTGTCTTCGGTTGTAAGGTCAGACCAAGACAAATGCATCTTAGATTAGCATGTCATCTACATGGTAGATAATGGGTGACCAAAGCAACGTTTCCTACTTCGCAGGGCATCTTCCATTACCCAACAGGACTGAGGAGCAGAAATCTGCAACTTAAGTGCCGTGGCAGAAGTCCTTTTTGCTGAAGGAGATGGGCATGTCCAATGGGTGTGTGTGTGTGTGTGTGTGTGTTTGAAAGCATTTTTCAAACACACGAAAGGATGCTCCACTTCCAGGGCACGGAATAATGAACTTGAATTACAGGTGGGCAGGTTCCAGCTGCATCTTAGGAAAAACCTCCCAGCAGCCAAGCAGCTTGATACTGGAAGCCATGATCCAGAGAGGTAGCAGGGCCCTCTTCATTCAGTGCTGGCTTAAACGGCCATCAGTCAAGGATACCATGATTTGGGGGATTGACTCCACAGCTCAATTCTATGAGTTAAAATCTATAATTTAAACTTTATAACCTGGAAGGGGATCGAATCCCCGTGTTGCAGCCTAATTTATGCTCTGGAGTTTAGCGTTATCAAGAAGGAAAAATCATCGTGCTGCAGAATGGCACCTGTTTTCGGTATGAAAACTAGAATAATTTCAGGATGGTAGCCACACTACTTCCTCTTTCAGGTTTAAATGGGGTAGGTAAGAGTCTCCAATATCAAGAAACTATGCTCGTTACGTGTGTGTTATGTATTGAAAGTAGCAATTTTTATTCGAGTTAAAATTATTTACAAAAACCAAAAGACATACTTCATGAAACTGGTACAAACTATTATTCCTGCCGTTGGCTTTTGCTCCAAAGATCACAGCTGAGAAATACTGTATAAAATAAAAATAGGATTGGATTCAGAAAAGTACTCTACTGTTCTAGTTTCCAATTGCGCTTATTTACACACATATTTACAGTGGGAAAAAAAAAGTTATTTTAAAACTTTAGATTTGAAGGTTGGCCTCAAGTACCCATTGAAATGCAGAGTTTGATGAGGGTTTGACAAGAAAATACACCGCAGCTCTGCAGGGGGCGTTTCCCCTGACCCTTGCAAAACATCCCCCAAACCATCTGCATGTTTCAGTGCCTGTTAATTTAAAACTGTCAACACAAGAGTTTAATCAGTTCCCATTCGGTTCATTACCAGTGTAACAGAGAAGGGTGGTTCCTGATTTCCCCATAATTGTGTCTATTTTAATCATCCTTCGCCACGATGCATACACAAAAGCCTAACTTAAAGCTACATGAAATCAAACTCAAACTGGAAGCCGTTTGCTCTACATTGTTAAAACTAAAATGCCAAAAGTATATCCAGAAAATCCTGCATCTCAAAAATAATTTACAAGTCCAGCTTTATTAAGGTGTCCTCCCTTGTCCTTCATCCAAGGGCAAACACAGCCTCCGCTGTCTTTTCTAAGTTACACTGGTACGCTGGTGGGGGGGGGGGAGTCCGGTTTTCTTAAGGTGGTGAGAACAAAGGGAGAAAAAAAAAAAAGAGAAGAGGATAAGCTTTTGTTTCTAATCACTTACTTCCATACTGGATTTCCAACAATCTGCATTATCAAAAATAGGAAGACATAGAAGGCAGCCACTGTGTGTAAAAAAATGTACAGCTTGCACTGATACAAAAGCACGTTTGTAACTTTATACATGGAGATAACAAGATCTAAAAAGCAGGTTAGATTTTCTGTTATTTCTCCCTTCCCTCATTATACACAGAACGAATATTTTTATGGCTTCAAGTTTTACAAATTCAAAGTAATATGATGCAACTACCTACACAGGTAATGTGAAAAGTGTCTGTGACACAAATGTCCCAAGAAACTCTGTGAATGTTCAAGACCAGCTTAATAAAAATCATGAGCAATTCTGTCAGTCAGAACAATGAGTGCAAGAGAGTCCCTAAGGTTCAGAACACAACAAAATGAAACAGGAGTATTTTGCAGGGATTTTTGTTCCACAGAAGTCTCAACACAATCCTTTGCTGTGAACTAGACTCTACACTGAACAAAATTTTTGCTATATTCAGCTATTTAAGGCTTTGTATTGTATGCATTTACCTGCTCAATGCTCAAGAAGAAATAGAAAGATTGCGTTAACTGGAAATATCCGTCCCCACTGGTGATTTAGCTCCACGTTTCCTTGAAACAAACTGACAGCATTTAAAAGTTTTTGCTTATTCTGCAGTGTAAACGACCCTGGAATTGAACATGGTTTCACACTAGCCTTTTAGGAGGGCATATTTTACTGCATTTTTAAAAAAATATAGATATAGACACCAGCTGGGAGGGGATTTTTTTTTCCTGCATGCCTCTCTCAGAGCGATGATGTCTTACGGTCAATCAGTTTACAGTACGTAGGCCACAACAATTTTAAAAACTGAGAAGCAGCTTCCAACAACCCAATTTTCAATCAAAACAGTATAAAAAAATAAACTATCCGAGCCTCAGCCTCTTTGGATTCCAACACATTTTAAATATAGACAGTAGTTAAGATCACAAAAAGTATTTTAAAAAACTTTTTCTGCTTTTATCAGTTTGGAACAATCTCTTTCAAAAGCAAGAGCAAATTAAACTCAAATCAGGGCTAGGCTGCTGCCCAGAGCACTTTTATTAGATTTTGTCGATACCGCAGGAGCTAGAGCTGCCTTTGCCCCCGGCTGGCACGAAAAGAACAGTTGGCTCAACAGTAAACAGCAGTTGCGTTACCAGCCGCACGGTTCCCCCTTTGAACGCTGCCACAAAGAAAGCCAGAAGGAGAAAGAGGCCAAAGATACGGACAGACTGCACTGAGTTGCTATAAACATCGGGAATTCTCAGCTGACTTTCCACGGATGTTCTCCCTCTCATTTTTGATAGTTGCAGATTGAAGTGGTGACTGTCTTTCAGAAAATGCCATGCGGGGTTGAGAGACCAGGTAGCCTTAAAAATCCAAACACAAAATGAGACTCGTGAGTGCTCTTGCTGCATCCTCGAGGGCTTCCGTCACAACTGCTTGCTTCGCCCGAACGAAAGAGCTCCAGCGTTTGAGTGCCTGTGGCCCGGCGTGCGTAACTAGCAGTGTTCCAAGTATTCAATCACTCTAGAGATAGATTTCTGGCCTGTAGTTCCAACTGCGCACTGGGTGAGCAAGGAAATAAAAACAGGGAAACGTTAGCACATCTTTAAGATGCATTCTCCCTTCTGGGGGACGCTGGACCGCTTCGTTTTTCTGCTGAACTGCACCGGTCTGGCAGTTTTCTGGAAGCAAGGCTGCTCGTTCCTTCCTTCCAGAAAAACACTGGAATGACAAGCGAGGTGCCGTTTGGAAGAAAAATGCAACGTTCTCCAGAATGTTCCCAGACCGGCGGAGGTTGCACATCCTTGTTTGTGTTAAAGGTAAAGGTAAAGGTTTCCCTTGACGTAAAGTCCAGTCGTGTCCGACTCTAGGGGGCGGTGCTCATCTCCGTTTCAAAGCCTTGGAGCCGGCGTTGTCCATAGGACACTTCCGGGTCATGTGGCCAGCATGACTCATGGAACGCCATTACCTTCCCGCCGAAGCGGTACCAATTAATCTACTCACATTTGCATGTTTTCAAACTGCTTGGTGTGCAGGAGCTGGGACGAGCAACGGGAGCTCACCCCGCTGCGCGGTTTCGAACCGCCGACCTTCCGATCGACAGCTCAGCGGTTTAACCCGCAGCGCCACCGCGTCCCAGTTTGTTTGTGTTACTACCAAACAAATTTGGAACAAGTTCAATTAGACTGGCAGTTCACATTTTCAAGGGAAACAAGTACCAGTGGTTTGATATAATTTGCTATTCATATAAAATCTGCCACAACAATCCAGTTATTGCTTAGGAGAAGCTGTTTTTAAAATGTGGGGTACAGCTAATGCTTCTCAGACAAAAAAGCAAGTCTGGGTGGAGGATTTTTACAGGCAGGAAACCAGGAGTTTCTACGAAGTGGCACTGGGGAATAAAATCCTGGCATTCGCAGCCATCCTGCCGCTAACAGGCAGAATACTCAGAAGCCTGCTGGTGCCCAACTGCCAAAGCCAACGTCTGACATGTGGTTTGTGGGTCAACCTCTACCAGAGGTAAGCTAGAAACCTGCCCACCCCTGTGCTGCAAAAAAATAATGCAGACAAGCCTACTGAAGCTAGTCAGGTAATAAATAATTACAACCCCTTATGATCTACTTACAGTAAGGTTCATGAAACTAAGAAACTTTTTGAGCATTTCTGTCATGATTGAGAAGTCCCCTTCAGGTAAGTATGTCCTTACAGTAGTCACATTGATCTAAGGAAATAAATTCTGAATCAGAACATTACCAAACTTGTAGAGAAAAAAATAATTGGCAAAACATGACACTGGACTAAATAAGTGCTCACACATTAACCTGTGCCACTTACACCCCTTTCCCAACACGGGACAAATGTCCAAATATTGATCTGCACACCTGTAGTATCTTGACAGAATGATGCTTCTCAGCCATTAGCAGCTTTTTTCCCTTTCATATACAGAAATTCTAGCATTTCATAAAGGTAGGAAGCTGTCCCTGGTCAGAAACTGCCCCCCCTCTTTTCCACATCAACTGTTTTAATGGACAGAAAATTAATAAATAAATCAAGTAGGACAGCTAAGAGCTATGAAGCCCCTTCCAAAATCTTTGCCATTTTAAAATTTTCTCTGGCTACCTATTATCCCAAATGACTAAGCATTGTTCCAGTTTAGACTGCTGGAACAGAGTCTAAAGAGAGAAAATCCTTGTTTCAACAACAGACCATCTATTCTGTAAGGAAAAGAACCAAGAATCAAAATGTTTTACACCCTCATTGTTTGGGCTGGGATTCCAGCCTGTCAGCAGGCGGCGCCAAGGACTTGGGTGGGCCACTCTAGTCCCCAGCCCCCAACAGACACTCTGTAAACTTGGCAGCACAGCGGGCAACCTGGAGTGGGGAAACTACAGGGTTTCTTTGCTAGGTGCGCATGCCAAACTTCATTCCCTTCCAACTGTTTTAATTCTAGAATTCCCCATCTCAAACATTTAGCCCTGCTCAGCAGGCAACGGTGACGGTAACGGGCCTCGTGCAGCTGCAGGGAGGACGAATCCAGAAGCACAGCATGTGTGCTAAACAAAGCACCCGCCCTTGAATTAAGCAAGACTGATCTTGGATTGGGTGAGCTAGGGCTGGGAATTATCTTGGGGAGCTTCCAGCAGTCAGAGCAAACAATGCTGAGCAGCCTCAAGTGTGTTTCACAAACACTTTAGAATTGCTATTAGACTATACCCTACCAAACATTAGAGGCTTTGTACTTTAAATTTGAAAAGCAGCCTGACTGGTAGATTAACAGCTCGAGTATTAACCGCTCAGAGTCCCTCTTTGGGGGGAGATGGGCGGTACGACAAATTTGAGAAATAAATAAAAATAAATAAATTACTCGTCCGAGACCGTCGTACTTCCATAGCAGAGGGGATAAAACCCAGCATTTGAGAAAACCACACTTCTGGGAGCTTGTCTCTACCTTAAGAATACCAGCGCTGTTTCAAATTGTACATCACCCACTTCACCACTTCAAGCCAGTCTAATCCCTACAGATCCAGCTAACAGTTACGCAACGATGGGTTTCCTTACTGGACTCTCCTGGCAGAGGCAGCCCAGCAGCAGGGCTGTGTAAGAGGCCACAATGCAGTCTTCCATGTGCTTCCCCGCATGCTGAAGGGCTGTAAACAAACAAGAAGGTTTCACACAAATACACTCCTTGTGCATTCCACACAACTTTCCTGGTTATTCTCACCACAGAGCAATACTGAGTAATCCCAAACAGTAGCAAAGCAGCAGCTTCCACCCAGACACCTGGAGTCTGCGACTTGAACTCACTGCTGAACTCTAGATTTCCTGGAACACAATCCTGATCCAAAGGATGATCACTAATCCGTTCTTTCCCCAATAAATATGTTACGGGGTTCAACGGACACTCTGGTGCTCAAGAAAACTAGTAACATCCGTTGGGGTGGGTGTGAGAGGAAATCGGAGAAAAGTAGCTTAAAAGTAGGGAAAGATATTGCAGAAAAAAAGGCATTTTAAAAAACAAAAATTGGTACGAAGATGCAAGAGAAGGAAGAGAGATGGGGTTTAAAAGAAACCAGGACGCTGGATACGAACAGGCAAGCTTAAGACCAGACACGGACACATCGTCCCTGCAGGAGGAGAGCCCTCTCGGTCTATGGGAGCAAAAAAATCCAAAAGGGCCTGATAGCCCCCTTTTCTGACTAACAAAACTGGCGCCGCTGACAAAAGCTTGGTTCTCCTAATAAAATCTGTTAGCCAGAAAGGGGGCCACCAGACTCCTTCTGACACAGCACCAGGAAGTTGGTTTTTCATTTCATGAAGGAAGCAAAGATTTCCAGGAAAGAGACAGCAGAGGCAAGAGGTTTAAAGAACAGGAAAGCGGCCAGGGCATTTGGGAATTGCACCCCGTTCTTCATTCTTTAGACACCTATTTTGTTGGCTGCCCTCCCCCGGCTTGGGTCCAGCGGCTGCCACCCACCTTTGTTCAGATCAAGCTCTTCTTCGTCTTCTTCCTTCTTATCCTTCTCCTCTGCGTTTTCTGGCTTTTCCGTGGAGACCCACTGGATCTCCCCACTCGTCTCCTGCCACTCCCCACTATGGTCTTGTTGGGCGGTGGGAGCCTCCTTGATCAGCTCGTCGGTCTGGCTCTCGGCCAACTGTGCGGCTCGCTCTCGCTCGAGGAACAACTGAGAGGCAAAATCCAGCCACAGTGAGTTGGAAAGCTGAGGACGCCACAATAACTAACTGGCACTGCCCAATGTCTCAGCTGCCCTCCTCTTCCCAGCTCCCTTCTCACTCAACATTTCACAACATGCTGTAATTTGTGTATTGCGTTAACAGATTTGGGATACAGCAGGATGACTGTTTCAGTTCCAATGCCGAAATTTTGCACAAAATAACACTCAAATGTGGTTGAAACTCGGCCTCCAACAGCTGACAATTCAGAAATCTTTTCATTGGGTGTCCTGCTGTGCTAAGCAAAGTGCTACTGTGTTACGCCAAGGTTGTGCAAAATGCTCCATGTGCCAGGTCCAAACCAAAGCAATTTCAGGGGTGTTCTGCTCCATGTACAAAATGAAACGGAACCAAGGGTTGTGGGGGCGGAACGCTGGCAGCTGGGGGGCAGCAGGCAATGGGGGGGAAAGTGTTGGGAAGTGCATCGGACAGGCGGGCTGCTGAGCGCAGCTGGCACTGTCGCCCTAAGGAACAGCGGCACAGGCCAACGCTTTGCTGCAGGCAAGCCTGCGGGATACGGTGAATTCAGAGCTGCTGAGAGGAGGGTTAGGGAAGGCCCCTGAGCTACTCATCCTATCCTTCAGATCTGTTTCATCTGAAACTTGGGATAACCAAACCACTCTAGGTTTCCATTCTATGGATTCCAGGCTGGTTTGAAAAGGTTCAGCAGACACTCTAGAGCAGGGTTTCTCAACCTCAGCAACTTGAAGATGTGTGGACTTCAACTCCCAGAATTCCCCAGCCAGCCTGCTGGCTGGGGAATTCTGGGATTTGAAGTCCATAAATTTTCAAGTGGCCATGGTTGAGAAACCCTGCTCTGGAACCTTTCCAAATCGGCCTGGAATCTGAGGTTTTGCATGCTTACCTCTGTGGCTGTGCTGAGGAAGAGGGTGTGAAGGAGGAATGACTCTCCTTACGCACCCTTTGCCTGTCTGGAAGGTTGGCAGGATAAAACTGAGCTGAAGAAAAGGGCATAAAAAGGGTCACTCCCATGCCAGCTACTTCATCAAAATGGTGGCTGGGGAAATACCTTTCAGGCTTTCCAACAGTAACCAGAACTGCAATACCCCATTATTATTATTAGAAAAAAATACTTCTGGGAAAAGTTGCCAAGGAGAGGTGACAAGAGGCAAGTTTTGGTTTCTACCCCAATAATCCTGCCCAGGCTGCTGTTTCCCTTTCCTACTCTTTGCAGCCAGGAAAAAAACATTCCCCCTGCGTGGGAGGGGGCATGCTGAACCAGCCCCTGTGCAGCCCCAGCTCACAACCCAACCAGAGTCTAGGAGAGAAGCTATTTGGACCACAGAGCAGCTGCTTTCAAGTACCAGTTATGTTCTCCTACACAGAAAACAGCCATTGGAGGGGATGATAATTTTAGGCAAGGGATTAAATCCTGAATTACGGCCCGGCGTGGATCCCTACTTCCTGCACAGTTTAACTAGAGGGGCGGCCACAGAAATTGTTTAAGTAAACAAACTGCTGCGTTCTGCCGAGAACGCGCCTTAGCTTCACTAGCAAGTCTGCAGTTGATGCAGTATGCGAGCCAAGCGGCTCACGCGTGCTCCTCCCCTGCGGGCTGGTGCGCTTGAATCGGCTCGCAGCCTGACTGCCTCTTGACACTGACGTTGCGCTCAGATGAGCAGAGTGAAGAGGGAGCAGCAGCCCAGGATCCCAGCCTGGCGGGTGCAGCCAGGAACAGGAGCCTCGCTCTTCCCAGAAGGCAGAGAGGCGAGGCTGCTCCCTCTCCCAGGAGGCGGCCATCCCGGCTTTTATTTCTGGGCAGGCGGTACAAAGCGCCACCCCGCAGCGCTCCACCCTTTTTACTTTCTAGGAGCGCTTAGGCGGCCCACCGTGAGTCCTAAGGCAAGTCTGTCAGTAAAGATCATCAATTTCATTTATCTATCAATCGCGGCACCGCCCATCTCCTTCCCCCAGAGGGACTCCGGGCGCTTTACAACAAAAGTAGTCCACTAAAACAATAAATATAAGAACAACGCAACATATAAAAACACAAACCGCATTAACAAGTAATTATAAAGATAATGTTAGAGGCTGACATTTTACTTTGGAGTACGCTACGTTACTCTGATATATCATTTTTTTTTTTAATGAAAAGAACCTTAAGGTGGGCCAGAGAGAGAGGAATGTGCCCACAGACCTAGCAAAATCCACAAGCAAGTGCTTTTGGTGGCTGAATGTCAGCAATTGAGCTAGATGCTTGCTTGCGTGCTCACTCATTCAATCATCCACTCATTCAATCATTCATTCATTCATTCACTCACTCATTCATTCATTCGCTGTGGCTTACATCCCAGTCAATCTGAAATGGCTCTGGGCATCTCACATCCGGCAACAGAAGACATTCAACTAGAACCAGGACAACAAAACAGATATTCCCTGATGGCACCACCCAACGGGGGCTGGCCAATCCTCACGGTTCCCAAACCCTTCACTGCTTTCCAGTATGGCTCAGCGTGACTCAAGGTCTTCTGTTTAGCCACAGCAAACACCTGCAGATGGACCTCAGGCACCAGGGGCGTCATCAGGGCATCAGTGCGCTGATTCCAGGCAAGCGAGGGATCGAAAGTTAAGAAGGGACGGTAAAGGAGGAGAATCGGCACCGCTTGCCTTCTCTTTGACAGGCAGTTTTCAATCATCTGCCTTAATTATCGCCACACCGCACATACTTTGGATGCAAAAGGTTAATTCACCTGTACTAGAGCCTGAACAGCTGCTATTTGTCCAGATGTGCTAAAGCTGTCATCAGCTTCTCCCAAGCAGAAGGAATCAAAGGAACACGATGTTTCCATATTCACAAGGCAATGTCTGTTTCTTGCACTGTATTCAACCAGATTGATCAAAAGACCCAAACCCTTAAGATTTAAAAAAAAAAAAGGTGGGGGAGAAGAATTACAAAATGCTATGTTATTCCCAACTTAGACGTCATTTGTTCAAATGGATCACACATTTGTAAGGGCTCTTCTGACGAGCAGTTGCGCGCCTCAGAAATCTTGCCTATTAGATTTGCATTAGCACGTAACATAATCACACTACGCGCGGCTGTCCCAAATCTAGTGAGGAAGCCGGTAACTGAAATTGGTCCTTCGGTTTTGCAAGTGATTCGGTCACAAGCCACTGAGCGGACTGAAAGTTAAACCCGAACCGTTTACTGCACTGAGGGAAAAAGCTACCAAGGACTGTGGAAATCTTTCAATGCAGGATGTGACCCAGCTGGCATCATATGAACCAGCAGAACGTTCAAGATGGTTGCCTTCAGGGTCTATCATGCAAGGCAACCATAGAAACATTTCACTATTTGTTTGTCTTCTGAATGCACTTAAGGGAAGACTATTTTTTCCTTACCAGAACCCGAATATCAAATCTCTGTTCTTGAGGTAGGAACTTTGGAACCTGCAGCACACAATTCAGAGCTGTGCCAATAAGGCCATCTTGCTCCCCGGTCTTGGTGCTCCCCCACTCTGTGAACATTAAAAGCGGGGAGAAACTGATTGGACATTTTAAAGTCGGAAATGTTCCTAAGGTGTTATCAAAGTCCCTCTTTTCATTTAAATGTCACTCGTCGTCCATTTTGTCCCTACAGGTGAAGAGATGCTTTGCTCTCCCAAAGCGTCAGAGCAGCTCCTTCGGCCCACTATGAAAAGACTGCAACCAGATTTCTGACAAAAATGCTACAGCTGAGAAATGAGCAAAGCTGAACGTTGAGACGTTGATAGGTCAAGAAGGATTAAAAGTGGTGACAGATCACATCAACTGATGGATCGCCTCGCATTCAACTGAGACGGACATTCATCTAATTTCTTTTCTTCCATGGTGCCTGACTGGCTTTTGACCTGTCAATCCTCAAAGATACTGCTTTCATAGGTTACTTTCCACCGTTCCACTTAGCGACCCTCCATACCAGTATGCATACAAAGCATTCTGTAATCAGAGCATCTTTAGTATTTGCCATACAATGATGATTCTTAGTGACTAAGCTAATCTTTTGTTGATTTCCTTACTGGACACACAATTACCACTCGAGCAATGATATGAGAATATTTTCTCTAGACAGATCCACCTGTCTGGACCACCAGTGGCCTCCTTCTGTGCTTCTTGACACGCTTGAGAGTTACTTACCATTATCATTTGTCAAATTGAGTAAGACACCAATGATGGCTCTCATACAGTCTTCTACTGCCTTACCCACATGGTTTGTTACATTCTGGTGAGGCAGTGGCTTACTGTCTGGAAGACAGATGGTGTCTTCTGCTCGGTTGTATCTCTGGATTAGCTCCTCACAATGCTGTAATGCTCTGAAAGTTTAAAAAGTCAAGAACTCACAACACAAATAACCTCTGTGTCACATTCCTTAAGGACATGTTTCTACCGACAAGTCCCAACCAGAAAACTGAACATCACCTATCGCATTGTCTTAACAGAGTGAGGCCCAGCAAGGACTGATACACAATCTCAGAGCCCACATTGTTAGCACAGCTTCCAACATCACCTTTGAACGGGCCACCGTGTATAACTGTTACGGGAACACGATCTACAGAACTAGCAGCAAGAGCGATGTAAGAAAAATCTGGAATCTTAGCTCCTTCATACACACAGTGTTCCGTCCAGACCCAGCACAACGTGGCGTACCACTTAAGAGGTCTTGCAGACTAAGCTTTTCTCTCTAACCACAAAGACTAGGAATCTGGGTCAATGTATATGAATTAACCTAAACATCAAACATGCAAGCAGAAGAAATGCAGATAAATATAAATGGGAGAAAGGTATACAGTATTTCCAACAAATTCTTCTCATCAGAATGCATGCATTACATTTAAACATTACTGAATTATAAAACAAAGGAGAGGGTTTCTGTCTTTTTTTCTCCTTGGTGGTTCTAATTACATCATACACACCACTTTCCAACACACGCACACAATTAAGTTTGAGATTCATTTACTGAAAAAAATATTATCCAAATATTAAAAATGTTCGTATAAGGCCAACCTGCTTGTCCCAAACATTTCTATAGCAGAAATTATTAGCAAAATAGTTACAGTCAATAGATACTGATATAATATCAAGCGTATCATCAAAAACCCAGCTCACTTTTTACTTTTTCTCTGAAAAGCCAGAGAAAAGCTAGCACAGAAAAGTTTCAAGGCATTAAAAATTTTCAAACTTTAAATACGCACTGAGCCATGTTGATGGGTTTTTTAAAGAAGTATTATACTATTAAAGAAAATACACTTTAGAACTTACTTAGCTGAAGAGACTATGAGCTGTGAATCCTTATATGCTATTAAATAGCTTTGATTCTCTGGATTGTGAACTGTTACCTAAAAAAGAAAAGAAAACATACAGTCAAAAGACTAACTCTTTTAGTCTTTTTTAAATGGGCACTGCTTGCATTTCAGCATGATTTAGCAGCCTAACTTCCACCAGCCTTATAAACAGATAGTGACCAGCCTCTAACTCAGTATTTGTATTGCATGATAAGGAATTATCAAAGTTAATGTTTTTTTATGTTCTGGAAATTTAAGGTTACAAAACCAGCATGGCAGTATCTCAGGGAGGGAGAAAGGGAAGCACAGGATCTATCTCTTGGGGCCATGGGAGTCCTTTAAGTCAAAGAGTGAGGATTTGGCTTAGACCAGGGTTTCTAAACCACAGTTCTGTGCAACTGTAGAGTTCCATGAGAGGTCACAATTTATTTAAAAAATTATTTCAAATTCGGGCAACTTCACATTAAAGAGGTAAGTTTCCTTCTTTATTTTTAGTTTCAGGACACCGTTAATGCCTACAGACAGGCCTACGCATGAAACGAATATAATAATTTTGTAACTTCTGGCCTATCTTTGAGCCTGAATGTGCAGGAGAGGTTCCCCGAGGCCTGGAAAATATTTCAAGGGTTCCTCCAGGGTCAAGAAGTTAAGAAAGGCTGGCTTAGACTATTTCTGGGATGCCCAGCACAAGCTTACTTACAAGCTTCTCCCAATTCTGGTTCAACGTCCATTTCCTTTAGGATATTTCATACTTACGCTTTCTAAAACCCGTAAACATCTTTCTGCTCCCCAGAGTGAAGCGACCAATTTCTCTTCATTTTCATCGCTGCTTAAATGATCCACACATTCCTTAACTAAGAAACAAAGGATAACTATGATGATTAAGCTGGTAAGACATTTCGTAAGAACTTTTTATTACTTTCCAAAAAAGGCATTTAAGAGATTAACAGTAATCTCCGTTATGCAGATACTAGCGCAGCGAGCTGTCAACAGATCATTATGTTCCAGTTATAAAACTTACTGTATGTGCCTGAGTACCTTTTAGCGCAAAATTAATACCTTTATCTACAATATGATCCAGACCACCAAGAAGCCGCAGCTCTTCTTTAAACCAGTCCCCTGCCCGCTTCGAAGTGAGAGAGAGCAGGGTCTCCATTGCCAAATGACCAGTCTAGAAAACACACAAAATTCATTTGTGAATCACAGTAAAGCTCCGTTACTTCTGAAACCTGGGCATCAACTGCGTGCGTCGTTGTGTTTAAAGTTCAAGTCATAAAGCCAAGAAAATGCTTCTCTGCTCTGTGTTTTCTACTTTACGGGTATAATTTAGGAAAACAAATAACGTTGCTCAGCATCCTGGCTTATTTTCTTCTTCACAAACAAAACATTAGAAACTGTAAATCTAAATCTCTCATTACATTTCCTAAACTAGCTCCCCAAACTGCACCAATATCCCTGTACTTCAGAACACAGGTTTAAAGGGCCAGAACTGCACCAAAGTGATATTTTTATTGCAATGTCTCCCATCTAATGCACGTGATGACATCACTTGGAAAAAGTATGGCACATGCCCTGTGTTAGGGAGATTTGCATTCTACCAAGAAATGCCCTGGGATTCTACTATTACTTCTTTGTTTGGGGATGGTTTTGTTTTTCTGTAGATATTAATCCCTTTATTTGAACATTCCAGGAACAAGTGAAATCTGCATGTAAATATAGCTGCAAAGGCATGATCAGCTCACAAAACAGAGCCATTAATAAGCTTGTAGAAACCCAAATTCAAGGAAAACCTCTACGCAGGAATATTGCGACAGTCCAAACAAGAGCTGTGTGTGCTCAGGAAGCATGAAATGCTGAGGAACACTGTGGGGAGGGGCTGAACCTTGAGAAGACAGAAAGAAATCTCAACAAACAGCAGCCCTTCTCAACTGCAACAAGGAAGAACTACATGAAACATGCGTTTCAAGACAGGTTACCCCCATATGCTATCAATGCTACCTAAAAAAATGCTCTATATAAATGTAACTACCACTTCTCTATATTTTCACATTAGAAAAATAAAGTAGGTAAAAATAACAGTGCTCACCGTTATATTTTCCAAATCAAGGTGTTTATTATGAACAGTTTCACAGAGTCTTCTGATTTTTTCCTTTATTTTGTTCATGTCTTTTTCGTTAAACAACTTGGATGAAGAATCCTGCTCAAGTTCCAGAAGTCGAATCATTAAATCTAAGCTGGCTCTATCTAGATCCATGTTTAAGCGGTCTCTGCTCAAGATATACATTAAAGCTGCTGTACAAAGCGATAAGTTCTTCAGCAAAAAAGAAAAGAACAGGAAAAAGGAGTAAAAATTTCAGTGGTAGAAACTGAAACAAGGCTTCACGTTTGAGCTTTAGAAGAGCCGGATATGGTTAGAAATGGTTGCAATTCATTGTAGTAAATTCACAACTCAAAATGAAGGCTAGTTTTACTGACTAGGGAACTTTACAATTAAATTGTTCTATTTCACTTAAAATACATTTCACTTAAAATACACAACTTCTCCTTATGTTTAGCAAGCACAGCAGAGGTGACTTGGACTCTGTCATAGATATGCATGCATATATGTGTGTGCGTGGGCATGTGTCTATTATAGCACATGATTGTGTACACAGACATACAAACTAAAGGTCAATAGTCTATATTTGCCTTTGGTCCAAATGTGTATAGATAACAGCAATATTACAAAAAAGAAAAAAAAATCTACACCATGGATCTTTTTATGCTCAGTTTAACGCCATAACACTGCATTTGAAGCATGGAGCATATACTGAAAGTGGCATCCTTTCTTCCCCTTCAAAAATTCAAATCAAACTGTTCAACAGTGGTATGCCAAACATTTCTAATTTGAAAGGTCTTGAATTCAAAACTGGTGGTTTCAATCATCTGGACATCTGAAACACTTCCAATATGATCGAAGTGCCCAGTTCCCCATGCAAAACAGCTGTTTTGTACTCAAAACGACTGTTCTGGACTTGAGGCCAGGCACTCAGAATTCAGAGTAGCTCGAATCCTTTGTACACCCCTAGAGGTCCACATTGCTAGCAGGCCAATTCTTTCAACCACTATGATATAAACAGTTTCCAAACAGTCACTATGGAATTTAGAGATAGAAAGCTTCCAACTGTGCTGTTCTTGGTAACATATAACGACAAAGCCTAGCATTTCCTTGGGGAGGAAATATTTTGCTTTCCTACTTTGCTCAAAAGGTTTGAGACTTGAACGGCCCCCACCCTATTGGTATTTCAAAGAGCCCTGAAAGTGTAGCTCTTCACCCAGGCCTTTAGCAAGAGTGATAGAGGCCCATTTTCTTCTTTTTCTTTGTTTCATCTGAGTTTGTTTTCTCTGCATCTTCGTTTCTTTTGTTGTCCTGTTTTTGGGGGAAGGTGTGGTGTGTGCGTGTGCGTTTCTTTTTTATTTTTAAATGTTTTTAACAATTTGTAAATTGCCCAGAGTCACTGAGAGTCAGGCAGCATTAAATTATTATTAAATCATGCAGCGTTAAAAGTCAGGAAACTCTGCAAGCAGTATCTTCGTATATTTTAAGAGTGATGACATCAGCAGCAGAAATGGGTAAAAAGCAAAATAAAACTGTATTTTAAGCTTCTAGTTATAGTCCCGTAATACACGCAGAAACATTTTCCTTCGAACTACAGACAACATAAAACATAGTTTCGAACTATCGCCAACGCCGTAAGGCAGATATACCTGGTGATGCTGTGAGTCATCCAGTGTTTTGAAGACCATTGCAACCATTCCATGTGCTCTCAAATGCATTCGGAAACTGGGCATGGCGCACTTGGTCGCCAGACTGATAACACTAAAAAAACAAGGCAGGAAAAACAAGTCTGGTAAACCAAGTCTGCCACAGAATGAACAGATGAATGAATGAATGCCCAAGCTTCACAGCCCAAACGGAACATGGGACACTCGGTAACCAAAGATGGATACAGCACAGAAAACAGCAGAATGTCTTTGCACCAAACAACTTCTAACTCAGAGAACGAGATGAGGATCATAGGGCAACGTTTCCCCAGTTTGGTCAAAGGAAATGGGAGTACTGTGGGAATGGGGCCATAGCACAAAATGTTTTTGTGGTACAAGTAACTTGGAAAGGACAAAGATCTTTCCTTCCCACACAGTGCAGAAAACTGGAGGACTATAGCAAGATCAGCAGCAGGGATGGCAATGACTCCACATCGTTTAGCACACCTATGGCAAAAGCAGAAGGTCCGGTTTCTCTGCTAACATGCAACCTTCAAAGGCACCATGTTCTACTGAAACAAGGGAGACCGTCCAGAGAGGCTAATGGGCACCTTGCTTAGTCTTTGGATTTTCTCAGTTGGTTTCAAAGTATCTTGGGTTCAATGTTCTCATTCATTCATTCATTCATTCATTCATTCATTCATTTTTTCAAATTTCTATCACCACCCATCTCCCCCAAATGGGGGACTCTGGGCAGTTTACCATAAAATTAACAGTTAAAACCATAAACACATAAATTATAATGCAAACAATCAATCAATAAAGAATAGATATAAAAGCCAAGGAGTGATAAGATGTCATTCAATAGGGAGGGCGCTACGGCGCCAGCCACCCCCTAGGAAGAACGACTGCCATTCCCATCCCAGGAAGCTGATGCTATGAAAACATTTTAACCTGCTAAAATATACACTGCAAGAAAAGGAATCATACTTTTTATTCTATAATTTACCTATAAATATGAAAGGCAGTTAACTGTACTGGAATGGTACAAAAGAGAAAACGCGTCTACAAGGAAGGTGCCATCAATTGCGCCTTCTCCTAGTAGTTTGGGCTATATTATCCTTTGAGGTTTTCCTTTTAGGTGTGATGGATAAACAGACTGAAAGAAAACGTGGGACTTTGTTTCCATATATGATAACAGCAGCAAGACTTCTATACGCACAGAGGTGGAAGGACTTACAGATTCCTACCATGGAAGAACAGATGGTAAAGTTAACGGAGTTGGCCAAGATGGCGAAACTGACTACTTTGATTAAAGAAGAGACTTTGTCTAGCTATGTCTCCACTTGGAAACCACTTTTGGACCTTTATGTTTGAAACTGAAAGTAATGAAACTTCATTTTGGGATTTGATGGTTAGAATTGTTTATGATTACAGAAATATTGTGTACTATTGTTAATTTTAGAGTAAGAGGTTAATGTATATCTTATATCTGTATCTGTACCAAAGAAAGTCAGAAGCTATCCTTATTCTTATTCTATTCTCTTTCTTTTCTACACTCTTAATTTTGCTTTTTCTGATCTTGATTCTTTTTTTGCCCCCTGTTTCTTTGTATTTTATCCCTTGTCGAAACTTAATAAAGTTTTATTAAAAAGAAAAAAGAAAATTAGCACGATCCTTAGTCAAATGCATCTTAGGAAGCAGTCTGAGGAGAACGCCATTCTTACCACACAATCCTATGGCCAGGACTGGCCACTTACCTTCAACTCCCCTCTTTTAGCAGGCAGTAGGTGAGCCAGGAATGAGACCAGAAACACAAATGGATAGCTACACTCTTGGATCATACATCCCAGCGTTCCCCCAAATATGCTGGGACTGCGACTTGCGGTTTTCAGCTCTCGTGGTGTTTGGCAATACCGAATTCTGGGAACTGCAGTTCCAATTCACCTGGACGGGACCAGGCTGGGGAACGCCAGGACAGACCTTCCAAACTGTAGCTGGGCCAGCTTACAGACATTTGGAAGCAGCTGGCCTCCTATTCCCTGGCTACCTCTCCCATCTTCAGCATCGCTTCCCACCCGCCATCCATTTCCCTTCATTTTCTGTCCCCTGATGTAGAGTGGAGCTGAGAGGCTCACAGACAGACATCAGCAAGATCACAAGAGCCTCCCAAGGCAGCTGCGTGCTCAATTAGCTAATCAGATCAGGGGCTGTAAAGCAGCAGGAAGATCCTGACAATCACATGGAGCATAATTTCATGTCCATTATGACTAGTTAAGAGCAGTACAAGGGAAACAGAAGACATTTATGGAAATGATCATTACTGCTTCTTTAATGAAAGGAAGAATGTCAGCTTCAGTAAAGCAAGTTCTTCACACACACAAACTGCTCCCACCTATCATGCTAAGCCATGGCTTGTGTTAATCATGGTTGATTTCACAAGCCCTAGTGTCTAGCTTCAACCATCAAACTAAGCCAAGGCCAAATCAACTACCTTCTGGTTTAGCAAGATTTGTCCACTGAGCGACATCACAACCCTAGTGTCATATGCAGCTTACTCCCTGAAAGAACCAAAGCACGGGACATTTTTGGAGGCACCCCTGCATGCCAAGTCACTCACAAAACTTCACATAGTGAGGATGAACAAGACTACAGTGGAATTAGGTAGCTCTGAAGGGTTGAAAAGCAGAGAGGAACTGAATACAAGGAACAGCCGTTCTCTCTGCTCCAGCATTCACTGCCGTTGGAAATCACGTTTCTTCGGGTGACTGCGATGGAGATGAGTGACAATCTACATAAAATTATTGTTCCCAACTATCAGCCCCATTAGGGAGAGCCTATGGCTTGGGAAGGAAAGAAGACACGGTGGCTCCTTTCCTTCCCTGACACTTACAGGATCATGGCTTACAACTCTGGAGGGTCCCCCCAGAGTGGCACAGTAAAAATAGCAGGAACAGCAAGCCACACCAGACAGGAGGAACGCGAGGCCCAAGGAAGGAGCTGCTGTGGGAAGTAGGTCAGAAAGGTGGCAGGTCCGTAGCTGAGAGGGAAGTGAGGGTGATCTTGGGGAACAGAGGAAAGAGGTGCTGCCTAGGGGAAGATCAGATGAAAGGAAAGGGAGTCCAAGAGAGGGTGATGGTCTGAAGAAGAAACTTAGGAAAGACCCACCCTGACCACTCAAGCGATAAATAGAGAGGGCGGGAGATTTGTACTTTCAGACTTGCAAGATTCTGTTAATGGAGCCTTACAATAAGGTAGATTTAGCTCATCTAGTCGTGTTTCCTGCCTGGTTTACCGGAAGGGCTGACAGTTGCTTGATTCTGCCTAAAGGTAGAGCCAGCTATGCCTCTTAACCAAAACCAGTTTGATGTAACACCAGTAGGACTTCTGCACAACTGCACCAATATAAAACTTCTCCCGGTCTCAAAGTTGCCTGTTTCAATTAACCAGCAGCTGCCTTCCTGACCTTACCTCCTGGTGCCACCCCACCACGAAGCAACCATCTGCGGAGGTAAGGAGGAAAATATCCAAAGAGAAATAGCTTACCTAAGGCAACGGGTGTTTAGGGGCTGACTGCTCTTCAGTCCACTTAATAAATACTCAATATCATCTGTGAATTCTTGATTTTCTCCAAATTCTACTACATCATTGAAGTGTTTCACATGTTGCACAACAGTATATAGCTGGAAAACAAGCAGACAATATGTGATCAGAGGTTAAACAGCTAGCTCAGTTCACTCATTTTTAACAGAGGTTTCTCTACTATGATTGAATATACCCAGATGCTTATCTTAAAAAAGAAGTATATTATGGAAAAATCAGATGTTAGTTGTTCCACTTACTTCTTTGTCTTCTTTCCTACATTTCAAGGCAGTTACTATCTCCTGATAGGGCTGAGTTGGTAGAGTCACAGTTTTTATTACTTTGGGAGGTGGTGCTGGAGCTTTGAACACCCCATCATCTTTAGGAATTGCCTCTTTTGAAGACCTCGCCTATTGATGAAAAGTACAGGAGATGTTGAAGCACAAGGCGGGATACACAACCCCTTTCCACAAGACTTTGGGAGAAGTGATTTCAACCATTCAAAGAGGCCCAACACAAACAGATTGCCTAAGCAAGATAATGTTATGCTTTTGAACTGGTCATTCTGACAGGTCCTGACTGAAGCAAACTTTCTTCCTGTCCAAAGTAATGCAGTCACATTTACATCTCACATTTGCAGTCCTATATAGCTCAACTCAGAAGGAAGTCCTAATGGTTTCAGTATGTTTACTCCACACTAAGAAAACTGCAGTGCTGATCTTTCAAAAAGAAATCACACACTTTCTGTACTTTTGTTGGTATTTAACGGAACAGTTTCGGGCTCCAAGTTCCATTAAACTGTGGGGTGAAAGTAATGTTATTAAAATGAATATTGCTCCACAATTTATCTGCATTTTAAGAGGTACTCCAACGTTAATCCTGCATAGGTATTTTCTTCAGATAGACAAATTATTGAAGAAAACAAGGATTTCATTGATTGAGATTTATATTTTGAGGACGTTGGTTTTAATTTACCAGATTTTCAAAAATAGTACTGGGCTTATATTCTATTGGCCATATTTATGTGGAAAGAAAATTTAACAGATTACCAACCATTCTGGGCTTCATTGGAAGGTTTTTATTTATCTCTACTAAGGTCTTAGAAAATATTTGGGTCAATATTATTATATGTAAAAGGATGATTCATTTCTAGGATTGGGATCAGCTAGACCCATCTGAACTCCGTTGGGTTGTAGACTGGATTTTGATGTTTAACATTATGGAAGAATTCTTTAAAAATTGGCAGCAAAGCATTCCATTAGAAACTATGGGAGGAATCAGGAATAGATACTTTAAATCAATTACTTGGATGGATGGATGAGTGTTGAGCAGTATTTTATCTTGCACACAGGTAATACAAAGGGGGGTATACACTAATTTCCTTCACATAATTGCTATTTTTGAGCTTGGCAGAAATTGGTCAGGGGAAAAAAACTATTAAGAAAATCTCAAAAAGGAGATATACTTGAAATACATGTTATAACTGGAAGGCGTATTAAAGAGTTTAGCCACTCTCTTTATTCTAAGAGACCACAAAATTTTATTTAAAAAAAACTGAAAAGGCTTCTACACCTTCTGTGGGGCAGGGGCTTTTTTAAGGGTAAAAAATGCTAATCTTTGGTAAGAGCAGAGGTCTATTCCATTGTTTCCCACAGGAATTCATTTGTTTTCATTTTATTTTTTTTTTAAATCACGCCCTTGCCCAAATTTTCTGCAATTTAAGTAGAAGGTAGCATTCAACATGGACTACCGCCCACCTACTCCTTTGGTGCTGGGAACAGCAGCTAACATTTTCCTGCTGTTCTGTTGGCCAGAATACTCAAAGCATTCGAAGTTTTGTTCCAATGGAACCCAGCCTATTTAGAACATTTTGAGTGGGTTTGTTTTATTTCAAACGTGAAACAAAACACATTTTCTGTTTTGTGTGTCCTCCTATCTGACCTGTAAAAGCTTTTCCTCAGAATGGCCGAGGAATGGATATTTATAAAACTTGACCCTGGCAGTAGGACAGACAGAAAGGAAAGTTCTGATGAGTTGCATGATACTTAATTCCCTACCCTCATGTTTTTTTATGGATCAGCAATATTTGAAATTAATTTTAAAGCAATACATGATTCATGTGACGCACAGTGTCGCTTAGGTTAAATCACATAACCAATGCAGATATAAAGATGTTTAAATTAATGTTTGGGTCCAACTGCATAGCAAGGTACAAAACAGGCAAAGCTAAGAAGCAAATGTCAACTGACAGTACTTTGTGCAATCTTGAAAAGTCATCCCCAAAAAATCAACTTAAGGTATTATGGTTTCTAATTAAATTCAAGGCAGCTATACCTCTCCTTCTGCACAAAGTATGTATGACACAACTCTGCATTTTTAAATAACTCTTCTGTGTTGTGGAATCGGAAATTCTGTCCCAGAACTTAACCACTAGAATCTGCAACAATTGTTCAGAATATTTCTACTGGTGAACGTGGATGATCTTAGCCCTAGCATTTTTAAAGGAAGGTGGCATAAAAAACACCATACTCACTGGAACACTTGGATTGCTCAGCCCTTGTGGTGCTGGGAGAACCTCAGATTCTGGCTGATTCCAATGTCTAGCATTGTACACAGCCTTCGTTGGTGACTGAAAACCAGAACAGAGCATTAGGATCCGAAAGTAGCCAGTTCGTGCTTTGTAATACCGCATGTTAAAGTGACCGGTTAATAAGAGACTTTGTAACGGACAGGCTTCTTTCCTTAAAATATATTAAGGAATATTTCCTTAAAATATTTTCTATTTTTTAATTTTAGTTTTAAAGATAATCCTCCAACATCAAAACTGAAATCCCATTTCACTGCTTCAAGTTCTGAGAATACGTCATTTGTTTTTTAGACTCTAGTGAAAACGGTGTTAGAGAGATAGGGAAGTATTTTCAAAATTATTCCAACAGAGAGTAAATGTTTAAAGCAATTTTTAAAAGTCCCACAGCTTACACTTTTAAATTAATATAACCAGCCACAACACAATATATGAGAACTACAAAATCACTGAACATGCAAGTCCTTCTATTAATTAAACACACTTTATAGCTCTCCAGTTTTACGTAGCCATACAGTGTCACACAGATGAAACAAAACTTCTGAGCGCCTATCAGATCCCAAATAATGACAGTTAGCTAGGTTGATGAATGCAATAAACACAAATCTTAATCCAATTTTGACAGTGCAATCTGGACATAACGCTGGGGAAGAGAAAACAGTGTTGGGGAGCTGCACGTAATCCATGGGATGACCAAACCTGCATTATACTATACAAAAAAATTGAGTATGTTCAAGAGAAGATGACATCATGCTAAAGTGTAAAGAATGTGAATTGTATCCAGTACAGGTGGGTCTCGCTTAACGACCACTCGTTCAGCGACTGCTTGAACCTGTGATGGTGCTGAGTGTACTTACGGCCAGTCCTCGAAGTTCGGGCTGTCACAGAGTCCCTTTGGTCATGTGATTGCATTTTGCAACCTTCCCTGCAGACTTCCCACAAGCAAAGTCAATGGGGAAGCTGGCAGGAAGTCACAGTCATGTGAGGTCCTCACTTAACAACAGTAACTGGGGACTGCCAGAACTACTGTCACTAAGCAGTGCGGTCATGTGACGTCATGCTTTACAACCACGTTGCTTAGCGACGGAAATTCCAGACCCAATTACCATTGTTAAGCAAGGACTACCTCTGCGTTTGTGATGTACTATGAAGTACAGAGAGGGATTTCATGCTCATATCATATTCTTTATGGACTTACATATTATGGTTAAAGAGACTCCGCTATGTCTTAACACTACCTCTAAAAAGGCAATTAATTTATGATGCTAATTTCAGTGTTACTACTTACCCTCTTTGGTCCGCTAAATATCTTTCGTGTATTTTCTTTAGACTTATCACCTTGTGGATTGGTAGATTTCTTATTGCTTTCAGGAACACTGGATGAATCTTCTGCAAACTCCAGCAGCTCTACAAGAATAAAAATATACTAGAGGAAGAACAGGCCAGGTTTAGACATGGGCACTCCACAATAGACAACTGCTTTGTTTTACACTATCTCATCACTAAATATACAACTGATGGAAGGCACCTGTTTACATCTTTTATTGATCTTAGCGCGGCATTTGACTCCATAAATAGAGATATCTTATGGAAAAAGCTGGCCAAGTTAAATATGGAACCTAGACTTTTATATTTGATAAAGGCCCTCTACACAAATACATGCTTGAAAGTCCGTACTGGAGTCAATGGCTCTCTTTTACACAGAGCATACCCACCCACAAAGGTGTCAGACAAGGATGTATCTTGGCCCTGATGTTGTTTAATCTCTATGTTAACGACATCCCAGGATTTCTCCGTTCTACGGATGTCCACATGCCAAAGATCCTCAACAGACATATCAATATCCTCTTGTATGCAGATGACATGGTTTTGATGGCACATTCCCAAGTAGGTCTGAGAAGACTGATGGGGAAATTTGGTGCTTACTGCGCTGCAAACTTCTTAAACATTAACAAGTCCAAATCCAAAGTGGTGGTTTTTGGGAAAAGATGGGCCAAATACAATTGGCACTTGGATGGAGAGCCTATAAAACAAATAGACTCTTTTTCATATCTAGGGGTGGTTTTCACAGATACAGGGCCTTGGGCTAATCATTACAAGCAAAGTTCTGCAAAGGCCACAGCAAGTTCTAAAACACTAATTAAACTACTTAGTTACAACCATCCTTGCTCTCTGCTCTCCATTCTGAAGGTCCATAAGGCAAAAGTTGTACCCGTGCTAACATATGGTGCCGAACTCTGAGGCCTATCAAAGGCCTCCTTACTTGAACAAAATCAAGCACGCTTCTTAAGAACTATTCCGGGGACCGACAGGAATACACCTGCAGCAGCAGTAAGAGCTGAAACAGGCACCCATTCTATTTACAGTCTATCCGTAATCAAAGTCTTCAACTATGGGTGGAGGATTCTCCCAATGGAACATGATAGACTACCAAAAATGTGCCTTGAAGAACAGATGGGCACACCTCAACTCTCCACATGGATCAACCAACTCCTCCAAACTATCGCATTCCTCGGCTTTTCATCACAATACTTACTTTCAGCCGGAGACCAGGCCAAGGCAATATTCAAACAAAGAGTCTTGGGTGTTAATGCCCAAACAGACACTGAGTCACTTGCACACCATAGGTCGTCGAAATAGCTGGCCAAGAATAAATTGTCCTTTCAAATAGAAAAGTACCTGACAATGGGTCTGACGCAATACCACAGGATAGCTCTTACTAGAGCAAGATTTGAGCAACTAGATTCTATGGTCAAATACGGACGATTTCACCAAGTGCCTTACCTTGAGCGGACATGTGTTTGTGGAGCACCCGAAGTAGAAGACATTGCACGTGTCCTGTTTAACTGCCAACTATATGCCCCAGCAAGGGCTCAGTACCTTCAGACACTAATTGACAGAACCACATACTGGGACCGCAACAAAAGACTATGTTACTTCCTCCAGGCACAAATACGTATGTGGTCAATAGAACTGTTAAGTTTATAGCCAGGGCTGTCCAACTGAGAACACAATTTATAGAACACATTGGGGTGGCATGTAAAGGTGACAAATTCATTTAAACTCACATTGTTTCTGTATTTTATCACTTGTTTTATCACATCCTGCATTTTTATCTTACAATTTTATCTCTATTTTATCTTACCATATTTTATCATATTTTATCTCACCATAGTATATTCTAGTTAATTTTACTGTTTTTAGCTGTTTTATGGTATCACATTTTATATTTTATAATGGCTGATGCCCAACTTTTGACTGATCAATAAAGTTATTCCTACAAGAATAAAGATCATATGGTTAACAAATAACAAACCTCACTCAAAAGAGAGGAATTTGTTTCAAAGGTGAAAAGATTAAACATATACTAAGAAAATCTGCTTGAAAAAGCAGCAGTAGCTTTGAGACAAGTGTGCTAAACAAAAAAGTGGCAGCAAAATTTACCTATTTTATCTCCAGAAAAACGTACAGCCACCTTCTTTTGACTTAAAATCACAGTAGCTTTAGGCTCTTCTGTATTTTAAAAGAGGAACAGAGGACTCCAGATTACAACTATAGGTGGGTATTTAACATTCCCCACAATGATAAAAATAAAAAGGGAAGGAAGCGTTGTGAAAATCAGTCATGTAAAAAGGATCCACTGAGGGATGCGCGCGGGGGGGGGGGAATACATAAAATACAACTAAAGAGGAAATAAACTACTACATCTTTCAATTTTTTTGAAGGCTGGAAACTTTCTTTTGAAGTAGCAGTGTGTTTGATGAGGCTGAGAGGAACTTCACAAACCATCCTACTGTGAAAAGAAGAGCTTTAGATGCATGCTAAATAAAATGCTGGTGAATAGCAAATACCCATGCAACAGGTAACAGTTCTATCAAGCAATTTTCAGTTTCTTCTCATAAGCTAATAAAAAGAAAGTATTTCTTGCCCACTACTAATATACATGTCTGTTTCAAGAAATATATTCTGCCTTAACCTTGATATCTATCTGTTTAAAAGGAAAATCTACATGGGTCAGTAGACTATCCTTAACTGGTATTTCATCAGAATTAACAGTTCTTTAGAACAACTACAGTGTTGATGTAACCTGCTACTTAATTTAACACTAGCTAAATGGTGAGTCCAATTAACATCAGCTTCAAAATGGCTTCATGGACATAAAAGCTGAATTAATTAATGCAAAACACAATAGAAACTGTCACCATATGCATGCCTATATAGAAACAGGCAGAACTGTTTCAACATCTATCTACCCCAAAAGCTTATGTATTTAGAAAAATACTCTTTCCTCAACTAATAAGAAGTTCAGAATTAATATCCAACATAACTGTCTACAGCTTACTAATCAATAAAACTACCAGACTTCTATGGAAGCAAGGGACAATCAAAAAATAGTAACACAAAGTAAAATTTAAAAAATTAAGAATAGCCTCAAAATCCCAATGAAACTTCCTGATGAGCTGAAATCTCGTTCCATATAACAACACTGGTTCTTTAATTACTACCTAGAAAGGAGCTTAACTGCAACCCCCCCATTCAAACATAGATGAGGATTTGAAGCCGCAGTCATAAAGATGCTTTGATAACTCTTTTCATTTCCCTATAGAAACTGACTCTATTTTAATATTTAATGCATCTGTAGTTTTGATTATACGGCTTTTTAAAAGGCGTGTGCTTCCTCCAAGTAATCTGGCTCTTAATAACTTTCATCCTTTCCCACACTTCCACTTTGCAAGAAATTAGAAACAGGAACTACATGTTTGCTAAAATGTTTAACTTGAAAACAGCCTTACCAAGAAAGGATCACAAGGTTGGTATCTGAGTTCACCCCACGCAACACCCCCCAACGCATTCCTCTTGCCATGGATTCAGAAATACTGTTCTTATATGGAAGGACAAGTATCATTCACTGGCAGCACCTCCATCTGGAGGCCTTAAGATTAAGATCGGTACGTCTTTTTAAGAGTGGAAGTTAAAATACACATCTGCAAATAGACCACATGTAGCTACTTGTACCTTTAAAGATTCTGACATTTGATAACCAATAAGTCAAATTAGCCAGGAGAGGACAAAAACCAGGATGTTATGCTAATTACTAAACATCGTTCAACACTTTAGAATTATAAATATAATTATACATAAATCACTATTGTGATTATTCATCTTCACAGCCTCCAGCTTTAGTGTAAGGGCAGTAAAAACACTAGGCCATATTGCTTCAATGTGGGGCTGGCTGCAAAGCAGGAGGCCTGCTACTGAAAAAAAGCTGCATGGATCCATTCCTAACAGACAGGCCCTTCCAAGTAGATAAACAGAAACTAGCACCACTTGCACAAAGGAATATTTTATAAAATGTAATGAGAAATAACAATAAAGTTGAACAGCAAAACAATATTTGTTTTTAAAGCAACTCTTGTGGTTAATAATGTAGAAGGCAAAACAGGAAGACTAATTCTGTTCGAACGTTAGGGAAAAAATCCCAAAAATAATAAAGGCAGGATAGAAAATAGATAGATAGATAGATAGATAGATAGATAGATAGATAGATAGATAGATAGATAGATAGATAGATAGATAGATAGATAGATAGCAATTTGACAGTGGCACCAATTAGCCAGAGAGATACTAGACTCCTCTTCACTGAATATGGTTAAACAGAAGCTGGACTTTTCTTTAAAAGCACAGATACAGTATGGATCAACAAGCCAAGGTGGGGAAGAAAGATATTGGGGAGAAGGAGATTGGAAGCAAACAAAGACCAAAAGAGAATACATATACAATATAAATTAAAGTGATAAATTAACAGTTTAGACAGAAGGAGACTGTTGCCAATATTAAGCATCATAAATCTCCTGAGGGTGAAATATGTAACCAAACCATTCAAATTGCCCAAACATAATTCACACCCAGCACCTTCTAATGGCAATGGGCAGAATTTAGTAACTTTTGTTCACCTCTAACACAGCTTTCTCTGCTCCAAATGTTAACAAGGGAGGGGCTGAAAGGCTGCAACAGAACAAGTCAAAGGCTACGTCTTTTTTCAAGATGAAATAAAGGTGTTAGTGAGGATAGACTGAGTTAGGGACCCATCCCTGAAAAGTGGTTTCGACCGGTATTTCAAATGACAAATTCTCCCACGGCCCACCACAGAAGCCCCACTGCGTTCCAGCAAAAGAAGGGTGTTTGGCATAGAGCGAAAAACGTAGCTTTTGTGTGCCGTGCACAGAAAGTCTTAGCGCCCTGGCTCCAAATTATTTATTACACTTCAACCAGCACTGGAGGGCTTGTGGACACGTATTGCCATTTCTCAGTCTTGTCATTATCAGATTATGAAAGACTGAAAACAGATTCCTAAGTATTTGTAAATCTTGTCTGCTCAAGCTGGATACCATTGATTTCCCAAATATGGTGGCAGTTGGCAAGTCTCTTGGTGAACAAGACTTCCTTCACTTTAGAGTAATTAAGTTGCAATTGACTGCCACGGCAGAACGTTGCCTGAGCCTGAAGCCTCCGACATCAGCCAATCTAGAATGAAAGCATTGTCAACCCAAAGGGATGTGGAAAGAGGATTATGCCCTAGGGTAGAGCCTGTAGCATGGAAGTAACATAAATATTTAATAAAAGGGGGGCAAGGATACACCCATTTGACTAAAGTGGGGACAAATGGAGAAAGACCTCCACTAGCAGTACCTTTAGGTGTGTTTCCACAGAATATAATATAGATGGAGTAATAGTGATCTACTGATTTGGTTGCCAGGTTCCTTCAAACCTCTTTGTAGGGACCGAATCATTGCACCCGTTGTGAATGCCCTAAATCAGATTCCTACATGAAGCAGAGGGGTGGAAGGTCTTAAAGTTGCCACGTTTGAGAAACGCTGGTCTAAATGAATACGTACTTCCATTTCTGTTGCTCTGTGGCAGCTCCTTCCAAGGATAAGTAGCAGCTTCATAGCAACGTCAACTCAGATATTCTACGGTCATCTGAAAAGTATGCTCTCACGGCCAACCCTCTGCCCCAACCCCTTCCCCATCCTTACTGAAACACAAGCAAGCCACTTTCTAATGTAACTTGGATTGTGTTTTAATTGTTGAATTTTTAATTGTTAGTTTTTATGACTGCCTTTTTTACTGTACACTGCCCAGAGTCACAAATCTGTGAGATGGGCGGCTATATAAATATGCATGCATGTATAAATAAATAAAGTATATCAACTGGCCAAAGAAATTAAACACAATTTTCATTGAAGAAATCCAACCAATCTTACATAGTATGAGATCATAAAACAGTATTTATTCTGGCACATTATGAATAGCTATCTGATTGAAATTAGATTCTTTCTAGTTCTTTTTAAGCTAATTTAGAGACCCAATTAAGTATCAGAGGAGTGTCTTTTGAAATATATGCAAAGAAAAGAAATTATCTTTGTACTGGAGAGTTCTGTAATTTTTTTAAATATTTATTTTTAATAGAAGAATTTCTTCACTACCCAGCTCAAATGTAACTCTCTCCTACTCTGTGATTAAATTATTTACACTGCAGCTAAATCATCCATTTTTACAACCTTTAAACGTTTAGCCAGTCTGTCTTGTTACTGAAATATTTCAAGCATTTTACTTAAATAGTTTAACTTCCTTGGTAAGTTGATGAAAGTTTCTTTTCTGTGGATTGTGCATCTTTTCAACAGATGAAATAAATTACAGCATGTACTTCCAATTGTTTCCCAAGCAATTCATTGTACCACTTTAACAAATTTTCACAAATAAAGATTCTAGAATCAAATATATGTTACCTGCCATTGTTTAGACCCACTCATTACCTTTATAAAGTTCCAAGCTACTTCTCCTCTATCAAATATCAAGTTAAACAAGATGCAGGACAGATAATCACGACATCGTTAGAAATTCTTCAGGCTGCTTCAGTTTCCTATTACCTGAATCACTTCAACACTTACACAGAATCCAAGGATGCTTTCAGTTTACTATTCCTTTTTTCGTTATATCTTTGTGTTGGAAGAGTTCTAAAATAATATAATTCTGCATATTCAAAATTAGTGTCATTCTACACTTTCAACATTAAACATGTCAGAATGGAAAAGTGCTTCTAAAGATTCAGATATTCAGTTTTTCGACAAAGTTTGCTTTCGGGAGGGGACAAGAAGGGGCAGTTGAGAATTTACTGATCTATTTTCAAGACATCTTGATATAGCAAGGTCTCAGTATTATTTATTAGGATGTGAAGTTACAGTCAAATTTGTGTTAACAAGCAGAAACTTTAAAAAATAAACAGATTACATCATGGTCTATTGGACCACAGGAGCAAATTTCTCCCTACAAGGTTGATTCTACTAAAATAGATTAGATTTATATTATAATTTAAGATGGTAGTCAGACTGTCTCAATTTAAATGATAAAACTCATGATTTAAATTACTCATAAAGAAAACTCAACGGATCTCTGTTCAGTAATAATTTATTCTACTTCTCCAGATTTTCTTCAAAAAAATAAAGATGAAAATCTGCTGCTTATTCTCAGCATAAGTAAACCAGAGTTTAATGAGTTAGTTCACTATACCCGAGTGAGCAAACCACATTTTTTAAACGTCTGCGGAGATGTTAACTTACCTGAATTGGCGCTCGACTGGCTGTCCTGGGAATAGCTCTCATTTCCTTCAGAAGTGGATTGCTGCGAGGAAGAGGTGGCTGTCATTTGACTTCTTTTTTTATTGACTTTCCTTTCCAACAGTCGTTCTTCATCGTCATCCTCACTTTCACTTAAGTCATCAAAACCAAAGTATTTAATTTTGTAATTGGAGCTTCCAGAGGTTCTAGATCCACCTTCACCACCCCCTCCTTCATCGTGGTCATCAAAGCCAAAGAATTCTAACTTGACATCTTTCTTGGATTTGGTATTGCTAGGCCGGAATCTGGTTGTGGTCTTGGCTGTGGCTATGTCGGCCTTCTTTCTCAGACGCCCCGCCTCCCCCAGATCAGTAGGCGTCGCTGTGGCAAATTCATCGATACGGTCCATGGTATCTTGAATGGTAACGTTACAAACTGATAAGCATGATGGGTGGAGAACAGTGTAGTCTCTAGTCCTTCCCACTGTCCCTTTAAAACTGGTCCCGCTACTTAAAGCAACTTTTCTTATTGGGTTCACACCATCAGTATTTGAATCACTGTTGGCTTTGGCTAGAGGTTGAAGCGTGCCGTCCAGTAACTTATCAAAATTTGTCATTCCCTGCAATTTTGTTTTGTTTGATCTACAGTATGTCCGACAATTACTCGGCCTGAGAACAGTTTGCATCAGTTCTTCATTAATGGCTTCCTTTGGACTTTCCATTTCTTCTCTGAATAGATCTTCATCCTTGTTTTTTATCTCTGAAAGTGGTTCATCATTAAATCCTAACACATATTCTCCTCTTTGGGCGTCCTCATTTTCATCTTCCCAATCATATAAGCCAGTTATAAGTGATCCTTTAGTATGGGATACATCTGATGGAGAGTCTCTATTTGCAAGATGGGAATCCCAAGAATCATGAGAGTCCTTGATTTCAATGTTGTATCCAGGAATTTCTGCTATCTGAGCATTAACTGTGTTGTCTTCAGCATTCTTGTAGAAGAAATGGCTGTTCTCATTGTCCTCAGGATAATTCAGTTCAGTATCTACAAAACAAACACCAGTGAAATGAATATACCTGACACCACAAACTGAAATTAGTTTAACTGTATTTTTCATCAACAGATCATGAAAGCAGATGTTTTCGATAAATAGCATCTTCCCTATTTTGGCATGTTTGACTGAAATACTAAGTATCTTGTTTACAGTGTTTTCTGTATCCTTCAGTGAAGGAAACAGTCAGATCAAGGAAGAAAAACACTTCTGCCCATGCAAGAGGGAAATTTAGGGAAAAGTACCTGAATAAAATTACTCTAACTTCTGTGTATGAGCCAGCAAAGGTTGATGCTGGACTAGGAACAGGGGCCACGCAATCACCCTGTCTCAGCTCAGCCTACCTCACAGGATAGTGGCTGTGGGAGATTGTTGGACCGCTCCTAGATATAAGTACATACCACATAAAAGTACTAATACCAACAGTGTAGATTTGTGAGCCATCCAATGTGTCAGTTCATATCTCACTGAAAGCAACACAGGGGTTTCTCCTGCTTCACACTAGATATTGCTCCCTTCAATATTTAAATACAAATATAATCTGACTACTAGACAAACTAACAGCAGCCTAGTTCCTGTAAACAAGCTTAATTAGGTATATAAGAAATAATTACAATCACTGTGGCCCACTATATTTTGTGATATATTGGAATCTAACAGCTATTTTATCCATTCGCTTATTTCTAAGATTAATTAACCACTGTACAGCTAACAGCTCTGAGGGTGATGCACCATAAAAACACAAATTAATTAACCGGGGTGGCACAAAGGGAAGTACACAGAAACAGCAGAAACAGGGAGGAGGAATTCTTGTATGCGTTTGGGAGAAGCCAGTAGCAGGAGGCATTTTATTTCAGTTTCACCATGTTTCCTTTTGAAAGAGAGGGAAACTAAGAACTACCTGTGGGTCATTTCATGAGTGGATAAAAACCTGAAGCAGCTCTACATGCATAAACATTAGCTGCGAAATCGGTCGCAACTTAGGGAGTGGAATACAGAGATGAAACATCCTAGAATAACGAATGGAGCAAGCACAGATGCTTATACGTTGCTGCCTCTTATTTTCCCAAGATGTTTTCTATTAGGGCTGCATCTGTGGCTTCGGATTGCTCAGCAGCATGTACTTGTGCTCGCCAGCAACTCCTAAACAAATGCACCTTTTCCTGAAGTTACACTACAGACGCAGGCGGCCTCCTTATCATGTTGGGAAAAGAGGCAACTGCTTTAAAGAGCCGCACAGAGATGCTGTGTGTGTACCCAAGCTCTTAGATTCAGAGTGCTGCATGGCCCTATTTAAACACTGCCTTCTAGTGTCCTCTTTCTGATTATATGTAGGTTTGAGAAAAAATTGTACAGCAACAACTATTTAATGATTTGTTGAAAGTGTCACTTGCAGCAGTTACCAGAGAAACACTACAAATGGTAACTTTTTATTTAAGGAAAAAGACTTCCCATAAGCCTCCTTTTCAAAGCACACTTTTGAAACAACAGATCCAATTTATTAATGTGATTCATACTGAATTCAGTGGAATCTGCTTCTGAGTAGATACAATTGCAAGCTAAATCTTATCTTAACTAATGGACTTGCCTAACGTTTATTCTATTTCAAAAGTTCACACCATCAGGTCTGGCACTGATGAGAGTTGGCTAATTCTCTGATTTTTAAGAGTTTGATCTAATCATTCCTTGCAGAAACCCCATGTTCTGAAAAGAGGCAAAGATAAACCTAGATTGCTCCCCTTTCATGCCTCTTAATTTGATATGCCATTTATATAATTCCATTTCAGCTGGGTATGGAGGACACAAGCTTTATAATAAAGTAAGGTTGGGAATCCTGAATCAAGATTAAACCTAGTTCTGCTTTCTTTTCCTATAGAAGCCAATCTTAAGACTGCACAAAAGACCCGAATGCAAGAACATTCTCTGGGTTTTATTTATTTGTTTGTTAAATTGTGTCACCACCCATCTCAATCAAAGAGCGACTCTGGGCAGTTTACAATAAAACTGGAATAAATAAATATTAAAATACAATAAAAACAATATTCTTAAATAACAATATAAATATAAAATCCAAGATAAGAGATGTTAAAAAGCTCTTAGGTTAAATTCATTTAATTCATGGGAGCCTCTTCAAGGCGCTAATGTAACATATTTGGAGGCATGTTCCCCTTTTGTGCCCTTTCTGTAATTTCATAACATTCTTTTTGAGATGTAGTGACCTGAACTGTATGATGTATTGAAGAGATCAACATAATGGCTGTATGTTACTAGCAGTTGTATTTTTATTTCCAATTCCTTTTCTAATGATCCTCAACATGCAATTTCTTCTTTCTTTTTATCAAGAACCATGCAATGGAAAAGTATTTTCATTAAGCTGTCTACTATTACTCTGAAGTCTTTTCCTGGTGGTAAGTCACTACCAACACTGATCCTATCAGCAAATACATCTAGTTTGGACTGTTTTTTGCCCCAACAGTTCTAACTTACTTTTGCTTATATTGAGCTGCATTTGCCATTATAATCTCAATTTTCCAAGTCTGAAAATTCCTGCTGAAGTTCTTGATTCCTTTTTTTTTGAGGGGGGGGGGCTTAACTACAGTAAATCATTTGATATCTGTTTCACTTCTCACTTATAACTCCAGGTCACTTATGAGTAAGTTAAAAAATACTGGGCCCAGTATAGCTCCTTCCTAACATTTTTCATGTTTAACCCCAGATTTGGAGAGTAGGAAAATACAGAAGGCAATTCAAATATTACAACTACATTATTTATGGCAGCATGTTATTGTACTGATAGAACTTATATTTCTATCAGAAGAGAAACATTAAGTAAACACCTCCCAACTACAACTCCAGACTACATGCACTAGAGTACTATCAATAAAGACAGAAGGCATGATATAACTTTGATGTCTTTAAACATTAGATATCTCCAGAACTTAGAGACAGAGCAGACCACAACCTCGACTTTAAAAAATACTTTTTAAGGAGGAATATCTGCCATGGATAGATAAAATGATATATCTGGCAGTGCTGGCCATCAATACAGTACAGTACAGTATTGCAAATTATAATAGCTGCATCATTTGCATGATAAAAAGACTGATACACATAGCAGAATCTACACATCACTTGGATAAGCCACAAATTCTGCATCATCCATTTTCTTCAGTAGGTTTTGCTTCTTTTTTAAAATTAAATTACAGATCGTTATTTTGTGCAAAGTTAGCTATAGTTCATCTTAAAAGCTTTAGTAATTTTTCAACTTGTTTGGATTAACAAACTAAATAACACATACTTAACATGTTAATCTTTTATCTGTACAGACACTGACCATAATTTAAGCTTTTAATCTCCCAGCAGCACAGAAGGGAGAGGCAGCCAACCTTGAAGTTCACTGTGGCTCATTTGTGTGGCAATAAACTATGGTCTAATACAACATACAGATACATCCAATCTGACAGTCAAGCAAAATTCCTTTAACTCTCACAAAACGACTCAATGCTGAAGATAAAGAAAATCCAGTAAAAGCCTGCCAATAAAATTCTTAATACTCAAATGGTATTAGGATCACTAGTTGAAATGTAAATTGATGAGGACACAATTTTGCTTTCAATGAGTCAGAATGCAAAACCTAGAAAGAAACCAAGACAACAGTTTCTTCATTCACAGCTGTAAAATACCAAATCTGAACTTTAATTATATAAATATATGTGTATGTTACCGTAATTGTACTATATATGCAGGCACATGCCTAGTGAATAAAGAGTTGTTATTTTACCAAGGATTTCAGGAATCCAGATGACTATTACTCTGTGGGATTTCATCTGAGTAAGTAAACACCATATGTTTTTCTTTCAATTCTTGAGCAGGTGGATTTGGCTAATGAATAGTATTATTACCCTATGATTTTCACCCGAAGCTTGAGTCCTATTAAAACCTTCAATTTTGTATCCATTTTTAAAAGCTCAGTATTTTCAGAAAGCAACTACTTCTTCATACACACACACACACACACACACGTACACACACTGCACCACAGTTGTACAATAACACTTCATATGAAATTTAAAACAGTTGGACATTATGGCAAGAGAACAAAGCATGCCGCTTTCTTTTTTTCACTTATTCCTGCATTAACACGCTTTTATATGCAGGTGAGATTTACAGGTTTTAGTACTTGTTATATTCCTATCCTACCCCATGGGTAGAAAAGTTCCCACTTACAAGTTGCAGCAGAAGGCCTTTTCAATTACATTTCTATAACACACACAGTTATTTTTTAAAAAATCTGAATTTATAAAGGTGCTTTAAAAAATAAGAAATCAAGGGAGAAAAAAAGTAAAACAATATTGTGCCAGATTTAGAATTAAAACACTATTTAAATAGAGATCACAAGTAATTGGATTGATAACTGTTCCAAGATTGAAAAGTCGACAAACTGCAGTGTTGAAAGACATTAACTTGTAATCAGGTACCACCATAAAGTTTTATAAAGATTGCTAAGTTTAGCAAAGTGCTTTGGATTTGTTGAAAATGTTATACAAATGCCAACACTTAAATTCTTTAACATATGAATGCAATGAAGTTTGATGAGTGTATTTCTAGTTGCAAAAAGCCTGGCAAGCAGGATAGGAAATGGATTAAAGCATTGTAGAAAAGAGCATGACTAACTAGCACCTCTTGCAACTTCCTGAAAGGAATTATGATAATTCAGATCAGAGATCCAGATTGATCCATAGGAATATTACTGTTTCAAAGAAATCATCTACATACCCAAATCATTGCAGGTAATGGTTCCAAAAACAGTCACTGTACTAGAGGTTATAGAAGAGGGTTCAATGGCTTGGATTAGTAAAGTGACTGGGAAATAAACAACAATGGACAGATAAAATGCCATAATCCGACAGAAATTATAATAATTATTTAGAGGTACTGCAGCTACCACTGTTCAGTATGTATTATTCTATTTAAAGGAATCTTTCTTTAAGATGTGAGAGAAAAATATGCCAATATCTTAACTATTCTTGCTTAATGTCAATCCAACGACCTTCCGGTGTTCCCCTATATAAACTAATACAGCAGACTGTTTATAAGTATCTACACCTTGCTGTTCCAGGAACTAAAGATGCCAGGGATGCCCCTTATATTTTGTTTCTTACCCAGACCATGACGATCTAGCCATTCCGCTTTCTAGCGGTCAACCCTCCCCACCAGAAACCAGACTGGCACAATCCAGAGGAGAAAGAGAACACTCTGGCATTCACTGGGATGTTGTGTTCCAACCGCAGTTTTGCACATCCCAAGTTGCTTGCCACATTAATGAAGAATTGTATCCTTGGATATTGTACTACGACTGTAATTCTTAACTGACAGATCAAGTACAGTACTGGAAGCATGGATATTTCTAAGTAACACAGGATGTTTAAGATAGGGAGATGTCACTGATTCGGTTACATTACTATGATAGGAAATGAGGTAAGGTTGATAATGTGGCTTTTTTTTATGAGTGGTAACTTGTATTCACTTGACTGTACTATCTTTTCTCCTTTAAGAACCTTTAAAAGGATTCTGTATTGATGCCTTGACAAACGGTTTTACGCTTTGTTAGTAAGAAACAGACTGGGAAGACTAACTTGCTGAAAATTGCAAAGATCCTCATCTACTTCCGGTGTACTTCAGAAACAGGCCACTTCAGACTATTGTGGGAACTACAGCACTCCAAAAATCATATTCATATTCAACAAAAGTTCAGCTTACCAACACTTAGGGAAAAACTAGTCTGCAAAATGACCGACACTGAATAAAATGCAATTCCCCTTTCCTAAACACAATTTGACATCAGTTTTGTTTGTTTTTAAACCAGCTTTAACGGATGTAGAAACAGCTAGGCTAAATCTCCAAACAACCAAATCGTACATGGGAGCAAAGTACCTATTTCTGAAGATGGATTCTGATTCCCTATAGCAGCAACATCAGAACGATAAGATTAAAAGACAGGTGAGCATATTCAGGTGTTGCTCATACCTCTACGCCGCATTAGCTCTTCCAATTCTACAAAGAAATAATTGGCCTAAAAATTACTTTCTCTAATCACTGTGTGTATGAAACCTATGGGGATCCTTCAACTGGAAAAATGATTTTACGCTGGAAATGTTTGGTTTTTTTTTACTCATCTGTACCTCTGCAAATCATATAACCATTCCAGAGTTCTACAAATAATTGCATGTCCATGTTTGGGTATTTACAGCTCTCAGAAACAAAGGCATATGTTACAAAATATCAGTTGCCTCTTTGATTTCAACTTTCAAAATATGAGGAGTGTCCACGGCCTCCTCCTTCCCTACCACCACTCCCAAACGCATGCCAAGTGGGGCGATTCGAATGAGAAGAAACCACAATTTGGCTAAGACAATGGCTAGCTTGGAACCCTGAGCTAACAGTTAGCGCTGAAGACAACCATATTGCACAACGTACCTGCAGCTACAGGGTTAGCACTGCTACTTTTGAAGTCTCCATCCGCAGTGTTTCTGGCTGAATCCTTCTCTTTCAAGTCATACACTGCATTATCAAAAGACACACATTTCCCGAACAAACTATCTTCACCAACTGATGGAGGAATTTTGCTACTAGGCTCAAGTACAGAAGAGAAGTCTCCAGGCTGAGAAGCTTCAACAAACTCCAGCTGAGTGGAACCTTTAGCCTGTGACACATTTTTTGAAGAAACTGGCAAAGATTCTTCATCGCTGTCAAATCCAAACGGATCTTCTATTGCTTCCTCTTCTACTCTGGGTTTCTTAGGGATCTCAGAAATATCTGGCTTGATGTTGGGCCGCTTCTGGCCTAGCTTGGCCATAAAGGTCGTTTCTCCCCATTTTGTACTAAGAGTGGTCCGTTTGTTTGAAAAAACTTCATCGAATTTTGAATTGCCGTTACCACCTTTCCTGCTATATGTCTTCCCAAATCTGGATGTCATTTTGACCCTTGTTTCATATTCTCTGTGGAAAGAAAAAATGCTTTAAAATACAATTTTGATTTTATAAAAAGACATCAGTATATTTCGTATTTAAAAATAGTGAACAAAATCCCTGGTATTTTAAAGCTGCGCCTAAAACAACTCAAGGGTTGATGAAACCACCTAAAATAAAGGTACAATTCTTTACATGTTGCATGCACAAACAGAAAATGCCAAGAGTTGTTTTGAAAAAGTTTGCTTCATATGCATTTTTTCCCCACAAACAGTATGACATGAGATATTAGGAAAACACTGTAAATGATTTTTTGTTTACTTAAAATCATTTTACCTATGGCTGAAAACTTTAACCACACCTTATACATAAAGCAATCTTGTAAGATGAAGAGGAAAAAACAGCTGAAGATGAAGGAAGTGCTCCACATTTTAATGTCTCTTACAGGTGGAATTTTTTTATAGTGAATATAAGCCAGTGCTATCTGTCAAATTTCATCTGCCCTGGTACACAGATAAAAAAAACATGCCCCTCAAACATTGTGGATGTCAGTGAGGAATTTGGTAAACAGTGTTACATAAAACAGGTGAATTTGGCTCTTCATTCAGCATATTTTCACAGATAAAACAACATGGACAACAGTTTATGGCTAGGTTTATAATAACTAGGCCTGATCCCGGAAGGCTATTCTCATGTCCTCATAAACTAGCTAACATCATTTTAGCCTAGCATACTCGATGAATTCAGGCCATATAATGTATACTTCAGCTTGTAATGTGAACCCAGGGAAATCTGTTACGTGATAAACTGCGGTAAGCAAATCCTGTGAACGTAGCCTGTATTTGCCAATGCATTATCACGTACAGACGCTCCAAGGCATCTCCAAAGTAGAGCATCTTATAATAGTCAATTGTCTAGACAATACTTATGACTGACTGTTGCCAGACTACAAAGAGAATCACACTTTTTCACCAGTCTCAACTTCAGAAACAGTCTATGCATAGAACCCACCCTGAGAGCACTCCACGACTGATAGTTGACTAAGGAGTACAAATATTAACAAGCCTAACCTACAGGCACGTTTAGATAGTTGAATGTTTACCAGATTACAGTATATTACAATACAGAAGATCCAGTTAGTCCACCATCTTTCCACCTACAAACACGCCCACTTGTTCACGAGCAGCTTATCTAAACCCGAATGCTCCAGATGCACTGGAATATATGGAAGCTTTCTAGACGTTAAGGTAGTGGTAGTCCAGTGATCTGGAGAGCACCGGGTTAGGGCAGATGTTCTGTACCCAAAAAATGCTAACAGAACTGACAACTCACGGGTGATCTGCACTCACGTATCTTCCACTGGCATAAAGGAACTCTGGTGACATTCATCAACAGATTTTAGCGATGGCTGCCAAATGCTTTTACTTGCAAAGGAAGTCTACAGTCAGTGCAGGACACAAGTTCAAGTGTAGTATTTCTGGGAAAAAACACCAAGACAGAGTGAACCAGAGGCTGCTGTCACAGCTAAGGAAGCCACGTATCTCACATGGGATATGACATTTTGACTAACAACTAGTATTTACATTTTTTTTTAAAAAAGGGGGAGGGCTCTGAATCATTTATCTGCTCCTTCTTCCCAGCAAGCTGTGAGGCAGCCATCACACAGTCAGATCCCGTACCTGATTACGATCCGGGTCGCAGGTCCAGAGGCATTCCCTCACTACGCCTAATCCTAAGAACCCCACCCTCCCAGTTTTTCCTTGGCATGAATGATTCTAAGAAACCCCAGATCCTGCCCTTGCAAAACTTTGGTTGGCCTAACAAAGAAAGATACTGCCTCTGCAGACTTTGAATTAAGGAATAGAGCGCCTTATTATCTATACTTTCCTCTCCCTACAATTATGTCTAATTAGGCTGGAAGTTTTACACTCCCAAGGAGATCAGCCGAAGCCTTAAATTAGACAAGCCTGGTCTGAAATCACTACCTTCCCCACCATTAGGAGAAGCTGCGAGCACCCAAAGGGACTTCTTCTTTCCGGCTCTTTCACGCCCGGGACACTTGCAGTTTGTCTTTGCCCACCACGTCTAGTCCTGGCCAGTGAGACACCATGGGAAACAACCTCCACACAGAAAAGAAAGTTGTCCGCAGGAAGTGCCCTCTGAATCCTGCCCGACCTGAGAACAATCTCAGCGGATCAAACCGTGAAAGGCACATCCGTCATCGCACTCGTGTCTTTCTCTTAGTTGCGGGGGGAGAGCAGGAGACGGCTAATGGTGGCCGGGAGAGCCCCCCCTCCTCCCCGCAGCTAAGAAGCCCGTCCCCCCTCCCCTCCCCTCCCCCCCGCTGCTGTCTCAGGAAAAGGCGCCGAGATCAAGGGCGTCCCTCCCTCCGAAGCCTTATCAGCGGCCAGGCCGCCTCCCCGCCGGGGGGGACTCTAGCGCGGGGGGGGCCGCGCAGGGAGGGGCGTTCGGGAGAGGAGGCCACCAGGAAATCCCCGCCTGACGGCCGAACCGCCACCGGGGCGAGCCCGCAGCCCGGCCATTTCCGCACGGAGCGCCTGCGTGGCTGTCGCGGACGGCGCGCTCTTCCGGCCCCGTCGCCTCTCTCCTGCCCGGGCGGCGGCGCCCCGTCCCCTCCGGGCCGCGGGAAGGCAGCCCGGCCGCGCTCCTGCGGCGGCCCGGGGACGGCGGCGCGGCCGAGGCCGAGCCCGGGCCCGAGGGGGCCGCGCCGCCTGCTTACCTCAGGAGGCCCGGAGGAGCGGCGGGAAGAGCCGCCTCCGCCGCCGGGGCCGAGCGACCCTCCGCGGCCGGACTAGGGCGGGAGGACGCGGCGCCGCCGCCCCCTGCGCCGTCGCCGCCGCCGCTTCCTGCGCGCCGGGGGGAGGACGACTACGATGGCGGCGGCGCTGCGAGCAGGGCCCTGGACCATCGCGCCGCCATTTGCCCCCGCTGCTTCCGTCACGGAGCGCCGCCCCCCGGCCCGGCCGCCGCCAATCCGCGCGCGCCTTACTCAACCCGCCCGCCGGGCCCGCGCCGCGCCTGCGCAACGCCTCGCGGCGGGGCGCGGCCTAGGCCCAGCGCGCAGGCGCGCCCCGGGGGCTGCTGGGAGTTGTAGTGGGCGGCCCGGCGGCCAAAGCCGCGCTGACTCAGCGCCCCGAGCCGCTGGGGCGGCTGACTTGGCAGGGGCTTTTCCCTCCTCCGCGGCGCCCGTCGGGCTTCGCAGCACGGCGAGGCGGTCTGATCGGCGGGGCCTCCTTTTCGGAAGCATTCTTGACCCCTCAGACTAGCCGACGCCGCTAGGATTTCCTCGTGGTCTCCCACCCAATCACCACCCGGGCCCAGACCGCTTGCTTTCTTAAGCTTATATGGCCGCCCGTCTCCTATACATGACTCTGGGTGCTTAGCCATTAAAAACAAGATAAAAACGGGATAAAACAACCATTTTTTAAAAAAAAGACCAAAGCAACAGCACCGAGAATATTCACAAAGACTCGCATTCAGATTGGCCATGAAAGGGGTTCACCCTAACCTATTTTATCTTTTGAGCTGTGGCTGACGCGTGAGCTGCTCAGGCAAATCTTGGATTTTCTGCCTGGAGTTTTCTGGACAGCGCCCTAGACCTCTCTTGATTTGATTTATATTGCCACCTTTCTTGCTAGGGCAACTTGCCATTGCTGCCCTATGGCATGGTGCATCCCTTCTGGATCTAGCCTCCTCCTCTGGGTTTCCTGGTGGTCTCCCATCCAAGGTCCCAACCCAGGTCCCACCCTGCTGACCTGCAAACAGCTCCTCTGATGGAGTCAGACCCTTCCTTGAACAGCCTCGTGGGGCCTTCAAGGTTGAAGGGGAACAAATGACCTTCTGCCCAGGAGTGCAATGTCCACAAAGCCTTGATCTCTTCTGGATCTCCACACAATCGCATCCCAACATTGGGTCAGGCTCTTGGTCACCCGCAGAGTTGATGGCAACATATGGCAAATGACTTGTGGTGTTCTTTGCTGGCAGCAAAGCCCTGCTTCTCTGCCAGGGTGGCATTAGGCTAGCTAGTGCACCATTTTCTTTCTTTCTTTATTCGTCAAATTTATATGGCCGCCCATCTCATGAGAAAGTGACTCTGGGCGGTGTACAATAATATATAAAAACAATTATTAAAAAAAAAACAAGTAACAAGGGTCCTGGGATGGCACAAGGCCCCTATGGCTGATTTGCATATCGGTTTTTGTTCCTCTGCCGACATGTGCGTCATTATTTTGACAAGGGCTGAGAAGGCTGGAATCAGACAACACGGTGCTGGCTTCATTTATTGTCACTCTCAAAAAGAACACCACCCCACCGTAGAGTGTACTGAAACAACAAGCATATCTGTGGAACCAAACCACCTGCAGAGCTCCTGAAGACTTGGGATGGGGGTGGCTTGCTTTGAAGATAAGAGAAGAGAGACGGGTTAGTCTACGGAGGCAAAAAAATCAGGAGTCTCCCAACTTACTTGTAGAGGCATAAGCTTTCACGAGCAAACAAAAGCTTACGCCTTTTAATAAAACGTGTTAGTCAGAAAAGGTACCCCCAGATTCCTTGTTTATTGTTTGGAACATAGAAGCCACTTGCTTTGTTTGGTCTTCTCATCTCCAGTCCCTTGTGAAATCTGCCAGGGCTCACTTGGGGATCTGGAGCTCTTGAAGGACGCTGGTTTCCAGTTCCTTTAGTGGTAGGTCGACCAGCTTAATGATCGTTGTCTCCCACTGATAAATCAACCTCTTTCAGGGAAGGATTTGGAGCACGTGGCCTCTTAACTCCACCAGCCCTGAATAAGTATTACTTGGATTCATTGCAAACTGCTTTCATTTGTGGTTTTGGGATAGAAATGGTCTTGGCAGATAATTAAATTGAGGGTTGACTTCAACCCGAGATCTCCCTGGTGCTCTGTAACCACTATACCACACTGTCATTTGATTCCAGATCCCATCAGCCCTACCCAGCTTGGCCAACAGGGAAGTTCATCAACATATGGGGCATCAACCTTTCCAAAATCCTGTTTTATGTCTCTCACATTGTCTTATTATAACTTATTTATTTATAATATTAATTTATCCAATTTCTATAGCCACCCATCACAACAAGTGACTCTGGGTGGCTTACAGTCATGAAAACCAGTTAAAATAATTAAAAACAATTAAATAGCACAAAATAAATACATACCAAGTGAACAATGATTGGATTGCCAAGTGAACAATGCATGGATGTTCGTATAGCCAGCTTATAACTAGATTGTCTTCCAATTCTGCACAAAGCCTGTTTTTCTCTTTTTCCCCATCCAGACAGCCCAGAATCATTGTGTGCAAGATGGGCAGCCGAGAAATTTAATTAATTAATTAATAGTGTCTTTATTCTGGTATCAAATGAGGTGGAGGTAATCATGCAGTTCATTCAGGGCAAATTTCTTCTTCCTACGGATTCATTTTTTTCTCTGTGTTTGAACCTTTGTTCCGTCCTATCCAGTAGCTTACATTTAGAAGCTGTTTTATTTTTCAAAGTGGCTTTATATCGCCATAAAGAACACTGAATAAACGGACTTGAGCTATCAAAGCTAATTAAAAGGTAGCATGTTTAGAGGACTGGTGATGAAATGGGAATAAAGCTTGGTCACGTGCTGTGCTTCTGAGCATCAGGAGATTTCTAAAAACAAATGCAAAAATGCAGCTTTAATGGTAACAAAAATACTTTGCATTTATATGGCACATGTCAGATGTTTAAACTGCTGCTGTTTTCACATCAGCTCTGTAAAATAAGTCAGTGTTATTACCACTGTACTGTCAATGGAAGAAACAGAGTGATATGCCTAGCAAGTTTATTTCTGAGCTGAGATTTGAACAGAGGATGTGAAGCAAAACCAGCTTCTTACTGCAACTGTTCTTGAAGGTCTAGCTGGGCATGTAGTTCAGGATCCGAGGAAGCTGCGTCTCTCCTATCAATGAGGAAAGGCTACATCAGAGACTGAGCTTAGAGAAAAGGTGAGTCCAGTATGGATAGGGAGTTATTTCATGTACGTATTTAACTTTTTTTTTAGTCCACCCACTGTCTAGAACAGTATTTCTCAATCTTGGCAACTTTAAGACGCGTGAGCTTCAACTCCCAGAATTCCCTAGCCAGCCATGCTAGGGAATTCTATTAAATTCAATTAAAGTTGCCAAGGTTGAGAAACACTGGTCTAGAGGATCTTGGATCTGGCTTGTTAGAATAAAGTATGTGAACTCAGCCTTTGTTGTATCCAATTTCCTCCTCGCCCTGCCTCCCTGTCTATACAAGCGCACACACGGTTACCATTATATTTAACCAGGACATTATAGCTTGTTTGCAAAACCATGGTTTCAGCCACCCGGCCTCAAAAGAATGTATGAATGCCACTGTTCAGGCAGTGACCAAGTTCCACTGTATTTCTTATTATTCATTCCCTTTTTAGAGCTGCCCTAGCTGGGCTGCAAACATGCAGGTGATCACCAGATGGCAGCATTAGGTTTCTTGCCTCTCTCCTGCCAACTATCGGTCTTTTAGAGTTTTGCAGTTGAGATATGGCAGGCTCCACCTTTCCGTGGGGATGTGGTTTCTCATCATTGGCTTCATTTGTTTGGCTGGCTATAAATGCCTTCTACCAGCCCTTCCCCTTCCTTTGAGATCTTCTCCAGCTGGAACCTTGACTGAGGATTATGGGCTTTGATGCCAGGTTGGAGAAGGTTGCTGGGCAAACAACCAAGATAAGGCTCAAGATAAGGAAGGGACACCACAAAGTGCTCATGTCCAGGACATGATGGAGAAGCACTGCCACTTCGGAAATAATTTATCCCTGGACCAAAACAACAGCAACAACAAAAACCTCACAAAACCTTCTAAGAACACTGCAGAAGTCCCATCTTGTCACCTCCAGCTTGAGATTTTTAAAAAACTATTCCATGCGGGCTAATTAAGCTCCAAATGCTTGGATGCCCGCCCTCGGAGTTTTTATGAATGGCTGCCCCTAGAAAAACAACGGCTGGACTTTCTGCCCTGCATTTCCTTTGATAAAATCTGCGGGCTCCTAATGCAGGTCAGTCCTGATCAAGCGGGTGGCAGAGAGCAGAAACCAACCCGAGCCAATCTCCTTTCTTGAGAAATATGCTTGCTTTCCAAAATCTGCTGGGGAGCACACTGTTTAACTAGACATCTGCAAGTCTTCCCCAACTGGTCCTGCTGGTTAGACTTTGATGATAGAGGACATCGAGCTTCCTAAAGCTAAAAACGACAAGGGCCTGCAAAACTGGGGGAGGAGAATATTTCACATCTTGCAAGCGATATGTGAACATCCTGGGATAACCAGGGAGCATCTCTCTCTCTCTCTCTCCCCCTCTCCCCCCCTCCCTCTCTGCACTGAGTCAGAGGAAGCAGCCACAGACCTCCTGACCTTTCTGGGTGGCAGGTCTGCCCTCCCATCTGCTATAATCAGGTCAGCTTCAGGAGCCTCCCTGCAAGTGATGGGGCTGGAAAATCTGGTTCTGCGGGATGAAGCAACAAGGACTGTCAGGGATCTGCCCAGCAGTTCCTCAGTGGTAGGTGTGCCGTGCAAACTGCTCTGCCCCCGCCGCTTGCCTGGACAAGGAGGAGGAATGCCAGGCAGACGCAAGCTAAAAAAAGCCGGTTGCGTTTCTCTGCAGGGAGGACGTGGGCAAAGGAAATTTGCAGCCAGGGTGGGTGGACTCCCAACGCACAACATCCGCAGCCAGGACCCTGCTGGAGGGGAAATCTGCAGGCCTGGTAACAGCCCAGATCAGGGATGTGCTGAGTACCCTGTTTCCCCAACCCACACGTAAGCAGATTTGTGGGTTCCTTCTCCGGAAGGATATTAGGCAATCTTTCCCTGAGAGATGGGAAAAGGGGAAGCTCAACGAGGAAATGCCCCAGCAAGCAGGGCCCTCCCATGGCTGTTGGTGCAGAGAGAAACAAGGATGCGGGGGGCGGGGGGTAGAGGGGGGCCATTGCCCATCAAGCCAGCTCTGCGGCCCTAGGATAGGACAGGACAGGATAGCTTTATTGGCCAAGTATGATTGGACATACAAGGAATTGGACTTCGGTGGAAGAGCTCTCAATATATTTACATAATATCAAAAATAAACAATAGTAAAGTAATAATGTTATTTACTAAAACCATACAATCAAGAAAGAAAAAAAAATTGAAGGAAATAGCACTACAGCTATCAACCAACACCCACTCATATTTAAAGGGAGAATTAAGGGACAGCATACTGCATCTGTTGTCCAACATACGTTCACATCCAACAGAGCATTTAACACGTATCTGAAGCACTTTCCTCTTTAAGCAAATATGGCAAGGTCCAAGTCTAAGAAAAGGGGGTTGGTGGGCAGGGAAATATTGAAGGGGAAGCCAGGCGTTTGCTCCAGTTCCCGTCTGTAACCATAAGCAGCTTCTTCAGACTAAACCAGAGCAGAGTTATTTTGTTAAGGATGATAAATCTTGGCACTGTATATAATTCTTGGTGTTTTATATTCTGTACGCACACGCACACGCACGCACTCCTGATTTGCTCAGTCTTGTCTACAGCAGGTGGCAGCACCAAATGGATCTTGGCTGATCCCCCAAGGGGACGGGGGTGGGGGTTGGACATTGGATGGGAGACTACAAGGAAATCTTGGAGCTGGAGGCTGGATTGGGAAGTCCAGCAACATCTCACAACAATCACGAGCAAAGCATTTCCATGTTGCTGCCATGAAACCTCAAGAGAAAGGAGATTGGTTTAATTGTGTATCGATTTATTCATCTTTAAGCCAGCTTTTCTTCTCATGGCTACCTGGGACTCAGCCCTAATACGCAACACATTGTGCTAAACCGTAATAGGCTGATAAACTGGCAGCATTCCCTAAGTACACTAAACATTAAAACCATGGTTTACAAACCAGAGTAACCCTGGTTCATACATTAGGCTAAGCAAGAATGAAAGGTATCAGATTCTGACTAGCACACTGTGCAAATCCAACCAACTGATTTGTGGAGTAAAAAATATTCAAGTAAATCAGGGCTTAAATGCTAGGAATCATGTCTGCAGGGTCGACCATTCCCTGTGCGCATCATAAAAAGGGGACGTTTTCAACAACAACAACAACAAATCCTTAAGCGTTTAGACAACCTAGCTGACTATAAGGATTTATTGTACTTGTTCAGCTTAAATTCAGGCTCTTCAAGGAGGCCTAAACAATTGAATCTGAAAATAAAGATATCACAACACCACAGACACACTAAGAAGCACACCTAGAAGCACTAGATAATGGTCCCCAACCTTTATCAAGATAATTAAAGCAGCTCAGCCTGTTAACTCAAAACACCTTGTGAAATAAGAAAGTATTTACTGCCATGTGGGCTATTAAGGAAGCAATCAGCGTGCACAAAAGCTTAAACCACTGATCTATTCTTTTCCTCTGCACAATAGATGACAAAGCAGGTTAATGTTGGGTTGCAGTGGCCAGGCAATTGATAACCCACTGTTTTTAATGGTTTCAGGGTGGATGAGTAGAATTTCCCCCCAGCAGAGGACTGGAGTAATGAACCAGCTAGCATGTAGGTTGGAATAAAGATCCCCTAGATTTTGTCACCAAGAGATGACAGAGCATTGCAAAAATATCAGTCCATTCATTAGAGCCCTGATAAAAATTTGCTGTGGATAAATTATCTGTCTGACTCATAAAAAGGTGTGGGTGGGTGTGCATCTTCGAGTCCGCGTTGACTCCTGACGACTGCCAGAAAAGTCACTGTAGTTTTCTTGGCAAGATTTCAGAAGTGGTTTGCCCTTGCCTGCTTCCTGGGGCTGAGAGAGAGTGACTGGCCCAAGGTCACCTAGCTGGCTTTGCGCCTAAGGCAGTTCGATTATATCGCCAGAAAGCTGTAACCTTTGCTGAGCATTGCATTTGAAATCCCAGCTATTCAGGTCAAGAGTGCAAAAATTCAGATGACCACTAGGTGGCAGAATGGACACAGAACCCCCTCTGCTGCCATCTGGTGGCTAATTGCAATTTTTTGCAACTGACTTTTAAGCACAGGGTCACTTTGAATCTAACAAGATTCCAGTATGTGCCAGTGGCTGACTAAGCAATCAAAGATCATCCTATATGCCAGATAAATGTCCATGAAGAAGCTCTCGATAGCAACCCTTCTGTTTGAAAGGGACGGTAAAAAGTTGACCAGCCCAGTGAAATAATATGACTATTGATTAAACATCAGGACATCTGAAACAAAGACTTCACAACCCGACAACAATATTTAGACACAATAAAAGAAATTATGTATTGCCATTCATTGCGAAGAGGGAGGAAAAGAAGGAAGACTGTTATTTCAAGACTGAGATGTTGGCTGCCTGTGAAAACCTTTGCTGGAAAAATAGTTCTAAGGAGTCTCACTCTAAAATTGTGCTAATGTGTTTTGTGGCTGGTTCCATCATAGTTTATTGAGTGCCCTGGGTTTACAGTACAGGCTAAACCAAGAATCACAGAGGCGAAATCTCAAAGTCTGGATACACACACCTGGCAGTAAGCCAGACCAACCAGACTGTTTTAGGATTTGCCTGATAGGAAGCCAGATGCAAACTATAGGCCCTAATAGATTGGCTAGTCATCAACATGGGCAGGAACAGGACATGAGAGAGACTAGAGGTGCTTATGGTTTCCTGCATGTCCCCTTCCCTCTCCTTGTCCTTTGAAGACCGACACTGAACCCTGACTGATGGCAGGGTGATCCTAAGACATCTCCTGTCAATGAAACAAGGTTGGAAAGCCTGCAGAGCAAGACATCTGGAATTACCATGGGCATGGAAGGCATTTTCCCCCTCCCCCTGCTTTTTCTGAGCAATGGACTGAGGCAGACTTTCTCCCCAAGGACCAAGCAGGGTGCATGCACACATCCATACATCTAGCAGCTAAACTCACCTTTCTGAGGATCCTTAGTAGAATGATAAAGGCACAATGTCATTTCCCCAGTTATGCCCCTCATTGTAATGGGCTGTGAGAATAACCTTGAGTAGCAGGAGGAAGAGACGCAGCCAAGTCAATGGTCAGATAAGAGAAATCTGAGTCCAAAGCAGGAATGGAATTGAGAAGGCATCTCAGACCTGACCCTCCCTAGTTCTCTTGAGGATAAAGGCTGGAAGGAGGGAGGCACATTCAGACTTGCAAGATTCTGTTGCTGCAACCCTATAATAAAACTAGTAATATCATTCATATTTGGTTTCCTTCTCTGGTCTACCTTGAAGGGGAAAAGTTGGGGAAAACAAAAGCTGATTTCCATCTATGCTGGCCTCTTAGCAACTCACCAAAAATTTTAGGTACCACTGTTTCTCAACCTTGGCAGCTTGAAGATGTGCGGACTTCAACTTCCAGAATTGCTGGCTGTGGAATTCTAGGAGTTGAAGTCCACACATCTTCAAGTTGCCAAGGTTGAGAAACACTGAGTAAGACTGTTGAGTCATACCAAAGATGTCACAGATGTCATGAATTAATACATTTCTCCTGAAATAAGCAAAGTTCAAGGAGGAGGGACTTCAGCCCAGGAAAGAAAGCACTGAAGTCCCATGAAAGGGGAAGGTAGTACTTTTTGTCTGGATTCATGGGTAGACAACAGGCATGGAGAAGTACCTTGGAATCAAAGAGAAATCCCCTTCTGAAAACTGAACAGGCTTGCAATCTTTCCACTTCCCAGCCCCAGCCTGCCAATTTTGCTCCTTTCCCCAATTTCCTCTTCTTTGCAGACTTGGTTTGTGGCAGGAGGAGGAAGGGAAAACAAGGTTGTTTTCAAGCCAGTGTTCTGTAGGCTGAGCTCAACTCAAAGGAAACTTTCCTAACCAGCAGGAACTCTGATAAAATTCTAGGGTGTGGTCCTCCCCTTTCCCCCAACTTAGTAACTGTGAGTGGAGAAAAAGGGGATTGGAAGGTGTTTCTACAAAGAACATCATTCTTCAACCAAAGTTTTTAACATGCTCAAACCTGCATTTAGAGGCCATTGGCCTTTATTTCTTCTTACTTGCTAGACAGGAGGGTTTTTAAAAAAAAAAAAAAAACTAGACTCTTCAGGAGAAGGCTTTGTAGCTAGAAATCAAGGGAGACCTTCCATCTCTTGGAGACTGCTCCATCACCTGCCTGGCCACCTCCCAACCTCCAATTTGGTAAACATAAAGCCGGATGGAGAGGGGGAATGGCAGACAAGCAGGTTGATGTCAAGAATGAAACTCTCCTTTCAGAGATTTGGAGATTTCTGAGGAAAAAAAAATCAGACCCTTTGCTTAGAATTTCCCCCAGAGATACCTAATAGCAGAGTCTTCTTTGAGCTAAGAAGGTAGAGCACTGTGCTAAAGCTTGTTAGCATCCCAAACCAGGAATCTCATTTTTGCAGGGAGCAGCTATCCCCTATTTAGCCAGTTTTCTTCCCTTGTCTCTTATTTTCTGTTTTCTCTTCCTCCCATTTACCATAGTTTTGGCTTAGTTTGGATTTCAGGAAAGGCATTATCTAAATGCCTTCTGTAGGATGCTGCCCTATAGCAAGTCATTCCACTGGTCCATCAATCCCATCCATATTCCATGCATGGAACTCATAATCATTCAAGAACTACACAATCGTTCAAAGGTTGGTTAATCTTTGAGATTAAAGATTTGGTTAATCTTTGAGATCAGTCATCAACAGAAGGTCAGATATGTGTCAGTGTGGAAAGTCAAAACACACACATGATTGCAGAGCAACGAAGAAATGTAATGGTGCTTGAAGGGCAACAGGGACAGCTACCTTGCCTAACCCATCTTCCAGCTCAACTGGTGAATGATCTGGAAAGGTTAACATTCTTCTTCATCTCTCTGAGAAAGGCACTCCAGAAGCTAGACCATTCAGGATGGTCATCCTTCTGACAAAGGGCAGTTCCTATCATTTCAATAATTTCTTGGCTTTACTCCCATCTTGCTTATTCTAAGTTAATTGCGGTTGACCTGTTCATCAAAGGAAGCTGGCTCACATGTCAGTGTATTTGCCTTCTTTGTTTTTAGGAACAAAGACAACCACAGGTCAACAGTGAGACATTTACTCACCCTTCACCAATTGTTATTTTCCTGTTCCACAATGACAAGCTCCAGATTTCCTTCTCAGCTGCTCCACCTGCACAGGCCAATGTGCCAATTACAGGAGAACTTCCTTCTCAGTAGCTTTTCATTAAAGGGATTTCTACCTTTCTTGCCTTGGAGTGAAAGAAGAAAAAGCCATGTGTTGTAGAGTCCTCAGACTTCATACTTGCAGGAAATCTGTTGACTTCTGAAACATTTGCTGGACTTGCCATGGTTCCTTCTGTCAGAAGGGAGTTAATTTAACACTCCTAGACTCTCTAGCTGTCATGAGCACCGTTGAGCTGAATGCGTCAGCACAACGGCACACATAACAATGCCACGGAACCATGAGCAAGGGATTAAAAGATAAGCAAAGCGACGCACAACAACAGACACCGACCCCGAGGAGAAGGGAACGACCCCAGCCGGAAAGTCCAGTCAAAAGAACGCAAAGGGGGAAGAAAGAGCGACAAAGACAGGGCGGATCACGAGGCACGCCTGGAGCTGTCAGCAGGAACGCAAAGGATATCGCCCAGCTGAAAGCAATCACCGGCCGGAGGAAGAAGACGATTACGAGAGAAGCCCGGGGCACCAGCAGGAGCCCCGCGACCCCTCACCTACCGGCAACGAAGCATACAGGGCTGGGGAGGATGACACAACCCGAGGTGGGGGGGCGCTGACCGGCGCGGGCTATTTAAACCCCGTACCGGCACGCTCCCTTCACTCTCAGCTTTTTCTAGCTATGCACTATGCTGAAATAAACCAGAACCTGATTTTCCTTAAATTAGTGTCTGTGTCTTACTCAGTAGTAGGCAGCGCATGACACTAGCTGAGGAATTATTGGTCCTTGTAGCTTCTCTGTCCAGTTCTGAGAAAAACAGAATGGAAGCTTCTTCAGACAAGCAATGCGTTCCATTTCTGGTATTGTAGGTTTAGCCAGATGGACAAGCCTCCTTAACAACTTTCCAGCTAAATGACAGAAGCATTGATGAATTTCCACCAGTTGTATAAAAAGGCTTGTGTAGGAGGAGTTTTCTGAGGGGAAAAACGGAAATGTGATCCAGGCTTCTCGGCATAAGATTGATTGATCAGATATTTTAGATGTCACTTTTGTGCTATACCAACACATAGGGGTCTGTCTGTCTGTCTCTCTATCTCATGCGTTGGCACACATATACTCAGCTGAGATAGACTAGTCAGAGATGTTAGTTAGAGAAGGTTTCTGGAACAGGTTGCACACTGTACTATCCCTGCACGTTGCTGGTAAAAATTAATAATGACCAAACTGGTTTCCCAAAGCACTTATCCAGCCTTTTTGACCTCCTGAAGACCTACTGGCCAGTTTCCATGGAACCTCAAGCTTTCCTGGAATTCACCCTGCCTCATACTGTTTGAGAGGACCCAACATTCATTGGGACATTTTTACTTACTCATTTTTCCTACAAGTTAAACCATAAGGGGATCATAAATGAACAGATGTCCAAATCTTGCCCCAGAGCAGCCTTCCCCATGGAATGCATTTTGGCTCCTGGAAGCTCCAGTCGTTACAGCTTTTGTCCATGTCAACTGGATTTGTGGAAATGGATTTCCCCTTTAGGGGATTCTGCTGTGGTGGGACCAAGGATCCCAGGCAAAAAGATGGAAGAGAAGAGAGAGTCCAGTGCTCCATGGATCCAGCTTAGTTCCATGAAACAAAATAAATGGATTTCTGAGGACCAATTTATTGAGGCAGCTGTCCAGGCTTACTCCCACCCCATGAGTATTACCAAACAGAGCTTTTAATCACAAACATAAGAAAGGGTAGACAGACACACCCAGGTTTAGAGGGGCGAAACCTTGATCTGGACCTTCGGTCTGCTGACGTGTCCCTGAGAATGATTTCCAGCCATGTTTCTCAACCTTAGGGACTTTAAGATGTGTGGACTCCAACTCCCAGAAGTTGAAGTCCAGCAAACAGAAGATGTAGCTTGCATTATGGAACACCTGCATTATATAGGCTCAGCTCATCTTCATGTACAACACACTTAGCTGTGTGGTGTCCTTTTATAAAGCAGGCTGAGAGCCAGTTTGGCCTAGTGGTTGAGGTGCTGGGCTAGAAACCAGGAGTCTGTGAGTTCTAGTCCCGCCTTAGGCACGAAAGCCAGCTGGGTGACCTTGGGCCAGTCCCTCTCTCTCAGCCCAACTCGGCGCAATGTAGACTAGCCTCCTCGTGGTGCACCCGGGGCAACCTGACTCATCACGGCTAAATAGTCTACACATCTGGCTGCTGGACCTCACCAGGATTTCCCAGCAAGAAAAAGCAGCATGAACACAGAACTGCTGTGCCATACGATTAAAAAATAAACAAAGTAGGCCAGAATCATATTTCTTCCGCTCGCTCTGTGCAAAACTTCACTGACACCGAACGGGAACTAGGGAGCAACACAACCCTGCCAAGAAAGGCTGGGATGTGAACTTGCACCACTCTCCTTTGGTTCATGAACAAGGAAGTTACGGTAATACAGGGCGATGCCTTGATCCCAGTGCCTGAATTAGAGCTAAGGCAAAGCGGCAAGCTCGCTGTTCCAACGTTGATTGTGGCATTTGGATCGTGGGTTTGGAAAAAGCCCCATGAAATTATGTAAGGCAAGAAGCAATTTCCCAACAGCATAAGAACAAAGATGACACTGAAAGTTAGAGCCAAACACAATGCAATTCAAAGGTAATAAACCAAACATTAAACTATAGTATGCTGGCATAAATCTATGCCCTCACCCCCCAATGTGGGCAAATGCACTATAGTTGAATGTTTGGTTTGGAGTGAAAGAAGCAAAAATGCAACCCTTTCCTTCCTCCCTAAGTTATTTTGGAATTCAAATCCATCTGGAGAACGACCAGATCAGGGAAAGCTGGTGCATATGCTCCTGATCCTCCCTTCTCTTCCAAATTAATCTGAAAAAAGATCTGCGAGGTTGATTAAATTAAAAGAAAATGACTGCAACTGGCCCAGGGCCGGTCCACCTGATTCACAGCCATGCAGCAACTCTTCTTGGGCCCTAACCCAGATCCCTCAACGGCTCCGGGTCTTCGTCTTTCATCATGTGTCTGAGTTTTTAAAGTCAATCCTTTCCAAGAGTATTTCTTTCCTTCCTTCTTCCTAAGGCAGTGGTTAAAAAAAAATCAATAGCAACTAGAATTAGCAGTCAGGCCAATTACAAAACCATAATGCAATTTAGCACACAAAAGCAGTGCATGAATTAGTATTTTGCTTAATTAGACATAATAGGAAATCCTACAGCCCTCTGTTGGCCTTCTCAGTGAATGTGAACTACAGATTTGAGAAAATAGTACGATAATAGAAGAGGAATTGGACCCTACTGAAATAACAGCAACATTTGACAAGAAACTCATCTCTCTCTGTTGGGAGTACCTGAGTACCACCATTGGCTCATATCTCTGGAGAGCTTGGGGGCATGGCCTTCCTTCCTTCCTTCCTTCCTTCCTTCCTTCCTTCCTTCCTTCCTTCCTTCCTTCCTTCCTTCCTTCCTTCCTTCCTTCCTTCCTTCCTTCCTTCCTTCCTTCCTTCCTTCCTTCCTTCCTTCCTTCCTTCCTTCCTTCCTTCCTTCCTTCCTTCCTTCCTTCCTTCCTTCCTTCCTTCCTTCCTTCCTTCCTTCCTTCCTTCCTTCCTTCCTTCCTTCCTTCTTTCAACTGGGAGGAACCTTTTTTCCCCAAATAATTGTTTTATTGCATTATAATATGCATATAATAATAGGGATGCAGTGGAGCTGCGGCTTAAACCGCTGAGCTGTTGACCTTGCCGATCGGAAGGTCGGCGGTTCGAATCCGCGTGACGGGGTGAGCTCCCGTTGCTAGTCCCAGCTCCTGCCAACCTAGCAGTTCGAAAACATGCCAATGTGAGTAGATTAATAGGTACCGCTTCAGCGGGCAGGTAACGGCATTCCATGTAGTCATGCCGGCCACATGACCACGGAAGTGTCTACGGACAAACGCCAGCTCTTCGGCTTTGAAATGGAGATGAGCACCGAGTATTTATGCAATATAAACTAGAAGCTGTTAACATCATGATGATGGCTTAGATAAATTAAACCTCCAAAAATAAGGGTTAGGCTTGTGGGAATAGTCTTTCATTCAGCTGAACTCCATGGCCTAAATTGCCCTTTCCAGCCCTAGGATTTGCTGCAGTTATAGGACCAAACAAGATAGGAAAAAATAATATATAAGCACAGAAGTGTTATACACAAGTTACCCCTCTTAGTTATATGAAGCAGTTAAATTTCTGCTCAATTTGCCCCATTGTTGTTGAGATGATCCATACCTCTGGATATCGCAGGCAAAAATCTTTTCTCTCCCCTACCCCCCAACAATTTGAGATCTTTAAGGCAGGTGTGAGAATCTGTGGCTCTCCAAATAGAGTTGGACAACAGTCCTCATAATCCCCAGCCAGCATAGTTATAGTTTCAGGCATGGGTGTTGTAGTCCCATCCGATGGATCAGAGGGCAAGTTAGATGCCAATTATTCTCTCAGGAACCTTCTGTCTACAAAACATTTTTCCTTTTCCCTCGTCCAAGGCTGGATTCAGATTAGAGTTGAACTTCATCCATAGAAACCTTCTGTGATGATCAGATCTTTGCTTTCAGAGGCCACCCAGCCGCTCACCTGACAGAGCTGAGTGGATGAAGGATGCTGCGGAGTCATGTTCTACATAACAAGCCTTTCATCAGCCCAAAATGACATAACGCCAAGGACAATGATTATACAAATGGCTGTCTTTGAAACATGAATAAAACATTTGGGCCATTGATTTTTGAAGCAGGTTCCTTTTAAAGGTCTCTGTTAAACATTTGTTATTTATACACAGCGGTGAGCCCACGTGTAAGATTTGGGGCTATGGAGGTGCCGTTTTCTGTGCTAATGGAGGGAAAGGAAACATTGTGGATTGTTGCAGGTAATAAATTGTTGGAAATTGCTAGATTATTCTTGGAAATAGGAGCATGCCCTTGACTTGTTGGATGAACAAAGAAAAAGAGAGACAGACACGCACGCACACACACACAGACGTCAGAGATTACTTTTTTGGATAAGATTTCTAGAAAATGATAGTGAGGTTTAAGAACATAAGAGCTTTGTTGGACCTGACTAAAGTCTTAGAAAATCTAGCATGCTGTTTCATAGGGAACCAGGTGCTACTTGGGAATCTTATAAGCAGGTTATGATGGCCAGATCTTCTAACTCTTAATGTTGTTCTCTATCACTTCTTACACAGCCTCTGATTTCGAGGGAGTAATTCCTGTAGCCTTAATGACTTTCCTACCATGAATGCCTTTAATCCCCTTCTCAGTATCTCATAGGGTGGTAGCTCTCTCATTATACACCTTGAAGAAGTGTCTCCTCTCCTAAACCTTCTGCCATTTGGCTTCATCGGATGACTATGGCTTCCAGTACTCTAAGAGAGGGGAGGGAAAATCTCCATGATATAAGATTTACGATGCTGGGTCTTAGGTTGTCTGGAAATTTGGGGAAGGAAAAGGGATAGGAGAGGTATTGCTGTGCAATCTCTCACATGCAGGAGCAACACTCCTGGTGGCTGGTAATCTCCAAGTGAAGATTGCCCAGGCAAAGCTAAGAGTAGCCTGGAAGAGTTTAGAGACTTAAGAGTTGTGGGGCAACCAAGGGTTGTCAAAAGGAAATGAACTGTGTCTCTGCAAAGAGTCCAGGCCACAACACAACAGGATTGGTGTCTCATCACCGAGCCCTGGAATCTGGACCTCTGGACTAAGTACCTGCATAAATGGGAACCAGCAGTGCCAAGGAGCTCCCAAATGCTCTATGAATAAATTGAGGACTGATGCAGAAAGATGAATTGGCTCTTTCTCCACAGCATCATTCACAGGCTGGGGTCATACGGAGACCAGGAGGAGGACAGACCCAGACTATGATCCTCTAATGTGCTTAACAATGGAAAGTAAAGTTCTATCAGATGCAGTAATCTGGCCGGCTACGTTTGGCTACTGCTAATTTGGGTTGGGATTTTGTAAGGGGGAGTTGAATGTATTAGATGCATTTGGCTTGCTTTTGGTTCTGCGTAATGTGTGCGTTAAGAAAATGAGCTTCTTCAGTCAAAAGGTTGAATGTGGTAGCATCACAGCTACTGGTTAGGAAAAGAGCAGAGTATCCCTAAGAAACAGTGCTCATTTACACGTGTACAGAAGGAACTTGCTTAGGCACATGCAGCAAAAGCAACCATCATCCAGATTGTCCCCCCAAATAAAGGACATTGTTTAGGGAAAGTCCCAACTGAGATTTTGTCCATCCCATCTGAAATCTACTGAATCCGGTCCATAAAATCCAGTACAGTATGCAAAACCCAGCAGAATCTATTTGTGGTAATTAGCCCTCTCGAAAGCTTTACCAAAAAATATTTTTGCTACTCACACATATCTTAAGTGGCTAATTCTGTGATCTAGAAAATGTTCAGATTAAGCTTGACGTGATAAACCGCAGTTGCTCCGAATGTCAATCATCCTGGCATGCCATTTAACAGACTACCGTGACTCTATTCGTACAGATTCCCCAAAATAATTCTTTAAATTGGCTTTGACAAGGACTGGGCTACACTACAGCAGCCAATATACGGCTCATGATAAGCAGTTTGAATTTCTCTGAACCTGCTAACTCACATTCCATTGACAAACATGGGCCAAACGGTTTATCCGATCTGGGCCTTGAAAATCTAGACAGCCAAGAGATACAGAAGACACTCGCTCTTTGCTGCCATCTGGTGGCCACCTTAGTTCTGCAGCTGCAGTACAGTCAATGCCACCGATATTTTCTTGTTACAGAATCTGGGTGTTTTGCCTTGTCTTACTTCCCTTGCTCCTCTAAAATTGTGTGTAACTCATGACACGTAACTGTCTTTAATGCTGAGCTTTTGTAAAAGGGTTCTCTTGTATTTCCACAGTTCCCAACTCCCAAATACATTTTGATTTAGCCCTAAGGACAACACAAAAGATCCAGGGGATTGAATGCAGCTCACAGAAATGCTAATTTCTTTCCCCTTGTCTCACAACCTCCTTAAAAGGGAAGGTACCTGATGTGAAGGCTGGATCGCTTAAGGCAAACACGAGTGGGTAGACTACATGATGTGCATACATGAAGACACCCAAACGCACACTCTGTACTAACTCTGCAAAGCTGTACTGATAAGGAGCTGGAGGCAGAAGACAGCTTAGATTCCTGTGGGACGTGGTGCTGGTAGGAGGAGAAACAGCTGCAGATATGGAGGTGACAAAGGGGCAAGCTTTAAAACATCCAGGGGGTTGATGGGAAGGGGAAGTTGGAAATGGACAGGACCTCTGGCAGCTCAAATGGCTGAAACGGACTTCGACACCTCTGGTGACTGTTGAAGATGGACCATGCACTTTAGTGCTGAGAAAGGATGGCTGGTGATCCTAAAATGGATGTGGTGGAGTTTGTACTACTGTAGGGTCCAGACGTCATGCGTGGCCACCAGTCCACAAAGGATGTGAGGGTGAACCAGAAGACTCAGCAAAGAGGGAAGGCAAAAGGGGCACATTATTAATGAATGCCATCAGCACGGTGGGAGTGTCCCAAGCCCGCTTTTGAAAAGTGTTTACAGGACTAAAATACGCCTCTGCATCACGTCCAGGAGTCTAAAAGGCAATTGTATGTATCTTCAAGGGACAATTCCACATTTCTTCATAACAGTCAAACTAAGGCTTTTATGTTTGATCACAGTCACTGAATGCTTTTAAGGGCTCAGAAAAATTGATTAAAGGAAACATGCAAAATAGCATTCTTATTTTCCCCGTTTTATTAAAATTACTAATAGACCAGGCCCCCCAGAACACAAGGTACATTCAGGTTCTGCCCTTGTGCATAGCTAATTGCAGTGTGGAGCAAAGCACACAAGTTTTTCCCCATCAACTGCCGTTTTTGCTGCTGAATTTCAGTGATACCATGTGGGGCTTTTGGGGTAGGAGGAGAAACAAAGACTGTAACGATGAAAATGGGGAGAATTTGCTTCCCAGAGGCCCCTCCAGCTGGTTAGGGAAGCAAGCTGGGTCAGCCTGCAATATGAGTTTTATAAATACTGAGATGGCATTGCGCTAAAATTTTACACTGAGGTTAAAGTGAGCCCTGCGAAGAGATTTCTCAGAAATGTCAAGTTAGCAAAGTTCATCCTAAATCCTCTATGAACTGGGTGAACCTAGAATTAAAATAGGTACATCTGCCGCTTGATGATAAAAATATGAAAGCCACATATACTGTCCACGTTCTCCGGGCCTTATCTGCAACTGAGTCTAAGGAGAAGGTACAAAATGGTGCTTCATGCCACAGACACATTATAATTCTTTGCTCCAGGGGTGGGTGCAATGCAGTTTCCCACCCTAAGATGCCCTGGGCCACCTCAAGGCTTTCCAACAGTTTAATTAGCCAGAAAGGGGGTTGTGGTGGCTCAGTGGTTAAGATGCTGAGTCGGAGGACCATTAAGGTCGGCAGCTCGGCAGTTCGAGACCCAAGAGCAGGAGCCGCGTGACGGAGTAAGCTCCCGTCAACTTGTCCCAGCTCCTGCTAGCCTAGCAGTTTGAAAGCATGCAAATGCAAGTAGATAAATAGGTACCACTTCAGTGGGAAAATAACAGGGACATGAAAGGAGTCCCCTCAGGCATCCCCCGGGCAATGGTGACATCACCAGAAAATCCTTTCAACACAAAGTCGCCTTGGTAGGTGCTTCTCACACACATACACACACACTTAGCCAGAAGGGATGTTGGTGCATGTGTTGAGCATGTGCAGAAGAATCTCCTGGTGCTTCTAAGAGCTGGCTGGAAAAGTTGGAAGAGTATGTATAGAAGAGGCATTTGGAGCAGCACAGTGCAAAACAAAGTTCCCTTGTGAAGCAGCTTCAAAGGAGTGATTTGCACGATGCACTTCCAATCTCTTGCAGTCCTTTTCACTTGAAAACTAGCAATGTTCACAAACTTCCACCAGCAAAATGTGGGGTATAAACATGTCTCCAACCACTGCTTAAATGAAAGCATTTAACTCAATTAGATGGTCTGACGTTTCCACAATCAGGAGCGAAGCGGGGAGGGTGGGGAATAATTTCAAGCTTCCCCAGAGGCATTCCTTACCCTTATTTGCAAATAAATTAAAATACACACCATTTTAATTAGCAAAACAAACAGTTGGCAAATAAATACATTGCAATCCTGCACATACAGTGTTTCCTTGGAAATAGTTTCCTTTGAACTTTTTTCCGAATATATATGTACAGTTGAAGACTGCTATAGCCGCATTGCATTGGGTGTGAAATATGTGTTAGTGTACTCACAGAAAAGAGCCTAAGTTCTTTGCAACTTTGGGCGATGAGGTCTTTATTCTGGAGTAATTCTACTTTAAGATTTCTACTGACATTTGCTTCATATCCTGAAGTTTCACCAAATATCTCCCTACTCCAATGGGTATACCCTGGCTAGCTATATTCTCCTCAGCAGATCAATAAGATGAATAGAAAAATGGATGGATAGATGGATGCATTGATTTTTCTTCATAGGATACAGACATTGATCTTTCTTCCATTATATTAATGCTTTAGATCTTAGAAGATTTTACAATTTGACAGACTTTAGAAGGGAAGAGTGATTAAGATGTAGACTGCGTGCTACCATCCTGCACATTAGATGTCTTCCCCCCCTCCAAAAAAAAAAAATAGATGGGCTATATTTCTGAACATGCAGACAGAACACCGTGGAGTAAATGTTTGCACTGAGAACCAGAAAGGAAAAACGTTTTGCTATTCAGGGCAACACAGATGCGAAATGAATCTATTCAAAAATGCTTTGAGATCCATGGTCAAACAAAACAGCATTCTTTCTGTCAGATCCCCCCGATCAAAGATTTTACAGAAACCCTTATTGGAGCATCTCCCATCATTTCCTTCTCCAAGGAACAGAGTCCGTGTCGCCAGATGGGAGGGGGTGTGAAGTTGGAGGGTGAGGTGCTTTATTGTGGCTATGGAGCACATCAAGGACACGGGGTTGAGATATGCCAGGAATACCACCTGGATGGGAGGGGGGGTGACATGGTTTCATGGGAAAGGGGACTAACTAAGGGAATGTAGTTTTTAAGTTAGGTTTGAGTGGGAAATCTTTATTCACAGCTTGCCTTCTGTACTCTTCATTAAAACAGTTAAAGGAGACCCAGCCTCCTGTGATTGTGTGAATGCTCGAATGATCAGGTGCTGACACTTTCACCCTTCTTCCTGGTGGATTTATGCAAATAAATGGTAGATGTGACCAACCTACATACGAGATGAATTTAATTCTGCCCTTGTAAATCATGGCCAGGGACTTTAAATGCTCTGCAATATTATAGACGGTGCACTTCAGAATCCACTTAAAATCCTTCACCCATTGTGGCATCTTTAGACTGGTTCAGAACAGAATTGGGGGGGTGGGGAGAGGGGAGAACTGCATTCTGTAGAGTGATGTGGACTGAACCCCTTCAGGAGGCAGGTGCTCCATCGGCTGTGCCCATCTCTCCTTCAAGCAAGGTTTCAATGGACCAGCAGTCCCAAAATCTGTAAAAAAAAAAAAAAAAGCCAGATCTTGGCTAAACTCTGGGATAGACATCACCAGGCATGTTTGTCTGTACGCATAAGTGTGTCATCCTGAAGGAAAGGGGTATAAGCTCTTCCATGCTGCAACCACCTTCACTCACACACAGCCATTTACCAAAAGTGGTTTGAAGGTCTATCAACCCCGACATGCAACTGAAACTCTGTCTGTTTTTATGCATATCACATGTGCAACACACACAAAAAACAAATGGACCTTTGAAGACACATCTTGACCTTTTTGGCCATTCCCTGTGGACATCCATGCCTCTACTGTTACACTTTTTTCTCCTTGCTGTTCGTTTTTAAAGTCCTACTTTAATTAACAATTTTCAGTGACTGCCCCTGAATTCCATTCCACGTAAAGCTTATGGTCTACTCCCCAGTGATACCTTTTTCAAGCATTTGCTGGCACATGCCTTAAAAAATGGTGTTCTGGAATGCTGGAGCATTTGGCTACATAGATGGATGGAATGTGCTCATGTTCAGCTAGCTATTTAGCAGCTATTACAAGCCCTCTTTGTCACTGACTAAGCGTGAATTCTAGCAAGGAAGAAAATTGGATGCAATATATTATTTACCTGGAGTTAATTTCCTGAACCTAAGTGTGTGTGGTTGTGCGTATCATAAAAACCAAACTGGCAAGCTAGGGTTATTGATAAACTCTTTGCTTGCTGAGACATTTTATTAAAAATCTATCTATAATTTTAGATAAAGTCCTCCATTTTGCTATTCTGACAATTATAGGGAAATAAAACAGAATAAGTTACCAAAGGTAGATGCTTTTTTCCCCATCTGTCTGCTCCAAGCCGTGGAAATATTGTCTGTTTTTCTTTGATTAAATCTGTTTTCCTTTTCCAACTGGTTATTTATGGAAGGTGAATTTAATGGATTCACAGGAAGTAAATCGTCAAGATCGGATGGGACATTGCTGCTCTCATTTAAGCAGAAAACTCCTGCCTTACTTGGACTTTGCATTTTGTGTGTGCTTCTTCTCTTAGCAAAAGAGGAGGACATTTTTGTACCACCAACTTCAATTTAAGGATTTGAAATGCTCATTCATGGATAAAGAAAATATTGACACTCTGATGGGAACATAATGTTCTGTTTGTTGTTTTAAAAGCCAGGCTTTGAACAATCTTCACTTATAAGGGCCTTCTGATTGTTATATAAAAATGATGGAAGGTGCGAAGTCTGTGTGTGTGTTTAAATCTGCTCAGGGCTCTTGAGAAGCATAATAAAACACAATCAACAAAAGTATTTTAAAAGTAAGTCATTAATCCATTAAATAGACACATCTCTCCATCCTCAATTTACAGTGTTTGTGACTTAGGAAAGGAAATATATAACAAATATGCTACTTACTTATTATCTTTAGGAAGGGGACTCTAGAGGACATGGGTTTTGGTTTCAGGGTTGCAAAACCTAGCATCTTCATTGTAAGAATTTCAAATCCCTGTGCAATAGAATACAGGTAGTCCTTGCTTAACGACCACACTTGGGACCAGAATTTTGGTTGCTAGGTGAAACAGTCATTAAGTGAATCTGACCTGATTTTATTACCTTTATTGCAGTGGTCGTTAAGTGAATCATATGGTTCCCCATTGATTTTGTTGCCAGAAGCTGGCCGGGAAAGTTGAAAATAGTGATAATGTGACCATGTGAAGCTGCGATGGTCATAAATGGGAACCAGTTGCCAATTGTCCAAATCATGATCATGTGACCGTGGGGACACTGCAGTGGTCATGTGAGTACTGGTGGTAAGTCAGTTTTTTCAGCACTGTTGTAAGTCCAAGTGGTTGTTAAGTGAGGACTACCTGTAATTATTTGGCATTCTGTTAGACTGCAGTTGGATAGTAGCGCTGCAATTCCCTGCATGTCTAACAGATGGCAGTTAAAAGACCCTGATAAGAGTTTGCTGCCATCTAATGGTTGTCCAACACTTTTCAGCCCAGATCTGTACAGTATGCCTTAACTCAGTGTTTCTCAACTTTGGCAACTTTAAGATGTATGGACTTCAACTCCCAGAATTCCCCAGCTGGCTAAAGGATTAATTAGGCACTGTGAGATAAGTAGGTGGAAATCTTGGGGAATTTAGAGAATGAGGGGAAGATACAAGAAGAGAGTCTTTAACAGTCACACAAGGCAAAAAGAAATTTAAAAACAGACATCAGTAGCCTTTTCTGAAAAGGTAAAGAGTCGTTCTGTAATCAAGCAAATTTATTATAGAGCCTCTATTTTCTCTGATGATACAATACAATAATTTAAATCTTTAACTAATAGAGTTTGATAAGAATGTGACCCATGTGTAAATTACAAGCTATAGCAATGCACACACCATGGCCACAAAAAGGAGGAGGCAACCATGTTAATGTAGCTTCATGCTTGTAAGTTCTCCAGTTCATCATTTTGGGGTCCTGCCAGTGATACCTGTCCCTAAGCAAATTTAGAACAAGTGATGGACTGTCTTCCAAATCAGTCCATGTTCACTCCTTCCAAAATTAAAAAGAAAAAGTGCAACATAACCTAACAAAGTAAGACATTAGAGTCCATGAATCTAAAAAAAACCCAAAAATCTAACTGAGAATGATCAACTCAACTCAGCCCAAAGGTGGAGTGTGAAGAATGGGTCTTGGGGTCCTTCTAAATGATAAGTGAAGAGAGAACTCCTGGGCCAGTTAGAAGAGAGACTGATGGGAAAGGAATCCAGTCCTCTTCCATCTCCCTTGCTTCAAAACGTCTCTTGCCTCTCCAGATGGTCAAGTGCCAACAATATTTCACCAGAATTGTTACTTAATTGACAACTTTACAGTCTCCTGGAATCAACTCTGTCCAGCCTGATCCTACACCCATGGACCCCAAAATATGTGACCTTGTACAAAGACACGATTGCCCGGTGTATATAGCTGTGTTTAGGATGACTCATTCCTTGCTCCTAGGAGCAGAAAGCTTCTCTTCTTATTGTCCTAATCAGAAAAAGCACAATTTGAGAGAACCCGAAGAGAGTTCTTCAGTGATTGCAGGAAAGCTACAGATGCCTATGAATTATTTCTTGTAATGCTCACAGGGGAGGTGTCCTTTGGTGTGGCTGGGATGAGGGAACTACTGCAAAGCATCTGGGTCTGAACTGGTTTTCAGCCGCAGCTCCAATTCTACACTTCAGGACTCTGTGGCTATCCGGAGTAGTTGCTCTTAGCGGCTTCCCACTGGGTTCAGTAACTGCCGGACTATGCAATGCCGCTGACCATGGCCGTTACGCCGGGGCAGAGGGAGGGACAGGACAGGTCCATCTTGCTGAAGCTAAACCAGTAGATGCCTGATCGTACCCTGTAGAGGATTATGCTGCAGTTGTGCCAATGCTATTATTATCCAACAGTACTTCAAAAGCAAAGAGAATGCAATCCAGAAAAGACTGCAATTGGATTTTTATTTTTTCAGCAACACCACCCAGTTTTTTTTCCTCCATGACTGCGCGAAAATATATTAATTTAAGGGGGGGAAAGCTTTGCTGCCAGAAAAAGAACCCACAAATCACAATTATCAATTATCCCTTAGGTAGAAAACAAAGGACCCTTATATACGTTCAAAGCATGTTCTATAATTATTGGCACTGAAGAGAGTTTATTTTAGAATAAGAAAAAAGGATTTCTTGACTCTGTAGATGCCAAAATGTTTCTGCACCAAATCTGTGTGCTGGATAGTCCAATGGGTTTCTCAATGACTTCTTCCATTCTTGAACATGTTGCACACGCTAAACATTTACTGCATTCTAAGAGCTGTTTATGCACATTATAAATAAGGGTGTTATCGGTTTCCCCTGAATTTCACAGAAAGCATGCTAAACCCTCTAGTACTGGGGAAATGGGGGTTTGAGGTACCTGAGGCTGTCAGCCCATATCTAAAGGTCAGAGGATATTTTGGCTGAAGATATCACCACTCTGCAATTTTTGGCAAATGAAATATAGGTTGTGAAAAGGGTCACACTTAATAAAAATAGCTGCAACCTTTGTGGACAGAATAATTAGGGTCTCCTCTTGCTAATTTGCTTGGAGCCCTTGTGGTTTAGACAGCCTTTGATCTATTAATGGCTTGTTCTATCCAAGATGAAAGCAGGTTAATAGTTTTCTGGGCAGTCATCATTTTGCCCTGATTAGGTTTGGCCCTGAACCAATATTATTATTTTCTTGCGTATCTCGGCAGTGACTCAGTAGATACAAGAACTGCAGCAATATAGTTTGGCGCATCAGCTTTCAAATAAATCCTCCAAAGTTATTAATTCACCAAAATTGGGAGGGGGGGGAATCCAGCATCAATAGTCCATAAACTTTTCTGTTAATCACCTGGATTTTTCCCCCCAGGTGATACTTTTTTCTTGCAAAATGCAATAAGGCTAAATACATGTAGCAATGTATTTGTTTGGTTCCACTCCACCCCCCCAGGAAATATCCTCAAAAGCCCCTATTTTACTGAATCATATCTCACTTTTTAGCTTAAATCCCAATGTACTTTAAAATTGAAATGCTCAGTGCTGGAATGAATAGCATACAATAAGCAAAGCATCAAGTAAAATCAAGTTTGAGGCAAGCAATCAAATGAGGAGAAAGTTTAGAGTAATAGAATAGCATTTGCAAAAGAAGGATTGAACAGAGAGGGAATTCCCTGCACACTCTTGTGGCCTCCAATGTTGTCCTTTTTCTCCCCCAGTCAGTCCCTTTCTATTGAAGTCTTTTCAACCTAATTTTGACTATGTGCTTTTGAGTAATCTGCATTCTAGAAGCAGCTGGAGAAAAGAAGAAAGTCTTAGATGACACATAATCCTCTTAAAGTCAACCCATGCCCATAACCAAACATTCTGACCTCAAAATGGGTCATTCCAGGTGTTCCAGGCACTGAATTCCTCTTTTGAACTTCAACAACATTTGAAGAACCTCTTTCAAAGTTGGGAGATCCCTCTTCAGGGTCAGCAGATCTTCCTGTAGAATATCCACTGCACCCTTAGTTCGTGGTACTGGAGAAATTTCCTGTCTCCCTCAGGTAAGGACTGAGGTAACAGCCTAGTTATTAATTTTCAAGTACAGGCTTCAATGTCATTATTCTCCAGCTGGGTTGATCCCATTTCTTTTCTCTGATAATTTTCAGTCCTCCTGGACTCAAACATTTTTTGGAGAGTTTTCATCTAGCACCCTCTTCCTTGATTTCCCACATTCCCTTGAATTTACTGAAGCTAAGAGGCTTATCAGAGAAAGGATCTTAGATACTGAATCTCAGAACAAGAATTCTCATCTACAAGTCCATCCAAGTATGGGATTCAACCACCACCCCAAACCATCAATTTACTCATCTCCCCTTTTTAAGAAAGGCTTTTCTTCAGAACCAGGTGCAAGAGTTTGCCTTCAGCACTTTTTAATGGAGATTTAATAAAGTTCCCACAGCTAGTTGAACCAGCCACGGAGGGTGGATTGGCTGAACCATCTTGTGGTCTAACACTGTTCTTTCTGTAATGATAGACAAAGACTCATCTCCCCTTGTTGTGACATGCTCCAGGCCAGCCTGAGGAATCTGTTAATTTCCTTTTATCAGATAAGAAAAGCCTTATTAAACATAATGTGGTATAATTTTGCAAAGCAGCTGTGAATGTGCACAAACAATTGACTTCTGGTCTACATGAGTAACATCTCCACATTGGCTCCATCAATCTTTGGTCATGCATGAATGAATATCCATTGTCATTTGCCATTAATATCTTAGATTATACCGTACAATTTATGTACATATTGTTAATTTACTACACTATAGACTGAACAATTTATATATAATTCTATAGTTTTTTCTTGTCTAGCTTGAGGCATTCATTTTAGCTTGTAGCCCCAGCATTAACATTTTGCTTACACGTAAGTACATTACGTTTCTATGTCTGGATTCTCTCATATCTTGTTTTAGGCTGGTCACTGATCAAAACAAAAGGTCTAGTGTTTAGCTCTCCCTCTCATTGCCAGAATAACACGAGGGCCTTTAGATATCATTCACTTTCACTTGAGTGGTCAAGCATTTGGGGCTTCGCATTAGGAAGCAAAATGTATTTACCAGACCTTGCTCTGAATTAGATGCACCATTATTTTCCTAGCCATCTCCCCTGGCATCTACCATGAAGCAAATCGCCATCCTATTTTAGAGCTGGGAGAGCTGTAAATTCCTTAGCACGGAAGTTAGCTAAGAGAAGCCACTAGTAAACATAAACCAAGGAACCGAAGGTAAGTCAGAACTTACACCTGTGTAGCCTGGGCTCTTCAAACGTCTTCTCCTCCCCAGACCTGAGTCTAACCGACAGGCAAGATAAGTTGATCAAAGGCCAACCAGTCCACAGAGCAGCCAATGAAGAAAGCTTATGCAGTATCTACCAATCTTGATGTTTCCCTCAGCTGCTGCCTGCTTAATCAGCCAAGACAGACCTGCTCCAGCTTTTACTCTCAAACATTAATTGCCTCTAAAGTCCTTCCTTTTTTAGGACCAGGATCAGGCTAAGATTTAACAGCTCTCTGCTAGGAGGAGAGGCTTCTTGTTATTCTTCCTTTCTTTAAGGTAATTTTTATTAAAGGTTTTTAAAAAGGAAGATAAAATCTAATACAAACTAATATAAAGTAAGAACAAGAAAAGAAAAAAAAATGGAAAAGAAAGATAAAAGTGCAAGAAAAAATGAAACAATAGGAAAGATACAAAGAATTAGGGTTCCAATCTTCTTTACGGCAGTTATAAATACAATTATAAGTTTACCTCTTACTCTATGGTTCTAACATAACTCTCTTCTTTCTATAATCTATCCTGTCTAATCATCAAAACCGCAAATCATAAGTTTATTTTTTTTTCTGTTTTACACAAAAAATCCATAGGGGGTTTCCAGTCAACAATAAACATAGATATTGTCTTTTCCCTAATCAAAAAAGTCAAATTAGTCATCTCAGCAAGTTCCACCATCTTCACCAACCATTCCTCAGTGGTGGGTAATGCTGAATCTTTCCACTTTTGAGCATGCAATAATCTCGCTGCAGTTATCATGTGCAAAAACAAAGTTCCATGACTTTTTTCCAACTGCTTGTCCATCAATCCCAAAAGAAAGACCTCTGGTCTCAACTGTATATTAATCTTTAAAATCTCTGAATCAGTGTATGTATTTGAATCCAGAATTTTCTAGCTTTTTTATATATCCTCCAAGCGTGATAAAATGTCACTTCTTGTTGTGCACATTTCCAACATAAATTTGAAGTGCCTTTATACATTCTAGACAATTTCTCTGGTGACATTATCCTGCTTCAATCAAGATTGAGGGAAAGGCAGAAAGCCATAGTTTCAACCGGGAAACTGTGAGCATCCTAGCTCAAGCTAAATCCAAAAATGCTAGGGAATTTCTGGAAACTTGGCATTCAGGCAAATCAGCCATCAATAGACAGGATCTTTCTGGGCCTGTGCAAAATGGACAGGCTGTTACATTTAAATGCAAAACTATTTTAAGGCTGCCTTCTTTTGCTTTCTGCCTTACGGACAGAAAGAGGATTTTACAGAACATAGATGCCCAGGTTTTCTGAAGAAAAATCCATACCGGACTGAGATGTATTTCAGAAAAAAAGAGAGAAGAGTTAGGAACTCTTGCTAAATGTACACATACTTGATGTCCATGGAAAGAATAATCCTTAAAAAGGAAGTCATAAAAGTAATCTGTGAAAAACAAAGCTGAACAAGAAACAATCAGAAGAATTGGCTGAGGAACATGTTGTGGCTATGTGATTGAGCTGGACATCTCCATATGGGGATAAAAAGGTAGAGTGGCCCCATGTCTATTTAGAAGTAAGGCCCACTGGTTTCAGTGGGGCTTCCTGCTAAGAAGCCAGTCAAAAGACTGCTCCCTTTATGTCAGTTCCCCATGCTGGCTGGGGAATTCTGGGAGTTGAAGTCCACACATCTTCAAGTTGCCAAGGTTGAGAAACACTGCTTTATGGTGACCCAGGAGACAGGAGCATTTCTTTGTAGAACCCACCTGACCTTTATCAACCTCAGGGAGCTAAGCAGAAATCCATCCAACCAACCTCAGGAAGCTAAGCAGAAATCCATCCTGGTTAGTCCTCAGATGAGAGTCCAGAACGGTAGGCTAAACTGGAAGAAGACAGGGGCGATGCACTTTTGTACTGTTGATATGTCCATGAGATGACCAGAAATGAAGGCCACATGACCTCTGTGCTTCGTGGACACAAGGCAAAGTGCTGGCTTCTATTTGCATTGCTAATCTGTTCCCGTGGGAGACTGATTAAATAAGATAGGAAGTCTGAGATTTTTTTTCTGTCATCTGCTTCCTGCCTCCAAGTCTCTTTAGCGACCATGGTGTTAGGGCATTTCTATAAAGGCACTGAAGCTCTGCTAAGGTGCTTCTCTGTCTACCTGCCTGTGAACTCAGCAAAAGACTTCTGTCTTGATAAAAAAATCTCCTCCCTGCAAGAGTCAGAATCCCAAGACCATTCTATAGAAAAAGGAATTTGTCCACATTTTCTCTTCGTTGTCACGAGTCTTCTGAAATACAGTATGTCAGGGTTTCTGAACAGAAAAACATATCCATTTGTTTTCTGTGACAGCAAAAGGTGAATTTGGATTTGTACGCTGAAGCGGTGGAACTTCTGATCGATATAGTGAAGATATACTGGCACCAAGTGGTTGGAAGCTCTGATGCAGACAATGTTATTCATTTTGCAGGTCTTTTGTGAAGTTCACTGACCTTCATGCTGAGCAGGGTGAAGACTTTCCAAGGCCAAATCTTGCTTCCTTAACCAGCCGGAGAGCTGTATGAGGCACCCCTTGAAAGGGGTTGATTCCCAGGAAGGGCCTGGGGCAATTTCCGTTCTCTGTTTGGTTTCTTTGTTTAAGTTTTTTGTGATAGAAATGGAATGGGAAATTGGAACAAGGCATCTGTAGTGGAGTGGTGGCTCTATTACTAGTTTGGAGCATCTGCACATCCCTCCTTTATCAGGAGAAGAGGTAGTCACCGCCCCACCGCCTCAGCAGATGGTTAGCAAGAGGAACAAAGTATCCCCACCCTAAAGATAAACAGGGTGCTAATGGTAAACATAGCCTGTTGCTAAGATCTCTGTTATCTAACCCTCCTTTTCACTTTTAATAAATCTGGCTATTAGGACAGTCTTGTTTTCTTGGTGCTAAATGGCTGTTAAGGGCTTGCCATTGCCTGGAAGAGGCATTTTGAGTTTCTGAGCCAAAGGGTATTTTATGGCAAAGGTTCCAATGTTGGGAAAGGTGGAGGAAAAAAGAAGAAGAGGATGACCAGCAGCAAAGTGGATAGACTCCATTAAAATGGCCAAAGAGCCAGTGCTGTCCGAAGTGGCCGGCATGACAGGCACAGAACGCTGTTACCTTCCCGCCGAAGCGGCGCCTATTTATCCACTCGCCTTTGCGTGCTTTTGGATTGCTAGGTTGGCAAGAGCCAGGGCGAGCGTGGGAGCATACTCCATCACGTGGTGCTCAGGTCTCAAACCGCCAAACTTGTGACCTTCCGGTGGACAAGCCTGGCGTCTTACCCGCTGAGCCATTGCGCCTGGAACGCAATTTATAGAACACATTGGGAGGGGGGCATGTAAAGGGGATGAATTTATTTAAACTCACATTGTTTCTGTATTTTATTACTCGTTTTATTATATCTTGCCTTTTTATCTTACAATTTTATCCCTATTTTACCCTACTGTATTTTATCTCACCATAGTATATTTTATCCAATCTTACTGTATTTCAGCTGTTTTATGGTATCATATTTTATATTTTATATCTTATAGTGGCTGATGCCCAACTTTCTGATATGGTCATTTGACTAATCAATAAAGTTATTCATTCATTCATCCAGTCATTCATTCATTCAGTTAAAATGGCATTGGATGCACCAATGGAAGACCTGAAGGACTGGGGGCAGATCATCATGGACAAAATCTATTTATGAGTTGAGACCAAAATGACAGCACAAAATCAATCAATTTGAGGGAATAAGGCCGTCTCCTTCAAGTCAAGCTCTGGTCCTGGTGACTTTATAAATATGCCCCCCCCACTTTTTTTTCAACAGTAATGCAGAAGTGGTTTGCCATTGGCTTCTTCCTGGATGAATTCTTCTGTTCTCATGATATTTCTGAGTTGTCCCCCATCCAAGTACTAGCCAGGTCCAACCCTGCTTAGCATTTTGAGATCAGTAGAAGTTATGACTTGGGAGATTGTCATAATGTATTTATTCATTTTTGTCTGTAAAAAGGATGTTTTGAAGAAAAACTAGGCATGTTGCTTACACATCACAGCTAAGTACTGTGTTCTACAACTTTATTCATTTATTTGTTTTGCAATTAAAAATCAGATATCAACTAAATGGGAGGCTAGAAAAGGGCAGTGTGAAACATAGCTGGGTTAATTTTATATCAATATGGGGATGAAACAGTGCTTTTAACAGCTTAGTCTAAAGAATGGGGCCTGGGTTGTACGTAGTTTTCTCTTCTAATGGAGCCTAATGTCTAGAAGTATTTCAAGTTTGACTGAAGGATCAAGAACCGGACGAAGGACAACATCACCTGGAAGTTTCCATACTTCAGGTCTGGAAGTATGATTTAGGAGGGCAGATTTAACAATATCCCACCTTGTTGCAACCACTCCCATTAAAGTGACCTGCATCCCATTTCTTTTTAAATTATAGCCATGAATTCCAAATCAGTTTCTAGCATATGATTTAGCACAAGAAAATTTGATGGAGATTTGTACCATCTAATGTCCTCTTTTAATGATCTAGTGGTTAAGGCACCAGGCTAGGAACCAGGAGACTGTGAGTTCTAGTTCCGCCTTAGGCCTGAAAGCCGGCTGGGTGACCTGGGGCCAGTCCCTCTCTCTCAGCCCAGCTCACCTCACAGGGTTGTTGGTGTAGGGAAAAGAGGAGGAGGAAGGCATATTAGGTGTGTTTGGCGCCTTGAGTTATTTATTAAAAACAATAATAAAGGTGGGATAGAAAATAAATAAAAATAAATAATGGCTGTGCATTTCTTCTTCTTTGGTATCCTAGCTAGGTTCCAGCACCTAGGTGACCTTGCCTAACCCCCAAAAGCTGAACAGGATTGTGACTACTTAGAAAATTACCAGAAGTCCCAGGGCTTGGACTAGAGCGGAAAGTTGGAAAAAATAAATATCGCAGGAGAAGGTGAAGTCAAACCACTTTCGCCACTGCCAAGAAAGCCACCCAGATGTGTCTTTATAGATTATACTTTGAAGATGACTTTATTTTGTCCTCTGGCTGAGGCTTAAATTGCCATTGCAGATATCCCTGAGGACAGATTTTCCACACTGGCTGTATTGGAAAAAAACATAATTGTTTCAAAGGGTTTGTAAAGCATTTTGTGCATTTTGTTAAGTCAACATAATCTAATTCTCTAGGCCATACTTCATTTTTATTGTATTTTATTGAACTGTTATGCATCATAAGATTATATATTTGTGGTGCCCCAGCTGTTGAAGATACTGCACATATCTTATTTGATTGCAAATTATACTCGGTAGAAAGGACTGACCACTTAGATTTATATTTAAAAAACGAAAACTACTGGAGTCGCCAGCAGAAACATTCTTATTTTTTACAGGGTAAGAACCAGCTCATTACCAGCAAGACTGCGCTCTTCATATCCAAGGCAGTCTTAAAGAGGACAGATTACTTAGATCAGATTGGAGTTGACTGTAGGGGTGTTGGATTGATATGAACTTGTATTACAGTTTTATTTGTATCTATTCATTTTTACGTGTGTTTATAATGGCTTTTATTTTATTTTTTTTCATATTTGATATGGTCAAAAGACTAAATCAATAAAGTATCTACCTATCTATCATAAGGTCTTAGGAACACTTTGTAGCTGCATTTCTTTAAAGAGAAACAGTTAAGAAAGCACTAAGGAACCAGGCTCTCAGCTCCTGAAAATAGGTGTTTGGGTGATAACTGTGAAATGGTGCATTACACTCAGAAAGCCATGAAGCGCATACTAGAGAAAAATAATCCAAGTGCACGCCCTCTCTTTCTGTATATAGCATGTGTGTGTGAGAGAGATTTCAGAGATTAGATGTTTAAATTATTGCTTTTTAGATATGGGAGCATCGGAGGTCTGACTTTCACTAAGTATTCAGTTTGGTTCTGCACTGTATCTTTTCAGATTATCATATTGTCTGAAATGAAACAAACAAAAATCTTCCACTGTAATACAGCCTCCACTTTCAAAAAACAAACTTCAGGGAGAAGCGTGCTCACTTAGCCATTTTTCCTTAAGTTCTTACCTGGAGAAACATTCAACCAAGCGAATCTGGACCCATCTGCAGTCCGAAGTGTTCAGTCCAGATGGGGCTTTACCATCTCAAATAAGCCAGAGGTCTTCAGGGTGCAGAAAAATTTGGAGCAGTTTGATGATCTCCAGATGCTTTGGGACCATGACTCCCTGAACTCATAGTGAGCAGGGGCCATGCTGACTAGAAACTTGGCCCATCATAGCCCCAACACATCTGAAGACACCAGAGTATTAGGAAGTGGTAGCCTTCTGGCCAACTTTGTCTAGGCTTGGAAGCTAAGTAAGGTCAGGCCTGGTTAGCACTTTGAGAGATGATTGTTAGGGAATACTAGAGTTGTTGGCCAGATGGTGAACCTCTATTTCGGTGCTCAATTCTGGGAGTTGATGTCTACACCTCTTCAAGTTTTCATGGTTGAGAAACACTGAAGTAGAGGTTTATATACTCTTTGTCTTTCCAGTGGCCTTTCCTGGCTCTATTGTTGTAGTATAAAAAGGGAACATCTCCCCCAAGCTGAGTTCACCTTCATGGACATCTCCAAGCAGTCTTCTTAACAAAGTGGTTGGCTATGGCCTTCCTTCAGAATAATTTTGCTTTACCATCTTCCTCAACCTTGACAACTTGAAGAGGTTTAGACATCAACTCCCAGAATTCCCCTGGCTGGGGAATTCTGGGAGTTGAAGTCCACACCTCTTCAAGTTGTCAAGGTTGAGAAACGCTGCTCTATTTCATAAGTGATTATGTCCTGTCTGTTGGACATTTTCTGAAGGGGCAAGACCCCCTCGTATGCATTTTGTGAGAGCCCATCCAACATGTTCTCAGAATTCCAGATACGCTCACCAGCTCCCCAATACTGGGGACTTCAGCTCATGCGATGCTAATTTCAGTCTGTGTAAGGCGGCTGCGTTTCGCCTTCACAATCACCAGAAAAAGCTTTATGCAGCTTCCAAAGGAAGCCAGCAAAGCAGGGAGAGTGAAGTAATGTGGGAGGGGGGAGCCCTCTGCTTTATGGGGGTGCTCTAATCTGAGCAGCTGCACTGGATCTACCCTAAGCATTATTCTTACATGGTCAGAGAAGCCTGAGACTCACTGTGGGAAGCATGGGTATTATTATTATTATTATTAGTAGTAGTATGCTGTAAAAATGTATTTTGGTTTAGTGAGGTGCTTCAGAGAGCAAAAAAAAAAGCTCTTCACAGAGAAAACGAGATAATCGGATGAGGCAAAATAATTATTTACAAAATGTTAGAATTACTGGGTTATAATTAGATTCTCACTCTACCCATAATGCATATTCTTGTAGTCCCAGGACCAGTAGGGAAAGCCGGGCTTAACATCTGCTGTGTTCTTCTTCTTCTTCTTATTATTATTATTATTATTAAAGCAGAGTTTATCAGTAGTCAGTTTGGCAATTACTGAAATGAAAAACAGTTCAACACCATCAGCTAATTTTATTCCTATGCCCCATCCTTCAAGAGCATATTGCTATTTGGACCATCTTTTTCTTTTTAAAAAAAATGCATTTATTTAACCACACACTTAATTATATATATGCAATTAATTACTCTTCTGCCAGCAGCTTCACTGAATGCTTTAATAATGTATTTCATTTCATACTTGCTCATAACAAGTATAACATCTAGGAAATAAGTTGGGAGAAATTTATCATTCATCAGAGACCCTCAGATAAATTACCCTACTTCCCGGAGGTGGTAATGAGCAAGGGGTAGAGCAGGCCATCAGATAGCCTCCAGAAATGCTGCAATGTGCCTCCTACAATCCTCGCCACTGGCCACATCCCATGAAGTCCTAGGGGAATTGTTATCATCATGGGCAGTGCTGGGGACGTTGACCCTAACCCTTCTGTGAACTCCTGAAAGGAAGGTAGAAATAGAAAGGTAATAAATAGTAACATGCACTTTCTAAAGCAGAAGTCTCTTTCCTTTACTTATGTGTGTGATGTGGGGGAGGTGTTTCACCTAATTCTCTTCACCCTTCCTATTCAGGAAGACGCCTTTGGGTGGGGGCTGTTGGAGAGCTTGGGAGCTGCAGAGAGGAAGGAAGGAAGGAAAGAAGAAAGGAAGGAGGGAGGGAGGGAGGGAAGCCATTTTAGTGGCCTGCTAGAACCACTGAAATGGAGCAGAGCTTAACACAGCTTAGAAGCTGTCCACAGAAAAAGAATATTATCTTAAAATAGTTTTAATGAGCACTCCAGAGAAACACAGGTTATTGATTTTACACATTCAGCCCTCCCAAGCATAAAGAATCACATGCTTAGACACATTAGGTTAAGATAAGTAAAAGAATATCATGCTGACTTTATTGTTGCTTCTGTTACATCCATCTTGGTGGAAAAGATGAAGTTCATTGTTCTTCTTTCCTTTCTAAATACTTAGTTTTGCCCTAAACCCTCAGCCCTATTTTGCTGCCAAGGGCTGTGTGGAAGAAAGGGGCAGAATACTTCATCAAGGCCTGAGCACACGGCCCTGATGAATGGAGAGCAGAGCAGCATGCTTGCTTCCCCCTGGGTGGAAGAAGGGGAAAGAGAGAAAGAGGAAGTGGGAGTGGCAACAAACAGCTTCCTCAACAGCAGGAGGGTTGCATCCTGGGATGAACTCAATTTACATGTTAATGCACATGCTAATGAGGCATGCTGGATTTGCCAGGACTTCCAACAGGAAGGAAGGAAGGAAGGAAGGAAGGAAGGAAGGAAGGAAGGAAGGAAGATCCCATGTGCTGAAGAGATGTTAGATTCTTTGGCCATACTTTGGTGTTCCAAAAACCCTTGGTGAATCTCTGCTTTCATTTGTGCCTTCCTATCTCCTTCCCTTGAGACCTGAAGGATTGCATAGGCTTCATCTCTTGTCCAAGTTCAGCTGGGTCAGGGCAGAACCATCTTCACTTTCTTATGGCATCAAAGGGAACTCTTTCCCAACCAGGCTGTACTTTATGGAGTCCTTGATGCTCTCTGGTTGTTTGCTTGCAGACATTTCATTGCCTGACAAGGCAACATCTTCAGCGCTAGACTTTTTGCCTAGCAGATGAAGGCTTTCGTGGGCTTTCTAAGTATTCTCAGCATGGATCAGCTTGATTCTCCAGGCTCTGGTCTTATCATCATGGTTGAAGTGACTTTGTTAGCTCTTTTTTCTTTGTTTTGTTTTAAATTGTTGGTAATGTTTTTAAAATTTTGCAGTCTGAACAGCAGTATCGTTTCACCGGGATGTTTGAGAAGAATGGCGGGGTTTAGGGTATTGCGCTGTCACGCAGCTCAGTAAAAGCCCATTCAGTGAGGACTTCTACATAATGCGGCTTTGCTGTGGGAATGCACCACAGAGAAGATTTTGCCCACCTGAACCCCCTTGGGATTCCCAGTGCTGGAAAGAAGTTTGTGGAGAAATAGGCAGAAGTGCAATTTATTGCAGAAAAAGGAACGGGCACAGTCTTACAGTCTTCTTCAGTATTTCAGGATCCTAACTCTGAGAAGGAGGTGCAACTGAATCCAGTCTGTGTGAATATATTTTCAGCTTTCCTGTGTATTCTTGGGAATGCACACCTTCAGTCCTGTGTTTCTTGCTGTCCATGTGGTGAGACCCATGAAACAGAATCCAACATACAGAGGTAAATGCAGCTGTGCTCATTTCAGGATTGGAAAACCCAGCCGTTTTCTCACCTTGTTGGTTGTGGCATTCTGACGGGAACCTTGTGGCAGGCTGAACTGAGAAAGGTTGTGGTCCTACCCTAAACCTACACTTTAAATGTTAGGCCACAGAAGAAATTGAGGATTGGGAGACTAGCTCTGATGGCAGCCAGAAATGAAAACGAGGGCACACCTAATGGTGAAACATACATTGAAAAGTATATACATGGGGCATTACTAGCCAAAAATATTTTGATTCTTAAACGGCTAAGACAGGTAAATAGAAAGATGCAAGCTTGTTAAATTGTTGCAATTGTTTTCTAGGGTTGAGCAGATTAGATAAGAGTTAGTCAAATCTTCCTGCACTTTCCTTTTATAATGCTAAAGCATTACAGGTAGTCCTCAATTAACAACCATTCATTTAGTGACGGTTCGGACTTACGATGGTGCTGAAAAAACTGACTTATGACCGGTACTCACACTTACAACCATTGCAGCATCCTGTGGTCACATGATTGCCATTTTCGATTTTCCCAAATGGCTTCCTGCAAGCAAAACTAATGGGGAATTGTGTGATTCGCTTAACGACCATGTGGGTCACTTAACGCCTGCAGTGATTCACTTAACAACCGCTGCAAAAAAGTCCAATTCACTTAATGACAACTTTGCTTAGCAACCAAAATTCCAGTCCCAATTGTGGTCATTAAGTGGGGACTACCTGTATGGTCACTTGCCTCTTTCTCCCAGGAACGAATGTTGTACAGTTCTTTGGCTTATATAGGGTAGAAATGAGTATTTTGAATGTCAGTGTGCAATTCTTTGGAGACGCTGGGTAGGAGAAACCAGTGGATTCCATTTCTTCTTTCATTTTCTTGGAATGGCAACTGCAGAATTTCGTCTGCTCTTCATGAGAATCCTGCTAAGGGTTTCCGATAAACAGATCTCAAAGTTCCCTTCTATCAGAACCCCACTGTTCCTGACAGACCCATAGATGGGCTACGAGAGGACGAAACGGAAGGCTGTCCTCTGCCTCAGATGCAATCTGCAGGGAATTCTTCATCCGGCTTGCCTTAACACACAAGGTAAACCAAGGGGTGTGCAGTAAACCAGGGGAAGGGAAATAGAGCACACTCTGCTTCATCTCGCAGGAGGCTTCTAGGATTTCAAGCACATAACTTGGGCTCAGTAGGAGCTGGAAAGAGCTATGCTGATGCATGAGATAAACAGAAGGGAAGGAAAGCTGGAAGTGATGTGTATTCTTTTTTTACCTCCCTCTTCTCCTGAAGCAACCATGAAAAACTGGGAAAAAATGCATTTCATTCATTCCAATTATAAAAGAACGTTCAGTGTTACAGTAGATGTAAGCCAGATCAATATGGAACATAATGGCTGTGCTGAGAAAGCTTCCTCCCCTGGCAAAGCAACTTGTAATCTCAGTTTAGAATCAAGTCTCTGGGTCTGAAGCGTAAGTGTTACCAACAATAGTTGAAATGGGCTGATTTCAACAATGTGAACATAGCACTGGAACAGCAGCAGCACTCCTGTATCTTGCATGGCTGCCCAGTTGGATGAGCACCAGACGGGAGCAAAGAAATAAGGATTTCTCGCTCTCCTCCACCATCTAGCAGTTGTCCAGACTGTTTTAATTCAGATCTGGAAACCCTTTCTCTGGACCTTTTCCATATAAGATTTACAATTCTAATTCACAGTTTCATTTTTGGATGTTTTCAGGGCTGCCTTCATTGAGTAGCACATCTCTTAACTTCAGTGGTAATGTGGCATGTAGGTCTCTGTTAATGTTTCCTACCACAGATTAAGGTTGCTATGGTAACTAATCATTTTGGCCGGGTGAAGAGATTGAATTTAATTGTCTCCTTTTCACGTGTTAATGGTTGCATCACCTGGGGGGGAGAAACATGCCTGGACTTGTTTTAGTTTCTGTTTCTCTTCTGTGCAGACATGTAGAGAGTCAAGCTGCTCTCACTGAGAGCCCAAGACTTTTAAATATGTTTTGCTTTTGTTTTGCTTTCTGTAAATAAAATTATTTTTATAGAAATGCCTGGTGTGTGACTTTTCTGATCTCTCCTGGGCCAAAGGCTTTCCCAGCAATCTGCCAACCATGTGGCATGTAGGTCTCACCCAAGTTTAGAAGGGCATACATTTCTAAATGGAGGGCAGATAAAGAAGGAAGCCTTTAGACAAGGATTTGCTGGCAGTTTCAGACAAATTGGCAAATCCATGGAAGCATCATCAGCTTTCCCTCCAAAGCTCTGACCCAATGGCTGTTTCCTGCCAAAAACTGCCAGATGCTTCTTGTGCAGGAGGTGTCCTACCCTCTGGAACCTGAGATTGTTCCTCTGAGCTATTAAGGCGCATTCATGTGGGAGTTTTCCAGCTTTTTCAAAGGCAAGGTCTAAACACTCAACAATGCTATTGTCCTCTAAGCCGCTTGTTTTTCAGCTAATGTGCTTTTAGGGAAGGCTGGCATGCTTTAAATTCTTATAGGTGCTTTCAGCTGTGATGGCTCTGAATGCTGTATATTTTATATCCCTGATTTATAATCCACCCAAGCGGATCAAGTTAAAACAAATCAGCTTGGAGAGGTCACTTCCATATAACAAAAACGTTTACGAGATGAACTTGAATATTTCAGTGCTTCGTGAATTGTTTTCAGAGCTCCCTGTAGCTTTTCGGAATTGGCTCTTCCTACCAAGGTAGGTATCTCTAGCCCTTTCCTGTACTCAGGGATGAATAGCAGTGCAATCACGCAGATAAGAGGGAGCTTGGACATACATACGTATGTGAATGAGACTACATACCTGGTTCCGTCAATTTCGGTGGGACGAAGTAAGTGTTCCATAAAACCAACAAGTACTTACTTCTCCATTTATCTCATGGATCGACATTGCTATTCAACAGGGATGGTCCTGCTAGACATGTTATTCGTTGTATGGTTGCAATTCACTCCCATGAGAGAAAGTAAGGCAACAGTGTTTGGGGGAATGCAAGTACAAATGGGAAAAAAGGGCTAAAACATTGCAGTTATGTAAATGCTCAGGAATTCCGTCCTCCTTGAAAGAAGGGTGCTATGACCCTGATTTAAAACCTGGTTGTTGTGATTGCTTATGTGCCATTGAGTTGATGCCTACTCATCGTGATCACATAAACAGATTGTCTTCAGGACCATCTGTCCCCAACCTGTTCTTCAGGCTTTCCAATGGTACACCATTTCCACTGTAATTGAGCCCATCCGCCTTACTGCTGGTCTCCTCTTTCCTTCCAATAAAACCTGGTTACGGGTACAGAAGTGCAGACTTAGGAGAAGGAGGCTAGAACACAGCACAGAGTCTGAGCCTCCAAACCAAGAACATCTGAAACTGAGATTTCTTGAACTGGAATCCACAGAGGCTAAAATTTCCAGCCTCAGGCCCCTTATGAACCAGGGGACTTGCACACAACAGGAGCGTGGAGAACCAGTGGATATGACCTTGGTTCCAGTTAAGGCTTTCCAGTCCCCAGGAAAGAAGTGATGCTTGGAGGAGAGAGGCAGAACTTCAAGAGTTGTACTTGCTTCAAAGTTGGAAGATCCGTAGAATACAAAGTTGGAGAAAACTGTGATTTAACTTTTTTACATCTACTCTGGTCAGTTTTGTAGCCCAAAGGACCACTTCTCCTTCACTATTAAGGCAGGGTTTCCTCTAGCCTTAATTTAAAAAAAAAAACACTGAATATAAAAACAGACCAAAAGTGTAAGGAATTCATTGCTGATCAGAGCATTTACGTTTCTGGAGTTTGACAGGAATTAGGGCTTACATGCTCCCACACCTCAGACCATGATGCTTTTCAGAGAGCAGAGGAACTCCATGTTCCTCTACAATATTCTCCTGCCTAACACACTCCTTATTATCCAAACATCTTATAGGTGGAATCAGTAGAAGGAACCCGAAATAAGATCATCTGTATGGACATATCTGTGAACACAAGTGATGGAAGACAGGGAAGCCAGGCTTATAGGTCTGTCATAAATACTGTAGTTCCACATCTTGGGCTAGTGGTTAAGGCAACAGGCTAGGAACCAGGAGGCTGTGAGTTCTAGTCCCGCCTGAGGCACGAAAACCGGCTGGGTGACCTTGGGCCAGTCCCTCCCACTCAGCCCAACCCACCTCACAGGGTTGCTGTTGTGGGGAAAATAGGAGGAGGAAGGAGTCTTAGGTATGTTCCCTGCATTGAGTTATTTATAAAAATAATAAAGGTAGGACAGAAAATAAATAAATAAAAAGAATAATTATAATAAATACATTAAACTGGAATTAGACTTAACCAGGAAGCCAGTCTGGTGAAGTGGTTAAGGTGCTGGGCTAGAAACCGGGAGGCCATGAGTTCTAGTCCCGCCTTGGGCACGAAGCCAGCTGGGGGACCTTGGGCCAGTCACTCTCTCTCAGCCCTAGGAAGAAGCAGGCAATGGCAAACCACTTCCGAAAACCTTGCAAGAAAACTGCAGGGACTAGTCCAGGCACTCTCCGAGAATTGGGCACAATTGAATAGATTAAAAAAGAAGAAAAAAAGACATAACCAATGTTTAAGCAGCTACCTTTTTATAGCCCTGTGCTTTGGATAGGAGCCTGACCTTTGCCGGCTCTTCCCACAACTTACTCGCCCCTCTCCTTATTATTGCACGCCGAAAGGCATGCAGAAAAGATAGCAAATCAGCGTTGGGTTTCAAGCTGCCGGTACTGTAGCTGTTCCCCAGGACTTTTCACAAGGGCAGCTTCATCTGTTTGTGTGTGTGTGTGTGCACTCACGAGCAAGACAGAGAGAGACAGAGTTTACACTGGGTATAATTGTTCTAATTGTTCAGTTTCCCTCTTGTGTTTTCATTTCACACAGAGGCTTTTGTTTTGGAAAATCCACAGCCCCGTTTCTCTTCCCTGTCGCTGCAGTTGTCTCCCATAAATAATGCATTGCTATAAATGGTGACTCCGGGGAACAAAGCAGACTTGTTAGCCAGCCTCAGCTTTGTTTCTCCCCCCTCACTCACCCGATATGCAAAATACACATTACATTCTCCTCCCCCCCCCAAATTGGGTGCTTCTGTTTATGCAGCTGCTTTGAGCTCTCTCTCTCCTATCCCACAATTGTGAGTTCTGCTCCTTTTCCCTTTGTGAGCTGAGCTATGAGCTGAGCGTGTCGGAGATGAGCCATGTGGACAGTGCTGCCCATTTTGTGATGCATTTTCTCAGTGTTGCTTCCCCTTGTTAGGTGTTCTCCATGAGTGGCCACAAGAAGCAACTCCTGAGGGAAGCGGGTGCATGTGCTGGGATAATTTTTTTGTAATTAAGAGAGGCTGGGAGATATAGTCCAGCATCAAGTGGAAGGTCATGTTTGCACATGGCCATCACAACATGTGTTGTCATTGTGGCGTCTTAGAGACACCAATGGTCTCCTTCCTATCTTCCAACTCAGAGCTGTAGGGGAGGTTGATCTGTGGAACTGGCCCCAAGGATATATCTTTAAGACATTTATCTTGTCTTTCTGCTTTATGACTCTCTAAGTGGCTAGCCCAGTGTTTCTCAACCCTGGGAACTTTAAGATGTGTGGACTTCAACTCCCACGCTGGCTGAGGAATTCTGGAAGTTGAAGTCCACACATCTTAAAGTTCCCAGGGTTGAGAGACACTGGGCTAGAGAGTTAAAAAGAAAAAGTAAACGGTTAAAATTTCAAAATAATATCAGTTAAAAGGCTTCATAAATGCTGGCCTGTTTGTGTGGATACCATGGAGACGAAGAAGCGAGACTTCTCCTTTGGTATTTATAGGCATGTCTGCAGAGTATGTTGGAAAGGTCAAGATGGGGCTACTGTGGTGTCATCAAAGCTCTGCGTATTTTTAGAGTGTGTGTAAAAATCGGGCAGAGCTTCAATGGCACCACTGTAGCCCCCATCCTGACTTCGTTTTAGCCACTCCCTGCAGACACCCTTGGTGTTCATGCCTCCCCTGTAGAACTGCCCCCATTACAGGCACTAACATCTTCTAGATCTTCCTTGCAGTCTCACCTCTTCATGCAATGCCCAACTTAGCTGCATCTTGCCGGAGGTAAATTGCATCCAGGTGAGACTTTCCAGCCCCAATCTTCTGATTCTCACATTTGAGACTGACCTGTATCATTCCCAGGATGTTAAGACTACCTCTGCCTACACAACACAGCACTTGTAGAGAAAATATAACAAGTCAGAGTGTGTCTTTCCTGGGTAACAGATAAATACAAAAGGTTGCAGCCAAACAGGGCTCAGCTGTCACCTTGTAATGGAGACCCAAACAAATTCTTCAGCAGCAATACTCCCTCTTAACTTGCAATGGGATGTTCCCTATTTGCAAAAACACTTAGGACTTGAGGGAGAAGAACACCCAAGCTAGCTGATGGCATAGCACCCACTAGAGAGCCAACTGTATCAGCGGGCGGGGGGGGGGAGTCAGTTCACTTTGCGAGATCTAATCCCCCACCTGGAAGCGCCTAAGGTTGGAGCCCGCAGAGTGCAACCTGTGTTGCGTCTACAGAATGCCGAATCCTGCACTCAGAGAACAGTTATTCTCATGCGATGAAGGAGTAGGACAAATAGATTTGATCCCCCTCCTTTTTACACGCTTCACTGGATACAGATGACGTTTCAGTGAAAGAGGATAACGCTCCTCTTTTCTTTCCGTAGAATGAAATTGTTCCTGTGATGTTTTGAGGAATGAGGTGGCCGTACAGCAGATCGAACGTCAGACTGGTTTCTGATACAGGGCCATGTAGTACATCACCTTGTGTTATTCTGACTCACAGCTCAGAATTTCCATCTTGGTGTAAAATAAAAGTCCTGTGTAGGTTGCACCATTCTGAATATTTTATTGGAAACAGAAGCATAGGAATTTGACCCTTTGTTCTCCCATAATTAGAGCCGTGGTTTCCTCGTCTCCTTAACTTCAGTTACTCTCTGTCTTTCTCTGTTCCTTGGTGATCAGTTTCCATTCCACATAGTTGGAATTGCTGAGTAGCAAGTGCAAAGTTGCAAGCTTAGCACAAGCCCCTCTTCCAGAGTCACTTTTCACACCCTTCAAATAAGAATAATCCTGCTTGCAGATCAGCCTCAGTTTGTATAATATTTGCATGTAACAACAGTTGCATCCTCTTTCACACTGTATCTGAATACGTACAGGAGTGGGTCTGAAAGTTACATCTCTTTCAGGACTTACATGCAGGTAGTCCTTGTTTAGCGACTGCCTCATTTAGCGACCGTTCACAGTTACAACAGTGATGAAAAAATAACTTTGTGACCAGTCCTTCGCAGGTCTGTTGCGCAAAGGAAAGCTGAAGTAAGACTAAGTACCATTGCAGTTTCACTTAGCAACCACTTCACTTAACGACTGAGTTGCTGGTCCCAGTTGTGACCACTAAACGAGGACTACCTGTAGTAATTTTTCTGAATAGACTGGTTGTTTAATATAGGTTAACAATGATTATCAGGCCTAATCAATCCACCGCAGGATGGAGGCCTCTTCATTGAAGGTTATGGACCATCCTCTATCACGTTGATCCAGTGCAGTTTGGTAGACAGATTTTTTTTCAGCCTTCCAGCCTGAGGCTAAGCGAGAGAGACCAGCCCAAAGTCACCCAGGACCTTCCGTGGCTAAGAGTGACCTAGGACCTGGGCCATCTGCTCCAGATCCAACTCTTTCACTACTACATCTCAATGGCTCTAGGGGCTGAGAGGGAGGAACTGGCCCAAGTCATGCAGAGAGCTTTTGTGGCTGAGAGAAGGCTGAACCTGGGGCTCCCTTGTCCTAGTCCAGCCCCTTAACCAATACACCACACTGTCTTTGTTTTACATATATCTGATTAAAATAACTATTCCATTTAATAAACTCAAGATCAGTGGAGGAACCTGTTCATCTGACTGTAGGATTACACAGTTATTGCTTCCATTTTATTTTCTGCATCTGACTTATCCTTTGGTGTTTATGTTGCTGAAGAGAGCCTATCGTATTAGGGAGCCTTACAGCTCCCCTTGGCCAGAGTTTGTTGTATGGATATTCAGTGAAGCCACAAACCAAGAAAGACAGAGGACAGAGAAAGAGAACACAGAGGGCCATCAAGCATGGCTTCATTTGTTCAATGCAGTCCTGTCCTTTGGACAGCTGATAATGGATTCAGGCAACTGGTCCTCTTTGCATTCAAAGCAAACTGAAACATTTCAGTTTGGCTCAGATGAGCGTCATGATCCGGCTGCTCAGTTACACATGTACGTGGATTGCCATTACTAGATTACATTCATTGGCTGCTCTTAGTAATAGTCCTGTAGGGGAATAGTTGATGAAACAACTCAATTTGGTGGCAGTTCATCATAGAGATTGTGCATGTGTGGATCGCAGAAACCATGGAGGACTAGCAGACACCAGGGTATGAATTATGAATCACAAAGATAATTATCACTTTATGGAGTTCTATAATCTTATTCTCACGATCAGATTACAAGCATCTGCAGTCTGATCAATGGATCTTTGGTTATCCTTCATCCTGTCTGAGATGAAAGATAAGCAAAATTTACCTGTTTATTCTCTCTCACATGCACCAATTCCATGTAGAGAAGCCAACACCTTTGGCAATGATTCTTTTTACTTTAGCTTGGACTGAGGATGCTGGATTCTCAGCTACCCCTGAGGAAAACAGGGGAACTTATGGCTACCAGACAAGGTACATGAAATGGACAACAGGGTTTGGTACTTCAGTTGCTGCCACTTCTTGCCTGCCGGTATCTACTGCCTGAAGGGACAACCCTACTTTGCCCTATAGCCAACCTATTCAAACCTACAGAGAGGATTTCTGCAGGAACCAAGAGACTGGCATGCAAATGGGGGTCAAAGATGTTTATAAGAAAAAACTGTTGTTTTTCAGGCTGAGAAAGAGGAGACTAAAATCCTGGGGGGCCAAGCAACCCCTTCCTCAGATAAAAAGATAGATGATGATGATGATGATGATGATGATGATGATAGATGATAGATGATAGATAGATATAGATATAGATAAGAGAGAGATAAAGAGAAAGATCCTATAAAAATAAGTTGCCAAACAGAAGGGTTTGTGTTGAGTGGTAGTGTGCAGAAGGGCTTTCTAACTTCTGTCAAACATGGATCAGTTCTATTCCTGCTGTTTTGACTGCTGGGATAGATCTAAAACCAACTGAAGATATGAGCAAATAGAGGAACATTTCTACTCCCTGGTTGTTCATATCCATGTAGTTCTTATTTTCTTGGCCCACACTTAACCCTTTCTCCGTAACATTCCTTCTCAACAGGCATGTGTAAGACAGATAGTTATCAGATTTTTTTCCCCTGAAAGTTGATTCAGGTGTGATATTTATGAGGACAGTCTATGCCAGTGGACAGTCTATGGCTGGCTGGGGAATTCTGGGAGTTGACGTCGACATGTCTTAAAGTTGCCAAGGTGGAGAAACACTGGTCTATGCTGTTGGGTCATGTCTAGCCACCCAAAGAGCATTTGGAGAGGCAAGAGGCAAAGAATCAGCCTAGATACCCACATATGGCCTTCATCATCCTGCTACATTGAACGAAAACTCTCCAACCAGCATGGCCATCTGGAAGGGGTTGTTTGGTCTGTCTTAACCATTTTGCATAGCAGAAAATCCCTCAAATGGGTGAAGGCTTGAGCAACAGGGGACTGGCTCTCCAGAATGGAAGAGAACCTGCAGTTTTGGGGTAGAGTTAGAATGTCGATTTTTGTGCTATTTTGCCCAGGACAAGCTCTAACTGAAGGCATCCTCTGTTGAAAGGATGACTCAATTCAAGTCTAGTTTAAAAAGAAAGAATTATAAAAATGAAAGAGGATGAGTTTTTCCTACCATTAGAACCTAAACTGCAGATTAAGCAGGGACATAGATTACCTTGCAGTGAGATATTCTGTATTTCTGTTTACAGCATAGTAACTTTTATAATGTCCATCCCTGCATCTTGAGTGGCATACATGCTAATCTGGGATTCTTGTTCTCTTGCTTTGGTGATATGGGATTAAAGGACAATTCTTATGTGGATAGTACCATAATAGGATTTATTCACTGGGTAGTGTTTGACTTGGCAGATCTGGCTGGAGTCAGGAGTTTCCCCAGATTCTCCTGCACTTTTGAAGAGAACTGTGCTCTTTCCTTGCTTTTGGATTAGTGAGAGGTTTCTAAGACAAGCTCAGTCTGTTCCTATCATTAGTTTTTATCTCAGCTGGGATGAAATTCATTGGAAAGGCTTTCAGGCATCTGCATGGCATTGCATCATTCTTCATCTTAATGTATAGTGTGAAAGATGCAGAGTCAAGACTCCTTCCTGTATTTTGCCACCTGTAGCACATGGGCAAACTTGTTCCAAATTCCTAGGGCAGTTTTGGAAATTAGTGCTCTCTGTCTTCTCTGTTTTTGGTGATTTATAGATAGAATATTACATTCATCTCAAGTTCAAGGCATGGATGATGGTGATGTTGAGGATGATGGTGGTGATGATGAACTTGTCATGAAAAACGTAATTTCTTAGTGGGATCTCTGTGTTGCCCAAATTACATGACATGGTATAGTCACCTCAGAGAGATGGTATAGTCACTCACCTCCATTACTAGGCTGTTGTTCTATCAGTGCGGTTGGTAAATTCCAGAGCTAGATGGAGGGCCAATATATATACTCAAGTCAGCAAACATACCTAATAGTCCTGTCTCTTATTTTCTCCACAACAACCATCCTGTGAGGTGGGTTGGTTTGGGCTGAGAGAGAGGGGCTGGCCAAAGGTTATCCAGTTGGCTTCATGCCTAAGGTGGGACTAGAAAGCACGGTCTCCTGTTTCTAGGCCAGTCCCATAACCACTACACCAGACTGGCTGTCTTTTGACCCAGAGGGACCTCTTCTGACACTGTTCCTCAAATAAAGAAAATGAGGGGGAAAAGAGGGTTATTCCTGATCTGTTTCCCGCTTGCATCACCCAATACCTACCTGTTGTACTCCATTTACCGGGATGGCAAATGTACCCAGTAGCAATGTTCTACCTGAAGGGGCTCTCTGTGGAATATAGGTGGCAATATTCCACCTAGTTAATTTTATTTAAGATCGTCGGTTTGTTTCTGACACAACTGCTCGCCGACATTTATTCATTCATTCATTCATTCATTCATTCAATTTGTATGGACACCCATCTCAGATTCATGAGTCTGGGCAGCCGACAATACTTAAAAGCCACATAATAAAATCATAAACAACTCTGAGACTGAAAAGAAAACTACGAGGTCAATAAAGAATGGAGACAATCCGTTGTTACAAGAACCTGGATCAGTTCTTGTAACAAAATTAAAACAGCCGAATGAGATCTTTTATAATTCCCTTGGCTCCCACCAAGAGATAATACTATCCTCTGGCCATTAGAGTAGAGAAATGGCAAATGGCAAAGTGAAAATACGTTATTCTGTGAAGGAAACTGCTTAATCTAGTCTGTGCCTTGCAGTGAGAGAGATGTGCCTTCTTAGTTGCATAATTGATATCGAGTAGCTGCTTCCTACTAGGCGTTTCGTTGCTGTCTCTAACATTTTGACGTATTTAATTTTCTTACCACACTTCTTGCTACAAGTACCGAGGAAATACTTCCCCCCATAGAAATGCCTTCTGTTTCCAGCATGAAATGTTCAGTGTGTGCTGGGTAAGATTCTGACACTATAAAAAGAAGGGCAGCTGTTGGAATATGTCTGCTTACAAGAGGGCTGAAATGTGGGCATTAACTAGCAAATAGCTTGTTCTTCCAAACATGTGCGCAACGTATAGCCCCAGCTCCCCTCTTCACTCTCTGTGGGGTGTTTCCACAGAACAGGGTTTCAGCCTGAGACAAACTGATTCCAGTTAAAATTCAACATAGAGAACCCTTCTCACAAACCAGTTTTGTGCATTTGATGCAAAAAGCATATACAGCTTTCTAAATGCTGTTAGCTCAAGAATTGGGCCCAGCAGGGGTATATAAGCTACTCAGGTTATTTTTATTTATTTGCTTCTGTGTACAACCATTCAAGACTGTTGTGGTCTTGTTGGGGTCCCATTTTGCCACCCTATTTAAGACGGGCATCAGTTGCCATTTCTGAATGGTCTCGAAGAGGAGTTCAACATAGTTCATGGGTCGCTCAGTCAATAATCCAGCCATGAGATTATTTTTATGTCTCTCCATATGCCTTTTCTGCTGCCTGAAGGTCTTCCTACATCATCAACCCACACACCTTAAAGTTGCCAAGGTTGAGAAACACTGTCTGAGCCAGTGTTTCTTAACCCTGGCAACCTTTAGATGTGTGGACTTCGACTTCCAGAATTCCCCAGCCAGGGCCTATCTTGAGCCCCAGGACCAAATAAGAGGCTGAGAGTTTGCTGCTGTGCCCAAAGGATGTTTTCTGGCACAAGAGAGTATGACTTTAGACGCTCCCTCTTGTCGTTCTGCACTAAAATAGTTGTCCTTCCAAGATACGATCTATGGGGAAGACTCCTAATAAGTGATATAGTGAGTTAAGATATGGGATTTTCACCTCTGGAGACCCTGAGTTCAAACTGCAATCTGGGTCGCTGAAGTGAAAATGTCTTTCCCCAAGTAGAAGAAACCACCTGGCATCTGTTACAATTTGGGACATTTGGTGGTGCCAAAAGGACAAGGGAACACTGCAATGGTGACAGATAGTTGTGGATTGGAGACTGAAACCTGCATGCAGAATTTCACCTGTCTTCCAATCAGCTGAAGAGAACAAATTGAGTAATCAAATAATTTAGAACGACTAACTAGGTTTTGAAGAAAAATATGATTAACTTTATACGTATTAGCGAAATGCCAGCTCTCAATGTCAGTTAATGCAACCATATCTGGGCTGCAAAATTCTGGAAAATCACTAGAGAACAACCACTCCTAAGAGTTTTGGTGTCCTTTTGCTGCCACTTATAGCCCTACCCCATCAATCTTCTCTTCTAATAGGCACCATCTGATAAAAGACAAAATCAAATCTCGGTAACACAAATTAGGGCTACACTATCTGGGCTGCAGAAATCTAGAGGATCTCTAGATGGCAACAAAATTAAGAGTTTACCAAATCTCTTTGTTGCTGTCAAGTGACCATCCCAAATATCACATTCCAAATCTGGCAGCATCAAAACTAATAGGGCAGTAATTTGACCTTGGAGACTGCAGGGGCTGCTGGGGGCTTCCAACCTCATGCAGCTGGTATGGGTTGTCTGCATCACAGAAGCAGTTCCCCATTTTTAGTTTCCTTGTGAAAGAGAGTGCTAAGCACTAGAGTTTCCTTGTGAATGAAAGCCACATTTACATTGCTTTCAAATGCACAAGCAGAACAGAGTGAAAAAAAAAAGACTTTGTGGAGAACCCCATCTTTTCCAAATGGCAATACAACAACAGTGTCTTTCCTTACAGGGCTGTGAGAAAGACCATGATAGCTGATGTTATTCAAACTGTAAGTATTTTAATTAAATGCAAATGTTGTGAAATCCACTATGCATTTGTCCTCCCCCCAGGAGCAATCCTGGCACACAACTCAAAAATCAGAAAGTGCTTTGGACCATAAGCATCCATTTCGGAAGGACTCTTAATAGGCTTGGTTCCATACCTGCTGTTAAAGAGGGGCTTCAGTGAATAAACTGGCTTATCTCAACACTTTTTCCCTACAGAAATATCACATGGTTATAAATTTATCACAACATCTGAGAATGCCAACTCTGGTCTACTCCCTATGGATTAACCTTCTCAGATACGCAGGACACACTTGCTCATCATATAAATATAGATTCAACAATGCACTTCCATTATCGTATACCCACTCAAGAGTTTAGTCCTGTGCAATAGTGTGCGTTGAGGGCCAGTTTTGTGTAGTGCTTAAAGCACCAGGCTAGAAGAAGACCATGAGTTCTAGTCCTGCCTTAGGCACAAAGCCAGCTGGGTGACCTTGGGCCAGTCCCTCTCTCTTAGTCCTAGAAAGAAGAAGGCCAGGGCCAACCACTTCTGAAAGTTAAAAAACAACAACTGCAGGGACTATTCAGGCAGTCACCAGGAGTCAAGAATGACTTGAAGGCACCCACAACACAACAACACAACACAACACATAACAATAAAAAAGTGTCAGACAGCCTTTCCACTCCCCCTTCTTTTATTCTGTCCCCCTGCTGAGCTGAAGGGCTAGCTACCTATCCGTGAGCTGGTGGGAAATTATTCTGGCATGGAATTGGCTGCCCCCTTTCTTGCCTTCTCCTAGTCACGGCAGTCCCCCCCAAGGTCATGGTGGCAAAGCTCCACCTTTTTAACACACCTTGTGGCTGCTCTTGGATGGCCTTGGAACTGGGAAGAAAAGAAGGTAGTCTGACACAGATTCCTCTAAGGATGTCCTAAGCCTGTCTCACTCCTGGGATGTAGATGAGATGAAGGCAATGCCACTGACTTACGTCTTATGAGACTTATGTGCAAAAAAGTGCATGGTTAGTCTGTATTCACTTATCCAGGAGTGAACACTGTTGAATTCATTGGGATTTTGGAGTACAGGCACTTATTTAATTAGGGCTGCTACATCCATGCTGCAAAAATCTAGGCATCTGCTAGGTAGCAGGAAAGAGATTTGTGTGTCCCTGTATCTTTAATGCACTCTGTTTCCATTGGAAGAACTCATCCCTAACAGCTTTAATGCCTAATCTAATAAAATCACCAATATGTTCAGCCTCAAGTGCATTTGTGACTGCAGAAAATGGTAAGGATGCAGTATTTGATAAGCACTAGTGCAAGTTATAAAGAAAAGTACTTTCTCAGCCCATCGGGCATTATTCTAGACCCTATTGTGTATCTGGGACATTACCCACACTGGGTAAATACACCCATTTTTAGTAAGGATGGAAGAACCCCGGCTCTATTTTCTGTCCTTTTGTCAAATAATCCATATTCTGATTATCTGGATGTTTATCTGGATTCTCGTTTGCAGTTGCATACATGCTTTTTTAAGGTTTGTGCGCTGCCATTTGCATCACTGCAAACCTGATTGCTTTATGCAGACGTGGAGGAAAACACAGATGTTCCCTCACACCGTCTTGAGTGAACATTTTATGGGCTTGTCTTGCCATGGAGGTATATTTGAGATTCCCTTATGGATCCTCTCTGGTCATCTTGACCACCATTGTCTCAACAGATGCTCCAAGATGCCACGCGAAACAGCCTGAAAGCAGAAAATCAACCCCTGAGTTTTCAGTGAAAATGTCCATGGGCGAGTTTGCAAAACATTCCCTGCTGCAATTTGTATGGGTGCCATTCCTTTTCTGTGCTGAATGGTCCCTCTTTCAATCTCCCATTGGAAAGCAACTAACCTGGAGACTGACTGCCTTTACTTCTTTAAACAATTCAAAATTCAGGTCAATACAGTATCCTTCACTTGCTCTCCATTTGCAACCTCTCTCGCTTCTTTTTTTCAGTCTTGCTCATTCGTCCTAAAACTTCTGCATCAGATGAGTTCCTCCTTATCACTACGCTTGACTTGGGGGAGCAACTATTTTCTGCAGGGCTGTGGATGCAGAGGAAAGCCAGCGGGCAGCGGTGGCTTTAAGAGATCCACCTTAAGGAAATGCCTGCCCTTCCCCTCCCTTGCCCTGAATGGGCAGCGTCACCGGGATAACAGAGGTCAAGTAAATGTGCAAGAAGAGCTCCAGAGGAAGGCAGACCAAGTCCGTGCAGCGCAGTGCATCTCCCGAGCTGCTCCCAGGTAGAGGACCAGCGGCTGTATGTCATTGCCATCTGCTGCACTAACCCCCTTCCTCCTAAGAGCCCATGGCTTCTTTTTCCATCTGACTTACTTTGCACTGACTGCATAATAATTGATCTGCTGATGCCTCTCCCCTTCTTGCCACTTGTCCCTGACTGCTGGTTGTGTTTCTCGCAATGCCTCCCAAACTGCTTGGGTTTCTTGCCTGCTTTGGAGAAAGGGCTCACCCAGTTGAGGCCGGTGGGGTTGACTGCAGACCCTTGGCTAACTAATCCCGCCAGCTCAGCTCTTCATCCTCTTTCCCTCTCCCACTTTTCAGCCAGCTCAGATCATTCACCTCCTGCTTCTCCTCTGCTCCCAGGCACCTAAAACTACTTTTATATTTACAACCCCCTTTCCCACAACCTTCCCAAACCCACTGGTTGGTTAAGAGATGAGGATGGGGATGATTTGGACCCATTCTTTGGCACTTTTTTCTTCTCCTCCTTTCAGTGAAGAAGGCACAGCTGTATCATGGCACAGCTTTTGTTCAGCTGGAAGTAGGCGATAAAATATTCATTAGCAGAAGCTTTCCAGAATGGATGATTCAGCCCTCACCTTTGCGACTGGACGTGTAGATGGTCCATGTGCAGTCCAATTTTTCTCCATCTTTAGTCTAAAATAAACATGTAGAATTTGTTTCACTGGCAGAGAATCACAGTTTAGTAGGGCTGCCATATCTGGGCTGCAAAATTCCAAATAGCAGAGAGAGTGGCAGGTTTTTGCAGCCCAGATATGGTAGACTTCATTTTTAACATTTTTTGTTATTAACAAAATAGCTTTATCCCCATTTCTTTGAAACCATCTAGATCAGACTCAAACAAACAACCAAGGGTTGTGTTCTGTCACTACACCAGAGTGTTATACACTTTAAATTGCACATGCCATATCACAAACTTTAAAGCCATGCTTCTACAAACTTTTTAATAGGAACCAAGTGAAATCCAGACTTCTATCCAAACAGGCAGATCTTCAAGTACACTCCTGATCTTTAAACCAAAATACCTGATCCTCAAAATAATTTCTCAGCTTTCAGTAAAAGTATCTTAAGCCATTTCTGCATAACCTCGTACAAAGATTTAAGGTTTTTGTTTGTTTAAATTGCAAGCAATATATATTCTGTGCTCAATTAGATCTTTTGGCAGGCTTGTGTGCAACATAATTCTATGCCTCAAGAGCAAATATAACCTTATAAAGAGCTGATAATACCTAATACTATGCCTGAGAGCATATTTAATCAAAGTGGAGGTATTAAGACTGCCAACTTTCACTCTGGACTCTCATAGGAAGTATTGCACCAGCTCTTGATGCAAGTAAGCTAGCCTTACTATGCAAAGTGTAAAGGAGGAGTAGGAAGAGGGAAATTATCAGCTGTGATTAAGTCAGACACTATTTTTATTTGTCTTTTTAGCTGAGAACAGCTCCATACACTAGAGCCAAGGGATCAGATCCAACTAAACCGTGTCTCTTTAGTAATTTAAGGGACTTGCTGGCATCATGGAGAAATGCTTTCCATTATTGTAACACAAGTCTCAATTTAGCAAACTCAGAATTTCTGACCCCATAAGCATCTGCTGCTGGATTTCCACCCCACCCTCACCCTCACCCCCAGTGGAGCATTATATTTTTAATTTGGCAGCTTTCCTCCAAAACTCATAATTCAGCTGAAAACAAAGAGAAACAGCTTTTCAAGGTAGGATGACTATATTTCAAGTTATTCTTAAACTTGCTAGATAATTGTTTATCTACACAATCCATTCCTGGGTGCTCTAGAGATAATCTTTTAATGATACTCTCAGCAACCTCTCTAAACTACAAGTCCCAGGATTCTTTGAGGGAGGATGTGGTATTTAAAAGCCCTTTAATATAAGAGGACTGGCGACTTACTTTTATTTTATTTAAAAGCTTTACGTTCCACCCACCCCCTTTGTGGCTTTGGGTGGCTAACCACAATCCTTTAAAATATCCATAAAACCATTTTTAAAATAAAAATAACAACTATAACAGTTGAAGGGCTGGATAAATAAATATCTTCTAAATTCCCCTGAAGCCGTTTAGCACAGAAGTAATATGGAACCTCAGAGATTCCTCATTCAGTAATGATGGTTTCTGGACTAGATGATTTCTGGATCATTTTCAATTTCTGTCCCACAAACAGTGCATTACAGTAATTCTCTGGTGAGGTTACTGGTTTATTCTCCAAAACTTTGCTATCTTATGGTCAGGAGACATGGAAGTCTGGGAGATAACCAATCCTGAGCAAGCAAGGAAGGAGCGATATAGATAAAGTCTCATCAGAAGTCAAGTCAAGTTCAAGTAGTCCTGCACCTGTGAATAATCATTTCCAGTGGATTAACATAGGGACCTAGAACAATTGACCCAAATAATTCCCAGGAGGTCAAGCAGAAGTCTTCAACCACCACCTTTTATTAGTGCCTGGAAATGTAGGAGTAGCGCCATGATAAAACTGTACCTCCACCCCAGATGTACCAGTTGCTCCAAGATAACATGGTTATGATATCAAGGGATCCAGAAGCATCATCAGGGCAACCCTCCACCTGTCATTCTCCCCCACCTCATGATCAAGATGTTTCTCTACCACATCTAGATCTCGATCCAGTTGGAAGGGATCAAAATAATTTGTTTCATCCAAGACTTCCTGGTCCTGCAGGACCATCACCTTCTCCACCAGCTAGGCCAAATGTGGAATACTGGACACCAGCCGATAGTAGTTAAAATTGGCTGGGTCCAAATATGGCTTCCCAGGATGACTTCTTAATTATTGCATCAATTATATAGATTTCCTTCCTCAAAATAGTCCTGTCCAGAGATGGAAAGAGAATGAATTATTTAAGGTCATCTGATATGTGCAGCTGAGGTTCCTTATTTCCAGATAACTGAAATCAAAGTCTATGATTTATTTAATATTTAAACCTTTCCCCTACTCCTATTTTCCTATCACTTTGCAATGTAACAATAAAAGTCAACTCTGTAAAAGTTATACAATTATTAAATCAAAACCAAATTACTATTTATTTATTTTATTTTCTACCCCACCTTTATTATTTTTATAAATAACTCAAGGCGGCAAACATATCTAATACTCCTTCCTCCTCCTATTTTCCCCACAACAACAACCCTGTGAGGTGAGTTGGGCTGAGAGGGAGGGACTGGCCCAAGGTCACCCAGCCAGCTTTCATGCCTAAGGTGGGACTAGAACTCACAGACTCCTGGTTTTTAGTCCAACACCTTAACCACTAGACCAAACTGGCTCTCTTAAACTATTAAGAAGTGATCTGAAGGCTTTTAGGAGCAGAAATGTATATTACCCCTTAAAACGAACCCCTGTAACAATGTATTCAACACTTCCATGTATTGAAGATAATTTGGTTCCCTGTCTGGGCTACTTGTCTTCCTTGCTTATTACAGTAAATGGTAGATGGGGCTGTGTTGATCCCAAACAAGTCAGCTTCATTGAGTCATATCGCTTAATCTAGTCACCCTAAATGTTGTGCAACCTGAAGCTACAGCCAGAACAATGATCTGATTTAATTTCTGATCTTTCTCTGGGCATTTTTTGGCTTGTTTGAGAGGAAATAGTTTATGGCACAAATGCTCATTGGTGGTTCTGTACCACATCTGGTAAAGCTGTCCCACCACTCAGAGCTTTCAGGACCTTGGACAATGACCAAGGTCCTGTTCCCTTGTATAAAAGAACTATGAGTCCAACAAGGGACTACAGGCAACTCAGAATTTTGGTAGTGTTCAGTTCTTGAAGGATCTATGGCTGTTTCCAGAGCCTCATGGACCTATCTGAGGGACAGCAGAAACTGAGATAGTGATCTTAGGGTCTGAGGAAAGTGTTCTGTCCTGATACTAAGGATATGTAGTAGAGGATGACAAAAACTTGCCTTATAGTGGGAAAATTTGTGACTGTCAAGGCTGAGTTTTCCTTTGGGTGATGCTGAGCTTCTTAGTAGAATACATCATGGGCATGTCATCACTCCACATATTGGTATAATAATTTTTCTTCTCCTTCGGATATCTTGGGGACTGTCATTTTATGGGGATAGGAGAACAATCACTACTAGAACTTTCTTGGATCTACTGTCTTACTACAATTCCAATGGATCTCTAGATGATGCATGACTGGTAAACTAGTAAAGGTCCTACATTAATGTAGGTGTGGAGAAAAGTAGACTATCTAGGTTGTGTTCACACCTATGTTAAGTGTGAGATTCATTTATGTTCTTCATTTTTATCCAAACTATACATCTCCAGCATTTGGTAAGCATTTACACTTCCTGTATTTCTCTAAGATAAGTGGAGATTTCATTGTTTATACAGAGCTCAATGCATGGGAGATGAACATGTGAAGGGCTTTCTTCCCAAACTCTGGGGTGCACTCCTTTCATAGTTACGTTTGACTTCCACTTTCTCAGTTTTTAGAAAAGCTGCATTGTTCATTTTTATCTGGACTCTTAAATGGTTTTTAGTAGCTTAATGTTTTATGAAATAGTTATTATTTGCTGTATGGTATTTTATTTTGATATATACATCACACTGATGGCTTCTTCAGAGGGATGCTACTGAATATACAGTAAATACTAAAAGTAACTCAAAGCATGGAAATCTAATGAAGGGGATACTAAAGTCCACCACTTCCACCTGCTCTTAGGCATTGGCTCTTGCATTCCCAAGGACCTCTAAGTCACTGGGCTCCTCTTACTCAGAGGAACAACTGAGCCACATTTGCTGCATGGGTGATGCCAGATCCTTTGATGATACCATGCTGCCCCATCTCTAGCCTACAGATAAATGCTAGGAAATGACCTTGTAAATTGTTGTGTTTCTGATATTTTGAAATGTCCATAGCTTTTGCTGATGGTTGTGGAACCCCTTTAGCTTTTCCATATATGCACAGTGGACAGGACTGATAATTTCTGACCTGTTTTTAATGGCGGGGGTGGATGGGGTGTCGTTACAGGAATTGCTCATTCTTTGCTGCCATCTGGTGGTCAGCAGGATTTTTGCAATCCACATCTGGAAGGCTTAGTTGGAGAAATCTCTATAGAAAAGAAAGGCATTTTTAAGTCTTCCTATATCTAAGTCTTCATTATAACTAACCATAAAAGTAAAACATCAAATGCTATACAAGAATATTTATAAGCCATAATGGAGATTTCTCAAATGAAATAATAGGAAAATTGATAAGATTTATTCTATTGTACATAGTCCAGTCTTGTTAATAATATAAGAATAAACTAGCCACATTTTCCTCCCTTTTTTCCAGCTGAATGTGCATGTCTACTAGTGCAGTTTATGACCAGTTATTATTTTTATCTAATTAAACTATATCATTAGATCTCATAATATGCAGGATTATAGGGAACAGCCATATGTGCAGTGGGAGACCGTTTATTATTTATTCGTTTAGTCGCTTCCGACTCTTCGTGACTTCATGGACCAGCCCACGCCAGAGCTTCCTGTCGGTCGTCAGCACCCCCAGCTCCCCCAGGGACGAGTCCGTCACCTCTAGAATACCATCCATCCACCTTGCCCTTGGTCGGCCCCTCTTCCTTTTGCCCTCCACTCTCCCTAGCATCAGTGGGAGACCGTATGTTTTGCCTAACCATTTCCCTGGATACAATCGCTGGGCTGATCTGGCAACAGGTTAGCAGGGTGAGGTCTGGTAGATATTTCAGGACAAAATACCAGGAAATGTCAGCACTGAAAACTAGATTGGGACATTTAAAAAAGATGCCTTCTAGGAGAAGGCAGGACAAAGAGGCACTTGCCAAGAAATTTGATAAATTTGGTATGTTTATGTAGTTATCAAGAGTTGAGCTCAACTTGGAGGAATCCTTATTTTTATTCTCTGCATCAGCTAAGAAGATTCATTGTAGAAAATATAGAACTATAAGGATGTTCCTATACATGGTAGGTTTCCTATTTAGTAGTGCTTAGCTTTCAGACATGTCTCCTGTTTTCAGAGATGATGGAAAGTTCAAAGGACATTCTAACCTTGTACTTTGCATGTTCAACAGTGTTAATTCTTCCTTTCTTAAGCCCTTGGCCCTTGTGAATCAGTAGTGATATAAGAAAAGGCAGGCAAGTAAGTAATATTCTACTAATTTCAACTGGTGTCGCAGTCTGGTAATAAACTCATGAGGATACCAACAACCCAGTAGACCAGGCCAGGAAACTATTTTGTACCAATCCACCAAGGTGATTAGATGACATGCCTTCTGCTGCATATAAAAAGATCAAATAGGTGAATGGAATTTATACAATGATTATGGCATTGCTGCTGGCCCATATTTGGGGTCATTCCAACCCCTGATGGCTTCCATGTATTGAGTGCAGATATCTGAAGAGCAATTCCAGTGCGTGAGTATGTATACTTATATGCATCAGGGCTCCCCTTGGGTATCTGTGCTTAGCACATGGAATACGGAGCATGTCTAGCCCAGTGTCCCACTCCCCAGGCATAGTGTTGGATTCAGATCATTACATGTGCAACTTATGGAAGGAAGGGACAGTGGTTGATGATCCAAGGAACTAGGAAATCTGATACCAAAGCTGTTGCTTTTTCATTTATCTTAATTAATGGTTTTAAAGTCATAAGAACATGAACAGTGCCCTCTTGGATCAGACCTCTGGCCCATCTAGTCCAGCAGTCTGTTCTCACAGTGGCCAACCAACTGCACATGGAGGCCCACTAGTCCCTCAGCAGATGGCCTTAGGAGGCAATTGCACTGCCATCAAGTCTAATAGCCACTGATCCCCATGACTTTGATGAAATGGTCCAATCCTTTTTGGAAGCCAACCAAGCTGGTAGCCAGCAGCATATCTCATGGTAAAGGTCATTAAGGGCACTTTGAATTGTATCCAGGAATGTGGAAAACTTGTTCAGCTTTTTCAGCAGAATAGCCACATGCTTCCTTCCTTGCAGTTTCCTGTTAAGAAATGGGTTGTTGTATTCTGGGTCAGTTGTAATTTAAGAATACACATTGAAGGCAGTCCTGTGTTGAATGCATTGCAATAAAACAGATGTTATATAACTGAAAGGTTCTGCCATGGTCAGATCTACATTATTCATGAATTGATGTAGTTGGACCAGTCTGACTTATCACTTTTAAGACCTGAACATCTAGGGTAAAGGATTGCCCTATGTTTTCAAGGAGACTGCTATATTATTCAACACAAGTTGAATCCCAATTCCAAGATAAAGTCTACTTACCAATAGCTCTCTAACTTTTCAGAATTCAGTCTCAGTTTATTAACTCACATCCAGGCTATCTAGGCAACAGCTTAGGATCACAGCAGTCTCTTTGGAATATGATGGACAAGAAAGGATTCTGGGTCATCCATGGACTAGAGACATCAGTGATCAAATGACCTTATCCAATGGCTTCATGGAGATGTTAAGTAGAACAGGAGACTCCAGGTCCCATTTCCTCATTTCTTGAGTGGGGAGATATCCAAAGCAGATAACAGTTCTGGACATAACTGGGAGTAAGTCATGAAGAGTTTCAGAGGTATTTGAATTGTATCATAAAATAGAACTTATACTCCTGGAAAAAGTTCTTCCCCCAGCCCCATCAAACAGGCAGCTGCATTCTGTTCCAGCTGCTTTCTAGATAATTGTGGGAGACAAATAATATTCCACCCTTTTCTTATGGTTCTGAAATGTATATTAGACAGGGCAGACAAACTGAAACAGTCTGATTACACTGAAGGGGAAGGAGATAGATAACAGAAAGCAGACTGCTGCCCTTTCCCTAGTGTGGAAAAGACACTACATGGGTACCATAAAGGACATTGTCTATGTTAGGAGGTACTAGTATCAGTAGAAGAGGGTGGGCTTGTAGCCTTTGTAGGAGAGTGGAATTTAGAGGCACTGGGTCAGCCCATAGTAAGGTCATCCTATAGAATTATCAGATGTTACCTTCTGGCAGTAAAGGTCATAGTATGGTTTATATTCCTCCTATGAAACAGTTCTGGGGGCATATAACCCATAACCTTGCTTAATTCAGGGCTCTTTGCATTCTTGTGGCCGAAAGCCCAGAGATCATTGTATTACGTGTGCCAATAAAAGGTACTTTATCGCATCTATCTCCAAACATTGTGGTTCCTTATTTAAAGTGGGCATTTTTCCCACCACATGATCTTCAAAGTCAGCCACAAGTTGAAAGAGTTGCCATTAGGCCTCTTGGTCTTTAGAAGCTTCACCTAACTTCCATTTATACTGCTACTTCAATTACAGCTGTTTGTATTCTAACCCAGAAAAAGGACTAAGTTTGCTAGAAAGCCTAGAGAAAGGTTGAGAAGAGCAGCATGGCTGGCTGGGGAATTCTGGGAGTTGAAGTCCACAGTCTTCAAGTTGCCAAGGTTGAGAAACACTGATTTAGACAGCAATGCTTTGCTCCCATTATTACCTCTCTCTACACTTCCTCCACATACACTCCTTCCCCATAATTTTGTGCAGAAGTAGCATACACACAGCCTTACAACAGTGCTCCCACATCTCATAATTCAGCACTGACTGGTTCAAGGAAAGGTCTAGCTAACATAAGCAAGGGTACAACCCCAGACCTTCTCAGCTCTGAAGTGTTTCCAGTTTGGCGACAAACGAAGTTTTCAGAGCATGATGATGTTTCTATTCTAAGACGTTACCTTGAGCTGGTCATTCCTTCCTGCACATTCCAGTCCTGGCACTGGGGGAATGCTGCTATTAACATTCCAGAGACCTTTTTCTTCAGCGGACCATTTTTAGTCATTGCCCAAAGAGTAAAATTCACTGGAACATGGAGAACTTTGGTGGGTTTGGTGTGTGTCTGTCTGGGAAAGAGCATCTCATCCCATCTCCTGAAACTATTTCAACAAATGCTGCTTCCAATTTTGTTTTATTCTTTTTCCCTTGGCTTAGTGTGGTTGCTCTTAAAAGGAAGAGGGAGTGATCATCTGTTTCACGAAAATCTGAAACTGTGAAGGAAATGGTAATTGTGGAAGAGCTAGAATTTTACCCTGTGCCGCAGTGTCTTCTGAGGGCTCATCACACATGATGAAATATCACGGCTATAAACGAAGGCTCTTAGGCAAGCTGCGGTCATCCAGGCCCATAAATTCAATATTACCATTTCCACAACATCGTAAGCATTAGGGTATATAGCATTATGAAACATCAGAAGCTAAACTGAAATAAATAGGTTAAGTTCCTTCCTTTACAATTAAGATTCACAATGGAAATGATGGGCAAGATGAACTTCTACTTCACTGTGTTGGACATAGTTTTGATTTGATAGGATGTTCTGGACAGGATGGAAATAGCACTTCCTGGTGGGATATACGCCAAGTTTTTAATCTCTGTTGAAATAAGAAGACTTAGTAAGATGATCCACCTCCAGAGGCTTTTGGATCCAAATGGATTTCTGAAGGTGGTGGGGGATTATCTAGTTGCCATGGTTGTCAAGATTCTTTGACTGGTGAGAATTAAATTAAATTTTTGGTTTATGGGACTGAGTGGGTGAGGAGCTATAAAATGGAGATGAAACAATAAGGAAGCAGTTAGAGCCACAGTGGAAGAAAGCTTGAGACCTGGCCAAACCTAAATTAGAGTCTATTTTAAAACTTCTCAATGGAAATGGGTGACTGTGCTGTTGCACCCCACTTAGAGATGGTTGATTAAATCTTTTCTGTGGTTGACTATTATACCAGGACCCACCCGCAGAACGAGGTTAGTTTTTTCTCAGTACCTTCTATTTAGAAGACTTTTTGTACATAAAGTAACTTGTGTTCATTGCAGCCTTGAATCAACTTTGGGGAGAATCACAAGTCCCTTTGGAATACTTGCTAGTTTGTGTAGTATGAATATTCAGACAAAATTTGTGAAGGTGTCCAACCTGACAAAAGCAGCAGGAGATGAGTAGGCTGAATTAGTAGTGAGGATGGTAAATGTATAAAACAGGAGAAGGTCCAGCCTACATAAAATCTATACTGATGTGACCTCGCTGGCACTGCCCTCATCAGAATCTCATATTGAACAATGGCAATTCCAATGTGTGTTTGAATGGTTTAGGGCCAATGTCCCTGGTTGCTCTGCCTGATGATGCATACTGAAAACAGCAGAGGAAGAATACATCTCATTAGGTTCTATTATTATTATTATTGTTGTTGTTGTTGTTGTTGTTATTTACAGCAATATGATATCAGAGCTGCCAGTTCTTTAGCTAATGTTGGTCTTCATTTGCATCGTGTTCTTCCCAAGAACCTAGGAAGTCATAATGCAGCCTTGCTCAACCTTCTGACCCTGGAGGAACCCTTGAAACATTTTCCAGGCCTCGGGGAACCCCTGCACATTCAGGCTCAAATAGAGGCCAGAAGTTACAAAATTATTATATTTGTTTCATGCATACCCCTGTTTATATGCATTCACAGGGTTCTTAAACTAAAAATAAAGAATGAAACTTTCCTCTTTAAGGTGAAGTTGCCCGAATTTGAAGTAATTTTTTAAATAAATCATGATCTCCCAGGGAACCCCTAGTGACCTTTTGCGGAACCTAGGGTGCCACGGAACTCTGGTTGAGAAACCCTGTCATAATGTATGGGTGTAGTATATATGTGGATCCAACAGTGTGGCCTTTCGTAATTGACAGATGGAAATTTTATCAATGTGCTGATTTTCTAAGTGCTGCCCAAGGTTTTTTGGAATGGCACCCAGTGTGCTGATAACCATTGGGACTACCACGGCGGGTTTATGCTATTTTGCATTTATGATAGCCATCCCCTCTAATGGACCTCTTAACAAGTTTTGATTGTCTTTTTGGATTGCCTCACTGAATTGAAATAGAGAGGTATTGCTTTATATAGTTCTTCCTTTTTCCTTAACATCTTCATGAAACCACTGGAGGATGTTTTCTGGAGATCTGGGGTCATTCCCAAGTGTGGTCAATATATCTACAAACATAGCTTAGAAAATGCAGAATTACACAAATGATTAGAACAACTGGTTGATGGTTCAAGACTTCCTCTTAAAAAATCAGCTCTATGTTTTGGAGGTGGTTGTGAACTTTACTGCACCATCAAGAATGTAGAACTCTTTTGCCTTCCAAGAAGCATGTAATCATCTTTGCCAGTTAAACACATCTCTCTTTAGACATGTGTTGGCCTTTCATATTACCATTTTTTAATTGTTCCCCTTCTGTTTTGGTATGGTTGTAGTGGCTTCTTAAAAAATGGTTTCTTATAATTTTGTTATAATGTTGCATGCTTAAGCACTGAAAGTCATCCTGAGTATGAGAAGGCATACTAAAAATATATATAAAATGTACATGCCAAGATCTTCGCTATTTGGATCTCTCCCTCTCGGTTTCTATTTCCTGTATCTAGCCAGTTTCTCATTCTCAAATAACAAGTTCTAACCTTGCTCCATCAACCATTTATATTTTCAGTGACTGTTCACGAGTTAGTGAATATTTTCACAGCTAAGCAGCCAAACTCATCATGTGTTTGTCTCATTTGTCTGTTGCTGTATCTATTTATTTTCTGCGGGAAATAAAAGTCCATTTGCAATAAAAGTCCATTTAACTTTAACGTTTTAGTTAGTCTTTGCCAAAAGAACCAAGTCATTTTAATAGTTTGGATTTAAAACCATTAGGAAAAATCGTGTTCCTTGAAAACAAACAAGCAAGAAGCATACTGACACTTTGGGGGAAAATATCTGGAATAAAAAATGTAGTGTTTTTGAAGCACACTTTACCCCTTTTCCCAATCTGCAATCCCAATGTCATTTTAGGAACACAAAATTGTGATGTATAATTTGGCAAATAAAATACAAAAGAGCAGTTGTTTCCTAACTAGCTGACATTCTGCAAAAATCAGATTAATACGAATCCACTTCTAATAACAAACTTAGCAAAATATACTAATATAGCTAGAACAAGTAGGTAAAATACTGAATTCAGTAATCCTATCTTTCAGTGTATAAGCGTATAATAATTTGATAAATAAATAAATTTTCTATCAACTTTCCTTTTCATTTCAAGATTCAGAAGGTCAGGAAACTTTGCTACATGATACACACAGCATCACCAAGTTGTCATGATTTACTTTGGTCATTCACATTCGCATAAAATTAAAAAAAAAACCAGCATTAGATAATAATTGAAAATTTTCCTCTTAGTTATGCTGAATTTATAATTCAAAGGGCAAATTATTATTTTTTCACTTGCTTTCTCAAGTCGTTTTATGACTTTAGTAATGGCTTCTCAAAAGGCCACTGGAAGATGTAAAAAAGTATAGAAATTTTATGAACATCGTCAGGGCTGAAGTAGACATCACGCTATCTTTAGGGCCACCACTCACACTGACAACTAAACTTAGTTCCCACCAAGACACCCCAAATGTCCTTAAGATGGGAGGGATAGTGATGCATTTTCACTGTCTTCCAAATCTGCAAATTAAAAAAGTTACAAGCTGGTTTTTACATTCTAAGTCAGTGTTTCTCAACCTTGGCTGGCTAGAGAATTCCGGGAGTTGAAGTCCACACATTTTAAAGTGGCCAAGGTTGAGAAACACTGCCCTAGAGCCATCCGTGGCCATCATCACATCCCGTGGTAGTAAATTTCATTTGGGATGAATGAGGCTGAGTCTCTTCACGCTAGCCACCTTCTAGTCTTCTGAGTAGAACCCTTCCTTCCTTCCTTCCTTCCTTCCTTCCTTCCTTCCTTCCTTCCTTCCTTCCTTCCTTCCTTCCTCCCTCCCTCCCTCCCCCCCTCCCCTCTCTGCATTAGAGGGGTCTCATACTTGTACTTCACTCCCACTCTTTGGGGGTACAGCTGACTGTGAAAGCTGAAGCCACCACAGAGCCCCCTCTATGGAGTCATTCGATCTCTGGACATGAAAGGGTTTGTCAACAATCATCCATGCCCACAATATAGTTGACCAAAGGAGATAGTTTAACCTTTACAAAACTGGATCTGTTAAGGCTAAATATAACTCCACCCCACCTCAACTGGCACACTTAAGGCATAGTTAAGGGTGTTGGGAGAAAAATATGCACATTTATTTATTTATTGTCCCACCTTTATTATTTTTATAAATAACTCAAGGTGGTGAACATACCTAATGCTCCTTCCTTCTCCTATTTTCCCCACAACAACAGCCCTGTGAGTGGGTTGGGCTGAGAGAGAGTGACTGGCCCAAGGTCACCCAGCCGGCTTTCGTGCCTCAGGCGGGACTAGAACTCACGGCCTCCTGGCTTCCAGCCCTTAAGCACTAGACAAAACTGGTGCATGCTCTCCCTCTCTCTCTCTCTCTATATAATTTATTTGTCAAATTTTTATCACTGCCCAGCTCCCCCCTAAGGAGGGACTCTGGGCCATTTACAATAGAAATAAAATTTGAAATTCGATACAAACTATAAATAATACAGTAACTATAGATATAAATAAAAGATAAAAATATAAAACGCAATAAAATCCAGATGGCAGTAAGGTTCTACTTCAGTGCGTGAATATATAAGGGGCCATTCTAAGGCGCCAGCCATCTCCAAGAATGACTATTCCCCTCCCTGCCCCAGGCGCAATGGCAAAATCAGGCCTTCAGTTTTTTATGGAAGTCCAGGAGAGAGGGGGCTTGCCTCACCTCTGGGCAAAGAATGTTCCAGAGGGTGGGCGTCGCTGCAGAGAAGGCCCGCTTCCTGGGCCCCGCCAGATGGAATTCCTTTATGGAAGGGGTCCATAACATGCCCTCTCCGCAAGACCGGGTGAGACAGGTCAATGTGATGGGGATGAGACGGTCCCTCAGGTAGCCTGGCCCCATGCCATGTAGGGCTTTAAAGGTGATAACCTTTATGCCTATATCAAATCAAAATGTATTCCTATAAAGTTGTATTAGAAAAAGTGAACTCATCTTTTTCAATATCAAAGAAATCTCTGTGGAACGTCCCCATGTGGTGTGCAGAGCCTTAGCTCTGAAAAGACAGGAGCCTTCCCTGATTATCTCGAAGTCTAAGTGTCTACTCATCCTCTTTGCAAACTTAGGGAAGTCACTGAATTAGAACACATTAATCAATTGGTTTAATCACATTGATATAGTGATGTAATTTACCAATTCAAGCTAGTTATGCTTTAAACTAGCAAACATTTCTCCTTCCTTCCTTCCTTCCTTCCTTCCTTCCTTCCTTCCTTCCTGCCTTCCTGCCTTCCTGCCTTCCTGCCTTCCTGCCTTCCTGCCTTCCTTCCTATTATTTTTTTTCCAAAGAGAGTTCAGACTGTAGAAGAAAAACTTACTTACACCAATCCAAATTGCATAAAATTGTACTGAGTGCAAATAAGCTTGATGTATATAAGGAGAACGCATCAGTGCCTCTTGAGTGAGTAGGCAACGAACAAGTCAGAATCTGAGAATGAAAGATCCTTTAAACTCTTATTTTTAACGGTTAGCTTGCCCTTAAAATAAACTGTTCTTTTATCTTAGAAAAGTGGCTTTGAGCCTGAACAGGGGAACTGAGGCTCTTGGAAAGGTCTGCAAAGCTCCCAGGGGCCTATATTAGACCTCTGAGTCACAGTGGTTTTGCATAGCTGGTGTTTGGTTGCAAACCATGTATGGCCTCTTCGTCAAGGATATCAGTATCTGTATTATAAGGGCTATCTATTCTTAGATGACACTTCGGCTGGACTGATCAGGCAAGAGACAAAAAAGAGTATTATTTTGGGCTTTGATCTGAGAGAAGGGGGGAAAAAGAGTGCTCCTTTTTAAAACAAGAAATACCCACCTGTATCCCACCCCTCTGTTTCGCAGAGCCCGTGGGCTTCCTGGCGTGAAGGAGAGATAAAATGTCCTACAGTGTCACTCTCAATGGAGCCGGACCGTGGGGGTTCCGCCTGCAAGGGGGGAAGGACTTCAACATGCCTTTGACCATCTCCAGAGTAAGTGCAAGATATTCAGATGTTTTTCTTGAGATTTGGGTTTTCTGACTCAGTTGTGCGTGTTGGAAGGACGGGGCAGAGCACTGCAGAGTGAAAAGTAGTATTATGGAACAAGGAAGGGAAGCCACATGCTGTCTTTCTGCCTTCTCTAATTCATAGGAAAAAAGGACAGCTCACGTATATATGTTGTGACAGTGGGATTCATCTTTATGGCAGCTGGTTGAAATGCCTTCTCTTGCTCCTTCTCCCAACATTTCTGCCTGCTCAAGTGAATGAGAGCTTGATCGAGTGGCTGGAATCTGTATGAGTTTTGCTGGTCTATGACTGTAATAAAAAATAAAATGATCTCTCCTCTCTCTCATCTGCATATTGTGCAACCTTAATTCCATCTTAGCACAGACTTGTCTAGAATGAGAAAGGAAGGAAATGGATGTGATGGGCAGGATGATCATGATCATTCGTGTTCATTTGCCCACATTTGATCAATAGGCTCTCAACATCCCAGGTGAAAGGCCTCCTTCTTCTTCCTGGGGTCAGCCAATTACAAGTGGGTTTTGCAGTGACTGGCCCCAAAGTTATTCAGAAATAATTTTGATTATCAGTATGTAAGAAAGATGCTGGTTGGCCTTCAAATGGAAATTTGAAAAATCCTGCAAATGGACTGGATTTTGGAATATGTTTGCATTAAGCTTCAAATAATACATTATGTAATAATTACTGAATCCATGTCGTTAGCTTCGATTGCTTTATTGCTTTTCCATTTTTCCAGCTTCTGTAGTTCATTTCTTTCTAGAATTCCTGAAAGGAAGATGTTGCAAGACCCTTACAAGACTGTGTTGTAAATATCAACCCCAAACTTTGTCCCTACAACCCACAGGATCCTTTTCTTCTTTCCTGCTGTTGGGCACTTGGGATACTTTTGCTGCATCAGTGAGAAGCAAAAATAGATAAGAGAGTCAAGGAGAATCAGGTTGAGGAAGCCGTAGACTCTTTATCTGTAACCATCAGGGTGTTAGGCTGACAAGCTGATTTTCTAGCTAAGGGGGTGTGAGATGGGCGGTGGGCTTCAAATTTATATGTGCTCTTCCCCCTCTGTCCTGCTGTGAAGCCCTGGATGCTGAACTTTCTTTCTACTGCATGCTAGATATCCAGAATAAAATCGAATCTTGCACAAAAGCATTTTTGGGAGTCCTTTCCCTCAACTTTGGGATCAGGGCATGTGCCACAGTCCAGCTGCATTCAGTCTTTTGACTTCTTGGTTTATGTCTGTCGCAACTCTCATCCCAGTCCTTGGAGAAGTTTTAAATCAGCTTTAGAGGCTGGACCAGAAAATGACTATCCAGGCAATCAGATGGGGTGTGTGTGTGTGTGTGTGTGTGTATCTTTGTATATTGTTGGGTCTCAGCCTCTTTTTCCAACTTCCAACTCCAACTTCTTGAGTGTCTGCAGACTATGGTCAAAAAAGTCAAGATGATAGTCACAATGCAAACAATCAATGCTGTGCTTGTTTTTAATGCCTATGTTGCACAGCACAAATAAAAAGCAGGCAGAGCTTTGATTGCACCATCGTGGCCACCATCTTGATTTTCTTTACCAATTCTGCAGATACCTCTCCCAGCTTCTCTGTGTGTTTCCTTCCTCATCATTGTCAATTCCCCCCCCACTTTGCACTCCTGCAATTTTCTCTGCCATGGAGTTCCTACAAGGCTATTTTCCTTTACTCTCCCAATAATCTCTTAATTCTTTCTTAACCTCATCACACTTAAAGGTTGCCTTGCCTGCTGATCTTTCTGTTGTGTGCATATAAGGCAGTATGAGCTTAAGCTTCATGAGGATGGGAAAATGGAGGTCAAAATAGAAGGGGCAATGTAATTTGGGTAAGTGCAGCTACGTGGAATTTTAAATACCTTCTCCAAAACTGTGAGTTGAAAAGGACCTGGGTCCGTTCTTAAGAAGTCACAAAAGATTTCGCATCATTCTGAATACAAAAGGTGCAGTAAATTAGCCCAAAGTAATCTAATATCCATCCTATGAGAATGTCTTCTTATATCTTCTCCTCTAATGCGCTTAGTGACTTTTCAGTCTTTCAGGCTACACTTTCACCCATCATGTCACATTTTTCCTTTCTGCTAATTCTGACGGTTTCAAATGCTTGTGCTGATTTACCCAATGACGTTGACAGATGCCCATGGAGAAATTGTGCCCAAGAAACTTCACATTGGAATTCAAAACCTGTGAGGTCAGTTTGCAGAAGATCTGAAGGAAAGAGCTTGGATTCCAAACATGCTGATGACTTTCTTGTGCTGTGTTCACAAAAAAATTTCATTCCAAAGTAAGATGATTATTTCTGTGCCACATTCCTCCACTGGCTTTATTCCATTAAGGGAAAAAAGTGAAGGAATTGATTTACGGGGGGAAAGGTCATGGGGGTCAGATCAGGGATGTAGCATGCCTATCTAACCTAAATTATGAGTTCTCCATTTGGGATCCCCGAAGTCAGTTGCTGGAGAAGGAAGTAGCAGAACAAATAAGCAAAACCAGAAGTTGGGGGAAGGAGTCTTTATGTAATCAGATGATTCTTTAAGGAGGAGGAGAAGGAGGTAGAGATAGGGGTATTTCCTGCCCATAGATGGAATATCAGGGAGCAAGCTACGTTAGGCTCTTTCTCCCTGATATGCTATAGTTCATGCATTAGAGAATAACACAAACATCAGCACAGCAGAAGAACATTGAAACACATTCCTCCCAACTCTGCTTGGAATGAAACAGGCCAGTAATCCGTCCAATTACTGTGCAGCTCAGACATGTCATGCTGAAGTTTCTTCTCCATGAGCATCTGCATCGAACACCTGGCTGTTGAAATGCCTGTGGATTTCCTATTAGGATGTCATAATTTGCAGATCTGTCAGGCATCTGTTCTTGATCTGCCAAGCATTCATCATTAATATAGGTTACCATGGATATGCCAGCAATGAGGCACAAGAGCTCTCCCACACTGGCAAATATTTGACAGAGTATGGGGCTTCTTACTATGTAAAGAGGCCATCAGTGACAGGCCATATGAGTCTATGCAAGACAGAAAGCAAAGTAATGAACTTCTGAAACCCCTCCTTGAAGTTTTGTAATTAATCCTTGGCAGAATTTGAAAGTGTGCTGCATTGGTATCAGGGAAAAATTGCACTTTAAGCTAATGTCAATATTTGCATCAAGACAAGCTAATGTCAGAAGAAGGGCTGAACTTACTATACATGAAATCATCCATAATGTCATTTTTTAAATTAATTTTTTGTACAGTTTTACGAAGAAATTGTGTAGCAAATGTTTAACAGAGTGTCTTTTTTATGATCTTACATTCCTGAGCGCTTTGGGGAAGTGTTTCTTTCCCATCGTCCTCTCTGTTCATGAAAACGGACTTTTTTCTTAAAAGGGAAGAGAGATGCTCAGAAATTACTGTCTCTGAATTTAGGTGATACCAGAGAGAGCTATAATTTTCAGTCTTATCAGATCTCACTCTATTTTTCCTGTACAATGGTCATAAAATAGACAGTACCAATTTTATCCAGAATGAGGTTTTATGAACTCCTTGTTATATCATACTCAGTAAAGGTAGCACCTAAACCAGGAATATGTAACATAGGGTCCTGTGGGTATATTAAACTTCTCTGTAGCCCTAGCCAGCATGGCCAACCTTCAGGGATGTTGGGAGCTGAATCCTAAAATGTTTGGGGGCCACCAGGTTACTGACTCCTGATCTAGACAATGGATGTGTTGTCCTAGGAAGACCCTTTGCCATCAGGTACACGTGGATTCCCTTTTGGCCACTGGTTTGTATCATTCTGCCTTTGTAGAAGAGGCTTAAGTGAGACCCTTGCTGGTCTTATTCACAGTATTGTTGAACTATGAATTCGCATTTGGAGGCATCTTCGGATGTTGCTGTTTCCTTCACTGACCCAGGGCCGATCCTAAATGCTAATGGGTTGAATGTAATGTCATAAGCTGTTGCTAGTTTAATAACAATCACCACCAACGCAAAAGTTTCCATCTACTTACAGGCTACAGGAGGAATCAAGGAGGAACAAATGAGTTCCAGCTTTGTTTAGATATCACTATTCCAATCTTACTGCATCCAGGCAAGGCTTTAAATCTCTGCCTCCTTTGCGCAGCATACTATCCAGTCATGATAAGCCCTAGCATGTCGTCTGAAACCGTATCTTGGGTCAAAAGGGCTATACTTTTTACTCAGGGATTGTCGATGGGTAACACTTGAACTGCAGCTAAGTGCCTTCTTCTCTGGATCAGTTACAGTCAACTCTTCCTTCCAGCCTCCAGACCAGGAACTAAAATGTTAGTTCTAAAGGAAACTGTTCCAGTTGTACCATATTTTCACCTTTTTTCCATCCCTTGTGGGTGTGCATCGTGGTGACATGGGCAAAAAAAAGGAGGCACAGCCTTCTTCTCTTCTTTCTGCCATGTCTCTGACTCGGATGAGGGCCCTGTTTTATTTTAAACCATTAAAAAAGTCACTTATTCACTCCACAAAGATGTCTGATTTTCATGGACATTGTTTGGACTGCTAAAAGAGCCTCCATGAATGGGCACATATAAATAAGAGCTGGACTTTTCTGTTACTCTGGAAGTCAACTGCTTTTTCAACAGAGATGTTTCCACATTTGATTACAAATGGTCAGGTTATGAAAACGTGTATGAGCGAACAAAGGATGAGTATGGGAAATCTTGTTTCCATTTTTCTTATCAGAAGGAAAGCCTCTGATAGGTGTTTGCTACTTTTAATCTCCCCAAAACTGTGGAACAATGAAGTAAGAGAAATAAGCAATGCTAGAATGACTTCAAAGCTGAGTTTTTCACTTGGGGTATTAGCCTGGCTCCCTGCTAGCTTTGGAATTTGAACGTGGTTGCAAATATTAGCAAATCAATATGTAACCACCATCCACACACTTGCCCCCTTCTGCACACATACATAAACAGAGGCCAGAGGTATGCTATTTATCCATTTACCCTTAATCTTCTTACTTTCTTTTTCTGGAAAGCAAACTTTTAAGGACAGAGGTGGAGAAAGGAATGAAACCAAATCTGAAATGTCAGGCAGCAATCAAATCTCACCCATTTAAGTAGCATCACATTTAAAACCCTCTTCAACCTGCTTTTAAAGGGCAGACTTTGAAACAGAGTAGGAGCGAGAGAAAGCAGAAAATAAGCATCCCTTCTGTCACCACATGATCCATTTCTATGCTCCCTTAATATTGAAAAATACTAGTAATGAACCAGTATATATACATGTAATCAGTCAAAGTTTTATTTAAAACCCAGCTTATGGAAGTTTGTCAAGTTTATTACAATAGAATAAAGCGTACTTGTGATTACCTAGTACACAGCAAGCTAAGAACAATGAACTTCTTGGTTTTGTTTAAGTAGGCTGGAAGACCTTTTGGGTTCTTCCCTTCTGGGAGGTCCAGGTGATCATGTCTGTGCTGGGTCCTGAGAAAGTCCAGCACAGGAGCCCCAGTCAATCAAGAGGGTGACAGGTGAAAGCACATCTGCCTGTTCCCATGAAGCTGAACTTCGTGCTTAACGCCCTGTCATTTATCTAAAAATAAGTGACCAGCAATGGCTGTAAGGAAAGTAAGCAGGCGGCTAAGTTTTTAAGGTCACCCTTCAGTTTCTATGTCTGGAATTCCAGATTTCCTTATGGCAAGCAGGTGTGAAAAATAGTTTCAATGCTTGCTTTTGCCCAGTGCTTTTGACACATGGCCACAAACACAGCATTCACGCCCCCCCCCCCCCGCACCTCTTTTAAAATTAAATATAGGTAACAAGATTATTCTCCAGTCTGGTATTTACCAATTGCTTCATTCCTGTCTTATTAAAATGTTCTCTTTAGTAAGGACTTTTGGATGCCTTTGAGGAAGAGGGATGAACACGGATATCAGGCTGACCTATGAGGTTTCTCCTTCCTGCCTTTTTGGAGTTTAGGGTGGTATAATGTGATACAGTTTGATCGTAAGCTGCTTAGGTAGTGCTGTCAAAGATCTGTTGGAAGGCGAAGATGATTCTGAGATTAGCTTTGCCCTTAGAAGTGAATTGTAACAATGATTTGATCTTTAAAACCAACCACTTGAGTGCAAGGAATGATTTCAGATATAACCTTTATGTTTCTGATGAGCCTAAAGTTGTGTTTGGGAGGTTTCTTATGCAACAGATCTTCTGCTTATCTAGAAGTTAGTTTCTTGACACCTCAGTTGGCTTTGGAGAGACATTTCAGCTGTTATAAACCTTATCTGATGATAAGGAAGCTCCTGACTCTCCTCAGATACATTGCACACAATTCAAAGTTTCCTGTTTCCTTGCAGGTATCCACGGGCACTGGGGAGTCACCCCTTAGTGAGACAGTGAGAGATATGTCCCAGATGGACACTTTTTCCCTTTTCTTTTCTGAAGACTGGGGAAAATCTCTCTCTTTCTCTCTCTCTCTCTCTCTGCTGGGAGAAGACAGTGTCAAACCACTTTGATATTGTTGCAAGAAAAACAACAGGGGTATGTTGATCTAGTCATCAGGAGTTGCCTGACCCAAGAGAGACTTTATCCCAATGAGCTTCATGGCAGCATCTGTGCATGTATTATATTCCTCACAGCCTTTTTCTGCTGAGCTCAGAACTGTATAGTCCGTACCACCCTGGCTACATTCATTTTATCCTTGCAATAAAACTGAGGGTGGGGCTGGTGAAGAGTTGCCCCGTGATGGACTGAAAGCAGGAGACAACGCTGGGTGTTTCAACTGTTGTTACATGTATGACGAGTTCTTCAGGCTCTCCACTTCCCGGTCACGTCCAATTTATGTACAAAGCAGCGATTTCATACAGACTCAGAACAAAGAGACACTTTGCCTGACAACAGGCTCCCCTGACCTTGCAACTTGAGCTTTTCTAAGTAGACATCTGGGGAGCTGACCCCAGGCCGCCAAGTGCAGAGCACAGTTACAGCGATACCCTTTAACTAGAGAGGGATGCAAAGCTATCCTGCTGATATGGCCACTTCGGTGTTCATGCCAGTGACTTATGGTCACTCAGTCCAGCACAAACTGTACTGTACTGTCTGATGCAGAAAAGCCTGAAGGACTAGGGAAAATCATGTCGGAACAGTGAGGCATTTGCGGTGGCTTCACACCAGAGTAAAGGCCTGGCAGCTTGATCTTATGTTATGCTCCCTCTACAGCTATTACTAGATAGCTCCAAGGGCTCTGATCTTTGTGAGAATAAAATGAAATACGGATGTTTTTAACAGCAGTGGTGAACGATGACCCAAGGGATTTCTGAGGAAGTTATAGGAAGAAAATAGTTTCAATTTACATTAATACAATTGTTTTTGAAAAGGTCCTGGATATGCCGGAAGCATGTAAGTTATGAGAATGAAAAGAGGCTATTTATGACCTCTGGCCAAATATATATTTACTTAATTGAATGTTCTGGAAATTCTTGCTGGAGCTGGTGTGCCACATTTGGAATCTGCGCCAGAAGATTAGAATGTCGGTCTTTCTTTGGAGGGTTGTGATTCTGCACTGAACAGTCCAAACACAGAAGAGAAGTGGAAAAAGGAATCTGTTTTCTCATTTTTTTCCCCCTTCTGGTTTGAGGAATACCTATGGATCCTAAATAATTTTTCATGGTTTGAACTTGTGTAAATTGCATGGAAGTTGTCCTTTGTAAGGGCTGAACCTGGTGAGGCAGAAACCAAAAATTCTCAGAATTACTGTTGGCTTGATTCCTGTTTTCTGCAGTAAGCAGGTCTTTCTACGTATAGGTGACATCTTTGTCATCCACCATAAAACAACTTATCTGGCTGAATTAACTGTGTACGGCTTCTGCTGAAATCAGGGTGGGGTTTTTAGAGAGCTCTTGCTTACTGCCCTGTCCACAGTGTGAAGTCTGACATCCTCCTTTATTGCAGCCCTTGTCTTCTTCCAATAAGTTTCTCCAACTTTCTGTCTGGCCTACAGCCATCAGATTTCCTGGTGCGGTTCCCATCTGGTCTGTCCCTGTTCAGCTTCTTCAAGATCAGCCAAGTTACACCTGCAGCCAGGCTGAGCACATAGTTAAGCTACAGTTGTTTCAAAGGCTTATTTGCTGAGTTTTATATTAACTGCAGAGCCAGGCAACCCTGGCATGAATGGTCAGCAATACCGTACATCCCACTCACCCCTGCCCCCAGTCCTGGCATTCCATAGAATATAGACATGGTTAGCACTCTCCAAAGTGAACTCAGAGTAGTTTAGCCCCATGCAGCTGGTAACCTTGCCCTGCCCCACCATACCATTTTAAGTTTTTTATTTATATAATCTAAGATGTACCGTAGACACTCAGTTAACTGGAACTCAAACAACCGGTACTCTCAAGCAAGGGGCAAAAAAATCTGTATCTCCCTGCTGCCATCTAGTGGGCATTAAGGTTTAATAGTAGCTCTCAAGCAACCAGAAACTACATTTAGAATAGAATAGAATAGAATAGAATAGAATGGAATGGAATGGAATGGAATGGAATGGAATGGAATGGAATGGAATGGAACGGAATGTAGAATAGAATAGAACGGAATGGAATGGAACGGAACGGAATGGAATAGCTTTATTGGCCAAGTATGATTGGACATACAAGGAATTTGACTTTGGTGGAAGAGCTCTCAATATATTTACATAATATCAAAAATAAACAATAGTAAAGTAATAATGTATAGTACTAAAACCATACGATCAAGAAAGAAAAAAATTGAAGGAAATAACACTACAGCTGTCAACCAACACCCACTCATCTTTAAAGGGAGAATTAAGGGACAGCATACTGCATCTGTTGTCCAACGTACGTTCACATCCAACAGAGCATTACTGGTCACATCTCAGCAGTCGTGTCTTACCATACATTGTCAATCATTATATCAGGCTACATTAATAGGAGTTCAACAGAGCAATGGCACGAGGGAAAAAACTGTTTCGATGTCTAGATGTTTTGACATATGGCATTCTGTAGCGCCGTCCTGATGGTAGAAGTTGAAACTGTTTATGTCCAGGATGCAAAGGGTCTGCAGGTATCTTCTCCCCCCTCCTTTTGACCCCTGCAATATACAGGTTATCCGGCATCTACCAATCCCCATGGGTGCCGGTTAACTGAGAGTCTACTGTATATGCTCAGATTTTGAAGTTATAATATTATTTTGAAGGTATAATATCAAGTTGTTTGGAACTGCAAAAAGGTTTTCAAGTACTTCACCAAACCTGGGTGAAGGCCAGGGTGATAGAGCAATTGAAGTTTTGAAATGGGACCATTCAGATTTAAGTCCACCCACAGTCTCCAAAATTTGCTGGATAACTTTGCTCCAATTCTTCTTTCAGCGCAGCCAGCCTGAGAAGGTGGTTGCTGTGGAGGTAAAATGAAGGGAGATTAATTAAACTCCCATTAAACTGCCTTGAATTCCTGAAGAAAAGTTGGGATATAAATCTAATAAATAACTAAATAAAAGCAGTACAAAATAAATTATAGGTTATTGATGATATAGCTCAGTTATTCAAATAGATTCCTTTGACTAGCTTCTAATTAAAGAAAAAAATATTATAAAGTCAATGGCCTCAAAACAAAGTCATTTTTTTGTGACTTGAAATACCTTTTCTGCTGTCCCATATATGGAAAAAAGGGAAGAAACATCTTCCTATTGTACCTTAGAAAACTCACAGGTTAACCAAGGATGGAATTGGCAATTGATAATTGAGGCTGCCCCTAATTTAAACCACCCCTAGTCCAGTTAGTATTTATTTTCAGATATTGCATGTGTATCAGGGACCTCCTTAGAAGGGAGATGTCATGATACAGCTTTGCCATTTTCAATTTTTGAAGTTCTGAGATCAGTTGATTTCCAAAATGGTAACAGATGAAGACTGCAATTCTGGGTCTTGGTTTCCATGGACTAACTTTGTGGACTTACTTCTGAGTAGAAGGTGCACCATTTTCCATTGTTACGCTGCAATTTTATATACCCCAGGAAAATGTGCAGCTACTGTAAGCTGCTGCAGAGAGCTGCTAATTTTGCATTCTGGTGTGCTTTGAAGCACCTTTAGAGATTGAATCTTCAGCCCTCCTCAGCCCTAAATAGGATTATGCAGTAAAAGTATATATAACTGAACTATCTACTGATGAATTACACATTGCAGCCTTACCAATGAGACATGCTGGTTCACTGCCTTCAGGCTTTTCAATTTGTTCTGTCTCTCTCACACACACAGTGAATGAATAAATGGAAAAACCTACAGTCAGAGCACCTGGTTCTTGCGTTGGTGAGGCTGAAAAGTCCATTGAACTGAAATGTTTCTAAAAGCACCTATCCAGATGTCGTTGGAAATTACGAGAAGAAAGGCTTATAACTTAATGCTCTTGAATGAGTCTTCAGACTTTAACCCTAAGGTGAGAAAAGTCTCAAGGCTTAGAACCCTAATGTATGAAATGGCCCTTAGAAAATATTAAGAGAAGCAAGTTTTTTCTGAAGGACCAAGGAGATCTGGCTCTAAAACCCGTGCACACCAAATATATCGCTGGTGTAAATGCCCCACCTTGGGTTTCCCAGCAAGGAGTGCTCTTACATAAATCCCGATTAGGTGCTGGTGGAATTTTGTTCGGATTCGTCCATGACTCGGCCTCCAGGACACGGCATCTAAAATAATCTGTGCCCAAATTTGTGCAGAGGGATGTAATCTGATTCTTGGACTTTATTCAGAGGCAGGCCACCAGCACTGATTTGGGGAGGGGCAGCTGATAGATTTGGAATCAGCTCTGCTTTTCATAATTAGGGACCTTTGTCAACTTGCCTTCGATGATAGAAGGGAAAATCAGTTGTTCCAGTCTGGTTTCATTCATTCACTGAAATTGATCTTCCTTGATTGCTGACCTCATTACAACCCTGCACCTTTTATTTAAAGGCTGTTGGCTCAAGAACCCGCATGTTAATGGCCTTATAGGCCTCTGATGCACAGCCAACACAGCCTGCAATCTGGGCTGCACAGAACTATAGGAAATAACTTCAATAAACTTTATGCGCCCAACATCACCTGCGTACTGTGTTTAAACCCTGTCTTCAGGTGGATGTTCTTTCTTTCATTTCTTCCTCTTTCCTTTTATTTATTAATTTAAAAAAAAACCAGAATAAATAACCACAAAAAGAAGAAAGAAGAAGAAAGGGAAATGTGGTGGGTAAAAGAATAAGTTATCAGTAAATAAACAGGAAGTTTACAATTGTCATGACATTTGAGGTTTATTAATTAATTAACTAACTGTACAGAACTAGAAAAAAATAACTAGAAATCTCTGTAAAACTCTGAACATAACATTAATATTGCCACTATTTATCATTATTTCAAGAATAAATGCATGTAATCGTACAAGAAGAAAAATAAAAAAGAAGATAAGAGAAAGAAAAATCAATTAGAAAAGTATTAGAAAAGTGCTCCATTTTAATTCCTGTCCCATATTCACCCCAACTGAAATTTACATCAACACATTTATGAGGGCTGAGATTATTTCTGACTGCAGTCCTTAAGTCAATGGTTTCCCCCTTAAAAACCATACCCCAAATGCCTGAATTTGCCTTGTTGTTTAACAAATGATATGTGCTTAACTGTGATCAAACTTCTGTTCTGGATCTCTACAGCTAATTTTGCCCTTGCTGCCTCTTCCCCCGGTTTGGTTTCCTGGTCTGATACGGTCAGCAAAGTGTCTCTTTTCCAGTGCTGAGCCAGTGTATGCCTGAACAGATTGTGGTATTTGTTATTGGATGTTCTATATTTAAAGCCTCCCAGGATGGAGAAAGGTATTTTGATTTGGAACTGGTGCGGTATTTTCTGGAATTCATCTGCAAGGCAAGACATCTAGAATGTTTAATGGACGTCTCGTACTAACTACAGAGTCTAAAGCAGAATAATGGCAGAATGCTTCCTTAAATAATAGATTCCAAGCGTGTGTGTGTTGGGTTTTGGTTTTTCGTTCTTTCGGATTTTGTTCTGTGGGAGCCTGATGCTTCTCAGAAGCTGGTCCCAAAGGAAAGAATTTCCCAGCAAACCTTTCTGGCAATGCCGACCTGCAGTGGCTTAACAATGTAGAGTTGGCCCTAATAAGGGAATTATTGCCCGATACAGATTTTTAATTCCTTCTGATGGCCAGCATGGGAACCTCTGCATGGCAAGAGGGAGAAATGTGATGCTAGATGCAAAACGTTTATTCAACAACCAAGCTGAAGTAGGAAGCGTAGGCTAAAATGGTATTTATTTAACTGTTTTCCATGAAGCACCACTGAATGTGAGCTACCTGAAGGCGTAGCACAAGCTGCCCAGAGTTTCCATCCAGTCTGCAACTAGATTCAGTTCTACCAAACAAGCAAGCCATCAGTGAAGCAGAGATATTGGCTGATGACTCCTCAGAGAAGCAGTTGAGGGGGGGGGAAATCATTACAGGACTTGTAGATGGAAGTTCTGGGAGAAGATGAGCTTTTGAGTAAAAAGGCAGTGCAAATCCGACTACTTCAATATACAGGAAGTCCTCATTTAGCGGCCACAATTGGGATTGGCAACAGAGTCATTAAGCAAAGCAGTCACTAAGGGAAACCACAACTGTGCTTATGATCTTACTTCAGCTTTCCTTTGCTTTACAGACCTCTGAAGGTCATAAATGGGAGGATTGATGACAAAGATGCTTTCTCATCGCTGTTGTAACTGTGAACAGTCACTAAACAAGGCATTCGGTAAACGAGGACTACCTGTGTCCTTATAGAGGTAGATTTTCAGCCCTTGTTACAACCAAGGCCAAGTATAGAAACAGGCTGAATGTTACACCGATTCTAAAGTGTTATTTAACAAATTTCACTCCAGATATTAATGAATAATAATGGAAGCTACGGAAGTGGGCAAAATAATGGTGGGTGGAAATACATACCTATGTACAAGTGCAAGCTCCTATATCTTGGTATGATTTCTAAGTGATATATTAAGTATAAAGGAAAGGAAAGGAAATCACTGAAACGTGCTTTAATTCATTATTCCTTTTATTCCTCTCCCCTCCTATTTTTAAATAGTCACAGGAAGTTCAAAGTATATATTTTATTTTTATGCTTGGTGGTTTTGAAAAGTGTGCAGAAGACTGATTATTTGGACGTTATTAGCTTGGAAGAGTTGGCTATAGCAAGGCATTGATCACGGTTAGTTCCTGCCGAAGCACATGAGCAGACAGAGACCACTGCTGGGCTCCCCACCAGACAGTGGCCACGCCGTGCAACCCTGCCAATTTCCACTGCTGGGATTTGCACAGCTGCTGTCACCCCAGGAAGACTTCAGAGTTGTGCAAATCCTGGTGGCTCCAGGCAGAGGCACTGGATGGAAATGGCGAGCTACCATGGAGACCATAAGGGCTCTGAGCTGAGGCATGCCTTAGCTACCCCTCCTCCATTTTTTTTAAAAAAAGGACAAAATGCTGCAAGATCAGCTGCAGCTTGTTTGTCCACAACATGCCTGTCAGTATTTGGTCTCTTTTTTTGATCTGCCTGTTTTTTGTTACATAACACACCCAGAGTCATCTGGAGTTGGGCATTCTTTAAATTGACGCAAATAAAAAAATAAAGGAGAAGTCTTGTATGTGTGCATATAATAGCCCTGTGACATCTTTTCTCTTCACAGCCTCTGGAATTTCGTATTTTGTCTTCTTTGTATTTCAGACAGGAAAATAACACTCTTGTCTGCCTTTAATACTTCTTTTTGCACCCAAAGTATGGATACAATAATCCGTTAAATCATCTCTTGTTGTCATTCTATGATATCCCAAATCAGCTGATATTCTTCTTCACCTCACTGAGTAGAAAGGCTGGTCCCTGAGGGCCTGCCTTTCACGTGTTAATGGAGATCCACTTGGGAATTCTGCATAAAAGGGGAGAGGGTTGGTGCCATCCAGCACTTTTTCTCAGGTAATAAAGGTTGGAGAGAAGTTGGCACTGATACGTTGTGCCCATGGGTATATTCAACTTTTTCTGGGCACTGAAGTCAAGACGCTTCACAGGTCCACCAGCCCTCAGAGATTTCACTTTTGGACTGGCAGTGGAGTTAAAACTTAAACCCTTTTGCCAATACATTTTTTTAGAAGGACTTTATAAAAGTATGGACTTTTATAAAGTTGGGGCTGTTCTTAGGAGAGTTGGCATGAGTGGAATCTCTGCACTAAGAAAATCACACCTGCTGAGTGCAACAAGCCTTGGAACAAGAATAAGAGGGAAAAAATGATGACAGCCTTGTCTGAGCTCCAAAGTCAGAAGTGCAAGTCTAGACTACAAAGAAAAAGTTCACCCATCTGGCCTCTTACAGAGTCTGAAAAGAAAAGTTTGAAAGGAATAGCAGACATTTTTTCACTAATACTTGAGGCATGTTTCTGCATTGATCTGCTGAGAGAGGAAGGAGATATTCCCCAGCGTCTCAAGGGCCTGCTTATGAATGAAACCCAAACTAGAAATGTCTTGCTTTATTTAAGTCCACCAGCTGTGCAAGTCCACCAGCTGTGTGTGAATACTCCTCGGACTGGAGTATCTCAATCTGGAGCAGGAAGTTGGACATACCCTTGGGAAAGATTACATTTGAAACTGGCCCTTTGAGATGGTGTCACAGTGAGAAAAAAATAGGTGCTAACCAATGTAAGCTGGAAATTGTAAAGCTGAGTGATGTTAAATGCCTAGCAGATATACATCGGTTCAAATGGCCCAGTGATACATCACTGCAGATGGCTATGCTTAATCCATGACTCTTAAGATCAGCTATTAATTATGAAAGGTAATTTAGGAGTAAATCAGGAAATAAAATGATAGATTGTTTTAAAACTTCTCAGAGTCCCCCGATGGGAGGAGATGGGCAGGGACAAATTGAATAAATAAATAAATAAAATAAAAGTGAAACATTGTACATTTTAGATACCTTTTGTTTGGGAATGTTGGTTAAGGCTAGATTGATATGGATGTTTGATAGTTATTTTAGAAGATAGTTCTAAAGCCACCCTTCTTGATGCTTGTGATCACTTAGTAAAAGGGTCAAAGACACTGCATGTGCATGAAAGCACTTCCAAATCAATTGTTCACCTTTCCAAAGGGATCCTTTAAACAACAGCAAGGTGCAAAACAGTTCTGTGCCTGGAGAAGCTGGTTTGGGATGGTCTGTGCCCAAATTGAAACTCGTGTGTTTTTGGTCATCCAGTCCATACAAAGAACAAAATGGAGTGGTTTTGTTCCAGATAGGGATCGAAATACTTGTTCTGGGCAGAAATGTGTCAGCTGGTGGGAATGCTGTGCTGGGAGTCTGTTTCTTACTGCTGAGACCCTCACAGTAATAAACCAGCACACGCTGGCTTTATTTCCACCAAAACACAGCTCATCCAAAAACGGTTTGGGACAGCTTCCAGGATGGAATGATTTGTTTCCAGATTAGAGACATGCGCAGACCCCATAAGCTATTTTAATTTAGTTTTTCCAAAACGTTGTGTATCAGCAGTTATGGTTGCCTTGGGTTCTGATGCTACAAAACATCACCCCTATTTTTAAACCTACCCGGGACAAAATTTCAGTACGTTGCTTGAAGTATAAGTAAATATGGTAACTGCAATTACATTCATTGAGAAATAAAGAGCAAGGTCTCAATGTGGTGTCACTGTTTGGTGACAAAAGAAAAGTCTCCTTTGAGTTGAGCTCCACTCCTGGTGACTATCTGGGCATGACCATATTGTTTTCTTGCAACAATACTGAAGAGTTTTGCTGTTGCCTTTTTCAAGGTTGTTGGTTTTTTTCCAGCTGGCAGTGGAGGTCCATTTAATGATTGCAATATTTCTAGAGAGCATCCAGATTTAGCTGCCCATCCCTCTTCACATTTTCTTCCCATTTCTTTCAGTATGCTGAGCCTCTTAGAATTTCTGAAGTAGCTCCCCACCCATTTCTTATCACTTCGTCTTCTCACTGGTAACAATTCTCACCATGGGAACTCAGGTTTTGGTAAATCATTAGCCCAGAAGTGCCATAAATAAGTCATACCCTGCGCTGTTAAGAAGTAGTCTACTTTGATCTTTATTTTATTTATTTATTAATCAAATTTATCACCGCCCATCTCCCAAAAGGGACATGACTACATGTGAATAGTGGCCATCCTATTTCTTTTCTTTCATAAACTTGGGCATTGCGAAAGGCAGTTCTCTCCTTCCACATTTGAGATTAAAGGAGAAAAAAAAATCATATAGGGATGCAAATTAGGCATTGAAAGTTAGGTGCAATCAATGAATGAATGAATGAATGCATTTTATCCCACTAAGGCAAGACTGAACCTTTGGTACCTTCAACTTTAGCTGTATTCAAAATAGGACCCCCTAACGAAAGGGAAATGAAAACTTACACTGGGTTATTCACCTCCCTTAGAGTGAAATGTTCTTAATATAGCAGTAAGTTAGAAGAAGGATTTCTTTGGAACAGCCATGGCCATGGGGAGGTCTTTTACCAATTATTTAAGGCACAGACAATCTCCTTTAGTACATTAGCAGGATAACTACCCAGGGTAAATCTTCATCAAGAGATTGTGCTTCAGTTTTACTTGCTAATCCATGGTCAATTCAATTTTCACACACGTAAATCAACTAGCAATCATGTTTCCTTCTGAAAAAGGGAGCAACCATAGTACAATGAAAAGGGTGGAGAAGCTACTTGAGAAAATCCACAAAGCCGAAGTAGGGTGCAGTTGTGAAGAAAGCAAGTGAAAAATATTTTGTTATAGTTTCCCGAATGCTTCCAAGTCCAGTTCAAAGTGCATATAGATATACACTTCTAAACAGCTTGGTTTAGAAAGAGATTTCTCCAGTACCTCCAGTGTCCATCACAACTTAGTTAGGCTAGCTGGGCTTTCAAAAGACTTCCAGCAAAATCCAGTTGGCACCGGGCCTGATTTCTTTCAGACATCAGATAAAATCCTTTGATGAAAATTTTCTGAAGCTTTGTTGAATGTCCTTCCATATGTTCATTTTATTGCAACTGTTTTATATGTTTCATACAGTGTATGTGTGTGTGTGTGTGTATCCCATAAGTTCAGTAGATTTCATGAAGGATGACACTATATTTCTGAAAGTAAGTCAGTAACATTTACCCAAATACCTTGTCAACACATGAACGTTTGGATTTACAGACCTGCTTTAAGAGAGCATTATTATCACTGTTGTTTCTTTCCCTAGTTAAATGGGGTCATTCAAATTTATGCTGCTTTAAGACAGAAGTAACAGAGAGAGGTCCCAAAGACATTGCAATCAGAAGCTTGACATGAAGGGGATATGTGGCTTTAGCACTTCTGGGCCAACCTCTGAGATTTATACTCTCTAAGGCTTCTTGAAAATATAGATCGAGGAAATTACAGGCAGCTAAAAGAGTCAAGAGTTCAAGGTAAAGGGAAGGATCAGAGATTTGTAAAGGAAGTTTTTGATTAACATTTATCTATCTATCTATCTATCTATCTATCTATCTATCTATCTATCTATCTATCTAATTTATCCCCACCCATCTCCTCCTGTGGGGGGACTCTGGGCGGTTTACAGCAGTCAATTAAAACAATCATAAAAATCCACAATATAAAATTACAATAATAAATAATATAAATAAGAGTACAAAATAACACTGACTTCCTACCCAAAGAGTGTGTGGTGTGATTAATTTTTTCCCTTAAAGTTCCGTTCTTGATGGCACTTTGTACCACTTTGGTTAACAAAAATCTGTTCTCATTATAGCAGCCATGCTAAGCCACATCTTTACTGCTGGAATATTGATAAAATCCTACTGATAATAGAAGCTCATACTTATGATTTTCTACTAGAATACTATGAGCAATAGGATTTCCATATATATTCCAGAATGCTTATCTTATAACTATATTCTAAGAACAGCATGATTAGAAGAGATAATAGCTGCAATCAAACTAGGAGGCCAAAATATTTAACATTTTGAAATATGCAGATAACACCATTTTGTTAGCTGAAAATAGAGATGTAGCTCATAATGAAAGTCAAATTGGAAAATTAAAAATCCACTTTAATGTTATATATTAAGAAGTCAAAGGCAATTTCAACTAGCGTGCTTAATAAACATGCAGTTGACATCAAAGTAGTCAACTAATATACAGTTTTGTCTTTCTGGGCTCTGGAAAATATAAAGATGGACTGTCCTGGAAAAGTGAAGAAAAGAATGCTATGGAGGAAAGTAAGAACAAACAGTGAAATTGTGAAGGATATTGGTTTCTTTGCCAACAAAGGTTACAATCAATGGGCTTTCCAGTAGAAATTTTTGAGACATTGTGAGGAAAGCTAAGAAAGTAATGTGAGGCTATCTAGACATAAACGACCAACAGGAGCTTTTTGGTAGCTTATCTCGTACATGGTAGCTCAGTCTGGCTTGAAAAAAGCCCAGAAGAAGAGATTAAAAACATTTGAAGAGATTCTACTTTAATGAACTCACTGATAAAAGAGCGGTGGAGTTTCCTATCACAGGTTTGAAGCTTCTGTCTCTTACCCCTGATTCTCTCTTTAAAACTCCTTATTGAAGTCCATGTGCCTCTTGTTTCCTTGATCATGCCCTGCTGTGACGGCATGATGTAATGTGTCTCTGTGAAAGCTGGACTTAGAGAGAGAATGGCAGAAAGAAGAGATACCCCTCTGAATTATGGGACTGGGAAAGATGACTAAGAGTGCCATGGACAGCAAGAAGGACCAATACATCAATCCTAGACTGAATAAAGCCTGGCTGCTCCCTGGAGGTAACGATCAGCAAGCAGAAACTCATATCCTTTGAGGTTGTAAGGATGATGGACCATAAAACGTGACTATCCTTAGTGAACCTGAAGGAATTAAGTTCATCTGAGGCACAGCAGTGGGTAAGGTGGAGGAACAGATTTACCAGAAGGTCCTTGAAAGAGCTACAAGGAATCATTACTAGAGACTGTGATGGTGAGTGTTTGCCCATGCAGTCATCCAGAGTTGAGGGCACTTAGCTAAACATTTCAGAATAGGATTAAAGAAAAGGCTTTGTCTAGCTCTGTTTCTCCTTGGAAACCACTTCTGGGCTTTTTCCTTGAAACTGGAAGAAATGAAACTTTAATTCTGGGATTTGTGGAATAGAATTGTTTATGATTATAGAAATATTGTGTACTATTGTTAATTTTGGTACAATATATTTGTATCTGTACCAAAGAAAGCCAGAAGCTATCCTTTCCTTTCCTTTCCTTTCCTTTCTCCTTTCCTTTTCTTCCCTTTCTCCTTTCCTTTCCTCCCTTTTTCCCTTTTTCCTTTCTGCATTCTTAATTTTGCTTTCTTTCTGATCGTTTCTTCTCAATTCTTTTTTTCTGCTTTTTTATATTTTATCTTTTGTTGACATTTAATAAAATTTTACGGAAAAAAAAAAATCAGAATAGCATTGCCCCAGAGAAAATCTGGAAAATGTTCCTTATTTAGCTGCTCATAAGTTTCATGGCACTCCATAAGGTAGATGAGTTTTAAAAGCAGATCATAAATTGGGCAGAATATACAACAATGTATGATAAGATAGGATAAGAAAGAAAATGCCAAAATTTGTGTATTACAGTGATGGAAATTGGCACCAGAACTTAACATTTTCCATTCAGTCCAACTTGTGGAAGGGATAAATAGAGAAATAAGTGGCTGCTTTTTCAGTATATTGCTTATGTAAGTAAACATGTGGTTTCACAAAGCCACTACTGTGTTAAGCGTGAAAATTAAATGTTTTGATTTGCATGGTTGGTGCCACATTTTCAAGTAACAATCCACAAGGCTATGTAATTCTGTGAAGATGCCTCACTGGGATTTAACTTTTGTTTGAACACACACACCCCTTTAGTATTGCAGTAATCAGGTGATTAGCGTGTATTACAAATCAATGCATCAAAGCAGGTCTGCTCATATAATTATTATGGATGGCCTAGTTTTCTTTCTTTCTTTCATCTGTCTGTCTGTCATTCTCTTGTACAACCTCTTAAACTTGAGTTGGGCTGATCACACTTGGTGCTAATTCCTCACAAAAGGATTTGCTATCATTTATAGTACTAGAATACGTTGTATGACATCAATCATAGATTGAAATTCTCTTTCTGCAAATTGCCCTGGGAATATTACCGGGGTACCCAAAGCTTTAAAGAAACTACCAGGCCACTGGATTTGTGTGTGAATTGGCTGCCCCTATCTCTTTTTAAATCCATGGCCTTCTGTTCTTACTTAGCATCAATTTGTAGGATCCATTAAGCTGGAAATGCATACTGATACAATTCTCTTTTGCATACTGCATGCAACTGAATTATTAGTGAACAATACTTTATGTAAGATATCTTGGACAATAATTTTATTTCTTTATTTACCAAATTTTATATTGCCTTTCATTAATGGCTTTTTATGCAAACCTCATAACATCTCATAGATTCTATGTGTAAAGGGTAGGAAGGGGCATAAATTCAGCCTTCCATGGCTAAACTCTGCCATATCTACTACTTTACATCTTTTTCTAGGATTCTTAATAGCACTTGATGACACTTTGTAATTAATGGTGAAAACAGTTCTCAGATTCCAGCTGAGATTCTTGATTTCCTTCACCACACTCAAAGCTAGGTGAGATAAAAAAAAAAATGATGAAAGGGTGTGACCCAGAGTTGATCTCTGAGAGAAGAAAAAGATTGGAATGATTTTATGGGGCTCAGAAAATAATTGGCTCAATATACCCCAGGAAAAGGAATATGACACTTTGCTTCTCAGGTTCCAGTGAGATGGCTTTCAAATGGCCAGCCTGTCTTTTTTCAAACCTTTCTGATATTCTTGACTGTTTTGGCCATTCAGATCTTTTCAGAAGCTATGATGGTATTAGGACAGGACACAGTTACGTTCAAGTAGTCAGTGGTGGCTCTTTAAGTCCAAGAGCTGAGCACAGAAATGTCCAGTCAATTAGGGCTTAGCTGCAGGCCAACAATGAACTGCCTTATCAATCTTCAACATCTCCTCCTCCTCCTCTACTTCTATTTCTACTTCTTCTCCATTCCAAAGCTGCCCAGAGTCACTTTTAGAGTGAAATGGATGGTGTATAAATTTAATAATAAAAATAAAAATTGGGCGAAAGCACTCACTGTGGTGAAATGCCCATTCCTGAATTGTTAGAAAACATGGAGGGAAATTGGAATTTCTCACTTTTTTCAGACTCCAGAACAAGTCCCTTAACAAGGTGCTTATGTTAACATGCTCGCTTTTTAGGAAACCCCTGTTGCTGTGCTCCAAAATCATATTTTGGGATGCTAATTTTGATAAATGATGAGCTCCTTGTAACAGAAGTACTTACTGGAGGTGTTTTGTGGTTGACTCAACGTAAGTCATAGTTCCTGCTTTGCAACAGTTGTCTCCACAAGAGTGTATAGAATGGGATGAGCCTCCATGCTCCTAAAGTAAAAGTAAAAATTGGCCTAATAAGGGGTGAGAAAACATTTTGGACCAATTAGCACATTTAGAAGGTGGAAAGCATGTCACAGCAGCTCAGTCTTAATGGTGTCCACATTGAAATCCTTCTTTTCAAAATGGCTGCCATGGGGCATGAGACTAATCCCCAAACACCCATTTGCAGAAGGAAATCTAGAGAAGTAGCTTCCCCACACCATGATGCTTGTTGCCTCACTTTACCTTTGTGCTGGGCTGCAACCACAGGCCCACCCTTTCAAAAAGGGTTTGTGTGAATGTTTATGCAGCCAAGAGAGAGGATTCCTTGCAAATCAAGCTGATGCTGCAGGCTGATGCTTCGCTTTTTGACCTATCAGCTTTCCTGTTATTATTTTTTAAATAATTGTGTCAGGTGGGGCTGAGGCCCTGAAGGGTGCTGGGTGCTTGGTCCTTGAACACATCGATATGTGTGGCTACAATCCTGCTTTTTCTGACCTGAATTCATGTGGCTCCCTGTCTTATTTCAAAAGGACCTTTGCAGGTGATGAATTCAGACAGCTGACAAGAGCAATCTGCTTTTTCTCCACGAGCCTGTGGAGCAAAGAGGAGAAGGAAGGGGGTGTCCATGAAAAAGAGAAGGCAGCAGCTGCAGGGAATGTGATGCATTTTCCAGCTTTGCAGATGAACAAGCCCTGCATTTGCAAAGACTAGTTCAGTGCCCTTGTCCAAAACTTCTTGACCTACCAAAACAGAAATACCTTTTCAATGTGCAGTACCTGATATACCCTCTCTCTTATCAAAAACCAGAAAAATAAAACCCTCCTGTTCTGGAGAGTTACAGGATGCTGCTATTGCTGGCAACCCTTGGACAGATTCTCCTGGAATTTCTTTGCAGGACCATCAGTTTCTGCTTCTTTTGAGATCTCACTGGTGGGTGCTGACAGGCAAGATCTGTTTATAGCAGGCTGGAAAGGTCAGGCAAACTATTTTCCAAAAAGAGCAGGGTGACCAGAACTCTTCTGGCCTCTGGGAAGTGAGGTAGAGTCGATTTGGACTCTACAGTCAAAATTAGGAATTAAAGTTTTATGTTGAGGCTTGGGCACCATTCTGGGGATTCTGGGAATTTAGGATTTCACTTTCTCCATTGCAGACCACCTGTAATTATTGCTGAGCAATTGCCTCAAACACTCTGGCTGTTCAACACTGTCAGTTAATACCCTCATCTTATGCAGATCCACTCAAAAGTTTATTCTATGTTTAATGGACTTTACGTCCAAAGAGGTGGGGGCAGGATTGCAACTTTGTGTGAGTGTGAGCACACTCACTATTTGTAGGTTAGGGAAATGGACTGCGCTCCTGTTTGCTCTTCTTGTTCCAAAGGTCAGGATTTGCCTAGTCTCAGGAACTGCACAGATGTAGGTTTTGCCTAAACATTAGGAAATACTTCTTAAATGCATAATTTGTTTAACAGTGGAAGAGATGGCCTTCAGAGATGGCTGCTTCTCCATTGGAATGATCTAAAGAAAGTCTAGGGTGCTATCTGCCAAAGACGATCTGGCTTCATCATACATTGGAGGTATCTTCCAACTATAAAATGCCATCAGCCCATCCTATCAGATCTGGCAGAGAGGGCATGCTGCAAGTACCATCTGCCAGGGACTTACACCTGGTGGGTCCCAGGAGGTGGGCCTTCTCTGCCATGGTGCCCACATTATTGGAACACTCTCAAACCCAAAGTCAAGTTAGCTCCATCCCTGTTAATGTTCCAGAAGTCCCTCAAGACCTGGTTGTGTGACCAGGCCTGGGGCTCCCAGGGAACTCATAACACGTTAAGATGGCTCCACTATTGACATATTCACTCTCCCCATGCCTGTGGTGTGTATATTTTACTTTTCCATATGTTCTAATTTTTAATAACAATTTTTATATTTTTATAATTTATTTATTTATTATTCAAATTTATATTGCCGCCCATCTCCCCCAAAAAGGAGATTTATAAATTTATTTTTATAATGTGTTTATATAATTCTTATTTTTATTTGACTGCTGTACACTGCCCAGAGTCACTTCTTGTGAGATGGGCAGCTATACAAATTTGATGAACAAACAAACAAATAAATCTAGAGGTGCCCAGAACTGGGCCTGCTGAGGCAGTTTCACTCTAGACCCTCCACTCCACCCTCTAGATTTAGGGAAGTTATCTAGCTGATCTGGCTAAGAGGAGCAGGACCTGGTGAAGACCTGGATAACGGATGAGACGGTCATGAAACCCCAGGCCTGTAGGCTGAATAATTTAAACCAAAGCCCAGAAGTGGGCAATGGCAAACCACTTCCATACAGTTGCCAATCAAAGTACATGTTGACCAGAAGCTAAGTTTGACTTTAGTTTATATTATGGAGGCAGTGAAAGAAGGGGAAAGGGTGTATCAGTGTAGGTAGATGTAAGGATGTACCTCTCTGCCTAAAAGCGGGACAGAGAGAGTTAATTCATAAAACTGATGTTGGTTAAATATGCTACGGCTGCAGAGTCCTGCCCTCCAGTCCATCCCCACTAATCTCTTTCGGTATTTCTATAACCAGATACCACTGTGGCCTCTTTGCACCTGGCGCAGGCGGCTTCTGCTTTTCAGTCCTTCTGTGACCATAATCCCATCTGAAAGCTGCCATCCATGAGTGAAGAGGTAATACCTCGCATCCTTGCAAATTTCCCCCATTTCCAATGTGCGCACAACATCAAATAAATAAACGCATTTCACTTTTTCAAAATGTTCTTGGCTGACAGTATGCATCAAATCACGTGTCGGGTCAACCCACCAAGGGCCCTGGTGCTAAAAGTTCCACAACAAAGACTGAGCTTTCCTTACGATGTTCTCATTTTGTTGAGTGCTCCGTCAAGCTGAAGGCTTCATTTATAAGGAAAGAAAGGTTTTTATTACATGATCGATGCGCATGATGTCACTGAAGCTTCTTGTGGACACTTTCAGCTTTGGATGCACAGTTTGGAAAGGGCTCCCCTTTCCAGGAGATGTCACTGAGAGATAAAAGCAATGAGATGTGTTTGATGGAATGGACTCTGCTCCACAGACACGTATGTCATAATTCATTCGTGAATCCTTATCCACTGAATTAAAGACACAAATTGCCTCTAAAGGATCCTGTTTGTTAAGCAACCTGGGGCACTTGTAACCCCAAATGTTGTCTGAATCCATCTCCCATTGGTGGTAGGCAGTCTGGGATGCTGGGAGCTGCAGGGATAAAGTTTTCCACACCGTAAATGATGAAATATGTGTTACTATTATTTCTTAATGCAATCAAGTTGCATTAAAAATTAGATGGTCGATAAGAAAAATGTCATGACCCTTTCATCAGATTTATATTTTTATTCCCTTCTATTTACCAAATGTTTCTTGGTTCCTTAATCATGTAGATGAATTAGATGACTTGAAAGACACATCGTGGCTTTCATGACAGCACATGAAATGAGAGAGAGACAGTTCTTAAACTGATTATTTGGAAAACTGTAATGTTGTCTGGAAAGTTTGGGGAGGTGTTAAATGAGGTCATGTTACTTTATCCTCCCAATAAGAACTGGTAATATATTTCAGTTTATTTAGGACTTTCCCCTTTTAACTGGATTCCATGTACTTCTTTCAGGCGTTGTTTTTTTCCCCTTTTTATTTATAATCCATATTCAGATGTCCATATGTGAGTGCTTGTGTGTTTGCAGTTACACATTCTTCTAATGCCTACTTCAATAAATTTTAAGTACCTGATTCCTCTGGGCAATGTTATCCTTAGACTTTGTTAATAAATCTGTGGGGCAACAGAATTATAGAGAATAAAGTAGATGAATTTTGTAAGGAGAGGATCTGATAGACTCTGTACCTGCTTCCTGTAGGCATGTGTTGTCTCAAACATTAGTACAAACAACACATTACTTATTATCAGTCTTTACATGAGGCATGACTCTCTATCTTATTTGAAGAGCACCCTAACAAAGTGTGATAGCCTTTTGCTCCTTCCCTGTCCTACTTCACAAGCTATCACATTGCACATTCTTCCAGAGTCATGCATGATGGAAAAAGAGAACATGGATAAGAGTGCAGCCCCAAGTTTATAACCAATATTTTATTGTCACACAGTTCTGATCACAAAGTCTGCTCTCATGACACTCAACAAATCACACTAAGGACCTCTGAAGGGAGATGAACGAAAGCCGCCACTTTCACTGCAGCACAGGACTCTAACATGCAATGTTTTGGCAAGTGAAGTTACTTTATTTGTTCCAGCAAGTTTGTTTCCCACAATCCCCCAAGTAACTAGAAATGGGAGCATTCTATTTTAAGAGTGTCAAAAGCCATTTCTTCAGAGCTTAGATATTACTAAAGCCTGTTATTTATTTTTTTTTACTTTTTGCTCCTACTTGTTTGCATTTAAAAACTACAGATTTGCAAATATTTGTTGTATATTACATAAAGTAAGCATTCTGAAAGGCAATATCGTATTGTGGACAAAATTATTTTTCAAGGATAATTTGCAGAGAGCAGAAGATCACTAAGACTGGAGAAAGAGTTTAGGATCCAAGCTTGGGGATGAATGAAGAGGAGGGGCAAAAGATGGAAAATCAATTTCTATGACCCAGTTCCCCAGTCCTTAGATCTTGAATTTGGATCCACATCCAGTTTTCCGTGTTCTAAAGGGACTGAAATCAGTTCCAGATGGTTAAGCAAATCTTGTAAATTCCTATGAAGGTAATTCTCCTAATAGATAAGCGTGCATGCACACACACAAGAATAAATCCTGAGGTATCATTTGCTAAATCTGATCCATATTCTTCTTTAACACAGTGTGCATGTGAGTGTGTGTGTCTGTGTGTCAGTTTACAGTCCTTTTGGGAGTCTGTAATTCTAGATAAGCATGCAAAGGAGTCATCAGCCATTAATAAGCAAGTTATTAATAATCTTAGTTGGAGATACATGGCTCCCCAGAGTCTCCCCTGACATGCCATTTTGAACAATGCCATTCTGAATTCACTTGTCAATTAGTTCATTTTTGCTGCAGAGAAAAGCATATTTGAAAGGGTTAGCAGTATTCAGAGGAAAAAAAATAAGAGTCGGGTTACCAAAATCATGGAATGCTTTGCTGGCTAATCTGATTGGCTGGAATTAATAGGATTTCATTTTAGGTATGTATATTATTAATAGGCATAGTAGTACCTATTTCTGTGAGTTAGAGTAACAGGCAGCGCAGAGTCGCTAGCCAAATAGAGGTAGATCGATGGTAGGATAGATAGATAGATAGATAGATAGATAGATAGATAGATAGATAGATAGATGATAGATATAGATAGATAGATAGATATAGATAGATAGATAGATATAGATAGATAGATAGATATAGATAGATAGATAGATATAGATAGATAGATAGATAGATAGATGATAGATGATAGATGATAGATGATAGATAGATATAGATAGATAAATGATAGATAGATAGATAGATAGATAGATAGATAGATAGATAGATAGATAGATAGATAGATAGGTCAATAGGTGGTAGATAGGTAGATAGGTAGATATATAGAGAGTATTAAAATAGTTGAAAACAGCTTCAAGAAGAGAGAGAGTATCTCATTTGTTGGTATTTTCCTCTTCCAGTTTTTTCTGAATCTTGAAGAAAAAAATAATAAAAGTTTGATTATAGTGAAGGAATGGTTTTCTTTGGAAACCACAGGGGAAATGCCGAGGTTAAATTTCCATTCATTATCAACATTTTCATGACAATAATAATACCAGGCAACTTTATTTTACATATTTGAAACCTTTTTATACTGTCCTCCATTGAGACAGACTCCAGGTTATTTTACAAGGTGAAACTATCACACAGACAAATAACATAAAACCCCAAATTAAAGATGCCTTGGCAGATAATAAAAAAGTGTATTTGAAAATATATGTTGATAAATGTTCTTTGACTGAGTGGTAGGAAGTGAGACTTCCCAGACATTTTTGCAGAGGATTGGAGGTTGTCAAAGATTAGTTGTTTCCTGTTCAAGAGGGGCCTCTCCATTTGTTTTTCTTTGTGTGCATGGGTGTGGGACCCCAACCAATCTGGGATGCTAGCCGATCCCAGCCAATTAGGAATCGACCAATCAGGTCCCATTAAGACTCTTCCTATTATCTTAAATGTCTATGTAGATGTGACTTTATGGCTTGGATGTGCTGAATAAGTGAAAAATACAGAAACTTCATAGCAGCATGAAAATATGGAGACCTGAAGTTCTTTTTTTAACTTCTTTTATTTGTTTGTTTGTTTATTTATTTTTCAAATTTTGCCACCGCCCATCTCCCCCCAAATAAGCTAGGGTAAAGGAATACATTTAGATTTATCCAACGCAATCCTCAGTGGGGGGAAAAAATCTAACAATGAAAGCTTCAGCTTAACAAACTGGGGTGCAGCTAATCTGAAACATGGTAATATTTTTGCCAAGGGAAAGATGGTGAAGATGGAGCTTCATGCAGTATTTATCTTAGATCGCTGGCCAATTTAGATCCTACAAACAAGATGTACATGTCTCTTTGAAATGTAGCACAGCTTTTGGAAAGAGGAAGAGATTTAAAAAAATATTTCTAGAGGAGCTGGCAGAAAGTGGAAGATAAAAGAACCTTAGAAAATGTTCAGATTTTGTTGGCTGTAAGTGATCATTTTTATTATGAATTTCACAGTGGGTGGTTCCAGGTCAGGCTTTTAAAAACATGCAAAAACCCTGCTTCATTTGTGACATTTGTGAAGGCTCCAGACCTTGTTATCTCCCCTTTGTAGCCCTCACAACTTTTTTTAATGTTCTCCAAAATTCAGATTAGAGGGAAAAGACAAAATATCTGCATGAAACCTTGATAGTTCATGCAAGGTTATGGCCACCAGCTGGCACCAAGTATGTGATAAATTCTTTCTCATTTGTCAAGATAGTATAGAAACTCAGCTCTGCCTGGAATACTTTGGTGATTTATTATGTGTGGCCATGGGCCAGGTTCAACATTGATTTAAGCCATTATTTGCATAAATAAGCCACAGTGGTTTGGTCTAAACATTGCATTAAGCCATAAACCATAGCATGCAACAAAATGGCTTGGATTCACACAACATACTAAGAAAATTGAAGGGGGGGGGGGGGGGGAGAAGAAAACGTAGCTCCTTCTCCAGTCACAGGATAGAAGTCTTCTTTTTGCTGTGAGGTTCAAAGCAACATTTTACAGATGACAGGTATTTCATATTTGTTAAAGGACATGCAACCAGGTTTGATATTTTACTGAGATGTCAGAGGAATAGAGTATAATGGTATATAGTGACCAAGCAGCAATTCCCATCTTATGAGTGCCCATTTTGCAAGTTCTCCAGATGTTTTCCATACAGGGAGCATTCAGCCCTCCAAACCCTCATCTGCAGTCTGAAATGGTCCAGCTTACCTGTACAATTTTATCTGATATCAGTAAGATGCAAAGAAAGCCATTCATCTTAGGAACCATCAGGGTCCACCTTCAGCCTATGAGAAGATGGTGGATTGCAAACTAGCTGTTAGTGTTGGCAGAGAGCAGGTTTCATCTCAGTTTCTTGCTTGTAGATTGGAACAGGACTGTTTTGTCCCATCTTCCAAAAGTCCCTGATACAGCTGTACTGGCACTGCCTTATCTGTCACAGTGTTCTGGAAGCTCACTTACTGTTGATTACCCAAGTATTCTCTGTGCTGGTCCCAATCACATGCTTTGGAAATAGATAGTGGAAATCAATTAGCATCTAATTTTAGTAAGTTATTCTTCAGTGTTTGAGTCGAGGCTCTGTTCTGGAAGCCTACACTGTGCTTAAAGTGTGTTCTCTGTAGCCACCCTTGAGGCTTGCTTTCCTGTCCAGTGTTAATCTCTTTTCTGGGTGTTTCAGCCCTTGCTGACTTTGTCAAGATAATGAAAAATCATCGCAATGTCCCAGGCAGCCAGGAGAAATTTAAGCGGGGAGAAAACAACTATTATTTAAGGTGGAGATGTTCTGCTGAATCTCAAAGGAGTTTGCCTGGGATCTCCCACTTACCAGCCAGGTTGATATTCATTTATCTTTAATAGGATTTATTTCTAACCTGCTGTTCTTTCAGCATGAAACTCAGGATAGGTAAACGGCATTTTCATCTTTGATCCAACCCGAGCTTTTTTAGCCTCATTCTTGGCTGCAGTTTAGGCCCTTAGTGGGATGAAGACCTTGCTTCTTTTCTGCCATTCTATTTCTCAACATTGCAAACTGCACAATAGTTTCCTGTTCATCATGCCACATTGCAAACCCCTTGCCCATCCATTGTCATTTTGACCGCCATCTGCCTTGCCCAATGCTGTGCATCATTATAGATTATTATATATGGCTTGTAAGAGAAGTGTTGCTTGCCTATGGCTACCAGATTTGGGTCATAAGACTCTCTAGTGCTTTGCCACCGTGAAGTGACCATCTGGAGCTTTGCAATCCGAATTGAGTAGCCCATCTGAACATCCTTGACTGGACCTCTTACACGAGCAGGAATTATGATGAATAATGCTATTCAGGAGCAATTGGGTATGACGTGTGTCAGAAATATCTTGAATCAATTGTTTCAGAGTCTAAGGGCAGCCCAGGAAGAGATAAACACATTAAAGTTGCCATACTACAAAAGAGTATTTCTTTCATAGGCCCTTAAGTTTATATTTATAATGGTGCACGTAAGGGACTAAGATCCCGCCCCCCAGAAGGAAGGGGGCAATGATCACAAAACAGATTCTACAGAAATTCCTCTCCAGAGAGATTGGTAACTCACCATGAGTAGGATGCAATATGTGTTACACAGATATGCCTGAAAAAGAAGTCATATTTTGCATCCTTCGGGGTTGATTCATATATACGCTTCAGGATGGTGCAGCTTCTCATCTTGACCTTGCCTTCTCCCAGTTTCACAGGAGGAATCATCACAAAGGTTAGGCAAACAAAAAGTTAGTAAGTTTATAGGACACAATTTCACTTTGAATGTATTAGTTCTGCATGTGTGAGGTGGTATGAAAAGAGAGGGAAGCGGCTTTGATGTACGGAGTAGACTTTTCTAATTTTGACCCCCTCCTCCTCTTCCTCCTCCTCCTCCTCCCTAAAGGTTCAGCAATTAATCTTCATCCTTGATAAGTACAAGCAGGTGTGAAGCAGACAGCATTGGCTTTCCTGAATTTGAACATGTCAGCAGTAGTTAACGTTTTTTTCTGACAAGATGGACGGCCACATTCCAAGATGGGAGCAATATATGGTCTTAGAGTGAGGAAGGCAGAAGGTTGCTCTCTCGCCCTTTCAAAGAGCCTGTCTGAGTCATGCTCACACATCGCTGCTTCTGCTTGATAAGTAATCACAGTTATGAGGCCAGGAAAGCCTTTATGTCGGACGAGTTATGTCAGACCAGCCCAACTTTGACCAGAGAAGATATGGTTCCTGAATACCATTTTTGGTCTGATTTATGAACTATTGACCGACTCTGCTGTGGCTGTAGGTTAGACTGGGAAGTTAAAAAACAAAATGAAACTGGAAGAAGGTGATGGAAAACCACTTCTGTACTGTTGCTGAGAAAAGTGTGCGGGTGTGTCTCTGAAGATGCCAGAAGCCAAGCCTGAGACAGTTGAACAATTAGATTGCTCCTTCAAGCAATATCTGGAAGTTGTCATCTGTCTCAATTTAATCTGTTCTTGTTTTTCTTGTTATCCCCATCTCAGAGTTAGGTGACATGGATGATATACTGGCGTACCTTTTCTTCAGATATCAAGAATTGATTGCAGTTATGCATGGTGTGTTTGTTGTTTAAACTGAGGATCATATTTGAACAGGAGCAGGTCTGTGTTGTCAGAACCATTGGCTTTCTCTGCAAAGCTTTGAAACTGTGGGTTAAGGTGCTCTTTGCTTAACTTGGGCACAAGGTGCAATAGATACAAGGTGACTGATCTGTCACTGAGTTTAGGGGTGATGCCTATGGCATGCGAGGAAACTCTGAGAATGAAGTGTGGTCCCCCATGCCTTCAATTATGGTCACCTACCTTCTGTGCTTCTCCAGGCAGAAAGCCACTAAATGACGCTGAGATTGGCCGCTTAACTGAAATAGGATCATGTTCTCAAGTAACCCCTGTTGAAAGAAATATGAGAAGCAATGTAGTTTTCCTCAAAGCACAATCCACCCAGAAATTCTCCTCTGCAAATATCAGTGGATGAGTGGACATTTATTTCATTCAGTTTACTGTATATGGTAGCCTATATCTCACATAAGCAGCTCTAAACATACTGGTCAGGATGGACCAAAGTCCAATCCATGGGTCATGGTTCTGTGACATCAAAATATATTTTGTCCATGAAAGCTGCACTTGCTATCCCAGACTCTCTTCAGAAGCTCTTCCTTTAGTTATGTACACGGTAACAAAGGATGTGTTTACATATGAGTAAACACATCCTTTGGCCCTGAACTACTCCCCTATTTCAAAGAGCTAGAACAGCAATGAATCTGAAGAATACATGGAGTAGGCACGTTGTGCCTAATCCTGTTTCATTCCATAACCATCAGTTTAATACAGTTTAAGAGTTCCCAAAAGCACAATTATTAGCAGGAACTAATAGTGGGATCATGAAATGGATTTTCACTGTAATGTGCATTGATTTCTTGAACTCATGTATCATTCCGGGCAGAGGAAAAAATTAAGATCGTAGAGAAGATATGTAGCTCAAGGTTGGTGTGTTGTGCTGGTAGTTTTCTGAGGTAGATTTTTAATTGCAAACATTTTATTGTCGTACTAGGTAATGTCATCAGTGCAGGAGACATGGAGAAGTGAGGTTCCCTGGGTGGCAAACGATGTGTAGATCTTTCTACACCAAGTTATGCTTGCTGAGGGAACTCTATAGAGGGCAGTTAACTTGCTTGTGAATGAAGTCTTTGGTGGTATCTTTTGATGGATCCATAGATAGGACACAAGTCTCTATGTTTCCCGAACAACATTTGGTCAGAGTGAATTCTCCTGCATTTTTCAGTCTGGCTTATTCTAAAATGTCCGCTGCTTCCTCGTTGAAGCTATGTCCAAAGTTGTCTGTGCGGAAGGAGATTAGTGATGGAGCATTGGGTCTGTCAGTTCCTGGTTGGCGCTTGCATTTTATTTTGTAGATGACTCCTGTTTTGTCTTCTTTTGATATTCAGTCTTTGGGTTGGCAAAAATGGAGGAAGGAAAATTGCTCCCAGGGTACCAGTGTGTTTTGAACCTGAACTTGTCAGTTATAGAATGGGACTGTCTAGGTTAGTGTTTCTCCACCTTGGCAACTTTAAGATAGGTGGACTTCAATGTCCAGAATTCCCCAGCCAGCCATGCTGGCTGAGGAATTCTGGATGTTGAAGTCCACCTATCTTAAAGTTGCCAAGGTGGAGAAACACTGGTCTAGGTGATGTGAATCCAAAGATGGGTTGTATGCATTCTTGACCCCCTCTTCTTTTTCCTCTTACAGATTACCCCTGGCAGCAAAGCAGCCCAATCTCAGATGAGCCAGGGGGATATGGTGGTGGCTATCGATGGCGTCAACACAGATACCATGACCCACCTAGAGGCCCAGAATAAGATCAAATCAGCAAACTACAACCTGAATCTTACTCTTCAAAAGTACGCAGAGATAAGTTCCTATCCATACAAGAATTCAATGCTTGTTTGTTTTCCCACTGCAAGGCAGCTTAAAGGTTCCACCTGTGATGTTTTGGGCACCATGTTACAGCACAGAAGCAAGCTGCCTAACTATCTCAGAGTTATACCTGTTTTATAATATCTAAAAGGTACCTTTCAGTCTCTCCTTGGGCAGCCCTGAAGTGAGCATTTCAGAGACTGCATTTTGGATGGAGCAGCTTTTCCCAACTCAGGTGGTCTTCAGCTCTCATGATTACCATCCGGCATGGCCAAGGGGTTATGAGAGCTGAAGTAGGGAAAGCTGTTATGAAGAACAGAAAAGGTGATGCTCTTGCACATCATGTGCCATGCATGAACCTCCTTGTAGGCCTGCTTTGGCTAATGTAGTTCATAGCTTGCATATCTAAGGCAGCATTCAAGATGTCCTGAAGCTGCGTGTCATAACCTCAGAAGGGTCAAATTTAAAGAGCAGTAACTAAATCTCGGATGCTTTGTCATATCAGAGATTCAGATCCAATTTTCCTGGCCTCCTTTTTGGTGGGGTCATTGGCTCAGCTAAGCTATCATGTTGAAAAGCATCAGATCTGAAAGTGACTTCATATTAAGCCACTGTTTAGTATGCAGACATCAGGGTTGGCCTGGCCATGGCTGCCTCGGCAGGAAGAGATGCTGAAAGATTTCATTTCAATTTTGACTTGAGATTTGGTAGCATGCTTCTACTAGTGATTAAGGACTTTTGCTTGCTTGCTTCCCAGCTAAATCTCCTAATTCTTGACTCTATGGCTTAATTTTTATTATCTTATTTTAGAACTGCATTTATGCTTGTTTTCTGTGCAGCATTACAAGAATTTTTTACACAAGGAAAAGTGGAAATAAAATTTTCTTAATGAGTAATTAATACCTTTATGACCACTTGCTGTGCTGCCTGAACTGGCTGGTCTGGTATCTTGAAATAAGCCAACTTTAAACTGGATTTCTAAAGCTAGCTTTTCAAAGGAACTGGTGTTAAGATGAGAATGGTTTGGACTTCAGACCACATGCTAAAGTATGGTTATCTTATTTTAGTGAGTTTCCCTCAGCAGCTGTAACTATCAACCAATGTTTGTGATAGCCTATGACTTTTCCTGTGGGCCATTTTGGTGTGATGGTTAAGGACCAGGATAGAAACCAGGAGACCATGAATTCTAGTCTTCCCATATATGTGAAACCAGCTGGGTGACCTTGGGCCAGTCCCTCGGTCTCAGCCCTGGGAAGAAGAAGGTGAAGGCAAACCACATCTGAAAATGTTGCCAAGAAAACTGCAGGGATGTGTTCAGGCAGTTGTCAGGAGTCACCTCTTTTGTTTTTGAATGCCATATCAACCGATCGGGCTTGTCACCAAAAGCAATATCCATACAGGGTTCTCCATTAAGTCAGAAAGTCAGGATAGCAGCCACAAGTATCAAACCCTTTTGACTTTTTTGACCCCTCCTGTAGACACCCCTGTTCATACCAAGCAGCTACCAGTGGCTTTTAATTCTCTTTCGAAATGAGTGTTTCCAGGGTAAATGATAGCCATATATTACACATCATGCCCACCGGTGTGGCCATACCCTCCATTCTCATTGGTTTCATTCAGGAAACTTTTGGGTGTATCTGAAGTAGTGGAGCAGACGGTCTGGGTGAGGCAGCTTTGATGTGCCTTGACAACGTGCTTCTGGTTGCTCTTGGCCTTCATCAGTGACTGGCCAAAACGAGGTTTCTGCAGCCATGTAGCCCTGGATAAGAACAAAGCAGTTTTGAAATTCAGGAGCAAGGAGGTTGCCTTAATGGAACGCTTTGCCTGAACCCTGGTTTAAAAGCTGTTGCAATTAAATCCTGTTCGTGTGGGATGTGCAGGTGGGGAAGAGATGATTTCCTTCACCTCCTTCTTCTCTTTCACCTCCTTCACAGGAGAAATTATCTTCAAGGAGTTGAGTGCTCATTAAAACAAATGCTTAAAACTAAGGGCTTACCTGGCAGATGCCAGTGTTACCTTCTCAGTAGCACATAACAGAGGTGTCTGTGTATCGTTGATGGTTTTTTACCTCCAGACAGCACTATGCAAACTTTATAGTTCTATGAACCAAACAATTTAAAAAACAAAACAGAACTTCCCTCTTCTCTTTAAAGATAGTATCAAAAGCTGGAAAAAACAGAGCCTCATCCTGGAATTTATTACCAACATATTAGTACTTCGAAATACTAGCCTTTGAACCATGCTAGGTCTTAAGCACAACAGCCAAAATCACACATTGTGGCAAAGCATGCTTTTAAAAAAAAAAATGGCTTACTGGAGAAGCCACCGTGGCTGGAATCGCACAGTCCAACAATCAAAAGTCAGTCCAATATCGTTTGGCTTGGCTTGGCTTGATAAGCAGTCTCCCCCTGTACTGGTGCTGAAGGGTTCTCGCTAGTAAAGGTTTACCCTGTAATTTCAGCACAGGGAGAATGAGGTTGGTCCTGGCAAAATGAGTCCAAAGTCAGAGCTATCAGGTCTCTGCTGTAGAAATCCAGACAGCCAGAAGATTTCAGCAAAGTTCTCACTGTGCCACCATCTAGTGGCTGTCCAGGTTTGCGCAGCCTTTGAAGATCCATTTCCGCCCAAGTCTGCGTTCCACCCTTCAGAGTGTCCACATTCCAGCAGAGAACACAACCAGACCCAAAACTGTGTGGCCACACTGACAGCAGGAGGCAGCCTGGCCTGGAACAAATTTAAGGATTTGGACAGGAGGGCTCAGCAGATCCTGTTGACTCCTCAGGCCTGAAGATCTCCATCTCTGGTGTCTCAAGTAAGAGACTTCAGAATGATGGGATGCTCTTTTCTTCCTCCTAAAATAAGTTCCTGATCCATTTAGTTTTCACGGTAAGAATACTGGGGTGGGTTGCCATTACTTTCCCCAGGGACCGCATTTAGTCTGACCTCTCTGTCATGACCTTCTCGTCTTGGGTGGCCCTTCACAGTTTAGCTCATGGCGTCACTGAGGTGCTCAAGCTCCAGCACCATGACAAGGTAACGATCCTTCCTCTGGAGAAGATGCTGATGCTAGGGAGAGTGGAAGGCAAAAGGAAGAAGGGCCGACCAAGGGCAAGATGGATGGATGATATTCTAGAGGTGACGGACCCGTCCCTGGGGGAGCTGGGGGTGTTGACGACCGACAGGAAGCTCTGGCGTGGGCTGGTCCATGAAGTCACGAAGAGTCGGAGGCGACTGAACGAATAAGCAACAACAAAATAAGTTCCTGAGCAAGATTCTCTGGTGGTGGAAAATTAAAATTCTGCCCAGAGCTGACTTAAATACAGAGCTAGAGTGGTTCAAATGAAGATTATACACAACTATATTATGCTTTGTTTCAGTTTAGGAAGATTGAGATGAGTCTATGAAAAAAGCACATAAAAATGCAGTGAAGGATACTTTGCAACAAGGTCTCCTTCACCCTGAATAAGATTGTATAGATGGAAGGTGCTTGCTTGTTTGGAAAGCGGAGAAATATGAGCTCCACTTTTATGAGATCTGAAATCTAGACTTTTGCACTCCCAGGAAGAAATGCTTTTCCTGGGTTGCTGCTTGCAGCAATGACATTTCCTTTATCAGTTCTGGCTCTGACAGTTTCATGGGGATTATTTATACCATGGTAGCTTCTATAGAATTTGGAACTTCTTTTTATTGGCATGGCTTGCTCATCAAATTTGCTGAACTGAGAACTCAACAGACCAACTGTTCTTGCTTTTCAAAAGCTATTGCTACTGTAGCAGCAGCAAGACTGGTATCTGCATGGGGGAAGGGTTTTTTTTTTACATTTATTTATATAAAAATAAATATTGATTAAAAATAAGAAAAGCTGCAAAGTTAATTGACATCCTCAAGCAGAATCATTTCCAATCTTTGGGGCTGCAAAATTCTAGACAACCACTAGATGGCAGGAAAGCCAGTTTTCTACACATTCCTTTCCTGCCATCTAGTGGCTGGCTGAGTTTTTACAAGTCTGATTGCTTCTTGGCCTTTTGGCTAAGATCAAGTGTAGTTTTTACAGGTCTGGTTGCCTGACAATAATGCTTCTCACTCTGAAGCCATTTGTAGAAAATAGAAATGATAAGGTAGTGCTTTGTTTAGAGCAGGGTTTCTCAATCAGGGTTCCATGGAGACTTAGGTTTCCACAAGAGGTCACTAGGGATTCCCAGGAGATCACAATTTATTTCAAAATTATTTCAAATTTGGGTGACTTCACATTAAAGAGGTAAGTCTCATTCTTTATTTTTAGCTGAAGAACACTGTTAATGCATACAGACAGGCCTACCGATGAAACAAATATAATAATTTTGTAACTTCTGGCCTCTATTTGAGCCTGAATGTGCAGGGGTTCCTTCCCTGAGACCTGAACAATATTTCAAGGGTTACGGAGTCAAAAAGTTGAGAAAGGCTGGTTTAGAGCATGACAAAGATAAATGGAGAGTGTTTAGTGGGGCTGGAGAGGCAAAGTGAAAAAATGGGACTAAAATATAAAGAAGACCAAACTAAGGATAACAGGTAAAACAATCACCCTTAGAATTTACAGTGAAGATATCAAAGTGTGGAGAGCTTCTGCCTTTAAGCTACCATTAATAGAAGATGACATCCTTGTATAAGTATCATATGACTTGTCAACTGTGCATACAGTTGATCAATTCTCCCAGTGCATCTTAATGGAGTGTACATTTTTGAATCCTCTTTATGATATTCTGCAGTTGCTGGACAATCAAAATATCTGTAGCATCTAATGGGGGAAAAATGGTGGACTTTGAGTTAAACTCCTGCTTAGCAGTGATGTTGTGTGAAGTCCTACATGTCCATCACAGCCCCAAAAGCATCCTGGTCAATGTGAGACTTGAACAGATGTTTAAAACAGTCTTCTTTTGAAAGCAGTGGATTTTAGAAGTGCTTTGCTAGGCTGTCCCAAGATTTTCACCAACTTTTCCAGAGAATGATGAACCTGGGATGATGCTATCTGCCAGAAGAACACTAGTATTCCAGGTCCAATCCTACACTCACTCACTGCTGAACTCAGTGGGACTGTCCTCTGAATAGACACATTCAAGATTGCATTGCTAGTTGTACCGTCTATGGAGGCTCAATTTTAAGTGTGTGCCATAAACCTTGTTACAATTCTGATGATTCTGTCCCTGATGAATCTGTGCCACAACTTGGAAGGGCAAAGGAGTGTTTCATGCATTGCCAAACCTATTTCCTTATTACAAATGTTTACCCCTCATTCTCCTCAAAGGGAGACAAACCTTCCCTTGGGTGGCTCATTCAAGGTAATTGCCACTTTTGCGCTTCCAGGGAAAAGGTCACGGTGAAGGCTAATGGCATTTTTGTCTGGGCTGATGGCTTGAATAGAGATGACAACATCACACCTTGGGGAAAGAAGGAGGCATTCAAATTGGTTCAAAATGCTGCAAGCGGCCCTTGTGCACTTGATTAGTGCTGATTAGCTTGTAGGTCTGACAAAACAAGTGCCAAATGATGTATGCAAAGGTCTGAAAAACATCTCCATGGCATGAGGGTGGGAGCAGTTTGAGCTGCATATAAAGGACCTTCAGTGCTGTATTTGGCAAGGAGATTTTACCTCTCGATCTATTGTCTTCCACATGGCTCTTACCTGTTTTGTAATTCTTTTAAACACACTGGGTTGAAAATACTGTAACTGTCTTGATGTAAGTGGTCCTTTCAGATTGTGAGAATGGCTCTCTGGTGGTTAGTTCATCAGTGCAGATGGGTGGGCATGGGGGATCTCTCTTTTGCACAGCCTGTTGGAGCTGATATATTTTTAGTTTGTTTCAAGTAGTCAAGGCGTGGTCAATTAAGCATGAGAGATGTTTCAGCACAACCCATCAGAACTGTGGCCCAACTTTTATATCAGAGTTAAAGAAGTTGTGATGCACCTGTAGAAGAGTTACTGATGAAATAGCTGCACCCACCCCATAGTAGTCCCAGTTATGCTGTCAAACCATGGAAAAATGTCTCCTGTTCCACCACTGATGTACGAAACAAGCCACTACCAACAACAACAAAGATCAAATGTGTTCAACTGAGCAGCTTAACAGTAGATGACCCCCTTGCTCTTTCAGATCTAATGCATTTGCTGAGCATATCTTTGTAATGCCACATAAATTGTGATCTATTGTGATATTCAGATTCATAAGCAAAGGAAAGAAGAAGATTTAACAGTTCTGGAAGGTTATCTTGCTTGCTGTGATGGCCAATCCCATTAATTATTCAAATGTTGGTGAATAAATGCGAGAATTTGATCAGTGAGGGAAAAAAAAGCATCCAGTCAGCAGATGAGTGAGTGAGAAATAATTTCTATCTAATTCTAGCAGATTATCACTCCCTGACTTTGATTCAGCAATTGGCAGACGGATTGCCTTCTTTCACAGGTTTTAAGTGGGTCCATTCCTGTAGGCATCAACAGAGCCACTGAGACTTGGTACCACCTCTGTTAGATAGCAATGAAGGGCACAGTCCATGTGTAAATCCTCTTTGCATTGCTATGGATTTGCCAGCATACGGAGCTAGTCTCCCTATTGAACAGAGAGCAGGTTAAAGTGTGCTAGGTCTGACTTGTGTCCCACAAATAGGCTCTCAAAAGCATTTGTCCAGACACATGGTGATATTATTTCCTGGGACAGCTAGGGCTGTGATGATATTCAATCCAAAGATTCAACTCAAAGGCAGCTTGGCTGAATCACTCCTTGAAGTTGAATCTTCAGACTGAAGAACATATTGATTTGATGGCTCTAATCAGACTGGATGTCCTTGAAACACTTGGCTAATTCTATGTATGGGTACAGGTGTATATGCAAATACACCCATCTTATTGCAACCCATCTTATACAGTTTGTAAACCATGGTTTATGTGTTAGTACGTTATCAGAAACCAGCCATTTTATTCAGGAAGTTATGCTTGAGCAAACCATAGCTTAGCATGATATAGAAACCAAGTTATAGTCAAATTGGAGGTCTGTGTGGGTAATGAGTCCATTTGGAGGCCGTTTAATTCACTCTGGACTTCAGTGTCCTTCTTCAGAGTGTTGTGGTGCTCCACAGGCCACTATGTAAACCCTGCCTGGAAACAGATGTGGAGTTGAGAAGTTGAGAAAGGCTGGTTTAGAGTTGAGAAGTTAGAAAGGCTGGTCTTCTTCCCCCTCACTCAGAAACATCCAACACAAGACTCATTATGGAGAAGGGCTCTATGAAATGAGGAAGCTGTTCTTCCCTAAACAAAAGTCTTGGCATTTGTTTCATTACTTCTGAGTGACAAATGGTGAATCTGTCTCAATGAACACCTAAAAAAGATAAATGTAACAGGGAAGGGTTCAGATCTAATTCTAAAGTGTGCCTCTTCATTTCTCTCTAAGTGGAGAGAATGTCACAAAATCCTGGAATCACAATCAAAGCATCAGCCAAGCAAGTAATTCTTTTTCATTATATCTCTGCATATGAGAGCGATATTAATTGCCTCTGCAGAATAATTTACATCAGCATTTGAAACAAAGGGAAGAAAAAGGAATGGAGCAGGGCTTTGCCAAGAAATTGCTCTGAAACCGTAAATACATTTTCCTTTCTGAATACTTGAACCTTGGCAACTGTTTTTAAATTTAAATGTCTGTGTGGTAGAGAGAGTTTACCGACATAGCCATGATGATGTCATGATTGTGTAATGCCTTCCCCCCATAGCTGCCCCCATCTACAGCTCAGGGCCCAGGATCAGAAGAGGCTGGATTTAGTGCCTGTCATGAGTAATGACAGTGAGCAGGAGGGGGCCTCTATCCAGGGGGGAAAACGCATGTGTAGTACTGAGGAATTAAGCAGCCATTCAAAGAGACACAGATCAGGCCCGCCTTAGCTTTTGGGGTTTATATGTCTGGGTTTTTCCCACGCTTCTTCAGTTTGTTAGGATTCTGTTTGTGTAGCAGTAATAAACACTAGAGAACTACTCCTCATCTCAGTGTGTGTCTCACTGTTAGGACAGTGCCAGTCCTTAACTCTAACCAGGAGTGTTTGCAGGGCATGGGCAAAAAAGTCAAGATAGCAGTGATGGTGCAATCAAAGGCTTTTTCACCCTATCCTGTGGGCACCCCTGACTCTAAACCAAGAAAGATCAATATCACAATATATGTTCAACCCTAATATACTCTTGATCTCTAGTTTCCCAATTATTATTTTTTAATTCAGAAGCCTCTGAGAAATAGCTTTTTCCAGTTTTGTCTCCATGCCTCATCCTGTTGGCTTACTACAGTCATAATGTAAATAAATGTGGAATTAAGCAAACATTTGCTGGGTCAGCAAACAAATCACGACCCAGTAGAAGGAAAGAAGAATCAGATGTTGGTGGGCATTGGCCTGGTGTGTTATTTCTTTCAACACTGAAGCCTTGCTTTTTCCATGGCCTTGCTGACAATTGAATTAAAAGAAATGTTTTTCCACAGACCAAGCCTTCTCTTTTTCTTGTTTTCTTGTAATTTAAGGCTCTAGGTTCATATATTTTTTGTACTTATCTTTTTGTACTTATCCTTATTTGTAACTTCAAAAGTCCTATGCTGTTGGGAAGAAGGAGATGAAAGCACATGTGCCTAGATTTGAAAGGAAAAGGTGGATGGTTCAGTAGTAAAACTAGAAGGGGGATGCAAAGATTAAAAACAATATCGACAGCAGTTTATAATACATTATTTGAAAGATGTGGAAAACCATCAGCTGCTCAACAATCATTTTTTTTTCTTGTGCCCTTGCCAGATCAAAACGTCCAGTTCCATTGTCAACAGGCACCCCAAGAATTGATGCCCCCATGCCCGTGATCCCTCATCAAAAGGTATATGTCTAATAGTTTCCTTTGCTTCTGTTGAATTTCTGGATGTAAAGCTTTCTTCAGGGAGACTGGCATTTGATGTGGGAGAAATTAGAATCATAATACTGTGATGTGCCACACGGCATAGATCGTATTACCCTTCTAAAAGAACAGAATGACCATCCATCTCTTCTCTTCCTCCTACTTTGAAGGATGTGTCCTCAGGCTTCAAGAGAATTCCCATCTCTGGCCTATGCCCTCATTGTCCACATACACTGTATATTTAGAGGAGGAAGAAATCAAGGAGAGAGAGAGAAATCAATAAAAGAAGGGAAGAAATGGGAGAACTTGAAAACTCTATGTTCTCTGGTTTTAAGGGAGGATTCCTCCTTAAGTGTATCTCAGAGACTTTACAGCTTGTAATGTCTTTTTGCAATATCTTGGCAAATTCTGTCAGAATGAGTGTTCATTTAAACATATGATTCCCTTGAGTGAGTAGAATAGGCATGAGAAATAACCATGAGAATACATTTCAGATTGTTCTGAAACAAGGATAGAACTTTGCCAGAAAACTGAGATTAATACAGACCTTTAATCCCTGTCACAGTTACTCTGATAGCCATTGAGTGTTGGTAATGTGGGCTGATTTTGCATGATAAATTAACCTGGGTCCTTATGTAAATTGGGCAGCAGGGAAATGTATATTCTCAATCTCTGTTTGTGTTTTGAATCATTCTCTCCCTCACTTCTCATCTAAGTCCTGAGGAGGATCTATTTATTTTCTATTGGCCCTTTAGCTAAGCATTTCTGGGAATATTTTTTGCTTCAACAGTGGGGTAAAACATCCTTAAATAAATACTGCTAAGAAGTAATAATGATAACAATAATGATAAGCAAAGAACAGCTCAGGTCCCTCTTAGTATTAAAATGCATAGTGTGAAGAGAGTAGGCCTTACATTTAAATCCAGCATTTCTAACAAAGGGGCTATAAAAGAGTTGATAGAACTTTTCCCCAAAACCTTGACCAAGGCAAGGAAGCTGTGGGTTCACTTCTGACTTTCAAAGCTATCAGCAGGAGAAGAAATATAATGAGTCCTGTTTCTTCTCCTTGTGCTTCAAATCTTTGTCATGAAGTTATGAGCTTGCAGACTGGAGAAGCGTAAGCCAGGCATACCATGAGGGGTGGATATAGGTGTTTGCACAATCATCACACAAGAGATTCACAAGACCGGATACCCCACAGTTCCGTCTGTTTTCAGTGACAAGATAACTCTCAGTTTATCTCACAAGATTCCCTGCATTTCTTCATGTACACAGGACCTCTGGAGTGAACAATTAAACATGCCTGTTCTCTGGCTCGAAGATACAAGCGATGAGATAAACTGAACATTTACCATTGTTTAAAGACGTTTAGAAGACTGAAGATGTGATAGGAGGCTGAAAGGATGTCTTGTGTCTTTTTTCTTTAGTCACCGCAGAGAGAAGCTTAATTCTAGCTTTCAGGATTCTCCATGAATCCAAATGTATTTAGGGCTAGAGAACAAGAGGCCACCTCTCTCTCCTCCATGAAATAAAGCAGGCTAGTAAGGTGAGAGTAATTAAACTATAGAGAGGAAACCCAACGTTCAGGAAAACACCTCCTCTTCTTGCCAGTTGAAAAATTACCCCAGTTTTAATATCTCTCTTTAGAGAAAAGACAACAGTGCCATGAAGCCAGGTACAATCCCTTTCTGCCCTGCTAAAAATCTGAATCATTTATCCAGGTAATGTGGAAAAGTTATTCCATGAAGCCTGGAGAACTGTTGGTCCGAGTAGAAGGCTACATGGATAGAGCTATCATACCTGGACTCCAGAACTCCAGATGACCCCTAGAATGCAGCCAAGGGTTACCCAACACTCCAACTCTTTGCTGCCCTCTAGTGATCTGGATTTTTGTAGCCCAGTTCTGGTAACCTTATGCCTGGATAAATAGTCAAATCTGGTACAAAGCATCTCCTCTGTGGCTATCTGTTTGATTCAATTTTATTTCTGTTAATGGTCAGCAAAGAATGGATCCCTGCTATTGGATGTCCAGCAGCAACAGTGGACAATGCTGCAAATACAATCCATAGAATATGGTCATTGTGGTTTTATGTGGGCAGTGGTCAATACAAAGTTGTATTGGATTTAGTAGCCCATGTATTCAGGAATAGGAATCTAGACTTCAAAAGTGAAAAGTACTGGTTATATGTATCAATTGACTTCCATTCAATGGTACTGGTCCGTCTGCAAGGTAATCACAGATGGCTGTGGCCCTCCTGCAACAGAAATCATGGCCAGCCATGTGATACCCACATGACAGTGAACCACTGAAAACTTTTCTTGGTCAAAATTTTGATGATGGTACAGGCAAACCAATTTCCCTTCAAACATGGAGTCCTGAACATCTTAACCCAGTTGGTTCTCATTGTGTCAGAGCACCCACATTTATCCTTCCCCCGTCCCTTCATAAAATCTTCCCACCTCATTTCTTTACACAAATTTGCATCCATGTTTCATTAAAGTTAACCAGTGTTCCTTCCTGCAACTTCTAGGCCAAGTTCTAAATTAGTTGTCTAAGATAAGCTCTATGTTTACAAAGGCGCAATGACTTTGTAAGTACAGTATCTCTGTGACAGTAGAAATCTTCCTCTGAAAGGTTCCCATTACTGACCGGCAGCACTTTCTAAAGTCATCCACCCACTGATGTGCCATAATAATACTAATGAGGACAGGCTTTATACCTTCTTAAGGTGACACTTCTAGAAGACCTTAAAAATCACTAGCGGGGGATCCTGCCTATCACATTATTTTTCCAGATGCCACATTATTTCAGCGGAGGAATTCAGATTCCTATCTCTTCCTCCAGACCTTTCCTATATACAATTCTATCCATTATTTTTCTTTTTCTTTTATTTCTCTTTTTTTTAAAATCAGTGCTTATCATCTCTGTGTGGTTCCTTGGTTCCTACCAGTTCCAACCTGTCAACAATCATTCATCAGAATGTCTTCTCCACAGGCACGAGCATGCAAAATATGGAGGCATTTGAAGTGGCAAGGCAAAACCTTTGAGAGGTGGCCACACATACAGTAGGCGCTTCAAGGGAGACTTCCCCTGAATTATTGCCAACAACACACAGCATCACAGGCTGCTTGGAATGGAAATGGAGAACTCGAGGCCCTTCAAATGGTATTGAATTACCATTACAGGAACTCTGGCTATTACCCGTGTTAGCTATTAGCCATGTTAGCTCATGCAGTCAGGGTTTATAGGTCATCAGTCTCTGGTTATAGTTCTCTGGTGCCCCAGTGCAGTATTAGAAAATGTCTGATTGATGATAACATGGCTAGACCCATCAAGACAGAAATACATTGACCAGCGTAAGGGCTGGCGGAAGTCGTGCAGCCTCCAGAGACAACCTCTGGCCATGGCGCAGGACCTTCCTTCTGCATGGCCACTCCAGAACCTAATAATATGGATTGCTCCTACTATTCCTTCAGAAGGTCGGTCCACAGTTCTTCAGAATAGTGGTGGGCCGTGGTGTCTGTCATGGGAGTAAGTGATGAGATGGACATTGTGACACAAATGCCCCAACTTATGTACTTGGGTACGTAAGGGCAGGTTTTGCATCTTGGCATCCTGTGCATGTTGCCTTTGCGTATCCTTGTGGCTTGATGGCAGTGCCACTGTGGTGGACGATTCCTTTGGAAGGGGGCACAGCTTGGCTGAGTCACACTGAGTGTGGGGAACGTTCGTTCCTCCATTGAGATGACACGGTGAGTTGTCACGACAGTCTGGAGAAACCCCCAAACTCTCATTGGTACAACTTGAAGGACCGTCCCTGTTGCACAAGTCGAAGAAGGCCTTGAGAGACAGCTGTGGAAAGCTTGCGCATGCTGGCACATTTGAGAAATAGTGACCATTCGGACATATTGCAAATTACAGACTTCAGACCGATTGCAGACAGGCTAGACTCACGGGGAAGCAAAAATATCCATGCAGAGGAGCCCACTGTTGATGGAAGTCAACTAACAAGCCTCTGTGAATTCTCCCTTCAGCTTTATGGTTTGACATTATTTATAGTAATAATTAATACGGGAGCTTGATAAGCAAGAAAAAATTCTGATTGTGTTGAGCTTCATGCAGAGGTCCCTAGTGGCTCTGACCGATGGTCCAACTGAGCCCTTGTGTGTTGCATGCTACCATCAGAAGTTTCCAGATCAGTGAGAGCCCGAAGTGTGTTTGGACTGAAATGAACAGGATTACTTATTTATTACACTTTTATTATTAAAGTTCTGAGATAGCCACATCCCAAGTTTCTTGGGAGTTTATAGAAATAGTTGGTGTGGATTGCTGGATCCACCTGTATGAACTCTGGTCCTCCCTCCAGTGTATCGGTGCTGTGTGGAAGTTGGTGGCTTGGAACTCACTCTTGGAAACCTTTAGGTTTTTCCTTTTTATCACGAATAAGGACTGAATGACCAGGAAATCAGTAAGGAAGAGGACATCTGATAATAAGTTCTATCTGTTTACCCAAGGGGTGGGGAAAGACTGAGCAAGCGGGATAGAATCACTGACCTGGACTCAAGATTCCTGTGGTGTAGATGACCCTCTTTCATTTGCTCAAATGAAATTTATGTACTAGGGAAGATCTATCAATAGTGTCTTTACAGCCTATTTTGCTTACCTTGTTGCATGGCCTTGATTAGCATGAACTTTGGCCAGTGCTGACAGCAACCTCTGTTACTGAAACTAATTATATAGAGACCAGCTACAGACTTGGTCTCTCTTGCGTTCCTCCTTTACTGCATTGTTGTATGTATGCAAACACTGTCCAGATATCCAGATTTCTTGAAGAGTCCACTGTCCTTTCCATGTGAACAATTTGGCAACCGCAGTGGATGACCTGTTATATAACTAATAATAGCAGCTGTTTGGAGAAGATGATTTATTGATATGCCTCTTCGGGAAGACTTGGAGTTAATATTTTCGCTTAACTAATGCAAGCCTATTGAAGTTACGTATTTGTTTTGATGCAAATGCCTAATATGTAAAGTTGCCAACACAAATAAAACAATATATCCACATCAAGTGACTGCCCCTGGTGTCTAAAAGCCAATAAATTCCAGATTTTGCCAAAATTTCCCACTAGGATCTATCCTGTTTTGATTCCTAACAAACTCTGTTCTGATAACTCAGAATAGAATACCTGCCTGTTTTGCTAGTTCATAAATAAATAAATACATGGTTGGCAACCTTACTGCTCTATGTAGAATGCCAGAGCTGGGAATTTTTTCCTTTCTGCATGAATGCTATGATTGTTTTCCTCTCTTTCTTTCTTTCTTTCTTTCTTTCTTTCTTTCTTTCTTTCTTTCTTTCTTTCTTTCTTTCTTTTTTTCCTTTCCTTCCTTTGCCTGCATATTTGCTTCTACAGGATTCTGTTCTGGAAGTCAGTGCCAACCGAGTGAACTTCAGTCCTCTAAATAGCGCGTCAGTGGGGTCCAAGAATAGCATTTTAGAAAGCAATGGTGCATATTCAGGCTACCTCAGCAAACAAGAGACCAGTCTATCACATAGCTCTTCCTTCTTAATGAGTACCAGCATTAGATCTTCCATGTCCTCCTCTCAGTCGGTGACATCTGACCGCTCAACAGCAAAAACTGACTTAGGTTCAAAAACAAGCACAATATTTACCGACGGCAGTAAACCGAAACACCAGCTGAGCCCCGCAAGGCAATATAACAACCCCATTGGTCTTTACTCAGCAGACACTCTAAGAGAAATGGCTGAGGTGCATAAGTTAAGTCTCACCCGAAGGGCTTCAGAAGGTGGACTTCTTAGAGGGTATGTAAATGCAATAAACTTGTTTTGTAACAATGCAGTCTGAATAGCTTGGTGAATGAGTAACTTCCATACATGGTTAATTGGAAACATACTTTGCAGAGATGTGCATTTTAATTCATCATTAAATAGATCTTAAGAATTTGCCTTGCTGAATCCATCTAGATCAACAGTGGCCAACCAAGTGCCTTTGAAAAGTTTACCAAGCAGATACAGCTATACCTGCCATTCCCTTTTCTTCATCTGAAACATCTGGCAGTCAAAAAGACACAGATTCTGAACTCTGGCAAGGAAAACAGATCTCCCAACTTGGTGCTCCAGAAATAACTGCTGGTCTTTTGAATAATCAGTGGTCTTTGACCACGTTCAAGCTATCCTAATGCACTCAGGATCCAAAGCAGAAAATAATTGTTCTGTCCTCCAGAAAAGTTGGAAATACTTGGTATGCTAGCTAGGAATTTGGGGAGCTGGTGTCCCAGCACCTCTGGAGATACCACCTTGGAGAAGGCTGTTATAGGAGATACCTTTCCTAAATATAGTGTAGAGCAATTAAATGTACATTCTTATCTATTACCATGAATGATTTATGAGTACTTTAAACGAGAACCAAAGAATAATGAGTAGAAAGCTCTGATGCAAAAGCCATCTGTCTCAGGACTGTTTTGCATAAGTGGACTTGGCATTTTCTCAGGATGACACTATGAGAAGCTGCTGAGATTAGAAGTAGAGAAATCACCTCTGAAGATGGGCTGCCTCTGGTCCTGGAGATGAAAGGCTGTGACAGTTTCTCCAACTTGGTGTCCTCCAGCTGTGGAGGATTTGGGGGGCTGAAGTTCACCACATCTGAAGGGCACCAGCAGCTAAAAACATGCTGGCATTCTAGGCTGAGTGTAATTAGCATTGTTAACGCTATTTACAAGCATGCATGGGATTCATGAAGGACTGGGGAGGGGGGGTGCATATTGATTAGTAATCTTGCAGGAATAACCCTCTCTTTCCTGTTTTTGGCTCCTATTTCCACTGGAGTTGATGGGCTGGCTGGAGATTTTTGTCTCCAGTGTTTGTAAACTGTGGAGGCTCTTATGTTGTACCAGTGATTCCTCAAAGGAGAAGCTTCATGGCATGGTATGGCATGGCATGGCAGAGGAGATGGTTGCTTTGCAGGCCAATGGATCAGGCCCCAGAGAGAACTTACCTGTCTGTGATGAGCACTGACAAATGAGAGAGAATGAGCTTTCCCATGAGAATGGGGACCCCAAGGTATAAATTGTGTGGAGGGACTGAATGGCAGAAGAAACAAAAAAAGAAAGAAAAGAAAGAAAGATTGGGAAACTTTGATACAAGATCTGAGGTCATATTTCACAGTAAATGTTTCCTATCTTTTCAATGGCTTCTTGAGATCTGGACCTGGCATTCCTCTTTCTAAATGACCACAAAGACCCACTGGCCATAACAGACACAGGCTCAATAAGAAAAGCATCTACATTTTCCCTGTGAGGTTTGCTGAAATCCCAGTCAGATACTATGGGAACAATGCTCCCCCTCTGGAATTAAAGGATATATTATTAAAGGCGCACTTGCAAATGTTGTTTTACCTGCATAAGCATTGCTTAGAGGCTTAAATCAGCCAATAGCAACTGCTACAGAAAACGATACTATTGCACTGACTGTTTCCAGTAAGCGGATGCCCAGCTGTCCTGTGCATTCCTAAAAGGGATACAGAATCACTCATCTGCTTACTACTGTACAACTTGTTCCTAATATATCTTTCTGAGTTTCTGTAACAGGGAGATAAATTTGGATACAAAGTGAGGGGGACCTTATTCCAATTGCTTTCCTGACAAATGTAGGGTTGCAAAAAAGACTGGCTTGGTGCATTCGGGTTCCCCCATTCCCCAGGGCTGTGTTTCCTGTTAAATCTTGGCAAGCAAGTTCAGGGAACACTCTATTTCTGTGCATCGATCTGTAATATTTTTCAGCCAAGATTGGCTTACAAAACAACTCTTAAATAAAATGTGCATAACGTTAGGAATGGGGATATTTGCATCTCTGTGGCAGAGTGTCCTGTTCCCTACCAGTTGATAAGGTAACTTTGAGTCCAGCCTGGGATGTTTCTTGCAACAGAGAAAGGTCTTGCAGGATCAGCTTCCCAGCTGATTTCTACTGATCCAGGTTTTATTTAAGGCTACTTTGCTCATGATATGTGCACCAACATCTTTGAAAGCAGGTACCTTAAACTGTGACAAATATGAATTGGATAAGCACATGTTGATAGAATATCTCATTAAAGAGCTGGGTGGTTACACTTTCCTGCTAAGAGTGAACTTGGTGGAAAAATTCATTTGCAGCTATTTAAGATTTGAAAAGGTCCTCAGAAGTGGTTCAGTGGTCACCAATTTAACATACTTATTTAAATTCAATTATGGAGCTAACCTAGTGCTATTCCATGGGACTGCATAGCAGATAGCTTATTGGGTCTTAGCAATCAGTCATCCAAATCCCCTGGTTAGGGGTTGTCAAGTTTCAAAATGTGATCATTACTTAGATTTATTCTCACTAGGCTTTCAGCCAAGTTCTGAAATGGAATATGCCATGGTTTCTCTGGCAGATCTGCATCGGAAGATGGGCCAAGGCATGGATTCTTGTTTCACCTGAACTTCTCAATGTTGCTTGATTAACTATGGCATCTTTCTGCTACACCTGGCAGGGATAGGTTATAAGATCAGTTCTTCAGGATCCTCTTTCAGTCAGTTGATACGAAAAGGTGTTCTGAGCATATGCATAGTCTTTGACCTGTGGGGCACCATCTTCTCTCTCATGCATTCAGCAGCTAAATAAAACTGCTGGGAAAGGTCATCTGGAGGTTTGCTGTGAGATGTCATTAATTCATGGATTAGATCCAACATTGCTTCTCATTGGATGCAGTAGAAGTAATAGATCTCTAGTCTGGTGTCAAGTACAGCTCAGAAATGAGAAAACTAAAACTGAATCCAGGCATGCTAGAGGAGAAGATCTTTCCATACAGCATATTGTGGATGGAACTGCAATCACTCTGAAGAATGATTATAGAGCTTGGCTCTTGGATGCCAAACGGTGGCAGTTTCCAGATTGATTGATTGATTATGTGCCATCAATTTGTCTTCAACTCCTAGTGACCACATAGATTTTCTCCAAGACAATCTATCCCTAACCCATTCTTTCAAGTCTCCTAATAGTGCTTTCATTGCCATTGCAACTGAATCCATCCACCTTGCTGCTGGTCATCCTCTTTCTCTCTTTTCTTCCACCTTTCCCAGCATTAGAGTCTTTTCAAGAGAGATGGGTCTTCATGTAATGTGTCCAAAGTAGGATATTGTAATGGTATGTGGGAAAGGCCTTGGGAAACTGGGCCAAGAGATGCTGCCAAGGGAACGGTCAGATAAGAGATAGCCTAGCCTGCAGCTGGATAGTGGGTGGGGCAAGAGGCTTAGAAGAGACCCTCCCTAGTTTCTCGGGCTGTAAAGGAGACAGGGGAGGATTGTACTTCCAGACTTGCAAGATTCAGTCAATGTAGCTTTACAATAAAGTAGAGTTAGCACATCTGGTTGTGATTCCTATCTGGTTTACCTTGTGAGGCTGACATCAATCTTGCAAGTCTGAAAGTACAATTCTCTCCCACTGCCCCAGTCTTCTTTACTGCCTGAGAAACTAGGGAGGGTCCCTTCTGAGCCTCTTGCCCCACCCACTATCCAGCTGCAGGCTATGCTGTCTCTTACCTGACTGTTCCCTTGGCAGCATCACTTGGCCCAGTCTCCCAAGGTCTTTCCCACATACCATTACAGATATGGCAGTTGCCAAAGGAATTTTTTAATAATCTCATACTGATTTGCACATTTGTAACCTCTTAGGGTTAATTTACATAGTTCATCCCTGATGGGTCTTTAAGTGGCAAAGGATAAAAAAGGAATAGAAACCCCTGTATATGTAAAGGAAGAGCCACTTGCAGAAATAAAGCAGCAAGAGATGAGGGGAGATATATAATCCTATCCTCCTACTGCTACATATCTTGGTCTGAATTATAGGTCTGCACATTTAGAGTGAAAAACCAAAGAGCTACATGTCTCTTTTTAACATGGATTAATATTTCTTTTTACAGCATTTATAACCCATCCTAGTCTTTAAAGTCCCTCCATGAAACCTGTAGCTTAATGCTTAGAGAAGACAGACCAAGCATAAATGAGACAGGATTTCTGCAAAGGTTCTCAAGTAGGCTGGCAATTAAAAATAACTCAAAACCCTGACGTGGTTCAAAATATGGCTGGCATACTTTGATTAGTGAATAGTGGTCAGCTCTGATCTTGTTTCCATTGTATTATCCGCATATTCATTGCCATGTTGTTTGAAGTGCAGCATGTCTTGTCTTGTAAAGCCTCAAGATAGTCTTGGTCTTGATTCCCTTAAGTTAGGGCTACCATATCTGGGCTGCACAAATTTGAATGGTTATTAGATGAAAGCATCTATTGGTAATCTTGATTTTTGTAGCCAGATATGGTAACCCTACTTGAAGGCTGCTTCTAAACATACTTGTCCAGATACTGGAGATTTTGTTCACTTACGCCTTCATCCTAAATAGAAACCTGCAAGACCTTTCCAGTGATGGCCCCAAACTCTGGAATCTCCTTCTGTTGACAGTGCTGACCAGGAAGCAGAAGTATCAAAGTTTATTTCAACAACCTTTAAAATAATACATATTATTTTAAAGCTGTTCTTATACCGATTGTTCTTTTAGACTATTTTCTGCACCTTCTTTTCATAATATGTCATCCTGTGATGATTGTGTTGAGTTTTCATTGATGTAAACTCTTCTGAAAGCTATATATAAGAATTATAATGATCATTTAAGGGTTAAAGATACTGTGGGATCTCAAGAATCAGAAGATTAAACCAGAGGTTTGCAGTCTTTTTGTGATGGGCAAATTTTGATATTTTCCTTTGTTAAAAAATGTGTTATCAGTAGATTTGTAAGCGAGGCAAGTTTGGAGAACAGCAACGTCCTTTTTATTTTTATGCCCATCCTGCCAAGACTGTAGACACAAATTTACCATATGCATCTGTCACAGAGAATGGAGCACGCTGTCAATCTTGGCTGAGCTTGATAAAGCTAACCAGGGTCAGCCTTGACTGGGAAATCTAGGAGTGTGGGCTAGATTGGGAGGTTAAGATAAATTTGGAAGAAAGCCACAGCAAGCCATTTTTACATTGTTGCCATGGTTAGATGTTTCCATGAAGTCACTAGAAGATGAACTTGACTCAAGGAAATGTCTTATTACTGGAGACTAACTCCCTCACTCTCAAGAAGAGAGGGCACACTTAGTTTCCACTTCTAGATATGGAATAGGAAGGTACATTTCTATACTTTTCCCCATAGGATTGGGGTCTGTCATTTATTTACAAGGGAGAAAGCCATGCATTCTGGGGCAGAGCTGAGGTCTTCTGTGTTAATATGTTTTCTACTACAGATTAAGGTTACTATGGTAACTAATCATTTTGGCCGGGTGAAGAGGTTGAATTTAATTGTCCTCTTTTCGGATGTTAATTTTTGCACCTGGGGAGAAGAACTTGCCTGGACTTGTTTTAGTTTCAGCTTCCCTTCTGTGTAGGCATGCAGAGAGTTAAGCAGCTCTCACTGAGAGCCTGTAAATATGTTTGCTTTCTGTAAATAAAATTATTTTTATAGAAATGCCTGGTGTGTGACTTTTCTGATCTCTCCTGGGCCAAAGGCTTTCCTAGCAATCTGCTAACATTCTGTACCAGGTGGATCTGGTATCTGGAGGGAAGAACAGGTTTCGCTCCCATCTCAGCTGTGTCTCATTCATCTTAACAGTGGAATTCAGTGGGGGACTTGGCCCTCTCCTGATTCCATAAGCTTACTCCAGTATTTGCTGTGTTGTGGGGCAGATTTCTGTGGCTTTGATTAAAGGGTTGTTCTTCAGCAAACAAGTTGTATGTCCAGCTAGTTGTAGTCCATGTATAGGAAAGGGGAGTGGGTTGAGAAAGCACACTCAGTCCCAGAATATTTAGCATCTTAGTAATTTCATTGCTTTGATTCATGCACTGTTTTCAGAGATCATTTCATATCAATGACACCAGTCTATCTGCAATACCCAGGTTTAAAAAAATGCTTGTCTAAGTTAGTGCCAAATGTTACTGCAACTCCAGAAAGCCAAGTGGATAAGCTACAACCCCGCTATTTCCTTCTCTGCATCATATTGTGCTTCTGTTCCTATTTGCATACAAAAGACTTAGATGCCTGCTTAATACTTATTTATCTCCTGCTGTTAAAGAAACAAGTGGAAATCGACTGGTCTGATCTTCCTTTCTTTCTTTCCTCCAGGTCATAGCCAACCCTGTGGCCAAGTTAGTATTCAAGAGTGTGTCAGTGTTACATGCTTGGTGATGTCCTTTTTCTTGGGATAGCATGATCTGGTCCCTCGTGCTACTGTTCCATCTGCTTGCAAATGGAGTGTTCTCTAACAGCATATTGGGTTGGCCAGCACCAATGCCAGGAGAATATTCCTCCAGGGTCTGTTCCAAGAATAAACCTAATTTAGGAGACATTTTGGCTTGATTTCATTGCCAATGTATTCCTTTGTCTGGAAAGGCTTTTTTTCATCCACAAGATGTTTCCAGAAGAACATTGTGCATCAGGAATGATTTCTAGAAGGTCCTGGGGTGTCTGCATGGGCTCCAAGGTTTGATGATCTGTAAAACAAGCCTCTGTAGCTGAAACCTTCCTATGCAACTCTTGTGAATCTTTCATGACCAAGGCCCACACTAAGGGGAGCAAAGACACATTAGTGGGTGAGACTGGTATGGGGAGGAGTACAGGGGAAATTCTTTGTCTTTCTGGTGCGATACAGGTTTTTTTAGAGGTTCAAGACAGATTTCATGTGTTTCTCTCCTCAAAAGAGAGGGAAGCTCTGTAGTCAGTTTTTAGCAAGCACAGCCAGAATTTTTGTCTGGGCAGCCACAGGTTGCCCTCCTGTCCCTGTGGGGCGTTGATGCCTTCCCTTCCTCCCATGTGTCTGTCTGGGTAGAAAAAGGGCAAACTAATCAAAGGGGCTTGTAATGGTGGCAAAACCCAGTGGTCACTGCAGAGTGTGGCACTTCATTTTGTGAGGTGCATTGTGGTGAGGCTAAATTGCTTTGGCTCCAATCAAGGTGTTTCGTAAATGCTCAATGCATGTTGATGTTCTTGCCTTGGATTTTGTTCTCCTGAAGTATCAATGCATGTACTGCTTTTGGCGTCATGAAGGTCTCACCCTGCTGAGCAAATGTGTATGCTTAAGGACTCCCCACCCTTTGGCAGCTCTGAAGGAGGCAAACATCCCACCGGTGCTGTTTCTCCTACCACATTGCTCTAATTACATAAAAACCCAACGGCTTTATTTACACACACTGCTGCAGCTCCTGTCCGAGTATTTCTGAATGGCAGGCCTCAGGGGGTCTTGCTAAATGCCAATCCAGTAGGAAAAAAACTTCTAGGTTTTGAAGTTTCACATCAAGAAAAGCCAATCCGCTGCTGAAGTTGTAGTCAGTAGGTAGGCATATCAGATTTGGGATGCAAGCCCCTGGTGATCCCTAGATGGTCGTAGAGTTTTCTGCATCTCTCTGCTGCCATCTACTGAGTCTTAGGCCAGATACAATAGATGCATTTAATGAACACATGCTGAATTTGCTACTTGTAGAGGAGTATTGAGATAGCTTTGAAGAAAATCAGCAGCAGCTGCTAGAAAAACTTACATTTATTGGTTTATAACTGTATTGAATTTTAAATTTTATCTTTGTGTAAACCACCCAGAGTCCCTCCCCAGGGAGAGATGGGCAGTGATAAAATTTGATGGATGGATGGATGGATGGATCAGCTAAGCCCAGGAAGAGCAGAGGAAGACACTCCAGGTTGGCCCACTTGGCTCTCTTAGGCGTAAGAGTGAAGGAAAGAAAAACAAGATTTTATTGTAGCATATATCCATAAAGTAGGCTCTAGTGTTGTTTGTGGTGTTTGTTTCCTGACCTGGTCTACCTCAAAGAGCTGACATTACCACATAGTGCTGAGCTTCATCAATCAAATCCAGGAATCCCCAAGTCCTCCTTTGCGGGCAGGAGAATCCTTTAGCTATTCCTGGCCCAGCAGAGATGCCCTTTCTAGCATGAATTAAATCCTGTGCAGGTAGTTTACAAAGCTGCTACTGATTGCATTGGTCATTGGTTATTTTTTTATCTTCCGGTTAGAAGAGCATCAATTGCATGTTTCAGAACAGCTGTACGCCCGCTCTTTGGCTGCTTGCTGAATGCCTGCCCTTCTTGGCTGTTGTCAAATCCAAAGGACTGGGTGTATGTGAAAATATTCCACTGTGCTCCTACATCTTTTCCCTTCCACCCTAACCTTTTCATCCTTCCCTTCTTTCTTCCCACACTTCCTGATTCCTCACTTTCTCCATCCCAGCACGGAGTATGTGGAGCGTTTCAACCCCAACATCCTGAAGGATTCTGCTCTGTCCACACACAAACCCATTGAGGTGAAAGGTCCTGGGGGCAAGGCCACCATCATTCATGCTCAGTATAACACCCCAATCAGCATGTATTCTCAAGATGCCATCATGGATGCGATTGCAGGCCAAGCTCAGGCCCAGGGTGGCGAACTTGCTGGGTAAGATCCCTACCTTCCTCTGTGTACCTGCTGCATGTTCTACAGTTCTTTCCCCCAGTTATTCCAAGCAGCTGTTTGGATCTTAGAGATGGGATGAGTTGATGGAGCAAGTTGCCTACCGCCATCGCGTGGCAGGGAATCATTTGAAAGCATGTCCAGATTTTTTTAAAAACTACCATACTTCTTCCCTTCCTTCCTTTCTCCAACACAAACTTTTTAAAATATTCACCTAATGCCACACCAACAGGGCAGTGACATTCTGAGCAATGTTGAGTGCATCACACAGTGTTTCTAAAGCTGTGCCATAGGGTTGAGGGAATAGGTAAAAAGATGGGGCTGAGCAATGACATAAAAATGATGAACCTCCTCCTTTCTCTTCCCTTCTTACAAATCGCTCCCTCCTCTCATTTTATAGTAATGTATTCACTCCTTCACTTATTTATTGGATTTGTATGCAACCAAATCTGAACAGACACACAGCGGCATTGCCATAACAATTAAAACATCCCCAGGGTAGCGTAAACATAAACATCTGCTATACAACCTAAAACACAGAACAATAAAAATGTCCATGGTAAGTAAGGTAACAGTAAAACAGCCATGAACTAACGATAAAATCTACTCTAACATTCTAATACAACAGTTAAACTAAAAGTTTTAGAAATAATCCCTCTTTAGGCAAGAACCACCAAGACTGGAGACCCACCCCATCATCTCTGTTTATTTACTTTATCAAACTATTAACCATCTCAGTCATTAAACCAAGCCTTAAGCACATCTAAAGTTTAAAGGTAGATAAGCACAGTATGGCTAAAGTTATTGGCAGTTAAGTTCTATGGAAAAGCAAAAAACATTCTTGTTCTATTAGAACAAAATGAACAGACTTGATTATTTTAAACTTTAGACCCATCACGAACCTGTGCTTTGCTCGGTAGCTTTCTTAACTACACATCCTGAGGTTCATTCCCCAGCTGGGCTGCTTATCCAGTACCTGAGGGAAGGGAATCCCCACCATTCTTCTCCACTGCACTTCTGGATATTTCTTTTCAAAATGTCTTTGGCTGAAGCATAGAAGGGGCTGGATGCAGCTCATCACCTATTGAAAGCAAAACCTTGGCTTTGCATTTGTGTTACTTTAATTTAATTTCACACAGGAAACATTCACCTGTAGAACGTGCTCATGATGAGTAAAGGGACAAATCGTAGTCATTAAAAAGAGCCACCCCATTTGAATATTTCCAAGAAAAGTTCAATTAGATTGCAGGCTTCCTCAAAGCCGTACCAGGTCTTAGGACTCAGTATTGGCTAGACTTATTTCAGTGATTTAGATGTTGAAACTGAAATACATATTGGTGTTGTGCTACTCATTTTATGTACTGTAGGTCCAAAAAGTGGGAGGAAATATCTATGAAAGGGGAATAGATCTCAACTGCTATTTTTTAAAAATAAGTTAGAAAAGTTTATACATAAATACACCTACTTTAATCAAGTGCTTTCTGTCTTATGATGAAACTGAAATTGTTTTGGCCTGGTTCAAAACCATTGTCTTCCAATACCCCCTCTATAATCAACTTTCTTTCAAAGCCTGCAATTATACCAAGTTAATCCTGAACCAGAAATGGTGATTGCCATGCAAGGTCTCATGTCCTGCCCATGAAACAGCTCAATTCAATTCAATTAAAAATAAAAACAAGAATCAGTGTAGAACAGCTTATACAAACTGCTGACCAAAGAATGTGCATGCATTATGTTTATTGTCAAAAGAAAGGCTTTGAGTCATTTTTGGAGTGCTCGTAAAGCAGAACAAGGTTTTTAAGAGTAAAGATTAATGGGAGATCAGAAATGGCATCATAAAATGTGAAGCTAGGTTCCTCAACTGTGGCTACAAATGATTATTTGCACAAAGCAGAGTGCACTTCACTCCCCTGGGGTTAATATTTCTGGTTGTCTTAACATTACAGAAACCTTTCCATCTTCCCATCCATCCTTTTCTGCTGCTACTTTGTGTAGATTTAAGTGGCTTCCCTTTCACTTCTGAAATGGAGAAAGGAGGATAGTCAGGAACAATGACTATGCAACTATATAACTTTAATATTCCTTTCTATTGTAAAAATGTGTGTATCTTGTAACCAAGGTGGAATAGGAAGAGTTCTCCCTGGTGTCTTAAAGAGAGAGAACCTTCCTGTTATCTATTTCCTTTAGTCCTGTTTTAGCACAAATGTTGATATTATGCATCCCTTGGGAAATGATTTTTAGTACTAAATGCTAATGTTGCTTCTGTAAAAAAAAATATTTCAAGGACAATCAGAAGCATGAATATTTCTCCAAGTGGGGTTAAAAAAAACTATAGCAGTAGCTGTGATTTGGGGGGAAGGATATGCATATATTTAGAGCTTTATTCTAAGCAGAACACTGTAGTCAGTTTTGCATAAGATTTCACAACATTTGAATCAAAAAGGTATCTTCCTTTCTTTGTAGATGTAAATGCAGATTGGATGGAACAAACTGTGCATGAATTTAGATGCATATTCTCCAGTGTTTCTCTGACATGCTACCAAGTCAATTTGTCTTTTAACTTGCATGAAAATGAGCATCTTTCAAAGCAATGGAATCAACTATGCGTTACATTCCTACCATGTTTCCCTCACGCACAGCATTTGCATGCAAACAGCTATCAGCAGATTCGCTCATGTCCCAGATAGCCAAATTATTCAAATCAGGGGTGAGACAATTTGTATCTCGTCACTGGGCCACAATCCCAGGCAAATCATGAGAACTGGGGTGGCAGAGCCTCTCTCGTTCAGGTGTTCACACACATTATATTGTTATTCCACATTAATGTGTGACATCAGTGGAGCTTTTTGCAAAAAATTGGAGAGCAGCTTGAACTGATTGGGTTATTGTTCTCAACTGTATACTTTTGGTACTAAGAGCAAAGTCCTAATTAGTATCTGTGTAAGATTCTTTTGCTATATATGCAGCCTCTCTTTATTTTGTGTGTAAATTAGAAAACTTTGGAGGCCTCAGAGCCAACACAGCTCTCGTACCTTTAACGATATGTCTAGCCAGCTTATTTGAGATGCTTAGTGTTAATTTACTCCCTTGTGCCCCTTTTCAGTGGTAACCATTTCTTCTCTCCTTTTTTCCCCCCTCTGACACATTCCGTTGTGGTTTTCACTGATTTCTCATACTAATATTTCTCTGTTGTGCTTGTCCCAACCTCAGATAATGATGGATCCCAATCACTCATTGTTCTTCTTTGGGTTTGGAACATATGACTCACCATGAATCTTTACTGGCATAAATAGATGTATATTTTCACCTCGGTAAAATGAAAAAAACTGTGAAGTGCAACATTATTTTCTCTTCTTATTGTTTATCACCCACTTCTCTCAATGTTTACATACTTCAGAGGCATTAAGCATGCAGACCCAACAGTAATGTAAGCAAAGCAAACTCAGGAGAATTTCAAAATAATTTCATCAGAGCCTAAAGAAATGTCACATCCCGGTTTTGTCATCTTTGTGTTTGGGGAGACAATCTCTCTCCCTAACTATAAGGCCACAAATGTCCTCCTGCTTATAGTCCAGTAATGCAGATCCCCAACTGGCCCATTCTCCATCTTCCGTAGGGCAAGTATTGTGTAAATTGAGCATCTGTACATCCTGGGTTAATCCGCTCTACATTGTGGAGAAGAGGGTCTATGACCACATAGGTCTGAATGGGTCAATATTTGGTGGTGGTGGTGGTGCCTCAGGGAGATTTCTCAAGGAGCTAATCACCCTAGATTAAAATATCAGTTCAGCAGGAAAACAGATCCCAAGAAACAACACATATTCCACAAAACTCAGCAGTTTCAGTCAAATTCCACCCAAGAGGCATGGAAACAGAATCAGTTTGTACACTGATTTAAGTTTTGTGGCTTAGGAAAGGATTTATCTGCATGTTGTTGGGGCAGCCTTAGATCTGCACAAGTAGTAGAATCATATGGAGAAGCTTTCTGCAAAATTCCACTTTAGATTAGACATATAGACTATGGACAAGAATGTTCTGCCATTACCTTGTCAGAGAGATTTGGAGCAGTGCAAAAATTCTTCTCTTAGCTAGCATTTAGCCAATTGATTCTCCCCTTGTAGCCAGACCTGATATCGTTCCTGGAAACTAATGTTGAAATTATGAGAATAGTTATGGTTTTAATTGTATTTGTTCTTGGTTCTTACTGTATTTTCCCTTATTTTGCATGTGGCATTTTGAAAGCCACTCCCAGTTTTTGGACTGGCATGGCATATAAACTGGAGTAAGTCAATAAATACACTTCTGAGATCCTTGTGGAATGACTTTCTGAGGAAGACATATAAATAGAAAAAGGAAAACCCATGTGGTAGGATCAGAGCTGCTTAGAAAAGATTCGCTGAAATCCATGAAATATAAACATACTGATGAATCAACTCGTCCCTACTAATTTCAGTGGATCTGTTCTAAATATGACCAAGTCTGCATTTAATCCTACCGTATTGATCAAAAGAAGCAAAAGGGAGTTATGGGAAATGGAAAAGTAAGAAGCCACAATTCCAAGGTCATTCCCACATCATCTCCTTCAGGGTCATCTCTGGACCAGAGACCTCACAGTCTTGTTTTTGTTTAGGAGGCAGTTTGATACATCATCATTTCTCAGAGAGACACACCCATGCATTGTGTTTTCTTGCACCTTTGATTGTATTCAAGAATTACTTTTTTGCCCCGTGAGTTTCCCAAGAATTTCACCAGAGATCTCTCTTCAGGCACATGCAACATTTGTGTAGATTTTCATGGATATTACTAAATACATTTTGTCTTCCACCCCAACCATCGGCACAGTTTGCTTTTTTTTTTTTTAATGTGATTACTACTTTCTTTTTTCATTTGTTGAGTTGGCTGGTTTCTTATTAGCTTCTTCTCCTTTCATGTTGTGCTTCACAAGGAATGTATTTCTCCTTTTCCTTTCTAAGTTCACAGCTTCCCTTGCAAGCATGTTTGGGCAAAGTGGTGTCCATGCCTCCTATGAAAGATTGACTGTAATAATTTCATTGTTTTTTTAATTGAGTAAGTTATTTACTGGTATTAGCACACATGGAATTAGTACTCAGACCAGAATTTTAAAATATATTTTATTATTTGCATCGTTCCTCCTTTCCATTGCAAGCCTCAGAAAGGTATATGGATTTTTCCTCCTCCTATGTGACCTCTGATGTTCATATAGATATATTGCATTATGTTTAGATTAGTACATCATTGCATATGATAATGTATTTAAAAGCCAGTTTCTCTTTTGATTTTCCAGAGCATATTGACATTTTTCATGCATAGACCCTCTATTTTTCAGGCTACCTTATATACCTTATGACATGCTCAGGTCCTTGAAGGGGCAGCAGGCTCTGTGGCCTTGTTAAAGGGCAAGCAAGGCAGGGAGGAAAGAAAGAAATTAGGTCTAGTAAGAAGGATTCTTGAGGAATCCTAATAGACTGTTTGCCAGTACCTTTGTTCAACTTTGCAATGCGTGGGGAAGGAAATTTAAGTCCTGCAGCCACAGGCCCTTGACATGCTATGTCAAACTGATATCTACATTATCATCAATGATTATTTTAGCAATCAGAATGTAGTGCCAATTGGAAGCCAAAAAAACAGGCTGCTGGGTAATACTTAGGCTACCTTGAATTCCATGCACATTAAAAACATTGCACCCCAAACAAAATGTGTTCCCTGAAAGAAGCCCAGTGGGTTTTCTGAAAGCAAATAATTGGCATAGCAACCTCCCATAGATTCTGCTTGTTTTTCAAAGTTGGAAAAGGATTGCCTTCAACATATATTCATCTCAAGAAAAAAAAAATTATACCCGTGTGGTGGGTGTGAGAGACAGGTGCATCTCTACTATTTATTATTATTTTCCATTTCATCCAACGCAATACTTCAAGAACCAAGAGCGAATGACAGACCGGTATGTTTTTTAACATGCCACCCATATTTCAATGAAATCTTTAAAAATGTTAGTACTTTTTGCACTAATTCGGAAGTATAGCTAATATGCGCAATTGGCAATTTTAAATTGCTGAATACACTAGAAATGCTAATGAGGTAAACCAGATTAATGCTGCAATTCTATATGCCCTTATTGAAAATAAAACTGACTGAATGAAGTTTACTTCTGAATAGACATATACAGTATTGAGCTTTGAATATCTTTTCAGAATGTTTACGTTGCTTGATTTTTGTGATGGAGAAGCGCATCTATTGTTAACTCTCTAGTTTAAGTAATCAAAGTTCAGTGATTGAATTAATATGGAGAACCATCTGAAATCTATTGTGGGCTGTTATTCTGCCTTTGGACAAAAATAAACAAAGCAAAGTGCTCTTAAGGAGAACACAACTGAGATATATTTCAGCACAATGTGAGGAGTGCTATCTTGGATACCTTTAAAGGCAGATTAGCTAAATTCATGGAGCAAAGAATGATCATTGTTCAGAGCCAATATTTCACAAGACCGTGTGATGCTGGATGATATGGGGAATTCTGTCTTAATCATTATCTGCTCGTGAGCTTCAACAGACACTTGGCTGGCCATTGTTAGAAACACAATGCTAGATAAGATGAAGTGTGATAGCTCCAGCAAGGCATGTGAGGGGAAGACCTCTGACCCTCCAGATGTTGTTGAACTATGGTATGATTCCCATCAACCAAGTGGCTAACTTGGCTGCAATTGATGGGGATTCACCAACCTTCTTTTTCCACCAGGATGGCATTTTTCATTGTGATGTCTAATCCTTTTCTTGTGAACATTGCACTGTATTGATGATCCAAATAGAAAATTGTCCTTTCCTTCAAGCCATGCAATGTGTCCTCCTGAGACTGTTGTGTGTGGGTTGATGATGCTTTCTTGGTTCAGCCAAATACTACTACTGATAAGGGGAATATTTTTTGAATTGTTCAAGATGTGGCAGACTTCCCCCACCTTTGTGATTTCTAAATGTCACATTTCAGCTGCTATAATTTCTAGCCAGCATGGTCATTGGCCAAGTGGTTTAGGCCTTACAGGAGATGAAGTTCAACCCATCTGGACAATGAAAAGGAGGGGTAAGCCACAATATACAGTAGTAATTGGCTGTTGAACTGCCAGTTATAGGCACTATTATAGTTCCTCTATTAATAATATGTTAAATGGGATATCCCAATTCTTTTGGGCATAATACTGTTATTCTGTGCTGTTATAATATGCAAACATGTCAAAACAAGAGCTGAGTCGCATCAGATTGGGAGAAAAAAAAATACCCAATGTACTAATGAAAGACTTGGCAAGTGAACACCATTTTTTTCACCTATGGCTTTTGCTATGAACTTTGGCAGTAGCTGATTGTCTTTTGGTGTATGTCCCATCAGCTGTTCAGTTGTAATGGGAAACTATATATATATGTAAATGGGGGCGGCGGGTGGGAATGTGTTATTGTCCATGGAGAACAAAGATCATAAAGTACAATAGGAATTATGAAATGAAATGTGGCATTAGGTCCAAAATTCCTAGGATCTGTCTCCATACCCAGTCCATGAAACCACCACAAAGATATAGCCCTAGGAAGGCCACTCAGTAAAAGTCCATTCAACTTCTCAGGACCACGTGCTTGTGGTAGTTTCACATAAGGGCACCACACATAGATGGGGATTCATGCTGTGATCTCTGCTGGTCTGCAAATCCTGAAACCTCATAAACAGTCACATGGAGGTCCTGTCTACTCAACACACTTAACTGGATCAATGATGGGGTAAGCATGTTATATGAACACCACAAGCCAGTCCGAAGGCGGGCAGGAGAAAAGTAGTTTTAACCCAGAACAGCACAGAACTCACTGCCAAGGCCTCCCAGACATCGATCAGATGCAGTGTTCAAACCACACTTACTATTCCAAGCCTTGCCAGTGAGGAGGGAGCTAATGAGAATATAAAGTCTTGGCAGCATTCTCTTGGTGAAAAGGCTTTGGGAATATCAGCTGTTTCCGGGAAAAAGTAGATGTGGACTCTGCATTCCCAAAGTGTCCATTTTTAACTCAGTCTACGTCCATGTAGTGCAAACAGGTCTGCAGCTTGCTGGAATGCTGAGTAATCCTTTGACATTCTCTGAAATGCTACATTTACTGAGATATTTCAGAAAGTTTGCAAGCCAGACAAAGAAACGAACTGGTAAATGTTAAATGTTTGATGTTGTGAAGGAATGTCCCTGTCCAGATTGCTTCTCTTTGTGTGATGGACCTGTGTTTTAGATAATGACGATCACCATAAGGATATCCACCCTTACTGTGAAGACAAAGGCAGTTTTGCATCATGGCTTCCTTGTATCTGCTTGTGTCACAAATAAGTACTCTGTTCCTGTGTAGATCAGCAGAAATTGTGGATCTGAGGCTAAACTGCAGGAAGGCTCTTGGGGAAGGGAGGGCAGAATCCCACTGGCCATTTTACAGCGCACCTCTTTCTGCATTGCAGTAGCCTTCCTGTTAAAGATCCTCATGTAGACAGTGCCTCTCCAGTGTATCAGGCTGTACTTAAAACTCAAAACAAGTCTGAAGACGAGCTTGGTGATTGGAGCCGCCGATCTTCCAACTTGCAGTCGAAGTCCTTCCGCATCCTTGCGCAGATGACAGGAACTGAATACAGTAAGTCAGACGGGGAGGCCCAGTTCACACCTTTGATGGAACCCTTCCTTTCTCCTCACCCCGTTGGGTAGCAATTGCTGATGCTTGCTTGCACCCACACGCAGAGTCTTCTCTAGTTTAAGACCCAGGTCTCCGCTATGAAATAAAAATCCTTTGGCTGTATCCTTAACCCTAAAGGGCAATAATCTCAAGAAAGCCTTCCCCCCCGCTCCAATCTATTATAGTTCCTCAAGCTGTGATATTATACTCGTAATATTTATATCTTGTCCCACAACCATTTGTATGTATTTAGTTATTCAGAACAGCTTTATAATGGCATGCAGAGAAATAGAGCCCTATCACAGAATATGAAGAAAATAGAACTTTTCATTATTCCGAGAAGGCACTGAAGAAGTCAGTTGGAAACCCTAGCGTACTTTTTTGCTGCATCACCCCAGTGGAAAAAAGGAAGGGTTTATTATCCACAGAGAAAGGGAGGAAGAAGGCAGACCCTCAGCTTCAAAGAAAAATTGAATTACAGCTTTTAGGGAATGGCCACATTTATCTGTCATTCACTTCCACTATCAGAGTTGAGAGGGTTAGGGTTGAGGTTGCCTGTCACAGATGCCATCAACCACTTCGCTTGTCTTCCCACAGAGGGCAAATGCCGGCAGGGAAGCAAAGTTGGGCAGAAGTCAGTGCAAGAAGGAGGAGAACAAGCAGTGGGGTCAAGTTGGGGGTGATGGGCACGAAGTGTTGGATTACCACCATCTTATTTCCTCTGCAGTATTTCTCAGTCCAGATGAAAGAGTTTAGTCCTGTTCAGACAATATACATAACTGGATCAATGGAAGGTTGGTATATTGTGGAAACATCAAAAGAAGCATTGATCTAAGCACTTAACCCCCATGGGGTTAGAATGAGCTCACAACAATCCCAGTTTTGCCAAGACTACAGCTGACTTCTCATCGCAAACTGTGTTGTGGAAATACCGAAATCCATTCTGCCTACCTATTCCTCCGGGAAAAGAGTTAGAGAGAAAGTGGATGCTCTCTTAGAGAATTTAGAGCTGGAGCACAGAACACACCTTCAGACACTAGGGGATTGCAGGGGCCAAGTCACACCTGTTGAGGCCTTCTTGGCCCACTGGGAAAGTGACAGTGTTCCCCAGGCACAGGAGGACACGAGATAGTAGGCTCTTCCTGGAGAAAGGAGGCAGGGATTCTTGATCCCCAGAGGCAACTTTGGACCAATTATTGTGATTGTACTCTGACAGGACTACCAAGAAGGAGTTTTGACTGAGTTAGTGGTTGAATACAGAGAGTACATTGTAAGACCGTAGCTATTACAATGGAGGTGCCATACTTTCATGAATAGATGGCAACCGAAGGAGAACCTATAGAAAGCTTGCAGGAGGTTGAGATACAAGGAAAGAATGTTTCTGAGGTACATTGGTTCCTTTCCATATGCAACTTGAGGTAATTTACAGCATCTGCATAATTACTTAGTTGAGGTACATTGTCAGTGTGGAGTGACATAACTGAAGTAATTATGCCATTTGCGTTAATTTACGTCATTTGCATAAACTGAGGCAAATGATGTAAATTAAGTCAATTGTCCAGACTGTATTGGATACAATGGAAGTTGTTATTTGAGGGTGAAGTCCTAATTAAAAATTTGTTTGTTGCATTTAAATGTATATTTAAATATAAAACTGAGGTTTTACTACATTTATTTTAAAGCATTTTTGTATGGTGTTTTGTGGCATTCAGATAATCGAAGTTTCAAGTGCAGGTCCTTGAAAATATTACAGTATCCAGCCTAGATTTTATAGTAGTGATCATCAGCGTGGCAAAATCTGTGTTCTGCAAGACGGTTATAAAAAAGGCACCATAACTTTGACAGAAAACCTACTCTATAGATCTACGCTGGCCTATGACCGTAATAAAGATTTGATTGATTTACTCTACAGAACATGACAATCTGCTTGTAAAGAAAAACAACAAAGCAGGATTCCAAATGATCCCAAGGATCTCTTGATTCTCAGCAATCAATTCCTTGTCTTCTAGGTCATAATGGATTGCCACCAAGGTCACTTCTGACTTACCTCAATAAACTTTTAAACTGATCAACTCAAGTATAGTTCCCAAAACAGTGATTAAGGATGATACACTATCAAGTGGGCATCTCAGTTAAAGATTTACTCCTAGGTCCTAAGCTAAGGCAACGTGAAGGAGTGTTTCTCATTCTGCCTTTTCTCTACAACCTTCTGTGTTCCCACTCTGGAGATACCTGACACAGGGAGTACTATTGGAAGATGAAGGAATTACCTCAAACCAAGAAATGATCTACCAAATTGGGAGTGGTTCTCCTTGCTCAATGGGTCCCCCAGCATATCACACCATATTTCAGGAGGTATCTCCTGACTCTTAGAAGAGGCTTGGGAGTGGGTGAAGACCAGAGAGGATAGGAAGATCTCCTTTTGTGAGCTTCTTAAAATTTCAGGACACAGTTTGGTTTTACCAGTGTTCGATGAGACTCATTTTCAGAAGAGTAGATAATTTGTCCCTACGCCTTCCTCTGGCACTGAAGTCTCTTGAAAAATGACTGAAGATTTTAGAATCAGTCCAGAAGTCTCTCTCTGAAATTGCTGGACCAAATTTGTAACATTTCAGGACATTCTAGAGAGTTCAGGAATGTCTGAAGGCCACTTTTCAGCCCAACAAGGAAGAGCTAGGCAGCATTGCCCCATTCTGACCTTTTTGTCTATACCGGTGTTTCTCAACCTTAGTCACTTTAAGATGGGTGGATTTCAACTCCCAGAATTCCCCAGCCAGCATGGGGAATTCCCCACCCATCTTAAAGTTGCCAAGATTGAGAAACCCTGGTCTATACTGTGCAGGAAGAATCAGTGCTGAAAGCAGAGCTGAAAAGGATCCAGGAAGGAAAGCTTTTGAAATCAAAACAAAAGTATACATGCAGACTGAAGCATATTCCACTATAACAAAAAGATTCAGAATTTCAAACTAAATCATGACAGTAGTGGTAGTAAGAATAAGTTGCAGAAGTTTTTAAGATCAATGCAGTCTCCATGCTGGACCCTGGATTAAAACATCACTGCCAAGGGTCCAAATAATCCACTTCCTCTAGGACCATTTGGATTAGAAATTATTTTGCTTACCAGCTAAACAGCACTGTGAATCAACCAGCTGTTGGTTAAGAGTAAGCCTATCACAACCCCTCAATACAGAAAAGCAAAACAGCATTTGTATTTTATTTGGGCCATTCAGTTTATTCTTATTTTTCAAAATTATTAAACATTCCCTGCTCTGTGATTGGCCAGATCAAATACCAGGTATTCTGTGACAATTATTCCAGCATAAGTCCACTTTCCTAACAGTTTATCTGGGGAAGACTTTTGAGACTGAAGACAAAGCAGACGGGAAGTGAATTAAAACTTCCCTTTGAAATAGATGATCCAAGTCCCCTTAGCTACAGAATAAATATGATATCTCTTTTGTCCTCTATTCCTCAGATAAGTTCCATTGGTAAATATGACCATGATCCAAACTGGAAGGCATGGATACTTTCTAGATAAAATAGATGATGTTGAGAGATCCGGACAGATTTCCTCTATACAGTGACCCTGTCCTAATGCGAGTACGATCTACCTGTAGTAAGGTTTCATTCTCCATTCAGACTTCTCGTTTGATGCTTCTCCTTCTAACATTACCAATTTTTCATCTGCAGTGCAAGATCCAGATGAAGATGCCTTGAGAAGATCAAGGTAGGCAATTAGCTGCAAGCCTTCTGGCCTTCTGTTTACCGATAACAAGAACTAGCATTAATTGAATCTTATGCAGATTAGATTTTTGTCCCTTAAAAACCTACTACTTCTACTCAACTCACTAAAATATGAAAATGCTTTTGGCTTAACAAGACACTCAAAGTGGACAAGATGAGAAAGTATCGTAATTCCAGTGAGCTCCCTTGATGAGAAGGTTTTATGGAAGGATTTTCCATGGGTTGTGATGGGCTACCTTCGCCATGAACTGGCCTGCATGTGCTTTGCCCTACATTTGGGTTGAAATTTTAATGAGCAATTTATTTGGATGGTGCTGTGATTAGCACTTGTTTCAATGGAGGTGCACAACTGAGAACGGTAAAGGAATTCTTCCAATGATACGAATAAGACTACCTAAGTGTGTCATTGTAGAAACTAAATCAAAGGGGGAAATCAAATCCATTCCCAACAAGTTTATTTGGATTGTTCTTCTCACAATACTGCAGTATGAGCATACAGGACTGCTTTTGCTACTAGAGTGAAGTGTTTGTCCGTTTGCAAATGTTTAGAAGCTCAATTTTCATCTGTTGTAAGGCGGTTGTGATTGCATAGTTGGAATTGGCTACTGGCTTCACTTCGTCTTGCCTCTAGTTTAGTTATGGAGTTCTGAAGGAGGGAAACCTGTTCTCTTGTCTTCATATCTTTGCCTTCCTGAGTGTGTTCTTACGAACAGGGCCTTTGGTTCATGATCCGTCTTATTTCTCTCGCCAAAGTTTCCGTTGTGCTAATGCAGGTTGACTTTTGTTGAGTTTTGAACCCTGAGACACTGGTGCCCAAGCTCCCCATCGCCTGTAATGATTGAAGCATACTCGCAGGTCCAGTTGGCTGCATATACTTTCCATGATGGATGACGGTTGTTGATCTAGTTGGAATTCTCCTCATTTTGGCGGTAGAAGATCTACAGACTGAAGTCTTCATTGCGTATAGCAGAATTCTTATGGAACACAGACCTGAACTGCATAGGTACAAAATTTGTACATGGAAGACATTTCCATGTAAGAATTGCTACACAGTCTCAGCCTCTCAATTGTCATGTGTGACAGTTTTAATCGCATGTACACCTGCTGTATATGCACTATCATCTCAGGAAAATGTACCCATCTCTTAGAGATTTGATATATTCTGATAATAGCTGTTATTACTCCAGCTCTGGTCTGAGATTTAAATTAAGCTTCTGTGTGATGAGAAACATCTGGGTAATTATAGCAGCTGTCAGAGCCAACCATAGACATTTTCTTTTCACATCTGTGCCTCAGAAGCACTATCGCTTCTGATAATAGAGTTCGCTACCAGTAGTAGTTGGCCTACTCCAGAAGCAAACAATGGATACAAAGATTTCTCACTGGTGAAGCACAAAGACATTGGATGTTACCCAAGAAGCAATGGTAACCTTAGGCTTTTGGGGGGCCAGGTTGGGACTGTCTTTAGGGGGTCCCACACAAGATTGATTTTTATAGTGTGTGTGTGTGTGTGTGTGGTGACTTTGAGTCAGTGTTGACTTCTGTTAGCTGCCTGGACTGGTCCCTGCAGTTTTCTTGGCAAGGTTTTTCAGAAGTGGTTTGCCATTGTCTCCTTCCCAGGGCTGAGAGAGAGTGACTGGCTCAAGGTCACTCAGCTGGCTTTGTGCCTAAGGCAGGGCCAGAACTCACAGTCTCCCTGTTTCTAGGCTGGTGCCTTCACCACTACGCCAACTGACTCTCTTTTATAACCTAACAGGCTGATCTGATTTTATCCTAAGCTATCTCAACCCATGATTGTAGCCATGAAAATAGTTATTATGATTAATACATGAAAGCCAACAACAGAGTTAAATTCTGTTCTCCATCATATATCTTCCCGATGAAGTTGTCTATCTTATCTACATATATGTCTTCTTTTGTATTTGCTGAAATTAAGCCAAAACTGGAGGCCTCCTCAGATTTGGGGCTCCTAAAGTCTCCACAGCAGAGGACAGCACATGAGGCTTTCATAGAGTGTAGCAACTTTCAAAAGCTGCCACAATCAGCTCAGAGACTTCTCACCATATAAACCCTGTAGAGGTTGCACCTTATACTCCACCAAATGATTTGGGTGGATGACCTCTGCATTGCCATTTAGATGTTCAGATGGCTGTGCTATTTTATTAGATTGGAGGCATTTTACAAGTCACCCACTCGGACCCATTGCCTTGAGACTCGTAGTTGTTGCTTTATAGTATTGTCAATTAAAAAATACGCTCCTCAGAGAACTGGCGCGACATCTCTTTAACTTCCATAAGTGAGAAAGGAGATGTAGTAACGTCAATTTTTATTTCGAAAACAAGTCGTGTGCAGGTTATACCCTAGTTTGTAGCAAATGGCATATACTTGCTGAATGTGATTTGAAATAACGATATTCTCTGTGCTGTGTAATGTGTGCTGTCCTTATGCATCTCAAGCTTTTGAAATTATGACTGCCAGCATGGTTTCCCACTGAAGGACATCATGATATAACCCACAATAGGGCAGAAAATGTTGATTGTCCATTCAGCCAATACTAGCTTCCGTTTTCTGCCTTGGTGAAGAACCATGCTCATGGCAGACGTTCTCGGAGGTGTTGCCCCTGAAATCAAACCCTCTGTCATCTTGTTCCTCTGCCTTTTCCATCTAGAACACCATTTATCCATTGGACACATTGCAGCCTTCCTCAATTTAGGTCCTGCCATTTCTCATCATCCCAAATAACAATGTCTTTTTTCCTGAAGGCAAAGGATGGTAAGAACTCCAGGCCTCCCCATCTAGAAGGAGCTGAAATGGAAAAGGCAGGAATGTTGTATTATGTTCCCTGCCTCATACTTTCACCTTTTACTTTTACTATATTAATTGCCTTTTAAATGTTGTATAAAGAAGGAGTAACTAACTACATGCTACCACATTGTGAAAACATCAGAAACAGTGACTTTTTAAAGACTTGCAGCGGGGCCTAAGTGGATGAATTTTGAAAGACCAGTTTACTATATTGATTCTCAAGGGAGCGTTCTTTTATCTCAAAAGTGGAGTTAGTAAGGCACACGGTCTTTGCAGGAACCAGGTTTTGGCAATTAAAGAATATATAGGATTTTTAAAAAGTATTTAGTGTGCGTGAGATCAGTTTGTAAAGCTGTGGTTGAGATAAAAGAACCCTCCCTTGAGAATCAATATAGTAAATTGGTCTTTCAAAATCCATCCACTTAGGCCACGCTGCAAGTCTTTAAAAAGTCACTGTTTCTGATGTTTTCACAATGTGGTAGCATGTAGTTAGTTACTCCTTCTTTATACAACATTTAAAAGGCAATGACTCCTTAGGGTAGCCTTGCAAAATTGTCTTTGACAACCACCCCATAGAATGATACAAAATTCAACCCAAGTTGCCGTCTCCATTTATGAAAGACTTTGTTCACAAATAAGCACAGCAATATTGTTCTTTGGCTCTCTGTCTTCACTGTGGAAATTCATAATGGCTGAATGAGATCCTACAGAGCCCCCCTTTTCTTCTATTCTTTCACATTTCAAAATGTTTAGATTTTTTTTTTAAGTGTACTTTTACTCTCTCAGGACTGGAGGCTGTCTTTTTATGATTGCCGATGAAGATTTTATGATTGCTGTTTCCCAGATGCCTTTTTTTTTCAGTATCAGACAACATGGTGCTTCAAATTTACAAGCTATCATTTAATATTGTTCCTTTAGAGTGGGATTGTTGAGGTATTAAGGAGTGTCAGTTTCTTATGAGATTCCTGAAATCTTGGTCATACAGACATAGAAAGACATATTTTGACTTGAATGTGGTTTTCTTTATTTAAAAAAAAAAGAACATTTGCTTGGAGCTTCTATTCATTTTCATTGGACTTGTCCACTTCCTCCACCACCACCACCACCACCACCACCATTAAGCCATAAACCCATTTTATAGAGCACGCTGGCTAAACCCAAACCAAACAAACCATCTATTTGTGTACCTAGCCATTTCATTAAGTTGTAATAGGACGTGCTTGTTTTGGCTTGCCATGCTGTGTGAACACAGCAATTGTGACTTGGAGGGTCTTTTTTTAGGTGTGGGGAGGTGTTGCTGTGATATGCTTTTGTTCTAGGGATTATGTTACTATTTTTGTCTCATTCCTACCTCAGAATGTGCTCTCAGTGTTCAACAATCATGGTCAGGCTCAGAGGATTCCCTAAAAACCACAAAAATGGAACTTGGGCTGTAGTTGCCTAAGTCAACCTGGTTTATGATTGACTGGGAACATGGCCACAGACGTGAAGCCAGAAATTTTAGTGTTATCTGAGAGCAGAACGTCAGGTTATAAGCATCGAGGGGCAGACTTGTATGGACCTCCCCATTCACTATGGCGTTCAGCACCACATACCTTATCTTGCGGGTTCCGGCCCCAAAGTCACATTCATTAACTTACTCAGGGGAGAAAAGAATAGCACAACGTCAGCACTTAGCAAGTATCTCACTGAAGCTGAGATGAGGTTGCCCTATTCCTTAGGACAGTTGAGTTCTGCCCTGGAAGTCATCTACTCAAAGACCAGGTGCTGTGCCTTTTGTACCCCCAAAGACATACTTTACGTGCCTTAACTGTATGTTGTATGTGCTTCTCTCAGTCAGATGGTAACCAAGACCCTCTTCATATCTATGAATGAAAAGAGAATGAATGAATGACTAGTAATTCATAAGATCATTGGATTCCACTTGCTAACAACTGAGTGGTATCTCTACCCTCCGCTACGGAAGCACTGATAGAGCTCCTGGTTACTAGCTATGTGTATTTGTCACCCTCAGACGCAAAACCATGTTCTAGCCTGTGCTTCTGGAACTCTGGAGAAAAGCTATTATAACCTTTGGCCAGGTAGTGAGCTGGATTGTGGAAAGAGGAAGGGAGGGAGGGAGGAAGGAAGGGAGGAGAGAGGGAGGGGGGAGGCAGGCAGGCAGGCATATTAAATCAAAGACAAGTATACATGTAAAGAAAAAGGTAGCATGTCCTGGAAAAGCTTCTGCCTGTAATCTAATTTATCCTTCTCTCAGCCCCTGTCAAGTTTGGGAAGCAGCAGAGGAGGCATTGCTGTCATTATGCTAACAAACATTCTGGAAAACAGGGTGATGCCCAAATTAATGAGACTTTAATTAGGATGTGATTGAAATCGAGGCACACTTTTTAAAAATGTGATTTGCACCTAAGGGGAAGTCCAAGGAGAACTGACACTGCAGGAAGAACCGTTCCTCTGTTCCTTCCCCTGCTGCGCTTCTGATGGAAATGATCTTCTGCAGGAGGGAGAATTCCACTCTCTGTCTCCACCCCTGGGGCTGTGGGGAGCTTCTGCAGGCTAATCGCGTTCACATAACTAAGATAGTATAGTGCCCAGCATAGGCATTAGACCGTCTTCCTGGGTTCCTTGGGTTGCTACAATAATTTAAAAATGTCACGTTCTTGTTTTTACAAGCATGTGTGTTAACTGTGTTGACAAAGCCAAAGAGAGGTCTGATTGGTTCCAGGTTTTCTGAGAAAATAGGGATAATTCACCCACTTCTCAGTAGCCCAGTGGACTGTTTCCTTGGTGTGACTGATTCTGTGCATTCACTTAGTCAGGACAATTAAACTTCCTGTATTATTTTCCTGCCCATCGTCCCTCTTAGATATCTCATAATATATGGCAGTGTTTCTCAACCTTGGGAACTTAAAGATGTGTGGGCTTCAACTCCCAGGATTCTCCAGCCAGCTTTGCTCTCTACTGCTATTCAGATAAATGCCTGATGTACAATGAAAAGCTAACATAGATGCAGAAAGCCTTTGCATTTGTTTGTGTGTGCTGTAAATGTTGGTTGCTGGAGCAAATGGAAATTTTCTGGCCAGAAAATGAATTTCTAGCAAAAGCAGCCCTGTCAAGCCAAACCGAATGAGGCCAAGGGAGGGGAACTTGGTTCTTTTAAATTTTAAAACAATTCTGACTTTTTTTCCTCCAAAAAAGTTTTGTTTTGTCCTTTTTCACTTTTTTTGCACAGAATTTTGAGGCAACTTAAATCCAAATAAATTGCCCTAGGCTAGGCAGGGGAATGATGGCCACAGTCCATAACCCTATTTCCCCCACCCTTTCTTTTCTTTTTTTCCTTTCTCTTTCTTTCTTTCTTTCTCTTCCTGTCTCTCCCCCTCCCCACCCCTTTGTCTTTTCATGCCACAGGGAAAGGTTTGAAATGGAGCGAACCGGCCCACGTTTTACCAAACTGCGGAATTGGCACCACGGCCTATCCGCCCAAATCCTTAATGTCAAAGGTTAACTGTCCTATGGCTAAGAAGCCAGGCTGGAAGAGGAATATAATATAAATGCCTTTCCTGAGTTTAGCATAGAACCTCCCAACCCTTGAGATGCTAAAACCATGACAGCGTTGGTTTTCTGATTTTTTTCCCCGTCTAAGCACTCACCATCATTATTATTATTATTATTATTATTATTATTATTATTATTATTATTATTATTATTATTATGACTGCCCTGGTTTCTTTCAACCACCCTGTAAGTTCTCTAAATTGTAAAATGGCTTTGATTTGGTTGGCCTTCCTTTGACCCCGAGGAATGCGAAGGGGCAGTGTGGCTTGGCTGTTATAACTTCTGGCTTTTAACGAATGTATATGGAATGGGGAGTGGGTATATACTGCCAGATTGAATCTCTGTTGCCGTAGATTAAAGAATATCGGAATTGGGAAGTCGGAAGAGAAATGCATTGTCCCTAGGACAGCTCTCTAGGTCTCTTAGTTGGCAGAGTTCCATTATGTCATATTTGTGAAGACCCTTGGTGTCCTGGGTTTAATTCACATTTTCCTTGTATGTAGGGCAAGTTTAAGGGGCAGGGTTTGTATGTCACCTCGCTGTGAGTAACGGAGTTGGAAATGGATAGCTCAGAAACTACAGCAGCAAACGGCACAAGGAATTACCTTGTAAAGTTGGCCTGAAAGAAATGAGAATATATAAAACAATTTATGCACTGAGTTGTTGAAAGCATGGTGTACCTTTTAGACAAAATTTTGCCTTTCATGTATTGCAGTTGCTTTGAAACTCTCTTTTCTTGTATATAGACGTGTGGTTTATCTGAAATAAAGAATCTTAAAACAGATGAACTTATTTGCCTTTTTACCTTAAGTACTTTAAGTACCTTGCTTCAATCTTCTCTTTGACTTGGAATGGAAAACCTTTTTTTTTAACTGCATACTGTTAACTGAAAAATTCTAATACCTGAGAAATTAGGAAAGGCAGAAAATACTTGGGTTAATACTCGGGTTAAGCAGAGAGATTTCTTCTTGACTGCAACTAAAATCCTGTGGGTGTATGCACACTAAAGTCCATTTGTTCAGTCTGAGGGAATGCACGCACAAATAGGTGTGTACAGCTGAAATCAGGAGGGAAAAAACAGGATTTGTAAAACAGATTGGTTTTGTACTTCCATTTCCTTTGCAAATAGCCCAACCCTTGACTGCTTCCAGAGTTACACTGAAGCTTAACATGCCAAACGCTGCATTGCACTGTGTCCTGGCCATCTCTCTGGACTAGTGTTTGCACTAGAAAGTTTCTCTTCCAGCACCCTTTGTCCTGCAGGCCAGTCTGCACAGCCTCCTTGCCCGGGTGTGAGAACAGCTCCCTAATTTTTTCCAGAAGCCCTGTCCCCGTGGCCATCTGTTTCTCATCATCTCCCCTTGGCTGAGGCAGCCCGACGGTGGCTTTAGGCCCTTTGCTCTGGAATGGTGGTTCCCCTCTCATCCTCCCTCCCTCCAGAGACTGCAGGCGGGCAATCTAGGACATGTTCACGTGTGGGAGATCTAGGACATGTTCACGTGTGGGAGCTGGAGGACTCAAATGGCGTCTTCTGCAGGACGTTGAAAGCCAGTTTCTGCAGCCACTTTCTATTGGCTTTGTAAGTGGGGTGGTCAGCCAGTCAATGTAGAGAGTGCAAAGGCCTGAAACTTATTAGCCTGCCCCTGGTTTAAGGCTGCCTGGCAGAGAATTCCCTTCGCAGGAGAACTGGCTTCTCATTTGATGATTCTTAAGCTCCTGCACAAACTCTGCAGCTAAATTCCAACTCTCAAGAGCTCCTATCCAGCAGCTGCACAAATGACCCCTAGATGGCAGCCAGGAGATTTAAAGAAACCTCTTGGCTGCCCTCTATTGGTCCACAGCTCCCAAAGTTGACTGGTTGACCCATCATTTCAAGAAATAATAAGTTAAAAAAAAAAAGTTCAGTTGTTTGATGGTACGATAGGAAAGAAGGAGAAGGAAGAATACAGTGCTTGAGATAACCAGGGCGTTGTGTGTGCTGATTGGAGGAGGGTTTTCATGTGGTGGATGGTGTTGGGCAAGAATGAAAGAGCCCTCGGGTTGTTACATGCTGACATTATATGGGCAGCAGCACAGCAGACTCGTTCCAGGTCCCCGTTCCATGGTAAGGACATGCCGTGTAGATTTTGGGCAGCAGGATTTCCTGCTGGCTCCAGGATGGGTGAGGAGCCCAGCAAATTTGCTGTTGTTTGTAACACTGTAAGTGCTTAGCACTCAATTTCCTGCGTCTTTCTCTGAAAACATCCACCTCTTTCAAGGGACACCACTCTCTAACTGATTTAGGTCAAAGTCTCTGACTATCCCTTTTCTCATTTTTCACTCTTTGCTATTGGGTATCATTTTCTTTCTCCCTTCTCCTTTTTATTTATTTCTTTGGTGAATAATATGCTGCCCATGCCTAGATAATTCCAGCTAGCTAATAAAAATATGATATGATAGCAACATATAACCTTAAAGTCCAAACAATAAAACTCATAAAGGTCTACATGAGAAGATAAATCTTAGGTCCCTTTCTCAACTATAACAAAGAGGAAGGTAAATTTCACCTCCCATGGTGTTATTCCAGAACATAATCCCTGGCATAAAAAGAAAACCAGAGTTATCTGTCCATGCTGTGTGTGGACACAGACTACACTGGTGAGGGCAATCCTGCAACCATCTTTGGTGTAAACTGTGTTTGTGCACCATGGTGAGCACCTTGCATTGGGTTGAAAACTGACTAGTGATTGAACGTAGCTTTATACCAGATTTATTAGGATATATATTGACAGGTTTAGCTATTCTAATATATATGATGTTACCACACTACCCCGAAATAAGTTCTTGTTGCAGCCATCTTGGGCACATCAGAAAAACAGAATAGTCTTTGAAGGCAAGGTGATAACCTCCAGATGTTATGACTGCAAGTCAGTTTAGAAAATGGAGAACATGTCTGGGTTAATGTGGTTCTGTTCTCTGGCATCTTGCATTTTGGTCTACAATCTAGGATCTACGGTCTGAACTGCTAACCCTAATGGAATGGTTGGTCTGCCAGGAAAGCAAGGAAGTCTTATCTTTCAGGGAAAATATACAGAAATGAAAGGGAGATCTACGAAATGGACTCTTGCTCCCGGTATTCATTAGAGCAAAATAATAAAGGATACTAATTATGATAGAATGGATTGCCCCAATTAAAGTGGCCAATGGGAATCTTGTTTATATATTCTCCTCTGCTAAAACGAACAAATCCTTGTAATTTTTTTTAAAGGAAACCGTAGCCATCAAAGGAAGTTTTTACAAAACTTACAAGGTTGGTGCAGTCTGACCCTGTGGAATAGGCTATTGTACCAGGAAAATGGAGATTGAGGAGTAGGCGAGTTGAGCACCATCCCAAGTTGCTTTGTTCCCAAAAGATAGACATTAATACAGACTAAAGGCCCAGTCCAAAGTAGGGTCCTTTAAGGACAGGTAAGCGATGCCAGCCCTGTGTTGCATACATCTCAACTCCTGCTTTGAAAAGGCTACAGGAGGCATAAGTTGGGGATAAAACTGGGGAGGAGCGTTTATGAATGTCAGTAAAGGCTTTATGACTGTTTCCCATACAGTCCAAGCATCAGAGGCAGGCAGGGAGGTGCAGCGCTGCTGAGATTTTCTGAATTTCTGGAAACAATCAGTGTAACCCCCCCCCCCCAAAGTCAGCACTCTCTTGTAGATTCTCCAGATTTCTACTGGAAATCCACAAGAAACTGGAACAGAACTGCTTATGCCACATCACAGATACCTCACTTTCCTCTTGAAACATCGGCCAACTACCCTTGAGTGTGGAACAGCCTCCTTGCCCTTTAGAGACGCCAGTGTCCTTGGCTGCTAGAGGTTCCCCTAATGGTTGGTATCTCACTGAAAAGTGTTCTGCTTTAATCTCTCCCGAACTGAAAAGGCAATGAGTGGGAGCAGGACCATTAAGATGAACATTAAGAATGTAAACTGAAGCAAGGTTGGCACAGGGAAATGTCATTTTTCCTTTTCAGTGGAATCTCAGCCAGCCCACAATCTTTTCCTGGGTTGCTGGGAGATATTTAAAGAACAGTTTTGAGAGTGTTTTGATCTAGCAGTTCCTGGGAGGAGACACTGTTTAGTGTGCAGGAAGGAGCCAGGATCATGAGTAAGTTGCCAAAGTGCTGTCAGCCAAGGACACTGGCGTCTCTACAGCGCAAGGGGGCTGTTCCACACTCAAGGGTAGTTGGCCGATGTTTCAAGAGGACAGTGAGGTATCTGTGATGTGGCATAAGCAGTAAAGCTCCAGAAATGCCAGCCTGCCTCGGTGGAGGCTTGTAGCCCAAGGGCGACAGTTCTTACTCACCCAGTGCTTAGAACAATCAAGATCAACCAGACACCTCTACATCTCTCCTACTTTCCTTGGATTCTGGATCAAGGCTTCTTTGCCTGTGCAGGTATTTTACCCCTGTTGGTAATTTTGCTTCATGGTTGGGCTTTCAGCACCAAAAGCCAGAGTACTCTCTGTTCGTTCGTTGCATCTGGCAAGCATTAGCTCCTTTCTACACTACACACACTGAGACTGGTTTTTAGATCTTGCTTCTCTGCCAGTCCTTCCCCTCTAAGATGTCTTTCCATATTCATTTGAGATATCCAGTTGCTATGTTGACTGAGCTCCTGTTCCAGCATCAGCCATTAAGGCTGGTGAAGCTTCTGGACCAGAGCTGTCCATGAGGGGTGGGGGTGAAGAGTCAAAAAAGTCAAGATGGAAGCTGGGACAATGCAATCCTAGCCTCACTCCTTTTTACATGGGTCTGCAATCACACAGTTGCCACCACCATCTTGACTTTTCTGACACCCTCTGTGGATGCTCTTGAAGCAGGACCAATGGTGAAACTAAAAATAATAATATTTCGTGGATACATATATATGAAGTGGCAAACTCCCTTTTTTTTCTTGTGCTTAATTTTAACTTAAAAGGAAAATACCCACAGTCCTACAAAATAATGAATGCTGCAAGATTAAAGCTCTAACAGAAATTTGGTCTGCTACAGGTCAATTTCCTATGACTAATTGTAGCTTTCTGCCATATCTTTTACTCTGCTTTCTTCACATGTACTGTAGTTATTTGTGTATTTCTATCTGCAGTAACAATGATGCTTTTATACATCAGACATTTCTGTTGTTAGCCTTGCAAGCTAATCTAACAGCAGAAGTCCATGGGGTTCAGTATGACAATAACCGCTAATTTTTGTGTTGGAGAAAAAGAAGGAAAAAAATATTTTTCTGTTCCATCCTCCTGTTTTTAAGGTCTATTTTTCACTTAATGCAAAACTGGATGTCTAAGATTTTACCATTTCACTCTGCAAAATGTGTAAATTTCAACCAGTATACAGTATATAAGCCACATGTTACATTCTTTCAGAAAACCATATTGTCCAAAATCCACTGTCTTTCTCAAACCTGACTCACCAAATAGTATTTGTTTCGAAGGCTTTTCACTAACCATCATGGATGACTTGATCTTTATATACAACTGATTTAATTCAAGATTAGAGGCTAAGATGAATGGAAAAATACTTAAAACAATCCCTAGTTACTGGATCTTCTTCTGTGTCTTGTAGATAGATAGTTAAGGAAGCAACAGTCCATAGTAAAACAGAGAAGAGATTATCAGCATTATCAGCAGTTAGATACATTACTGCACCCAGAAGGAGGTGGTATTTCACAGTTGTGCATACATTCTTTGATTGCACATCCCTGAATGTCTCTCTGCTTCATGTCAGAGCCAATTCTCTTGAAAGGCATTGTTTCTGCAGAATTTCGTCCTTGTATGATCATGGTTTGCTTGCTCACTCAAGTCTTTACTTGATATTTAAATCATCAGATGATAAACAGGCATGTGGGAATTGGCCTGAGGCATTTGCTCCAGAATTTGATTAGATGTTGGTGCAAAAGCTGAGAGTAATCAGTAACCTGATTCCTCTCCATCTGCTAAGATATTCAAATTATATCATCCAATATAGCTTTTTCAGGCATTAAGAGGGATTACTTTAAGTCATAATAGCTGGCATCAAAAGCATTAAATAATTTAGAATGAAGCAATGCTTGTTGAGATCTGTACTTTCTATTTCCTTTCCTCTCAATTTTGAATTGGTTCCCTTTCTTCTTCGTTGCCATAAGGAAATATATTATTTCATTATTTCATATCATTCTATTTCATTTATTTCTTTCAAAACTCCCCTGCCACCACTATGTAGCTTTTTTGATATAAACATTTAAATAAAATGTGTAGGTAAGATTCATGTAGCCTTTTTTGTCTAGTACAAAATGTGTACTACGGTGAAATAGTAAATTGCAATAGGGTGAAGGGACTCTGCTCAGTTTGCTGATCTGCTTAATTCTTTCCATTAAGAATTCTCTCAATCAAGAGAATTCAGTCAGGCATGCTTGTCAGGCAGTTGGACCCCTGCCTAAAATCAAGAGTGATTCTTCTCCGCATGTTTTTAACAGAGTCTTCTTTAGCAAGATTTCTTGAAATTAAAGGCATGGCATTACAAGAAATCTGACAACTGAACTATTTCCCATTTAGAACCAATACCTGTGTGCATTATGGTGAAGATGTTCAGATTTTCTTTCTAACAGCCTTCCTATGAACTGGTGAGGAGGCAGGTCTTTTCACAAATAATGGAGAAGCTTGCAGTTGGGTTGTTTACGCAATGGTCTCCTGAACGTGTATGAGTTTGGGAACCAGCCATTGCCTCTCCTTCTCCAGGTTTAAGCATAGGTTAGCACAGATAACAAACTTACAGAAGAGTTATATCATAACATGATAATTTACTACTTGACAAATTACTATCCACAGTTGCCCATTATTTTGCAAGGCAGAAAACTGATATAAATATATTGAATAGTTATATGCACATTATAAAAATTCCATTTAGTATTAGACTGTCTGTGCTTACCTAGTTTTATTTATTCCAAGACCCTACACCCATAACAGAGACTAGAAGCTGGATGAAGCATGCATCTTTGTGATCTAACTACAGGTAGTCCTCACTTAACAACCATTCATTTGTGATGGTTCAGACTTACAACAGTGCTGGAAAAACTGACTTACAACCGGTCCTCGCACTTACGACTGTTACAGCGTCCCCACAGTCACGTGATCACGATCTGGGCACATGGCAACCAGTTCACATTTATTACCATCACAGCATCCTGTGGTCACATGATCACCATTTTTGACCTTCCTTGCCAGTTTCTGGCAAGCAGAAACAATGGGGAACTGTATGATTTGCTTAATGACCATGTGGTTCGCTTAACATATGCAGTGATTCACTTAACAACTGCTGCAAAAAAGGTCATAAAATTGGGTTGGATTTGCTTAATGATGACTTTGCTTAGCAACCAAAATGCCAGTCTCAGTTGTGGTCATTAAGCGAGGACTACCTGTAGCACAAGGAGATAGACTTAATAGATACCATCTACAAATAGAAAAACTCCCTCTATTTATAGAAATGACAAGCAAGGAGTCCCTCCTATTTTAGAAACACCCAAATCTAGAATGGTGCACTGCAGATAGGACATCAAAGCTGTGATTGAAAATGGGTGATAGTTATCTCCACAAAGGGGCCCAAATCCTTCCCAAATCTTCATGGGTGATCATTTCCTGGTTACTGAGTGCAATTCAAACGATTCAAGGGTGGTTTCCAGTTTGTGCATTGGAACAGCCTGGAGTTTGTGAAACTTAGAAAAGAAATCAATTCCATTTTTAAAAAAAAAAACAAAACAACCACCCACACTTGTCGAAACTAAGAGCCTAAATGAGAGGCAGATGCAGAGCATAACCCATATGCCAGAGGAAGTGCTTAATAGCAGACACTTCTCTTTTATGAGAACAGAAGCATATGATCAACAAGTGAAGAAAGTCCCTTTGTCTTCTTTGTGTCCCAGCACTTTATTGATGGACAGATTAGAGATGATGCTTGATGGTTGGTTCAGTCCCCACACATCTGCTACGGGGAAATACAGCTCTGGATGGATCACCAAGAGATTCCTACTGCAGCTGTCACCAGATTACAGAAACTGCACTCATCAATCAGTTGAAATTTGCGCGATCCCTCAATTAAAATATATTTGCATATCAATGGAATGATTGAACTGAAGGGGACAAACTGGACTGGGTTTGGATGACACACATGTATCTTGCAGAGTTCAGTTTTCTTTGAGAGGTGGGTAGAGACCTCTCTGGAATGGTGTTTGTCATTTGCATTACAATGGTTTTATACTCACCCCAAACAGGAAGCTCAGTTAAAGGAAAATACCGTAATTCATGGAGCTATTTTTTGGAAGCTATCATCTCTCTGTAAACTGTATCTTGAAGAGAGAATGACAAGAAAGAGAAAAACGGAGTTCTCTTGTCTTGTAAACGGAAAGACATAGGCCAGGGGAAAGCAAGATGTAGGGGCAAAGGGTGAAGAACCTTCCCCTTATCTATCCCTTGCCCTTTGCCCAGCTGGTCTAAAGGCTCATAGGTGCAATTTCCAATACAATTATTATGTAATTTACAACATATTACTTGGGCTCCCGCCCTTTGGAACATCCTCCCCCTGGAAATGCGGTTGGACCCCTCTCTTCTGGACTTCAGAAAACAGCTGAAGACCTGGTTTTGTCACAGTTAGATCCATGTCCCTCCTGGCTAGTAAAGGCAGCCCGGGAGGTGATGTGTGGTTGGGCCCAGTTGATGGTAAATACATCCTTATGGGAGGGGGTGTTTCCGGCGGCCTTTAAGGAGGTACTGGGGCACCCCCTCCTCAAGAAACCATCACTGGACCCTACTGTACTAGATAATTTCCGTCCACTCTCCCACCTCCCCTTTATGGGGAAGGTGGTTGAGAAGGTGGTGGCAGTGCAGCTCCAGAGGATCCTGGAGGAAGCAAATTATCTAGACCCCTTTCAGTCAGGTTTCAGGCCCGAATATGGGACAGAAACAGCATTGGTTGCAGTTATGGATGATCTCTGGCAGGAGCAGGATGGAGGCAGTGCATCCATCCTGGCTCTCCTTGACCTCTCAGTGGCTCTCGATACCATCGACCATGGTATCCTTTTGGGTCGGCTCAGGGAGTTGGGGGTGGGCAGCGTGGTTTTGCACTGGTTCACCTCCTTCCTCCAGGGCCATTCCCAGTTGGTGTTTATAGGGGAAGAGAGATCGGGTTCACGGCCCCTCCTTTGTGGGCTGCCGCATGGTTCAGTACTCTCTCATCTCCTGTTTAATATCTACATGAAACCGCTGGGTGAGATCATCCATCTCCACGGGATGCGGTATCATCAATATGCTGATGATACTCAGCTATACATTTCCATCCCGGGGGAAGTAAGTGATGCTGTGGCTGCTCTTTCCAGGTGCCTGGGGGCTGTTGGGGTCTGAATGGGGAGCAACAGGCTTCAGCTGAACCCTGGTAAGACGGAGTGGCTGTGGGTTAATGGCCCCGCTGTTCCCTGGAATTTGCCATCTTTAGTTCTGGATGGGGTTGCACTGCCCCAGACAGACCCGGTGCGTAACTTGAGGGTCCTCTTGGATTCACAACTCCTGCTCAAAGAGCAGGTGGCAGTTGTGGCCAGAAGGGCCTTTGCACAACTTTGTGTTGTGCGCCAGTTACACCCCTTCCTGGAGCGAGCGGCCCTTCGAACGGTCACTCACGCCCCGGTCATCTCCCATATAGACTACTGTAATGCACTCTACATGGGGCTACCCTTGAAGAGTATCCGGAAGCTACACCTGGTCCAAAATGCGGCTGCGTGGATGATTTTAGGTGCTTCATGATCAGCACATGTAACTCTGCTGCTCCACTAGCTGCATTGGGTGCCAGTTTGCTTCCAGGTCCAATTCAAGGTGTTGTTTATCACCTTTAAAGGCCTACATGGCATGGGTCCAGGTTACCTAAGGGACCATCTCATCCCTGTTACATCAACCTGTCCCACCCGGTCATGCAGAGAGGGCATGCTACAGACCCCGTCTGCAAGAGAATTCCATCTGGCGGGGTCCAGGAGGCAGGCCTTCTCTGCAGCAGCTCCCGCCCTTTGGAACTTCCTTCCCCCAGAAATGCGGTTAGCCCCCCCTCTTCTGGACTTCAGAAAACAGCTGAAAACCTGGTTTTGTCACCATGCCTGGAGTGGGGAGAGGAAGACCCATTCTTGGGGCCGGTTAGTTCTCTAGCCCTGCAGGGACCAGCCTTATCCCTTATGGGCTGAATTTGATCTGCCCTTATTTGGATTTTATTATATGTTATATTTATTGACATATTAGCATTATTTATAATTTTATTGAATTTTAAATTGTTTTTACTGTGAACTGCCCAGGGTCCCCCATGTGGGGGAGATGGGCGGTGATACAAATATGATAAATAAATAAATAAACCTACTGGGGAGGAAGCCCTGTTAAATACAACGGCCTTTCATTCTGACTCAGCCGACAGGAGGCTGAGGATATCTGGGCAAGCTGATTTCTAGGCAAGCTGATTGGATGGATGGATGGATGGATGGATGGATGGATGGATGGACGGACGGACGGACGGACAGATTGTAAGGTGAGATATAGGAGCCATGACCTGACTTCACAGAAAGAGGAATTGTATCCCAGCAAGAACTGAAGCTCAGTCTCTTGTGTTAAATGCTGTGATCAACTTGCTTCCCTTACGATCAACTTGCTTCCCTTAATATTCACAGTGACTCCTCTCCTGGCTGTCTGTAACCAAGCAAGCTGGAAGTGCCTTCTGCCTACTTTCACTAATGCCCTCTTCCCTCACTGTGGGATTGCTCACTAAATTTATTCATACTATTCCCCTCCTTCCACAGCGGCAAGAAAAACGTTGCTGCGGCCTCTCAAAACAGGTAACGTGTATTTCTGTTTGGTTCGGTGTTTCTTACCAGTCTCAGACCCAGCGCATAACAGTCGTGTTCAAAGAACCTTTACATGCACCTCACTAATCATAGGCTTTAAACCCTCCTAACGGAGTCCTGGATTTGTGGCTATTGAGTTGATGAGGTCCTTGGGTAGACTGTGCATTTCGGTCTTTGAAATTTAATTCACCTGACATTTTGTTTTACATTTGTACGTGTGTGTGTGTGTGTGCACGTCTGCACGTCCATCTCAGAAACCTTCCTTTGAGATTGATTTCCATTTCAGTCAAGGTGGGTGTTAAATTTCAAATGTAAATCAGCTTGAGTACTACTTGAGATATATTCATCTATTTCCAATTTTAAGTATATTTCCTAAAATGTAAAATATAGAAGTCTGACCATTTAGGATGCCACGGAGAAGATCTTTTTGACCTGGGGACTGCACTTCCTGCTACTTCCTTGCATGGGGGCTGAAGGGGTGACAGTTGCAATATTGCAGGGGTGGTGGAGGGTGAAATATTTGGACCCCCTTTTCTTCATTAGGAGATGAGTGTCGAGGGACAGAAATCTCCCCAAAATAAATGTAAATACACTCTGTTTAGGGAAACATTAAAAAGATTCTTTGGATGTCTTAAATTGGATGCAAGGGATAAGGCAATCATTTTTGCTCATTAATTCTACCCCCCCCCAACTCAAAAAATAAAAAAGTACTGAAAGTTCCAAGTAAACAGCAATAAAATGGAGCTTAAAGATCAAAGACATTTCCGCACTAGCTCCCAATCAATGAATCTCAGAATTTTTCTTGAAGAGCCAGTTCCAATGCAACATCGTGCTTGTCCTGTCATCCTGTAATCTTGTCATCATAAGGAACCTGTTGTTTTCTTTCACCTAAGCTGTATGTTCTCTCACTTGTCGCTGAAAAGCTTTTGTGTGCTTGTTGAGTTTTAGTGCAGTTTTAAAACCATGTTTCTTGTCCTGCTCTGGTGGACCATATGAGAAAGTCTCAAACCTGCCAATATACTGTGTATGTCTGTGTCTCACCTCACCTCGCGTGCTTCGAAATGTTCTCATTTCCCTTGTAAATACAAAATTCAGTCAAGACTGAGGGCAGAGGACAATTATCCAAAGTACTGGGCCAGTGTCTGTGTGTATGGTTTGCCAGAAGCCACTTCCTAAGATCCTACCGAAGGAGAGCTGCAAATGTTTAGGTCCCACATCAAATATTGCATATAAAACTGTGTGGACTCTATCATGCCTTCTATGAATTCTCAGTGCATCCACCTTTCACAAGAGAAGCTTATCCTTTTTATAATTGGCTGTAGCAGTTGTGTCCTACATCTTCACACTGATTAAACTCTGATACCGATGCGTTGCAAATTACAGAGTTTGAATTCCCCCTTAAAGCAGCTTTTCTATGGATACTTTGTTTAGATCTCGAGAAGACACCTAGGCCAACTGACAGTAAACAGGGTAACTTTTGGTGATTGATTGATCAATTGACGGATTATGTGCCATCAAGTTGGTGTTGACTATTAAAGACCACATAGACAAACCTTTTTCAGGATGATTTGTCCACAACCTGGTCCATCAGGTCTTCCAACAGTACACCCATCACTGGTGTAACTGAGTCCATCCATCTTGCTGCTGATCATCCTCTTCTCCTCTTTCCTGAACATGTCCAGCATTATGGACTTCGAAGAGAGCTGGGTCTTTGCATAAGGTGTCCAAAATATAATTTGAGCCTGGCCTAACTTTTGTTACCAGTGGAGTGTTCCTTGCAGGTTAGAACTGCGCTGGGTTTTTTGTTTGTTTCTTATATTTATTTTTGGTTTTGCTTTTTTTCTCTCCAAACAAGGCAAGGAGAATTAACAAATAGCTTCTATGTATTGACTTCTTTGTGTGTGTGTCTGTGTGTAAAGAAAATATCTGTTTCATATATAATGCAAATTATTATTCAGATAAGTAGGGAAATGAAGCCCATGGCTATGGAAAGTTGAATTATGTGCTGTCTGCTTGGAGGGTTATATTTACTTAGAATATTACCTTGATACTTTTAGAATTTTTCTTCTTTTCCCATTAATTTTTCCTTTTCCTGTATTTCATTTCTTTTTCCTTCTGATTTTCCTCCTTTGTCTTATTAACTGTTTGATACTAATCTCAGTTATCCCATAGTTATCACCATTATCATACAGCTATTTATGATTTATAGTTATTGTTATAAATCATTGTTTGCCTTCATAATCATTTTAAGTTGCACAAGCTTCAGGTTGTTGAGGACTCATACAGTGAGCTTTAGAAAATGTATAAAATAGAGACAGGGGAAAAGGAAAATATACACGGCAGATGACTGTGGTGTACTTAAAGATAAATGCTTTGTATGTAACTACATTATTAGAGATTCTCAAACTTTGCAGGACCACAACTGTC